>NW_027362763.1:324026252-326526252 GCF_046119375.1 Phyllobates terribilis | reverse complement strand
GGAGACCAGTTAGAAAATGATGAAGACGGGTTTTGTTCCAAAAATTGATGAGTGACAAATTAGTTTGGCCCACCATGAGGTTTACAAAATCCTCAGAGAAAAAGACTTTAAAAAAGTCTATTTCTGTTAGGCCGGTGGTGTCAAACTTGATTCCTGATTCCGCCACAAAATCAGGAATCAGTGGCTCATAATTTTCGGGGGGGGAGGGTGCGAGGTCCATATAGGGTCAGCAGTTGGGGGCCCTGGTTTATCTTCTCTCCTGGGGCGACGGCATGGTGGTTCAGCAGCACCTGAGGAGGAAGATGAGGAGGAAGAAGAGGAGGAGGACGATGATGAGGAGTCGTAAAAATAAAGTAAGGTGGGATCCTCTCTCTCTGTCAGTGTCGGAGGCAAGAAAAACATGTGCCTCCTCCACTGTATAGCGAGTTTGGGATGAGCGAGATATTGTTTTACGTATGTGGTGCTTGTGTGTCAGTGTGCTTGTTGTAAACTTTATTTTTTTCTGAAAAAAAAGGAACCGTAGGTGGTACAATCAGCGAGCACGAGTGTGGATCGGTGAACTACGTCATTGATCAACGCTTGGCGGCAGCTGGATGTGCGCACGGATGGGGTGCAAAGGAGGGGGGAGTGTAAAACGGCGAGCACGAGTGCTGATCAGTGATCTGTGGTCACTGATCAGCTCTCGGCCGCTGCAGGAAGCACGAAAAAGAAAACTTACAGAAGTCGAGCGATCAAGTACTGATCAAGGGAGTGAGAGGGAAATTGGGGTGGATGTCGAGGCATCAAAAAATCCTACTTACAGTTGTCGTCTCTGTCAGATGTCTTCTGTAAGATGTCTTCTGTAGCAGCAGCAAGAGCGCTGATTGTGGTGTCACAGGCTTCTGTGGCACTGCAAGGCCCAGCATGGCGCACAATCGGACAGTGCGACCACTCTCTACAAAAGAAAAAAGGTTATTGTAAAAAAAAAGTTTAAAGTAGCAAGCGTGAGTGCTGATCGGTGATTTGCGTCACCGCTCAGTGGCTGCTGGATGCACGCACGGAGGTGTTGCACAGTGGAGGGGTGGAGAAAAAATGGACAGGGACAAAAAAAAATCCTGGAAAACAGCGAGCATGGGTGTTGACCAGTGATGTAGTCAATGAGGTGGGGGATGAGGGTAAGAAGAGGGGGGAGAGGTGAGAGGAGGATTTGGGTGTGGATGAGGAGAGATCAGAGAAGGACTTACCAAAGTCTTCTCTTTTCTTCTTTCAGGCTCTGGAGCAGGATCAGCAGTAGGAGCAGGCTATGCAGCAGGATCAGCAGGGGGAGCAGCTTACCAGCAGGAGCCCGACAGCAGAAGGAGACAGGAGCAGGCGATCAGCGATGGGAGCAGCAGCAGGCCCAGTTAAGAGATGGTCTTGTGGTGTCACAGAGGCTTCTGTGGCACCACAAGGCCCAGCATACCAGCGATCAGAAGTGTAACCGCTGTGTACAAATCCTCACCAAGTGTGAGGAGCTGCAGGGCGGTTACAGGGGAGCGATAGGGTGGTTACAGGCAGGTCACAGGCCGGTCACCACCTGGTCACCTCCCGGTCAGGTACTCTGTTTGATGTCATCATCGATTGCTCCAATCAGAGCTGTCTGGGGCCTTGACAGACATGACAGGGGGCAACGGGGTGGTGAAAGGCAGGTTACAGGCCGGTCACCGCCCTGTGACCTTCTTCTCACCTCTCAATTGGTGCTCTGATTGGTGCGATCGATGTAATTGGCGATCGCACAAATCAGAGCGGGTTGGGGAGAGGGCTGGCAATGCTAGTCAACAGCCTAGGTTCGTTGCTCTTAGGAGCAATCTGATTGCCTGAAATAGTGAGAAATGCTGTGATTGGCTGTACAGAATTGACCTGCTAGTAACAGCAATAATGGTTGCGGGGAGGCGTCGACACGACCCTGGAAGATGACGCCATCTACCCTGAGTTAAGATGGAGCCGGAAATTTAATGTGATCACTGCGACCAAAGTTGAAGATCACGCGTACCAATATGTATCTGGTCCAATAGGCCCAGGGCGCAGATATGTATTAGTACTAGTGATGAGCGAGCACTAAAATGCTCCGGTACTCGTTGTTCGAGTCAAGCAAATTGAAATGCTCGAGTGATCAGTCCGAGTAATGAGCCCAATGTAAGTCTAAGGGAAACTCTAGCATTTTTCCCTTCGGCTCCCCCCGGCGGCAAAGGGCCTAAAAATTGCCTAAATCGATCCGAACAGTGCTCAAATGACATGGGATCAGCATGGGGAAGACCCTTGGAAGCATTTCTGACTCCCAGGTCACTGCTGTCAAAGGTATTACACCACTTTTACAGACTCACAATAAAACATACAAAAATGAAACCAAAATGGATTTTCCTGGGAAATATGTTAAGGAACATCCTTTCCAGAGAAATGACTTGTACATAAGGCAAAAAAAATAACCAAAAACAAAAATGCTTCTCCACTCCTTGGATTATGTTCACAAGTAGCGTTTTTAATGAGTTTTTGTAGTTTTGCAATGCTTTCAATCAAGACAAATGCATTCACCGGGAAATGTCATTTTAACATTTTACAACCTTATCTGGCCATGTGGTGTGTGACACATCATCAGACACATTCTGTTTCATTTATGATGGAGGGACTCTGAAAGTCACAAAGCCTATTTTTATAGGGCCATCAGGTGGCCCTTACTACTCTAAAAGGGCCAGCAGTCGGTTATGCTTTGTTGTTCCCATTATTAAAGAGTGGATCTCCTATACTGTTATTGCATATGCAGTGACTGCAAGGGTTACGAACAATTTGGAAGCAACCCAATACCCCTTTGAAGAGACATAGAGGAGGATCTCAGTAAAAAAACTGCAAGGGCTGCAAAAATTTAGGAAAAACCCCACTAACAATTTGAAGACACATACAGCTGGGCCACAGTAATGACATGTTCCCATTAAAAAGGAGAGGGTCTGCTATACCGTTATAGGGTATGCAGTGAGTCCAACGGCTGCCAAAATTTAGGAATAACCCCACTAACAATTTTAAGACACAAGAGATGTGCCTCAGTAACAACATATTTCCATTAGAAATAAGAGGGTCTCCCATACTGTTTGCCTATGCAGTGACTGCAATGCCTGTCAAAAATTTGGAGGCACTCCAATGCCCCTTGAAAGAGACGTAGTGGTCGGAGAGCCTCCTGAAAACAATGTTCCCATTATTAGGAAGTGGGTCTCCCATACTATTTGCCTATGCAGTAAAGCAACATCTGCCAAAAATTTGGAGGAACTCCAATGCCCCTTGCAAGAGATGTAGATATGTTGATATGGTACGTATGGTGGTTATATGGTGGTGGAGGATGAGGAGGATGGATGCGAAGAAAAAGGTGGACAAGAGCAAATAGACAAAACCAGGAAGCGTATACTCATGTCTGGGTGAGAAGACAGAGGTGCATGGGAATAGAGTTAGACCTCCCAAAAAAAGAGACACTGCATTTGAGTTTATGTTACGCTGCTATCATTTGGTGCTATTGAGAAGTCTGGTCCAATCCAGACCTTGTTCATTTTTATAAGAGTCAGCCTGTCAGCATTGAAAGATGGATGCGCCTATCGATTATAATTCCACGGGCGGCACTAAAAACCCGCTCTGACAAAACGCTAGCGGCAGGGCAGGCCAGGACCTCCAAGGCGTAGAGAGCCAGTTCATGTCACGTGTCCAGTTTGGATACCCAATAATTATAGGGCACAGAGGAATCACGAAGGTCATTGGTACGGT
This sequence comes from Phyllobates terribilis, assembly GCF_046119375.1. NCBI lineage: Eukaryota > Metazoa > Chordata > Amphibia > Anura > Dendrobatidae > Phyllobates > Phyllobates terribilis. The sequence goes on along the minus strand of NW_027362763.1, from coordinate 326,522,490 downwards.
CGACAAGGTAATCCCACTGCATCTTGTACAACTTTTCCCTCCTTGGGAGAGTACCCCGCGCCTTAGGGCTTGTGCGATGGGAGTGTCTGAGAAAACTGTCCCAGAACTTTGACAGTGTTCCCCTACCTCTGCTGGATTGCATTTGTGGCTCTCTCGCCCGTACTCCTGGGTTGTCCAACAAACCTCTGCCACCAGTGTTTTCAGATGGGAATTTTTTCACTAATTCCGCAACAAAGGCCTTCTCGTGCTACACCATTATATTAAGCTTGTCCTGCATGGGAATAAGAGAATGAAAGTTCTCCTTGTAGCCTGGGTCCAGAAGTGTCACCAATCAATAATGACTGTCACCCAAAATTTGGACAACGCGAGGGTCACAGGAAAGGCAGCATAACATAAACTCAGCCATGTGTGCCAGATTGCAAAGAGGCAAGACATGTTCTCACCAAGAGGATGACTGACCATGCTCTCCTCATTATCTTCCTCCTCCTCCTCCATTTCCCTGTCCTCAGGCCATCCACGCTGAACAGACAGTATGACAGCTGTGCAGGTAGTATCGTCTATAGTGCAGGAAACTAGCTCTTGTTCTTCCTCCTCCTCCTCTTCCTCATTGTCACCCAATCCACGTTGGGATGAGCTGAGGCTGGGCTGTGTGGAATCACCCTGTATGATTCCTTGCTCCATTTCATCATACTCCGCCTGCAATGCATCCTCTTTAATTGTAAGCAGAGAGCGTATCAGAAGACAGAGAAGCGGGATAGTGATGTGACTCGCCCCCAGAGCCGTGGGGTACTCGGCAGCCGCGCCTCTGGATGCCGGTGGGGGATATCACGGTGGCTGGCCCGGTTCGTGGCCCAGGGAGGTCACCATAAAGGGGATTATTTGTAGGGGATGTGTAAGGTGTTCGTGACGCCACCTGTGGAATGCGGCTAAAAGGAGCCGCCGCGGCGGAGCAGTCCTCTGAGGCAGATGTTAGGGCAGCTTATGATGGAATGGCTCCCCACAGGTGGAGCGGGCCTCAGGACAGCGTGGGGTAATGGATGGTGGTACAGGGGAGAGACGGCCAGAATGGTTCAGGGAGAAATGACAGCCACTCAGACGGGGGTTCGCTTCGGTACCTTTACTGGTGTAGTTGCAGGTATGGTCCAGGGTACTCAGTAGGCAGGGTGCACTTCTGGACTCTCCCCAGTGAGCGGGTATAGGGCCTCCTGATCCATTGCTTCCACTTGTTAAGCTTCTGACCTGCCTGGAGCTAGGCCTGGCTTAATTGCTGTCTCTCTCTCTTGCACCTGCTGACCTTGTGATAGGGCCTTCTTTTGAAGATCACTCTCCCTGGACGCTGGGGCCTCCGTGACTCCTAGCCCTGGTACTGTAGTCAGTGTTGGTCGACCTGGGACTTGTAGTCCTCCAGGTGTCCGGTGGTCCCTACTGGGTGTAAAGGACCCTGTAGGCACGGACCCGGTGTCCGGTGTATATTTCGGGTGAGCCTGGTACGCTGCTCTGCCCCCTTCAACTCCTCTTTCCTTTCCTCTTTGCCGTCAGCCACACTCGGGGCTCTCACTACGGCAGCAGCAGACAAGCTGCGTCTTCGCTGCTCTCAGCGCCAGCACGCTCTCCAACTCACTTCTGACTACTCATTGAACAAACTCTCCCTATATATATCCCTATCAGGGTTCCCTCTGGTGGTCTGAGGTGGTAGGGTGGAGGTGTGTGAATGTAATTAGGGCCTCTTGTGGAGAAGTCCATCCATGCACCCTACTGGTTTCTGTGGCACCTGTGCGTAGCAGGGCGCCACATTCTCCCCTAGTACAATTCAGTACTCCTGGACTGAAGCATTTTTTTTTTTTTTCAAATCAGGTAACAATAACAATAATAATTACATTTTCTTAAAACATATAATAAACACTCTTCTTTAAAGTCTCAGTGAGATCCATTAACTGGTGTCCATCTCACTGGTGAAGATGAGCAGCATGAGGGACCCGTCCGAAAACCCTCAACGTAGGCCCTGGGCGTGGTTGCAGGGCATAAGTGATCCAAGTCCTGGACCACGTCTTCGGCCACACCAAAAGGATTTTTGTTCCGTGGTCACTTAAGGGGCACTCCAGGGAGTGCAACTATGCACAGGAACAGTTTTTGGGCTGCTCACAGTCCTCAGCCTACAAGTCTTTATACCCTGACGGGTAATCAAATAAACACATATAATTTCAGTTTATACAATAAACAATGACAGTAAGCAATGCACAACTGGGTAACTATTTACACTGTAGGTATTTCTACTTATTCCCTATACCTGGCAGGGACCAGGCCTTTTGTACTGCGTGTTGACCTACGTAGTATTGGGGTGTTGTTGATGTCTGTGTTTGCACTGTCTGCTACTCTGTCAGATCTACGTGTGGGTAAATTGTAGAACTGTCTTAACCTCTCTATGGGACTGGCAAGTACTCTGGTTACTGGGCTTTCTGCCTCTCCTTCTTCCGGGGATTCTTCCTGAGCAGGCTCTTCTGGGGCACTTACAGGTCTTACTTGCAGTGGGGGGTCTTCTGGCTGTTGGTTGAAGTGCATTACAGGTATTATTATGGCTCCATCCAGTTGAGGCCAATCTGCCCGGAAAACTTCTAAGACAGTATGGAGTACATCTTCTTTGGGTTCTTCAGTCACGATAGGAGGTATTTCTTCTTGTGGCTTTAATAGACCTGGGCACAACTTCAAATGGTCTCTCTAGGCTGCTGCAACTGTCTTACCTCCATCTTTACTGATTAGACAGGTTTTTCTATTATCGAACCTGGAATCCAACAGAGTGTAAGGCTCTTTTTCCCACTGGTCATCAAGCTTGTGGTTTCTTCTCTTTCGCTTCAGCACTACTTCTCCAGGTGTTAAGGGTTCTGCGAGTGAACTCTTGTTGTACTGTGCTTCCTGCTTATCTCTCATCCTATTTAGACTGTCTTCGACACAGGCCTGTACTCTCTTGTACTGCTCCTGTTGAGTCGTATCCCAGTCTTCAGTGGACATGTCCGCTTCCGGCTCTACCACTCCAAGCTCCACGTCCATGGGCAACTTTCCGGGTCTTGCTCTCATGAGGTACGCTGGAGTACAATTGGTGGAACTCACAGGTATGTGATTGTACAGATCTACCAGGTCAGGTAGTTTATCTGGCCACTGATTCCTTTCTTCTAGAGGTACGGTCTTCAGCAGGTCTATGACGATATTGTTCATCTTTTCACATAGACCATTGGTTTGAGGGTGGTACGGCGTAGTCCGAATCTTCTTACACCCGTACAGATGGCAAAACTCTTTGAACAGCTCGGCTTCAAAGGCAGGGCCTTGATCCATCAGCACCTTATCCAGGTATGCATGCGGCCTGCAGAAGTATGCGTGAAACGTCCTTGCTGCAGTTTCTGCCGTCAGATCCTTGATGGGGGCTACCACCAGGAACCGGGAGTAGTGATCCACCATGGTCAGGGCATAGGAGTAGCCTGACCTGCTGGGTGACAGCTTGACGTGATCCAGAGCGATGATCTCCAGGGGCTGGGTTGTCTTGAAGGACTGCAAGGGTGCTTTCTGGCTGCCGTAGTCTTTTCTTCTGAGGCTACAGGGTCCACAATCCCGGCACCACCTCTCTATGGAACTCCGCATTCCAACCCAATAAAACCGACTCTTCAGGAGGGTTTCCAGATTCTTCCAGCCAAAGTGCCCTGCTTGATTGTGGTAGGCCTCTAACACCATCTGGATGTCTGTCCTGGGCACTACGATCTGCCATACCATCTCGTGGGTCCTAGGGTTCACATACCTTCGGCACAGCTTCTTTCTATAGATGAACAGCCGGCTTCTCTCATTCCACAGTTGCTTGGCTTGCGGAGGAGCATCCTTCTCCAGGGAGGAACCTTCCTGGGTTATCAGTTATTTGATACAGCTGACAACCGGGTCGCTGTCCTGGGTCTCCTTCCAACTGTGGTGAGGTAAAGGGTTTAGTGTCTTACCACGTTACCTCCTGGAGGTGCGCTGCTCATGGGCCATCCCATTTCTGTGGAAGGCAGGTAGCTCAATCTCCTCCAGGTCATCCACTTCTTCTTCAGTATCCGACTGGTGAGGCATTCTGGATAAGGCTTCGGCGTTGGCGTTGTTGTGGCCTGCACGATACTTGATGGTGAACTGATAGTTTGACAGTCAGGCCATCCAACGCTGTTCCTTGGCTCTCAACTTAGCTGTCTCTAGATGTGTCAAGGGGTTGTTGTCAGTATAGGCCGTGAACTTAGTGGAGGCTAGGTAGTGCTTGAATCGTTCAGTGATGGTCCAGACCAAGGCCAGGAGCTCCAACTTGAAGGAGCTTTAGTTTTCTGGATTCCTCTCGGTAGGACGAAGCTTCCTGCTGGCATAGGCAATAACCTTCTCTTTGCCATACTGCTTCTGACTTAACACAGCTCCTAGTCCCTTGCTGCTGGCATCAGTGTACAGCAGGAAAGGTTGGCTGTAGTTAGGGTAGGCCAGGATTTCGTCGCCAGTCAGGATCTCTTTCATCACTGCAAAGGACTCAGCCTGCTCTTTACCCCACTGGAAGCGGGGATTCTTCCCTCTGTTGGACTGTTCTACCAGGAGATCTTGCAAAGGTGCAGCCTTCTTGGTGTAGTCCTTTACAAATCTCCAGTAATACCCGACCAGTCCCAGGAACTGACGTCCCTTCCTGAGATTCTTCGGCTCCGGCTATTTCTGGATGGCAGTGACCTTCTCCGGATTTGGTGCTACTCCTTCTGGACTGATGATGTGCCCCAGATACTGAAGCTTCTGCTTGAGCAAATGGCATTTAGAAGGCTTTAGTTTCATCCTATACCTTGGCAATGACTCAAATACCTCCGCCAGGTGCTTCAAATGGTCCTCATACATCTTGGAGTACACTATTACGTCATCCAGGTATAGCAGCATGGTCTCGAAGTTATGGTGTCCAAAACAGCACTCCATCAATCTCTGGAATGTTCCAGGGGCGTCGCAGAGTCCGAACGGCATACTGTTGAACTCGCAGAGTCCCATCTGAGAAGTGAAGGCCGTCTTCTCCCGGTCATCCTCAGTAACTGCTACTTGCCAGTACCCACTAGTGAGGTCAAGGGTAGAGAAGTAATTTGCAGACTTTAATGCAGCCAGGGATTCCTCTATATGGGGTAAAGTGTATGCATCTTTATGTGTTATGCGGTTTACCTGTCTGTAATCTACACACATTCTCATACTTCCATCCTTTTTCCTGACCAGGACCAGGGGAGCTGCCCAGGGGCTACAGCTATCTCTTATTACCCCTGCTTTCTTCATGTCATGCAACATTTCCTTTGCTTTCTGGTAGTGTGCTGGTGGTATGGGCCTGTAACGTTCTTTGATGGGTGGATGGTCACCTGTGGGTATATAGTGTTGTACCCCTTTAATCCTCTCAAAATCAAGTGGGTGTTTGCTGAATGCCTGTTCGTATTCCTGGACCACCCTGTGTACACCTTGTTTTTGATGGACAGGAGTGATGTCAGTCCCAACATGGAGCTGTTGACACCAATCCTCCAGCTGAGCTTCGGAGTCATTGTCCTCCACTGTTTCTGGTGGGGTCAAGGATTCCACTGTGTGTATGGCATCGTCATTCACAGTATACAACCTGGCAACAGTGGCATATCTTGGTAATTTAACTTCATCCTCCCCACAATTTAGGAGACGTATGGGTACCCTCCCATTGCTTACATCAACTACCCCTCTAGCAGCTAAGAGTGTAGGTCTGTGCTCTGAGCTGTTGGGCTCCACTACCGCCTGGTAGTTCTGTCCCTTGAGACCTATTGCTGCCCTACACCAAATCAGCATCTCACTCATTGGGGGAATCACAATGGGTATCGGGTCTGTCACCCGTACATTTCCAATCTCACCACCTGTTACTTTTACCTGTTGCTGGTACAGGAGGGCTCGAATCTCTCTCTGGAGCACCTTCCTCTGCCCTGGTTTGGCAGTGTCAGCAATCTGTTGGAGCAAAAACAACACTTCTCCCAAACAGTTACCAACAATGTTTGTACCAAGTATCATATACAAGTCTGTATCACAAGGGTTAGACTCCACTACAATTAGTCCTTGGTCCTTTAGTTCTGCTCTCCCCACCTTCACTGTCATGTCCTTAACCCCTACAAGGTTAAGAGGAAGGCCGTTAGAGGCATACACAGAGAGGTTCGGGGCTGGCGGCTGGAGTTCATCTATGGACCAGTACCTTTTGTAGAGGACATCAGGTATGATGGTTACCTGTGAGCTGGTGTCCAGTAATGCAGGTGTAGCTATGCTGTCCAGCACGATGGACAGGAAAGGCCTTCCTCCCACGAACCGATGGTACCAGCTTGATGGGCCTGGTTGCTTTACTCCTGGGTGTCGGCCCTCGGCCCCAGGGTTTGCTCGTTTAAAGGACAGTTCCGCGCTGTGTGGCCTGCCTTGTGGCAGCGGTAGCAGATGAAGTATCCTGGAGGGCGACGTTGGTCATTGGTCCTCCCACGGGGTGGCGTTGTCCTCCTACAGGGTGGCATTGTCCTCCTTCTTCTCCTCATCCAGGGGACATCCTCAGGACTGTCTGTGAATAGGATCCTTCCTTCCGGCTCAGGCTCCGTCTGTAGCTGCAGGGTTCTCAGGACAGTGGCCAGGGTTTTACTTAGCTGGCGCACTTCAGAGCGCTGGCTGTCCAGCTCGCTAGGGGGCACTGTTCGCATCTTTGTTTCAGCCGTCAATGAAGGAGCAGTGGGTGCTGCGGCCCCAGCCTGGTAACGCTGGATAGCAGTCCCTGATGTTTCCAGAGGCTGTAGACCCTTAATAGTTATGTCCTTCAGGGTGTCAAAGGTGGCGTCTGGATGATCTAAAGCCCACCACCATACAGTTCTGCTCTCCTCCTGGGACCTCAACCCCCAGATGAACTGTTCCGTCAGCATTTTATTTTCATCTTGTATGCTGGCTGGACTATCCTGTTTCAGGGCCCGCAGGGCTTCTTGTAAGCACCAGGCGTAGTCCCGGATACTGTCCTCAGGATTCTAGGTGCAGTGGTAGAACCTCATCCGGAGATCCGTCTCAGTACGGTTTTCAAACACAGTTTGCAGTCTCTTAAAGATGATGGATACTGATTCCTGGTCTGCGGCTGGCCAGGTTTCAACTTCCCGCTCTGCGGCACCAATCAATTGTCCCAGCACAATAGCGGCTCTCTGCTTACCAGTCAGAGAATACATGTCCAGTACACCGCATATTTTCCTCTTGAACCCAGACAGGGTGTCTGGTTTGCCATCATACTGGGGAAGCCATTTCGCTCCAGGGATATACAGCAGGGCCATGGGTATTAACGGAGTCATGACCCCTGCTGATGGAGCCGCCGCTCCGGCCTGTGCAGCGCTGGGCGCAGGTTGGGCACCAGGAGCGTTAACCGGTGCTTCGGCGGCTTGCTGGTCGTCGGCCATGTTGGCGCCCCCCTAGTAAACCGTATCCTACCTTCTTCACTTTTTATCAGGTAGGCCACAGCTCCGAAGGCGGTGGTCTTCTTCCAGGAGCTTGCGTCGCTCACGTCTTACATCAGAGCGTCCTCTGGACTCCTTCCAGGACCTGATGCTTCCTGGTTCGACATCAGGGGAGGGGCGTGTCCTGGGCTTCTCGCGCTTCCAGCGGTTCCGCCTCTCCGATTCCCGCGGTTACGCCCCTCTTCTTCCCGCGCGACGACAGGATAATGGCGGATAATGGCGGGAAACCTCAGGAATGGTGGGAAATCTTCACCACAGTAAGTGTTACAGTCTTTTAAGGTGCACAGTACCCGGTGGCAGCGGGCACACAATCCTGTTCGTGATGTCAGATGGACAACTCGCCCCCAGAGCCGTGGGGTGCTCGGCAGCCAGGCCTCTGGATGCCGGTGGGGGATCTCACCGTGGCTGGCCCAGTCCGTGGCCCAGGGCGGTCACCAAAAAGGGGATTATTTATAGGGGATGGGTAAGGTGTTCGTGATGCCACCTGTGGAATGCGGCTAAAGGGAGCCGCTGCTGCGGAGCAGTCCTCTGAGCCAGATGTTAGGGCAGCTTATCATGGAACGGCTCCCCACAGGTGAAGCGGGCCTCAGGACAGCGTGGGGTAATGGATGGTGGTACAGGGGAGAGTGACGGCCAGAACGGTTCAGGGAGAAATGACAGACACTCACACGGGGGTTCACTTCGGTACCTTTACTGGTGTAGTTTTAGGTATGGTCCAGGGTACTCAGTAGGAAGGATGCACTTCTGGACTCTCCCCTGTGAGCAGGTATAGGGCCTCCTGATCCGTTGCTTCCATTTGTTAAGTTTCTGACCTGCCTGGAGCTAGGCCTGGCTTAATTGCTGTCTCTCTCTCTTGCACCTGCTGACCTGGTGATAGGGCCTTCTTTTGGAGATCACTCTCCCTGGATGCTGGGCCTCCGTGACTCCTAGCCATGGTACCGTAGTCAGCATTGGTCGACCTGGGACTTGTAGTCCTCCAGGTGTCCGGTGGTCCCTACTGGGTGTAAAGGACCCTGTAGGTGCGGACCCGGTGTCTGGTGTATATTTCGGGGTGAGCCTGGTACGCTACTCTGCCCCCTTCAACTCCTGTCTCCATTCCTCTTTGCCGTCGGCCACACTCGGGGCCCTCACTACGGCAGCAGCAGACGAGCTGCGTCTTCGCTTCTCTCAGCATCAGCACACTCTCCAACTTACTTCTGACTACTCACTGAACAAACTCAGCTGCCTGGCTCCACCCTCCCTATAAATATCCCTATCAGGGTTCCCTCTGGTGGTCTGAGGTGGTAGGGTGGAGGTGTGTGAATGTAATGAGGGCATCTTGTGGAGAAGTCCATCCATGCACCCTACTGGGTTCTGTGGCACCTGTGCATAGCAGGGCGCCACAGATGCTAATTACGGCATCATCGCCACTCATTGTGTTGATGGAGTCCTCAAAGTTTTGGAGGATGGTACAAATGTCTGACATCCATGTCCACTCCTGAGGTTTTATATGTGGTGTCTGACCTGAATACCAACAGCCTTGTTGATGCAGGTAGTCAACAACTGCCCTCTTCTGCTCACAAATCCTTCCCAACATCTGCAGTGTAGAGTTCCAACGTGTGGGGACATCGCAGATTAGTCAGTGAGCTGGAAGCTGCAAACACTGCTTAAGCACGGCAAGGGTGGCAGAAGCTGTAGCTGACTTTCTAAAATGGGCACACAGGCGGAATACTTTGAAAAGCAGAACAGACAGAACTGGGTAGGCTTTGAGAAATCGCTGAACCACAAGGTTAAGAACATGGGCCAGGCATGGTATGTGTGTGAGCTAGCCTCACCTCAGAGCCGCCACCAGGTTACAGCCAATATCGCACACGACCATGCCTGGCTGTAGGTTCAGTGGTGTGAGCCAAAGATCTGCCTGCTCTTTCAGAGCTGTCCACAACTCTTCAGAATTGTGCGGTTTGTCACCTAAGCATATTAGCTTCAGCACAACCTGTTGCCGCTTGGCCGAGGCAGTGCTGCAGTGCTTTCAGCTTGCGACTGATGTGGTCATTTTGGAGATGGAGGCTGAAGAGGAGGAGAAGGAGGAGGAAGTGCAGGAGCTGTAAATGTGGGTCAACCCTGATTGACCCAGGGCCCGCAATTCTGGGCGTCAGGGGAACGTGTTACGTCTCAAGGTCTGACTTGGTCCCAGCATCCACTATATTAACCCAGTGTGCCATCAGCGAGATGTACCGTCCCTGCCCACAAGCACTTGTCCATGTGTCCATGGTTAGGTGGACTTTCCAAGTAACTATGATGTTGAGGGCACGTCTAATGCTGTGGGACATGTGCTCGTGTAATGTGGAGACGGCACACCAAGAGAAATAGTGGAGGCTGGGGACCGAGTACCGAGGAACGGCCTTCGCCATCAGGTTGCGGAAAGCTTCCATATCCACAAGCCTAAAAGGCAACATTTTGAGCGCAAGTATTCGCGAAATGTGTGAATTTAGTATTGTGGCCTGTGAGGTGCTGGAAGCATATTTACGCTTGCTTTCCAAGGGCTGGGGTAGGGACAACTGAACGCTGCACTAGGATAAATACTTTGAAGTGCTTCCTGATGGTGCTAGTTGAAAGTGTTCAATGACAGGTGCAGGGCGGGAGGCATCTTGGAATGTGCCATGGACAGGGGAATGGTGTGCACGTACAACAGCGGAAAAAGCAGTGGTGTCACCTGCAGACATTGTTGCTGGACCTTGGGGTTCGGCCCACTTAGTCAGGTGCTTTTCTGCCATGTGCCTGATCATACTGGTGGTGCAAATGGCCTTTTTGAGGTTATCTGCAGAGTCTTTAAAAATGAACCAGACTCGGGAAGACCTAACTGTTGTACTGGCAACTTCCGTCATATTGGCATTACCAGGAAAGCTTTCCCGCCTTGGGTCTGTGGCCACCACATTGCTTCTTCCTGCCTGTTGTGGTGCTACGACTCTGTGAAGAAATGGCACCTGGGGGTCCCCGCAGAATCCCGCTGTTCCCGCTTCTTGCAGTGGATCCACACCCCGTCACCTGCCTGATGTCACGGAGCATGTTATACGGATCCACCCTCTGCACCAATGTGACGTTTCGCACCTCCCTTAAGGACGCGTAAGTGTTATGATCTTCAACAAGAACTAAGGATAGATAGGGGAAAGCTGTCCCTACAGTAATACTAAGCTGAATCCCTACGATGTAGCGGGCTGCCTGTTCCTAGTGAACAGACCCGCCTTCGTCCTCGGCTAGTCTGAACAAAGACCTATAGAACTAAGGGAGGGGTCCCTAAAAGAACTAAGGACTGGGACAAAAATGGGACACCTCCTAAACAGAAATTGCAGTAGAACACAAAAGACAAACTGACAAAAAGTACTAGAAGTCCCAGAGGATCAAGCAAACTGTCAGAGATAGGCACCGAAGCACCAGGCTAGCAAAACAGTCAAACAACAATGAAGTCCAGCAAAGCCAGAAGGGCGGAGCTGGAATATATAGGCAGATAATCACGTGACCGCAAAACACAAGATAGAAAAAACTAACAGGAGGGTTCTAACAGTACCCCCTCTTTTATGAGGATCCTCCAGGCCCAGGCCTATCCGGAAACCTCCTGTGGAAAGCTTTAACAAGCCTAGGAGCAGAGACATCATCCGTCCTTACCCAGGAGTTGTCTTCGGGACCGAAACCCTTCCAGGAGACAAGATACTGTAATCTCCCTCTATGCCATCTAGAATTCAAGATACGCGAAATTTCATATTCGCCGTCTTCCACCACAGGAGGAACTGTGACAGTGACGTCCCTATCAGATACGTCAGCTTTTTTCAACAAGGAACCAAGAAATACATAATTAATCTTCCAGGAAGTAGGGACATCCAACCTAACAGCAGACTGGTTAACAACCTGAAGCACTTTAAATGGGCCCACAAACTTAGGACCACGTTTTTTAGATGGAATCCTCAACCGCAGGTTCTTCAAGGACAACCAAACCATGTCACCCACAGTAAACAAAACCTCTTTACGTTTCCTGTCAAAATACTTCTTGGACTTTTTGTTAGCCTCTTGAAGGTTACAACGTGCATTAGTCCAAACTCTCTCCAAATCACCGGAAAAATTCTCCTCCTCCGGCACCGCTGACCCCAATTTGGAGAACGAACCAAAAGACGGATATCTCCCAGTACAACAAAAAAAATGAGAACACCCAGCAGAGGGGGATGCATGATTGTTAAGAGCAAATTCTGTGAGAGGCAGAAACTCCGACCACACCTCTTGATTGTCCGCCACAAAACAACGCAAAAACTGTTCTACATCCTGGTTCTTTCTTTCAGTCTGTCCATTAGACTCAGGATGATAACCAGACGAAAATGACAAATCTACTGCCAACCTGTCACAAAAAGCACGCCAAAAGCGAGCCACAAACTGATGTCCTCTATCAGAAACAATATCCGTGGGAACGCCATGGAGCTTGACATTCTCCTTAACAAATGTCTTAGCGAGTGTCTTGGCACAGGGCAACTTAATGAATGGAACCAAATGACATATCTTACTAAAATGGTCCACACAGATGACAGTAAAACCCTCGGACACAGGAAGATCAGTAATAAAATCCATAGCGAGATGCGTCCAAGGAGCACTAGGAACCTCCAGAGGGCAAAACAACCTCGCAGCAGGAGTATGTCAAGCCTTTGACCTAGCACACACAGTACACTGACGCTCCCACTTGATGACTTTCTTCCGCCATCCAGGCCACCAAAAACTGCGACTGATGAGTCTCTTAGTCTCCGAAATTCAAGGATGACCTGCCAACAGAGACTCATGACACTCCACAAACAAATCTCTCCTAAAGGCTCTAGGCACGAATAACCTCCCATGGGGAGTGTTAGGTGGAGCATCATCTTGAGCTTTCAGAATCCCATTCTCCAAAACGGAGTCCAAAGCCGCCACCACAACTCCTTTCTGTAAAATGCTCTCCTCCTCTTCGGCACCGACCATAGGAGAGAAGCTGCGAGATAAACCATTGGCTTTAACATTCTTAGTACCAGGGATATACAGTGCTGGCCAAAAGTATTGGCACCCCTGCAATTCTGTCAGATAATACTCAGTTTCTTCCTGAAAATGATTGCAAGCACAAATTCTTTGTTATTATTATCTTCATTTAATTTGTCTTCAATGAAAAAATACAAAAAGAATTGTCCTAAAGCCAAATTGGATATAATTCCACACCAAACCTAAAAAATGGGGTGGACAAAAGTATTGGCACCGTTTGAAAAATCATATGATGCTTCTCTAATTCATGTAGTTAACAGCACCTGTAACTTACCTGTGGCACCTAACAGGTGTTGGAAATAACTAAATCACACTTGCAGCCAGTTAACATGGATTAAAGTTGACTCAACCTGTGTCCTTGTGTGTACCACAATGAGCATGGAGAAAAGAAAGAAGACCAAAGAACTGTCTGAGGACTTGAGAAACCAAATTGTGAGGAAGCATGAGCAATCTCAAGGCTACAAGTCCATCTCCAAAGACCTGAATGTTCCTGTGTCTTCCATGCGCAGTGTCATCAGAAGTTTAAAGCCCATGGCACTGTGGCTAACCTCCCTAGATGTGGACGGAAAAGAAAAATTGACGAGAGATTTCAGCGCAAGATTGTGCGGATGGTGGATAAAGAACCTCGACTAACATCCAAACAAGTTCAAGCTGCCCTGCAGTCAGAGGGTACTACAGTGTCAACCCGTATTATCCGTCGGCGTCTGAATGAAAAGGTACTGTATGGTAGGATACCCAGGAAGACCCCACTTCTTACCCCAAGACATAAAAAAGCCAGGCTGGAGTTTGCCAAAACTTACCTGAGAAAGCCTAAAACGTTTTGGAAGAATGTTCTCTGGTCAGATGAGACAAAAGTAGAGCTTTTTGGGAAAAAGCATCAACATAGAGTGTACAGGAAAAAAAAAAGGCATTCAAAGAAAAGAACACGGTCCCTACAGTCAAACATGGCGGAGGTTCCCTGATGTTTTGGGGTTGCTTTGCTGCATCTGGTACTGGACTGCTTGACCGTGTGCATGGCATTATGAAGTCTGAAGACTACCAACAAATTTTGCAGCATAATGTAGGGCACAGTGTGAGAAAGCTGGGTCTCCCTCAAAGGTCATGGGTCTTCCAGCAGGACAATGACCCAAAACACACTTCCAAAAGCACTATAAAATGGTTTGAGAGAAAGCACTGGAGACTTCTAAGGTGGCCAGCAATGAGTCCAGACCTGAATCCCATAGAACACCTGTGGAGAGATCTCAAAATGGCAGTTTGGAGAAGGCACCCTTCAAATATCAGGGACCTGGAGCAGTTTGCCAAAGAAGAATGGGCTACAATTCAAGCAGAGCATTGTAAGAAACTCATTGATGGTTACCGGAAGCAGTTGTTCGCAGTTATTTTGGCTAAAGGTTGTGCAACCAAGTATTAGGCTGAGGGTGCCAATACTTTTGTCTGGCCCTTTTTTGGAGTTTTGTGTGAAATGATCAATGATTTGATTTTTGCTTCATTCTCTTTTGTGTTTTATCCTTGCAAGCAAATTAAATGAAGAGAGTAATACCAAAGAATTTGTGATTGCAATCATTTTCAGGAAGAAACTGTTTATTATCTGACAGAATTGCAGGGGTGCCAATACTTTTGGCCAGCACTGTAGGTAACAGAAAAATGAAACTGAGAAAAAGAAAGTTCCCACCTTGCTTGACGGGCATTCAAGCGCTTGGCAGCATCCAGATAGATCAAATTCTTATGATCTGTGAAAACCTGAATAGGAAATCTAGCGCCTTCCAAAAATTGACGCCAATGTTCAAACGCAAGTTTAATAGCCAGCAACTCCCGATTTCCAACATCATAATTCAATTCGGTTTCTGAAAATTTTTTCGAAAAGAAGGCACAAGGATGTACTCCACCCTTGTTCTCCTGAGACAAAACTGCTCCGACCCCCACCGATGAAGCAGCGACCTCGACCAAAAAAGGCTTGGTCTCATCAGGCTGCATAAGGATAGGGGCAGAACTGAACCTCTCTTTAAGATACTCAAATGTTTCAATGGCCTCAGTAGTCCACTGGGCCATATTCGTACCTTTCCTGGTGAGATCGGTTAGAGGTTTAACAATTACAAAAAAATTCTTAATGAATTTCCTGTAATAATTGGCAAAACCCAAAAATCTCTGTATAGATTTAAAACCAATAGGCCTAGGCCATTCCTGCACAACATGAACCTTCACAGGGTCCATCTCAAAGCCCTTGCTGGAGACAATGTAGCCCAAAAAACAAATTTTCTGCACAGCGAACTCACATTTCTCCAGCTTAGCAAAGAGTGAATTATCACCCAATAACTGCAAAACTTCACGTACACTCTTCCAATGGGACTCCAGATCTGGTGAATAAATCAAAATGTCATCCAAATACACAACCATATTCTTACCAATCAGAGGTCTCAGGATGTCATTAATAAGGTTCTGAAAAAATGCAAGTGCATTGGTAAGACCAAAAGGCCTCACCAGATTCTCAAAATGACCTACCGGAGTGTTAAAAGCAGTTTTCCATTCATCACCCTACTTCACACGTAACAAATTGTATGCCCCCCGGAGATCAATCTTGGAGAACCACTTGGCTCCCACTAGCTGGTTAAACAAGTCAGGAATTAATGGTAATGGGTAGGAATTGCATACAGTAATCTTATTAATTTCACGAAAATCCAGACATGGATGCAAACCGCCGTCCTTTTTTTTAACAAAGAAGAATCCAACTGCCACAGGTGACTTAGAAGGTCTAATGTGACCAGCAGTCAGGCTAGTCTGTATGTACTCCTCCAAGGCCTTTCTTTCAGGGATATTCAGATTAAACAAGCGACTTTTGGGAAGAGTAGCACCCAGAACAAACTCAATGGTGCAATCATGATCCCTATGAGGAGGTAAAACTTGTGACTCCTCCTCCGAAAAAACCCTCCAAAAATCTTGAATAGGTACAGGTAATTCCACTTTTTCCACAGCCCCAATGTGACCATTACAACATTTATCAAAGCACTTCGGACTCCAAGACTTAATCACATTAGTAGACCAGTCCAATAAAGGATTATGCAGTTTTAGCCAAGGCAATCCTAGAACAACTGGAGAGGGTAAATTATCCAAAACAACCAAGTCCAAAATTTCTTGGTGAACTCCATTGATAATGAGAGGAAATGCAGCAGTCTTGTGAGTAATACATTTCAAAGGAGTGCTATCAATTGCAACCACAGAAATAGGTGATGACAAAGGTTTGGATTTCAATTTAAGGTTTTCCAAAAACCCTTTATCAATCACATTAAGTGTTGAACCAAAATCCACAAATACCTGAAATTCAATCAAATCTCCTTGCAGAGTAGTACTCCCAGAAAGAAATACTCCTGCGGAGCGTAAACAAGCTATACGGGTGTAACTGACCTTTTTTTTTTCTTTACTTAAACGACGCTCACAATACTTAATCAAATGGTCACCTTTACCACAATAAAGACACAATCCCTCGGTGAATCTCCGGTCTTTTTCCTGAGAGCGGAGTGACATCTCCCCAACCTCAATCGGTTCCCCACCGTCAGAGTAGATTTTCTGGGGACTAGGACCTGACATTACAGGAGTCTTTACCTCATTGAGCCTGCACCTCAGTCTCCTGTCAATACGAACAGCTAACTGCATAGCTTCCTGCAGAGTCTCAGGTGCAGGGAATGAAATTAGCAAATCCTTAACCCTTTCACTCAGACCAGCAAGAAATAAACATCTCAGCGCCGAATCATTCCACTTAACTTCTGAAGCCCATCTGCTGAAGTGTGTGCAATAATTTTCAACATCACCTGACCCCTGATTCAAACGTTTAAGTTCTGATTCAGCAGATGAGATTCGATCAGGATCGTCATATAATATCCCCATAGCTGAAAAAAATTCTTCAACAGAACTTAAACACGGATCATTAGGCTGGAGAGAAAAGGCCCAACCCTGTGGTTCTTTGCGCAAAAGTGACATAATAAAACCAATGCGCTGTGATTCATTCCCAGATGATCTTGGTCTCAAATGAAAATATAACAAACAAGCATTTTTAAAGGAAAAAAAATCTTGCTGTTTACCATAAAAAACATCAGGCAGTCCTACCTTGGGTTCGACAAAATGCGCTCCAGGACAGCTACTCACGTGTTGCTGAAGCTCGGCCACCTCCAGAGACAATCCCTGCAGGAGTTGAGCCAACTCCTGGATGGAAACCATACTGATCCCCGAATTTCTTTACTTCTAGTTTTTTTGGGGGCTGGACTTACTGTTATGATCTGCAACAAGAACTAAGGAAAGATAGGGGAATGCTGTCAGTACATTAGGACAAAGCTGAATCCCTACGAGGTAGCGGGTAGTGTTGAGCCACCCCCGTAGTGTTCGGGTTCGGTTCGGTTCGTCGAACACCGGGATGTTCGAGGAACTGTTCATCGAACTGTTCGTCGAACACCTTAGAACACCGTCGAACACCGTTAAAACCAATGGCAGGCAAACAAAAACACATAGAAACACATAGAAAACACCTGCAAAGGTGTCCAAAAGCTGACAAACTGCTCAGAAGACACTCTCTTTAAAAAAGCCGGCCGGCAAATTCAGCAGCGGCATACACCGGTACCCGACAATGTAGAACAGAAAGAATAGATCATCACACATAGATTAGATAGATAGAAACATGTCAGTCACACATATAAGAAGCACAGTGACAGTGTTGGTTACTGCACTTGTCATTTAGTGTAAAGGATTTATTAAAAAAAATATTAGTGTTTTCATGCACCGTCTCTTTAAAAAAGCCGGCCGGCAATTCAGCATCTGTACCCGACAATTTAGAACAGAAAGAATAGAGCTTCACACATAGATTAGATAGATAGAAACATGTCAGTCACATATATAATAAGTACAGTGATAGTGTTGCTTACTGTACTTGTCATTTAGTGTAAAGGATTTATTTAAAAAAATAATAGTGTTTTCATGCACTGTCTCTTTAAAAAAGCCGGCCGGCAATTCAGCAGCGGTACCCGACAATTTAGAACAGAAAGATAGAGCATCACACATAGATTAGATAGATAGAAACATGTCAGTCACATATATATGAAGTACAGTGATAGTGTTGGTTACTGTACTTGTCATTTAGTATTAAAATAAAGGATTTATTATTAAAAAAATTGGCGTGGGGTTCCCCTTAATTTTAGGCTCTAGCGGAGGTTAAGCAGACGGCTGGGGCAGATGTTTGAAGCCTGGGAAGGGGATAATACCCACGGAGCTTCCCAGGCTACTAATATCAGCCCCCAGCTGAATACATTTCAGGAAATTCATGAAATAATTTAAAAAAAATTGACGTGGGGCTTCGCACTATATTTGTGTCCAGCCAGGTACAGCAGGCAGGAACGGGCTGCCCCCAACCACCAGCTGCCTATTTGTACCTGGCCGGACACAACAATATAGGGAAGCCCTTTTTTTCTTAATTATTTCATGAAATAATTTAAAGAAAATTGACGTGGGGCTTCGCCCTGTTTTTGTGTCCAGCCAGGTACAACTAGGCAGCTGGGGGCTGGAATCCGCAGCGCAGGGAGGCCCAAGCTTTCTGGGCCACCCCCGCTGCAAATTGCAGTCCGCAGCCACCCCGGAAAATGGCGCGTTCATAGAAGCGCCATCTTCTGGCGCTGTACCCAACTCATCCAGGGCCCTGATGCGGTGGCTCACTGGGTAATAAAGGGGTTAGGGCCAGCTTGGCATTATCAGCTGGCCCTAAGCCCGAAATTCATGGGGTCACGCCAATATTAGACATGACCACCATGAATTTCTAGTAAAGTATTTAAAAAAAACACAACACCCAGAAAAAAGTCCTTTAATTGAAATAAACACACAATTCTTTATTGTTCTAAATTAAACCATACTTACCATCACGCCCATTCCAGCTGAAGCCAACGATCTCCTGAAATAAAAGAAAAATAATAAAGCAACATCATCCTTACCTTTCCATGGTTCCCATGACAGCTTCAGCTCTGCTACATCGAGATGACAGGCTGGACCGCAGCAGAACGCTGCCATCCAGCCTGTCATCCCGCAGACACTGAGAAGCGCAGGCTTGCTTGCGCTCCACAGTGTCTCTCTGTGAGGGCATCCAGATGAGCCGAGTTAATGTCCAATGAACTCGGCTCACCTCATGCACGTCACTGACAGCGTGGGAAAATTCTCCTGCACTCTGCGCTTCAGCGTGGGAGAATTCTCACACTGAAGAGCTGAGTGCAGGAGAATTCTCCCACGCTGTCAGTGACGTGCAGGAGGTGAGCTGAGTTCATTGGACATGAGCTCACCTTATGCACGTCACTGACAGCGTGGGAAAATTCTCCTGCACTCAGCGCTTCAGCGTGGGAGAATTCTCACGCTGAAGCGCTGAGTGCAGGAGAATTCTCCCACGCTGTCAGTGACGTGCAGGAGGTGAGCTGAGTTCATTGGACATGAGCTCACCTTATGCACGTCACTGACAGCGTGGGAGAATTCTCCTGCACTCACCGCTTCAGCGTGGGAATTTTCCCACGCTGTCAGTGACGTGCAGGAGGTGAGCTGAGTTCATTGGACATGAGCTCACCTTATGCACGTCACTGACAGCGTGGGAGAATTCCCCTGCACTCACCGCTTCAGCGTGAGAATTTTCCCACGCTGTCAGTGACGTGCATGAGGTGAGCCGAGTTCATTGGACATGAACTCGGCTCATCTGGATGTCGTCACAGAGAGACGCTGAGCAGCGCAAGCAAGCCTGCGCTTCTCAGTGTCTGCGGGATGAGAGGCTGGATGGCAGCGTTCTGCTGCGGTCCAGCCTGTCATCTCGATGTAGCAGAGCTGAAGCTGTCGTGGGAACCATGGAAAGGTAAGGATGAGGTTGCTTTATTATTTTTCTTTTATTGCAGGAGATCGTTGGCTTCAGCTGGAATGGGCGTGACGGTAAGTATGGTTTAATTTAGAACAATAAAGGATTGTGTCTTTATTTCAATTAAAGGACTTTATTCTGGGTGTTTGTGTTTTTTTTAACTTTGACTATGGGGTTAGTAATGGGGGTGTCTTATAGACGCCTCTCCATTACTAACCTGGGCTTGATGTCAGCTGGCATTATAAGCTGACATCAACCCCAACCCTATTACCCCCTGCCACCGCACCAGGGCAGCGTGGAAGAGCGAGGCTAAGTGCCAGAATTGGCGCATCCTATGAATGCGCCATTTCTGGGGCGGCTGACGGCTGGTGTTTCTAGCCTGGGAGGGGGCCAATATTCATGGCTCCCTTCCTGTGCTATTAATATCAGCCCCCAGCTGTCTGCCTAGCCTTTGCTAGCTATTAAATTAGGGGGGACCCCACGTCATTTTTTTTGGGGGGTCCCCCATTTTAATAGCTAGTAAAGGCTATGTATTCAGCTGGGGGCTGATATTAGTAGCCTGGGAAGCTCCGTGGGTATTACCCCCTTCCCAGGCTTCAAACATCTGCCCCAGCCGTCTGCTTAACCTCCGCTAGAGCCTAAAATTAAGGGGAACCCCACGCCAATTTTTTTAATAATAAATCCTTTATTTTAATACTAAATGACAAGTACAGTAACCAACACTATCACTGTACTTCATATATATGTGACTGACATGTTTCTATCTATCTAATCTATGTGTGAAGCTCTATTCTGTCTGTTATAAATTGTCGGGTACCGCTGCTGAATTGCCGGCCGGTTTTTTTAAAGAGACGGTGCATGAAAACACTATTATTTTTTTTGATAAATCCTTTACGCTAAATGACAAGTACAGTAAGCAGCACTGTCACTGTACTTCATATATATGTGACTGACATGTTTATATCTATCTAATCTATGTGTGAAGCTCTATTCTTTCGGTTCTAAATTGTCGGGTACAGGTGTATGCCGCTGCTGAATTGCCGGCTTTTCATGTTTCACTGTTGGCACTGTTCCCATCGATTTGGGCAATCACTGTAATGCCACAACCACCATGGCTATGGCATTACAGTGAGTGGCAGACAATCCCTGCATGATTGGTGCTCTAAATAGCGCCAGACATGCAGGACACGCTTTTGGTGCACGAACAGTTATCGAACATAACCTCGAACAGCCGAATTTTTTGCAAATCGTTCGGGTTCGTCGAACAACTCGAACACCGCCCAAAACAG
Organism: Phyllobates terribilis; assembly: GCF_046119375.1. NCBI lineage: Eukaryota > Metazoa > Chordata > Amphibia > Anura > Dendrobatidae > Phyllobates > Phyllobates terribilis. The sequence goes on along the minus strand of NW_027362763.1, from coordinate 326,501,827 downwards.
CTCGAATTTGAGATTGGCGAACAGTTCTAGTCGAACACCGCTCATCTCTAGTAGCGGGCTGCCTGCTCCTAGTGAACAGACCCACCTTCGTTCTCGGCTAGTCTGAACAAAGACCTATAGAATTAAGGGAGGGGTCCCTAAAAGAACTAAGGACTGGAACAAAAATGGGACACCTCCTAAACAGAAATTGATGTAGAACACAAAAGACAAACTGACAAAAAGTACTAGAGGTCCCAGAGGACCAAGCAAACTGTCAGAGATAGGCACCGAAGCACCAGGCTAGCAAAACAGTCAAACAACACTGAAGTCCAGCAAAGCCAGAAAGGTGGAGCTGGAATATATAGGCAGATGGTCACATGACCGCAAAACACAAGATAGAAAAAACTAACAGGAGGGTTCTAACAGTACCCCCTCTTTTATGAGGATCCTCTGGATCCTCCAGGCCCAGGCCTATCCGGAAACCTCCTGTGGAAAGCTTTAACAAGCCTAGGAGCAGAGACATCATCCGTCCTTACCCAGGAGTTGTCTTCGGGACCGAAACCCTTCCAGGAGACAAGATAATGTAATCTCCCTCTATGCCATCTAGAATTCAAGATACGCGAAATTTCATATTCGCCGTCTTCCACCACAGGAGGAACTGTGACAGTGACGTCCCTATAAGATACGTCAGCTTTTTTCAACAAGGAACCAAGAAATACATAATTAATCTTCCAGGAAGTAGGGACATCCAACCTAACAGCAGACTGGTTAACAACCTGAAGCACTTTAAATGGGCCCACACACTTAGGACCACATTTTTTAGAGGGAATCCTCAACCGCAGGTTCTTCAAGGACAACCAAACCATGTCACCCATAGTAAACAAAATCTCTTTACGTTTCCTGTCAAAATACTTCTTGGACTTTTTGTTAGCCTCTTGAAGGTTACAACGTACATTAGTCCAAACTCTCTCCAAATCACCGGAAAAATTCTCCTCCTCCGGCACCGCTGACCCCAATTTGGAGAACGAGCCAAAAGACGGATATCTCCCAGTACAACAAAAAAAAGGAGAACACCCAGCAGAGGAGGATGTATGATTGTTAAGAGCAAATTCTGTGAGAGGCAGAAACTCAGACCACACCTCTTGATTGTCCGCCACAAAACAACGCAAAAACTGTTCTACATCCTGGTTCTTTCTTTCAGTCTGTCCATTAGTCTCAGGATGATAACCAGATGAAAATGACAAATCTACTGCCAACCTGTCACAAAAAGCACGCCAAAAGCGAGCCACAAACTGATGTCCTCTATCAGAAACAATATCCGTGGGAACGCCATGGAGCTTGACATTCTCCTTAACAAATGTCTTAGCGAGTGTCTTGGCACAGGGCAACTTAATGAATGGAACCAAATGACATATCTTACTAAAATGGTCCACACAGATGACAGTAAAACCCTCGGACACAGGAAGATCAGTAATAAAATCCATAGCGAGATGCGTCCAAGGAGCACTAGGAACCTCCAGAGGGCAAAACAACCTCGCAGCAGGAGTATGTCAAGCCTTTGACCTAGCACACACAGTACACTGACGCTCCCACTTGATGACTTTCTTCTGCCATGCAGGCCACCAAAAACTGCGACTGATCAGTCTCATAGTCTCCGAAATTCAAGGATGACCTGCCAACAGAGACTCATGACACTCCACAAACAAATCTCTCCTAAAGGCTCTAGGCACGAACAACCTCCCATGGGAAGTGTTAGGTGGAGCATCATCTTGAGCTTTCAGAATCCCATTCTCCAAAACGGAGTCCAAAGCCGCCACCACAACTCCTTTCTGTAAAATGCTCTCCTCCTCTTCGGCACCGACCATAGGAGAGAAGCTGCGAGATAAACCATTGGCTTTAACATTCTTAGTACCAGGGATATACAGTGCTGGCCAAAAGTATTGGCACCCCTGCAATTCTGTCAGATAATACTCAGTTTCTTCCTGAAAATGATTGCAAGCACAAATTCTTTGTTATTATTATCTTCATTTAATTTGTCTTCAATGAAAAAATACAAAAAGAATTGTCCTAAAGCCAAATTAGATATAATTCCACAACAAACCTAAAAAATGGGGTGGACAAAAGTATTGGCACCGTTTGAAAAATCATATGATGCTTCTCTAATTCATGTAATTAACAGCACCTGTAACTTACCTGTGGCACCTAACAGGTGTTGGAAATAAATAAATCACACTTGCAGCCAGTTAACATGGATTAAAGTTGACTCAACCTGTGTTCTTGTGTGTACCACAATGAGCATGGAGAAAAGAAAGAAGACCAAAGAACTGTCTGAGGACTTGAGAAACCAAATTGTGAGGAAGCATGAGCAATCTCAAGGCTACAAGTCCATCTCCAAAGACCTGAATGTTCCTGTGTCTTCCATGCGCAGTGTCATCAGAAGTTTAAAGCCCATGGCACTGTGGCTAACCTCCCTAGATGTGGACGGAAAAGAAAAATTGACGAGAGATTTCAGCGCAAGATTGTGCGGATGGTGGATAAAGAACCTCGACTAACATCCAAACAAGTTCAAGCTGCCCTGCAGTCCGAGGGTACTACAGTGTCAACCCGTATTATCCGTCGGCGTCTGAATGAAAAGGTACTGTATGGTAGGATACCCAGGAAGACCCCACTTCTTACCCCGAGACATAAAAAAGCCAGGCTGGAGTTTGCCAAAACTTACCTGAGAAAGCCTAAAACGTTTTGGAAGAATGTTCTCTGGTCAGATGAGACAAAAGTAGAGCTTTTTGGGAAAAAGCATCAACATAGAGTGTACAGGAAAAAAAAAAGGCATTCAAAGAAAAGAACACGGTCTCTACAGTCAAACATGGCGGAGGTTCCCTGATGTTTTGGGGTTGCTTTGCTGCATCTGGTACTGGACTGCTTGACCGTGTGCATGGCATTATGAAGTCTGAAGACTACCAACAAATTTTGCAGCATAATGTAGGGCACAGTGTGAGAAAGCTGGGTCTCCCTCAAAGGTCATGGGTAGTGTTGAGCGATACCTTCCGATATCAGGAAATATTGTATCGGATTGGATCGGGCCGATACCCAAAAAGTATCGGATATCGCCGATTCCGATACCGGAAACCAATGCAAGTCAATGGGACACAAATATCGGAATGAAAATAAACCCTTTCTTTCCTTGTAGGTTAATTCTACATGAAGTAAAACAACTAAGAATAATGTAGAATGACATGAAAAGCCGGCAATTCATCAGCGGCATACACCGGTACCCGACAATTTACAACAGAAAGAATAGAGCTTCACACATAGATTAGATAGATAGAAACATGTCAGTCACATATATATGAAGTACAGTGACAGTGTTGCTTACTGTACTTGTCATTTAGTGTAAAGGATTTATTAAAAAAAATATTAGTGTTTTCGTGCACCGTCTCTTTAAAAAAGCCGGCCGGCAATTCAGCAGCGGTACCCGACAATTTATAACAGACAGAATAGAGAATCACACATAGATTAGATAGATAGAAACATGTCAGTCACATATATATGAAGTACAGTGACAGTGTTGCTTACTGTACTTGTCATTTAGTGTAAAGGATTTATTAAAAAAAATATTAGTGTTTTCGTGCACCGTCTCTTTAAAAAAGCCGGCCGGCAATTCAGCAGCGGTACCCGACAATTTATAACAGAAAGAATAGAGCTTCACACATAGATTAGATAGATAGAAACATGTCAGTCACATATATATGAAGTACAGTGACAGTGTTGCTTACTGTACTTGTCATTTAGTGTAAAGGATTTATTTAAAAAAATAATAGTGTTTTCATGCACCGTCTCTTTAAGAAAGCCGGCCGGCAATTCAGCATCTGTACCCGACAATTTAGAACAGAAAGAATAGAGAATCACACATAGATTAGATAGATAGAAACATGTCAGTCACATATATATGAAGTACAGTGACAGTGTTGATTACTGTACTTGTCATTTAGTGTTAAAATAAAGGATTTATTTAAAAAAAAATTGGCGTGGGGTTCCCCTTAATTTTAGGCTCTAGCGGAGGTTAAGCAGACAGCTGGGGCAAATGTTTGAAGCCTGGGAAGGGGTAATACCCACGGAGCTTCCCAGGCTACTAATATCAGCCCCCAGCTGAATACCTAGCCTTTACTAGCTATTAAAATGGGGGAACCCCCCCAAAAAAATAACGTGGGGTCCCCCCTAATTTAATAGCTAGCACAGGCTAGGCAGACAGCTGGGGGCTGATATTAATAGCCCAGTAAGGGTGCCATGAATATTGGCCCCCTCCCAGGCTAGAAACACCAGCCGTCAGCCGCCCCAGAAATGGCGTATCCATAGGATGCGCCAATTCTGGCACTTAGCCTCGCTCTTCCACGCTGCCCTGGTACGGTGGCAGGGGGTAATAGGGTTGGGGTTGATGTCAGCTTATAATGCCAGCTGACATCAAGCCCAGGTTAGTAATGGAGAGGCGTCTATAAGACACCCCCATTACTAACCCCATAGTCAAAGTTAAAAGAAAACACAAACACCCAGAGTAAAGTCCTTTAATTGAAATAAAGACACAATTCTTTATTGTTCTAAATTAAACCACACTTACCATCACGCCCATTCCAGCTGAAGCCAACGATCTCCTGCAATAAAAGAAAAATAATAAAGCAACCTCATCCTTACCTTTCCATGGCTCCCACGACGGCTCCAGCTCTGCTACATCGAGATGACAGGCTGGACCGCAGCAGAACGCTGCCATCCAGCCTGTCATCCCGCAGACACTGAGAAGCGCAGGCATAGTTCCACTCCTCAGTGTCTGGCTGTGACGGCATCCAGATGTGCCGACAATGAACTCGGCTCACCTCATGTACGTCACTGACAGCGTGGGAGAATTCTCCTGCACTCAGCGCTTCAGCGTGAGAATTTTCCCACGCTGTCAGTGACGTGCATGAGGTGAGGTCATGTCCAATGAACTCGGCGCACCTCATGCACGTCACTGACAGCGTGGGAGAATTCTCACGCTGAAGCGCTGAGTGCAGGAGAATTTTCCCACGCTGTCAGTGACGTGCATGAGGTGAGCTGAGTTCATTGGACATGACCTCGGCTCATCTGGATGCCGTCACAGCGAGACACTGAGGAGCGCAAGCATGCCTGCGCTTCTCAGTGTCTGCGGGATGACAGGCTGGATGGCAGCGTTCTGCTGCGGTCCAGCCTGTCATCTCGATGTAGCAGAGCTGAAGCTGTCCTGGGAACCATGGAAAGGTAAGGATGAGGTTGCTTTATTATTTTACTTTTATTGCAGGAGATCGTTGGCTTCAGCTGGAATGGGCGTGACTGTAAGTATGGTTTAATTTAGAACAATAAAGAATTGTGTCTTTATTTCAATTAAAGGACTTTTTTCTGGGTGTTTGTGTTTTTTTTAAATACTTTACTAGAAATTCATGGCGGTCATGTCTAATATTGGCGTGACCCCATGAATTTCGGGCTTAGGGCCAGCTGATAATGCCAAGCTGGACTTAACCCCTTTATTACCCAGTGAGCCACCGCACCAGGGCCCTGGATGAGTTGGGTACAGAGCCAGAAGATGGCGCTTCTATGAACGCGCCATTTTCCGGGGCGGCTGCGGACTGCAATTTGCAGCGGGTGGGGCCCAGAAAGCTTGGGTCTCCCTGCGCTGCAGATTCCAGCCCCCAGCTGCCTAGTTGTACCTGGCTGGACACAAAAATAGGGCGAAGCGCCACACATTTTTTTTTTTAATTATTTCATGAAATTCATGGAATAATTAAGAAAAAAAGGGCTTCCCTATATTGTTGTGTCCGGCTAGGTACAAATAGGCAGCTGGTGGTTGGGGGCAGCCCGTTCCTGCCTGCTGTACCTGGCTGGACACAAATATAGTGTGAAGCCCCACGTCAATTTTTTTTTAATTATTTCATGAAATAATTTAAAAAAAAAGGGCTTCCCTATATTGTTGTGTCCGGCCAGGTACAAATAGGCAGCTGGTGGTTGGGGGCAGCCCGTTCCTGCCTGCTGTACCTGACTGGACACAAATATAGGGCGAAGCCCCACATAATTTTTTTTTAATTATTTCATGAATTTCCTGAAATAATTAAAAAAAAATTGACGTGGGGCTTCACACTATATTTGTGTCCAGCCAGGTACAGCAGGCAGGAACGGGCTGCCCCCAACCACCAGCTGCCTATTTGTACCTGGCCAGACACAACAATATAGGGAAGCCCTTTTTTTCTTAATTATTCCATGAATTTCATGAAATAATTAAAAAAAAAAAAACGTGGAGCTTCTCCCTATTTTTGTGTCCAGCCAGGTACAACTAGGCAGCTGGGGGATGGAATCTGCAGCGCAGGGAGGCCCAAGCTTTCTGCCCCCCCCCCCCCGCTGAAAATTGCAGTCCGCGGCCGCCCCGGAAAATGGCGCGTTCATAGAAGCTGGATGCTGTACCTGGCTGGCATACAAAAATATGGCGAAGCCCACGTCAAAAGTTTTGGGAAAAATTTATTAAAAAATAAATAATAATTTAGGGACTGCATCTTTATTAAGTCCTCAAATGTCATTTAGTGTTAAAATAAAGGATTTATTTTAAAAAAAAATGGCGTGGGATCCCCCATAATTTTAGTCTCTAGCTGAGGTTAAGCAGACGGCTGGGGCAGATGTTTGAAGCCTGGGAAGGGGGTAAAACCCACGGAGCTTCCCAGGCTACTAATATCAGCCCCCAGCTGAATACCTAGCCTTTACTAGCTATTAAAATGGGGGACCCCCCCCCAAAAAATGACGTGGGGTCCCCCCTATTTTAATAGCTAGCAAAGGCTAGGCAGACAGCTGGGGGCTGATATTAATAGCTCAGGAAGGGTGCCATGAATATTGGCCCCCTCCCAGGCTAGAAACACCAGCCGTCAGCCGCCCCAGAAATGGCGCATCCATAGGATGCGCCAATTCTGGCACTTAGCCTCGCTCTTCCACGCTGCCCTGGTGCGGTGGCAGGGGGTAATAGTGGTGGGGTTCATGTCAGCGCCAGCTGCCATGAAGCCCAGGTTAGTAATGATGGGTGTCTATAAGACACCCCCATTACTAACCTACAAAGTGTTAAAAAGAAAAAACACACTACACCCAGAAAAAAATAATTTATTTGAAATAAAACACCATTTTATTTAATTCTTAGTTTACTAAAAAAAAATAGTTACCTGTCCACGTTCCTGCGCTGATCTCCCATGCACAGCTGTCACATCTGGAGATGGTGACAGCTGTGCATGGCTGCTGTAAGCTCACGCTGCCGGGAACACGTCCGCTCCCGGCAGCAGGAGCCACTGACTGAGGTTACCGGAGTGCATTCAGGCAGCGCAGCTCCGGAGACCTCCTTTACGGCAGTGCTGTACCGTGGGAATTTCTCACGATACAGCAGTGCCGTAAAGCAGCTAACCGGAGCAGCGCTGCCTTAACTCTGGTGAACCCTTACGGCCCCGTCATTCTAGCGGCGGCAGCGGTTCAGAGCGGTCACATTCTATGTGGCTGCTCTGAACTGGAGATCTTCGTGGGACACTCGTGGACTGCTACGGAGGGGTAAGGATAAGGTTGTGGTTTATTATTTTATATTTTATTACAGGAGATCGATGGCTTCGGGGAATTAGGTGTCTAGGTGAGTATAGGTGTAGTTTTTTATTTTTTACTTTATTTTAGGTGGCGATCGGCGGGGACAGGTAATGTATAAACTAATTTCTTTTAGGTAACCACTGGCCACCAATGACATGTATCTAACATTTATTGGGGACACAGTAGGGCAATTTATATAGCAGGATCAGGCTGATGGGAACTACTGCTCCCATCGAGCTGATCCTGCTGGCACGAGTGGACGGGGGACAGACATAGGCCGATGGGAGTAGTAGTGTCACATCGGCCTATGTCTGCCTGCACGCACAGACACCCCGCACACACACCCCGCACACACACACACCCCGCACACACACACACCCCGCACACACACACCCCGCACACACACACAGCCCGCACACACACACACCCCGCACACACACACCCCGCACACACACACCCCGCACACACACTAATCATGACGGGTCTGGGAGGAGTGGCTGACCTGTGCGGCCGTGGGAAAGTTCATGTGAGTTCATGCAATGCAGTCAAGCATGAACTCACATGAACCCTCTGAGGGCACCGCGGCTACTTCAAATGAACAGCTGATCGGCATCACCTGATACCTCAGCTGTTCATTTGAAATAACCGGCGGGAAAGCGCAGCACAGAACGGGAAAGCCGGCGGTGAAGTCTTTTCACTGCCGGCTTCCCCGCCCGGGTCCTTCGCTCCTTGGTGCTGCGCTCCCCGCCCGGTCCTAATTTACGATTGGGATTGGAGGTGGCGAGGGGAGCGGAGGATCGGGGTGGGAGGCTGCGGGGAAGCAGTATGGGGCTGTGTGATTGTTTAAAAGCCGGCGGCTTTTTACCGCCCGCCGGCTTTTAAACAATCAGGAGAATTCTCCCACGCTGGGATGGCATTCTGATGACAAGCTGGATCGCAGCTGAGCGCTGCCATCCAGCTTGTCATCCTTCACAGACACTGCAGAGCGCAGGCATTATGGGAACTTCCGATTCCGGTATTCGATATTATAAAAGTATCGGAATTAAGTATCGGAATTCCGATACAGTGAATATCGGCCGATACCCGATATTTCAGTATCGGAAGGCTCAACACTAGTCATGGGTCGTTCAGCAGGACAATGACCCAAAACACACTTCCAAAAGCACTATAAAATGGTTTGAGAGAAAGCACTGGAGACTTCTAAGGTGGCCAGCAATGAGTCCAGACCTGAATCCCATAGAACACCTGTGGAGAGATCTCAAAATGGCAGTTTGGAGAAGGCACCCTTCAAATATCAGGGACCTGGAGCAGTTTGCCAAAGAAGAATGGGCTACAATTCCAGCAGAGCATTGTAAGAAACTCATTGATGGGTTACCGGAAGTGGTTGTTCGCAGTTATTTTGGCTAAAGGTTGTGCAACCAAGTATTAGGCTGAGGGTGCCAATACTTTTGTCCGGCCCTTTTTTGGAGTTTTGTGTGAAATGATCAATGATTTGATTTTTGCTTCATTCTCTTTTGTGTTTTATCCTTGCAAGCAAATTAAATGAAGAGAGTAATACCAAAGAATTTGTGATTGCAATCATTTTCAGGAAGAAACTGTTTATTATCTGACAGAATTGCAGGGGTGCCAATACTTTTGGCCAGCACTGTAGGTAACAGAAAAATGAAACTGAGAAAAAGAAAGTGCCCACCTAGCTTGACGGGCATTCAAGCGCTTGGCAGCATCCAGATAGATCAAATTCTTATGATCTGTGAAAACCTGAATAGGAAATCTAGCGCCTTCCAAAAAATGACGCCAATGTTCAAACGCAAGTTTAATAGCCAGCAACTCCCGATTTCCAACATCATAATTCAATTCGGTTTCTGAAAATTTTTTCGAAAAGAAGGCACAAGGATGTACTCCACCCTTGTTCTCCTGAGACAAAACTGCTCCGACCCCCACCGATGAAGCAGCGACCTCGACCAAAAAAGGCTTGGTCTCATCAGGCTGCATAAGGATAGGGGCAGAACTGAACCTCTCTTTGAGATACTCAAATGTTTCAATGGCCTCAGTAGTCCACTGGGCCATATTCGTAACTTTCCTGGTGAGATCGGTTAGAGGTTTAACAATTACAAAAAAATTCTTAATGAATTTCCTGTAATAATTGGCAAAACCCAAAAATCTCTGTATAGATTTAAAACCAATAGGCCTAGGCCATTCCTGCACAACATGAACCTTCACAGGGTCCATCTCAAAGCCCTTGCTGGAGACAATGTAGCCCAAAAAACTAATTTTCTGCACAGCGAACTCACATTTCTCCAGCTTAGCAAAGAGTGAATTATCACCCAATAACTGCAAAACTTCACGTACACTCTTCCAATGGGACTCCAGATCTGGTGAATAAATCAAAATGTCATCCAAATACACAACCATATTCTTACCAATCAGAGGTCTCAGGATGTCATTAATAAGGTTCTGAAAAAATGCAGGTGCATTGGTAAGACCAAAAGGCCTCACCAGATTCTCAAAATGACCTACCGGAGTGTTAAAAGCAGTTTTCCATTCATCACCCTACTTCACACGTAACAAATTGTATGCCCCCCGGAGATCAATCTTGGAGAACCACTTGGCTCCCACTAGCTGGTTAAACAAGTCAGGAATTAATGGTAATGGGTAGGAATTGCATACAGTAATCTTATTAATTTCACGAAAATCCAGACATGGATGCAAACCGCCATCCTTTTTTTTAACAAAGAAGAATCCAACTGCCACAGGCGACTTAGAAGGTCTAATGTGACCAGCAGCCAGGCTAGTCTGTATGTATTCCTCCAAGGCCTTTCTTTCAGGGATATTCAGATTAAACAAGCGACTTTTGGGAAGAATAGCACCCAGAACAAACTCAATGGTGCAATCATGATCCCTATGAGGAGGTAAAACTTGTGACTCCTCCTCCGAAAAAACCCTCCAAAAATCTTGAATAGGTACAGGTAATTCCACTTTTTCCACAGCCGCAATGCGACCATTACAACATTTATCATAGCACTTCGGACTCCAAGACTTAATCACATTAGTAGACCAGTCCAATAAAGGATTATGCAGTTTTAGCCAAGGCAATCCTAGAACAACTGGAGAGGGTAAATTATCCAAAACAACCAAGTCCAAAATTTCTTGGTGAACTCCATTGATAGTGAGAGGAAATGCAGCAGTCTTGTGAGTAATACATTTCAAAGGAGTGCTATCAATTGCAACCACAGAAATAGGTGATGACAAAGGTTTGGATTTCAATTTAAGGTTTTCCAAAAACCCTTTATCAATCACATTAAGTGTTGAACCAAAATCCACAAATACCTGAAATTCAATCAAACCTCCCTGCAGAGTAGTACTCCCAGAAAGAAATACTCCTGCAGAGCGTAAACAAGCTATACGGGTGTAACTGACCTTTTTTTTTTTCTTTACTTAAACGACGCTCACAATACTTAATCAAATGGTCACCTTTACCACAATAAAGACACAATCCCTCGGTGAATCTCCGGTCTTTTTCCTGAGAGCGGAGTGACATCCCCCCAACCTCAATCGGTTCCCCACCGTCAGAGTAGATTTTCTGGGGACTAGGACCTGACATTACAGGAGTCTTTACCTCATTGAGCCTGCACCTCAGTCTCCTGTCTATACGAACAGCTAACTGCATAGCTTCCTGCAGAGTCTCAGGTGCAGGGAATGAAATTAGCAAATCCTTAACCCTTTCACTCAGACCAGCAAGAAATAAACATCTCAGCGCCGAATCATTCCACTTAACTTCTGAAGCCCATCTCCTGAAGTGTGTGCAATAATTTTCAACATCACCTGACCCCTGATTCAAACGTCTAAGTTCTGATTCAGCAGATGAGATTTGATCAGGATCGTCATATAATAGCCCCATAGCTGAAAAAAATTCTTCAACAGAACTTAAACACGGATCATTAGACTGGAGAGAAAAGGCCCAACCCTGTGGTTCTTTGCGCAAAAGTGACATAATAAAACCAATGCGCTGTGATTCATTCCCAGATGATCTTGGTCTCAAACGAAATTATAACAAACAAGCATTTTTAAAGGAAAAAAAATCTTGCTGTTTACCATAAAAAACATCAGGCAGTCCTACCTTGGGTTCGACAAAAGGCGCTCCAGGACAGCTACTCACGTGTTGCTGAAGCTCGGCCAGCTCCAGAGACAATCCCTGCAGGCGTTGAGCCAACTCCTGGATGGAAACCATTCTGATCCCCGAATTTCTTTACTTCTAGTTTTTTTTGGGGCTGGACTTACTGTTATGATCTGCAACAAGAGCTAAGGAAAGATAGGGGAATGCTGTCAGTACATTAGGACAAAGCTGAATCCCTACGAGGTAGCGGGCTGCCTGTTCCTAGTGAACAGACCCACCTTCGTTCTCGGCTAGTCTGAACGAAGACCTATAGAATTAAGGGAGGGGTCCCTAAAAGAACTAAGGACTGGAACAAAAATGGGACACCTCCTAAACAGAAATTGATGTAGAACACAAAAGACAAACTGACAAAAAGTACTAGAGGTCCCAGAGGACCAAGCAAACTGTCAGAGATAGGCACCGAAGCACCAGGCTAGCAAAACAGTCAAACAACACTGAAGTCCAGCAAAGCCAGAAAGGTGGAGCTGGAATATATAGGCAGATGGTCACATGTCCGCAAAACACAAGATAGAAAAAAATAACAGGAGGGTTCTAACAGTAAGGTCAGATTGGTATACTTCTACACCGTCACCTCCTGTCCACATGTGTACAGAGAGGCTCCAGGGAGTGAGAAAAGGTGGTCCTCTCAGTCACTGATATGGCCCCACACTCACTCACATCCCTGAGAGTCTGAGAGGCTCTTCCACTACTCCAGTGAAGGGCTAGAAACCAGTCCGGTAGAGTGTTCATTGGACCAAACAACAGACGTAAGGTTCAGAGGTCGAGAATAAAGAACAGCCCTAGATTAAATTATATATTTAATCACGATAAGGGGTCACTAAACAATCTACTATATACACCAGGGTTACATACACAGTGGTCAGAGTTACAAATGCAAAAGCATGGTGTAACAAGTATAAGCATATCTTAAAGTCAGTTACCAGTTTAGATTGAAAGCTTGACTCGGGATGGGTGGCCACATGGTGAAGGTGGTGGGCCCTCATTTGGTTGGTGGACTTCTCCCACACGTCTTGATGGCACAAGCTCCCCCAGGAAAAGACAGGTGGAAGGAGACCTACAGGAGTTTTTAAACTCTCTGGCTTACTCCCAGGGCTGGACCTAACCCTCCACCCCCTTGTCTAAGCTGCTTCCATCTCCCAAAACCAAAATGGGCTACATTTGCTTACTGAATACTCCCATGGAGCCAGTTCTGGAGTTATTGGACTCATCTGGGCCCCTGCTATGTATTGAGACTACAGATCAGCGAGTATGTTCTGTTAACCCTTTCGGCGAGTATGCTCGGGCCGAGCACCGAGTAGTTACAGCTGCTCGGTGTTATGTTTGAATCACTCCCGTGTGCATGATTTGCGACTGTTTGACAACTTTAATACATGTGAGGAATGTGTAAGAAATAGACATTCCTTACATGTACTAAAGCTGTCAAACAGTCGCAAATCATGCACACGGGAGTGATTCAAACATAACGCTGAGCAGCTGTAACTACTCGGTGCTCGGCCCGAGCATACTCGCCGAAAGGGTTAACAGAACATACTCGCACACCACTAATGGAGACCAAACACAGGGGCCCTAGGGGCTTCTGAAAGGCTGTGCTGCATATCTCTCTGTCCTTGCTAGGTGGGCGGTGGAGAAAGGGCTGGTGAGATTCTCCCTTCTTTCCAGTTTCTAAAAATCTATCTTGTGTGTCACTCAGATTTATCGTTTTCCCATAACTACTGTTGAATTATGTTTCTTGATCAAAGAAAGCACATGCTCGGGGGATGGGACGTCCTGTGCCACTCACAACTGCTGTGAGGGATCTCACTTCATGCTTTTCAGCCCCCCTCCTCTCTGCTTGAACTGCAGTGGTGTCAAATTTGCATATGTAGAGCTCTGTAAAACCCCCTTGCCAGGAGTGCACAGTGATTGACATGGGATTACCTTAAATATCTTCACAACTCCCCCCTTTAGAGGGCGCTAGGGGACAGCACCACTCTGTGTTCCCCCACGCACCCATCCACAACTTCCCCTTGTTGGGATCAGCTGTCGGCATTGCATGCTGGCGGCCCTTTTTGTGTCGAATGGTGAAGTGGTACTGCTGGAGCAGTTACCTTTACCTTTGTGATCTATGTGGCATATCTATGGACTGCGCCCTTCTGTGATTTTCACATACAGTATCTTCACCTTATACCAATTGAGTATTTTACTGTTTGTTCTATTTCCATTTTTAATATAATTGTAATAAAATTTATTTTTTAACTTTACTGTGAGCATACTATTTGTCTTTGGGGTTGACTATTCAAATTATTTATAGGTTGATAAATGAAGGGAAGTATAGCAACCCCTCTTTCTCCCGTATGGGACCATGAGATTGAAATACACCCATAGCGTTGGTTCTATGTTTATAATACAAACGGCCGTGTGACGTTGGCTGCCTGTAGTACAGGGGAGCTAGAAAGGGCGGTCTTTAGCATCTGGAAGCCCATCTCACAGTCGTTTGTCCAATCAACTGTGGAAGGCAGCTTCTTCTTGGTGAGGTTCGTCAGGGGCTTCGCCAGGTTACTGTAGCGAGGGACGAACTTCCCTGAGCGATGCCCAGGAAGGACATCACCTGCTCATTAGTCCTGGGGGAGGGCCAGGATGCGATGGCATCCACCTTCCTGGGCTCTGACTTCAGAGCTCCCCCACCTACCTGGTGTCCCAGGTAGGGGACCTCACTCATACCCAGCTGGCACTTTTCCGGCTTAATGGTCAAGCCTGCCCATTGGATCCACCCGAGCACCTGCACCAGTTGCTCTAGGTCATCCTCCCAGGTGGAACTGAAGATGGAAATGCCATCCAGGTACGCGGCTGCGTACCCTTCGAGTCCCTTGACCATCCGCTGAAAAGTGGCAGGGGCATTCTTCATGCCAAAGGGCATCACTGTGGACTCGTACAGTCCAAATGGGGTGATAAAGACAGAGCGTTCCCGTGCTTCGGGAGTCAGGGGAATCTGCCAATATCCCCTGCTCAGATCCATGATAGTCAAGTATTTAGCCCCGGCCAGCTGATCGAGCAGGTCATCGATGCGCGGCATTGGATACGCATCGGTGACAGTGACAGCATTGCGCCCCCTGTATTCCACACAGAAGAGGGTTGTCCGGTCCTCCTTTGGGACGAGGATCACAGGCGAGGCCCAAGCACTGCTGGAGGGTTGGATGACCCCTAGCTTCAGCATCTCGTTAATCTCCTGACGCATGTGCTGCTGCACTTCCATTGAGACCCGATATGCTGAACGCCGGATTGGCTAGTGATCACCAGTGTCCATGTGATGGACAGCGGACTCTGTCCTTCCGGGCTTGTTGCTGAACAAATCCAAGAAGGGGTGCAGGGTTGCCCACAGCTGGGACCGTTGGTCCGACATCAGCTGGTGGCAAACCTCCACATCCTTTGGTCCCATCTGCCTTGACCTGGACGAGCTTGTCTGAAGGGTCTTCACTTCTTCCTACTCTGGTAGGTTACACACGGGAAGGGCGTAGGCCTCCCATTCATGATGTGCCTTCATCATGTTCTTGTGGAAGGCCTTCCGCCTTCCCTGGGCGAGATCCAGGGTGATCAGGTACGTCACGGCATTGAGCTGCTGGTGCACGAGGTACGGGCCTTCCCAGGCTGCCTGAAGCTTGTCCTGGGGTACGGGGACCAGTACCCACACCTTTTGACCAACCTGGTAGGTCCTCTCACAAGCATTCTGGTCATACCATCGCTTTTGGTCGGCCTGGGCTCGCGTCATATTGTCATGCACCAGCTGCGCCAAGGCCTGCATTTTGTCGCACGACATATTCGATGACTGATTCTCCAGGGGTGACAAAGTACCCTTCCCAGATTTCCTTCACCAGAGCCAGAAGGCCCCATGCACGCTGTCCGTACAGGAGCTCAAAGGGGGAGAACCCCGTTGAGGGCTGTGGAACCTCCCGGTAGGCAAATAGCTGGTATGGGAGGTACCACTCCCAGTCGCGCCCGTGGGAGTCGACCAACATATTAAGCATCTGCTTCAGGGTGCCACTGAACCGTTTGCACAGGCCGTTGGTCTGTGGGTGGTATGGGCTGGTCACCAGATGTTGCGCCTCTATTTGCTTACAGAGGGACTCCATCAGCTGTGACTTGAACTGGGTACCCTGGTCGGTGAGCATTTCCTGGCGAAAACCCACTCAGGAGAAGATCTCCAGTAAGGTGGTGGCCAACTTGTCGGCCCAAATGGATGAGAAGGCTACCGCTTCCGGGTACCGGGTGGCATAGTCTACTACTGTCAGTATGAAGCATTTCCTGGAGCTGTGGGAGTTGACATTGGGTCAATAAAATCCACAGCCACCCTCCTGAAAGGCTCTTCGATGATGGGCAGAGTTACCAATGGGGCTTTGGGGCGCCACCCCACCTTCCTCACCCACTGACAGGTGTCACACGACAGGCAGTAGGCAGTCACCTCGGCCCCCATCCTTGGCCAGTAGAAATGCTGGGCTAACCTGGCCTTGGTCTTATTGATCCCTATATGTCCGGCCATCGGACTTTCATGCGCCATCCGCAGCAACTAAATGGACAGGGTACCACTGTCGGTCCCTGTGCCACACCTCCGGTGAACCTCACTGGACCGTTACCCGGTACAGACGTCCTTGGTCCCATACCACCCACTTGAGGTCTGAATCTGAGGGAAGCTGTGCCGCCTGCTCCTTAAGAGCTTTTAGGCTGCCATCAGTCTCTAAAGCTGCCTGAAACCCCTGACTGGATGTGGCCAGAATAGACAAAACTGTCAGGTCTTCTGTCTGTTCCCCCGCACCTGTCTCCTGGCCTCCGTCTGACCCCTCAGCCACTTGGTTGGAAGGGGAGAAGCTGTCGGACTCAAGAGGGGCCCCTGGGGTCCGGGTGCCACCACTGCGCGTGACAGCGGCCACGGCCGCTGTGACTGCGGGTAGCGCCCGCTTCTCCTCTGCTTCTGACCAAGCCTCCAGTCTAAACGGACTACTCTGGTACTCTAACATCCCGGTTGTGGGTGAACCCTGCCATGAGGCCTTACCTGGGAATCCTACCTCTCTGGGACTGCCCGGTCCTACATGGCATGCTTCTCCTCCGCAGCTGTTTGCACAAGTCAGTCACCTATGTGACACCCTCACAGGGCGAACTGTTCCAGCATGCCGGCTGGCCACATTCCGAGGCCTTATCACAGCCAACTTGATCAATCTCCTCCCCACCTAGGGAAGAGGGACATAGTACATTACTCACCCCCGCATCCCCAACAGTAGGCATGTTAATAACATTTGAATCAATAGGGGTGGACATGATGTTGTCCAGGGACTCAGGCCTTAGGGGTTCAGTGGCCACATAGTGGGACACTAGCCGCCCCAAGTCCCTTCCAAGTAAAACACTCGCGGGAATGTTCGGAGTTACCCCCACCTCCCGCACTCCCCTCTCGGTGCCCCAGTCCAAATACACCTTGGCGACGGGCAGCGCCGGCTCGATGCCTCCAATCCCGGAGACGGCAAGAGTTTTTCCAGGTATCAGATCCTGGGACAACACCAGTTCAGGCCGCACCAGAGTCATCTCAGCGCCGGTGTCTCGTAGTCCCACAGTCCTGGCCTGGCCTATGGTGACAGTTCGCAGGTTGTCAAGAGACCTCCCAACACCCCCACTCACACACAAAACTATGGACGGTATCTGGGACAGAGATGGGCCCTTCTGATGCTGGGGACACATGGCTTTGAAGTGGCCCAGCTGTCTGCAAGGGTGACACAGTCAGGGTTCCCCTACCAGCGTAGAGAGGAAAGCATGGGTAGGTGGCTCCTTGAACCTGGGGGTAGGGACAGCATGCTCCGCGTTCTTCTTACTCCCTCTCCAGCTGGCAAGTTTCTTGGCCTCTGGAGTCCTGTTATTGGAGTACTTGTCAGCAAGTGTCACTGTTGCAGAGGCCCCCTTTGGCTTCCGGTCATGGAGGTACTGTTGAAGGTGCTCCAGGCAGTTCTACAGAAACTGCTCAGTCGCGATGAGCTCCTTCAGCTGCTTGATGGTGGTGAGCTCCAGTCTTGTGGTCCATTGATCAACGGCTTTCAGTAGGGCCTGCGTGTGATCGGCACAGCTGTCTGCTGGAGCCCGCTGCAGACTCTGGAGCTTCTTCCGGTACATCTCAAGGGTCAGGTTGTAATGCTTTTCCAAAGCCTCCTTGATGTCCTCATAGCTCAGGGTGGTCTCACTGGGCAGGTACCCAAAGATTTCCAGGGCCTTACCCCTAAAGCGAGGAGTTAAGTACCGGACCCACTGATCCTCAGGCAGATGGTACTGATGGCAGTTTTTTTCAAATGGCAGCATATACGTGTCCAGGTCCCTTGTCCAGCAGGGGGAAGTCCTCCGCCCGTAGCTTCAGGACTCGGATCTCGGGGGACTCGGTACTGGCTGGGGCCTGCCACTGAAGTTAGAGCTGAAACATTTTCTCCTTTTGCTCATGCTCCTGCTGACGTTCTGCTATGAGGGTCTCGAAGGTGGCCCTGTCCCCACTGTGGAGACTCACAAAGGAGACTTGAATGAGGGGGTCAAGTGGTGGCTGGCCCATTGTGGGACCAACCGCCGGCGACTCTCTCCTTGGGGTGCCTGGGCGGGACTCCCCTCCTTCTGGAGCGACATCGCCATCCACCTCCTCTACCATCTGGAGCATTGGACATCTCATTGGTTCTGTTCCTGGTTCCACTGGCCATCCTTGCACGTTACGGTCACTGACACCAAACTGCAACCTGATGCACCCACACACCTTACAGTATTTGCACTCTGTCTAGTGCTGAGCTGATCTTAAGACCCCAGCAGCAAAAGCAACTACTGGCAGTCCTTAGTGTCTGTGAGTATGCGAAACACAATCACACACACACTATTATCTCGATCCCACTGCCACAAATGTGAAGAAATGGTACCACGGGGGCCCCTCAGAATCCCGCTGTTGCCGCTTCTTGCGGTGGATCCACATCCTGCCACCTGCCTGACGTCACACTATGCCAGAAATGCACATGATACGGATCTACCCTTTGCACTAAGTTGATGTTCCGCATCCCCCTTAAGGACGCATAAGGTCAGATTGGTACAATTCTACACCATTATCTCCTGACCACACGGGTACAGAGAGGCACAAGGGAGTGAGTAAAGGTGGTCCGCTCAGTCACTGATGAGGCCCCACACTCACACCCCTGACAGGCTGAGAGGCTCTTCCACTACTCCAGTGAAGCAGAGCCTTGTTGGCCTGGTAGAGCTGCCACCAGTCTCTATTTGATATAACAGACTTACAGTACAGACCAAAAGTTTGGACACACCTTCTCATTTAAAGATTTTTCTGTATTTTCATGACTATGAAAATTGTACATTCACACTGAAGGCATCAAAACTATGAATTAACACATGTGGAATTATATACTTAACAAAAAAGTGTGAAACAACTGAAAATATGTCTTGAATAGAGATGAGCGGTGTTCGACTAGAACTGTTCGCCAATCTCAAATTCGAGCTGTTTTGGGCAGTGTTCGAGTTGTTCGACGAACCCGAACGATTTGCAAAAAATTCGGCTGTTCGAGGTTATGTTCGATAACTGTTCGTGCACCAAAAGCGTGTCCTGCATGTCTGGCGCTATTTAGAGCACCAATCATGCAGGGATTGTCTGCCACTCACTGTAATGCCACAGCCATGGTGGTTGTGGCATTATAGTGATTGCCCAAATCGATGGGAACTGTGCTCACAGTGAAACATGAAAAGCCGGCAATTCAGCAGCGGCATACACCGGTACCCGACAATGTAGAACAGAAAGAATAGAGCATCACACATAGATTAGATAGATAGAAACATGTCAGTCACACATATAAGAAGCACAGTGACAGTGTTGATTACTGTACTTGTCATTTAGTGTAAAGGATTTATCAAAAAAAATAATAGAGTTTTCATGCACCGTCTCTTTAAAAAAGCCGGCCGGCAATTCAGCAGCGGTACCCGACAATTTATAACAGACAGAACAGAGCTTCACACATAGATTAGATAGATAGAAACATGTCAGTCACACATATAAGAAGCACAGTGACAGTGTTGATTACTGTACTTGTCATTTAGTGTAAAGGATTTATCAAAAAAAATAATAGTGTTTTCATGCACCGTCTCTTTAAAAAAGCCGGCCGGCAATTCAGCAGCGGTACCCGACAATTTATAACAGACAGAATAGAGCTTCACACATAGATTAGATAGATAGAAACATGTCAGTCACATATATATGAAGTACAGTGACAGTGTTGATTACTGTACTTGTCATTTAGTGTAAAGGATTTATTAAAAAAAATAATAGTGTTTTCATGCACTGTCTCTTTAAAAAAGCCGGCCGGCAATTCAGCATCTGTACCCGACAATTTAGAATAGAAGGAATAGAGAATCACACATAGATTAGGTAGATAGAAACATGTCAGTCACATATATATGAAGTACAGTGACAGTGTTGCTTACTGTACTTGTCATTTAGTATAAAGGATTTATTAAAAAAAATAATAGTGTTTTCATGCACCGTCTCTTTAAAAAAGCCGGCCGGCAATTCAGCATCTGTACCCGACAATTTAGAATAGAAGGAATAGAGAATCACACATAGATTAGATAGATAGAAACATGTCAGTCACATATATATGAAGTACAGTGACAGTGTTGATTCTGGGGGGGCTGACGGCTGGTGTTTCTAGCCTGGGAGGGGGCCAATATTCATGGCTCCCTTCCTGGGCTATTAATATCAGCCCCCAGCTGTCTGCCTAGCCTTTGCTAGCTATTAAATTAGGGGGGACCCCACATCATTTTTTTGGGGGGTCCCCCATTTTAATAGCTAGTAAAGGCTAGGTATTCAGCTGGGGGCTGATATTAGTAGCCTGGGAAGCTCCGTGGGTATTACCCCCTTCCCAGGCTTCAAACATCTGCCCCAGCTGTCTGCTTAACCTCCGCTAGAGACTAAAATTACGGGGAACCCCACGCCAATTTTTTTTAATAATAAATCCTTTATTTTAATACTAAATGACAATTACAGTAACCAACACTATCACTGTACTTATTATATATGTGACTGACATGTTTCTATCTATCTAATCTATGTGTGAAGCTCTATTCTGTCTGTTATAAATTGTCGGGTACAGATCCTGAATTGCCGGCCGGCTTTTTTAAAGAGACGGTGCATGAAAACACTATTATTTTTTTTGATAAATCCTTTACACTAAATGACAATTACAGTAAGCAACACTGTCACTGTACTTCGTATATATGTGGCTGACATGTTTCTATCTAATCTATGTGTGATTCTCTATTCCTTCTATTCTAAATTGTCGGGTACAGATGCTGAATTGCCGACCGGCTTTTTTAAAGAGACGGTGCATGAAAACACTATTATTTCTTTTAATAAATCCTTTGCAGTAAATGACAAGTACAGTAAGCAACACTGTCACAGTACTTCATATATATGTGACTGACATGTTTCTATCTATCTAATCTATGTGTGAAGCTCTATTCTGTCTGTTATAAATTGTCGGGTACCGCTGCTGAATTGCCGGCCGGCTTTTTTAAAGAGACGGTGCACGAAAACACTATTATATTTTTTAATAAATCCGTTACACTAAATGACAAGTACAGTAATCAACACTGTCACTGTACTTCATATATATGTGACTGACATGTTTCTATCTATCTAATCTATGTGTGATTCTCTATTCTTTCTGTTATAAATTGTCGGGTACAGATGCTGAATTGCCGGCCGGCTTTTTTAAAGAGACGGTGCACGAAAACACTATTATATTTTTTAATAAATCCTTTACACTAAATGACAAGTACAGTAATCAACACTGTCACTGTACTTCATATATATGTGACTGACATATTTCTATCTATCTAATCTATGTGTGATGCTCTATTCCTTCATGTCTAAATTGTCGGGTACCGGTGTATGCCGCTGCTGAATTGCCGGCCGGCTTTTTTAAAGAAAGCGTCTTCTGAGCAGTTTGTGAGCTTTTGGACACCTTTGAAGGTGTTTTCTATGTGTTCCTATGTGTTTTTGTTTGCCTGCCATTGGTTTTAACGGTGTTCGACGGTGTTCTAAGGTGTTCGACGAACAGTTCGACGAACAGTTCCTCAAACATCCCGGTGTTCGACGAACCGAACCGAACCCGAACACTACGGGGGTGGCTCAACACTAGTCTTGAATTCTAGGTTCTTCAAAGTAGCCACCTTTTGCTTTGATGACTGCTTTGCACACTCTTGGCATTCTCTTGATGAGCTTCAAGAGGTAGTCACCGGAAATGGTCTTCCAACAATCTTGAAGGAGTTCCCAGAGATGCTTAGCACTTGTTGGCCCTTTTGCCTTCACTCTGCGGTCCAGCTCACCCCAAACATCTCGATTGGGTTCAGGTCTGGTGACAGTGGAGGCCAGGTCATCTGGCGTAGCACCCCATCACTCTCCTTCTTGGTCAAATAGCCCTTACACAGCCTGAAGGTGTGTTTGGGGTCATTATCCTGTTGAAAAATAGATGATGGTCTAACTAAACACAAACCGGATGAAATAGCATGCCGCTGCAAGATGCTGTGGTAGCCATGCTAGTTCAGAATGCCTTCAATTTTGAATAAATCCCCAACAGTGGCATCAGCAAGGCACCCGCACACCATCACACCTCCTCCTCCATGCTTCACGGTGGGAATCAGGCATGTAGAGTCCATCCGTTCACCTTTTCTGTGTCGCACAAAGACACGGTGGTTGGAACCTAAGATCTCAAATTTGGACTCATCAGACCAAAGCACAGATTTCCACTGGTCTAATGTCCATTCCTTGTGTTCTTTAGCCCAAACAAGTCTCTTCTGCTTGTTGCCTGTCCTTAGCAGTGGTTTCCTAGCAGCTATTTTACCATGAAGGCCTGCTGCACAGTCTCCTCTTAAAAGTTGTTGAAGAGATGTATCTGCTGCTAGAACTCTGTGTGGCATTGACCTGGTCTCTAATCTGAGCTGCTGTTAACCTGCGATTTCTGAGGCTGGTGACTCGGATAAACTTATCCTCAGAAGCAGAGGTGACTCTTGGTCTTCCTTTCCTGGGGCGGTCCTCATGTGAGCCAGTTTCTTTGTAGCGCTTGATGGTTTTTGCAACTGCACTTGGGGACACCTTCAAAGTTTGCCCAATTTTCCGGACTGACTGACCTTCATTTCTTAAAGTAATGATGGCCACTTATTTTTCTTTACTTAGCTGCTTTTTTCTTGCCATAATACAAATTCTAACAGTCTATTCAGTAGGACTATCAGCTGTGTATCCACCAGACTTCTGCACAACACAACTGATGGTCTCATCCCCTTTTATAAGGAAACAAATCCCACTTATTAAACCTGACAGGGCACACCTGTGAAGTGAAAACCATTTCCGGTGACTACCTCATCAAGAGAATGCCAAGAGTGTGCAAAGCAGTCATCAAAGCAAAAGGTGGCTACTTTGAAGAACCTAGAATATAAGACATATTTTCAGTTGTTTCAAACTTTTTTGTTAAGTATATAATTCCACATGTGTTTATTCATAGTTTTGATGCCTTCAGTGTGAATGTACAATTTTCATAGTCATGAAAATACAGAAAAATCTTTAAATGAGAAGGTGTATCCAAACTTCTGGTGTGTACTGTATATCGGGCTAGAAACCTAGAAACCAGCCCGGTAGTGTGCTTGTTGAACCAAACAACAGACGTAAGGTTCGGAAGTCATGATAAAAGAACAGCCAAAGATTAAATTATATATTTAATCGCCATAAGGGCTCACTAAACAATCTACTATATACATCAGGGTTACATATACAATGGTCAGAGTTACAAATACAAAAGCATGGTGTACCAATATAAGCAGATCTTAAAGTCAGTTACCAGTTTAGATGAAAAGCCTGGCTTGGGATGGGCGGCTACATGGGGGAGGTTGTGGGCCCTCACTTGGTTGGTGGACTTCTCCCACACATCTTGATAGCACAAGCTCCCCCCAGGAAAAGATAGATGGGAGGAGACCTGCAGGAGTTTTTAAACTCTCTAGGTTACTCCAAGGGCTGGACCTAACCCTCCACCCCCCTGGTCTAAGCTTGCTACCATCTCCCCAGCTTCAGCTGCAGTGGTGTCAGATTTGCATATTTAGAGCTCTGTAAAACCCCACTGCCAGCAGTGCACAGTGATTGACATGGGATTACCTTCAATATATTCACAGCCTCCCTTCCCCTGTGTGCTGCTGTCCTCACTCTTTATGCCCCCCTGCCAGGTTTGGTCAGTTCCTATATTATCCACCACCTCATCTTTCACTTCCGCACCATGGTCCTCCTCCTGACTTTCTGGCAATTGTGTCTCATCATCATCACCATTCACCACTTGTGACAGTATTTGCACTCTCCCATGTCACCTTCGTGTGACCGTGGCTGCTCCAATATTTGGGCATTGTTACACGCAATCTCCTCTTGACTCGCTTAAAGCTGGCTGGGCGAGAGGCCCGAACATACAAATGGAAAAGTGAACAGTTCTTCTGAGTATCCAAGAGTGGGATCAGTTGTCTCCAGGCACTCGGCATGGTGGGAGGAAGAAGGATCAGGGTGAGGACTATGCATTCTAAACTCATGGCTACTGAGACTTGACCGTGTGGAAGACAGAATGGTGGTGGTAGTGGTAGCTAAGTGATTGGAAGCATTATCTGCTATCCAACCAAGAAGATTTTGACATTGCTCTGTGTTCAATATTGGTGTTCTGCAGTCCCCTAGTAATTGGGACAGGAAGGTCAAGTGACAAGATGTGGGTATTTGTTGTGGTACAATTTCAGCTTGCCCACGGCCATGTCCTCGGCCTCTCCATGCACCATCACCATCATGTCCACTTCCCTGTCCTTTGCCATGCACCTTGCCCATTTTTAATGAGGGACAATAATTCCACGTTCACGAGAAATGGATGATTTTGGAACTTAGTTATATGTGATACGCCTGACAGAGAACCACAGTTTTAACTAGCAGGCCTGTAATTTGCTAATACTATCCTTCACAGACACCTAGTGTGAATAGCTTGACTGACACACTGCAACGGAATGGAAAAGTAGGCCAAAATTTTCCATGTTCAGTTCAAATTTCTAGATTTTTATTGCTGAAATATGGAACAGATCTGGATTTATTCTGGAGTGAGAACAAGCAAATGGAGCAGAAAAATGGTGTACTCTGGATTGCTTTTTAAGCAAATAACCAGGATTAAGATAAAAAAAAAAATTTCTCTGGCCCTTGATATCTGGGGCTATGTCTACAAATATCTGTAATTATTACAGCAACAGCAGACAGGACGTTCAAGGGACCCTCTTGAGCTGTATCATACACTGCAGTCTGCCACATACACTACCTGCCTGCTAGCACTGATTATATGCAGCTGGATTAGTCCTCAGGACTAGTGTTGAGCATTCCGATACTGAAATATCGGGTATCGATATTCGCTGTATCGGAGTTCCGATACTGAGTTCCGATACTTTTAGAATATCGAATACCGGAATCGGAAGTTCCCATAATGCAATGAGCCAGTTTCATTTTATTCAGCCAATGAGGATCCTAAGAAGTGTGGGCACATTCTGTTAGGCATGTTAGGCATGTTAACTAATGGCATGGCTGTGATTGGCTGCTGGAATTATGTCATGATGCACTATAAAAGCCGCGACCGCCATTTTGGGTTCACTCTGCTGTGTATTCAGTTAGGGACAGGACACTGCTGTTCTGAGGGACAGTTTGAGCTAGCGGTTTGCTTTATTGTGCTTTACCCAGGCTACTTCATAAACCGCTGTGCGAGAAGCTTTCTTTTGCCTTGCAGCGCTAGTGCACAGTTCTCTGCACTGTTCACGACTGTCTGCGAGGTCTCTGTGTGTGAGTGCAGCTCACGCTGTAGTGTGTTCCGCAGCAACGTCTGGTTGTAGTCCGCTCAGTGTGCGTCACTGCCTCATACATTGTCCTTTTTTGCATTAGTGCTGCTCATTTTTCCTCATTTCTCCTATTAGTGTGGTTCCATCCGTATCCAGCTAGATTGCTTCCAAACACACTATATAGGAGTAGATAGAGAAGCTTTCTTTTGCCTTGCAGCGCTAGTGCACAGTTCTCTGCACTGTTCATGGTTGTCTGCCAGATTATTATTAGCCTATTTTTTGAAGCCTCATCTATTGCATTGTAGGTTACCTTCCTGCATTGTAATAGCTACAAAAAGTTTGTGATACTATTGGTGTTACATCTTTGGGCACTTCCAGTGTCTTTTTGTGAAAAAAAAAACATAAATAAAGTTCATCAAACACTCCACTTTACAGTTGTGTAGGCCACATTAGCTCATATTAAAGTCTAGTCCACACTTTATAAAATTAGTCTTTCTTATACCTGTTAGCAGCTGTTCAGGAATAAGTACACTAAGCCCTTAGTACTTTTCTGCCTATCTTTATCAGTCTACCAAGATGAAGAAGGCAGGGAGTAAGGCATGCGGTCGTGGGCGTCGTTTTTCTGCAGAGAAAGGACGTGGGGATTCTGTGCCTGCTGCGGGCACCAGTGACTCAGCATCCCCCAGTTTTACCAGGGAACAGTCCTTTATGTGCAGCTTTGTAGGACCTCGCCGTACCCCACTGCTGCGGGAGAAACAAATTGAAGCTGTTGTCGGATGGATGGCAGCTAAAGCATCGACTTCAATTAGTTCCAGATCCTCTCAGGTCCTGAGCACTGAAGAGTACCCATCTGTCTCTTCACCACCTGCCAAATTGCCCAGGCAGTCAGAGAGCCCTGGACAGGATCCATCTCTACTTCTGTTCTCTGAATCTCTTGGCTTGGAAAGAGGGGGCCAGCCAAGCAGAATTCTAGAATTTGAAGAAGAGGTAGTATGCAGTGATGCGCAACTGCTTTGTCTCTCTGAATCTGAAGAGGTGGGTGGGCCAGTGCCTATGGTCAGCACACCTCAGTACGCATCTGATGATGAGACTCAGGTGCCACTTTCTGGTGCGTACTGTGCTCTCGAGACTACCCAGGAGAAGCAGTTGTTTGAAGAGGGTAGTGTAGATGATGAGGTCCTTGACCCATCATGGCGTGAGGTTCAGGAAGGTGGTGGGAGTAGCTCTGAGGAAGAGATTCCCCGAACGGCCCAAAAAGGAGGGAGAGGGAGGGGGCAGACTTGGTTGCCTGTAGCCTCCACTTCGGCACCCATTAGGAGCATGCATCTTCCAAAACCCAAAATGAGCGCTCCCAAGACTTGCAGTGCCTTGTCCTTTTTTGACACAGTTGCAGATGACATTTGCTTTGTCAAATGCAAGCTGTATTATCAGAAAGTGAAAAGAGGGAACAGTGTCAGCAACCTCAATACCACAAATATGTGGAAACATGTGCGGACCAAGCTGTGGTGGAGTTACAAAGACACACTGAAAACCTAGGCCAACCTACAGCGCCACCTACCACTTCTTCAGCTCGTGTTGTAGCCTCTTCCTCCTGCTCACACACAGCTGGTTCGGCTTCCTCACAGGATCGCCATGGAAGAACCTCTGGCACTGTTGCACAGAGACACAGCGTCATTCCACCCACAGCACCAAGTTCCCTGTGATCCTCACTCTCCCAGGCCAGTCTACAGCTATCGTTAGCACAGGCATGGGAGAAAAGGCGCCCATACTCGACAAACCACCCCCGAGCACAGGCTCTGAATGCTGACATTGCAAAACTACTGTCCGTTGAAATGCTATCTTTCAGGCTGATGGAGACTGACACCTTCCGTAACTTGATGGCATTGGCAGTTCCACAATACAACGTGCCCAGCCGCTTTTATTTCAGGAGGCAAGCCGTCCCTGCCCTGCAACAGCATGTGGAGGGAAAAATTAAACATGCGCTACAAAACGCCGTCAGTAGCAAGGTCCACCTGACCACCGATGCGTGGACCAGTAAGCATGTACAGGGACGATACCTTTCCCTCACTGCCCATTGGGTAAATGTTGTGGAGCCTGGTACAGATCTTGAGAGTGGCGCTGTATGTGTTCTGCCAACTCCAAGGATTGCAGGAATCCAGTTTGTACACATTGACTCCTCCTCATACTCCAGTTCCTCTGAATCAGCGCTGCAGGAGCCGTCACGGTCTACCTCCACATTGACCTGTGAACGGTTACCTGCTACGACTGATATGAGCACAGCCGTGGCCAAACATCAACAGGCCATACTGAAATTAATTTCTTTCGGGAATCGAAGTCACACAGTGCAGGAGCTCTGGAATGCCATCAAGCAGCAGAGCGACGTGTGGTTTGTGCCAGCGAATCTCCAGCCAGGCATGGTAGTGTGTGACAATGGCCGAAATCTGGTGGCAGCTCTGGGCCTAGGCAACCTCACTCACATCCCATGTCTGGCACACGTGCTCAACTTGGTCGTGCAGAGTTTTTTGAGGGACTATCCGGATCTTGATGCACTGCTGCACAAGGTCCGCATAGAGTGCGCTCACTTGCGGCATTCCAGCATCGCAAGATCGCGCATTGCAGCTCTGCAGCGCCGATTACGCCTTCCGGAACATTGCATCATATGTGACCTACCCACAAGGCGGAATTCAACGTTACATATGTTAGAGAGATTGTGTGAGCAGCAGGCAGAAGTAATGGAGTATCAGCTGCAGCAGACGCAAACAAGTCGCACTGCGCGCCGTTCACACTTCACCACCACTGAGTGGGCCTCTATGAAGGACATCTGCCACGTCTTGCATGCCTTCGATTATTCCACTCAGATGGCGAGTGCAGATGATGCACTAGTCAGCATGACTATCCCCCTTAACGGCCTGCTTGAAAAGACACGGCAAGCACTAAGGGAGGAGGTTTTGGAAGAGGTGGAGGATGAGGAGTCACAAATGACATCTGCTTCTGTACAGTCTGCGCAACGTGGTTCCTCACAAAGGCCTAGGCAGGGGACACTTTGTGAGGAGGATGAGGAGGAGTCAATGGAGGAGGAAGACATCTGTCCAGAGGAGGGAGGTACACAATGCTCTAGTAGTCAGTATCTAGAGCGAGGGTGGGGTGATGCAGAGCAGGCAGAGATCACGCCTCAAGCAGGGGACAGCATTTATCTGCCAGTTGGCAGTCTGCAGCACATGGTTGATTTAATGCTGCAGTGCCTGAGAAATGACCGCCGCATCACCCACATTATCAACACGGCTGATTATTGGGTGTCCACCCTCCTAGATCCTCGCTACTGGGACAACTTAAAAAGCCTCATAACACCGTTGAACCGGGAGCGTAAAATGCGGGAGTACCAAGACACACTGGTGCATTCCATCATGTTCTCCATTCCACCCGAGAGCAGTGCTGCTAGTACTTTACAAAGCAGCTCAGTGCGTCGAGGCAGTGGAGGAAGCTCTGCACAAAGAGGGAGCAGAAGCAACACCTCAGAACAAGGCAAGACCAGTATGGCCCAAATGTGGCAAAATTTTGTGTCCCCGCTACAAATGTCTACACCATCACAGAAGGCTCCAGTCAGCAGGAGGCAATGTTTCCGTCAGATGGTGACAGACTACATGTCTTGCCCTCTTAGTGTACTCCCAGACGGCTCTTCCCCCTTCAAGTTTTGGGTCTCTAACCTGGATACATGGCCAGAGCTTAGCCAGTATGCATTGGAGGTGCTGGCTTGCCCTGCTGCTAGTGTATTATCGGAACGCGTCTTTAGTGCCGCAGGTGGTGTACTAAAAGACTGTCGCATCCGACTATCCTCCGATAACGTTGACCGGCTTACTTTTCTGAAAATAAACAAGGCCTGGATCTCGCATGACTTTGCCAGTCCTCTTCCAGATTAAATAATTGGTTTTCAACAGTATCCAGGTCTCCTGTTGTGTTCATGTTTCTACCACCTGAACTGTAATCCCTGGGCTCCAACACCACCAGTTGCTGCTCAGAAGTGCTGTCTGCACAGTCAGCACTTGCTCCAGTGTTATTTGGGTTCAGTAACGTCAGCTGATCCCCTGCTGTGTGTCTGGCAATTTCTCCTGCTCTGTCCACATTCACACTACTACTGATTTTAAACTTGCTCCAATTAGGCCTCTGGCTCCTCTCTGATTTTAGTATTTACCCTGGGTTCCAGCACCGCCATCAGTTTCCCAGCAGTGTCTCTGGCACGGGTACTCCCTCCTGCCCAGCCTGGTTCCAGCATGACAGCTGTTTCCAGGTAGTGTCAATGTCACTTTGCCTCCAATACGTTGTCCTGTCGTGTTGCGGTCTGGTTAGGCGACTCTATGGTGCCTGCAGTTTAGGTGACTCCTATGTGGGCTGTGGGATCTGGCAATGAAGGCTGGTTCCATAGTGCCAATAGGACAAGCACCCCCTGTAGGACTGTGGGTTTTGGTAACTCCGGCCGGCTCGCTGCCTTGCAACTTTTTTTTTCATGTGTACCTTCTGCTGCCCATCTGAGTTCCAGTACCATTAGCTGGTTCTTTGGAAGTCAATCTTGAAAATGTCCCCCTGGATTCCAGTAACATCAGCTGGTTCCAGGCAGTGCCTTTGGCTTAGGTGCCTCCTTCTCGGTATCCGAGTTCCACCAACGTCTGCTTGTCCTTGGTAGTGGTTTCTGGAACAGGTACCTCCTGCTTAGTAACTGGGTTCCAGTACCATCAGCTGGTCCTCGGTAGTTCCATTGGCTCTTGTACCTTCTGCTACCCATCCGGGTTCCAGTACCGTCAACTGGTTCTCGGCAGTTCCTCAGCCTTCTTGTACCTTCTGCTACATTTCCAAGTTCAAGCTTTTTAAAATGGTTTTTGGTAATCACTCTGGATCTCCCTGACGACGACCCTGAAGACGACGACCCTGAGGACCACCCCGAAGAAGACGAGGACCCCGAAGATGACGACCCTGAAGACGACAACCCTGAAGACCACTCCGAAGAAGACGAGGACCCCGAAGACGACGACTCTGAAGACGATGACCCTGACGACCTCCCCAAAGAAGACCAAGAAGATGACCCTGAAGAAGATGACCAAGAGGACAAAGAACAAGAAGACAACCACCAAGATACAGAAGAACAAGAAACAGAAGACCAAGAAGCAGAAGAACAAGAAGCTACAGAACAAAAAGCAGAAGAACATTAAGCATAAGACTAAAAATCAGAGCAAAAGATATCTAAATTGTAAGCAGAAGAAGACTAAGCAGTGTATGGGGGTGAGTCCGTTCCTCCTTGTGGTGCCCCTGGAAAATACCTGCTGCTGCAGGCCAAACTGAACGTGGACAAATCCTGATGTAAATCTTTTGAGACAGGCAGAACGGAAGGTGTAATCTTCAAACTTTTATAGATAACAACTACAGGAATGCCTGTCACAACTAAGAATATGATGAAGAAGAAGAAGATGAAGAAGTAGAATATGAAGTAGAATAATAGTTGAATAAGAAGAATATGAAGAATGTAAAAAAAAAGAATAATACGAAGAAGGTGAAGAAGAAGAAGATGAATAAGGTGAAGAAGAAGTTGATGAAAAAGATGCTGCTGCTGAGGATGATGAAGGAGAAAGTGTGGGAGAAGTAAAAAAGAAGGTGAAGAGCATGGAAGTAGTGAAACATAAATATCTGACAAAATATAAAAAAGCTTAACATAGTCAATATCTTTGTAACTCCGAAAATCATAAAAAAATATTAATTCCTGCTATT
The DNA here is from genome assembly GCF_046119375.1 of Phyllobates terribilis. Lineage (NCBI taxonomy): Eukaryota > Metazoa > Chordata > Amphibia > Anura > Dendrobatidae > Phyllobates > Phyllobates terribilis. The sequence goes on along the minus strand of NW_027362763.1, from coordinate 326,470,446 downwards.
CCATTTGATTGGGCAAAACCTCTATGCCTTTAATGTCTCCTCCACCTCCCCCAATGAATTCTACACTATTCTTAGTTGTTTACCTTCATGTAGAATTAACCTACAAGGAAAGAAAGGGTTTATTTTCATTCCGATATTTGTGTCCCATTGACTTGCATTGGTTTCCGGTATCGGAATCGGCGATATGCGATATTTTTTGGGTATCGGTCCGATCCAATCCGATCCGTTATTTCCCGATATCGGAAGGTATCGCTCAACACTACTCAGGACTGTTATTTCAGATCGTTATATATATATATATACATTGCTCACAAAAATAAAGGGAACACTCAAATATCACATCCTAGATCTGAATGAATGAAATATTCTCATTGATTACTTTCTTCTGTACAAAGTTGAATGTGCGGACAACAAAATCACACAAAAATCATCAATGGAAATCAAATTAATTAGCCAATGGAAGCCTGGATTTGGAGTCACCCTCAAAATTAAAGTGGAAAAACACACTACAGACTGATCCAACTTTGATGTAATATCCTTAAAACAAGTCAAAATGAGGCTCAGTATTCTGTGTGGCCTCCACGTGTCTGTATGACCTCCCTACAACGCCTGGGCATGCTCCTGATAAGGTTGCAGATGATCTCCTGTGGGATCTCCTCCCAGACCTGGACTAAAGCATCCGCCAACTCCTGGACAGTCCGTGGTGCAATGCGACGTTGGTGGATGGAGCGAGACATGATGTCCCAGATGTGCTCAATCGGATTCAGGTCTGGGGAATGGGCAGGCCAGTCCATAGCTTCAATGCCTTCATCTTGCAGGAAATGCTGACACACTCCAGCCACATAAGGTCTGGCATTGTCCTGCATTAGGAGGAAGCCAGGGCCAACCGCACCAGCATGTGGTCTCACAAGGGGTCTGAGGATCTCATCTCGGTACCTAATGGCAGTCAGACTACCTCTGGCGAGCACATGGAGGGCCCTCCAGAGAAACGCCACCCCACATCATTATTGACCCACTGCCAAACCGGTCATGCTGAGGGATGCTGCAGGCAGCAGATCGCTCTCCATGGCGTCTCCAGACTTTGTCACGTCTGTCACATGTGCTCAGTGAGAACCTGCTTTCATCTGTGAAGAGCACAGGAAACCAGTGGCAACTTTGCCAATCCTGGTGTTCTATGGCAAATGCCAAGCGTCCTGCACGGTGTTGCCCTGTGAGCACAACCCCATCTGTGGACGTCGGGCCCTCATACCACCCTCATGAAGTCGGTTTCTAACCGTTTGTGCAGAGACATGCACATTTGGGGCCTGCTGGAGGTCATTTTGAAGGGCTCTGTCAGTGCTTCTCCTGTTCCTCCTTGCACAAAGGCAGAGGTAGCAGTCCTGCTGCTGGATTGTTGCCTTCCTACGGCCCCCTCCACATCTCTTGGTGTACTTAGCTGTCTCCTGGTAATGCCTCCAGCCTCTGGACACTACGCTGACAGACACAGCAAACCTTCTTGCCACAGCTCAAATTGATGTGTCATCCTGGATGAGCTGCACTACCTGAGCAACGTCTGTGGGTTTGTAGAGTCCATCTCATGCTACCATGAGTGTGAAAGCACAACCAACATTCAAAAGTGACCAAAACATCAGCCAGAAAGCATTGGTACTGAGATGTGGTCTGTGGTCCCCACCTGCAGAAACACTCCTTTATTGAGGGTGTCTTGATAATTGCCAATAATTTCCATCTATTGTCTATTCCATTTGCACATCAGCATGTGAAATTGATTGTCAATCAGTGTTGCTTCCTAAGTGGACAGCTTAATTTCACAGAAGTTTGATTTACTTGGAGTTATATTCTGTTGGTTAAGTATTTCCTTTGAGCAGTGTATATATACATTTTGTGGAATACTTATGCTAACAGGACGTTCAATGGACCCTCTTGTGCTGTAGCATGCAATCTGCCACATCACTGAATGCCTGCCTAACTCCTGCTATCACCACTGAATATATGCAGCAGGATTAGTCCTCAGGAGGACTGTTAGTTCAGATGGTATATACTGAATATATGTTGTGGAATACCTATGTTAACTATAAAGAAGCAAATCTTACCCTGATGCAGCACCAACTCTCCTTACTCTGCCTGATTCCGGGGTACACTGTGACAAGCATAGCGGCGCCAGATATTATATAGACCTGATGGCGCTGTACGGCCAACCAATCACTGTAATGCCCACAACCAGCATGGCTACGGCATTACAGTGCGTGGCAGGAAATCCCTGCATGTTCATTGGCTCTCTAAAGAGCTCCAAAAATGCAGGGAGGGGAACCGAATGTCTGCTCGAGTAACCTGGACATTCTCACCGAGCGCCGAGCTTGTTGAGCACAGTGATGCTCGGGCGAACACCGAGCAGTGGCGAGCACTTTCGCTCATCACTAATTAGTACGTATGATGTCAAAAAGGGGTTAATATCAGTCCCCAGCTGTCTGCTTGGCCTTTGCTAGCTGTTAAAATAGGGGGACCACACATTATTTTTTTGGGGGGTACACCATTTTAATAGCCAGTAAATGCTAAGTATTCAGCTGGGGACTAATATTAGTAGCCTGGGAATCTCCACGGGTATTACCCCCTTCCCAGGCTTCAAACATCTGCCCAAGCTGACTGCTTAACCTCTGCTAGAGTATAAAATTAATGGGGACCCCACGTCATTTTTTTTAAATTATTTAATTTTACAATAAATGACAAGTACAGTAACCAAATCAGTCACTGTACTAATTATATATGTTACTGACATCTTTCTATCTAACTATTCTATGTGTGTAGATCTTTTCTTTCTATTCTAAATTGTGGGGTACCGCTACGATTTTACTGTACGCAGCTGATGAATTGCTGGGTTTCAAGGAGATGGGTGCGTGAAAATCGGACGGCACTCGCATGGTCCAAGTGCCGTGCTAGTTTTTTTTACGCACCTGTAATAGAAGGAGAAAAGTCTTTCAGAGAATCAATGCGAGATGTATGTAATAATGAGAAAGAGCCATCTGGTGAGCATTTCAAGTTTGCACGCTGGACCTGGTGAGATGACCTCCAGCAGAGGATTTCAAAATTTAACGGTCAAGCGTGCAATGCCTGAGGTGATTTCGGTGCCAGACACAAAGAGAGACGTGACGCAGGCCGGACACTCTGAAGGAACCAGCAAGAGAGACCGGGGTGAGAGACCCATAAGGCAAGACAGGTGGCTGCAGGTGAACGAGCGCGGGATTCAGCGCAGCGGTCCCTTGGGTGTCACGGCTACGGAAGACGACCAGGTCTTGGATATGACATTAAGAAAATGTACAGGATCCTCCTACCCACAACGTGGTAAACCACCCGATTGACAGGACAAAGAGAGGATAGAAACGAGTCGTGCCAGAGAGATCTCGTCAGCAGTCATGCCGGAGAGATCTCGTCAGCAGAAGCCGACGAGTGTCATCACTGAACAGGGCTGTCACTTCAACCGCTCCCTCACAGTACCAGAAACAATAGGGTTTAGGTTATCAGGTTGGGAGAGGGATAGGTGAGGTGAAACAAGCCAAACGGGATCTGATTGACTTTGTCAGAAAAAGACTTAAAGGCCTAGCGGGAATAACCAGAGACCCCCGCTAGGGCCATTTACAGAATCAAAGGACTTCAGTGCTAATCCCATATTTGGCCTAGATACAGTATTTTAGAGAAGGATTTTATTTCTATTTTTATTGCTATTGTAATGTATTGTGTGTTATTGCTATTGTTATTGCCAAGTAAGGCCTTATTGTGGTAGTAAGGCCAAAAAACAGGTTACATATGAGGAGTGCATGACAACAAGTCCCTCCAGTGTTCAAATCTGTGGTCCAATACTGACGCTATGGAAATATCTTCCAGTCATTCAGGGATACAATCCATAGATCAGCTCCATGTCTTAGCCTTACTAACCTTCATAACATGGGAGGTGCGGTCGCAGAACGTTTTCCCCATAGTTGCTATGAGTAACTTACTTCTGGCTGAGTGTTTTTCCTGCATTCTAGGCACACTTGACATCATAATTAGACCTCTGTGCTCTAGAGAACCAGGGTATCACTCCACCCACAGTAGTAAACATTAGGTGCTTTCTGACACTTCCTTCTGATTAGTTGCTCCATAAAAACAGGGGAATAAACTCCCTCAAATGTTTGACCTGAGCTGTCTTTGTGCTCATTGAGCTTCTTCTCTAGACTCTGTAGACTCTCATTCTGAACTCTCTATACTCTCTAGACTCAAACTGAAACTAATCTTGTTATAACTTTTATGTCGAAATCTCTTCCACAAGCTACTGTCTTAGCAACCTGCGATTTAATTGTTTCTCTTCTAACTAGTTCAATGAAAGCTCATTATGACAATCATAATGTCATTAATTATCACAATGACATTAATATAAACCCCAACAGGGCATTTTACAATATTTATACATTGTAAATAATTTACACAGAGTTTTAGTAATAAACACTCTGGGGTATTACACCAGGGGTTACAACTAAATGAAAGGTACTCATGTAGAAAAAAACATCTTGTGACAGCATATACTAACAATTACTTGTTATGTAATCTATAGGTACTTTTTTCCCACATGTTTTTTTCCTACAGAATCATAACATGTGTTAGGCCATGGCCCCACTATGAGTATTTGGTCAGTATTCGGTCAGTATTTTTTCTCAGGAGTGGGAGACAAAACAAGATGAGGAACAATCAGAGAAAAGGTATAATAGAAACAAGTCACCAATTCTGCATTTATCACCCACTCCTGGTTTTGGCTCGCGCTCTGGAGAAAAAATGCTGACCGAATACTAACCAATGGCCATGGCCCCAATATCAGTGTTTGGTCAGTATTCAGTCAGTATTCTTTATCAAGAGTGGGAGCCAAAACCAGGTGAGGAGCAATCAGAGAAAAGGTATAATAGAAACAAGTCACCAATTCTGCATTTATCACCCACTCCTGTTTTTGTCTATCACTCCTGAGAAAAAATACTGACCAAATACTGACCAAATACTGACAGTGGGGCCGTAGCCAAATACTGATAGTGGGGCTGTGGCCTTAAGGTAATAATTCACATATTAGTTTTCCAATGTGGTGTGCTTAATTCTGTGCACTAGATGTCCTACTGGGAGTCTCTATGACGGAGAAACAGTATAGAAACTGAAATCAAGGTTTCATCAACATACGATTATAGACAAAAAGACCCATCAAGCTGACGCGCCCCTGGGCCTGTGCTGAGTAGCATTGCGCACGCGGGAGCCTACCCGGAGCCGGATCTGATAGGGGTAGTAGTCTCGTGGCGGTGACCCGGTCCGTGCCCAGGGAGTCAAGCTGAGTGGCGGTATATTAGCAGTAGATGTAAGACGACTACGCCACCCGTTGAATGCAGCTATGGAGCTGCCGCTGCAGGGCAGACCGCTGAGGCCGGTGGAAGGATGGTGCAGCGTGGATGGTATAACCCCCAACGGGAGGGGTATGGCCTCAGGGCAGCCGACGTGGATGATGGGGGTAGTAGGAACCACTCAGAGACGATGCGGTGTAGTTCAGGGTCTTTACTGGTGACAAAGATAGACCCTCCCGGAGTACTGGCTAGCGGTCGGGGCCTGGTCAGTCCTTGAGCAGATGGGATCCCCCTTGGCCAGGCGGAGTTGTAGGCCTCCCCAACTAATTGTACTCTTCTGGCTTCCTAGCTAGAGGCGGGTAAAGGTAGCCCACGTCCCTGAGTGTACCGTGTGGTGCTCACCCGTATGGCCGGTGACTCGGGGCCTTCTAGTGGCTTCCGCTCCACGACGGCGGTGCTGGTCCCACGCGTGTGACCGTGCCTTCGGGTTTCTTGGCCAGAGGACCTGAAATCCCCTGCCGGGCGGTTTCTGCTGCTGGGTCTGGGTTAATCCCCACAGCCTCGGACTCCGGGTCCGGTGGTAACTCTTCAATCAGGGCGAGCTCTTCAGCTGCCAGCCCCTGATTCCTTTTAGCACTGCTCCCACTGAGCTCCTGATCTTTCTTTCCTAAGCTGCTCCTCTTCTTCTCTCTACTCTACTCTTCTCTACCCCTGCCTCAGCCCCAGCTTTATATAGGGGAAGTTCTTCCCCTCCCAGGACTGGGCAGGAGGTGTGGCATGCATAGGATTCCTGACCAAGAGACCTCCCACCTGCTCTCAGACATAACATTGCTATTACTGTGGAGACCAGACACCTGGGGTGCCACATTCCCCCCTAGTGAAAGTTAGTACTCCGGGACTAAACATACTTTTGTAAACATAACAAGGTGCAAACAATAACATTCTAATAGAGACAACACATAAGGTGGTCACGGCGTGTCCGCAACCGGGTGTAACTTTTGAGGAAAACAAGGGTGTCCATTTCACCAACACAGGGAGACGTAACCAGGTAGGGGTCTGTCCTGCCCCGAGTCCTTAACAGTCTTTCAGTCCGTCCTGGGTTACGCTCCAACTATATGCACAAAGGATTCCCGGTAAATCCACCAAAGACTCCTATAAATAACTAGAAACACATAATTATACACAAGCAACAATAAACAGGTAAACATTAATAAAATAGCTTGAACATTTAGATCCTCCACCGTATGGGCAGCTGGCCTCTAGTGACCCCAGTGGACCTACGGAGCTGGTTGATTGGTCCTGAGCTACAGGGTATAGGGGCTGTCAAGGGTAAACTGGGCAGCCGTCTACGGACTCTTTGGCTCACTAGGGGTATGGCAGGCTCACTATAAGCAGAGAGTTGATTTTCCTGGTCTGCTTGTGTGGGGCCTTCTGCCTCCTGGACCGGCTGTTCTTCCAGTTCTACCTGTGTCTCCGTAGGCACTTGGGATGCTGGTTGGAGGAACGTGAGGACGGGTACCACAACAGCACCATTGACTTGAGTCCAAGACCGAGGGAAGTCTCCGAGCACAGTACTGACCATATCTTCCCTTTCCTCTACGGGTCGAGGGTCCTCTTGTTCCTCTTCAGGGTTCCGTAGCTGTTCGGGACACTTCTTTAGGTGATCCCGGGATACAATGGCTGTGGTTTCCCCTCCGTCTTTACTGATTGTACAGACCTTTGGGTTGTCATGGCTTGAGGGCAGTACGGTGTACGGGTCCTTCTCCCATTGGTCGTCCAACTTGTGGAGCTGTCTTTTCCTCTTCAAGACCTGCTCTCCGGGCACCAGGGGAACAGCGGGAGCATACTGGTTGTAGGTTTTCTCTTGTCTTTCCCTAGCTTGACAGAGACTACGCTCCACGCTCTCCTGTACTTTTCGGTATTGCTGCTGCCTCTCTGTGTCCCAGTTGGCTTCTGGTGAAGTGTCCTCGGGTGTCAGGACTCCCATCTCCAGATCAACAGGAAGCTTACCAGGTCTTGCCCTCATTAGGTAAGCCGGGGTACAGTTGGTGGAACCTACGGGGATGTGGTTGTATAGGTCCACCAGGTCGGGCAGCTTCTCAGGCCACAGACTGCGTTCCTCCAGGGGCAATGTTTTCAGGAGATCTATCACCACCTGGTTCATTTTCTCACAAAGTCCATTAGTTTGCGGGTGATAGGGTGTTGTTCTTATCTTCCGGCATCCATACAGGGTGCAGAACTCCTGGAAGACCTCCGCTTCAAAGGCAGGCCCCTGGTCTGTCAGCACCTGCTCCGGGTATCCATGCGGACGGCAGAAGTGCTGCTGGAAGGCTCTAGCTGCTGTGTGAGCCATTAAGTCCTTGACGGGGACGACAACCAAGAACCGGGAGTAGTGATCCACGATGGTTAACGCATAGACGTAGCCACTTCTGCTTGGGGTCAGTTTTACATGATCCAAGGCTACCAGTTCCAACGGCTGTCTGGTGATGATGGACCGCAGGGGAGTCTTCTGGCTGGCACGGTCCCTCCTTCTTAAGTTGCATGGGCCACAGTCTCTGCACCACCTCTCGATGGTTCCTCTCATGCCTACCCAATGGAACCGCCCGCGCAGCAGGAACTCCAGCTTCTTCCATCCGAAATGCCCAGCTCCGTCGTGGTATGCCTCCATCACCATAGCTGCGTCTCTTCTTGGCACCACTACTTGCCAGATTAGTTCATGCGTCCGGGAGTTAACCATTCTGCGGCACAACTTTCCCTTGTAAAGGAACAGTCGACTCTTCTCAGCCCACAGTTGCTTGGCTTCCTCCGGAGCGTCTGGGTCAAGGCGTGCATCTGGCCGAGTCAGCATCTCCTTTACCAGACGGACGGCAGGGTCACTGTCTTGCGTCTCCACCCAGTTGTAATGAGGTAAGGGGTTGAACATAGCGGTTTGCTTACTTCTTACACGGTGGGAATACTGGATAGTCCCATGACGGTGGAACGCGGGGAGCTCAACTTCTTCCAGTTCCTCTGAATCTTCCCCTACGTCCGGTAGGTTTGGCATCCTGGACAGGGCGTCTGCGTTGGTATTGGAGCGTCCTGCCCGGTATTTGATTGTAAACTCATAGTTGGACAAGCGGGCCATCCATCTCTGCTCTAGGGCACCGAGTCTTGCAGTGTCCAGGTGTGTCAACGGGTTGTTATCCGTGTACACGGTGAACCGGGAAGAAGCGAGGTAGTGCTTAAAGCATTCGGTGACTGCCCACACCACTGCCAGGAACTCTAGCGTAAATGAGCTGTAATTCTCAGGGTTTCTTTCGGTGGGTCGCAGTTTTCGGCTGGCGTAAGCAATTACCCGTTCTTTCCCCTGCTGGATCTGGGATAGTACGGCTCCTAGCCCAATGTTACTGGCGTCTGTGTAGAGGATAAAAGGCTGGCTATAATCAGGGTACACCAGGATTTCATCCCCCGTGAGGGCCATCTTCAGCTGGCGGAAGGACTCTTCTTCCAACTTCTCCCATCTGAAGGGCGGCTTCTGGTTCTTGGCCTTCCTGGACTGGCCTATCAGGAGGTCCTGCATAGGAGCTGCCTTTTTGGTGAAACCAGGAATGAACCTTCGGTAGTAGCCTACCAACCCCAGGAACTGCCTCACTTCCTTTACGCTGGAGGGGCTTGGCCATTCCTTAATTGCGGTGATCTTATCAGGGTCGGGAGCCACTCCGTCAGCACTCACCACGTGTCCCAGGTACTGCACCTTTGGCTTCAGGAGGTGACACTTGGAAGGTTTCACCTTTAGGCCGTAACTTGCCAGAGCTTCAAACACTTCCGCCAGGTGCTTCAGGTGGTCCTCGTAGGTCTTGGAGTAGACGATGACATCGTCCAGGTATAACAGGACCGTCTCAAAGTTCCGGTGTCCCAGACAGCACTCCATCAATCGCTGGAAGGTTCCTGGTGCGTTGCAGAGTCCAAACGGCATGCAGGTAAACTCGCTAAGTCCCATCGGGGTGGTGAATGCGGTCTTCTCCCGATCCGCCTCTGCTACAGGAACCTGCCAGTACCCGCTAGTGAGATCCAAGGTGGAGAAGAAGTTAGCAGATTTTAAAGCAGCCAAAGACTCCTCTATTCTTGGTAAGGGGTACGCATCTTTGTGTGTGATACGGTTAATTTTCCGGTAATCTACACACATTCTCATGGTGTTGTCTTTCTTTTTGACCAAGACTAGTGGAGCTGCCCAGGGGCTACAGCTATCCCTGATTACCCCAGCCTCCTTCATGTCTCTAAGCATCCCCTTGGCGTGTTGGTAGTGTGCAGGGGGTACGGGCCGATACCTCTCTTTTATGGGAGGATGGTCTCCCGTGGGGATGTGGTGTTCTACCCCCTTGACTCGCCCGAAGTCTAACGGGTGTTTACTAAACACTGTCTCGTACTCTTGAACCACCCGGTAGACTCCCTGTTTCTGGTGGGAGGGAGTGGAGTCAGTACCCAAATGTAGTTGCTGACACCAATCCTCCATTATTTTATCAGAGCCGTTACCTTCCTCCGGATGAGATGGAGGCAAGGGTTCCACAGACTGTATAGAATTCTGGTTGATAGTATATAATTTGGCTAGCGTAGCATACCGGGGCAGGTATACTTCCCTTTTCCCAATATTTATTATGCGAACGGGTACCCTCCCATGGCGTACATCAACTACCCCCCGGGCTGTCAAAATGGTGGGCCTACTGTCTGAGTAGACTGGCTCTACCATGGCCTGGTAATCTCTACCTCTCAGACCAATAGCTGCCCGGCACCAAATCATCATTTCACTTTTCGGGGGTATGGCAATAGGGAAAGGGTCACACATTCTTACGCTACCAATCTCACCGCCGGAGAGTTCCACTTGTTGCCGTCGCATCAGTGCCCGGATCTCTTTCTGGAGCACTCGCAGCTGGCCGGAGCTGGCGTTCTTGGCAACCTGCTGTAAAATGAAAATCACCTCTGCAAGACAATTTTCAATCACATTAGTTCCTAGAGTTATCTTTGGGTGACTCTCGCGCTTGTCAATGTCCACAATGATCAGTCCCTGTGCTGCCAGTTCGACTCTACTGATTTTAATGGTCATCTCTTTAAATCCGATCTGCGGCACGGGTTGACCATTGCTGGCAATAATACTCAAGTCGTCGTCAGGGTAGCGGGTTATATCCGAGTCATTCCAGTACTGCTTGAAGAGCACGTACGGGATGGTGGTGACCTGTGACCCGGTGTCCAGTAGGGCACTCATAGGAATGCCATCCAGTACCACAGGCAAGACTGGACGTCCTCCCACATATTTATCACGCCAGTTCGATGGGCCTGGTGATCTTTTTCCTGGGGGTTGGCCCTCTACCCCAGGTTGTGCCAGTTTAAAGGACAGTACCTTGCCATATGTCCGGGTTGATTGCAGCGGCGGCAGATGGGTTGTCCGTCCTCGTTGTATCGGTCGCTGGGTCTTCCTCTGGCTGGTGGGGTCCTCCTGGGTCGACGCCACGGGATGTCCTCCGGTCCGGATGCCAGCTGGATCTTCCCTGGAGTGGAAACCTGTAAAGACTGCACAGTTCGGGTTAGCGCAGCAACGCTTTTAGCTAGCTCTTGGACCTGATGGTGCAGGTCTGGAGCCGGGTCATTGTTCAAAGCCTGCGCATCAGCCCCCACAGGCCCTGCCGACAAGGGCGCCGCCTCCTGGTGGTAAGTGATAGCTGGGCGCCTGTGGGTCACAACGCCACCCGGTGCCGGTTCTCGGAGCACCCGGATGGCTCTATCCTTGAACTGTGCAAAGTCCAGATGAGGATCCTGTAAGGCTATGGCCCGCAACTGGGTTCGGTGGACATTGCAATATAGTCCCTCTATAAATTGTTCGGTCAACAGCCTGTCCTCGTTTCCCACGCTGTCGGGGTCGGTCTGCTTAATGGCTCTCAGGGCCTCTTGTAGGTTTAGTGCATAGTCCCTTATACTCTCATGTGCTCGCTGCTTGCACCCATAGAATTTAAGCTTAATCTCGGCTGAGGTGCGGGTATCAAAGGTGTCCCTCAGCCGGGTTAGTATCCCCGCGACAGTCCTCTTCCTCCCAGGTGGCCAGGACTTTACCTCCCTTTGGGCTGCCCCGGTTAGTTGGGCCACCAGGATGCTCACTTTTTGCTCTTCTGTGAGGGGGTACACCTGGAAGAGGTTATCCAGCTTTTCTCTAAAGTCATTCAGGGTATGTGACTCCCCTGAGTATTGGGGTAGCCAGGCTGCTCCCGGGATATAGGGCATGGTAAAAGGCATGACTGCAGCAGCGCTGGCGCTGGCGGGGGTTGAGGCAGTGAAGCTCTCCTCCGTATCCGACATCTTCCTCCCCCCTAGTGGACCGTGGCCTACCTTGCGATGATCCTCTTCCGTAGGCCGCGGCTCCGCAGTGGATCGTCAGGGTTGAGGACCTTCCGTCGCGCTCCTGTGATGTCAGCGTCTGCTGGGCTCCTTCCAGGACCTTACGCGACGTCTGGACGTGAGGCGGGGCTTCAGTTCTCGCGCGCTTTTGGAGTCCACGCCCCTCTTCTTCCCGCGCGGCGTCTTCAAGATGGCGTCCAACGGGGGGAAAACTCCACGGAAGGCGGGAAGAAGGCTGAAAATGGCGCCGGATGGCGGGAATCTTCGCGGATGGCGGGAATCTTCGCGGATGGCGGGAATCTTCACCACAGGTTAGTTTAAAAGTCTCTTTTTCAGGCACGCAGTACCCGGTGGTTGCGGGCACGGTATCCTGCCGACTACGCCAAAAGCTGACGCACCCCTGGGCCTGTGCTGAGTAGCGTTGCGCACGCGGGAGCCTACCCGGAGCCGGATCTGATAGGGGTAGTAGTCTCGTGGCGGTGACCCCGTCCGTGCCCAGGGAGTCAAGCTGAGTGGCGGTATATTAGCAGTAGATGTAAGACGACTACGCCACCCGTTGAATGCAGCTATGGAGCTGCCGCTGCAGGGCAGACCGCTGAGGCCGGTGGAAGGATGGTGCACCGTGGATGGTATAACCCCCAACGGGAGGGGTATGGCCTCAGGGCAGCCGACGTGGATGATGGGGGTAGTAGGAACCACTCAGAGGCGATGCGGTGTAGTTCAGGGTCTTTACTGGTGACAAAGATAGACCCTCCCGGAGTACTGGCTAGCGGTCGGGGCCTGGTCAGTCCTTGAGCAGATGGGATCCCCCTTGGCCAGGCGGAGTTGTAGGCCTCCCCAACTAATTGTACTCTTCTGGCTTCCTAGCTAGAGGCGGGTAAAGGTAGCCCACGTCCCTGAGTGTACCGTGTGGTGCTCACCCGTATGGCCGGTGACTCGGGGCCTTCTAGTGGCTTCCGCTCCACGACGGCGGTGCTGGTCCCACGCGTGTGACCGTGCCTTCGGGTTTCTTGGCCAGAAGACCTGAAATCCCCTGCCGGGCGGTTTCTGCTGCTGGGTCTGGGTTAATCCCCACAGCCTCGGACTCCGGGTCCGGTGGTAACTCTTCAATCAGGGCGAGCTCTTCAGCTGCCAGCCCCTGATTCCTTTTAGCACTGCTCCCACTGAGCTCCTGATCTTTCTTTCCTAAGCTGCTCCTCTTCTTCTCTCTACTCTACTCTTCTCTACCCGTGCCTCAGCCCCAGCTTTATATAGGGGAAGTTCTTCCCCTCCCAGGACTGGGCAGGAGGTGTGGCATGCATAGGATTCCTGACCAAGAGACCTCCCACCTGCTCTCAGACATAACATTGCTATTACTGTGGAGACCAGACCCCTGGGGTGCCACATACCCATAGCTAAACATTTTCGTGGTCCAAGACACAACAGTCGATATGAATGTTGTCATAATAAAAAGGCAATTTCAAGTCACAAAGAGACAGAAGTGTCTTTGACACCCTCCACACAGTACGGAATGGGTTACGGATTTCTGAATTACCACAACATTTGAGGAATCTGTTCCAGAGACAGTGAAGACATCTGGTCCCTGATCTTACATGGATATTAGGACAATAAAACTTTCATAGCACTTATCTAAGCTAATTATGGATTTACTCTCCAAGCTCAGTTTGTTTTTTAAATGTTCATTTGTTATGCCATGTCTCTGCTCTTTTTGTGCATATATTTGTGTTTCTTCAAATACTTTGTAATGCCTTGCCTCAAGAATAGTGATGAGCGAGCGTGCTCACCACTGCTCGGCACTCTGCGAGTATTTCTTGGTTGCACGGGCGGGAGCTCCCGTCCCCTCCCTGCATGTTTGGCGCTCTTTAGAGAGCCAATGAGCATGCAGGGATTGCCTGCCACAAATTGTAATGCCGTACCCATGTTGGTTGTGGCATTACAGTGATTGGCTGGCCGCACATCATCATAAGGTGTATATAAGAGCAGCCACTGCCATGCTCGTCACAGATACCATGGATTTAGGCAGAGTAGGGAGAGGTGCTGCTGTGTCAGGGAGAGATTTGTTTGTTTAAAGTTAGTATAGTTATTCCACAACATATATCTATAATATTCATTTGAACTAACAGTCCTTCTGAGGACTAAACCAGCTGCATATAATCAGTGGTGATAGCAGAAATTAGGCAGACAGCTAGTGTATGTGGCAGACTGTATGCATATAGCAAGAGGGTCCATTGAACGTCCAGTTAGTCTAGGTATTCCATAACACATGTACTGGGGCATCTAGTTCTTTGGAGGTACATTGAGCTGTAGGTTGTATAGCTGCTAAAGGGGAAAAAAAACTCTTTAAATCTTCTTAATGAGCTGAGTGTGACTGGAGCGTAAGTGCAAATGGAAGTAAGTGTATGACTTGTTTTTCAGTGACTTGGATTCAGGGAGTTTGGAAGGGAGGAATTTGGACTGAATTGCTGTCTGTATTTTATTAATTCTTTACATTTCTATTTACTTAACATTTCTATCTAGTGCAATCCCCATTAGGAAATGAGATCCATTATTGACAATGCTATCCTACAGTGCTGGCCAAAAGTATTGGCACCCCTGCAATTCTGTCTGATAATACTCAGTTTATTCCTGAAAATGATTGCAATCACAACTTCTTTGGTATTATTCTCTTTATTTAATTTGCTTGCAAGGAAAAAACACAAAAGAGAATGAAGCAAAAATCAAATCATTGATCATTTCACACAAAACTCCAAAAAAGGGCCGGACAGAAGTATTGGCACCCTCAGCCTAATACTTGGTTGCACAACCTTTAGCCAAAATAACTGCGAACAACCTCTTCCGGTAACCATCAATGAGTTTCTTACAATGCTCTGCTGGAATTGTAGCCCATTCTTCTTTGGCAAACTGCTCCAGGTCCCTGATATTTGAAGGGTGCCTTCTCCAAACTGCCATTTTGAGATCTCTCCACAGGTGTTCTATGGGATTCAGGTCTGGACTCATTGCTGGCCACCTTAGAAGTCTCCAGTGCTTTCTCTCAAACCATTTTATAGTGCTTTTGGAAGTGTGTTTTGGGTCAATGTCCTGCTGGAAGACCCATGACCTCTGAGGGAGACCCAGCTTTCTCATACTGGGCCCTACATTATGCTGCAAAATTTTTTGGTAGTCTTCAGACTTCATAATGCCATGCACACGGTCAAGCAGTCCAGTGTCAGAGGCAGCAAAGCAACCCCAAAACATCAGGGAACCTCTGCCATGTTTGACTGTAGGGACCATGTTCTTTTCTTTGAATGCCTCTTTTTTTTTCCTGTACACTCTATGTTGATGCTTTTTCCCAAAAAGCTCTACTTTTGTCTCATCTGACCAGAGAACATTCTTCCAAAACATTTTAGGCTTTCTCAGGTAAGTTTTGGCAAACTCCAGCCTGGCTTTTTTATGTCTCGGGGTAAGAAGTGGGGTCTTCCTGGGTATCCTACCATACAGTCTCTTTTCATTCAGACGTCGACGGATAGTACGGGTTGACACTGTTGTACCCTCGGACTGCAGGGCAGCTTGAACTTGTTTGGATGTTAGTCAAGGTTCTTTATCCACCATCCGCACAATCTTGCGTTTAAATCTCTCGTCAATTTTTCTTTTCCATCCACATCTAGGGAGGTTAACCACAGTGCCATGGGCTTTAAACTTCTTGATGACACTGCACATGGAAGACACAGGAATCTTCCTCACAATTTGGTTTCTCAAGTCCTCAGACAGTTCTTTGGTCTTCTTTCTTTTCTCCATGCTCAATATGGTACACACAAGGACACAGGACAGAGGTTGAGTCAACTTTAATCCATGTTAACTGGCTGCAAGTGTGATTTAGTTATTGCCAACACCTGTTAGGTGCCACAGGTAAGTTACAGGTGCTGTTATTTACACGAATTAGAGAAGCATCACATGATTTTTCAAAGGGTGCCAAAACTTTTGTCCACCCCCTTTTTTAGTTTTGGTGTGGAATTATATCCAATTTGGCTTTAGGACAATTCTTTTTGTGTTTTTTTCATTGAAGACAAATTAAATGAAGAGAATAATACCAAAGAATTTGTGATTGCAATCATTTTCAGGAAGAAACTGAGTATTTTCTGACAGAATTGCAGGGGTGCCAATACATGTATGCAATCCTTGAATAGCCGGTCGTGGATGCATACTGCTGTGTGAGATGTGGGCATGTTGTGCGTTTGGAAGCCCAGGTACTGGATCTAAATGAGCAGCTGGCAACACTGAGATCCATTGACAATATGGAAAGGAGTCTGCTGCTCACTGAAAAGCTGCTCACTGGGGTAGATGTGGGGGAAGGTGGTAGTAGGGAGATGCAGGACAGTGAGGCAGCTAGCTGGGTGACCATTAGAAGGGGGGTAGAGGGAAGAGTGCCAGGGAGGCTAGTCCTGATCTGGCACACCCCAACAAGTTTGCAAAATTGTAGGATGAGGGGGGTGTTGGTACACGGGTACAGGGGAAGCACTGCTGCAGCAAGGCATGTCCTCTCAAAGCCGGAGGAGTGTCAGCTCCAGTAAGGGGGAAATAGGAGAGCAGGGCAGGCCAGGCAGGTGCTGGTAGTGGGGGACTCAGTTATAAGGGGAACAGATAGGGCAATCTGTCACAAAGGCAGGGATCGTCAAACAGTGTGCTGCCTACCTGGTTCTTGTGTCCATCACATCGCTGATTGGGTTGACAGATTACTGGGAGGGGATGGTGAGGACCCAGCGGTCATGGTGCACATTGGCACAAATGACTAAGTTAGAGGTAGGTGGAAGGTCCTTAAAGATGATTTCAGGGAATTAGGCAGTAAGTTTAAAGCAATGACCTCCAAGTGGTATCCTCTGAAATACTGCCTGCATCACGTGCCACGCCAGAGAGGCAACGGGAGATAAATGGCTCAGGAATTGGTGTAGGAAGGAGGGGTTTGGGTTCTTGGAGAACTGTGCCGACTTCTCAGTTTGCTACAGGTTCTACGCTAGTGACGGCTGCACCTCAATGGGGAGGGTGCAGCTGTGCTGGGGAAGAAAATGGCTGGAAGGTTGGAGGAGTGTTTAAACTAGGGATTGGGGGTTGTTCATTTTAAAGGTGGGGAAGATAGTGCAGATAGTGACCTGGGCACAAATAAAGTAATTGGGGGTGGGGTTAGAAAAGTCAATATAGTAAGAAGGAATAGAGGTTCAGAGAGATACATTAAATGCATGTACACTAATGCCAGAAGCCTTACCTACAAAATGGAGGAATTAGAATTAATTTTGTTGGAAAATAATTATGACATGGTGGGGATATCTGAGACTTGGCTGAACGAGAGCCATGACTGGGCAATTAATTTACAAGGCTATAGTCTGTTCAGAAATGACCGTACAAATAAGCGAGGTAGGGGTGTGTGAAAATCATCCTTAAAACCCATCTTGCGTGAGAATATATGTGAATCTAATGAAAATGTAGAGTCCCTGTGGGTGGAGATAAGGGGAGGGGTAAAAAATACTAAATTACTATTAGGGGTTTGTTATAAGTCTCCAAAAATAATGGAAGCAGTGGAGAATATCCTCATAAAGCAAATAGATGAAGCAGCGACTCAAGGAGAAGTCATTATTATGGGGGACTTTAACTACTCTGAAATACGTTGGGGAACAGAAACCTGTAGTTCAAGCAAAGGTAATAGGTTTTTGACAACTATGAGAGTCAATTGCCTTTCATAACTGGTTCAGGACTAATGTTGAGCCACCCCTGTAGTGTTCGGGTTCGGTTCGTCGAACACCGGGATGTTCGAGGAACTGTTCGTCGAACACCTTAGAACACCATCGAACACCGTTAAAACCAATGGCAGGCAACCAAAAACACATATAAACACATAGAAAACACCTTCAAAGGTGTCCAAAAGCTGACAAACTGCTCAGAAGACGCTCTCTTTAAAAAAGCCGGCCGGCAATTCAGCAGCGGCATACACCGGTACCCGACAATTTAGACAAGAAGGAATAGAGCATCACACATAGATTAGATAGATAGAAACATGTCAGTCACATATATAAGAAGTACAGTGACAGTGTTGGTTACTGTACTTGTCATTTAGTGTAAAGGATTTATTAAAAAAAAATTAGTGTTTTCATGCACCGTCTCTTTAAAAAAGCCGGCCGGCAATTCAGCAGCGATACCCGACAATTTGGAACAGAAAGAATAGAGCTTCACACATAGATTAGATAGATAGAAACATGTCAGTCACATATATAATAAGTACAGTGATAGTGTTGGTTACTGTACTTCTCATTTAGTGTTAAAATAAAGATTTATTAAAAAAAAAATTGGCGTGGGGTTCCCCGTAATTTTGGCCTCTAGCGGAGGTTAAGCAGACGGCTGGGGCAGATGTTTGAAGCCTGGGAAGGGGGTAATACCCATGGAGCTTCCCAGGCTACTAATATCAGCCCCCAGCTGAATACCTAGCCTTTACTAGCTATTAAAAAGGGGGACCCCCCCCAAAAAAATGACGTGGGGTCCCCCCTATTTTAATAGCTAGCAAAGGCTAGGCAGACAGCTGGGGGCTGATATTAATAGCCCAGGAAGGGTGCCATGAATATTGGCCCCCTCCCAGGCTAGAAACACCAGCCGTCAGCCGTCCAAGATATGGCGCATCCATAGGATGCGCCAATTCTGGCACTTAGCCTCGCTCTTCCCACTGCCCTGGTGCGGTGGCAGTGGGGTAATATTGTTGGGGTTTATGTCAGCTTATAGTGCCAGCTGACATCAAGCCCAGGCTAGTAATGGAGAGGCGTCTATAAGACACCCCCATTACTAACCCCATAGTCAAAGTTAAAAAAAACACAAACACCCAGAATAAAGTCCTTTAATTGAAATAAACACACAATTATTTATTGTTCTAAATTAAACCATAGTTACCATCACGCCCATTCCAGCTGAAGCCAACGATCTACTGCAATAAAAGAAAAATAATAAAGCAACATCATCCTTACCTTTCGATGATTTCCAGGACAGCTCCAGCTCTGCTACATCGAGACGACTGGCTGGACCGCAGCAGAAAGCTGCCATCCAGCCTGTCATCCCGCAGACACTGAGAAGCGCAGGCATGCTTGCGCTCCTCAGTGTCTGGCTGTGACGGCATCTAGTTGAGCCGACAATGAACTCAGCTCACCTCATGCACTTCCCTGACAGAGTGGGAGAATTCTCCTGCGCATGCGGTGAGCGTGAGAGAATTCTCCTGCTGAAGCGCTGAGCGCAGGAGAATTTTCCCACGCTGTCAGTGACGTGCATGAGGTGAGCTGAGTTCATTGGACATGAACTCGGCTCATCTGGATGCCGTCACAGCCTGACACTGAGGAGCGCAAGCAAGCCTGCGCTTCTCAGTGTCTGCGGGATGACAGGCTGGATGGCAGCTTTCTGCTGCGGTCCAGCCTGTCATCTCGATGTAGCAGAGCTGGAGCTGTCCTGGGAACCATCAAAAGGTAAGGATGATGTTGCTTTATTATTTTTCTTTTATTGCAGGAGATCGTTGACTTCAGCTGGAATGGGCGTGATGGTAAGTATGGTTTAATTTATAACAATAAATAATTGTGTGTTTATTTCAATTAAAGGACTTTATTCTGGGTGTTGTGTTTTTTTTTTAAATACTTTACTAGAAATTCATGGCGGTCATGTCTAATATTGGCGTGACCCCATGAATTTCGGGCTTAGGGCCAGCTGATAATGCCAAGCTGGCCCTAACCCCTTTATTACCCAGTGAGCCACTGCACCAGGGCCCTGGATGAGTTGGGTACAGTGCCAGAAGATGGCGCTTCTATGAACGCGCCATTTTCCGGGGTGGTTGCGGACTGCAATTTGCAGCGGGTGGGGCCCAGAAAGCTTGGGTCTCCCTGCGCTACAGATTCCAGCCCCCAGCTGCCTAGTTGTACCTGGCTGGACACAAAAATGGGGCGAAGCCCCACTTATTTTTTTTTTAATTATTTCATGAAATTCATGAAATAATTAAGAAAAAATGGGCTTCCCTATATTGTTCTGTCCGGCCAGGTACAAATAGGCAGCTAGTGGTTGGGGGCAGCCCGTTCCTGCCTGCTGTACCTGGCTGGACCCAAATATAGTGCGAAGCCCCACTTCAATTTTTTTTTAATTATTTCATGAAATAATAAAAAAAAAAGGGCTTCCCTATATTGTTGTGTCCGACCAGGTACAAATAGGCAGCTGGTGGTTGGGGGCAGCCCGTTCCTGTCTGCTTCACCTGACTGGACACAAATATAGTGCGAAGCCCCACTTCAATTTTTTTTTAATTATTTCATGAATTTCCTGAAATAATTTTAAAACAATTGACATGGGGCTTCGCATTATATTTGTGTCCAGCCAGGTACAGCAGGCAGGAACGGGCTGCCCCCCAACCACCAGCTGCCTATTTGTACCTGGTTGGACACAACAATATAGGGAAGCCCTTTTTTTCTTAATTATTTCATGAATTTCATGAAATAATTTAAAAAAAAATACGTGGGGCTTCGCCCTATTTTTGTGTCCAGCCAGGTACAACTAGGCAGCTGGGGGCTGGAATCCGCAGCGCAGGGAGGCCCAAGCTTTCTGCCCCCCACTGCAAATTGCAGTCTGCAGCCACCCCGGAAAATGGCGCGTTCATAGAAGCGCCATCTTCTGGCGCTGTACCCAACTCATCCAGGCCCCTGGTGCGGTGGCTCACTGAGTAATAAAGAGGTTAGGGCCAGCTTGGCATTATCAGCTGGCCCTAAGCCCGAAATTCATGGGGTCACGCCAATATTAGACATGACCGCCATGCTTCAAACATCTGCACCAGCCGTCTGCTTAACCTCCGCTAGAGCCTAAAATTATGGGGAACCCCACGCCAATTTTTTTTTAAATAAATCCTTTATTTTAACACTAAATGATAAGTACAGTAACCAACACTGTCACTGTACTTCATATATATGTGACTGACATATTTCTGTCTATCTAATCTATGTGTGATTCTCTATTCCTTCTATTCTAATTTGTCGGGTACCTCTGCTGAATTGCCGGCCAGCTTTTTTAAAGAGACGGTGCATGAAAACACTATTATTTTTTTTAATAAATCCTTTACACTAAATGACAAGTACAGTAAGCAACACTGTCACTGTACTTCATATATATATGTGATTGACATGTTTCTATCTATCTAATCTATCTGATACTCTATTCTTTCGGTTCTAAATTGTCGGGTACCAGTGTATGCCGCTGCTGAATTGCCAGCTTTTCATGTTTCACTGTGAGCACTGTTCCCATCTATTTTGGCAATCACTGTAATGCCACAACCACCATGGCTGTGGCATTACAGTGAGTGGCTGACAATCCCTGCATGATTGGTGCTCTAAATAGCGCCAGACATGCAGGACACACTTTTGGTGCACGAACAGTTATCGAACATAACCTCGAACAGCCGAATTTTTTGCAAATCGTTCGGGTTCGTCGATCAACTCGAACACCGCACAAAACAGCTCGAATTTGAGATTGGCGAACAATTCTAGTCGAACACCGCTCATCTCTATTCCGGACCCAACAAGAAGGGGGGCACTGCTAAACCTAATATTAACCAAGAGGCTAGACTGCATATCAAATATACATGTTGGGGGTCACTTTGGTAATAGTGATCACAAAATAATAAGTTTTCATGTATCCTTTAATAAGATGTGTAGTAGAGGGGTTACAAGGACTCTAAACTTCAGGAAGGCAAATTTCCAACGGTTGAGAGATGATCTTAGTGCGATAAACCGGGACAATATCCTGAGACATAAAACTACACAAAGCAAATGGGAGACATTTATTAGCATCCTGAATAGGATCTGTGCACAATATATACCCTATGAGAATAAACATGCTAGAAATAGGAGGAAACCACTATGGCTAAATAGAGCTGTAAGGGTCGCAATAAGTGACAAAAATAAATCATTTAGTGAAATAAAGCAAGTAGGTAGTGATGAGGCATTAAATATTCACAGAAAATTAAATAAATTCTGTAAAAACCAAATCAAGGTAGCAAAGATTGAGACAGAGACTCATTGCCAGAGAAAGTAAAAATAATCCCATAAATAGTAAAAAAATAAAAAATGATAGTGTTGGCCCCCTTAAAAATAGTCTGGGTGAAATGGTGGATGAGAATGAGGAAAAAGCAAATATGCAAAATATTTTTTTTTCAACAGTATTTACATAAGAAAATGGCATCACAGAAAACATGATCAGTGATGCCAAAAATTCTCCATTAAATGTCACTTGCTTAACCCAGCAGGAAGTATAGCGGCGTCTAAAAATCACTAAAGTTGACCAATCCCCGGGCCCAGATGGGATACATCCGCGAGTACTGCAGGAATTAAGTAACGTCATAGATAGACCATTATTTTTAATCTTTAAAGATTCCATAACAACAGGGTCTGTACAACAGGACTGGCGTATAGCAAATGTGGTGCCAATATTCAAAAAGGGGACAAAAACTAACTTGGAAATTGTAGGCCAGTAACTTAACCTCTACTGTGGGTAAAATCCTGGAGGGTTTCCTAAGAAATGCTATGCTAGAGTATCTGAAGAAGAATAACCTCATGACCCAATATCAACATGGGTTTACGAGGGACCGTTCCTGTCAGACTAATCTGATCAGCTTTTATGAAAAGGTAAGATCCGGACTGGACCAAGGAAATGCAGTGGATGTTTTGTATATGGACTTTTCAAAAGCTTTTGATACGGTTCCACACAAAAGGTTAATACATAAAATGAGAACAATGGGGATAGGGGAAAATATATGTTAGTGGGTTAAGAACTGGCTCAATGATAGGAAACAAAGGGTGGTTATTAAGAGAACACATTCAGACTGGGTCTCAGTTAACAGTGGGGTACCACAGGGGTCAGTATTGGGCCCGCTTCTTTTCAACATATTTATTAATGACCTTGTATGGGGCATACAGAGTAGTATTTCAATATTTGCACATGATATTAAACTCTGCAGGGTAATCAATACAGAGGAGGACAATTTTATATTACAGGAGGATCTATGTAAACTAGAATCTTGGGCTGATAAATGGCAAATGAGCTTTAATGGGGATAAATGTAAGGTAATGCACTTGGGCAGAGGAAATAAAATGAATAATTATATGCTTAATTGTAAATCACTGGGCAAAACTGTAACTGAAAAAGACCTGGGTGTATTGGTGGACGACAAGGTCACATTTGTTGGCCAGTGTCCGGCTGCTGCTGCAAAGGCAAATAAAATAATGGGATGCATTTAAGGAGGCACAGATGCTCATGAGGAGAACATCATTTTACCTCTACAAGTCACTAGTGCGACCACACTTAGAATACTGTGTACAGTTCAGGTCTCCGGTGTATAAGAAAGACATAGCTGAACTAGAGTGGGTGCAGAGAAGAGCGACCAAGGTTATTAGAGAACTGGGGGGTCTGCAATACCAAGACAAGTTATTTCACTTGGGGCTATTTAGTTTGGAAAAACGAAGGCTTAGTGGTGATCTTATTACTATGTACACGTATATAAGGGGACAGTACAAAGACCTTTCTACTGATCTTTTTACTCTGAGGCCTGAGACAAGGGGGCACCTTCTACGTCTGGAGGGAAGATGGTTTAATCATAATCACAGACATGGATTCTTTACTGTAAGAGCAGTGAGACTATGGAACTCTCTGCCGCATGATGTTGTAATGAGTGATTCAGTACTAAAATTTAAGAAGGGCATGGATGCCTTTTTTGAAAAGTATAATATTACAGGTTATATATACTAGATTCCTTGATAGGGCATTGATCCAGGGAACTAGTCTGATTGTCTTATGAAGTCAGGAAGGAATTTTTTTCCCCAATGTGGAGCTTAGCGTTTGCCACATGGGTTTTTTTGCCTTCCTCTGGATCAACATGTTAGGCTATGGGTTGAACTAGATGGGCTTAGTCTTCCTTCAACCTTCAAAACTATGTTACTATGCTACATATATACATATATAAAAATATATACTGTGTATATATATATATATATATATATATATATATATATATATATATAATGGGTGGTCCAAAAGTAGATGGACAGAAAGTGTAATAAGGTTATGAAGGGGAGATTTATCAGACACTAAATTGCAGCCGCCTGTCTGGATCATCGTCCAATAAACCATGAATTAGACGTGGACGATAGGCTTTCCACCCAAAAGATTTCAGGATTCGCATGATAGAAGCTTGTGAAATTCCCAATTCCAAAAAGGCTCTTCTGGTGGACTTTTTTGCACTCTGAAGAAATGTTTAAGCAACAAGTTGTTTATTATCTTCTGTACAGACTGTTTTGGGTAGACCAGTTTTTGGAGCATTAAGGATTGAGCCAGTGGCATTGAATTTGTCACGAATGCGGTAAATGGTTTGTCTCTTTTGGGGCTTGAGTACCAAATGTTTCAACCTAATTTTCTCTAACGGTTTCAGCATTTTGAGATTTCCAGTACTCTGTTAAAATCCATTTTCTTTGATCTGTGTTTAAATTATTTGCCATTATGTGTTATCTGAATTATCTGAAAAGAAAACATATTTGGGGGAGATCTATCTGTGAAAACTAGATCTGTGAAACTGGCTCAGTTGCCCTTAGCAACCAATCAGATTCCACCTTTCATTTTCCAAAGAGTCTGTGAGGAATGAAAAGTGGAATCAGATTGGTTGCTAAGGGCAACTGAGCCAGTTTCACTTTACACCATGTTTGATAAACCTCCCCCTTCATAACTTTATTACACTTTCTGTCCACCTACTTTTGGACCACCCTGCATATTCATACTAGATGGTGGCCCGATTCTAGCGCATCTATTCTAGAATATATATGTAGTTTATTCATGAAGATTTAAGAATAATGCAATGAATGCACTGGATTTTCCAGGTAAAATATATACATTATCATTAAATTTTACTGCTCATAGAACTTAATACAACGAAATTATTAAACAGATCATCAAAATACAGTGGTGGCCAAAAGTATTGGCACCCCTGCAATTCTGTCAGATAATACTCAGTTTCTTCCTGAAAATGATTGCAATTACAAATTCTTTGGTAATATTATCTTCATTTAATTTGTCTTCAATGAAAAAACACAAAAAGAATTGTCCTAAAGCCAAATTGGATATAATTCCACACCAAACCTAAAAAATGGGGTGGACAAAAGTATTGGCACTGTTTGAAAAATCTTGTGATGCTTCTCTAATTCATGTAATTAACAGCACCTGTAACTTACCTGTGGCACCTAAAAGGTGTTGGCAATAACTAAATCACACTTGCAGGCACTCAACCTCTGTCCTGTGTCCTTGTGTGTACCACATTGAGCATGGAGAAAAGAAAGAAGACCAAAGAACTGTCTGAGGACTTGAGAAACCAAATTGTGAGGAAGCATGAGCAATCTCAAGGCTACAAGTCCATCTCCAAAGAACTGAATGTTCCTGTGTCTTCCTTGCGCAGTGTCATCAAGAAGTTTAAAGCCCATGGCACTGTGGCTAACCTCCCTAGATGTGGACGGAAAAGAAAAATTGACGAGAGATTTCAATGCAAGATTGTGTGGATGGTGGATAAAGAACCTCGACTAACATCCAAACAAGTTCAAAATGCCCTGCAGTCCGAGGGTACAACAGTGTCAACCCGTACTATCCATCGGCGTCTGAATGAAAAGGGACTGTATGGTAGGATACCCAGGAAGACCCCACTTCTTACCCCGAGACATAAAAAAGCCAGGCTGGAGTTTGCCAAAACTTACCTGAGAAAGCCTAAAATGTTTTGGAAGAATGTTCTCTGGTCGGATGAGACAAAAGTAGAGCTTTTTGGGAAAAGGCATCAACATAGAGTGTACAGGAAAAAAAAAGAGGCATTCAAAGAAAAGAACATGGTCCCTACAGTCAAACATGGCGGAGGTTCCCTGATGTTTTGGGGTTGCTTTGCTGCCTCTGGCACTGAACTGCTTGACCCTGTGTATGGCATTATGAAGGTGGCCAGCAATGAGTCCAGACCTGAATCCCATAGAACACCTGTGGAGAGATCTCAAAATGGCAGTTTGGAGAAGGCGCCCTTCAAATATCAGGGACCTGGAGCAGTTTGCCAAAGAAGAATGGTCTAAAATTCCAGCAGAGCATTGTAAGAAACTCATTGTTGGTTACCAGAAGCGGTTGTTCGCAGTTATTTTGGCTAAAGGTTGTGCAACCAAGTATTAGGCTGAGGGTGCCAATACTTTTGTCTGGCCCATTTTTGGAGTTTTGTGTGAAATAATCAATGATTTGATTTTTGCTTCATTCTCTTTTGTGTTTTTTCCTTGCAAGCAAATTAAATGAAGATAATAATACCAAAGAATTTGTGATTGCAATCATTCTCAGGAAGAAACTGAGTATTATCTGACAGAATTGCAGAGGTGCCAATACTTTTGGCCACCACTGTATATAAACCATTACATGAATATCTAACTGTATTTAAATAAATCATCGGACGAAAGAAGTACATCGACACTATAATATATTTGTTAACAAGATCAATCCAAAATATTTTTGTACACCACATTTCTTATGAATACGTTTTGACTATCTATAAGCAACTTTCCTTGTAAAGGGGTATGAAGAACTTGCACCTTGACGTTGGATCTCATTTTAACTCTTAAAAATGCAATGTAGAGTTGTCCATGGCCAAAAACTGGCTCCGGTACATATATGCCAACACGGTGTAGAGTTTGATCTTGTGACTTGTTTATTGTAATGGTAAAAGCTGGTTTTATTGGAAACTGTCAACGCCGAAGCCTAAATGGAACACTGGTGTCCGAAGGACATAAATCAATTCGTGGAATGAACACTTCATCTCCTATTGCTGATCCAGTGATCATTCTTGCTTGAATTACGTGGGAATGGAGCCCAGTAACAATAAGGCGAGTTCCATTACATAGACCATTTTTTGTATTTAGATTCCACAGCAACATTACGATTGTTCCAACTTTGCGTTGTAGTCTGTGGGATGGCATTCCTGATGGCGTAAGACTATTTAAAAATTCAACTGGATAATGCTCTCGTTCATCTTCATTGTCTACTGAATCATCACTTTTTTACAACTTATACTCTCCAGGCACTCTGTCTATCACATGGAAATTTAGCAGCACCACGTCATCATTCTTGGGACAGAGAATTGCATAGGAAGAGGCCCTCTCAACACTACTTTGGTCGTTCACATCAATTTCAACGCATTGTCCAAAAACATCACTTACGATTCAGTTAGTGCACAACTTGTCTTCTGGTATTTCAATAATGTCTTCTCCAAGGTTGTATTCGTTGCTAAGTTCACCGTTACCAAGTTTAGGAAGCCACTTGCTGTACTTGGGGTCAGAAGATCGCATGTTGTTAATTAGTTGGAGTTTATTAAAAGGTTTCCAAAGGTCAGCCATTTTTAAGCTGGACTCGATAACATCTGTTCTTGTTCCATTTGGTATGACTGGAAGGCATTGCCTAAAATCTCCGCCAATGACAAAAACTTTACCTCCAAATGGAATTTCATTTTTTTCAGCAACATTTGTAGTCATTACTTCATGCAGAAGTCTGTCAATTAAGCTCAAAGTGTATTTGGGTGCCATGGTGCACTCGTCAAGTATCAAAAGATTTGCATTGTTTAACTGTCTTCCTGCAAATGTGTCTTGTTTTATTCTGGAGATGGAGATTTCGTTGACTGGAACTGGTATCCCAAAGAGTGAATAGATAGTGCTACCTCCTCGTAAAAGGTTTGCTGCAATACCTGTTGTAGCCGATGGCAATACGACTTTTCCCAACCCTCTAACGTGATGCATTAAAACTTCATAGAGGTATGTTTTACCGCTCCCTCCTGGACTGTCAATAAAGAAACATTTTGGCCTTGCATCTGCTTGGTTTTCTATAGCGCTCACAATAGTGTCATATGCAATCCGTTGTTGTTCATTTAAGGAGTTTCTCTTCTCTGTTGCCAACAATAATTCGTAAGCTTCGTCATACTCTGGAACATGGGGAACGTGAATTGCAGGCTGTGGCAAATTAAGGTCTGAAAACATTTTTCCATGCAGTAGTAAGACATTTTGGACATCTTGCATGGCATAGGATTCGTAATTTTGATAATTTCCAATTCTATTGTGAAGACGTAAGCAGTAATTCTCGATTATATGTTCTTTGAAACTTGTCCAAAGTTGAGCCGGATTTGTAGGCGGTCCAAATACGCAGATGTAGGCAAACAATTCACGAAGTTGCTTAGGCATATGTAGGGTAACTGCGTCTTCTAAAGTAAGACTCCACACAGTATCATCCAATAGAAGTCCTAAAGCCAAAGCTTCAGCTTTAAAGGTATCGTGCAATACTCCGTTAACTTTTTCAAATCGTCATAACTTGTAGCTCCTTTCACATGCAGTAGTAACAGCCAAAGGCAATATCTTTCTTGAACCTTGACACTAACAGTATACATGCGTCCAATTATTCTGCTAAGTCCTCGTTGTCTTGGATTCCAAGTTTTATTCCAAACGTAATGCTCTGGAATCTCTCGATACAAATACTGCCTTGCGTTTTCGTCACTTTGGTTCAGCAAAAACCATTCCATTAATGTTGACGTCATGCTTACAGTTTTTGAGACATCTTTGACTTGAGCATCTTCAAAGAATTAAAGCTGCTGTTGATTTGGTAAATGAATAACTAAACGTATTATGGCATGGGACTGTGAATGCATTGGAAACGCAAATATCCTCCAAGCAGCTTCTGGAGCACTCACATATCTTGAGTCAACAAAAGTTGATGATTCTTCGTGATTAACTGTTTTCTGTTGAATTTCGACGTTAGCTTTGTCATGCCCCTTGTAGATGTACTTGAAAATATATTTTACACTTTTTATTGAAGCACAGATTTCTATGTTGTTGTGACAGTTGTAACATTTTGATAAGTATGGGTTTTATGGAACTATCCATGAGTTATTTATAATTTTTTTGTTGCGAACAATGTTATCAATGCATTGTCGCCAGTAGGATGGGTAGCGATCCAAATCTTTAACAGTGTACTGTTTGAATTCGTTTGGAAACCCTTTTGTACACTTTCCATTTTCCATGCATGGACTTTTTGGATTTGCTACACTGCAAGGGCCATGAACCATATGAGAGACCACAATATTATACAGTTCAGGATACTTTTCTTGGTTAGGAAATTCAGCCCACACTATGTTGTCGATTTCTTCCTCCGTGCGAAACCTGGAATCCGCGTCTAAGATAATTAGTATATGCACATTTGGGAGACCTAGTTTCTGAAACTCTATGACGTGTACCATTGCTATGACTGTTCCAAAAAGCTAATTTTTGATGTCTTTCAAAAGGCTGCTGAGTTTCAGTGAAAATACGCGTGCGACTAAGTCTGGCCTATGTTCAACTTGTTGCCAGGGTTCAAGAATTTTGGTAATTTCCAGCCATTTAGGATTACAGGTCATTGTCACAAAAATGTCAGGTCTTCCATACTTTGTTACTATTGCCATTGCATCTTAATAACGCTGTTGCATGTTGCGGGCATTACCTTCAAACATGACGAGAGAATTACTGTTTTGCCAATTGGAATTACCTTTTGAATTGATTGTTTTTGCAAATGTTCTTGAAGAACGCAGTAGTCTTCAACTTTAAGTTATTTTTGGTTCATTCGTATGAAATTTAGATGATTAACTTCAATTTTAACTTATGCGTCGACTAAGTACTCTTGTGTCAGTTTCCCACCGTTTAAAATAGGATTGAAGTAATTTCGGACAGACAGAAGAAAACTGTAGTACTGCAGTTGTGTAATTCTTCTTGAAGTTCCTTGCTGATGTAGGTTTTCATGCCACCCTTGATCACCTCTTGGAAAGAATAGAAGAGCATCAAGGTTGCTGTGCAAAATGCTAATTCATTGTGTCTTAGGAACCAAAGGGTTGTTTTGGTCTGGCTTAAGATGGACTAATATATCCATTTGAAAAGGAGGCTCTCCGTCATCGTTTTGAAAAACAACTGCGACCTCACTTACAGGTGGTTTGTTGTAAAGTTGGGGATCCTGTTTACATTCTTGTTTAATGGCCATAACAGTAGAAGGCATTTCAGTCCCATTGTGTATAGCCCTCTGTTCCTCCTCAGCTTCGATGTCTTTTAGCATATGATATGCAGCAGCAAATGGGCTGATTTTTTGTAAATGTACGGCAATTTGGTTCATCAGTTCAGCATCACACTTTTCGTTTTCTTTCAGGTTCATCCTTTGTTCTGTAGCCTCATTTGTATCAAGGATGTATAATTGTGCAAATTTTGGTGGTTGTCCTATTTCTGGGTGAAGTATTCCAGTGCGGTGGTAGATCTGGCCATGAATTTTAAAACAATACGGTCCGAATCCAGGGGGTGGTGCAATGTTGGTACCAAATGAAGCAAACGCATGAGAACTGTTGATGCTTCTGATATTTTTCATAAAATTTCTACTGTGTTGATGCGTTCCTTTCATCAACTGCTCAAACAGATCTGAGTAGTGAGGTCTCGGTAGCATAACTTTTCCATTTTGGCAGCATTGAGTAAATGATTGTCAGATGGTTTTTCATCAATAAAATTCAGAGAGTCACATTTAGAGCAAACTGCATTCATATTCCCACAGTAGTGTTCAATAATTGTAGTTTCGTTGTCTGTTATGTAACGTGCAAGTTGTTGAATATTCTGCTGGGCTTGCTTTAGTTGGTAGAGCATTCGTTTTTTATGAATTTGGCGATCGTGTTGTTGTCTGTTTGCCCTGGATTGTGGAGATTCATTCACCCGACGTTGTCTGTGGGATTCCGCATTGTGTTCCTGCCTAGCGGCAGTGTGTTGTGGTGTCTCCTGCTCCCGACGTTGTCTCTGTGAATCAGCTACTTGTACTTGTCGTGTGGCAGATTGTGGTGGTGTTTCCTGTTGGCGACGTTGTCTGTGAGATTCCGCATCCTGGGCTTGTCTGGCGGCAGTTTGTTGAAGTGTCTCTTGCTCTCAACGTTGTCATTGCCTTGCTGCTGCTGCTTTTCTGTCATCCTCATTGGCGTATTTTCACTTACGACCCATTGGAAGCAAGGAAGCATAAATCGTGATCGTGTACAGTATAGAAGTATCTGTTCAGCGTGCTGCGACTGACAGAACATGTTCAGTAAACGTGAGTGAACTATGTCACACTCTGACTGACAGAATGTGTTCAGTAAATGTGACTGAACTACGTGGCACTGTGACTGACAGAACTTATGTAAACGTGACTGAACTACGTGGCACTGTGACTGACAGAACTTGATAAATAAACATGACTGAACTACGTGACACTGTGACTGAGAGAACTTATTCAGTAAACGTGACTGAACTACATGGCACTGTGACTGACAGAACTTGTCCAGTAAACGTGACTGAACTACATCAAACTGTGACTGACAGAACTTGTTCAGTAAACATGAGTGAAATACGTCGCGCTGTTTCTGGGGGTTAAATTCCGCGCCAATATCTCTGATTGGACCAATCCGCGAAGCGGGGTTTAAAGGGGTTGTCCACTACTTTAAATTAACCCCCAATGTATCCCCCCCAGGGTCCCTAATGAATTTCGAAAATACCTCATGTTGCCAATACTGTCTGTGGGCGGTGGTATCGCTGACTGGGCACAGGCAGCCCATGACCCCTGGCTGCAGCCAACTCTTGCTTCCGCTTACGTCACGAATATTCGCGGCTGCAGCCAGGGGTCTCCTGTTCCGCGTCCCATGGTGAGTGATGGGTTGTGGGCGGGGTTATCCCCCATCATGTCACACCCGGCATCCACTGTGCGCCCATTCATTGAGAGAGTGCGCGGTGGATGCCAGGTCTGACGCGATGGGGATAACCCCGCCCACAACCCGTCACTCCCCGTGGAAAGTGGAACAGGAGACCCCTGGCTACAGCCGCAAATAGTCATGACGTAAGCGGAAGCAAGAGCTGCAGCCGAGGTCACGTGCTGCCTGTGCGCGGTCAGAGATAGCGCCGCGCACAGGCAGTATTGGCAACATGAGGTATTTATGAAATTCATTAGGGGCCCCGGGGGGATACATTGGGGGGTTAATTTAAAGTAGCCGCGCCAATATCGCTTATAGGTCACGGCCAGCCGGGCGCGACCAATCAGCGAAGCATGGTTCAAATCCCACGACAATTCGCGAATGGACTGCGCCTGTCGCTGATTGGTCACGGCTGGCCGGGCGCGATTAATCAGCAAAGCGTCGTACAAATTCCGCGCCAATTCGTGGACGAACAGCGCCTGTCGCTGATTGGTCGTGGGTGGCTGGCGCAACCAATCAGCGACGCAGGATTTCCGTTACAGACAAACAGACAGAATTAGACGATTATATAAGTAGATAAATATCCGAGCTAGGCAGGCAGGCAGTGTATGTGGCAGACTGCAGTGTATAATACAGCAAGAGGCCCCATTCCAGTTCTGTCTGCTGCTGTTGTTACAGATATTTCTGCAAATAGCCCCAGGTATCAGGGGCAAGGGATAATTATTTTTTTAATCCTGATTATTTTGTTGAAAAGCAATCCAGAGAACACCGTTTTTCTGCTCCATTTTCTTGGTGCCACAGCAGAATACAGCCAGATTCTTTCCATATTACAGCGATAAAAATCCAGAAATTTGTACTGAACGTGGAAAATATTGGCCTCCATTTAAATTTTGTTGCAGTGTGTCAGTGAAGTTATTGACACCAGGTCGCTGTGAAAAATAGTAACCTATTTTTCAGCGGTGTCAGCCACAGCTCTGAAAGAGAAGGCATATCTGTGGCTGATACCGCTGAACCTAAAGCCAGGCATGGTCGTGTGTGACAATGGCAAGAACCTGGTGGCGGCTCTGAGGAGAGGCGAGCTCACATACGTACCATGCCTGGCCCATTTGATTAACCTCGTGGTTCAGCAGTTTCTAAAAGCCTACTTGGATTTGTCGGATATGCTTGTCAAAGTACTCCGCCTGTGTGCCCATTTTAGAAAGTCAGCTACAGCTGCCGCCGCTCTCGCCGTGCTTCAGCAGCATTTGCAGCTTCTGGCTCACCGACTGGTGTGTGATGTACCCACATGTTGGAACTCTACATTGCAGGTATTGGGAAGGATTTGTGAGCAGAAGAGGGCAGTTGTTGACTACCAGCATCAACAAGGCCGTCGGTACTCAGGAGTTGACATGGATGTCAGACATCTGTACCATCCTCCAAAACTTTGATGACTCCACCAAGATGGTGAGCGGCTTTGACGCCATAATTAGCATCGCCATCCTGCTTCTCTGTCTTCTGAAATGCTGTCTGCCCTCAATTAAAGAGGATGCATTGCAGACGAAGCATGGTGAGATGGAGCAAGGAACCATACAGGGTGATTCCACACAGCCCAGCCTCATCTCATCCCAACGTGGATTGGGTGACAATGAGGAAGAGGAGGAGTAAGAACAGGAGCTTGTTTCCTGTGCTATTTGTGGTACTACCTGCACAATTGCTATACCTTCTGTTCAGCTTAAATGGCCTGAGGACAGGAAGGTGGA
Organism: Phyllobates terribilis; assembly: GCF_046119375.1. Classification (NCBI taxonomy): domain Eukaryota; kingdom Metazoa; phylum Chordata; class Amphibia; order Anura; family Dendrobatidae; genus Phyllobates; species Phyllobates terribilis. Next base: position 326,437,219 of record NW_027362763.1, on the reverse strand, counting down.
TGAAGAGGAGGAGGAGGAGAGCATGGTCAGTCATCCTCTTGGTGAGGACTTGGGAGTCTTACCTCTTTGCAGTCTGGCACACATGGCTGAGTTTATGTTATGGTGCCTTTCCCGTGACCCTCACGTTGTCCAAATTTTGAGTGACAGTCATTACTGGTTGGTGACTATTCTAAGCCCACGCTACAGGGAGAACTTTATATCTCTTATTCCCTTGCTGAACAGGCCTAATAAAATGGGGCAGTACGAGAAGGCAGTTAGGCCGGTATGCAGGAGAAGAGCTTTCTCGCGGCGTCCTGCCAGGCCCTTTCCTGCTGGTCAGTAATTGTCAGTATTTAGGTTCCGTTCTAGGGATTCTAAGTGTGGTTTCTGTGTTTCTGCTCATGTGCCGCTAAGCCATGCCCCTTGTGGTCATGTGCCGCTAAGCCACTCCCTTTGCGGTCATGTACAGCTAAGCCATGCCCCTTGGGGGGTCATGTGCCGCTAAGCCACGCTCCCTTGCGGTCGTGTGCCGCTAAGCCATGCCCCTTGCGGTCATGTGCCGCTAAGCCCCGCCCCCTGCTATCTGGTACAGTGTGGTTGGTTGTCCTGGGGGGCTGGGGCTGTCTCTAGTGTATTTAAGGGCTCCGCCCCAGTGCCTAGTCTATTTCTTTCTAACATGGGGTGAGGTCTCTTGCAGTAAATGCAGTGTGTGTGAGTCCTTGTCAAGCGTTCCTGCTGTGTGCTCCTTAGTCATCCTAGCCATCAATTAGGGCTAGGGGAATGCTGTGAGCAGCACACTGTACCATGTCAGTTCACCGGTTGATGTCCACGCCACTGAGGCATCCTCGCTACCAATCTAACATTCCAGATCTCCCCATTGTATTTGTGGTCACACTGCCACTTTTACACCCATGTGTTGGGTGCTGCAGAGATCCTCCTCCTCTTTAGGAACTTAGGTGCCAGGCCTTTCCTGGCCTGCAGCTATCTGCAGCTCTATATGCCGCCATCTAGTGCTCAGGCGTTTCATGCTGCCAAATCCTTCCTGCGCTGCACAGCGGTGTCTTGCAGTGCAAAATTTATTAGTTTTGTTTCTGGAGTGTTGCTAACTCCCAGCATTGTACCTTGTTTAGTTACTACTTGTGTGTGCATTTAACACACTAGATTATTTCTTTCTCTGTGCTTAGCTGAACATTCCTCTGGGACTCAGCTGCTTCAGCTCCTCTGCAGTCCGGTGGACCCCCGACGAGTCCTTTGAGTTTTATTTTATTTTATCTAAGGACATGCCAGCGTAACAAAGGCCTTTGTTGTGGAATTAGTGAAAAAATTCCCATCTGAAAATACTGGCGGCAGAGCTCACAGTTTGTTGGACAACCAAGGAGTACAGACGAGAGAGCCACAAATGCAATCCAGCAGAGGCAAGTGAACACTGTCAAAGTTCTGGGACAGTTTTCTCAGACCCTCCCATTGCACAGGTCCTGAGGAGGGGGTTACTCTCACAAGCAGTGCAAAGTTTTGGAAGATGGTGAGGGAGTATCTTGCCGACCTTACCAACATTCTAGGGAGGGCAAAGGTAATGTTGTCGAACCCATGCTTGTGTAAGGTGGAGAAATAGAGGCGGCTGGGGACCGAGTATGGACACCAGGCCGCCATGAGGTTGTGGACGGCTTCCGCCTCCATGAGCCTAAAAGGCCACATTTCAAGTGCAAGCAACTGTCAAAAATTTGGCATTATAGTATCGCAGCCTGTGGGTGGGTGGCTGGCTGCATAATTGCACTTGCATTCCAAGGAATGGGGTAGAGACAACTGAATTCTGTGCTGGAACAAGGACATGGATGGTAAAAGTCTGCAGCGACAGGTATATGGCGCGAGGCATCTTCACATGCGCCAAGGATCACTTATGATGGGCACACTTTTAGGCAGTGACCTGGGAGTCAGAGATGCTTCCAGGGGTCGTCCCCATGCTGTTCCCATGTCTTTTCAGCACTTTATGCATGTGTCTGATGATGTTTCACACACCACATGGCCAGATAAGGTTGTAAATTTTAAAATGACATTTCCCAGTGAATGCATTTATCTTGGTTGAAAGCAAAGCAAAACAGCCCAAGGTGTGGCATTTTTGTTTTTGGTTATTTATTTTGCCTTATTTACAAGTCATTACCCTGGTCAGGATGTTCTTTAACCTATTTCCCAGGAAAATCCATTTTGGTTTCATTTTTGCATGTTTTATTGTGAGTCCGTAATAGTGGCGCAATACCTCTGACAACGTTGTTGACAGCAGTGACCTGGGAGTCAGAAATGCTTCCCGGGTTCTTCTCCATGCTGTTCCAATGTCATTTGAGCACTGTTTCCGTTGATTTGGGCAATTTTAAGACCCTCTGCATATCGCTGGGGGAAGCCGCCAGAAAAATGCTCGAGTTTCCTATAGGCTTACATTGGGCTCGCTACTTGGCCTGAGCACTCGAGCATTCAAATTTGCTCGACCCGAGCAACGAGTACCCGAGCATTTTAGTGCTCGCTCATCACTACTCAAGAAATGACCTAAGTGGTCTTGAAAACTTACTTTGTAACATCACTTATTTTATTTGTGTTGGCCATTAAAATATATCACATCTGCAAGATTATTATTTTGTTTCTCTTACTGAGTGGAATCAATCTTAAGGTAAAAATGTACAACAATTTTCCATTGTTTTTAAATTGATGTTAAAATCCCATCAACAAAGTGAACAGCCATCTAATTATAAGGGAAATTGTGCTTTTGTGGAATAAGCCAATTAGACCTCATTCACACTTTGCAGATTTGATCAATGTTTTGGTGTAGTGTGGTTTTTGTAAGCCAGAACTAAGATTGAAAACTAAAAAAGGAATTTTGGTTTCTTCTTTGGTTTGGCTTTAAATTACTGATGCAAATTACTGATGAAAACTGCAGTGTGTGGATGAGTACCTACTTTGAAATTGGTAAATCTCAGTCTGGTTAATAGTTAATAGTGACAGCGACATCGCAGGGCATCGCAGAGGGAGTGGGCTTCCTCTGTGTTCCCATCACCACAACGCGATGTGATCATCTCCATAATTACGTCCAGCCCCAAGATTTCTGCGGGGACCTCAGAGAGCAGGAGCTGGGATGCCTCCTACCTACCTGACAGATGCTGCTCTGAATCTCTGCAGTGCAGATGCATTGCAGAGCATCAGATCAGCGATCTGACAGTTTGAAAATGAAGTCCCATCCTGGGACAACGTAAAAAAGTAAAAAAACAGTTAATAAAAGTTATAAAAATATTTTTTCAAAATCACAAAATAAAGAAAAATAAATAAAAAATATGAAACCAATAAATATATTTATTTGTGTAAAAAAATAAAATAAAAAATAAAGTACACATTTGGTATCTCCGCGTCCGTAACAACCCAACCTATAAAACTGTTCCACTAGTTAACCCCTTCAGTGAGCACAGTAAAAAAAATAAAATAAAACCAAGGCAAAAAACGATGCTTTATCATCAAACCTCCGAACAATAAGTGGAATAAAATGCGATCAAAAAGACGCCTGTAAATAAATATGGTATCACTGAAAACGTCATCTTGTCAAAAAACAAGCCACTATACAGCTCCATCAGCAGAAAAACATAAAAAGTTACAGCTCTCAGAATAAAGCGATGCCAAAATAATTATATTTCTATAAAATAGTTTTTATTGCGTAAAAGCAGCAAGCCATAAAAAAACTATATAAATGTGGTGTCGCTGTAATCATACTGACCCAAAGAATAAAGCTACCTTATCAATTTTACCACAAGCAGAATGGCATAAAAAAAATCCCCAAAAAACAATTACTCAATTGGTGGTTTTTGTTCATTCTGCCTCCGAAAAAACAGAATAGAAAGAGATCAAAAATTATCATGTGCCCAAAATTGGTACCGGTAGAAACATCAACTCGTCCCGCAAAAAACAAGCCATCACATGATGCTGTCGGCAGCAATATGGAAAAATTATAGCTATTAAAATAAGGCGATTCAAAAACTTGTTTTTACAATAAAAAGCATCTTTTAGTGTGTGACAGCTGCCAAACAAAAAACCCGAAATAAATCTGGTATCATTTTAATCGCACCGACCCGAAGAATAAAGTCGTCTAATCAATAATACCGCACAAGGAATGGCGTAAAAAATAAATAAAACCAATTCTTCACATGCTGTTGATTGGTTCTTTGTGCCTCCCAAAGATCGCAGTATGGCTCGGCTCACATTTATCCGGAGCGCTGCGCCGAGCGCTTTCACCAGGGTTTCCGAGTAAATCTGTGAAATACGTGATATAGACGGAACCCCCGGCGGAAGATTCCCTATACTAAGGCAGATGGAGACACTGTGGATGCTGTCTGGCCTATGATCAGGCGGTGTCTATCTTTTTATTAGGCGTGCGTGAAAGTGCTGTCGTCCACAGTTTTGTGCACTTCTGAAAAGAAGGACACCGCTAAACAGAAGCCAGACAGAGTCCAGAGTAACTCTGCTTCCTCGTTATAATGAATGGATCCCTTGGGAATTTCATCTGAATCACGTCACTATGAGATTTAGATGGAAACTCCGATATAAGTGCTCAGCGTAGAGTGCAGGATAACCGTGATCCAAAATGTTGTGTAAAATGTTCCCAACAAAAGCTTCAACTCCATTCACAAAAAAAAGCAGGACCCCCCCACTCAGGTCCGTCATCTGTAAACAATAATATAGGGTCTTCCGCATTACAAGTTGCACAAAGGTTCTGGATAAACAAAATGGCTCCTCGCTCTCCAATAGAAATCCAGCAAATTCTGCACTCTCAAATCCAAATGTTCCCCTCCCTTCTGAGCTCCAGTGTGTGTCTAAACCGCACTTAGCATCCAAATGTTTGGCATTCCTGTAGTGATGAGAGCTTGCCTAATTTACAGGTGCATGTCTTCAAAAGAAGGGGCAGGGCATAACGTACTGGTCACTACAATGTACTGGTCACTAAAACGGCATAGGCGCTCTGTTTATGGACCACCAGACCCGAACCTAATCGAGATGGTTTGGGGTGAGCTGGACCGCAGAGTGAAGGCAAAAGGGCCAACAAGTGCTAAGCATCTCTGGGAACTCCTTCAAGATTGTTGGAAGACCATTTCCGGTGACTACCTCTTGAAGCTCATCAAGAGAATGCCAAGAGTGTGCAAAGCAGTCATCAAAGCAAAAGGTGGCTACTTTGAAGAACCTAGAATATAAGAAATATTTTCAGTTGTTTCACACTTTTTTGTTAAGTATATAATTCCACGTGTGTTAATTCATAGTTTTGATGCCCTAAGTGTGAATGTTCAATTTTCAAAGTCATGAAAATACAGAAAAATCCTTAAATGAGAAGGTGTGTCCAAACTTTTGGTCTGTACTGTATATATATATATATATATATATATGTAAATATATATATATATATATATAATATATATATATATATATATATATATATATATATATATATATATATATATATATATATACACTGCTCACAAAAATAAAGAGAACACTTAAATAACACATCCTAAATCTGAATGACTGAAATATTCTCATTAATGACTTTCTTCTGTACAAAGTTTAATGTGCAGACAACAAAATCACACAAAAATCATCAATGGAAATCAAATTTACTAACCAATGAAGGCCTGGATTTGGAGTCGCCCCCAAAATTAAAGTGGAAAAACACACTACAGGCTGATCCAACTTTGATGTAATGTCCTTAAAACAAGCCAAATGAGGCTCAATATTGTGTGTGGCCTCCACATGCCTGTATGACCTCCCTACAATGCCTGGGCATGCTCCTGATAAGGTTGCGGATGGTCTCCTGTATAATCTCCTCCCAGACCTGGACTAAAGCATTCGCCAACTCCTGGACAGTCTGTGGTGCAATGTGACGCTGGTGGATGGAGCGAGACATGATGTCCCAGATGTGCTCAGTCGGATTCAGGTCTGGGGAACGGGCGGGCCAGTCCATAGCTTCAATGCCTTCGTCTTGCAGTAACTGCTGACACACTCCAGCCACATGAGGTCTGCCATTGTCCTGCATTAGGAGGAACCCAGGGCCAACCGCACCAGCATATGGTCTCACAAGGGGTCTAAGGATCTCATCTCGGTACCTAATGGCAGTCTGGCTACCTCTGGCGAGCACAAGGAGGGCTGTGCGGCCCTCCAAACAAATGTCACCCCACACCATTACTGACCCACTGCCAAACCGGTCATGCTGAGGGATGTTGCAGGCAGCTGATCGCTCTCAATGGCGTCTCCAGACTTTGTCACGTCTGTCACATGTGCTCAGTGTGAACCTGCCTTCATCTGTGAAGAGCTCAGGGCGCCTGTGGCGACATTGTCAATCCTGGTGTTCTGTGGCTAATGCCAAGCGTCCTTCACGGTGTTGGGCTGTGAACACAACCCCCATCTGTGGACGTTGGGCCCTCATACCACCCTCATGGAGTCGGTTTCTAACCGTTTGTGCAGACACATGCTCATTTGGGGCCTGCTGGAGGTCATTTTGCAGGGCTCTGTCAGTGTTTCTCCTGTTCCTCCTTGCACAAAGGCAGAGGTAGCGGTCCTGTTGCTGGGTTGTTGTCCTCCTATGGCCCCCTCCACATCTCTTGGTGTACTTGCCTGTCTCCTTGTAACGCCTTCAGCCTCTGAACACTACGCTGACAGACACAGCAAACCTTCTTGCCACAGCTCAAATTGATGTGCCTTCCTGGATGAGCTACACTACCTGAGCAATGTCTGTGGGTTGTAGAGTCCGTCTCATGCTACCACGAGTGTGAAAGCACAGCCAACATTCAAAAGTGACCAAAACATCAGCCAGAAAGCAATGGTACTCAGATGTGGTCTGCGGTCCCCACCTGCAGAACCACTCCTTTATTGAGGGTGTATTGATAATTGCCAATAATTTCCATCTATTGTCTATTCCATTTGCACAACAGCATGTGAAATTGATTGTCAATCAGTGTCGCTTCCTAAGTGCACAGCTTGATTTCACAGAGGTTTGATTTACTTGCAGTTATATTCTGTTGTTTAAGTGTTCCCTTTATTTTTTTGAGCAGTGTATATATATATATGTTGTGGAATACTTATGCTAACAGGACGTTCAAAGGACCCTCTTGTGCTGTATCATGCACTGCAGACTGCCACATCATGCCTAACTCCTGCTATCACCACTGAATATATGCAGCTGGATTAGTCCTCAGGAAGACTGTTAGTTCAGATGGATATATACTGAATATATGTTGTGGAATACCTATATTAACTATAAAGAAGAAAATCTTACCCTGATGCAGCACTAACTCTCTCTACTCTGCCTGATTCCAGGGTACACTGTGACGAGCATAGCGGCGCCAGGTCTTATATTGACCTGATGGCGCTGTACGGCCTACCAATCACTGTAATGCCCACAACCAACATGGCTACGGCATTACAGTGCGTGTCAGGAAATCCCTGCATGTTCATTGGCTCTCTAAAGAGCTCAAAAAATGCAGGGAGGGGACCCGAGTGTCTGAGCGAGTAACCCGGACATACTCAACGAGCGCCGAGCTCGTCGAGCACAGTGATGCTCGGGCGAGCACCAAGCAGTGGCGAGTTCATTCGCTCATCACTAATTAGTACATACAATGTCAGAAAGGGGTTAACATCAGTCCCCAGCTGTCTGATTAACCTTTGCTAGCTGTTAAAATAGTGGGACCACACGTCATTTTTTGGGGGGGTACCCCATTTTAATAGCCAGTAAAGGCTAAGTATTCAGTTGGGGACTGAAATTAGTAGCCTGGGAATCTCCGTTGGTATTACCCCCTTCCCAGGCTTCAAACATCTGCCCTAGCTGTCTGCTTAACCTCTGCTAGAGTATAAAATTAATGGGGACCCCACGTCATTTTTTTTTTAATTCTTTAATTTTACAATAAATGACAAGTACAGTAACCAAATCAGTCACTGTACTAATTATATATGTGACTGACATCTTTCTATCTAACTATTCTATGTGTGTAGATCTTTTCTTTCTATTCTAAATTGTGGGGTACCGCTATCTTTTTACTCGGCTGATGAATTGCTGGGTTTCAAGGAGATGGGTGCGTGAAAATCGGACGGCACTCACATGGTCCAAGTGCCGTGCGAGTTTTTTTCACGCACCTGTAATAGGAGAAAAGCCTTTCAGAGAATCAATGTGAGATGTATGTAATAAGGAGAAAGAGCGCCATCTGGTGAGCATTTCAAGTTTGCACGCTGGACCTTGTGAGATGACCTCCTGCAGAGGATTTCAAAATGTAACGGTTAAGCGCGCAGTGCCTGAGGTGATTTCGGTGCCAGACACAGAGAGAGAAGTGACGCAGGCCGGACGCGCTGAAGGAACCAGCGAGAGAGACCGGGGTGCGAGACCTGTAAGGCAAGACAGGTGTCTGCCGATGAACGAGCTCGGGATTCAGCGCCGTGATCCCTTGGGTGTCACGGCTACGGAAGAGCACCGGGTCTTGGATACGACATTAAGGAAATGTACAAGACCCTCCTACGCACAACCTGGTAAACCGCCCGATTGCCACGACAAAGAGAAGAAAGAAACGAGTCGTGCCGGAGTGATCTCGTCAGCAGAAGCCGACGAGTGTCATCACTGAACAGGGCTGTCACTTCAACCGCTCCCTCACAGTACCGGGAACAATCGGGTTTAGGGTATCATGTTGGGAGAGGGACGGGTGAGGTGGAACAAGCCAAACGGGATCTGATTGACTTTTTCAGAAAAATACTTAAAGGCCTAGCGGGAATAACCGGAGACCCCGCTAGGGCCATTTACAGAACCAAAGGACTTCAGTGCTAATCCCATATTTGACCTAGATACAGTATTTTAGAGAAGGATTTTATTGCTATTGTTATTGCTATTGTGATATATTGTGTGTTATTGCTATTGTTATTGCTATTGTGATAGTGTTCTCATTACTAACCCCTGTTGCAATCCCTGTCAGCTTGTTTAATATATATACATACTGTATATAAATTGTTATTTATAGCTATTTGACTGCCCTCCTTTTGTGACTCTGAGTGTTGCATTCTGACACCTGCATTACACACCCTTTGACTTGCATTGGCGAGTCTCGTCCGAGATATGCAGCAATACGCATTATGCTGAAATGTTTTTTTCAGTCCGATTTGAGCTGAGAAAAAAAATCGCAGATGAGATGTCACTCAATGATTAACATTGGTCCGAGTGCAATCCGATGTTTTATCGGATTACACTCGTCAGTTTTCCTCGCATATGAGTATGAGCCATTAGTGTGATGGTGATGGAGTTCCCAATGTTGTTGGTGCAGAGAGAGACAGGAGAATCAGGAGTCAGTTTAACTGTGTAACATTAATATTCCTTTCAACACAGCCAAGAGGATAACAGTTAAAGATGATACAATCAAAACAAGTGTAGATGACAAAAGTTCAATTTCACAAACAGTAGATGGTAGTAAGGCCAAAAATCAGGTTACATATGAGGAGTGCATGACAAGTCCCTCCAGTGTTCAAATCTGTGGTCCAAAACTGACGCTATGGAAATATCTTCCAGTCATTCAGGGATACAATCCATAGATCAGCTCCATGTCTTAGCCTTACTAACCTTCATAACATGGGAGGTGCGGTCGCAGAACGTTTTCCCCATAGTTGCTATGAGTAACTTACTTCTGGCTGAGTGTTTTTCCTGCATTCTAGGCACACTTGACACCATAATTAGACCTCTGTGCTCTAGAGAACCAGGGCATCACTCCAACCACAGTAGTAAACATTAGATGCTTTCTGACACTTCCTTCTGATTAGCTGCTCCATAAAAACAGGGGAATAAACTCCCTCAAATGTTTGACCTGAGCTGTCCTTGTGCTCACTGAGCTTCTTCTCTAGACTCTGTAGACTCTCATTCTGAACTCTCTATACTCTCTAGACTCAAACTGAAACTAATCTTGTTATAACTTTTATGTAGAAATCTCTTCCACGAGCTACTGTCTTTGCAACCTGCGATTTAATTGTTTCTCTTCTAACTAGTTCAATGAAAGCTCATTATGACAATCATAATGTCATTAATTATCACAATGACAATAATATAAACCCCAACAGGGCATTTTACAATATTTATACATTGTAAATAATTTACACAGAGTTTTAGTAATACACACTCTGGGGTATTACACCTGGGGTTACAACTAAATGAAAGGTACTCATGTAGAAAAAAACATCTTGTGACTGCATATATTAACCATTACTTGTTATGAAATCTATTGGTACTTTTTTCCCACATGTTTTTTTCCTACAGAATCATAACATGTGTTAGGCCTTGGCCCCACTATCAGTATTCGGTCAGTACTCTTTCTCAGAAGTGGGAGCCAAAACCAGATGAGGAGCAATCAGAGAAAAGGGATAATAGAAACAAGTCACCAATTCTGCATTTATCACCCACTCCTGGTTTTGTCTATCACTCCTGAGAAAAAATACTGACCGAATACTGACCAAATACTGACAATGGGGCCGTAGCCAAATATTGATAGTGGGGCTGTGGCCTTAAGGTAATAATTCACATATTAGTTTTCCAATGTGGTGTGCTTAATTCTGTGCACTAGATGTCCTACTGGGAGTCTCTATGACGGAGAAACAGTATAGAAACTGAAATCAAGGTTTCATCAACATACGATTACAGACAAAAAGACCCATCTACCCATAGCTAAACATTTTCGTGGTCCAAGACACAATAGTCGATATGAATATTGTCATAATAAAAATGCAATTTCAAATCACAAAGAGACAGAAGTGTCTTTGACACCCTCCACACAGTACGGAATCGGTTACGGATTTCTGAATTACCACAACATTTGAGGAATCTGCTCCAGAGACAGTGAAGACATCTGGTCCCTGATCTTACATGGATATTAGGACAATAAAACTTTCATAGCACTTATCTAAGCTAATTAAGGATTTACTTTCCAAGCTCAGTTTGTTTTTTAAATGTTCATTTGTTATGCCATGTCTCTGCTCTTTTTGTGCATATATTTGTGTTTCTTCAGATACTTTGTTATGCCATGCCTCAAGAATAGTGATGAGCGAGCATGCTAGCCACTGTTCGGTACTCACCCAAGCATCTCACTGCTCAAGATGCTCTTCACTCTGAGTATTTCCTGGTTGCTCGGGCGGGAGCTCGGGTCCCCTCCCTGCATGTTTGCACTCTTTAGAGAGCCAATGAGCATGCAGGGATTGCCTGCCACACATTGTAATGCCGTACCCATGTTGGCTGTGGCATTACAGTGATTGGCTGGCCGCACATCATTATCAGGTGTATATAAGAGCGGGCACCGCCATGCTCGTCACAGTCTACCCTGGATTTAGGCAGAGTAGGGAGAGTTGCTGCTGCGTCAGGGAGAGATTTGATTGTTTAGAGTTAGTATAGGTATTCCACAAATATATCTATAATATTCATTTGAACTAACAGTCCTTCTGAGGACTAATCCAGCTCCATATAATCAGTGGTGAGAGCAGGAATTAGGCAGACAGCCAGTGTATGTAGCAGACTGTATGCATATAGCAAGAGGGTCCATTGAACGTCCAGTTAGTCTAGGTATTCCATAACACATGGACTGGGGCATCCAGTTCTTTGGAGGTACATTGAGCTGTAGGTTGTATAGCTGCTAAAGGGGGAAAAAAAACTCTTTAAATCTTCTTCTCGAGCTGAGTGTGACTGGAGCGTAAGTGCAAACGGAAGTAAGTGTATGACTTGTTTTTCAGTGACTTGGATTCAGGGAGTTTGGAAGAGAGGAATTTGGACTGAATTGCTGTCTGTATTTTATTAATTCTTTACATTTCTTTTTACTTAACATTTCAGTCTAGTGCAATCCCCATTAGGAAATGAGCTCCATTATTGACAATGCTATCCAGTGTACATCTTGCTACATGTATGCAATCCTTGAACAGCCGGTCGTGGATGCATACTGCTGTGCAAGATGTGGCACGTTGTGCGTTTGGAAGCCCAGGTTCTGGATCTAAATGAGCAGCTGGCAACACTGAGATCCATTGACAATATGGAAAGGAGTCTGCTGCTCACTGAGAAGCTGCTCAATGGGGAAGATGTGGGGGAAGGTGGTAGTAGGGATCTGCAGGACAGTGAGGCAGCTAGCTGGGTGACAGTTAGAAGGGGAGGTAGAGGGAAGAGTGCCAGGGAGGCTAGTCCTGATCTGGCACACCCCAAAAAGTTTGCAAAGTTGGCAGATGAGGGGGGTGTCATTACATGGGTACAGGGGTAGCACTGCTGTAGCAAAAGGCATGTCCTCTCAAAGCCGGAGGAGTGTCAGCTCCAGTAAGGGGGAAATAGGAGAGCAGGGCAGGCCAGGCAGGTGCTGGTAGTGGGGGACTCAATTATTAGGGGAACAGATAGGGCAATCTGTCACAAAGACAGGGATCATCGAACAGTGTGCTGCCTACCTGGCGCTTGAGTCCGGCACATCACTGATTGGGTTGACAGATTACTGGGAGGGGATGCTGATGACCCAGCAGTCATGGTGCACATTGGCACAAATGACAAAGTTAGAGGTAGGTGGAAGGTCCTTAAAGATGATTTCAGGGAATTAGGCTGCAAGCTTAAAGCAATGACCTCCAAGTGGTATTCTCTGAAATACTCCCTGCATCACGTGCCACGCCAGAGAGGCAACGGGAGATAAATAAGTGGCTCACGAATTGGTGTAGGAAGGAGGGGTTTGGGTTCCTGTAGAACTGGGCCGACTTCTCAGTTGGCTACAGGTTATACGCTAGGGACGGGCTGCACCTCAATGGGGAGGGTGCAGCTGTGCTGGGGGAGAAAATGGCTGGAAGGTTGGAGGAATGTTTAAACTAGGGATTGGGGGGTATTCATTTTGTAGGTGGGGAAGATAGTGCAGATAGTGACCTGGGCACAAATAAAGAAATTGGGGGTGGGGTTAGAAAAGTCAATATAGTAACAAGGAATAGAGGTACAGAGAGATACATAAAATGCATGTACACTAATGCCAGAAGCCTCACCTACAAAATGGAGGAATTAGAATTAATTTTGTTGGAAAATAATTATGACATGGTGGGGATATCTGAGACTTGGCTGGACGAGAGCCATGACTGGGCAGTTAATTTACAGGGCTATAGTCTGTTCAGAAATGACTGTACAAACAAGTGAGGTAGGGGTGTGTATTTATATGTAAAATCATCCTTAAAACCCATCTTGCGTGAGAATATATGTGAATCTAATAAAAATGTAGAGTCCCTGTGGGTGGAGATAAGGGGAGGGGGAAAAAATATTAAATTACTGATAGGGGTTTGGTATAAGTCTCCAAAAATAACGGGAGCAGTGGAGAATATACAAAGCAAATAGATGAAGCAGGGACTCAAGGAGAAGTCATTATTATGGGGGACTTTAACTACTCTGAAATACTTTGGGGAACAGAAAACTGTAGTTCAAGCAAAGGTAATAGGTTTTTGACAACTATGAGAGACAATTACCTTTCATAACTGGTTCAGGAGCCAACAAGAAGGGGGCACTGCTAGACCTAATATTAACCAACAGGCCAGACTGCATATCAAATATACGTGTTGGGGGTCACTTCGGTAATAGTGATCACAAAATAATAAGCTTTCATGTATCCTTTAATAAGATGTGTAGTAAAGGGGTTACAAGGACACTAAACTTCAGGAAGGCAAATTTCCAACGGTTGAGAGATGATGTTAGTGCAATATACTGGGACAATATCCTGAGACATAAAACAACAAAAAGCAAATGGGAGACATAAAAAGAAGGTTTTAATGCCCCTTGGAAGAGACGTGGAGGTCACAGTAGCTTAACAAGAAGGTTTTAATGCACCTGGGAAAAGTGGTGGAGGTCGCAGTAGATTAACATGACGGTTTTAATGCCCCTTGGAGAAGTGATGGAGGTCTCAGTTGCTTAAAAAGACGGATTAAATGCCCCTTGGAAGACACGTGGAAGTCGCAGTAGCTTAACAAGTCGATTTTAATGCCCCTGGGAAGAGTGGTGGAGGTCGCAGTAGCTTAATAATACAGTTTTAATGCCCCTTGGAGTAGTGGTGGAGGTCTCAGTTGCTTAACAAGACGGTTTAAATGCCCCTTTGAAGAGACGTGGAGGTTGCAGTAGCTTAACAAGACGGTTTTAATGCCCCTTGGAGTAGTGGTGGAGGTCGCAGTAGCTTAAAAAGAGGGTTATAATGCCCCTTGGAAGAGACGCGGAGTTGGCAGTAGCTTAACAAGATGGTTTTAATGCCCCTTGGAAGAGACGTGGAGGTCGCAGTAGCTTAACAAGACGGTTTTAATGCCCCTTGGAAGAGACGAGGAGGTTGCAGTAGCTTAACAAGACGGTTTTAATGCCCCTTGGAGAACTGGTGGAGGTCGCAGTAGCTTAAAAACACGGTTTTAATGCCCCTTGGAAGACACATGGAGGTCACATTAGCTTAACAAGATGGTTTTAATGCCCCTTGGAAGAGACGTGGAGGTCGCAGTAGCTTAAAAAGACGGTTTTAATGCCCCTTGAAAGAGACGTGGAGGTTGCAGTAGCTTAACAAGACGGTTTTAATGCCACGCGGAAAAGTGGTGGAGGTCTCAGTTGCTTAACAAGACGGTTTTAATGCCCCTTGGAAGAATGGTGAAGGTCGCAGTAGCTTAACTAGACGGTTTAAATGCCCCTTGGAAGAGACATGGAGGTCGCAGTAGCTTAAAAAGACAGTTTTAATGCCCCTGGGAAAAGTGGTGGAGGTCGCAGTAGCTCAAAAAGACGGTTTTAATGCCCCTTGGAAGAGACGTAGTGGAGGCCTCAGTTGCTTAAAAAGACTGTTTAAGTGCCCCTTGGAAGAGATGTGGAGGTCGCAATAGCTTACAAAGATTGTTTTAATGCCCCTGGGAAAAGACGTGGAAGTCGCAGTAGCTTAACAAGACGGTTTAAATGCCCCTTGGAAGAGACGTTGAGGTCGCAGAAGCTTAAAATGATGGTTTTAATGCCGCTTGGAAGAGCGGTGGAGGTCGCAGCAGCTTAAAAAGACGGTTCTAATGCCCCTTGGAAGAGACGTGGAGGTCACAGTGGAATAAAAAGACAATATCAATGCCCCTTGAAAATGTGGTGGGGGTCGCAGTAGCTTAACAAGATGGTTTTAATGCCCCTTGGAAAAGTGGTGGAGGTCGCAGTAGCTTAACAAGACGGTTTTAATGCCCTTGGAGAAGTGGTGGAGGTCGCAGTAGCTTAACAAAAGGGTTTTAATGCCCCTTGGAGAAGTGGTGGAGGTCGCAGTAGCTTAAAAAGACAGTTTTAATGCCGCTTGGAAGAATGGTTGAGGTAGCAGTAGCTTAACACGACGGTTTTAATGTCCCTTGTAAGAGACGTGGAGGTTGCAGTAGCTTAACAAGACGGTTTTAATGCCCCTTGGAAGAGACGTGGAGGTCGCAGTAGCTTAACAAGATGGTTTTAATGCCCCTAGGAAGAATAAAGGAGGTCGCAGTATGTTAACAAGATAGTTTAAATGCCCCTTGGAAGAGACGTGGAGGTCGCAGAAGCTTAAAAAGACGGTTTTAATGGCTCTTGGAAGAGATGTGGGGGTCGCAGTAGCTTAACAAGTCGGTTTTAATGCCCCTGGGATAAGTGGTGGAGGTCGCAGTAGCTTAACAAGACGGTTTTAATACCCCACGGAGAAGTGGTGGAGGTCATAGTTGCTTAACAAGACGGTTTAAATGCCCCTTGGAAGAGACGTGGAGGTTTCAGTAGCTTAACAAGACGGTTTTACTGCCCTTTGAAAGAATGGTGGAGGTCTCCGTAGCTTAATAAGACGGTTTAAATGTCCCTCGGAGAAGTGGTGGAGGTCATAGTTGCTTAACAAGACGGTTTTAATGCCCCTTGGAAGAGACGTGGAGGTTGCAGTAGCTTAACAAGACGGTTTTAATGCACCTTGGAGAAGGGATGGAGGTCGCAGTAGCTTAAAAACATGGTTTTAATGCCCCTTGGAAGAGACGTGGAGGTCGAAGTAGCTTAACAAGACAGTTTTAATGCCCATTGGAAGAGACGTGGAGGTCGCAGTAACTTTACAAGACGGTTTTAATGCCCCTTCGAAGAGACGTGGAGGTTGCAGTAGCTTAACAAGACGGTTTTAATGCCCCTTGGAAAAGTGGTAGAGGTCTCAGTAGCTTAAGAAGATGGTTTAAATTCCCCTTGGAAGAGACGGGG
Organism: Phyllobates terribilis; assembly: GCF_046119375.1. Taxonomy (NCBI): domain Eukaryota; kingdom Metazoa; phylum Chordata; class Amphibia; order Anura; family Dendrobatidae; genus Phyllobates; species Phyllobates terribilis. Next base: position 326,421,030 of record NW_027362763.1, on the reverse strand, counting down.
AGGTCGCAGTAGCTTAACAAGACGGTTTTAATGCCCCTTGGAAGAATGGTGGAGGTCGCAGTAGCTTAACAAGACGGTTCTAATGCCCCTTGGAAGGGACGTGGAGGTCGCAGTAGCTTAACAAAATGGTTTTAATGCCCCTGGGAAAAGTGGTGGAGGTCGCAGTAGTTAAACAAGACAGTTTTAATGCCCCTTGGAGAGGTAATAGAGGTCTCAGTTGCTTAAAAAGACGGTTTAAATGCCCCTTGGAAGAGACGTGGAGGTTGCAGTAGCTTAACAAGACGGTTTTACTGCCCCTAGGAAGAATAGTGGAGGTCGCAGTAGCTTAACAAGGCGGTCCAAATGCCGCTTGGAAGAGACGTGGAGGTCGCAGTAACTTAAAAAGACGGTTTTAATTCCCCTTGGAAGAGATGTGGAGGTAGCAGTAGCTTAACAAGTTGGTTTTAATGCCCCTGGGAAAAGTGATGGAGGTCGCAGTAGCTTAACAAAACGGTTTTAATGCCACTTGGAGAAGTGGTGGAGGTCTCAGTTGCTTAACAAGACGGTTTAAATGCCCCTTGGAAGAGACATCGAGGTCGCCGTAGCTTAACAAGATGGTTTTAATGCACCCTTGGAAGAATGGTGGAGGTCGCAGTAGCTTAATAGGATGGCTTAAATGCCCCTTGGAAGAGACCTGGAGGTCGCAGTAGCTTAAAAAGACGGTTTTATTGCCCCTTGGAAGAGCGGTGCAGGTCGCAGTAGCTTAAAAAGACGGTTTTTATGCCCCTTGGAAGAGACGTGGAGGTCAGAGTGGAATAAAAAGACAATATCAATGCCCCTTGAAAATGTGGTGGAGGTCGCAGTAGCTTAACAAGACGGTTTTAATGCCCCTCGGAAAAGTGGTGGAGGTCGCAGTAGCTTAACAAGACATTTTTAATTCCCCTTGGAGAAGTGTTGGAGGTCGCAGTAGCTTAACAGGATGGTTTTAATGCCCCTTGGAGAAGTGGTGGAGGTTCCAGTAGCTTAAAAAGACGGTTTTAATGCCCCTTGGAAGAGACGTGGAGGTCGCAGTAGCTTAAAAAGACGGTTTTAATGCCCCTTGAAAGAGACGTGGAGGTTGCAGTAGCTTAAAAAGACAGTTTTAATGCCCCTTGGAGAAGTGGTGGAGGTCGCAGTAGCTTTACAAGACAGTTTTAATGCCAATTGTAAGAGATGTGGAGGTCGCAGGAGCTTAAAAAGACGGTTTTAATGCCACTTCGAAGAGACGTGGAGGTCGCAGTAGCTTATCAAGACGGTTTAAATGCCCCTTGGAAGAGCCATGTAGGTTGCAGTTGCTTAACAAGACGGCTTAAATGTCCCATGGAAGAGACGTGGAGGTCGCAGTAGCTTAACAAGACGGTTTTAATGCCCCTTGAAAGAATGGTGGAGGTTGTAGAAGCTTAACAAGACGGTTTAAATGGCCCTTGGAAGAGACGTGGAGGTCGAAGTAGCTTAAAAACGGTTTTAGTGCCCCTTGGAAGAGCAGTGAAGGTCGCAGTAGCTTAACAAGACGGTTTTAATGCCCCTGGGAGAAGTGGTGGAGGTTGCAGTAGCTTAACATCACAATTTTAAAGCCCCTTGGAGTAGTGGCGGAGGTCTCAGTTGCTTAAAAAGACAGTTTAAATGCCCCTTGGAAGTGACCTGGAGGGCGTAGTAGCTTACCAAGATGATTTAATGCCCCATGGAAGAATAGTGGAGGTCGCAGTAGCTAAACAAGACGGTTTAAATGCCCCTTGAAGAAGTGGCGGAGGTCGCAGTAGCTTAACAAGATTGTTTTAATGCCCATTGGAAGAGACGCGGAGGTTGTAGTAGCTTAACAAGATGGTTTAAATGCCCCTTGGGGGAGACGTGGAGGTTGCAGTAGCTTAACAAGATGGTTTTAATGCCCCTTGGAGAATTGGTGGATGTCGCAGTAGCTTAACAAGACGGTTTTAATGCCCCTTGGAGAAGTGCTGGAGTTCTCAGATGCTTAACAAGACGGTTTAAATGCCCCATGGAAGAGATGTGGAGGTCGCAGTAACTTAACAAGTCAGTTTTAATGTCCCTTGGAAAAATGGTGGAGGTCGCAGAAGCTTAACAAGATGGTTTAAATGCCCCTTGGAAGAGACGTGAAGGTCGCAGTAGCTTAAAAAGACGTTTTTAATGCCCCTTGGAAGAGACGTGGAGAATGCAGTAGCTTAACACGACGGTTTAAATGCCCGTTGGAAGAGACATGGAGGTCGCAGTAGCTTAAAAAGACGCTTTTAATGCCCCTTGGAGAAGTGGTGGAGGTCGCAGTAGCTTAACAAGAAGTTTTTAATACCCCTTGGAGAAGTGGTGGAGGTCGCAGTAGCTTAAAATGACGGTTTTAATGCCCCTTGGAAGAGACGTGGAGGTCGCAGTAGCTTAACAAGACGATTTTATTACCACTTGGAAGAGACGAGGAGGTCGCAGTAGCTTAAAAAGACGGTTTTAATGCCCCTTGGAAGAGACGTGGAGGTTGCAGTAGCTTAACAAGACACTCATAATGCCCCTTGGAGAAGTGGTGGAGGTGGCAGTAGCTTAAAAAGACGGTTTTATTGCCCCTTGGAAGAGACGTAGAGGTGGCAGTAGCTTAACAAGACACTTTTAATGCCCCTTGGAGAAGTGGTGGAGGTGGCAGTTGCTTAAAAAGACGGTTTTAATACCCCTTGGAAGAGACATGAAGGTTGCAGTAGCGTAACTTGACGGTTTTAATGCCCCTTGGAAGTGACGTGGAGGTTGCAGTAGCTTAACAAGACGGTTCTAATGCACCTTGGAGAAGTGGTGGAGGTCGCAGTAGCTTAAAAACATGGTTTTAATGCCCCTTGGAAGAGATGTGGGGGTGGCAGTAGCTTAACAAGACAGTTTTAATGCCCATTGGAAGAGACATGGAGGTCGCAGTAGTTTAACAAGACGGTTTTAATGCCCCCTGGAATAGACGTGGAGGTTGCAGTAGCTTAACAAGACGGTTTTAATGCCCCTTGGAAAAGATGGGGAGGTCTCAGTAGCTTAACAAGATGGTTTTAATGCCCCTTGGAAGAATGGTGGAGGTCGCAGTAGCTTAACAAGACGGTTTAAATGCCCCTTGGAAGAGACGTGGAGGTCGCAGAAGCTTAAAAAGACGGTTTTAATGCCCCTTGGAAGAGCGGTGGAGGTCGCAATAGCTTAACAAGATGGTTTTAATGCCCCTGGAAAAAGTGGTTGAGGTTGCAGTAGCTTAACAAGACGGTTTTAATGCTCCTAGTAAGAATAGTGAAAGTCGCAGTAGCTTAACAAGACGGTTTATATGCCCCTTGGAAGAGACGTGGAGGTCGCAGTAGCTTAAAAAGACGGTTTTAATTTCCCTTGGAAGAGATGTGGAGATCGCAGTAGCTTATCAAGTCGGTTTTAATGCCCCTGGGTAAAGTTTTGGAGGTCGCAGTAGCTTAACAAGACGGTTTCAGTGCCCTTTGGAGAAGTGGTGGAGGTCTCAGTTGCTTAACAAGACGGTTTAAATGCCCCTTGGAAGAGACATGGAGGTCGCAGTAGCTTAACAAGACGGTTTTAATGCCCCTTGGAAGAATGGTTGACGTCGCAGTAGCTTAATAAGACGGTTTAAATGCCCCTTGGAAGAGACGTGGAGGTCGAAGTAGCTTAAAAAGATGGTTTTAATGCCCCTTGGAAGAGCGCTGCAGGTCGCAGTAGCTTAAAAAGACGGTTTTTATGCCCCTTGGAAGAGGCGTGGAGGTCACAGTAGAATAAAAAAACAATATCAATGCCCCTTGAAAATGTGGTGGAGGTCGCAGTAGCTTAGCAGGACGGATTTAATGCCCCTGCAAAAGTGGTGGAGGTCGCAGTAGCTTAACAAGACATTTTTAATACACCTTGGAGAAGTGGTGGAGGTCGCAGTAGCTTAACAAGATGGTTTTAATGCCCCTTGGAGAAGTGGTGGAGGTCGCAGTAGCTTAAAAAGACGTTTTTAATGCCCCTTGGAAGAGATGTGGAGGTCGCAGTAGCTTATCAAGAAGGTTTTAATGCACCTTGGTAGAGACGTGGAGGTCGCAGTAGCTTAAAAAGATTGTTTTAATGCTCCTTGGAAGAGACGTGGAGGTTGCAGAAGCTTAAAACGACAGTTTTAATGCCCCTTGGAGAAGTGGTGGAGGTCGCAGTAGCTTTACAAGACAGTTTTAATGCCCCTTGGAATAGACATGGAGGTCGCAGTAGCTTAACAAGACGGTTGTAATGCCACTTCGAAGAGACGTGAAGGTCGCAGTAGATTATCAAAACCGTTTTAATGCCCCTTGGAAGAGACATGGAGGTCGCAGTTGCTTATCAAGACCGTTTAAATGGCCCTTGGAAGAGACGTGGAGGTCGCAGTAGCTTAAAAAGATGGTTTTAATGCCTCTTGTAAGAGCGGTGGAGGTCGCAGTAGCTTAACAAGATGGTTTTAATGCCCATTGGAGTAGTGGTGTAGGTCTCAGTTGCTTTAAAGGACGGTTTAAATGCCCCTTGGAAGGGACCTGGAGGTCGCAGTACCTTAACAAGATGATTTAATGCCCCTTGGAAGAATAGTGGAGGCCGCAGTAGCTAAACAAAAAGGTTTAAATGCCCATTGGAGAAGTGGCGGAGGTCGCAGTAGCTTAACAAGACGGTTTTAATACCCCTCGGAGAAGTGGTGGAGGTCATAGTTGCTTAACAAGACGGTTTAAATGCCCCTTGGAAGAGACGTGGAGGTTTCAGTAGCTTAACAAGACGGTTTTACTGCCCTTTGAAAGAATGGTGGAGGTCTCCGTAGCTTAATAAGACGGTTTAAATGTCCCTCGGAGAAGTGGTGGAGGTCATAGTTGCTTAACAAGACGGTTTTAATGCCCCTTGGAAGAGACGTGGAGGTTGCAGTAGCTTAACAAGACGGTTTTAATGCACCTTGGAGAAGGGATGGAGGTCGCAGTAGCTTAAAAACATGGTTTTAATGCCCCTTGGAAGAGACGTGGAGGTCGAAGTAGCTTAACAAGACAGTTTTAATGCCCATTGGAAGAGACGTGGAGGTCGCAGTAACTTTACAAGACGGTTTTAATGCCCCTTCGAAGAGACGTGGAGGTTGCAGTAGCTTAACAAGACGGTTTTAATGCCCCTTGGAAAAGTGGTAGAGGTCTCAGTAGCTTAAGAAGATGGTTTAAATTCCCCTTGGAAGAGACGGGGAGGTCGCAGTAGCTTAACAAGACGGTTTTAATGCCCCTTGGAAGAATGGTGGAGGTCGCAGTAGCTTAACAAGACGGTTCTAATGCCCCTTGGAAGGGACGTGGAGGTCGCAGTAGCTTAACAAAATGGTTTTAATGCCCCTGGGAAAAGTGGTGGAGGTCGCAGTAGTTAAACAAGACAGTTTTAATGCCCCTTGGAGAGGTAATAGAGGTCTCAGTTGCTTAAAAAGACGGTTTAAATGCCCCTTGGAAGAGACGTGGAGGTTGCAGTAGCTTAACAAGACGGTTTTACTGCCCCTAGGAAGAATAGTGGAGGTCGCAGTAGCTTAACAAGGCGGTCCAAATGCCGCTTGGAAGAGACGTGGAGGTCGCAGTAACTTAAAAAGACGGTTTTAATTCCCCTTGGAAGAGATGTGGAGGTAGCAGTAGCTTAACAAGTTGGTTTTAATGCCCCTGGGAAAAGTGATGGAGGTCGCAGTAGCTTAACAAAACGGTTTTAATGCCACTTGGAGAAGTGGTGGAGGTCTCAGTTGCTTAACAAGACGGTTTAAATGCCCCTTGGAAGAGACATCGAGGTCGCCGTAGCTTAACAAGACGGTTTTAATGCACCCTTGGAAGAATGGTGGAGGTCGCAGTAGCTTAATAGGATGGCTTAAATGCCCCTTGGAAGAGACCTGGAGGTCGCAGTAGCTTAAAAAGACGGTTTTATTGCCCCTTGGAAGAGCGGTGCAGGTCGCAGTAGCTTAAAAAGACGGTTTTTATGCCCCTTGGAAGAGACGTGGAGGTCAGAGTGGAATAAAAAGACAATATCAATGCCCCTTGAAAATGTGGTGGAGGTCGCAGTAGCTTAACAAGACGGTTTTAATGCCCCTCGGAAAAGTGGTGGAGGTCGCAGTAGCTTAACAAGACATTTTTAATTCCCCTTGGAGAAGTGTTGGAGGTCGCAGTAGCTTAACAGGATGGTTTTAATGCCCCTTGGAGAAGTGGTGGAGGTTCCAGTAGCTTAAAAAGACGGTTTTAATGCCCCTTGGAAGAGACGTGGAGGTCGCAGTAGCTTAAAAAGACGGTTTTAATGCCCCTTGAAAGAGACGTGGAGGTTGCAGTAGCTTAAAAAGACAGTTTTAATGCCCCTTGGAGAAGTGGTGGAGGTCGCAGTAGCTTTACAAGACAGTTTTAATGCCAATTGTAAGAGATGTGGAGGTCGCAGTAGCTTAAAAAGACGGTTTTAATGCCACTTCGAAGAGACGTGGAGGTCGCAGTAGCTTATCAAGACGGTTTAAATGCCCCTTGGAAGAGCCATGTAGGTTGCAGTTGCTTAACAAGACGGCTTAAATGTCCCATGGAAGAGACGTGGAGGTCGCAGTAGCTTAACAAGACGGTTTTAATGCCCCTTGAAAGAATGGTGGAGGTTGTAGAAGCTTAACAAGACGGTTTAAATGGCCCTTGGAAGAGACGTGGAGGTCGAAGTAGCTTAAAAACGGTTTTAGTGCCCCTTGGAAGAGCAGTGAAGGTCGCAGTAGCTTAACAAGACGGTTTTAATGCCCCTGGGAGAAGTGGTGGAGGTTGCAGTAGCTTAACATCACAATTTTAAAGCCCCTTGGAGTAGTGGCGGAGGTCTCAGTTGCTTAAAAAGACAGTTTAAATGCCCCTTGGAAGTGACCTGGAGGGCGTAGTAGCTTACCAAGATGATTTAATGCCCCATGGAAGAATAGTGGAGGTCGCAGTAGCTAAACAAGACGGTTTAAATGCCCCTTGAAGAAGTGGCGGAGGTCGCAGTAGCTTAACAAGATTGTTTTAATGCCCATTGGAAGAGACGCGGAGGTTGTAGTAGCTTAACAAGATGGTTTAAATGCCCCTTGGGGGAGACGTGGAGGTTGCAGTAGCTTAACAAGATGGTTTTAATGCCCCTTGGAGAATTGGTGGATGTCGCAGTAGCTTAACAAGACGGTTTTAATGCCCCTTGGAGAAGTGCTGGAGTTCTCAGATGCTTAACAAGACGGTTTAAATGCCCCATGGAAGAGATGTGGAGGTCGCAGTAACTTAACAAGTCAGTTTTAATGTCCCTTGGAAAAATGGTGGAGGTCGCAGAAGCTTAACAAGATGGTTTAAATGCCCCTTGGAAGAGACGTGAAGGTCGCAGTAGCTTAAAAAGACGTTTTTAATGCCCCTTGGAAGAGACGTGGAGAATGCAGTAGCTTAACACGACGGTTTAAATGCCCGTTGGAAGAGACATGGAGGTCGCAGTAGCTTAAAAAGACGCTTTTAATGCCCCTTGGAGAAGTGGTGGAGGTCGCAGTAGCTTAACAAGAAGTTTTTAATACCCCTTGGAGAAGTGGTGGAGGTCGCAGTAGCTTAAAATGACGGTTTTAATGCCCCTTGGAAGAGACGTGGAGGTCGCAGTAGCTTAACAAGACGATTTTATTACCACTTGGAAGAGACGAGGAGGTCGCAGTAGCTTAAAAAGACGGTTTTAATGCCCCTTGGAAGAGACGTGGAGGTTGCAGTAGCTTAACAAGACACTCATAATGCCCCTTGGAGAAGTGGTGGAGGTGGCAGTAGCTTAAAAAGACGGTTTTATTGCCCCTTGGAAGAGACGTAGAGGTGGCAGTAGCTTAACAAGACACTTTTAATGCCCCTTGGAGAAGTGGTGGAGGTGGCAGTTGCTTAAAAAGACGGTTTTAATACCCCTTGGAAGAGACATGAAGGTTGCAGTAGCGTAACTTGACGGTTTTAATGCCCCTTGGAAGTGACGTGGAGGTTGCAGTAGCTTAACAAGACGGTTCTAATGCACCTTGGAGAAGTGGTGGAGGTCGCAGTAGCTTAAAAACATGGTTTTAATGCCCCTTGGAAGAGATGTGGGGGTGGCAGTAGCTTAACAAGACAGTTTTAATGCCCATTGGAAGAGACATGGAGGTCGCAGTAGTTTAACAAGACGGTTTTAATGCCCCCTGGAATAGACGTGGAGGTTGCAGTAGCTTAACAAGACGGTTTTAATGCCCCTTGGAAAAGATGGGGAGGTCTCAGTAGCTTAACAAGATGGTTTTAATGCCCCTTGGAAGAATGGTGGAGGTCGCAGTAGCTTAACAAGACGGTTTAAATGCCCCTTGGAAGAGACGTGGAGGTCGCAGAAGCTTAAAAAGACGGTTTTAATGCCCCTTGGAAGAGCGGTGGAGGTCGCAATAGCTTAACAAGATGGTTTTAATGCCCCTGGAAAAAGTGGTTGAGGTTGCAGTAGCTTAACAAGACGGTTTTAATGCTCCTAGTAAGAATAGTGAAAGTCGCAGTAGCTTAACAAGACGGTTTATATGCCCCTTGGAAGAGACGTGGAGGTCGCAGTAGCTTAAAAAGACGGTTTTAATTTCCCTTGGAAGAGATGTGGAGATCGCAGTAGCTTATCAAGTCGGTTTTAATGCCCCTGGGTAAAGTTTTGGAGGTCGCAGTAGCTTAACAAGACGGTTTCAGTGCCCTTTGGAGAAGTGGTGGAGGTCTCAGTTGCTTAACAAGACGGTTTAAATGCCCCTTGGAAGAGACATGGAGGTCGCAGTAGCTTAACAAGACGGTTTTAATGCCCCTTGGAAGAATGGTTGACGTCGCAGTAGCTTAATAAGACGGTTTAAATGCCCCTTGGAAGAGACGTGGAGGTCGAAGTAGCTTAAAAAGATGGTTTTAATGCCCCTTGGAAGAGCGCTGCAGGTCGCAGTAGCTTAAAAAGACGGTTTTTATGCCCCTTGGAAGAGGCGTGGAGGTCACAGTAGAATAAAAAAACAATATCAATGCCCCTTGAAAATGTGGTGGAGGTCGCAGTAGCTTAGCAGGACGGATTTAATGCCCCTGCAAAAGTGGTGGAGGTCGCAGTAGCTTAACAAGACATTTTTAATACACCTTGGAGAAGTGGTGGAGGTCGCAGTAGCTTAACAAGATGGTTTTAATGCCCCTTGGAGAAGTGGTGGAGGTCGCAGTAGCTTAAAAAGACGTTTTTAATGCCCCTTGGAAGAGATGTGGAGGTCGCAGTAGCTTATCAAGAAGGTTTTAATGCACCTTGGTAGAGACGTGGAGGTCGCAGTAGCTTAAAAAGATTGTTTTAATGCTCCTTGGAAGAGACGTGGAGGTTGCAGAAGCTTAAAACGACAGTTTTAATGCCCCTTGGAGAAGTGGTGGAGGTCGCAGTAGCTTTACAAGACAGTTTTAATGCCCCTTGGAATAGACATGGAGGTCGCAGTAGCTTAACAAGACGGTTGTAATGCCACTTCGAAGAGACGTGAAGGTCGCAGTAGATTATCAAAACCGTTTTAATGCCCCTTGGAAGAGACATGGAGGTCGCAGTTGCTTATCAAGACCGTTTAAATGGCCCTTGGAAGAGACGTGGAGGTCGCAGTAGCTTAAAAAGATGGTTTTAATGCCTCTTGTAAGAGCGGTGGAGGTCGCAGTAGCTTAACAAGATGGTTTTAATGCCCATTGGAGTAGTGGTGTAGGTCTCAGTTGCTTTAAAGGACGGTTTAAATGCCCCTTGGAAGGGACCTGGAGGTCGCAGTACCTTAACAAGATGATTTAATGCCCCTTGGAAGAATAGTGGAGGCCGCAGTAGCTAAACAAAAAGGTTTAAATGCCCCTTGGAGAAGTGGCGGAGGTCGCAGTAGCTTAACAAGACGGTTTTAATACCCCTCGGAGAAGTGGTGGAGGTCATAGTTGCTTAACAAGACGGTTTAAATGCCCCTTGGAAGAGACGTGGAGGTTTCAGTAGCTTAACAAGACGGTTTTACTGCCCTTTGAAAGAATGGTGGAGGTCTCCGTAGCTTAATAAGACGGTTTAAATGTCCCTCGGAGAAGTGGTGGAGGTCATAGTTGCTTAACAAGACGGTTTTAATGCCCCTTGGAAGAGACGTGGAGGTTGCAGTAGCTTAACAAGACGGTTTTAATGCACCTTGGAGAAGGGATGGAGGTCGCAGTAGCTTAAAAACATGGTTTTAATGCCCCTTGGAAGAGACGTGGAGGTCGAAGTACCTTAACAAGACAGTTTTAATGCCCATTGGAAGAGACGTGGAGGTCGCAGTAACTTTACAAGACGGTTTTAATGCCCCTTCGAAGAGACGTGGAGGTTGCAGTAGCTTAACAAGACGGTTTTAATGCCACTTGGAAAAGTGGTAGAGGTCTCAGTAGCTTAAGAAGATGGTTTAAATGCCCCTTGGAAGAGACGGGGAGGTCGCAGTAGCTTAACAAGACGGTTTTAATGCCCCTTGGAAGAATGGTGGAGGTCGCAGTAGCTTAACAAGACGGTTCTAATGCCCCTTGGAAGGGACGTGGAGGTCGCAGTAGCTTAACAAAATGGTTTTAATGCCCCTGGGAAAAGTGGTGGAGGTCGCAGTAGTTAAACAAGACAGTTTTAATGCCCCTTGGAGAGGTAATAGAGGTCTCAGTTGCTTAAAAAGACGGTTTAAATGCCCCTTGGAAGAGACGTGGAGGTTGCAGTAGCTTAACAAGACGGTTTTACTGCCCCTAGGAAGAATAGTGGAGGTCGCAGTAGCTTAACAAGGCGGTCCAAATGCCGCTTGGAAGAGACGTGGAGGTCGCAGTAACTTAAAAAGACGGTTTTAATTCCCCTTGGAAGAGATGTGGAGGTAGCAGTAGCTTAACAAGTTGGTTTTAATGCCCCTGGGAAAAGTGATGGAGGTCGCAGTAGCTTAACAAAACGGTTTTAATGCCACTTGGAGAAGTGGTGGAGGTCTCAGTTGCTTAACAAGACGGTTTAAATGCCCCTTGGAAGAGACATCGAGGTCGCAGTAGCTTAACAAGACGGTTTTAATGCACCCTTGGAAGAATGGTGGAGGTCGCAGTAGCTTAATAGGATGGCTTAAATGCCCCTTGGAAGAGACCTGGAGGTCGCAGTAGCTTAAAAAGACGGTTTTATTGCCCCTTGGAAGAGCGGTGCAGGTCGCAGTAGCTTAAAAAGACGGTTTTTATGCCCCTTGGAAGAGACGTGGAGGTCAGAGTGGAATAAAAAGACAATATCAATGCCCCTTGAAAATGTGGTGGAGGTCGCAGTAGCTTAACAAGACGGTTTTAATGCCCCTCGGAAAAGTGGTGGAGGTCGCAGTAGCTTAACAAGACATTTTTAATTCCCCTTGGAGAAGTGTTGGAGGTCGCAGTAGCTTAACAGGATGGTTTTAATGCCCCTTGGAGAAGTGGTGGAGGTTCCAGTAGCTTAAAAAGACGGTTTTAATGCCCCTTGGAAGAGACGTGGAGGTCGCAGTAGCTTAAAAAGACGGTTTTAATGCCCCTTGAAAGAGACGTGGAGGTTGCAGTAGCTTAAAAAGACAGTTTTAATGCCCCTTGGAGAAGTGGTGGAGGTCGCAGTAGCTTTACAAGACAGTTTTAATGCCAATTGTAAGAGATGTGGAGGTCGCAGTAGCTTAAAAAGACGGTTTTAATGCCACTTCGAAGAGACGTGGAGGTCGCAGTAGCTTATCAAGACGGTTTAAATGCCCCTTGGAAGAGCCATGTAGGTTGCAGTTGCTTAACAAGACGGCTTAAATGTCCCATGGAAGAGACGTGGAGGTCGCAGTAGCTTAACAAGACGGTTTTAATGCCCCTTGAAAGAATGGTGGAGGTTGTAGAAGCTTAACAAGACGGTTTAAATGGCCCTTGGAAGAGACGTGGAGGTCGAAGTAGCTTAAAAACGGTTTTAGTGCCCCTTGGAAGAGCAGTGAAGGTCGCAGTAGCTTAACAAGACGGTTTTAATGCCCCTGGGAGAAGTGGTGGAGGTTGCAGTAGCTTAACATCACAATTTTAAAGCCCCTTGGAGTAGTGGCGGAGGTCTCAGTTGCTTAAAAAGACAGTTTAAATGCCCCTTGGAAGTGACCTGGAGGGCGTAGTAGCTTACCAAGATGATTTAATGCCCCATGGAAGAATAGTGGAGGTCGCAGTAGCTAAACAAGACGGTTTAAATGCCCCTTGAAGAAGTGGCGGAGGTCGCAGTAGCTTAACAAGATTGTTTTAATGCCCATTGGAAGAGACGCGGAGGTTGTAGTAGCTTAACAAGATGGTTTAAATGCCCCTTGGGGGAGACGTGGAGGTTGCAGTAGCTTAACAAGATGGTTTTAATGCCCCTTGGAGAATTGGTGGATGTCGCAGTAGCTTAACAAGACGGTTTTAATGCCCCTTGGAGAAGTGCTGGAGTTCTCAGATGCTTAACAAGACGGTTTAAATGCCCCATGGAAGAGATGTGGAGGTCGCAGTAACTTAACAAGTCAGTTTTAATGTCCCTTGGAAAAATGGTGGAGGTCGCAGAAGCTTAACAAGATGGTTTAAATGCCCCTTGGAAGAGACGTGAAGGTCGCAGTAGCTTAAAAAGACGTTTTTAATGCCCCTTGGAAGAGACGTGGAGAATGCAGTAGCTTAACACGACGGTTTAAATGCCCGTTGGAAGAGACATGGAGGTCGCAGTAGCTTAAAAAGACGCTTTTAATTCCCCTTGGAGAAGTGGTGGAGGTCGCAGTAGCTTAACAAGAAGTTTTTAATACCCCTTGGAGAAGTGGTGGAGGTCGCAGTAGCTTAAAATGACGGTTTTAATGCCCCTTGGAAGAGACGTGGAGGTCGCAGTAGCTTAACAAGACGATTTTATTACCACTTGGAAGAGACGAGGAGGTCGCAGTAGCTTAAAAAGACGGTTTTAATGCCCCTTGGAAGAGACGTGGAGGTTGCAGTAGCTTAACAAGACACTCATAATGCCCCTTGGAGAAGTGGTGGAGGTGGCAGTAGCTTAAAAAGACGGTTTTATTGCCCCTTGGAAGAGACGTAGAGGTGGCAGTAGCTTAACAAGACACTTTTAATGCCCCTTGGAGAAGTGGTGGAGGTGGCAGTTGCTTAAAAAGACGGTTTTAATACCCCTTGGAAGAGACATGAAGGTTGCAGTAGCGTAACTTGATGGTTTTAATGCCCCTTCTAAGTGACGTGGAGGTTGCAGTAGCTTAACAAGACGGTTCTAATGCACCTTGGAGAAGTGGTGGAGGTCGCAGTAGCTTAAAAACATGGTTTTAATGCCCCTTGGAAGAGATGTGGGGGTGGCAGTAGCTTAACAAGACAGTTTTAATGCCCATTGGAAGAGATATGGAGGTCGCAGTAGTTTAACAAGACGGTTTTAATGCCCCCTGGAATAGACGTGGAGGTTGCAGTAGCTTAACAAGACGGTTTTAATGCCCCTTGGAAAAGATGGGGAGGTCTCAGTAGCTTAACAAGATGGTTTTAATGCCCCTTGGAAGAATGGTGGAGGTCGCAGTAGCTTAACAAGACGGTTTAAATGCCCCTTGGAAGAGACGTGGAGGTCGCAGAAGCTTAAAAAGACGGTTTTAATGCCCCTTGGAAGAGCGGTGGAGGTCGCAATAGCTTAACAAGATGGTTTTAATGCCCCTGGAAAAAGTGGTTGAGGTTGCAGTAGCTTAACAAGACGGTTTTAATGCTCCTAGTAAGAATAGTGAAAGTCGCAGTAGCTTAACAAGACGGTTTATATGCCCCTTGGAAGAGACGTGGAGGTCGCAGTAGCTTAAAAAGACGGTTTTAATTTCCCTTGGAAGAGATGTGGAGATCGCAGTAGCTTATCAAGTCGGTTTTAATGCCCCTGGGTAAAGTTTTGGAGGTCGCAGTAGCTTAACAAGACGGTTTCAGTGCCCTTTGGAGAAGTGGTGGAGGTCTCAGTTGCTTAACAAGACGGTTTAAATGCCCCTTGGAAGAGACATGGAGGTCGCAGTAGCTTAACAAGACGGTTCTAATGCCCCTTGGAAGAATGGTTGACGTCGCAGTAGCTTAATAAGACGGTTTAAATGCCCCTTGGAAGAGACGTGGAGGTCGAAGTAGCTTAAAAAGATGGTTTTAATGCCCCTTGGAAGAGCGCTGCAGGTCGCAGTAGCTTAAAAAGACGGTTTTTATGCCCCTTGGAAGAGGCGTGGAGGTCACAGTAGAATAAAAAAACAATATCAATGCCCCTTGAAAATGTGGTGGAGGTCGCAGTAGCTTAGCAGGACGGATTTAATGCCCCTGCAAAAGTGGTGGAGGTCGCAGTAGCTTAACAAGACATTTTTAATACACCTTGGAGAAGTGGTGGAGGTCGCAGTAGCTTAACAAGATGGTTTTAATGCCCCTTGGAGAAGTGGTGGAGGTCGCAGTAGCTTAAAAAGACGTTTTTAATGCCCCTTGGAAGAGATGTGGAGGTCGCAGTAGCTTAACAAGAAGGTTTTAATGCACCTTGGTAGAGACGTGGAGGTCGCAGTAGCTTAAAAAGATTGTTTTAATGCTCCTTGGAAGAGACGTGGAGGTTGCAGAAGCTTAAAACGACAGTTTTAATGCCCCTTGGAGAAGTGGTGGAGGTCGCAGTAGCTTTACAAGACAGTTTTAATGCCCCTTGGAAGAGACATGGAGGTCGCAGTTGCTTATCAAGACCGTTTAAATGGCCCTTGGAAGAGACGTGGAGGTCACAGTAGCTTAAAAAGATGGTTTTAATGCCTCTTGTAAGAGCGGTGGAGGTCGCAGTAGCTTAACAAGATGGTTTTAATGCCCATTGGAGTAGTGGTGTAGGTCTCAGTTGCTTTAAAGGACGGTTTAAATGCCCCTTGGAAGGGACCTGGAGGTCGCAGTACCTTAACAAGATGATTTAATGCCCCTTGGAAGAATAGTGGAGGCCGCAGTAGCTAAACAAAAAGGTTTAAATGCCCCTTGGAGAAGTGGCGGAGGTCGCAGTAGCTTAATAAGATTGTTTTAATGCCCATTGGAGGAGACGTGGAGGTTGTAATAGCTTAACCAGACGGTTTAAATGCCCCGTGGAAGAGACGTGGAGGTTGCAGTAGCTTAACAAGACGGTTTTAATGCCCCTTGGAGAAGTGGTGGAGGTCGCATTAGGTTAATAAGACGGTTTTAATGCCCCTTGGAGAAGTGCTGGAGTTCTCAGATGCTTAACAAGACGGTTTAAATGCCCCTTGGAAGAGACGTGGAGGTCGCAGTAGCTTAACAAGTCAGTTTTAATGTCCCTTGGAAGAATGGTGGAGGTCGAAGAAGCTTAACAAGATGGTTTAAATGCCCCTTGGAAGAGATGTGAAGGTCACAGTATCTTATAAAGACGTTTTTAATGCCCCTTGGAAGAGACATGGAGGTCGCATTAGCTTAACACGATGGTTTAAATGCCCCTTGGAGAAGTGGTGGAGGTCGCAGAAGCTTAACAAGACGGTTTTAATGCCTCTTGGAAGAGACGTGGAGGTTGCAGTTGCTTAACAAGACGGTTTCAATTCCTCTTGGAAGAGACGTGGAGGTTGCAGTAGCTTAACATGACATTTTAAATGCCCGTCAGAAGAGACGTGGAGGTCGAAGTAGCTTAAAAAGACAGTTTTAATGCCGCTTGGAGAAGTGGTGGAGGTCGCAGTAGGTTAACAAACGGTTTTAATGCCCCTTGGAGAAGTGCTGGAGTTCTCAGATGCTTAACAAGACGGTTTAAATGACCCTTGGAAGAGACATGGAGGTCGCAGTAGCTTAACAAGACAGTTTTAATGTTCCTTGGAAGAATGGTGGAGGTCGCAGAAGCTTAACAAGATGTTTTAAATGCCCGTGGAAGAAACGTGAAGGTCACAATAGCTTAAAAAGACGTTTTTAATGATCCTTGGAAGAGACGTGGAGGTCGCAGTAGCTTAACAAGTCAGTTTTAATGTCCCTTGGAAGAATGGTGGAGGTCGAAGAAGCTTAACAAGATGGCTTAAATGCCCCTTGGAAGAGACGTGAAGGTCACAGTAGCTTAAAAAGACGTTTTTAATGCCCCTTGGAAGAGACATGGAGGTCGCATTAGCTTAACACGACGGTTTAAATGCCCCTTGGAGAAGTGGTGGAGGTCGCAGTAGCTTAACAAGATGGTTTTAATGCCTCTTGGAAGAGACGTGGAGGTTGCAGTAGCTTAACAAGACGGTTTAAATGCCTCTTGGAAGAGACGTGGAGGTTGCAGTAGCTTAACATGACATTTTAAATGCCCGTCGGAAGAGACGTGGAGGTCGAAGTAGCTTAAAAAGACAGTTTTAATGCCCCTTGGAGAAGTGGTGGAGGTCGCAGTAGGTTAACAAGACGGTTTTAATGCCCCTTGGAGAAGTGCTGGAGTTCTCAGATGCTTAACAAGACGGTTTAAATGACCCTTGGAAGAGACATGGAGGTCGCAGTAGCTTAACAAGACAGTTTTAATGTCCCTTGGAAGAATGGTGGAGGTCGCAGAAGCTTAACAAGATGGTTTAAATGCCCCGTGGAAGAAACGTGAAGGTCACAATAGCTTAAAAAGACGTTTTTAATGCCCCTTGGAAGAGACGTGGAGGTCGCAGTAGCTTAACATGACGGTTTAAATGCCCCTTGGAGAAGTGGTGGAGGTCGCAGTAGCTTAACAAGATGGTTTTAATGCCTCTTGGAAGAGACATGGAGGTCGCAGTAGCTTAAAAAGACGCTTTTAATGCCCCTTGGAGAAGTGGTGGAGGTCGCAGTAGCTTAACAAGAAGTTTTTAATACCCCTTGGAGAAGTGGTGGAGGTCGCAGTAGCTTAAAATGACGGTTTTAATGCCCCTTGGAAGAGACGTGGAGGTCTCAGTAGCTTAACAAGACGATTTTATTACCCCTTGGAAGAGACGTGGAGGTCGCAGTAGCTTAAAAAGACGGTTTTAATGCCCCTTGGAAGAGACGTGGAGGTTGCAGTAGCTTAACAAGACACTTTTAATGCCCCTTGGAGAAGTGGTGGAGGTGGCAGTAGCTTAAAAAGACGGTTTTATTGCCCCTTGGAAGAGACGTAGAGGTGGCAGTAGCTTAACAAGACACTTTTAATGCCCCTTGGAGAAGTGGTGGAGGTGGCAGTTGCTTAAAAAGACGGTTTTAATGCTCCTTGGAAGAGACATGAAGGTTGCAGTAGCGTAACTTGACGGTTTTAATGCCCCTTGGAAGTGACGTGCAGGTTGCAGTAGCTTAACAAGACGGTTCTAATGCACCTTGGAGAAGTGGTGGAGGTCGCAGTAGCTTAAAAACATAGTTTTAATGCCCCTTGGAAGAGATGTGGGGGTGGCAGTAGCTTAACAAGACAGTTTTAATGCCCATTGGAAGAGATGTGGAGGTCGCAGTAGTTTAACAAGATGGTTTTAATGCCCCTTGGAATAGACGTGGAGGTTGCAGTAGCTTAACAAGATGGTTTTAATGCCCCTTGGAAAAGATGGGGAGGTCTCAGTAGCTTAACAAGATGGTTTTAATGCCCCTTGGAAGAATGGTGGAGGTCGCAGTAGCTTAACAAGACGGTTTAAATGCCCCTTGGAAGAGACGTGGAGGTCGCAGAAGCTTAAAAAGACGGTTTTAATGCCCCTTGGAAGAGCGGTGGAGGTCGCCATAGCTTAACAAGATGGTTTTAATGCCCCTGGAAAAAGTGGTTGAGGTTGCAGTAGCTTAACAAGACGGTTTTAATGCTCCTAGTAAGAATAGTGAAAGTCGCAGTAGCTTAACAAGACGGTTTATATGCCCCTTGGAAGAGACGTGGAGGTCGCAGTAGCTTAAAAAGACGGTTTTAATTTCCCTTGGAAGAGATGTGGAGATCGCAGTAGCTTAACAAGTCGGTTTTAATGCCCCTGGGTAAAGTTTTGGAGGTCGCAGTAGCTTAACAAGACGGTTTTAATGCCCTTTGGAGAAGTGGTGGAGGTCTCAGTTGCTTAACAAGATGGTTTAAATGCCCCTTGGAAGAGACATGGAGGTCGCAGTAGCTTAACAAGACGGTTTTAATGCCCCTTGGAAGAATGGTTGAGGTCGCAGTAGCTTAATAAGACGGTTTAAATGCCCCTTGGAAGAGACGTGGAGGTCGAAGTAGCTTAAAAAGATGGTTTTAATGCCCCTTGGAAGAGCGCTGCAGGTCGCAGTAGCTTAAAAAGACGGTTTTTATGCCCCTTGGAAGAGGCGTGGAGGTCACAGTAGAATAAATAAACAATATCAATGCCCCTTGAAAATGTGGTGGAGGTCGCAGTAGCTTAGCAGGACGGATTTAATGCCCCTGCAAAAGTGGTGGAGGTCGCAGTAGCTTAACAAGACATTTTTAATACACCTTGGAGAAGTGGTGGAGGTCGCAGTAGCTTAACAAGATGGTTTTAATGCCCCTTGGAGAAGTGGTGGAGGTCGCAGTAGCTTAAAAAGACGTTTTTAATGCCCCTTGGAAGAGATGTGGAGGTCGCAGTAGCTTAACAAGAAGGTTTTAATGCCCCTTGGTAGAGACGTGGAGGTCGCAGTAGCTTAAAAAGATTGTTTTAATGCTCCTTGGAAGAGACGTGGAGGTTGCAGAAGCTTAAAACAACGGTTTTAATGCCCCTTGGAGAAGTGGTGGAGGTCGCAGTAGCTTTACAAGACAGTATTAATGCCCTTTGGAAGAGACATGAAGGTCGCAGTAGCTTAACAAGACGGTTGTAATGCCACTTCGAAGAGACGTGAAGGTCGCAGTAGATTATCAAAACCATTTAAATGGCCCTTGGAAGAGACGTGGAGGTCGCAGTAGCTTAAAAAGATGGTTTTAATGCCTCTTGTAAGAGCGGTGGAGGTCGCAGTAGCTTAACAAGATGGTTTTAATGCCCATTGGAGTAGTGGTGTAGGTCTCAGATGCTTTAAAGGACGGTTTAAATGCCCCTTGGAAGGGACCTGGAGGTCGCAGTAGCTTAACAATATGATTTAATGCCCCTTGGAAGAATAGTGGAGGTCGCAGTAGCTAAACAAAAAGGTTTAAATGCCCCTTATAGAAGTGGCGGAGGTCGCAGTAGCTTAACAAGATTGTTTTAATGCCCATTGGAGGAGACGTGGAGGTTGTAATAGCTTAACCAGACGGTTTAAATGCCCCTTGGAAGAGACGTGGAGGTTGCAGTAGCTTAACAAGACGGTTTTAATGCCCCTTGGAGAAGTGGTGGAGGTCGCATTAGGTTAATAAGACGGTTTTAATGCCCCTTGGATAAGTGCTGGAGTTCTCAGATGCTTAACAAGACGGTTTAAATACCCCTTGGAAGAGACGTGGAGGTCGCAGTAGCTTAACAAGTCAGTTTTAATGTCCCTTGGAAGAATGGTGGAGGTCGAAGAAGCTTAACAAGATGGTTTAAATGCCCCTTGGAAGAGACGAGAAGGTCACAGTAGCTTAAAAAGACGTTTTTAATGCCCCTTGGAAGAGACATGGAGGTCGCATTAGCTTAACACGACGGTTTAAATGCCCCTTGGAGAAGTGGTGGAGGTCGCAGTAGCTTAACAAGATGGTTTTAATGCCTCTTGGAAGAGACGTGGAGGTTGCAGTTGCTTAACAAGACGGTTTAAATGCCTCTTGGAAGAGACGTGGAGGTTGCAGTAGCTTAACATGACATTTTAAATGCCCGTCGGAAGAGACGTGGAGGTCGAAGTAGCTTAATAAGACAGTTTTAATGCCCCTTGGAGAAGTGGTGGAGGTCGCAGTAGGTTAACAAACGGTTTTAATGCCCCTTGGAGAAGTGCTGGAGTTCTCAGATGCTTAACAAGACGGTTTAAATGACCCTTGGAAGAGACATGGAGGTCGCAGTAGCTTAACAAGACAGTTTTAATGTTCCTTGGAAGAATGGTGGAGGTCGCAGAAGCTTAACAAGATGGTTTAAATGCCCCGTGGAAGAAACGTGAAGGTCACAATAGCTTAAAAAGACGTTTTTAATGATCCTTGGAAGAGACGTGGAGGTCGCAGTAGCTTAACAAGTCAGTTTTAATGTCCCTTGGAAGAATGGTGGAGGTCGAAGAAGCTTAACAAGATGGCTTAAATGCCCCTTGGAAGAGACGTGAAGGTCACAGTAGCTTAAAAAGACGTTTTTAATGCCCCTTGGAAGAGACATGGAGGTCGCATTAGCTTAACACGACGGTTTAAATGCCCCTTGGAGAAGTGGTGGAGGTCGCAGTAGCTTAACAAGATGGTTTTAATGCCTCTTGGAAGAGACGTGGAGGTTGCAGTAGCTTAACAAGACGGTTTAAATGCCTCTTGGAAGAGACGTGGAGGTTGCAGTAGCTTAACATGACATTTTAAATGCCTGTCGGAAGAGACGTGGAGGTCGAAGTAGCTTAAAAAGACAGTTTTAATGCCCCTTGGAGAAGTGGTGGAGGTCGCAGTAGGTTAACAAGACGGTTTTAATGCCCCTTGGAGAAGTGCTGGAGTTCTCAGATGCTTAACAAGACGGTTTAAATGACCCTTGGAAGAGACATGGAGGTCGCAGTAGCTTAACAAGACAGTTTTAATGTCCCTTGGAAGAATAGTGGTGTCACGCTGTCTCTGTATACTGGAGGTAGGGGGCCTAAGCTGACCCTAAGCTGGGGCCCTGACTAATCCCTCAACCTGGAGGTACTGTTAAAGGTACAGAGGTCCAGGCCGCCAGCGTAACCCCTACCTCCTGAAGATCCCTGCACCTCAGTAATCTAGTCCTGAGAAGGACCCCGATCACAACCAAAGGGAACAAGAAATAATATGCCCAAACACAGTATTTAGACGAACGAGACAGTACAAGGGAAAAACCAAAACCACCTTGCATACAAACAACTTCTCAACTACAACAGAGGGAAAACCAAAGGGAAAGGAGATAAATGATAAAGCGAGGAAAGGGAAAAAACACTTCCAAGTACACTTATCTCAGCAACTCCAAACACCACGATCCGCTCTGTCAGTCTGAATGAAATGCTTTCACCGACACCTCCCAGACAGACCAGCAGGTATATGAAGGAGTCTCACTACAGAAGTATTGATTGCAGCTGGGCGAGGCTGGACCTCATCTAGCCCAGAGAGAGAGAGAGAATTAACTCCCTCACTGCCGAGAAACACAAAGCACCAACAAGTCAGCTGCGAGAAGTCAGGCTGTGTACTCGTGACGATCTTCGTGGCAACACACCCGTGACAGTACCCCCCCTTCTACGAGGGGCCTCCGGACCCTCAGGGCCAGGTTTATCCGGGTGAGTCGTGTGGAAGGCCCGAACTAATCGGTCTGCGTTAATATCCGACGCAGGAACCCACATCCTCTCCTCAGGACCATACCCCTTCCAATGAACCAAGTACTGAAGGGACCGGCGATTAAAGCGTGAATCAATGACCCTCGATACCTGGAACTCCAAGTTACCATTGACAACCACTGGAGGGGGAGGTAAAAGTGACGGTACCAACGGCGCCACATACCTCTTAAGCAATGATCTGTGAAACACGTTGTGAATTTTAAACGTAGGGGGGAGGTCAAGACGGAATGCCACCGGATTAATAATAGAACTGATTCTGTACGGCCCGATGAACCTGGGACCCAGTTTCCAGGAGGGAACCTTAAGTTTTATATTCCTGGTAGACAACCATACCCGATCGTTCACACTTAGGTCCGGACCAGACACTCTCCTCCTATCAGCCATACGTTTGTATCGGTTCCCCATAGTATTCAGATTCTTCAGCACCCCTCTCCATACTGAAGCGAGTGATGAGGAAAATCGTTCCTCCTCAGGAACCCCCGAAGAGCCCCCCCCACTGAAAGTACAAAACTGGGGGTGAAAACCATATGCCCCAAAAAACGGGGACTTACCAGTGGACTCGCTCCGCCTATTATTAAGAGCAAACTCTGCCAGAGGTAAGAAAGAAGCCCAGTCCTCCTGGTTCTCTGACACAAAACACCGGAGATATGTCTCCAAGCTCTGGTTCATACGTTCCGTCTGACCATTGGTCTGAGGATGAAAAGCCGATGAGAATGACAACTGCATCCCCCGCCGTGCACAAAACGCCTTCCAGAACTTAGACACAAACTGAGACCCCCGATCAGACACCACCTCGGAGGGTACCCCGTGAAGCCTCACAATCTCCCCAATGAACACCTGCGCAAGAGTTTTAGCATTAGGGAGAGCCGGAAGAGCGATAAAATGTGCCATCTTGCTGAACCTGTCCACTACAACGAGTATGACCGTTTTACCCGAAGACGGAGGGAGGTCCGTAATAAAGTCCATAGACAGATGAGTCCAAGGACGCTCCGGGATCTTCAAAGGTAAGAGGGCCCCAGACGGACGGGTATGTGAGGTCTTAGAGCGCGCACAAACCCCACAGGACGCGACAAAAGTTACCACCTCCTTATGTAAATTAGGCCACCAAAACCGACGCGAGAGGAGATCCACAGTTGCTTTACTCCCCGGGTGTCCTGCAAAAACTGAGTTATGGTGTGCCTCGATCACCTTTTGTCGCAACTGATCTGGAACAAACAATCTCCCTGGAGGTCCAACAGGGGCGTCCCCCTGAGCCTCCAATACCTCCTCCTCCAGCTCAGAGCATACTGCCGAAACCACCACCCCCTCCTGAAGGATAGGAATCGGGTCGTCCGTATTCCCGGCCCCCGGGAAACTACGAGATAAGGCATCCGCCTTTACATTTTTTGACCCAGGACGATATGTAACGACAAAATTAAACCTGGTAAAAAACAATGACCACCTAGCTTGTCTGGGATTCAGACGTTTCGCGGACTCCAGATATAGCAGGTTCTTGTGATCGGTGATGACGGTGACCGGATGAACTGCCCCCTCCAGAAAATGGCGCCACTCCTCAAAAGCTAACTTAATGGCCAAGAGTTCCCTATTGCCGACATCGTAATTCCTCTCAGCGGACGACAATTTTTTAGAGAAAAAGGCGCACGGATGCCACTTACCAGGGGACGAACCTTGTGACAATACTGCTCCCACCCCTACCTCGGAAGCGTCTACCTCTACAATGAATGGCTGAGACGCATCAGGTTGAATGAGTATGGGCGCCGAGGTAAAGCATTTTTTCAAAGAGGAGAATGCTTGACAAGCCTTGTCAGACCACCTAGAAAAATCCGTCCCCTTTTTAGTCATGTCAGTGAGAGGCTTAACCATGGACGAGAAATTACGAATGAACTTTCGGTAATAATTAGCAAACCCCAGGAAACGTTGTAGTGCCTTAAGATTCTCTGGCCGATCCCACTCAAGAACTGCCCGCACTTTCCCAGGGTCCATACGAAAACCGGACGCTGAAACCAGGAAGCCTAAAAACTGGAGTTCCTGTACGGCGAACACACACTTTTCCCACTTGGCATACAGTTTATTATCCCGCAAGATCTGTAACACCTGCCTAACGTGCTCCTGATGAGACACCAGATCCGGCGAGTAAATTAGGATATCATCCAGATATATGACAACAAACTGTCCCACCAAGCGGCGAAAAATGTCATTAACAAAGTGTTGGAACACCGCCGGGGCATTAGTCAGACCGAATGGCATGACAAGGTTCTCATAATGCCCCTCCGGAGTGTTAAACGCCGTCTTCCACTCATCCCCCTCCTTCATCCTAATCAGATTGTACGCCCCCCTGAGATCCAACTTAGAAAACCATTTGGCACCCACGATCTGATTAAAGAGATCGGGAATAAGTGGGAGCGGATACGGATCTCGGACCGTAATCCGATTAAGTTCACGGAAATCCAGGCAAGGGCGTAGGCCTCCATCTTTCTTCTTAACAAAGAAGAACCCCGCAGCCACCGGTGAAGATGAAGGTCTAATATGCCCCTTAGCCAGACTTTCTGAGATATAATCCTTCATGGCCTGCCTCTCAGGACCAGAAAGGTTATACAACCTAGCTTTAGGTAACTTGGCCTCTGGGAGCAGTTTTACAGAACAGTCATACACGCGATGAGGAGGTAGTTCCTGACACCCTTTCTCCGAGAATACATCCTCAAAGTCCGCCAGAAATGGAGGTAAGACCCAAGGAGTAACCGCACCAATGACCGTGTTCATGCAGTTTTTATTACAGAATTTACTCCATTGGCTTATCTCCCTGGTTTGCCAATTAATAACCGGGTTATGCTTAGCTAACCAAGGAAGGCCCAACACAATAGGAGTGGGAAGACCCTCCAACACGTAGCAAGACAACAGTTCTTTATGTATTGCCCCCACTTGAAGTTTTACGTCATGCACAACTTGCAAAAAACTTCCCTGCCCGAGAGGCCTGGCATCGATCGAGAATATGGGGATGGGTTTAGCCAACTCACTCAACCGCATACCTTGAACCCGGGCAAACCGAGCATCAACCAGATTAGCCCCGGCCCCACTATCCAGAAGAACAGATATCTTCTCAGTTCTCGTACCCACCACCACCTCCGCCGGTACGAGAAACTGAGACGAACCTAGGGACGAAATACCTACTCCCAGATTGCCGTCCACCACACAACCTGGGATCAACAGTTTTCCGACGACTCTTCACTCTGCAAGGGACGGGATGGACACCCCCCAATAAAATGTCCCTTTCTCCCGCAGAAGAAACACCTTCCTGCCTTATGGCGCACCACCGGTCCCCTCCCCCGAAATGATGTCCCTCCTAATTGCATAGGCTCCTCTGGACTGACCAGGGGAACCACCATATGAGGGGACCTTGTAGGAGGTGGAGTCATCACAGGGGGTAGAGTTATCCCGCACCTCTCCCGAAGCCGTCTGTCCACGCGAATAGCGAGGGCCATAGCGGCTTCCAGAGACACGGGAGAGTCATACTGTGCCAACACATCCTGTAATTTGTCGGATAAACCATGACAAAACTGGCTCCTAAGAGCCGGGTCATTCCACTGGGTGTCCGTGGCCCACCTACGGAACTCCGAACAGAATTCCTCCGCCGGACGATCTCCCTGCTGGATCCTACGTAACTTAGACTCAGCAAGAGAGATCCGATCTGGGTCATCATATACGAGTCCCAGGGCAGCGAAAAACCTATCCACTGTCTGGAGAGCCGGGGAACCCGGGGGAAGAGAGAACGCCCAAGATTGTGGGTCCCCTTGTAGGAGCGAGATGACAATTCCCACCCTTTGTTCTTCACTCCCCGATGACCGAGGCCGCAGCCGAAAGTGCAATTTACATGCCTCCCGGAAAACAAAAAACTTGTCCCGCCCCCCAGTGAACCTATCAGGGAGAGCTACTTTAGGTTCTGGTCCGGCTTGCTCCTGAGGATGCCAAACCTTGGACCTAACGTCCGCCAGCTCCATGGACAAACTCTGCAATTGCCGAGCTAGACCGGCTACTGGATCCATAGTAGCTGGAGAAAAACTAAGTGGGTCGGTGAAAATGTCACGCTGTCTCTGTATACTGGAGGTAGGGGGCCTAAGCTGACCCTAAGCTGGGGCCCTGACTAATCCCTCAACCTGGAGGTACTGTTAAAGGTACAGAGGTCCAGGCCGCCAGCGTAACCCCTACCTCCTGAAGATCCCTGCACCTCAGTAATCTAGTCCTGAGAAGGACCCCGATCACAACCAAAGGGAACAAGAAATAATATGCCCAAACACAGTATTTAGACGAACGAGACAGTACAAGGGAAAAACCAAAACCACCTTGCATACAAACAACTTCTCAACTACAACAGAGGGAAAACCAAAGGGAAAGGAGATAAATGATAAAGCGAGGAAAGGGAAAAAACACTTCCAAGTACACTTATCTCAGCAACTCCAAACACCACGATCCGCTCTGTCAGTCTGAATGAAATGCTTTCACCGACACCTCCCAGACAGACCAGCAGGTATATGAAGGAGTCTCACTACAGAAGTATTGATTGCAGCTGGGCGAGGCTGGACCTCATCTAGCCCAGAGAGAGAGAGAGAATTAACTCCCTCACTGCCGAGAAACACAAAGCACCAACAAGTCAGCTGCGAGAAGTCAGGCTGTGTACTCGTGACGATCTTCGTGGCAACACACCCGTGACAAGTGGAGGTCGCAGAAGCTTAACAAGATGGTTTAAATGCCCCGTGGAAGAAACGTGAAGGTCACAATAGCTTAAAAAGACGTTTTTAATGCCCCTTGGAAGAGACGTGGAGGTCGCAGTGGCTTAATATGATGGTTTAAATGCCCCTTGGAGAAGTGGTGGAGGTCGCAGTAGCTTAACAAGAGGGTTTTAATGCCTCTTGGAAGAGACATGGAGGTTGCAGTAGCTTAACAAGACGGTTTAAATGCCTCTTGGAAGAGACGTGGAGGTTGCAGTAGCTTAACATTACAGTTTAAATGCCCGTTGGAAGAGAGGTGGAGGTCGCAGTAGCTTAAAAAGACGGTTTTAATGCCCCTTGGAAGAGCGGTGCAGGTCGCAGTAGCTTAAAAACATGGTTTTTATGCCCCTTGGAAGAGACGTGGAGCTCACAATGTAATAAAAAGACAATATCAATGCCCCTTTAAAATGTGGTGGAGGTCGCAATAGCTTAACAAGACGGTTTTATTGCCCCTGGGAAAAGTGGTGGACGTCGCAGTAGCTTAACAAGACGATTTTAATGCCCCTTGGAGAAGTGGTGGAGGTCGCAATGTAATAAAAAGACAATATCAATGCCCCTTTAAAATGTGGTGGAGGTCGCAATAGCTTAACAAGATGGTTTTATTGCCCCTGGGAAAAGTGGTGGACGTCGCAGTAGCTTAACAAGATGGTTTTAATGCCTCTTGGAAGTGACATGGAGGCTGCAGTAGCTTAACAAGACGGTTTAAATGCCTCTTGGAAGAGACGTGGAGGTTGCAGTAGCTTATCAAGACGGTTTAAATGCCCCTTGGAAGAGACATGTAGGTTGCAGTTGCTTAACAAGATGGTTTAAATGTCCCTTGGAAGAGACATGGAGGTCGCAGTAGCTTAACAAGACGGTTTTAATGCCCCTTGAAAGAATGGTGGAGGTTGTAGAAGCTTAAAAAGACGGTTTAAATGGCCCTTGGAAGAGACGTGGAGGTCGCAGTAGCTTAAAAAAGGTTTTAATGCCCCTTAGAAGAGCGGTGGAGGTCGCAGTAGCTTAACAAGACGGTTTTAATGCCCCTGGGAGAAGTGGTGGAGGTTGAAGTAGCTTAACATCACAATTTTAATGCCCCTTGGAGTAGTGGCGGAGGTCTCAGTTGCTTAAAAAGACAGTTTAAATGCCCCTTGGAAGAGACCTGGAGGGCGCAGTAGCTTACCAAGATGATTTAATGCCCCTTGGAAGAATAGTGGAGTTCGCAGTAGCTAAACAAGACGGTTTGAATGCCCCTTGAAGAAGTGGCGGAGGTCGCAAAAGCTTAACAAGATTGTTTTAATGCCCATTGGAAGAGACGTGGAGGTTCTAGTAGCTTAACAAGACGGTTTAAATGCCCCTTGGAGGAGACGTGGAGGTTGCAGTAGCTTAACAAGATGGTTTTAATGCCCCTTGGAGAATTGGTGGACGTCGCAGTAGCTTAACAAGATGGTTTTAATGCCCCTTGGAGAAGTGCTGGAGTTCTCAGATGCTTAACAAGACGGTTTAAATGCCCCATGGAAGAGACGTGGAGGTCGCAGTAGCTTAACAAGTCAGTTTTAATGTCCCTTGGAAAAATGGTGGAGGTCGCAGAAGCTTAACAAGATGGTTTAAATGCCCCTTGGAAGAGACGGGAAGGTCGCAGTAGCTTAAAAAGACGTTTTTAATGCCCTTTGTTAGAGACGTGGAGGTCGCAGTAGCTTAACACGACGGTTTAAATTACTCTTGGAGAAGTGGTGGAGGTCACAGTAGCTTAACAAGATGGTTTTAGTGCCTCTTGGAAGAGACGTGAAGGTTGCAGTAGCTTAACAAAACGGTTTAAATGCCTCTTGGAAGAGACGTGGAGGTTGCAGTAGCTTAACACGACGGTTTAAATGCCCGTTGGAAGAGACGTGGAGGTCGCAGTAGCTTAAAAAGACGGTTTTAATGCCCCTTGGAAGAGCGGTGCAGGTCGCAGTAGCTTAAAAAGACAGTTTTTATGTCACTTGCAAGATACGTGGAGGTCACTGTGGAATAAAAAGACAATATCAATGCCCCTTGAAAATGTGGTGGAGGTCGCAATAGCTTAACAAGACGGTTTTAATGCCCTTGGAGAAGTGGTGGAGGTCGCAGTAGCTTAACAAGACGTTTTTAATACCCCTTGGAGAAGTGATGGAGGTCGCAGTAGCTTAAAAAGACGGTTTTAATACCCCTTGGAAGAGACGTGGAGGTCGCAGTAGCTTAACAAGATGATTTTATTGCCCCTTGGAAGAGACGTGGAGGTCGCAGTAGCTTAAAAAGACGGTTTTAATGCCCCTGGGAAGAGACGTGGAGGTTGCAGTAGCTTAACATGACACTTCTAATGCCCCTTGGAGAAGTGGTGGAGGTGGCAGTAGCTTAAAAAGACGGTTTTAATGCCCCTTGGAAGAGACGTGGAGGTGGCAGTAGCTTAAAAATGCGGTTTTAATGCCCCTTGGAAGAGACGTGAAGGTTTCAGTAGCTTAACAACACAGTTTTAATGCCCCTTGGATGTGACGTGGAGGTTGCTGTAGCTTAACAAGACGGTTCTAATGCACCTTGGAGAAGTGGTGGAGGTCGCAGTAGCTTAAAAACATGGTTTTAATGCCCCTTGGAAAAGATGTGGGGGTGGCAGTAGCTTAACAAGACAGTTTTAATGCCCATTGGAAGAGATGTGGAGGTTGCAGTAGCTTAACAAGACGGTTTTAATGCCCCCTGGAATAGACGTGGAGGTTGCAGTAGCTTAACAAGACGGTTTTAATGCCCCTTGGAAAAGTGGTGGAGGTCTC
Organism: Phyllobates terribilis; assembly: GCF_046119375.1. Taxonomy (NCBI): domain Eukaryota; kingdom Metazoa; phylum Chordata; class Amphibia; order Anura; family Dendrobatidae; genus Phyllobates; species Phyllobates terribilis. Next base: position 326,392,296 of record NW_027362763.1, on the reverse strand, counting down.
AGTTGCTTAACAATATGGTTTAAATGCCCGTTGGAAGAGATGGGGAGGTCGCAGTAGCTTAAGAAGATGGTTTTAATGCCCCTTGGAAGAATGGTGGAGGTCGCAGTAGCTTAACAAGACGGTTTAAATGCCCCTTTGAAGAGACGTGGAGGTCTCAGTAGCTTAAAAAGATGGTTTTAATGCCCCTTGGAAGAGCGGTGGAGGTCGCAATAGCTTAACAAGATGGTTTTAATGCCCCTGGAAAAAGTGGTGGAGGTTGCAGTAGCTTAACAAGATGGTTTTAATGCTCCTAGTAAGAATAGTGAAAGTCGCAGTGGCTTAACAAGACGGTTTATATGCCCCTTGGAAGAGACGTGGAGGTCGCAGTAGCTTAAAATGACCGTTTTAATTTCCCTTGGAAGAGATGTGGAGATCGCAGTAGCTTAACAAGTCGGTTTTAATGCCCCTGGGAAAAGTGGTGGAGGTCACAGTAGCTTAACAAGACGGTTTTAATGCCCCTTGGAGAAGTGGTGGAGGTCTCAGTTGCTTAACAAGACGGTTTAAATGCCCCTTGGAAGAGACATGGAGGTCGCAGTAGCTTAACAAGATGGTTTTAATGCCCCTTGGAAGAATGGTTGAGGTCGCAGTAGCTTAATAAGACGGTTTAAATGCCCCTTGGAAGAGACGTGGAGGTCGGGGGGGGGAAACCAAGGAAATAGGTGGGATGTGAGGCAAGCAAGGGGGAAGGGGAGAAGTGAATATAATGAGGGTGGAGAGGGGGGTGGGGATAGTACAGTTAGATCGTTAGAGAAGAATAGGATGCTAAATAACCCCAAAGTTTTATCTTGCATGCTGACCAACGCAAGAAGCCTGACCAATAAGGCGGATGAGCTGCAGGCGCTTATATCGGAGGAGAGGTATGACATCGTAGGTATAACAGAGACTTGGCTAGACGATAGCTACGACTGGGCGGTAAATTTATTAGATTATAGTTTATTTAGAAGGGACCGGAAACAGGGGAAAGGCGGAGGAGTCTGCTTATATGTAAAGTCATGTCTAAAACCCAGACTAAGGGAAGATATAGGAGAGGGAGAAGAGGGGGTCGAGTCCATGTGGGTAGAGATAGAGGGAACTAAAAATAATAATAAAATATTACTGGGGGTCTGCTATAAGCCACCAAATATAACAGAGGAGAATGAGAATCTGCTATTAGGACAAATAGACAAAGTAGCAAAACATAATGAAGTGATTGTAATGGGGGATTTCAACTACCCGGATATTGACTGGGAAACAGAAACCTGTAGATCTCAGAAAGGAAAAAGGTTCTTGACAAATATTAGGGATAATTATCTCTCCCAACTAGTGCAGGAACCAACGAGAGGGAAGGCCGTGTTGGACTTAATATTGACTAATAGGCCTGATAGAATAACTGAGGTACAGATAGGGGGGCACCTAGGTAATAGCGATCATAATATTATCGACTTCAAAATGCCCTTCAGTAGGGTTATCAATAAGGGAACAACAAAAACATTAAACTTTAGCAGGGCGAAGTTTGATCAGCTGAAAGAAAGCCTTCAACTTATTGACTGGGACAAAGTTCTTAATCAAAGGAATACGAATAGTAAATGGGAAACCTTCAAAAGAATTCTGAATACTCAGTGCGAGAGATATATACCGTATGGGAATAAAAGGGCCAGAAATAAGAGGAAACCAATATGGTTGAACAAGAACGTAAAAGGGGCGTTAAATAGCAAAAAAGAGGCATTCAAGAGATTAAAACAGGAAAACAGTAAGGAAGCACTAATGTGTTACAAGGAAAAAACGAGAACCTGTAAAAAACAAATAAAAATAGCAAAGGAGGAAACAGAGAGACGTATTGCTAGGGAAAGTAGATCAAATCCCAAACTGTTCTTTACGTATATAAATAGTAAAAGGATTAAATCGGATAATATTGGACCGATAAAAAGTGAGGAAGGCAAAATCATAGAGAAAGATGAGGATAAAGCTAATCTATTAAATAATTTTTTTTCGACAACTTTCACAAAGGAAATCGAAATAACAGGAGAAATGAGAAGTGACAAACTTAATCCTCCACTAAGTATGACTAATCTAACCCAAGCTGGGGTACAGAAACGCCTCAGTAACATTAAAATAAACAAATCACCAGGACCTGATGGCATACACCCACGGGTACTAAGGGAACTAAGTAATGTGATAGACAGACCGTTATATCTTATATTTAAGGACTCTGTTGAGACTGGGTCTGTGCCACTTGATTGGCGACAGGCGAATGTAGTGCCAATATTCAAAAAGGGAGCGAAAAGTGACGCCGGAAACTATCGGCCGGTGAGTCTGACGTCCGTTGTGGGCAAAATTTTTGAAAGCTTCATTAAAGAGGCAATTACGGAGCATCTTGATGCTAATAATCTTTTAATCCCGAACCAACATGGATTCATGAGGAATCGCTCCTGCCAAACAAACCTGATTGACTTCTACGAGGAGGTTAGCTCTCGAGTAGATCAGGGGGAACCAGTGGATGTCGTGTATCTCGACTTCTCAAAAGCGTTCGATAGCGTGCCACATAATAGGTTGGTATACAAAATGAGAATGATGGGGCTGGGGGAAAATGTCTGCAAGTGGATAGCTAACTGGCTAAAGGATAGAAGGCAGAGGGTGGTTATAAATGGAATATACTCAGATTGGGTAAGCGTCACTAGTGGGGTACCACAGGGGTCTGTACTAGGCCCAATGTTATTTAATATCTTTATTAACGACATAGTCAACGGGATAAATAGTAAAATATCAATATTTGCAGATGACACAAAGTTATGTAAAACAATTGATACAAAAGAGGACAGTGCAGACCTACAGAGGGATTTGGATAAGCTGGGTAGGTGGAGCATTAAATAGCAAATGAGGTTTAACGAGGAGAAATGTAAGGTCATACATATGGGAAGGAAAAATGGAAGTCACCAGTACTCACTGAATGGGAAATCATTGGGGAATTCAGAGATGGAGAAGGACTTGGGCATCTTGATTGATAGCAAACTAAATTGGAGTGCCCAAAGTCAGGCCGCTGCTGTAAGGGCAAACAGGGTAATGGGATGTATCAGAAGAGGTATAGCTGCAAAGGATGAGAACATTGTTCTTCCACTGTACAAAGCACTGGTCAGACCACACTTGGAATACTGTGCTCTGTTATGGGCCCCAATATATAGAAAGGATATAAATGAGCTTGAAAAGGTACAAAGGAGGGCAACAAAATTAATAAAGGGAATGGAGGGACTGCAATACCCAGAGAGGTTGGCAAAACTAGGACTATTCAGCCTGGAAAAGAGAAGGTTGAGGGGGGACATAATAAATGTGTACAAATATGTTAGGGGACAGTATAGAGATCTTGCCCGGGATTTGTTCAAAAGGAGGGATATTACGGTAACAAGAGGGCACTCACTAAGACTGGAAGAGAAAAGGTTTCAGCACCAGCATAGGAAGGGGTTCTTTACGGTAAGAGCAGTGAGAATATGGAATTCACTGAGTGAGGAGACGGTAATGTCGGATTCACTACACCAGTTCAAGCGGGGACTGGATGCATTTCTAGATACCAGGCAGATTTCAGCATATACTTAAAAATAAAATAAAATAGTAGGTTGATACAGGGATTTATTCTGACTGCTGGTTTCAGAGTCGGGAGGGAATTTTTCCTCAGGTGAAGATTGGCCAAATCATTTGGGGTTTTTGCCCTCCTCTGGATCAACTTTAGCAATTACAGAACTAACAGGTCGAACTTGATGGACGCAAGTCTTTATTCGGCTTTACAAACTATGTTACTATGAAGTAGCTTAACAAGACACTTTTAATGCCCCTTGGAAGAGCGGTGCAGGTCGTAGTAGCTTAAAAAGACAGTTTTTATGCCCCTTGGAAGAAGCGTGGAGGTCACAGTGGAATAAAAAGACAATATCAATGCCCCTTGAAAATGTGGTGGAGGTCGCAGTAGCTTAACGGGACGGATTTAATGCCCCTGGGAAAAGTGGTGGAGGTCGCAGTAGCTTAACAAGACATTTTTAATACCCCTTGGAGAAGTGGTGGAGGTCGCAGTAGCTTAACAAGACGTTTTTAATGCCCCTTGGAGAAGTGGTGGAGGTCGCAGTAGCTTAAAAAGACGGTTTTAATGCCCCTTGGAAGAGACGTGGAGGTTGCAGTAGCTTAACAATACAGTTTAAATGCCCGTTGGAAGAGACGTGGAGGTCGCTGTAGCTTAAAAAGACGGTTTAAATGCCCCTTGAAGAGACCTGGAGGTCGCAGTAGCTTAACAAGATGATTTAATGCCCCTTGGAAGAATAGTGGAGGTCGCAGTAGCTAAACAAGATTGTTTTAATGCCCATTGGAAGAGACGGGGAGGTTGTAATAGCTTAACAAGACGGTTTAAATGCCCCTTGGAAGAGACGTGGAGGTTGCAGTAGCTTAACAAGACGGTTTTAATGCCCCTTGGAGAAGTGGTGGAGGTCGCATTAGGTTAACAAGACGGTTTTAATGCCCCTTGGAGTAGTGCTGGAGTTCTCAGATGCTTAACAAGACGGTTTAAATGCCCCTTGGAAGAGACGTGGAGGTCGCAGTAGCTTAACAAGTCAGTTTTAATGTCCCTTGGAAGAATGGTGGAGGTCGAAGAAGCTTAACAAGATGGTTTAAATGCGTCTTGGAAGAGACGTGAAGGTAGCAGTGGCTTAAAAAGACGTTTTTAATGCCCCTTGGAAGAGACATGGAGGTCGCATTAGCTTAACACGACGGTTTAAATGCCCCTTGGAGAAGTGGTGGAGGTCGCAGTAGCTTAACAAGACGGTTTAAATGCCTCTTGGAAGAGACGTGGGGGTTGCAGTAGCTTAACATGACATTTTAAATGCCCGTTGGAAGAGACGTGGAGGTCGAAGTAACTTAAAAAGACAGTTTTAATGCCCCTTGGAGAAGCAGTGGAGGTCGCAATAGGTTAACAAGACGGTTTTAACGCCCCTTGCAGAAGTGCTGGAGTTCTCAGATGCTTAACAAGACGGTTTAAATGACCCTTGGAAGAGACATGGAGGTCGCAGTAGCTTAGCAAGACAGTTTTAATGTCCCTTGGAAGAATGGTGGAGGTCGCAGTAGCTTAACAAGACGGTTTAAATGCCCCTTGGAAGAGACGTGAAGGTCGCAGTAGCTTAAAAAGACGTTTTTAATGCACCTTGGAAGAGACGTGGAGGTCGCAGTAGCTTAACATGACGGTTTAAATGCCGCTTGGAGTAGTGGTGGAGGTCGCAGTAGCTTAACAAGATGGTTTTAATGCCTCTTGGAAGAGACATGGAGGTTGCAGTAGCTTAAAAAGACGGTTTAAATGCCTCTTGGAAGAGACGTGGAGGTTGCAGTAGCTTAACATTCCAGTTTAAATGCCCGTTGGAAGAGACATGGAGGTCGCAGTAGCTTAAAAAGACGGTTTTAATGCCCCTTGGAAGAGCGGTGCAGGTCGCAGTAGCTTAAAAAGACGTTTTTTATGCCCCGTGGAAGAGACATGGAGGTCACAGTGTAATAAAAAGACAATATCAATGCCCCTTGAAAATGTGGTGGAGGTCGCAATAGCTTAAAAAGACGGTTTTATTGCACCTGTGAAAAGTGGTGGACATCGCAGTAGCTTAACAATGTCGGTTTTAATGCCCCTTGGAGAAGTGGTGGAGGTCGCAGTAGCTTAACAAGATGGTTTTAATGCCTCTTGGAAGAGACATGGAGGCTGCAGTAGTTTAACAAGACGGTTTAAATGCCTCTTGGAAGAGACGTGGAGGTTGCAGTAGCTTAACATGACATTTTAAATGCCCGTTGGAAGAGACGTGGAGGTTGAAGTAGATTAAAAAGACAGTTTTAATGCCCCTTGGAGAAGTGGTGGAGGTCGCAGTAGGTTAACAAAACGGTTTTAACGCCCCTTGGAGAAGTGCTGGAGTTCTCAGATGCTTAACAAGACGGTTTAAATGACCCTTGGAAGAGACGTGGAGGTCGCAGTAGCTTAACAAGACAGTTTTAATGTCCCTTGGAAGAATGGTGGAGTTCGCAGAAGCTTAACAAGACGGTTTAAATGCCTCTTGGAAGAGACGTGGAGGTTGCAGTAGCTTAACATGACATTTTAAATGCCCGTTGGAAGAGACGTGGAGGTCGAAGTAGCTTAAAAAGACAGTTTTAATGCCCCTTGGAGAAGTGGTGGAGGTCGCAGTAGGTTAACAAGACGGTTTTAACGCCCCTTGGAGAAGTGCTGGAGTTCTCAGATGCTTAACAAGACGGTTTAAATGACCCTTGGAAGAGAAGTGGAGGTCGCAGTAGCTTAACAAGACAGTTTTAATGTCCCTTGGAAGAATGGTGGAGGCCGCAGAAGCTTAACAAGATGGTTTAAATGCCCCTTGGAATAGACGTGAAGGTCGCAGTAGCTTAAAAAGACGTTTTTAATGCACCTTGGAAGAGACGTGGAGGTCGCAGTAGCTTAACATGACGGTTTAAATGCCCCTTGGAGAAGTGGTGGAGGTCGTAGTAGCTTAACAAGATGGCTTTAATGCCTCTTGGAAGAGACATGGAGGTTGCAGTAGCTTAACAAGACGGTTTAAATGCCTCTTGGAAGAGACGTGGAGGTTGCAGAAGCTTAACATTACAGTTTAAATGCCCGTTGGAAGAGACGTGGAGGTCGCAGTAGCTTAAAAAGACGGTTTTAATGCCCCTTGGAAGAGCGGTGCAGGTCGCAGTAGCTTAAAAAGACGTTTTTTATGCCCCTTGGAAGAGACATGGAGGTCACAGTGTAATAAAAAGACAATATCAATGCCCCTTGAAAATGTGGTGGAGGTCACAATAGCTTAAAAAGACGGTTTTATTGCCCCTGGGAAAAGTGGTGGACATCGCAGTAGCTTAACAAGACGGTTTTAATGCCCCTTGGAGAAGTGGTGGAGGTCGCAGTAGCTTAACAAGATAGTTTTAATGCCTCTTGGAAGAGACATGGAGGCTGCAGTAGTTTAACAGGACGGTTTAAATGCCTCTTGGAAGAGACGTGGAGGTTGCAGTAGCTTAATATTACACTTTAAATGCCCATTGGAAGAGATGTGGAGGTCGCAGTAGCTTAAAAAGACGGTTTTTATGCCTCTTGGAAGAGACGTGGAGGTCACAGTGGAATAAAAAGACAATATCAATGCCCCTTGAAAATGTGGTGGAGGTCGCAGTAGCTTAACAGGACTGATATAATGCCCCTGGGAAAAGTGGTGGAAGTTGCAGTAGCTTAACAAGACGTTTTTCATACCCCTTGGAGAAGTGGTGGAGGTCGCAGTAGCTTAACAAGACGGTTTTAATGCCCCTTGGAGAAGTGGTGGAGGTCGCAGTAGCTTAAAAAGACAGTTTTAATGCACCTTGGAAGAGACGTGGAGGTCGCAGCAGCTTAACAAGAAGGTTTTAATGCCCCTTGGTAGAGATGTGGAGGTCGCAGTAGCTTAAAAAGATTGTTTTAATGCCCCTTGGAAGAGACGAGGAGGTTGCAGAAGCCTAAAATTACGGTTTTAATGCCCCTTGGAGAAGTAGTGGAGGTCGCAGTAGCTGTACAAGACAGTTTTAATGCCCCTTGGAAGAGACGTGGAGGTCGCAGTAGCTTAACAAGAAGTTTGTATTGCCACTTCGAAGAGACGTGAAGGTCGCAGTAGATTATCAAAACCGTTTTAATGCCCCTTTGGAAGAGACATGGAGGTTGCAATTGCTTATCAAGACCGTTTAAATGCCCCTTGGAAGAGACGTGGAGGTCGCAGTAGCTTAAAAGATGGTTTTAATGCCTCTTGTAAGAGCGGTGGAGGTCGCAGTAGCTTAACAAGACGGTTTTAATGCCCATTGGAGTAGTGGCGGAGGACTCAGTTGCTTTAAAGGACGGTTTCAATGCCCCTTGGAGGAGAACTGGAGGTCGCAGTATCTTAACAAGATGATTTAATGCCCCTTGGAAGAATAGTGGAGGTCGCAGTAGCTAAACAAAATGGTTTAAATGCCCCTTCGAGAAGTGACGGAGGTCGCAGTAGCTTAACAAGATTGTTTTAATGCCCATTGGAAGAGACGTGGAGGTTGTAATAGCTTAACAAGACGGTTTAAATGCCCCTTGGAAGAGATGTGGAGGTTGCAGTAGCTTAACAAGACGGTTTTAATGCCCCTTGGAGAAGTGGTGGAGGTCGCATTAGGTTAACAAGACGGTTTTAATGCCCCTTGGAGTAGTGCTGGAGTTCTCAGATGCTTAACAAGACGGTTTAAATGCCCCTTGGAAGAGACGTGGAGGACGCAGTAGCTTAACAAGTCAGTTTTAATGTCCCTTGGAAGAATGGTGGAGGTCGAAGAAGCTTAAAAAGATGGTTTAAATGCCCCTTGGAAGAGACGTGAAGGTCACAGCAGCTTAAAAAGACGTTTTTAATGCCTCTTGGTAGAGACGTGGAGGTTGCAGTAGCTTAACATGACATTTTAAATGCCCGTTGGAAGAAACGTGGAGGTCGAAGTAGCTTAAAAATACAGTTTTAATGCCCCTTGGAGAAGTCGTGGAGGTCGCAGTAGGTTAACAAGACAGTTTTAATGTCCCTTGGAAGAATGGTGGAGGTCGCAGAAGTTTAACAAGATGGTTTAAATGCCCCTTGAAAGAGACGTGAAGGTCGCAGTAGCTTAAAAAGAGGTTTTTAATGCCCCTTGGAAGAGACGTGGAGGTCGCAGTAGCTTAACATGACGGTTTAAATGCCCCTTGGAGAAGTGGTGGAGGTCGCAGTAGCTTAACAAGATGGTTTTAATGCCTCTTGGAAGAGACATGGAGGCTGCAGTAGCTTAACAAGACGGTTTAAATGCCTCTTGGAAGAGACGTGGAGGTTGCAGTAGCTTAATATTACACTTTAAATGCCCGTTGGAAGAGACTTGGAGGTCGCTGTAGCTTAAAAAGACGGTTTTAATGCCCCTTGGAAGAGCGGTGCAGGTCGCAGTAGCTTAAAAAGACGGTTTTTATGCCATTTGGAAGAGACGTGGAGGTCACAGTGGAATAAAAAGACAATATCAATGCCATTTGAAAATGTGCTGGTGGTCGCAATAGCTTAACAAGACGGTTTTTTGCCCTTGGGAAAAGTGGTGGACGTCGCAGTAGCTTAACAAGACGGTTTTAATGCCCCTTGGAGAAGTGGTTGAGGTCGCAGCAGCTTAACAAGACATTTTTAAAACCCCTTGGAGAAGTGGTGGAGGTCGCAGTAGCTTAAAAAGACGGTTTTAATGCCCCTTGGTAGAATGGTGGAGGTCGCACTAGCTTAATAAGACAGTTTAAATGCCCATTGGAAGAGACGTGGAGGTCCCAGTAGCTTAAAAAGACGGTTTTAATGCCCCTTGGAAGAGCGGTGCAGGTCGCAATAGCTTAAAAAGAAGATTTTTATGCCCCTTGGAAGAGACGTGGAGGTCACAGTGGAATAAAAAGACAATATCAATGCCCCTTGAAAATGTGGTGGAGGTCGCAGTAGCTTAGCACGACGGTTTTAATGCCCCTGAGAAAAGTGGTGGAGGTCGCTCTAGCTTAGCAAGATGTTTTTAATACCCCTTGGAGAAGTGGTGGAGGTCGCAGTAGCTTAACAAGATGGTTTTAATGCCCCTTGGAGAAGAGGTGGAGGTCGCAGTAGCATAAAAAGATGGTAGTAATGCCCCTTGGAAGAGACGTGGAGGTCGCAGTAGCTTAACAAGAAGGTTTTAATGCCCAGGGTAGACACGTGGAGGTCGTAGCAGCTTAAAAAGACGGTTTTAATGCCCCTTGGAAGAGACGTGGAGGTTGCAGTAGCTTAAAAAGACTATTTTAATGCCCCTTGGAGAAGTGGTGGAGGTCGCAGTAGCTTTACAAGACAGTTTTAATGCCCCTTGGAAGAGACGTGGAGGTCGCAGTAGCTTAACAAGACGGTTTTAATGCCACTTTGAAGAGACGTGAAGGTCGCAGTAGCTTATCAAGACCGTTTAATGCCCTTTGGAAGAGACATGGAGGTTGCAGTTGCTTAACAAGACGGTTTAAATGCCCCTTGGAAGAGAAGTGGAGGTCGCAGTAGCTTAACAAGACCATTTTAATGCCCCTTTCAAGAAAGGTGGAGGTTGTAGTAGCTTAACAAGACGGTTTAAATGGCCCTTGGAAGAGACGTGGAGGTCGCAGTAGCTTAAAAAGAAGGTTTTAATGCCCCTTGTAAGAGCGGTGGAGGTCGCAGTAGCTTATCAAGACAGTTTTAATGCCCCTGGGTATAGTGGTGTAGGTCGCAGTAGCTTAACATCACGATATTAATGCCCATTGGAGTAGTGGCGGAGGTCTCAGTAGCTTTAAAAGACGGTTTAAATTCCCCTTGGAAGAGAAGTGGAGGTCACAGTAGCTTAACAAGATGATTTAATGCCCCTTGGAAGAATAGTGGAGGTCGCAGTAGGTTAGCAAGACGGTTTTAATGCCCCTTGGAGAAGTGCTGGAGTTCTCAGATGCTTAACAAGACGGTATAAATGCCCCTTGGAAGAGAAGTGGAGGTCGCAGTAGCTTAACAAGACAGTTTTAATGTCCCTTGGAAGAATGGTGGAGGTCGCAGAAGCTTAACAAGACGGTTTAAATGCCCCTTGGAAGAGACGTGAAGGTTGCAGTAGCTTAAAAAGATGTTTTTAATGCCCCATGGAAGAGACGTGGAGGTCGCAGTAGCTTAACACGACTTTTTAAATGCCCCTTGGAGAAGTGGTGGAGGTCGCAGTAGCTTAACAAGATGGTTTTAATGCCTCTTGGAAGAGACGTGGAGGTTGCAGTAGCTTAACAAGACTGTTTTAATGCCTCTTGGAAGAGACGTGGAGGTTGCAGTAGCTTAACAAGATGGTTTAAATTCCCCTTGGAAGAGACGTGGAGGTCGCAGTAGCTTAACAAGACGGTTTTAATGCCCCTTGGAAGAATGGTGGAGGTTGTAGTAGCTTAACAAGACGGTTTAAATAGCCCTTGGAAGAGACGTGGAGGTCGCAGAAGCTTAAAAACATGGCTTTAATGCCCCTGGAAAAAGTGGTGGAGGTTACAGTAGCTTAACAAGATGGTTTTAATGCTCCTAGGAAGAATAGTGAAATTCGCAGTAGCTTAACAAGACGGTTTATGTGCCCCTTGGAAGAGACGTGGAGGTCGCAGTAGCTTAAAAAGACGGTTTTTATGCCCCTTGGAAGAGACGTGGAGGTCAGAGTGGAATAAAAAGACAATATCAATGCCCCATGAAAATGTGGTGGAGGTCGCAATAGCTTAACAAGACGGTTTTAATGCCCCTGGGAAAAGTGGAGGAGGTCGCAGTAGCTTAACAAGATGGTTTTAATGCCCCTTGGAGAAGTGGTGGAGGTCGCAGTAGCTTAACAAGACGTTTTTAATACCCCTTGGAGAAGTGGTGGAGGTCGCAGTAGCTTAAAAAGATGGTTTTAATGCCCTTTGGAAGAGACATGGAGGTCGCAGTAGCTTAACAAGACGGTTTTAATGCCCCTTGGAAGAGACTTGGAGGTTGCAGTAGCTTAACGAGACAGTTTTAATGCCCCTTGGAGTAGTGGTGGAGGTGGCAGTAGCTTAAAAATACGGTTTTAATGCCCCTTGGAAGAGACTTGGAGGTGGCAGTAGCTTAAAAAGACGATTTTAATGCCCCTTGGAAGAGACGTGGAGGTTCAGTAGCTTAACAAGACGGTTTTAATGCCCCTTGGAAGAGACGTGGAGGTCGCAGTAGCTTAACAGGATGTTTTAAATGCCCCTTGGAAGAGACCTGAAGGTTGCAGTAGCTTAACAAGACGGTTTTAATGCCCCTTGGAAAAGTGGTGGAGGTCTCAGTTGCTTAACAAGATGGTTTAAATGCCCCTTGGAAGAGACCGGGAGGTCGCAGTAGCTTAACAAGATGATTTTAATGCCCCCTGGAAGAATGGTGGAGGTCACAGTAGCTTAAAAAGACATTTTTTATGCCCCTTGGAAGAGACGTGGAGGTCGCAGTAGCTTAAAAAGACGGTATTAATGACCCTTGGAAGAGCGGTGGAGGTCGCAATAGCTTAAGAAAATGGTTTTAATGCCCCTGGAAAAAGTGGTGGAGGTCGCAGTAGCTTAACAAGATGGTTTAAATGCCCCTTGGAAGAGACATGGAGGTCGCAGTAGCTTAACAAGATGGTTTTAATGCCGCTTGGAAGAATGGTGGAGGTCGCTGTAGCTTAATAAGACTGTTTAAATGCCCCTTGTAAGAGACGTGGAGGTCGCAGTGGAATAAAAAGACAATACCAATGCCCCTTGAAAATGTGGTAGAGGTCGCAGTAGGTTAACAAGACGGTTTTAATGCCTCTGGGAAAAGTGGTGGAGTTCGCAGTAGCTTAAGAAGACGTTTTTAATACCCCTTGGAGTAGTGGTGGAGGTCACAGTAGCTTAACAAGACAGTTTTAATGCCCCTTGGAGAAGTGGTGGAGGTCGCAGTAGCTTAACAAGAAGGTTTTAATGCCCCTTGGTAGAGACGTGGAGGTCGCAGTAGCTTAAAAAGACGATTTTAATGCCCCTTGGAAGCTACGTGGAGGTGACAGTAGCTTAAAAAGACGGTTTTAATGCCCCTTGGAGAAGTGGTGGAGGTCGCAGTAGCTTTACAAGACAGTTTTAATGCCCCTTGGAAGAGACGTGGAGGTCGCAGTATCTTAACAAGACAGTTTTAATACCACTTCGAAGAGACGTGAAGGTCGCAGTAGCTTATCAAGACCGTTTTAATGCCCCTTGGAAGAGACATGGAGGTTGCAGTTGCTTAACAAGATGGTTTAAATGCCCCTTGGAAGAGACGTGAAGGTCGCAGTAGCTTAACAAGACGGTTTTAATGCCCCTTGGAAGAATGGTGGAGGTTGTAGTAGCTTAACAAGACGGTTTAAATGGCCCTTGGAAGAGACGTGGAGGTCGCAGAAGCTTAAAAAGATGGTTTTAATGCCCCTGGAAAAAGTGGTGGAGGTTGCAATGGCTTAACAAGACGGTTTTAATGCTCCTAGGAAGAATAGTGAAAGTCGCAGTAGCTTAACAAGACGGTTTATATGCCCCTTGGAAGAGACGTGGAGGTCGCAGTAGCTTAAAAAGACAGTTTTTATGCCCCTTGGAAGAGACGTGGAGGTCACAGTGTAATAAAAAGACAATATCAATGCTCCTTGAAAATGTGGTGGAGGTCGCAATAGCTTAACAAGACGGTTTTATTGCCCTTGGGAAAAGTGGTGGACGTCGCAGTAGCTTGACAAGACGGTTTTAATGCCCCTTGGAGAAGTGGTGGAGGTCGCAGTAGCTTAACAAGATGGTTTTAATGCCTCTTGGAAGAGACATGGAGGCTGCAGTAGCTTAACAAGACGGTTTAAATGCCTCTTGGAAGAGACGTGGAGGTTGCAGTAGCTTAATATTACACTTTAAATGCCCGTTGGAAGAGACGTGGGGGTCGCAGTAGCTTAAAAAGACGATTTTAATGCCCCTTGGAAGAGACGTGGAGGTTCATTAGCTTAACAAGACGGTTTTAATGCCCCTTGGAAGAGACGTGGAGGTTGCAGTAGCTTAACAAGATGGTTTTAATGCACCTTGGAGAAGTGGTGGAGGTCGCAGTAGCTTAAAAACAAGGTTTTAATGCCCCTTGGAAGAGACGTGGAGGTCGCAGTAGCTTAACAAGTCGTTTTTAATGCCCCTTGGAAGAGACGAGAAGGTTGCAGTAGCTTAACAAGACGGTTTTAATGCCCCTTGGAAAAGTGGTGGAGGTCTCAGTTGCTTAACAATATGGTTTAAATGCCCCTTGGAAGAGATGGGGAGGTAGCAGTAGCTTAACAAGATGGTTTTAATGCCCTTTGGAAGAATGGTGGAGGTCACAGTAGCTTAAAAAGACATTTGTTATGCCCCTTGGAAGAGACGTGGAGGTCGCAGTAGGTTAAAAAGACGGTATTAATGCCCCTTGGAAGAGCGGTGGAGGTCGCAATAGCTTAAGAAAATGGTTTTAATGCCCCTGGAAAAAGTGGTGGAGGTCGCAGTAACTTAACAAGGTGGTTTAAATGCCCCTTGGAAGAGACGTGAAGGTCGCAGTAGCTTAACAAGACGGTTTTAATGCCCCTTGGAAGAATGGTGGAGGTTGTAGTAGCTTAACAAGACGGTTTAAATGGCCCTTGGAAGAGACGTGGAGGTCGCAGAAGCTTAAAAAGATGGTTTTAATGCCCCTGGAAAAAGTGGTGGAGGTTGCAATGGCTTAACAAGACGGTTTTAATGCTCCTAGGAAGAATAGTGAAAGTCGCAGTAGCTTAACAAGACGGTTTATATGCCCCTTGGAAGAGACGTGGAGGTCGCAGTAGCTTAAAAAGACAGTTTTTATGCCCCTTGGAAGAGACGTGGAGGTCACAGTGTAATAAAAAGACAATATCAATGCTCCTTGAAAATGTGGTGGAGGTCGCAATAGCTTAACAAGACGGTTTTATTGCCCTTGGGAAAAGTGGTGGACGTCGCAGTAGCTTGACAAGACGGTTTTAATGCCCCTTGGAGAAGTGGTGGAGGTCGCAGTAGCTTAACAAGATGGTTTTAATGCCTCTTGGAAGAGACATGGAGGCTGCAGTAGCTTAACAAGACGGTTTAAATGCCTCTTGGAAGAGACGTGGAGGTTGCAGTAGCTTAATATTACACTTTAAATGCCCGTTGGAAGAGACGTGGGGGTCGCAGTAGCTTAAAAAGACGATTTTAATGCCCCTTGGAAGAGACGTGGAGGTTCAGTAGCTTAACAAGACGGTTTTAATGCCCCTTGGAAGAGACGTGGAGGTTGCAGTAGCTTAACAAGATGGTTTTAATGCACCTTGGAGAAGTGGTGGAGGTCGCAGTAGCTTAAAAACAAGGTTTTAATGCCCCTTGGAAGAGACGTGGAGGTCGCAGTAGCTTAACAAGTCGTTTTTAATGCCCCTTGGAAGAGACGAGAAGGTTGCAGTAGCTTAACAAGACGGTTTTAATGCCCCTTGGAAAAGTGGTGGAGGTCTCAGTTGCTTAACAATATGGTTTAAATGCCCCTTGGAAGAGATGGGGAGGTAGCAGTAGCTTAACAAGATGGTTTTAATGCCCTTTGGAAGAATGGTGGAGGTCACAGTAGCTTAAAAAGACATTTGTTATGCCCCTTGGAAGAGACGTGGAGGTCGCAGTAGGTTAAAAAGACGGTATTAATGCCCCTTGGAAGAGCGGTGGAGGTCGCAATAGCTTAAGAAAATGGTTTTAATGCCCCTGGAAAAAGTGGTGGAGGTCGCAGTAACTTAACAAGGTGGTTTAAATGCCTCTTGGAAGAGACATGGAGGTCGCAGTAGCTTAACAAGATGGTTTTAATGCCGCTTGGAAAAATGGTGGAGGTCGCTGTAGCTTAATAAGACTGTTTAAATGCCCCTTGTAAGAGACGTGGAGGTCGCAGTGGAATAAAAAGACAATACCAATGCCCCTTGAAAATGTGGTGGAGGTCGCAGTAGCATAACAAGACGGTTTTAATACCCCTGGGAAAAGTGGTGGAGTTCGCAGTAGCTTAACAAGACGTTTTTAATACCCCTTGGAGTAGTGGTGGAGGTCGCAGTAGCTTAACAAGACAGTTTTAATGCCCCTTGGAGAAGTGGTGGAGGTCGCAGTAGCTTAACAAGAAGGTTTCAATGCCCCTTGGTAGAGACGTGGAGGTCGCAGTAGCTTAAAAAGACGGTTTTAATGCCCCTTGGAAGAGATGTGGAGGTTGCAGTAGCTTAAAAAAACGGTTTTAATGCCCCTTGGAGAAGTGGTGGAGGTCGCAGTAGCTTTACAAGACAGTTTTAAAGCCCCTTGGAAGAGACGTGGAGGTCGCAGTATCTTAACAAGACGGTTTTAATACCACTTCGAAGAGACGTGAAGGTCGCAGTAGCTTATCAAGACCGTTTTAATGCCCCTTGGAAGAGACATGGAGGTTGCAGTTGCTTAACAAGATGGTTTAAATGCCCCTTGGAAGAATGGTGGAGGTTGTAGTAGCTTAACAAGATGGTTTAAATGGCCCTTGGAAGAGACGTGGAGGTCGCAGAAACTTAAAAAGATGGTTTTAATGCCCCTGAAAAAAGTGGTGGAGGTTGCAATAGCTTAACAAGACGATTTTAATGCTCCTAGGAAGAATA
Organism: Phyllobates terribilis; assembly: GCF_046119375.1. Lineage (NCBI taxonomy): Eukaryota > Metazoa > Chordata > Amphibia > Anura > Dendrobatidae > Phyllobates > Phyllobates terribilis. The sequence continues at coordinate 326,376,180 of NW_027362763.1, read as the reverse complement.
GTGAAAGTCGCAGTAGCTTAACAAGACGGTTTATATGCCCCTTGGAAGAGACGTGGAGGTCACAGTGTAATAAAAAGACAATATCAATGCCCCTTGAAAATGTGGTGGAGGTCGCAATAGCTTAACAAGACGGTTTTATTGCCCCTGGGAAAAGTGGTGGACGTCGCAGTAGCTTGACAAGAGGGTTTTAATGCCCCTTGGAGAAGTGCTGGAGGTCGCAGTAGCTTAACAAGATGGTTTTAATGCCTCTTGGAAGAGACATGGAGGCTGCAGTAGCTTAACAAGATGGTTTAAATGCCTCTTGGAAGAGACGTGGAGGTTGCAGTAGCTTAATATTACACTTTAAATGCCGTTGGAAGAGACGTGGAGGTCGCAGTAGCTTAAAAAGACGGTTTTAATGCCCCTTGGAAGAGCGGTGCAGGTCGCAGTAGCTTAAAAAGACAGTTTTTATGCCCCTTGGAAGAGACGTGGAGGTCACAGTGGAATAAAAAGACAATATCAATGCCCCTTGAAAATGTGGTGGAGATCGCAATAGCTTAACAAGACGGTTTTATTGCCCCTGGGAAAAGTGGTGGAGGTCTCAGTTGCTTAACAATATGGTTTAAATGCCCCTTGGAAGAGATGGGGAGGTAGCAGTAGCTTAACAAGATGGTTTTAATGCCCTTTGGAAGAATGGTGGAGGTCACAGTAGCTTAAAAAGACATTTGTTATGCCCCTTGGAAGAGACATGGAGGTCGCAGTAGCTTAAAAAGACGGTATTAATGCCCCTTGGAAGAGCGGTGGAGGTCGCAATAGCTTAAGAAAATGGTTTTACTGCCCCTGGAAAAAGTGGTGGAGGTCGCAGTAACTTAACAAGATGGTTTAAATGCCCCTTGGAAGAGACATGGAGGTCGCAGTAGCATAAAAAGATGGTTTTAATGCCGCTTGGAAGAATGGTGGAGGTCGCTGTAGCTTAATAAGACTGTTTAAATGCCCCTTGTAAGAGACGTGGAGGTCGCAGTGGAATAAAAAGACAATACCAATGCCCCTTGAAAATGTGGTGGAGGTCGCAGTAGCTTAACAAGACGGTTTTAATGCCCCTGGGAAAAGTGGTGGAGTTCGCAGTAGCTTAAAAAGACGTTTTTAATACCCCTTGGAGTAGTGGTGGAGGTCTCAGTAGCTTAACAAGACAGTTTTAATGCCCCTTGGAGAAGTGGTGGAGGTCGCAGTAGCTTAACAAGAAGGTTTCAATGCCCCTTGGTAGAGACGTGGAGGTCACAGTAGCTTAAAAAGACGGTTTTAATGCCCCTTGGAAGAGACGTGGAGGTTGCAGTAGCTTAAAAAAACGGTTTTAATGCCCCTTGGAGAAGTGGTGGAGGTCGCAGTAGCTTTACAAGACAGTTTTAATGCCCCTTGGAAGAGACGTGGAGGTCGCAGTATCTTAACAAGACGGTTTTAATACCACTTCGAAGAGACGTGAAGGTCGCAGTAGCTCATCAAGACCGTTTTAATGCCCATTGGAAGAGACATGGAGGTTGCAGTTGCTTAACAAAATGGTTTAAATGCCCCTTGGAAGAATGGTGGAGGTTGTAGTAGCTTAACAAGATGGTTTAAATGGCCCTTGGAAGAGACGTGGAGGTCGCAGAAACTTAAAAAGATGGTTTTAATGCCCCTGGAAAAAGTGGTGGAGGTTGCAGTAGCTTAACAAGACGATTTTAATGCTCCTAGGAAGAATAGTGAAAGTCGCAGTAGCTTAACAAGACGGTTTATATGCCCCTTGGAAGAGACGTGGAGGTCACAGTGTAATAAAAAGACAATATCAATGCCCCTTGAAAATGTGGTGGAGATCGCAATAGCTTAACAAGACGGTTTTATTGCCCCTGGGAAAAGTGGTGGACGTCGCAGTAGCTTGACAAGACGGTTTTAATGCCCCTTGGAGAAGTGGTGGAGGTCGCAGTAGCTTAACAAGATGGTTTTAATGCCTCTTGGAAGAGACATGGAGGCTGCAGTAGCTTAACAAGACGGTTTAAATGCCTCTTGGAAGAGACGTGGAGGTTGCAGTAGCTTAATATTACACTTTAAATGCCCGTTGGAAGAGACGTGGAGGTCGCAGTAGCTTAAAAAGACGGTTTTAATGCCCCTTGGAAGAGCGGTGCAGGTCGCAGTAGCTTAAAAAGACAGTTTTTATGACCCTTGGAAGAGACGTGGAGGTCACAGTGGAATAAAAAGACAATATCAATGCCCCTTGAAAATGTGGTGGAGATCGCAATAGCTTAACAAGACGGTTTTATTGCCACTGGGAAAAGTGGTGGACGTCGCAGTAGCTTAACAATACGGTTTTAATGCCCCTTGGAGAAGTGGTGGAGGTCGCAGTAGCTTAACAAGACGTTTTTAAAACCCCTTGGAGAAGTGGTGGAGGTCGCAGTAGCTTAAAAAGACGGTTTTAATGCCCCTTGGTAGAAGGGTGGAGGTTGCAGTAGCTTAATACGACGGTTTAAATGTCCCTTGGAAGAGACGTGGAAGTCGCAGTAGCTTAAAAAGACACTTTTAGTGCCCCTTGGAAGAGCGGTGCAGGTCGCAGTAGCTTAAAAAGACGGTTTTTAAGCCCCTTGGAAGAGACGTGGAGGTCACAGTGGAATAAAAAGACAATATCAATGCCCCTTGAAAATGTGGTGGAGGTCGCAGTAGCTTAACAAGACGGTTTTAATGCCCCTGAGAAAAGTGGTGGAGGTCGCAGTAGCTTAAAGACGTTTTTAATACCCCTTGGAGAAGTGGTGGAGGTCGCAGTAGCTTAGCAAGAAGGTTTAAATGCCCCATGGTAGAGACGTGGAGGTCGCAGCAGCTTAAAAAGACGGTTTTAATGCCCCTTGGAAGAGACGTGGAGGTTGCAGTAGCTTAAAAAGATGGTTTTAATGCCCCTTGGAGAAGTGGTGGAGGTCGCAGTAGCTTTGCAAGGCAGTTTTAATGCCCCTTGGTAGAGACGCGGAGGTCGCAGTAGCTTAACAAGACGGTTTTAATGCCACTTTGAAGAGACGTGAAGGTCGCAGTAGCTTATCAAGACCCTTTTAATGCCCCTTTCAAGAAAGGTGTAGGTTGTAGTAGCTTAACAAGACGGTTTAAATGGCCCTTGGAAGAGACGTGGAGGTCGCAGTAGCTTAAAAAGAAGGTTTTAATGCCCCTTGTAAGAGCGGTGGAGGTCGCAGTAGCCTATCAAGTCAGTTTTAATGCCCCTGGGAATAGTGGTGGAGGTCGCAGTAGCATAGCATCACGTTATTAATGCCCATTGTAGTAGTGCCGGAGGTCTCAGTTGCTTTAAAAGACTGTTTAAATTCCCCTTGGAAGAGACCTGGAGGTCACAGTAGCTTAACAAGATGGTTTTAATGCCCCTTGGAAGAGACGTGGAGGTTGCAGTAGCTTAACAAGACGGTTTTAATGCCCCTTGGAGAAGTGGTGGAGGTGGCAGTAGCTTAAAAAGACGGTTTTAATGCCCCTTGGAAGAGACTTGGAGGTGGCAGTAGCTTAAAAAGACGATTTTAATGCCCCTTGGAAGAGACGTGGAGGTTCAGTAGCTTAACAAGACGGTTTTAATGCCCCTTGGAAGAGACGTGGAGGTTGCAGTAGCTTAACAAGACGGTTTTAATTCACCTTGGAGAAGTGGTGGAGGTCGCAGTAGCTTTAAAACATGGTTTTAATGCCCCTTGGAAGATACGTGGAGGTTGCAGTAGCTTAACAAGACGGTTTTAATGCCCCTTGGAAAAGTTGTGGAGGTCTCAGTTGCTTAACAAGATGGTTTAAATGCCCCTTGGAAGAGACCGGGAGGTCGCAGTAGCTTAACAAGATGGTTTTAATGCCCCTTGGAAGAATGGTGGAGGTCACAGTAGCTTAACAAGACGGTTTAAATGCCCCTTGGAAGAGACGTGGAGGTCGCAGTTGCTTAAAATGACAGTTTTAATGCCCCTTGGAAGAGCGGTGGAGGTCGCAATAGCTTAAGAAAATGGTTTTAATGCCCCTTGAAAAAGTGGTGGAGGTCGCAGTAGCTTAACAAGACGGTTTTAATGCCCTTGGAGAGGTAATGGAGGTCTCAGTTGCTTAAAAAGACGGTTTAAATGCCCCTTGGAAGAGATGTGGAGGTCGCAGTAGTTTAAAAAGTCGGTTTTAATGCCCCTGGGAAAAGTGGTGGAGGTCGCAGTAGCTTAACAAGACAGTTTTAATGCCCCTTGGAGAGGTGGTGGAGGTCTCAGTTGCTTAACAAGATGGTTTAAATGCCCCTTGGAAGAGACATGGAGGTCGCAGTAGCTTAACAAGTTGGTGTTAATGCCCCTTGGAAGAATGGTGGAGGTCGCAGTAGCTTAATAAGACTGTTTAAATGCCCCTTGGAAGAGACGTGGAGGTCGCAGTGGAATAAAAAGACAATATCAATGCCCCTTGAAAATGTGGTGGAGGTCGCAGTAGCTTAACAAGACAGTTTTAATGCCCCTTGGAGTAGTGGTGGAGGTCGCAGTAGCTTAACAAGACGTTTTTAATACCCTTTGGAGAAGTGGTGGAGGTCGCAGTAGCTTAACAAGACGGTTTTAATGCCCCTTGGAAGAGACGTGGAGGTTGCAGTAGCTTATCGAGACAGTTTTGATGCCCCTTGGAGAAGTGGTGGAGGTGGCAGCAACTTAAAAAGACGGTTTTAATGCCCCTTGGAAGAGACTTGGAGGTGGCAGTAGCTAAAAAAGACGATTTTAATGCCCCTTGGAAGAGACGTGGAGGTTCAGTAGCTTAACAAGACGGTTTTAATGCTCCTTGGAAGAGACGTGGAGGTTGCAGTAGCTTAACAATATGGTTTTAATGCACCTTGGAGAAGTGGTGGAGGTCGCAGTAGCTTTAAAACATGGTTTTAATGCCCCTTGGAAGATACGTGGAGGTTGCAGTAGCTTAACAAGACGGTTTTAATGCCCATTGGAAAAGTTGTGGAGGTCTCAGTTGCTTAACAAGATGGTTTAAATGCCCCTTGGAAGAGACCGGGAGGTCGCAGTAGCTTAACAAGATGGTTTTAATGCCCCTTGGAAGAATGGTGGAGGTCACAGTAGCTTAACAAGACGGTTTAAATGCCCCTTGGAAGAGACGTGGAGGTCGCAGTTGCTTAAAATGACAGTTTTAATGCCCCTTGGAAGAGCGGTGGAGGTCGCAATAGCTTAAGAAAATGGTTTTAATGCCCCTTGAAAAAGTGGTGGAGGTCGCAGTAGCTTAACAAGACGGTTTTAATGCCCTTGGAGAGGTAATGGAGGTCTCAGTTGCTTAAAAAGACGGTTTAAATGCCCCTTGGAAGAGATGTGGAGGTCGCAGTAGTTTAAAAAGTCGGTTTTAATGCCCCTGGGAAAAGTGGTGGAGGTCGCAGTAGCTTAACAAGACAGTTTTAATGCCCCTTGGAGAGGTGGTGGAGGTCTCAGTTGCTTAACAAGATGGTTTAAATGCCCCTTGGAAGAGACATGGAGGTCGCAGTAGCTTAACAAGTTGGTGTTAATGCCCCTTGGAAGAATGGTGGAGGTCGCAGTAGCTTAATAAGACTGTTTAAATGCCCCTTGGAAGAGACGTGGAGGTCGCAGTGGAATAAAAAGACAATATCAATGCCCCTTGAAAATGTGGTGGAGGTCGCAGTAGCTTAACAAGACAGTTTTAATGCCCCTTGGAGTAGTGGTGGAGGTCGCAGTAGCTTAACAAGACGTTTTTAATACCCTTTGGAGAAGTGGTGGAGGTCGCAGTAGCTTAACAAGACGGTTTTAATGCCCCTTGGAAGAGACGTGGAGGTTGCAGTAGCTTATCGAGACAGTTTTGATGCCCCTTGGAGAAGTGGTGGAGGTGGCAGCAACTTAAAAAGACGGTTTTAATGCCCCTTGGAAGAGACTTGGAGGTGGCAGTAGCTAAAAAAGACGATTTTAATGCCCCTTGGAAGAGACGTGGAGGTTCAGTAGCTTAACAAGACGGTTTTAATGCCCCTTGGAAGAGACGTGGAGGTTGCAGTAGCTTAACAATATGGTTTTAATGCACCTTGGAGAAGTGGTGGAGGTCGCAGTAGCTTTAAAACATGGTTTTAATGCCCCTTGGAAGAGACGTGGAGGTTGCAGTAGCTTAACAAGACGGTTTTAATGCCCCTTGGAAAAGTGGTGGAAGTCTCAGTAGCTTAACAAGATGGTTTTAATGCCCCTTGAAAGAATGGTGGAGGTCACAGTAGCTTAACAAGACGGTTTCAATGCCCCTTGGAAGAGCGGTGGTGGTCGCAATAGCTTAAGAAAATGGTTATAATGCCCCTGGAAAAAGTGGTGGAGGTCGCAGTAGCTTAACAATGCATCTTGGAGAGGTAATGGAGGTCTCAGTTGCTTAAAAAGACGGTTTAAATGCCCCTTGGAAGAGATGTGGAGGTCGCAGTCGCTTAACAAGTCGGTTTTAATGCCCCTTGGAAAAGTGGTGGAGGTCGCAGTAGCTTAAAATGACGGTTTTAATGCCCCTTGGAGAAGTGGTGGAGGTCTCAGTTGCTTAACAAGATTGTTTAAATGCCCCTTGGAAGAGACATGAAGGTCGCAGTAGCTTAACAAGATGGTTTTAATGCCCCTTGGAAGAATGGTGGAGGTCGCAGTAGCTTAATAAGACTGTTTAAATGCCCCTTGGAAGAGACGTGGACGTCGCAGTGGAATAAAAACACAATATCAATGCCCCTTGGAAATGTGGTGGAGGTCGGAGTAGCTTAACAAGATGGTTTTAATGCCCCTGAGAAAAGTGGTGGAGGTCGCTGTAGCTTAACAAGACATTTTTAATACCCCTTGGAGAAGTGGTGGAGGGGGCAGTAGCTTAACAAGACGGTTTTAATGCCCCTTGGAGAAGAGGTGGAGGTCGCAGTAGCATAAAAAGATGGTTTTAATGCCCCTTAGAAGAGACTTGGAGGTCGCAGTAGCTTAACAAGAAGGTTTTAATGCCCCATGGTAGAGACGTGGAGGTCGCAGCAGCTTAAAAAGACGGTTTTAATGCCCCTTGGAGAAGTGGTGGAGGTCGCAGTAGCTTTACAAGACTCTTTTACTGCCCATTGGAAGAGACGTGTAGGTCGCAGTAGCTTAACAAGACGGTTTTAATACCACTTCGAAGAGACGTGAAGGTCGCAGTAGCTTATCAAGACCGTTTTAATGCCCCTTGGAAGAGACATGGAGGTTGCAGTTGCTTAACAAGATGGTTTAAATGCCCCTTGGAAGAGACGTGGAGGGTGCAGTAGCTTAACAAGACGGTTTTAATGCCCCTTTCAAGAAAGGTTGAGGTTGTAGTAGCTTAACAAGACGATTTAAATGGACCTTGGAAGAGACATGGAGGTAGCAGAAGCTTAAAAAGATGGTTTTAATGCTCCTTGTAAGAGCAGTGGAGGTCGCAGTAGCTTATCAAGACAGTTTTAATGCCCCTGGGAATAGTGGTGGAAGTCGCATTTGCTTAACATCACGATATTAATGCCCATTGGCGTAGTGGCGGAGGTCTCAGTTGCATAAAAAGACGGTTTAAATGCCCCTTGGAAGAGACCTGGAGGTCGCAGAAGCTTAGCAAGATGAATTAATGCCCCTTGGAAGAATAGTGGAGGTCGCAGTAGCTAAACAAAACGGTTTAAATGCCCCTTGGAGAAGTGGCGGAGGTCGCAGTAGCTTCACAAGATTGTTTGAATGCCCATTGGAAGAGACGTGGAGGTTGCAGTAGCTTAACAAGACCGTTTAAATGCCCCTTGGAAGAGACGTGGAGGTTGCAGTAGCTTAACAAGATGGTTTTAATACCACTTGATGAAGTGGTGGAGGTCGCAGTAGCTTAACAAGACGGTATTAATGCCCCTTAGAGAAGTGCTGGAGTTCTCAGGTGCTTAACAAGACGGTTTAAATGCCCCTTGGAAGAGACGTGGAGGTCGAAGTAGCTTAACAAGACAGTTTTAATGTCCCTAGGAACAATGGTGGAGGTCGCAGGAGCTTAACAAGATGGTTTAAATGCCCCTTGGAAGAGACGTGGAGGTCGCAGTAGCTTAACAAGACGGTTTTAATGCCCCTTGGAGAAGTGGTGGAGGTCGCAGTAGCTTAACAAGACGTTTTTAATACCCCTTGGAGAAGTGGTGGAGGTCGCAGTAGCTTAACAAGACGGTTTTAATGCCCCTTGGAAGAGCCGTGGAGGTTGCAGTAGCTTATCGAGACAGTTTTGATGCCTCTTGGAGAAGTGGTGGAGGTGGCAGTAACTTAAAAAGACGGTTTTAATGCCCCTTGGAAGAGACTTGGAGGTGGCAGTAGCTTAAAAAGACGATTTTAATGCCCCTTGGAAGAGACGTGGAGGTTCAGTAGCTTAACAAGACGGTTTTTATGCCCCTTGGAAGAGACGTGGAGGTTGCAGTAGCTTAACAAGACGGTTTTAATGCACCTTGGAGAAGTGGTGGAGGTCGCAGTAGCTTTAAAACATGGTTTTAATGCCCCTTGGAAGAGACGTGGAGGTTGCAGTAGCTTAACAAGACGGTTTTAATGCCCCTTGGAAAAGTGGTGGAAGTCTCAGTTGCTTAACAAGATGGTTTAAATGCCCCTTGGAAGAGACGGGGAGGTCGCAGTAGCTTAACAAGATGGTTTTAATGCCCCTTGAAAGAATGGTGGAGGTCACAGTAGCTTAACAAGACGATTTTAATGTCCCTTGGAAGAGCGGTGGAGGTCGCAATAGCTTAAGAAAATGGTTATAATGCCCCTGGAAAAAGTGGTGGAGGTCGCAGTAGCTTAACAAGACGGTTTTAATGCATCTTGGAGAGGTAATGGAGGTCTCAGTTGCTTAAAAAGACGGTTTAAATGCCCCTTGGAAGAGATGTGGAGGTCGAAGTCGCTTAACAAGTCGGTTTTAATGCCCCTTGGAGAAGTGGTGGAGGTCTTAGTTGCTTAACAAGATTGTTTAAATGCCCCTTGGAAGAGACATGAAGGTCGCAGTAGCTTAACAAGACAGTTTTAATGTCCCTTGGAAGAATGGTGGAGGTTGCAGAAGCTTAAAAAAACGGTTTAAATGCCCCTTGGAAGAGACGTGAAGGTCGCAGTAGCTTAAAAAGATGTTTTTAATGCCCGTTGGAAGAGACGTGGAGGTCGCAGTAGCTTAACACGACGGTTTAAATCCCCTTGGAGAAGTGGTGTAGGTCGCAGTAGCTTAACAATATGGTTTTAATGCCTCTTGGAAGAGACGTGGAGGTTGCAGCAGCTTAACATGACGGTTTAAGTGCCCATTGGAAGAGACGTGGAGGTCGCAGTAGCTTAAAAACACGGTTTTAATACCCCTTGGGAGATCGGTGCAGGTCGCAGTAGCTTAAAAAGACAGTTTTTATGCCCCTTGGAAGAGATGTAGAGGTCACAGTGTAATAAAAAGACAATATCAATGCCCCTTGAAAATGTGGTGGAGGTCGCAGTAGCTTAACAAGACGGTTTTAATGCCCCTGAGAAAAGTGGTGGAGGTCGCAGTAGCTTAACAAGACGTTTTTAAAACCCCTTGGAGAAGTAGTGGAGGTCTCAGTAGCTTAAGAAGACGGTTTTAATGCCCCTTGGTAGAATTGTGGAGGTCGCAGTAGCTTAATAAGACGGTTTAAATGTCCCTTGGAAGAGACGTGGAGGTCGAAGTAGCTTAAAAAGACCGTTTTAGTGCCGCTTGGAAGAGAGGTGCAAGTCGCAGTAGCTTAAAAAGACGGTTTTTATGCCCCTTGGAAGAGACGTGGAGGTCACAGTGGAATAAAAAGACAATATCAATGTCCCTTAAAAATGTGGTGGAGGTCGCAATAGCTTAACAAGACGGTTTTAATGACCCTGGGAAAAGTGGAGGAGGTCGCAGTAGCTTAACAAGACGTTTTTAATGCCCCTTGGAGAAGTGGTGGAGGTCGCAGTAGCTTAACAAGATGTTTTTAATACCCCTTGGAGAAGTGGTGGAGGTCGCAGTAGCTTAAAAAGACGGTTTTAATGCCCCTTGGAAGAGACATGGAGGTCGCAGTAGCTTAACAAGACGGTTTTAATGCCCCTTGTAAGAGACGTGGAGGTTGCAGTAGCTTAACGAGACAGTTTTATTGCCCCTTGGAGAAGTGGTGGAGGTGGCAGTAGCTTAAAAAGACGGTTTTAATGCCCCTTGGAAGAGACTTGGAGGTGGCAGTAGCTTAAAAAGACGATTTTAATGCCCCTTGGAAGAGACGTGGAGGTTGCAGTAGCTTAACAAGACGGTTTTAATGCACCTTGGAGAAGTGGTGGAGGTCGCAGTAGCTTTAAAACATGGTTTTAATGCCCCTTGGAAGATACGTGGAGGTTGCAGTAGCTTAACAAGACGGTTTTAATGCCCCTTGGAAAAGATGTGGAGGTCTCAGTTGCTTAACAAGACGGTTTTAATGCCCCTTGGAAAAGATGTGGAGGTCTCAGTTGCTTAACAAGATGGTTTAAATGCCCCTTGGAAGAGACAGGGAGGTCGCAGTAGCTTAACAAGATGGTTTTAATGCCCCTTGGAAAAATGGTGGAGGTCACAGTAGCTTAACAAGATGGTTTAAATGCCCCTTAGAAGAGACGTGGAGGTCGCAGTTGCTTAAAATGACGGTTTTAATGCCCCTTGGAAGAGCGGTGGAGGTCGCAATAGCTTAAGAAAATGGTTTTAATGCCCCTTGAAAAAGTGGTGGAGGTCGCAGTAGCTTAACAAGACGGTTTTAATGCCCTTGGAGAGGTAATGGAGGTCTCAGTTGCTTAAAAAGACGGTTTAAATGCCCCTTGGAAGAGATGTGGAGGTCGCAGTAGTTTAAAAAGTCGGTTTTAATGCCCCTGGGAAAAGTGGTGGAGGTCGCAGTAGCTTAACAAGACGGTTTTAATGCCCCTTGGAGAAGTGGTGGAGTTCTCAGTTGCTTAACAAGATGGTTTAAATGCCCCTTGGAAGAGACATGGAGGTCGCAGTAGCTTAACAAGATGGTGTTAATGCCCCTTGGAAGAATGGTGGAGGTCGCAGTAGCTTAATAAGACTGTTTAAATGCCCCTTGGAAGAGACGTGGAGGTCGCAGTGGAATAAAAAGACAATATCAATGCCCCTTGAAAATGTGGTGGAGGTCGCAGTAGCTTAACAAGACGGTTTTATTGCCCCTTGGAGAAGTGGTGGAGGTCGCAGTAGCTTAACAAGACGTTTTTATTACCCCTTGGAGAAGTGGTGGAGGTCGCAGTAGCTTAACAAGACAGTTTTAATGCCCCTTGGAAGAGACGTGGAGGTTGCAGTAGCTTATCGAGACAATTTTGATGCCCCTTGGAGAAGTGGTGGAGGTGGCAGTAACTTAAAAATACGGTTTTAATGCCCCTTGGAAGAGACTTGGAGGTGGCAGTAGCTTAAAAAGACGATTTTAATGCCCCTTGGAAGAGACGTGAAGGTTCAGTAGCTTAACAAGACGGTTTTAATGCCCCTTGGAAGAGACGTGGAGGTTGCAGTAGCTTAACAAGACGGTTATAATGCACCTTGGAGAAGTGGTGGAGGTTGCAGTAGCTTTAAAACATGGTTTTAATGCCCCTTGGAAGAGACGTGGAGGTTGCAGTAGCTTAACAAGACGGTTTTAATGCCCCTTGGAAAAGTGGTGGAAGTCTCAGTTGCTTAACAAGATGGTTTAAATGCCCCTTGGAAGAGACAGGGAGGTCGCAGTAGCTTAACAAGATGGTTTTAATGCCCCTTGAAAGAATGGTGGAGGTCACAGTAGCTTAACAAGACGGTTTTAATGCCCCTTGGAAGAGCGGTGGAGGTCGCAATAGCTTAAGAAAATGGTTATAATGCCCCTGGAAAAAGTGGTGGAGGTCGCAGTAGCTTAACAAGACGGTTTTAATGCATCTTGGACAGGTAATGGAGGTCTCAGTTGCTTAAAAAGACGGTTTAAATGCCCCTTGGAAGAGATGTGGAGGTCGCAGTCGCTTAACAAGTCGGTTTTAATGCCCCTTGGAAAAGTGGTGGAGGTCGCAGTAGCTTAAAAAGACGGTTTTAATGCCCCTTGGAGAAGAGGTGGAGGTCTCATTTGCTTAAAAAGATTGTTTAAATGCCCCTTGGAAGAGACATGAAGGTCGCTGTAGCTTAACAAGATGGTTTTAATGCCCCTTGGAAGAATGGTGGAGGTCGCAGTAGCTTAATAAGACTGTTTAAATGCCCCTTGGAAGAGACGTGGACGTCGCAGTGGAATAAAAACACAATATCAATGCCCCTTGGAAATGTGGTGGAGGTCGGAGTAGCTTAACAAGACGGTTTTAATGCCCCTGAGAAAAGTGGTGGAGGTCGCTGTAGCTTAACAAGACGTTTTTAATACCCCTTGGAGAAGTGGTGGAGGGGGCAGTAGCTTAACAAGACGGTTTTAATGCCCCTTGGAGAAGAGGTGGAGGTCGCAGTAGCATAAAAAGATGGTTTTAATGCCCCTTAGAAGAGACTTGGAGGTCGCAGTAGCTTAACAAGAAGGTTTTAATGCCTCATGGTAGAGACGTGGAGGTCGCAGCAGCTTAAAAAGACGGTTTTAATGCCCCTTGGAGAAGTGGTGGAGGTCGCAGTAGCTTTACAAGACGCTTTTACTGCCCATTGGAAGAGACGTGTAGGTCGCAGTAGCGTAACAAGACGGTTTTAATACCACTTCGAAGAGACGTGAAGGTCGCAGTAGCTTATCAAGACCGTTTTAATGCCCCTTGGAAGAGACATGGAGGTTGCAGTTGCTTAACAAGATGGATTAAATGCCCCTTGGAAGAGACGTGGAGGGTGCAGTAGCTTAACAAGACGGTTTTAATGCCCCTTTCAAGAAAGGTTGAGGTTGTAGTAGCTTAACAAGACGGTTTAAATGGCCCTTGGAAGAGACATGGAGGTAGCAGAAGCTTAAAAAGATGGTTTTAATGCTCCTTGTAAGAGCAGTGTAGGTCGCAGTAGCTTATCAAGACAGTTTTAATGCCCCTGGGAATAGTGGTGGAGGTCGCAGTTGCTTAACATCACGGTATTAATGCCCATTGGCGTAGTGGCGGAGGTCTCAGATGCTTAAAAAGACGGTTTAAATGCCCCTTGGAAGAGACCTGGAGGTCGCAGAAGCTTAGCAAGATGAATTAATGCCCCTTGGAAAAATAGTGGAGGTCGCAGTAGCTAAACAAGACGGTTTAAATGCTACTTGGAGAAGTGGCGGAGGTCGCAGTAGCTTAACAAGATTGTTTGAATGCCCATTGGAAGAGACGTGGAGGTTGCAGTAGCTTAACAAGACCGTTTAAATGCCCCTTGGAAGAGACGTGGAGGTTGCAGTAGCTTAACAAGATGGTTTTAATACCACTTGATGAAGTGGTGGAGGTCGCAGTAGCTTAACAAGACGGTATTAATGCCCCTTAGAGAAGTGCTGGAGTTCTCAGATGCTTAACAAGACGGTTTAAATGCCCCTTGGAAGAGACGTGGAGGTCGAAGTAGCTTAACAAGACAGTTTTAATGTCCCTTGGAACAATGATGGAGATCGCAGGAGCTTAACAAGACGGTTTAAATGCCCCTTGGAAGAGACGTGGAGGTCGCAGTGGAATAAAAAGACAATATCAATGCCCCTTGAAAATGTGGTGGAGGTCGCAGTAGCTTAACAAGACGATTTTAATGCCCCTTGGAGAAGTGGTGGAGGTCGCAGTAGCTTAACAAGACGTTTTTAATACCCCTTGGAGAAGAGGTGGAGGTCGCAGTAGCTTAACAAGACGGTTTTAATGCCCCTTGGAAGAGACGTGGAGGTTGCAGTAGCTTATCGAGACAGTTTTGATGCCTCTTGGAGAAGTGGTGGAGGTGGCAGTAACTTAAAAAGACGGTTTTAATGCCCCTTGGAAGAGACTTGGAGGTGGCAGTAGCTTAAAAAGACAATTTTAATGCCCCTTGGAAGAGACATGGAGGTTCAGTAGCTTAACAAGACGGTTTTTATGCCCCTTGGAAGAGACGTGGAGGTTGCAGTAGCTTAACAAGACGGTTTTAATGCACCTTGGAGAAGTGGTGGAGGTCGCAGTAGCTTTAAAACATGGTTTTAATGCCCCTTGGAAGAGACGTGGAGGTTGCAGTAGCTTAACAAGACGGTTTTAATGCCCCTTGGAAAAGTGGTGGATGTCTCAGTTGCTTAACAAGATGGTTTAAATGCCCCTTAGAAGAGACGGGGAGGTCGCAGTAGCTTAACAAGATGGTTTTAATGCCCCTTGGAAAAATGGTGGAGGACACAGTAGCTTAACAAGACGGTTTAAATGCCCCTTGGAAGAGACGTGTAGGTCGCAGTTGTTTAAAATGACGGTTTTAATGCCCCTTGGAAGAGCGGTGGAGGTCGCAATAGCTTAAGAAAATGGTTTTAATGCCCCTTGAAAAAGTGGTGGAGGTCGCAGTAGCTTAACAAGACGGTTTTAATGCCCTTGGAGAGGTAATGGAGGTCTCAGTTGCTTAAAAAGACGGTTTAAATGCCCCTTGGAAGAGATGTGGAGGTCGCAGTAGTTTAAAAAGTCGGTTTTAATGCCCCTGGGAAAAGTGGTGGAGGTCGTAGTAGCTTAACAAGACGGTTTTAATGCCCCTTGGAGAAGTGGTGGAGGTCTCAGTTGCTTAACAAGATGGTTTAAATGCCCCTTGGAAGAGACGTGGAGGTCGCAGTGGAATAAAAAGACAATATCAATGCCCCTTGAAAATGTGGTGGAGGTCGCAGTAGCTTAACAAGACGTTTTTATTACCCCTTGGAGAAGTGGTGGAGGTCGCAGTAGCTTAACAAGACAGTTTTAATGCCCCTTGGAAGAGACGTGGAGGTTCAGTAGCTTAACAAGACGGTTTTTATGCCCCTTGGAAGAGAAGTGGAGGTTGCAGTAGCTTAACAAGACGGTTTTAATGCACCTTGGAGAAGTGGTGGAGGTCGCAGTAGCTTTAAAACATGGTTTTAATGCCCCTTGGAAGAGACGTGGAGGTTGCAGTAGCTTAACAAGACGGTTTTAATGCCCCTTGGAAAAGTGGTGGAAGTCTCAGTTGCTTAACAAGATGGTTTAAATGCCCCTTGGAAGAGACGGGGAGGTCGCAGTAGCTTAACAAGATGGTTTTAATGCCCCTTGAAAGAATGGTGGAGGTCACAGTAGCTTAACAAGACGATTTTAATGTCCCTTGGAAGAGCGGTGGAGGTCGCAATAGCTTAAGAAAATGGTTATAATGCTCCTGGAAAAAGTGGTGGAGGTCGCAGTAGCTTAACAAGATGGTTTTAATGCAGGTCTCAGTTGCTTAAAAAGACGGTTTAAATGCCCCTTGGAAGAGATGTGGAGGTCGAAGTCGCTTAACAAGTCGGTTTTAATGACCCTGGGAAAAGTGGAGGAGGTCGCAGTAGCTTAACAAGACGGTTTTAATGCCCCTTGGAGAAGTGGTGGAGGTCGCAGTAGCTTAACAAGACGTTTTTAATACCCCTTGGAGAAGTGATGGAGGTCGCAGTAGCTTAAAAAGACGGTTTTAATGCCCCTTGGAAGAGACATGGAGGTCGCAGTAGCTTAACAAGACGGTTTTAATGCCCCTTGGAAGAGACGTGGAGGTTGCAGTAGCTTAACGAGACAGTTTTATTGCCCCTTGGAGAAGTGGTGGAGGTGGCAGTAGCTTAAAAAGACGGTTTTAATGCCCCTTGGAAGAGACTTGGAGGTGGCATTAGCTTAAAAAGACAATTTTAATGCCCCTTGGAAGAGACATGGAGGTTCAGTAGCTTAACAAGACGGTTTTTATGCCCCTTGGAAGAGACGTGGAGGTTGCAGTAGCTTAACAAGACGGTTTTAATGCACCTTGGAGAAGTGGTGGAGGTCGCAGTAGCTTTAAAACATGGTTTTAATGCCCCTTGGAAGAGACGTGGAGGTTGCAGTAGCTTAACAAGACGGTTTTAATGCCCCTTGGAAAAGTGGTGGATGTCTCAGTTGCTTAACAAGATGGTTTAAATGCCCCTTAGAAGAGACGGGGAGGTCGCAGTAGCTTAACAAGATGGTTTTAATGCCCCTTGGAAAAATGGTGGAGGACACAGTAGCTTAACAAGACGGTTTAAATGCCCCTTGGAAGAGACGTGTAGGTCGCAGTTGTTTAAAATGACGGTTTTAATGCCCCTTGGAAGAGCGGTGGAGGTCGCAATAGCTTAAGAAAATGGTTTTAATGCCCCTTGAAAAAGTGGTGGAGGTCGCAGTAGCTTAACAAGACGGTTTTAATGCCCTTGGAGAGGTAATGGAGGTCTCAGTTGCTTAAAAAGACGGTTTAAATGCCCCTTGGAAGAGATGTGGAGGTCGCAGTAGTTTAAAAAGTCGGTTTTAATGCCCCTGGGAAAAGTGGTGGAGGTCGTAGTAGCTTAACAAGACGGTTTTAATGCCCCTTGGAGAAGTGGTGGAGGTCTCAGTTGCTTAACAAGATGGTTTAAATGCCCCTTGGAAGAGACGTGGAGGTCGCAGTGGAATAAAAAGACAATATCAATGCCCCTTGAAAATGTGGTGGAGGTCGCAGTAGCTTAACAAGACGTTTTTATTACCCCTTGGAGAAGTGGTGGAGGTCGCAGTAGCTTAACAAGACAGTTTTAATGCCCCTTGGAAGAGACGTGGAGGTTCAGTAGCTTAACAAGACGGTTTTTATGCCCCTTGGAAGAGAAGTGGAGGTTGCAGTAGCTTAACAAGACGGTTTTAATGCACCTTGGAGAAGTGGTGGAGGTCGCAGTAGCTTTAAAACATGGTTTTAATGCCCCTTGGAAGAGACGTGGAGGTTGCAGTAGCTTAACAAGACGGTTTTAATGCCCCTTGGAAAAGTGGTGGAAGTCTCAGTTGCTTAACAAGATGGTTTAAATGCCCTTTGGAAGAGACGGGGAGGTCGCAGTAGCTTAACAAGATGGTTTTAATGCCCCTTGAAAGAATGGTGGAGGTCACAGTAGCTTAACAAGACGATTTTAATGTCCCTTGGAAGAGCGGTGGAGGTCGCAATAACTTAAGAAAATGGTTATAATGCTCCTGGAAAAAGTGGTGGAGGTCGCAGTAGCTTAACAAGATGGTTTTAATGCATCTTGGAGAGGTAATGGAGGTCTCAGTTGCTTAAAAAGACGGTTTAAATGCCCCTTGGAAGAGATGTGGAGGTCGAAGTCGCTTAACAAGTCGGTTTTAATGCCCCTTGGAAAAGTGGTGGAGGTCGCAGTAGCTTAAAAAGACGGTTTTAATGCCCCTTGGAGAAGTGGTGGAGGTCTCAGTTGCTTAACAAGATTGTATAAATGCCCCTTGGAAGAGACATGAAGGTCGCAGTAGCTTAACAAGACAGTTTTAATGTCCTTTGGAAGAATGGTGGAGGTCGCAGAAGCTTAAAAAAACGGTTTAAATGCCCCTTGGAAGAGACGTGAAGGTCGCAGTAGCTTAAAAAGATGTTTTTAATGCCCCTTGGAAGAGACGTGGAGGTCACAGTAGCTTAACACGACGGTTTAAATCCCCTTGGAGAAGTGGTGTAGGTCGCAGTAGCTTAACAATATGGTTTTAATGCCTCTTGGAAGAGACGTGGAGGTTGCAGCAGCTTAACATGACGGTTTAAGTGCCCATTGGAAGAGACGTGGAGGTCGCAGTAGCTTAAAAACACGGTTTTAATACCCCTTGGGAGATCGGTGCAGGTCGCAGTAGCTTAAAAACACGGTTTTTATGCCCGTTGGAAGAGATGTAGAGGTCACAGTGTAATAAAAAGACAATATCAATGCCCCTTGAAAATGTGGTGGAGGTCGCAGTAGCTTAACAAGATGGTTTTAATGCCCCTGAGAAAAGTGGTGGAGGTCGCAGTAGCTTAACAAGACGTTTTTAAAACCCCTTGGAGAAGTGGTGGAGGTCTCAGTAGGTTAAGAAGACAGTTTTAATGCCCCTTGGTAGAATTGTGGAGGTCGCAGTAGCTTAATAAGACGGTTTAAATGTCCCTTGGAAGAGACGTGGAGGTCGAAGTAGCTTAAAAAGACCGTTTTAGTGCCGCTTGGAAGAGAGGTGCAAGTCGCAGTAGCTTAAAAAGACGGTTTTTATGCCCCTTGGAAGAGACGTGGAGGTCACAGTGGAATAAAAAGACAATATCAATGCCCCTTAAAAATGTGGTGGAGGTCGCAATAGCTTAACAAGACGGTTTTAATGACCCTGGGAAAAGTGGAGGAGGTCGCAGTAGCTTAACAAGACGGTTTTAATGCCCCTTGGAGAAGTGGTGGAGGTCGCAGTAGCTTAACAAGACGTTTTTAATACCCCTTGGAGAAGTGATGGAGGTCGCAGTAGCTTAAAAAGACGGTTTTAATGCCCCTTGGAAGAGACATGGAGGTCGCAGTAGCTTAACAAGACGGTTTTAATGCCCCTTGGAAGAGACGTGGAGGTTGCAGTAGCTTAACGAGACAGTTTTATTGCCCCTTGGAGAAGTGGTGGAGGTGGCAGTAGCTTAAAAAGACGGTTTTAATGCCCCTTGGAAGAGACTTGGAGGTGGCATTAGCTTAAAAAGACAATTTTAATGCCTCTTGGAAGAGACGTGGAGGTTCAGTAGCTTAACAAGACGGTTTTAATGCCCCTTGGAAGAGACGTGGAGGTTGCAGTAGCTTAACAAGACGGTTTTAATGCACCTTGGAGAAGTGGTGGAGGTCGCAGTAGCTTTAAAACATGGTTTTAATGCCCCTTGGAAGATACGTGGAGGTTGCAGTAGCTTAACAAGACGGTTTTAATGCCCCTTGGAAAAGATGTGGAGGTCTCAGTTGCTTAACAAGATGGTTTAAATGCCCCTTGGAAGTGACGGGGAGGTCGCAGTAGCTTAACAAGATGGTTTAATGCCCCTTGGAAAAATGGTGGAGGTCACAGTAGCTTAACAAGACAGTTTAAATGCCCCTTGGAAGAGACGTGGAGGTCGCAGTTGCTTAAAATGACGGTTTTAATGCCCCTTGGAAGAGCGGTGGAGGTCGCAATAGCTTAAGAAAATGGTTTTAATGCCCCTTGAAAAAGTGGTGGAGGTCGCAGTAGCTTAACAAGACGGTTTTAATGCCCTTGGAGAGGTAATGGAGGTCTCAGTTGCTTAAAAAGATGGTTTAAATGCCCCTTGGAAGAGATGTGGAGGTCGCAGTAGTTTAAAAAGTCGGTTTTAATGCCCCTGGGAAAAGTGGTGGAGGTCGCAGTAGCTTAACAAGACGGTTTTAATGCCCCTTGGAGAAGTGGTGGAGGTCTCAGTTGCTTAACAAGATGGTTTAAATGCCCCTTGGAAGAGACATGGAGGTTGCAGTAGCTTAACAAGACGGTTTTAATGCCCCTTGGAAAAGATGTGGAGGTCTCAGTTGCTAAACAAGATGGTTTAAATGCCCCTTGGAAGAGACGTGGAGGTCGCAGTTGCTTAACAAGACGGTTTTAATGCCCCTTGGAGAAGTGGTGGAGGTCTCAGTTGCTTAACAAGATGGTTTAAATGCCCCTTGGAAGAGACGTGGAGGTCGCAGTGGAATAAAAAGACAATATCAATGCCCCTTGAAAATGTGGTGGAGGTCGCAGTAGCTTAACAAGACGTTTTTATTACCCCTTGGAGAAGTGGTGGAGGTCGCAGTAGCTTAACAAGACAGTTTTAATGCCCCTTGGAAGAGACGTGGAGGTTCAGTAGCTTAACAAGACGGTTTTTATGCCCCTTGGAAGAGAAGTGGAGGTTGCAGTAGCTTAACAAGACGGTTTTAATGCACCTTGGAGAAGTGGTGGAGGTCGCAGTAGCTTTAAAACATGGTTTTAATGCCCCTTGGAAGAGACGTGGAGGTTGCAGTAGCTTAACAAGACGGTTTTAATGCCCCTTGGAAAAGTGGTGGAAGTCTCAGTTGCTTAACAAGATGGTTTAAATGCCCCTTGGAAGAGACGGGGAGGTCGCAGTAGCTTAACAAGATGGTTTTAATGCCCCTTGAAAGAATGGTGGAGGTCACAGTAGCTTAACAAGACGATTTTAATGTCCCTTGGAAGAGCGGTGGAGGTCGCAATAGCTTAAGAAAATGGTTATAATGCTCCTGGAAAAAGTGGTGGAGGTCGCAGTAGCTTAACAAGATGGTTTTAATGCAGGTCTCAGTTGCTTAAAAAGACGGTTTAAATGCCCCTTGGAAGAGATGTGGAGGTCGAAGTCGCTTAACAAGTCGGTTTTAATGACCCTGGGAAAAGTGGAGGAGGTCGCAGTAGCTTAACAAGACGGTTTTAATGCCCCTTGGAGAAGTGGTGGAGGTCGCAGTAGCTTAACAAGACGTTTTTAATACCCCTTGGAGAAGTGATGGAGGTCGCAGTAGCTTAAAAAGACGGTTTTAATGCCCCTTGGAAGAGACATGGAGGTCGCAGTAGCTTAACAAGACGGTTTTAATGCCCCTTGGAAGAGACGTGGAGGTTGCAGTAGCTTAACGAGACAGTTTTATTGCCCCTTGGAGAAGTGGTGGAGGTGGCAGTAGCTTAAAAAGACGGTTTTAATGCCCCTTGGAAGAGACTTGGAGGTGGCATTAGCTTAAAAAGACAATTTTAATGCCCCTTGGAAGAGACATGGAGGTTCAGTAGCTTAACAAGACGGTTTTTATGCCCCTTGGAAGAGACGTGGAGGTTGCAGTAGCTTAACAAGACGGTTTTAATGCACCTTGGAGAAGTGGTGGAGGTCGCAGTAGCTTTAAAACATGGTTTTAATGCCCCTTGGAAGAGACGTGGAGGTTGCAGTAGCTTAACAAGACGGTTTTAATGCCCCTTGGAAAAGTGGTGGATGTCTCAGTTGCTTAACAAGATGGTTTAAATGCCCCTTAGAAGAGACGGGGAGGTCGCAGTAGCTTAACAAGATGGTTTTAATGCCCCTTGGAAAAATGGTGGAGGACACAGTAGCTTAACAAGACGGTTTAAATGCCCCTTGGAAGAGACGTGTAGGTCGCAGTTGTTTAAAATGACGGTTTTAATGCCCCTTGGAAGAGCGGTGGAGGTCGCAATAGCTTAAGAAAATGGTTTTAATGCCCCTTGAAAAAGTGGTGGAGGTCGCAGTAGCTTAACAAGACGGTTTTAATGCCCTTGGAGAGGTAATGGAGGTCTCAGTTGCTTAAAAAGACGGTTTAAATGCCCCTTGGAAGAGATGTGGAGGTCGCAGTAGTTTAAAAAGTCGGTTTTAATGCCCCTGGGAAAAGTGGTGGAGGTCGTAGTAGCTTAACAAGACGGTTTTAATGCCCCTTGGAGAAGTGGTGGAGGTCTCAGTTGCTTAACAAGATGGTTTAAATGCCCCTTGGAAGAGACGTGGAGGTCGCAGTGGAATAAAAAGACAATATCAATGCCCCTTGAAAATGTGGTGGAGGTCGCAGTAGCTTAACAAGACGTTTTTATTACCCCTTGGAGAAGTGGTGGAGGTCGCAGTAGCTTAACAAGACAGTTTTAATGCCCCTTGGAAGAGACGTGGAGGTTCAGTAGCTTAACAAGACGGTTTTTATGCCCCTTGGAAGAGAAGTGGAGGTTGCAGTAGCTTAACAAGACGGTTTTAATGCACCTTGGAGAAGTGGTGGAGGTCGCAGTAGCTTTAAAACATGGTTTTAATGCCCCTTGGAAGAGACGTGGAGGTTGCAGTAGCTTAACAAGACGGTTTTAATGCCCCTTGGAAAAGTGGTGGAAGTCTCAGTTGCTTAACAAGATGGTTTAAATGCCCTTTGGAAGAGACGGGGAGGTCGCAGTAGCTTAACAAGATGGTTTTAATGCCCCTTGAAAGAATGGTGGAGGTCACAGTAGCTTAACAAGACGATTTTAATGTCCCTTGGAAGAGCGGTGGAGGTCGCAATAACTTAAGAAAATGGTTATAATGCTCCTGGAAAAAGTGGTGGAGGTCGCAGTAGCTTAACAAGATGGTTTTAATGCATCTTGGAGAGGTAATGGAGGTCTCAGTTGCTTAAAAAGACGGTTTAAATGCCCCTTGGAAGAGATGTGGAGGTCGAAGTCGCTTAACAAGTCGGTTTTAATGCCCCTTGGAAAAGTGGTGGAGGTCGCAGTAGCTTAAAAAGACGGTTTTAATGCCCCTTGGAGAAGTGGTGGAGGTCTCAGTTGCTTAACAAGATTGTATAAATGCCCCTTGGAAGAGACATGAAGGTCGCAGTAGCTTAACAAGACAGTTTTAATGTCCTTTGGAAGAATGGTGGAGGTCGCAGAAGCTTAAAAAAACGGTTTAAATGCCCCTTGGAAGAGACGTGAAGGTCGCAGTAGCTTAAAAAGATGTTTTTAATGCCCCTTGGAAGAGACGTGGAGGTCACAGTAGCTTAACACGACGGTTTAAATCCCCTTGGAGAAGTGGTGTAGGTCGCAGTAGCTTAACAATATGGTTTTAATGCCTCTTGGAAGAGACGTGGAGGTTGCAGCAGCTTAACATGACGGTTTAAGTGCCCATTGGAAGAGACGTGGAGGTCGCAGTAGCTTAAAAACACGGTTTTAATACCCCTTGGGAGATCGGTGCAGGTCGCAGTAGCTTAAAAACACGGTTTTTATGCCCGTTGGAAGAGATGTAGAGGTCACAGTGTAATAAAAAGACAATATCAATGCCCCTTGAAAATGTGGTGGAGGTCGCAGTAGCTTAACAAGATGGTTTTAATGCCCCTGAGAAAAGTGGTGGAGGTCGCAGTAGCTTAACAAGACGTTTTTAAAACCCCTTGGAGAAGTGGTGGAGGTCTCAGTAGGTTAAGAAGACAGTTTTAATGCCCCTTGGTAGAATTGTGGAGGTCGCAGTAGCTTAATAAGACGGTTTAAATGTCCCTTGGAAGAGACGTGGAGGTCGAAGTAGCTTAAAAAGACCGTTTTAGTGCCGCTTGGAAGAGAGGTGCAAGTCGCAGTAGCTTAAAAAGACGGTTTTTATGCCCCTTGGAAGAGACGTGGAGGTCACAGTGGAATAAAAAGACAATATCAATGCCCCTTAAAAATGTGGTGGAGGTCGCAATAGCTTAACAAGACGGTTTTAATGACCCTGGGAAAAGTGGAGGAGGTCGCAGTAGCTTAACAAGACGGTTTTAATGCCCCTTGGAGAAGTGGTGGAGGTCGCAGTAGCTTAACAAGACGTTTTTAATACCCCTTGGAGAAGTGATGGAGGTCGCAGTAGCTTAAAAAGACGGTTTTAATGCCCCTTGGAAGAGACATGGAGGTCGCAGTAGCTTAACAAGACGGTTTTAATGCCCCTTGGAAGAGACGTGGAGGTTGCAGTAGCTTAACGAGACAGTTTTATTGCCCCTTGGAGAAGTGGTGGAGGTGGCAGTAGCTTAAAAAGACGGTTTTAATGCCCCTTGGAAGAGACTTGGAGGTGGCATTAGCTTAAAAAGACAATTTTAATGCCTCTTGGAAGAGACGTGGAGGTTCAGTAGCTTAACAAGACGGTTTTAATGCCCCTTGGAAGAGACGTGGAGGTTGCAGTAGCTTAACAAGACGGTTTTAATGCACCTTGGAGAAGTGGTGGAGGTCGCAGTAGCTTTAAAACATGGTTTTAATGCCCCTTGGAAGATACGTGGAGGTTGCAGTAGCTTAACAAGACGGTTTTAATGCCCCTTGGAAAAGATGTGGAGGTCTCAGTTGCTTAACAAGATGGTTTAAATGCCCCTTGGAAGTGACGGGGAGGTCGCAGTAGCTTAACAAGATGGTTTAATGCCCCTTGGAAAAATGGTGGAGGTCACAGTAGCTTAACAAGACAGTTTAAATGCCCCTTGGAAGAGACGTGGAGGTCGCAGTTGCTTAAAATGACGGTTTTAATGCCCCTTGGAAGAGCGGTGGAGGTCGCAATAGCTTAAGAAAATGGTTTTAATGCCCCTTGAAAAAGTGGTGGAGGTCGCAGTAGCTTAACAAGACGGTTTTAATGCCCTTGGAGAGGTAATGGAGGTCTCAGTTGCTTAAAAAGATGGTTTAAATGCCCCTTGGAAGAGATGTGGAGGTCGCAGTAGTTTAAAAAGTCGGTTTTAATGCCCCTGGGAAAAGTGGTGGAGGTCGCAGTAGCTTAACAAGACGGTTTTAATGCCCCTTGGAGAAGTGGTGGAGGTCTCAGTTGCTTAACAAGATGGTTTAAATGCCCCTTGGAAGAGACATGGAGGTTGCAGTAGCTTAACAAGACGGTTTTAATGCCCCTTGGAAAAGATGTGGAGGTCTCAGTTGCTAAACAAGATGGTTTAAATGCCCCTTGGAAGAGACGGGGAGGTCGCAGTAGCTTAACAAGATGGTTTTAATGCCCCTTGGAAAAATGGTGGAGGTCACAGTAGCTTAACAAGACGGTTTAAATGCCCCTTGGAAGAGACGTGGAGGTCGCAGTTGCTTAAAATGACGGTTTTAATGCCCCTTGGAAGAGCGGTGGAGGTCGCAATAGCTTAAGAAAATGGTTTTAATGCCCCTTGAAAAAGTGGTGGAGGTCGCAGTAGCTTAACAAGACGGTTTTAATGCCCTTGGAGAGGTAATGGAGGTCTCAGTTGCTTAAAAAGACGGTTTAAATGCCCCTTGGAAGAGATGTGGAGGTCGCAGTAGTTTAAAAAGTCGGTTTAAATGCCCCTGGGAAAAGTGGTGGAGGTCGCAGTAGCTTAACAAGACGGTTTTAATGCCCCTTGGAGAAGTGGTGGAGGTCTCAGTTGCTTAACAAGATGGTTTAAATGCCCCTTGGAAGAGACATGGAGGTCGCAGTAGCTTAACAAGATGGTGTTAATGCCCCTTGGAAGAATGGTGGAGGTCGCAGTAGCTTAATAAGACTGTTTAAATGCCCCTTGGAAGAGACGTGGAGGTCGCAGTGGAATAAAAAGACAATATCAATGCCCCTTGAAAATGTGGTGGAGGTCGCAGTAGCTTAACAAGACGGTTTTATTCCCCCTTGGAGAAGTGGTGGAGGTCGCAGTAGCTTAACAAGACGTTTTTATTACCCCTTGGAGAAGTGGTGGAGGTCGCAGTAGCTTAATAAGACAGTTTTAATGCCCCTTGGAAGAGATGTGGAGGTTGCAGTAGCTTATCGAGACAATTTTGATGCCCCTTGGAGAAGTGGTGGAGGTGGCAGTAACTTAAAAATACGGTTTTAATGCCCCTTTTAAGAGACTTGGAGGTGGCAGTAGCTTAAAAAGACGATTTTAATGCCCCTTGGAAGAGACGTGAAGGTTCAGTAGCTTAACAAGACGGTTTTAATGCCCCTTGGAAGAGACGTGGAGGTTGCAGTAGCTTAACAAGACGGTTATAATGCACCTTGGAGAAGTGGTGGAGGTTGCAGTAGCTTTAAAACATGGTTTTAATGCCCCTTGGAAGAGACTTGGAGGTTGCAGTAGCTTAACAAGACGGTTTTAATGCCCCTTGGAAAAGTGGTGGAAGTCTCAGTTGCTTAACAAGATGGTTTAAATGCCCCTTGGAAGAGACAGGGAGGTCGCAGTAGCTTAACAAGATGGTTTTAATGCCCCTTGAAAGAATGGTGGAGGTCACAGTAGCTTAACAAGACGGTTTTAATGCCCCTTGGAAGAGCGGTGGAGGTCGCAATAGCTTAAGAAAATGGTTATAATGCCTCTGGAAAAAGTGGTGGAGGTCGCAGTAGCTTAACAAGACGGTTTTAATGCATCTTGGACAGATAATGGAGGTCTCAGTTGCTTAAAAAGACGGTTTAAATGCCCCTTGGAAGAGATGTGGAGGTCGCAGTCGCTTAACAAGTCGGTTTTAATGCCCCTTGGAAAAGTGGTGGAGGTCGCAGTAGCTTAAAAAGACGGTTTTAATGCCCATTGGAGAAGTGGTGGAGGTCTCATTTGCTTAACAAGATTGTTTAAATGCCCCTTGGAAGAGACATGAAGGTCGCAGTAGCTTAACAAGATGGTTTTAATGCCCCTTGGAAGAATGGTGGAGGTCGCAGTTGCTTAATAATACTGTTTAAATGCCCCTTGGAAGAGACGTGGAGGTCGCAGTGGAATAAAAAGACAATATCATTGCCCCTTGGAAATGTGGTGGAGGTCGGAGTAGCTTAACAAGACGGTTTTAATGCCCCTGAGAAAAGTGGTGGAGGTCGCTGTAGCTTAACAAGACGTTTTTAATACCCCTTGGAGAAGTGGTGGAGGGGGCAGTAACTTAACAAGACGGTTTTAATGCCCCTTGGAGAAGAGGTGGAGTTCGCAGTAGCATAAAAAGATGGTTTTAATGCCCCTTAGAAGAGACTTGGAGGTCGCAGTAGCTTAACAAGAAGGTTTTAATGCCCCATGGTAGAGACGTGGAGGTCGCAGCAGCTTAAAAAGACGGTTTTAATGCACCTTGGAGAAGTGGTGGAGGTCGCAGTAGCTTTACAAGACGCTTTTAATGCCCCTTGGAAGAGACGTGTAGGTCGCAGTAGCTTAACAAGACGGTTTTAATACCACTTCGAAGAGACGTGAAGGTCGCAGTAGCTTATCAAGACCGTTTTAATGCCCCTTGGAAGAGACATGGAGGTTGCAGTTGCTTAACAAGATGGTTTAAATGCCCCTTGGAAGAGACGTGGAGGTTGCAGTAGCTTAACAAGACGGTTTTAATGCCCCTTTCAAGAAAGGTTGAGGTTGTAGTAGCTTAGCAAGACGGTTTACATGGCCCTTGGAAGAGACGTGGAGGTAGCAGAAGCTTAAAAAGATGGTTTTAATGCTCCTTGTAAGAGCAGTGGAGGTTGCAGTAGCTTATCAAGACAGTTTTAATGCCCCTGGGAATAGTGGTGGAGGTCGCAGTAGCTTAACATCACGGTATTAATGCCAATTGGAGTAGTGGCGGAGGTCTCAGTTGCTTAAAAAGACAGTTTAAATGCCCCTTGGAAGAGACCTGGAGGTCGCATAAGCTTAGAAAGATGATTTAATGCCCCTTGGAAGAATAGTGGAGGTCGCAGTAGCTAAACAAGACGGTTTAATTGCCCCTTGGAGAAGTGGCGGAGGTCGCAGTAGCTTAACAAGATTGTTTGAATGCCCATTGGAAGAGACGTGGAGGTTGCAGTAGCTTAACAAGACCGTTTAAATGCCCCTTGGAAGAGACGTGGAGGTTGCAGTAGCTTAACAAGATGGTTTTAATGCCACTTGGAAAAGTGGTGGAGGTCGCAGTAGCTTAACAAGACGGTATTAATTCCCCTTAGAGAAGTGCTGCAGTTCTCAGATGCTTAACAACACGTCTTAAATGCCCCTTGGAAGAGACGTGGAGGTCGCAGTAGCTTAACAAGACAGTTTTAATGCCCTTGGAAGAATGGTGGAGGTCGCAGGAGCTTAACAAGACGGTTTAAATGCCCCTTGGAAGAGACGTGGAGGTCGCAGTGGAATAAAAAGACAATATCAATGCCCCTTGAAAATGTGGTGGAGGTCGCAGTAGCTTAACAAGACAGTTTTAATGCCCCTTGGAGAAGTGGTGGAGGTCGCAGTAGCTTAACAAGACGTTTTTAATACCCCTTGGAGAAGTGGTGGAGGTCGCAGTAGCTTAACAAGACGGTTTTAATGCCCCTTGGAAGAGACGTGGAGGTTGCAGTAGCTTATCGAGACAGTTTTGATGCCCCTTGGAGAAGTGGTGGAGGTGGCAGTAACTTAAAAAGACGGTTTTAATGCCCCTTGGAAGAGACTTGGAGGTGGCAGTAGCTTAAAAAGACGATTTTAATGCCCCTTGGAAGAGACGTGGAGGTTCAGTAGCTTAACAAGACGGTTTTAATGCCCCTTGGAAGAGACGTGTAGGTCGCAGTAGCTTAACAAGACGGTTTTAATACCACTTCGAAGAGACGTGAAGGTCGCAGTAGCTTATCAAGACCGTTTTAATGCCCCTTGGAAGAGACATGGAGGTTGCAGTTGCTTAACAAGATGGTTTAAATGCCCCTTGGAAGAGACGTGGAGGTTGCAGTAGCTTAACAAGACGGTTTTAATGCCCCTTTCAAGAAAGGTTGAGGTTGTAGTAGCTTAGCAAGACGGTTTACATGGCCCTTGGAAGAGACGTGGAGGTAGCAGAAGCTTAAAAAGATGGTTTTAATGCTCCTTGTAAGAGCAGTGGAGGTTGCAGTAGCTTATCAAGACAGTTTTAATGCCCCTGGGAATAGTGGTGGAGGTCGCAGTAGCTTAACATCACGGTATTAATGCCCATTGGAGTAGTGGCGGAGGTCTCAGTTGCTTAAAAAGACAGTTTAAATGCCCCTTGGAAGAGACCTGGAGGTCGCATAAGCTTAGCAAGATGATTTAATGCCCCTTGGAAGAATAGTGGAGGTCGCAGGAGCTAAACAAGACGGTTTAAATGCCCCTTGGAGAAGTGGCGGAGATCGCAGTAGCTTAACAAGATTGTTTGAATGCCCATTGGAAGAGACGTGGAGGTTGCAGTAGCTTAACAAGACCGTTTAAATGCCCCTTGGAAGAGACGTGGAGGTTGCAGTAGCTTAACAAGATGGTTTTAATGCCACTTGGAAAAGTGGTGGAGGTCGCAGTAGCTTAACAAGACGGTATTAATGCCCCTTAGAGAAGTGCTGCAGTTCTCAGATGCTTAACAACACGTCTTAAATGCCCCTTGGAAGAGACGTGGAGGTCGCAGTAGCTTAACAAGACAGTTTTAATGTCCCTTGGAAGAATGGTGGAGGTCGCAGGAGCTTAACAAGACGGTTTAAATGCCCCTTGGAAGAGACGTGGAGGTCGCAGTGGAATAAAAAGACAATATCAATGCCCCTTGAAAATGTGGTGGAGGTTGCAGTAGCTTAACAAGACAGTTTTAATGCCCTTTGGAGAAGTGGTGGAGGTCGCAGTCGCTTAACAAGACGTTTTTAATACCCCTTGGAGAAGTGGTGGAGGTCGCAGTAGCTTAACAAGACGGTTTTAATGCCCCTTGGAAGAGACGTGGAGGTTGCAGTAGCTTATCGAGACAGTTTTGATGCCCCTTGGAGAAGTGGTGGAGGTGGCAGTAACTTAAAAAGACGGTTTTAATGCCCCTTGGAAGAGACTTGGAGGTGGCAGTAGCTTAAAAAGACGATTTTAATGCCCCTTGGAAGAGACGTGGAGGTTCAGTAGCTTAACAAGACGGTTTTAATGCCCCTTGGAAGAGACGTGGAGGTTGTAGTAGCTTAACAAGACGGTTTTAATGCACCTTGGAGAAGTGGTGGAGGTCGCAGTAGCTTTAAAACATGGTTTTAATGCCCCTTGGAAGAGACGTGGAGGTTGCAGTAGCTTAACAAGACTGTTTTAATGCCCCTTGGAAAAGTGGTGGAAGTCTCAGTTGATTAACAAGATGGTTTAAATGCCTCTTGGAAGAGACGGGGAGGTCGCAGTAGCTTAACAAGATGGTTTTAATGCCCCTTGAAAGAATGGTGGAGGTCACAGTAGCTTAACAAGACGGTTTTAATGCCCCTTGGAAGAGCGGTGGAGGTCGCAATAGCTTAAGAAAATGGTTATAATGCCCCTGGAAAAAGTGGTGGAGGTCGCAGTAGCTTAACAAGACGGTTTTAATGCATCTTGGAGAGGTAATGGAGGTCTCAGTTGCTTAAAAAGACGGTTTAAATGCCCCTTGGAAGAGATGTGGAGGTCGCAGTCGCTTAACAAGTCGGTTTTAATGCCCCTTGGAAAAGTGGTGGAGGTCGCAGTAGCTTAAAAAGACGGTTTTAATGCCCCTTGGAGAAGTGGTGGAGGTCTCAGTTGCTTAACAAGATTGTTTAAATGCCCCGTGGAAGAGACATGAAGGTCGCAGTAGCTTAAAAAGATGGTTTTATTGCCCCTTGGAAGAATGGTGGAGGTCGCAGTAGCTTAATAAGACTGTTTAAATGCCCCTTGGAAGAGACGTGGACGTCGCAGTGGAATAAAAAGACAATATCAATGCCCCTTGGAAATGTGGTGGAGGTCGGAGTAGCTTAACAAGACGGTGTTAATGCCCCTGAGAAAAGTGGTGGAGGTCGCTGTAGCTTAACAAGACATTTTTAATACCCCTTGGAGAAGTGGTGGAGGGGGCAGTAGCTTAACAAGACGGTTTTAATGCCCCTTGGAAAAGAGGTGGAGGTCGCAGTAGCATAAAAAGATGGTTTTAATGCCCCTTAGAAGAGACTTGGAGGTCGCAGTAGCTTAACAAGGAGGTTTTAATGCCCCATGGTAGAGACGTGGAGGTCGCAGCAGCTTAAAAAGACGGTTTTAATGCCCCTTGGAGAAGTGGTGGAGGTCGCAGTTGCTTTACAAGACGCTTTTAATGCCCCTTGGAAGAGACGTGTAGGTCGCAGTAGCTTAACAAGACGGTTTTAATACCACTTCGAAGAGACGTGAAGGTCGCAGTAGCTTATCAAGACCGTTTTAATGCCCCTTGGAAGAGACATGGAGGTTGCAGTTGCTTAACAAGATGGTTTAAATGCCTCTTGGAAGAGACGTGGAGGTTGCAGTAGCTTAACAAAACGGTTTTAATGCCCCTTTCAAGAAAGGTTGAGGTTGTAGTAGCTTAACAAGACGGTTTAAATGGCCCTTGGAAGAGACGTGGAGGTAGCAGAAGCTTAAAAAGATGGTTTTAATGCTCCTTGTAAGAGCAGTGGAGGTCGCAGTAGCTTATCAAGACAGTTTTAATGCCCCTGGGAATAGTGGTGGAGGTCGCAGTAGCTTAACATCATGGTATTAATGCCCATTGGAGTAGTGGCGGAGGTCTCAGTTGCTTAAAAAGACGGTTTAAATGCCCCTTGGAAGAGACCTGGAGGTCGCAGAAGCTTAGCAAGATGATTTAATGCCCCTTGGAAGAATAGTGGAGGTCGCAGTAGCTAAACAAGACGGTTTAAATGCCCCTTGGAGAAGTGGCGGAGGTCGCAGTAGCTTAACAAGATTGTTTGAATGCCCATTGGAAGAGACGTGGAGGTTGCAGTAGCTTAACAAGACCGTTTAAATGCCCCTTGGAAGAGACGTGGAGGTTGCAGTAGCTTAACAAGGTGGTTTTAATGCCACTTGATGAAGTGGTGGAGGTCGCAGTAGCTTAACAAGACGGTATTAATGCCCCTTAGAGAAGTGCTGGAGTTCTCAGATGCTTAACAAGACGGTTTAAATGCCCCTTGGAAGAGACGTGGAGGTCGCAGTAGCTTAACAAGACAGTTTTAATGTCCCTTGGAAGAATGGTGGAGGTCGCAGGAGCTTAACAAGACGATTTAAATGCCCCTTGGAAGAGACGTGAAGGTCGCTGAAGCTTAAAAAGACGTTTTTAATGCCCCTTGGAATAGACATGGAGGTCGCAGTAGCTTAACACGACGGTTTAAATGCTCCTTGGAAAAGTGGCGGAGGTCGCAGTAGCTTAACAAGATGGTTTTAATGCCCCTTGGAAGAGACGTGGAAGTTGCAGTAGCTTAACAAGACGGTTTAAATGCCTCTTGGAAGAGACGTGGAGGTTGCAGTAGATTAACACGACAGTTTAAATGCCCGTTGGAAGAGACGTGGAGGTTGCAGTAGTTTAACAAGACATTTTAAATGCCCCTTGGAAGAGACTTGGAGGGCGCAGTAGCTTAAGAAGACGGTTTTAATGCCCCGTGGAAGAATGGTGGAGGTCGCAGTAGCTTAACAAGATGATTTTAATACCCCTTACAAGAGTCATGCAGTACAGCATATTAAAAACATTATTCCCATTATTCGGGAGTGGGTCTCCCATTGTCTTTGCCTATGCCTTCCAAGCAAAAGCTGGCAAAAATTAGGATGGAGGAATTTTCAATGCTGGCAACACGGACCTCTGTCACCCTGGTGGTATAGTGGTGGTGGAGGCTGAGGATAAGGAGAAGAGCAAAATACAGCCGAAATGAGGAAGCGTATACCCATGTGTGGGTGTGAAGCGGTGCATGGGAATACAACTCCCGAAATAACACAGTGGATTTGACTTCATGTTACTCTGCTGTCATTTTTTGGTGATGAAAAGTCTGGCCCAATCCAGCCCTTGTTCATTTTGATAAGGGTCAGCTTGTCAGCATTGTCAGTTGACAGGCGAGTGCGCTTATCAGTTATAATTCCCCCAGCAGCACTAAAAACACGCTCCGATAACTCGCTAGCGGCAGGGCAGGCCAGGACCTACAAGGCGCACAGAGCGAGTTCATTCCAAGTGTCCAGCTTGGATACCCAATAATTAAAAGGCACAGAGAAATCACAGAGGACGCTCGTACAGTCGGCAAGGTACTCCCTCACCATCTTTTGAAACTTTCCACTCCTTGTGAGTGTACCCCACGCCTCAGGGCCTATAAGCTGGGCAGGTCTCAGAAAACTGTCTCAGAATGTTGACAGTGTTCCCCAGTCTCTACTGGATTGGAGTTGCGTCTCTCTCGCCTGTATTCCTTGGTTGGTCAACGAACTGTGATCTCTGCCGCTAGCGTGTTCAGATGGGAATTTTTTTAACAGTTCTGCAGCAAGGGCCTTCTGGTACTGCCACATTTTTGTAGACCTCTCCACCTCAGGAATAAGAGAGTGAAAGTTGTCCTTGTAGCGGGGGTCTAAAAGTGTCACCAACCAGTAATGACTGTCACCCAACATTTTGACAACGCGAGGGTCTCGGTTAAGGCAGAGTAACATAAAGTCAGCCATGCGTGCCAGACTGATAACGGGCAAGACTTCCGTGTCCTAACCAAGATGACGACTGACCATGCTCTCCTCCTCCTCCTCCCCCCTGTCCTCAGGCCACCCACCCTGAATTGACTGTATGACAGTTGTACATGTACTACCATCTACAGCGCATGATACCAGCTCCTGTTCTTCCTCCTCCTCCTCCTCCTCTCCCTCATTGTCCCCCAATGCGCATTGGGATGAGATGAGGCTGGGCTGTGTGTAATCGCCCGCTACGGCTTCT
The DNA here is from genome assembly GCF_046119375.1 of Phyllobates terribilis. Classification (NCBI taxonomy): domain Eukaryota; kingdom Metazoa; phylum Chordata; class Amphibia; order Anura; family Dendrobatidae; genus Phyllobates; species Phyllobates terribilis. The sequence continues at coordinate 326,343,520 of NW_027362763.1, read as the reverse complement.
TAATCCATCTCATCATACCCTGGCAGCAGAGAGTGTTGCAAAAGACAGACAAGTGGGATGCTGACACTATTGATGGCGTCATCACCACTCACCATCTTGGTGGACTCCTCAAAGTTTGTCAGGATGGTACAAACAGTACAGACCAAAAGTTTGGACACACGTTCTTATTTAAAGATTTTTCACACTGAAGTCATCAATACTATGAATTAACACATGTGGAATTATATACTTAACAAAAAAGTGTGAAACAACTGAAAATATGTCTTATATTCTAGGTTCTTCAAAGTAGCCACCTTTTGCTTTGATGACTGCTTTACACACTCTTGGCATTCTCTTGATGAGATTCAAGAGGTAGTCACCGGAAATGGTTTTCACTTCACAGGTGTGCCCTGTCAGGTTTAATAAGTGGGATTTCTTGCCTTATAAATGGGGTTGGGACCATCAGTTGTGTTTGTGCAGAAGTCTGGTGGATACACAGCTGATAGTCCTACTGAATAGACTGTTAGAATTTGTATTATGGCAAGAAAAAATCAGCTAAGTAAAGAAAAATGAGTGGCCATCATTACTTTAAGAAATTATGGTCAGTAAGTCTGAAAAATTGGGAAAACTTTGAAAGTGTCCACAAGTGCAGTTGCAAAAACCATCAAGCGCTACAAAGAAACTGGCTCACATGAGGAATGCCCCAGGAAAGGAAGACCAAGAGTCACCTCTGCTTCTGAGGATAAGTTTATCTGAGTCAAAAGCCTCAGAAATCGCAGGTTAACAATAGAGATGAGCGTTGTTCTACTCGAACTGTTCGCCAATCTCAAATTCGAGCTGTTTTGGGCGGTGTTCGAGCCGTTCGGCGAACACGAACAATTTGAGAAAAATTCGGCTGTTCGAGGTTATGTTCGATAACTGTTCGTGCACCAAAATCATAACTGGATTTTTTCTCAGTAATGATGAAAATTAATGTTAATACGCAGTTTGAGTGTACAGCGGGGTGGGGGGAGGGGCAGGGGATGGATCTCTTCAGGAATGATGAAGATCTCCATTTTTTTTTCTCTTTCCCGCATTTACAGTAGGGAGATGCAATCTGTCAGCCTATCAGCAGCGCACACACGGAGCGAAGTGCTTTTTTTCACACAAGCAAGGGCATGTGTCATTGGCAGTGTATGTCACATGTCCTTGCCCTATAAGACCAAGCCATTTTCCCTAGCTTGGGAGTAGGGAATAGTTGTGATTGCAGTCCTTTTAAGGACTAGGTTACAGCATTTCCTACGACTTTTATCAGGCAGGTCTGTGCTCTTAAATAGATAGATTGTGGGAGTAAAGACTAATTGTAATTGGAGTCCTTTTCAGGACTAGGTTACATCAGTTCCTATCAGTTTTTGCCAGGCAGGTCTGTGCCAGTGCTGTGCAAGTTTTTTTCACAGCATTTGGCTGAATCTAGCAAAGCTAATCCTTTTTGGCCTATTGCAGAGTGTGTTAGTCAGTGGAGTAGCCTATCTGTGTTGCAAGATATACCACCTGTGTATAGAATACCAATTTTTTTACTGCACCTAGTGAAGTAAAATCTTTTGGGCATAGCATCATTCTATTAGTCCATCTATACTGACCTCCATCAGGTTGCAAATTGAATATAATTTTTTTCTGCATCTACCTCTGAAAAAATATTGGGCTTCTAGCTGTGTGTGGGACTTGTTCTATTAGTCCATCTATACTGACCTCCATCAGGTTGCAAACTGAATATATTTTTTTCTGCATCTACCTCTGAAAAAATATTGGGCTTCTAGCTGTGTGTGGGACTTGTTCTATTAATCCATCTATACAGACCTCCATCAGGTTGCAAACTGAATATATTTTTTTCTGCATCTACCTCTGAAAAAATATTGGGCTTCTAGCTGTGTGTGGGGCTTGTTGTATTAGTCCATCTATACTGACCTCCATCAGGTTGCAAACTGAATATATTTTTTTCTGCATCTACCTCTGAAAAAATATTGGGCCTCTAGCTGTGTGTGGGACTTGTTCTATGAATCCATCTATACAGACCTCCATCAGGTTGCAAACTGAATATATTTTTTTCTGCATCTACCTCTGAAAAAATATGTGGCCTTCTAGCAGTGTGTGGGACTTTCTCTATTAGTCCATCTATACTGACCTCCATCAGGTTGCAAATTAAAAATAATTTTTATCTGCATCTACAGTACCTCTGAAAAAATATTTGGGCTTCTAGCTGTGTGTGGGACTTGTTCTATTAGTCCATCTATACTGACCTCCATCAGGTTGCAAATTGAATATAATTTTTATCTGCATCTAGCTCTGAAAAAATATTTGGCCTTCTAGCAGTGTGTGGGACTTTCTCTATTAGTCCATCTATACTGACCTCCATCAGGTTGCAAATTGAATATAATTTTTATCTGCATCTAGCTCTGAAAAAATATTTGGCCTTCTAGCAGTGTGTGGGACTTTCTCTATTAGTCCATCTATACTGACCTCCATCAGGTTGCAAATTAAAAATAATTTTTATCTGCATCTACCTCTGAAAAAATATTTGGGCTTCTAGCTGTGTGTGGGACTTGTTCTATTACTCCATCTATACTGACCTCCATCAGGTTGCAAACTGAATATATTTTTTTCTGCATCTACCTCTGAAAAAATATTGGGCTTCTAGCTGTGTGTGGGACTTGTTCTATTAATCCATCTATACCTACCTCCATCAGGTTGCAAACTAAATATAATTTTTTTCTGCATCTAGCTCTGAAAAAATATTTGGCCTTCTAGCAGTGTGTGGGACTTCTTCTATTAGTCCACCTATACTGACCTCCATCAGGTTGAAAATTAAAAATAATTTTTATCTGCATCTACAGTACCTCTGAAAAAATATTTGGGCTTCTAGCTGTGTGTGGGACTTGTTCTATTAGTCCATCTATACTGACCTCCATCAGGTTGCAAATTGAATATAATTTTTATCTGCATCTAGCTCTGAAAAAATATTTGGCCTTCTAGCAGTGTGTGGGACTTTCTCTATTAGTCCATCTATACTGACCTCCATCAGGTTGCAAATTAAAAATAATTTTTATCTGCATCTAGCTCTGAAAAAATATTTGGCCTTCTAGCAGTGTGTGGGACTTTCTCTATTAGTCCATCTATACTGACCTCCATCAGGTTGCAAATTAAAAATAATTTTTATCTGAATCTACCTCTGAAAAAATATTTGGTCTTCTAGCTGTGTGTGGGACTTGTTCTATTAATCCATCTATACCTACCTCCATCAGATTGCAAACTGAATATAATTTTTTTCTGCATCTAGCTCTGAAAAAATATTTGGCCTTCTAGCAGTGTGTGGGACTTCTTCTATTAGTCCACCTATACTGACCTCCATCAGGTTGCAAATTCAAAATAATTTTTTGTCTGCATCTAGCTCTGAAAAAATATTTGGCCTTCTAGCAGTGTGTGGGACTTTCTCTATTAGTCCATCTATACTGACCTCCATCAGGTTGCAAACTGAATATATTTTTTTTCTGCATCTACCTCTGAAAAAATATTGGGCTTGTAGCTGTGTGTGGGACTTGTTCTATTAATCCATCTATACAGACCTCCATCAGGTTGCAAACTGAATAAAATTTTTTTCTGCAACTACCTCTGAAAAAATATTTGGGCTTCTAGCTGTGTGTGGGACTTGTTCTATTAGTCAATCTATACTGACCTCCATCAGGTTGCAAATTGAATATAATTTTTTTCTGCATCTAACCCAGCCAATAGTTTTGGCCTAATACCACAGTTTGGCCACTCAGCTCTGCTCAGTTCCCATCCATTGTTTTTTTGTGCAAACAACTCCAGAGTTGTGAATTAGTTAACCACCAAAATGAGTGGAAAAAGGCCTGCTGCTGGTGGAAAGGGGAATAGGGGTGTTGGGAAGGGGAAAAAAGGTTGTGTCCGTGGGGTAGGTGTTAAAGCAACAGTAACATCTGCAGAAGAAAGACCATCTTCCAGCCAAACTAAAATGTCTACTTCTTTTAGCGGACAATGTGATAAGATCCCTTTCTTACGGCCACGCCAATCGCTACAAATTCCAGATGAGGCACAAAAACAGCAGGTGCTTCAACGGATATCAAGTGCTCCTTTAAGTGGGCTCTCCTCCACATCAACTTCAACATCACAAATACTCCAGTCCTCAAAGGTGTCACCGCAATCGCACTTGCTTCCTCACAGCTCCCAAATCTCCAGCTGCCCGTCTGAGTATGAGGTAGATCAGATGGTTGAGTCTGCAGAGCTGTTTACTCATACTATAGCCTGGGAATCAGAGGTCGACTCCAGCGCTTCTGTGAATCCAGACGAGGAAATGATCTGCACTGATGTCCAGAATCTTTATGAGTCGGATCCAGGACCAGACGCAGAAGGTTCTGACCATAATGTAGACCCTCATTCCCAAACTGTAACTCCTGTTGGTGGAGACAATGAGGAAGACGATGATAAGACTCAAATACCTGATTGGAGCGACAACTTTAGTTTTTTCTCAGGGCAGGAACAGGTTGGCTCTGAGGACGACGGGTGTGATAACGCACAGGGTGATGATGATGAGGTTGGAGATCCCACTTACTGTCAACCCACAGTCAGCCAAGAGATGAGGTCAGCAGAGGAGGTGGAGGAAGATGCTAGTGACGACGGGGTCAGGTTGCGCCTTCCTGGACAGAGACGTAGTACTGGAAGCACGTCAACAACTGCATCCTCAAACACAACTCTGCCTCTCACCACAAGTCGTGGTGGCTCTTCAAGTCGCATGGGTGCTAAGCCTTGCATAGCCTGGGCATTTTTTCAGATCGATAAAGATGACCCAACTCGTGTTATCTGTAACATTTGTCAGCAAAAGCTAAGTAGAGGCCAAAAAATACATAGTTTGAGTACTTCATGCATGAACCGGCACATGGACATGAAGCATAAGTTGCAGTGGGAAGCTCAGTGTGCTACAATGTGGCCTAGCCGGCCGGGCCAACCACCGTCTGCCCTATCTTGTGCATCCGCGGCCTCTTCATCCTCTGTGACTGGGGGGACAGCAGTCACACCTGTTTTGGGGCGCAGACCTGCCACCTCTTTACCCGCAACAGCCAGCGTGATTGGCAGGTCATCATTTTCTTTGGAGGTGGTAACACCAGCTGGTGTTGAGCGCTGTCCGACATCGATAGCACCACCTTTGGATCAAGGCAACCTAACATGTCCGCCTGCATCTTCCTCACAGACCGGCAGTTTGCCGGGGACACCCTTATCAACCCCGTCTAAGCACAATAGCCAGCCCTCGGTCCCTCAGATGTGGACAAGTAAAAGACCATTTCCTCCTAGCCATGAGAAAGCTAAGAGGTTGAATTTCACCATCTGCAAGCTCTTGGCTACAGAAATGCTGCCTTTCCGCCTGGTGGACACAGAGGATTTTCGAGACCTTATGTCCGTCGCAGTGCCCCAGTACCAGATGCCCAGTCGGCACTACTTCTCAAAGAAAGGTGTGCCTGCGCTCCACCAGCATGTCGCACACAACATCACCGCTTCTTTGAGAAACTCTGTGTGTGACAGGGTGCATTTCACCACAGACACTTGGACGAGTAGGCATGGACAGGGGCGTTACATGTCGCTGACTGGGCACTGGGTAACTATGGTGACAGCAGGACAAGGGGCTGCTGTCCAAGTCTTGCCGTCCCCACGAGTTGTGCGTCAATCCTCTTTATGTCAAAGTTCCTCCACTGCTTCTGCCTCCTCAACCTCCTCTCGGTCTTCCACCTGCACCCAAAGCCTGTCTGGTCATGCCACAAGCTTTCTAACTGCGCAGAAGGGATCCTGCACACCTCCTTACTATGCTGGCAGTAGGGCTCAACGTCATCAGGCGGTTTTTACATTGAAATGTCTGGGAAATGTGAGTCACACAGATGAGGAGTTGTGGTCAGCTCTGGAGAACCAATTTCATGAATCGTTGTCTCCACTGGACCTGAAACCAGGGAAGGCCGTGTGCGACAATGCTGCAAACCTGGGTGCGGCCCTTCGCCCGGGCAATGTCACACACGTGCCTTGTATGGCTCACGTGTTGAACCTGGTTGTCCAGCAATTTTTAGCCCACTATCCCAGACTAATTGGCCTTCTGCAGAGGGCACGGTCGCTGTGTGCTCACTTCCGCCGTTCGCATCCCGCAGCTCAGCGACTTACATCTCTACAGAAGTCGTTGGGCCTGCCACTTCACCGGCTAAAATGCGATGTGCCTACCCGGTGGAATTCAACTCTACACATGTTGCAGCGACTGTGGCAGCACCGACAAGCCCTGGTGCAATACGTTCTGACGTATAGCCTGGGCCAACGAGATCCAGAGGTGGGGCAAATCACGCTGGAGGAGTGGTCTCAGATCAGGGACCTATGCACCCTTCTGCACAGTTTTGAAATGGCGACGAAGATGTTTAGTGCTGACGATGCCATTATCAGCATGACTATTCCGGTGATTTACATGCTGGAGCACATGTTAAACAGAATTCGGAGTCAGGTGGTGGCACAAGAGGAGGTGGAGGAAGTAGAGGAGGAGGAGTTGTATGCGGAAGGGCTAACATCTGCAAGGTCCAGACGGTCGGCAGCACCAAGGCGGCAGGCATGTGAGGGTGGGGGAGATGGTTTTACCAGGGCGCATGGTAGCAGCCAAACTAGTGAGGAAGGTGCAGGAGCCCAGGAAGAAGTGGAGGACGAACTGATGGAAGACTCATCAGATGAGGGAGACCTTGATCACATTTCTGTTGTGCGAGGTTGGGGGGAGAGGACAGAGGAAGGAAGCATGATTGTTACCTCGCCACCAACACAACAGGGACTTGGTGCTCCTGGATGCACAACACACATGAGTGCCTTCTTGCTGCACTACCTGCAACATGACCCTCGAATTGTGAGAATTAGAAATAATCCTGACTACTGGGTTGCCACACTGTTAGATCCCCGGTACAAAAGTAAATTTGCAGAAATTATTCCTGCCATAGAAAGGGATGCACGCATGCAGGAGTATCAGCAGAGACTGTTGCAGAATCTTACATGTGCTTTTCCACAAAATACCAGTGGTGCACGTAGTGAATCTCACAGTTCCAACTTGCCAACCGTGGGACCGTCAAGTGTTCAGCACTCAAACCGTAACAGAACCACAGTATCTGCTGGTAACATCAATTTTGCGGAATCATTTCACCACTTTTTTAGCCCATCCTTTGCAAGGCCACAGGAGACAAGAAGTCTGACATATAGTCAACGCCTAGAGACGATGGAACAGGAGTATCTCCAAGTAAACATTGAAGCCATGACTGTGTCACTGGACCCTTGCTCTTTTTGGGCTTCCAATCTGGATAAATGGCGGGAGCTAGCCACTTACGCCTTGGAGATCTTGTCATGCCCCGCAGCCAGCGTTCTGTCTGAACGTGTGTTCAGCACTGCTGGTGGTGTGCTGACAGATAAGCGCACGCGGCTCTCCACTGATAATGTAGACAGACTCACGTTCATAAAGATAAACAAATCATGGATCCGAAACGACTTTTCTACCCCTGTGTCATCCTGGGGAGAGTAAAAGCTTGATGATTGGTTAAAATCACCCTACCAACCGTTTTAAGCTTTCAAATTACTAATCATGTTTATCTGTATCTTGGCTGGAAAATAATTTGGGCTTTGTAGCAGTGTGCAGCACTGATTCTATTAGGCCATCAATAATAAGATCCACCAGATTTAAAATTACTAATCATGTTTATCTGTATCTTGACAGGAAAATAATTTGGGCTTTGTAGCAGTGTGCAGCACTGATCCTATTAGGCCATCTATACTAAAGCTTCACCAGATTTAAAATTAATAATAATTTTTAGCTGCATCTAGCCCGGAAAATAATTTTGGGGCTCCGAGATGCGCAAGACACATAAGTGCTTTCTTGCTGCACTACCTGCAGCATGACCCTCATATTGTCAGAATTCGAAGTAATCATGACTACTGGGTTGCCACACTCTTAGATCCCCCAAACTTTTCGATCAACCTTTTCATTTTAATAAAGACCAAAAAAATGGTCATTTTTGAAATTATAAGCATTAGCAGGTTGTTAGAAACTGAAATCAAACAGTTTTCAACTCAAAACTTTATTCTAGGTGATGTTACATTTTCACATAGGACCCCTTGTTCGAAAGGAGCTTCTGAACTCTCTCGTCCATTGAATTTGTCAGGTTTTGGATGGTTTCTGCTTCAATTGTTTTGCATGAGGACAGAATACCCTCCCAGAGCTGTTGCTTAGATGTGAACTGCCTCCCGCCATCATAGACACTCCTTTTAATGATGCTCCAAAGGTTCTGAATGGGGTAGAGGTCAGGGGAGCATGGGGGTCACACCATAAGTTTGTCCCCTTTTATGCCCATATCAGCCAGAGATGCAGATGTTTTATGTGCAGCATGAGATGGTGCATTATCATGCAAAAAAATGATCTTGCTGTGAAATACACGGTTCTTCTTCTTGAACCATGGCAGGAAGTGCTGTTTGAGAAAATCCACATACATTATGGAGTTCATCTTTAGCGCCTTCAGGGATCCTAAAGGGGCCGACAATCTCTCTCCCCATGATTCCAGCCCAAAACATTACTCCACCTCCTCCTTGTTGGCGCTGTAGCCGTGTTTGCGTGGGGTGTCCATCAACCAGCCATCCTCCACTCCATCCATCTGGACCATCGAGTGCTGCACGGCACTCATCCGTGAACAAAACAGTTTTGAAGTCAGTCTTCATGTAATGTTTGGCCCACTGGAGCCATTTCTGCTTGTGTGAAGTGGATAGAGGAGGTCGACAGGATGGCGTATGCACAGCTGCAAACCTCTGAAGGACCCTGCATCTTGTTGTTCGGGGGACGTTGGAGGCACCAGCAGCTTCAAAAACTTGTCTGCTGCTATGACAAGGCTTTTTTGCCGCTGCTCTTTCAACCTGACGTAATTGCCTGTAGGAAAGAGTCCTCAATTTGCCCTTATCAGCACGCACACGTGTGTACTGTGAATCAGCTACATACTTCTTGATTGCCAAGACACTTCATCCTGATCATCGCACAATGTTGATTGTAGTCATGCCTTGACCTAACACTCCACAATTTGTTGCTTCTCAGCAGCCGACACATCCTTTTTCTTTCCCATTTTGGCAGAAAATGTAGGCTGCTTAATAATGTGAGACAGCCTTCTTAAGTAGTCTTGCCTTTCATTGGACACACCTGCCAAACTAATTAGCACAGGTGTCTGCAATTGCTTACAGTGATATAAAGAGCCCTGACACACATCACCATCAATGAGTTTAACTGACAAACAAACAAATTCTTCCCTTATCACTCCTAAACACTTTTTGCATAATAATTTGGAACACAGTGTACATGTGCTTTTCCACAAAACACCAGTGGTTCACATAGTGAATCTTACAGTTCTAACTTGCCAACTGTGGTCTGTATGGAGTTGTTCAATAAAGGGCCCAAAATTAAGATAACATAGATGGGAGAGGTCTCTATGAATAGGAATTCCTAAGTATTTGATACCCTGTGAGGGCCAGGCAAAGGGAAAGTTGGACTGGATGGAATCCTATATGGATTTGGGGAGGGAGACATCGAGGGCCTCAGACTTCGCTGCATTGATTTTAAAATTTGACCATGTAACAAAGTGATCTATTTCAGCCATAACAGCATGGATGGATATATGTGATTGAGTGATATATACTAGGACATCATCAGCAAATAGAGAGCACTTGTACTCGGTGCCTCCCACCTCAATCCACCTAATATTGGGGTTATGGCGAATTGATGAGAGCAGGTGCTCCGTCACTAGGATGTATAAGAGAGGGGACAGAGAACATCCCTGCCTTGTCCCATTGGTGATTGTGAAAGGTGATGAAAATGTTCTGACGCGCCCCCTGGGCCTTGGGACACCCGTAGCCGGACCCTTTTTGGTGGATGCTGGTGGTTGTAGTCTCCGTGGCGGCGACCCGGTTCCGTGGCTCAGGGCGGTCAAACCAGTGGCAGAACTATTTATGTGGTTTTGATGTTTAAATGTCCGACTACGCCACCCGTGGATTGCGGTCAGAGTGAACCGCCGCTCCAGGGCAGACCGCTGAGGCTGGTGTTGTGGGTGCAGCAGAGCGTAGCATAACTCCCCAAGGGAGGAGTATAGCCTCAGGGCAGTGTATGCGGAGGATGGGGGTGATGGTGCAGGGCAGCAGCAGTAACGACACGGAGTCAGTGATGCAGTCCAGGGCCTTTACTCACAGTTCTTATTATCCAGACCACGTCTGCAGGTAACGGCTGCCCACGTCGTACTGTGCTCACCAGGTGAGGGGCTCAGACAACTCCCAGATAACTTTGGAGCGCTTCACAGGACCCCCTTTGTGTGTCCTTTGTCTGGCCTTTCTTACCAACCCTTCTGTTCGGCTGCCTCGGGCCTCCTCTTGGTAAACTTGGCGCCAGTTTCCCTGACCCTATGTGGTGCCTTCCTAGCGGGTGTAGCGAGGGGCTGCGCCACATAAAATGTCACAGCCTCCTGTTTCTAGCTGAGGGTCGTTTCCTGCCTCCACTAGTTTCGGGGACCGGTCTCCCCCTTTGGCCTGACCCCTCCACGCAGGTGGATTCGGGCGTGCGGTGGCGACTCGCCCGTCCGCACCCCTGGGATCCCTTCGTTCCTCGTTCCTGGAGCCTTCTCCGCTCCTCTTCCTTCCTTCTCCCTCTTCCAGGCCTGGGCCTCTGTTACTAGGCCTGCCTCCGGAGCAGAGCTCATGCAGAGCCCCTGCTCCCTGCCACTTCTGCTCAGACTTCTCTGCACTGAACTAAGATGGTGCCCACCTTTTATACTCCCTTCTCAATGCACCCAGGAACTGCTTCCTCCCTGCTCCTGCACTACAGGGTTCCCCTTCCTCAGTGTTCCCTCCTCCCACTCCAGCCAGGGACAGGGACTGTCGTGCCCATCTCAGGGGCATATTGGTCACCCTGCCCCACGGCAATGTGGTGTAATGCATGCAGGTGTCGGGTCCTGATCCACACTACATCCTTACCTGAGAGTGAGATATCACACCTCTGGGTGAGGTGCAATACCTCTGTAGCAACCGAGCCCTCAGGGTGCTACAGTTCCAATTATCTTCAGCCTAGGTGACGTATTGCGATACAGGGCTGTGATTTTGGCTATAAAAGGGTTCCCTAGACCCCTACCATAAGCTTTTTAAGAGAATCATATATGGCGTGCCAGGAGACTCTATGGAATGCTTTCTCAGCATCCAACGAGAGTATCTAATTACAAATTTTAACTGCATCTAGCCCAGGAAATACTTTGTGCCTAGTAGCAGTGTCTGCTAGTCAGCGGATTATCCCGGCTGTTAAGCAAGCTACACCACCTGTAGTTTGGACACTTAATTTTTTCAAAGGAAATCCTTCGGGACCACGGGATACTCAGTGAAGATCATCAGGAGGCACCCCAAGGCATAGGGGCTGGGACTGGCAGTAGGATGCCTTGCGGTGGACAGCCGAGCTCGATCCTTATAAAAGCTATTTAACTGCAGCAGCTTTAGTGGACGCTACTGGAGCTGGAATTACGCGGCTGCTGGCATGAGACTTGCCCTCCAATAGATCCTTGTAAATGGATTTAAAGTGTATTCATTCAAATTAGAGAGACAATTTAAATTAAAAAGCTTAGAGCTGCCTCCACCACAGGGGGGCTCGCTCGACCCACCAGCGGACAGGCACCAGTATTGGGAGAGGGGGGCTGGCCGTCAGGGTTCACCGCGGCTCTGGCACAAACCCGGCGACGCGGAGGTGGCACGGGCAGGAGCGGACTGAACGTGTCGGCTTCTCACTTTTTGGATTTTAGAAGGGCATGACATGCCTATATCTGTGTCTCCCCCTCCTTTTACTCCTCCACCTCTTTTCTTTTCGCATGACTATATGTACTTGTCACTTTTCCATGTGTTAGTTGTGTCTTCTGAGCAGTTTGTCAGCTTTTGGACACCTTTGAAGGTGTTTTCTATGTGTTTCTATGTGTTTTTGTTTGCCTGCCATTGGTTTTAACGGTGTTCGAAGGTGTTCGACGAACAGTTCGACGAACAGTTCGGCGAACACACGGGTGTTCGACGAACCGAACCGAACTCGAACACTACGGGGGTGGCTCAACACTAGTTAACAACAGCTCAGATTAGAGACCAGGTCAATGCCACACAGAGTTCTAGCAGCAGACACATCTCTTCAACAACTGTTAAGAGGAGACTGTGTGCAGCAGGCCTTCATGGTAAAAGAGCTGCTAGGAAACCACTGCTAAGGACAGTCAACAAGCAGAAGAGACTTGTTTGGGCTAAACAACACAAGGAATAGACATTAGACCAGCGGAAATCTGTGCTTTGGTCTGATGAGTCCAAACTTGAGATCTTTCCTTCCAACCAATGTGTCTTTGTGCGACGCAGAAAAGGTGAACGGATGGGCTCGTCATGCCTGGTTCCCACCGTGAAGCATGGAGGAGGAGGTGTGATGGTGTGGGGGTGCTTTGCTGGTGACACTGTTGGGGATTTATTTAAAATTGAAGGCATACTGAACCAGCATGGCTACCACAGCATCTGGCAGCGGCATGCTATTCCATCCGGTTTGCATTTAGTTGGACTATCATTTATTTTTCAACAGGACAATGACCCCAAACGCACCTCCAGGCTGTGTAAGGGCTATTTCACCAAGAAGGAGAGTGATGGCATGCTAAGCTACATGACCTGGCCTCCACAGTCACCAGACCTGAACCCAATCAAGATGGTTTGGGGTGAGCTGGACCGCAGAGTGAAGGCAAAAGGGCCAACAAGTGCTAAGCATCTCTGGGAACTCCTTCAAGATTGTTGGAAGACCATTTCTGGTGACTACCTCTTGAAGCTCATCAAGAGAATGCCAAGAATGTGCAAAGCAGTCATCAAAGCAAAAGTTGGTTACTCTGAAGAACCTAGAATATAAGACATATATTCAGTTGTTTCCAACTTTTTTGTTAAGTATATAATTCCACATGTGTTAATTCATAGTTTTGATGCCTTCAGTGTGTATGTACAATTTTCATAGTCATGAAAATACAGAAAAAAATTTAAATGAAAAGGTGAGTGCAAACTTTTGGTCTGTACTGTATGTCAGACATCCAGGTCCACTCCTGAGGTCTTATGTGTGGAGTCTGACCTGAATATCGATGGCCTTGTTGCAGCTAGTACTCCACAACTGCTCTCTTCTGCTCACAAATCCTTTGCAACATGTGGAGGGTAGAGTTCCAACGTGTGGGGACATCACACACCAGTCGGTGTGCCGGAAGCTGCAAACGCTGCTGCAAAACAGCAAGGGCGGCAGAAGCTGTAGTCGACTTCCAAAAATGAGCTGACAGGCGGCGTACTTTCACGAGCAGATCTGGCAACTCGGGGTACGATTTAAGAAAACGCTGAACCACGAGGTTAAGCACATGAGCCAGGCATGGTATGTGTGTGATCTCGCCTCACCTCCCCCACGAGGTTACGGCCATTGTCACACACAACCATGCCTGGATGTAGGTTCAGCTGTCTCAGCCACAGATCTGCCTGCTCTTTCACAGCTGTCCACAACTCACAAGTAGTGTGAGGTTTATCACCTAAGCTTATGAGTTTCAGCACAGCCTGTTGCCGCTTGGCTGAGGCAGTACTGCAGTGCTTCCAGCTTGTAACTGATGTGGTGATATCTGAGATGAAGGCTGAATATGAGGAGGAGAATGATGCGCATGGAGCTGTACACTGTGGGGGCAACTCTGACTGCCATGGGGCCCGCAATCCTCGGTGTGGGGAGGATGTGTTCCGTCCCAAGGTCCCACTGGGTCCCGGCTTCCACTATGTTTACCCAGTGTGCCGTCAGGGAGATGTACCGTCCCTGGCCACAAGCACTTGCCCACGTGTCCATTGTCAGGTGGACTCTCCTAGTAACTGCGTTGTTGAGGGCATGGCAGATGTTTTGGGACACATGCTTGTGTAGTGCCAGGATGGCACACTGGGCAAAATAGTGTCGGCTGGGGACCGATTACCAAGGGATGGCCACCGCCATATGGTTGCGGAAGGATTCTGTCTCCACCAGCCTAAAAGGCAGCATTTCCAACGCAAGCAGTTATGAAATGTGCGAATTTAGGACTGTGGCCTGTGGGGCGTTGGCAGCGAATTTGCGCTTTTGTTCAAAGGTCTGGGATATGGACAATTGAACGCTGCGGTGGGACGTGGACGTTGATGCTGTTTCTTGAGAAACTGCCATAACAAGTGAAGACCGAGAGGGGGGGCATGTTTGCATGCAGTATGGACAGGGGATTGCCTTGCACGCTCAACAGGGGGTTATATTACACGCACAAGAGCTGAAGAAGCAGTGGTGACACCCGCTGACACTGGTCGTGGACCCTGGGGTTCACCCCACAAAGTCGGGTGCTTTGCTGCCATGTGCCTGATCATGCTGGTGGTGGTCAGGCTGGTAGTTTTGTCACCCCTGCTGACGCTGGCATGGCAGGTGGTACAAATGGCCTTTTGGGGGTTATCAGCAGAGTCTTTTAAAAAAATCCAGACTCTGGAAGACCTACCAGTTGTACTGGCAACGTCCCTCGTGTTAGTGTTACGGGGAACGGTTGCCCACCTTCTGTCTGCGGCCATCACTCTGCTTCTTCCTGCCTGTTGGGGTACTCTGCCTCCGTCCCCCTGTGTGCTGCTGGCTTCGCTCTGCGCGTCCTCCTGCCACGTTGTCTCAGTTAATAGTTCATCCACCACCTCCTCCTCTTCCACTTGCGCACCACGATCCTCCTCCTCACTTCCTGGCAATTGTGTCTCGTCATTGTCCACCTCTTGTGACAAATTGCCAACGTCGACATCCTCTGGCCGTGGCTGTTCAAATATTTGGGCATCGCTACATGGGATCTCCTCTTCCACCACTTCAAGCGGAGCAGAAGAGGGGCACAAATATGGAAATGGACCAGTGAACAGCTCTTCAGAGTGTCCAAGTGTGGGATCAGTTGCTGTCTGACGACACTCGGCATGGTGGGAGGAAGGAGCATCAGGGTGAGGAGGAGTATGCGGTCGAGACTCAAGGCTACTAAAACCTGACCGTGTGGAAGACAGACCGGAGGTGGTGGTGCCCAGGTAACTGGAAGTATTATCTGCTATCCAATTAATAACCTGTTCACACTGATCAGTTTGCAATAGTGGTCTTGTTGTTGTGTGCTTCCCTAGTAATTTGGTCAACAACTGGGAGCTAGAAGATGTGGCGGTTGGTTGTGGCACATTTTCACCTTGGCCACGGCTCCGTCCTCTACACGCACCATCACCAGAACGTCCATTTCCACGTCCCTTGTCACGCGCCTTGCCCATTGTAAATGAAGTAAAATAGCTTACACTCGCACTATCAATGGAAAAAGGGTAATAAAAAGGAGATTAGAACCGTGGAAGAGGAAAATCACAGTTATATTTTTCTGGCCTACACCAGACTCTTTTAAACAGAAATATTTGTGTCTATCCAGTCAGGGAGACACTATTACAGTTTTTTTTTACGGCAAAAATGGCAAAAAAAGGATAATACTGAGATTTTACCCGTGGAACTGCAAAACCACAGTTATATTTTTCTGGCCTACACCAGACTCTTTCAAACAGATATATTTGTGTCTGACCAGTCAGGGACACACTATTACAGCTTTTTTTTTTTGACCTGTGGAACTGCAAAACCACAGTTATATTTTTCTGGCCTACACCAGACTCTTTTAACCGGTTCCCGACCGCCCACTGTACATAAACGTCCGCGCTGCCTGGGCTCTGTGCAGCCGGACGTTTAAAAACGGTGGGTGGTCTCGCAGCGCTCAGGACCCCCAGGGTCCTGCAAGCGCTGCGATTCCGGTGCAGAGCGTTAGCTCTGACAGGGAACATCATCGGGACCTGATTGGATCATGTCCCAGTGATGTTAACCCTTTGCTGTCTTCTATATGCAGCGATCTATAGTGATCGCGGCATATAGGAGACTGCAGGAGGAGAGGGGGTCGTCTTACTTACCTCTCCGAAGACCTCCGATTCCTTCCAGGACCTGGGGTTGCTATGGCAGCTGGAGGTCGCATGACCGCCTCCAGCTCTGCCATATATGGTGTCCTGTCTGGCTCAGCCTGCAAGCTGAGCCAGACAGGAGACTCTGACTGAAACAGGGAAGATCTCATGTAATGTAATGTAATATATATCTATTACATTACATGAGATCAGTGATCAGAAAAATAAAAATTAATGTCCCATACAGGGACTAAGTAAAAATGTAAAAAAAAGTAAAAAAAAATGTTTTTAAACTGTTAAAAAAAATCACAAAATAAATAAAAATAAATAAATAAAATATTAAACCAATAAATCCGTATATTTTTACAAAACCAAAAAAAGAACACATATTTGGTATAGCCGCGTCCAAAACAACCCGAGCTATAAAACTGACACAATAATTAACTCCTTCTGTGCACACCGTAATAAAAATAAATAAAAAAACGGAGCAAAAAAAGATGCTTTTTCATCATATCGCCAAGCAAAAAGTGGAAAAAAATGCGATCAAAAAGCAAAATAGAAATAAAAATGGTACCGCTGAAAACGTCATCTTGTTCCGCAAAAAACAAGCCACCATACAGCTCCATCAGCCGAAAAATAAAAAAGGTATAGTGCTCAGAATAAAGCAATGCAAAAAAAATATTTTTTTCTATAAATTTTTTTATTGTGTAAAAGCGCCAAAACATAAAAAAAAATACAGTAAGTGTAGTATCGCTGTAAACGTACTGACCCGAAGAATAACGCTGCCTGATCACTTTTACCACACGCAGACCGGCATAAAAACAAACCTCAAAGAACAATTCCTGAATTGATTTTTGTTAATTTTACCTCCCAAAAAACGGAATAGAAAGCGATCAAAAAATGTCACGTACCCAAAAATGGTACCAATAAAAATGTCAACTTGTCCCGAAAAAAACAAGCCATCACATGACTGTTGGCCGAAATATGGAAAAATTATAGCTCTCAAAATATGGTGATGCAAAAACTAGATTTTGCAAAAAAAAGCGTCTTTTAGTGTGTGACAGCTATCAGTCATAAAAACCCGATATAAATCTGGTATCTCTGTAATCGCACCAACCCGAAGAATAAAATAATCTCATCACTTATACCGCACGAGGAGCGGTGTAAAAAATAAATAAAACCAATTCTTCACCTGCTACTGATTTGTTTATTATGTCTCCGAAAGATCGCAGTAAGGCTCTGCTCACATTTATCCTGCGCTCTGCACTGAGCACTTACACCAGAGTTTCCGTGTAAATCTCTGAAATACGTGATTCAGCCAGAACCCATGATGGAAGATTCCCTGTAATGAGGCAGATATAGGCCACTGTGGACGCCGTCTAGCCTGGGATCCCACGGTGTCATTTGTTTTAGGCGTGCATAAAAGTGCGGTTGGCCAGTTTTGTGCACTTCTGAAAAAAAGGACACCGCTAAACAGAGGCCAGACGGAGTCCTGAGTAACTCTGCTGCCTCATTACAGTGAATGGATCCTGCAGGGGTTTCGTCTGAATTACATCACTTGGAAATTTAGATGGAAACCCCGATGTAAGTGCTCAGCCTAGAGCGCCGGATAAATGTTACATAAAATGTTCCCAATAAAAGCTTCAACTCAGTCCTCAAAAAAAGCTAGTCCCCACTCAGGTCTGTCATCTGTTAAAAATATAAGGGACTTTCAAGTTACTGGTAGCAGAAAGGCTCTGGAAAAGCGAAATGGCCCTTGCCCCCCAAAAGAAATTCAGAAAATTTTGTGCTCCCAAATCCAAATGCCTATTCTACAATAATTTGTTCTCCAATTGTCAAATAGCACTCCGTCCCCCCCAGATCTCGCCGTATGGCTGATCGGTACGATACAGCCACATATGGGGTATTGCCACTTTTAGAAGAAATTGTGTGACACATTTCGGCACCATTTTTACCCATTGCCCTGTGTGAAAATGTAAAATCTGAGGGTAAAACATTTTTTTGTGGTAAAAATATAATTATGCTTTTTTCACTGTCCAATGGTATAAATTTAAAAATTAAAAAATACTCACTACTTCCCTAGATGAATTCCTTGAGAGGTGCAGTTTACAAAATGGGGTCACTTGTGGGGGTTTCTGCTGTTTCGGCATGTCAGCGACACTTCAAATGTGACATGGTGTCTGCCACCTATCCCAGCCAACATAGCACTCCTTTCTCTTCCGAACCCTGCCGTACACCAAAGCAGTGGTTTTCCCCCACATATGGGGTATTGGCGTACTCAGGAGAAATTGCACAACAAATTTCATGGTGCAATTTATCCTGTTACCCTTATGATAATGCAAAATTAAGGGATGAAAAACGGTTTTGTGGGAAAAATGTGAAAATTTTATTTTTACAGCTCAATATTATAATCTTCTGTGAAGCACCTTGGGGTTGAAGGTGCTCATCACACATCTAGATAAGTTCCCTAAGGGGTCTAGTTTCCAAAATGGTGTCACTTGTGGGGGGTTTCCACTGTTTAGGCACATCAGGGGCTTCCCAAATGCAACATGGCGTCCGCTAATTATTCAAACAGATTTTACATTCAAAAAGTCAAATGGCGCTCCTTCCCTTTCAAACCCTGCCGTGCGCCCAAACAGTGGTTTGCCTCCACATATGGGGTATCGGCGTGTTCAGGAGAAATTGCACAACAAATTTCATTGTGCAATTTTTCCTATTACCCTTATGATAATGCAAAATTAAGGGATGAAAAACGTTTTTGTGGGAAAAATGTGAAAATTTTATTTCTACAGCTCAATATTATAAACTTCTGTGAAGCACCTTGGGGTTCAAGGTGCTCACCACACATCTAGATAAGTTCCCGAAGGGGTCTAGTTTCCAAAGTGGTGTCACTTGTGGGGGTTTCCCACTGTTTAGGCTGTTTAGGCACTTCAGAAGCTCTCCAAACGCAACATGGCGTCCGCTAATTATTCAGACAAATTTTACATTCAAAAAGTCAAATGGCGCTCCTTCCCTTTCAAACCCTGCCGTGCGCCCAAACAGTGGTTTGCCTCCACATATGGGGTATCAGCGTGTTCAGGAGAAATTGCACAACAAATTTCATGGTGCAATTTTTCCTATTACCCTTATGATAATGCAAAATAAAGGGTTTAAAAACGTTTTTGTGGGAAAAATGTGAAAATGTTATTTTTACAGCTCAATATTATAAACTTCTGTGAAGCACCTTGGGGTTCAAGGTGCTCACCACACATCTAGATAAGTTCCCTAAGGGGTCTAGTTTCCAAAATGGTGTCACTTGTGGGGGGTTTCCACTGTTTAGGCACATCAGTAGCTCTCCAAACGCAACATGGCGTCTGCTAATTATTCAGACAAATTTTATATTCAAAAAGTCAAATGGCGCTCCTTCCCTTCCGAACCCTGCAGTGCGCCCAAACAGTGGTTTTCCCTCACATATGGGGTATCAGCACGCTCAAGAGAAATTACACAAAAAAATTTGTGGTCCATTTTTTCCTGTTACCCCTGTCAAAATACAAAAAAATTGGGTCTAAAGTAACATTTTTGTGAAAAAAGTTAAATGTTAATTTTTTTCTTCCACATTACAAAAATTCCTGTGAAGCACCTGAAGGGTTAATAAAGTACTTGAATGTGGTTTTGAGCACCTTGAGGGGTGCAGTTTTTAGAATGGTGTCACTTTTTGGTATTTTCTGTCATAAAGACCCCTCAAAGTGACTTCAAATATGATGTGGTCCCTAAAAAAATGTTTTTGTAAATTTTGTTGGAAAAATGAGAAATCGCTGGTCAACTTTTAACCCTTATAGCTCCCTAACAAAAAAAAATTTTGGTTCCAAAGTTGTGCTGATGTAAAGTAGACATGTGGGAAATGTTATTTATTAACTATTTTGTGTGACATATCTCTCTGATTTAAGGGCATGAAAATTCAAACTTAGAAAATTGCAAAATTTTAAAAATTTTCACCAAATTTCCGATTTTTTCACAAATAAACGCAAGTTATATCGAAGAAATTTTACCACTATCATGAAGTACAATATGTCACGAAAAAACAGTCTCAGAATCAGGGGAATACGTTGAAGCGTTCCAGAGTAATTACTTCATAAAATGACAGTGGTCAGAATTGAAAAAATTGGCCCGGTCACGAAGGCAAAAACAGGCTCTGGTGCGAAGTGGTTAAACAGATATATTTGTGTCTGACCAGTCAGGGAGACACTATTACAGTTTTTTTTACAGCAAAAAATGGCAAAAAAAGGATAATACAGAGATTTGACCCGTGGAACTGCAAAACCACAGTTATATTTTTCTGGCCTACACCAGACTCTTTCAAACAGATATATTTGTGTCTGACCAGTCAGAGAGACAATATTACAGTTTTTTTTACGGCAAAAAATGCCAAAAAAAGGATAATACAGAGATTTAACCTGTGGAACTGCAAAACCACAGTTATATTTTTCTGGCCTACACCAGACTCTTTTAAACAGAAATATTTGTATCTGACCAGTCAGGGAGACACTATTACAGTTTTTTTACGGCAAAAAATGCCCGAAAAAGGATAATACAGAGATTTGACCTGTGGAACTGCAAAACCACAGTTATATTTTTCTGGCCTACACCAGACTCTTTTAAACAGATATATTTGTGTCTGACCTGTCAGGGAGACACTATTACAGTTTTTTTTATGGCAAAAAATGCCAGAAAAAGGATAATACAGAAATTTGACCTGTGGAACTGCAAAACCACACTTATACTTTTCTGGCCTATACCAGAATCTTTCAAACAGATATATTTGTGTCTGAACAATCAGGGAGACATTATTACAGTTTTTTTACGGCAAAAAATGCCAAAAACAGGATAATACAGAGATTTGACCCGTGAAACTGCAAAACCACAGTTATATTTTTCTGGCCTACACCAGACTCTTTTAAACAGATACATTTGTGTCTGACCAGTCAGGGAGACACTATTACAGTGTTTTTTTACAGGCAAAAAATGCCCAAAAAAGGATAATACAGAGATTTAACCCTTGGAACTGCAAAACCACAGTTATATTTTTCTGGCCTACACCAGACTCTTTTAAACAGATATATTGGTGTCTGAACAGTCACAGACACACTCAAATTTTTTTTTTGGGAAGGGGGATACCAAAAGGTTAATAAGATGCGTATTTGGACAGTCTGACTGAGGGAAAAAAAAATACAGGATTTAGATGAAAAAAAAGGATATTTCCTGGCCCCTGAGACCGGGGAATTAGTTTAGCAATTTGACCAGCAGGATCACACAGGACTATATGCAGCGTTTGCTGGTATAACCACTGCGTCTCGTATACAGCCTGCCTGCCTGCCTGCCTGATATCTAGGATGGATATTAGTCCTGAGAAGGACTGTTTGATTTGGCAGGCTTTAGAGACCCTACACTAACTATTTCGCAGGATTAATCTCTCCCTAGTTCAGCAGCAGCCAATCACTGTAATGCCCACAAACAACATGGCTGCGGCATTACAGTGACTGGCTGGCAATCCCTGCATGTTCATTGGCTCTGTAAAGAGCGCCAAAAGTGGAGGGCAGAGACCCGAGCTCCCGCCCGAGTAACCCGGAAATGCATCCCGAGTAGTGAGATGCTCGGGCGAGCACCGAGCAGTGTCGAGCATGCTCGCTCAACACTAGTTATTATACTCTTTGCATAACATACATTCTTTCCTTCTTTCCTCTTGAGTCACATGCAACTTTCCCACACTAACCTTTTCTCTCAGGAACATTCTATGAGACACCCTGCTCCTGTTATCTATCTAGTCTGAGCCGGGATGTACGACCTTGTAACTTTCCACCAAGCACCGAACTAACGATAATATGACCATATGTGTATTTCCGAAATAATTGTACTAACATTGGTTCAAGCTTGTAGTATGGCTGTAGGTGATTGGATATTAATAAACTCAAAACAATATAAAATGCTAAGTAAAAATAAACGGGGTTAGAGCTTCTTGAATCCCCCATACAGAGCTTTGCCTCCATCTGGTTTTCTATTGGATTGCGCAATCAACCTTGTAAAATAATTGGACACTCACTTGGTCAACCGTGAAGGGTCATTACTGCCCTCCCTCAACAGCTTGGTGCCGTGACTCGGATCCCTAACCAGGGACGCCCCACCACCCCTGGACGTCCACAAATAGAGACTTGCTTTCGACCTCCCCCACTGGAATTGGGACTGATCATCCCCCACAAAAGCCACAGTAAGTGCATAAGTTCTTTACTAGTGATACTGACCGTTTGGCGTGGTTTCCAAGTGGTGCGTAATTGTTTGCAGTATCTCCGGACATCCTGGTTGGATATAGTCAGAGGTGAGACTATAGGGGTGTAGTCCCATTAGGGGTCTGATATTGATAACTTTTAAAACAATACCACCTCGGATTGACAAGTGAATATTGTATGAATCTTCCTTAACTTCTGACAAAGATCCTTAGGAGACTGAACACTGTTAGGTTCAGTCCCGGCAGGTGATCAAAGATTGTGTAGGACACGCACACAGATATAACTATATCTAGTGTCCGGAGAGCTGAGGACAAGAGCTCTCCTCCTTTCATCTGAGCCGTACGTGACTCCCCCGACGGGAGGGGTGAAGTCAGTGGAACAGCAGCTGTGGCCAGCCAGACTCATACTGTGCACAAATCAAGGATCTTTTGTCAGTTGAAAGGCAGCAGTGCAGTGATTAATCAATGTTTCCATGGAGCAGAAAGAGAGTGTCTCTCCCGCAAGAAGGAGAGGATGTGATGACTATCATGGTCGGACGAGAGGGGAAAAGGTCATTTAAGAATGAACCAAAAATGTTTACGTTTTTAAACTTTCCCGTGGAAGGGAGACTTAAGCCTACATTGTGGGATGAAGGCATCCGGCAGAAAAGGGGTAGATTAGTTGACTGTGGATTGTTGGAAGACTCTGAAAAGTTTAGGAAAGTTGCACATGAGATTTGTGATGAAGGATTTGTTGAAATAGAGGAGGAGATCAAGCCTGGTTATTTCAATTATCTTTATGTAAAGAAGGGAAAATTATCTAGCACTGTAACGAAGACTGGCTGTATTGTGCTACAAAATGAATCTGATGGGGACAAGATAGAGGAGGAAGTAGATTCCCCTTCCCGACTTATGTGTCCACAAACTGAATCTGAAGCCCCTAAAGAAGCATCCCATACCCCCACAAATTTAGCCCTACCCAAGCCCCTCAATCCAGAAACTGAGCAATTTTTACCTAAGGAGATTAAATGCCCTGCACTTCCCACTGGTGACCAGCCACCATCATATAACCCAGATGGCTGGCTTTGAAATGTGTGTTGGGCCACTAATCCAGGATGGCGTGAGACGTGCTATAATTGTGGAGCACGCAGACCCGGTGCTGCAGCACCAGCCTTCTCATTACTTAATGCTGATGGTGGGTATTATAAACCATTGCCCCCACCTGCCCCCACCATGGTCCACACTCCATTCGGGGACACCCAGGGTCCTCCGAATTCTACCCTATTCACCCTCTCCTGAACCGGGGAAATAGAACATGGACACGAGTACCAGGAGTTGGCGTCTGTTTTACTGAATGGTCCTTCGGAATTTTCCACTATACTGAGAATAGGCATAGGGAATATACCGCAACAGCTAGTTGGGATCATTGTAAATGCAGCAAATGTGAGACTACATCATGGGGGGGGGCTAGCTGCAGAAATATGTCATCTCGGGGGACCTGCAATACAAACTGCATCCAACGATTACATCCGTGACCACTGTCCGTTAAGAGAAGGAGAGGTGATGGCTACAAGAGCCGGACAGCTATCATGTCAGTATGTTATACATGCGGTGGGAGCAAGATATGATCCCCTGGATGTACCCAGGTCACAACACCTG
Source organism: Phyllobates terribilis (assembly GCF_046119375.1). Lineage (NCBI taxonomy): Eukaryota > Metazoa > Chordata > Amphibia > Anura > Dendrobatidae > Phyllobates > Phyllobates terribilis. The sequence goes on along the minus strand of NW_027362763.1, from coordinate 326,319,624 downwards.
CTTACAGAAACAATTCAGAACACCATAGAATACACATCACAGCTTCATGCGGTCCCAACCATAGCCCTGCCATTTATTTCCACCGGTATCTTTGGATATCCAAAACAGGATGCGGCCAAAATAATAGTCGGGACTATAAAGCAATACATTGCCACACATCCAATTAAATTGAGAGAGATAAGACTCTTGGCCATCGACAGGGATCTTGTCGATTATGCCGCTCAATTAATCAAACCCACGATCAGATCTGATATCTGGTCTCCCCCAGCGTTTCCCTACCTCTGAGATCTCCCATCAATCAGTACTCATGCTGATCTACCCTCTCCCCCTGATTTCCCTCCACCTCCACCCCCTCTCACAAAGTTGGAGGAAATGGAAGAAGCAGACCAGAATACCAGCCCACCCAAATATACCCTGTTTACCCCAGCACAGACGGATACTCTGTGTAATCGTCTCCCGGATCCCGAACATTCCCCCATGGCTTTTTACAGGGGCATGGCCTCAAATAGAGAGATATATTCAACAACAAGGCAAGATCTTTTACACCTGCTTTGTGTAAAAGCCGGTGAAGGATATTATCCCATGATAGAGACTGCTATCCCATATAACAGAGCATTAGACACCAATACGTATGAGAGTGGGGTTGACTTCTGTCGAGCCCTTAAAATATGGGCTCAGGATAAGTTGGCTAATCAATCCACCACCCTCACAGATGTCACTCAAGAGAAGGGAGAGTCGGCTGAGAAGTTTTACGGGCGCCTTTTGCAGGTCTATAAGGACCTTGGGTTCTCCTTACATACTAAAACTCATTGCCAGCTATTAGTGTCCACCTTTATCCAGGGTTTACGTACTGAAATAAAGGATGCAATATTGGCTGTACGGCCAGATGTTGAGTCAACCACCCCAGGAGATGCCCTAAAAGTAGCAAAAAGCTTCCAGAAAAGTGTCGCCCAGATCGCTTCTGCGGTTAAGCCTAAATGCAAACCCACTGCAGTGGCAGTTGTGGCACCCACAGTACCCGTAGCACAGTATCCCCCCTTGTCCCCCCAGTATCCTCCCTTACAGTCCCACTATTACCCCATGACGGTAATTGATCAGCGAGTAATGTATCCCGGGATAAGACCAGTAACGAATTCTTCTGTGTTGGAGGTGTGGCCGGGTAGGATACTTCTAAAGGGACTGTCACAACCCTGCTAGCCAGTGCACCACCCAAGCCCCCCTATTTAAAAATAGGACGCCCTGCCCACGAGACTCACGAGAAAATGTCCCCCGGACCGTCCATTCTGAAATGGAGGCCAACCAGAGTCTGCCATCGTGATGCCCGTAACCACCACCGGGCTTTGTTCATCTGTAGTTCTCCCAGTAGGAGGGAATCCGGTGAAGTTCATGGTAGACACTGGGGCGGCCAAATCCATTTTAAAATCCACTGAACTGCCCCAGGGTCTCCCAGTCCAATTTTCTAAAGACAATCTAATATTGATCGGTGTAGATGGCAGACCTAACAAACACACTCTCACCAAACCTATTCCGATTGGCCCATTTCCGGAAGTAATGGCACAATTTGTCATATCCCCGACCTGCCTGCTAAATCTTTTAGGGGCAGACCTCTTGTCTAAATTCCGATCCCGAATCCAATACCAGGGCAAGGGTCAGATGATCCTTACTTTAAAGGATCCAAACTCTGATGCACACATAGAGGAGGTCTGCATCTTACGGTTGCTACCCACGGTTATGATTAACATATCAGATACGAGTGGAAATCTCCCAAAAGATCCCAGGTTAGCTCCATACATAGAGGAAATCCCTTCTCATCTGTGGTCACAAGGCCCAGACGACTTTGGGAGATTGCCGGTAGAACCAATGCAGGTGTACCTGAAGCCTGAAGCGCCCTTTCCAAGGTTCGCCAGTACCCGCTCACACATGCACAAGAACAAGGTCTACACCAGCAAATCCAGACCTTGTTAGAGAAAGGGGCACTAATCCCCTGCGTCTCCCCGTGCAATACGCCGTTGTTCCCCGTAAAGAAAAAATCCCAACCGGGGCTGCCGCCCGCTTATCGATTGGTGCAGGATTTGAGGGCAGTAAATGCAGCGACAGTCTAGGAAACTCCTGTGGTGCCTTAACCACATACACTACTCTCACAAATACCATCTACCGCAGCCTGGTTTACAGTAATTGATTTAGCAAACTCATTTTTTAGCATTCCACTACACAAAGACTGTCAGTTTCTGTTTGCATTTACATATCAGGGCAGGCAATTGACTTGGACGGTGATGCCGCAGGGAGCGCAGAATAGCCCTAATCAGTTTGCAAAAATCATGTCTAGCTGTCTGCTGCCGTGGCAGCTGGACAACTCTGAGGTAATACTATTACAATACGTGGATGATCTTCTTTTGTGTGCCTCCACGGAGCAAATGTCCATCAGGGCCAGTGTTAGCCTCCTCAAGCATCTAGCAAAACTGAATTGTCGAATCTCAGCCTCAAAACTTCAGTTTTGCCTCGGTCAAGTGGTTTTCTTAGGCCACTGCCTTACTCAGGGTGCCAGACATCTCACAGAAGAAAGAAAGATGGCCATCTACCTGCTACCATTCCCAAAAGATCCCATAGAGCTGCAAAGGTTCCTTGGACTATGCACATATTGCAGACAATGGATCCCAGATGCCTCACGTCTAATGCAACCCCTATATGATGCATTAAAAGAAGACACTCTGGCTGATGTAAACAACAAGGACCACCAAGAACAGCTGCAACAAGCCTTTTGCAACTAAAATCAAGGATAATGACAGCCCCTGCCCTTGGAAATACGGACTATGCTCAACCTTTCCATTTGTATGTCTCTGAGACGGGAGTTCATGCAGCCGGGGTACTCACACAGAGACACTGTACGAAGCAGCGCCCAGTCAGTTATTACTCAGCGCATATGGACCCGGTAGCCAGGGCCTCCCCCCACCTGTCTACGAGCAGTTCACGCCACACAGCAGTTACTTGAGAAGATGGAGGATATCATCCTTGGACATGAGACTCACATTTATGCGCCACACGATATTGCGGCTGTTTTGGCTTTACAGCAACCTAAACATCTGTCCACACAGAGACTCCTGCAGCTGCAGTGTTCGTTGATTTTGCCAGAAAATGTGAAATTACATCGGTGCACCACCATCAACCCGGCAGCCTTGCTACCAGCACCTGAAGGAGAGGGGAAAGAGACTCCACCACATGATTGTCTGGAACAAATTACTGCAGAGTCAACTCCACTTGTCTTGTTTTAGTGGGGGAAGTACCCTTGGATGATCCAGAACTTATATTATATACGGATGGATCCAGATATGTTGACACCTCTGGCAGGTTTCATACTGGATATGCCGTCACAACTGAAGATACATTGGTAGAGGCTGCAGCCTTACCTCCCAGTATGTCAGCACAGGAAGCAGAGCTCAAAGCTCTGATTGCTGCTTGTCAACAGGCCGAAGGAAAACGTGTGAATATATTTACTGACTCGAGATACGCCTTCGGGATTGCAAATGACTTTGGGGAGATCTAGGCAAGGAGAGGCTTTGTCATGACTGCAGGTTCTCCTGTGAAAAATGCTGAAAGCGTTAGACAATTGATGGAAGCAGTACAACTACCAGGACAGTTGGCTGTTGTAAAGGTGAAAGCTCATACCCAACAAGACGCCCCTGAAGCAAGAGGTAATGCACTTGCTGATCTCCATGCTAAGCGAGCAGCTCTTCTTCCAGCATCCATGTCCATGGCTGTTACACGGCAACAAGCCAAACAGCTAAATTCCGTGTCAACCCAAGATCAACCTGCAGAAGAGCATCAACCGGTCCCTCCAATCACAAAACTACGCTCCACACAGAAAAAAGTCTCTAAAGAAGAATGCCAGTTATGGAAGGAGGTGAGTATTAAATTGATAGATGGGCTATGGAAAAAGGAACAACTGTATTGTTGGCCTCGACTCCTATATCCTATATCGTTGCAGTCTGGGCCCATGGACCGGTGCATCGAGGGAAGAATCAAGCTTTGCTACTGGTACAGAAACTCTATTGGGCCCCAGGAATTTCCACCGTGTTGAGCGCACAGAACAAAGGTTGCACAATATGCCAAACCTGCAACCCAGGCAGATTACAGAATGCACTGACAAAACACCTTGCTAATCCAGAGTATCCGTTCCAATGCAAGTTGATCATATCCCTCTCCCTAAAGCAGGACAATATGAATACTGCTTGGTGGTAGTGGATATGTTTCCAGCTGTCCAGAAGCATTCGCCGTTCCAAACATGACTGCCAAGACTACCGCCAAGAAGCTGGTCTCTGAGGTTGTTTGCGGGTATGGAGTCCCAGAAGTTATCGAAAGTGATCAAGGACCAGCCTTTTCCTCATGCGTATATCAAGAAATACTTACCATGATCTGATCAACAGTGGCATTACATCCACCACAGTCAAGTGGCAAGGTGGAGAGACTGAATGGTACACTGAAAAGGCAATTGACCAAAATGATGCAGGAGACTACGGCCCAGTGGCCTAAACTCCTTCCCATTGCACTATATCACATACGCACCACCCCCATAGGGAAACACAAACTGTCACCCTATGAGATACTATTTGGGTTGCAACATGCTATAGCTTGATTTACTCCACAACAATTATCAGAAGAATCAGATCATGTTGTACAATATGTGATTCAGCTTGCCAAAGCCTTAACTAAAGCCCATGCATTAGTATCATCTTCTATTTCAGATCCAGCTGATGCAGAAGGTTGTCATACCATCAAACCAGGTGTTAGGCGTCGGTCGTTTGCTGGATCTGAAATGGGTTCAGAGCCATCTGGGGATTCTGTGGTCTCCCATTCGGGTCCAGCCAGGACTGATGTTGCACAACATTTCCTTTTGTCCCAAAGACTAGCTAGTGCACGAGATACTCGGGTTGTATCTCGGGTGTTTGTGCCTAGCACTATGAAGTATAGGTTGCGGAGGGAGTCGGGGCTCTGGCAGCCTAAGTCCGAGATGCGCCGCACTGAGCATGTCGGTGACATGGTGGACCGTGATTGGTGGTTCAGGAACCAGCTGATCCGGTGACCTGACACCGCCTGATTTGTCACGGGTGTCGTCACTAATGGTGCGACAGTGGGGCAGGGCTTAATCTTTAAAAGGCCCGCCCACAAACATGGCGGCGCACTCAGATCATTTGAGCTGGTTGTTTGTGGTGTGCACACTGTACTCTTGAGCTCCTCGAAGAGCCATAGCTTTATGCAGGCAGGTAGCTAGGCTGACAGCTCGGCTCTGACCAGGGGGTTCGCCTTACACCCCGAGCCGTCTGCAGACGCCGTTCTCCCAGTACCGCCTGTGAGCCATATAGAGCGGGTCTGCTCAGTCCGGTAGCACGCCGGCTGAGTGCACGAATACCCGGCGGGCATCACACCCGCACACTAGCGCCAACTCCTATAGCGTAGCGCCTGTATCGAAGACAGGGCTACAGCTTCTTCTCCGGTCACACGTCTCCCTGCGGTTCTTGGAGATTGTGTGAACCGCTTTGACGCCATTTCCCATAGCGTAGTGCCTGTATCGAAGACAGGGCTACTGCTTCTCCCCGGTCACACGTCTCCCTGTTGTTCTTGGAGATAGTGTGAACCGTTAGTCTCCTCCCGTGTGCTGTAACACGGAGAGGTTAGGCAGTTTGTACGTGCGTCGTCGGACGCTCTTCTTCCGTGCACCTATTGGAGAAAGAGCGTACCGCTATACCCGGTCCCGTGTGAAGTTAACACGGAAGGGTTACATTTAAGTTGTCTCCTTCCTTTCCACCCAGAAAGTGTTCGGCAGCAGTCCACCAGGCTGCATTGCGGACCCCGGGGTCGGTTGCGTTCCATTAAATTAAAGTTGTCTGCAACCGCCCTCCTAACACCCGGAGATTATGTGTATGTGAAGAAGCATGTTCGGAAACACGGACTAGAACCATTGTATGACGGACCATACCAAGTGCTCCTTACAACCCCAACAGCAGTAAAGCTTGAAGGGAAGTCAACATTGATCAATGCTTCACACTGCAAACGTCAACCATCCTGAGATTTTTTATGATAATATGTATGGTTAGATTAGTCAATACTAGTGTTGAGCGAGCACTAAAATGCTCGGGTGCTCGAAGCTCGGGCCGAGCTCACCGTGATACTCGGGTGCTCGACCCGAGCAACGAGCCCAATGTTAGTCTATGGGAGACCCGAGCATTTTTGTGGCGGCACCCCCGGCAGTCTTTTAAAAGCCAAACAAGTGCCCAAAACGATAGTGATAGTGCTCAAATGACATGGGGACAGCATGGGGATCGCCCCAGGAAGCATTTCTGACCCCCAGGTCACTGTTGTCAACAACGTGGTCAGAGGTATTAAGCCACATTTAAGGGCTCACAATAAAACGTTTAAAAACAAAACTGAAACTGCTTGCCTGTGAAATATCTTAAGGAAGTTCCTTTCCAGGGTAAAGACTTGTGTATAAGGTAAAATAAATAACCAAAAAAAAAAATACTCCTCCACACCTTGGGCTATGTTCACAAGTAGCATTTTTTATGCGTTTTTGCACTTTTGTATTGCTTTCAACCGTGACAAATGCATTCACCGGGAAATGTCATTTTAACATTTTACAACCTTATCTATAATGTTGAGCCACCCCCGTAGTGTTCGAGTTTAGTTCGGTTCATTGAACACCCGTGTGTTCGCCGAACTGTTCGTCGAACTGTTCATCGAACACCTTCGAACACCATTAAAACCAATGGCAGGCAGACAAAAACACATAGAAACACATAGAAAACACCTTCAAAGGTGTCCAAAAGCTGACAAACTGCTCAGAAGACATAACTAACACATGGAAAAGTGACAAGTACATATAGTCATGCAAAAAGAAAAGAGGTGGAGGAGTAAAAGGAGGGGGAGACACAGATATAGGCATGTCATGCCCTTCTAAAATCCAAAAAGTGAGAAGCCGACACGGCCAGTTCGTTCCTGCCCGTGCCACCTCCGTGTCGCTGGGTTTGTGCCAGAGCCGCGGTGGACCCTGACGACCAGCCCCCCTCTCCCAATACTGGTGCCTGTCCGCTGGTGGGTCGAGCGAGCCCCCCTGTGGTGGAGGCATCTCTAAGCTTTTTAATTTAAATTGTCTCTCTAATTTGAATGAATACACTTTAAATCCTTTTACAAGGATTTATTGGAGGGCAAGTCTCATGCCAGCAGCCGCGTAATTCCAGCTCCAGTAGCGTCCACTAAAGCTGCTGCAGTTAAAAAGCTTTTATAAGGATCGAGCTCGGCTGTCCACCGCAAGGCGTCCTACCGCCAGTCCCAGCCCCTATGCCTTGGGGTGCCTCCTGATGATCTTCACTGAGTATCCCGTGGTCCCGAAGCATTTCCTTTGAAAAAATTAAGTGTCCAAACTACAGGTGGTGTAGCTTGCTTAACAGCCGGGATAATCCGCTGACTAGCAGACACTGCTACTAGGCACAAAGTATTTCCTGGGATAGATGCAGTTAAAAATTTGTAATTAGATACTCTCATTGGATGCTGAGAAAGCATTCCATAGAGTCTCCTGGCACGCCATATATTATTCTCTTAAAAAGCTTGGGGAAGGGGTCTAGGGGACCCTTTTATAGCCAAAATCACAGCCCTGTATCGCAATACGTCACCTAGGCTGAAGATTAATGGAACTGTAGCACCATGAGGGCTCGGTTGCTACAGACGTATTGCACCTCACCCAGAGGTGTGATATCTCACTCTCAGGTAAGGATGGAGTGTGGATCAGGACCCGACACCTGCATGCATTACACCACATTGCCGTGGGGCAGGGCGACCAATATGCCCCTGAGATGGGCACGACAGTCCTTTTCCCTGGCTGGAGTGGGGGGAGGGAACACTGAGGAAGGGGAACCCTGTAGTGCAGGAGCAGGGAGGAAGCAGTTCCTGGGTGCATTGAGAAGGGAGTATAAAAGTTGGGCACCATCTTAGTTCAGTGCAGAGAAGTCTGAGCAGAAGTGACAGGGAGCAGGGGCTCTGCATGAGCTCTGCTCCTGAGGCGGGCCTAGTAACAGAGGCCTAGGCCTGGAAGAGGGAGAAGGAAGGAAGAGGAGCGGAGAAGGCTCCAGGAGCGAGGAACGAAGGGATCCCAGGGGTGCGGACGGGCGAGTCGCCACCGCACGCCCGAATCCACCTGCGTGGAGGGGTCAGGCCAAAGGGGGAGACCGGTCCCCGAAACTAGTGGAGGCAGGAAACGACCCTCAGCTAGAAACCGGAGGCTGTGACATTTTATGTGGCGCAGCCCCTCGCTACACCCGCTAGGAAGGCACCACATAGGGTCAGGGAACCTGGCGCCAAGTTTACCAAGAGGAGGCCCGAGGCAGCTGGACAGAAGGGTTGGTAAGAAAGGCCAGACAAAGGACACACAAAGGGGGTCCTGTGAAGCGCTCCAAAGTTATCTGGGAGTTGTCTGAGCCCCTCACCTGGTGAGCACAGTACGACGTGGGCAGCTGTTTCCTGCAGAAGTGGTCTGGATAATAAGAACTGTGAGTAAAGGCCCTGGACTGCATCACTGACTCCGTGTCGTTACTCCTGCTCCCCTGCACTATCACCCCTATCCTCCGCATACACTGCCCAGAGGCTATACTCCTCCCGTGGGGAGTTATGCTACGCTCTGCTGCACCCACAACACCAGCCTCAGCGGTCTGCCCTGCAGCGGCGGTTCACTCTGACCGCAATCCACGGGTGGCGTAGTCGGACATTTAAACATCAAAACCACATAAATAGTTCCTCCACTGGTTTGACCGCCCTGAGCCACGGAACCGGGTCGCCGCCACGGAGACTACAACCACCAGCATCCACCAAAAAGGGACCGGCTCCGGGTGTCTCAAGGCCCAGGGGGCGCGTCAGAACATTTTCATCACCTTTCATACTCACCAATGGGACAAGGCAGAGATGTCCTCTTTCCCCTCTCTTATACATCTTAGTGAGAGAGCACCTGCTCTCATCAATTCGCCATAACCCCAATATTAGGTGGATTGAGGTGGGAGGCACCGAGTACAAGTGCTCTCTATTTGCTGATGATGTCCTAGTATATATCACTCAATCACATATATCCATCCCTGCTGTTATGGCTGAAATAGATCACTTTGTTACATGGTCAAATTTTAAAATCAATGCAGCGAAGTCTGAGGCCCTCGATGTCTCCCTCCCCAAATCCATACAGGATTCCATCCAGTCCAACTTTCCCTTTGCCTGACCCTCACAGGGTATCAAATACTTAGGAATTCCTATTCATAGAGACCTCTCCCATCTATGTTATCTTAATTTTGGGCCCTTTATTGAACAACTCCATACATACCACGGTTGGCAAGTTAGAACTGTAAGATTCACTACGTGAACCACTGGTGTTTTGTGGAAAAGCACATGTACACTGTGTTCCAAATTATTATGCAAAAAGTGTTTAGGAGTGATAAGGGAAGAATTTGTTTGTTTGTCAGTTAAACTCATTGATGGTGATGTGTGTCAGGGCTCTTTATATCACTGTAAGCAATTGCAGACACCTGTGCTAATTAGTTTGGCAGGTGTGTCCAATGAAAGGCAAGACTACTTAAGAAGGCTGTCCCACATTATTAAGCAGCCTACATTTTCTGAAAAAATGGGAAAGAAAAAGGATGTGTCAGCTGCTGAGAAGCAACAAATTGTGGAGTGTTTAGGTCAAGGCATGACTACAATCAACATTGTGCGATGATCAGGATGAAGTGTCTTGGCAATCAAGAAGTATGTAGCTGATTCACAGTACACACGTGTGCGTGCTGATAAGGGCAAAATGAGGACTCTTTCCTACAGGCAATTACGTCAGGTTAAAAGAGCAGCGGCAAAAAAGACTTGTCAGAGCAGCAGACAAGTTTTTGAAGCTGCTGGTGCCTCCAACGTCCCCCGAACAACAAGATGCAGGGTCCTTCAGAGGTTTGCAGCTGTGCGTAAGCCATCCTGTCAACCTCCTCTATCCACTGCAAACAAGCAGAAACGGCTCCAGTGGGCCAAACAATACATTAAGACTGACTTCAAAACTGTTTTGTTCACGGATGAGTGCCGTGCAACGCTCGATGGTCCAGATGGATGGAGTGGAGGATGGCTGGTTGATGGACACCCCACGCAAACACGGCTACAGCGCCAACAAGGAGGAGGTAGAGTAATGTTTTGGTAATGTTCTGGAATCATGGGGAGAGAGATTGTCGGCCCCTTTAGGATCCCTGAAGGGGTAAAGATGAACTCCATAATGTATGTGGAGTTTCTCAAACAGCATTTCCTGCCATGGTTCAAGAAGAAGAACCGTGTATTCCGCAGCAACATCATTTTCATGCATGATAATGCACCGTCTCATGCTGCACATAACACATCTGCATCTCTGGCTGATATGGGCATAAAAGGGGACAAACTTATGGTGTGACCCCCATGCTCCCCTGACCTCTACCCCATTCAGAACCTCTGGCGCATCATCAAAAGGAGTGTCTATGATGGCGGGAGGCAGTTCACATCTAAGCAACAGCTCTGGGAGGGTATTCTGTCCTCATGCAAAACAATTGAAGCAGAAACCATCCAAAACCTGACAAATTCAATGGACGAGAGAGTTCAGCAGCTCCTTTCGAACAAGGGGTCTTATGTGCAAATGTAACATAACCTAGAATAAAGTTTTGAGTTGAAAACTGTTTGATTTCAGTTTCTAATAACCTGCTAATGCTTATAATTTCAAAAATGACCATTTTTTTGGTCTTTATTAAAATGAAAAGGTTGATCGAAGAGTGTGGGGGATCTAAGAGTGTGGCAACCCAGTAGTCAGGATTACTTCGAATTCTGACAATCTGAGGGTCATGTTGCAGGTAATGCAGCAAGAAGGCACTTATGTGTCTTGCGCATCTCGGAGCCCCAAAATTATTTTCCGGGCTACATGCAGCTAAAAATTATTATTAATTTTAAATCTGGTGGAGCTTAGTATAGATGGCCTAATAGAATCAGTACTGCACACTGCTACAAAGCCCAAATTATTTTCCAGCCAACATACAGATAAACATGATTAGTAATTTTAAATCTGGTGGAGTTTAGTATAGATGGCCTAATAGAATCAGTACTGCACACTGCTACAAAGCCCAAATTATTTTCCAGCCAAGATACAGATAAACATGATTAGTAATTTGAAAGCTTAAAATGGTTGGTGAGGTGATTTAACCAATCATCAAGCTTTTACTCTCCCCAGGATGACACAGGGGTAGAAAAGTCGTTTCAGATCCATGATTTGTTCATCTTTATGAACGTGAGTCTGTCTACATTATCAGTGGAGAGCCGCGTGCACTTATCTGTCAGCACACCACCAGCAGCGCTGAACACACGTTCAGACAGAACGCTGGCTGCGGGGCATGACAAGATCTCCAAGGCGTAAGTGGCGAGCTCTGGCCATTTATCCAGATTGGAAGCCCAAAAAGAGCAAGGGTACAGTGACACAGTCATGGCTTCAATGTTTACTTGGAGATACTCCTGTACCATCATCTCTAGGCGTTGACTATGTGTCAGACTTCTTGTCTCCTGTGGCCTTGCAATGGATGGGCTAAAAAAGTGGTGAAATGATTCCGCAAAATTGATGTTACCTGCAGATACTGTGCTTCTGTTACGGTTTGAGTGCTGAACACTCGACGGTCCCACGGTTGGCAAGTTGGAACTGTGAGATTCACTACGTGCACCACTGGTGTTTTGTGGAAAAGCACATGTAAGATTCTGCAACAGTCTCTGCTGATACTCCTGCATGCGTGCATCCCTTTCTATGGCAGGAATAATTTCTGCAAATTTACTTTTGTACCGGGGATCTAACAGTGTGGCAACCCAGTAGTCAGGATTATTTCTAATTCTCACAATTCGAGGGTCATGTTGCAGGTAGTGCAGCAAGAAGGCACTCATGTGTCTTGTGCATCCAGGAGTACCAAGTTCCTGTTGTGTTGGTGGCGAGGTAACAATCATGCTTCCTTCCTCTGTCCTCTCCCCCCAACTTCGCACCACAGAAATGTGATCAAGGTCTCCCTCATCTGATGAGTCTTCCATCAGTTTGTCCTCCACTTCTTCCTTGACTCCTGCACCTTCCTCACCAGTTTTGGCTGCTAGCATGCGCCCTGGTAAAACCATCTCCACCACCCTCACATGCCTGCCGCCTTGGTGCTGCCGACCGTCTGGACCTTGCAGATGTTAGCCCTTCCGCATACAACTCCTCCTCCTCTACTTCCTCCACCTCCTCTTGTGCCACCACCTGACTCCGAATTCTGTTTAACATGTGCTCCGGCATGTAAATCACCGGAATAGTCATGCTGATAATGGCATCGTCAGCACTAAACATCTTCGTCCCCATTTCAAAACTGTGCAGAAGGGTGCATAGGTCCCTGATCTGAGACCACTCCTCCAGCGTGATTTGCCCCACCTCTGGATCTCGTTGGCCCAGGCTATACGTCAGAACGTATTGCACCAAGGCTTGTCGGTGCTGCCACAGTCGCTGCAACATGTGCAGAGTTGAATTCCACGGGGTAGGCACATCACATTTTAGCCGGTGAAGTGGCAGGACCAACGACTTCTGTAGAGATGTAAGTCGCTGAGCTGCGGGATGCGAACGGCGGAAGTGAGCACACAGCGACCGTGCCCTCTGCAGAAGGCCATCAAGTCCGGGATAGTGGGCTAAAAATTGCTGGACAACCCGGTTCAACACGTGAGCCATACAAGGCACGTGTGTGACATTGCCCCGGCGAAGGGCCGCACCCAGGTTTGCAGCATTGTCGCACACGGCCTTCCCTGGTTTCAGGTCCAGTGGAGAAAACCATTCATGAAATTGGTTCTCCAGAGCTGACCACAACTCCTCAGCTGTGTGACTCACATTTCCCAGACATTTCAAAGTAAAAACCGCCTGATCACGTTGAGCCCTACTGCCAGCATAGTAAGGAGGTGTGCAGGATCCCTTCTGCGCAGTTAGAAAGCTTGTGGCATGACCAGACAGGCTTTGGGTGCAGGTGGAGGACCAAAAGGAGGTTGAGGAGGCAGAAGCAGTGGAGGAACTTTGAGATAAAGTGGATTGATGCACAACTCGTGGGGACGGCAAGACTTGGACAGCAGCCCCTTGTCCTGCTGTCACCATAGTTACCTAGTGCCCAGTCAGCGACATGTAACGCCCCTGTCCATGCCTACTCGTCCAAGTGTCTGTGGTGAAATGCACCCTGTCACACACAGAGTTTCTCAAAGAAGCGGTGATGTTGTGTGCGACATGCTGGTGGAGCGCAGGCACACCTTTCCTTGAGAAGTAGTGCCGACTGGGCATCTGGTACTGGGGCACTGCGATGGACATAAGGTCTCGAAAATCCTCTGTGTCCACCAGGCGGAAAGGCAGCATTTCTGTAGCTATGAGCTTGCAGATGGTGAAATTCAACCTCTTAGCTTTCTCATGGCTAGGAGGAAATGGTCTTTTACTTGTCCACATCTGAGGGACCGAGGGCTGGCTGTTGTGGTTAGACAGGGTTGATAAGGGTGTCCCCGGCAAACTGGCAGTCTGTGAGGAAGATGCAGGCGGACATGTTAGGTTGCCTTGATCCAAAGGTGGTGCTATCGATGTCGGACAGCGCTCAACACCAGCTGGTGTTTCCACCTCCAAAGAAAATGATGACCTGCCAATCACGCTGACTGTTGTAAAGAGGTGGCAGGTCTGCGTCCCAAAACAGGTGTGACTGCTGTCCCCCCAGTCACAGAGGATGAAGAGGCCGCGGATGCACAAGATGTGGCAGACAGTGGTTGGCCCGGCCGGCTAGGCCGCATTGTAGCACAGTGAGCTTCCCACTGCAACTTATGCTTCATGTCCATGTGCCTGTTCATGCATGAAGTACTCAAACTATGTATTTTTTGGCCTCTACTTAGCTTTTGCTGATAAATGTTACAGATAACACGAGTTGGGTCATCTTTATCGATCTGAAAAAATGCCCAGGCTATGCAAGGCATAGCACCCATGCGACCTGAAGAGCCACCACGACTTGTGGTGAGAGGCAGAGTTGTGTTTGAGGATGCAGTTGTTGACGTGCTTCCAGTACTACGTCTCTGTCCAGGAAGGCGCAACCTGACCTCTTCGTCACTAGCATTCTCCTCCACCTCCTCTGCTGACCTCATCTCTTGGCTGACTGTGGGTTGACAGTAAGTGGGATCTCCAACCTCATCATCATCACCCTGTGTGTTATCACACCCGTCGTGCTCAGAGACAACCTGTTCCTGCCCTGACAAAAAAATAAAGTTGTCGCTCCAATCAGGAATTTGAGTCTCATCATCGTCTTCCTCATTGTCTCCACCAACAGGAGTTACAGTTTGGGAACGAGGGTGTACATTATGGTCAGAACCTTCTGCGTCTGGTCCTGGATCCGACTCATAAAGATTCTGGGCATCAGTGCAGATCATTTCCTCGTCTGGATTTACAGAAGCGCTGGAGCCGACCTCTGATTCCCAGGCTATAGTATGAGTAAACAGCTCTGCAGACTCAACCATCTGTTCTACCTCATACTCAGACGGGCAGCTGGAGATTTGGGAGCTGTGAGGAAGCAACTGCGATTGGGGTGACACCTCTGAGGACTGGAGTATTTGTGATGTTGAAGTTGATGTGGAGGAGAGCCCACTTAAAGGAGCACTTGATATCCGTTGAAGCACCTGCTGTTTTTTGTGCCTCATCTGGAATTTGTAGCGATTGGCATGGCCGTAAGAAAGGGATCGTATCACATTGTCCGCTAAAAGAAGTAGACATTTTAGTTTGGCTGGAAGATGGTCTTTCTTCTGCAGATGTTACTGTTGCTTTAACACCTACCCACGGACACAACCATTTTTCCCCTTCCCAACACCCCTATTCCCCTTTCCACCAGCAGCAGGCCTTTTTCCACTCATTTTGGTGGTTAACTAATTCACAACTCTGTAGTTGTTTGCACAAAAAAACAATGGATGGGAACCGAGCAGAGCTGAGTGGCCAAACTGTGGTATTAGGCCAAAACAATTGGCTGAGTTAGATGTAGAAAAAAATTATATTCAATTTGCAACCTTATGGAGGTCAGTATAGATGGACTAATAGACCAAGTCCCACACACTGCTAGAAGCCCAAATATTTTTTCAGAGCTAGATGCAGAAAAAAATTATTTTTAATTTGCAACCTGATGGAGGTCAGTATAGATGGACTAATAGATCAAGTCCCACACACTGCTAGAAGCCCAAATATTTTTTCAGAGCTAGATGCAGATAAAAATTATTTTTAATTTGCAACCTTATGGAGGTCAGTATAGATGGACTAATAGACCAAGTCCCACACACTGCTAGAAGCCCAAATATTTTTTCAGAGCTAGATGCAGATAAAAATTATTTTTAATTTGCAACCTGATGGAGGTCAGTATAGATGGACTAATAGACCAAGTCCCACACACTGCTAGAAGCCCAAATATTTTTTCAGAGCTAGATGCAGATAAAAATTATTTTTAATTTGCAACCTGATGGAGGTCAGTATAGATGGTCTAATAGACCAAGTCCCACACACTGCTAGAAGCCCAAATATTTTTTCAGAGCTAGATGCAGATAAAAATTATTTTTAATTTGCAACCTGATGGAGGTCAGTATAGATGGACTAATAGACCAAGTCCCACACACTGCTGTTGACGCGCCCCCTGGGCCTGTGCTGTGCAGGGGGATACCCGGAGCCGGATCGCTGGGATGCTGGGGGTTGTAGTTCTCCGTGGCGGTGACCCGGTCCATGCCCAGTGCGGTCAAACCAGTGGCAGTCTTAATGTAGTAGCAAATGTCCGACTACGCCACCCGTGGATTGCGGTCAGTGGGGACCGCCGCTGCGCTGCCGACCGCTGAGGCTGATGTTGTTTGCGCAGCCGAGTATGGGATAACTCCCCACGGGAGAAGTATTGCCTCAGGGCAGCTAATGTGGATGATGGGAGTGATGGTGTGAGCGTCCCAGTAGTAATGGTGCTGGTGTGGCAATGAATCACAGAGACGTGTGGTGCAGTTCAGGGTCTTTACTGATAGTATAAAGCAGACCCTCCCGGGAGTACTGGTTAGCAGTAGGGGCCTGGTCAGTCTGTGAGCAAGCAGGATCTCCCCTGGCCAGGTGGAGTTATAGGCCTCCCCGACTATCTGCACTCTTTCCTGGCTACCTTGCTCTATGCGGGTAGAAGTAGCCCACGTCCCTGAGTATACCGTGTTGTGCTCACCCGTATGGCCGGTGACTTGGGGCCTTCCGTCAGCCTTCGCTTCACGATGGCGGTGCTGGTCCCTTGCTTGTGACCGTGCCTTCGGGTTTCTAAGGCCAGAGGACATGGAATCCCCTGCCGGTTGGATACTGCTGCTGGACCTGGATGTCCCCACAGCCTCGGACTCCGTGTCCGGGTTAGTGTCTTCAGCCAAGGCGATCTTTCTAGCTTCCAGCCTCTGGCACTCGCTCCTGCTCCTACAGAGCTCCTGTTGTAACTTTCCCTGTGTCTGGAACTGTACTGAACTGAACTGTCTAATCCCGCCCCAGACCCAGTTTATAAGGGCAGATTCCTCCCCTCCCAGGTCTGGGTGGGCCGTGTTGCATGTTTAGGGCTCCTGACCAGAGAAACCTCCTACTTGCTCTCAGACATAATATCTCTATTACTGTGGTAACCAGACCCCTGGGGTGCCACATTCCCCCCTAGTAAATTTTAGTACTCCGGGACTAAACACATTTTTTTTAAAGAAACATAAATACAGGGTATAACAATAATACAATAACATATTTACAAGAAGCTTTAGTTCTTTAAAGGTCACGGCGTGTCCGCACCCGGGTGTCCATATCACCCAAGGTGAAGTTTTAAGCGAAGTAGGGGACCTGTCCAAAGCAAACCCCTTTTGTTGGCCGTGGGCATGGCTGCAAGGCTGGAGCTAACTACTTTGGGCCGCAAGTAGGCCACGCCAGACAGGTTTTCTCTTCCGCGGCCGTCTTCGCAAGAGGCACCAAGGTGTAACTATCTACAAGCATTGTTCCGGTTATCCAGTGTCCATAACCTGTTAGTCGAAATAAATCTGCAGGGTAACTGAGAAACATAATTAATAACAGGCAACAAACATAAACCATTAACAGTTAAACAGATAAATTCACAGTGCATTAGTTTAGATTCTCCAGCGAGCGGGCATCTGACCTCTAGTGACTCTAGTGGATCTACGGAGCTCACTAACTGGTCCTGCACTACAGGGTGTAGGAGGTGTTATGGGTAAGCTGGGCAGCTGTCTGCGCACTCTTTGGCTCACTAGGGGCACGGCAGGCTCACTACTAGCAGAGGGTTGATTCTCCTGGGCTGCTGGTGTGGATTCTTCTGCCTCCTGGGCCGGCTGCTCTTCCAGCTCTATCTGGTCTTCTGTAGGCACTTGAGGTGCTGGCTGGAGAAAGGTGAGGAGGGGCACCACGATAGCGTTCTTTACTCGTGTCCAGGACCGGGGAAAGTCTCCGAGTACGGTGGTGATCATTTCCTCCTTTTCCTCTACGAGTTGAGGGTCTTCCTGATCTTCATCCGTGCTTTGCAACTTCTCGGGGCACTTTTTCAGGTGGTCTCTGGAGACAGTGGCTGTGGTCTCTCCTCCATCCTTGCTGATGACGTACACCTTTGGATTATGGTGGCTTGAGGGCAGTACGGTGTACGGGTCCTTTTCCCACTGATCGTCCAACTTATGGAGCCGCCTTTTTCTTTTCAAGACCTGCTCTCCAGGTACCAGGGGAACAGTGGGAGCATGTTGGTTGTAAGTCCTCTCCTGCCTTTCTCTTGATTGACAGAGACTTCGCTCGACTCTCTCTTGTACTTTCCGGTACTGCTGCTGCCGTTCTGTATCCCAGTCTGCCTCCGGCGAGGTGTCCTCGGGTGTCAGGACTCCCATATCCAGGTCAACAGGCAGCTTACCAGGTCTTGCTCTCATTACGTAAGCCGGGGTACAGTTGGTGGATCCTACCGGGATGTGGTTATACAGGTCCACCAGATCGGGCAGTTTCTCAGGCCACAGACTGCGTTCTTCCAGGGGCAATGTTTTTAGCAGATCTATCACCACCTGGTTCATCTTCTCGCAGAGTCCATTGGTTTGGGGGTGATAGGGCGTTGTTCTTATCTTCTTGCAGCCATACAGGTTGCAGAACTCCTGGAAGACCTCCGCTTCGAAGGCTGGTCCTTGGTCCGTCAGCACTTGGTCCGGGTACCCGTGTGGGCGGCAGAAGTGCAGCTGGAAGGCTCTAGCTGCTGTTTGTGCTGTTAAGTCTTTGACAGGGACCACCACCAGGAACCGGGAGTAGTGATCCACGATGGTTAGGGCGTAGACATACCCGCTTCTGCTTGGAGCCAGTTTAACATGGTCCAGAGCGACCAGTTCCAGTGGCTGCCTGGTGATGATGGGCTGCAGGGGATTCCTCTGGCTGGCACGGTCCCTTCTTCTTAGATTGCACGGGCCACAGTCTCTACACCACCTCTCAATGGCTCCTCTCATGCCTATCCAGTAGAACCGTTCACGCAGCAGGAACTCCAGCTTCTTCCATCCGAAGTGCCCTGCCCCATTGTGGTAGGCCTCCAGCACCATAGCTGCGTCCCGTCTCGGTACCACAACCTGCCAGATCAGTTCATGTGTCCGGGAATTAACCATTCTGCGGCACAACTTCTCCTTGTAGAGAAACAGTCTGCTCTTTTCCGTCCACAGTTGCTTGGTCTCTTCCGGAGCGTCTGGGTCCAGGCGGACGTCAGCCTGGGTCAGCATCTCCTTCACCAGACAGACTGCGGGGTCACTGTCTTTCTTCTCCGCCCAGTTGTAGTGGGGTAAGGGGTAGAACGTAGCGGATCGCTGGCCCCTCACACGGTGGGAATACTGGGTAATCCCATGACGGTGAAACGCAGGGAGTTCGATCTCTTCCAACTCTTCTGGATCCTCCCCTTCGTCCGGTAGGTTTGGCATCCTGGACAGGGCGTCCGCATTGGTATTAGAGCGTCCTGCCCGGTATCTGATTGTGAACTCAAAATTGGACAGGCGGGCCATCCATCTCTGCTCCAGGGCACCCAGTCTTGCAGTGTCCAGGTGTGTCAACAGGTTGTTGTCCGTGTACACGGTGAACCTGGAAGAGGCAAGGTAATGCTTAAAATGTTCGGTTACTGCCCACACCACTGCCAGGAACTCTAGCTTGAACGAGCTGTAGTTCTCCGGGTTTCTTTCCGTGGGTCGCAGTTTTCGGCTGGCGTAAGCAATTACCCGTTCTCTCCCCTGCTGGATCTGGGACAGTACGGCTCCTAGCCCGATGTTGCTTGCGTCCGTGTAGAGGATAAAGGGCTGGCTGTAATCAGGGTACGCCAGGATTTCATCCCCCGTGAGGGCCATCTTCAGCTGGCGGAACGACTCCTATTCCAGCTTTTCCCATTTGAAGGATGGCTTCTGGTTTTTGGCCTTCCTGGACTGGCCTATCAGGAGGTCCTGCATAGGAGCTGCCTTCTTGGTAAAACCGGGAATGAATCTTCGGTAGTAGCCTACCAACCCGAGGAACTGCCGCACTTCCCTTATACTGGATGGTCTTGGCCAGTCCTTAATCACGGTGATCTTGTCAGGGTCGGGGGCTACTCCGTCAGCACTCACCACGTGTCCCAGGTACTGTACCTTTGGCTTCAGTAGGTTACACTTTGAGGGTTTTACTTTTAGGCCATAGTTTGCCAGGGCTTCAAACACTTCTGCCAGGTGTTCCAGATGGTCCTCATAGGTCTTGGAATAGACGATGACATCGTCCAGGTATAATAGAACCGTCTCGAAGTTCCGGTGTCCCAGACAGCATTCCATCAACCGTTGGAAGGTTCCTGGTGCGTTGCAGAGCCCGAATGGCATACAGTTAAATTCGCTGAGTCCCATCGGGGATGTGAATGCGGTCTTCTCCCGGTCCGCCTCTGCTACAGGAACCTGCCAGTACCTGCTAGTGAGATCCAAAGTAGAGAAGAAGTTAGCAGATTTTAATGCAGCTAAGGACTCTTCTATCCTTGGTAACGGGTACGCATCTTTGTGTGTGATACGGTTGACCTTCCTGTAGTCTACACACATCCTCATGGTGTTGTCTTTCTTTTTCACTAAGACTAGTGGAACTGCCCAGGGGCTACAGCTGTCCCTAATTATGCCAGCCTCCTTCATGTCTTTTAGCATCCCCTTGGCGTGTTGATAGTGTGCAGGGGGTACGGGTCGGTATCTCTCCTTTATGGGAGGATGGTCTCCCGTGGGGATGTGATGTTCCACCCCCTTTACTCGCCCAAAGTCTAGCAGGTGTTTGCTAAACACTCTCTCGTACTCTTGAACCACCCGATAGACTCCCTGTTTTTGGTGTGAGGGAGTGGAGTCAGTACCCAAATGCAGTTGCTGACACCAGTCCTCCATTGGTTTCTTTGAACCGTTACCTTCCTCTGGTTGAGATGGAGGCAAGGGTTCCACTGCCTGTACAGAGTTCTGGTTGATGGTGAACAATTTGGCTAGCGTGGCATACCGGGGCAGGTATACTTCTCTCTCCCCGATATTGATGATGCGGACGGGCACCCTCCCATGGCGTACATCGACCACCCCCCGTGCTGTCAAAATGGTGGGCCTACTGTCTGAGTAGACAGGTTCTACCATTGCTTGGTAGTCTCTACCTCTTAGACCAATAGCTGCCCGGCACCAAATCATCATCTCACTTTTTGGGGGCATGGCAATAGGGAACGGGTCACACATTCTCACGCTACCAATCTCACCACCAGATAGTTCCACTTGTTGCCGCTTCATCAGTGCCCGGATCTCTTTCTGGAGCACACGCTGCTGGCTGGAACTGGCGTTCTTGGCAACCTGTTGCAAAATAAAAATCACCTCTGCAAGACAGTTTTCAATTACGTTAGTACCTAGGGTAATTTTTGGGTGACTCTCGCGACGGTCAATGTCCACAATGATAAGTCCTTGTGCCGGCAGTTCAACTTTACCGACCTTGATGGTCATTTCCTTAAATCCTATTTGTGGCACGGGCTGACCATTGCTGGCGATAATGCTCAGGTCGTCATCTGGTTAGCGGGTTATGTCCGAGTCATTCCAGTACTGCTTGAAGAGCACGTATGGGATGGTGGTGACCTGTGACCCGGTGTCTAGTAGGGCACTCATAGGAATGCCGTCCAGTACCACAGGCAAGACCGGACGTCCCCCTACGTATTTGTCACGCCAGTTTGATGGGCCTGATGATCTTATGCCTGGGGGTTGGCCCTCTACCCCAGGTTGTGCCCCTTTAAATGACAGTACCTTGCCATATGTCTGGGTTGATTGCAGCAGCGGCAGATGGGTCGTCCGTCCTCGTTGTATCTGTCGCTGGGTCTTCCTCTGGCCGGTGGGG
Source organism: Phyllobates terribilis (assembly GCF_046119375.1). NCBI lineage: Eukaryota > Metazoa > Chordata > Amphibia > Anura > Dendrobatidae > Phyllobates > Phyllobates terribilis. The sequence continues at coordinate 326,298,218 of NW_027362763.1, read as the reverse complement.
TCCTCCTCAGTCGGCACCATGGGACATCCTATGGTCCGGATGCCAGTTGGATCTTTTCTGGAGAAGAGACCTGTAAAGACTGCACAGTTCTGGTTAGTGCGGCAACGCTCTTAGTCAGCTCTTGGACCTGATGGTGCAGGTCTGTAGCCTGGTTGTTGTTCAAAGCCTGCGCATCAGCTCCCACAGGCCCTGCAGAAAAGGACGCCATCTCCTGGTGATAAGTGATAGCAGGGCGCCTGTGGGTCACAGCGCCACCTGGTGCCGGTTCTCGGAGCACCCGGATGGCTCTGTCCTTGAACTGTGCAAAGTCCAGGTCATGGTCCTGTAAGGCCATTGCCCGCAACTGGGTTCGGTGGGCATTGCACAGTAGACCCTCAATAAATTGTTCGGTCAACAGCTTGTCTTCATTTCCCACGCTGTCAGGGTCTGCCTGCTTAATGGCTCTCAGGGCCTCTTGTAGGTTTAGAGCATACTCTCTTATACTTTCATGTGCCCGTTGTTTGCACCCATAAAATCTTAGTTTTATCTCAGCTGAGGTGCGGGTGTCAAACGTGTCTTTCAGCCGGGCTAGTATATCTCTGACAGTCCTCTTTTTCCCAGGTGACCAGGACTTTACCTCCCTTTGGGCTGCCCCGATTAACTGGGCCACCAGAATGCTCACTTTTTGCTCTTCTGTGAGGGGGTATACCTGGAAGAGGCTATCAAGTCTTTCCCTAAAGTCACTCAGGGTATGTGACTCTCCTGAGTACTGGGGTAGCCAGGTTGCCCCCGGGATATAGGGCATGGTGAATGGCATGACTGCTGCAGCGGTTGCGCTGGCGGTGGCTGCGGCAGTGGAGCTCCCCTCGGTGTCCGACATCCTCTTTCCCCCCTAGTGGACCGTGGCCTACCTTGCGATGCTCTTCTTCCGTAGGCCGCGGCTTCGCAGTCGATCGTCGGGGTTGAGGACCTGGCGTCGCGCTCCGATGACGTCAGCGTCGCTCTTCCTCCCTTCCAGGACCTTGCGCAGCGTCAGAGCGTGGGGCGGAGCGTGGGGCGGAGCTTCGGATCTCACGCACTTTCGGCGTCCACGCCCCTCTTCTTCCCGTGCGGCGTCCCGAAGATGGCGTCCGAAGGCGGGAAGCAGCTGCGGATGGCGGGAAACGACTCTGGACGGCGGGAAACTTCATCACAGGTAAGTTCAAAAGTCTTTTTCAGGCACGCAGTACCCGGTGGTTGCGGGCACGAAATCCTGCCGACTGCGCCAAAGTTGACACGCCCCCTGGGCCTGTGCTGTGCAGGGGGATACCCAGAGCCGGATCGCTGGGATGCTGGGGGTTGTAGTTCTCCGTGGCGGTGACCCGGTCCGTGCCCAGGGCGGTCAAACCAGTGGCAGTCTTAATGTAATAGCAAATGTCCGACTACGTCACCTGTGGATTGCGGTCAGTGGGGACCGCCGCTGCGCTGCCGACCGCTGAGGCTGATGTTGTTTGCGCAGCCAAGTATGGGATAACTCCCACGGGAGAAGTATTGCCTCAGGGCAGCTAATGTGGATGATGGGAGTGATGGTGTGAGCATCCCAGTAGTAATGGTGCTGGTGCGGCAATGAATCACAGAGACGTGTGGTGCAGTTCAGGGTCTTTACTGATGGTATAAAGCAGACCCTCCCGGGAGTACTGGTTAGCAGTAGGGGCCTGGTCAGTCTGTGAGCAAGCAGGATCTCCCCTGGCCAGGTGGAGTTGTAGGCCTCCCCGACTATCTGCACTCTTTCCTGGCTACCTTGCTCTATGCAGGTAGAAGTAGCCCACGTCCCTGAGTATACCGTGTGGTGCTCACCCGTATGGCCGGTGACTTGGGGCCTTCCGTCAGCCTTCGCTTCACGATGGCGGTGCTGGTCCCTTGCTTGAGACCGTGCCTTCGGGTTTCTAAGGCCAGAGGACATGGAGAAACCTCCCACTTGCTCTAAGACATGATATCTCTATTACTGTGGTAACCAGAGCCCTGGGGTGCCACATTAGAAGCCCAAATATTTTTTCAGAGCTAGATGCAGATAAAAATTATTTTTAATTTGCAACCTTATGGAGGTCAGTATAGATGGACTAATAGACCAAGTCCCACACACTGCTAGAAGCCCAAATATTTTTTCAGAGCTAGATGCAGATAAAAATTAGTTTTAATTTGCAACCCGATGGAGGTCAGTATAGATGGACTAATAGACCAAGTCCCACACACTGCTAGAAGCCCAAATATTTTTTCAGAGCTAGATGCAGAAAAAAATTATATTCAATTTGCAATCTGATGGAGGTCAGTATAGATGGACTAATAGACCAAGTCCAACACACTGCTAGAAGCCCAAATATTTTTTCAGAGCTAGATGCAGAAAAAAATTATATTCAATCTGCAACCTTATGGAGGTCAGTATAGATGGACTAATAGACCAAGTCCCACACACTGCTAGAAGCCCAAATATTTTTTCAGAGCTAGATGCAGAAAAAAATGATATTCTATTTGCAACCTGATGGAGGTCAGTATAGATGGACTAATAGAATGATGCTATGCCCAAAAGGTTTTACTTCACTAGGTGCAGTAAAAAAATTGGTATTCTATACACAGCTGGTGTAGCTTGCAACAGAGATAGGCTACTCCACTAACTAAAACACTCTGCAATTGGCCAAAAAGGATTAGCTTTGCTAGATTTAGCCAAATGCTGTGAAAAAAACTTGCACAGCACTGGCACAGACCTGCCTGGCAAAAACTGATAGGAACTGATGTAACTTAGTCCTGAAAAGGACTGCAATTACAATTAGTCTTTACTCCCATCCTATCTATTTAAGAGCACAGACCTGCCTGGTAAAAGTCATAGGAGTTGATGTAACTTAGTCCTGAAAAGGACTGCAATCACAACTATTCCCTACTCCCAAGCTATCTGTAGATTTGTGCGAAAATTGGCTTGAAATTAACAAAAATTAACAAGGTATAGCGCACACAGCAACAGCGGTGCCGTCTAACACGCAGCTGCAGCAGTGAGAAAATGGTGGCGACGGGGAAAATGGCTGGGTCTTATAGGGCAAGGACATGTGACATACACTGCCAATGACACATGCCCTTGCTTGTGTGAAAAAAAGCACTTCGCTCCGTGTGTGCGCTGCTGATAGGCTGACAGATTGCACCTCCCCACTGTAAATGCGGGAAAGAGAAAAAAAAATGGAGATCTTCATTATTCCTGCAGAGATCCATCCCCTGCCCCTCCCCCCGCCCCGCTGTACACTCAAACTGCGTATTAACATTAATTTTCATCATTAATGAGAAAAAATCCAGTTATGATTTTGATGCACGAACTGTTATCGAACATAACCTCGAACAGCCGAATTTTTTTCAAATCGTTCGTGTTCGCCGAACGGCTCGAACACCGCCCAAAACAGCTCGAATTTGAGATTGGCGAACAATTAGAGTCGAACACCGCTCATCTCTAGTGTCAACTACTATGGACACCTCTGTGTCATTGAAGAGGAGGGGAGAGTCTGGCTCCTCCTCTGAAGGTGAGAGGAATAAATCTGGGGGTACGGTCAAAAAGAAGGCCGTCTATCTCAATCACCAATGATGGCGGAACCTACCCCGTTGACTTTGGCGTCGATTAATGTCGCCAGTATGAAGTCAGATGCGGCCAGATTCATGGCCTTTGACTTTTTCAACCGAATTGAGGCTGACATTTTATTTTTGCAGGAGACCAGACTAACGGACATGGGGGCCATTTACAAAGCAAGGAGGGAGTGGAGGTGCGGGCCCTCATACTGGTCTCTTGCGGCCGAGCCGTATAGCGGGGTAGCGGTCCTTTTTAAGGCCGCTTCGGTGGAATGCAGACGGGTGATCGAGGTAGAAATGGGGAGGTGCTTGGTCCTTGACGTCTTCATGGGGGGATAGGAGCTCCGGCTCATTAACTTCTATGGTCCACAGTCAAAGTGGGACCGTAAATGTCTCTTCCTGAAGATCAAGCCCTATCTTTTTACCAGCCGGCAGGTGGTCTTCGGTGGGGACTTTAATACTATAACTAGATCCCGTGATAGGGGAGGCCCCGGAGACCGAAGGCTGGCTTTTGATAGTAATACTCTGAATTGCATAGCAAGCGTAGGTCGCCTGGTGGATGTCCACATCCGGCACACCCCAGGTCACGGGGGTTTCACCTTTCATAGGGGTAGTTGTAGGTCTAGGATAGATGGGTTTTTTTTAAAGGAGGAAGCCGTCTCTTCTGCAGTGTCCGCTGTTGAGGTGGAATTCTCCGATCACTGTTTCATTTCCTTTTCCTTGAATGTTGCAGAGACTCCCCGGATAGGGAGAGGCCTATGGAAGCTGAATTCGTCCCTGTTGGAAGAAGCGGATGTGAGACAATTCTTTGAGGAATTTCTTCAGAGCCAGGTACCTCTCTTGGGTCTCTGTAGCAGTAAGTCTGAGTGGTGGGAGATCTTCAAAACAAGGGTTGCGGGGTTCTTCCGTCAGCTTTCGAGCCTCAGAGGCCTGAACAGGTACCGCCTGTATCGGGAGCTGGGGAGGAAACTCGAGCAGCTCGTCTCGACTGGAGGGGACCGTGCGGAAATCTCCAGGGTGAAGGCCTTGCTCAAGGGGTGCCAGTATGATAGGCACACATCCTTAGTTTTTGAGAGGGATTTCGGGAGGTACCGCTCGCCCGACCCCTACAGGAACTGCAGGATGTCAGTGAGTTGCAAGATGGTAACAGGACTGGTCGACAGTACGGGTTCCCTGAACAGATCCAAATCAGGGATCCTGGAGGTGGTCAGATCCTTCTACTCGCATCTCTTGGGAAGGAGGGATCCAGATCGGGATGAGATGTCGGCTTTCCTGGCTGAAACCATCCCTGAACCAGGGGATGACCCCTCTCTTCATGGTTTGGCAGAAGCAATCAGGGAAGAGGAAGTGAGACGGGCCATTGATGGGCTCCGGCCCAAAAAATCGCCCGATCCGGATGGCTTAACATCCGAGTTTTACAGGACTTTTAGGGACTCTTTGGTCCCCCTCATGACTGAGGTTTTTAATGAATGTCTCTCCTCGGACATTCTTCCCGGTTCAATGAGGAAGTCCGCCCTGATTATCCTGTCAAAGGGTAAAGACTCGTCCCGTATTGAGAATTGGCGTACCATAGCGCTTCTCAATACGGACCGAAAGGTTCTGGCAAAGGTGCTTTTCAATCGGTTGGTGAAGTTTGCACCCCGGTTCCTTTCAGGGGCCCAGCACTGCTCTGTTCCTGGCCGCAGTACTTTTAGTGCTGTGCTCGGTGTCCGGGAGGCAGTGGAGCAGGGCAGGGCAGGTCACTGGAAGGGGTACTTGCTGTCCTTAGACCAGGCGAAGGCCTTTGACCGGGTTAACCATGAGTACCTCTGGTCCGTCCTTCTGAGGTACGGTCTGCCCGGGAGGTTTGTTGATTGGTTGAGAGTATTATACAATGGGGCAGAGACTTTTCCGCTTGTGAACGGTTGGGTCGGACCCCCTTTTGAGGTGAAGTCTGGTGTCCGCCAGGGCTGTCCTCTGAGCCCACTGTTATACGTGTTCGCGATTGACCCCTTTTTAAGGAGAGTGGAACGCGGACCGTTGGTGGGAGTCGGGATGGACCGGGCAGAGCCAGAGACCACCTTGAGGGTAGTGGCGTATGCCGACGACGTTTCCCTTTTTGTATCCTCGAGAGAGGAGACAGACTGGGTCATGTCTGAGGTTGAGCGCTACTCTGTGGCATCTGGGTCCATGATCAACCGGGATAAGTGTGAGAGTCTCTGGCTGGGAGGGGGAGATCCTAGTTTTGATCTCCCGGACACCCTTCCAGGGCCTCAGGCCACAGCAAAAATTTTAGGCATCAGTTTCGGCCCGGGGGACTATCCCCAGCAAAACTGGGAGGGCAGACTTAAGATTGCCGCCCAGAAGGTGGATCAGTGGAAGGGTTGGTCCTTGACCCTGAGGGAAAGGGTTAACCTGGCCAAGGGGTATTTGCTCCCTCTATTAATATACCTGGGCAGCGTCTGCATCTTGCCAGAACCTCTTTGGACACGGGTCTACAGCCTGTTCTTCCAACTATTATGGGGGAATAGGCTGAACCTAATAAAGAGGGAGGTCACGTATCGCACGAGGAGACTAGGAGGGTTGGGTATGGTCAACCCAGTGGTGTTTCTAGTAAACACCTTTCTAAAGGCAAACATCGCCAACCTCTGGTTAGAGAGGGCTCCTCCGTGGGTATTCTCCTGTAGGGGGTGGTTTCGGCCTTTCTTCCAGCAATGGGAGACAGGAGGGCGGGTGAAGGACCTTCGCACGCCTCATGGGCATCTTCCGGCTTATGCTACCCTGGTTGTGAAGGTGATCCGCCGGTGGGGTCTGGGAGTGTGGGAGATCAGGACCTTGTCAAGGAGGTTACTTGACAATAGGGTTCTGTTGACCCACTTCCAGAAGCCCCTGGCCCTCAAGGATTGCCCAAGCCGGGATCTGGAGGTGGGGCTCGGGTTATTAAACTCTAAGCGGATCCCCTTGAAGTTTTGGGACTTGGCTTGGCGCTGCTTCCATGGGAGACTGTATGTGAGGGACAACCTGAAGTACAGGAACTCTGATGACCGGGATTGTCCCCGCGAGGAGTGTGGCGACATGCTTGAAAGCATGGAGCACTTCCTGCTTCGGTGTCCTTTTAATACAGAGGTCTACAAGAGGGTGGGTGCTTCTATTGGCTGGCCCAGGCTGGCAGGCCTTTCCTATGCGGAGTGGGCCTATGGGGCATTCAGATCCCTTGGTGGCCGAGATCGGGGCACTGTTTTCTTAGTTAGCTTAGTGACTAGGTTTTACACGTGGAACGCACGGTGTTTAGTGTCCACCCAGCAGAAAGTCCTCCCCCGGGAAGAGGTGATTAGGAACATCCTGGGTGACCTGGCAAAAGTGCGCTCACTGGAGTATGAGAGGCTGGGTGCAGGGAGGGCTTCCCTTCTATGGAGGGGGTTCTCATTTAATGTGCCCTAGGGAGAGTTAGGGTATGTGTGTCTGTGATAGGGTTAGTTTAGTCCCTTTCTATATTTTATATTTATTTGTAGGGTCAGATGGATGTGTAGGGTCAGGGAGGGACAGACAGGGGCAGTCTTTAGGGATAGGTAGTTAGCATTAGGTTGGTAGTGAGGGTCAGAGAGGGACAGGTAGGGACAAGTAGGGAAAGATTGGTAGGGCGGTAGGGACAGGTTTTTCTTTTTCTTTAATAGAGAGGGACAGGCTGTTTGTGTGTTAGATTAGGGTGAGAGCCTCGGTAGTCTCCAGTTTCCTGGTGGTGGGCTGCTCCCCTCACATTATAGTTTTTTGTTTTACGGCATTGGAAACCCGAATATAGGGCTTGCAAGCACTGAACTTGGGTCTGACTTTTGGTTCATGTTTATGGTCAGTTGTTTATATTGTGCTATTGTTATGTTGTGTTTGCTTTGGTTATGTTGTGTAATGTATATACGTGTATAGTTTTGTGTATTGTATGGGTGGGGGGTTTAGTGTAGGTTGGGTGGGGGGTTTCAGGGGGGGAGGGGGGAGGGGTTTTGGGAAAATGGACGTCCTACGGGATGCGGGAAAAAGGACCCGTTATTTGTGATTTTGATGGCCACAAACTTTCGTGGCTTGCTGTGATAAGGCCACAAACTTTCGTGGGACCCTGGGTGTTTTAAAAAATGGTGGTGGGGAGAAAAAAAAAAATATATATATATAAAAAATATATATAAAAAAAAAAAAAATAGGGTTGCTGTGCATTAAATTTTCGGCCAGGTGGCCTATTTCTTTGTTTTTGGCGATGGGCCAGTTATTTAGTTTTCCTTTTTTGTTAGGGGGTTAGGTATGAATGTGCAGGTATGGATGTTGTGTATGCTGGGGGTCGGGTGCGTTTTAGGGCGCACCCTGGAGGTATGGTAGGGTCTTCCCTTGCTGGGGGGTCTCCTAGAGAGTCTGCTGGAGGACTTGAACTTTGTGTCGTCATATATTTCTTTGTTGGACTCTATATAATTTCAGATTTTATGTTATGTCTTGCTGGGGTTTTGTTGGTTGTTAGTTGTTTGTTTGTTGTATAATTGTATCTGTGGTTTGGTTTTTGTGTTTTGTATATGTGTTTTTGTACTTTTATAATAAAAGAGCTCCAGTTTCCTGGTGGTGGGCTGCTCCCCTCACATTGTAATTTTTTGTTTTACAGTATCAGAATCTGAATATAGGGCTTTCAAGCACTGAACTTTGGTCTGATCTTTTGGTACATGGTTAGTGGTCTTATGGTTAAGTTGTTATTTCATGTAGGTATATGGTTAGTCTTTGTTATATTGTTGTGTTGTGTATTGTTGTTACTGTTATGTTGTGTATTGTATACAAATTATGTATGTGTATTGCGCGTGTGGGGGGGTTAGTTTAGGTTGGGTGGGGGGCTTTAGGGGGGTGGGGGGAGGTGTTGTGGTGGTTTTGTGTGGAGAATTGGAAGTCCTGCGGGATGCCAGAAAAGGCAAAAGGACCTTTTTGTGTAGGCCACAAACTTTCGTGGGACCTTGTTGTGGTAAGGCCACAGACTCTTGTGGGACATTGGGTGTTAAAAAATGGTGGTGGGAAAAAAAAATAAAAATAAAAAAAATAAAATAAAAATAATAAAAATTAATGTTTGCTGTGTATTAAGCTTTCGGCCAGGTGGCCTATTTCTTTAAGTTTTTGGCCGTGGGCCAGTTTGTTGTTTTCTTTTGGTGGTTAGGTATAAATGTATGGGTATGAATGTGAGTGAATGTTGGAAGGGGTTTTTCTGGATTAAAAAAAAAAAAAAAAAAGAGGTTAAGATCTTCCCTTGCTGGGGGGAATAAGGATTTTGGGAAAGTATGGACATTTTATGTTTTATGCTGGACATTTTATGTTTTATGCGGGACATTTTTGCTTTATGTTTACTGGACATTATAATTTTGGACTTGTTTGTGTTTTGTTGGGGTTTTGCATCTTGTTCTTTGTGTAGTGGGTATTTATGGTTTATATTTTTATAATAAAATGGAGTTCCAGTTCTGCCTGTTGCAGCTTCCTACAGGAAGTGGTAGAGGCGGAGCCTGCCGTGTGCTGCAAGGACAGTGTGTGCTGCGTTTGGAGAGAGCTCCTGGGAAGGGAGGTAATTTTTTCCATCTGGGACTTTTTGTCTGCCCCCTTCCCAGGGAAGAAAGCTTGTTGTGAGACTGGCCTCCGGGGCTGGGCCCCCGGCTACCACCTCCCGGTCTAAGCCGGCGGGGGGTGGGAGGAACACCAACCCGGCTAAGGCTGCAAAATCTTGCCATGCAAGCAAGGGTTCCAGCATGAAGACCCGGAGGACCCCCGAGGCTACGACCGCGGTGGCTCCTCCCTCCGGAGGTAGGTCGAGTGCCAGCAGAGGTGCTGCAGCGGTGCCCCCTGATTGGGGTACCAAGGTGGCGAGGGAGGCAACCGTCACCTATGCCTCCCGTGTCCATGCGCACCTCTGCGAGTATGAGGACACCTCAAAAAAGCTGAGTTCCCTCTGGGGGGAGTTGAGGGTAGCTCAGGAGAGGTCCGAGAGGGCCTCTGGCACCAAGAAGCCTGAGCTATCCGCCGCGGTCCGGAAAATCAAGCGAGCCATCCAAGAGCTGGAGGACCGCCGAAGTACCATCTTGGCAGGCAGTGGACCCTTCAAGGAGAAGCTGCAGAACGATGACCGGTTCAGAGCCATGACCGGTGGGGCTCTGGAGGGGTCGCAGGGCCCTGGCCAGGCGGTGGAGGAGGAGGAAGAGGTATGCGTGGAGGAGGTTGCACCCTACCCACCGCCTGGTGGCCTGGTAAGTGATCTCCAGGCATCGCATAGCGGGATAGCCCCTGAGCAGATGGCTCTCCCGTCTGATTCTAGCCCTTCAGAGGGCAGCGGGAGCGAGGGGGAGGATGAGGAGGATGGGAGCAGTAACAGTGAAGGGGGCAGATCGAGTCCCCGGTACGTTTTGGTTAGCTTACGTTCGGGGATGAGATCTGCGAGGATGAGGCACCCGGGAGGGGGATGAAGAGAAAAGCAAAAAAAAAAAAAAAAGAGGAAAACATCTATTGCACATAAGTTTGTGTATGTCCCCCTCTCTGGGGCCCTCCTGTCCCGTTGTGCGGCACCCGCCACCCACCCCGGCTTGGACTCTGTTGTGGGTTCACAGCGAGGGGGCAGGGAGAATATAGGCCATGGCACGCAGAGCGCTGCCTCTGTTTGTGGTAATGGAGGTAGTGGGTCGGAGGTGTCTGATATGGAGCATGGCGCGGAGGGCGGCCCGACGGTGGGAGTCATCAGTGGTGGTGCTCAGGCTGCATCCCCTGTAAAAGGGGGGTCTGGCCTGGCACCTGGTGCGCCTGCTGGCGTGCAGGGGGTGGCATGTATATCTGCCGCTGCCTCCTGCGCTGCCGGCGGCGCACCGACAGACGGGGCCGCATCTCTGGCGGCGTGTGCTGGGGTGTCTGGGTCCCTCACACACGGATCCACTAAAAAATCTGGATCACTTTTAGGGACCCAGAAACCTGGTAAGGTAAAGGGCGTGGGGCCTGCGGCTCCGGCAGAGCCGGCTCATAAGCCTAAGGTGGGGCTTGCTCCCCTGGCAAAATCCGTGGCGAGGTCGGGGCTCCCTGCGCAGGGGCCCAGTAATGGGTCAGCGTGGGGGGCTCCACCGCCGGTGGGTGCCGAGGGGGAGTGGCCTAGCCTGGGGCCGGCCGCCGGAGCTGGGGTGGCCAGGCTTTTTGTGGTGAAGGGTGACGGTAGGGGGTGTTATGCCCCCGAGAGCTGATGCCGCTGGTCCAGGGGCCCCTGTGAGTAGACCAGGTTGCGAGTCGGCTTCGGGGGTCCCGGCGTGGCCAGCTTCGGGGGTCGTGGCCTCCCAGCCGTCCACGGCACTGGTGGGAGTGGCCTCTGGGGCCCCTACCGTGCTGCCTGGTGTGGGGGGCGTGGCCTCCCTGTCACCCACGGCACCGGTGGGAGTGGCCTCTGGGGCCCCCACTGTGCTGCCTGGTGCGGGGGGCGTGGCCTCCCTGTCACCCACGGCACCGGTGGGAGTGGCCTCCGGGGCCCCCACCGTGATGCCTGGTGCGGGGGGCGTGGCCTCACAGACAAAACCCTCCCAAGTTGGCGTGGCTCCGCCCAAAAAGGGGCGGGGCTTAGTGTTGGCAGCTGCTGGGAGCAGTGGTGCCACAGCTGTAACAGACAGCAGAGGTGGTGCCTGCCTGTCGGTGTCCCCTGTGCTCGTGGGCTTATCTGGGGCAGGGGCACCGGCAAAAGTCTCAGCACCTGGCTCCCAAATCCCCCCGGCAGGGAAGGTGCTGCCAGCAGGTGGCAGCAGTGGAAAAACTGCTGGCAAAAAATGCTTGCAAAAAATGAAAAACTGTGACCCCAGTGTGCATGTGAGTGAAAGTGGCCCAAGTGGGGTGACTGTTGACATGGATGGGGATGGCGTGGGTATGAATGTGGCTGTGGTTGAGGATACGAATGTTGGCGTGTCTGTAGCCGGGGGTAAGAATGGTATGCCTGTTGGTAGTGGGGGGAGTGGGGACAGGGCTGGTCCATCTGCCCCCCTCGGCTGCTGGTCCTCTGAGTTTTGCGGGGGTAGTAGCCGGGGCCTCGGGGTCTTCTCGGGGGGCTTCCTCACCTCTGGACCTCAGGGATGGTGACTTGCGGCACCGTTTCCTGGAGGCCCTCAAGAAGGGAGAACGGACGATCCAGGTAGAGGGAAGAGAGGTGGACCTGGCCTTTTGGCTGGATAGACACGGCCAGGCCGCCTTCCAAGATAGAAGGGAGGGGGAGACAGTGTGGTCCCTCCCGACAGCCGGGCAGGGGGTGGCCAGGAGGAATGTAGTCCGTCTTCGGTGGAGGGGCAGTGAAGCGTGCCCGCCAAGAGCGAGGGTCGTGGAGCTCCTCCTGAAGATGGACTTCAGGGCGACTGACATCTTTGCCCTGATCCATCCTTTTGGTACCCCCGTCTTCGACATCAGTTTTATTCGACCGGAGGGCCTAGAGCTTTTCTGGTCGAATTTTGAACTGGTGAAGGGGGAGCCCGGCTGGCGAGACTTTGCCGTGCAGGCGGTGTCTCGCCAAAATGGCGTAAAGAGGGTGACCGTTCTAACCAATAACGAGTCACTCTCTGGGGTCGATATCTTGACGTGGCTTTCTCGCTATGGGGAGGTCACGGACGTCCCAAAAAAGAACAGGGACGAGTTTGGCATTTGGTCAGGGGGCTGGACTTTCATGATGAGGTTGAAGGTCTCAGGCGGTACTGTCACCCACATCCCTTCCTCAGCATTTCTGGGGAGAGACAGGATCCTGATCTTCTACCAGGGGCAACCGAAGGTCTGCCACAGGTGCGGTGATCCCCGTCACTTCAGCGCGGGCTGCAAGGTGCAGAAATGTGCCTTGTGTGGCGGGGTAGGTCATCTTGCCGCGGCCTGTGGTGACATTAGGTGTCATCTGTGTGGTGACCTAGGTCACCCGTATAGCCGCTGCCCCCGCTCCGTTTCTAACACCATCTCTGGTCAGGCGGGGGAGAGCCGTGGGGGGTTCCCCAGCGGTGCATCCTCTGCTGGAGCTGGAGGTGGGGGCGGGAGAGGAGCTGAGGGGCCAGTGAGGGAAGGCGAGGCCAGTTCATCTGCCCACCAGTGGCAACAGGTGAGGCGCCGTGGGGGTAAGGGGCAGGATAAGCCTCAGGCGGCTGGGGTGATGTCTGTCCCCACCCCAGAAGCGGCAGCCGGAGCCCCTGAGGCCCTGGGGGAGGAGGCGGTGAACGAGGAGATCAGGAGGATGGAGAGGGAGGAGGTGGCTGCTTCTGATGATTCCTCCCAGTAAGAAAGTCTGGACGAGGAGGTGGTGGAACAGCCTAAAAAATCAGGTGACAGTAAGGCCGGTAAGAGCCGGAGGAGGAAGAACCGAAAAGGGGCAAAAACATCTAAAGCCCCCCCTTGGCCGCTAAGGTGCCTACGGAAGGGCTCACCAGCTCCCCTCTGATCCCCCCTCTCCAACCGGTTCCATGCCCTTGATGACTCTGCTGTGTCGGAGGTCGGGGGCGAGGGACCGGCGGTAACATCTGAGGTGCCTTCAGGGAGCGGCGGGGTCCATCCTCCGGGGGGCTCTCTTTCCTCTGGGGGGGGGACTGCCCCGGGGTCCAGAGGTGAGGAAACCAGTACTGGGAAGGAGGTGTCTAGTACTATGGACACCTCTGTGTCACTAAAGAGAAGGGGAGAGCCTGGCTCCTCCTCTGAAGGTGAGCACAAAAAATCTGGGGGTACGGTCAAAAAGAAGGCCGTCTAGCTCAATCACCCATGATGGCGGAACCTACCCCGTTGACTCTGGCGTCGATTAATGTCGCCAGTATAAAGTCAGATACGGCCAGATTTATGGCCTTTGATTTTTTCAACCGAGTTGAGGCTGACATTTTATTTTTGCAGGAGACCAGACTAACGGACATGGGGGCCATTTACAAAGCAAGGAGGGAGTGGAGGTGCAGGCCCTCATACTGGTCTCTTGCGGCCGAGCCGTATAGCGGGGTAGCGGTCCTTTTTAAGGCCGCTTTGGTGGAATGCAGACGGGTGATCGAGGTAGAAATGGGGAGGTGCTTGGTCCTTGACATCTTCATGGGGGGATAGGAGCTCCGGCTCATTAACATCTATGGTCCACAGTCAAAGTGGGACCGTAAATGTCTCTTCCTGAAGATCAAGTCCTATCTTTTTACCAGCCGGCAGGTGGTCTTCGGTGGGGACTTTAATACTATAACTAGATGCCGTGATAGGGGAGGCCCCGGAGACCGAAGGCTGGCTTTTGATAGTAATACTCTGAATAGCATAGCAAGCGAAGCTCGCCTGGTGGATGTCCACATCCGGCACACCCCAGGTCACGGGGATTTCACCTTTCATAGGGGTAGTTGTAGGTCTAGGATAGATAGTTTTTTTTTTAAAGGAGGAAGCCGTATCTTCTGCAGTGTCTGCTGTTGAGGTGGAATTCTCCGATCACTGTTTCATTTTCTTTTCCTTGAATGTTACAGAGACTCCCCGGATAGGGAGAGGCCTATGGAAGCTGAATTTGTCCCTGTTGGAAGAAGCGGATGTGAGACAATCCTTTGAGGATTTTCTTCAGAGCCAGGTACCTCTCTTGGGTCTCTGTAGCAGTAAGTCTGAGTGGTGGGAGATCTTCAAAAGAAGGGTTGCAGGGTTCTTCCGTCAGCTCTCGAGCCTCAGAGGCCTGAACAGGTACCGCCTGTATCGGGAGCTGGCGAGGAAACTCGAGCAGCTCTTCTCGACTGGAGGGGACTGTGAGGAAATCTCCAGGGTGAAGGTCTTGCTCAAGGGGTGCCAGTATGATAGGCCCACATCCTTAGTTTTTGAGAGGGATTTCGGGAGGTACCGCTTTGCCGACCCCTACAGGAACTGCAGGATGTCAGTGAGTTGCAAGATGGTTTCAGGACTGATCGACAGTACGGGTTCCCTGAACAGATCCAACTCAGGGATCCTGGAGGTGGTCAGATCCTTCTACTCGCACCTCTTGGGAAGGAGAGATCCAGATCGGGATGAGATGTCGGCTTTCCTGGCTGAAACCATCCCTGATCCAGGGGATGACTCCTCTCTTCATGTTTTGGTAGAAGCAATCAGGGAAGAGGAAGTGAGACGGGCCATTGATGGGCTCCGGCCCAAAAAATCGCCCTGTCCGGATGGCTTAACATCCGAGTCTTACAGGACTTTTAGGGACTTTTTGATCCCCCTCATGACTGAGGTTTTTAATGAATGTCTCTCCTCGGACATTCTGCCCGGTTCAATGAGGAAGTCCGCCCTGATCATTCTGTCGAAGGGTACAGACTCATCCCGTATTGAGAATTGGCGTACCATAGCGCTTCTCAATACGGACCGAAAGGTTCTGGCAAAGGTGCTTTTTAATCGGTTGGTGAAGTTTGCTCCCCGGCTCCTTTCGGGGGCCCAGCACTGCTCTGTTCCAGGCCGCAGTACTTTTAGTGCTGTGCTTGGTGTCCGAGAGGCAGTGGAGCAGGGCAGGGCAGGTCACTGGAAGGGGTACTTGCTGTCCTTAGACCAGGCAAAGGCCTTTGACCGGGTTAACCATGAGTACCTCTGGTCCGTCCTTCTGAGGTACGGTCTGCCGGGAGGTTTGTTGATTGGTTGAGAGTATTATACAATGGGGCAGAGACTTTTCCTCTTGTGAACGGTTGGGTCGGACCCCCTTTTGAGGTGAGGTCTGGTGTCTGACAGGGCTGTCCTCTGAGCCCACTGTTATACGTGTTCGCGATCGACCCCTTTTTAAGGAGAGTGGTGCGCGTCGGGTGCGCGTTGGTGGAAGTCGGGATCGACCGGGCGGAGCAAGAGGCCACCTTGAGGTTAGTGGCGTACGCCGACGATGTTTCCCTCTTTGCATCCTCGAGAGAGGAGGCGGACTGGGTCATGTCTGAGGTTGAGCGCTACTCGGTGGCATCTGGGTCCATGATCAACCGGGATAAGTGTGAGAGTCTCTGGCTGGGAGGGGGAGATCCAAGTTTTGATCTCCCGGACACCCTTCCAGGGCCTCAGGCCACAGCGAAAATTGTAGGCATCAGTTTCGGCCCGGGGGACTATCCCCAGCAAAACTGGGAGGGCAGACTTAAGATTGCCGCCCAGAAGGTGGATCAGTGGAAGGGTTGGTCCTTGACCCTGAGAGAAAGGGTTAACCTGGCCAAGGGGTATTTGCTCCCTTTATTAATATACCTGAGCAGCGTCTGCATCTTGCCAGAGCCTCTTTGGACACGGGTCTACAACCTGTTTTTCCAACTATTATGGGGGAATAGGCTGAACCTAATCAAGAGGGAGGTCACGTACCGCACGAGGAGACTGGGAGGGTTGGGTATGGTCAACCCAGTGGTGTTCCTTGTAAACACCTTTATTAAGGCAAACAATAGCAGCCTCTGGTTAGAAAAGGCTCCTCCGTGGGTATTCTCCTGTAGGGGGTGGTTTCGGCCTCTCTTCCAGGAATGGGATACAGGAGGGCAGGTGAAGGACCTTCGAACGCCTCATGGGCATCTTCCGGCTTATGCTACCCCGGTTCTGAAGGTGATCCGCCGGTGGGGTCTGGGAGTGTGGGAGATCAGGACCTTGTCAAGGAGGTTACTTG
The DNA here is from genome assembly GCF_046119375.1 of Phyllobates terribilis. Classification (NCBI taxonomy): domain Eukaryota; kingdom Metazoa; phylum Chordata; class Amphibia; order Anura; family Dendrobatidae; genus Phyllobates; species Phyllobates terribilis. The sequence continues at coordinate 326,282,113 of NW_027362763.1, read as the reverse complement.
ACAATAGGGTCCTGTTGACCCACTTTCAGAAGCCGCTGGCGCTCAAGGATTGCCCAAGCCGGGATCTGGAGGTAGGGCTTGGGTTATTGAACTCTAAGCGGATCCCATTGAAGTTTTGGGACTTGGCTTGGCACTGCTTCCATGGGAGACTGTATGTGAGGGACAACCTGAAGTACAGGAACTCTGATGACCGGGATTGTCCCCGCAAGGAGTGTGGCGGCATACTTGAAAGCATGGAGCATTTCCTGCTTCGGTGTCCCTTTAATACAGAGGTCTACAGTAGGGTGGGTGCTTCCATTGGCTGGCCCAGGCTGGCAAGCCTTTCCTATGCGGAGTGGGTCTATGGGGCATTCTGGTCCCTTGGTGGCTGAGATCGGGGCACTGTTTTCTTAGTTAGCTTAGTGACTAGGTTCTACATGTGGAAAGCACGGTGTGTAGTGTCCACCCAGCAGAAAGCCCTGCCCCGGGAAAAGTCTATTAGGAGCATCCTGGGTGACCTGGCAAAAGAGCTCTTGCTGGAGTTTGAGAGACTGGGTGCAGGGAGGGTTCCCTTCTATGGAGGGAGTTCTCATTTAATGTGCCCTAGATAGAGTTAGGTTCCATGTGTCTGTGATAGGGTGAGTTAGTCTTTCTATATTTTTTATTTATTTTGTAGGGTCAGACAGTTGTGTAGGGTCAGATAGGGACAGTCTTCAGGGACAGGTAGTTAGTATTAGGTTGGTAGAGAGGGCCAGTGAGGGACAGGTAGGGACAGATTGGTAGGGTGGTAGGAACAGATTTTCCTTTTTCTTTATTTGGGAGGGACAGGATGGTGTGTGTTAGATTAGGGTGAGAGCCTCTGTAGTCTCCAGTTCCGTGGTGGTGAGCTGCCACCCTCACTTTTATTCTTTTGTTTTGTGATATTGGAAACCGGAATATAGGGCTTGCAAGCACCAAACTTGGGTCTGATTTGGGTTATAGCTAGTTCCTTAGGGTAAATTGTTATGTTGTCTAGATATATTGTTATGTTATGTATTGTACTGTTATGTTGCATATCGTTTATTGTATGTATATAAAGTGGTATGTTTATTATGATGCATGTGGGGGGTTAGTTTAGGTTGGGTGGGGGGCTTTAGGGGGGAGGGGTTGTGGTGTTTTGTGGGAAAAATTGGACTTCCTGTGGGATGCCGGAAAAGGCAAAAGGACCTTTTTGTGTGAAACAGGCCACAAACTTTAGTGCGACCTTGTTGTGGTAAGGCCACAGACTCTCGTGGGACATTGGGTGTTAAAAAATGGTGGTGGGGGGAAAAAACTAAAATTAAAAATTAAAAAAAAAAAAGAGAGGGTTTTTCGTGTGTATAGGTGTTAAGTTTTTTGGCCTGGTGGCCTGTCTCTTATTTTGGGTGATGGGCCAGGTTTTTTAGTTTTCCTTTTGTTAGGTGGTTAGGTGTGAATGGGTGTGAATGTGAGCGAATGTTGGGGGTATTTTGAAAGGATGTATTAAAAAAGGAAAAGGTAAAATAAGGAGTACGTAAGGTTTTCCCTTGCCAGGGGGGTCCTTGGAAAAGTAAGGACATTTCTGAGAGCATGTATTTTGCTAAACTCTGGACTCTGGAGGGTCTTGGACTCGCAGGGGTTCTAGGACTATACTTTGCTGGGGTTTTAGTTGTTCTTGTACAGTGTTTGTATTTGTGTTGTGTTTTTGTGTTTTTATACTTTTCTAATTAAAAAAGAGTTCCAGTTCTGTCTGCTGGTGCTTTTACAGATATTTGTAGAAATAGGCCCAGGTATCAGGGGCCAGAAATAGTGATGAGCGAGCATACTCACAAGTACTCGGTACTCGCCCGAGCATCTCAGTACTCGAGATGATCAGAGCTCGCCGAGTACTTGCGAGATATTCGGGTGGATGCTCGGGTCCCCTCCCTGCATGTTTGGAGCTCTTTATAGAGCCAGTGAACATGCAGGAATTGCCTGCCACTCACTGTAATGCCGCAGCCATATTGGTTGTGGCATTACAGTGATTGGCTGGCCGCACAGCGTCATCAGGTATATATCAGACCAGGCGCCACTGTGCTTGTCAGTCTACTCCGCAATCAAACAGTTACTTCGCTACAAATTCAGCCTTTTGTTGTGAGCGTGGTAGATATTTTCCACCATTTAAAATGGGCAAGGTGCGTGGCAAGCTTAAATTGTGCCACAACAAACACACACATGTTCCCGCTCGACATTCCTATCCCAATTCCTAAAGGACCGCAGAACACCACAATTGAACCCAGGGCAGTGTCAAAAGATTGTTGGTTGGATAGCAGATAATGCTTCCAGTCATTTTGCCACCACCACCACCACCCTGTCTTCCACACGGTCAAGTCTCAGTAGCCGTGAGTATTCCTCACCCTGATCCTCCTTCCTACCACCATGCCGAGTGCCCGGAGACAACTGATCCCACACTTGGACACTTCGAAGAGCTGTTCACTTTTCCATTTATAGATTCGGGCCTCTCGCCCGGTCCGCTTGAAGCGGGGCAAGAGGAGATTGCATGTAGTGATGCCCAAATATTTGAGCAGCCATGGTTACATGAAGGCGATGGTGGGAAAGTGTCACAAGAGGTGGACGATGATGAGACACAATTGCCAGAAAGTCAGGAGGAGGACCAGGGAGCAGAAGAGGAAGACGAGGTGGTGGATGATATAGTAACTGACCCAACCTGGCAGGAGGACATGCAGAGCAAGGACAGCGGCACACAGGGGGAGGGAGGCAGACCATCCCAACAGGCAGGAAGAAGCAGTGTGGTGGCCACAGACAGAAGGCGGGTAACACCAACAACAAAGGATGTTGCCAGTACAACTATTAAATCTTCCCGAGTCTGGTTATTTTTTAAAGACTCTGCCGACAACTCCAAAAAGGCCATTTGCACTACTTGCAAGGCCAGCATCAGCAGGGGTGGCAAAACTACCAGCCTGACCACCACCAGCATGATCAACACATGGCAGCAAATCACCCGACTTTGTGGGCCGAACCCCAGGGTCCAGGAACAGTGTCTACGGGTGACACCACTGCTTCTTCCGCTGTTGTGCGTGCAAGCCAATCCCCTGTCCATGGTGTATGCGAAGATGCCTCTGTCCTGAACCTGTCATTGCACACTCTCAAGCAGCAGCATCAGGAAGCACATCCACGTCCTTGTCCCAGCGCAGCGTCCAGTTGTTCATATCCCAGTCCTTGGAACGCAAGCGCAAATACACAGCCAATGCCCCACAGGCCTCACTACTAAATTCCCACATTTCGCGACTATGTGTGCTCGAAATGTTGCCTTTTAGGCTTGTGGAGATGGAAGCATTCTGCAACCTGATGGCAGCGGCCGTTCCTTGGTACTCAGTCCCCAGCCGCCACTATTTCTCCCAGTGTGCCATCCCAGCATTGCACAAGCATGTGTACCAAAACATTAGCCGTGCCCTAAACAACGCAGTTACCACGAAAGTCCACCTAACCACGGATGCGTGGACAATTGGTTGTGGGCAGGGATGGTACATCTCGCTGACAGCACACTGGGTTAACATAGTGGAAGCCGGGACCCAGTTGGACCTTGGGACGGAATACGTCCTCCCGACACCAAGGATTGCGGGCCCTAGGTCAATCAGGGTTGCCCCAACAGTCTACAGCTCCTGCACCTCATCCTCCTGAGCCTCTTCTTCAGTCTCCATCTCCGAAATGACAACATCAGTCACAAGCTGGAAGCACTGCAGTACTGCCTCGGCCAAGCGGCAACAGGCTGTGCTGAAGCTAATATGCTTAGGTGACAAATCGCACAATGCTGAAGAGTTGTGGACAGCTCTGAAAGAGCAGGTAGATCTGTGGCTCACACCGCTGAACCTACTGCCAGGCATGGTCGTGTGTGACAATGGTTGGAACCTGGTGGTGGCTCTGAGGTGAGGTGAGCTCACACACGTACCATGCCTGGCCAGTGTGCTTAACCTCGTAGTTCAGCGGTTTCTCAAATCCTACAAGGAGCTGTGGGATCTGCTTGTTAAAATACGCCTCCTGTGTGCCCCTTTTAGAAAGTCACTTACAGCTTCCGCTGCCCTTGCCGTATTTCAGCAGCATTTGCAGCTTCCGGCTCACAGACTGGTGTCTTATGTCCCCACCCGTTGGAACTCCACACTGCAGATGTTGGGAAGGATTTGTGAGCAGAAGAGGGTAGTTGTTGACTACCAGCATCAGCAAGAGCATCGGTATTCAGGTCAGACTCCACACATAAGACCTCAGGAGTGGACATGGATGTCAGACATATGTACCATCCTCCAAAACTTTAAGGACTCCACCAAGATGGTGAGCCGCGATAATGCCATAATTTGCGTCACCATCCCACTTCTCTGTCTTCTGAAATGCTCTCTGCTCACTATCAAAGAGGATGCACTGCAGATGGAGCACGATAAAATGGAGCAAGTAACCATACAGGATGATTATACACAACCCAACCTCATCTCCTCACAACGTGGATTGGATGGCAATGAGGAAGAGGAGGAGAAGGAGGAAGAACAGGAGCTAGTTTCGTGAGCCATAGACGGCACTACCTGCACAACTGTCATACCGTCTGTTCAGCGTGGATGGCCTGTGGACAGAGAGGAGGAGGATGAGGATGAGAGCATGGTCAGTCATTCTGAAGTCTTGCCTGTTAGCAGTCTGGCTCACATAGCTGAGTTTATGTTATGCAGTCTTTCCCATGATCTTCGAGTTCTCAAAATTTTGGGTGACAGTTACTGGTTGGTGACACTTCTAGACCCACGCTGCAAGGAGAACTTTTTATCTCTTATTCCTGAGGTGGACAGGTCTACTAAAATGGGGCAGTACCAGAAGGCACTTGTTGCGGAATTATTAAAAAAATTCCCATCTAAAAACGTTGGCGGCAGAGGTCACAGTTTGTTGGACAACCAAGGACTACAGGCGAGAGAGACACAACTCCAATCCAGCAGAGGCACAGGAACACTGTCAAAGTTCTGGGAGTATTTTCTCAGCCCCACCCATTGAACAGGCCCTGAGGCATGGGGTACTCTCTCAAGTAGTGCAAAGTTTGGGAAGATGCTGAGGGAGTACCTTCCTGACCGTACCAGCGTCCTCCGTGATTCCTCTGTGCCTTATAATTATTGGGTATCCAAGCTGGATACGTGGAATAAACTGGCTCACTATGACTTGAAGGTCCTGGGCTGCCCTGCCGCCAGCGTTTTATCAGAGTGGGTCTTTAGTGCCGCTGGTGGAATTATAACTGATAAGGGCATCCGCCTGTCAACTGAAAATGCTGATAGGCTGACTCTTATAAAAATGAACAAGGGCTGGATTGGGCCAGACTTCTCAACACCACCGAATGATAGCAGTGTAACATAAACTCAAATCCAGTGTCTTTTTTTGGGAAGTGTATTTCCATGCACCTTTTCACACATACACATGAGCATACGCTTCCTGATTTTGGCTGCTTGCTCTTGTCCTCCTCCTTCTCCTCATCCTCCACCACCATGTCACCAGGGTGACTGTGGTCTGTGATGCAACACCCACATAATTTTTTTTAAAGGGTGTTTATGATGCCCGTAAACAAAAATTTTTTATACAGTATGTTCATGTATAACTCCCAGAGGTAAATGTTTGTCAGCCCATTCCCCTAACTGTATTGGTATTACAAGTATAGGAGACCCACTCCTTTCTAATGGGAATATTTTTTTATGAGGTCCTCCTCCACGTCTTTTCCAAGATGCGTTGGAATGCCTCCTGTAGCATCGGCGTCTCTGCCTTCTGCTAGGCAGAGACGCCGTCCCTCTCACCTTCCTGTTCAGCGCACGGCGTCCTCCAGTGCTCCTTCCCTCACTGCTGCCGGCGCGCGCTCCTTCCCGGGCACTGTGCTTAGGGCGCGCGCGCTCCCCCTCTCTTATAGGGACCGCGCGCGCCGTCCTAAGCAGTCCCCGGCCAATAGCCGGAGGACTTCCCATATATAAGGCACCTCCTCCAAAATGGAGGTGCCCGAGCAAAGTTGTTGCAAAGCATACTCACCTCTGCTTCAGCCCTCAGGTCCCGTTGCCAGCCTGACTACCAGTCCTGTCTGCCTGCTTGTCTTCCTTCAGCCCGACAGTCTGTCTCCTGCATCCGCCAGTCTATCTATGGGCAAGTCCATGTGCGGACCAGGAAGCACCTGCCAGTTACCTGCCTGCTACCTGCCGTATCTGCTAGCCTGCTCACCTGGGAGCGCTCACCTGCTACCCGCTTGCTAGCCTACCTGGAGGCTCCGCCGTCACTTGTCATGACCACCTGCCTGCCAGCCAAGAGACTCTTACCCACTCAGCCGTCACTTGTCATGACCACCTGCCTGCCAGCCAAGAGACTCTTACCCGCTCAGCCGTCACTTGCCGTGACCACCTGCCTGCCAGCCGAGAGACTCTTACCTGTTCTGCCGTCACTTGCCGTGACCACCTGCCTGCCAGCCAAGAGACTCTTACCTGCTCTTCCGTCACTTCCCGTGTCCACCCGCCTACTCACCCAGAGAATGCTACCTACCTGTTGTGTCCACCCGCTACTCCGGTCAGTCCCAGCTACCTGACCCGTGGGAGCCACCTGCTCTATTACAAGGTCGTCCCCAGAATAACACCTGCCCCTCGGGGTCCATCCTTGTTCCAAGGCACAGAGGTTCCACCACCCGGCCCCGTAACACCTCCCAATTATTGGAAGCCCTTGCATTCACTGCATAGGCCAACACTATGGGAGACCCTCTTCTTAATAATGGGAACACTGTTTTCAGGAGGCCCTCTGACCTCCACGTCTCTTCCAAGTGGCATTGGAGTGCCTGCAAATTTTTAGCAACCCTTGCATTCACTGCATAGGCAAACACAATGGGAGACCCACTTCCTAATAATGGGAACACTGTTTTCAGGAGGCCCTCTGACCTCCACGTCTCTTCCAAGTGGCATTGGAGTGCCTCCAAATTTTTGTCAACCCTTGCATTCACTGCATAGGCAAACACAATGGGAGACCAACTTCCTAATAATGGGAACATTTTTTTTTCAGGATGCCCTCCTCCACGTCTCTTCTAGGTGGCATTCTAGTAGGTCCAAATTTTTGGCAGCCCTAGCATTCACTGCATAGGCAAACAGTATGGGAGACCCACTTCCTAATAATGGGAACATTGTTTTCAGAAGGCCCTCCTCTAAGTATCTTCAAAGGGGTATTGGGGTGCGTCCAAATTTTCAAAAGGGTATTGGGGTGCGTTCAAATTTTGGCAAGCCCTGCCACTCACTGCATAACACAATAACAGTATAGGAGACCCACTCTTTAGTAATGGGAACAACAAAGCATATCCGGCTGATGGCTCTCCAACAATAGCGAGGGCCGACTGCTGGCCCTTTAAGAATAGTAAAGGCCGCCTGATGGCCCTATAAAAATAGGCTTTGTGACTTTCAGAGTCCCTCCTTCATAAATGAAACACAATGTGTCTGATCATGAGTCACACACCACATTGCCAGATAAGGTTGTAAAATGTTAAATTACATTTCCCGGTGAATTCATTTGTCACGGTTGAAAGCAATGCAAAAGTGCAAAAACCCATCAAAAATGCTACGTGTGAACATAGCCCAAGGTGTGGAGGAGTATTTTTGTATTTGGTTATTTATTTTGCCTTATATACAAGTCATTACAATGGAAAGGATGCTCCTTAACATATTTCCCAGGAAAATCCATTTTGGTTTCGTTTTTGTATGATTTATTGTGAATCCGTAAAAGATGCGTAATACATCTGACAACGTTGTTGACAGCAGTGACCTGGGAGTCAGAAATGCTTCTAGGGGTCTTCCCCATGCTGTTCCCATTTCATTTGAGCACTGTTCCCATGGATTTGGGATTTTTTAGGCCCTCTGCAGACCGCTGGGGGGAGCCGCCTGAAAAATGTTCAAGTTTCCCATAGACTTACATTGGGCTCGTTGCTTGGGTCGAGCACCCGAGCATTCCAATTTGCTTGATCCGAGCATTAAGCACCCGAGCATTGTAGACCATTGGACCATTTTCTTCAACTTCCACCAAAGATTTTCAATTGGATTGAGATCCGGACTATTTGCAGGCCATGACATTGACCTTATGTGTCTTATTTCAAGGAATGTTTTCATCGTTTTTGCTCTATGGCAGGATGCATTATCATCTTGAAAGATGATGTCATCATCCCCAAACATCCTTTCAATTGATGGGATAAGAAAACTGTCCAAAATATCAATGTAAACTTGGGCATCTGTTGAAAATGTAATGACAGACATCTCCCCAGTGCCTTTACCTGACATGCAGCCCCATATCATCAATGACTGTGGAAATTTGCATGTTCTATTCAAGCAGTCATCTTTATAAATCTCATTGGAATGGCACCAAACAAAAGTTCCAGCATCATCACCTTGCCCAATGCAGATTCGTGATTGCTTTTCCTTAGCCCATTGTAACCTTGTTTTTTTATGTTTAGGTGTTAATGATGGCTTATGTTTAGCTTTTCTGTATGTAAATCCCATTTCCTTTAGGCGGTTTCTTACAGTTTGGTCACAGACATTGACTCCAGTTTCCTCCCTTTCATTCCTCATTTGTTTTGTTGTGCATTTCCTGTTTTGGAGACATATTGCTTTAAGTTTTCGGTCTTGATGCTTTGATGTCTGCCTTGGTCTACCAGTATGTTTGCCTTCAACAACCTTCCCATGTTGTTTGTATTTGGTCCAGATTTTAGACACAGTTGACTGTGAACAACCAACATCTTTTGCAACATTGCGTGATGATTTACTTTTTTTAAGAGTTTGATAATCCTCTCTTTTGTTTCAATTGACATCTCTCGTGTTGGAGTCATGATTCATGTCAGTTCATTTGGTGCAACAGATCTCCAAGGTGTGATCACTCCTTTTTAGATGCAGACTAACGAGCAGATCTAATTTAATGCAGGTGTTAGTTTTGGAAATGAAAATTTACAGGGTGATTCCATAATTTTTTCCTCAGAATTGAGTGATTCCATAATTTTTCCCTCTGCTTGGTCTGAAAAAAATTACCCTTACTGAGTACCACATTTTTAATCTTGATTTCTTTTAGTGTTTCTTAAAGCCCTAAAGTTGCCATTTGGAATGACTTTAGTTTTGTGCCATGTCTGTGATCTGGTTTTTTTCAACAACATTAAACAACTGAATGAACATCATCCGAGCCCGGTGATTCCATAATTTTTGCCAGGGGTTGTTAATGTTGGCATTATGACATTATCATATTTTGTTGTATATATTTATGATTGGTTTTTGTTCTTATATACTATTTTATTTATATTTTCAGATACCTTGAAAAAGGCCATTGCAAGGCCGAAACATTGATTTATGTGTCTGTTTTTTGGGGGGGGTTTGAATTCAGGTTTCAATAAAAATACCTGTTCAACATTTCTAATTGAGTGCCAAAGTTTATAATCTTAATTAACCAGATGATTATATTTGTTAAGCCAAGAATAATACCCTATTTTGTTTGTGTTGTCTTGCAAATATATGTATATTTCTGTGGCTGGTCAATAAGGACAGACCAGAGTTTGTATAACCCTTATTGTTATCGTCTCTTGGTTTGGAAAAATGTTTGTTAATATGCCGCTACCTTCTTTCTGTGGGAGTCCACCAGAAGCGGGAGGCCACTGGTTGAGGTAGTCAGTCGTGAAAGTCTCCAAAGTTGCAGTTGTTCTATTCCAGGTGGGCGGAGAAAGAAAGATGAGACTGTTGTAATGTTGTACCATCTTGGGTATATGCTGGGGCTGTTTAATGTGTGTATTGTCTGCTTTGTGGTTTAATAAAGTATTGCCACACAGTTTTACCATCACCCTGTGTTGTCTGAGTAGTATTACGCCAACGGAAGACCCCGGGTCTTCACACTACACAAACATTAATATTTTTTTAAAGACCCATTGTACTTTTCTGTTAATGAAGCCAATCCTTTTATTGCTGCAATAATGTCATAACCTAATGCACAATTCAAGTGTTAAGAAAGCATATGTTTTCCTAAAGCCATTGAAACATTTGCTAACTGTTTGGATCCTAAAATGGAATCAACTCTTGGAAGAAAATTCATTGCAAAAAAAGCAACTTGCTTTAGGGTTAGTTCATTAACGTATATAAGCGAAATACCATTCATGGTTTACTTTGATATGGGGTTGACTTATTTTTAAATAAGACATTGTTTCATTATCAGTCTTATGCTTCTCATGTGATGCAAAACAAAGTACATTAAGTCTGAGATTAAGTCTGTACTTCAGGCATACACATCTATTATTAGCTTGAAAAAGTAAATAAAACAACTAAGAAATAGTAGCATTTCTAATGGAAGAACAATACAAAGAGTGCATTTAGAATGTCATACACAGAAACTGATCTTATTCAGTCCAGTCTAGTGCGGGTCGTCAAGATCTTCTAGCATAGTGCTGTCAGTAGCTCAAGACTGATTTGAGCAGCTCTGTGGGGATACTCTCAATGCCAGGCATTTTATTGTTTTGTAACTGTCTCAGCACCAAATCCACTTCACTTTCCAAAAGGTCTTGTTCTGGTTCCTCTTGGCCCCCATGCACCTCATGATGGTGAATGCTGACGCTGACATATAGCTCCTCTGTATTTCTGTATATTCCTTCCATCTTTGCTTGATGCCCTGTTGGTCGCTAATTTAATTGCTGTAATGGTCTTTGATTGCTACTTAGTGACGACGTGCTAAGAAAGGATTCTTCACTTGTTTAACTGTGGCAAATAATTCCTTGGTATGGAATTAGCCCTTTTTAAAAACTTCACTCATTGGCATTCAGGAAGCTGTTCTTGTCTTTCTTCACATCTACTTGGAAGTCACCATTTGGCCAAAGGACTAGAAAAGATCAGTTTCCATCCTACTACCGAAAAAAGGTGATGCCAGAGACTGGGCCAACAAAACAAAAATGTCTTGGATTCCCCATGCCAACAAGGTGCTTCGACTGACCGCTGAGAAGCAGTATCATTGACAGCTGACACCAAAGCTGGATTCAGTAAGGCTGAGTGCCCACTATGCGTTTTTCTAGTGTTTTTGCTGCAGAATTTCCGTAAAATATGTGCCCCATGGACCCCAATGATAATCCGCATGTGCTGTGCACATTCTGTGGAAATTTCTGCTGCCGATTATCATTGCGGAAAAATCCGCAGCATGTCAATTTTCTGTGCGTTTCCACATGCGGATTTGACTACACAATGCATTTGAAAAACGCAAGGCAAATCCGCAAGTAAAAGCGCTTAAAAAGCACTTAAAATGGGGGGGCGTGGCCTGGACTCCTGACATGTAGGACGCAGGATCCTGGAGCTGCGCAGAGGCTTCTGTCAAACCTATTCTTACCGCTACTTAAAGAGGATTTTTACCAAGATAATTATCTAGGATTTCACAGAGTACACTTTATTGGCTTTTTAACTCCTTTTCTGGTCATTTTCGTCCTTTTGTCGGGAGGAGTTGTCTTTATAGGTTTCTGCACGAGCCTCCCATCACTGGATAGAAATATTTCAGGTTTGAGATCTTATCAGATTAAATTCATAACCATGACCCCATGCTGAGGACAGTATAAAATACACCGCATGCAGAATTATTAGGCAAATGCGTATTTTGATCACTTTGATACTTTTTATACATGTTGTCCTACTCCAAGCTGCATAGGCTTGAGAGCCAACTACCAATTAAGTAAATCTGGTGATGTGCATCTCTGTAATGTGGAGGGATGTTGTCTAATGACATCAACACCCTATATAAGGTGTGCTTAATTATTAGGCAACCTCCTTTCCTTTGGCAAAATGGGTCAGTAGAGAGATTTGACAGGCTCTGAAAAGTCCAAAATTGTGAGATGTCTTGCAGAGGGATGCAGCAGTCTTGAAATTTACAAACTTTTGAAGCGTGATCACCGAACAATCAAGCGTTTCATGGCTAATAGCCAACAGGGTCGCAAGAAGCGTGTTGGCCAAAAAAGGCGCAAAATAACTGCCCATGAATTGAGGAAAATCAAGCGTGAAGCTGCCAAGATGCCATTCACCACCAGTTTTGCCATATTTCAGAGCTGCAACGTTACTGGAGTATCAAAAACCACAAGGTGTGCGATACTCAGGGACATGGCCAAGGTAAGGAAGGCTGAAAAACGATCACCTTTGAACAAGAAACATAAGATAAAACGTCAAGAATGGGCCAAGAAATATCTTAAGACTGATTTTTCAAAGGTTTTATGGACTCATGAAATGAGAGTGACTCTTGATGGGCCAGATGGATGGGCCAGAGGCTGGATCAATAAAGGGCAGAGAGCTCCACTCCGACTCAGGCGCCAGCAAGGTGGAGGTGGGGTACTGGTATGGGCTGGTATCATCAAAGATGAACTTGTGGGACCTTTTCGGGTTGAGGATGGAGTGAAGCTCAACTCCCAGACCTACTGCCAGTTTCTGGAAGACAACTTCTTCAAGCAGTGGTACAGGAAGAAGTCGGTATCGTTCAAGAAAAACATGATTTTCATGCAGGACAAAGCTCCATCACATGCATCCAACTACTCCACAGCGTGGCTGGCCAGTAAAGGTCTAAAAGAAGAAAAAATAATGACATGGCCCCCTTGTTGACCTGATCTGAACCCCATAGATAATTTGTGGTCTATCATAAAATGTGAGATCTACAGGGAGGGAAAACTGTACACCTCTCGGAACAGTGTCTGGGAGGCTGTGGTGACTGCTGCACGGAATGTTGATCGAAAGCAGATCAAGCAACTGACAGAATCTATGGATGGAAGGCTGTTAAGCATCATCATAAAGAAAGGTGGCTATGCTGATCACTATTTTTTTTTTGTTTTTGCATGTCAGAAATGTTTATTTCTAAATTTTGTGCACTGATCTTGGTTTACCTGGTAAAAACAAACAAGTGAGATGGGATTATATTTGGTTTTTATTAAGTTGCCTAATAATTCTGCACAGTAATAGTTACCTGCACAAACAGATATCCTCCTAAGTTAGCCAAATCTAACAAAAAAACCACTCCAACTTCCAAAAATATTAAGCTTGGATATTTATGAGTCTTTTGGGTTGATTGAGAACATAGTTGTTGATCAATAATAAAAATAATCCTCTAAAATACAATTTGCCTAATAATTCTGCACACAGTGTAGCTATATGGTCAAAACTTAGGTGGACCTAAATTCCCCCTATTTTGCATCAAAAAGCAGTCATTATATTACACCTGTAATGATGAGCCATTAGGCGCGCGACCGGTTCGTTGCGCAGCAAGAAAACAGACATTCAGTTTGCTTATTTTATTGTTTTGCTTCTTTGACCAGGTCTGGTGAAGCTGGACTGGTGGCTTACTAATCTCAGTAGCCCTTTGTGATGTCTTAAATAGTGTTGAGCCACCCCCGTAGTGTTCGAGTTCAGTTCGTCGAACACCCGTATGTTCGCCGAACTGTTCATCGAACTGTTCGTCGAACACCTTCGAACACCGTTAAAACCAATGGCAGGCAAACGAAAACACATAGAAACACATAGAAAACACTTCAAAGGTGTCCAAAAGCTGACAAACTGCTCAGAAGACACAACTAAGACATGGAAAAGTGACAAGTACATATAGTCATGCGAAAAGAAAAGAGGTGGAGGAGTAAAAGGAGGGGGATACACAGATATAGGCATGTCATGCCCTTCTAAAAACAAGAAAGGCTGGAGTAAAAATCTAAAATCAGCCTACCAACACCCAGACGTCGTGACAAGAAAATTAAAAAAATAAATATCTTTAGGTAGAATGGCAGTTCCATTCAGAACACTTTCCTTACAAGACGTAGTGGTATCCCCGTTGGGAGTTGTGCCAAAAACGGAACCCAATACATTCGGACTAATCAACCATTTGTCATATCCAAGGGGCAGGTCAGTACACGACAACATCGACGCGGAACCAAGTACAGTAGTATATACTGTACATCCTTTGACAAGGCGATCAGGCGGATCAAGAAGTTGGGAAGGGTCACCCTAATGGCCAAAACAGACATTGATGCGGCGTTCAGGTTACTTACTAACTGTGCCTCTGAATAGTGTCCACCTATTGGGCTGCTTCTGGGAAGGAGCATACTATATAGATTGCTGTTTGCCCATGTGGTGGTCCAGATCCTGCTCACTATTTGAGGCGTTTGGTTGCTTCCTTGAATGGGTTGTAATGGTCGTTTCTAAGGGGGCACATATTATCCATTACCTCGACAACTTCTTATGCCTGGGCCCAAAAGATTCGCTACAGTGTGAATACATGCGGTAGTCCACCTATGAGAAGGAGAGAGCTGGAGTGAGAGCGGACACCACAGAGCCGAGGGGTTAGATGGAGAACGGAAGAAGGAAAGAGGGCGAGGGAGGTAAGGGAGTACAGTGGAAGGCCGACCTGAGCTTCCCCACATTCCTGCTGGGCGGGGAACAGCCCTGGGAAGAAAAGCCGCTTGCGCATCCCTTTGAGGTTACGGGTGCGAGCGAGCAGAGGGACTGCGCTGGAGTGCGAAGCCGACACGGCCAGTCCGTTCCTGCCCGTGCGACCTCCATGTCGCCGGGTTTGTGCCAGAGCCGCGGTGGATCCTGATGGCCAGCCCCCCTCTCCCAATACTGGTGCCTGTCTGCTGGTGGGTCGAGCCCCCCCGCGGTGGGGGGGGAGTAACATCTGCAGAAGAAAGACCATCTTCAAGCCAAACTAAGATGTCTACTTCTTTTCGTGGACAATGTGATACGATCCCTTTCTTACGGACACGCCCATCGCTATAAATTCCAGATGAGGCACAAAAACAGCTGGTGCTTCAACAGATATCAAGTGCTCCTTCAAGTGGGCTCTCCTCCACCTCAACTTCAACATCACAAATTCTCCAGTCCTCAGAGGTGTCACCCCAATCGCACTCGCTTCCTCACAGCTCCCAAGTCTCCAGCTGCCCGTCTGAGTACGGGGTAACACAGATGGTTGAGTCTGCACAGCTGTTTACTCATACTATAGCCTGGGAAATGGAGGTCTGCTCCAGAGCTTCTTTTAATCCAGACGAGGAAATGATCTGCACTGATGCCCTGAATCTTTATGAGTCGGATCCAGGACCAGATGAAGAAGGTTCTGAGAATAATGTAGACCCTCGTTCCCAAACTGTAACTCCTGTTGGTGGAGACAATGATGAAGATGATGATGAGACTCAAATACCTGATTGGAGCGACAACTTGACTTTTCGGTCAGGGCAGGAAGAGGTTGGCTCTGAGGACGACGGGGGTGAGAACACACAGGGTGATGATGACGAGGATGGAGATCCCACTTACTGTCAACCCACGGTCAGCCAGTCGATGAGGTCAGCAGAGGAGGTGGAGGAGGATGTGACTAGCCCAGGGTATGGGGATGACTCGGTACCCGGGCCTTTGCCTGGCCTTGGGGATGTTGCGGTGGTTGGCTCCCGGGCCCGTACCCTGGGGTCACTCTTTAAAAGGGTGGATAATTGTTAATTTTATAAGAGTTCATGACGCCACTGTGGTATCTGGTGAGAAGCACCAGTGCTGCAGCAGTCCACTGAGGCCGGTGATAAGGCAGCTCGATGGAATAGCTCCCCACAGGTGGAGCTAGGCCTCAGAAAAGCGTATGCAGGGGGAATGCAGGACTGGCGAGACCCAGCTGGGTTAGAGCAAGAACGGGAACGGACATGGTAGTCACTTCAGTACCTTTTACTGGTGGAAATTCAGGCACATCCCGGAGCACTGTAGGGTGAAGGGTGCATATCAGGATCCTCCCCAATGAGCGGGTGTAGGGCCTCCTGTTTCTTGCCTCTACGTAGTAAGTTTCTGACCTGCCTGGAGCTAGGCCTAACTTTGTCTCTGTCCTGCGCTGGCTGACCTTGTGGTAGAGCCTTGTCTTGGAGTTCACGCTCCCAGTATGCGGGGCCTAAGCATCTCCTGGCTCTGTTACGTATCAGCACCTTAGCGATCCTAGGACTTGTAGTTCTCCAGGGATTCTGGTTATGCCTTACTGGGTCATAGAGATCCCGGTAAGCTCGGATCCGGTGTCCGGTAAATGCTTCGGGGTGAGCTGGTTAAGCTCCTCTGCTCCCTATGTACTAACTCTCCACTCGCCTTCGGCCTACTCGGGCCCTCACTAGGCTATACACACTAACGGCAGCTTGCAGCACTTCACCGATCTTATGGCGCCGGCACACCTTAAGCTCTAACTTGGCTCTCTGAATCTAGCTAACAGGAGCCTCACGCTCCACTGCTGAACTATTAACTGAGTTCTCTAGACTAGACTAAGCTCAACTGCAGACTGACCTCTCTTAGGCTTCTCTACTGCAGGAACTGTTCAGAGGAACTGAACTGCCTAGCTCCACCTTCCCTATTTATATCCCTAACGGGCTGCCTCTGCTGGTCTGAGGTGGAAGGTGGAGATGTGTGAATCTTTATGGGGGCCTCTTGTGGAAGATTCAATCAATGCACTCTTCTAGGATCTGTGATACCAAGCGCAGCTGGACGTCACAGATGCTATTGACGACGAGGTTAGGTTGCGCCTTCCTGGACAGAGACGGAGTACTGGAAGCACGTCAACAACTGCATCCCAAGCACAACTCTGCCTCTGACCACAAGTCGTAGTGGCTCTTCAAGTCGCATGGGCTCTAAGCCTCGCATAGCCTGGGCATTTTTTCAGATCGATAAGGATGACCCAACTCGTGTTATCTGTAATATTTGTCACCAAAAGCTAAGTAGAGGCCAAAAAATCCATAGTTTGAGTACTTCATGCATGAACCGTCACATGGATATGAAGCATAAGTTGCAGTGGGAAGCTCACTGTGCTGCAATGCGGCCTAGCGGGCCGGGCCAACCACCGTCTGCCCCATCTTGTACATCTGCGGCCTCTTCATCCTCTGTGGCTGGGGGGACAGCAGTCACACGTTTTTGGGCACAGACCTGCCACCTCTTTACCCGCAACAGCCAGTGTGATTGGCAGGTCATCATTTCAATTGGAAATGGAAACACCAGCTGGTGTTGAGCGCTCTCCGAGATCGAGAGCACCACCTTTGGATCAAGGCAACCTAACTTTTCTGCCTGCATCTACCTCACAGACCGGCAGTTTGCCGGGGACACCCTACTCAACCCCGTCTAAGCACAACAGCCAGCCCTCGGTCCCTCAGATGAGGACAAGTAAAAGACCATTTCCTCCTAGCCATGACAAAGCTAAGAGGTTGAATTTCACCATCTGTAAGCTGTTGGCTACAGAAATGCTACCTTTCCGCCTGGTGGACACAGAGGATTTTCGAGACCTTATGTCCGTCGCAGTGCCCCAGTACCACATGCCCAGTCGGCACTACTTCTCAAAGAAAGGTGTGCCTGCGCTCCACCAGCATGTCGCACACAACATCACCGCTTCTTTGAGAAACTCTGTGTGTGACAGGGTACATTTCACCACAGACACTTGGGCAAGTAGGCATGGACAGGGGCGTTACATGTCGCTGACTGGGCACTGGGTAACTATGGTGACAGCAGGACAAGGGGCTGCTGTCCAAGTCTTGCCGTCCCCACGAGTTGTACATCAATCCTCTTTATCTAGAAGTTCCTCCACTGCTTCTGCCTCCTCAACCTCCTCTCGGTCCTCCACCTGCACCCAAAGCCTGTCTGGTAATGCCACCCGCTTTCTAACAGCGCAGAAGGAATCCTGCACACCTCCTTACTATGCTGGCAGCAGGGCTCAACGGCATCAGGCGGTGTTTACTTTGAAATGTCTGGGAAATGTGAGTCACACAGCTGAGGAGTTGTGGTCAGCTCTGGAGACCCAGTTTCATGAATGGTTGTCTCCACTGGACCTGCAACCAGGGAAGGCCGTGTGCGACAATGCTGCAAACCTGGGTGCGGCCCTTCGCCGGGGAAATGTCACACACGTGCCTTGTATGGCTCACGTGTTGAACCTGGTTGACCAGCAATTTTTAGCCCACTATCCCGGATTAGATGGCCTTCTGCAGAGGGCATGGTCGCTGTGTGCTCACTTCTGCCGTTCGCATCCCGCAGCTCAACGACTTACATCTCTACAGAAGTCGTTGGGCCTGCCAGTTCACTGGCTGAAATGCGATGTGCCGACATGGTGGAATTCAACTCTGCACATGTTGCAGCGACTGTGGCAGCACCGACAAGCCCTGGTGCAATACGTTCTGACGTATAGCCGGCGCCAACGAGATCCAGAGGTGGGGCAAATCACGCTGCAGGAGTGGTCTCAGATCAGGGACCTATGAAGTTGACGCGCCCCCTGGGCCGTGGGGTACCCGGAGCCGGGCCGGTAGATGCTGGGGTTTGTAGTCACTGTGGCGGTGACCTGGTCCGTGACCCAGGACGATCAATCCAAGGGTAATTTGTATATATGGGTTTTATAATGTCCGACAGCGCCACCTGTGGAGTGCGGCAAAAGGGGCCGCCGCTGCGGAACAGTCCTCTGAAGTTGGTGGTTTTGCAGCAATGGTATTATTACTCCCCACAGGAAGAGTGTAGCTTCAGGGCAGTGTGGGTGGATGATGGTGGTTGTAGTGCAGGGAGTCAGTAATGAACACAGAGTCCGTGTGATGCAGTCCCAAGATCTTTACTCACAGTTGTTGCAGTCCAGATTACAGGTACCAGAGCAATCTCCCCCATCGTGCTGTGCGTACTCAGTGAGGTGCTCAGTCCACCCCCAGATAGTTCCGGAGTACTTAGCAGGACCCCCTTCTGTGTGTCCTTTCTCTGGCCTTCTCCCTGCACCTCACACCCAGTAACACTTCTATCCGGTATCCTCGGGCCTTGGCGGGCGACGTGTGTTCCGTCCCCTGGGTCCTATGTGGCTACCTTCTTAGTGAGATTGGTATGGACTTTGGCCTGCAGTACATGAACTGCTGCAGCCTCCGGTTTCTAGTTGAGCCTTGCTGTTTCTCCGCTAGTTGAGGGACCGGTTCCCCTTATCTGGCCTGACCCCTCTACCTCCTGGTAGCAGCAGGCGTACGGGTGGCCTTCTGCACGGCCCGTACCCCTAGGGTCCCTTCGGTTCCTGGAGCCTTCCTGCTCCCACTCCTCTCTTCTCTCCTTCAGTCCTGGGCGTCCCAGGCTAGGCCCGCCTCCGGAGCATAGCTCATGCAGAGCCTCTGCTCCTGTCACTTCTCCTCCTCTGACTGGCTTGCTCTTTCTAAGATGGCTTCCTATTTATACTCTCCCTGTCATGAGCTCCTCTAAGCTGCTTTCTCCACCCACACCCACTAAATAGGACCCTCCTGCCAGCTAGGGACCTGGGACTGTGCTCTCCCTTAGGAGCAATCTCGCCCTACCCCCACTGCGGGTATGTGTTGGATGCTGGTGTTAGGGCCCCGAGCCATACTCCTTCCTTACCTGAGATACCACACCTCTGGGTGAGATGCAGTACCTCTGTGGCGACTGAACCCTCAGGGGCGCCACACACCCTTCTGCACAGTTTTGAAATGGCGAAGAAAATGTTTAGTGCTGACGATGCCATTATCAGCATGACTATTCTGGTGATTTACATGCTGGAGCACACGTTAAAAAGAATTCAGTCAGGTGGTGGGACAAGAGGAGGTGGAGGAAGTAGAGGAGGAGTCGTATGCGGAAGGGATAAAATCTCCAAGGTCCATGAGGTGAGCTGAGTTCATTGGACATGAACTCGGCTCATCTGGATGCCGTCACAGCCAGACACTGAGGAGCGCAAGCATGCCTGCACTTCTCAGTGTCTGCCGCATGGCAAGCTGGATGGCAGCGTTCTGCTGCGTTCCAGCCTGCCATGTGCATGTAGCAGAGCTGGAGCTGTCGTGGGAACCATGGAAAGGTAAGGATGATGTTGTTTTATTATTTTACTTTTATTGCTGGAGATTGTTGGCTTCAGCTGGAATGGGCGTGATGGTAAGTATGGTTTAATTTAGAACAATAAAGAATTGTGTCTTTATTTCAATTAAAGGACTTTATTCTGGGTGTTTGTGTTTTTTTGTAACTTTGACTATGGGGTTAGTAATGGGGGTGTCTTATAGACGCCTCTCCATTACTAACCTGGGCTTGATGTCAGCTGGCATTATAAGCTGACATCAACCCCAACCCTATTACCCCACTGCCACCGCTACAGGGCAGTGGGAAGAGTGAGGCTAAGTGCCAGAATTGGCACACCCTATGGATGCGCCATTTCTGGGATGGCTGACGGCTGGTGTTTCTAGCCTGGGAGGGGGCCAGTATTCATGGCACCCTTCCTGGGCTATTGATTTCAGCCCCCAGCTGTTTGCCTAGCCTTTGCTAGCTATTAAAATAGGGGGGACCCCCCGTCATTTTTTTGGGGGTCCCCCATTTTAATAGCTAGTAAAGGCTAGGCATTCAGCTGGGGGCTGATATTAGTAGCCTGGGAAGCTCCGTGGGTATTACCCCCTTCCCAGGCTTCAAACATCTGCCCCAGCCGTCTGCTTAACCTCCG
Source organism: Phyllobates terribilis (assembly GCF_046119375.1). Lineage (NCBI taxonomy): Eukaryota > Metazoa > Chordata > Amphibia > Anura > Dendrobatidae > Phyllobates > Phyllobates terribilis. The sequence goes on along the minus strand of NW_027362763.1, from coordinate 326,261,695 downwards.
CTAGAGACTAAAATTACGGGGAACCCCATGCCAATTTTTTTTTTAAATAAATCCTTTATTTTGACACTAAATGACAAGTACAGTAATCAACAGTATCACTGTACTTGTTATATATGTGACTGACATGTTTCTATCTATCTAATCTATGTGTGATGCTCTATTCTTTCTGTTATAAATTGTCGGGTACCGATACTGAATTGCCGGACGGCTTTTTTAACTCCTTAACAACATCTGACGTACTAATACGCGTCTGTGCCCTGGGACTTAAGAGCCAGACCCGTATTAGTACGTCATGGCGATCGCGCGCGCACACAGGCTGTGCGGGCGCGATCGCCGCCGGGTGTGAGCTGATTGTCACAGTTGACACCCGGTACTATGTGCAGGGAGCGGTCCTGCACCGCTCCCAGCACATTAACCCCCGCGATGCTGCGATCGAAGTCGATCGAAGTCGATCGCGCCATTGCGGGGGCAAGGGGAGGTGATCGCCGATACTCACCTCCTCTTCCGGCTTCCAGCGCAGTCTGCAAAGGCTTCCCGGGTGTTGCCATTATGACCCGATGTCGTCATGACAACATCCGGGTCACCAGACAGAAGGAAGATTGCTTGGACATGCGCAGTGCATCTCCAAACAATCTTCACACTGTGCACCGCTGACAGCCTGCATGGCATATGGATGGTGCTGCATTCCAGTGCCATGCAGGCGATCAGAGAAAAAAAAGTGAAAGTCCCAGAGTGGGACAAAGTAATAAAGTGTATAAACTGTCTGAAAGTGGAAAAAAAAAAAAAAATTGCAAAAATATAAAAAAAAAATAAAAAAAATAATCCACCAAAAATAAAAATATAATGTACCCATCAATAAATATTATTATAAAAAAAAAAAAAAAAAACAATAAAAGTACACATATTTGGTATCGCCGCGTCCGGAACAACCTGACCTATAAAACTGTCCCACTAGTTAACCCCTTCAGTGAACACGGTAAAAAAAAAAAAAAAAAACTAAGCAAAAAACAATGCTTTATCACCATACCGCCAAAGAAAAAGTGGAATAACACGCGATCAAAAAGACGCATATAAATAAAAATGATACCGCTGAAAACGTCATCTCATCCCGCAAAAAACAAGCCACCTTACAGCTCCATCAGCCGAAAAATAAAAAAGTTATAGCTCTCAGAATAAAGCGATGCTAAAAAATATTTTTTTCTATAAAATAGCTTTTATTGTGTATAAGCACCAAATCATAGAAAAATGATACAAATGTGGTACCGCTGTAAACGTACTGACCCGAAGAATAAAGCTACCTCATCAATTTTACCACACGCGGAACAGAATAAAAAAAAAAAACAATTCCTGAATTGTTGGTTTTTGTTTATTCTGCCTCCCAAAAATCAGAATAGAAAGCGATCAAAAAATGTCACGTGCCTGAAAATGGCACCAATAACAACGTCAAATCATCCCGCAAAAAACGAGCCGTCACATGACTGTCTGCCAAAATCTGGAAAAATTATAGCTCTCAAAATATGGCGATGCAAAAACTAGATTTTACAAAAAATGCGTCTTTTAGTGTGTGACAGCTGTCAGTCATAAAAACCCCATATGATTCTGGCATTGCTGTAATCACACCGACCTGAAGAATAAAGTCGTCTAATCACTTATACCGCACAAGGAACGGAGTCAAAAATAAACTCTTGGGTTAGGATAGGGCTAGGGTTAGGGCTGGGTTTGGGGCTAGGGTTGTGCTGGGGCTAGGGTTGTGCTGGGGCTAGGGTTGTGCTGGGGCTAGGGTTGTGCTAGGGCTAGGGTTGTGCTATGGTTAGGGTTGTGCTAGGGTTAGGGCTGGGGTTGGGATTTTTTTCAAAAGTAAGAAAAAAAGATGACGATATGGCGACTAGTGTTGAGCGCAAGTGCTCGCTACTTGAGTTTGCATCGGGTGCTCTGGTATGCATTGAGTATCGTGGGTATTTGAGTGACATGCTCGAGTCTCTGCCCCATATGCTTCGCGGCCAAAAAAACTTTACGGGGATTGCCTGCCATGCACGAGCGATCCCCGCATGTTTTTTTTTGGGTGTCTAATAACCGTGAAACATGCGGAGCAGGGACTCGAGCATGTCACTCGAGCACACGCTGTACATGGTGCATACCTGAGTACCCGATGCAAACTCAAGTAGCGAGCACTTGCGCTCAAGAATAATGACAACTTATTCAATATGATGACCTAATGTAAACAAATTCTGTGCCGTACCTCTGGGTTCAAAATGTTCACTATACACCTTAATAAAATCCTTGAGGGGTATAGTTTACAAAATGGGGACACTTGTGGGGGAGCTCCACTGTTTAGGCACATCACGGGCTCTCCAAACGCGACATGGTGTCCGCTAACAAATTGAATGGAAAATCGGCTCAAATTGTTAGCGGACGCCATGTTGCGTTTGGAGAGCCCCTGTGTGCCCAAACTTTGGAGCGCCCCCACAATTGACCCCATTTTGGAAACTAGACCCCCCCAAGGCACCTATCTAGATGCATAGTGAGCACTTGGAACCCCCAGGTGCTTCACAAATTGATTCATAAAAATGAAAAAGTGTTTTTTTTTTCACTTTTTCATTTTTACGAATCAATTTGTGAAGCACCTGGGGGTTCCAAGTGCTCACTATGCATCTAGATAGGTGCCTTTGGGGGTCTAGTTTCCAAAATGGGGTCACTTGTGGGGGAGCTCTAAAGTTTGGGCACACAGGGGCTCTCCAAACGCAACATGGTGTCCGTTAACAATTTGAGCCGACATTTTGTTAGCGGATATCATGTTGCATTTGGAGAGACCCTGTGTGCCCAAACTTTGGAGCTCCCCCACAAGTGACCCCATTTTGGAAACTAGACCCCCCAAGGCACCTTTCTAGATGCATAGTGAGCACTTGGAACCCTCAGGTGCTTCACAAATTGATTCATAAAAATGAAAAAGTGTTTTTTTTTTCACTTTTTCATTTTTACAAATCAATTTGTGAAGCACCTGGGGGTTCCAAGTGCTCACTATGCATCTAGAAAGGTGCCTTGGGGGGTCTAGTTTCCAAAATGGGGTCACTTGTGGGGGAGCTCCAAAGTTTGGGCACACAGGGGCTCTCCAAACACAACATGGCGTCCGCTAATTATTCAAGCAAATTTTACAATCAAAAAGTCAAATGGCGCTCCTTCCCTTCCGAGCCCTGCCGTGCGCCCAAACAGTGTTTTTTCCCCAAATATTGGGTATTTGCGTGCCCAGGGAAAATTGCACAACAAATTTTGGGGTCCATTTTTTCTTGTTACCCCTGTGAAAATAAAAAAAATTGGGTCTAAAGTAACATTTTTGTGAAAAAAGTTAAATGTTCATTTTTTTCTTCCACATTCAAAAAATTCCTGTGAAGCACCTGAAGGGTTAATAAAGTTCTTGAATGTGGTTTTGAGCACCTTGAGGAGTGCAGTTTTTAGAATGGTGTCACTTTGGGCATTTTCTGTCATAAAGACCTCTCAAAGTGACTTCAAATGTGATGTGGTCCCTAAAAAAATGGTTTTGTAAATTTTGTTGGAAAAATGAGAAATCGCTGGTCAACTTTTAACCCTTATAGCTCCCTAACAAAAAAAAATTTTGGCTCCAAAATTGTGCTGATATAAAGTAGACATGTGGGAAATATTATTTATTAACTCTTTTGTGTGACATATCTCTCTGATTTCAGGGCTTAAAAATTCAAATTTTGAAAATTGCAAAATTTTCAAAATTTTCGCCAAATTTCCATTTTTTTCACAAATAAACGCAAGTGATATCGAAGAAATTTTTCCACAATCATGAAGTACAATATGTCACGAAAAAACAATCTCAGAATCAGGGGGATCCGTTGAAGCGTTCCAGAGTAATTACCTCATAAAGTGACAGTGGTCAGAATTGTAAAAATTGGCCTGGTCATTAACGTGCAAACCACCCTCGGGGCTTAAGGGGTTAAAGAGACGGTGCATGAAAACACTAATATTTTTTTTAATAAATCTTTTACACTAAATGACAAGTGCAGTAACCAACACTGTCACTGTACTTCTTATAAATGTGACTGACATGTTTCTATCTATCTAATCTATGTGTGATACTCTATTCTTTCGGTTTTAAATTGTCGGGTACCCGTGTATGCCGCTGCTGAATTGCGGTTTTTCATGTTTCACTGTGAGCACTGTTCCCATCGATTTGGGCAACCACTGTAATGCCACAACCACCATGGCTGTGGCATTACAGTGAGTGGCAGACAATCCCTGCATGATTGGTGCTCTAAATAGCGCCAGACATGCAGGACATGCTTTTGGTGCACGAACAGTTATCGAACATAACCTTGAACAGCCGAATTTTTTGCAAATCGTTCGCGTTCGTGGAACAACTCGAACACCGCCCAAAACAGCTCGAATTTGAGATTGGCGAACAGTTCTAGTCGAACACCGCTCATCTCTAATCCTGGGGTGACTAAAAGCTTGAGGATTTGGTAAAATCACCTCACCAACCGTTTTAAGCAACTCTGGGGCAATTGATGCCACTTAAGTGGTGTCTGTGCCACAATTTTTGGAAAAAATGGAGACTCTTTTTGGGGTCCCCTTGCTGTGTTTTACGTGATGTTGGCATCGTCAATTCCAGGTGGGTTGGGTCGCCCCCCCCCCCTTTTAACTGTAAGAAACTACATACACTATGGCTTGGGGTAACACAGATGGTTGAGTCTGAAGAGCTGTTTACTCAGAGGTCTGCTCCAAAGATTCAGTGTCTGCTAGTCAGCATAGAATTTTTAACTGCATCTAGCCTAGGCAATACTTTGGGCGTAGTAGCCCAGCTGCGAAGCAAGCAGCACCGCCTGTGTATCTAATAATGATTTTTAAATGCATCTAGCCTAGGCAGACTGTGAGGACCCCTAACCAAACCCAGACGCTCAGCCCCCTAACGCCCCCCTTTCATTGACAATACAATCATGTAACTCTTACAACTGGATGGGTGAGGATCGGTCACAGCTTTATTAACTCTTTATACTCAATCAATTAGAAAGGCATTTTATTTCTAAAATAATTCAGCTTGTTGCAGCATGCCCTGGGTCTCCACACCGGCAAGTTGGCCAACAAGTGTAACTCTCCAACATGTCCTTTTTTTTCCAGGCCACGGAGGATCCTGCATACTCGTATGCAGGACTCTGACCCCCATCTATCACTCTTAACACTTCTTCCACTCCGTCCTGGAGTCCTGACAGGAATATGTCCAGTCCAATATCCATTAAGTGAACACCGTCGGGCCATATGAGGCCTGCTTTATCTCCTTCCAGTTGTCGGTGTTGAATCACTACACCGCCTCTGTCTCTTCTAAATTTTGCCATCCGAATATTTATTACCCGCCCTGTCCGTTCGATGGCCATGATGTCTCTCGCACCTTGCCATACTGCTATCGGCACAATCTCTGACCATATTATAGTTAGTTTTGTGAAAAATTTTCTGAAGCGCTCAGTGTCTAGTTTCATTATTGCCATTAGTTATGCGCTCTTGTGATGACCTAGGTCATTTCCCCCGGCCTGTGTAACTAAGATGACCGGACCTCTTGCCTCTCTCCCTACTTTGATTACCTTCATTAGTACCTGTGGCCATAGCAGGCCTCTAATACCTCTCCAGTTGAAATATGTGTTATGAAACTCTAATGTCCTCTCGCCTGGGCGGACTTTCGCCCTTTTTTCTGCCCAATATATATACAAGTGGCCTATCACTCACACTGTTGGCTTAGCGTCACCTGTAAAAGAAACAAACCACGTTAGGATAACAAGTCCGGTCTTATGTATCTTGCCAAACACGTGGATCGTCATCTCCCTATCCTCTGAACTTCCGTTTCTGACAGTCCTGCTCTAGCTGCTTCTGTGGCCACGCCTATGCGGAATGAGTGTGTCCCATAATCTTTGGGGTTCCCTGCCGATGTTATGCATTTATTAAATATAGCTTGGAACTGGTATCTTGATAATGGCATTCCATCAATGTGTGATAGGAGGAAATTACTTTGTGATCTGATGGTTATATATGTTTTTACTATTGTTACCCGACTCAGTGTACCGTTTGTGGGTTGTAGAAGTACCCAAGTGCCCCTGCCCGCTGGAACCGTTTTCGATTGGCGTATGCATAGACGTATTGCATTATTGGCTATGACTACGTCCTGGTGTAATAAGCCTCCACTGCTGGTAATTTTGGATTGAGGGACTAATTCGCTTATGCATAGCGCCTCGAAGAAGACGATCGCAAATGCAGTAGATAGTAGTGTTGCTTCAAATTGTGAGTGTCATGTTAACGGCGTTAGGGATATGATGTGATAAATCAGTTTTAGTGACACGGGACGGGACGTCTACACTCCTGACTTGGCTGACCCCTTTTCCACCCTTTTATGGATTGTCTGATGATGAATCTCATTGTCACATCTCCCCAACTCAGTAGTTGGAAGTGAAATGCTACTCCGATCAGACACCGCTGCGCTGACGCCCCTGATATGCCCCTCATCATTAGCTGGTGGAGAAATTCTATGGTGACACTTGTAATCTGGCTTGTTCACATTGGTCAGCCCGTCTGCCTGCTACTAGTCGTGTCCACTCTTCCCATGCCTTACCCTATGCTTGCCACGTCGACGGGGCAACTGACGCTCTGATTAATGGCATCAACTATTTGCCACTAGATCCCATAGGGAGGGTGGGCAACTGTTGCCCGATGGGTGGGCCTTGGGAAGGAGCTCTGTGAAAATCTGCCAATTGAATTGTGATAAAGCGTTAGCAGCAGCCTTAGACCCCTCAGCATCGTGGCTAGTGCGGACCCATACATTGTGTTTTAGGCACAGGAATGCTAGCCGGTGTAGTAGGCCTAGCACTGGGAGAGACGATGATGCCATCTTATTAATGCAGTGCACTAGGCTGGTGTTTTTTGTTATGAAGCGTATATTTTTGTTAGCAAGGCGTGCACCCCATATTTCTATTGCTACCACTATTGGGAAGAAAAATTATTTTCCGGGCTAGATGCAGCTAAAAATTATTATAAATTTCAAAGCTGGTGGAGCTTGGTATAGATGGCCTAATACAATGAGTACCACACACTGCTACTATGCCCAAAATTATTTTCCAGGCAAGATGCAGCTAAAAATTATTAGTAATTTGAAAGCTGGTGGGGCTTAGTATAGATGGCCTAATAGAATGAGAACCACACACTGCTAATATGCCCAAAATTATTTTACAGGCAAGATGCAGCTAAAAATTCTTATTAATTTCAAAGCTGGTGGAGCTTGGTATAGATGGCCTAATACAATGAGTACCACACACTGCTACAAGCCCAATTTTTTTTCAGAGCAAGATGCAGATAAAAATTATTTTTAATTTGTAACCTGGTGGAGGTTAGTATAGATGGACTAATAGAACAAGTCCCACACACTGCTCCAAGCCCAAATATTTTTTCAGAGCTAGATGCAGATAAAAATTATTTTGAATTTGCAACCTGGTGGAGGTTAGTATAGATGGACTAATAGAATGATGCTATGGCCAAAAGGTTTTACTTGGCTAGGTGCAGTAAAAAAAATTGTATTCTATACACAGGTGGTGTAGCTTGCAACACAGATAGGCTACTCCACTGACTAACACAAACTGCAAGAGGCCAAAAAGGATTTGCTTAGCTAGATTTAGCCAAATGCTGTGAAAAAAACTTGAGCATCACTGGCACAGACCTGCCTGGTAAAAAGTGATAGGAACTGATGTAACCTAGCCCTCAAAAGGACTGCAATTACAATTAGTCCCTACTCCCAACCTATCTATTTAAGAGCACAGACCTGCCTGATAAAAGTCGTTGGAAATTATGTAACCTAGTCCTCAAAAGGACTGCAATCTCAACTATTCCCTACTCCCAAGCTATCTATATATTTCAGAGAAAATTGGCTTGAAATGAACACTCAAAGTATAGCACACACAGCAACAGTGGTGCCGTCTAACACGCAGCTGCAGCAGTGAGAAAATGGTGGCTACGTGGAAAATGACTGGGTCTTATAGGGCAAGGACATGTGACATACACTGCCAATGACACATGCCCTTGCTTGTGTGAAAAAAAGCAGTTCGCTCCGGGTGTGCGCTGCTGATAGGCTGACAGATTGCACCTCCCCACTGTAAATGCGGGAAAGAGAAAAAAAAATGGAGATCTTTATTATTTATGCAGAGATCCATCCCCTGCCCCTCCCCCCGCCCCGCTGTACACTAAAACTGCGTATTAACATTAATTTTCAGCATTACTGAGAAAAAATCCAGTTATGATTTTGGTGCACGAACAGTTATCGAACATAACCTCGAACAGCCGGATTTTTTTCAAATCGTTCGTGTTCGCCGAACGGCTCGAACACCGCTCAAAACAGCTCGAATTTGAGATTGGCAAACAGTTCAAGTCGAGCACCGCTCATCTCTAGTCTTAAAGTCCTATGCTATTGATATCGGTGGTGGCACAGCTGAGTTATTAACAGGAGTAGCCGGCGGGTGCACAGGTGATTGACGGTCGCGTCCCTGGAGCGGTTCTGTTGGTTGCCGATGTCCATCTCTTCATTTGCTGGCTGAGAGCCCGAATTAGCTGAATAGGTCAGGTCTGACCTTGGAGGGACCCTCCGGAGCTTTGTCTCCCCAAAGTGACAGCATTGTCGGCGCAGAGGCTCTGTTAAAGAAAAAGCCGGCCGGCTTGCGGTGCAGCAGTGATCAGCTGTGCAGAAGAGGACGGCTCTTGGATAAATTATCTGTTGAGCATTACTGACACCTGGGCAGCTTGACCTTATAGCCTGCGTTACTCAAAGGTCTCCTGGGATCACCTGGCCACCGTGGATTTTGTTCTTGGAGAAGGCACAGAGAAGCTGTGATTGAAGAAAGCCGGCGGGTGAATGACAGATGCGACGCGCTTTGTCTCCTTCCTACTGCTGACACCCACATCTACACCTGCTATATGTGGTCCTGGATCATCCTCAGTCTATTAGGATTAATCTCCCCTGACTTCTAAGCTGTTTTGGGACATGACAATTCTGCAATAAAAAAGTCGGCCAGTTCACAGCGCTGTGGAGATCAGCTGTCTAATGTCCAAGCACGTCTGAGAGTCCTTTCTTGAAGAACTTTAATAAAAAAAAGCCTGGGAGGTCCCTGCTTATGATCTGGGTACCTTAGTCTGGGTTTATTGGAGTGATTCAGGGTCTCTAAAAAAGGAAATAGCTGTTGAGTTTTTTAATTACCGGTATTTGCGGTTTGAAGAGGATCCTTTTATTATTCCTGGCTTGCAGAATACCCTGTCTAACTTAAAACTAATTTAACTTTTTCCAGAATCCATAAGTGTTATTTACAACTTAAATATTCCTTATGATATTATTCATAAACAAAGAGAAATAGTTATTTTAATGCTTTTGAAATTGAATAGGTTTTAAAGTAATTTATATTCATAACAAATTTAATCTATTGTTGTTACTTGGATTTCTTAAAATCATATTTTTCGTTTGGAATAATTAACCCCTTCATGTTCTGACTAATTTTCTTTAGCTTTTGATAATATATTGGTTGATCTGCATAAGATAAGTAATAGTATCCTCTGGTCAATTATTCTTTCATTTGACCCTGAATAGGTTTTGAGGGTATTTATAACTACAATGAATTCAATCCTTTATTATTAATTGGATTTCAAAAAAGCTAAATTTTGATTTGGAATGGTTACTCCATATATGTTCTGACTTAAATATTTTGGTTCTTAATAATTTAGCTGACTTTCATAGGGGGAAAATAGGATCCTTTAGTTATTTGTAGTCCCAAGAAATTATATTTTTTATTTGTCTAACATTTTAATACTTTTTAGCTTCCCTACAGTTTATGAGGCTGGAGAGGTTCTATTTGATCCCCGATTAAATATACTAGACTTACTCTTGTTTTATCAACAACCTTTAGGTTTTTAACTTTCTCTAAAAATGAGCAAATCGGGGGCAATATCTAAAGTCTCATCTACAGCAACTAAAAAGTCTCCTAAACCACAGAGAGACAAATTACCTCAACTTCATTCTTATTTTATCCCTTTAGAGGACCCTTTGACTCTATCGAGCCCTAGGAAGTCGAGTTCATCAATAAAAAGAGATCTGGGTAATCCAGCTCCTGTCAATTCTAAAAATAATATAGTTGAGAATAACAAAAATATAAATGAAGGTCGGAACAAATCTCAATTAAAAATTAAATCTTTGTCCACTGACATACCAGGTAAAAGTTTTCAAATTCCAACTACTTCTGGTATAATTCATAAAGAAGAAATGGATACGTCAGGTGATTGGGGTTACAGATCATCCCCAGTAGACAGTGCAGTGGCTGAGATAGATAATTCCTCAGGTCTGAGTCCAGAGAGATCTCGCTCTAAAACAAGTTCTGATTACACCTCCTATCCTGATTTTGGAATCAATCTCCCTAATAAAATGAAAGAGACGACACCTCCTTCTAGAGATAGTGCAGAATTATATCTGAAGGCTCTGGCTGAAAGAATTGACTCTAATATGAAATCAGCTTTTGATAGACAGAGTTCTTCCAATCTACCTTTGAACTATTCACTAATAGATTGGATGATCATGAAAAGAGATTGGGTTTAGTTGAATCTAATTCCGAGAGATTCTCTAGTTTAAAGCAAGATACTGATTTAGAAATTTATAACCTGAAAATGAAAATAGCTGACCTTGAAGATAGAAGTCGCAGGAACAACATCAAAATTCGCAGAATACCTGAGGAAGTAGCTTCTGGAGATCTCTCGGAATATTTTAAATCCGTAATGAAAAAAGCCATTCCATCACTATCAAACTTAGAACTAAATGTGGACAGAATCCACAGACTCCAGCGTCCTTCATTTATTTCTCCTAATGTCCCCAGAGACTCCATTGTTCGAGTTCACTTCTATAATACCAAAGAAAAAAATCTTAAAATTCATTAGAGAGAATAAAAGTTTCCCTGAACCTTAAAACAAATTAAAAATCTTTCTGGACCTATCCAAAGCTACTATTGAGGCCAGAAAGTCTTTCAATGATATTACCAGTTTTTTGAGAGGTAACAATATTTCTTATAAATGGGGTTTCCCCTTCAAACTGGTTGTTTTTCATAAGGGTAAAACCTTCCTTATCCATTCTTTAAAAGAAGGTCAAGATTTTGTCTCTTCCTTACAGAACTCTTCCCCAATAAAGAATTTACATTCTCCTAATGACATTCGTTGATTATATTTCTTTAATTCCCTGTGGTATTAATTTCAAATGTTAAAAGTGTTCTTTATTACTTTTAGTATCCGGCTTCAGTATGTTGCAAGTGTTATGTTACCATATCCTCGCCAAATTTTTTGCCTCTTTTGGTCTCCTCATGAACTTTCCCCACAAGTAGAAGGAGAATCCACTAGTTTTTGAATTCCTTCAAGAGAGCTTTGGACTTAATTTTTATTTTTATTCTGTTTCTTCTTACTTGTAAATTTTTACTTGTTACTTGATGGTATATAATATCTTAGTAAATATATCAATATTCACCTGATTAGTTTTGTCTTTTAAGGAGTTAAGTTTGTTTTAACTCTTTCATTTTGCCTCTAGCTACTCCTCAATATGAGCTTTAATCTACTTTCGTATAGCGTAAAAGGACTCAATAGTCCACATAAAAGATTTTTTCTATGGAAAGAACTTATGCTTCTCAGAGCCGACATAATTTGCCTACAAGAAACTAAATTTACGGAAACCAACCATTCTAAATTCCAGCATAAATGTTTCCCCCATATTTTTGAATCCCTCAACCCCCAAAAAAAAGCTGGAGTGGTGACCTTGATTAAGGATTCTATTCCCTTCAAACTGATTGAAGAATATGGGGACTCTTCTGGTAGATACCATATCCTGATTTGTCTTCTTAATGACATTCCCTGCACTATTGTTAATCTCTATGCCCCAAATAAAGGTCAGATACACTTTTTAAGTAAACTCTCTAAACTTGTGTCACAGGTAAAAAAAAAGGTGATCTCATTTTGATGGGAGACTTCACCATTGTACCGGACGCTTTCTTGGATTCCACTTCTAAAACTCGTCATCTCTCAGTGATTCTCAATAATTGGCTGTTTAACAATGAATTGTTTGATACATTCAGAAGTCTTAATTCTTCCTCGAGGGAATTCTCATATTTTTCAGATTCCCATCAAACCGTATCTCGTATAGATCTTATTGTCACTAATAATTTTACCTTATCTAAATTTAATTCAGTTAAAATTTGTCCAAAAACAATTTCTGATCATTCCCCAGTAATGGGAGAAATATTCCTTGGTACTCCCATTAAGAACAACTTTTTGTGGAAGTGTAATACATTCTTGTTACAGCATCCGGTTCACAAACCAGAGATTGAGAAGGCGTTGAATAATTATTTTATTGACAATGGATCTGATTCTATTAACCCCTTTATACGATGGAATGCTCATAAGGCGTTTATTAGGGGAGTGTTGATGCAGATTTCAGCCAGGCATAAAAAAATTAATAGAAATAAAATTAAAGAAATACAATCCCAAATTAATAGTAAAGAAACCCAACAGTCTAACTTACCTTCCCCGTCTATCCAAATTCAATGAGATCTTCTTGATTTGAGACAGAAATTAAGGACTGAACTCTACTCCCCCTACGATTCTTTAATTAAATCCTCAAAATTTAAATTTTACTCAGCCCTGAATAAACCGACTAAATTTATGATGCAACATATTAAACAGAGGAGACTACAGAATACAGTGGATAAGATTTCCTCGGATGACAGTACATTTTATTCTCACCCGAAACATATAGCCGATTTATTTGCTAAATTATATGAAAAACTTTACAATCTAAATAAGCAAGATACTTTTGTCCATCACGAGAAGAGTATTATAGAATCACTCCTTTCTTCCATTAAATTATCAAAAATTAAAAAAGATGACCTAAATTATCTTTCAGCCCCATTTACAGCAGAAGAGATTCTTGATACTATACACAACTTAAAGGTCTTTAAGTCTCCCGGTCCAGATGGTTTCAATAATGAGTACTTCAAAAATTTTAAAAATATTCTTGCACCTCATCTGGCGGATCTGTTTAATGCTGCATCCTTACTAGGCTCGTTTCCACCTGAAATGCTAGAAGCGTCCATTATCTTAATTCATAAACCCAATAGTGACCCAGTTAAAGTTAAAAATTATAGGCCCATTTCTTTGATTAACACAGATATTAAAATTTACGCCAAAATTCTTGCTAATAGACTAAGTAATATTTTGCCATACATCATAAACAATGATCAAATTGGATTCATTAAGAACAGACAGACTGTGGATGGAACCACAAGAGTACTTAATTCTATCAAACTTATTAACTCATCTAAACTGCGGTCTATTCTGGTTTCTCTAGATGCAGAGAAAGCATTTGATAGACTGAATTGGGAGTTCCTCAGGAGTTCAATATTAAAATTTGGATTTAACAGTCAAATTATTTCTAATATTATGGCTTTATATACCAATCCTAGTGCCAAAATATATATTAATAATCATTTATCCGATCCATTTTTAATCACTAATGGTACACGACAATGATGTCCTCTCTCTCCCTTTCTTTTTGCCCTTGCCATTGAACCATTAGCTCAGAAAATTAGAAAGAACCGTAACATTTCTGGTATCTCCACTCCTTCCCGAATTTTTAAAATTAGTTTATTTGCTGATGATATGCTCCTGACCCTCTCGGATCCACTTAACTCTATTAAAGAGTTAATTAATACGTTAAATCTCTACTCAGACATATTGTATTTCAAGATTAATACTGATAAATCTAAAATTTTATTTTTTAACATGGAAAAAGAAATGATTAACGAAATAATTAATGTTTCCTCATTCGATGAAGTCGAGAGTTCTTTTAATTATTTAGGTATTTTAATAACTAAAAACTTAAGATCCATAATACCAACTAATTTGACACATTTGACCAACATCATAATAAGATCTCTTGCCTCACTCCGTACACAAGAACTCTCCTGGAATGGTAGAAATTTGACTGTTAAATCTTTTATACTTTCAAAGATTCTTTATATCTTTAGGTCACTACCCTTAATAATCTCCACTACTTATTTGACAAATCTTCAGCTTCTACTAAACTCCTTTATCTGGAATTACAAAAGGGCTAGGGTTGCCACCAATATTTTATACAAGAACAAATCACATGGCGGTCTTGGCTTTCCAAATATTTCGGCTTACTACTATACAAATTTGATTAAACAAAGTTCATATTGGTTTTCCCCCCCTGAAACTCCGGCTTGGCTTGATCTTGAAATATTTTTAAACAATAACAATCATCCCCGTGTCCTCCTCCTTAACCACATTCTCAAAAATAATTCCTCGATAGTATCACATCCCATCTTTACTGCACTTATTCTTGCATGGGAAAAATTATCCAAATTTAATAGGGGGACAAATAGATTCAACTATTTAAAAAATTTCTCAATTGCTTTTATTGCCTCCTTATTTGACTCTTCAATCTCCCTTCGCTGGTCGGAGGTTGGTATTAAGAAAATCAAAGATATTTACGATGGAGTAAATTTTATCCCTTTCAAAATTCTTAGGACAAGATTCAATCTTAATGCAAATGATTTTCTCCCTTACTTATTATTAAAGGACCTTATTTATAATGTTTTTATTAAAAAACCTCTATGCTCAGAAGCTTCTTTAAATCTTTTGAGTAATGTTAGTCATAAGGTCTTTTGGAGCACCAGATACATCTACAAATGGTTTAATAGCGATGCGATAATGACAAAGAATTCCTACATGTCCAAATGGGAAAAAAATTTGAACTTCTCACTTCAACCTGAGGATTGGGAGAATATAATCTCCCTTACATATTCTTCAAACATTTCTATGGCTCTCCATGAGACATATTTTAAATTATTAACAAAGTGCTATTATACTCCTACCAGGCTATCACACATCAACCCAGACTTCCATCCTGTGTGTTGCCGAAATTGTGGACTAAACGGAGACTTAACACATATTTTTTGGGGATGCCCGAAAATCTAATTTTTATGGTCTCAAACTTCGGACCTCATTAGAAAAATTTGCAAAAAAGATTTTACTCTCACTCCGAAGTTAGCTCTTTTATCCGTTGGAATTGACACCTTTGATCCATATATTAGACCCATTGTTTTACATATTCTTTTGACTGTAAAAAACTCAATAGCCTCTCACTGGAAAAGATGTGATCCTCCCTCATTCCCCGATATTATAGAGAAAATTAAATTACATAGAATTTTTGAACAAAAGTTTGCTATTACTAATGATTGTGTTACTAAATTTGACAAAAAAATATTTAGCTGGACATTAATCTTTCCTTGATTTTATTATTAGTTAGCTCATATTCAGGTGAATTTGATATTTTATAGTTATATTTATTCAGTTTTCTGTATTTTGATTTTGTTCTTGTTCTTGTTTACTTTAATCATTTTATTGTAATCTCAAAGCTTTTTATTTATGTTTTTTGTATTGTTTCATTCCCTTATACCCGTTTCACACTGTCCCTTTCCTTCCCTTTACCTTTCCTTTATTAAAATTCTCAATAAAATCATTGGAAACAAAAAACACTTAAAAACTGCGTGTAAAATCCGCATGCGTTTTTACTGGCAAGGACATGATGTAATTTGCGGAAAATTTCTGCTTCAATTCTGCATTGTGGGCACATAGCCTAAGGGTAAAGGGACTTGTAATAACATCAAAAATCTGAGATGGATCATAATAAAGACAAGAGAAGCAGAAGAATCTCTACCTGTGGCAAATTTTTTGACTTTGTTGAGCATGTTAAAATGCAAATTGTCTCTTCAGAGAGGAAGAGAACAAGAACTCTAGTGCCACCTATAGAATGTAGCAATCCTAAAAGTCAATATTGACTCTCCAACGAGACTTGCCACATGACTTAGAATATTAGCCAAAACCAAAATCTCAATTTGCAGACACTTTGTTTTGGGGTACTGCCCCTTGTCAGTGCAAAGTGTGAAATATGGTTTGGCTGAGTGAGAGGCGTCTGAACTGTATCCAAGGAGTAGTGTTTCTCCTTGTGGAGATTGAAATGTTAAGCATGTCAAGGTGAGGAGACTTTTAAGAGCATGTTAAAAAAAACAGAGTAAATGACGGTATGGACAAACAGAATGGTTCAAGATCAAAAACGGCACAAAACAAGGATGCATCCTCTTTCCTTTTTTAACCTTTATGCAGAAGTA
Source organism: Phyllobates terribilis (assembly GCF_046119375.1). Taxonomy (NCBI): domain Eukaryota; kingdom Metazoa; phylum Chordata; class Amphibia; order Anura; family Dendrobatidae; genus Phyllobates; species Phyllobates terribilis. Next base: position 326,245,442 of record NW_027362763.1, on the reverse strand, counting down.
ATAATAAGGTAACTGGGCTTAGATGATTAAAGTGTTGGGGTAAAAATAGGGGAAAGAACTTTCAGTGATCTGAGATATACAGATCATACAACCCTGTTGGCAAAAATTGAAAAGGACTTGAAAAAGCTGATATTGAAATTGAAAGAAAAAAAGCAAGAAGATTCGACATTAATATGAACACCAAGAAGACTACAATCATGACTACCACCCAGGGGCGTACATAGAAATCATTGGGCCCTATAGCAAAATGCTAATTGGGACCCCCCCCATCCCAAAAAAATATGTATATATTCATCGGTATAGGTGGCGTGTCACGGTGTATATGTGCAGTCACAGAAGGGTATACCTCCTAACTGTTAAAGACAGGGAGAGGGACATGTATTGCTACATTTACACAATAATTTTGCCCCTATTGAAGCTCTTTAGTGTAGTCACCCAGTTCGATAACCCTTTCATGGCCCCCATAGCGCATGATGCCAACAAAAATGTCCTCCTCTATGATACCCTCACACAGTTTAATGGCCCTCGTATACAGTAAAAAGACCCTCACAGATGATGGCTCCCTGTTTCACTATTGCATTCATCTGTATCTACAGCCTCTGGGTGGGGCCACATGGTCAGCCACTATTTGCGGTATACTACTGTATTATAGAATGATTTTTGCTGGCACTAATTTTCTCTTTTTAGCATTACTGATGTTTATCACTTAAAATATTCTTGACCTGTGGTCAGGCTTACATCGCAATACAAAAGTGATAAAATAAACAAAGAAAACTTTTTTTGTAAACATTAAGCCCTCCATATACAGAGAGTTATAATACAAACGATTGTTTGGCTAATAGTATGGCCAACAGTTATCTCTCCCAACTTTCACACACACAGTAGCACTTGCATTGATGGCAATGCATGTCCTCTATAGGACAGCTACTGCCAGACTCCTCTGGTGGCTTATCGCTCTAAGAACAAAAGAATTGGCAGTCCAAAATCTAACATAGATGTCTGGAAGGTTATCTCCCCCGACATCATCATCACTATTGATGATATTGATGATTGCATATGTTTTGGGAAACAAACCTCACTTTTTTCATCTACTTCGTTGGATTTTTTGGGAATATACTATAGTATACAAGCTGTTTTTTTTAGGAGTATTGCACCCATCAGAGACACTGCTATTTTTCTTAGCTTTTGTGCATGTATACACACACAGATTCATGTAATATTCTATTTCTAAAAAAAATTGCAGATATGCAAACGGTGTGAATACATGGCACCTTTCCTTCCCAGTCCAAGATGCTTTGTCATTATTATTGTGGGTTTGCAACAGTGGCACATATGAGACATGGTGTTCGTGAAAAATGCCTTTATAGAATGAGAGGGTGGTGAGGTTATATATGAAAGCTTTTTTGAGAAAAAGCAGGTCTTTCCACTAATAAGAACAATATCTTTTAATTCAGATCCATAAAAAACAGTTCTGTTGGCATACAGACATCTGGGGCGTTTTCAGACGCCCTTAATCATAGAGATCTCCGTGACTAAGGGTGGCTAGCAACACTGGAAAACCACCAGAGATGTCTGTATGAGATGACCAAACTGTTTTTTATTGATCTGAAATAAAGCATATTGTTTTTATAAGTGGACATACCTGCTTTTTCTACAAAGAATCATGTATGTTACTGATGGTCAGGAGTATCAAGCATGTCCCACATGTGATGTGAAACTATACTACATTTGATATTGGTAAGTTCACCCCTTTTCACTTGGTATTCTCTTCGGAGCTTGTATGTATGTTCAGTGGGCTTAGAGACATTACAATACATACACAGTTACACAAAATAATAAGGATTAAAGGAGAAACTTACTCTATACAGTTCACAGGGATGAATCAGCATAGGTGGAGGAGGGGCTTCCCAATTTGATTTGAGCATTATCGAACGCGATCCTTTGCTTATAGTATATATATCCCCCTTGCAAAGAATGCTCATCTATCCCCTGTGGATTCTCTTATACCTAAGAGGAGACCGGCCCACACACCCCCTGTGCTGACATCACAGGGGCTGGTCTACAGTCTGCACATTTTTTATTAAGAGAACTGTTTTTTGGGATAACTTATCGCTGGTTGATCCCGGAAGCCCAAAAGTGATACCATATTCTCTGTTATGATATTACCTTCATTTAGAGACCACTCATGGCGTAGTTGTGGCCTGCTATTTTGTTACTTTTGCGCCACACCCCCCTGGAGGGGCTTACGGCTATGAAAAAATAAGCATCTTGTTCCTACCACTTAAAATATGGGTCCCCTTATTATAAGAATTATGGAACTTGAGCTATTCCATATTTCATATCGGTGTTGGATGTCCTGTGAACTTGTGTCTGGGAACTGTTCTGATCATCTGAGTGCGTTTGATTTTAACAAGCTGCGTCCCCCTCTCTGTAACAGAGGAAAGCACACTCGCCTGCTAAATTGGTCTGTAGCACCTAATGTGCCAGCATTTGCTTACAAGGCCCTTCTTAGGTGTGTGTTAATTTGCACAGAGACAGAGCTCTCTGGTCTCGTCTTGTGACAAAGGGTGGATAAGGGAGAGGTGAGAGAGGCCTCAGAGGGAGAAAGGTATTTCAATATTTCCCTGATACATATATTACATATACACATCTATATATATATACATATATATATTTATATATATATATGTATATACATATAGACATATATATATGTACAGTATATATATATATATATATATATGTATATATACAGTGCCTACAAGTAGTATTCAACCCCCTGCAGATTTAGCTGGTTGACACATGCGGAATTAACTTGGCATTGTGACATTTGTACTGTAGGTCAGCCTGGAAGTGGGAAATGCACTGCAGCAACTTTTGTTTTTTTTTTTTGTTGTTTTTTTTTTTTAAAACGTTAAAAGTTAATTCAGAGTGTCATTTATTATTCAACCCCTCAAACCACAAGAATTCTGTTTGGTCCCCCTAAAGTATTAAGAAGTAGTTCAGGCACCAAGAATAATGAGCTTCACATGTGTGGATTAAAGATCTCTTTTGCCAGCCTTTTCTGACTATTTAAGACCCTCCCCAAACTTGTGAACAGCACTCAGACATGGTCAACATGGGAAAGACAAAGGAGCATTCCAAGGCCATCAGAGACAAGATCGTGAAGGGTCACAAGGCTGGCAAGGGGTACAAAACCCTTTCCAAGGAGTTGGGCCTACCTGTCTCCACTGTTGGGAGCATCATCCGTAAGTGGAAGGCTTATGAAACTACTTTTTGCCTTCCACGGCCTGGACAGCCTTTGAAAGTGTCCTCCCGTGCCGAGGCCTGGCTTGTCCGAAGAGTCAAGGCTAACCCAAGGACAACAAGGAAGGAGCTCCGGGAAGATCTCATGGCAGTGGGGACATTGGTTTCAGTCAATACCATAAGTAACGTACTCCACCGCAATGGTCTCCGTTCCAGACGAGCCCGTAAGGTACCTTTACTTTCAAAGCGTCATGTCAAGGCTCGTCTACAGTTTGCTCATGATCACTTGGAGGACTCTGAGACAGACTGGTTCAAGGTTCTATGGTCTGATGAGACCAAGATCGAGATCTTTGGTGCCAACCACACAGGTGACGTTTGGAGACTGGATGGCACTGCATACGACCCCAAGAATACCATCCCTACAGTCAAGCATGGTGGTGGCAGCATCATGCTGTGGGGCTGTTTCTCTGCCAAGGGGCCTGGCCATCTGGTCCGCATCCATGGGAAGATGGATAGCACGGCCTACCTGGAGATTTTGGCCAAGAACCTCCGCTCCTCCATCAAGGATCTGAAGATGGGTCGTAATTTCATCTTCCAACAAGACAACGACCCAAAGCACACAGCCAAGAAAACCAAGGCCTGGTTCAAGAGGGAAAAAGTCAAGGTGTTGGAGTGGCCTAGTCAGTCTCCTGACCTTAACCCAATTGAAAACTTGTGGAAGGAGCTCCAGAATAAAGTCCACATGAGACACCCAAAGAACCTAGATAACTTGGAGAAGATCTGCATGGAGGAGTGGGCCAAGATAACTCCACAGACCTGTGCCGGCCTGATCTTATAAAAGATGATTATTAGCTGTAATTGCAAACAAGGGTTATTCCACAAAATAGGGGTTGTTTAATAATTGACCCACACTTTTATGTTTAAAATTTAATAAAATTCAACTGAGCAACATAACTTTTTGGTTTGTAAGATTTATGCTTCTGTTCATAAAACCTACTTTCGTTTGCAGCTTGAAGGCTCTAACTTATTTGCATCTTATCAAACCAGCTAAATCTGCAGGGGGTTGAATACTACTTGTAGGCACTGTATATATACATATATATATATATATATATATATATACAGTTATATGAAAAAGTTTGGGCACCCCTATTAATCTTAAGCTTAATGTTATATAAAAATTGGTGTTTTTGCAACAGCTATTTCAGTTTGATATATGTAATAACTGTTGGACACAGTAATGTTTCTGCCTTGAAATGAGGTTTATTGTACTAATAGAAAATGTGCAATTTGCATTCAAACAAAATTTGACAGGTGCATAAGTATGGGCACCTCACCAGAAAAGTGACATTAATATTTAGTAGATCCTCCTTTTGCAAAAATAACAGCCTCTAGTCGCTTCCTGTAGCTGTTAATGATTTCCTGGATCCTGGATGAAGGTACTTTTGACTATTCCTCTTTACAAAACAATTCCAGTTCAGTTAAGTTTGATGGTCGCCGAGCATGGACAGCCCTCTTCAAATGATCCCACAGATGTTCCATGATATTCAGGTCTGGGGACTGGGATGGCCATTCCAGAACATTGTAATTGTTCCTCTGCATGAATGCCTGAGTAGATTTGGAGCGGTGTTTTGGATCAGTGTCTTGCTGAAAGATCCATCCCCTGCGTAACTTCAACTTTGTCACTGATTCTTGAACATTATTGTCAAGAATCTGCTGATACTGAGTGGAATCCATGCGTCCCTCAACTTTAACAAGATTCCCGGTGCCGGCATTGGCCACACAGCCCCAAAGCATGATGGAACCTCCACCAAATTTTACTGTGGGTAGCAAGTGTTTTTCTTGGAATGCTGTGTTTTTTTGCCACCATGCATAACGCCTTTTTGTATGACCAAACAACTCAATCTTGGTTTCATCAGTCCACAGGACCTTCTTCCAAAAAGAAATTGGCTTCTCCAAATGTGCTTTTGCATACCTCAGCCGACTCTGTTTGTGGCGTGCTTGCAGAAACGGCTTCATTCGCATCACTCTCCCATACAGCTTCTCCTTGTGCAAAGTGTGTTGTATAGTTGACCGATGCACAGTGACACCATCTGCAGCAAGTTGATGCTGCAGCTCTCTGGAGGTGGTCTGAGGATTGTCCTTGACTGATCTCACCATTCTTTTTCTCTGCCTTTCTGATGTTTTTCTTGGCCTGCCACTTCTGGCCTTAACAAGAACTGTCCCTGTGTTCTTCCATTTCCTTACTATGTTCCTCACAGTGGAAACTGACAGGTTAAATCTCTGAGACAGCTTTTTGTATCCTTCCCCTGAACAACTATGTTAAATAATCTTTGTTTTCAGATCATTTGACAGTTGTTTTGAGGAGCCCATGATGCCACTCTTCAGAGGAGATTCAAACAGGAGAACAACTTGCAAGTGGCCACTTTAAGTAGCTTTTCTCATGATTGCATACACCTGGCTATGAAGTTCAAAGTTCAATGAGGTTACAAAACCAAAAAAAGTGTTTTAGTAAGTCAGTAAAAAGTAGGTAGGAGTATTTAAAACAAGAAAATGATAAGGGTGCCCATACTTATGCACCTGTCAAATTTTGTTTGAATGCAGATTGCACATTTTCTGTTAGTACAATAAACCTCATTTCAAGACAGAAACATTACTGTGTCCAACAGTTATTACATATATCAAACTGAAATAGCTGTTGCAAAAACACCAATTTTTATAAAACATTAAGCTTAAGATTAATAGGGGTGCCAAAACTTTTTCATATAACTGTATATATTATATATATATATATATATATATATATATATATATACACTACCGTTCAAAAGTTTGGGGTCACCCAGACAATTTTGTGTTTTCCATGAAAACTCATACTTATCAAATATGTTGCAAAATGATTATAAAATATAGTCTAGACATTGACAAGGTTAGAAATAATGATTTTTTATTAGAAAGAATAAATTTTCTCCTTTAAACTTTGCTTTCGTCAAAGAATGCTCCCTTTGCAGCAATTACAGCATTGTAGACCTTTAGCATTCTAACTGTTAATTTGCTGAGGTAATCTTGATAAATTTCACCACATGCTTCCTGAAGCCCCTGCCACAAGTTGGATTGGCTTGATAGGCACTTTTTGCGTACCATACGGTCAAGCTGCTCTCACAGCTCAATGGGGTTGAGATCTGGTGACTGCGCTGGCCACTCCATTACAGATAGAATACCAGCTGCATGCTTCTTCCCTAAATAGTTCATGCATAACTTGGAGGTGTGCTTTGGGTCATTGTCCTGTTGTAGGATGAAATTGGCTCCAACCAAGGGCTGTCCACAGGGTATGGCATGGTGTTGCACAATGGAGTGATAGCCTTCCTTATTCAAAATCCCATTTACCTTGTACAAATCTCCCACTTTACCAGCACCAAAGCAAACCCAGACCATCACATTACCTCCACAATGCTTGACAGATGGCATCAGGAACTGTTCCAGCATCTTTTCAGCTGTTCTGCATCACACAAATGTTCTTCTGTGTGATCCAAACACCTCAAACTTTGATTTGTCTGTCCATAAAACTGTTTTCCAATCTTCCTCTGTCCAATGTCTGTGTTCTTTTGCCCATATTAATCTTTTCCTTGTATTAGCCAGTCTCAGATACGGCTTTTTCTTTGCCACTTTGCCCTGAAGGCCAGCATCCCAGAGTCGCCTCTTCACTGTAGACGTTGATACTGGCATTTTGCTTGTACTATTTAATGAAGCTGCCAGTTGAGGAGCTGTGAGGGTCGATTTCTCAAACTAGAGATTCTAATGTACACTGCTCCAAAAAATAAAGGGAACACTTAAACAACAGAATATAACTTCAAGTAAATCAAACTTCTGCGAAATCAAACTGTTCACTTAGGAAGCAACACCGATAGACAATCAATTTCACATGCTGTTGTGCAAATGGAATAGACAATAGATGGAAATTATTGGCAATTATCAAGACACCCTCAATAAAGGAGTGGTTCTACAGGTGGGGACCACAGACCACATCTCAGTACCAATGCTTTCTGGCTGATGCTTTGGTCACTTTTGAATGTTGATTGTGCTTTCACACTCGTGGTAGCATGAGACGGACTCTACAACCCACAGAAATTGCTCAGGTAGTGCAACTCATCCAAGATGACACATCAATGCGAGCTGTGGCAAGAAGGTTTGCTGTGTCTGTCAGCGTAGTGTCCAGAGGCTGGAGGCGCTACCAGGAGACAGGCCAGTACACCAGGAGACGTGGAGGGGGCTGTAGGAGGGCAAAAACCCAGCAGCAGGACTGCTACCTCTGCCTTTGTGCAAGGAGGAACAGGAGGAGCACTGCCAGAGCCCTGCAAAATGACCTCCAGCAGGCCACAAATGTGCATGTGTCTGCACAAACGGTTAGAAACCAACTTCATGAGGGTGGTATGAGGGCCCGACGTCCACAGATGGAGGTTGTACTCACAGCCCAACACTGTGCAGGATGCTTTGCATTTGCCACAGAATACCAGGATTGGCGAAGTTGCCACTGGCGCCCTGTGCTCTTCACAGATGAAAGCAGGTTCACACTGAGCACATGTGACAGACGTGACAGAGTCTGAAGTCGCCGTGGAGAGCGATCTGCTGCCTGCAACATCCTTCAGCATGACCGGTTTGCCAGTGGGTCAGTAATGGTGTGGGGTGGCATTTCTTTGGAGGGCCGCACAGCCCTCCATGTGCTCGCCAGAGGTCGCCGGACTGCCATTAGGTACCGAGATGAGATCCTCAGACCCCTTGTGAGACCATATGCTGGTGCGGTTGGCCCTGGGTTCATCCTAATGCAGGACAATGCTAGACCTCATGTGGCTGGAGTGTGTCAGCAGTTCCTGCAAGTTGAAGGCATTGAAGCTATGGACTGGCCCATCCGTTCCCCAGACCTGAATCCGATTGAGTATATCTGGGACATCATGTCTCGCTCTATCCACCAACGTCACATTGCACCACAAACTGTCCAGGAGTTGGTGGATGCTTTAGTCCAGGTCTGGGACGAGATTCCATAGGAGACCATCCTCAACCTCATCAGGAGCATGCCCAGGCGATGTAGGGAGCTTATACAGGCACGTGGAGGCCACACACAATACTGAGCCTCATTTTGACTTGTTTTAAGGACATTACATCAAAGTTGGATCAGCCTGTAGTGTGTTTTTCCACTTTAATTGTGGGGGTGACTCCAAATCCAGGCCTCCATTGGTTATAATAAATTTGATTTCCATTGATGATTTTTGTGTGATTTTGTTGTCAGCACATTCAACTTTGTACAGAACAAAGTATTCAATGAGAATATTTCATTCATTCCAATCTAAGAGAAGTTATTTTAGTGTTCCCTTTATTTTTTTGAGCAGTGTACTTGTCTTGTTGCTCAGTTTTGCAGTGGGGCCTCTCACTTCTCTTTCTACTCTGGTTAGAGCCTGTTTGTGCTCTCCTCTGAAGGGAGTAGTACAGACAGTTGTAGGAAGTCTTCACTTTCTTGGCAATTTCTCGCATGGAATTGTCTTCATTTCTAAGAACGAGAATAGACTGTCGAGTTTCACATGAAAGTTGTCTTTTTCTGGCCATTTTGAGAGTTTCATAGAACAAACAAATGTAATGCTCCAGATACTCAACTAGCTCAAAGGAGGGTCAATTTTATAGCTTCTCAAATCAGCCAAACTGTTTTCAGCTGGGTTAACATACTTGTGCAAGGGTTTTCTTAACATCCATTAGCCTTCTTACACAGTTAGCAAACACAATGTACCATTAAAACACTGGAGTGGTGGTTGTTGGAAATGGGCCTCTATACACCTATGTACATATTGCAATAAAAACAAGATGTTTGCAGCAAGAATAGTCATTTACCACATTAACAACGTATAGAGTGTATTTCTGATTCATCTAATGTTAGCTTCATTGAAAAAAAATGTGCTTTTCTTTCAAAAATAATGAAATTTCTAAATGACCCCAAACTTTTGAATGGCAGTGTGTATATATATATATATATATATATATATATATATACATATATATAAATTGTGGGGTTTGTACTCACTCAGGTGCGATGAGAGGCAAAATAGGAGGCATGTTCCTTTAAATGTCCATCACGATTTATTGGCTTCATAAACCGATCAAAAGCAAAATGCAAACAAACAGCCTTTTGTGCAGACACAAATACAAAGAAAACAGTCCTTTTAGCAAAGTCTCTGGTTAGCCAGCGCTGTGGTCATACAGGCTGGTGTAGCGTCCAGTATCCTGGCTTGGTCTGGAGACAAAACATACTCAGGAGGCCTTCTCCCTCCAGACACACAGACCATGTGCCGAACAACAGCCTCCATTTTATAGGCTGTTAACTCACCCAGAGGTGAGACATGTGGGTAGCTGGACCCATCCATTCTCTCCTAGCTACCAGTAACCCGGCTCCCTGGTGCACCAAACAATCCTCTTAGTGTTTATGTGCACTAGAGAAACACTCGGGGCTACATCACAGAGACCAGCCATCTCTATGATACATACCTCCCATCGACTACGTGACCATTAGCCACCTTACATAAGTCCCCCCTCTGCCTAAAGCCTTGGGGCTTGGCACCTTCTACTACCAGACAGGGGATTATCGAGAGGGCATCGGCATTACCATGAAGCTCTCCTGCTCTATGTTCTACATGGAAGTTAAAGTCCTGTAGGGCTAAAAACCAGCGGTGACCATGGCATTTTTTCCCTTTGTTTCCCTCATCCATCTGAGTGGGGCATGGTCGGATACTAATCTAAATTTTCGACCTAACAGATAGTACTTTAAGGTGTCCACCGCCCACTTTATGGCCAAGCACTCCTTCGCTATGACTGAATAATTTTTCTCGCAGGAGGTCAGCTTCCTAATTAGGTAGAGGACAGGGTGTTCCTCCCCGTGTATCTCCTGGGAAAAGACTGCTCCTAAACCAACATCTGAGGCATCTGTCTAGAGTATAAACTCTTTCTTGAAGTCGGGGGCAACCAGGACCAGTTGCCTACACAGAGCCACTTTCATCTCTTGAAAGGCCGTCTTCGCCTCTGCAGTCTACTTGGCCATAGCTGATTTCATCCCCTTAAGGAGGTCAGTCAGGGGTGCGGCCACCATGGCGAAGTTTAGGATGAGCATCCTGTAGTATCCCATGATTCCCAGGAAGGCTTTAACTTGCTTTTTTGACAGCGGTCATCAAAGTTTGCATTGCTTCCACTTTAGTAATTTGAGGTTTGATCTCTCCTATACCCACTACATATCTGAGGTACTTGGCCCCTTCTTTCCCCATGGCACATTTCTTCGGGTTTATTTAAAACCCCGCCTTCCTCAGAGCATCAAACACCACCTAGACCTTTTTCAGATGACTCTCCCAGTCTGGGCTGAAGATAACAATATCGTCCAGGTATGCTGCGGTGTATTGCTTATGAGAAGCAAGGATTCTATCCATACCTCTCTGGAAGGTTGCAGGATTCCCCTGTAGTCCAAACATCCATTTGGTGTAGAAAACGCAGTCTTCTCTTTGGCTCCCTGTGCCATGGGGATCTGCCAATATCCCTTCGTCAAATCCAAGGTGGTTATGTACCTTGCTGGCCCAAGCCTCTCGATCAGCTCATCGACGCGTGGCATGGGATATGTGTCGAACTTGGAGACCTCATTCAACTTCCGATAGTCGTTGCAGAATCTCCGTTCACCATTGGGCTTTGGGTCCAAGATGATCGGTCTCGACTAACCGCTCTTGGATTCATCAATGACACTGAGTTTCAACATAGAAGCCACCTCTCGCCAGGCCTCAGGTATCCGATAGGGCTTCAAGTTCACCTGCACATGTAGCTCCATCAGAACCTCGGGTTCTATGACCCTTGTGCAGCCTGGCAATTCAGAGAACAGATCTTGGTTCTTCTGCAGCAACTCCCTACAATGATGTTTCTGGGCCTTCATTAGCGTTTCCGCTATTGCGACTGCTCCAACGTCACCTTCTGTCTTGCCCAGTAAGCATGGAGCTTCCACAGCCTCTCTGTCTTGCCACAGCTTGATAAGGTTGACATGGTATATCTGGTACAGCTTACGTCGTCCAGGTTGATGAACCTTGTAGTTCACTTCACCAATTTTTACCACCACCTCATACGGCTTTTGCTATTTGACCAAGAATTTACTCTCCTCCGTAGGAATTGAGACGAGGACTCGGTGTCCCGGACTAAATTGCCTCACTCCAGCTGACCGGTTATAGACCATGGCCGATGCTTCTTGTGCCTGGAGGAGATGTTCTTTTATGATGGGCATCACCTTCGCAATCCTCTCCTGTCAGAGCAACGTGCTCTATGACGCTCCTGTGAGGTGTGACCTCGGCTTCCCAGGTTTCCTTTGCGACATCCAGGAGACCCAGCTGATGTCGGCCATACAGGAGTTCAAATGGCGAGAACCCCACAGAGGCCAGTGGAATATCTTGGATGAGAACAACAGATATGGAAGGAGACAGTCCCAGTCTTTACTGTCATTTTCTATGGCCTTCCTAGCATACTCTTCAGAGTCTTGTTAAACCTTTCCACAAGGTCATCTGTCTGAGGATGGTATACTGAAGACCTCGGTTGGGAGATTTGCAGGACTTTGCATAACTCCCTCAGCATCTTTGTGATAAAGGGAGTACCCTGGTCAGTCAGGATCTCCTTTAGTAAGCCTGTTCGGGATAAAACGTGGACCAACTCACGGGTTATACTCTTTGCGGAGGAGTTTCCCAGTGAAATCGCTTTAGGATAGCGTGTGGATTGTCCAGAATAACCATTATATATTGATACCCATGAGCAGATTTAACCAGGGGACCGACCAAGTCCATAGCAATTCTCTCAAACGGCACTTCAATAATGGGCAATGGCACGAGGGGACTTCGAAAGTAATAGATGGGGGCGGTTAACTGGCAAGTAGGGCAATACTTGCAATACTTCAATATATCCCGGTGACATCAGGGTCAATAGATTCTTTGCATGATCTGTTCCTGCATTTTTTCCACTCCCAGATCTCCCCCCAAGACATTTGAATGGGCCATGTACAACACCTTCCGCCTAAAGAGGCCCTGCACTAGTAACTACTCCACATGCTCCTCCCTCACTTTCGTGACCCGGTACAGCAATGCCTCACTCATTATAAAATGGGAACACCTTGTGTCAGCCCCCAGCTCCTGTGCAACCCCATTTATGACAGTGACATTAATAAAGGCTTCCATCAGAGTTAGGTCCCTATGTTGAGCAGACCCAAAATTCTCGCTGGTCAACCCTAACCCAGGAATGTCAGACTCAGGGGACACGACCTCCTCATCCCTCACAAGAACACAAAAGGGAAACCCATCTGGCTCTGGGTGTGGTGATACCTCATCATGGTTAGCAGGTTTCTTATCCAAGCATGCGAACCCGGAGCCCTTTCCCCACAAATCCCAAAATACACAAAAGCCCCAGCCTATAATAATGGGGTGAAAGAAGTCCTGGATGATGTCGACCTCATGGGACTCAGTACTGTGGGCCATTTCAATGTCCACTCTGGCCATCGGATAGTCCTTAGCACCGACTTTTTTCCCCGGGATCAGCTGGAGAGGAAGAGTAGCCCTCACAAGGGTCACAAGACTCCTGGAGTCTAGCAGCTCTGTTACCTGCTGCCCGGTCACTTTCACGGGACACGCTCATGGCCCCTCACTGGCTGGACAGTTCACACTGCAGGCCGGATATGCGTAATATGAACAGTGCTTCAGTCCATCTGCTTGGGGGTCAGGGGACAATAGGCGGCTATGTGGCCTGGGCTGTGGTACCTCCAGACATCACCCGTAGGGACCTTGGGCACCACCTCCCTTGCCTCTTTGGACCTTGGACCTCCACTATGGAGTGGGTTGCCTTCCCAAGGAACACTCGACCCTCTGGTGTCTTTCGACTAGTCCAATCAGTTCATCAGCATCCCGGGGATCACCCTGGGCAACCAGGTCTGTGTTGACCTTGGCAGAGAATGCACAAACTGGTCCATTACTACTCGCTCTACCATCTGCGCAGGCGTAGAAAACTCCGGTTGCAGACATTTTTGGACCAGGTGCAAAAGGTCAAACATTTGGGAGCGAGGGGGTTTGTCTCGGTAATACACCCAGCGGTGGATCCGCTGTTCCCTGACAGTCATCGTCACCCCCAAGCATGCCAGGGTCTTGGTCTTGAGTTTACCATACTCCTTGGTGTCCTGCAGAGTCAAGTCATAGTAAGCATCCTGGGGCTTCCCCGTCAAGTATGGCGCTAGCACCTCAGCCCACTGATCTGGTGGAAGTTTCTCCCTCTCGGCGACCCTTTCAAACACAGTCAGGAAGGCCCCTATGTCATCCCCAAGGGTCATTTTCTGTAATGATCTTCTTACCGTCATCCTGACTTGTGAATCATCACCTGGACTTGGGGGTGGGGTGGCCTCTCTGCTGCGAACTTCCCCCTCTTGAAGTTCCATCTGCCGTTGTTGCTGCTGAATATGCAGCATCAGGAGTTTTAGTCTTTTGCTGCATCTCTTGGTGCTCCCGGTGCTGCCGCTGCAGGCTCTGCTGGCTCTGCAAGTGCTTTTGATGTAGCTTCTGTTGGCTTTGCAGCAGGTGTTTGAGGAGCTCCTCCATGCTGCTGGATATCTCTGGATGGCGGCCTTTACCCAGGACATCCACCAATCTCCGTGGCAAGTACACATTTTCCTGGAATCTTGCCCACACTTCTAGCACCAATTGTGGCGTTTGTACTCACTCAGATGCGATGAGAGGCAAAATAGGAGGCATGTTCCTTTAAATGTCCATCACGGTATATTGGCTTCATAAACTGGTTAAAAGCAAAATGCAAAACAGTACTTTTAGCAAAGTCTCTGGTTAGCCAGCACTGTGGACATACAGGTTGCTGTAGTGTCGAGTATCCTGGCTTGGTCTGGAGACAAAACATACTCAGGAGGCCTTCTGCCTCCAGACACACAGACCATGTGCCAAACAACAGCCTCCATTTTATACGCTGTTAACCACACCCAGAGATGAGGTATGCGGGTAGCTGGACCCAGCCATTCTCTCCTAGGTACCCGTAAGCCAGCTCCCAGGTGCATCAAACGATCCTTTTAGTGCTTATGTGCGCTAGAGAAACACTCTGGGCTACATCACAGAGACCAGCCATCTCTGTGATACATACCTCCCATCGACTACACGACCATTAGTCACCTTACAATATATATAAAAGAAATGAGGCAGAACTACAAACTACAAAGGAAAAAAATGTAAGGCCGGGGACGCACGAGGGATGATTCTCTCATGCGAGAGAATAGGCTCAATTATCCTACTGACACTCGACTCAAACTCTCATCCGAGTTTGATCCGAGTGTCAGCTTAGAACTTAATTTCTCCATCTTCTCCATCTTCTCCATCTTCTCCATTGTATGATGCTGTGGATGTCGGACTGCACTTAGATGACAGCTGAATGCAGAAGGATATTTTACACTGATCCACAGATTTGAATGGGTGAGTGTGATCCGAATTCCAGAGTGACTTGAGTATTATGTGATTTTTTTTTCCATAGACCAATTTGGGCCAGTTTTTTTGCGAACGACTATAGAGCGGGTTGGAGGTCGTTCATCATATCTCTGCCCCAGGGTGTGGTCTGGGGTTTAAATATTCGGCCTATTGAGTAGTGTTGAGCCACCCCCGTAGTGTTCGAGTTCGGTTCGGTTCGTCGAACACCCGTGTGTTCGCCGAACTGTTCGTCGAACTGTTCGTCGAACACCTTCGAACACCGTTAAAACCAATGGCAGGCAAACAAAAACACATAGAAACACATAGAAAACACCTTCAAAGGTGTCCAAAAGCTGACAAACTGCTCAGAAGACACAACTAACACATGGAAAAGTGACAAGTACATATAGTCATGCGAAAAGAAAAGAGGTGGAGGAGTAAAAGGAGGGGGAGACACAGATATAGGCATGTCATGCCCTTCTAAAATCCAAAAAGTGAGAAGCCTACACGTTCAGTCCGCTCCTGCCCATGCCACCTCCGTGTCGCCGGGTTTGTGCCAGAGCCGCGGTGAACCCTGACGGCCAGCCCCCCTCTCCCAATACTGGTGCCTGTCCGCTGGTGGGTCGAGCGAGCCCCCCTGTGGTGGAGGCAGCTCTAAGCTTTTTAATTTAAATTGTCTCTCTAATTTGAATGAATACACTTTAAATCCATTTACAAGGCTCTATTGGAGGGCAAGTCTCATGCCAGCAGCCGCGTAATTCCAGCTCCAGTAGCGTCCACTAAAGCTGCTGCAGTTAAAAAGCTTTTATAAGGATTGAGCTCGGCTGTCCACCGAAAGGCATCCTACTGCCAGTCCCAGCCCCTATGCCTTGGGGTGCCTCCTGATGCTCTTCACTGAGTATCCCGTGGTCCCGAAGCATTTCCTTTGAAAAAATTAAGTGTCCAAACTACAGGTGGTGTAGCTTGCTTAACAGCCGGGATAATCCGCTGACTAGCAGACACTGCTACTAGGCACAAAGTATTTCCTGGGATAGATGCAGTTAAAAATTTGTAATTAGATACTCTCGCTGGATGCTGAGAAAGCATTCCATAGAGTCTCCTGGCACGCCATATATGATTCTCTTAAAAAGCTTGGGGTAGGGGTCTAGGGGACCCTTTTATAGCCAAAATCACGGCCCTGTATCACAATACGTCACCTAGGCTGAAGATAAATGGAACTGTAGCACCCTGAGGGCTCGGTTGCTACAGAGGTATTGCACCTCACCCAGAGGTGTGATATCTCACTCTCAGGTAAGGATGGAGTGTGGATCAGGACCCGACACCTACATGCATTACACCACATTGCCGTGGGGCAGGGCGACCAATATGCCTCTGAGATGGGCACGACAGTCCTTGTCCCTGGCTGGAGTGGGTGGAGGGAACACTGAGGAAGGGGAACCCTGTAGTGCAGGAGCAGGGAGGAAGCAGTTCCTGGGTGCATTGAGAAGGGAGTATAAAAGGTGGGCACCATCTTAGTTCAGTGCAGAGAAGTCTGAGCAGAAGTGGCAGGGAGCAGGGGCTCTGCATGAGCTCTGCTCCGGAGGCGGGCCTAGTAACAGAGGCCCAGGCCTGGAAGAGGGAGAAGGAAGGAAGAGGAGCGGAGAAGGCTCCAGGAACGAGGAATGAAGGGATCCCAGGGGTGCGGACGGGCGAGTCGCCACCGCATGCCCGAATCCACCTGCGTGGAGGGGTCAGGCCAAAGGGGGAGACCGGTCCCCGAAACTAGTGGAGGCAGGAAACGACCCTCAGCTAGAAACCGGAGGCTGTGACATTTTATGTGGCGCAGCCCCTCACTACACCCGCTAGGAAGGCACCACATAGGGTCAGGGAAACTGGCGCCAAGTTTACCAAGAGGAGGCCCGAGGCAGCCGGACAGAAGGGTTGGTAAGAAAGACCAGACAAAGGACACACAAAGGGGGTCCTGTGAAGCGCTCCAAAATTATCTGGGAGTTGTCTGAGCCCCTCACCTGGTGAGCACAGTACGACGTGGGCAGCCGTTACCTGCAGACGTGGTCTGGATAATAAGAACTGTCAGTAAAAGCCCTGGACTGCATCACTGACTCCGTGTCGTTACTGCTGCTGCCCTGCACCATCACCCCCATCCTCCGCATACACTGCCCTGAGGCTATACTCCTCCCGTGGGGAGTTATGCTACGCTCTGCTGCACCCACAACACCAGCCTCAGCGGTCTGCCCTGCAGCGGCGGTTCACTCTGACCGCAATCCACGGGTGGCGTAGTCGGACATTTAAACATCAAAACCACATAAATAGTTCCGCCACTGGTTTGACCACCCTGAGCCACGGAACCGGGTCGCCGCCACGAAGACTACAACCACCAGCATCCACCAAAAAGGGTCCGGCTCCGGGTGTCCCAAGGCCCAGGGGGTGCATCAGAACATTTTCATCACCTTTCACAATCACCAATGGGACAAGGCAGGGATGTCCTCTGTCCCCTCTCTTATACATCCTAGTGACGGAGCACCTGCTCTCATCAATTCGCCATAACCCCAATATTAGGTGGATTGAGGCGGGAGGCACCGAGTACAAGTGCTCTCTATTTGCTGATGATGTCCTAGTATATATCACTCAATCACATATATCCATCCATGCTGTTATGGCTGAAATAGATCACTTTGTTACATGGTCAAATTTTAAAATCAATGCAGCGAAGTCTGAGGCCCTCGATGTCTCCCTCCCCAAATCCATATAGGATTCCATCCAGTCCAACTTTCCCTTTGCCTGGCCCTCACAGGGTATCAAATACTTAGGAATTCCTATTCATAGAGACCTCTCCCATCTATGTTATCTTAATTTTGGGCCCTTTATTGAACAACTTCATACAGACCACGGTTGGCAAGTTAGAACTGTAAGATTCACTACGTGAACCACTGGTGTTTTGTGGAAAAGCACATGTACACTGTGTTCCAAATTATTATGCAAAAAGTGTTTAGGAGTGATAAGGGAACAATTTGTTTGTTTGTCAGTTAAACTCATTGATGGTGATGTGTGTCAGGGCTCTTTATATCACTGTAAGCAATTGCAGACACCTGTGCTAATTAGTTTGGCAGGTGTGTCCAATGAAAGGCAAGACTACTTAAGAAGGCTGTCTCACATTATTAAGCAGCCTACATTTTCTGCCAAAATGGGAAAGAAAAAGGATGTGTCGGCTGCTGAGAAGCAACAAATTGTGGAGTGTTTAGGTCAAGGCATGACTACAATCAACATTGTGCAATGATCAGGATGAAGTGTCTTGGCAATCAAGAAGTATGTAGCTGATTCACAGTACACACATGTGCGTGCTGATAAAGGCAAATTGAGGACTCTTTCCTACAGGAAATTACGTCAGGTTAAAAGAGCAGCGGCAAAAAAGCCTTGTCATAGCAGCAGACAAGTTTTTGAAGCTGCTGGTGCCTCCAACGTCCCCCGAACAACAAGATGCAGGGTCCTTCAGAGGTTTGCAGCTGTGCATACGCCATCCTGTCGACCTCCTCTATCCACTTCACACAAGCAGAAACGGCTCCAGTGGGCCAAACATTACATGAAGACTGATTTCAAAACTGTTTTGTTCACGGATGAGTGCCGTGCAGCGCTCGATGGTCCAGATGGATGGAGTGGAGGATGGCTGGTTGATGGACACCCCACGCAAACACGGCTACAGCGCCAACAAGGAGGAGGTGGAGTAATGTTTTGGGCTGGAATCATGGGGAGAGAGATTGTCGGCCCCTTTAGGATCCCTGAAGGCGCTAAAGATGAACTCAATAATGTATGTGGATTTTCTCAAACAGCACTTCCTGCCATGGTTCAAGAAGAAGAACCGTGTATTTCACAGCAAGATCATTTTTTTGCATGATAATGCACCATCTCATGCTGCACATAAAACATCTGCATCTCTGGCTGATATGGGCATAAAAGGGGACAAACTTATGATGTGACCCCCATGCTCCCCTGACCTCTACCCCATTCAGAACCTCTGGAGCATCATCAAAAGGAGTGTCTATGATGGCGGGAGGCAGTTCACATCTAAGCAACAGCTCTGGGAGGGTATTCTGTCCTCATGCAAAACAATTGAAGCAGAAACCATCCAAAACCTGACAAATTCAATGGACGAGAGAGTTCAGAAGCTCCTTTCGAACAAGGGGTCCTATGTGAAAATGTAACATCACCTAGAATAAAGTTTTGAGTTGAAAACTGTTTGATTTCAGTTTCTAATAACCAGCTAATGCTTATAATTGCAAAAATGACCATTTTTTTGGTCTTTTTTTTAAAATGAAAAGGTTGATCGAAAAGTTTGGGGGATTTAAGAGTGTGGCAACCCAGTAGTCATGATTACTTCGAATTCCGACAATATGAGGGTCATGTTGCAGGTAGTGCAGCAAGAAGGCACTTATGTGTCTTGCGCATCTCGGAGCCCCAAAATTATTTTCCAGGATGCAGCTAAAAATTATTATTAATTTTAAATCAGGTGGAGCTTAGTATAGATGGCCTAATAGGATCAGTGCTGCACACTGCTACAAAGGCCAAATTATTTTCCAGTCAAGATACAGATAAACATGATTAGTAATTTTAAATCTGGTGGAGCTTATTTTAGATGGCCTAATAGAATCAGTGCTGCACACTGCTACAAAGCCCAAATTATTTTCCAGCCAAGATACAGATAAACATGATTAGTAATTTGAAAGCTTAAAACGGTTGGTAGGGTGATTTTTACCAATCATCAAGCTTTTACTCTCCCCAGGATGACACAGGGGTAGAAAAGTCGTTTCGGATCCATGATTTGTTCATCTTTATGAACGTGAGTCTGTCTAAATTATCAGTGGAGAGCCGCGTGCGCTTATCTGTCAGCACACCACCAGCAGCGCTGAACACACGTTCAGACAGAACGCTGGCTGCGGGGCATGACAAGATCTCCAAGGCGTAAGTGGCTAGCTCCGGCCATTTATCCAGATTGGAAGCCCAAAAAGAGCAAGGGTCCAGTGACACAGTCATGGCTTCAATGTTTACTTGGAGATACTCCTGTACCATCGTCTCTAGGCGTTGACTATGTGTCAGACTTCTTGTCTCCTGTGGCCTTGCAAAGGATGGGCTAAAAAAGTGGTGAAGTGATTCCGCAAAATTGATGTTACCAGCAGATACTGTGGTTCTGTTACGGTTTGATTGCTGAACACTTGACGGTCCCACGGTTGGCAAGTTGGAACTGTGAGATTCACTACGTGCACCACTGGTGTTTTGTGGAAAAGCACATGTAAGATTCTGCAACAGTCTCTGCTGATACTCCTGCATGCGTGCATCCCTTTCTATGGCAGGAATAATTTCTGCAAATTTAGTTTTGTACCGGGGATCTAACAGTGTGGCAACCCAGTAGTCAGGATTATTTCTAATTCTCACAATTCGAGGGTCATGTTGCAGGTAGGGCAGCAAGAAGGCACTCATGTGTGTTGCCCATCCAGGAGCACCAAGTCCCTGTTGTGTTGGTGGCGAGGTAACAATCATGCTTCCTTCCTCTGTCCTCTCCCCCCAACCTCGCACAACAGAAATGTGATCAAGGTCTCCCTCATCTGATGAGTCTTCCATCAGTTCGTCCTCCACTTCTTCCTGGGCTCCGGCACCTTCCTCACTAGTTTGGCTGCTACCATGCGCCCTGGTAAAACCATCTCCCCCACCCTCACATGCCTGCCGCCTTGGTGCTGCCGACCGTCTGGACCTTGCAGATGTTAGCCCTTCCGCATACAACTCCTCCTCCTCTACTTCCTCCATCTCCTCTTGTGCCACCACCTGACTCCGAATTCTGTTTAACATGTGCTCCAGCATGTAAATCACCGGAATAGTCATGCTGATAATGGCATCGTCAGCACTAAACATCTTCGTCGCCATTTCAAAACTGTGCAGAAGGGTGCATAGGTCCCTGATCTGAGACCACTCCTCCAGCGTGATTTGCCCCACCTCTGGATCTCGTTGGCCCAGGCTATACATCAGAACGTATTGCACCAGGACTTGTCGGTGCTGCCACAGTCGCTGCAACATGTGCGGAGTTGAATTCCACCGGGTAGGCACATCGCATTTTAGCCGGTGAAGTGGCAGACCCAACGACTTCTGTAGAGATGTAAGTCGCTGAGCTGCGGGATGCGAACGGCGGAAGTGAGCACACAGCGACCGTGCCCTCTGCAGAAGGCCATCTAGTCTGGGATAGTGGGCTAAAAATTGCTGGACAACCAGGTTCAACACGTGAGCCATACAAGGCACGTGTGTGACATTGCCCCGCCGAAGGGCCGCACCCAGGTTTGCAGCATTGTCGCACACGGCCTTCCCTGGTTTCAGGTCCAGTGGAGACAACCATTCATGAAATTGGTTCTCCAGAGCTGACCACAACTCCTCAGCTGTGTGACTCACATTTCCCAGACATTTCAAAGTAAAAACCGCCTGATGACATTGAGCCCTACTGCCAGCATAGTAAGGAGGTGTGCAGGATCCCTTCTGCGCAGTTAGAAAGCTTATGGCATGACCAGACAGGCTTTGGGTGCAGGTGGAAGACCGAGAGGAGGTTGAGGAGGCAGAAGCAGTGGAGGAACTTTGACATAAAGAGGATTGACGCACAACTCGTGGGGACGGCAAGACTTGGACAGCAGCCCCTTGTCCTACTGTCACCATAGTTACCCAGTGCCCAGTCAGCGACATGTAACGCCCCTGTCCATGCCTTCTCGTCCAAGTGTCTGTGGTGAAATGCACTCTGTCACACACAGAGTTTCTCAAAGAAGCGGTGATGTTGTGTGCGACATGCTGGTGGAGCGCAGGCACACCTTTCTTTGAGAAGTAGTGCCGACTGGGCATCTGGTACTGGGGCACTGCGACGGACATAAGGTCTCGAAAATCCTCTGTGTCCACCAGGCGGAAAGGCAGCATTTCTGTAGCCAAGAGCTTGCAGATGGTGAAATTCAACTTCTTAGCTTTCTCATGGCTAGGAGGAAATGGTCTTTTACTTGTCCACATCTGAGGGACCGAGGGCTGGCTATTGTGCTTAGACGGGGTTGATAAGGGTGTCCCCGGCAAACTGCCGGTCTGTGAGGAAGATGCAGGCGGACATGTTAGGTTGCCTTGATCCAAAGGTGGTGCTATCGATGTCGGACAGCGCTCAACACCAACTGGTGTTACCACCTCCAAAGAAAATGATGACCTGCCAATCACGCTGGCTGTTGCGGGTAAAGAGGTGGCAGGTTTTCGCCCCAAAACAGGTGTGACTGCTGTCCCCCAGTCACAGAGGATGAAGAGGCCGCGGATGCACAAGATATGGCAGATGGTGGTTGGCCCGGCCGGCTAGGCCGCATTGTAGCACACTGAGCTTCCCACTGCAACTTATGCTTCATGTCCATGTGCCGGTTCATGCATGAAGTACTCAAACTATGTATTTTTTGGCCTCTACTTAGCTTTTGCTGACAAATTTTACAGATATCACGAGTTGGGTCATCTTTATCGATCTGAAAAAATGCCCAGGCTATGCAAGGCTTAGCACCCATGCGACCTGAAGAGCCACCACGACTTGTGGTGAGAGGCAGAGTTGTGTTTGAGGATGCAGTTGTTGACATGCTTCCAGTACTACGTCTCTGTCCAGGAAGGCGCAACCTGACCTCGTCGTCACTAGCATCTTCCTCGACCTCCTCTGCTGACCTCATCTCTTGGCTGACTGTGGGTTGACAGTAAGTGGGATCTCCAACCTCATCATCATCACCCTGTGCGTTATCACACCCGTCGTCCTCAGAGCCAACCTGTTCCTGCCCTGACAAAAAACTAAAGTTGTCGCTCCAATCAGGTATTTGAGTCTCATCATCGTCTTCCTCATTGTCTTCACCAACAGGAGTTACAGTTTGGGAATGAGGGTCTACATTATGGTCAGAACCTTCTGCGACTGGTCCTGGATCCGACTCATAAAGATTCTGGGCATCAGTGCAGATCATTTCCTCGTCTGGATTCACAGAAGCGCTGGAGTCGACCTCTGATTCCCAAGCTATAGTATGAGTAAACAGCTCTGCAGACTCAACCATCTGTTCTACCTCATACTCAGACCGGCAGCTGGAGATTTGGGAGCTGTGAGGAAGCAAGTGCGATTGTGGTGACACCTTTGAGGACTGGAGTATTTGTGATGTTGAAGTTGATGTGGAGGAGAGCCCACTTAAAGGAGCACTTGATATCCGTTGAAGCACCTGCTGTTTTTGTGCCTCATCTGGAATTTGTAGCGATTGGCGTGGCCGTAAGAAAGGGATCTTATCACATTGTCCGCTAAAAGAAGTAGACATTTTAGTTTGGCTGGAAGATGGTCTTTCTTCTGCAGATGTTACTGTTGCTTTAACACCTACCCCACGGACACAACCTTTTTTCCCCTTCCCAACACGCCTATTCCCCTTTCCACCAGCAGCAGGCCTTTTCCACTCATTTTGGTGGTTAACTAATTCACAACTCTGGAGTTGTTTGCACAAAAAAACAATGGATGGGAACCGAGCAGAGCTGAGTGGCCAAACTGTGGTATTAGGCCAAAACTATTGGCTGGGTTAGATGCAGAAAAAAATTGTATTCAATTTGCAACCTGATGGAGGTCAGTATAGATGGACTAATAGAACAAGTCCCACACACAGCTAGAAGCCCAAATAATTTTTCAGAGGTAGATGCAGAAAAAAAATATATTCAGTTTGCAACCTGATGGAGGTCAGTATAGATGGACTAATAGAGAAAGTCCCACACACTGCTAGAAGGCCAAATATTTTTTCAGAGCTAGATGCAGACAAAAAATTATTTTGAATTTGCAACCTGATGGAGGTCAGTATAGGTGGACCAATAGAACAAGTCCCACACACTGCAATAAGTCCAAATATTTTTTCAGAGCTAGATGCAGAAAAAAATTATATTCAGTTTGCAACCTGATGGAGGTCAGTATAGATGGACTAATAGAACAAGTCCCACACACAGCTAGAAGCCCAAATATTTTTTCAGAGGTAGATGCAGATAAAAATTATTTTTAATTTGCAACCTGATGGAGGTCAGTATAGATGGACTAATAGAGAAAGTCCCACACACTGCTAGAAGGCCAAATATTTTTTCAGAGCTAGATGCAGATAAAAATTATTTTTAATTTGCAACCTGATGGAGGTCAGTATAGATGGACTAATAGAGAAAGTCCCACACACTGCTAGAAGGCCAAATATTTTTTCAGAGCTAGATGCAGAAAAAAATTATATTCAGTTTGCAACCTGATGGAGGTCAGTATAGATGGACTAATAGAACAAGTCCCACACACAGCTAGAAGCCCAAATATTTTTTCAGAGGTAGATGCAGATAAAAATAATTTTTAATTTGCAACCTGATGGAGGTCAGTATAGATGGACTAATAGAGAAAGTCCCACACACTGCTAGAAGGCCAAATATTTTTTCAGAGCTAGATGCAGATAAAAATTATTTTTAATTTGCAACCTGATGGAGGTCAGTATAGATGGACTAATAGAGAAAGTCCCACACACTGCTAGAAGGCCAAATATTTATTCAGAGCTAGATGCAGACAAAAAATTATTTTGAATTTGCAGCGTGATGGAGGTCAGTATAGATGGACTAATAGAACAAGTCCCACACACTGCTAGAAGCCCAAATACTTTTTCAGAGCTAGATGCAGAAAAAAATTATATTCAATTTGCAACCTGATGGAGGTCAGTATAGATGGACTAATAGAATGATGCTATGCCCAAAAGATTTTACTTCACTAGGTGCAGTAAAAAAATTGGTATTCTATACACAGGTGGTATATCTTGCAACACAGATAGGCTACTCCACTGACTAACACACTCTGCAATAGGCCAAAAACGATTAGCTTTGCTAGATTCAGCCAAATGCTGTGAAAAAAACTTGCACAGCACTGGCACAGACCTGCCTGGCAAAAACTGATAGGAACTGATGTAACCTAGTCCTGAAAAGGACTGCAATTACAATTAGTCTTTACTCCCACAATCTATCTATTTAAGAGCACAGACCTGCCTGATAAAAGTCGTAGGAAATGCTGTAACCTAGTCCTTAAAAGGACTGCAATCACAACTATTCCCTACTCCCAAGCTATCTGTAGATTTGTGCGAAAATTGGCTTGAAATTAACAAGGTATAGCACACACAGCAACAGCGGTGCCGTCTAACACGCAGCTGCAGCAGTGAGAAAATGGTGGCGACGGGGAAAATGGCTTGGTCTTATAGGGCAAGGACATGTGACATACACTGCCAATGACACATGCCCTTGCTTGTGTGAAAAAAAGCACTTCGCTCCGTGTGTGCGCTGCTGATAGGCTGACAGATTGCATCTCCCTACTGTAAATGCGGGAAAGAGAAAAAAAAATGGAGATCTTCATTATTCCTGAAGAGATCCATCCCCTGCCCCTCCCCCCACCCCGCTGTACACTCAAACTGCGTATTAACATTAATTTTCATCATTACTGAGAAAAAATCCAGTTATGATTTTGGTGCACGAACAGTTATCGAACATAACCTCGAACAGCCGAATTTTTCTCAAATCGTTCGTGTTCGCCGAACTGCTCGAACACCGCCCAAAACAGCTCGAATTTGAGACTGGCGAACAGTTTGAGTCGAACAACGCTCATCTCTACTATTGAGGCATTCAGTGTTAATAGGTGTGAAGAGAGTAACTCAGTATTGAGCTATCCTGAACCACGTGGAGTTGCTGAACTCTGAGCAGATAGATTACTGCTATCACAAGGACTGTGCTTTGTGTTACCATTTTGTTTTGTTTTTAATGTTTTGCCCAAAGGGCCATTTTTACTTTTATGGACTCAATGTTGGTTTATGTCACATTTTAATAAACCAACAAGAAATTTAAAAAGACAGTGTACATGTGCTTACAGTGTGTGTGTGTGTGTGTACATATATACACACATATATATATATATATATATATATATATATATATATATATATAGTCTACAAGCATCCCTCTGTCTGAAGTCTTTATAGACTGCACAAGTGCGACACGCCTGCGCAGTCTGGATCCAGACAGAAGAAGACATGGAGCCGTTACAGGTAACAGGAGTGTGTATGGCGCCGGAGATCGCGGTATGTGTAGACATTGAACGCATACTGTGATCTCCGGCGCCATACTTACATACTTTCCTGACCGGGAGGAGCGATGCCGCGGTGCCTTTCTTCTCGCTGGAGACCAGGGCAGGAGTGAAGGCATCGGAATCAGAGTATGCGCATAGCGCTATCCTGCGCCATTTTACTGAAGACACATTTGCAATGTGTCTTCAGCAAATGGCACCGGACAGCGTGGTATGGGCACGCGTGTACTCCTGTGCTGCCCTCCTCCCATGGCCTCCAGCAGAACAGGACACAGCAGCGCTGGAGAACAGGGAAGAAAGGTGAGTTTGTGTTTTTATTATGTATGTGTGCAGCGTGAAAGGGATGAGGGGTGCCACACATACCAGGATTGGGGGGTGAGGGGGCCACACATACCAGGATTGTGGTATGAGGGGTACCATACATACCAGGATTGAGGGTGAGTGGTACCATGCATATCAGGATTGGGGGTAAGGGGACCATGCATGCCATGATTGGGGATGAGGGGACTATGCATACCAGGATTCGGGGATGAGAGGTACCATGCATACCAGGATTGGGGGATGAGGTGTACCATGTATACCAGGATTGGGGGGTGAGGGTACCATGCATACCAGGATTGGGGGTGAGGGGACCAAGCATACCAGGATTAAGGGGTGAGGGGTACCATGCATACCAGCATTGGGGATAAGGGGTACCATGCATACCAGAATAGGGATGTGGGGTGCCATGCATACCAGGATGAGGGATGGGATGCCATGCATACTAGGATGAGGGGTACCATGCACACCAGAATAGGTATGAGGGGTACCATGCATACCAGAATAGGGATGAGGAGTGCCATGCATACCAGGATTGGGGGATGAGGGGTTCCATGCATACCAGAATAGGGATGAGGGGCACCATGCATACCAGGATTGGTGGATGAGGGGTACCATGCATACCAGGATTGGGGGGTGAGGGGACCATGCATACCTGGATTGGGGGGTGAGGGGACCAGGGATACCAGAATTGAGGGTGAGGGGTGCCATGCATACCAGAATTGGGGATGAGAGGTGTCATGCATACCAGCATTGGGGATGAGGGGTGCCATGCATACCAGCATTGGGGATGAGGGGTACCATGCATACCGGAATAGGGATGAGGGGTACCATGCATACCAGAATAGGGATGAGGGGTACCATGCATACCAGGATAAGGGATGGGGTGCCATGAATACCAGGATTGGGGGATGAGGGAGCCAACCACACCAGCATGAGGGATTAGGTGTCATGCATACCAGGATTGGGGATGAGGGGTACCATGCATACCAGAATAGGGATGCGGGGTGCCATGCATACCAGGATGAGGGATGGGATGCCATGCATACTAGGATGAGGGGTACCATGCACACCAGAATAGGTATGAGGGGTACCATGCATACCAGAATAGGGATGAGGAGTGCCATGCATACCAGGATTGGGGGATGAGGGGTTCCATGCATACCAGAATAGGGATGAGGGGCACCATGCATACCAGGATTGGTGGATGAGGGGTACCATGCATACCAGGATTGGGGGGTGAGTGGACCATGCATACCTGGATTGGGGGGTGAGGGAACCAGGCATACCTGGATTGGGGGAGAGGGGTGCCATACATACCAGAATTGAGGGTGAGGGGTGCCATGCATACCAGATTTGGGGATGAGAGGTGTCATGCATACCAGCATTGGGGATGAGGGGTGCCATGCATACCAGCATTGGGGATGAGGGGTACCATGCATACCGGAATAGGAAACAGAGGCTGGACAAACATCTGTCTGAGATGATTTAGTGAATCCTGCTTTGAGCAGGGGGTTGGACCAGATGACCCAGTAGGTCCCTTCCAACTCTACCATTCTATGATTCTATGATTCTAGGGATGAGGGGTACCATGCATACAAGAATAGGGATGAGGGGTACCATGCATACCAGGATAAGGGATGGGGTGCCATGAATACCAGGTTTGGGGGATGAGGGAGCCAACCACACCAGCATGAGGGATTAGGTGTCATGCATACCAGGATTGGGGGATGAGGAGGCCATACATACCAGAATTGGGATGAGTGGTGCCATATACACCAGGATGAGGGGTACCATGCAAACCAGGATGAGGGATGGGGTGCCATGCATACCTGGATTGGGGGATGAGTGGAGCCATGCATACCAAGATGAGGGATTGGGTACCATACATAACATGATTGGGGGATGAGGGGTGCCATGCATACCAGAATGAGAGATAGGGTGACATTCATGCCAGGATTGGGATGAGGGGTGCAATGTATACCAGATTTGGAATGAGGGGTGCTATGCATACCAGGATTGGGGATAAGGGGTGCCATGCATGCCAGGATTGGGGGTGAGGGGTGCCATGCAAACCAGGATTGGGGATGAGGGGTGAAATGTATACCAGATTTGGAATGAGGGGTGCCATGCATACCAGGATTGGGGATGAGGAGTGCCATGCATGCCAGGATTGGGGGTGAGGGGTGCCATGCATACCAAGATTGGGGATGAGGAGTGCCATGCATACCAGGATTGGGGATGAGGGGTGCCATGCACACCAGGATTGGGGATGAGGGGTGCCATGCATACCAGGATTGGGGATGAGGGGTGCCAAGCATACCAGGATTGGGGATGAGGGCTGAAATGCATACCAGGATTGGGGATGAGGGGTGCCATGCATACAAGGATTGGGGAAGAGTTTGCCATACATACCAGGATGAGGGATGGGGTGCCATACATACCAAGATTGGGGATGAGGGGTGCCATGCATGCCAGGATTGGGGGTGAGGAGTGTCATGCATACCAAGATTGGGGATGAGGAGTGCCATGCATACCAGGATTGGGAATGGTGATGAGGGGTGCCATGCATACCAGGATTGGGGATGAGGGCTGCTATGCATACCAGGATTGAGAATGAGGGGTGCCATGCATACCAGGATTGGGGATGAGGGGTACCATGCATACCAGGATAAGGATGAGGGGTGACATAGATACTAGGATGAGGGATTGGGTACCATGCATACCAGGTTTATGGGATGAGGGGTGCCATAAATACCAGAATAGGGATGAGGGGTGCCATGCATACCTGGCTGAGGGTACCATACATACCAGGATAGGATGAGGGGTACCATGTTTACCAGGATTGGGGGTGAGGGGCCTATGTATACCAGGATTGGGGATAAGGGGTGCCATGCATACCAGGATTGGGGATGAGGGAGCCATGCATACCAGGACTGGGGATGCGGAGTGCCATGCATACCAGGATTGGGGATGAGGGGTGCCATGCATACAAGAACTGGGGATGAGGGGTGCCATGCATACCAGGATTGGGGATGAGGGGTACCATGTATACCAGGTTTGGGGAGGGATGTGGGAACCATGCATACCAGGATTGGGGATG
Source organism: Phyllobates terribilis (assembly GCF_046119375.1). Lineage (NCBI taxonomy): Eukaryota > Metazoa > Chordata > Amphibia > Anura > Dendrobatidae > Phyllobates > Phyllobates terribilis. The sequence continues at coordinate 326,216,149 of NW_027362763.1, read as the reverse complement.
AAGGAGCCATGCATACCAGGATTGGGGATGAGGGGTGCCATGCATACCAGGATTGGGGATGATGGGTGCCATGCATACCAGGATTGGGAATGAGGGGTGCCATGCATACCAGGATTGGGGATGAGGGAGCCATGAATACCAGGATTGGGGATGAGGGAGCCATGCATGCCAGGATTGAGATGAGGGGCACCATGCATGCCAGGATTGGGACGAGGGGTGCCATGCATACCAGGATTGGGTGTGAGGGTGCCATGCATACCAGGATGGGGATTAGGGGTGCCATGCATACCAGGATGGGGATTAGGGGTGCCATGCATACCAGGATAGGGATGAGGGGTGCCATGCATACCAGGATAAGATGGGAGCAGCACAAATAGCAGGATTGGGGGTGGCACATATCAGCATGGTAGACCATGCACTAATAATATATATATATACTAGCTATTGAGCCCATTCTACACCCGGGTGGCGAGCATTTTTATTAGTATATGGTCTCCCATGCTGGTATGTGCTGCTCCCATCCTGGTTTTTGTGCTGCCCCCATCCTGGTATCTGTGCTGCCCCCATCTTGGTATTTGTGCTCCCCAATCCTGTTCCCCCATCCTGTTATGTTCTGCCCTCATCCTCAATCCTGGTATGCATGGTGCACCTCATCCCTATCCTGGTATGCATGTCACCCGTCACCCCCAATCCTGGTATGCATGGTACCCCTCACCCTCAATCCTACTATGCATCGCACCCCTCACCCTCAATCCTGGTACACATGGCACCCCTCACCTCCAATCCTGGTATGTATGGCACCCCTCACCTCCAATCCTGGCATGCATGGCACCTCTCACCCTCAATCCTGGTATGCATGGTACGCCTCATCCCTATCCTGGTATACATGGTACCCCTCATCCCTATCCTGGTATGCATGGCCCCTCATCCGAATCCTGGAATGCATGGCCCCCCAGATCCCTCTCCTGGTATGCATGGTACCCCTCATCCCCAAATCATGGTATGAATGGTATCCCTCATTCCCCAATCCTGGTATGCATGGTACTCCTCAACCCTCAATCCTGGTATGCATGGTACCCCTCACCCTTCAATCCTGGTATGCATGGCACCCTTCTTCCCCCAATCCTGGTATGCATGGCATCCCTCATTTCCAATCCTGGTATGCATGGCACCCCACCATCCCCAATTCTTGTATGCATGGCACCCCTCATTTCAAATCTGGTATACATGACACCCCTCATAACAATCCTGGTATGTATGGCACCCCTCATCCCCCAATCCTGGTATGTATGGTACCCAATCCCTCATCCTGGTATGCATGGCACTCCTCATCCCCCAATCCTGGTATGCATGGAACCCTTCATCCCCCAATCTTGGTATGCATGGTACCCCTCATCTCCTAATCCTGGTATGCATGGGTACCCCTCATCCCCCAATCCTGGTATGCATGGTACCCCTCATCTCCGAATCCTGGTATGCGTGGTACCCTCACCCCCAATCCTGGTATGCATGGCTCCCCCCATCCCCCAATCCTGGTATGTATGGTACCCCTAATCCCCCAATCCTGGTATGCATGGTACCCCTCACCCCCAATCCTGGTATGCATGGTCCCCTCATCCCCCCAATCCAGGTATGTGTGGCCCCCTTTTCCCCCAATCCTGGTTTATATGGTAATCCTCATCGCCCAATTCTGGTATGCATGGTCCCCTCATCCCCCAGTCCTGGTATGCATGGTCCCCTCACCCCCAATCCTGGTATGCATGGTCCCCTCATCCCCCCAATCCTGGTATGTGTGGCCCCCTCATCCTTCAATCCTGGTATGTGTGGATCCCTCATCCCCCAATCCTGGTATGCATGGCTCCCTCATCCCCCAATCCTGGTATGTATGGCACCCCTCATTCTTTTCACGCTGCTCACATACAAAAAAAATAAGCACTTATAATCACCTTTCTTCCCTTTTCTCCAGCGCTGTCATGTCCTGTTCTGCCAGAGGCTAGTGGAGGAGTGCGGCATCGGAGCACCGCACTGTCTGGCGCCGTTTTGCTGACGACACACTGCAAATGTGTCTTTAGTAAAATGGCGCCGGATAGTGCTATGCGCAAGCGCCGATTCCAACGCCTTCACTCCACCTCCGGTCTCCGGCTAGAAGAGAGTCGCCGGGGCAACGCTCCTCCCGGTCAGGTAAGTATGGCGCTGGAGATCGAGGTATGCATTCAGTGTCTACGCATACCGTGATCTCTGGCGCCATGCATTCCTCTTAACTGTAACGGCTCTATGTGTTCTCCTGTCTGGAGCCAGACTGCGCGTCGCACATGCGCAGTATATAGAGGCTTCAGAGAGAGGGACACTTGGCTGGTTATATTATAGAAATATAATGTGTGTGTGTACAGTACAGACCAAAAGTTTGGACACACCTTCTCATTTAAAGATTTTTCTGTATTTTCATGACTATGAAAATTGTACATTCACAATGAAGGCATCAAAACTATGAATTAACACATGTGGAATTATATACTTAACAAAAAAGTGTGAAACACCTTAAAATATGTCTTATATTCTAGGTTCTTCAAAGTAGCCACCTTTTGCTTTGATGACTGCTTTGCATACTCTTGGCATTCTCTTGATGAGCTTCAAGAGGTAGTCACCGGAAATGGTTTTCACTTCACAGGTGTGCCCTGTCAGGTTTAATAAGTGGGATTTATTGCCTTATAAATGGGGTTGGGACCATCAGTTGTGTTGTGCAGAAGTCAGATGGATACACAGCTGATAGTCCTACTGAATAGACTGTTAGAACTTGTATTATGGCAAGAAAAAAAGCAGCTAAGTAAAGAAAAATGAGTGGCCATCATTACTTTAGGAAATGAAGGTCAGTCTGTCCGAAAAATTGAGCATACTTTGAAAGTGTCCCCAAGTGCAGTTGGAAAAACCATTAAGCGCTACAAAGAAACTGGCTCACATGAGGACTGCCCCAGGAAAGGAAGACCAAGAGTCACCTCTGCTTCTGAGGATAAGTTTATCCGAGTCACCAGCCTCAGAAATCGCAGGTTAACAGCAGCTCAGATTAGAGTCCAGGTCAATGTCACACAGAGTTCTAGCAGCAGACAAATCTCTTCAACAACTGTTAAGAGGAGACTTTGTGCAGCAGGCCTTCATGGTAAAACAGCTGCTAGGAAACCACTGCTAAGGACAGGCAACAAGCAGAAGAGACTTGTTAGGGCTAAAGAACACAAGGAATTGACATTAGACCAGTGGAAATCTGTGCTTTGGTCTGATGAGTCCAAATTTGAGATCTTTGGTTCCGACCACTGTGTCTTTGTGCGACGCAGAAAACATAGTAACATAGTTTTTAAGGTTGAAGGAAGACTAAGTCCATCTAGTTCAACCCATAGCCTAACATGTTGATCCAGAGGAAGGAAAAAAAAAACCCATGTGGCAAACGCTAAGCTCCACATTGGGGAAAAAAATTCCTTCCCGACTCCATACTACAATCAGACTAGTTCCATGGATCAACGCCCTATCATGGAATCTAGTATATATAACCTGTAATATTATACTTTTCAAGTAAGGCATCCATGCCCTTCTTAAATTTTAATAGTGAATCACTCATTACAACATCATGCGGCAAAGAGTTCCATAGTCTCACTGCTCTTACAGTAAAGAATTTGCGTCTGTGATTATGATTAAACCTTCTTTCCTCCAGACGTAGAAGATGCCCCCTTGTCCCCGTCTCTGGCCTCAGAGTAAAAAGATCAGTAGAAATGTCTTTGTACTGTCCCCTCATATACTTGTACATAGTAATAAGATCACCCCTAAGCCTTCTTTTTTCCACAGTAAATGACCCCAAGTGTAATAACCTGTCTTGGTATTGCAGACCCCCCCAGTCCTCTAATAACCTTGGTCGCTCTTCTCTGCACCCTCTCTAGTTCAGCTATGTCTTTCTTATACACCGAAGACCAAAACTGTACACAGTATTCTAAGTGTGATCGCACTAATGACTTGTATAGAGGTAAAATTATATTCTCCTCATGAGCATCTATGCCTCTTTTAATGCATCCCATTATTTTATTTGCCTTTGCAGCAGCTGCCTGACACTGGCCACTAAACGTGAGCTTGTCATCCACCAATACACCCAGGTCTTTTTCAGTTACAGTTTTGCCCCGTGTTTTACAATTAAGCATATAATTATACATTTCATTTCCTCTGCCCAAGTGCATTACCTTACATTTATCCCCATTAAAGCTCATTTGCCATTTATCAGCCCAAGCTTATAGTTTACATAGATCCTCCGGTAATATAAAAATGTCCTCCTCTGTATTGATTACCCTGCAGAGTTTAGTGTCATCTGCAAATATTGAAATATTACTCTGTATGCCCCCTACAAGGTCATTAATAAATATGTTAAAAAGAAGGGGGCCCAATACTGACCCCTGTGGTACCCCACTGTTAACTGAGACCCAGTCTGAGTATTTTCCATTAATAACCACCCTTTGTTTCCTATCACTGAGCCAATTCTTAACCCACATACATATATTTTCCCCTATCCCCATTTTTCTCATTTTATGTATCAACCTTTTGTGTGGAACCGTATCAAAAGCTTTTGAAAAGTCCATATACACAACATCCACTGCATTTCCTTGGTCCAGTCCAGAGCTTGCCTCCTCATAAAAACTGATCAGATTAGTTTGACAGGAACGGTCCCTCGTAAACCCATGTTGATATTGGGTCATGAGGTTATTCTTTTTCAGATACTCTAGTATAGCATCTCTTAGGAAACACTCCAGGATTTTACCCACAGTAGAGGTTAAGCTTACTGGCCTATAATTTCCAAGTTCAGTTTTTGTCCCCTTTTTGAATATTGGCACCACATTTGCTATACGCCAGTCGTGTGGTACAGACCCTGTTATTATGGAATCTTTAAAGATTGAAAATAATGGTCTATCTATGACGTTACTTAATTCCTGCAGTACTCGCGGGTGTATCCCATCCGGGCATGGGGATCTGTCAAGTTTACTGATTTTTAGACGCCGCCGTACTTCCTGCTGGGTTAAGCAAGTGACATTTAATGGAGAATTTTTGTTATCACTAATCAAGTTTTCTGTCATGCGATTTTCTTGTGTAAATACTAAAAATCATTTAGAATATTGGCTTTTTCCTCATCCTCATCCACCATTTCACCCAGACTATTTTTAAGGGGCCAACACTATCATTTTTTAGTTTTTTACTATTTATGTAGAAAAGAATATTTTGGGGTTATTTTTACTATCTCTGGCAATGGTTCTCTATGCCTCAATCTTTGCTGCCTTGATTTGGTTTTTACATAATTTATTTAATTTTCTATATTTATTTAATGCCTCATCACTACCTACTTGCTTTAGTTCTCTAAATGCTTTCTTTTTGTCACTTATTGCGCCCCTTACAGCTCTATTTAGCCATAGTGGTTTCCTCCTATTTCTAGCATGTTTATTCCCAAAGGGTATATATTGTGCACAGGTCCTATTCAGGATTTTAATAAATGTCTCCCATTTGCTTTGTGTAGCCTTATGCCTCAGAATATCGTCCCAGTTTATTGCACTAAGATCATCTCTCAACCGTTGGAAATTTGCCTTCCTGAAGTTTAGTGTCCTTATAACTCCTCTACTACACATCTTATTAAAGGTTACATGAAAACGTATTATTTTGTGATCACTATTACCCCAGTGACCCCCAACTCGTATATTTGATATGCGGTCTGGCCTATTGGTTAATATTAGGTCTAGCTGTGCCCCCCTTCTTGTTGGGTCCTGAACCAGTTGTGAAAGGTAATTGTCTCTCATAGTTGTCAAAAACTCATTACCTTTGCTTGAACTACATGTTTCTGTACCCCAATGTATTTCAGGGTAGTTAAAGTCTCCCATAATAATGACTTCTCCTTGAGTCGCTGCTTCATCTATTTGCTTTACGAGGATATTCTCCGCTACTTCCATTATTTTTGGAGACTTATAACAAACCCCTATCAGTAATTTATTATTTTTTCCCCCTCCCCTTATCTCCACCCACAGGTACTCTACATTTTCATTAGATTCACATATATCCTCCCGCAAGACGGGTTTTAAGGATGATTTTACATATAAACACCACCCCCCCTTGCTTGTTTGTATGGTCATTTCTGAACAGACTATAGCCCTGTAAATTAACTGCCCAGTCATGGCTCTCGTCCAGCCACATCTCAGATATCCCTACCATGTCATAATTATTTTCCAACAAAATTAATACTAATTCCTCCATTTTGTTGGTGAGGCTTCTGGCATTAGTGTACATGCATTTTATGTATCTCTCTGTACCTCTATTCCTTCTTACTTTATTGACTGTTCTAACCCCACCCCTAATTTCTTTATTTGTGCCCAGGTCACTATCTGCACTATCTTCCCCACCTATAAAATGAAGTCCCCCCCCCCAATCCCTAGTTTAAACACTCCTCCAACCTTCTAGCCATTTTCTCCCCCAGCACAGCTGCACCCTCCCCATTGAGGTGCAGCCGGTCACTAGAGTAGAGTCTGTAGCCAACTGAGAAGTCGGCCCAGTTCTCCAGGAACCCAAATCTCCTTCCTACACCAGTTCTTGAGCCACTTATTTATCTCCCTAATCTCCCGTTGCCTCTCTGGTGTGGCACGTGGTACCGGTAGTATTTCAGAGAATACCACCTTGGAGGTCCTTGCTTTCAGCTTGCAGCCTAATTCCCTGAAATAATCTTTAAGGACCTTCCACCTATCTCTAACTTTGTCATTTGTGCCAATGTGCACCATCACCGCTGGGTACTCACCAGCCCCTCCCAGTAATCTGTCAACCCGATCAGCGATGTGCCGGACTCGAGCGCCAGGTAGGCAGCACACTGTTCGACAATCCCTGTCTTTGTGACAGATTGTCCTATCTGTTCCCCTAATAATTGAGTTCCCCACTACCAGAACCTGCCTGGCCTGCCCTGCTCTCCTATTTCCCTCTTTACTGGAGCTGACACTCCTTTCGGCTTTCAGGGGACATGCCTTGCTGCAGCAGTGCTACCCCTGTACCGTCACTCCCCTCATCTGCCAACTTTGCAAACTTATTGGGGTGTGCCAGATCAGGACTAGCCTCCCTGGCACTCTTCCTTCTACTTCCCCTTCTAACTGTCACCCAACTAGCGGCCTCACTGTCCTGCAGCTCCCGAATACCACCCTCCCCCACATCTACCCCAGTGAGCTGCTGCTCAGTGAGCAGCAGACTCCTTTCCATATTGTCAATGGATCTCAGTGTTGCCAGCTGCACATTTAGATCTAGTACCTGGGCTTCCAAACGCACAACGTGCACACATCTCGCGCAGCAGCAAGCAACCCCGACCGGCTGTTCAAGGAATGCATACATGTGGCAAGATGTACACTGGATAGCATTGTCAATAATGGAGCTCATTTCCTAATGGGGATAGCAATAGACAGAATGTTAAGTAAAAAGAAAAGTAAAGAATTAATAAAATACAGACAGCAATTCAGTCCAAAGTCCTCCCTTCCAAACTCCCTGAATCCAAGTCACTGAAAAACAAGTCACACACTTACTTTCGTTGGCACTTACGCTCCAGTCACACTCAGCTCGTTCACACTCGCAAACTAAGAGATTTAAAGAGTTTTTTTTTTTCCCCCTTTTCCAGCTATGCACCCTATAGCTCAATGCACTTCCAAAGGACTGGATGCCCAACCAGCTGCCCCTTATAAACCCTTAATTATGACCCCTCCCCCTTAATTAACCCCTTGTGAGTATAGCTACACCTCAGAATTTTAGTGCAATGTAGTTAACCCTTAAATACACAGGTAGTAAACTAAGAAACTGTAAAACTGTAGTGAGAAAATAGATTTTAAAAAGCCCAATAAAACTAAACAGGTAGAAAAGCACTCAGCAGGTCACAATGCAGCAACTCACCGCAATTCACACAGGTATTTTCTGCAGGATTCCCAAATACCTCTTCACTGAAAAACAAGTCACACACTTACTTTCGTTTGCACTTACACTCCGGTCACACTCAGCTCGTTCACACTTGCAAACTAAGAGATTTAAAGAGTTTTTTTTTTTTCCCCCTTTTCCAGCTATGCACCCTATAGCTCAATGCACTTCCAAAGGACTGGATGCCCAACCAGCTGCCCCTTATAAACCCTTAATTATGACCCCTCCCCCTTAATTAACCCCTTGTGAGTATAGCTACACCTCAGGATTTTAGTGCAATGTAGTTAACCCTTAAATACACAGGTAGTAAACTAAGAAACTGTAAAACTGTAGTGAGAAAATAGATTTTAAAAAGCCCAATAAAACTAAACAGGTAGAAAAGCACTCAGCAGGTCACAATGCAGCAACTCACCGCAATTCACACAGGTATTTTCTGCAGGATTCCCAAATACCTCTTCACTGAAAAACAAGTCACACACTTACTTTCGTTCGCACTTACGCTCCGGTCACACTCAGCTCGTTCACACTTGCAAACTAAGAGATTTAAAGAGTTTTTTTTTTTTTTTTCCCCCCTTTTCCAGCAATGCACCCTACAGCTCAATGCACTTCCAAAGGTGAACGGATGGACTCTACATGCCTGATTCCCACCATGAAGCATGGAGGAGGAGGTGTGATGGTGTGGGGGTGTGTAACATCCCTGGCGGCGTGCTTGCATAGTGCACCACCTACCACCATGCAAGACCACAATCTCAACTGTCAGTCCATGCTGCACTCTTTGCTCCAGTACCTCCTGTGTCCATGTCTCTTGTCTGATTGCTTAGGGCGTCAGTGCGGCTTTCTGCTTGTTTCTTATAGCTACTGTGTGCACAGTCCTAATGCATCCCCAGCCTATTGCTGTGAGTCACTGGATACTTAAACCCCTTCCACCCAGTAGGAGGTGCCTGAGCAACACTTTCACTCAGTTTTTCTTTTGCAACTGAGATGCCAGGTCCTGTTCTGACTCTAGTCTGTCCGCCACCCTGGGGGCTGAATACCCATGGTCTTTTCCTGTATCTGTGACTTCTAGTCTGTTTCCGCCACCCTGGGGGCTGAGTACCCAGGGTTGCTACCTGTTTCTCTGACTTCTAGTCTGTTTCCGCTACTCTTGGGGCTGAGTTCCCAGGCTCGTGAGTTTTGTGTCCACTCGCTCCTTCATTGTAAGTACCTTGTGTGTATCTGGTTCTGCTTGTTCCCTTTCCCTGCCTCTCTATCTACCTCCTGTGTTCTAACCATCTTCCTGTATTTTCCAGTCTGTTCCATGTGAACAGAGCCCTGTCCTGTCTGCCTTCACATTCTGCTCTGTTCCGCTCTGCTTGTTTTTCGCACCTGCGGTTTTGCTCCGCTCTGCTTGTTCACCGAACCTGCGGTTTTGCTCCGCTCTGCTTGTTCTCTGCTTCTGTGATTTTGCTCCGCTCTGCTTGTTCTTCGCACCTGCAGTTTTGCTCCGCTCTGATTGTTCTCCGCACCTGTTGTTTTGCTCCGCTCTGCTTGTTCTATGCACATGCGGTTTTGCTCCGCTCTGCTTGCTCACCGCACCTGCAATTTTGCTCCGCTCTGCTTGTTCACTGCTCCTGCGGTTTTGCTCCGCTCTGCTTGTTCACCGCACCTGCGGTTTTGCTCCGCTCTGCTTGTTCACCTCTCCTGCGGTTTTGCTCTGCTAGTCCACCGCACCTGCGGCTCTGTTCCTGTATCCCAGTCTGTACTGGTCCCTATCCAGCCTGCGTTCATACCTGCCAGTATCGGCCTGTCTGCATTTCAGCTGTGCCTGTCAGAACCCACCTGTCTGCATACCAGCCGCGCCTGCCAGTACCCACATGCCTACATACCAGCCATGCCTTCTAAGTACCCACCTGCCGTCATACCAGCCGAGCCTGCCAGTACCCACCTGTCTGCATACCAGCTAACCTGCCTGTTCCAGAATTCCCTGGTGTGGGTCAACTGCTGTGACCGGGGTCTGACCTTGAGTAGCATCTGGTCCCTCTGCTCGGTTCCTCCCTGGTTCACGGAGTCGACTGAGCAGCTGTGCGACCTTGGTCAGACCAGGTTGATACTTAGTTACGCCCCTCCAGGTAATCCTCGGTTTATGGTACAGTGGGATCACTAATCACGCTCACGCCAGTCAGTCCGGGCGCGAGCATAACAGGGTGCTTTGCTGGTGACACTGTTGGGGATTTATTCAAAATTGAAGGCATACTGAACCAGCATGGCTACCAAAGCATCTTGCTGCACCCCCACACCATCACAACTTCTCTTCCATGCTTCACGGTGGGAACCAGGCATGTAGAGTCCATCCGTTCACCTTTTCTGTGTCGCACAGAGACACGGTGGTTGGAATCAAAGATCTCAAATTTGGACTCATCAGACCAAAGCACAGATTTCCACTGGTCTAATGTCCATTCCTTGTGTTCTTTAGCCCAAACAAGTCTCTTTTGCTTGTTGCCTGTCCTTAGCAGTGGTTTCCTTGCAGCTATTTTAACATGAAGGCCTGCTGCACAAAGTCTCCTCTTAACAGTTGTTGAAGAGATGTGTCTGCTGCTAGAACTCTGTGTGGCATTGACCTGGTCTCTAATCTGAGCTGCTGTTAACCAGCGATTTCTGAGGCTGGTGACTCAGATAAACTTATCCTCAGAAGCAGAGGTGACTCTTGGTCTTCCTTTCCTGGGGAGGTCCTCATGTGAACCAGTTTCTTTGTAGCGCTTGATGGTTTTTCCAACTGCACTTGGGGACACTTTCAAAGTTTTCCAAATTTTTCAGACTGACTGACCTTTATTTCTTAAATTAATGATAGCCATTCGTTTTTCTTTACTTAGCTGCTTTTTTCTTGCCATAATACAAATTCTAACAGTCTATTCAGTAGGACTATCAGCTGTGAATCCACCAGACTTCTGCACAACACAACTGATGGGCCCAACCCCATTTATAAGGCAAGAAATCTGACTTATTAAACCTGACAGGGCACACCTGTGAAGTGAAAACCATTTCCGGTGACTACCTCTTGAAGCTCATCAAGAGAATGCCAAGAGTGTGCAAAGCAGTCATCAAAGCAAAAGGTGGCTACTTTGAAGAACCTAGAATATAAGACATATTTCCCGTTGTTTCACACTTTTTTGTTAAGTATATAATTCCACATGTGTTAATTCATAGTTTTGATGCCTTCAGTGTGAATGTACGATTTTCATAGTCATGAAAATACAGAAAAATCTTTAAATGAGAAGGTGTGTCCAAACTTTTGGTCAGTACTGAAGGTCAGTCAGTCCGAAAAATTGGGAAAACTTTGAAAGTGTCCCCAAGTGCAGTTGGAAAAACCATCAAGCGCTACAAAGAAACTGGTTCACATGGGGACCTCCCCAGGAAAGGAAGACCAAGAGTCACCTCTGCTTCTGAGGATAAGTTTATCTGAGTGACTGGCCTCAGAAATCGCAGGTTAACAGCAGTTCAGATTAGAGACCAGGTCAATGCCACACAGAGTTCTAGCAGCAGACACATCTCTTCAACAACTGTTAAGAGGAGACTTTGTGCAGCAGGCCTTCATGGTAAAATAGATGCTAGGAAACCACTACTAAGGACAGGCAACAAGCAGAAGAGACTTGTGCGACGCAGAAAAGGTGAACGGATGGACTCTACATGCCTGGTTCCCACCATGAAGCTTGGAGGAGGAGGTGTGATGGTGTGGGGGTGCTTTGCTGGTGACACTGTTGGGGATTTATTCAAAATTGAAGGCATACTGAACCAGCATGGCTACCACAGCATCTTGCAGCGGCATGCTATTCCATCCGGTTTGCGTTTAGGTGGACCATCATTTATTTTTCAATAGGACAATGACCCCAAACACACCTCCAGGCTGTGTAAGGGCTATTTGACCAAGAAGGAGAGTGATGGGGTGCTACGCCAGATGACCGGGCCTCCACAGTCACCAGACCTGAACCCAATCGAGATGGTTTGGGGTGAGCTGGACCACAGAGTGAAGGCAAAAGGGCCAACAAGTGCTAAGCATCTCTGGGAACTCCTTCAAGATTGTTGGAAGTCCTTTTCCGGTGACTGCCTCTTGAATCTCATCAAGAGAATGCCAAGAGTGTGCAAAGCAGTCAGGAAAGAAAAAGGTGGCTACTTTGAAGAACCTAGAATATAAGACATATTTTCAGTTGTTTCACACTTTTTTGTTAAGTATATAATTCCACATGTGGTAATTCATAGTTTTGATGCCTTCAGTGTGAATGTACAATTTTCATAGTCATGAAAATACAGAAAAATCTTTAAATGAGAAGGTGCGTCCAAACTTTTGGTCTGTACTGTATACAGTTTTATGAAAAAGTTTGGGCACCTCCATTAATCTTAAGCTTAATGTTTTATGAAAATTGTTGTTTTTGCAACAGCTATTTCAGTTTGATATATGTAATAACTGTTGGACAAGGTAATGTTTCTGCCTTGAAATGAGGTTTTTTGCACTAACAGAAAATGTGCAATCTGCATTTAAACAAAATTTGACAGGTGCATAAGTATGGGCACCCTTATCATTTTCTTGTTTTAAATACTCCTACCTACTTTTTACTGACTTACTAAAGCACTTTTTTGGTTTTGTAACCTCACTGAGCTTTGAACTTCATAGCCAGGTGTATGCAATCATGAGAAAAGCTACTTAAAGTGGCCACTTGCAAGTTGTTCTCCTGTTTGAATCTCCTCTGAAGAGTGGCATCATGGGCTCCTCAAAACAACTGTCAAATGATCTGAAAACAAAGATTATTCAACATAGTTGTTCAGGGGAAGGATACAAAAAGCTGTCTCAGAGATTTAACCTGTCAGTTTTCACTGTGATGAACATAGTAAGGAAATGGAAGAACACAGTGACAGTTCTTGTTAAGGCCAGAAGTGGCAGGCCAAGAAAAACTTCAGAAAGGCAGAGAAGAAGAATGGTGAGATCATTCAAGGACAATCCTCAGACCACCTCCAGAGAGCTGCAGCATCAACTTGCTGCAGATGGTGTCACTGTGCATCGATCAACTATGCAACGCACTTTGCACAAGGAGAAGCTGTATGGGAGAGTGATGCGAAAGAAGCCGTTTCTGCAAGCATGCCACAAACAGAGTCAGCTGAGGTATGCAAAAGCACATTTGGAGAAGCCAATTTCTTTTTGGAAGAAGGTCCTGTGGACTGATGAAACCAAGATTGAGTTGTTTGGTCATACAAAAAGGCGTTATGCATGGCGGCAAAAAAACACAGCATTTCCACCCACAGTAAAATTTGGTGGAGGTTCCGTCATGCTTTGGGGCTGTGTGGCCAATGCCGACACCGGGAATCTTGTTAAAGTTGAGGGACGCATGGATTCCACTCACTATCAGCAGATTCTTGACAATAATGTTCAAGAATCAGGGACAAAGTTGAAGTTACGCAGGGGATGGATCTTTCAGCAAGACAATGATCCAAAACACCGCTGCAAATCTACTCAGGCATTCATGCAGAGGAACAATTACAATGTTCTGGAATGGCCATCCCAGTCCTCAGACCTGAATATCTTTGAACAGCTGTGGGATCATTTGAAGAGGGCTGTCCATGCTCGGCGACCATCAAACTTAACTGAACTGGAATTGTTTTGTAAAGAGGAATGGTCAAAAATACCTTCATCCAGGATCCAGGAAATCATTAAAAGCTACAGGATGCGACTAGAGGCTGGTATTTTTGCAAAAGGAGGATCTACTAAATATTAATGTCACTTTTCTGGTGAGAGGTGCCCATACTTATGCACCTGTCAAATTTTGTTTGAATGCAGATTGCACATTTTCTGTTAGTACAATAAACCTCATTTCAAGGCAGAAACATTACTGTGTCCAACAGTTATTACATATATCAAACTGAAATAGCTGTTGCAAAAACACCAATTTTTATAAAACATTAAGCTTAAGATTAATAGGGGTGCCCAAACTTTTTGATATAACTGTATATATATACATGTATACATAAATATATATATATATATATATATATATATATATATATATATATATATATATACACTGCTCAAAAACATAAAGGGAACACTTAAACAACAGAATATAACTCCAAGTAAATCAAACTTCTGTGAAATCAAACTTAGGAAGCAACACTGATTGACAATCAATTTCACAGGCTTTTGAGCAAATGGAATAGACAATAGATGGAAATTATTGGCAATTATCAAGACACCCTCAATAAAGGAGTGGTTCTGCAGGTGGGGACCACACACCACATCTCAGTACCAATGCTTTTTGGCTGATGTTTTGGTCACTTTTGAATGTTGGCTGTGCTTTCACACTTGTTGTAGCATGAGACGGACTCTACAACCCATAAAAATTGCTCAGGTAGGGCAGCTCACCCAGTATGGCACATCATGTGAGCTGTGGCAAGAAGGTTTGCTGTGTCTGTCAGCGTAGTGTCTAGAGGCTGGAGGCGCTACTAGGAGACAGGCCAGTACACCAGGAGACGTGGAGGGGGACGCTGGATGGCAACAACCCAGCAGCAGGACCGCTACCTCCGCATTTGTGCAAGGAGGAACAGGACGAGCACTGCCAGAGCCCTGCAAAATGACCTCCATCAGGCCAAATGTGCATGTGTCTGCATAAACGGTTAGAAACTGACTCCATGAGGGTGGTATGAGGGCCCGACGTGCACAGATGGGGGTTGTGCTCACAGCCCAACACCGTGCAGGATGCTTAGCATTTGCCACAGAACACCAGGATTGGCAAAGTTGCCACTGGCGCCCTGTGCTCTTAACAGATGAAAGCAGGTTCACACTGAGCACATGTGACAGGCGTGACATAGTCTGGAGATGCCGTGGAGAGCTATCTGCCGCCTACAACATCCTTCAGCATGACCGGTTTGGCAGTGGGTCAGTAATGGACTGGAGTGGCATTTCTTTGGAGGCTGCACAGCCCTCCATGTGCTCGCCAGAGGTAGCCTGACTGCCATTAGGTACCGAGGTGAGATCCTCAGACCCCTTGTGAGACCATATGCTGGTGCAGTTGGCCCTGGGTTCCTCCTAATGCAGGACAATGCCAGACCTGATGTGGCTGGAGTGTGTCAGTAGTTCCTGCAAGATGAAGGCATTGAAGCTATGGACTGGCCCGCCCATTCCCCAGACCTGAATCTGATTGAGCACATCTGGGACATCATGTCTCGCTCCATCCACCAACGTCATGTTGCACCACAGACTGTCCAGGAGTTGGCGGATGCTTTAGTCCTGGTCTGGGAGGAGATCCCACAGGAGACCATCCGCAACCTCATCAGGAGCATGCCCAGGCGTTGTAGGGAGGTCATACAGGCCCGTGGATGCCACACACAATACTGAGCCTCATTTTGACTTGTTTTAAGGACATTACATCAAAGTTGGATCAGCCTGTAGTGTGTTTTTCCACTTTAATTTTGGGGGTGACTCCAAATCCAGGTCTCCATTGGTTAATAAATTAGATTTCCATTGATGATTTTTGTGTGATTTTGTTGTCAGCACATTCAACTTTGTATAGAACAAAGTATTCAATGAGAATATTTCATTCATTCAGATCTAGGATGTGTTATTTGAGTGTTCCCTTTATTTTTTTGTTTGCGGGCATTACAGTGATTGGCTGGCCGCACAGCGTCACCTCGAGTATTTAAAACCGGGCGCCGCCATCTTGGACACAGTTGCTCCGGATCAGACAGTGTAGAGGTGGTGCTGCTGAGTTAGGGAGAGATATATAGTGCAAAAGAGGAAGTGTAGGGTATCTAAAGCCTACCAAATCAAACCAACAGTCCTTCTCAGGACTAATATCCATCCCAGATATCAGGCAGGCAGGCAGGCTGTATAGGAGACGCAGTGGTTATACCAGCAAATGCAGCATTACAGTCCTGTGTGCTCCTGTTGGTCAAATTGCTAGACTTATCCCCCGGTCCAGGGGCCAGGAAACATCCTTTTTTTTTTATCTAAATCCTGTATTTTTTTTTCTTCAGTCAGACTGTACAAATACGCATCTTATTAACCTTTTGGTATCCCCCCCCCCCTGCAAAAAAAAAAATTAAGTGTGTCTGTGACTGTTCAGATACCAATAGATCTGTTTAAAAGATTCTGGTGTAGGCCAGAAAGATAGAACTGTGGTTTTGCAGTTCCACGGGTCAAATCTCTGTATTGTCCTGCTTTTGGCATTTTTGCCATAAAAAAAACTGTAATAGTGTCTCCCTGACTGTTCAGACACCAATATATCTGTTTAAAAGAGTCTGGTGTACGCCAGAGAAATAGAACTGTGGTTTTGCAGTTCCACGGGTCAAATCTCTGCATTATCCTGCTTTTGGCATTTTTTGCTGTTAAAAAACAGTAATATTGTCTCCCTGACTGTTCAGACACCAATATATCTGTTTAAAAGAGTCAGGTGTAGGCCAGAGAAATAGAACTGTGGTTTTGCAGTTCCAGGAGTCAAATCTCTGCATTATGCTGCTTTGGGCATTTTTTGCCGTAAAAAAAAACTGTAATAGTGTTTCCCTGACTGGTCAGACACCAATATATCTGTTTAAAAGTGTCTGGTGTAGGCCAGAGAAATAGAACTGTGGTTTTGCAGTTCCACGGGTCAAATCTCTGTATTATCCTGCTTTTGGCATTTTTTGCCGTAAAAAAAAACCTGTAATAGTGTCTCCCTGACTGGTCAGACAACAATATATCTGTTTAAGAGAGTCTGGTGTAGGCCAGAGAAATAGAACTGTGGTTTTCCTCTACCACGTTTCTAATCTCCTTTTTATTACCCTTTTTCCATTGATAGTGCAAGTGTAAGCTATTTTACTACATTTACAATGGGCAAGGTGCGTGACAAGGGATGTGGAACTGGACGTTCTGGTGATGGTGCGTGTAGAGGACCGGGCTGTGGCCAAGGTGAAAATGTGCCACAACCAACAGCCACATCTTCTCGCTCCCACTTCTTGACCGAATTACTAGAGAAGCATACTACAGCACCAGTATTGCGAACTGATCAGTGTGAACAGTTTATTAATTAGATAGCAGATAATACTTCCAGTTACCTGGGGACCACCACCTCCGGTCGGTCTTCCACAAGGTCAAGTTTTAGTTGCCGTGAGTCTTGACCGCATACTCCTCCTCACCCTGATGCTCCTTCCTCCCACCATGCCGAGTGTCATCAGACAGCAACTGATCCCACACTTGGACACTCTGAAGAGCTGTTCACTGGTCCATTTCCATATTTGTGCCCCTCGCCTGCTCCGCTTGAAGTGGTGGAAGAGGAGATCCCATGCAGCGATGCTCAAATATTTGAACAGCCACGGCCACAGGAAGTCGACGCTGGCAATTTGTCATAAGAGGTGGACGATGACGAGACACAATTGCCACGAAGTGAGGAGGAGGATTGTGGTGCGCAAGTGGAAGAGGAGGAGGTGGTAAATGATCTAGTAACTGACCCAACGTGGCAGGAGGACATGCAAAGCGAGGCAAGCAGCACACAGGGGGAGGGGGGCAGAGTACCCCAACAGGCAGGAAGAAGCAGTGTGGTGGCTGCACACAGCTCCCCGTAACACCAACACAAGGGACGTTGCAAGTACAACTGGTAGGTCTTCTAGAGCAGAGCCGTAACTACAACTGGGGCAGCCGGGGCACTGCCCCGGGGCCCCAAGCACCCAAGGGGCCCCAAACTGATCGTAAAAAATTATATTTTAATAGTTTAATTTCTCATAAAATACCCAGCTCGTATATTCCTGTCAGACAATGTCACCCGGAGGACAGGAGAAACTATCATTTCAATAATTTCCAGGAGCTCTGCCAGCTGTCAATGAATGGAAACCTGCACTGGCCTGGAGAGTCTCATAGCACAAGATTTGTAACAATATGTTAGTCTGGAGATCACAGAGAGGCAAGGCAGGCAAAGTGCACACTGACTGTAACAAACTCTTAGCATCATTGAGAGGAGACAGACTCAGCAGACACAAATATCTCTGTGACAAACTGTGAGAAGCCCAGCTATTTAATAAACATATACAGTTATTTGAATTTTGTGCAATATTTGGAATTATTCACCTTATTAATTTTCCAAACATATTCACTTAATATTTAACTTCTAAAATTTGCATCATAAACAACAAAATCTATTAAAGGTCTTGCGTAACGTGGTGAAGCCTGTGTGTTGTATACAACAATGCGTAGCAGGCTTCACCACATTCTGCACAACCACTAGTGATTGAAATGTATGAAGTTTTGCCCAGGGGCCCCAAAATTTATAGTTAAGACACTGTTCCAGAGTCTGGAATTTTTTTAAAGACTGTGCTGATAACCCCAAAAAGGCCATTTGTACCACCTGCCATGCCAGCATCAGCTGGGGTGACAAAACTACCAGCCTGACCACCACCAGCATGATGAGGCATATGTCAGCAAAACACCCGACTTTGTGGGGAGAACCCCAGGGTCCATGACCACTGTCAGCGGGTGTCACCACTGCTTCTTCTGCTGTTGTGCGTGTAATAGAACCCCCTGTTGTGCGTGCAAGGCAATCCCCTGTCCATACTGCATGCAAAGATGCCCCCTCCTCTCAGTCTTCACTTGTTATGGCAGTTTCTTAAGAAACAGCATCAACGTCCACGTCCACGTCCCACCGCAGCGTTCAATTGTCCATATCCCAGACCTTTGAACGAAAACGCAAATTCTCAGCCAAGGCCCCACAGGCCACAGACCTAAATTCGCTGCCTTTTAGACTGGTGGAGATGGAATCCTTCCACAACCTTATGGCGGTGGCCGTCCCTCGGTACTCGGTCGCCAGCCGACACTATTTTGCCCGGTGTGCCATCCCCGCACTACACAACACGAGTCCCAAAACATCTGCCGTGCCCTCAACAACGCAGTTACTGGGAGAGTCCACCTGTCAACGGACACGTGGACAAGTGCTTGTAGCCAGGGACGGTACATCTCCCTGACGGCACACTGGGTAAACATAGTGGAAGCCGGGACCCAGTCGGACCTTGGGACGGAACACATCCTCCCCACACCGAGGACTGCGGGCCCTATGTCAGTCAGAGTTGGCCCCACAGTGTACAGCTCCTGCGCATCATCCATCTCTTCCTCCTCATGTTCAGCCTCCATCTCAGATATCACCACATCAGTTACAAGCTGGAAGCACTGCAGTACTGCCTCAGCCAAGTGGCAACAGGCTGTGCTGAAACTCATAAGCTTAGGTGATAAACCTCACACTGATTGTGACTTGTGGACTGCTGTGAAAGAGGTTTCTTAAATCATACCCCGAGTTGCCAGATCTGCTCGTCAAAGTACGCCGCCTGTCAGCTCATTTTCGGAAGTCGGCTACAGCTTCCGCCGCCCTTGCTGTGTTGCAGCAGCGTTTGCAGCTTCCGGCACACTGACTGGTGTGTGATGTCCCGACACGTTGTAACTCTACCGTCCACATGTTGCAAAGGATTTGTGAGCAGAAGAGAGCAGTTGTGGAGTACCAGCTGCAACAAGGCCGTCGATATTCTGGTCAGACTCCACACATAAGACCTCAGGATTGGACCTGGATGACTGACATATGTACCATCCTGACAAACTTTGAGGAGTCCACCAAGATGGTGAGTGGCGATGATGCCATCATTAGCGTCAGCATCCCACTTGTCTGTCTTTTTCAATGCTCTCTGCAGAGTATTAAAGAGGAGGCATTGTAGCCAGAGTATGATGAGATGGATCAAAAAGCCATAATGGGTGATTACACACAGCCCAGCCTCATCTCATCCCAATGTGCATTGGGGGACAATGAGGGAGAGGAGGAGGATGAATAACAGGAGCTGGTATCATGTATAACTGTCATACTGTCGGTTCAGCGTGGGTGGCCTGAGGACAGGGGGAGGAGGTGGAGGAGGAGAGAATGGTCAGTCGTCATCTTGGTGAGGACACGGAAGTCTTGCCCGTTACCAGTCTGGCACGCATGGCTGACTTTATGTTACGCTTCCTTAACCGTGACCCTCGCATTGTCAAAATGTTGGGTGACAGTAATTACTTATTGGTGACACTTTTAGACCCCTGCTACAATGAGAACTTTCACTCTCTTATTCCTGAGGTGGAGAGGTTTACAAAAATGTGGCAGTACCAGAAGGCCCTTGCTGCAGAACTCTTAAAAAAATTCCCATCTGAACACGCTAGCGGCAGAGGTCACAGTTCATTGACCAGCCAAGGTGTACATGCGAGAGAGACGCAACTCCAATCCAGCAGAGGCAGGGGAAAACTGTCAACATTCTGGGACAGTTTTTTGAGACCCGCCCAGCTTACATGCCCTGAGGCACGAGGTACTCTCACAAGGAGTGGAAAGTTTCAAAAGATGGTGAGGGAGTACCATGCTGACCGTACCAGCGTCCTCCATGATTCCTCTGTGCCTTTTAATTATTGGGTATCCAAGCGGCACACTTGGCATGAACTCTCTCTGTACGCCTTGGAGGTCCTGGCCTGGCCTGACGCTAGCGTGTTATTGGAGCGTGTTTTTAGTGCTGCTGGGGGAATTATAACTGATAAGCGCACTCTCCTGTCAACTGACAATGCTGATAAGCTGACCCTTATCAAAATGAACAAGGGCTGGATTGGGCCAGACTTCTCATCATCACCAAATGACAGCAGAGTAACATAAAGTCAAATCCACTGTGTTATTTCGGGAGGTGTATTCCCATGCACTGCTTCACACCCACACATGGGTATACGCTTCCTCATTTGGGCTGTATTTTTCTCTTCTCCTTATCCTCAGCCTCCACCACCACTATACCACCAGGGTGACCGTGGTCCGTGTTGCCAGCATTGCAAGTTCCTCTGTCCTAATTTTTGGCAGCTATTGTTTGGAAGGCATAGGCAAAGACTATGGGAGACCCACTCCCCAATAATGGGAATAATGTTTTTAATATGCTGTACTGCATGGCTCTTGTTTGCCAGCATTGCAAGTTCCTCCGTCCTAATTTTTGGCAGCTTTTGCTTGGAAGGCATAGGCAAAGACTATGGGAAACCCACTCCCCAATAATGGGAATAATGTTTTTAATATGCTGTACTGCATGGCTCTTGTAAGGGGCATGAAAATTGTCTTGTTAAGCTACTCTGAACTCCACATCTCTTCCAAGGGGCATTAAAACCGCCTTGTTAAGCTACTGCGACCTCCACCACTTTTCCAAGGGACATTGATATTGTCTTTTTATTCCACTGCGACCTCCACCATTCTTCCAAGGGTCATTAAAACTGTCTTGTTAAGCTACTGCGACCTCCACCACTTTTCCAAGGGGCATTAAAGCCATCTTGTTAAGCTACTGCGACCTCCACCACTTTTCCAAGGGGCATTGATATTGTCTTTTAATTCCACTGCAACCTCCACGTCTCTTCCAAGGGGCATTAAAACAGTCTTGTTAAGCTACTGCGACCTCCACGTCTCTTCAAAGGGGCATTAAAACCATCTTGTTAAGCTACTGCGACCTCCACGTCTCTTCCAAGAGGCATTAAAACCGTCTTGTTAAGCTTCTGCGACCTCCACCACTTTTCCAAGGGGCATTAAAACCGTCTTGTTAAGCTACTGTGACCTCCACCACTTTTCCAAGGGGCATTAAAACCGCCTTGTTAAGCTACTGCGACCTCCACCACTTTTTCATGGGTCATTGATATTGTCTTTTCATTCCACTGCGACCTCCACCATTCTTCCAAAGGGCATTAAAACCGTCTTGTTAAGCTACTGCGACCTCCACAACTTTTCCCAAGGGCATTGATATTGTCTTTTTATTTCACTGCGACCTCCACCATTCTTCCAATGGGCATTGCATTTCCTCCTAATTTTAGTAAGCATTTGATTTTCAATGCATAGGTGAACATTAAGGGAGACCCACTCCTCAATAATGGGTAGAAGATTTTTAGTATGCTGTAATCCACGTCTGTTTCAAGGGGCATTGTAGTTCCTCATAATTTTTGGAAAGCCTTCCATTCACTGCTTAGGCCAACAGTGCACAGGAGACCCAGTTGCTATAAATGGAAAAAACGGTTTAGTTAAGGCACTCTAACCTCCATATCACTTCCAAGGGGCATTGGAGTGCCTCGAAATTTTTAGTAGGCATTGCACTCACTGCATGCCCTATAACTGTGTAGCCGAACCGCTCCTTTTGGAACAGAAACATATCCTACAAGACATGTGTGGTTGACTGGCCTGATATTGATGTGAATGGTCCCTGTTCCTCCTGCTCTTTCTCCTTTGCCACCACGTCATCCATCATTCATCAACTGAAGCTTTGTTTTAATGGGAGTCTTAGAACTTGGATAGTAGCAGGAAAATATCCAGCAATCCTCGGAGTAGGTAGTATATGCGCCAAAACGCTGACCACCTCAGGCCTAGCCGATACTACATACATGCGCTTGCATTCCAAGAAAACAAAGCAGACGCTAACTTCTATCATTATCATCATGCTCCTCACCTTGGCACTCTCAACTCCCTTGATGGAGAAGCCAGGGCCCACCGGAGGAGTCTGGTTCTCTGTTGGGCTCGTCCAATGCTACCCTAAAGCAGGCCAGGCTAAGAAAAGTGTGGGGGGAACTTCCAAGGAGAAATAGGGGCAGCTGGGAACCGTTCATGGACACCAGGCCCACCCAGGCAGCTGGGGACCGTGTGTGGACACCCTGCCACGGGGCGACTGGGGACCCAGCATGGACACCCGGACGCCCCCTGGCGGCTGGGGACCAAGCGTGGACTCCCGGCCGCTGGGCGGCTGGGGACTGAGTATGGATACCTCGCTGCCGAAGCTGCCATGAGGTAGTGGCCAGCTTCGGCCTCCTCCAAACTAAAAGGCCCCATTTCAAGTGCAAGCTAGCAGTATGGTATTGCAGCCTGGGGGTGGGTGGGTGGCAGGTTGCACACTTACGCTTGCATTCCAAGAAAACAAAGCAGATGCTAACTTCTGTCATCATCATCATGCTCCTCACCTTGGCACTCTCAACTCCCCAGATGGAGAAGCCAGGGCCCACCGGAGGAGTCTGTCTCTCTGGTGTACTCGTCCAATGCTGCCCTAAAGCAGGCCAGGCTAAGAAAAGTGTGGGGGAACTTCCAAGGAGAAATAGGGGCGGCTGGGGACCATTTATGGACACCAGGCTGGCCCCAGGCGGCTGGGGACCGTGTGTGGACACCCTGCCGCGGGGCGACTGGGGACCGAGTATGGACACCCGGCCACCCCCTGGCGGCTGGGGACCGAGCGCGGACACCCGGCCGCCGGGCGGCTGCGGACTGAGTATGGATACATCACTGCTGAAGCAGCCATGAGGTAGTGGCCAGCTTCAGCCTCCTCCAAACTAAAAGGCCCCATTTCAAGTGCAAGCTAGCAGTATGGTATTGCAGACTGGGGGTGGGTGGGTGGCAGGTTGCACACTTACGCTTGCATTCCGAGAAAACAAAGCAGATGCTAACTTCTATCATCATCATCATGCTCCTCACCTTGGCACTCTCAACTCCCCTGATGGAGAAGCCAGGGCCCACCGGAGGAGTCTGTCTCTCTGGTGTGCTCCTCCAATGCTGCCCTAAAGCAGGCCAGACTAAGAAAAGTGTGGGGGAACTTCCAAGGAGAAATAGGGGCGGCTGGGGACCATTTATGGACACCAGGCCGGCCCCAGGCGGCTGGGGACCATGTGTGGACACCCGGCCGCGAGGCGGCTGGCTGGGGACCGAGTATGGATACCTCACTGCCGAAGCAGCCATGAGGTAGTGGCCAGCTTCGGCCTCCTCCAAACTACAAGGCCCCATTTCAAGTGCAAGCTATCAGTCTGGTATTGCAGCCTGGGGGTGGGTGGGTGGCAGGCTGCATACTTGCGCCTGCATTGCAAGGAATGGGGGAGGTACAATTGAACACTGCCCTGGGACATGGACTTGCACGGGGATAGTTGCAAGTCTGCATCTTCTGATGCGTAAAGGAACACTTCTGATGGGAACACTTTTAGGCAGTGACCTGGGTGTCAGAGATGCTTCCAGGGGTCTTCCCCATGCTGTTCCCATGTCTTTTCAGCACTGTATGCATGTGTCACACAGCACATGGCCAGATAAGATTGTAAAATGTTAAAATGACATTTCCCGGTGAATGCATTTGTCACGGTTGAAAGCAATACAAAAGTGCAAAAACATATAAAAAATGCTACTTTTGAACATAGCCCAAGGTGTGGAGGAGTATTTTTGTTTTTGGTTATTTATTTTACCTTATACACAAGTCTTTACCCTGGAAAGGAAGTTCCTTAACATATTTCACAGGAAAACCGTTTCAGTTTAGTTTTTCAGCGTTTTATTTTGGCTTAAGTGGCTTAATACCTCTAACCACGTTGTTAACAGCAGTGACCTTTGGGTCAGAAATGCTTCCTGGGGCTATGCCCATGCTGTCCCCATGTCTTTTGAGCACTGTCACTATTGTTTTGGGCACTTTTTAGGCTTTCTACAGACTGCCGGGGGTGCCGCCGCAAAAATGATCGCGTCTCCCATAGACTAACATTGGGCTCATTGCTAGGGTCGAGCACTCGACTATCACGGTGAGCTCGGCCCGAGCTTCGAGCACCCGAGCATTTTAGTGCTAGCTCAACACTAGTGCTAATCACTTGGGTGCATTGGGATGCATTTTCGTTTAAATGTCCAAGTCAGTTTATTGCTCCATAAACCATCCACAGGTAAATAAACAGCCTTCAGTGCAGGCAAAAACAAAGAAAACTGTTCTTTACACACAGTATCTGGTTAACCACTCCTGTAGGCACACAGGCTGGGTAGCAACCAGTACACTGGTTCAGCCTTGATATCATACATGAGGTCTTTTCCCTCCACACACACAGACCATGTGTCAAACAGCAGACTCCATTTTGACCTCTTAACAACACCCAGAGACTGCCCGTAAAACCTGGGCCCAGATGCATCAAAAAATCCTCTTAGTGCTATGTGCACTAGAGCAACACTCCAAATTTACATCACAAATGACAACCATCTCTGTGACACATTCCTCCCATCAACTATATGTAGCTACCTTACAATATGTACAAACACTTCCGCATACACATACACACACAGACTATTTAGCCACTGTAATGCCACAATTAACATGGCTACGGCATTTCAGTGACTGTCAGGCAATCCCAGCATGTTAATTGACTGCCTAATATGCTCCAAACATGCGGGGCAGGGACTATAGCTCCCACCCGAACATTCAAAAAATACTAGTGACGAGCATGCTCTCTCACTAGTTACTGGCACAGACCACGCTCTGCAATTATCAGCATTTATAGCTGACACATAGACAGGAGTCAGGGTCAGGACATAAAAGCATCCTCGGAGAGCTGGCTGGTGTGCTGATAGCATATCTGGTGCTGTCAGTCAGCACACCAGCTGACTCACTGACGATGCATCTGCTGCACATCTGGACTGGAGCCTGTCAGGGCACTTTCAAGACATTTCAATAGCACGGGCTCAGACACTCACCTGGGGCTGCTGTGCTGCTTCTACTGCTCATACAGATAGCTGTGGGATAATACTACAGGCGCATAGGTTAAGGGGAAAATGAATAGTGGATTCCCGCCCTCATGTGGCTCAGCACTGGCTATCTCTCTCAGCTGCCTGTCACAATGACGCTCCTCCTTAGTTCTCCCTCCCCACACCACTCCTGCATATGAAAACTCTGACATCGGGCCCCCCAGTTCACTGGCCTCATAGCGGCTGCCCGGTCTGCCACTATTAACGGTACACCAGTGCTACCACCAATGAGAAAGTCTATATAAGGATGAACAATGAAAATATGGAAGTGGTCAACAGCTTTTCTTGCATCCTTTATTAATCATATAAGTAACACTGGGATGTACAGGCATGGTGAGCATGGAACAAATATGGAAATGCAAGAATGTCTCAGTCACTGTCAAAGACTGATCACTGCAATTGTGTTCCCATCTGGGATATATGGCTGTGAGGTGTGGACACTCACAGAAGCATACAGTAGAAAAATTAATGCCTTTGAGCTATGGTGCTGGAGAAGACTTCTTCGAATTCCATGGACAACTAGGATCACCAACATAGATGTTTTTCAAAAGTGAACACCTAAACTGTAGCATCTTCTGATGAAAAGGGTTGAAGAAAATCAACATGCAAGTTCATTGCAGTTAGCAAAAAGAAGTAGAAATCCCAATTGGAGTGAATATTTACCACAACAGGGCATACACAGCAGAAGAATGGCATGCATGGGTGTCGTCCATGAAGGCAGAAACTCCTAAAGCCTATGCACAAAAAATCCCACCTAAAATTTTCTAGGACCCATGTTGAAAAATATGAAGAGTAATGGGACTCTATATGGTGGAGTGATGAGACCAATGTAAATGTTTTTGGAATTGATGGCTTCAAAACTGTATGGCATGACAAAGATGATAAGTGCAAAGAAAAATGCATGGTGCCTATTGTGAAACACGGTGCTGTCAGCACTAGTGATGGATAAGCACTAAAATGCTTGGGTGCTTGTTGCTCGTGTTGAGCAAATTGGAATGCTCGGTTGCTCAACCCGAGCAATGAGCCCAATGTAAGTCTGTGGGGAACTTGAGCATTTTTCCCTCAATTCCCCCCGGCGGTCTGCAGAGGGCCTAAAAATTGCACAAATCGATGGAAACAGGGCTCAAATGACATGGGAACAGCATGGGCAAGCCCCCTGGGAGCATTTCTGACTCCCAAGTCACTGCCGTCAACAAAGTTGTCAGTGCTATTACGCCAAATACAGATTCAAAATAAAACATAGAAAAACAAAACCAAAATGGATTTTCCTGGGAAATATATTAAGGAACATCCTTTCCAGGGTCATGACTTGTATATAAGGCAAAATAAATAACCAAAAGCAAAAATGCTCCTCCACATCTTGGGCTATGCTCACATGTAGCGTTTTTTGATGCATTTTTGCACTTTTGCATTGCTTTCAACCAAGACAAATGCATTCACTGGGAAATGTAATTTTAACATTTTACAACCTTATCATGGCCATGTGGTGTGACATCATCAGACACTTCATGTTTCATTTATTATGGAAGGACTCTGAAAGTCACAGAGTGCGATTGGAGGGTCTGAGAAAACTCTCCCAGAACTTTGACAGTGTTCCCCTGCCTCTGCTGGATTGGAGTTGTGTCTCTATGGCCTGTACTCCTTGGTTATCCAACAAATTGTGACCTCAGCCGCCAGCGTTTTCAGATGGGAATTTTTTTAATAATTCCGCAACAAGGGCCTTCTGGTAATGCACCATTTTAGTATACCTGTCCACCTCGGGAATATGAGATAGAAAGTTCACCTTGTAGCGTGGGTGTAGAAGTGTCACTAATCAGTAATGACTGTCACCCAAAATTTGGAGAGCGCGAGGGTCATGGGAAAGGCAGCATAACATAAACTCAGCCAGGCGTGCCAGACTGCTAACAGGCAAGACTTCCATGTCCTCACGAAGAGGACAACTGACCATACTCTCCTCCTCCTCCTCCCTGTCCTCAGGCCATCCACGCTGAACCGACGGTATGACAGTTGTGCAGGTAGTACCGACTATAATGCATGAAACTAGCTCCTCCTCCTCCTCTTCTTCATTGTAACCCAATCCACATTGGGATTAGATGAGGCAGGGCTGTGTCTCCATCTCATCGTGCTGCGCCTGCAATGCATCCTGTTTGATTGTGAGCAGACAGCATTTCAGAAGACAGAGAAGCGGGATGGTGACACTAATTATGTCATTGCCGCTCACCATCTTGGTGGAGTCCTCAAATTTTTGGAGGATGGTACATATGTCTGACATCCATGTCCACTCCTGAGGTCTTATGTGTGGAGTCTGAACTGAATATCGATGGCCTTATTGATGCTGGTAGTCAACAACTGCCCTCTTCTGCTCACAAATCCTTCCCAACATCTGCAATGTAGAGTTCCAATGCGAAGGGACATCACACACCAGTCTGTGAGCCGGAATCGGCAAACGCTGCTGAAACACGGCAATGTCACGCCAGGTGTGAGTGCAACACAGAGAGTCACGCCAGGTGTGAGTGCAACACAGAGGGGAAAGGGAGCCCAGACAGTAGGGAAAGGGGGAAGAGGTGACCTCCTAATCTGGACTAGTGTCACCCTGTCTCCCCCTAACATCCATATACAGCCTCCGCAGCTGTCGCCGATCACGTGCCTCGCCCTACTATCCCTGGTGTAAGGCTATAGCTGGGAGTGGAAGGAGATGAGCACTAGTCAACCTCCGATAGCACTCTAAAGACAAAAGGGGACGACAACACAGGGGAATAACAACTTAGCTTTTAGAAGAACTCCAACAGGGCACACGGCCTCAAGACTCCAGAAAGGACATGGTATATATATATATATATATACACCCAGATTAAACGGAGGTAGTAGCTGGGTCCTAAACACAGCCTCCGGTCTAGGCAGCTGTCTGCATTGCCAAACGTGGAGATCTGCTGTAAACCACTGCAGGGTGACTGTCTGTTACCTCTGACACAGGCAAGGGCGGAGGAAACTGTAGGTGACTTTCTAAAATACGCACACAGGTGGCGTACTTTGACGAGTAGATCCGGCAGTTCTGGGTAGGTTTTAAGAAACTGCTGAACCACGAGGTTAAGCACATGGGCCAGTCATGGTACATGTGTGAGCTCGCCTCGCCTCAGAGCCGCCACCAGGTTCCGGCCACTGTCACACATGATCATGCCTGACTGTAGGTTCAGCGGTGTCAGCCACAGATCTGCCTGCTCTATCAGAACTGTCCACAACTCTTCAGCGTTGTGTGGTTTGTCACCTAAGCATATTAGCTTCAGCACAGCCTGTTGCTTCCAGCTTGTGACTGATGTGGTCATTTCGGAGATGGATGCTGAAGAGGAGGAGGAGTTGCAGGAGCTGTAGAATGTGGGGGCGACCCTGATTGACCCAGGGCCTGCAATCATCGGCATCAGGAGGATGTGTTCCGTCCCAAGTTTCAAATGGGTCCCGGCTTCCACTATGTTAACACAGTGTGTCGTCAGCGAGATATACCATCCCTGCCAATAAGCACTTTTCCATGTGTCTGTGGTTAGGTGGTCTTTCCCAGTAACTGCGCTGTTGAGGGTGTGGACGTGCTTGCTCATGATGCTAGTTGAGAGTGTGCAATGACAGCTGCAGGGCAGGAGACATCTTTGCATGCACCATGGACAGAGGATTGGCTTGCACACACAACAGCGGAAGAAGCAGTGGTGCCACCCACAGACACTGTTCCTGGACCCTGGAGTTCGGCCCGCTTAGTCGGGTGCTTTGCTGCCATGTGCCTGATCATGCTGGTGGTGGTCAGGCTGGTAGGTTTGCTACCCCTGCTGATGCTGGCCTGGCGGGTGGTGCAAATGGCCTTTTTGGGGTTATCGGCAGAGTCTTAAAAACAGCAAGACTCGGGAAGACCTAACAGTTGTACTCGTAACTACCGTCGTGTTGATGTTACGGGGAATGGTTTACCACCTTCTGTCTGCGGTGACCACACTGCTTCTTCCTGCCTGCTGTGGTGCTACGCCTCCCTCCCCCTGTGTGCTGCTGTCCTTGCTCTGTATGTCCCCCTGCCAGGTTGGGTCAGTTATTATAACATTCACCATCTCATCTTCAATTTCTGCACCTTGGTCCTGCTCCTGACTTTCTGGCAATTGTGTTTCATCATTGTCCACCTCTTGTGACACTTTCCCACCGTCACCTTCATGTGACTGTGGCTGTTCAAATATTTGGGCATCGCTACATGTGATCTCCTCTTGTCCCGTTTCAAGTGGACCGGGCGAGAGGCCCGAATCTATAAATGCAAAAGTAAACATCTCTTCGGAGTGTCCAAATGTGGGATCAGTTGTCTCTGGGCACTCGGCATCGTGGGAGGAAGGAGGATCAGCGTGATGAATATTCTGTCCAGACTCTCAGCTACTGAGACTTGACTGTGTGGAAGACAGGGTGGTGGTGGTGGCAAAGTGAGTGGAAGCATTATTTGCTATCCAACCATTAACCTTTTCACACTGCTCTGTGTTCAATAATGGTGTTCTGCAGTCGCCTAGTAATTGGGACAGGAAGGTCAAGCGAGAAGATGTGGGTGTTTGTTGTTGCATAGCATACACTTCTCCGTCCCTTGCCACGCGCCTTGCCCATTTTAAAAGGAGGACAATATTTTCCACCACGTTCCCTAAAAATGGCTAGATTTGAACCGCAGTGATATGTGATAATTGTGATGGAAAACCACAGTTATAAATAGCTAGCCTGTAGGTAACTATTTTTAACAGCAACCTTGTGTCAATAACTTCGCCAACACACAGCAACGAAATTTCAATGGAGGCCAGAAATGGTAGAATTTTCAGCCAACTTATATGTGATCCGTGTGACGGACAAACCACAGTTTTAAATAGCTGGCCTGTAGGTAACTATTTTTAACAGCGAACTAGTGTCAATGACTTCTCTAACACACTGCAACAAAATTTCAAAAAAGGCCAGAAAGGGCAGAATTTTCAGCGCACTTATATGTGTTCCGTGTGACGCACAAACGAGAGTTTTAAATAGATGGATTTTTAGCACTGTAATATGGAAAGGATCTGGCTGTATTCTGCAGTGCCAACAAGCAAATGGAGCAGAAAAATGTTGTTCTCTGGATTGCTTCTTAAGCAAATAATTAGGATTAAGTTCCAAAAAAAATTATTCCTGGCCTCTGATACCAGGGGCTATTTCTAGAAATTTCTGTAAAAGCACCAGCAGCAGACAGAACTGGAATGGACCCTCTTGCTTTATGCACTGCGGTCTGCCACATACACTGCCTGCCTGTCTAGCACTGATATCTATGCAGCTGGATTAGTCTTCAGAAGTACTGTTAATTGAGATGAATATGTGTATAATATATGGTGGTATACCTATACTAACTAAGAAACAAGCAAATTTCTCCCTAGCTCAGCAGCACCTCTCCCTACACTGCCTGATTCCGGAGTAGACTGTGACGAACATGGCGGCGCCATGTCTGATATAGACCTGATGATGCTGTGCGGCCAGCCAATCACTGTAATGCCACAACCAACATGTGGCATTACAGAGTGTGGCAAACAATCCCTGCATGTTCATTGGCTCTCTAAAGAGCGCCAAACACGTGACTCGAACTGTTCGCCAATCTCAAATTCAAGCTGTTTTGGGCGGTGTTTGAGCCGTTCGGCGAACACGAACGATTTGAAAAAAATTCGGCTGTTCGAGGTTATTTTCGATAACTGTTCGTGCACCAAAATCATAACTGGATTTTTTCTCAGTAATGCTGAAAATTAATGTTAATACGCAGTTTGAGTGTGCAACAGGGCGGGGGGAGGGGTAGGGGATGGATATCTGCAGGAATAATGAAGATCTCCATTTTTTTTTCTCTTTCCCGCATTTACAGTGGGGAGGTGCAATCTGTCAGCCTATCAGCAGCGCACACACGGAGCGAAGTGCTGTTTTTCACACAAGCAAGGGCATGTGTCATTGGCAGTGTATGTCACATGTCCTTGCCCTATAAGACCCAGCCATTTTCCCTGTCGCCACCCTTTTCTCACTGCTGCAGCTGCGTGTTAGACGGCACCGCTGTTGCTGTGTGCGATATACTTTCAGTGTTAATTTCAAGCCAATTTTCGCACAAATCTACAGATAGCTTGGGAGTAGGGAATAGTTGTGATTGCAGTCCTTTTAAGGACTAGGTTACATCATTTCATACGACTTTTGTCAGGCAGGTCTGTGCTCTTAAATAGATAGGTTGGGAGTAAAGACTAATTGTAATTGCAGTCCTTTTCAGGACTAAGTTACATCAGTTCCTATCACTTTTATCAGGCAGGTCTGTGCTCTTAACGAGATAGGTAGGGAGTAAAGACTAATTGTAATTGTAGTCCTTTTCAGGGCTAGGTTACATCAGTTCCTATCACTTTTTGCCAGGCAGGTCTGTGCCAGAGCTGTGCAAGTTTTTTTCACAGCATTTGGCTAAATCTAGCAAAGGAAATCCTTTTTGGCCTATTGCAAAGTGTGTTAGTCAGTGGAGTAGCCTATCTGTGTTGCAAGCTACACCACCTGGGTATAGAATACAAATTTTTTTGCTGCGCCTAGTGAAGTAAAACCTTTTGGGCATAGCATCAATCTATTAGTCCATCTATACTAACCTCCACCAGGTTGCAAATTCAGTATAATTTTTTTCTGCATCTAGCTCTGAAAAAATATTTCGGCTTTTAACAGTGTGTGGGACTTGTTCTATTAGTCCATCTATACTGACCTCCATCAGGTTGCAAATTCAATATAATTTTTTTCTGCATTTAGCTCTGAAAAAATATTTATGCTTCTAGCAGTGTGTGGGACTTGGTCTATTAGTCCATCTATACTAACCTCCACCAGGTTGTAAATTAAAAATAATTTTTATCTGCATCTAGCTCTGAAAAAATATTTCGGCTTTTAGCAGTGTGTGGGACTTGGTCTATTAGTCGATCTATACTAACCTCCACCAGTTGCAAATTAAAAATAAATTTTATCTGCATCTAGCTCTGAAAAAATATTTAGGCTTCTAGCAATGTGTGGGACTTGTTCTATTAGTCCATCTATACTGACCTCCATCAGGTTGCAAATTCAATATAATTATTTTCTGCATCTAGCTCTGAAAAAATATTAAGGCTTCTAGCAGTGTGTGGAACTTGGTCTATTAGTCCATCTATACTAACCTTCACCAGGTTGCAAATTAAAAATATTTTTTTATGCATCGAGCTCTGAAACAATATTTAGGCTTCTAGCAGTGTGTGGGATTTGATCTATTAGTCCATCTATACTGACCTCCATCTGGTTGCAAATTCAGTATAAGTTTTTTCTGCATCTAGCTCTGAAAAAATATTTCAGCTTCTAGCAGGGTGTGGGACTTGTTTTATTAGTCCATCTATACTGACCTCCATCAGGTTGCAAATTCAATATAATTTTTTTCTGCATCTAGCTCTGTAGAAATATTTCAGCTTCTAGCAGTGTGTGGGACTTGTTCTATTAGTCCATCTATACTGACCTCCATCAGGTTGCAAATTAAAAATAATTTTTATCTGCATCTAGCTCTGAAAAAATATTTAGGCTTCTAGCAGTGTGTGGGACTTGTTCTATTAGTAAATCTATACTGACCTCCATCAGGTTGCAAATTCAATATAATTTTTTTCTGAATCTAGCTCTGAAAAAATATTAAGGCTTCTAGCAGTGTGTGGAACATGGTCTATTAGTCCATCTACACTAACCTCCACCGGGTTGCAAATTCAGTATAATATTTTTCTGCATCAAGCTCTGAAAAAATATTTAGGCTTCTAGCAGTGTGTGGGATTTGTTCTATTAGTCCATCTATACTGACCTCCATCAGGTTGCAAATTCATTATAATTTTTTTCTGCATCTAGCTCTGAAAAAATATTTCGGCTTTTAACAGTGTGTGGGACTTGTTCTATTAGTCCATCTATACTGACCTCCATCAGGTTGCAAATTCAATATAATTTTTTTCTGCATCTAGCTCTGAAAAAATATTTACGCTTCTAGCAGTGTGTGGGACTTGGTCTATTAGTCCATCTATACTAACCTCCACCAGGTTGCAAATTAAAAACAATTTTTATCTGCATCTTGCTCTGAAAAAATATTTCGGCTTCTAGCAGTGTGTGGGACTTGGTCTATTAGTCGATCTATACTAACCTCCAACAGGTTGCAAATTAAAAATAATTTTTATCTGCATCTAGCGCTGAAAAAATATTTAGTCTTCTAGCAGTGTGTGGGACTTGTTCTATTAGTCCATCTATACAGACCTCCATCAGGTTGCAAATTCAATATAATTTTTTTCTGCATCTAGCTCTGAAAAAATATTAAGGCTTCTAGCAGTGTGTGGAACTTGGTCTATTAGTCCATCTATACTAACCTCCACCAGGTTGCAAATTAAAAATAATTTTTTTCTGCATCGAGCTCTGAAACAATATTTCGGCTTCTAGCAGTGTGTGGGATTTGTTCTATTAGTCCATCTATACGGACCTCCATCTGGTTGCAAATTCAATATAATTTTTTTCTGCATCTAGCTCTGAAAACATATTTCAGCTTCTAGCAGTGTGTGGGACTTGTTCTATTAGTCCATCTATACTGACCTCCATCAGGTTGCAAATTCAATATAATTTTTTTCTGCATCTAGCTCTGTAGAAATATTTCAGCTTCTAGCAGTGTGTGGGACTTGTTCTATTAGTCCATCTACACTGACCTCCATCAGGTTGCAAATTAAAAATAATTTTTATCTGCATCTAGCTCTGAAAAAATATTTAGGCTTCTAGCAGTGTGGGACTTGTTCTATTAGTCCATCTATACTGACCTCCATCAGGTTGCAAATTCAATATAATTTTTTTCTGCATCTACCTCTGAAAAAATATTTAGGCTTCTAGCAGTGTGTGGGACTTGTTCTATTAGTCCATCTATACTGACCTCAATCAGGTTGCAAATTCAATATAATTTTTTTCTGCATCTAGCTCTGAAAAAATATTAAGGCTTCTAGCAGTGTGTGGAACTTGTTCTATTAGTCCATCTATACTAACCTCCACCAGGTTGCAAATTAAAAATAATTTTTTTTCTGCATCGAGCTCTGAAACAATATTTAGGCTTCTAGCAGTGTGTGGGACTTCTTCTATTAGTCCATCTATACTGACCTCCATCTGGTTGCAAATTCAATATAATTTTTTTCTGCATCTAGCTCTGTAGAAATATTTCAGATTGTAGCAGTGTGTGGGACTTGTTCTATTAGTCCATCTATACTGACCTCCATCAGGTTGCAAACTCAATCTAATTTTTTTCTGCATCTAGCTCTGAAAAAATATTTAGGCTTCTAGCAGTGTGTGGGACTTATTCTATTAGTCCATCTATACTGACCTCCATCAGGTTGCAAATTAAAACTATTTTTTTTTCTGCATCTAGCTCTGAAAAAATATTTAGGCTTCTAGCAGTGTGTGGGACTTGTTCTATTAGTCCATCTATACAGACCTCCATCAGGTTGCAAATTCAATATAATATTTTTCTGCATGGAGCTCTGAAAAAATATTTAGGCTTCTAGCAGTGTGTGGGACTTGTTCTATTAGTCCATCTATACAGACCTCCATCAGGTTGCAAATTCAATATAATTTTTTTCTGCATCTAGCTCTGAAAAAATATTTCGGCTTTTAACAGTGTGTGGGACTTGTTCTATTAGTCCATCTATACTGACCTCCATCAGGTTGCAAATTCAATATAATTTTTTTCTGCATCTAGCTCTGAAAAAATATTTACGCTTCTAGCAGTGTGTGGGACTTGGTCTATTAGTCTATCTATACTAACCTCCACCAGGTTGCAAATTAAAAACAATTTTTATCTGCATCTTGCTCTGAAAAAATATTTCGGCTTCTAGCAGTGTGTGGGACTTGGTCTATTAGTCGATCTATACTAACCTCCAACAGGTTGCAAATTAAAAATAATTTTTATCTGCATCTAGCGCTGAAAAAATATTTAGTCTTCTAGCAGTGTGTGGGACTTGTTCTATTAGTCCATCTATACAGACCTCCATCAGGTTGCAAATTCAATATAATTTTTTTCTGCATCTAGCTCTGAAAAAATATTAAGGCTTCTAGCAGTGTGTGGAACTTGGTCTATTAGTCCATCTATACTAACCTCCACCAGGTTGCAAATTAAAAATAATTTTTTTCTGCATCGAGCTCTGAAACAATATTTCGGCTTCTAGCAGTGTGTGGGATTTGTTCTATTAGTCCATCTATACGGACCTCCATCTGGTTGCAAATTCAATATAATTTTTTTCTGCATCTAGCTCTGAAAACATATTTCAGCTTCTAGCAGTGTGTGGGACTTGTTCTATTAGTCCATCTATACTGACCTCCATCAGGTTGCAAATTCAATATAATTTTTTTCTGCATCTAGCTCTGTAGAAATATTTCAGCTTCTAGCAGTGTGTGGGACTTGTTCTATTAGTCCATCTATACTGACCTCCATCAGGTTGCAAATTAAAAATAATTTTTATCTGCATCTAGCTGTGAAAAAATATTTAGGCTTCTAGCAGTGTGGGACTTGTTCTATTAGTCCATCTATACTGACCTCCATCAGGTTGCAAATTCAATATAATTTTTTTCTGCATCTACCTCTGAAAAAATATTTAGGCTTCTAGCAGTGTGTGGGACTTGTTCTATTAGTCCATCTATACTGACCTCAATCAGGTTGCAAATTCAATATAATTTTTTTCTGCATCTAGCTCTGAAAAAATATTAAGGCTTCTAGCAGTGTGTGGAACTTGGTCTATTAGTCCATCTATACTAACCTCCACCAGGTTGCAAATTAAAAATAATTTTTTTTCTGCATCGAGCTCTGAAACAATATTTAGGCTTCTAGCAGTGTGGGACTTGTTCTATTAGTCCATCTATACTGACCTCCATCAGGTTGCAAATTCAATATAATTTTTTTCTGCATCTACCTCTGAAAAAATATTTAGGCTTCTAGCAGTGTGTGGGACTTGTTCTATTAGTCCATCTATACTGACCTCAATCAGGTTGCAAATTCAATATAATTTTTTTCTGCATCTAGCTCTGAAAAAATATTTAGGCTTCTAGCAGTGTGGGACTTGTTCTATTAGTCCATCTATACTGACCTCCATCAGGTTGCAAATTCAATATAATTTTTTTCTGCATCTACCTCTGAAAAAATATTTAGGCTTCTAGCAGTGTGTGGGACTTGTTCTATTAGTCCATCTATACTGACCTCAATCAGGTTGCAAATTCAATATAATTTTTTTCTGCATCGAGCTCTGAAACAATATTTAGGCTTCTAGCAGTGTCTGGGACTTCTTCTATTAGTCCATCTATACTGACCTCCATCTGGTTGCAAATTCAATATAATTTTTTTCTGCATCTAGCTCTGAAAAAATATTTCAGCTTCTAGCAGTGTGTGGGACTTGTTCTATTAGTTCATCTATACTGACCTCCATCAGGTTGCAAATTCAATATAATTTTTTTCTGCATCTAGCTCTGTAGAAATATTTCAGATTGTAGCAGTGTGTGGTACTTGTTCTATTAGTCCATCTATACTGACCTCCATCAGGTTGCAAACTCAATCTAATTTTTTTCTGCATCTAGCTCTGAAAAAATATTTAGGCTTCTAGCAGTGTGTGGGACTTATTCTATTAGTCCATCTATACTGACCTCCATCAGGTTGCAAATTAAATCTATTTTTTTTTCTGCATCTAGCTCTGAAAAAATATTTAGGCTTCTAGCAGTGTGTGGGACTTGTTCTATTAGTCCATCTATACAGACCTCCATCAGGTTGCAAATTCAATATAATATTTTTCTGCATGGAGCTCTGAAAAAACATTTAGGCTTCTAGCAGTGTGTGGGACTTGTTCTATTAGTCCATCTATACAGACCTCCATCAGGTTGCAAATTCAATATAATTTTTTTCTGCATCTAGCTCTGAAAAAATATTTCGGCTTTTAACAGTGTGTGGGACTTGTTCTATTAGTCCATCTATACTGACCTCCATCAGGTTGCAAATTCAATATAATTTTTTTCTGCATCTAGCTCTGAAAAAATATTTACGCTTCTAGCAGTGTGTGGGACTTGGTCTATTAGTCCATCTATACTAACCTCCACCATGTTGCAAATTAAAAACAATTTTTATCTGCATCTTGCTCTGAAAAAATATTTCGGCTTCTAGCAGTGTGTGGGACTTGGTCTATTAGTCGATCTATACTAACCTCCAACAGGTTGCAAATTAAAAATAATTTTTATCTGCATCTAGCGCTGAAAAAATATTTAGGCTTCTAGCAGTGTGTGGGACTTGTTCTATTAGTCCATCTATACAGACCTCCATCAGGTTGCAAATTCAATATAATTTTTTTCTGCATCTAGCTCTGAAAAAATATTAAGGCTTCTAGCAGTGTGTGGAACTTGGTCTATTAGTCCATCTATACTAACCTCCACCAGGTTGCAAATTAAAAATAATTTTTTTCTGCATCGAGCTCTGAAACAATATTTCGGCTTCTAGCAGTGTGTAGGATTTGTTCTATTAGTCCATCTATACGGACCTCCATCTGGTTGCAAATTCAATATAATTTTTTTCTGCATCTAGCTATGAAAACATATTTCAGCTTCTAGCAGTGTGTGGGACTTGTTCTATTAGTCCATCTATACTGACCTCCATCAGGTTGCAAATTCAATATAATTTTTTTCTGCATCTAGCTCTGTAGAAATATTTCAGCTTCTAGCAGTGTGTGGGACTTGTTCTATTAGTCCATTTATACTGACCTCCATCAGGTTGCAAATTAAAAATAATTTTTATCTGCATCTAGCTCTGAAAAAATATTTAGGCTTCTAGCAGTGTGGGACTTGTTCTATTAGTCCAGCTATACTGACCTCCATCAGGTTGCAAATTCAATATAATTTTTTTCTGCATCTACCTCTGAAAAAATATTTAGGCTTCTAGCAGTGTGTGGGACTTGTTCTATTAGTCCATCTATACTGACCTCAATCAGGTTGCAAATTCAATATAATTTTTTTCTGCATCTAGCTCTGAAAAAATATTTAGGCTTCTAGCAGTGTGGGACTTGTTCTATTAGTCCATCTATACTGACCTCCATCAGGTTGCAAATTCAATATAATTTTTTTCTGCATCTACCTCTGAAAAAATATTTAGGCTTCTAGCAGTGTGTGGGACTTGTTCTATTAGTCCATCTATACTGACCTCAATCAGGTTGCAAATTCAATATAATTTTTTTCTGCATCTAGCTCTGAAAAAATATTAAGGCTTCTAGCAGTGTGTGGAACTTGGTCTATTAGTCCATCTATACTAACCTCCACCAGGTTGCAAATTAAAAATAATTTTTTTTCTGCATCGAGCTCTGAAACAATATTTAGGCTTCTAGCAGTGTGTGGGACTTCTTCTATTAGTCCATCTATACTGACCTCCATCTGGTTGCAAATTCAATATAATTTTTTTCTGCATCTAGCTCTGAAAAAATATTTCAGCTTCTAGCAGTGTGTGGGACTTGTTCTATTAGTCCATCTATACTGACCTCCATCAGGTTGCAAATTCAATATAATTTTTTTCTGCATCTAGCTCTGAAAAAATATTTACGGTTCTAGCAGTGTGTGGGACTTGGTCTATTAGTCCATCTATACTAACCTCCACCAGGTTGCAAATTAAAAACAATTTTTATCTGCATCTTGCTCTGAAAAAATATTTCGGCTTCTAGCAGTGTGTGGGACTTGGTCTATTAGTCGATCTATACTAACCTCCAACAGGTTGCAAATTAAAAATAATTTTTATCTGCATCTAGCGCTGAAAAAATATTTAGGCTTCTAGCAGTGTGTGGGACTTGTTCTATTAGTCCATCTATACAGACCTCCATCAGGTTGCAAATTCAATATAATTTTTTTCTGCATCTAGCTCTGAAAAAATATTAAGGCTTCTAGCAGTGTGTGGAACTTGGTCTATTAGTCCATCTATACTAACCTCCACCAGGTTGCAAATTAAAAATAATTTTTTTCTGCATCGAGCTCTGAAACAATATTTCGGCTTCTAGCAGTGTGTAGGATTTGTTCTATTAGTCCATCTATACGGACCTCCATCTGGTTGCAAATTCAATATAATTTTTTTCTGCATCTAGCTCTGAAAACATATTTCAGCTTCTAGCAGTGTGTGGGACTTGTTCTATTAGTCCATCTATACTGACCTCCATCAGGTTGCAAATTCAATATAATTTTTTTCTGCATCTAGCTCTGTAGAAATATTTCAGCTTCTAGCAGTGTGTGGGACTTGTTCTATTAGTCCATCTATACTGACCTCCATCAGGTTGCAAATTAAAAATAATTTTTATCTGCATCTAGCTCTGAAAAAATATTTAGGCTTCTAGCAGTGTGGGACTTGTTCTATTAGTCCATCTATACTGACCTCCATCAGGTTGAAAATTCAATATAATTTTTTTCTGCATCTACCTCTGAAAAAATATTTAGGCTTCTAGCAGTGTGTGGGACTTGTTCTATTAGTCCATCTATACTGACCTCAATCAGGTTGCAAATTCAATATAATTTTTTTCTGCATCTAGCTCTGAAAAAATATTAAGGCTTCTAGCAGTGTGTGGAACTTGGTCTATTAGTCCATCTATACTAACCTCCACCAGGTTGCAAATTAAAAATAATTTTTTTTCTGCATCGAGCTCTGAAACAATATTTAGGCTTCTAGCAGTGTGTGGGACTTCTTCTATTAGTCCATCTATACTGACCTCCATCTGGTTGCAAATTCAATATAATTTTTTTCTGCATCTAGCTCTGAAAAAATATTTCAGCTTCTAGCAGTGTGTGGGACTTGTTCTATTAGTTCATCTATACTGACCTCCATCAGGTTGCAAATTCAATATAATTTTTTTCTGCATCTAGCTCTGTAGAAATATTTCAGCTTGTAGGAGTGTGTGGGACTTGTTCTATTAGTCCATCTATACTGACCTCCATC
Source organism: Phyllobates terribilis (assembly GCF_046119375.1). Taxonomy (NCBI): domain Eukaryota; kingdom Metazoa; phylum Chordata; class Amphibia; order Anura; family Dendrobatidae; genus Phyllobates; species Phyllobates terribilis. The sequence goes on along the minus strand of NW_027362763.1, from coordinate 326,175,709 downwards.
AGGTTGCAAACTCAATCTAATTTTTTTCTGCATCTAGCTCTGAAAAAATATTTAGGCTTCTAGCAGTGTGTGGGACTTATTCTATTAGTCCATCTATACTGACCTCCATCAGGTTGCAAATTAAATCTATTTTTTTTTCTGCATCTAGCTCTGAAAAAATATTTAGGCTTCTAGCAGTGTGTGGGACTTGTTCTATTAGTCCATCTATACAGACCTCCATCAGGTTGCAAATTCAATATAATATTTTTCTGCATGGAGCTCTGAAAAAATATTTAGGCTTCTAGCAGTGTGTGGGACTTGTTCTATTAGACCATCTATACTAACATCCATCAGGTTGCAAATTCAATCTAATTTTTTTCTGCATCTAGCTCTGAAAAAATATTTAGGCTTCTAGCAGTGTGTGGGATTTGGTCTATTAATCCATCTATACTAACCTCCACCAGGTTGCAAATTAAAAATATTTTTTTTATGCATCGAGCTCTGAAAAAATATTTAGGCTTCTAGCAGTGTGTGGGACTTGTTCTATTAGTCCATCTATACTGACCTCCATCAGGTTGCAAATTCAATATAATTTTTTTCTGCATCTAGCTCTGTAGAAATATTTCAGCTTCTAGCAGTTTGTGGGACTTGTTCTATTATTCCATCTATACTGACCTCCATCAGGTGGCAAATTAAATCTAATTTTTTTCTGCATCTAGCTCTGAAAAAATATTTAGGCTTCTAGCAGTGTGTGGGACTTTTTCTATTAGTCCATCTATACTGACCTACATCAGGTTGCAAATTCAATATAATATTTTTCTGCATCGAGCTCTGAAAAAATATTTAGGCTTCTAGCAGTGTGTGGGACTTGTTCTATTAGTCCATCTATACTAACCTCCATCAGGTTGCAAATTAAATTCAATTTTTTTCTGCATCTAGCTCTGAAAAAATATTTAGGCTTCTAGCAGTATGCGGGATTTGTTCTATTAGTCCATCTATACTGACCTCCATCAGGTTGCAAATTCATTATAATTTTTTTCTGCATCTAGCTCTGAAATAATATTTACGCTTCTAACAGTGTGTGGGACTTGGTCTATTAGTCCATCTATTCTAACCTCCACCAGGTTGCAAATTAAAAATAATTTTTATCTGCATCTAGCTCTGAAAAAATATTTCGGCTTCTAGCAGTCTGTGGGACTTGGTCTATTAGTCCATCTATACTAACCTCCACCAGTTTGCAAATTAAAAATAATTTTTATCTGCATCTAGCTCTGAAAAAAATATTTAGGCTTCTAGCAGTGTGTGGGACTTGTTCTATTAGTCCATCTATACTGACATCCATCAGGTTGCAAATTCAATATAATTTTTTTCTGCACCTAGCTCTGAAAAAATATTTAGGCTTCTAGCAGTGTGTGGGACTTGTTCTATTAGTCCATCTATACTGACCTCCATCAGGTTGCAAATTCAATATAATTTTTTTCTGCATCTAGCTCTGTAGAAATATTTCAGCTTCTAGCAGTTTGTGGGACTTGTTCTATTAGTCCATCTATACTGACCTCCATCAGGTTGCAAATTAAATCTAATTATTTTCTGCATCTAGCTCTGAAAAAATATTTAGGCTTCTAGCAGTGTGTGGGACATGTTCTATTAGTCCATCTATACTAACCTCCATCAAGTTGCAAACTAAATCTAATTTTTTTCTGCATCTAGCTCTGAAAAAATATTTAGGCTTCTAGCAGTGTGTTGGATTTGTTCTATTAGTCCATCTATACTGACCTCCATCAGGTTGCAAATTCATTATAATTTTTTTCTGCATCTAGCTCTTAAAAAATATTTACGCTTCTAGCAGTGTGTGGGACTTGGTCTATTAGTCCATCTATACTAACCTCCACCAGGTTGCAAATTAAAAATAATTTTTATCTGCATCTAGCTCTTTAAAAATATTTCAGTTTCTAGCAGTGTGTGGGACTTGGTCTATTAGTCCATCTATACTAACCTCCACCAGGTTGCAAATTAAAAATAGTTTTTATCTGCATCTAACACTGAAAAAATATTTAGGCTTCTAGCAGTGTGTGGGACTTGTTCTATTAGTCCATCTATACTGACCTCCATCATGTTGCAAATTCAATATAATTTTTTTCTGCATCTAGCTCTGAAAAAATATTTATACTTCTAGCAGTGTGTGGGACTTGTTCTATTAGTCCATCTATACTGACCTCCATGAGGTTGCAAATTCAATATAATTTTTTTCTGCATCTAGCTCTGAAAAAATATTAAGGCTTCTAGCAGTGTGTGGAACTTGATCTATTAGTCCATCTATACTAACCTCCACCAGGATGCAAATTAAAAATAATTTTTTTCTGCATCGAGCTCTGAAACAATATTTAGGCTTCTAGCAGTGTGTGGTATTTGTTCTATTAGTCCATCTATACTGACCTCCATCTGGTTGCAAATTCAATATAATTTTTTTCTGCATCTAGCTCTGAAAAAATATTTCAGCTTCTAGCAGTGTGTGGGACTTGTTCTATTAGTCCATCTATACTGACCTCCATCAGGTTGCAAATTAAAAATAATTTTTATCTGCATCTAGCTCTGAAAAAACATTTAGGCTTCTAGCAGTGTGTGGGACTTGGTCTATTAGTCCATCTATACTAACCTCCACCAGGTTGCAAATTAAAAATAATTTTTTTCTGCATCGAACTCTGAAAAAATATTTAGGCTTCTAGCAGTGTGTGGGACTTGTTCTATTAGGCCATCTATACTGACCTCCATCAGGTTGCAAATTCAATATAATGTTTTTCTGCATCTAGCTCTGTAGAAATATTTCAGCTTCTAGCAGTTTGTGGGACTTGTTCTATTAGTCCATCTATACTGACCTCCATCAGGTTGCAAATTAAATCTAATTTTTTTCTGCATCTAGCTCTGAAAAAATATTTAGGCTTCTAGCAGTGTGTGGGACTTGTTCTATTAGTCCATCTATACTAACCTCCATCAGGTTGCAAACTAAATCTAATTTTTTTCTGCATCTAGCTCTGAAAAAATATTTAGTCTTCTAGCAGTTTGTTGGATTTGTTCTATTAGTCCATCTATACTGACCTCCATCAGGTTGCAAATTCATTATAATTTTTTTCTGCATCTAGCTCTTAAAAAATATTTACGCTTCTAGCAGTGTGTGGGACTTGGTCTACTAGTCCATCTATACTAACCTCCACCAGGTTGCAAATTAAAAATAATTTTTATCTGCATCTAGCTCTGAAAAAATATTTCAGCTTCTAGCAGTGTGTGGGACTTGGTCTATTAGTCCATCTATACTAACCTCCACCAGGTTGCAAATTAAAAATAATTTTTATCTGCATCTAACACTGAAAAAATATTTAGGCTTCTAGCAGTGTGTGGGACTTGTTCTATTAGTCCATCTATACTGACCTCCATCATGTTGCAAATTCAATATAATTTTTTTCTGCATCTAGCTCTGAAAAAATCTTTAGGCTTCTAGCAGTGTGTGGGACTTGTTCTATTAGTCCATCTATACTGACCTCCATGAGGTTGCAAATTCAATATAATTTTTTTCTGCATCTAGCTCTGAAAAAATATTAAGGCTTCTAGCAGTGTGTGGAACTTGATCTATTAGTCCATCTATACTAACCTCCACCAGGATGCAAATTAAAAATAATTTTTTTCTGCATCGAGCTCTGAAACAATATTTAGGCTTCTAGCAGTGTGTGGTATTTGTTCTATTAGTCCATCTATACTGACCTCCATCTGGTTGCAAATTCAATATAATTTTTTTCTGCATCTAGCTCTGAAAAAATATTTCAGCTTCTAGCAGTGTGTGGGACTTGTTCTATTAGTCCATCTATACTGACCTCCATCAGGTTGCAAATTCAATATAATTTTTTTCTGCATCTAGCTCTGTAGAAATATTTCAGCTTCTAGCAGTGTGTGGGACTTGTTCTATTAGAACATCTATACTGACCTCCATCAGGTTGCAAATTAAAAATAATTTTTATCTGCATATAGCTCTGAAAAAACATTTAGGCTTCTAGCAGTGTGTGGGACTTGGTCTATTAGTCCATCTATACTAACCTCCACCAGGTTGCAAATTAAAAATAATTTTTTTCTGCATCGAGCTCTGAAAAAATATTTAGGCTTCTAGCAGTGTGTGGGACTTGTTCTATTAGGCCATCTATACTGACCTCCATCAGGTTGCAAATTCAATATAATTTTTTTCTGCATCTAGCTCTGAAAAAATATTTCAGCTTGTAGCAGTGGGTGGGACTTGTTCTATTAGTCCATCTATACTGACCTCCATCTGGTTGCAAATTCAATATAATTTTTTTCTGCATCTACTGTAGCTCTGAAAAAATATTTCAGCTTCTAGCAGTGTGTGGGACTTGTTCTATTAGGCCATCTATACTGAGCTCCATCAGGTTGCAAATTCAATATAATTTTTTTCTGCATCTAGCTCTGAAAAAATATTTCAGCTTGTAGCAGTGGGTGGGACTTGTTCTATTAGTCCATCTATACTGACCTCCATCTGGTTGCAAATTCAATATAATTTTTTTCTGCATCTACTGTAGCTCTGAAAAAATATTTCAGCTTCTAGCAGTGTGTGGAATTTGTTCTATTAGTCCATCTATACTGACCTCCATCAGGTTGCAAATTCAATATAATTTTTTTCTGCATCTAACTCTGTAGAAATATTTCAGCTTCTAGCAGTTTGTGGGACTTGTTCTATTAGTTCATCTATACTGACCTCCATCAGGTTGCAAATTAAATCTAATTTTTTTCTGCATCTAGCTCTGAAAAAATATTTACGCTTCTAACAGTGTGTGGGACTTGGTCTATTAGTCCATCTATTCTAACCTCCACCAGGTTGCAAATTAAAATTAATTTTTATCTGCATCTAGCTCTGAAAAAATATTTCGGCTTCTAGCAGTGTGTTTGACTTGGTCTATTAGTCCATCTATACTAACCTCCACCAGGTTGCAAATTAAAAATAATTTTTATCTGCATCTAGCTCTGAAAAAAATATTTAGGCTTCTAGCAGAGTGTGGGACTTGTTCTATTAATCCATCTATACTAACCTCCATCAGGTTGCAAACTCAATCTAATTTTTTTCTGCATCTAGCTCTGAAAAAATATTTAGGCTTCTAGCAGTGAGTGGGACTTGGTCTATTAGTCCATCTATACTGACCTCCATCAGGTTGCAAATTCAATATAATTTTTTTCTGCATCTAGCTCTGAAAAAATATTTAGGCTTCTAGCAGTGTGTGGGACTTGTTCTAATAGTCCATCTATACTGACCTCCATCAGGTTGCAAATTCAATATAATTTTTTTCTGCATCTAGCTCTGAAAAAATATTTCAGCTTGTAGCAGTGGGTGGGACTTGTTCTATTAGTCCATCTATACTGACCTCCATCTGGTTGCAAATTCAATATAATTTTTTTCTGCATCTACTGTAGCTCTGAAAAAATATTTCAGCTTCTAGCAGTGTGTGGGACTTGTTCTATTAGTCCATCTATACTGACCTCCATCAGGTTGCAAATTCAATATAATTTTTTTCTGCATCAAGCTCTGTAGAAATATTTCAGCTTCTAGCAGTTTGTGGGACTTGTTCTATTAGTCCATCTATACTGACCTCCATCAGCTTGCAAATTAAATCTAATTTTTTTCTGCATCTAGCTCTGAAAAAATATTTAGGCTTCTAGCAGTGTGTGGGACTTTTTCTATTAGTCCATCTATACTGACCTACATCAGGTTCAAATTCAATATATTATTTTTCTGCATCGAGCTCTGAAAAAATATTTAGGCTTCTAGCAGTGTGTGGGACTTGTTCTCTTAGTCCATCTATACTAACCTCCATCAGGTTGCAAATTAAATCTAATTTTTTTCCGCATCTAGCTCTGAAAAAATATTTAGGGTTCTAGCAGTGTGTGGGATTTGTTCTATTAGTCCATCTATACTGACCTCCATCAGGTTGCAAATTCATTATAATTTTTTTCTACATCTAGCTCTGAAAAAATATTTACGCTTCTAACAGTGTGTGGGACTTGGTCTATTAGTCCATCTATTCAAACCTCCACCAGGTTGCAAATTAAAAATAATTTTTATCTGCATCTAGCTCTGAAAAAATATTTCGGCTTCTAGCAGTGTGTGGGACTTGTTCTATTAGGCCATCTATACTGACCTCCATCAGGTTGCAAATTCAATATAATTTTTTTCTGCATCTAACTCTGTAGAAATATTTCAGCTTCTAGCAGTTTGTGGGACTTGTTCTATTAGTTCAACTATACTGACCTCCATCAGGTTGCAAATTAAATCTAATTTTTTTCTGCATCTAGCTCTGAAAAAATATTTAGGCTTCTAGCAGTGTGTGGGACTTGTTCTTTTAGTCCATCTATACTGACCTACATCAGATTGCAAATTCAATATAATATTTTTCTGCATCGAGCTCTGAAAAAATATTTAGGCTTCTAGCAGTGTGTGGGATTTGTTCTATTAGTCCATCTATACTGACCTCCATCAGGTTGCAATTTCATTATAATTTTTTTCTGCATCTAGCTCTGAAAAAATATTTACGCTTCTAACAGTGTGTGGGACTTGGTCTATTAGTCCATCTATTCTAACCTCCACCAGGTTGCAAATTAAAATTAATTTTTATCTGCATCTAGCTCTGAAAAAATATTTCGGCTTCTAGCAGTGTGTTTGACTTGGTCTATTAGTCCATCTATACTAACCTCCACCAGGTTGCAAATTAAAAATAATTTTTATCTGCATCTAGCTCTGAAAAAAATATTTAGGCTTCTAGCAGAGTGTGGGACTTGTTCTATTAGTCCATCTATACTAACCTCCATCAGGTTGCAAATTATAAATAATTTTTATCTGCATCTAGCTCTTTAAAAATATTTCAGCTTCTAGCAGTGTGTGGGACTTGGTCTATTAGTCCATCTATACTAACCTCCACCAGGTTGCAAATTAAAAATAGTTTTTATCTGCATCTAACACTGAAAAAATATTTAGGCTTCTAGCAGTGTGTGGGACTTGTTCTATTAGTCCATCTATACTGACCTCCATCATGTTGCAAATTCAATATAATTTTTTTCTGCATCTAGCTCTGAAAAAATATTTATACTTCTAGCAGTGTGTGGGACTTGTTCTATTAGTCCATCTATACTGACCTCCATGAGGTTGCAAATTCAATATAATTTTTTTCTGCATCTAGCTCTGAAAAAATATTAAGGCTTCTAGCAGTGTGTGGAACTTGATTTATTAGTCCATCTATACTAACCTCCACCAGGATGCAAATTAAAAATAATTTTTTTCTGCATCGAGCTCTGAAACAATATTTAGGCTTCTAGCAGTGTGTGGTATTTGTTCTATTAGTCCATCTATACTGACCTCCATCTGGTTTCAAATTCAATATAATTTTTTTCTGCATCTAGCTCTGAAAAAATATTTCAGCTTCTAGCAGTGTGTGGGACTTGTTCTATTAGTCCATCTATACTGACCTCCATCAGGTTGCAAATTAAAAATAATTTTTATCTGCATCTAGCTCTGAAAAAACATTTAGGCTTCTAGCAGTGTGTGGGACTTGGTCTATTAGTCCATCTATACTAACCTCCACCAGGTTGCAAATTAAAAATAATTTTTTTCTGCATCGAACTCTGAAAAAATATTTAGGCTTCTAGCAGTGTGTGAGACTTGTTCTATTAGGCCATCTATACTGACCTCCATCAGGTTGCAAATTCAATATAATGTTTTTCTGCATCTAGCTCTGTAGAAATATTTCAGCTTCTAGCAGTTTGTGGGACTTGTTCTATTAGTTCATCTATACTGACCTCCATCAGGTTGCAAATTAAATCTAATTTTTTTCTGCATCTAGCTCTGAAAAAATATTTAGGCTTCTAGCAGTGTGTGGGACTTGTTCTATTAGTCCATCTATACTAACCTCCATCAGGTTGCAAACTAAATCTAATTTTTTTCTGCATCTAGCTCTGAAAAAATATTTAGGCTTCTAGCAGTTTGTTGGATTTGTTCTATTAGTCCATCTATACTGACCTCCATCAGGTTGCAAATTCATTATAATTTTTTTCTGCATCTAGCTCTTAAAAAATATTTACGCTTCTAGCAGTGTGTGGGACTTGGTCTATTAGTCCATCTATACTAACCTCCACCAGGTTGCAAATTAAAAATAATTTTTATCTGCATCTAGCTCTGAAAAAATATTTCAGCTTCTAGCAGTGTGTGGGACTTGGTCTATTAGTCCATCTATACTAACCTCCACCAGGTTGCAAATTAAAAATAATTTTTATCTGCATCTAACACTGAAAAAATATTTAGGCTTCTAGCAGTGTGTGGGACTTGTTCTATTAGTCCATCTATACTGACCTCCATCATGTTGCAAATTCAATATAATTTTTTTCTGCATCTAGCTCTGAAAAAATCTTTAGGCTTCTAGCAGTGTGTGGGACTTCTTCTATTAGTCCATCTATACTGACCTCCATGAGGTTGCAAATTCAATATAATTTTTTTCTGCATCTAGCTCTGAAAAAATATTAAGGCTTCTAGCAGTGTGTGGAACTTGATCTATTAGTCCATCTATACTAACCTCCACCAGGATGCAAATTAAAAATAATTTTTTTCTGCATCGAGCTCTGAAACAATATTTAGGCTTCTAGCAGTGTGTGGTATTTGTTCTATTAGTCCATCTATACTGACCTCCATCTGGTTGCAAATTCAATATAATTTTTTTCTGCATCTAGCTCTGAAAAAATATTTAGGCTTCTAGCAGTGTGTGGGACTTGTTCTATTAGTCCATCTATACTGACCTCCATCAGGTTGCAAATTCAATATAATTTTTTTCTGCATCTAGCTCTGTAGAAATATTTCAGCTTCTAGCAGTGTGTGGGACTTGTTCTATTAGTCCATCTATACTGACCTCCATCAGGTTGCAAATTAAAAATAATTTTTATCTGCATATAGCTCTGAAAAAACATTTAGGCTTCTAGCAGTGTGTGGGACTTGGTCTATTAGTCCATCTATACTAACCTCCACCAGGTTGCAAATTAAAAATAATTTTTTTCTGCATCGAGCTCTGAAAAAATATTTCAGCTTCTAGCAGTGTGTGGGACTTGTTCTATTAGGCCATCTATACTGACCTCCATCAGGTTGCAAATTCAATATAATTTTTTTCTGCATCTAGCTCTGAAAAAATATTTCAGCTTGTAGCAGTGGGTGGGACTTGTTCTATTTGTCCATCTATACTGACCTCCATCTGGTTGCAAATTCAATATAATTTTTTTCTGCATCTACTGTAGCTCTGAATAAAATATTTCAGCTTCTAGCAGTGTGTGGAATTTGTTCTATTAGTCCATCTATACTGACCTCCATCAGGTTGCAAATTCAATATAATTTTTTTCTGCATCTAACTCTGTAGAAATATTTCAGCTTCTAGCAGTTTGTGGGACTTGTTCTATTAGTTCATCTATACTGACCTCCATCAGGTTGCAAATTAAATCTAATTTTTTTCTGCATCTAGCTCTGAAAAAATATTTAGGCTTCTAGCAGTGTGTGGGACTTGTTCTTTTACTCCATCTACACTGACCTACATCAGATTGCAAATTCAATATAATATTTTTCTGCATCGAGCTCTGAAAAAATATTTAGGCTTCTAGCAGTGTGTGGGATTTGTTCTATTAGTCCATCTATACTGACCTCCATCAGGTTGCAAATTCATTATAATTTTTTTCTGCATCTAGCTCTGAAAAAATATTTACGCTTCTAACAGTGTGTGGGACTTGGTCTATTAGTCCATCTATTCTAACCTCCACCAGGTTGCAAATTAAAATTAATTTTTATCTGCATCTAGCTCTGAAAAAATATTTCGGCTTCTAGCAGTGTGTTTGACTTGGTCTATTAGTCCATCTATACTAACCTCCACCAGGTTGCAAATTAAAAATAATTTTTATCTGCATCTAGCTCTGAAAAAAATATTTAGGCTTCTAGCAGAGTGTGGGACTTGTTCTATTAGTCCATCTATACTAACCTCCATCAGGTTGCAAACTCAATCTAATTTTTTTCTGCATCTAGCTCTGAAAAAATATTTAGGCTTCTAGCAGTGAGTGGGACTTGGTCTATTAGTCCATCTATACTGACTTCCATCAGGTTGCAAATTCAATATAATTTTTTTCTGCATCTAGCTCTGAAAAAATATTTAGGCTTCTAGCAGTGTGTGGGACTTGTTCTAATAGTCCATCTATACTGACCTCCATCAGGTTGCAAATTCAATATAATTTTTTTCTGCATCTACTGTAGCTCTGAAAAAATATTTCAGCTTCTAGCAGTGTGTGGGACTTGTTCTATTAGTCCATCTATACTGACCTCCATCAGGTTGCAAATTCAATATAATTTTTTTCTGCATCAAGCTCTGTAGAAATATTTCAGCTTCTAGCAGTTTGTGGGACTTGTTCTATTAGTCCATCTATACTGACCTCCATCAGGTTGCAAATTAAATCTAATTTTTTTCTGCATCTAGCTCTGAAAAAATATTTAGGCTTCTAGCAGTGTGTGGGACTTTTTCTATTAGTCCATCTATACTGACCTACATCAGGTTCAAATTCAATATAATATTTTTCTGCATCGAGCTCTGAAAAAATATTTAGGCTTCTAGCAGTGTGTGGGACTTGTTCTCTTAGTCCATCTATACTAACCTCCATCAGGTTGCAAATTAAATCTAATTTTTTTCCGCATCTAGCTCTGAAAAAATATTTAGGGTTCTAGCAGTGTGTGGGATTTGTTCTATTAGTCCATCTATACTGACCTCCATCAGGTTGCAAATTCATTATAATTTTTTTCTGCATCTAGCTCTGAAAAAATATTTACGCTTCTAACAGTGTGTGGGACTTGGTCTATTAGTCCATCTATTCAAACCTCCACCAGGTTGCAAATTAAAAATAATTTTTATCTGCATCTAGCTCTGAAAAAATATTTCGGCTTCTAGCAGTGTGTGGGACTTGTTCTATTAGGCCATCTATACTGACCTCCATCAGGTTGCAAATTCAATATAATTTTTTTCTGCATCTAACTCTGTAGAAATATTTCAGCTTCTAGCAGTTTGTGGGACTTGTTCTATTAGTTCAACTATACTGACCTCCATCAGGTTGCAAATTAAATCTAATTTTTTTCTGCATCTAGCTCTGAAAAAATATTTAGGCTTCTAGCAGTGTGTGGGACTTGTTCTTTTAGTCCATCTATACTGACCTACATCAGATTGCAAATTCAATATAATATTTTTCTGCATCGAGCTCTGAAAAAATATTTAGGCTTCTAGCAGTGTGTGGGATTTGTTCTATTAGTCCATCTATACTGACCTCCATCAGGTTGCAAATTCATTATAATTTTTTTCTGCATCTAGCTCTGAAAAAATATTTACGCTTCTAACAGTGTGTGGGACTTGGTCTATTAGTCCATCTATTCTAACCTCCACCAGGTTGCAAATTAAAATTAATTTTTATCTGCATCTAGCTCTGAAAAAATATTTCGGCTTCTAGCAGTGTGTTTGACTTGGTCTATTAGTCCATCTATACTAACCTCCACCAGGTTGCAAATTAAAAATAATTTTTATCTGCATCTAGCTCTGAAAAAAATATTTAGGCTTCTAGCAGAGTGTGGGACTTGTTCTATTAGTCCATCTATACTAACCTCCATCAGGTTGCAAACTCAATCTAATTTTTTTCTGCATCTAGCTCTGAAAAAATATTTAGGCTTCTAGCAGTGAGTGGGACTTGGTCTATTAGTCCATCTATACTGACCTCCATCAGGTTGCAAATTCAATATAATTTTTTTCTGCATCTAGCTCTGAAAAAATATTTAGGCTTCTAGCAGTGTGTGGGACTTGGTCTATTAGTCCATCTATACTAACCTCCACCAGGTTGCAAATTAAAAATAATTTTTTTATGCATCAAGCTCTGAAAAAATATTTAGGCTTCTAGCAGTGTGTGGGACTTGTTCTAATAGTCCATCTATACTGACCTCCATCAGGTTGCAAATTCAATATAATTTTTTTCTGCATCTAGCTCTGAAAAAATATTTCAGCTTGTAGCAGTGGGTGGGACTTGTTCTATTAGTCCATCTATACTGACCTCCATCTGGTTGCAAATTCAATATAATTTTTTTCTGCATCTACTGTAGCTCTGAAAAAATATTTCAGCTTCTAGCAGTGTGTGGGACTTGTTCTATTAGTCCATCTATACTGACCTCCATCAGGTTGCAAATTCAATATAATTTTTTTCTGCATCAAGCTCTGTAGAAATATTTCAGCTTCTAGCAGTTTGTGGGACTTGTTCTATTAGTCCATCTATACTGACCTCCATCAGGTTGCAAATTAAATCTAATTTTTTTCTGCATCTAGCTCTGAAAAAATATTTAGGCTTCTAGCAGTGTGTGGGACTTTTTCTATTAGTCCATCTATACTGACCTACATCAGGTTCAAATTCAATATAATATTTTTCTGCATCGAGCTCTGAAAAAATATTTAGGCTTCTAGCAGTGTGTGGGACTTGTTCTCTTAGTCCATCTATACTAACCTCCATCAGGTTGCAAATTAAATCTAATTTTTTTCCGCATCTAGCTCTGAAAAAATATTTAGGGTTCTAGCAGTGTGTGGGATTTGTTCTATTAGTCCATCTATACTGACCTCCATCATGTTGCAAATTCATTATAATTTTTTTCTGCATCTAGCTCTGAAAAAATATTTACGCTTCTAACAGTTTGTGGGACTTGGTCTATTAGTCCATCTATTCAAACCTCCACCAGGTTGCAAATTAAAAATAATTTTTATCTGCATCTAGCTCTGAAAAAATATTTCGGCTTCTAGCAGTGTGTGGGGCTTGGTCTATTAGTCCATCTATACTAACCTCCACCAGGTTGCAAATTAAAAATAATTTTTATCTGCATCTAGTTCTGAAAAAAATATTTAGGCTTCTAGCTGTGTGTGGGACTTGTTCTATTAGTCCATCTATACTGACCTCCATCAGGTTGCAAATTCAATATAATTTTTTTCTGCATCTAGCTCTGAAAAAATATTAAGGCTTCTAGCAGTGTGTGGGATTTGTTCTATTAGTCCATCGATACTGACCTCCATCTGGTTGCAAATACAATATAATTTTTTTCTGCATCTAGCTCTGAAAAAATATTTCAGCTTCTAGCAGTGTGTGGGACTTGTTCTATTAGTCCATCTATACTGACCTCCATCAGGTTGCAAATTCAATATAATTTTTTTCAGCATCTAGCTCTGAAAAAATATTTCAGCTTGCAGCAGTGGGTGGGACTTGTTCTATTAGTCCATCTATACTGACCTCCATCTGGTTGCAAATTCAATATAATTATTTTCTGCTTCTACTGTAGCTCTGAAAAAATATTTCAGCTTCTAGCAGTGTGTGGGACTTGTTCTATTAGTCCATCTATACTGACCTCCATCAGGTTGCAAATTCAATATAATTTCTTTCTGCATCTAGCTCTGTAGAAATATTTCAGCTTCTAACAGTTTGTGGGTCTTGTTCTATTAGTCCATCTATACTGACCTCCATCAGGTTGCAAATTAAATCTAATTTTTTTCTGCATCGAGCTCTGAAAAAATATTTAGGCTTCTAGCAGAGTGTGGGACTTGTTCTATTAGTCCATCTATACTAACCTCCATCAGGTTGCAAACTCAATATAATTTTTTTCTGCATCTAGCTCTGAAAAAATATTTAGGCTTCTAGCAGTGAGTGGGACTTGGTCTATTAGTCCATCTATACTGACCTCCATCAGGTTGCAAATTCAATATAATTTTTTTCTGCATCTAGCTCTGAAAAAATATTAAGGCTTCTAGCAGTGTGTGGAACTTGGTCTATTAGTCCATCCATACTAACCTCCACCAGGTTGCAAATTAAAAATTTTTTTCTGCATCGAGCTCTGAAACAATATTTAGGCTTCTAGCAGTGTGTGGGACTTTGTCTATTAGTCCATCTATACTGACCTCCATCTGGCTGCAAATTCAATATAATTTTTTTCTGCATCTAGCTCTGAAAAAATATTTCAGCTTCTAGCAGTGTGTGGGACTTGTTCTATTAGTCCATCTATACTGACCTCCATCAGGTTGCAAATTCAATATAATTTTTTTCTGTATCTAGCTATGTAGAAATATTTCAGCTTCTAGCAGTGTGTGGGACTTGTTCTATTAGTCCATCTATACTGACCTCCATCCGGTTGCAAATTCAATATAATTTTTTTCTGCATCTAGCTCTGAAAAAAAATTTAGGCTTCTAGCAGTGTGTGGGACTTGTTCTATTAGTCCATCTATACTGACCTCCATCAGGTTGCAAATTCAATATAATTTTTTTCAGCATCTAGCTCTGAAAAAATATTTCAGCTTCTAGCAGTGGGTGGGACTTGTTCTATTAGTCCATCTATACTGACCTCCATCTGGTTGCAAATTCAATATAATTTTTTTCTGCATCTACTGTAGCTCTGAAAAAATATTTCAGCTTCTAGCAGTGTGTGGGACTGGTTCTATTAGTCCATCTATACTGACCTCCATCAGGTTGCAAATTCAATATAATTTTTTTCTGCATCAAGCTCTGTAGAAATATTTCAGCTTCTAGCAGTTTGTGGAACTTGTTCTGTTAGTCCATCTATGCTGACCTCCATCAGGTTGCAAATTAAATCTAATTTTTTTCTGCATCTAGCTCTGAAAAAATATTTAGGCCTCTAGCAGTGTGTGGGACTTGTTCTATTAGTCCATCTATACTAACCTCAATCAGGTTGCAATCTAAATCTAATTTTTTCTGCATCTAGCTCTGAAAAAATATTTAGGCTTCTAGCAGTGTGTTGGATTTGTTCTATTAGTCCATCTATACTGACCTCCATCAGGTTGCAAATTCATTATAATTTTTTTCTGCATCTAGCTCTGAAAAAATATTTACGCTTCTAGCAGTGTGTGGGACTTGGTCTATTAGTCCATCTATACTAACCTCCACCAGGTTGCAAATTAAAAATAATTTTTATCTGCATCTAGCTCTGAAAAAATATTTCGGCTTCTAGCAGTGTGTGGGACTTGGTCTATTAGTCCATCTATACTAACCTCCACCAGGTTGCAAATTAAAAATAATTTTTATCTGCATCTAGCTCTGAAAAAATATTTAGGCTTCTAGCAGTGTGTGGGATTTGTTCTATTAGTCCATCTATACTGACCTCCATCAGGTTGCAAATTCAATATAATTTTTTTCTGCATCTAGCTCTGAAAAAATATTTAGGCTTCTAGCAGTGTGTGGGACTTGTTCTATTAGTCCATCTATACTGACCTCCATGAGGTTGCAAATTCAATATAATTTTTTTCTGCATCTAGCTCTGAAAAAATATTAAGGCTTCTAGCAGTGTGTGGAACTTGGTCTATTAGTCCATCTATACTAACCTCCACCAGGTTGCAAATTAAAAATATTTTTTTTCTGCATCGAGCTCTGAAACAATATTTAGGCTTCTAGCAGTGTGTGGGATTTGTTCTATTAGTCCATCTATACTGACCTCCATCTGGTTGCAAATTCAATATAATTTTTTTCCGCATCTAGCTCTGAAAAAATATTTCAGCTTCTAGCAGTGTGTGGGACTTGTTCTATTAGTCCATCTATACTGACCTCCATCAGGTTGCAAATTCAATATAATTTTTTTCTGCATCTAGCTCTGTAGAAATATTTCAGCTTCTAGCAGTGTGTGGGACTTGTTCTATTAGTCCATCTATACTGACCTCCATCAGGTTGCAAATTCAATATAATTTTTTTCTGCATCTAGCTCTGTAGAAATATTTCAGCTTCTAGCAGTGTGTGGGACTTGTTCTATTAGTCCATCTATACTGACCTCCATCAGGTTGCAAATTCAATATAATTTTTTTCAGCATCTAGCAATGAAAAAATATTTCAGCTTGTAGCAGTGGGTGGGACTTGTTCTATTAGTCCATCTATACTGACCTCCATCTGGTTGCAAATTCAATATAATTATTTTCTGCATCTACTGTAGCTCTGAAAAAATATTTCAGCTTCTAGCAGTGTGTGGGACTTGTTCTATTAGTCCATCTATACTGACCTCCATCAGGTTGCAAATTCAATATAATTTTTTTCTGCATCTAGCTCTGTAGAAATATTTCAGCTTCTAACAGTTTGTGGGTCTTGTTCTATTAGTCCATCTATACTGACCTCCATCAGGTTGCAAATTAAATCTAATTTTTTTCTGCATCGAGCTCTGAAAAAATATTTAGGCTTCTAGCAGTGTGTGGGACTTGTTCTATTAGTCCATCTATACTGACCTACATCAGGTTGCAAATTCAATATAATATTTTTCTGCATCGAGCTCTGAAAAAATATTTAGGCTTCTAGCAGAGTGTGGGACTTGTTCTATTAGTCCATCTATACTAACCTCCATCAGGTTGCAAACTCAATCTAATTTTTTTCTGCATCTAGCTCTAAAAAAATATTTAGGCTTCTAGCAGTGAGTGGGACTTGGTCTATTAGTCCATCTATACTGACCTCCATCAGGTTGCAAATTCAATATAATTTTTTTCTGCATCTAGCTCTGAAAAAATATTAAGGCTTCTAGCAGTGTGTGGAACTTGGTCTATTAGTCCATCCATACTAACCTCCACCAGGTTGCAAATTAAAAATAATTTTTTTCTGCATCTAGCTCTGAAAAAATATTTCAGCTTCTAGCAGTGTGTGGGACTTGTTCTTTTAGTCCATCTATACTGACCTCCATCAGGTTGCAAATTCAATATAATTTTTTTCTGTATCTAGCTATGTAGAAATATTTCAGCTTCTAGCAGTGTGTGGGACTTGTTCTATTAGTCCATCTATACTGACCTCCATCCGGTTGCAAATTCAATATAATTTTTTTCTGCATCTAGCTCTGAAAAAAAATTTAGGCTTCTAGCAGTGTGTGGGACTTGTTCTATTAGTCCATGTATACTGACCTACATCAGGTTGCAAATTCAATATAATTTTTTTCAGCATCTAGCTCTGAAAAAATATTTCAGCTTGTAGCAGTGGGTGGGACTTGTTCTATTAGTCCATCTATACTGACCTCCATCTGGTTACAAATTCAATATAATTTTTTTCTGCATCTACTGTAGCTCTGAAAAAATATTTCAGCTTCTAGCAGTGTGTGGGACTTGTTCTATTAGTCCATCTATACTGACCTCCATCAGGTTGCAAATTCAATATAATTTTGTTCTGCATAAAGCTCTGTAGAAATATTTCAGCATCTAGCAGTTTGTGGGACTTGTTCTGTTAGTCCATCTATACTGACCTCCATCAGGTTGCAAATTAAATCTAATTTTTTTCTGCATCTAGCTCTGAAAAAATATTTAGGCTTCTAGCAGTGTGTTGGATTTGTTCTATTAGTCCATCTATACTGACCTCCATCAGGTTGCAAATTCATTATAATTTTTTTCTGCATCTAGCTCTGAAAAAATATTTACGCTTCTAGCAGTGTGTGGGACTTGGTCTATTAGTCCATCTATACTAACCTCCACCAGGTTGCAAATTAAAAATAATTTTTATCTGCATCTAGCTCTGAAAAAATATTTAGGCTTCTAGCAGTGTGTGGGACTTGTTCTATTAGTCCATCTATACTGACCTCCATCAGGTTGCAAATTCAATATAATTTTTTTCTGCATCTAGCTCTGAAAAAATATTTAGGCTTCTAGCAGTGTGTGGGACTTGTTCTATTAGTCCATCTATACTGACCTCCATGAGGTTGCAAATTCAATATAATTTTTTACTGCATCTAGCTCTGAAAAAATATTAAGGCTTCTAGCAGTGTGTGGAACTTGGTCTATTAGTCCATCTATACTAACCTCCACCAGGTTGCAAATTAAAAATAATTTTTTTCTGCAACGAGCTCTGAAACAATATTTAGGCTTCTAGCAGTGTGTGGGATTTGTTCTATTAGTCCATCTATACTGACCTCCATCTGGTTGCAAATTCAATATAATTTTTTTCCGCATCTAGCTCTGAAAAAGTATTTCAGCTTCTAGCAGTGTGTGGGACTTGTTCTATTAGTCCATCTATACTGACCTCCATCAGGTTGCAAATTCAATATAATTTTTTTCTGCATCTAGCTCTGTAGAAATATTTCAGCTTCTAGCAGTGTGTGGGACTTGTTCTATTAGTCCATCTATA
This sequence comes from Phyllobates terribilis, assembly GCF_046119375.1. Classification (NCBI taxonomy): domain Eukaryota; kingdom Metazoa; phylum Chordata; class Amphibia; order Anura; family Dendrobatidae; genus Phyllobates; species Phyllobates terribilis. The sequence goes on along the minus strand of NW_027362763.1, from coordinate 326,157,520 downwards.
CTGACCTCCATCAGGTTGCAAATTAAAAATAATTTTTATCTGCATCTAGCTCTGAAAAATATTTAGGCTTCTAGCAGTGTGTGGGACTTGTTCTATTAGTCCATCTATACTGACCTCCATCAGGTTGCAAATTCAATATAATTTTTTTCTGCATCTACCTCTGAAAAAATATTTAGGCTTCTAGCAGTGTGTGGGACTTGTTCTATTAGTCCATCTATACTGACCTCCATCAGGTTGCAAATTCAATATAATTTTTTTCTGCATCTAGCTCTGAAAAAATATTAAGGCTTCTAGCATTGTGTGGGACTTGGTCTATTAGTCCATCTATACTAACCTCCACCAGGTTGCAAATTAAAAATAATTTTTTTCTGCATCGAGCTCTGAAAAAATATTTAGGCTTCTAGCAGTGTGTGGGACTTGTTCTATTAGTCCATCTATACTGACCTCCATCAGGTTGCAAATTCAATATAATTTTTTTCTGCATCTAGCTCTGAAAAAATATTTCAGCTTGTAGCAGTGGGTGGGACTTGTTCTATTAGTCCATCTATACTGACCTCCATCTGGTTGCAAATTCAATATAATTTTTCTCTGCATCTACTGTAGCTCTGAAAAAATATTTCAGCTTCTAGCAGTGTGTGGGATTTGTTCTATTAGTCCATCTATACTGACCTGCATCAGGTTGCAAATTCAATATAATTTTTTTCTGCATCTAACTCTGTAGAAATATTTCAGCATCTAGCAGTTTGTGGGACTTGTTCTATTAGTCCATCTATACTGACCTCCATGAGGATGCAAATTAAATCTAATTTTTTTCTGCATCTAGCTCTGAAAAAATATTTAGGCTTCTAGTAGTGTGTGGGACTTGTTCTATTAGTCCATCTATACTGACCTACATCAGGTTGCAAATTCAATATAATATTTTTCTGCATCGAGCTCTGAAAAAATATTTAGGCTTCTAGCAGAGTGTGGGACTTGTTCTATTAGTTCATCTATACTAACCTCCATCAGGTTGCAAACTCAATCTAATTTTTTTCTGCATCTAGCTCTGAAAAAATATTTCAGCTTCTAGCAGTGTGTGGGACTTGTTCTATTAGTCCATCTATACTGACCTCCATCAGGTTGCAAATTCAATATAATTTTTTTCTGCATCTAGCTCTGTAGAAATATTTCAGCTTCTAGCAGTGTGTGGTACTTGATCTATTAGTCCATCTATACTGACCTCCATCCGGTTGCAAATTCAATATAATTTTTTTCTGCATCTAGCTCTGAAAAAAAATTTAGGCTTCTAGCAGTGTGTGGGACTTGTTCTATTAGTCCATCTATACTGACCTCCATCAGGTTGCAAATTCAATATAATTTTTTTCTGCATCTAGCTATGTAGAAATATTTCAGCTTCTAGCAGTGTGTGGGACTTGTTCTATTAGTCCATCTATACTGACCTCCATCCGGTTGCAAATTCAATATAATTTTTTTCTGCATCTAGCTCTGAAAAAAAATTTAGGCTTCTAGCAGTGTGTGGGACTTGTTCTATTAGTCCATCTATACTGACCTCCATCAGGTTGCAAATTCAATATAATTTTTTTCAGCATCTAGCTCTGAAAAAATATTTCAGCTTGTAGCAGTGGGTGGGACTTGTTCTATTAGTCCATCTATACTGACCTCCATCTGGTTGCAAATTCAGTATAATTTTTTTCTGCATCTACTGTAGCTCTGAAAAAATATTTCAGCTTCTAGCAGTGTGTGGGACTTGTTCTATTAGTCCATCTATACTGACCTCCATCAGGTTGCAAATTCAATATAATTTTTTTCTGCATCAAGCTCTGTAGAAATATTTCAGCTTCTAGCAGTTTGTGGGACTTGTTCTGTTAGTCCATCTATAATGACCTCCATCAGGTTGCAAATTAAATCTAATTTTTTTCTGCATCTAGCTCTGAAAAAATATTTAGGCTTCTAGCAGTGTGTGGGACTTGTTCTATTAGTCCATCTATACTAACCTCAATCAGGTTGCAATCTAAATCTAATTTTTTTCTGCATCTAGCTCTGAAAAAATATTTAGGCTTCTAGCAGTGTGTTGGATTTGTTCTATTAGTCCATCTATACTGACCTCCATCAGGTTGCAAATTCATTATAATTTTTTTCTGCATCTAGCTCTGAAAAAATATTTACGCTTCTAGCAGTGTGTGGGACTTGGTCTATTAGTCCATCTATACTAACCTCCACCAGGTTGCAAATTAAAAATAATTTTTATCTGCATCTAGCTCTGAAAAAATATTTCGGCTTCTAGCAGTGTGTGGAACTAGGTCTATTAGTCCATCCATACTAACCTCCACCAGGTTGCAAATTAAAAATAATTTTTTTCTGCATCGAGCTCTGAAACAATATTTAGGCTTCTAGCAGTGTGTGGGACTTGTTCTATTAGTCCATCTATACTGACCTCCATCTGGCTGCAAATTCAATATAATTTTTTTCTGCATCTAGCTCTGAAAAAATATTTCAGCTTCTAGCAGTGTGTGGGACTTGTTCTATTAGTCCATCTATACTGACCTCCATCAGGTTGCAAATTCAATATAATTTTTTTCTGTATCTAGCTATGTAGAAATATTTCAGCTTCTAGCAGTGTGTGGGACTTGTTCTATTAGTCCATCTATACTGACCTCCATCCGGTTGCAAATTCAATATAATTTTTTTCTGCATCTAGCTCTGAAAAAAAATTTAGGCTTCTAGCAGTGTGTGGGACTTGTTCTATTAGTCCATCTATACTGACCTACATCAGGTTGCAAATTCAATATAATTTTTTTCAGCATCTAGCTCTGAAAAAATATTTCAGCTTGTAGCAGTGGGTGGGACTTGTTCTATTAGTCCATCTATACTGACCTCCATCTGGTTGCAAATTCAATATAATTTTTTTCTGCATCTACTGTAGCTCTGAAAAAATATTTCAGCTTCTAGCAGTGTGTGGGACTTGTTCTATTAGTCCATCTATACTGACCTCCATCAGGTTGCAAATTCAATATAATTTTGTTCTGCATTAAGCTCTGTAGAAATATTTCAGCTTCTAGCAGTTTGTGGGACTTGTTCTGTTAGTCCATCTATACTGACCTCCATCAGGTTGCAAATTAAATCTAATTTTTTTCTGCATCTAGCTCTGAAAAAATATTTAGGCTTCTAGCAGTGTGTGGGACTTGTTCTATTAGTCCATCTATACTAACCTCAATCAGGTTGCAATCTAAATCTATTTTTTTTCTGCATGTAGCTCTGAAAAAATATTTAGGCTTCTAGCAGTGTGTTGGATTTGTTCTATTAGTCCATCTATACTGACCTCCATCAGGTTGCAAATTCATTATAATTTTTTTCTGCATCTAGCTCTGAAAAAATATTTACGCTTCTAGCAGTGTGTGGGACTTGGTCTATTAGTCCATCTATACTAACCTCCACCAGGTTGCAAATTAAAAATAATTTTTATCTGCATCTAGCTCTGAAAAAATATTTCGGCTTCTAGCAGTGTGTGGGACTTGGTCTATTAGTCCATCTATACTAACCTCCACCAGGTTGCAAATTAAAAATAATTTTTATCTGCATCTAGCTCTGAAAAAATATTTAGGCTTCTAGCAGTGTGTGGGACTTGTTCTATTAGTCCATCTATACTGACCTCCATCTGGTTGCAAATTCAATATAATTTTTTTCCGCATCTAGCTCTGAAAAAGTATTTCAGCTTCTAGCAGTGTGTGGGACTTGTTCTATTAGGCCATCTATACTGACCTCCATCAGGTTGCAAATTCAATATAATTTTTTTCTGCATCTAGCTCTGTAGAAATATTTCAGCTTCTAGCAGTGTGTGGGACTTGTTCTATTAGTCCATCTATACTGACCTCCATCAGGTTGCAAATTAAAAATAATTTTTATCTGCATCTAGCTCTGAAAAATATTTAGGCTTCTAGCAGTGTGTGGGACTTGTTCTATTAGTCCATCTATACTGACCTCCATCAGGTTGCAAATTCAATATAATTTTTTTCTGCATCTACCTCTGAAAAAATATTTAGGCTTCTAGCAGTGTGTGGGACTTGTTCTATTAGTCCATCTATACTGACCTCCATCAGGTTGCAAATTCAATATAATTTTTTTCTGCATCTAGCTCTGAAAAAATATTAAGGCTTCTAGCATTGTGTGGGACTTGGTCTATTAGTCCATCTATACTAACCTCCACCAGGTTGCAAATTAAAAATAATTTTTTTCTGCATCGAGCTCTGAAAAAATATTTAGGCTTCTAGCAGTGTGTGGGACTTGTTCTATTAGTCCATCTATACTGACCTCCATCAGGTTGCAAATTCAATATAATTTTTTTCTGCATCTAGCTCTGAAAAAATATTTCAGCTTGTAGCAGTGGGTGGGACTTGTTCTATTAGTCCATCTATACTGACCTCCATCTGGTTGCAAATTCAATATAATTTTTTTCTGCATCTACTGTAGCTCTGAAAAAATATTTCAGCTTCTAGCAGTGTGTGGGATTTGTTCTATTAGTCCATCTATACTGACCTGCATCAGGTTGCAAATTCAATATCATTTTTTTCTGCATCTAACTCTGTAGAAATATTTCAGCATCTAGCAGTTTGTGGGACTTGTTCTATTAGTCCATCTATACTGACCTCCATCAGGTTGCAAATTAAATCTAATTTTTTTCTGCATCTAGCTCTGGAAAAATATTTAGGCTTCTAGCAGTGCGTGGGACTTGTTCTATTAGTCCATCTATACTGACCTACATCAGGTTGCAAATTCAATATAATATTTTTCTGCATCGAGCTCTGAAAAAATATTTAGGCTTCTAGCAGAGTGTGGGACTTGTTCTATTAGTTCATCTATACTAACCTCCATCAGGTTGCAAACTCAATCTAATTTTTTTCTGCATCTAGCTCTGAAAAAATATTTCAGCTTCTAGCAGTGTGTGGGACTTGTTCTATTAGTCCATCTATACTGACCTCCATCAGGTTGCAAATTCAATATAATTTTTTTCTGCATCTAGCTCTGTAGAAATATTTCAGCTTCTAGCAGTGTGTGGGACTTGTTCTATTAGTCCATCTATACTGACCTCCATCCGGTTGCAAATTCAATATAATTTTTTTCTGCATCTAGCTCTGAAAAAAAATTTAGGCTTCTAGCAGTGTGTGGGACTTGTTTTATTAGTCCATCTATACTGACCTCCATCAGGTTGCAAATTCAATATAATTTTTTTCTGCATCTAGCTATGTAGAAATATTTCAGCTTCTATCAGTGTGTGGGACTTGTTCTATTAGTCCATCTATACTGACCTCCATCCGGTTGCAAATTCAATATAATTTTTTTCTGCATCTAGCTCTGAAAAAAAATTTAGGCTTCTAGCAGTGTGTGGGACTTGTTCTATTAGTCCATCTATACTGACCTCCATCAGGATGCAAATTCAATATAATTTTTTTCAGCATCTAGCTCTGAAAAAATATTTCAGCTTGTAGCAGTGGGTGGGACTTGTTCTATTAGTCCATCTATACTGACCTCCATCTGGTTGCAAATTCAATATAATTTTTTTCTGCATCTACTGTAGCTCTGAAAAAATATTTCCGCTTCTAGCAGTGTGTGGGACTTGTTCTATTAGTCCATCTATACTGACCTCCATCAGGTTGCAAATTCAATATAATTTTTTTCTGCATCAAGCTCTGTAGAAATATTTCAGCTTCTAGCAGTTTGTGGGACTTGTTCTGTTAGTCCATCTATACTGACCTCCATCAGGTTGCAAATTAAATCTAATTTTTTTCTGCATCTAGCTCTGAAAAAATATTTAGGCTTCTAGCAGTGTGTGGGACTTGTACTATTAGTCCATCTATACTAACCTCAATCAGGTTGCAATCTAAATCTAATTTTTTTCTGCAGCTAGCTCTGAAAAAATATTTAGGCTTCTAGCAGTTTGTGGGACTTATTCTATTAGTCCATCTATACTGACCTCCATCAGGTTGCAAATTCAATATAATTTTTTTCTGCATCTAGCTCTGAAAAAATATTTAGGCTTCTAGCAGTGTGTGGGACTTGTTCTATTAGTCCATCTATACTGACCTCCATGAGGTTGCAAATTCAATATAATTTTTTCCTGCATCTAGCTATGTAGAAATATTTCAGCTTCTAGCAGTGTGTGGGACTTGTTCTATTAGTCCATCTATACTGACCTCCATCCGGTTGCAAATTCAATATAATTTTTTTCTGCATCTAGCTCTGAAAAAAAATTTAGGCTTCTAGCAGTGTGTGGGACTTGTTCTATTAGTCCATCTATACTGACCTCCATCAGGATGCAAATTCAATATAATTTTTTTCAGCATCTAGCTCTGAAAAAATATTTCAGCTTGTAGCAGTGGGTGGGACTTGTTCTATTAGTCCATCTATACTGACCTCCATCTGGTTGCAAATTCAATATAATTTTTTTCTGCATCTACTGTGGCTCTGAAAAAATATTTCAGCTTCTAGCAGTGTGTGGGACTTGTTCTATTAGTCCATCTATACTGACCTCCATCAGGTTGCAAATTCAATATAATTTTTTTCTGCATCAAGCTCTGTAGAAATATTTCAGCTTCTAGCAGTTTGTGGGACTTGTTCTGTTAGTCCATCTATACTGACCTCCATCAGGTTGCAAATTAAATCTAATTTTTTTCTGCATCTAGCTCTGAAAAAATATTTAGGTTTCTAGCAGTGTGTGGGACTTGTTCTATTAGTCCATCTATACTGACCTCCATCAGGTTGCAAATTCATTATAATTTTTTTCTGCATCTAGCTCTGAAAAAATATTTACGCTTCTAGCAGTGTGTGGGACTTGGTCTATTAGTCCATCTATACTAACCTCCACCAGGTTGCAAATTAAAAATAATTTTTATCTGCATCTAGCTCTGAAAAAATATTTCGGCTTCTAGCAGTGTGTGGGACTTGGTCTATTAGTCCATCTATACTAACCTCCACCAGGTTGCAAATTAAAAATAATTTTTATCTGCATGTAGCTCTGAAAAAATATTTAGGCTTCTAGCAGTGTGTGGGACTTATTCTATTAGTCCATCTATACTGACCTCCATCAGGTTGCAAATTCAATATAATTTTTTTCTGCATCTAGCTCTGAAAAAATATTTAGGCTTCTAGCAGTGTGTGGGACTTGTTCTATTAGTCCATCTATACTGACCTCCATGAGGTTGCAAATTCAATATAATTTTTTTCTGCATCTAGCTCTGAAAAAATATTAAGGCTTCTAGCAGTGTGTGGAACTTGGTCTATTAGTCCATCTATACTAACCTCCACCAGGTTGCAAATTAAAAATAATTTTTTTCTGCATCGAGCTCTGAAACAATATTTAGGCTTCTAGCAGTGTGTGGGATTTGTTCTATTAGTCCATCTATACTGACCTCCATCTGGTTGCAAAATCAATATAATTTTTTTCTGCATCTAGCTCTGAAAAAATATTTCAGCTTCTAGCAGTGTGTGGGACTTGTTCTATTAGTCCATCTATACTGACCTCCATCAGGTTGCAAATTCAATATAATTTTTTTCTGCATCTAGCTCTGTAGAAATATTTCAGCTTCTAGCAGTGTGTGGGACTTGTTCTATTAGTCCATCTATACTGACCTCCATCAGGTTGCAAATTCAATATAATTTTTTTCTTCATCTACCTCTGAAAAAATATTTAGGCTTCTAGCAGTGTGTGGGACTTGTTCTATTAGTCCATCTATACTGACCTTCATCAGGTTGCAAATTCAATATATTTTTTTTCTGCATCTACTGTAGCTCTGAAAAAATATTTCAGCTTCTAGCAGTGTGTGGGACTTGTTCTATTAGTCCATCTATACTGACCTCCATGAGGTTGCAAATTCAATATAATTTTTTTCTGCATCTAGCTCTGAAAAAATATTAAGGCTTCTAGCAGTGTGTGGAACTTGGTCTATTAGTCCATCTATACTAACCTCCACCAGGTTGCAAATTAAAAATAATTTTTTTCTGCATCGAGCTCTGAAACAATATTTAGGCTTCTAGCAGTGTGTGGGATTTGTTCTATTAGTCCATCTATACTGACCTCCATCTGGTTGCAAATTCAATATAATTTTTTTCCGCATCTAGCTCTGAAAAAGTATTTCAGCTTCTAGCAGTGTGTGGGACTTGTTCTATTAGTCCATCTATACTGACCTCCATCAGGTTGCAAATTCAATATAATTTTTTTCTGCATCTAGCTCTGTAGAAATATTTCAGCTTCTAGCAGTGTGTGGGACTTGTTCTATTAGTCCATCTATACTGACCTCCATCAGGTTGCAAATTAAAAATAATTTTTTTCTGCATCTAGCTCTGAAAAATATTTAGGCTTCTAGCAGTGTGTGGGACTTGTTCTATTAGTCCATCTATACTGACCTCCATCAGGTTGCAAATTCAATATAATTTTTTTCTGCATCTACCTCTGAAAAAATATTTAGGCTTCTAGCAGTGTGTGGGACTTGTTCTATTAGTCCATCTATACTGACCTCCATCAGGTTGCAAATTCAATATAATTTTTTTCTGCATCTAGCTCTGAAAAAATATTAAGGCTTCTAGCATTGTGTGGGACTTGGTCTATTAGTCCATCTATACTAACCTCAACCAGGTTGCAAATTAAAAATAATTTTTTTCTGCATCGAGCTCTGAAAAAATATTTAGGCTTCTAGCAGTGTGTGGGACTTGTTCTATTAGTCCATCTATACTGACCTCCATCAGGTTGCAAATTCAATATAATTTTTTTCTGCATCTAGCTCTGAAAAAATATTTCAGCTTGTAGCAGTGGGTGGGACTTGTTCTATTAGTCCATCTATACTGACCTCCATCTGGTTGCAAATTCAATATAATTTTTTTCTGCATCTACTGTAGCTCTGAAAAAATATTTCAGCTTCTAGCAGTGTGTGGGATTTGTTCTATTAGTCCATCTATACTGACCTGCATCAGGTTGCAAATTCAATATAATTTTTTTCTGCATCTAACTCTGTAGAAATATTTCAGCATCTAGCAGTTTGTGGGACTTGTTCTATTAGTCCATCTATACTGACCTCCATCAGGTTGCAAATTAAATCTAATTTTTTTCTGCATCTAGCTCTGAAAAAATATTTAGGCTTCTAGCAGTGCGTGGGACTTGTTCTATTAGTCCATCTATACTGACCTACATCAGGTTGCAAATTCAATATAATATTTTTCTGCATCGAGCTCTGAAAAAATATTTAGGCTTCTAGCAGAGTGTGGGACTTGTTCTATTAGTTCATCTATACTAACCTCCATCAGGTTGCAAACTCAATCTAATTTTTTTCTGCATCTAGCTCTGAAAAAATATTTCAGCTTCTAGCAGTGTGTGGGACTTGTTCTATTAGTCCATCTATACTGACCTCCATCAGGTTGCAAATTCAATATAATTTTTTTCAGCATCTAGCTCTGAAAAAATATTTCAGCTTGTAGCAGTGGGTGGGACTTGTTCTATTAGTCCATCTATACTGACCTCCATCTGGTTGCAAATTCAATATAATTTTTTTCTGCATCTACTGTAGCTCTGAAAAAATATTTTAGCTTCTAGCAGTGTGTGGGACTTGTTCTATTAGTCCATCTATTCTGACCTCCATCAGGTTGCAAATTCAATATAATTTTTTTCTGCATCAAGCTCTGTAGAAATATTTCAGCTTCTAGCAGTTTGTGGGACTTGTTCTGTTAGTCCATCTATACTGACCTCCATCAGGTTGCAAATTAAATCTAATTTTTTTCTGCATCTAGCTCTGAAAAAATATTTAGGCTTCTAGCAGTGTGTGGGACTTGTTCTATTAGTCCATCTATACTAGCCTCAATCAGGTTGCAATCTAAATCTAATTTTTTTCTGCATCTAGCTCTGAAAAAATATTTAGGCTTCTAGCAGTGTGTTGGATTTGTTCTATTAGTCCATCTATACTGACCTCCATCAGGTTGCAAATTCATTATAATTTTTTTCTGCATCTAGCTCTGAAAAAATATTTACGCTTCTAGCAGTGTGTGGGACTTGGTCTATTAGTCCATGTATACTAACCTCCACCAGGTTGCAAATTAAAAATAATTTTTATCTGCATCTAGCTCTGAAAAAATATTTCGGCTTCTAGCAGTGTGTGGGACTTGGTCTATTAGTCCATCTATACTAACCTCCACCAGGTTGCAAATTAAAAATAATTTTTATCTGCATCTAGCTCTGAAAAAATATTTAGGCTTCTAGCAGTGTGTGGGACTTATTCTATTAGTCCATCTATACTGACCTCCATCAGGTTGCAAATTCAATATAATTTTTTTCTGCATCTAGCTCTGAAAAAATATTTAGGCTTCTAGCAGTGTGTGGGACTTGTTCTATTAGTCCATCTATACTGACCTCCATGAGGTTGCAAATTCAATATAATTTTTTTCTGCATCTAGCTCTGAAAAACTATTAAGGCTTCTAGCAGTGTGTGGAACTTGGTCTATTAGTCCATCTATACTAACCTCCACCAGGTTGCAAATTAAAAATATTTTTTTCTGCATCGAGCTCTGAAACAATATTTAGGCTTCTAGCAGTGTGTGGGATTTGTTCTATTAGTCCATCTATACTGACCTCCATCTGGTTGCAAAATCAATATAATTTTTTTCTGCATCTAGCTCTGAAAAAATATTTCAGCTTCTAGCAGTGTGTGGGACTTGTTCTATTAGTCCATCTATACTGACCTCCATCAGGTTGCAAATTCAATATAATTTTTTTCAGCATCTAGCTCTGTAGAAATATTTCAGCTTCTAGCAGTGTGTGGGACTTGTTCTATTAGTCCATCTATACTGACCTCCATCAGGTTGCAAATTCAATATAATTTTTTTCTGCATCTACCTCTGAAAAAATATTTAGGCATCTAACAGTGTGTGGGACTTGTTCTATTAGTCCATCTATACTGACCTTCATCAGGTTGCAAATTCAATATAATTTTTTTCTGCATCTAGCTCTGAAAAAATATTAAAGCTTCTAGCATTGTGTGGGACTTGGTCTATTAGTCCATCTATACTAACCTCCACCAGGTTGGAAATTAAAAATAATTTTTTTCTGCATCGAGCTCTGAAAAAATATTTAGGCTTCTAGCAGTGTGTGGGATTTGTTCTATTAGTCCATCTATACTGACCTCCATCAGGTTGCAAATTCAATATAATTTTTTTCTGCATCTAGCTCTGAAAAAATATTTCAGCTTGTAGCAGTGGGTGGGACTTGTTCTATTAGTCCATCTATACTGACCTCCATCTGGTTGCAAATTCAATATAATTTTTTTCTGCATCTACTGTAGCTCTGAAAAAATATTTCAGCTTCTAGCAGTGTGTGGGATTTGTTCTATTAGTCCATCTATACTGACCTGCATCAGGTTGCAAATTCAATATAATTTTTTTCTGCATCTAACTCTGTAGAAATATTTCAGCTTCTAGCAGTTTGTGGGACTTTTTCTATTAGTCCATCTATACTGACCTCCATCAGGTTGCAAATTAAATCTAATTTTTTTCTGCATCTAGCTCTGAAAAAATATTTAGGCTTCTAGCAGTGCGTGGGACTTGTTCTATTAGTCCATCTATACTGACCTACACCAGGTTGCAAATTCAATATAATATTTTTCTGCATCGAGCTCTGAAAAAATATTTAGGCTTCTAGCAGTGTGTGGGACTTGTTCTATTAGTCCATCTATACTGACCTCCATCAGGTTCCAAATTCAATATAATTTTTTTCTGCATCGAGCTCTGAAAAAATATTTAGGCTTCTAGCAGTGTGTGGGACTTGTTCTATTAGTCCATCTATACTAACCTCCATCAGGTTGCAAACTCAATCTAATTTTTTTCTGCATCTAGCTCTGAAAAAATATTTAGGCTTCTAGCAGTGAGTGGGACTTGGTCTATTAGTCCATCTATACTGACCTCCATCAGGTTGCAAATTCAATATAATTTTTTTCTGCATCTAGCTCTGAAAAAATATTAAGGCTTCTAGCAGTGTGTGGAACTTGGTCTATTAGTCCATCTATACTAACCTCCACCAGGTTGCAAATTAAAAATAATTTTTTTCTGCATCGAGCTCTGAAACAATATTTAGGCTTCTAGCAGTGTGTGGGACTTGTTCTATTAGTCCATCTATACTGACCTCCATCTGGTTGCAAATTCAATATATTTTTTTCTGCATCTAGCTCTGAAAAAATATTTCAGCGTCTAGCAGTGTGTGGGACTTGTTCTATTAGTCCATCTATACTGACCTCCATCAGGTTGCAAATTCAATATAATTTTTTTCTGCATCTAGCTCTGAAAAAATATTTAGGCTTCTAGCAGTGTGTGGGACTTGTTCTATTAGTCCATCTATACTGACCTCCATCAGGTTGCAAATTCAATATAATTTTTTCTGCATCTAGCTCTGAAAAAATATTTCAGCTTGTAGCAGTGGGTGGGACTTGTTCTATTAGTCCATCTATACTGACCTCCATCTGGTTGCAAATTCAATATAATTTTTTTCTGCATCTACTGTAGCTCTGAAAAAATATTTCAGCTTCTAGCAGTGTGTGGGATTTGTTCTATTAGTCCATCTATACTGACCTGCATCAGGTTGCAAATTCAATATAATTTTTTTCTGCATCTAACTCTGTAGAAATATTTCAGCTTCTAGCAGTTTGTGGGACTTTTTCTATTAGTCCATCTATACTGACCTCCATCAGGTTGCAAATTAAATCTAATTTTTTTCTGCATCTAGCTCTGAAAAAATATTTAGGCTTCTAGCAGTGCGTGGGACTTGTTCTATTAGTCCATCTATACTGACCTACACCAGGTTGCAAATTCAATATAATATTTTTCTGCATCGAGCTCTGAAAAAATATTTAGGCTTCTAGCAGTGTGTGGGACTTGTTCTATTAGTCCATCTATACTGACCTCCATCAGGTTGCAAATTCAATATAATTTTTTTCTGCATCTAGCTCTGAAAAAATATTAAGGCTTCTAGCAGTGTGTGGAACTTGGTCTATTAGTCCATCTATACTAACCTCCATCAGGTTGCAAATTAAAAATAATTTTTTTCTGCATCGAGCTCTGAAACAATATTTAGGCTTCTAGCAGTGTGTGGGACTTGTTCTATTAGTCCATCTATACTGACCTCCATCTGGTGGCAAATTCAATATAATTTTTTTCTGCATCTAGCTCTGAAAAAATATTTCAGCGTCTAGCAGTGTGTGGGACTTGTTCTATTAGTCCATCTATACTGACCTCCATCAGGTTGCAAATTCAATATAATTTTTTTCTGCATCTAGCTCTGAAAAAATATTTAGGCTTCTAGCAGTGTGTGGGACTTGTTCTATTAGTCCATCTATACTGACGTCCATCAGGTTGCAAATTCAATATAATATTTTTCTGCATCGAGCTCTGAAAAAATATTTTGGCTTCTAGCAGTGTGTGGGACATGTTCTATTAGTCCATCTATACTAACCTCCATCAGGTTGAAAATTCAATCTAATTTGTTTCTGCATCTAGCTCTGAAAAAATATTTAGGCTTCCAGCAGTGTGTGGGACTTGGTCTATTAGTCCACCTATGCTAACCTCCACCAGGTTTCAAATAAAAAAAAAATTTTTTCTGCATCGAGCTCTGAAAAAATATTTCAGCTTGTAGCAGTGTGTGGGACTTGTTCTATTAGTCCATTTATACTGACCTCCTTCTGGTTGCAAATTCAATATAATTTTTTTCTGCATCTAGCTCTAAAAAAATATTTCAGCTTCTAGCAGTGTGTGGGACTTGTTCTATTAGTCCATCTACACTGACCTCCATCAGGTTGCAAATTCAATATAATATTTTTCTGCATCTAGCACTGTAGAAATATTTCAGCTTCTAGCAGTGTGTGGGACTTGTTCTATTAGTCCATCTATACTGACCTCCATCAGGTTGCAAATTAAATCTATTTTTTTTCTGCATCTAGCTCTGAAAAAATATTTAGGCTTCTAGCAGTGTGTGGGACTTGTTCTATTAGTCCATCTATACTGACCTACATCAGGTTGCAAATTCAATATTATATTTTTCTGCATCAAGCTTTGAAAAAATATTTAGGCTTCTAGCAGAGTGTGGGACTTGTTCTATTAGTCCATCTATACTAACCTCCATCAGGTTGCAAACTCAATCTTATTTTTTTCTGCATCTAGCTCTGAAAAAACATTTAGGCTTCTAGCAGTGTGTGGGACTTGGTCTATTAGTCCATCTATACTAACCTCCACCAGGATCCAAATTAAAAATATTTTTTTTCTGCATCGAGCTCTGAAAAATATTTAGGCTTCTAGCAGTGTGTGGGACTTGTTCTATTAGTCCATCTATACTGACCTCCATCAGGTTGCAAATTCAATATAATTTTTTTCTGCATCGAGCTCTGAAAAAATATTTAGGCTTCTAGCAGTGTGTGGGAATTGTTCTATTAGTCCATCTATACTAACCTCCATCAGGTTGCAAACTCAATCTAATTTTTTTCTGCATCTAGCTCTGAAAAAATATTTAGGCTTCTAGCAGTGAGTGGGACTTGCTCTATTAGTCCATCTATACTGACCTCCATCAGGTTGCAAATTCAATATAATTTTATTCTGCATCTAGCTCTGAAAAAATATTAAGGCTTCTAGCAGTGTGTGGAACTTGGTCTATTAGTCCATCTATACTAACCTCCATCAGGTTGCAAATTAAAAATAATTTTTTTCTGCATCGAGCTCTGAAACAATATTTAGGCTTCTAGCAGTGTGTGGGACTTGTTCTATTAGTCCATCTATACTGACCTCCATCAGGTTGCAAATTAAATCTATTTTTTTTCTGCATCTAGCTCTGAAAAAATATTTAGGCTTCTAGCAGTGTGTGGGACTTGTTCTATTAGTCCATCTATACTGACCTACATCAGGTTGCAAATTCAATATTATATTTTTCTGCATCAAGCTTTGAAAAAATATTTAGGCTTCTAGCAGAGTGTGGGACTTGTTCTATTAGTCCATCTATACTAACCTCCATCAGGTTGCAAACTCAATCTTATTTTTTTCTGCATCTAGCTCTGAAAAAACATTTAGGCTTCTAGCAGTGTGTGGGACTTGGTCTATTAGTCCATCTATACTAACCTCCACCAGGATCCAAATTAAAAATATTTTTTTTCTGCATGGAGCTCTGAAAAATATTTAGGCTTCTAGCAGTGTGTGGGACTTGTTCTATTAGTCCATCTATACTGACCTCCATCAGGTTGCAAATTCAATATAATTTTTTTCTGCATCGAGCTCTGAAAAAATATTTAGGCTTCTAGCAGTGTGTGGGAATTGTTCTATTAGTCCATCTATACTAACCTCCATCAGGTTGCAAACTCAATCTAATTTTTTTCTGCATCTAGCTCTGAAAAAATATTTAGGCTTCTAGCAGTGAGTGGGACTTGCTCTATTAGTCCATCTATACTGACCTCCATCAGGTTGCAAATTCAATATAATTTTTTTCTGCATCTAGCTCTGAAAAAATATTAAGGCTTCTAGCAGTGTGTGGAACTTGGTCTATTAGTCCATCTATACTAACCTCCATCAGGTTGCAAATTAAAAATAATTTTTTTCTGCATCGAGCTCTGAAACAATATTTAGGCTTCTAGCAGTGTGTGGGACTTGTTCTATTAGTCCATCTATACTGACCTCCATCAGGTTGCAAATTAAATCTATTTTTTTTCTGCATCTAGCTCTGAAAAAATATTTAGGCTTCTAGCAGTGTGTGGGACTTGTTCTATTAGTCCATCTATACTGACCTACATCAGGTTGCAAATTCAATATTATATTTTTCTGCATCAAGCTTTGAAAAAATATTTAGGCTTCTAGCAGAGTGTGGGACTTGTTCTATTAGTCCATCTATACTAACCTCCATCAGGTTGCAAACTCAATCTTATTTTTTTCTGCATCTAGCTCTGAAAAAACATTTAGGCTTCTAGCAGTGTGTGGGACTTGGTCTATTAGTCCATCTATACTAACCTCCACCAGGATCCAAATTAAAAATATTTTTTTTCTGCATCGAGCTCTGAAAAATATTTAGGCTTCTAGCAGTGTGTGGGACTTGTTCTATTAGTCCATCTATACTGACCTCCATCAGGTTGCAAATTCAATATAATTTTTTTCTGCATCGAGCTCTGAAAAAATATTTAGGCTTCTAGCAGTGTGTGGGAATTGTTCTATTAGTCCATCTATACTAACCTCCATCAGGTTGCAAACTCAATCTAATTTTTTTCTGCATCTAGCTCTGAAAAAATATTTAGGCTTCTAGCAGTGAGTGGGACTTGCTCTATTAGTCCATCTATACTGACCTCCATCAGGTTGCAAATTCAATATAATTTTATTCTGCATCTAGCTCTGAAAAAATATTAAGGCTTCTAGCAGTGTGTGCAACTTGGTCTATTAGTCCATCTATACTAACCTCCATCAGGTTGCAAATTAAAAATAATTTTTTTCTGCATCGAGCTCTGAAACAATATTTAGGCTTCTAGCAGTGTGTGGGACTTGTTCTATTAGTCCATCTATACTGACCTCCATCAGGTTGCAAATTAAATCTATTTTTTTTCTGCATCTAGCTCTGAAAAAATATTTAGGCTTCTAGCAGTGTGTGGGACTTGTTCTATTAGTCCATCTATACTGACCTACATCAGGTTGCAAATTCAATATTATATTTTTCTGCATCAAGCTTTGAAAAAATATTTAGGCTTCTAGCAGAGTGTGGGACTTGTTCTATTAGTCCATCTATACTAACCTCCATCAGGTTGCAAACTCAATCTTATTTTTTTCTGCATCTAGCTCTGAAAAAACATTTAGGCTTCTAGCAGTGTGTGGGACTTGGTCTATTAGTCCATCTATACTAACCTCCACCAGGATCCAAATTAAAAATATTTTTTTTCTGCATCGAGCTCTGAAAAATATTTAGGCTTCTAGCAGTGTGTGGGACTTGTTCTATTAGTCCATCTATACTGACCTCCATCAGGTTGCAAATTCAATATAATTTTTTTCTGCATCGAGCTCTGAAAAAATATTTAGGCTTCTAGCAGTGTGTGGGAATTGTTCTATTAGTCCATCTATACTAAGCTCCATCAGGTTGCAAACTCAATCTAATTTTTTTCTGCATCTAGCTCTGAAAAAATATTTAGGCTTCTAGCAGTGAGTGGGACTTGCTCTATTAGTCCATCTATACTGACCTCCATCAGGTTGCAAATTCAATATAATTTTTTTCTGCATCTAGCTCTGAAAAAATATTAAGGCTTCTAGCAGTGTGTGGAACTTGGTCTATTAGTCCATCTATACTAACCTCCATCAGGTTGCAAATTAAAAATAATTTTTTTCTGCATCGAGCTCTGAAACAATATTTAGGCTTCTAGCAGTGTGTGGGACTTGTTCTATTAGTCCATCTATACTGACCTCCATCAGGTTGCAAATTAAATCTATTTTTTTTCTGCATCTAGCTCTGAAAAAATATTTAGGCTTCTAGCAGTGTGTGGGACTTGTTCTATTAGTCCATCTATACTGACCTACATCAGGTTGCAAATTCAATATTATATTTTTCTGCATCAAGCTTTGAAAAAATATTTAGGCTTCTAGCAGAGTGTGGGACTTGTTCTATTAGTCCATCTATACTAACCTCCATCAGGTTGCAAACTCAATCTTATTTTTTTCTGCATCTAGCTCTGAAAAAACATTTAGGCTTCTAGCAGTGTGTGGGACTTGGTCTATTAGTCCATCTATACTAACCTCCACCAGGATCCAAATTAAAAATATTTTTTTTCTGCATCGAGCTCTGAAAAATATTTAGACTTCTAGCAGTGTGTGGGACTTGTTCTATTAGTCCATCTATACTGACCTCCATCAGGTTGCAAATTCAATATAATTTTTTTCTGCATCGAGCTCTGAAAAAATATTTAGGCTTCTAGCAGTGTGTGGGAATTGTTCTATTAGTCCATCTATACTAACCTCCATCAGGTTGCAAACTCAATCTAATTTTTTTCTGCATCTAGCTCTGAAAAAATATTTAGGCTTCTAGCAGTGAGTGGGACTTGCTCTATTAGTCCATCTATACTGACCTCCATCAGGTTGCAAATTCAATATAATTTTTTTCTGCATCTAGCTCTGAAAAAATATTAAGGCTTCTAGCAGTGTGTGGAACTTGGTCTATTAGTCCATCTATACTAACCTCCATCAGGTTGCAAATTAAAAATAATTTTTTTCTGCATCGAGCTCTGAAACAATATTTAGGCTTCTAGCAGTGTGTGGGACTTGTTCTATTAGTCCATCTATACTGACCTCCATCTGGTTGCAAATTCAATATATTTTTTTTCTGCATCTAGCTCTGAAAAAATATTTCAGCGTCTAGCAGTGTGTGGGACTTGTTCTATTAGTCCATCTATACTGACGTCCATCAGGTTGCAAATTCAATATAATATTTTTCTGCATCGAGCTCTGAAAAAATATTTTGGATTCTAGCAGTGTGTGGGACATGTTCTATTAGTCCATCTATACTAACCTCCATCAGGTTGAAAATTCAATCTAATTTGTTTCTGCATCTAGCTCTGAAAAAATATTTAGGCTTCTAGCAGTGTGTGGGACTTGGTCTATTAGTCCACCTATGCTAACCTCCACCAGGTTTCAAATAAAAAAAAAAATTTTTCTGCATCGAGCTCTGAAAAAATATTTCAGCTTGTAGCAGTGTGTGGGACTTGTTCTATTAGTCCATTTATACTGACCTCCTTCTGGTTGCAAATTCAATATAATTTTTTTCTGCATCTAGCTCTAAAAAAATATTTCAGCTTCTAGCAGTGTGTGGGACTTGTTCTATTAGTCCATCTACACTGACCTCCATCAGGTTGCAAATTCAATATAATATTTTTCTGCATCTAGCACTGTAGAAATATTTCAGCTTCTAGCAGTGTGTGGGACTTGTTCTATTAGTCCATCTATACTGACCTCCATCAGGTTGCAAATTAAATCTATTTTTCTTCTGCATCTAGCTCTGAAAAAATATTTAGGCTTCTAGCAGTGTGTGGGACTTGTTCTATTAGTCCATCTATACTGACCTACATCAGGTTGCAAATTCAATATTATGTTTTTCTGCATCAAGCTTTGAAAAAATATTTAGGCTTCTAGCAGTGTGTGGGACTTGTTCTATTAGTCCATCTATACTAACCTCCATCAGGTTGCAAACTCAATCTTATTTTTTTCTGCATCTAGCTCTGAAAAAACATTTAGGCTTCTAGCAGTGTGTGGGACTTGGTCTATTAGTCCATCTATACTAACCTCCACCAGGATCCAAATTAAAAATATTTTTTTTCTGCATCGAGCTCTGAAAAATATTTAGGCTTCTAGCAGTGTGTGGGACTTGTTCTATTAGTCCATCTATACTGACCTCCATCAGGTTGCAAATTCTATATAATTTTTTTCTGCATCTAGCTCTGAAAAAAAATTTCAGCTTGTAGCAGTGTGTGGGACTTGTTCTATTAGTCCATCTATACTGACCTCCATCAGGCTGCAAATTCAATATAATTTTTTTTTGCATCTAGCTCAAAAAAAATATTTCAGCTTCTAGCAGTGTGTTGGACTTTTTCTATTAGTCCATCTATACTGACCTCCATCAGGTTGCAAATTCAATCTAATTTTTTTCTGCATCTAGCTCTGAAAAAATATTTAGGCTTCTAGCAGTGTGTGGGACTTGTTCTGTTAATCCATCTATACTGACCTCCATCAGGTTGCAAATTGAATATAATTTTTTTCTGCATCTAGCTCTGAAAAAATATTTAGGCTTCTAGCTGTGTGTGGGACTTGTTCTATTGGTCCATCTATACTGACCTCCATCAGGTTGCAAATTCAATATAATATTTTTCTGCATCGAGCTCTGAAAAAATATTTCAGCTTCTAGCAGTGTGTGGGACTTGTTCTATTAGTCCATCTATACTGACCTCCATCAGGTTGCAAATTCAATATAATTTTTTTCTGCATCTAGCTCAGAAAAAATATTTCAGCTTGTAGCAGTGTGTGGGACTTATTCTATTAGTCCATCTATACTGACCTCCATCAGGTTGCAAATTCAATATAATTTTTTTCTGCATCTAGCTCTGAAAAAATATTTAGGCTTCTAGCAATGTGTGGGACTTGTTCTATTAGTCCATCTATACTGACCTCCATCAGGTTGCAAATTCAATATAATATTTTTCTGCATCGAGCTCTGAAAAAATATTTAGGTTTCTAGCAGTTTGTGGGACTTGTTCGATTAGTCCATCTATACTAACCTCCACCAGGTTGCAAATTCAATTAAATTTTTTTCTGCATCTAGCTCTGAAAAAATATTTAGGCTGCTAGCAGTGTGTGGGACTTGTTCTATTAGTCCATCTATACTGACTTCCATCAGGTTGCAAATTCAATATAATTTTTTTCTGCATCTAGCTCTGAAAAAATATTTCAGCTTGTAGCAGTGTGTGGGACTTGTTCTATTAGTCCATCTATACTGACCTCCATCTGGTTGCAAATTCAATATAATTTTTTTCTGCATCTAGCTCTGAAAAAATATTTCAGCTTCTAGCAGTGTGTGGGACTTGTTCTATTAGTCCATCTATACTGACCTCCATCAGGTTGCAAATTCAATATAATTTTTTTCTGCATCTAACTCTGTAGAAATATTTCAGCTTCTAGCAGTTTGTGGGACTTGTTCTATTAGTCCATCTATACTGACCTCCATCTGGTTGCAAATTCAATATAATTTTTTTCTGCATCTAGCTCTGAAAAAAAATTTAGGCTTCTAGCAGTGTGTGGGACTTGTTCTATTAGTCCATCTATACTGACCTCCATCAGGTTGCAAATTCAATATAATTTTTTTCTGCATCGAGCTCTGAAAAAATATTTAGGCTTCTAGCAGTGTGTGGGACTTGTTCTATTAGTCCATCTATACTAACCTCCATCAGGTTGCAAACTCAATCTAATTTTTTTCTGCATCTAGCTCTGAAAAAATATTTAGGCTTCTAGCAGTGAGTGGGACTTGGTCTATTAGTCCATCTATACTGACCTCCATCAGGTTGCAAATTCAATATAATTTTTTTCTGCATCTAGCTCTGAAAAAATATTAAGGCTTCTAGCAGTGTGTGGAACTTGGTCTATTAGTCCATCTATACTAACTAGAGATGAGCGTTGTTCTACTCGAACTGTTCGCCAATCTCAAATTCGAGCTGTTTTGGGCGGTGTTCGAGCCGGTCGGCGAACACGAACAATTTGAGAAAAATTCGGCTGTTCGAGGTTATGTTCGATAACTGTTCGTGCACCAAAATCATAACTGGATTTTTTCTCAGTAATGATGAAAATTAATGTTAATACGCAGTTTGAGTGTACAGCGGGGCGGGGGGAGGGGCAGGGGATGGATCTCTGCAGGAACAATGAAGATCTCCATTTTTTTTTCTCTTTCCCGCATTTGCAGTGGGGAGGTGCAATCTGTCAGCCTATCAGCAGCGCACACACGGAGCGAAGTGCTTTTTTTCACACAAGCAAGGGCATGTGTGATTGGCAGTGTATGTCACATGTCCTTGCCCTATAAGACCAAGCCATTTTCCCCGTCGCCACCATTTTCTCACTGCTGCAGCTGCGTGTTAGACGGCACCGCTGTTGCTGTGTGCGCTATACCTTGTTAATTTCAAGCCAATTTTCGCACAAATATACAGATAGCTTGGGAGTAGGGAATAGTTGTGATTGCAGTCCTTTTAAGGACTAGGTTACAGCATTTCCTACGACTTTTATCAGGCAGGTCTGTGCTCTTAAATGGATAGATTGTGGGAGTAAAGACTAATTGTAATTGGAGTCCTTTTCAGGACTAGGTTACATCAGTTCCTATCAGTTTTTGCCAGGCAGGTCTGTGCCAGTGCTGTGCAAGTTTTTTTCACAGCATTTGGCTGAATCTAGCAAAGCTAATCCTTTTTGGCCTATTGCAGAGTGTGTTAGTCAGTGGAGTAGCCTATCTGTGTTGCAAGATATACCACCTGTGTATAGAACACCAATTTTTTTACTGCACCTAGTGAAGTAAAATCTTTTGGGCATAGCATCATTCTATTAGTCCATCTATACTGACCTCCATCAGGTTGCAAACTGAATATAATTTTTTTCTGCATCTAGCTCTGAAAAAATATTTGGGCTTCTAGCAGTGTGTGGGACTTGGTCTATTAGTCCATCTATACTGACCTCCATCAGGTTGCAAATTAAAAATAATTTTTTTCTTCATTTAGCTCTGAAAAAATATTTGGGCTTCTAGCAGTGTGTGGGACTTGTTCTATTAGTCCTTCTATACTGACCTCCAGCAGGTTGCAAATTGAATATAATTTTTTTCTGCATCTAGCTCTGAAAAAATATTTGGGCTTCTAGCGGTGTGTGGGACTTGGTCTATTAGTCCATCTATACTGACCTCCATCAGGTTGCAAATTAAAAATAATTTTTTTCTGCATCTAGCTCTGAAAAAATATTTGGGCTTCTAGCAGTGTGTGGGACTTGGTCTATTAGTCCATCTATACTGACCTCCATCAGGTTGCAAATTGAATAAAAAAATTTTCTGCATCTAGCTCTGAAAAAATATTTGGGCTTCTAGCGGTGTGTGGGACTTGGTCTATTAGTCCATCTATACTGACCTCCATCAGGTTGCAAATTAAAAATAATTTTTTTCTGCATCTAACCCAGCCAATAGTTTTGGCCTAATACCACAGTTTGGCCACTCAGCTCTGCTCGGTTACCATCCATTGTTTTTTTGTGCAAACAACTCCAGAGTTGTGAATTAGTTAACCACCAAAATGAGTGGAAAAAGGCCTGCTGCTGGTGGAAAGGGGAATAGGCGTGTTGGGAAGGGGAAAAAAGGTTGTGTCCGTGGGGTAGGTGCAGAAGAAAGACCATCTTCCAGCCAAACTAAAATGTCTACTTCTTTTAGCGGACAATGTGATAAGATCCCTTTCTTACGGCCACGCCAATCGCTACAAATTCCAGATGAGGCACAAAAACAGCAGGTGCTTCAACGGATATCAAGTGCTCCTTTAAGTGGGCTCTCCTCCACATCAACTTCAACATCACAAATACTCCAGTCCTCAAAGGTGTTACCCAAATCGCACTTGCTTCCTCACAGCTCCCAAATCTCCAGCTGCCCGTCTGAGTATGAGGTAGAACAGATGGTTGAGTCTGCAGAGCTGTTTACTCATACTATAGCCTGGGAATCAGAGGTCGACTCCAGCGCTTCTGTGAATCCAGACGAGGAAATGATCTGCACTGATGCCCAGAATCTTTATGAGTCGGATCCAGGACCAGACGCAGAAGGTTCTGACCATAATGTAGACCCTCATTCCCAAACTGTAACTCCTGTTGGTGGAGACAATGAGGAAGACGATGATAAGACTCAAATACCTGATTGGAGCGACAACTTTAGTTTTTTGTCAGGGCAGGAACAGGTTGGCTCTGAGGACGACGGGTGTGATAACGCACAGGGTGATGATGATGAGGTCGGAGATCCCACTTACTGTCAACCCACAGTCAGCCAAGAGATGAGGTCAGCAGAGGAGGTGGAGGAAGTAGAGGAGGAGGAGTTGTATGCGGAAGGGCTAACATCTGCAAGGTCCAGACGGTCGGCAGCACCAGGGCGGCAGGCATGTGAGGGTGGGGGAGATGATTTTACCAGGGCGCATGGTAGCAGCCAAACTAGTGAGGAAGGTGCAGGAGCCCAGGAAGAAGTGGAGGACGAACTGATGGAAGACTCATCAGATGAGGGAGACCTTGATCACATTTCTGTTGTGCGAGGTTGGGGGGAGAGGACAGAGGAAGGAAGCATGATTGTTACCTCGCCACCAACACAACAGGGACTTGGTGCTCCTGGATGCGCAACACACATGAGTGCCTTCTTGCTGCACTACCTGCAACATGACCCTCGAATTGTGAGAATTAGAAATAATCCTGACTACTGGGTTGCCACACTGTTAGATCCCCGGTACAAAAGTAAATTTGCAGAAATTATTCCTGCCATAGAAAGGGATGCACGCATGCAGGAGTATCAGCAGAGACTGTTGCAGAATCTTACATGTGCTTTTCCACAAAATACCAGTGGTGCACGTAGTGAATCTCACAGTTCCAACTTGCCAACCGTGGGACCGTCAAGTGTTCAGCACTCAAACCGTAACAGAACCACAGTATCTGCTGGTAACATCAATTTTGCGGAATCATTTCACCACTTTTTTAGCCCATCCTTTGCAAGGCCACAGGAGACAAGAAGTCTGACACATAGTCAACGCCTAGAGACGATGGTACAGGAGTATCTCCAAGTAAACATTGAAGCCACGACTGTGTCACTGGACCCTTGCTCTTTTTGGGCTTCCAATCTGGATAAATGGCCGGAGCTAGCCACTTACGCCTTGGAGATCTTGTCATGCCCCGCAGCCAGCGTTCTGTCTGAACGTGTGTTCAGCGCTGCTGGTGGTGTGCTGACAGATAAGCGCACGCGGCTCTCCACTGATAATGTAGACAGACTCACGTTCATAAAGATGAACAAATCATGGATCCGAAACGACTTTTCTACCCCTGTGTCATCCTGGGGAGAGTAAAAGCTTGATGATTGGTTAAAATCACCCTACCAACCGTTTTAAGCTTTCAAATTACTAATCATGTTTATCTGTATCTTGACTGGAAAATAATTTGGGCTTTGTAGCAGTGTGCAGCACTGATCCTATTAGGCCATCTATAATAAGCTTCACCAGATTTAAAATTAAAAATAATTTTTAGCTGCATCTAGCCCGGAAAATAATTTTGGGGCTCCGAAATGCGCAAGACACATAAGTGCCTTCTTGCTGCACTACCTGCAGCATGACCCTCATATTGTCAGAATTCGAAGTAATCATGACTACTGGGTTGCCACACTCTTAGATCCCCCAAACTTTTCGATCAACCTTTTCATTTTAATAAAGACCAAAAAAATGGTCATTTTTGAAATTATAAGCATTAGCAGGTTGTTAGAAACTGAAATCAAACAGTTTTCAACTCAAAACTTTATTCTAGGTGATGTTACATTTTCACATAGGACCCCTTGTTCGAAAGGAGCTTCTGAACTCTCTCGTCCATTGAATTTGTCAGGTTTTGGATGGTTTCTGCTTCAATTGTTTTGCATGAGGACAGAATACCCTCCCAGAGCTGTTGCTTAGATGTGAACTGCCTCCCGCCATCATAGACACTCCTTTTAATGATGCTCCAAAGGTTCTGAATGGGGTAGAGGTCAGGGGAGCATGGGGGTCACACCATAAGTTTGTCCCCTTTTATGCCCATATCAGCCAGAGATGCAGATGTTTTATGTGCAGCATGAGATGGTGCATTATCATGCAGAAAAATGATCTTGCTGTGAAATACACGGTTCTTCTTCTTGAACCATGGCAGGAAGTGCTGTTTGAGAAAATCCACATACATTATGGAGTTCATCTTTAGCGCCTTCAGGGATCCTAAAGGGGCCGACAATCTCTCTCCCCATGATTCCAGCCCAAAACATTACTCCACCTCCTCCTTGTTGGCGCTGTAGCCGTGTTTGCGTGGGGTGTCCATCAACCAGCCATCCTCCATTCCATTCATCTGGACCATCGAGCGCTGCACGGCACTCATCCGTGAACAAAACAGTTTTGAAATCAGTCTTCATGTAATGTTTGGCCCACTGGAGCCGTTTCTGCTTGTGTGAAGTGGATAGAGGAGGTCGACAGGATGGCGTATGCACAGCTGCAAACCTCTGAAGGACCCTGCATCTTGTTGTTCGGGGGACGTTGGAGGCACAAGCAGCTTCAAAAACTTGTCTGCTGCTATGACAAGGCTTTTTTGCCGCTGCTCTTTCAACCTGACGTAATTGCCTGTAGGAAAGAGTCCTCAATTTGCCCTTATCAGCACGCACACGTGTGTACTGTGAATCAGCTACATACTTCTTGATTGCCAAGACACTTCATCCTGATCATCGCACAATGTTGATTGTAGTCATGCCTTGACCTAAACACTCCACAATTTGTTGCTTCTCAGCAGCCGACACATCCTTTTTCTTTCCCATTTTGGCAGAAAATGTAGGCTGCTTAATAATGTGAGAGAGCCTTCTTAAGTAGTCTTGCCTTTCATTGGACACACCTGCCAAACTAATTAGCACAGGTGTCTGCAATTGCTTACAGTGATATAAAGAGCCCTGACACACATCACCATCAATGAGTTTAACTGACAAACAAATAAATTCTTCCCTTATCACTCCTAAACACTTTTTGCATAATAATTTGGAACGCGGTGCACATGTGCTTTTCCACAAAACACCAGTGGTTCACGTAGTGAATCTTACAGTTCTAACTTGCCAACCGTGGTCTGTATGGAATTGTTCAATAAAGGGCCCAAAATTAAGATAACATAGATGGGAGAGGTCTCTATGAATAGGAATTCCTAAGTATTTGATACCCTGTGAGGGCCAGGCAAAGGGAAAGTTGGACTGGATGGAATCCTATATGGATTTAGGGAGGGAGACATCGAGGGCCTCAGACTTCGCTGCATTGATTTTAAAATTTTACCATGTAACAAAGTGATCTATTTCAGCCATAACAGCAGGGATGGATATATGTGATTGAGTGATATATACTAGGACATCATCAGCAAATAGAGAGCACTTGTACTCGGTGCCTCCCACCTCAATCCACCTAATATTGGGGTTATGGCGAATTGATGAGAGCAGGTGCTCCGTCACTAGGATGTATAAGAGAGGGGACAGAGGAAATCCCTGCCTTGTCCCATTGGTGATTGTGAAAGGTGATGAAAATGTTCTGACGCACCCCCTGGGCCTTGGGACACCCGGAGCCGGACCCTTTTTGGTGGATGCTGGTGGTTGTAGTCTTCGTGGCGGCGATCCGGTTCCGTGGCTCAGGGCGGTCAAACCAGTGGCGGAACAATTTATGTGGTTTTGATGTTTAAATGTCCGACTACGCCACCCGTGGATTGCGGTCAGAGTGAACCGCCGCTACTGGGCAGACCGCTAAGGCTGGTGTTGTGGGTGCAGCAGAGCGTAGCATAACTCCCCACGGGAGGAGTATAGCCTCAGGGCAGTGTATGCGGAGGATGGGGGTGATGGTGCAGGGCAGCAGCAGTAACGACACGGAGTCAGTGATGCAGTTCAGGGCCTTTACTCACAGTTCTTATTATCCAGACCACGTCTGCAGGTAACGGCTGCCCACGTCGTACTGTGCTCACCAGGTGAGGGGCTCAGACAACTCCCAGATAACTTTGGAGCGCTTCACAGGACCCCCTTTGTGTGTCCTTTGTCTGGCCTTTCTTACCAACACTTCTGTCCGGCTGCCTCGGGCCTCCTCTTGGTAAACTTGGCGCCAGTTTCCCTGACCCTATGTGGTGCCTTCCTAGCGGGTGGAGCAAGGGGCTGCGCCACATAAAATGTCAGAGCCTCCGGTTTCTAGCTGAGGGTCGTTTCCTGCCTCCACTAGTTTGGGGACCGGTCTCCCCCTTTGGCCTGACCCCTCCACGCAGGTGGATTCGGGCGTGCGGTGGCGACTCGCCCGTCCGCACCCCTGGGATCCCTTCATTCCTCGTTCCTGGAGCCTTCTCCGCTCCTCTTCCTTCCTTCTCCCTCTTGCAGGCCTGGGCCTCTGTTACTAGGCCCGCCTCCGGAGCAGAGCTCATGCAGAGCCCCTGCTCCCTGCCACTTCTGCTCAGACTTCTCTGCACTGAACTAAGATGGTGCTCACCTTTTATACTCCCTTCTCAATGCACCCAGGAACTGCTTCCTCCCTGCTCCTGCACTGCAGGGTTCCCCTTCCTCAGTGTTCCCTCCCCCCACTCCAGCCAGGTACAGGGACTGTCGTGCCCATCTCAGGGGCATATTGGTCGCCCTGCCCCACGGCAATGTGGTGTAATGCATGCAGGTGTCGGGTCCTGATCCACACTCCATCCTTATCTGAGAGTGAGATATCACACCTCTGGGTGAGGTGCAATACGTCTGTAGCAACCGAGCCCTCGGTGCTACAGTTCCATTTATCTTCAGCCTAGGTGACGTATTGTGATACAGGGCCGTGATTTTGGCTATAAAAGGGTCCCCTAGACCCCTACCCCAAGCTTTTTAAGAGAATCATATATGGCGTGCCAGGAGACTCTATGGAATGCTTTCTCAGCATCCAACGAGAGTATCTACTTACAAATTTTTAACTGCATCTAGCCCAGGAAATACTTTGTGCCTAGTAGCAGTGTCTGCTAGTCAGCGGATTATCCCGGCTATTAAGCAAGCTACACCACCTGTAGTTTGGACACGGAGGTGGCACGGGCAGGAGCGGACTGGCCGTCTCGGCTTCTCACTTTTTGGATTTTAGAAGGGCATGACATGCCTATATCTGTGTCTCCCCCTCCTTTTACTCCTCCACCTCTTTTCTTTTCGCATGACTATATGTACTTGTCACTTTTCCATGTGTTAGTTGTGTCTTCTGAGCAGTTTGTCAGCTTTTGGACACCTTTGAAGGTGTTTTCTATGTGTTTCTATGTGTTTTTGTTTGCCTGCCATTGGTTTTCACGGTGTTCGAAGGTGTTCGACGAACAGTTCGACGAACAGTTCGGCGAACGCACGGGTGTTCGACGAACCGAACCGAACTCGAACACTACGGGGGTGGCTCAACACTAATACTAACCTCCACCAGGTTGCAAATTAAAAATAATTTTTTTCTGCATCGAGCTCTGAAACAATATTTAGGCTTCTAGCAGTGTGTGGGACTTGTTCTATTAGTCCATCTATACTGACCTCCATCTGGTTGCAAATTCAATATAATTTTTTTCTGCATCTAGCTCTGAAAAAATATTTCAGCTTCTAGCAGTGTGTGGGACTTGTTCTATTAGTCCATCTATACTGACCTCCATCAGGTTGCAAATTCAATATAATTTTTTTCTGCATCTAGCTCTGTAGAAATATTTCAGCTTCTAGCAGTGTGTGGGACTTGTTCTATTAGTCCATCTATACTGACCTATATCCGGTTGCAAATTCAATATAATTTTTTTCTGCATCTAGCTCTGAAAAAAAATTTAGGCTTCTAGCAGTGTGTGGGACTTGTTCTATTAGTCCATCTATACTAACCTCCATCAGGTTGCAAACTCAATCTAATTTTTTTCTGCATCTAGCACTGAAAAAATATTTAGGCTTCTAGCAGTGAGTGGGACTTGGTCTATTAGTCCATCTATACTGACCTCCATCAGGTTGCAAATTCAATATAATTTTTTTCTGCATCTAGCACTGAAAAAATATTAAGGCTTCTAGCAGTGTGTGTAACTTGGTCTATTAGTCCATCTATACTAACCTCCACCAGGTTGCAAATTAAAAATAATTTTTTTCTGCATCGAGCTCTGAAACAATATTTAGGCTTCTAGCAGTGTGTGGGACTTGTTCTATTAGTCCATCTATACTGACCTCTATCTGGTTGCAAATTCAATATATTTTTTTTCTGCATCTAGCTCTGAAAAAATATTTCAGCGTCTAGCAGTGTGTGGGACTTGTTCTATTAGTCCATCTATACTGACCTCCATCAGGTTGCAAATTCAATATATTTTTTTTCTGCATCTAGCTCTGTAGAAATATTTCAGCTTCTAGCAGTGTGTGGGACTTGTTCTATTAGTCCATCTATACTGACCTCCATGAGGTTGCAAATTCAATATAATTTTTTTCTGCATCTAGCTCTGAAAAAATATTTAGGCTTCTAGCAGTGTGTGGGACTTGTTCTATTAGTCCATCTATACTGACGTCCATCAGGTTGCAAATTCAATATAATATTTTTCTGCATCGAGCTCTGAAAAAATATTTTGGCTTCTAGCAGTGTGTGGGACATGTTCTATTAGTCGATCTATACTAACCTCCATCAGGTTGAAAATTCAATCTAATTTGTTTCTGCATCTAGCTCTGAAAAAATATTTAGGCTTCTAGCAGTGTGTGGGACTTGGTCTATTAGTCCATCTATACTAACCTCCACCAGGTTGCAAATAAAAAAAAAAATTTTTCTGCATCGAGCTCTGAAAAAATATTTCAGCTTGTAGCAGTGTGTGGGACTTGTTCTATTAGTCCATTTATACTGACCTCCTTCTGGTTGCAAATTCAATATAATTTTTTTCTGCATCTAGCTCTAAAAAAATATTTCAGCTTGTAGCAGTGTGTGGGACTTGTTCTATTAGTCCATCTATACTGACCTCCATCAGGTTGCAAATTAAATCTATTTTTTTTCTGCATCTAGCTCTGAAAAAATATTTAGGCTTCTAGCAGTGTGTGGGACTTGTTCTATTAGTCCATCTATACTGACCCACATCAGGTTGCAAATTCAATATTATATTTTTCTGCATCAAGCTTTGAAAAAATATTTAGGCTTCTAGCAGTGTGTGGGACTTGTTCTATTAGTCCATCTATACTAACCTCCATCAGGTTGCAAACTCAATCTTATTTTTTTCTGCATCTAGCTCTGAAAAAACATTTAGGCTTCTAGCAGTGTGTGGGACTTGGTCTATTAGTCCATCTATACTAACCTCCACCAGGATCCAAATTAAAAATATTTTTTTTCTGCATCGAGCTCTGAAAAATATTTAGGCTTCTAGCCGTGTGTGGGACTTGTTCTATTAGTCCATCTATACTGACCTCCATCAGGTTGCAAATTCTATATAATTTTTTTCTGCATCTAGCTCTGAAAAAAAATTTCAGCTTGTAGCAGTGTGTGGGACTTGTTCTATTAGTCCATCTATACTGACCTCCATCAGGCTGCAAATTCAATATAATTTTTTTTTGCATCTAGCTCAAAAAAAATA
Organism: Phyllobates terribilis; assembly: GCF_046119375.1. NCBI lineage: Eukaryota > Metazoa > Chordata > Amphibia > Anura > Dendrobatidae > Phyllobates > Phyllobates terribilis. The sequence continues at coordinate 326,126,686 of NW_027362763.1, read as the reverse complement.
TTTCAGCTTCTAGCAGTGTGTTGGACTTTTTCTATTAGTCCATCTATACTGACCTCCATCAGGTTGCAAATTCAATCTAATTTTTTTCTGCATCTAGCTCTGAAAAAATATTTAGGCTTCTAGCAGTGTGTGGGACTTGTTCTGTTAATCCATCTATACTGACCTCCATCAGGTTGCAAATTGAATATAATTTTTTTCTGCATCTAGCTCTGAAAAAATATTTAGGCTTCTAGCTGTGTGTGGGACTTGTTCTATTGGTCCATCTATACTGACCTCCATCAGGTTGCAAATTCAATATAATATTTTTCTGCATCGAGCTCTGAAAAAATATTTCAGCTTGTAGCAGTGTGTGGGACTTGTTCTATTAGTCCATCTATACTGACCTCCATCAGGTTGCAAATTCAATATAATTTTTTTCTGCATCTAGCTCAGAAAAAATATTTCAGCTTGTAGCAGTGTGTGGGATTTATTCTATTAGTCCATCTATACTGACCTCCATCAGGTTGCAAATTCAATATAATTTTTTTCTGCATCTAGCTCTGAAAAAATATTTAGGCTTCTAGCAATGTGTGGGACTTGTTCTATTAGTCCATCTATACTGACCTCCATCAGGTTGCAAATTCAATATAATATTTTTCTGCATCGAGCTCTGAAAAAATATTTAGGTTTCTAGCATTTTGTGGGACTTGTTCTATTAGTCCATCTATACTAACCTCCACCAGGTTGCAAATTCAATCTAATTTTTTTCTGCATCTAGCTCTGAAAAAATATTTAGGCTGCTAGCAGTGTGTGGGACTTGTTCTATTAGTCCATCTATACTGACTTCCATCAGGTTGCAAATTCAATATAATTTTTTTCTGCATCTAGCTCTGAAAAAATATTTCAGCTTGTAGCAGTTTGTGGGACTTGTTCTATTAGTCCATCTATACTGACCTCCATCTGGTTGCAAATTCAATATAATTTTTTCTGCATCTAGCTCTGAAAAAATATTTCAGCTTCTAGCAGTGTGCAGGACTTGTTCTATTAGTCCATCTATACTGACCTCCATCAGGTTGCAAATTCAATATAATTTTTTTCTGCATCTAACTCTGTAGAAATATTTCAGCTTCTAGCAGTTTGTGGGACTTGTTCTATTAGTCCATCTATACTGACCTCCATCTGGTTGCAAATTCAATATAATTTTTTTCTGCATCTAGCTCTGAAAAAAAATTTAGGCTTCTAGCAGTGTGTGGGACTTGTTCTATTAGTCCATCTATACTGACCTCCATCAGGTTGCAAATTCAATATAATTTTTTTCTGCATCGAGCTCTGAAAAAATATTTAGGCTTCTAGCAGTGTGTGGGACTTGTTCTATTAGTCCATCTATACTAACCTCCATCAGGTTGCAAACTCAATCTAATTTTTTTCTGCATCTAGCTCTGAAAAAATATTTAGGCTTCTAGCAGTGAGTGGGACTTGGTCTATTATTCCATCTATACTGACCTCCATCAGGTTGCAAATTCAATATAATTTTTTTCTGCATCTAGCTCTGAAAAAATATTAAGGCTTCTAGCAGTGTGTGGAACTTGGTCTATTAGTCCATCTGTACTAACCTCCACCATGTTGCAAATTAAAAATAATTTTTTTCTGCATCGAGCTCTGAAACAATATTTAGGCTTCTAGCAGTGTGTGGGACTTGTTCTATTAGTCCATCTATACTGACCTCCATCTGGTTGCAAATTCAATATAATTTTTTTCTGCATCTAGCTCTGAAAAAATATTTCAGCGTCTAGCAGTGTGTGGGACTTGTTCTATTAGTCCATCTATACTGACCTCCATCAGGTTGCAAATTCAATATAATTTTTTTCTGCATCTAGCTCTGTAGAAATATTTCAGCTTCTAGCAGTGTGTGGGACTTGTTCTATTAGTCCATCTATACTGAACTCCATCAGGTTGCAAATTCAATATAATTTTTTTCTGCATCTAGCTCTGAAAAAAAATTTAGGCTTCTAGCAGTGTGTGGGACTTGTTCTATTAGTCCATCTATACTGACCTCCATCAGGTTGCAAATTCAATATAATTTTTTTCTGCATCTAGCTCTGAAAAAATATTTAGGCTTCTAGCAGTGTGTGGGACTTCTTCTATTAGTCCATCTATACTGACCTCCATCAGGTTGCAAATTCAATATAATATTTTTCTGCATCGAGCTCTGAAAAAATATTTTGGCTTCTAGCAGTGTGTGGGACATGTTCTATTAGTCCATCTATACTAACCTCCATCAGGTTGAAAATTCAATCTAATTTGTTTCTGCATCTAGCTCTGAAAAAATATTTAGGCTTCTAGCAGTGTGTGGGACTTGGTCTATTAGTCCATCTATACTAACCTCCACCAGGTTGCAAATAAAAAAAAAATTTTTTCTGCATCGAGCTCTGAAAAAATATTTCAGCTTGTAGCAGTGTGTGGGACTTGTTCTATTAGTCCATTTATACTGACCTCCTTCTGGTTGCAAATTCAATATAATTTTTTTCCGCATCTAGCTCTAAAAAAATATTTCAGCTTCTAGCAGTGTGTGGGACTTGTTCTATTAGTCCATCTACACTGACCTCCATCAGATTGCAAATTCAATATAATATTTTTCTGCATCTAGCACTGTAGAAATATTTCAGCTTCTAGCAGTGTGTGGGACTTGTTCTATTAGTCCATCTATACTGACCTCCATCAGGTTGCAAATTAAATCTATTTTTTTTCTGCATCTAGCTCTGAAAAAATATTTAGGCTTCTAGCAGTGTGTGGGACTTGTTCTCTTAGTCCATCTATACTGACCTACATCAGGTTGCAAATTCAATATTATATTTTTCTGCATCAAGCTTTGAAAAAATATTTAGGCTTCTAGCAGTGTGTGGGACTTGTTCTATTAGTCCATCTATACTAACCTCCATCAGGTTGCAAACTCAATCTTATTTTTTTCTGCATCTAGCTCTGAAAAAACATTTAGGCTTCTAGCAGTGTGTGGGACTTGGTCTATTAGTCCATCTATACTAACCTCCACCAGGATCCAAATTAAAAATATGTTTTTTCTGCATCGAGCTCTGAAAAATATTTAGGCTTCTAGCAGTGTGTGGGACTTGTTCTATTAGTCCATCTATACTGACCTCCATCAGGTTGCAAATTCTATATAATTTTTTTCTGCATCTAGCTCTGAAAAAAAATTTCAGCTTGTAGCAGTGTGTGGGACTTGTTCTATTAGTCCATCTATACTGACCTCCATCAGGCTGCAAATTCAATATAATTTTTTTTTGCATCTAGCTCAAAAAAAATATTTCAGCTTCTAGCAGTGTGTGGGACTTGTTCTATTAGTCCATCTATACTGACCTCCATCAGGTTGCAAATTCTATATAATTTTTTTCTGCATCTAGCTCTGAAAAAAAATTTCAGCTTGTAGCAGTGTGTGGGACTTGTTCTATTAGTCCATCTATACTGACCTCCATCAGGCTGCAAATTCAATATAATTTTTTTTTGCATCTAGCTCAAAAAAAATATTTCAGCTTCTAGCAGTGTGTTGGACTTTTTCTATTAGTCCATCTATACTGACCTCCATCAGGTTGCAAATTCAATCTAATTTTTTTCTGCATCTAGCTCTGAAAAAATATTTAGGCTTCTAGCAGTGTGTGGGACTTGTTCTGTTAATCCATCTATACTGACCTCCATCAGGTTGCAAATTGAATATAATTTTTTTCTGCATCTAGCTCTGAAAAAATATTTAGGCTTCTAGCTGTGTGTGGGACTTGTTCTATTGGTCCATCTATACTGACCTCCATCAGGTTGCAAATTCAATATAATATTTTTCTGCATCGAGCTCTGAAAAAATATTTCAGCTTCTAGCAGTGTGTGGGACTTGTTCTATTAGTCCATCTATACTGACCTCCATCTGGTTGCAAATTCAATATAATTTTTTTCTGCATCTAGCTCTGAAAAAATATTTCAGCTTCTAGCAGTGTGTGGGACTTGTTCTATTAGTCCATCTATACTGACCTCCATCAGGCTGCAAATTCAATATAATTTTTTTTTGCATCTAGCTCAAAAAAAATATTTCAGCTTCTAGCAGTGTGTTGGACTTTTTCTATTAGTCCATCTATACTGACCTCCATCAGGTTGCAAATTCAATCTAATTTTTTTCTGCATCTAGCTCTGAAAAAATATTTAGGCTTCTAGCAGTGTGTGGGACTTGTTCTATTAGTCCATTTATACTGACCTCCTTCTGGTTGCAAATTCAATATAATTTTTTTCTGCATCTAGCTCTAAAAAAATATTTCAGCTTCTAGCAGTGTGTGGGACTTGTTCTATTAGTCCATCTACACTGACCTCCATCAGATTGCAAATTCAATATAATATTTTTCTGCATCTAGCACTGTAGAAATATTTCAGCTTCTAGCAGTGTGTGGGACTTGTTCTATTAGTCCATCTATACTGACCTCCATCAGGTTGCAAATTCAATATAATATTTTTCTGCATCGAGCTCTGAAAAAATATTTCAGCTTGTAGCAGTGTGTGGGACTTGTTCTATTAGTCCATCTATACTGACCTCCATCAGGTTGCAAATTCAATATAATTTTTTTCTGCATCTAGCTCAGAAAAAATATTTCAGCTTGTAGCAGTGTGTGGAACTTATTCTATTAGTCCATCTATACTGACCTCCATCAGGTTGCAAATTCAATATAATTTTTTTCTGCATCTAGCTCTGAAAAAATATTTAGGCTTCTAGCAATGTGTGGGACTTGTTCTATTAGTCCATCTATACTGACCTCCATCAGGTTGCAAATTCAATATAATATTTTTCTGCATCGAGCTCTGAAAAAATATTTAGGTTTCTAGCAGTTTGTGGGACTTGTTCTATTAGTCCATCTAAACTAACCTCCACCAGGTTGCAAATTCAATCTAATTTTTTTCTGCATCTAGCTCTGAAAAAATATTTAGGCTGCTAGCAGTGTGTGGGACTTGTTCTATTAGTCCATCTATACTGACTTCCATCAGGTTGCAAATTCAATATAATTTTTTTCTGCATCTAGCTCTGAAAAAATATTTCAGCTTGTAGCAGTGTGTGGGACTTGTTCTATTAGTCCATCTATACTGACCTCCATCTGGTTGCAAATTCAATATAATTTTTTTCTGCATCTAGCTCTGAAAAAATATTTCAGCTTCTAGCAGTGTGTGGGACTTGTTCTATTAGTCCATCTATACTGACCTCCATTAGGTTGCAAATTCAATATAATTTTTTTCTGCATCTAACTCTGTAGAAATATTTCAGCTTCTAGCAGTTTGTGGGACTTGTTTTATTAGTCCATCTATACTGACCTCCATCTGGTTGCAAATTCAATATAATTTTTTTCTGCATCTAGGTCTGAAAAAAAATTTAGGCTTCTAGCAGTGTGTGGGACTTATTCTATTAGTCCATCTATACTGACCTCCATCAGGTTGCAAATTCAATATAATTTTTTTCTGCATCAAGCTCTGAAAAAATATTTAGGCTTCTAGCAGTGTGTGGGACTTGTTCTATTAGTCCATCTATACTAACCTCCATCAGGTTGCAAACTCAATCTAATTTTTTTCTGCATCTAGCTCTGAAAAAATATTTAGGCTTCTAGCAGTGAGTGGGACTTGGTCTATTAGTCCATCTATACTGACCTCCATCAGGTTGCAAATTCAATATAATTTTTTTCTGCATCTAGCTCTGAAAAAATATTAAGGCTTCTAGCAGTGTGTGGAACTTGGTCTATTAGTCCATCTGTACTAACCTCCACCATGTTGCAAATTAAAAATAATTTTTTTCTGCATCAAGCTCTGAAACAATATTTAGGCTTCTAGCAGTGTGTGGGACTTGTTCTATTAGTCCATCTATACTGACCTCCATCTGGTTGCAAATTCAATATAATTTTTTTCTGCATCTAGCTCTGAAAAAATATTTCAGCGTCTAGCAGTGTGTGGGACTTGTTCTATTAGTCCATCTATACTGACCTCCATCAGATTGCAAATTCAATATAATTTTTTTCTGCATCTAGCTCTGTAGAAATATTTCAGCTTCTAGCAGTGTGTGGGACTTGTTCTATTAGTCCATCTATACTGAACTCCATCAGGTTGCAAATTCAATATAATTTTATTCTGCATCTAGCTCTGAAAAAAAATTTAGGCTTCTAGCAGTGTGTGGGACTTGTTCTATTAGTCCATCTATACTGACCTCCATCAGGTTGCAAATTCAATATAATTTTTTTCTGCATCTAGCTCTGAAAAAATATTTAGGCTTCTAGCAGTGTGTGGGACTTGTTCTATTAGTCCATCTATACTGACCTCCATCAGGTTGCAAATTCAATATAATATTTTTCTGCATCGAGCTCTGAAAAAATATTTTGGCTTCTAGCAGTGTGTGGGACATGTTCTATTAGTCCATCTATACTAACCTCCATCAGGTTGCAAATTCAATCTAATTTTTTTCTGCATCTAGCTCTGAAAAAATATTTAGGCTTCTAGCAGTGTGTGGGACTTGGTCTATTAGTCCATCTATACTAACCTCCACCAGGTTGCAAATAAAAAATAATTTTTTTCTGCATCGAGCTGTGAAAAAATATTTAGGCTTCTAGCAGTGTGTGGGACTTGTTCTATTAGTCCATCTATACTGACCTCCATCAGGTTGCAAATTCAATATAATATTTTTCTGCATCTAGCTCTGAAAAAATATTTCAGCTTGTAGCAGTGTGTGGGACTTGTTCTATTTGTCCATTTATACTGACCTCCTTCTGGTTGCAAATTCAATATAATTTTTTTCTGCATCTAGCTCTAAAAAAATATTTCAGCTTCTAGCAGTTTGTGGGACTTGTTCTATTAGTCCATCTACACTGACCTCCATCAGGTTGCAAATTCAATATAATTTTTTTCTGCATCTAGTACTGTAGAAATATTTCAGGTTCTAGCAGTGTGTGGGACTTGTTCTATTAGTCCATCTATACTGACCTCCATCAGGTTGCAAATTCAATCTAATTTTTTTCTGCATCTAGCTCTGAAAAAATATTTAGGCTTCTAGCAGTTTGTGGGACTTGTTCTATTAGTCCACCTATACTGACCTCCATCAGGTTGCAAATTAAATCTATTTTTTTTCTGCATCTAGCTCTGAAAAAATATTTAGGCTTCTAGCAGTGTGTGGGACTTGTTCTATTAGTCCATCTATACTGACCTACATCAGGTTGCAAATTCAATATTATATTTTTCTGCATCGAGCTTTGAAAAAATATTTAGGCTTCTAGCAGTGTGTGGGACTTGTTCTATTAGTCCATCTATACTAACCTCCATCAGGTTGCAAACACAATCTTATTTTTTTCTGCATCTAGCTCTGAAAAAACATTTAGGCATCTAGCAGTGTGTGGGACTTGGTCTATTAGTCCATCTATACTAACCTCCACCAGGATCCAAATTAAAAATATTTTTTTTCTGCATTGAGCTCTGAAAAATATTTAGGCTTCTAGCAGTGTGTGGAACTTGTTCTATTAGTCGATCTATACTGACCTCCATCAGGTTGCAAATTCTATATAATTTTTTTCTGCATCTAGCTCTGAAAAAAAATTTCAGCTTGTAGCAGTATGTGGGACTTGTTCTATTAGTCCATCTATATTGACCTCCATCAGGCTGCAAATTCAAGATAATTTTTTTCTGCATCTAGCTCAAAAAAAATATTTCAGGTTCTAGCAGTGTGTTGGACTTGTTCTATTAGTCCATCTATACTGACCTCCATCAGGTTGCAAATTCAATCTAACTTTTTTCTGAATCTAGCTCTGAAAAAATATTTAGGCTTCTAGCAGTGTGTGGGACTTGTTCTTTTAATCCATCTATACTGACCTCCATCAGGTTGCAAATTCAATATAATTTTTTTCTGCATCTAGCTCTGAAAAAATATTTAGGCTTCTAGCAGTGTGTGGGACTTGTTCTATTGGTCCATCTATACTGACCTCCATCAGGTTGCAAATTCAATATAATATTTTTCTGCATCGAGCTCTGAAAAAATATTTCAGCTTCTAGCAGTGTGTGGGACTTGTTCTATTAGTCCATCTATACTGACCTCCATCAGGTTGCAAATTCAATATAATTTTTTTCTGCATCTAGCTCAGAAAAAATATTTCAGCTTGTAGCAGTGTGTGGGACTTATTCTATTAGTCCATCTATACTGACCTCCATCAGGTTGCAAATTCAATATAATTTTTTTCTGCATCTAGCTCTGAAAAAATATTTAGGCTTCTAGCAGTGTGTGGGACTTGTTCTATTAGTCCATCTATACTGACCTCCATCAGGTTGCATATTCAATATAATTTTTTTCTGCATCTAGCTCTGAAAAAATATTTCAGCTTGTAGCAGTGTGTGGGACTTGTTCTATTAGTCCATCTATGCTGACCTCCATCAGGTTGCAAATTCAATATAATATTTTTCTGCATCGAGCTCTGAAAAAATATTTAGGTTTCTAGCAGTTTGTGGGACTTGTTCTATTAGTCCATCTATACTAACCTCCACCAGGTTGCAAATTCAATCTAATTTTTTTCTGCATCTAGCTCTGAAAAAATATTTAGGCTGCTAGCAGTGTGTGGGACTTGTTCTTTTAGTCCATCTATACTGACCTCCATCAGGTTGCAAATTCAATATAATTTTTTTCTGCATCTAGCTCTGAAAAAATATTTCAGCTTGTAGCAGTGTGTGGGACTTGTTCTATTAGTCCATCTATACTGACCTCCATCAGGTTGCAAATTCAATTTAATTTTTATCTGCATCTAACCCAACCAATTCTTTTGGCCTAATACCACAGTTTGGCCACTCAGCTCTGCTCCGTTCACATCCATTGTTTTTTTGTGCAAACAACTGCAGATTTGTGATTTAGTTAACCACCAAAATGAGTGGAAAAAGGCCTGCTGCTGATGGAAAGGGGAATAGGCGTGTTGGGAAGGGGAAAAAAGGTTGTGTCCGTGGGGTAGGTGTTAAAGCAACAGTAACATCTGGAGAAGAAATACCATCTTCCAGGCAAACTAAAATGTCTACTTCTTTTAGCGGACAATGTGATAAGATCCCTTTCTTACGGCCACGCCAATCGCTACAGATTCCAGATGAGGCACAAAAACAGCAGGTGCTTCAACGGATATCAAGTGCTCCTTTAAGTGGGCTCTCCTCCACCTCAACTTCATCATCACAAATACTCCAGTCCTCAGAGGTGTCACCAGAATCGCACTTGATTCCTCACAGCTCCCAAGTCTCCAGCTGCCCATCTGAGTATGGGGTAGAACAGATGGTTGAGTCTGCAGAGCTGTTTACTCATACTATAGCCTGGGAATCAGAGGTCGGCTCCAGAGCTTCTGTGAATCCAGACGAGGAAATGATCTGCACTGATGCCCAGAATCTTTATGAGTCGGATCCAGGACCAGACACAGAAGGTTCTGACCATAATGTAGACCCTCGATCCCAAACTGTAACTCCTGTTGGTGGAGACAATGAGGAAGACGATGATGAGACTCAAAAACCTGATTGGAGCGACAACTTTAGTTTTTTGTCAGGGCAGGAACAGGTTGGCTCTGAGGACGACGGGTGTGATAACGCACAGGGTGATGAAGATGAGGTTGGAGATTCCACTTACTGTCAACCCACAGTAGCCAAGAGATGAGGTCAGCAGAGGAGGTGGAGGAGGATACTAGTGACGACGAGGTCAGGTTGTGCCTTCCTGGACAGAGACGTAGTACTGGAAGCACGTCAACAACTGCATCCTCAAACACAACTCTGCCTCTGACCACAAGTGGGGTGGCTCTTCAGGTCGCATGGGTGCTAAGCCTTGCATAGCCTGGGCATTTTTTCAGATCGATAAATATGACCCAACTCGTGTTATCTGTAACATTTGTCAGCAAAAGCTAAGTAGAGGCCAAAAAATACATAGTTTGAGTACTTCATGCATGAACCGGCACATGGACATGAGGCATAAGTTGCAGTGGGAAGCTAACTGTGCTACAATGTGGCCTAGCCGGCCGGGTTTACCACCGTCTGCCACATCGTGTGCATCCGCGGCCTCTTCATCCTCTGTGACTGGGGGGACAGCAGTCACACCTGTTTTGGGACGCAGACCTGCCACCTCTTTACCCGCAACAGCCAGCATGATTGGCAGGTCATCATTTTCTTTGGAGGTGGTAACACCAGCTGGTGATGAGTGCTGTCCGACATCGATAGCACCACCTTTGGATCAAGGCAACCTAACATGTCCGCCTGCATCTTCCTCACAGACCGGCAGTTTGCCGGGGACACCCTTCTCAACCCCGTCTAAGCACAACAGCCAGCCCTCGGTCCCTCAGATGTGGACAAGTAAAAGACCATTTTCTCCTAGCCATGAGAAAGCTAAGAGGTTGAATTTCACCATCTGCAAGCTCTTGGCTACAGAAATGCTTCCTTTCCACCTGGTGGACACAGACGATTTTTGAGACCTTATGTCCGTCGAAGTGCCCCAGTACCAGATGCCCAGTCGGCACTACTTCTCAAAGAAACGGTGTGCCTGCGCTCCACCAGCATGTCGCACACAACATCACCGCTTCTTTGAGAAACTCTGTGTGTGACAGGGTGCATTTCACCACAGACACTTGGACGAGTAGGCATGGACAGGGGCATAACATGTCGCTGACTGGGCACTGGGTAACTATGGTGAAAGCAGGACAAGGGGCTGCTGTCCAAGTCTTGCCGTCCCCACGATTTGTTCGTCAATCCTCTTTATCTCAAAGTTCCTCCACTGCTTCTGCCTCCTCAACCTCCTCTCGGTCCTCCACCTGCACCCAAAGCCTGTCTGGTCATGCCACAAGCTTTCTAACTGTGCAGAAGGGATCCTGCACACCTCCTTACTATGCTGGCAGCAGGGCTTAACGTCATCAGGCAGTTTTTACATTGAAATGTCTGGGAAATGTGAGTCACACAGCTGAGGAGTTGTGGTCAGCTCTGGAGAACCAGTTTCATGAATGGTTGTCTCCACTGGACCTGAAACCAGGGAAGGCCGTGTGCGACAATGCTGCAAACCTGGGTGCGGGCCTTCTCCGGGGCAATGTCACACACGTGCCTTGTATGGCTCACGTGTTGAACCTGGTTGTCCAGCAATTTTTAGTCCACTATCTCCGACTAGATGGCCTTCTGCAGAGGGCACGGTCGCTGTGTGCTCACTTCCGCTGTTCGCATCCCGCAGCTCAGCGACTTACATCTCTACAGAAGTCGTTGGGCCAGCCACTTCACCGGCTATAATGCGATGTGCCTACCCGGTGGAATTCAACTCTGCACATGTTGCAGCGACTGTGGCAGCACCGACAAGCCCTGGTGAAATACGTTCTGACGTACAGCCTGGGCCATCGAGATCCAGAGGTGGGGAAAATCACGCTGGAGGAGTGGTCTCAGATCAGGGACCTATGCACCATTCTGCACAGTTTTTAAATGGCGACAAAGATGTTTAGTGCTGACGATGCCATTATCAGCATGACTATTCAGGTGATTTACATGCTGGAGCACATGTTAAACAGAATTCGGAGTCCGGTGGTGGCACAAGAGGAGGTGGAGGTAGTAGAGGAGGAGGAGTTGTATGCGGAAGGGCTAACATCTGCAAGGTCTAAACGGTCGGCCGCACCAAGGCGGCAGGCATGTGAGAGTGGGAGAGATGGTTTTACCAGGGCGCATGGTAGCAGCCAAACTAGTGAGGAAGGTGCAGGAGCCCAGGAAGAAGTGGAGGACGAACTGATAGAAGACTCATCAGATGAGGGAGACCTTGATCACATTTCTGTTGTGCGAGGTTGGGGGGAGAGGACAGAGGAAGGAAGCATTATTGTTACCTTGCCAACAACACAACAGGGACTTGGTACTCCTGGATGCACAAGACACATGAGTGCCTTCTTGCTGCACTACTTGCAACATTACCCTCGAATTGTGAGAATTAGAAATAATCCTGACAACTCGGTGGCCACACTGTTAGATCCCCGGTACAAAAGTAAATTTGCAGAAATTATTCCTGCCATAGAAAGGGATGCACGCATGCAGGAGTATCAGCAGAGACTGTTGCAGAATCTTACATGTGCTTTACCACAAAACTCCAGTGGTGCACGTCGTGTTTCTCACAGTTCCAACTTGCCAACTGTGGGACCGTCGAGTGTTCAGCACTCAAACCATAACAGAAACACAGTATCTGCTGGTAACATCAATTTTGCGGAATCATTTCACCACTTTTTTAGCCCATTCTTTGCAAGGCCACAGGAGACAAGAAGTCTGACACATAGTCAACGCCTAGAGACGATGGTACAGGAGTATCTCCAAGTAAACATTGAAGCCATGACTGTGTCACTAGACCCTTGCTCTTTTTGGGCTTACAATCTGGATAAATGGCCGGAGCTCGCCACTTACGCCTTGGAGATCTTGTTATGCCCTGCAGCCAGCGTTCTGTCTGAACGTGTGTTCAGCTCTGCTGGTGGTGTGCTGACAGATAAGCGCACGCGGCTCTCCACTGATAATGTAGACAGACTCACGTTCATAAAGATGAACAAATCATGGATCCCAAATGACTTTTCTACCCCTGTGTCATCCTGGGGAGAGTAAAAGCTTGATGATTTGTTAAAATCACCTCACCAACCGTTTTAAGCTTTAAAATTACTAATCATGTTTATCTGTATCTTGGCTGGAAAATAATTTGGGCTTTGTAGCAGTGTGCAGTACTGATTCTATTAGGCCATCTATACTAAGCTCCACCAGATTTAAAATTACTAATCATGTTTATCTGTATCTTGGCTGGAAAATAATTTGGGCTTTGTAGCAGTGTGCAGTACTGATTCGATTAGGCCATCTATACTAAGCTCCACCAGATTTAAAATTACTAATCATGTTTATCTGTATCTTGGCTGGAAAATAATTTGGGCTTTGTAGCAGTGTGCAGTACTGATTCTATTAGGCCATCTATACTAAGATCCACAAGCTTTCAAATTAATAATAATTTTGTAGCTGCATCTATCCCGGAAAATAATTTCGGGTCTCCTAGATGCGCAAGACACATGAGTGCCTTCTTGCTGCACTACCTGCAACATGACCCTCAGATTGTCAGAATTCAAAGTAATCCTGACTACTGGGTTGCCACACTCTTAGATCCCCCACACTCTTCGATCAACCTTTTCATTTAATAAAGAACAAAAAAATGGTCATTTTTGAAATTATAAGCATTAGCAGGTTATTAAAAACTGAAATCAAACAGTTTTCAACTCAAAACTTTATTCTAGGTGATGTTACATTTGCACATAGGACCCCTTGTTCGAAAGGAGCTTCTGAACTCTATCTTCCATTGAATTTGTCAGGTTTTGGATGGTTTCTGCTTCAATTGTTTTGCATGAGGACAGAATACCCTCCCAGATCTGTTGCTTAGATGTGAACTGCCTCCCGCCATCATAGACACTCCTTTTGATGATGCTCCAGAGGTTCTGAATGGGGTTGAGGTCAGGGGAGCATGGGGGTCACACCATAAGTTTGTCCCCTTTTATGCCCATATCAGCCAGAGATGCAGATGTGTTATGTGCAGCATGAGACGGTGCATTATCATGCATGAAAATGATCTTGCTGTGGAATACACTGTTCTTCTTGAACCATGGTAGGAAGTGCTGTTTGAGAAACTCCACATACATTATGGAGTTCATCTTTACCCCTTCAGGGATCCTAAAGGGGCTGACAATCTCTCTCCCCATGATTCCAGCCCAAAACATTACTCCACCTCCTCCTTGTTTGCGCCGTAGCCGTGTTTGCAAGGGGTGTCCATCAACCAGCCATCCTCCACTTCATCCATCTGGACCATCGAGTGTTGCACGGCACTCATTGGTGAACAAAACAGTTTTGAAGTCAGTCTTCATGTATTGTTTGGCCCACTGCAGCCGTTTCTGCTTGTGTGCAGTGGATAGAGGAGTTCAACAGGATGGCTTACGCACAGCTGCAAACCTCTGAAGGACTCTGCATCTTGTTGTTCGGGGGACGTTGGAGGCACCAGCAGCTTCAAAAACTTGTCTGCTGCTATGAAAAGGCTTTTTTGCCGCTGCTCTTTTAACCTGACGTAATTGCCTGTAGGAAAGAGTCCTCAATTTGCCCTTATCAACCGTGGTCTGTATGGAGTTGTTCAATAAAGTGCCCAAAATTAAGATAACATAGATGGGAGAGGTCTCTATGAATAGGAATTCCTAAGTATTTGATACCCTGTGAGGGCCAGGCAAAGGGAAAGTTGGACTGGATGGAATCCTATATGGATTTGGGGAGGGAGACATCGAGGGCCTCAGACTTCGCTGCATTGATTTTAAAATTTGACCATGTAACAAAGTGATCTATTTCAGCCATAACAGCATGGATGGATATATGTGATTGAGTGATATATACTAGGACATCATCAGCAAATAGAGAGCACTTGTACTCGGTGCCTCCCACCTCAATCCACCTAATATTGGGATTATGGCGAATTGATGAGAGCAGGTGCTCCGTCACTAGGATGTATAAGAGAGGGGACAGAGGACATCCCTGCCTTGTCCAATTGGTGATTGTGAAAGGTGATGAAAATGTTCTGATGCACCCCCTGGGCCTTGGGACACCCGGAGCCGGACCCTTTTTGGTGGATGCTGGTGGTTGTAGTCTCCGTGGCGGCGACCCGGTTCTGTGGCTCAGGGCAGTCAAACCAGTGGCGGAACTATTTATGTGGTTTTGATGTTTAAATGTCCGACTACCCCACCCATGGAGTGCGCTCAGAGTGAACCGCTGCTGCAGGGCAGACCGCTGAGGCTGGTGTTGTGGGTGCAGCAGAGCATAGTATAACTCCCCACGGGAGGAGTATAGCCTTAGGGCAGTGTATGCGGAGGATGGGGGTGATGGTGCAGGGCAGCAGCAGTAACGACACGGAGTCAGTGATGCAGTCCAGGGCCTTTACTCACAGTTCTTATTATCCAGACCACTTCTGCAGGTAACGGCTGCCCATGTCGTACTGTGCTCACCAGGTGAGGGGCTCAGACAACTCCCAGATAACTTTGGAGCGCTTCACAGGACCCCCTTTGTGTGTCCTATGTTTGGCCTTTCTTACCAACGCTTCTGTCCGGCTGCCTCGGGCCTCCTCTTGGTAAAATTGGCGCCAGTTTCCCTGACCCTATGTGGTGCCTTCCTAGCAGGTGTAGCGAGGGCTGCGCCACATAAAATGTCACAGCCTCCGGTTTCTAGCTGAGGGTCGTTTCCCGCCTCCACTAGTTTCAGGGACCGGTCTCCCCCTTTGGCCTGTCCCCTCCACGCAGGTGGATTCGGGCGTGCGGTGGCGACTCGCCCGTCCTCACCCCTGGGATCCCTTCGTTCCTCATTCCTGGAGCCTTCTCCGCTCCTCTTCCTTCCTTCTCCCTCTTCCAGGCCTGGGCCTCTGTTACTAGGCCCGTCTCCGGAGCAGAGAGAACCCTTGCTCCCTGTCACTTCTACTCAGACTTCTCTGCACTGAACTAAGATGGTGCCCACCTTTTATACTCCCTTCTCAATGCACCCAGGAACTGCTTCCTCCCTGCTCCTGCACTACAGGGTTCCCCTTCCTCGGTGTTCCCTCCCCCCACTCCAGCCAGGGACAGGGACTGTTGTGCCCATCTCAGGGGCATATTGGTCGCCCTGCCCCACGGCAATGTGGTGTAATGCATGCAGGTGTCGGGGTCCTGATCCACACTCCATCTTTACCTGAGAGTGAGATATCACATCTCTGGGTGAGGTGCAATACCTCTGTAGCAACCGAGCACTCAGGGTGCTACAGTTCCATTTATCTTCAGCCTAGGTGACGTATTGCGATACAGGGCCGTGATTTTGGCTATAAAAGGGTCCCCTAGACCCCTACCCCAAGCTTTTTAAGAGAATAATATATGGCGTGCCAGGAGACTCTATGGAATGCTTTCTCAGCATCCAACGAGAGTATCTAATTACAAATTTTTAACTGCATCTAGCCCAGGAAATACTTTGTGCCTAGTAGCAGTGTCTGCTAGTCAGCGGATTATCCCAGCTGTTAAGCAAGCTACACCACCTGTAGTTTGGACACTTCATTTTTTCAAAGGAAATGCTTCGGGACCCCAGGAAACTCAGTGAAGAGCATCAGGAGGCACCCCAAGGCATAGGGACTGGGACTGGTGGTAGGAAGCCTTGCGGTGGACCGCCGAGCTCGATCCTTATAAAAGCTTTTTAACTGCAGCAGCTTTAGTGGATGCTACTGGAGCTGGAATTACGCGGCTGCTGGCATGAGACTTGCCCTCCAATAGATCCTTGTAAAAGGATTTAAAGTGTATTCATTCAAATTAGAGAGACAATTTAAATTAAAAAGCTTAGACCTGCCTCCACCACAGGGGGGCTCGCTTGACCCACCAGCGGACAGGCACCAGTATTGGGAGAGGGGGGCTGGCCGTCAGGGTCCACCGCAGCTCTGGCACAAACCCGGCGACACGGAGGTGGCACGGGCAGGAACGGACTGGCCGTGTCGGCTTCGCACTTTTTCGGTTTTAGAAGGGCATGACATGCCTATATCTGTGTCTCCCCCTCCTTTTACTCCTCCACCTCTTTTCTTTTCGCATGACTGTATGTACTTGTCACTTTTCCATGTGTTAGTTGTGTCTTCTGAGCAGTTTGTCAGCTTTTGGACACCTTTGAAGGTGTTTTCTATGTGTTTTTGTTTGCCTGCCATTGGTTTTAACGGTGTTCGAAGGTGTTCGACGAACAGTTCGGCAAACATACGGGTGTTCGACGAACCGAACCGAACTCGAACACTACGGGGGTGGCTCAACACTAGTCAATATCTATCACCATTGAATTATACAAGTTACTTACTCTACTCTGTGAACCTATTACGTTCGGCACTGAATTCACCTACTAATTCATAATAAATCTCATCTGAATCCATTATAGGAGTGAGCAACAACTTTATCTCCTCTGGTGGAGTCTCTGATCCGGGGTTACCCCTCATCATATACAGCCCTAATACTAACCTACGCTTTATCCTCCCTATTCAGGATCTCATCATCAATTATCTTATTATACTTTTCCATCCTCCAAAATGGTCCCAAATCTAAATCCACAAGCTCCAAAAACATTAAATCTGCACACAACATAAAAATGGGCTCTCAGAAAGAAAACCAGAGCCTTCTTCAAAACACTAGACACACTTCTCTCTTATCTACTTCAGAAGAATCCCCTAACTTGATTAGCCCTTTCAAATCCAGGTCTCCCTTAAAGAGACTAGATAACAACCCGGAGTCTTCCAGACAAAAACAATACTCCTGTTATGGTGGAGCCACCAAAATCCAACACACATCTTAATAACTCTATTAAATATGGCATAAACAAACAACATGTTTCTGCTACTGTTGATTAAATGTATTTTTCTGTATTGTCAAAGAGGAAGGAACCTGATGACCGAGAAGTCAAAAACTCTACCTGCCAGGGGTTTTCTGGGATTGAAGATGACGTCACCTCTCCCGCTCAAAGCCCGGATAGACACTGTCGTAGGCAAAATCAATTTACTTTTTCTTCCCAATCTTAAGATAATAAACTAAAATCCTCAGTTTTGAAGACATTAACTCTTCTGATAAAAACGCCTTCCCTTATGAGGGAATTGACAAAACTTTAAACAACAATATGGAACTAGGTTTTGAACTACAAGCAAATTATCTTCAATCCACTCTTAACACCATCACTCAGAGAATTGAAGCTAATGAAATAAGAATCACTTCCGTTGAAAAAAAAACAGACCATTTGTCAAAATTCCACCAAGATTTGCATCACAACATTTCTGAACTTAGATCTAAGCTGTCAGATCTAGAGGATCGTAACCAGAGAAATAACATCAAACTCCGAGGGATTTCTGAAAACATCTCACAAAATAATTTAACAAACTATGTCAAAGACCTATTTCATGAAACTATTCTGAGCTTTTCTGACCCAGACATGTCTATCGACAGAATCCATCGCCTACCTCATCCCCCGGGTCTTCATCCAGATTTCCCAAGAAATACCATTTTACAAATCCACTTTTTTGCCACCAAAGAGAAGATCCAAAATTTCATCAAATAGAATAAATCTTTCCCAGATCCATTCTCCCATATTAAATTGTTTGCGGATCTATCTAAAGACACTATAAACGCTGGGAAATCCTTCGGTGAAGTCACCTCTTCGCTGAGATCTTTGGAGGTTCCCTACAGGTGGGGCTTTCCTACTAAGCTCCTTGTTTTTATCAAAGGAAAGACTATACCCCTATTCAATGCAGGAGAAGGCATCAAATTTATTTCTTCATTAAAATCGGTCTCTCCAACCAGAGTGAATCACTGAGTGAGACATTGATTTTTTTTAGGACTTCCTCACCATCATTTATAAACATTTTAGGTATTGATAACACCCTTCATGTCATTGCTAACCTTTGACAATCCACTATGTTTCCTCACTTGTTGAACTCTGCATTCAAGACCTAGTCTCTGACTTGAAACATTGCAGTTAGATATTTTTTGTTACACAGCTCTTTAATGTAATTTTAGCTATATGTTGTTTGTATTTTTCTCTATTTCAAATTACATTACAAGGCTTCCGAAAAGTTATTGGGATGTCCCTCGCAGACCTCTTCACTGAACTTTCCCCCACCAAGAGGAACGATCCTTTTGTTTGGCAGTTCTCCTCCAGAAGAACTTCTTCTGCTATGTTTGTTCCCTTTTAAATATCATAAGTAAGACTTTATAGTTCATATTTCAATAAATTTCTATTGTAGACCGTGACTGCTGTGACTTACTGCGGTGTCACTCTACGATTCAGAACCTGTTTGTTCTACAGTCTGAGACTTCGCTGTTCTTCACAGCACTTACTGCCTATATTCTATCTCTTAGTTAGACTTAATTTTGCTTGGTTCCATCATTATTTAATTAATATCCTCTTACTTATAAATACATTCCACCCCGTCATGAGTACCAATTTTCTCTCATACAATGTCAGAGGCCTAAACAGTCCCATGAAAAGGTTCACAAATTGGAGAGAGATCAAAAATAGCCGTGCCGACATAATTTGCCTTCAAGATACCAAATTTAGTAAATCTAACCACCCATCTTTCCATGAAATACACTTTTCCCATATTTTTAAAGCTCTCAGTGATAATAAAAAAGCAGGAGTTATTACAATTATAAAGAACACTATCCCTTTCAAATTGATAGAGGAACTAGGGGATGACTTTGGTAGATTCCATATAATAGTTTGTTATCTTAATAATTGCCCATGCACAAGTGTTAATATCTATGCCCCTAACAAAAGAATTTTCAAATTCCTGGATAAACTTATTAAAAAAATTCAACTAATAAGAAAAGGCGATCTAATTTTACTTGGTGACTTTAATATAGTACCTGATTGCTTTATTGACTCCTCCTCTTCCAAAAGACAATCCGCCCCTAGCCTAAATTACTGGTTGACAAGAAATGAGTTTTTTGATGTCTTTCGATGTATCAACTCATCTTCAAGAGAATACACACATTTCTCTGATGTCCACAACTCCTCTTCTGGAATGGATTTACTGCTTACCGACACCTTCTCTATTTCCAAATTTGTAGAGGTCTCAATCCTACCAAAATCCATCTCTGATCACTCCCCAGTTTTGGGAAAAATTCAAATTGTTCCTAATCTACTAAACAAACAATTATGTAACTCTTCCCTCTTACATTTCCCCTCCTATAAATCTGAAATTGAATCATCTATTAAACAGTATTTTATTGAAAACACCTCCAATGAAGTAAGCCCGTTCCATATCTGGAACGCTCATAAGACGTTTATAAGAGGTATCCTGAGGAAATTGTCCTCCATTCACAAGAAGAAATACAGAAAAAAAAATTCCTATTTACAAACCCAATTAAATGTTAAAATAGCCTCACAATCTATCTTAGCCTTCCCCCTCGCCCACCCTTCAATAAGAAATAATTACACTCAGACAAGAACTCAAAAAAGAACTCTTTTCCTCATACGATACATACGTCAAATCATGTAAATTGAAATCTTATTATTCCCTTAACAAACCATCTAAATTCTTGTCCCAGGGAATTAAACATACCAGAATCAACCAAAGAATTGATTGAATCCTATCTCCATCAGGCAAAATTAAATATCATCCTAAAGATATTGCTGAATCACTCACCAAATATTACTCAAACGTATATAATCTTGATTCTGACCCTTCCATTAAACCCCCAAACGAGGAATCCATTAACAACTTTCTCTCCAGTATTAATCTCCCTAAAATCAATCCATTAGACCTAGAATCTCTTAATCTTCCCTTCTCAACTGATGAAATTCTAGCCACAATACAAAAACTCAAATCTATGAAGTCTCCTGGTCCTGACGGATTCAACAATGAGTACTATAAAAATTTTGGCACCCTCCTTGCTCCTCATCTTGCAACAGTGTTTAATTTGGCCTCGGCTCAGGGCTCCTTTCCAACAGAAATGCTGGAAGCTACAATCATTCTCATCTACAAATCTAAAGGAGATCCTGACCAGGTTAAAAATTAGAGACCAATCTCTGTAATTAATTCCAACTAGTGATGAGCGAGCATGCTCACTACTGCTCGGTGCTCGCCCGAGCATCTCACTGCTCGAGATGGTCGGCGCTCGGGTTGACCGGGCGGGAACTCGGGCCCCCTCCCTGCATGTTTGGCGCTCTTTAGAGAGCCAATGAACATGCAGGGATTGCCTTCCATGCACTGTAATGCCGCAGCCATATTGGTTGTGGGCATTAGAGTGATTGGCTGGCCGCACAGCTTCATCAGGTCTATATCAGACCAGGCACCGCCATGCTCGTCACAGTCACTCCGGATCAGACAGTGTAGGGAGAGCTGCTGCTGCGTTATGGAGAGATTTGAGTGTGTATTAGGTAGTGTGGGGAGAAAAAACATACATTACACATATCCATCTTACCAAACAGTTCTTCTGAGGACTAATCCATCTGCAGAGATATCAGGCAGGCAGGGTGTATAGGCAGGCAGTGTATATAGCAGACTGCAGTGCATATAGCACAAGAGGCTCAATTCCAATTCTGCCTTCTGCTGCTGTTAGATATTTCTATACAAAGGCCCAGGTCTCAGGGGCCAGGAATACTTTTCTATGGATCTTAATTCTCATTATTTGCTTAAAAAGCAATCCAGAGAACACCGTTTTTTCTGCGCCATTTGCTTGTTGGCACTGCAGAATACAGCCAGGTCCTTTCCATATTAGAGTGCTAGAAATCCAGCTATTGAAAACTGTGTTTTCTCTGTCAAAGGGATCACATATACGTTGTCAGAAAATACTGCCATTTCTGGCCTCCATTAAAAATTTTCTTTAGTGTGTCAGTGAAGCAATTCACAGCAGTTTGCTGTTCAAACTACTTACCTACAGGCCAGGATTTTAAAACTCTGTTTTCTCCATCACACGGATCACATATACGTTGTCAGAAAATACTGCCATTTCTGGCCTCCATTAAAAATTTTCTTTAGTGTGTCAGTGAAGCAATTCAAAGCAGTTTGCTGTTCAAACTACCTACCTACAGGCCAGGTATTTAAAACTCAGTTTTCTCTGTCACATGGATCACATATATGTTGTCAGAAAATACTGACATTTCTGGCCTCCATTAAAAATTTCCTTTAGTGTGTCAGTGAAGCAATTCACCGCAGTTTGCTGTTCAAACTACTTACCTACAGGCCAGGTATTTAAAACTCTGTTATCTCCATCACACGGATCACATATAAGTTCGCTCCAAACTCAGTCATTTGTGAGCGTGGAAGATACTGTCCTCCATTTAAAATGGGCAAGGCACATGGCAAGGGATGGGGAACTGGACGTGATGGTAATGGTGCATGCAGAGGCCGAGGACAAGGCCATGGGCAAGCCGAAATTGTGCCACAACAAACACCCACATCTTCTCACCTGACCTTCCTGTCCCAATTTCTAGGGGACCGCAGCCCACCACTATTGAACCCAGAGCAGTGTCAAAAGGTTGTTGGTAGGATAGCGGATAATGCTTCCAGTCACTTAGCCACCACCACCACCACCCTGTCTTCCACACAGTCAAGTCTCAGTAGCCTTGAGTCTGGACCGCATATTCCTCACCCTGATCCTCCTTCCTCCCACCATGCCGAGTACCCAGAGACAACTGATCCCACACTTGGACACTCTGAAGAGCTGTTCACTTTTCCATTTATAGATTCGGGCCTCTCGCCCGGTTCACTTGAAGGGGGGCAAGAGGAGATCGCGTGTAGCAATGCCCAAATATTTGAGCAGCCACGGTCACACAAAAGCGACGGTGGGAAAGTGTCACAAGAGGTGAATGATGATGAGACACAATTGCCAGAAAGTCAGGAGGAGGACCAGGGTGTGGAAGTGGAAGACGAGGTGGTGGATGATATAGTAACTGACCCAACCTGGCAGGAGGACATGCAGAGCGAGGACAGCAGCACACAGGGGGAGGGAGGCAGAGCACCCCAACAGGCAGGAAGAAGCAGTGTGGTGGCCGAAGACAGAAGGCAGGTAACCATTCCTCGTAACACCAACACGAAGGAAGTTGCCAGTACAACTGTTAGGTCTTCCCGAGTCTGGTTGTTTTTTAAAGACACTGCCGATAACCCCAAAAAGGCCATTTTCACCACCGGCCAGGCCAGCATCAGCAGGGGTGGCAAAACAACCAGCCTGACCACCACCAGCATGATCAGGCACATGGCAGTAAAGCAACCGACTTTGTGGGCCGAACCCCAGGGTCCAGGAACAGTGTCTTCGGGTGGCACCATTGCTTCTTCCGCTGTTGTGCATGCAAGCCAATCCTCTGTCCATGGTGCATGCGAAGATGCCTCCTGCCCTGCACCTGTCATTGCACACTCTTAAGTAGCAGCATCAGGAAGAACGTCCATGTCCTCGTCCCAGCGCAGTGTTGTCCATACCCCAATCCTTGGAACGCAAGCGCAAATATGCAGCCAATGCCCCACAGGCGACATTACTAAATTCTCACATTTCACGACTGCTTGCGCTCGGAATGTTGCCTTTTATGCTCATGGAGAAAGAAGCATTCCGCAACCTGATGGCGACGGCCATCCCTCGGTACTCGGTCCCCAGCCGCCACTATTTCTCCCGGTGTGCCGTCCCCTCATTACACAAGCACATGTCCCAAAACATTAGCCGTGCCCTCAACAATGCAGTTACCGGGAAAGTCCACCTAACCACAGACATGTGGACAAGTGCTTCTGGGCAAGGACGGTACATCTCGCTGACGGCACACTGGGTTAACATAGTGGAAGCCGGGACTCAGTCAGATCTTGGGACGGAACACATACACCCGACGCCAAGGATTGCGGGCCCTAGGTCAATGAGGGTTGTCCCCACGGTCTACAGCTCCTGCACCTCATCCTCCTCAGCCTCCTCCTCCTCTTCAGCCTCCATCTCTGAAATGACCATGTCAGGACTGCGAATATTTTTAATTACATTTTGGCCATTTTTGCCCTCTTTCAAGATGGTGTCTTTAGTCTCATGTGCCCATTGTCTTCCTGCTTTATAACTCCACCCCAGCCTCTAATCAGTGCTAGAGTATTCTGCTTGTGACCAGTTCCTGGAGGTTTCCTAGTTTCCTGCTCTGCCCTGCAGACCTGTTGGATCTTCTGTTACCTGCTCTCAGAGACTCTGCTGCATTCAGTTGTTACCAGTATTCCTCCTTCTCCTGGCTGCTCCTGCTGCTACCTCTGAGCCTCAGTCTTCACCTGCATTCTGCTAACAAGTAAGCTGGTATCTGCTCTGTCTCAAATGCATTAGATAGTTGCAGAGCACGGGACTGTGCTGCACTATCAGGGACTTCCTACCCATGCCTCCCTGGATAATCTAATATATATATTGTATGGACTCCCTTGCATGGACTTGATAAAGACTTCCTTGTTTTCTAGCATCCTCTAGTGTGAACAATGCTTTACAAACTTCTCTGCTAATTGCATTTTCCCCAGAGTGTTTATGGACTTTGAGTTTTCATCTGCACTTGTTTGAAACACTGTTTGTTTGTAATATAAACTTGACACCTATAAATTGTGTTCTGTTGTATCATTGTTCCACGCAAAGAGACTCCTGTGGTATCCATTATAATTATTACAGGATACTCTAGCCAAAAATAAGGAGTCTGCTGGAACAATGTCTGCAGAAAGCAAATTAGAGCAGGTGTATTCCATAATTAGATCTCTTCAGAAGGAGGTGGAAGGTCTGCAAAAGAAACTTGGAGGCATTGAACGTAATGAACAAGCATTTGGACAAACTTTACAGGACTTAAATACCCAAATGGTGGCCCAGGAAAACAAACTTGCGGGCTTGGACTCCCAGTACGGACGGGCTTTCCAGGACATTAGTACTCAAGGCGGCACAAGTGACTTTACCTTCTGGGATACCGCCACCAGCTAGCTAAGTTGCCACCTAACCACCTAAGTTGCCTCCGTTCTGATTTAATGGTGAACGTGACAAATTTCGTGGCTTTGTGAATCAGTGTATGCTATATTTTGATGTACATGCTGACCGCTTCCTTACTGATAGATCTCAGCTATTGTGTGTAATTATGCTGCTGATCTCACGAGCACTCGCCTGGGCGAATCCGATGATCGAGTCTCGTGATCCACGGTTAAATAATTTGGATGATTTCTTAGCCGCTATGGCATTAATGTTTGATGATCCTAACCGCCGTGCAACCGCTGAGTCTGCTTTACTATCTTTATGCCAGGGTAAACGTTCTGTTATTGAATATGCTACTGAATTTAGGAGATTAGCGGTAGATACCAATTGGGACATTTATGCACAATTACCTATTTTTAAGAGAGGTCTGTCTAGCATTGTAAAAGATGAATTGGCCTGCTCTGAGTCACCACAAGAGCTAGAAAACTAAACTATGTTACTATGTTACCACTTTCTAATCAACTGTCCCAAGCGGCCTAACAAGGTGTTAGCAGCGGTAGGAGAGTATGATAACACTGATGATGAAACTGACATCTCTGAATGTAGCCTGCCATTAAATGCTGTATTCCACTCTCTCTCTATGACTACACCTCCCAAGGAGTTGAAGGAAAAGAACTCTCACTGTTCACTCCCTATTAAGATCCTGTGTTCAGGGCAGTGGATTTCCAGTGCAGCCATGATTGACTCTGGTGCAGGAGGCAACTTTATGGACATTACATTTGCCAAAAAACATGGTATTGAGTTACAGCGAAGATACTCTCCAATTACCATGGAAACAGTGGATGGGTCACCTTTAATCTCCGGGCCTGTGGATCAGGAGACTGTACCTCTTAAGATTTTGTTGGAGCCTAATCATCAGGAGCAACTTTCTTTCTTGTTAATTTCTTCTCCTCATTTCCCTGTGATTTTAGGCATCCCTTGGTTGCGGTTGTGACGTCTCTACTCGGAAGCCCTTTTCTTTACACTGGGAGATGGGGGACTCGGAGTCGGGTCCTTTGATGGAGAGATGGGGTGCAGCCATGGCCCAGACCCGACCCATGCTCAGGGCCGTCACAATAAAAGGATGGTGTGGGCTTATCCGGGTTGAGTGGCTGATTCCGACTACGCCACCTGTGGCACCTGGTGAAGGCCACCAGCGCCGCTGCAGTCCGCTGAGGCTTGGTGTTCTGGTGGCCATCGTTATTACTACTCCCCACAGGCGGAGCAAGGCCTCAGGGCAGAGAGACAGGATGGAGGGGGTAGTAGTAGAGAAGACCGTGTGCTGCGTCGTGCGGTGTAGCGCAGAATGAAGAGTCCGGAGGCCATAGGGGTGAACTTCCAAGGCTTTACTCACATAAGAGATGGTAGAAGGAAGGCGACTCCCTGCTCCCCACGGAGTTCTGCGGTCACCAGGAACGGGGGTCCGACAACCTCCGAGCAAGTCCAGCGTTCACTCAGGACCCCGCAACAGAGTTTTCCTAACCTACAGACCGTATCTTTTCCTGTCTGTGTGTGTGTAGATAGGCCGGGTCTCCCTCTGAACTCCTCTCAGAAAAAGGGCACGGGTAGCAGTTCCGCTCCTTCCGATACCCGCTGGGATCCTCAGGGCCTAACGGGCTTTCCCGACCAGGACATGGAGTAGCAAGGTCGGGTGTCGGGGCCGGTACCCCTCTTGCAGCTGGACTCCCACTGAATATATCAGGTTGGCGAGGACAGGTGGCGTACACCGCTCCGTCTGCATCCTCCCCGGGATCCATTTGCCGTGGAGCTACACTCTTAAGCTCCGGGCCCTCTTGGTCGTGGTCCTTGATCGGGTTGAGACATACATTATCTGCAACCTGCTCCTCGACCCAAGGCCAAGGTACGAGGGCCGTGTCTCCATCCGCTGCAGGTCCACACAGGATCCACGTTCAGGGTGGGAGATCACAGTACCAAGACAGTCAAAGACCTGACTAACTAGAACCAAGCTAGAAAAAGGACTAAGAACCAAGATGGCATTTTATTATATATGAAATTTACAGTGTCTCTAAAATGTGAGTCCTCCACCCTCACCCACTAACTGGTTCCCCTAACTCTTGGTTCCCCAGTCTCCTTGTAACCAGGAGGGTAGCACCTAGTGCATTCTAGCCCCCTCTGGTGGAGAAATGTGGTGTTGGATGTAAAGGTTGGGTCCTGACCATCACACTGTTCTTACCTCAGAAGAGGAACACTACACTCCATTAGAGAAGTGCAGCATCCCTGTGGCGGTCGAACCCTCAGGGGCGCCACACTTTCTCAGAACCCGACTATCAACTGGGAGACCAAGGAGATTATCTTTCCGACTAGGAGCAACCCAGCGATAACTGAAGCTGTCCCTGAGTCCACCGATACAAAATCTACTGTACAGGTATCCACTTTACCTTCAGTGTATAATGCATTCTCTGACATCTGTGACAAGAAGAAAGCAAATCAGCTTCCTCCACAAAGGCATTATGACTGTCCCATTGAGCTGCTTCCTGGGGCGGCTATTCCTTTTAGCAACGTATATCCTTTGGCAGCACCTGAACTTCAAGCCTTGAAGGAGTATATTGATGAAAGTCGGGCCAAAGACTTTATACGTCCTCCTTCCTCACCAGCAGGGGTGCCTATATTTTTTGTAAAAAAGAAGGATGGGACCCTAAGACCCTGTATTGACTATCGGGAACTCAATAAGGTAACCATACGGAATCATTATCCTTTGCCTTTGATTCCAGAATTATTGGAAAGAGTCCGCCATGCCAAGGTGTTCTCTAAACTAGATCTTCGTGGGGCTTATAATTTGGTGCCTATTCGTTCCGGTGATGAATGGAAGACAGCATTCAGATGCCGGTATGGACACTTTGAATATCTTGTAATGCCCTTCGGGCTTTGTAATGCCCTTCGGGCTTTGTAATGCCCCTGCGACATTTCAACATCTTGCTAATGACATTTTTAGAGATTTATTGGATCAGTTTGTGGTGATCTATTTGGACGATATTTTAATTTTTTCTGACTCTCTACAGGAACATGAAGAACATGTCAAAACTGTTTTGATACGTCTGAAAGAGAACCATCTGTATATTAAGCCGGAGAAGTGTGAGTTCCATCGTTCTGAGATACAGTTTTTAGGCTATGTCATCTCTCCTCAGGGGCTGAACATGGAATCTGGTAAGATTCAGGCAATCCTTGACTGGCCAGTACCCAGGAACGTTAAAGAGGTCCAACGTTTTATTGGTTTTGCAAATTTCTATAGACGTTTTATTGGAAATTTTTCTGACATTGTCCGTCCCATTGCTTCCTTGAAAAAGAAGGAAAAGCCCTTTAAGTGGTCATCACAGGCTCAAGGGGCTTTTGATCGACTTAAGGCTTGTTTCACCTCAGCACCGCTGTTGATCCACCCAGACCCAGCACATCCGAACATTGTGGAGGTGGACGCTTCTGATAATGCGTTAGGGGCCATTCTCTCGCAAAGAACTGGAGAGAAGAGTCTGCTACACCCTTGTGCTTTCTTTTCCCGTAGACTTACTTCAGCTGAGAATAACTATGATGTGGGAGACAAGGAACTGCTAGCTATTATTTTAGCTTTCAAAGAATGGAGGCATCATCTGCAAGGAGCAACACAACAGATCGTAGTGCTGACTGACCATCGCAATTTGGAGTTTCTCAGATCTGCTCGATGTCTTTCTCCTCATCAGGCTCGTTGGAATCTATTTTTAAATCAATTTAATTTTGTTATTTCGTACCGTCCAGGTTCTCATAATGGGAAGGCTGATGCTTTATCCCGAATCCATGCTGCAGACTCCGTACCTGGAGCCCAATCCAAGACCATTCTATCCAATGCCAACTTCATCGGAGTTATCCACGATCAGGACTTGTGGAAGGAGTTCAAGGAGGCCTATAACGGTGATGTATTTCTGGCCAATCCACCTGTTGATATTAATCTTGTCCTTAAGGGTGGCATGTGGTTCAGGGATCGACGTATCTACGTCCCTGAGGCCGTTCGTCTGCAGAACCTCAAGTTGGTCCATGACTCCAAGGTGGATGGTCACAGGAGGGTACAGAAGACACAAGAGTTCCTAAGCTGATTTTTCTGGTGGCCGACTTGCCTGAAGGATACTAAGGACTATGTTCTCTCTTGTGAGGTATGTGCTCATTATAAGACTCCTCGTATGTCACCTACGGGTCTTCTTCAACCATTACCTGTTCCGTCCCGCCCATGGGGGTCTATCTCAATGGACTTCATTGTGGAGCTGCGTACATTAGGTGGCATGAATACGATCCTGGTGGTAGTGGATCGCCTGACTAAAGCCGCTCATTTTGTTCCTTGCCCCGGTCTTCCCTCAGCTAAGGATACAGTGAACTTGGTTTACAGAATGTTTTTCAGCTGCATGGGGTCCCGGATTAAATCATCTCTAACCGTGGAGTGCAGTTTACCTCAAGATTCTGGAAGGAGTTTTGCTCTGCACTCAATATTAATGTCTGTCTTTCTTCCGCTTATCACCCCCAGATGAACGGTCAAACCGAGCGTACCAAACAGACCTTGGAACAATATCTACGATGATATGTCAACCATCTTCAGGATGATTGGTTGGAGTTACTTCCATTAGCTGAATTCTCATATAACAATTCTCAGAGTGCCTTCACTAAGTTCACACCTTTCTTTGCCCATCTGGGTTACCATCCGAGTATCTTACCTAGGTCTCCGATTAATGCTCCGGTTCCAGCTGTAGAGGAGACGCTGACTGCGATGAGGCAAAATCTGGAGGTTCTGAAGGAATCTTTGACCTCAGCTCAGGAACATTACAAGAAATCGGCTGATAGATTCCGCAAACCGGCACCCATGTTCAAGGTAGGAGATTCCGTGTGGTTATCCACTAAAAATCTGAAGTTGATCGTTCCTTCATAGAAACTTGGACAGAAATTCATCGGCCCTTTCAAGATCAAGGGTATTGTGAGCTCTGTGGCCTGCCGTCTGAAGTTGCCTAGGACTATGAAGGTACACCCAGTTTTCCATGTTTCTTTACTAAAGTCTGTATCTGCTAATACCTTCCAGGGACATGTTGTGCCATCTCCGCAGCCTGTGGTGATTGATGGGCAGGAACAATTTGTCGTGGAAGAGATTATTGATTCTACGTTTCGCAGGAAAAGGCTCCAATATCTGATAAGATGGCAGGGGTCTCCCCCTGAAGAAAACTCTTGGGAACCTGTGGAAAACATCAATGCCCAAAAGAAAATTTCTCGTTTCCATTAGAGATTCCCTGAGAAACCGGGTCCAGGATCATCCTGAGGCCACTTCTAAGGAAGGAGTAATGTCAGGACTGTGAATATTTTTAATTACATTTTGGCCATTTTTGCCCTCTTTCAAGATGGTGTCTTTAGTCTCATGTGCCCCTTGTCTTCCTGCTTTATAACTCCACCCCAGCCTCTAATCAGTGCTAGAGTATTCTGCTTGTGACCAGTTCCTGGTGGTTTCCTAGTTTCCTGCTCTGCCCTGCAGACCTGTTGAATCTTCTGTTACCTGCTCTCAGAGACTCTGCTGCATTCAGTTGTTACCAGTATTCCTCCTTCTCCTGGCTGCTCCTGCTGCTACCTCTGAGCCTCAGTCTTCACCTGCATTCTGCTAACAAGTAAGCTGGTTTCTGCTCTGTCTCACCAGCATTAGATAGTTGCAGAGCACGGGACTGTGCTGCACTATCAGGGACTTCCTACTCAGGCCTCCCTGGAGAATCTAATATACTGTATATATTGTATGGACTTCCTTGCATGGACTTGATAAAGACTTCCTTGTTTTCTAGCATCCTCTAGTGTGAACAGTGCTTTACAAACTGCTCTGCTAATAACATTTTCCCCAGAGTGTTTATGCACTTTGAGTTTTCGTCTGCACTTATTTGAAACACTGTGTGTTTGAAATATAAACTTGGACACCTATAAACTGTGTTCTGTTGTATCATTGTTCCACGCAAAGAGACTCCTGTGGTATCCATTATAATTATTACAGACCACATCAGTCACAAGCTGGAAGCACTGCAGCACTGCCTCGGCCAAGCGGCAACAAGCTGTGCTGAAGCTAATATGCTTAGGTGACAACCCGCACAATGCTGAAGAGTTGTGGACAGCTCTGAAAAAGCAGGTGGATCTGTGGCTCACACCACTGAACCTACAGCCAGGCGTGGTCAGGTGTGACAATGGCCGGAACCGCGTGGCGGCTCTGAAGCGAGGCGAGCTCACACACGTACCATGCCTGGCCCATGTGCTTAACCTCGTGGTTCAGCGGTTTCTCAAATCCTACCCAGAGCTGCCGGATCTGCTTGTTAAAGTACGCCGCCTGTGTGCTCATTTTAGAAAGTCAGCTACAGCTTCCGCCGCCCTTGCAGTGTTTCAGCAGCGTTTGCAGCTTACGGCTCACAGACTAGTGTGTGATGTCCCAACGCATTGGATCTCTATGCTGCAGATGTTGGGAAGGATTTGCGAGCAGAAAAGGGCAGTTGTTGAGTACCAGCATCAACAAGGCCGTCGGTATTCAGTTCAAACTCCACACATAAGACCTCAGGAGTGGACATGGATGTCAGACATATGTACCATCCTCCAAAACTTTGAGGAATCCACCAAGATGGTGAGCGGCGATGACGCCATAATTAGCGTCACCATCCCGCTTCTCTGTCTTCTGAAATGCTCTCTGCTCACAACCAAAGAGGATGCATTGCAGGCGGAGCACGATGAGATGGAGCAAGGAACCATACTGGGTGATTACACACAGCCAAGCCTCATCTCATGCCAACGTGGATTCGGTGACAATGAGGAAGAGGAGGAGGAGGAGTAAGGACAGGAGTTAGTTTCATGCACTATAGACAGTACTACCTGCACAGCTGTAATATCGTCTGTTCAGCGTGGATGGCCAGAGGACAGAGAGAAGGAGGAGGAGAGCATGGTCATTCATCCTCTTGGTGAGGACATGGAAGTCTTGCCTGTTAGTAGTCTGGCACGCATTGCTGTGTTTATGTTATGCTGCCTTTCCCACGAACCTCACGTTCTCAAAATTTTGGGTGACAGTCATTACTGGTTGGTGACAGTTCTAGACCCACGCTACAAGGAGAACTTTATATCTCTTATTCCTGAGGCGGACAGGTCTACAAAAATGGGGCAGTACCAGAAGGCCCTTGTTGCGAAACTATTAAAAAAATTCCCATCTGAAAATGCTGGCGGCAGAGGGCACACTTCGTTGGACAACCAAGGAGTACAGGCAAGAGAGACACAACTTTAATCCAGCATAGGCACGGGAACACTGTCAAGGTTCTGGGAGAGATTTCTCAGACCCTCCCATTGCACAGGCCCTGAGGCGAGGGGTACTCTCACAAGGAGTGCAAAGTTTGGGAAGATGCTGAGGGAGTACCTTGCCGACCGTACCATCGTCCTCCGTGATTCCTCTGTGCCTTATAATTATTGGGTATCCAAGCTGGATACGTGGAATGAACTGGCTCTCTATGCCTTGGTCCTGGCCTGCCAGCGTTTTATTGGAGCAGGTTTTTAGTGCCGCTGGTGGAATTATAACTGATAAGTGCATCCACCTGTCAACTGAAAATGCTGACAGGCTGACTCTTATAAAAATGAACAAGGGCTGGCTTGGGCCAGACTTCTCAACACCACTGAATGATAGCAGCGTAACATAAACTCAAATCCAGTGTCTTTTCTTGGGAGGTGTATTTCCATGCAACTTTTCACACCCACACATGGCTATACGCTTCCTGATTTTGGCTATTTGCTCTTGTCCTCCTCCTTCACCTGATTCTCCACCACGATATCACCAGGGTGACCATGGTCCGTGATGCAACACCCACATAATTTTTTTAAAGGGTGTTTATGATGCCCGTAAAAAAAAAATTTTATACAGTATGTTCATGTATACCCCCCAGGGTTAAATGTTTGTCAGCCCATACACTTAGTGCATGTGCATTACAAGTATAGGTGGCCCGCTCCTTTCTAATGGGAACATTTTTCTATGAGGCCCTCCTTCACGTCTCTTCCAAGGGTCATTGAAGTGCCTCCAAATTTTTGGCAGCCCTTGCATTCACTGCATAGGCCAACAATATGGGAGACTCTCTCCTTTCTAATGGTAATTTGTCATTACTGTGGCCCTGCTCTGTGTGTCTTTAAATTCTTAGTGGGGTTTTTCCTAAAATTGGTCAGCCGTTGGACTCACTGCATACCCTATAACTGTATAGCAGACCCTCTCCTTTCTATTGGGAACATGTCGTACCTTGTTACTGTGGGCATGTTCCGTGTGTCTTTAAATAATTAGTGGGGTTTTTCCTAAAATTGGTCAGCCGTTGGACTCACTGCATACCCTATAACTGTATAGCAGACCCATTCCTTTCTAATGGGAACATGTTGTACCTTGTTACTGTGGCCCTGCTCTGTGTGTCTTTAAATTCTTAGTGGGTTTTTCCTAAAATTGGTCAGCCGTTGGACTCAATGAATACCCTATAATGGTATAGCAGACTCTCTCCTTTCTAATGGGAACATGTCGTACCTTGTTACTGTGGCCCTGCTCTGTGTGTTTTTAAATTCTTAGTGGGGTTTTTCCCAAATTTTGGCAGCCCTTGCAGTCACAGCATGGGCATTACCACTATAGGAGACCCACTCCTTTATAATGGAAACATTTTTTTTACTGAGACCCTCCTCTTTGTCTCTTCAAAGGGGTATTGGTTTGCGTCCAAATTTTTGGCAGCCCTCGCAGTCACTGGATATTCAATAACAGTATAGGAGACTCACTTGTTAATAATGGGAACAACAAAGCATAGCCGGCTTATGGCTCTCTAACAATAGCTAGGGCCGACTGCTGGCCTTTTAAGAATAGCAAGGGCCGTCTGATGTCCCTATAAAAATAAGCTTTATGACTTTCAGATTCCCTCCATCATAAATAAAACAGGATGTGTCTGATCATGTGTCACACACCACATTGCCAGATAAAATTGTAAAATGTTAAAATTACATTTCCCGGTGAATGCAATTGTCTAAAAAAATAACGTAAAAAAAAACAAAACAATAGCATCTTTCTTTAGTATAAAAAACAGCGTCACCAATTTAACCTCAATGTAATCACATTGTTCTGCTCATGCACCTCCTCCTCCATCTCTGAAATGACCACATCAGTCACAAGCTGACAGCACTGCAGCACTGCCTTGGCCAAGCGGCAACAGGCTGTGCTGAAGATAACATGCTTAATGCTTAATTGACAAACTTCCCAGCGCTGCAGAGTTGTTGAAAGCTGTAACACAGCAGCCTGATCTGTGGCTCTCACCGCTGAACATACAGCCAGGCATGGTCGTGTTTGACAATGGGCGGAACCTGGTGATGGAGAAATGACAGCCGGGGTAGATACGGTTTCCCTTTATGCCAGTCCTTTCACAGAGCTAAAGAATATTGCTGTGGTGAAATGCAACTCCCACTGAGAAGCTGTTTCAGATTGAAAAACATTATACCCACCAGAGGATTTGATTCGGAGGGCTAATCTTTCTCACCCGCTCAAGAGCCCTATAGCAGCTGCAAAGTTAGCGCTATCATGAACTCTCCTGAGGTAGAAGCCAAAGCACACCAGAGGATTCTCTGGTGGGACCGTCCAACCCTGCCAAGAAGCATTCCTGGCTAAGAAAAGTGTGTGGGACTGTTCCCGGACACTCCATGGCTGCTTTTTTACTGAGGAGGAAACACACGCAAACACAGGGAGAACATACAAAGTACTTGCAGATGTTGTCCTTGCAGGGATTTGAACCTAGGATCCCAGTGCTGCAAGGCTTCAGTGCTAACCACTGATCCAATGTGCTGCCGTTCACCCTCTAATATTTAACAGGCTGGAAAACCTTGCACCTACTGCCACTCTATCTTCAGCTCCTTTGTGAGAAAATCTATTTGGACAGCTACTCACTCTACCAAATAAAATTCCTGAGAAGGAAATAGGGGATGACTTCGCTACTGGTATTGGGGGCAGTGCTAGTATCATGGCGTCGTACCATAGTTTCCTGGAAATATTCCAGGCTGGTAGGAGGCAAGAAAATTCCCACAGAAAAGTACCAGCAGTAATGTTCAGGCCACATTTGAAGTGCAAGCAGCTTTAGAGGACTTCCTGGGAGAAATGACACGCAGGGTACATACGGTTTCCCTCTATGCCAGTTCTTTCACCGAGCTAAATACAACTCTTAGCAAAAAAAGTTGTGGACTGGCTCCGTACCGTCCCGGGCCACATTCACCTGTCCACGTGTTTGTGGTTAGGCGGTCCTTCCCAGTAAGTGCACTGGGAAGGGCGCGGGTAATGTTGTGGGACCCCTACTTGTGGAAGGTGGAGGCGATACCGGGAAATATAGTGGCGGCTGGGGACCGAGTATGGACACCCGGCCGCCGCCGACATGAAGATGTGAAAAGCTTCCGCCTCCACAAGCTTAAAAGGCCATATTTCAAGTGCAAAGAGCTGCCCAGAAATCTGGCAGTTTAGTGTTGTGGCCTGTGGGTGGGTGACTGGCTGCATACTTGCACTTGCATTCCAAGTAACAGAAAACTAAGCAGATGGTGGCCTCTATCATCATGGCCTCACCTCGGCACTATGAACTCTCCTGAAGGAGAAGCCAGGGCCCACCGGAGGAGTCTCCGGTTCTCTGGTGGGCCCGTCCAACCCTGCCGAAAAGCAGCCCTGGCTATGAAAAGTGTGGGGGAAGGTTCCCGGACACTCTATGGCTGCTTTTTTAATGTGGATCGGCCATGCATATGCATGTTATTTCTCAAAATGCATTACAGATCAGGCCATTGTCCAACTCTGTATTCAAGAAATTAAATACGCAAAGAAAGATGTGTGTGTGTCAAAGCACCACCGACAAGTGCGAGTTGATGTTGGACGAGCTGCCATTGCTTCTGCATCAAGCTCAATTACAGGACTTCCAGGGAGAAATGACATGCAGGGTAGATACCGTTTCCCTCTATGCCAGTCCTTTCACCGAGCTAAATACAACTCTCAGCAAAAAAAGTTGTGGATTGGCTCCGAACCGTGCCTGGTCACATTCACCTGTCCACGTGTTTGTGGTTAGGCGGTCCTTCCCAGTAAGTGCACTGGGGAGGGCACAGGTAATGTTGTGGGACCCCTGCTTTTGGAAGGCGGAGGCGAAACCGGGAAATATAGTGGCGGCTGGGGACCGAGTATGGACATACAGACGCCGCCGGCATAATGTTGTGAAAAGCTTCCGCCTCCACGAGCTTAAAAGGCAATATTTAAAGTTCAAAGAGCTGCCCAGAAATCTGCCAGTTTAGTGTTGCGGCATGTGGGTGGGTGGGTGTTTGGCTGGCTGCATACTTGCACTTGCATTCCAAGTAACAGAAAACTAAGCAGATGGTGGCCTCTATCATCATCATGGCCTCACCTCAGCACTATGAACTCTCCTGAAGGAGAAGCCAGGGCCTGCCGGAGGAGTCTCCGGTTCTCTGGTGGGCCCGTCCAACCCTGCCGAAAAGCAGCCCTGGCTAAGAAAAGTGTGGGGGAAGGTTCCCGGACACTCAATGGCTGCTTTTTTAATGTGGATCGGCCATGCTTATGTATGTTATTTCTCAAAACGCATTACAGATCAGGCCATTGTCCAACTCTGTATTCAAGAAATTAAATACGCAAAGAAAGATGTGTGTGTGTCAAAGCACCACCGACAAGTGCGAGTTGATGTTGGACGGACTGCCATTGCTTCTGCAACGAGCTCAATTACAGGACTTCCAGGGAGAAATGACATGCAGGGTAGATACTGTTTCCCTCTATGGCAGTCCTTTCACCGAGCTACATACAACTCTCAGCAAAAAAAGTTGTGGACTGGCTCCGTACCGTCCCTGGCCACATTCACCTCTCCACGTGTTTGTGGTTAGGTGGTCCTTCCCAGTAAGTGCACTGGGGAGGGTAGAGGTACTGTTGTGGGACCCCTGCTTGTGGAAGGCGAAGGCGATACCGGGAAAAATAGTGGCGGCTGGGGACCGAGTATGGACACCCGGCCGCCGCAGGCATGAGGTTATGAAAAGCTTCCACCTCCACGAGCCTAAAAGGCCACATTTCAAGTGCAAGCAGCTGTCAAAAATTTGGCAGTATAGTATAGCAGCCTGTGGGTGGGTGGATGGCTGCCTGCATACTTGCGCTTGCATTCCAAGGAATGGGGTAGGGACAACTGAACGCTGTAGTGGGACAAGGACGTGGACGGTGATTGTTGCAAGTCTGCAATGACAGGTGCATGGCGGGAGGCATCTTTGCATGCGCCAAGGATCACTTATGGTGGGCACACTTTTAGGAGGTGACCTGGGAGTCAGAGATGCTTCCAGAGGTCTTCCCCATGCTGTTCCCATGTCTCTTTAGCACTGTATGCATATGTCTGGTGATGTGTCACACACCACATGGGGTATTTTTGCTCTCTATTCTTCCCCTAAGGCCAAAGTATACGCAAACAATCACCTTTCAAACCCTATTCAGATATCAAACGGCACTAGGCAGGGTTGCCCCCTATCTCCTCTATTATTTGCCCTTGTCTCGAACCATTAGCCCAATCTATAAGAGATAAACCTGCTATCAAGAGTATCCATACTCCTACTCATCACTTCAAAATCGGACTTTTTTGCAGATGATTTGATTCTCTCCTTAACTGACCCTGTTACCTCTATAAAAGAACTATAAATTACTCTAAAAGCCGTTTCTGAAGTCTGACACTTTAAGACACTTCTGACAAATCTCAAATTCTTCAATTTAATCTAAAAAGCTCTACCATAAATTACATCAGGAATTTATCCTCTTTCAACTGGGAAAATAAGGAAATATCGTATCTGGGAATCTTCTCAACTAAAAATTTGAAATCCCTTAATAATACAAACATGGATAATATTTCTAAAACTATTTCTAATGACCTAATCTCTTTTAACACCTCCGAATTATCTGGGGTAGGTAGGGTAATGGTAGTCAAAACCTACAGTAAAATGAAAAAGTTTGGGCACCCCTATTAAGCTTATTGTTTTATAAAAATTGGTGTTTTTGCAACAGCTATTTCAGTTTGATATATGTAATAACTGTTGGACACAGTAATGTTTCTGCCTTGAAATGAGGTTTATTGTACTAACAGAAAATGTGCAATCTGCATTCAAACTAAATTTGACAGGTGCATAAGTATGGGCACCTCACCAGAAAAGTGACATTAATATTTAGTAGATCCTCCTTTTGCAAAAATAACAGCCTCTAGTCGCTTCCTGTAGCTTTTAATGATTTCCTGGATCCTGGATGAAGGTATTTTTGACCATTCCTCTTTACAAAACAATTCCAGTTCAGTTAAGTTTGATGGTCGCCTAGCATGGACAGCCCTCTTCAAATGATCCCACAGATGTTCAATGATATTCAGGTCTGGGGACTGGGATGGCCATTCCAGAACATTGTAATTGCTCCTCTGCATGAATGCCTGAGTAGATTTGGAGCGGTGTTTTGGATCATTGTCTTGCTGAAAGATCCATCCCCTGCGTAACTTCAACTTTATCACTGAGTCTTGAACATTATTGTCAAGAATCTGCCGATACTGAGTGGAATCCATGTGTCCCTCAACTTTAACAAGATTTCCGGTGCCGGTATTGGCCACACAGCCGCAAAGCATGATGGAACCTCCACCAAAATCTACTGTGGGTAGCAAGTGTTTTTCTTGGAATGCTGTGTTTTTTTGTCACCATTCATAACGCCTTTTTGTATGACCAAACAACTCAATCTTGGTTTCATCAGTCCACAGGACCTTCTTCCAAAAAGAAATTGGCTTCTCCAAATGTGCTTTTGCATACCTCGGCCGACTCTGTTTGTGGCGTGCTTGCAGAAACGTCTTCTTTCGCATCACTCTCCCATACAGCTTCTCCTTGTGCAAAGTGTGTTGTATAGTTGACCGATGCACAGTGACACCATCTGCAGCAAGTTGATGCTGCAGCTCTCTGGAGGTGGTCTGAGGATTGTCCTTGACTGATCTCACCATTCTTCTTCTCTGCCTTTCTGATGTTTTCTTGGCCTGCCACTTCTGGCGTTAACAAGAACTGTCCCTGTCTTCTTCCATTTCCTTACTATGTTCCTCACAGTGGAAACTGACAGGTTAAATCTCTGAGACAGCTTTTTCTATCCTTCCCCTGAACAACTATGTTGAATAATCTTTGTTTTCAGATCATTTGACAGTTGTTTTGAGGAGCCCATGATGCCACTCTTCAGAGGAGATTCAAACACGAGAACAACTTGCAAGTGGCCACTTTAAGTAGCTTTTCTCATGATTGCATACACCTGGCTCTGAAGTTCAAAGCCTAATGAGGTTATAAAACCAAAAAAAGTGCTTTAGTAAGTCAGTAAAAAGTAGGTAGGAGTATTTAAAACAAGAAAATGGTAAGGGTGCCCATACTTATGCACCTGTCAAATTTTGTTTGAATGCAGATTGCACATTTTCTGTTAGTAAAATAAACCTCATTTCAAGGCAGAAACATTAACTTGTCCAACAGTTATTACATATATCAAACTGAAATAGCGGTTGCAAAAACACCAATTTTTATAAAACATTAGGCTTAAGATTAATAGAGGTGCCCAAACTTTTTCATATAACTGTATATACTCCCTAAAATCTTCTATATCTTTAGGACTCTCCCCATTATCATTCCGATGTTCTGTATCTCTCCAAGCTACAGAAATGACTTTGACTAAGCTACTTTATTTGGAATCATAAAAAAATTAGAGTAGCTTCTAAGGTTCTGTATAAACTTCATAGTGGATTGGGTCTATCAAACCTTCACACATACTACTGTGCTAATTTAGTTAAACAAAGTAACGGGTGGTTTAACCTTAAATTCACTACTGCTTGGCTAGGCCTAGAATTAGCTCATAACAATTACCAACCCTTGAGAAACCTTCTATTTAAACATTTGCTTAATCCAAAGTCTCACGAACCAACTCATCCCATTCTACAAGCTACCATCATCGATTGGAAAACATTGCCAAACCTAGAAAAAAAATAAAAAAGTCAGACCAAATCAAAACCTCTCCTTCCTGTCTGTCAATTTAATTCTTGATCAACATTCACTCCTTTCGTGGAATTCAGCTGGCCTCCAAAAAATAAAAGCTATTTATAAAGGCTCCAGTTTTACTCCTTTCAAAGATTTAAAAAAAGGAACAATCTTTCTAGAACTGATTTTTTTTATATTATACATCTCTGAAGGATAATATAAACTCTATCTTATCTAACAAAGCTCCTCTATCTGAGGTTACATGTAACCTAATTAATGATGGGAATCACAAGGCCTTCTGGAGCACTAAATATCTTCACATTACTTTTAATGACGACCCTTCTTTTTTCAAATTTTCCTACATGCACGAGTGGGAAACAGATCTAAACAAAATAATCACCCCTGAACAATGGGAGAATGCAATAGATTACTCCTATTCTTCAAATATCTCTATGCTCCTTCATGAGTCTTTCTTCAAAATTTTATCCAGACAGTATCTCACCCCTGTTCCTCTCTTTGTTGGAGAAACTGCGGCCAACCAGACACACTTTTTCACATTTTTTGGAGCAGCTCCAAAATTAAATCGCTTTGGAGCCAGGTTTTCTCTCTGATAACAAATTTTATTCAATAATAATTTCCCAATTACTCCTCAAATGGCCTTCCTCTATCTAGATTTAGAAAATTTTGAAACTTTTCAAAGACAACTTCCAATACACATCTTTCTCATAACCAAGAATTCTATTTCTGCCCTTTGGAAGGATTCTCAACCTCCTAAACTTTGTGACATCATTGAAAAAATCTCTCTCCACAGCTCATTAGAATCTAGATAAGCCCTAATCAATAACTATCTTCCTAAATATCACAAAAAATGGAACTGCTGGACCTCAAAATTCCCTTGATTCTCTTCTCTTTGACATTGTTATTTGAATACTTCACTTTTTTCAA
Organism: Phyllobates terribilis; assembly: GCF_046119375.1. NCBI lineage: Eukaryota > Metazoa > Chordata > Amphibia > Anura > Dendrobatidae > Phyllobates > Phyllobates terribilis. Next base: position 326,086,262 of record NW_027362763.1, on the reverse strand, counting down.
TTGGTACTCTCGTGGGTAATTTAAATATTGATTATATATGTTATAAACCTAATGATAATTCTCAAACGTTTTTGTTTTTTTATCTCTAATTTGTGCACTGCAATACTGCTCTTTACTATCTACTTTGTAACAAATTAAGTTCTATCTTTTTCCCTCCCCTCCCCCCTCCTTTTTCCTTGTCCTGTGGAAAAGTAAATACATTCCCTCCCCCTCCCTGTCCTTCCCCTCTTTATCATTCCCTTCCCTTTGCTAAATCTAAATTTAATAAAAAAAATTGGAAAAGAAAGAGGAGATGCTGCTATCACTCAATGTCCTTAGTAAATGTGCATTTTTACAACATGTCAATGATCCAAAACAAACATCTAAGGCAACTGTTGTATTTCTGACAGAGACCAGGGTGAAAGTGATTTCATTTGTCAAGATCAATTATGTCTCCTGATCAGATTCCAATTCCAAGTTGAGCATCATTCTCCATCAAGCATCCAGGCTCTAAAAGAGGTTGTTCTTAAAACCCCTTTACAGCCTGTGACGTATTAGTACGCACAGGCTGTAATCTCCCGGTTCAGTGAGGGCTCCGGCGCTGAGCCCGCACTGAACCGAGCACATGTCAGCTGATTATTACAGCTGACATGTGCCCGCAACAGCCGTGGGTGGAATCGCGATCCACCAGCGGCTGTTAACATGTTAAATGCCGCTGTCAATCTCCAAAAGCCGCATTCAATGCGCGCTATCGGGAAGCGCGTCCTAAGCCCCGCCCATCGGCGACCCCGTCACGTGATCGCGGGTCACCGATGGGCAGGCATGACAACCCAGGGTCTGCAGCAGATGCCTGTGGTTGTCATGAGCTGGTCGCTATGAGCGCCACCTAGTGGTCAGCGCTCATAGCACATCTGCTGATCCCCTGTATGTAGCAGAGGCGATCGGACAGTTGCTGCTTCTAGTCTCCTGTGGATACTATAGAAGCATGCAAAAAGTGAAAAAAAAAGTTTTTAAAAATATAAAAAAATATATAAAAGTTTAAATCACCCCCCTTTCGCCCCATTCAAAATAAAATAATAAAAAAAAACAACCTACATAGACATATTTGGCATCACCGCGTTCAGAATCGCCCGATCTATCAATAAAATAAAAGAATTAATCCGATCGGTAAATGGCGTAACGTGAAAAAATTTCTAAACGCCAGAATTACGTTTTTGGTCGCCGCAAAATTGCAATAAAATGCAATAACGGGCGATCAAAACATCGGATCTACCCCAAAATGTTATCAATAAAAATGTCAGCCTGGCACACAAAAAATAAACCCTCATAAAGCCCCAGATTCCAAAAAATGGAGACGCTACGGGTCTTAGAAAATGGTGCCATTTTTTTTTACCAAATTTTGGATTTTTTTTCACCACTTAAATAAAGAAGAACCTATACATGTTAGGTGTCTACGAACTCATAGTGACCTGGAGAATAAAAATGGCAGGTCAGTTTTAGCATTCAGTGAATGTGGTAAAAAAAAAAAAAAAAAAAAAAAACAGCTGTGGTATTGCACTTTTTTTGCAATTTCACCTCACTTGGAATTTTTTTCCCGTTTTCCCGTACACGATATGGTAAAACTAGTAATGGCGTTGAAAAGTACAACTCATCCCGCAAAAAATAAGCCCTCACATGGCCATATTGTCCAAAAAATAAAAACGAAAATGCAAAAACGGAAAATCCCAAGGTTGCGAAAGGGTTAAAGAATAGAAAAGATTAATGTTGCAGTATGTCACCAACTTGTTCGTTCCATGCCTAGAAGACTTTGTGCTGCCTTTAAAAATCACGGAGGTGTACAAAATACTAGTTGTATTGATTTTTGATGTGCATTTTATTAATTTTTGACTCATTTAATCTGAGTAGAACTGACTTTTTTGTGATGAAAGTTATATTATTCACTTTACTTTCATATTATGAGTTAAATGTTCTATGTAACTTGTCAAAATTTTGGAAATTGTTCTTGTGCTTAGTGAGATATTGAATAAAATTTTACTTTTCAAATGGGATGTACTCATTTCTGCTTAGCACTGTGTATACAGTTGTGCTCAAAAGTTTACATACCCCGGCAGAATTTTTGCTTTCTTGTTTCATAGAATATGAAAGATAACAAAAAAACTTTTTCTCCACTCATGGTTATTGTCAATGGCTACAACAGAACAAAGTGAAGGTTCTGGAGTGGCCATCTCAGTCTCCTGACCTCAATATCATTGCGCCACTCTGGGGAGATCTCAAGTGAGCAGTTCATGCTAGACAGCCCAGGAATTTACAGGAACTGGAGGCTTTTTGCTAAGAAGAATGGGCAGCTTTACCATCTGAGAAAATAAAGAACCTCATCCACAACTACCACAAAAGACTTCAAGATGTCATTGATGTTAGAGGGGGCTATATATGGCATTAAGTAGTGGGGTATGTGAACTTTTGATCAGGGTCATTTGGATGTTTTTGTTGTCATTAAGATTTAAAATGAGAAAACAAAGTAGTTTGACAATAAATGGCTTTACCCAACCAATAACCATGAGTGGAGAAAAAGTTTTATTGTTATCATTCATATTCTCTGAAACAAAGCCAAGAAAGCAAAAATTCTGCCGGGGTATGTACTCTTATGAGCACAATATAAACAATGCTCAAAAAAATAAAGGGGACACTCAAATAACATATCCTAGATCTGAATGAATGAAATATTCTCATTGAATACTTTGTTCTGTACAAAGTTGAATGTGCTGACAACAAAATCACACAAAAATCATCAATGGAAATCAAATTTATTAACCAATGGAGGCCTGGATTTGGAGTCACCCCAAAATTAAAATGGAAAAACACACTACAGACTGATCCAACCATTTAAAAAAAGTCAAAATGAGGCTCAGTATTGTGTGTGGCCTCCACGTGAAAGTATGACTTCCCTACAATGTCTGGACATGCTCCGGATGGTCTCCTGTGGGATCTCCTCCCAGACCTAGACTAAAGCATCCGCCAAATCCTGGACAGTCTATGGCGCAATGTGACGTTGGTGGATGGAGCGAGACATGATGTCCCAGATGTGCTCCTCATCGGATTCAGGTCTGTGGAACGGGCGGGCCGTCAATAGCTTCAATGCCTTCATCTTGCAGGAACTGCTGACACACTCCAGCCACATGAGGTCTGGCATTGTCCTGCATTAGGAGGAACCAAGGGCCAACCGCACCAGCATATGGTCTCACAAGGGGTCTGAGGATCTCATCTCTGTACCTAATGGCTATCAGGCTACCTCTGGCGAGCACATGGAGAGCTGTGCGGTCCTCCAAAGAAATGCCACCCCACACCATTACTGACCCACTGCCAAACCAGTCATGCTGAAGGGTATTGTAGGCTGCAGATCGCTCTCCACGGCATCTCCAGACTCTGTCACGTCTGTCACATGTGCTCAGTGTGAACCTACTTTCATCTGTGAAGAGCAACACCTGCACGGTGTTGGGCTGTGAGCATAACCCCCATCTGTGGACGTCGGGCCCTCATACCACCCTCATGGAGTCGGTTTCTAACCGTTTGTGAAAACACATGCACATTTGTGGCCTGCTGGAGGTCATTTTGCAGTGCTCTGGCAGTGCTCCTCCTGTTCCTACTTACAAAGAGGCAGAGATAGCGGTCCTGCTGCTGGGTTGTTGCCATCCTACGGCCCCCTCCACATCTCCTGGTATACTGACTTGTCTACTGGTAGCGCCTCCATCCTCTGGACACTATACTGACACAGCAAACCTTCTTGCCACAGCTCACATTGATGTGCCATCCTGGATGAGCTGCACTACCTGAGCAAGTTCTGTGGGTTGTAGAGTCCGTCTCATGCTACCACGAGTGTGAAAGCACAACCAACATTCGAAAGTGACCAAAACATCAGCCAGAAAGCATTGGTACTGAGATGTGGTCTGTGGTCCCCACCTGTAGAACCACTCCTTTATTGATAATTGTCTTGATAATTGCCAATAATTTCCATCTATTGTCTATTCCATTTGCACAACAGCATGTGAAATTGATTGTCAATCAGTGTTGCTTCCTAAGTGGACAGTTTGATTTCACAGAAGTTTGATTTATTTGGCGTTATATTCTGTTGTTTAAGTGTTCCCTTTATTTTTTGAGCAGTGTATATATCTATATATAGATATATATATATATATATATATATATCTACAGTGGTGGCCAAAAGTATTGACACCCCTGCAATTCTGTCAGATAATACTCAGTTTCTTCCTGAAAATGATTGCAATCACAAATTCTTTGGTATTATTATCTTCATTTAATTTGTCTTCAATGAAAAAACACAAAAGAATTGTCCTAAAGCCAAATTGGATATAATTCCACACCAAACCTAAAAAAGGGGGTGGACAAAAGTATTGGCACTGTTTGAAAAATCATGTGATGCTTCTCTAATTCGTATAATTAACAGCACCTGTAACTTACCAGTGGCACCTAACAGGTGTTGGCAATAACTAAATCACACTTGCAGCCAGTTAACATGGATTAAAGTTGACTCAGCCTCTGTCCTGTGTCCTTGTGTGTACCACATTGAGCATGGAGAAAAGAAAGAAGACCAAAGAACTGTCTGAGGACTTGAGAAACCAAATTGTGAGGAAGCATGAGCAATCTCAAGGCTACAAGTCCATCTCCAAAGACCTGAATGTTCCTGTGTCTTCTGTGCGCAGTGTCATCAAGAAGTTTAACACTAGAACTACTGATGGAGTCATTTTGACTCCTTTCGTTTTTTATTTCTCTTCTGTGACTACATTTTTCAGAATTCCGGCTTGAAACTCGGTGACTTTTCCTCAAATATGATGTGAAAAAAGATTTTGTGAGAATAAATAATTTTGGTGAAAAATTTGCGCGTTTTTTCAAAATTTACCAAGAACTACTGAAGGGAGTCATTTTGACTCCCTACTATATTTTGAGGTCCTTTTGTCACTAAATGTTGCTATAAAGTTTTGTGCATAATTTTTTCACTCTGTCTTATTTACCCTGATGTTCATATAGATGTAGTTCAATTTACATGTCAACTTTTCACATTTTCCTTGTGTTTTACCTGCTTGTATTACTGTGTAATGCTGAACAAAATAGCTTGTTTACTCTAGGCTCTTATCTTATGCTAATGAAGGGTGGTGTTTTTCTAAGGTCCTAGCAGGAGACAGTATTCTGGATAGTAACTTTACTTTCAGTTCAGCTGAAGAGACAAAGAGAACAGACGCAGACATACGAGCTCTGAAGACTCATACAGGTATGAATTGTTATGAAATAGTTTAGCTGTCTGTCAACTGATTCAGCCCACCTACTTTTGAAGGTGGCAGAACAGTTATTATTTCTTTTAGTTTTCATTTCATTTCTATTTTTCAGCAGGGAACTATATAGAATTATGGAATTTGTGAGGAATATGGAGAGAAGACGTTTGATAAAGCCTCAGGATATTCTGGCTACTTTGCAATCCATACCGGAGGATGAATCGGAATCCGAATTGCAGGAACATGTATTTGATTCTGACAGTGATGAAGATTTCATTCCTCAGAACATATCAAGTGAATCTGAAGACTCAGAAGGAACAAATCCAGAAGGTAAGTAGTTATGTGTATTTATTTGTTCTTCCACACACTGAGTTAGGGCCTGTGCACACTAGCAGAATTCTGGCTGAATAGCTATCTGGATATTCTTGCCGCAATACAGGCCGTACCTGCCCGCTCATGCCTGAAGCTCCGCTCCGAACCCCGGGCTGGAGCCGCTGTCAGGGACAGAGCAGCGCTTGCTTACGCGCGAGCACGGCTCCGTCCCAGACAGCGGCTCCAGCCCGGGGTTCGGAGCGGAGCTTCAGGTATGAAACTTCGCTCTGTACCTGAGCGGGCAGGTACGGGCCGGATTGTGGTGAGAATATCCGGTCGGATATTCCGCCGCTAATCCAGCCAGTGTGCACGGACCCTTACAAAACAAAAATTCTAAATATTCATCAACTTTTTTACAGATATTCCAAGCACATCAACTGGGGATCGGGCTCATGCAGTTATGTTGCCTCGTGACCAGCAAAACGTCCCAGAAATGAAAGAACAACAGATAACGATGGCGGCGAAGGTAATGCAACAACAAACACCAGAGAAGGCGAATCTGAAGGAATACTAGTTTCAGCGGATGGTATTCAATGGAAACCTGTTGAAATTGGAGAACACTTGCCTGGTAGGCGTGACAGCCAAAATATTCTTCGAGAAGCACCTGGCCCTACAGGATACGCCAGAAGAAATATCATTATCGATAGTCCTTTGAGCGCATGGCGTTTATTTTTTTGATTCATATATATTGACATATATAAAGAACTGTACGCTTGTAGAAGCATGCAGGACCAATAATTTACAGTTTACTCTATCTGATGAGGAGCTAGATGCATTCATTGCGATATTCTATGCTCGTGGAATATCTGGCACGAACCGTCACTCGATTAGCAGTATTTGGTGTAATGACTGGGGAATACCGTTTTGCAAAGCGACAATGTCTAGGGACCGCTTTGTTGAAATTATGAGGTTTCTCAGATTTGATGAGAAATCTACTCGATCGGAGAGACTGCAAACGGACAAGTTTGCTCTATTTTCTACTGTGTGGGACAGGTTTATTGAAAATTGTATTGCGTGTTACAAACCTGGCCCATACATAACGGTGGTTGAGCAACTTTTCCCAAGCAAAACTAGGTGTCCATTCACGCAGTACATGCCTTCCAAACCAGATAAATATGGCCACAAATATTGGCTAGCTGTTGATAAGAGGAGCAAATATCTGGCAAATGGCTTCCCTTATCTAGGCAAAGATGACACACGCCGTGCTGAGGACCGTTTAGCTGACCATGTGGTAATGAAGTTATTGGACCCGTTTTTGAAAAAAGGTCGCAATGTTACAACCGATAATTATTTTACTTCAGTAAAATTAGCTAAACAGCTAAAAAGCAAAGGAACAACCATCGTGGGAACACTGAACAAGATAAGGCGAGAAGCGCCTAAAGAAATAAAATCCATGAAAGAGGAATTGTACAACACTAAAGTGTTTAGAAATGAAGACAATTTTACACTTACAGTATATCAAGATAAGCCCAACAAAAATGTTGTCATTTTGAGTTCCGTCCATCCAGATGTTGTTGTTGCGTCTGATTCCACTAAAAAAACTCCAGAAACGGTAAAGTTTTACAATGAAACAAAATATGGAGTAGATGTAGTGGATCAGATGGCACGAAAATATACCACACGAACATGCACAAGGAGATGGCCTGTTCATGCATTTGAAAATGCCTTAGACTTTGCGGGTATAAATGCATGGATAATATTCAAGGAGATTACCCACCAAAAAATGTCACGCAAGGCATTTTTGCAAACGCTTGTGAGAGAGTTGAGTGGTCCTTATGTCACAGATAGGGAAAAGGGTTCCACGTCCCAAGTTTCTACATGCTCAGAAGTGATGGTTCAAACAAAATTTTGCCAGATCAAAGAAAAGTGCAAGAAAAATAGATCTGTCGGAAATTGTAAGACTTGTGGTAAGTCTTTGTGTGGGCAATGTACTGCCATAAATCAAAGGCAATGCCTAAAATGCGAAACACCAAATGTTTAGAAGGTGAATTCTGCGCCATATTTTAATTTTTATGCTCCTCCACCTACATTTTCTCTGCTTTTTGTTCTTCAGTTGTTGTTTATATGTGTGCACTTGAATAAAAAAAAATGTTTGAAAAACGTCTATTATAATTATTGTTATTTTCTGTAGAAAAATAAGAAAAGCAGAAAAAAAACAATCAAAAGCATTACTGTTGGATCTCACAATAATAATACATTACAAAAAATATAATTATTAATAAATGACCACAAATGAAACTCTAAAAATAAACGAAAACAAGCAAGGAGTCAAAATGACTCCTTTCAGTAGTTCTAGGTGGGGTCACGAGTCCAGTAGTCCTATTGTTAAAGCCCATGGCACTGTGGCTAACCTCCCTAGATGTGGACGGAAAAGAAAAATTGACGAGAGATTTCAACGCAAGATTGTGCGGATGGTGGATAAAGAACCTCGACTAACATCCAAACAAGTTCAAGCTGCCCTGCAGTCCGAGGGTACAGCAGTGTCAACCCGTACTATCCGTCGGCATCTGAATGAAAAGGGACTGTATGGTAGGATACCCAGGAAGACCCCACTTCTTATCCCGAGACATAAAAAAGGCAGGCTGGAGTTTGCCAAAACTTACCTGAGAAAGCCTAAAACGTTTTGGAAGAATGTTCTCTGGTCAGATGAGACAAAAGTAGAGCTTTTTGGGAAAAAGCATCAACATAGAGTGTACAGGAAAAAAAAAGAGGCATTCAAAGAAAAGAATACGGTCCCTACAGTCAAAAATGGCGGAGGTTCCCTGATGTTTTGGGGTTGCTTTGCTGCCTCTGGCACTGGACTGCTTGACCGTGTGCATGGGATTATGAAGTCTGAAGACTACCAACAAATTTTGCAGCATAATGTAGGGCCCAGTGTGAGAAAGCTGGGTCTCCCTTAGAGGTCATGGGTCTTCCAGCAGGACAATGACGCAAAACACACTTCCAAAAGCACTATAAAGTGGTTTGAGAGAAAGCACTGGAGACTTCTAAGGTGGCAAGGAATGAGTCCAGACCTGAATCCCATAGAACATATGTGGAGAGATCTCAAAATGGCAGTTTGGAGAAGGCACCCTTCAAATACCAGGGACCTGGAGCAGTTTGCCAAAGAAGAATGGTCTACAATTCCAGCAGAGCATTGTAAGAAACTCATTGATGGTTACCGGAAGCGGTTGTTTGCAGTTATTTAGGTTAAAGGTTGTGCAACCAAGTATTAGGTTGAGGGTGCTTTGTCTGGCCCATTTTTGGAGTTTTGTGCGAAATGATAAATGATTTGATTTTTGCTTCATTCTCTATTGTGTTTTTTCCTTGCAAGCAAATTAAATGAAGATAATAATACCAAAGAATTTGTGATTGCAATCATTTTCAGGAAGAAACTGAGTATTATCTGACAGAATTGCAGGGGTGCCAATACTTTTGGCCACCACTGTATATATATAGATATATATGTAGCACCCTGAGGATTCGGCTGCTACAGGGGTATTGCACCTCAACCCAGAGGTGTGATATTCCACTCCCGGGTAAGGATGGAGTGTGGAACTGAGCTCGGTAGGCTGCATGCACTACACACATCCCATTTCCGGGGAACAGACCAACGGTACTCCCACTTAGAAATGTGCAGGTACGACCGAGTCTGTTCCTGGCTGGAGTGGGAGGGGGGTGGTACATCCCAAGTAGTGTAGGGGCAGATAGGGGGAGCAGCCTGGGTAAAGATAGGAGCTCATTGGGTGCTGGTCACCTGAGCTCACACATAGAGGGAGTATTTAAGGTGGGCACCATCAAAGATCAGGGTCAGTCTGTCAGAGTAAGAAGCAGAGGTCCAGATGAGCCTGCAGAGAGAGAGTGGAGCAGAGAAGAAAGACCCAGAGAAGACAAAGAGAGGACTCTGAGAACCCAAATTCAATCCCCGGGTGAAGAGTCGGCAATAGGGTACCGGATCCCAAACTGGTGGGGGCAAAAGCACACCCTAGCCAGAGACCGGAGGCCGTGGGCAGTGTCTGCCACGGCCACCCACCACATCCACCCCGAAGGCATACCACGTGGAGGGTCAGGGAACCCAAGGCCAAGGGTCTCCCAACAGAAGGCCCGAGGGAGCTGGACCTAGGTGGATCACTAGTGGGGACGGCCAGAGGAAAGGACAGAAGGAGAGCTCAGGGCCACGCTCCGGACTTGTTTGGGGGTTTGCTGAATCCAGGACCTGGTGGACGCAGCACGGCTCGGGTGGTCACTTGAAGCTGGAGTGACCGGAACATCAGCAGTGAGTAAATACCCTAAACTGCACAACCCGACTCTGTCTTCATTTAACACCTATGCTGCACCACCACAACCCCCATCCTCTGCACCTGACCCCCTGAGGCTATACCCCACCCGTTGGGGGTTATACCACCAAAAGCTGCACCAACACCATCAGCCTCAGCGGACCCTGCTGCAGCGGCGGCCATAGTGACCGCAATACAACGGGTGGCGTAGTCGACATTAAGAACTTAATAACATCTGTAGGACTGCCACATACAACTGAGTTTGACACCCTGGGCACGGACCGGGTCACAGCCACTCGGAAGACTACAACCCCCATCTGATCCGGCTCCGGGTATTCCCCTAAAGAATATGGCCCAGGGGGCGCGTCATATACACACATAAATACTAGCTATTGAGCCCGTTCTATGCCTGGGTGGCAAGCATTTTTATTGGTATATGGTCTCCCATGCTGGTATGTGCTGCCTCCATCCTGGTATTTGTGCTGCCCCCATCCTGGTATTTGTGCTCCCCAATCCTGTTCCCCCATCCTGTTATGTGCTGCCCTCATCCCTATCCTGTGTAATATACCTGGCGGCGTCTTTGCATAGTGGTCCATCTCCCACTGTACAAGAGCGCGCACTTGATCTCCAGTCCAGGATGTCTCTCTGGCTTCCCTCCATGCTGTCTGTTTGTGTCTGTTTCTGCTGCTTAAGGGCGGCGCCCGATCACTTTCTGCTTTTTGTACCTGCTGCAGGCACACCCCTTGTGCGTCCTCAGCCTATTGCGGTCTGTCACCTGGTATTTAACCCAGCTGCTCCAATCAATCCCTGCCTGAGCATTGTGTTTCATTTAGTTTGCTCTTGCACTCTGAATATGCCAGGTCCCTTCTGTGTTCTCTTGTCTGCCTATCCTGGAGGCTGTATTTCCAGGCCTGTCTGAACACGCTCCTAGCCTGTTCCTCTCGCGCTCTAGGGGCTGCATTCATAGACCCGCTCCTGTATCTAGTCTGTCCTGTCTGAACATGCTCCTAGTCTGTTCCTCCCGCCTTCTAGGGGCTGCTACCTAGACCCGCTCCTGTATCTTGCTACTGTGTCTGTTCTTGTCTGTATACTCTTCTAGCCTGTTTCCCGTGTTTCTCTATGTCCGTACCTTTCCTTTTTCTGCAGAGTCTGCACTCGTACCTAACTCCTGCTCGTTGTCACTGTACTCCTGTTTGTGAGTTTGTGGTCCACTCGCTACTTCACTGCAAGTACCCTGTGGGTATCTGGTTCTGCCTTTCCCTTCCTGTCTGTTGCGTGTGAACAGAGTCCTGTCCCCCCTGCTCTGCCTTGCTCACCGCTCCGGCGGTTCTAGCCTGCACTGCCTTGCTCATCGCTCCGGCGGTTCTAGCCTGCTCTGCCTTGCTCACCGCTCAGGCGGTTCTAGCCTGCTCTGCCTTGCTCACCGCTCCGGCGGTTCTAGCCTGCTCTGCCTTGCTCACCGCTCCAGTGGTTCTAGCCTGCTCTGCCTTGCTCACCGCCGCGGCGGTTCTAGCCTGCTCTGCCTTGCTCACCGCTCCGGCGGTTCTAGCCTGCTCTACCTTGCTCACCGCTCCGGCGGTTCTAGCCTGCTCTGCCTTGCTCACCGCTCCGGCGGTTCTAGCCTGCTCTGCCTTGCTCACCGCTCCAGTGGTTCTAGCCTGCTCTGCCTTGCTCACCGCCGCGGCGGTTCTAGCCTGCTCTGCCTTGCTCACCGCTCCGGCGGTTCTAGCCTGCTCTACCTTGCTCACCGCTCCGGCGGTTCTAGCCTGCTCTGCCTTGCTCACCGCTCCGGCGGTTCTAGCCTGCTCTGCCTTGCTCACCGCTCTGGCGGTTCTAGCCTGCTCTGCCTTGCTCACCGCTCCGGCGGTTCTAGCCTGCTCTGCCTTGCTCACCGCTCCGGCGGTTCTAGCCTGCTCTGCCTTGCTCACCGCTCCAGTGGTTCTAGCCTGCTCTGCCTTGCTCACCGCCCCGGCGGTTCTAGCCTGCTCTGCCTTGCTCACCGCTCCGGCGGTTCTAGCCTGCTCTGCCTTGCTCACCGCTCCGGCGGTTCTAGCCTGCTCTGCCTTGCTCACCGCTCCGGCGGTTCTAGCCTGCTCTGCCTTGCTCACCGCTCCGGCGGTTCTAGCCTGCTCTGCCTTGCTCACCGCTCCGGCGGTTCTAGCCTGCTCTGCCTTGCTCACCGCTCCGGCGGTTCTAGCCTGCTCTGCCTTGCTCACCGCTCCGGCGGTTCTAGCCTGCTCTGCCTTGCTCACTGCTCCAGCAGTCTCGCTCCGCTCTGACTCCTTTGCTCACTGCTCTGGCAGTCTCGCTCCGCTCTGACTCCTTTGCTCACTGCTCCGGCAGTCTCGCTCCGCTCTGACTCCTTTGCTCAATGCTCCGGCAGTCTCGCTTTGCTCTGACTCCTTTGCTCACTGCCCCGGCAGTCTCGCTCTGCTCTGACTCCTTGCTCACTGCTCCGGCAGTCTCGCTCAGCTCTGACCTCTTGCTCACTGCTCCTGGCGGCCTCGTCCTGCTCTACTCTTGATCACTGCTCCAGGCGAACTCGTCCTGCCCTGCTCTCGCTCACCTCTCTGGGCGGCCTCACTCTGCTGTGTTTGTCCACCACATCTGTGGTTCTGTTCCTGAGTCCCAGTGTGTACTGGGTCCTATCCCGCCTGTGTTCCTACCTGCTAGTGCCTCCCTGCCTGCATACCAGTCGTGCCTGCCTATACCCACCAGTCTGTTCCTGTATTCCCCTGGGTGGGTCAACAGCCGTGTCCGGGGTCTGTCCTGGAGTAGCACCTGGTCCCTCTGCTCGGTTCCTCCTTGGTGCACTGGCGTCGTATGCCGTCGTGCGACCCTGGTCGGATCGGGTGAATACCTAGTTAAGCCCCTCCAGGCATTCACTCTCCGGCACTGTCCAGTGGAATCACACGCATACGCCGCTCAGCCCGGGCGTGTGCATTACATCCTGGTATGTATGGCACCCCTCATCCCCCAATCCTGGTATACTTGGCCCCCTCATCCCTCAATCCTGGTATGCATGGTCCCCTCACCCCCAATCCTGGTATGCATGGTCCCCTCACCCCCCAATATTGATATGTATGGTACCCCTCATCCCACAATCCTGGTATGCATGGTCCCCTCATCCCCCAATCGTGGTATGCATGGTCCCCTCATCCCCCCAATCCTGGTATGTATGGCCACCTCATCCCTCAATCCTGGTATGTAATGTACCCCTCATCCCCTAATGTTGGTATGTGTGGCACCCTCATCCCCCAATCCTGGTATGTATGGCACCCCTCATCCTTTTCATGAAGCACACATACAACAAAAATACACTTATATTCACCTTTCTTCCTTGTGCGCCAGTGCTGCTGTGTCCTGTTCTGCCAGAGGCCAGGGGAGGAAAGCGACGCCGGAGCACCATGCTGTCCGGCACTATTTTGCTGAAGACACACTGCAAATGTCTTCAGTAAAATGGCGCCGGATAGCGCTATGCCCATGAGCCGATTCCGATGCCTTCACTCCACCCCCGGTGTCCGGCCAGAAGAGTGGCACCGCGTCAACGCTCCTCCCGGTCAGGTAAGTATGTAAGTATGGCTATACACTCCTCTTACCTGTAACGGCTCCATGCGTTCTTTTGACTGGAGCCAGATTGCACGTCACGCATGCGCAGTCTATAAAGGCTTCAAACAGAGGGATGCTTGGCCGATTATATTATATATATATATATATATATATATATATATATACAGTACAGACCAAAAGTTTGGACACACCTTCTCATTCAAAGATTTTTCTGTATTTTCATGACTATGAAAATTGTACATTCACACTGAAGGCATCAAAACTATGAATTAACACATGTGGAAATATATACTTAACAAAAAAGTGTGAAACAACTGAAAATATGTCTTATATTCTAGGTTCTTTAAAGTAGCCACCTTTTGCTTTGATGACTGCTTTGCACACTCTTGGCATTCTCTTGATGAGCTTCAAGAGGTAGTCACCGGAAATGGTTTTCACTTCACAGGTGTGCCCTGTCAGGTTTAATAAGTGGGATTTCTTGACTTATAAATGGGGTTGGGACCATCATTTGTGTTGTGCAGAAGTCTGGTGATACACAGCTGATAGTCCTACTGAATAGACTGTTAGAATTTGTATTATGGCATGAGAAAAGCAGATAAGTAAAGAGAAACGAGTGGCCATCATTACTTTAAGAAATGAAGGTCAGTCAGTCCGAAAAATTGGGAAAACTTTGAAAGTGTCGCCAAGAGCAGTTGCAAAAACCATCAAGCGCTACAAAGAAACTGGCTCACATGAGGACCGCCTCAGGAAAGGAAGACCAAGAGTCACCTCTGCTTCTGAGGATAAGTTTATCTGAGTCACCAGCCTCAGAAATCGCAGGTTAACAGCAGCTCAGATTAGAGACCAGGTCAATGCCACACAGAGTTCTAGCAGCAGACACATCTCTACAACAACTGTTAAGAGGAGACTTTGTGCAGCAGGCCTTCATGGTAAAATAGCTGCTAGGAAACCACTGCTAAGGACAGGCAACAAGCATAAGAGACTTGTTTGGGCTAAAGAACACAAGGAATGGACATTAGTACAGTGGAAATCTGTGCTTTGGTCTGATGAGTCCAAATTTGAGATCTTTGGTTCAACCACCGTGTCTTTGTGCGATGCAGAAAAGGTGAATGGATGGACTCTACATGCCTGGTTCCCACCGCGAAGCATAGAGGAGGAGGTGTGATGGTGTGGGGGTGCTTTGCTCGTGACACTGTTGGGGATTTATTCAAAATTGAAGGCATATTGAACCAGCATGGCTACCACAGCATCTTGCAGCGGCTTGCTATTCCATCCGGTTTGCGTTTACTTGGACCATCATTTATTTTTCAACAGAACAATGACCCCAAACACATTTCCAGGCTGTGTAAGGGCTATTTGACCAAGAAGGAGAGTGATGGGGTGCTACGCCAGATGACCTGGCCTCCACAGTCACCAGTCCTGAACCCAATCGAGATGGTTTGGGGTGAGCTGGACCGCAGAGTGAAGGCAAAAGGGCAAACAAGTGCTAAGCATCTCTGGGAACTCCTTCATGATTGTTGGAAGACCATTTCCAGTGACTACCTCTTGAAGCTCATCAACAGAATGCCAAGAGTGTACAAAGCCGTCATCAAAGCAAAAGGTGGCTACTTTGAAGAACCTTGAATATAAGACATATTTTCAGTTGTTTCACACTGTTTTGTTAAGTATATAATTCCACATATGTTAATTCATAGTTTTGATGCCTTCAGTGTGAATGTACAATTTTCATAGTTATGAAAATACAGAAAAATCTTTAAATGAGAAGGTGTGTCCAAACTTTTGGTCTGTACGGTATATCAAAAGGCAGCACTCCAAATAATTTTTTAGAAAAAAATGGACGTTATTGAGCCCAAAAAGCAACATTTCGGTTCACAAAACCTTTTTCAAGCCTTTAGAAAAAGGTTCTGTGAACTGAAACGTTGCTTTTTGGGCTCAATAAAGTCCATTTTTTTCTAAATAATTATTTGGAGTGCGGCCTTTTGATATACCTTCTTTGATATGCAACAGTTTGGACAGACTGTTTGGAGGTCTGGCACCCATCAGTGAGTAACTATTAAATGGTGCTGTTTTCAATATATATTTTTTATAAATGTGTATATATATATACAGGGTTGTCCAAAAGTAGGTGGACAGAAAGTGTAATAAGGTTATGAAGGGGGAGATTTATCAAACATGGTGTAAAGTGAAACTGGCTCAGTTGCCCTTAGCAACCAATCAGATTCCACTTTTCATTCCTCATAGACTCTTTGGAAAATAAAAGGTGGAATCTGATTGGTTGCTAAGGGCAACTGAGCCAGATTCACAGATCTAGTTTTCACATATAGATCTCCCCCAAATCTGTTTTCTTTTCAGATAATTCTGATAACACATAATGGCAAATAATTTAAATACAGATCAAAGAAAATGGATTTTCACAGAGTATTGGAAATCTCTAAATGCTGAAACCATTAGAGCTAATTGGGTTGAAACATTTGGTACTCAAGCCCCTAAGAGACAAACCATTAACTGCATTCGTGACAAATTCAATGCCACTGGCTCAATCCTTAATGCTCCAAAAACTGATCGACCCAAAACAGTCTGTACAGAAGATAATAAACAACTTGTTGCTGCAACATTTGTTCAGAGTCCAAAAAAGTCCACCAGAAGGGCCTCTTTGGAATTGGGAATTTCACGAGCTTCTATCATGCGAATTCTGAAATCTATTGGGTGGAAAGTTTATCGTCCACGTCTAATTCATGGTTTATTGGAGGATGATCCAGACAGGCGGCTGCAATTTAGTGAGATTATGCTTAACGAAATTGAAGAAAATCCATTTATGTGGAGTGATGAAGCTTCTTACAAATTATCCGGCCATATTAACAGACATAATTGTATTTGCTGGTATAATGAGAACATGCATTTAACATAAGAGCAACAACTAAATGAGCCTGGTGTCAATGTTTGGGGTGGTATTTCAAGTTTTAGTGTTTTACGACCAATATTTTTTGATGGAACAGTCACAGGAGATAAGTATCTCGATATTCTAATGAATCAAGTTGTTCCCCAGTTACAGCAACAGCCTAATTCAAATGACCTTTATTTCCAACAAGATGGGGCCCCTCCACATTATTCAAGACTAGTCTGCAAGTTTCTTGATGAAACATTTCCTAATAAATGGATTGGCTGAAGAGGCCCACTTGATTTGACGGCACGTTCACCAGACTTGACGCAAATGGATTTTTTCTTTTGTGGAGTACTCAAGGACAAAGTTTATAGTCAAAAAACAAAAAGTGTCATTGATTTGAAAAATTACATAAGAGATGCATTTCAAGAAATTAATACCCAAAGAGACTTGTGCAAAAAAGTTTGTCCAAGCATAAGAGGCAGACTTCAAAGCAGTGCAAATTATAATGGTAAACAGTTTGAGCACCTGCTTTGATAGAATTTAAAGGCTTTTGTCTTATTGTTCAGAATAAAATTTAATTGGCAATGTTATGCTTGTGTTAGTAAATATAATTTTATATATAAATCAAAATAAATGTTATTATTTTCTGGCCACCTACTTTTGGACCACCCTGTATATATATTATACATTATATACACACACACAGGTGCTTCTCACAAAATTGGCATATCATCAAAAAGGTAATTTATTTCAGTTTTTCAATACAAAAAGTGAAAGTCATATTGTTGTGGATAAGGATGCAGTGGTATTAGTCATGGTATTTGCAGTGCTCCCAGTACCAGTAGCGAAGCCATCCACAATTTTATTTGGTAGACTGAGTGGCTGCCCAAATACATTAGTTTCTCATGAAGGAGCTGAAGATACTGAGTGGCAGTAGGTGCAAGTTTCTCCAGCATGTTAGACTACGTAAGGGAATACAGGTGCATCTCACAAAATTAGAATATCATCAAAAAGATAATTTTATTTCAGTTCTTCAATACAAAAAGTGAAACTCATATTATATAGAGTCATTACAAACAGAGTGATCTTTTTCAAGTGTTTATTTCTGTTGATGATTATAGCTTACAGCCAATGAAAACACAAAAGTCATTATCTCAGTAAATTAGAATACTTTATGACACCAGCATGAAAAATGATTTTAAAATCCGAAATGTTGGCCCACTGAAATGCATGTTCGGTAGTTTTGAGCGAGCACTAAAATGCTCGGGTGTTCAAAGCTCAGGCTGAGCTCACCGTGATACTCAGGTGCTCGACCCGAGCAATGAGCCCAATGTTAGTCTATGGGAGACCCGAGCATTTTTGCGGCGGCACCCCCGGCAGTCTGTAGAAAGCCTAAAAAGTGCCCAAAACTATAGTGACAGTGCTCAAATGACATGGGGACAGCATGGGGATCGCCCCAGGAAGCATTTTTGACCCCCAGGTCACTGCTGTCAACAACGTGGTCAGAGGTATTAAGCCACTTTTAAGGGCTCACAATAAAACATTCAAAAACGAAACTGAAACTGCTTTCCTGTGAAATATGTTAAGGAACATCCTTTCCAGGGTAAAGACTTGTGTATAAGGTAAAATAAATAACCAAAAACAAAAATACTCTTCCACACCTTGGGCTATGTTCACAAGTAGCATTTTTTATGCATTTTTGCACTTTTGTATTGCTTTCAACCGTGACAAATGCATTCACCGGGAAATGTCATTTTAACATTTTACAACCTTATCTGGCCATGTGCTGTGTGACACATGCATACAGTGCTGAAAAGACATGGGAACAGCATGGGGAAGACCCCTGGAAGCATCTCTGACACCCAGGTCACTGCCTAAAAGTGTGCCCATCAGAAGTCATCCTTGCCGCATCAGAAGATGTAGACTTGCAACTATCCCTGTGCAAGTCCTTGTCCCAGGGCAGTGTTCAATTGCACTTCCCCCATTCCTTGCAATGCAAGCGCAAGTATGCAGCATGCCACCCACCCACCCCCAGGCTGCAATACCATACTGCTTGCTTTCTAGAAATTGAAATTGGGCCTTTTAGGCATGTGGAGGCGGAATCTAGCCACCACGTCATGGCAGCATCGCGGCCTGGTATCCATACTCAGTCCCCAGCCGCCCGGCGGCCATGTGTCCATGCTTGGTCCCCAGCTGCCAGTAGGCGGCCGGGTGTCCATACTCGGTCCCCAGCCGCCCCGCAGCCGGGTGACCACACAAGGTCCCCAGCCGCCTGGGGGCGGCCGGGTGTCCATAAACGGTCCCCAGCCACCCCTATTTGTCCCGGTGCGCCTTATACACAAGAGCGCATATCAAAACATTACCTGTGCCCTCCCCAGTGCATTTAGTGGGAAGGACAGCCTAACCACAAACACGTGGACAAGTGAATGTGGCCAGGGAAGGTCCATCTCACTGACAACTTCACACTGGGTTAATATTGTGGAAGTCAGGACACAGTTTGACACTGGGATGCAAAACATCCTCCAGACATAGAGGATTGCGGGTCCTGGGTCAATCAGGCTTCAACATAAAGTTCAGAAGGTAGGCAGCAGCAGTGGTCAGCCTCCTATACAATGAGTAAATTATTCATGATCATGAGGCCATCCATCTCCTTAGCTTCCTGTTCCTTGGAATGCAAGCGCATGTATGCAGTAGCGGCTAAGCCTGAGGTGGTCAGCGTTTGGTGCATATCCTACCTACTCCGAGAATTGCTGGATGTTTTCCTGCTACTATCCCAGTTCTATGACTCCCGTTAAAACAAAGCTTCAGGTGATGAATGATGGATGAGGTGGTGGCAAAGGAGAGAGAGCAGGAGGAACAGGGACCATTCACATCAATATCAGGCCAGTCAACCACACATGTCTTGTAGGATATGTTTCTGTACCAAAAGGAGCGGTTCGGCTACACAGTTATAGGGCATACAGTGAGTGCAATGCCTACCAAAAATTTTGAGGTATTCCAGTGCCCTTTGGAAGTGACATGGAGGTCAGAGGACCTTAACTAAACCGTTTTTTCCATTTATAGCAACTGGGTCTCCTGTACACTGTTGGCCTTGCAGTGAATGGAAGGCTTTCCAAAAATTATGAGGAACTGCAATGCCCCTTGAAACAGACTTGGATTACAGCGTACTAAATACCTTCTACCCATTATTGGGGAGTGGGTCTCCCTTAGTGTTCGCCTATGCATTGAAAAGCAAAAGCTGACTAAAATTAGGAGGAAATGCAATGCCCGTTGGAAGAGTCGTGCAGGTTAGAGTTAATTAAAAACAACATTTCAATGCCCATTGGAAGAGCTGTGGAGTTCAGAGTGGTTTAACAAGACGCTTTTAATGCCCCTTGGAAGAGACGTGGAGGTCAGAGTGGTTTAACAAGATGGTTTTAATGCCCCTTGGAAGAGACGTGGAGGTAACAGTAGCTTAACAAGACGGTTTTAATGCCCTTGGAAGAGACGTGTAGGTCACAGTAGCTTAACAAGACAGTTTTAATGCCCCTTGGAAGAGACGTGGAGGTCCCAATGGAATAAAAAGACAATATCAATGCCCCTTAGAAGAGTGGTGGAGGTCCCAGTGGAATAAAAAGACAATATCAATGCCCCTTGGAAGAGTGGTGGAGGTTACAGTGGAATAAAAAGACAATATCAATGCTCCTTGGAAAAGTGGTGGCGGTCGCAGTGGAATAAAAAGACAATATCAATGCCCCTTGGAAGAGACGTGGAGGTCACAGTAGATTAACAAGACGGTTTTAATGCCTCTTGGTAGAGATGTGAAGGTCCCAATGGAATAAAAAGACAATATCAATGGAACTTGGAAGAGTGGTGGAGGTCTCAGTGGAATAAAAAGACAATATCAATGCCCCTTGGAAGAGTGGTAGAGGCTACAGTGGAATAAAAAGAAAATATCAATGCTCCTTGGAAGAGTGGTGGAGGTCGCAGTGGAATAAAAAGACAATATCAATGCACCTTGGAAGAGACGTGGAGGTCACAGTAGCTTAACAAGACGGTTTTAATGCCCCTTGGAAGAGACGTGGAGTTCAGAGTGGTTTAACAAGACGGTTTTAATGCCCCTTGGAAGAGACGTGGAGGTCCCAGTGGAATAGAAAGACAATATCAATGCCCCTTGGAAGAGTGGTGGAGGTCCCAGTGGAATAAAAAGACAATATCAATGATCCTTGGAAGAGTGGTAGAGATCGAAGTGGAATAAAAAGACAATATCAATGCCCCTTGGAAGAGTGGTGGAGCTCGCAGTGGAATAAAAAGACAATATCAATAACCCATGGAAGAGAGGTGGAGGTCACAGTACCTAAACAAGACAATTTTAATGCCCCTAAAAAGAGCCATGCAGTACAGCATATTAAAAACATTATTCCCATTATTGGGGAGTGGGTCTTCCATAGTCTTTGCCTATGCCTTCCAAGCAAAAGCTGCCAACAATTAGGACAGAGGAACTTGCAATGCTGGCAAAAAGGACCATGGTCACCCTGGTGGTATAGTGGTGGTGGAGGCTGAGGATAAGGAGAAGAGCAAAAAAAGCCGAAATGAGGAAGCGTATACCCATGTGTGGGTGTGAAGTGGTGCATGAGAATACACCTCCCGAAATAACACAGTGGATTTGACTTTAGGCTACTCTGCAGTCATTTGGTGGTGATGAGAAGTCTGGCCCAAACCAGCCCTTATTCATTTTGATAAGGGTCAGCTTGTCAGCATTGTCAGTTGACAGGCGAGTGTGCTTATCAATTATAATTCCCCCAGTGGCACTAAAAACATACTCCAATAACACGCTAGCAGCAGGGCAGGCCAGGACCTCCAAGGCATACAGAGCAAGTTCATTCAAAGTGTCCAGCTTGGATACTCAACAATTAAAGGGCACAGAGGAATCACGGAGGACGCTGGAACAGTCGGCAAGGTACTCCCTCACTATCTTTTGAAACTTTCTACTCCTTGTGAGAGTACCCCGCGCCTCAGGGCCTGCAAGCTGGGTGGGTCTCCGAAAACTGCCCCAGAACGTTGACAGTGTTCCCCTGCCTCTGCTGGATTGGAGTTGCGTCTCTCTTGCCTGTACGCCTTGGTTGGGAAACGAACTGTGACCTCTGCCGCTAGCGTGTTCAGATGGGAATTTTTTTGTACAGTTCTGGTACTGCCCCATTTTTGTAGACCTCTCCATCTCAGGAATAAGAGAGTGAAAGTTCTCCTTGTAGCGGGGGTCTAAAAGTGTCACCAACCAGTAATGACTGTAACCCAACATTTTGACAACGTGAGGGTCACGGTTAAGGCAGCGTAATATAAAGTCAGCCATGCGTGCCAGACTGGTAACGGGCAAGACTTCCGTGTCCTCAGCAAGATGACGAGTGACCATTCTCTCCTCCTCCTCCTCCTCCCCCCTGTCCTCAGGTCACCCATGCTGAATCAAAGGTATGACAGTTGTACAGGTACTACCGTCTACAGTGCATGATACCAGCTACTGTTCTTCCTCCTCCTCCTCTCCCTCATTGTCCTCCAATGCACATTGGGATGAGATGAGGCTGGGCTGCGTGTAATCGCCCACTATGGCTTCTTGATCCATCTTATCATACTCTGGCTGCAATGCCTCCTCTTTAATTCTTCGCAGAGAGAGTTGCAAAAGACAGACAAGTGGCATGCTGACGCTAATGATGGTGTCATCGCCACTCACCATCTTGGTGGACTCCTCAAAGTTTGTCAGGATGGTACATATGTCAGACATCCAGGTCCACTCCTGAGGTCTTATGTGTGGAGTCTGACCAGGATATCGACGGCCTTGTTGCAGCTAGTACTCCACAACTGCTCTCTCCTGCTCAAAAATCCTTTACAACATGTGGAGGGCAGAGTTCCAACGTGTGGTGACATCTCACAGCAGTCGGTGTGCCGGAAGCTGCAAACGCTGCTGTAACACAGCAAGGGCGGGGGAAGCTGTAGCCGACTTCTGAAAATGAGCTGATTGGCGGCGTACTTTGACGAGCAGATCTGGCAACTCGGGGTATGATTTTAGAAACTGCTGAATTACGAGGTTAAGCACATGAGCCAGGCATCGTACGTGTGTGATCTCGCCTCGCTTCAGAGCCACCACAAGGTTACGGCCATTGTCCCACACGACCATGCCTGGATATAGGTTCAGCGGTCTCAGACACAGATCTGCCTGCTCTTTCACAGCTGTCCACAACTCACAAGCAGTGTGAGGTTTATCACCTAAGCTTATGAGTTTCAGCACAGCCTGTTGCCGCATGGCTGAGGCAGTACTGCAGTGCTTCCAGCTTGAAACTGATGTGGTGATATCTGAGATAGAGGCTGAACATGAGGAGGAGGAGGATAATGCACAGTAGCTGTACACTGTGGGGGCATCTCAGACTGACATACAGTACAGTCCAAAAGTTTGGACACACCTTCTCATTTAAAGATTTTTCTGTATTTTCATGACTATGAAAATTGTACATTCACACTGAAGACATCAAAACTATGAATTAACACATGTGGAATTAAATACTTAACAAAAAAATGTGAAACAACTGAAAATATGTCTCATATTCTACGTTCTTCAAAGTAGCCACCTTTTGCTTTGATGACTGCTTTGCACACTCTTGGCATTCTCTTGATGAGCTTCAAGAGGTAGTCACTGGAAAGGGTTTTCACTTCACAGGTGTGCCCTGTCAAGTTTAATAAGTGGGATTTCTTGCCTTATAAATGGGGTTGGGACCATCAGTTGTGTTGTGCAGAAGTCTGGTGGATACACAGCTGATAGTCCTACTGAATAGACTGTTAGAATTTGTATTATGGCAATGAAAAAGCAGCTAAGTAAAGAAAAAGAGTTGCCATGATTACTTTAAGAATTGAAGGTCAGTCATTCCGAAAAATTGGGAAAACTTTGAAAGTGTCCCCAAGTGCAGTTGCAAAAACCATCAAGCGCTACAAAGAAACTGGCTCACATGAGGACCGCCCCAGAAAAGGAAGACCAAGAGTCACCTCTGCTTCTGAAGATAAGTTTATCTGAATCACCAGCCTCAGAAATCGCAGGTTAACAGCAGCTCAGATTAGAGACCAGGTCAATGCCACACAGAGTTCTAGCAGCAGACACATCTCTAGAACAACTCTTAAGAGGAGACTTTGTGCAGCAGGCCTTCATGGTAAAATAGCTGCTAGGAAACCACTGCTAAGGACAGGCAACAAGCAGAAGAGACTTGTTTGGGCTAAAAAACACAAGGAATGGACATTAGACCAGTGGAAATCAGAGCTTTGGTCTGATGAGTTCAAATTTGAGATCTTTGGTTCAAGCACCGTGCCTTTGTGCAATGCAGAAAAGGTGAATGGATGGACTCTACATGCCTGGTTCCCACCGTGAAGCATGGAGGAGGAGGTGTGATGGTGTGGGGGTGCTTTGCTGGTGACACTGTTGGAGATTTATTCAAAATTGAAGGCATACTGAACCAGCATGGCTACCACAGCATCTTGCAGCGGCATGCTATTCCATCCAGTTTGCCTTTGGTTGGACCATCATTTATTTTTCAACAGGACAATGACCCCAAAAATCCCTCCAGGCTGTGTAAGGACTATTTGACCAAGAAGGAGAGTGATGGGGTGCTATGCCAGATGACCTGGCCTCCATAGTCACAAGACCTGAACCCAATCGAGATGGTTTGGGGTGAGCTGGACCGCAGAAAGAAGGCAAAAGGGCCAACAAGTGCTAAGCATCTCTGGGAACTCCTTCAAAATTGTTGGAAGACCATTTCCGGTGACTACATCTTGAAGCTCATCAAGAGAATGCCAAGAGTGTGCAAAGCAGTGATCCAAACAAAAGGTGGCTACTTTGAAGAACCTAGAATATAAGACATATTTTCAGTTGTTTCACACTTTTTTGTTAAGTATATAATTCCACATGTGTTAATTCATAGTTTTGATGCCTTCAGAGTGAATGTACAATTTTCATAGTCATGAAAATACAGAAAAAATTTTAAATGAGAATGTGTGTCCAAACTTTTGGTCTGTACTGTAGGGCCCGCTATCCTCAGTTTGGGGAGGATGTGTTCCGTCCCAAGGTCCGACTGGGTCCCGGCTTCCACTGTGTTTACCCAGTGTGCCGTCAGGGAGATGTACCATCCCTGGCCACAAGCACTTGTCCACGTGACCGTTGTCAGGTGGACTCTCCCAGTAACTGCGTTGTTGAGGGCACGGCAAATGTTTTGGGACACGTGCTTGTGTAGTGCAGGGATGTCACACTGGGCAAAATAGTGTTGGCTGGGGACCGAGTACCGAGGGACAGCCACCGCCATAAGGTTGCGGAGGGATTCGGTCTCCACTAGCCTAAAAAGCAGCATTTCCAATGCAAGCAGTCGTGAAATGTGCGAATTTACGACTGTGGCCTGTGGGGCGTTGGCTGCGAATTTGCGCTTCCGTGCAAAGGTCTGGGATATGGACAATTGAATGCTGCGGTGGGAGGTGGACGTGGACATTGTTGCTGTTTCTTGAGAAACTGCCATAACAAGTGAAGACTGAGAGGAGAGGGCATCATTGCATGCAGTATAGACAGGGGATTGCCATCACGCACAACAGGGGGTTCTCTTACACGCACAACAGCAAAAGAAGCAGTGGTGACACCCGCTGACACTGGTCGTGGACCCTGTGGTTCGCCCCACAAGTGCCTGATCATGCTGGTGGTGGTCAGGCTGGTAGTTTTGTCACCCCTGCTGATGCTGGCATGGCAGGTGGTACAAATGGCCTTTTTGGGGTTATCAGCAGAGTCTTTAAAAAAATTTCAGACTCTGGAAGACCTACTGGTTGTACTGGCAACGTCCCTCGTGTTGGTGTTACGGGGAACAGTTGCCTGCCTTCTGTATGCGGCCACCACACTGCTTCTTCCAGCCTGTTGGGGAACTCTGCCTTCCTCTCCCTGTGTGCTGCTGGCCTCGCTCTGAGTGTCCTCCTGCCGCGTTGGTTCAGTTACTAGATCATCCACCACCTCCTCCTTTTCCACTTCCGCACCACGGTCCTCCTCCTCACTTTGTGGCAATTGTATCTCATCATCGTCCACCTCTTGTGACAAATTGCCAGTGTCGCCTTCCTATAGCTGTGGCTGTTCAAATATTTGGCCATCGCTACATGGGATCTCCTCTTCCACCACTTCAAGAGGAGCAGGTGAGGGGCACAAATATGGAAATGGACCAATGAACAGCTCTTCAGAGTGTCCAACTGTGGGATCAGTTGCTGTCTGATGACACTCGGCATGGTGGGAGGAAGGAGCATCAGGTTGAGGAGGAGTATGCAGTCGAGACTCAAGGCTACTAACACTTGACCGTGTGGAAGACAGACCGGAGGTGGTGGTGCCCAGGTGACTGAAAGCGCTTCTCAACCTGCATGCGGAAATGCAAGTGAAGAACGCTTCACTTCCGCATGTCCTTGGCAGGAAAACGGATGTACAATCCACATGCGTTTTTTTCTGCCAGGGAGATGCAGAAACGCTCAGGAAAAAATCCTGAGCATTTCTGCATCGTTGGCACATAGCCTTAGGAAGCCTTTACAGGTGTTTTTTGTTAATTATTCTAATTTACTGAGATAATGACTTTTGTGTTTTCATTGGCTATAAGCCATAATCATCAACATTAACAGAAATAAACACTTGAAATAGATCACTGTTTGTAATGACTCTATATAATATATTTCACTTTTTGTATTGAAAAACTGAAATAAATTAACTTTTTGATGATATTCTAATTTTGTGAGAAGCACCTGTATGTAATATTATATATATATATTTTTTTTTAATTCCAAGTATTGACCTACTACGTTTTCTGTAGCATGTGGATGGATGTATTGAAATCTCATGCACATTGCTGATACTGTAATCTAACTGTTGCATTCTGTACTTTCAGAGTGCAAATCTGAGCAGAAAATTTAGCCCTGCAATATATGAACAAGCACTAATAGTGCACCATGTAAGCAAGCTTTTGATTTAATGCTGAGTAATATATAAAAGCTGCTGTACATTTACCTGTGCGTACAAAAACTCTTATGATACCCAATTCCTGCAAGTGTTGCATGTTTTGGTTCTGAGGGTTAGGGTTGTAGGCTGAAAATAAGATATTCCTCCACTGTTCTTTCTCTTTCCCCCTTTCATTGCTTCCTTCATTATTCTCATTTCCCTAGTTGAAAGTTTGCCCATTCCCACCCTTTTATCACCCTACCATATCTTCTATTACTTTCTCAATAAAATGCTTTTGAAAAAAATTGCTAGATTTTACACATCAACAGATCTACGGTAAAGCCCAAGGTGATACCTGGCTATGTTTTTGCTCAGTATTTCTATTTTATTGCTTACTAGCTTTTACCCGCGGCTTCGCTCACGTGGAATTTGGTTTTCCACATTAAGTTTCGTGACAGATCATTTTAATAGTAAAAAAAAAGAATCTTAATAGTAAAAAAAAATAATCTTAATAGTAAAAAAAAATAATCTTATTTAGTTACTCGTACATCCAAAATTTCAGATGTCTAACTTCAAAACTGACGGATTCCATACAATCTTTGAACCCCTATAATATTAAGAGGGAAACTCTTGAGGGTGGAATTATCAAAATTCCTTTCTTAGTGCTCATTTAAGCTATAATAGAACCTATCTGCAAATTTCAAGATGCTAAGTTCAGTGGTTTCGGCTGTGCGTTGACCGCTAGGTGTGTCAGTCAATCAGGTTTACAGTTTTATATAATCTTCGCCTGTATGGTGTGTTTATAAAAAGTAGCCCTATGTCCTTCCCCAGGCTTGAAATTATCCATATCAAATTTCATCACAAACGGATTACTAAACACTGATTAATAAACAGGACGGACTGAAGTTACTTGCGTTTAATATTGTTCGTGTTAGTAAAGAATTAGTATGTAATTGGAATAATGGACATCTGCAGGTAATTTATCTATGTGTTTTTACTGCAATATACTCCTGTAAACTATGTTATTTGATTTCTTTCGTTCAGCGAAAATATGTAGATTTTGCGATTTAGAAACACGTGAGCAAGCTACGTATAGCTGACCGTGGGAAAAACAGGGCGTGCCTAAATGTATCCCCGCTACCTTCAAAGTTTGCCCTTGCGATTTATTGATGGTCATTGAAAATGCAACTTTAAGTGGGAACTGCAAACGTTTGAAATTAAAGGGTAAGTTATTGGGTATTATTGGGATGCGTGGTATAAGAATATTTTCACCCTTAGCTTCTCCAGTTAAAATTGTGGCATTTACAATGTGCCTGCCTAGTTCAGTCACTCGCAATCTAGTGCCATTACATAATCTCGGGGCGTCCAAGTTGCGCATTAACAAAACGGGTATACCGACCTTTAATTCGAGCTTGTGAGATGGGACCCCGGAAAGCTCCAAAGAGTTAAGAAACTCCAAGGGGTAGCTCGTACAGTCTTCAGATGACATGACTGTGTCGATGGAGTTGTAGGTTGTTGCATCGCTGGTTACTTGGTCCAAGATAATTTTATTGATTTTCGCAACTGTTTCATTTCTTGGTGCTAGTATAGTTCTTTCACATAGCCAATTTTCATCGTGGATGTTTTGTTGCAAATTTGGAAAAACCGAATCCACAACATGACAAAATTGGTTAGTGAATAGAACCATACCTTCTTCGTCAGTTTCAATTCGACCTTCACCGATCTCGAGCAGTTTCTCAGCGTACGCGCCAGACTCTGGATCACTGAAAAACTGGACACGCATGTTGGTGGTGAGGTGCAGCTTTTCAACTTTGGTCCATAAATATGAGGATTTCAGACATGCGTTAATTTCGTCTGCTGCAGTGCCTCGCTCGATGACAGGCAAAGTTTGCCTAAAGTCCCCAGCCAATAAAACAACCACACCACCCATTATTGTTTGTTTACTGTGTAAGTCTTGTAGACAACCATCAAGAGCTTCGATGGCGCGTTTGTGTGACATTGTGCACTCGTCCCACACGATTAGTTTGCACTGTTGCAACAGGAGGCCACGGGCGCTGCTCTTGCTGATATTACACGATGGGGTTTCTTCGTTCACCAGATTAAGAGGTAATTTAAAGACTGAATGTGCCGTCCATCCACCGCTTAGCAATGTTGCAGCAATTCCAGAGGAAGCCACAGCTAATGTAACGTTATGACCGCTACGAATTTTTGCTAAAAGTAAATTAAGCAAGAAAGTTTTTTCTGTACCACCCAGGGCATCAAGGAAAAAAAGTCCGCCTTCACCATTCTCAACTCGTCCTACTATTTTGTGATAAATCTCTCTTTGATCAGGTAGCAAATGTGGCTCAGTTTCGCAAACGTGAGCGTCTAACTGGTTGGTATCATAGCTTAGCTCTTTTATCAACTCGTTCGACAGCTCTCCACTACGCCGCGGTGAGGGTAGACCAAAATCGGACAATTTCTTTCCAGAAATTATTAATATTTTGTCCTCGATAAGCCCCAACGCCTCATTGAAGCAGAGATCATCGTTAACGTGATCCATTCTTTCAAATCTGTGCATGATATCCTCTGATAACGCAGTTTTATACTTGTGCCAGAGTTGTAGACGATTGAATAAACCGCAAGTGCATATCAATATGGCAAACAGCTCTCTTATTTGCGCCGGGGAGCGACATAGCACGGCCTCTTCTAAGGTGGTATCCAAGTGGATATCATCTTCCAACAACCCCATCTTCTCACACACCTGCCGAAAAGTTGCAAGTTCTTGACCTTCAAATGTTTTTAAATTCGAGAAGTTGGTTGGACCCCTTATTACATTCAGCAGCATACGCAAGCAATAACATTCAAAATTGCTAACGTGCACCGTGTAAATGTGACCTAGAGCGTCTCCTGCCTTCACACCTGGCCAGCCATCGACGGGTGTTCCTTGTAAACGACGTTTCCATTGCTTCCGTGCTACATTCCAAGTATAGTAGCGAGGCACATCAATGTAAAGTAATGTTTTTGCAAACGTATCACTTTGGCACAACAGGAAAAATGCAGTTAGCGTAGTTTTAAGTGGTGCTTCTAATCTCTCTCTAAAATTATTTTCCGTAAAGTAAACCCTCTAGCCATTGGGTAAATGAATCGCGAGATTAGTGACGGTTGGGTGTCTCTCGTGCAGAGGCAGACCTAAGATCCGCCACGCTTCTTCATTACTACTAACATATCGGCCGGTTCTAAAGGTCTGCACCTCATCTCTTGGGTCAATGTTAACATTCCCTTGCTGGCGGATGTTAAAAATAGCCTGGTCGCTACCCTTATTAATATATTTACAAATATATTTTATCGCCTGCACCGTATTACAGAACTCTACATTTAAATGATAAGAGTGGAGAATATGGGACCACCCAGCTATTGTCCACCAATATTTCCTGTGTTCCTCTACGGGTTTTTATAATCGTCGTGCGTCCACCATTCTCTGGTGCTCTGCGCCTGTACAAAGGATAACCTTTGTCATTGGTTTGAGTATCTTTTAAAAGCTTCCTCGGATATTTTTTGGTACATTTTCCATCCTTCATGCATGGTGATGAAGAATTGAATGTACCACATGGCCCGTGAATCATATTCTTTGTCACTGTATCATAGAGTTTTTGATCGGTTTCTGGGTTTGGTATCTCAGCACATATGATTTTGTCAATTTGGTTCAGATGCAATTTTTCCTTTAACCACAGCAGTAAGTGCACATGAGGCAAACCTCGCATTTGCCACTCGATCGAGTACATGAAGCATTGCATATCACCAAATATGTTACCTTTTGTAAGTAGAGCTACCAACTTCTGTACTTTTATTCTAAATACTCGGGCTGTTAAGTCATGTCTGTCCGTTGAATTTTGACCAGCCATAAGCTCTTTGGTGATTTCTGGCCAAGCAGGGTTGCAAGTCATTGTAATAAATAAATCAGGCCTCCCATAATTACGTACGTATGTGAACGCATCTTGTGTATATTCGTGTAGGTATCTCGGGCTATTT
Source organism: Phyllobates terribilis (assembly GCF_046119375.1). NCBI lineage: Eukaryota > Metazoa > Chordata > Amphibia > Anura > Dendrobatidae > Phyllobates > Phyllobates terribilis. Next base: position 326,055,947 of record NW_027362763.1, on the reverse strand, counting down.
ACAAGTGATGACGGGAGAATCACCATCTGACCTAAGTTATTTGGATCCAAATCCGCATCATTTCTTATTGCATCTTGCAAGTGAATATAATTTTCTGCGCGCAGTTTTTTTTTATTTAAAGAAATGAACCTTAAGCACTCACTTTCCATCTTTACATACATGTCAACCAGAAACTGATGAAGTAGGAGCCTACACTTAAGCATCAAATTAAAATCGCTGCGACGGACCATCAAGTGAAAGGCATAAAAATCTTTGCAGGACACCTTTTTGCTTGGCATTGCTTGTTTGGTAATTGGATTCATCTGAGGAATATCAATGCTGTACCCCTCTTGTCCTTTCCAAAAAATTATTGGGTACTCGAGAGCATCATAGAATCAATGTGTATCGGGAACCCTAGTGAGCAAGCCATCGCGCGGCTGCACAGCGATGTCCCGAGACATAGTTTGTTCGCTACTAACTATTACAGCAGCTATTTCATTTGTAGTAGGGGCATTGAATCGTCTCTCATGTTGACCACGTGGTACACGGTCTGGATGAATCACTACTTTGAAATGATCGTCATTGATCATTCTGTCTCTAGCCGTTTTAAATTCATGCACCAAAATGTTGTGGTCGTGAAGTACTCGTTGTAATTTTTTAACTATGTTTCTATCTATGCTTTGCACGCACTCAGTACGCCTGTTGATTTGTTCTTCTTCGTCACCTATGAAATAAACTTGTAAAAATTGTGGCTGCGAAATGAACGTAGGAATGAAAGAACCGATACGGTCGTACACTTGTCCTTGTATTGTAAAGGTCGGGCAAAACCCTGGCATTGAGACAATTTGATCTGCTCCAAAAGACGTCATATGAAAGCACATGTTGTATTTTCTTATATTATTTAGAAAAAGGCGAGATTCATCAGTTTCATTAGAGAAAAGCTCTTTTAAAGGTTGAACTGGCTCGTCTATATAAGGAAGAGCTACTTTCCCGCCCAAACAACACATACCTGCTGCTTCCTCTTTCCACTTAAGAGCTCCGCAATATTTGCAATCTATGGTCATTACTTCTATTTTTATAAGCTTGTGAGTTTCATAATCAAGAGTCTCGTCATACTCAAATGCAGCTTTATTAAACAATATCCATGTATTTCTTGTAAATGTTTGATGTCCCTGTGCTGCCCTTTCAGCAACAGTGCGTCTGCGAGATTCGGCCATTTCATAAGTTTCAGTGGCTCTTTGGGACGCCATGTAAGTCGCTTGCTGCTGACGTCGAGCTTGGGACTGTTCTGGAGTTTCAGCAGCCCGTTGAGACGCCAGATACTCCGCATGCTGTTCATGTCGGGCTTGGGGCTGTTCTTGAGTTTCAGCAGCCCGTTGAGATGCCAAAAACTCCGCATTCCGTTCACGTCGGGCTTGGGATTGTTCTGGAGTCTCTGCAGCTCTATGTGCCGCACAACGCACCGCCTGCTCAAGCCTTCGTTGCTCGGCTTGTTGAGACGTCTCATCACGTCTAATTATTTTCATAGCTCAGGCTTTATTAGAGCTTTGCGAAATGTTAGACTTACGCTTTCGCAGCATTTTTATAAGTACTAATTACAAAATAAGTACTTAGTAAAGTTCAAACAAAATACTAAAACAATCTAATTAGTTATATTACGATCGCTGTACAGACGATATCAGTTGTATATGACTGGTCTATGAGGAACAGCTGTGGCGCGGTTACCCATAGCAACCATTCCCAGTGCTTTGTGGGAGCTGAGAGCAGCCTGCTGGTGCTGTGGGTGACATGCTGCGCTGCACACACACAGGGCTGTGCTGCACACAGGAGGGGAGGACGCCATTTGTGTAGCACTGCTGCCGGTGCTGTCAGGCTGCAGTGTGTGCATCCTCCATGGAGCCGCGCTCAGGTTACTGCCCCTCCCCGTGTGTGAGTCACTTCCCCTCCGCCCAGGTGAGGCGCTCGGAACTTTCCCGGCTGCAGCAGCTGGCGCAGGTGAGCGCATGTTTTATTATACGGTGTCATGTGGAGGGACAATGGCGGCGGGGACCCCCTGTGTGAGGATAATGACGGCCAGGTGCCCCCGGGCAACCTGCAGGAGGAAGCCTCACACTCCCCCCGGGCTGTGGGCGCGGGCAGGCCGTGCTGGGACGTGTAGTTCCCTAGTAACCTGTTCCTGACATATGGGCTGTTTTCTGGGCTATATTTTTTTTTTTTTTTTTTTTTAAGTCTGAGAAAATGTCATAAATTATCCTTCTCCCTTCAGCTGTTTCCAGAGTGTAATGTATCAGGGTGAGCTTATGACTGACAGCTGCCAAAGTTTCTAGGAAATGTCAGTCCCTGGGGGTCGTGTGTGAACCTCCTGTGCCATACTTGTACCTGGCCACGGTATATGATCACCCCTGTATTCTGACTGTGGACAGGTGGCAACTGTATGGGCAAATTATTGTATTATCAATCTCTTCTGACTGCTGTAAATCAGCCATTTAAATATCACCTGTGTATGTGTGTATATAAGAGTTTGATAAATATACTAAAAAGTTTGATAAATATACTAAAATGTGCATTGTAAAATTGTAAAATAGTATCTAATTTAATTAAATTTATGGTTCACAATTTTGGTCATAGTGGCTTCCACATAAAAGGTAGATATATGCTGTCACGGACTTTTATTTAGAACTATTCAAGACAAACAATTCTACGGTACATCATCTTTGTGTAACTCCAACGGTTTAGGCAGCGTACGCCAAGATAGCTCTCAGAGGCCAGATTTTTTTCCGACTTAATTGACATGTATCGTTATATTACGACCAAAATTGCATAAAATCATTACAAATTGTAGCCTATATGTTATTCCGATGTATAATCTATATTACTGTAAAGTTTCATGCAAATCCGTCCAGTAGTTTTTTCGTGAAAGAGTAACAAACATACATACTCACAAACTTTCGCATTTATAATATTAGTAGGATACATCACCCACATTATTTTTCTATTGTGTTCAGTGACAATACTCATATTGCTCCTTGTCACTTGAATCTACAATCTAAATTCCTAATATATATTGAAAGAAGAAAGCAGAGAATTTGAACATAAGCTTCATTGTATTATATAAAATCCTAATACTTCATTTGAAGAAAGTTTTGTCCAATATAAAAATTTCTTACCTAACAACAAGATCCAATAAGAGTCTGTAGGCAAATCTGGAGGCTGTACTTTCAGGAGACAAAAGTTTTGCAGTGAAAAGTTTGCAGATCAGAAGGTATTAAGACTTGCCACATTCCTGTGCTCAGCTTTACACTGTGTTACTGGTGCATGAAGAAATGGCAGAAAATCATGCAGTGCTTAATGAAGGAGAGGAGAATGAAATGGTGAGTGCTGATGGGGCAAATATAAGAACATCTAAAGGTCTGTCGACTCCTGCAACTGAATGTAACTAGTATATAATCAGTTATTATGTACTGTATATGCTGTGTGATATGTGTTATAGTGGATGCAAATAGTTAACAGCATGTATGACTATTGTTCTTGTACTAGTGATCCTAATTTATTATGGTTTATATTAATAGTTAGCTGCAATGTATATTGATGGATTCAGTACCAATAAATATTTAGCCCCTGTTCAACATGTAACTGTTCTGCTTTACTTGATTTTCTTGAGACATGATCTATTTCCCCTACTGCATAATTTATACAGAGATTATTATTTTTAAGCTTGTTCTTTTCTTAGTGTAACTCTGAATACAAAGTGTTAGCATTTTAACTGCAGAGAAGGGTCATTTAAATTTATATATATATATATATATATATATATATATATATATATATATATACTGTAGCTGTATCTATATCTATATATTGTGAGGCAGTGACCGGGATCGTAAACGAGGGACGTTATATATCCCCCAGAATGTGTACAGAGACCTATTAAACCCATTGGAGTGCATTGCAGTCACAGACACAGCTGCGGCTGCAATGCAGGAATTAAGGTGAGCATTGACCTGGTCAGGCTATCTGGCTAAGGCAGATTAAGTAAAACTCGGCAGGGCCTTCATTTCTTGAAGGAGGCTACAGGAAGGCAGTGGGGCGGCCTCCTCCCTTCAACCCGGGTTTTCCAGTGGCCCTTGCCACAGGTCCTTTAAAAACCCTGCACTAAGGATTAATGTTGTTCTATGTTGGAACCTGCTAGGAGCATAGCAGGAAAGCTCAGCAGGATTGAGTGTGGCTGAACCCAAGCCTGGGAAGGCTCTGCACCTGTCAGGTTCTGAGCGGCCCAGCGTGGCCGTTGCCCACGGCAACCGTTGTTTAAGGACTCGTATTAACCCGGCTGCGAACCGGAGGACTTTTCTATTTACCCGTGAGTTGCTGAATAAAGCTTTTTATGTTGGACTTGCTTGGGTCACTGCCTCAGTTACTGCATGGTGTGAACACAGCCGCCTTACAGCTTGGTGGAGAATGAGGGCATAGTGACTGAGGCATACCCCACCTGCCGCTGCATGACCACAATCCGGCCGGCCACCATTCAGCTCCAGCCTGTGGACAAAATGGAGGAGCTGTTAAAGCAGCTGGTACTTACCCAGCAGCAGCAGCTGCAGTCTCAGCGGCAACAGCAGGAGCAGCACCAGAGTCTCCAATGGCAACACCAGGAGCTGGAACAGCAGCATAATCAGCAGCAGCGGCTACTGTACCAGCAGCAGTGGCTACTGTACCAGCAGCAGCAAAAAACAAATGAACTGTTACTGCAACAGATTGCTGCCCTGCCCGACAGCACCAGCCTCAGAACGTCGCGAGTCCCGGGACAAGGTTCGGTCAGCGTTGAGGAAGATGGGACCGGAGGACGATGTGGAAGCCTTCCTGATCATTTATGAGCACACAGCAGAGCAGGAAAACCTACCAGCCGGCCAGTGGGCAGACGTGGTGGCTCCGTTTCTGGTTGGCGATGCCCAAAAGGTCTTCTTCGACCTCAGTCGGGAGGACGCCCAGGACTACCAGAGGCTCAAAGGTGAGATCCTTGCCTGACTGGGGGTCAATACATACGTGAGGGCTCAGCGTGTATTTTCATGGGCCTATGTGGAAACCCGAACCGCCCGGTCTCAGGCTTATGACCTCCTGCCGCTGGTAAAGAGGTGGCTCCAGCCTGAGACTTTGTCTCCAGCCCAGATGGAGGAGAGGGTGGTGGTTGACCGGCTGGTGAGGACTCTGCCAGCCGATAACCAACGCTGGGTGGGGCAAGGGGACCCCGTCACACTCGACCAGGTGGTCAGCCTGATCGAGCGCTACTCGGCTACTCAGGACATTATCCTTGACTCCCCCCCTCACAGCTGTCACCCCGATCCCTGCCAACCCAGGAACCGGGAAAAGGGTCGCGTCCCTCTGCTGAGGACAGTCAGCACCATACCCGTGCTGAAGGGGTACCCCGGAATGAGAGTGTCAGGAGACCGGTTCCCTCCCAAACAGTCATAAAACCTAACAGTACCTCCACAATTAGGTGCTGGCGGTGCAGGGGCTGGGACATGTGGTTGCTAACTGCCCCCTGACTACGGAACCCATGGACTGCGGGTTTATCCACCGGGTCTCAATGTACGCCCAGATTGTCTGCACTGCGAGCTTCGACCCCCCGGACTGTGAACCCCAACTGTGCCAGGTACTGGTTAATGGGTACCCCACGGAGGCCCTCCTAGATTCGGGGAGCCTAGTGACTTTAGTACATGGGTCGCTGGTTTCAGGAGACAACCCCAGTGGACGGACAGTCGGGGTTGTGTATATCCATGTGGACCTCCGAGAGTACCCAACCGCCGAAGTAGTTTTGTCCACGCCATGTGGAGACATAAAACATGTGGTGGGGGTGGTAAAAACTCTTCCCTAAGGGACTGTGTTGGGAAGAGACTAACCCTGTTCTGGACTGGAAAAACAAAATCCACTCTCCCCCGGTAAAATGTATTACAGGCGCTGTACCTGACGAACCCGAGTCAGGGGTACCTGTCGTAGGTGTGTTCAACCTAGGGACAGAGTGTGACCCCGATAGGTTTCCCCTAGAGGTGCTGGCCGGAGAGGTCAAGCAGACCCCTTCGATCCCTGAGCTGGAAGTGTCCTGGGGCACGTTTTGGACAGCTCAGCTACAGGATCACACTCTGACTAGGGCGCGGGAAAGGGTGTTAGAGGTAAATGGCGTAGCTCAACAGCCAACTGCAGATACTGTGTTTCCATGCATGGTAGTTAATGGTGAGTTGCTCTATAGGGTAGACAAAATCAGGGATGAGGTCATGGAACAGTTAGTGGTACCTCAGTCGTACCGTTGGGCGGTTCTGGAGTTGGCACACACACACCTGCTGGGTGGACACTTAGGGGTTAAAAAGACGCAAGAGCGTATCTTTCAGCGGTTCTTTTGGCCGGGGATGCGGAGGTCCAAAAGAACTGCGAATCCTGCCCCGAATGTCAGTTGACCATACCCAGCGCAAGTTACCGTAGCCCATTAGTATCCCTGCCTGTGATAGAGGTACCTTCTGAATGGATTGCAATGGACTTGGTAGGGCCCATTCTAAAATCCACTCGTGGCCACCAACATATACTGGTGGTCGTCAACTATGCCACCCGGTACCTGGAGGCTATACCGCTATGCCACACCTCAGCAAAACTGATTGCACAGGAGCTGTTTGCCATGTTCTGTCGCCTCGGACTACCTAAGGAGATCCCGACAGATCAGGGGACCCATTTTATGTCCAAAGTGACAAGGGAACTGTGCAAACTGCTAAAAATTAAACAATTGTGCACCTCGGTGTACCACCCTCAAACCGATGGGCTAGTAGAACGGTTCAATAAAACCCTCAAGTCCATGTTAAAAAAGGTGGTTTCTAAGGACGGAAGGGATTGGGACATGTTGCTACCCTATTTGATGTTCGCCGTCCGTGAGGTACCCCAGGCTTCCACAGGGTTCTCTCTCTTTTAATTATTGTACGGCAGGCACCCTAGGGGTCTGTTGGACGTAGTCAAAGAGACGTGGGAACAAGAGCCGACTCCACATAGGAGTATAATTGAACACATGGCTAGTTTGCAGGACTGGATCGCGGCGGTCATGCCCATCGTGAAAAAACATCTATTAGATGCCCAGGCAGCACAGAGGGGCACATATAATAAAAGAGGTCTTTTAACAAGGGCGATCGGGTGTTAGTACTGGTACACACAGCCGAGAGTAAGCTCATGGCCAAGTGGCAAGGGCCATATGAGGTTCGAGAAAAGGTATGGGAGGTAAATTACTGGGTGTATCAGCCCGGAAGGAGGAAACCTGAGCAGCTTTATCATGTAAACCTGCTAAAACCTTGGAAATATCGAGAGAGTTTAGTTACAGATGTCACTCCGGGCATATCACCAGAGAGTTCTCTACCTTCAGCCAGGCATGCGTCCGGGGTAGAGGTCAGGATAAGTGATGCTCTCACTAAACAGCAGCGACGGGAGGCTCGCTCACTGGTGCAGCAGAATACCGACGTGATCTCAGAGCTACCCGGTAGGACTACAGTTCTCCAACATGACATTGTCACCGTACCTTGGGTAAGGGTGCGAATGAGACCGTACCGGGTACCCTAAGCCTGGAGGCAAGCCATCTCGGCTGAGGTAAAACAGATGCTCCAGTTAGGCGTCATCGAGGAATCACAGAGTGAGTGGGCTAGCCCCATCGTACTGATTCCGAAACCAGATGGATCGTTACGCTTCTGTAACAATTTCCAAAAACTAAATGAAGAGTTGAAGTTTAACCTTTATCCAATGCCCAGGGTGGATGAGCTGATTGAGAGACTGGGGCAGGCCCAGTACTTTACCATTCTCGATCTCACCAAGGGTTACTGGCAGGTACCTCTCACAAAATCGGCGAAAGAAAACACCGCCTTCATAACTCCGGAGGGTCTATATCACTATGTGGTCTTACCTTTTGGGTTACATGGGTAAAATCTAGAGGTTGATGGACATTGTGCTCAAGCCTCACCAGGAGTACGCATCCGCGTATCTAGATGATATTATCATGTTTAGCACCAACTGGCATGCACATCTATTCCAGGTACAAGCAGTGCTGGATTCTCTCAGAGTCGTGGGGTTAACTGCAATCCCAAAAAATGTGCAACAGGGCTAGAGGAGGCCCGATATTTGCGGTATGTGATTGGCCGAGGAGTTATCAAGCCCCAAATCAATAAAGTTGAGGCCATAAAAAATTGGCCTAAACCGTCAAGTACAAAGCAGGTGAGGGTTTTCCTTGGCATCCTTGGGTATTACCGCTGGTTTATACCTAATTTTGCTTGGAGAACAGCGGCCCTGACCGATCTCGTGAAAGGAAAAAAAATCGGTAATGGTTCGGTGGAACCCTCAGGCAGAAGAAGCCTTTCAGTCCATGAAGTTGGCCCTGTGTGGACAGCCGGTCCTCATCAGCCCCAACTTCAAGGAAACCTTCATTGTACAGACAGATGCCTAGGAGGGAGGCCTAGGGGCGGTATTGTCACAAAAAGTGAATGGTGAAGAGCACCCGGTCACCTACTTGAGTAGAAAACTTGTCCCGGCAGAGAAAAACTATAACGTGGTAGAGAAAGAGGGTTTGGCTATTAAGTGGGCCTTGGAATCGCTACGTTATTATTTACTCGGTCGTCAGTTATGCTTGGTGACAGACCATTCACACTTGGTATGGATGAGAAATGCCAAGGAGAGGAATGCGAGAGTCACCAGGTGGTTCCTGTCACTGCAGAATTTCAGTTTCTCTGTAGAACATCGCCATGGGAAGTCGCAGGCAAACGCGGATGCCCTGTACCGGGCACCCTGCATGGTGTCTAATGTTCAACCCCACATGTTTGAACAGAGGGGGGGGGGATATGTGAGGCAGTGACCGGGATCATAAACGAGGGACGTTATAATATGTCCCCCAGAATGTGTACAGACACCTATTAAATCCATTGGAGTGCATTGCAGTCATAAACTCAGCTGCGGCTGCAATGTAGGAATGAGGGTGAGCATTGACCTGGTCAGGCTATGTGGCTAAGGCAGATTAAGTAAAACCCGTCAGGACCTTCATTTCTTGGCGGAGGCTACAGGAAGGCAGAGGGGTGGCCTCCTCCCTTCAACCTGGGTTTTCCAGTGGCTCTTGCCACAGGTCCTTTAAAAACCCTGCACTAAGGATTAGTGTTGTTCTATGTTGGAACGTGCTAGGTGCATAGCAGGAAAGCTCAGCAGGATTGAGTGTGGCTGAACCCACACCTGGGAAAGCGCTGCACCTGTCAGGCTCTGAGTGGCCCAACTGTTGTTTAAGGACTCGTGTTAACCCGGCTGCGAATGGGAGGACTTTTCTGTTTACCCGTGAGTTGCTGAATAAAGCTGTTTATGTTGGACTTAATTGGGTCACTGCCTCAGTTACTGCACGGTGTGAACGCCGCCACCTTACAATATATATATATATATATATATATATATATATATATATATATATACACAGTACAGACCAAAAGTTTGGACACACGTTCTCATTTAAAGATTTTTCTGTATTTTCTTGACTATGAAAATTGTACATTCACACTGAAGGCATCAAAACTATGAATAAACACATGTGGAATTATATACTTAACAAAAAAGTGTGAAACAACTGAAAATATGTCTTATATTCTAGGTTCTTCAAAGTAGCCACCTATTGCTTTGATGACTGCTTTGCAAACTCTTGGGATTCTCTTGATAAGCTTCAAGAGGTAGTCACCGGAAATGGTTTTCACTTCACAGGTGTGCCCTGTCAGGTTTAATAAGTGGGATTTCTTGCCTTATAAATGGGGTTGGGACCATCAGTTGTGTTGTGCAGATGTCTGGTGGATACACAGCTGATAGTTCTACTGAATAGACTGTTAGAATTTGTATTATGGCAAGAAAAGCAGCTAAGTAAAGAAAAATGAGTGGCCATCATTACTTTAAGAAATGAAGGTCAGTCAGTGCGAAAAATTGGGAAAACTTTGAAAGTGTCCCCAAGTGCATTTGCAAAAACCATCAAGCGCTACAAAGAAACTGGTTCACATGAGGACCTCCCCAGGAAAGGAAGACCAAGAGTCACCTCTGATTCTGAGGATAAGTTTATCTATGTCACCAGCCTCAGAAATCGCAGGTTAACAGCAGCTCAGATTAGAGACCAGGTCAATGCCACACAGAGTTCTAGCAGCAGACACATCTCTTCAACAACTGTTAAGAGGAGACTTTGTGCAGCAGGCCTTCATGGTAAAATAGCTGCTAGGAAACCACTGCTAAGGACAGGCAACAAGCAGAAGAGACTTGTTTGGGCTAAAGAACTCAAGGAATGGACATTAGACCAGTGGAAATCTGTGCTTTGGTCTGATGAGTCAAAATTTGAGATCTTTGGTTCCAACCACCGTGTCTTTGTGCGATGCAGAAAAGGTGAACGGATGGACTCTACATGCCTGGTTCCCTGGTGACACTGTTGGGGATTTATTCAAAACTGAAGGCATACTGAACCAGCATGGCTACCACAGCATCTTGCAGTGGCATGCTATTCCATCCGGTTTGCGTTTAGTTGGACCATCATTTATTTTTCAACAGGACAATGATCCTAAACACACCTCCAGGCTGTGTAAGGGCTATTTGACCAAGGAGGAGAGTGATGGGGTGCTACGGCAGATGACCTGGCCTCCACAGTCACCAGACCTGAACTCAGTCGACATGGTTTGGGGTGAGCTGGACCGCAGAGTGAAGGCAAAAGGGCCAACAAGTGCTAAGCATCTCTGGGAACTCCTTCAAGATTGTTGGAAGACCATTTCCGGTGACTACCTCGTGAAGCTCATCAAGAGAATGCCAAGAGTGTGCAAAGCAGTCATCAAAGCAAAAGGTGGCTACTTTGAAGAACCTAGAATATAAGACATATTTTCAGTTGTTTCACACTTTTTTGTTAAGTATATAATTCCACATGTGTTAATTCATAGTTTTGATGCCTTCAGTGTGAATGTACCATTTTCATAGTTATGAAAATACAGAAAAATGTTTAAATGAGAAGGTGTGTCCAAACTTTTGGTCTGTACTGTATATACACTGCTCATCAAAAAAATAGAGGGAACACTCGAATAACACATCCTAGATTTGAATGAATGAAATATTCTAATTGAACACTTTGTTCTGTACAAAGCAAAGTTGAATGTGCTGACAACGAAATCACAGAAAAATCATCAATAGAAATCAAATTTATTAACCAATGGAGGCCTGGATTTACAGTCATCCTCAAAATTAAAGTGGAAAAACACACTACAGGCTGATCCAACTTTGATGTAATGTCCTTAAAACAAGTCAAAATGAGGCTCAGTATTGTGTGTGGCCTCCATGTGCCTGTATACCTCCCTACAATGCCTGGGAATGCTCCTGATGAGGTTGCGGATGGTCTCCTGTGGCATCTCCTCCCAGACATGGACTAAACAATCCGCCAACTCCTGGACAGTCTGTGGTGCAACGTGACGTTGGTGGATGGAGCGAGACATGATGTCCCACATGTGCTCAATCGGATTCAGGTCTGGTGAACGTGCGGGTCAGTCCATAGCTTCAATGCCTTCATCTTGCAGGAACTGCTGACACACTCCAGCCACATGAGGTCTGGCATTGTCCTGCATTAGGAGGAACCCAGGGCCAACCGCACCAGCATACGGTTTCACAAGGGGTCTGAGGATCTCATCTCGGCACCTAATGGCAGCCAGGCTACCTCTGGCAAGCACATGGAGGGCTGTGCGGCCCTCCAAAGAAATGCCACCCCACACCATTACTGACCCACTGCCAAACCGGTCATGCTGAAGGATGTTGCAGACAGCAGATCGCTATCCACGGCATCTCCAGACTCTATCATGTCTGTCACATGTGCTCAGTGTGAACCTGCCTTCATCTGTGAAGAGCACAGGGCGCCAGTGGCGACTTTGTCAATCCTGGTGTTCTGTGGCAAATGCCAAGCACCCTGCACGGTGTTGAGCTGTGAGCACAACCCCCATCTGTGGACGTCGGGCCCTCATACCACCCTCATGGAGTCGGTTTCTAACCATTTGTGCAGACACATGCACATTCGTGGCCTGCTGGAGGTCATTCTGCAGGGCTCTGGCAGTGCTCCTCCTGTTCCTCCTTGGACAAAGGCGGAGGTAGCGGTCCTGTTGCTGGGTCGTTGCCCTCCTACAGCCCCCTCCACGTCTCCTGGTGTACCGGCCTGTCTCCTGGTAGCATTAGTACTGAGATGTGGTCTGTGGTCCCCACCTGCAGAACCACTTCTTTATTGAGGATGTCATCTTCCATTTGCACAATAGCATGTGAAATTGATTGTCAATCAGTGTTGCTTCCTAAGTGGACAATTTGATTTCACAAAAGTTTGATTTACTTGGAGTTATATTCAGTTTAAGTGTTCCCTTTTTTTTTTGAGCAGTGTATATAGATATATCTATAATTTTACAGGAGATGAGTCCATCTGTCCGAAGCCACTATAGACAGCGCAAGCACGATGCACCTGCGCAGTCTGGCCCTAGACAGAAGAATGCATCCAGCCGTTACAGGTAAGAGGAATATATGGTGCCGGAGATCACGGTATGCGTAGGCACTGAACGCATACCGCAATCTCCGGCACTGTAATTACATACCTGACCGGTAGGAGAGTTGCCGTGGCACCTCTGTTCGGGCAAGAGGCCGGGGGAGGAGTGCGGCGTCAGAGTAGGCGCATGGATCCCTATGGATATGAGAGAAATGTTTAGGTACCACTGACATGTTGCAAGCTGTGGGATTAATTGTATCTGATAAATGTCTACGAATACATTTCTTCAGGGGTCCCATAGTACAACCAACATATTGTAAGGCGCATTCTACAAGGTATATGACACCTGTAGTATAGCAATTAATAAAACTATTAATTGCCACTTCTCTATTTGTAGCCAAAGACTTAAATTTCATTTTTTTTATTTCCAGCATGCAAACATGTTTTACAAGGGTGATGTCCACATTTATAAAATGCCTGCAAGGAAAGCCATGTAGATGAGGGAGCTTGCTTATATGTATTAAACAAGCTGGGCGAAAGAAAATTGCATAAGATAGGAGCCCTAAACATTTCTCCCATATCCACATGGGAGATGTTCGTGCAATGAAGTTTTCTGGTATAGAGAAAGTTTTTAGACCAGTAAGAGGTGAGGATTTAAGGAGAAAGGTGTTAAATAGAGAAACTTTTTGGATTTTTAAGTTACTGCTTCAGTACTGCAAGGTATGAATACCTGCCAGGATCTTATCCTACAATATAACTAATCAAAAGGATTCTTAATCTTTGCTGTAAATTTGTCCTTCACATGATAATTAATGATTATGTTTCAATCTCCCTTTTTTCTTTTTTTTTTTTTTCTCTCCGTCTACATCTATGGGCATTATGAGACCTTCTTGTGACCAACACCCATAGAGTTAATTCTCAGGTGATATGCACCAAGTTACTGACCTCACACCCTTAGAGCTTTTTTGGATGTGTGCTTGTATAGGGAAACACTAAGGTCTCATTGACATATCACGATTAAGGCATCTAGCTGAAATGCAAAGGTTTTGTGTATCTTCAGATATTCCTTGTGAACCGGTGCATACAGCTTTTAATATTTCTACAATAAAGATGGATTTTTAACTGTTATCGCTGGAGAACCCTTTTTTTCTTTTTGCATTTGTCTTCACGTCCAAGGCTAGGACGGCTCCGTGTGAGGTTTTATATCTGCTCACAATCTTCAATGTGGTGAGCTGACAACTCTTCCCTACTCCCCTCTGTATAAATGTATCCATGCACCAATCACATGACAAAGGTCAAAAAAAATTGTGGTGGTCACATATTACATTACATTGTATAGTGAAATATAGGAAGTGTTACCTACAATATGTCTTGATTTGTGACATAGACGTGGTGGTCCTGGAATTAGTGAAGTTTTTCAAAAATGTAGCTTGTTCTGGATATGCCATTTTTCCAATAAGCTTCTCTAGCACTTCAGCAATCAGAATTAATGCTATAAAAGCACTTGAACCCATGTTGTAATTTAAGCATTCAAAACACACTAAAAAAGTGTGAAAAAGCAGAATTAAGTATTGTTTTTCAGACTAGATGACTGGACTGGATACAATTCTTTTAGGTTAGAGGAATCCATATATTATCTGTATTAATGAATTTGAAATGAAACATCTGGGGAATTTAATAACTGAAGGGGTTGTCCTGCCTTAGCTATTAGTCTGTAGTACCTCTTTGTGACTGTAGACATGTGAATCCTCATATTGTGTGCACTGTGAGGATTCTCTGGCAGCAGTCGGTCATGTGAACACAAGTATGCGATTTGCATACTTCCAGCAACATTCCGACAAGTCTGTGTCTGACCTTGCTCATACAGTTGTGTTGAGCGAGGCTGCACCCATCTATTTGTCACGATACCTTACCTATGCAAATCACATACTTGCAGTCATGAGCCCTCTCGGCACCGCCTTTGGGAATCCTCACAGCACGCAATGCGCACGATGTGAGGATAATGCAGAGTGACTTCAGACTTGTATCCTTGCCCCCTACTAAGTAACTGCTAATCTTGTGCCAGTCCTAACAATGGAGGAGCACTGTCACAACCTACTATAATAATAATTTTTATTTCTATAGTGCTAACATATTCTGCAGAACTTTATAATTAAGAGGGTACTTGACAGACAATAAAGACATAAAAGAGTAAACAGAATATTCAACAGATACTAAGAAGAGTGAGGACCCTGTTTGCAAGCTTACAATCTAAAATAGAGAAAATAGGGGAGACACAAGAGGTAAATGGTAAAAAAGTGCTTGTGTTGTATGGTCCAGCCATCAATCTAATAAATAGGGTATTCAAAAAACTTTGAAAGGGCAAAACTGGAATAGTTACATAAGTGAGATGAAGCAATAGGCCAGTCTAAGAAAGTGCGGTTTTAGGGCATGCGTAAAACTGTGTGAATTGGAAATTAACCGAATTGTCCTGGGTAGTGCATAGAGACAAGCGAATGTTTCAATATTCGGTTCGGTTTACGTTCGTTGAATCTGCAATATGTGCCGATTTATCGTCGAATATTCTCAGAAAATTACCGAACACCATATGATGCAATGTGGGGCAAAAAAAATGCATATACAACACCTTCAAATGGGCCCAAAAGCTGCCAAAACACATCAAATTAGGGGTAGACACCTGGAAAGTTCCATCAATTGACTCAGAGTACAAGTACAATTATTAATATTATTATTATTACAGCAACATTTATGCTGTGGCGCTTTACATCTTAAAAGGGGTCACTGACTGGTACAAGAGGATACAGGATCCTGCCCGCGAGGGCGCACAAACAATCTACAAGGGATGGGTGAGGATACAGTAGGTCAGGGTACAGCTAGTCGTGCAGCGGAATGCTGGAGAGAGGGTTACCGCAAATTCTACGCTTGTCAAAAGAAGTGGGTCTTCAGCTTCCTTTTCAAGGTTTCCACTGTAGGCGAGAATCTGATGTGTTGGGCTACACAGTTACACAGTTGGGGAGATGCACAGAACAACTCTGCTGAAGCTTCCAGGAGCTCACAATTGAGCAGATTAACCCCTTCACCGATTAATATGAAGGTGAAAGGCTTCAAATGAGTGCAGGAGGAATCAGACTCTGTGGTCTTCTGGCTCCTCTCTGTAATGGTAAACCTGTGACACCTTGCAAGCTTCAACTCAATTTTCACAAGGTAGACAGAGGCGGTTGTCGATCTCCTAGAAAATGAGCTAACACCTTCATGATGATAGAGGCCACAATCTCCTTAGCTTGCTGCTGGTACTTTTTCTGTGGGAATGTTTTCGTCTCCAACCTGCCTGGAATATTTCCAGTGAATTATGGCACGCAATGGTATTAGCAGTGCACCCAGTACCAGAAGTAAAGCCATCCACAATTTCCTTCTCATGAATTTTATTTGGTAGACTGAGTGGCTGCCCAAACATTAGTTTCTCACAAAGGAGCTGAAGACACTGAGTGGCAGTAGGTGCAAGTTTCTCCAGCATGTTAGATATCAGAGCCAGGAGAACAGAGAGCAGCACGGTGGCTCAGTGGTTAGCACTGCAGCCTTGCAGCACTACAGCTTTGCAGCGCTGGAGTCCTGGGTTCAAATCCCACTAAGGACAACATCTGCAAGTAGGTTGTATGTTCTCCTCGTGTTTGGGTTTCCCCTAGGTTCTCCAGTTTCCTCCTCTGTAAAAAAGAAGCCTTACAGGAGTGTTCACAGTTCAAAAATTTAGGGTCTGACACTACTATTGCCATGGCCAACAAATTGGAGATGGTTGAGTTCAAACTCTTAGCTTTGTCATGTGTAAGAGGGAACAATCTTTTACGTGACCACAACTATGGGACCAAGGGCTTGCTGCTGTGCTAAGAGAGGGCAGAGTTCAGTGAACGGGGCAAACTGCTGGACCGTTAGTGAGATACAGGCGGAGATGTTACGATGGATTAATAAAGTTTTGGTGTGCTTGTTTTGTTAAATCGGTCAAAAACAGCAGGCAATTCCGCTACCGTTACAGCTGACGGTCTCTCACTCAGCCTGACTGGAGCTGGTAAAGAACCAGAGATTCTGTGATAGGAGACCTGCATGACAATACATGGCATGGTAAGAGAGGAGGAGGAAGAAGCAGCAGATGTGGTTGATGGGGCGACTGGTGGTTGTTGAGGTCCGCATTTTATTGCAGTGAGATTGCCAGAGTAATGCATGTTGATAGCGCATGCGAAGGTTCATGCACGTAGTAGTCACATTATTGCACTTTTTCCCCTCTACTGAGTTTTTTCTTGCAAAGCTTGCAGATAACGTGAGTTGGCTCATCCTTTGTGGTAACAAAAAAGGCCCAGGCTATGCAACTCTTGCCGTCCCTGTGAGCTGCAGACCCATGACTGCTGGTGGCCACAACAACAGTTGTGGATACGGATGCAGTGGTATTAGCCATGGTATTAGCAGTAGTGTTGAGCCACCCCCGTAGTGTTCGAGTTCGGTTCGGTTCGTCGAACACCCGTGTGTTCGCCGAACTGTTCGTCGAACTGTTCGTCGAACACCTTCGAACACCGTTAAAACCAATGGCAGGCAAACAAAAACACAAAGAAACACATAGAAAACACCTTCAAAGGTGTCCAAAAGCTGACAAACTGCTCAGAAGACACAACTAACACATGGAAAAGTGACAAGTACATATAGTCATGCGAAAAGAAAAGAGGTGGAGGAGTAAAAGGAGGGGGAGACACAGATATAGGCATGTCATGCCCTTCTAAAATCCAAAAAGTGAGAAGCCGACACGGCCAGTCCGTTCCTGCCCGTGCCACCTCTGTGTCGCCGGGTTTGTGCCAGAGCCGCAGTGGACCCTGACGGCCAGCCCCCCTATCCCAATACTGGTGCCTGTCCGCCGGTGGGTCGAGGCCCCCCACGGTGGGGGGGGAGTAACATCTGCAGAAGAAAGACCATCTTCCAGCCAAACTAAGATGTCGACTTCTTTTTGTGGACAATGTGATATGATCCCATTCTTACGGACACGCCCATTGCTACAAATTCTAAATGAGGCACAAAAACAGCAGGTGCTTCAACAGATATCAAGTGCTCCTTCAAGTGGGCTCTCCATCACCTCAATTTCAACATCACAAATACTCCAGTCCTCAGAGGTGTCACCCCAATCGCACTTGCTTCCTCACAGCTCCCAAGTCTCCAGCTGCCCGTCTGAGTATGGGGTAGCACAGATGGTTGAGTCTGCACAGCTGTTTACTCATACTATAGCCTGGGAAACGGAGGTCTGCTCCAGAGCTTCTGTTAATCCAGATGAGGAAATGATCTGATCTGATGCCCAGAATCTTTATAAGTCGGATCCAGGACCAGATGAAGAAGGTTCTGAGCATAATGTAGACCCTTGTTCCCAAACTGTAACTCCTGTTGGTGGAGACAATGAAGAAGACGATGATGAGACTCAAATACCTGATTGGAGCGACAACTTGACTTTTCGGTCAGGGCAGGAAGAGGTTGGCTCTGAGGACGACGGGTGTGATAACACACAGGGTGATGATGACGAGGTTGGAGATCCCACTTACTGTCAACCCACAGTCAGCCAGTCGATGAGGTCAGCAGAGGAGGTGGAGGAGGATGTGACTAGCCCTGGGGATGGGGATGACTCGGTACCCAGGCATTTGCCTGGCCTTGGGGATGTCGCGGTGGTCGGCTCCCTGGCCCGTACCCTGGGGTCTCTCTTTAAAAGGGTGGATAATTGTTAATTTTATAAGAGTTCGTGACGCCACCTGTGGTATCTGGTGACAAGCACCAGCGCTGCAGCAGTCCACTGAGGCCGGTGATAAGGCTGCTCGATGGTATAGCTCCCCACAGGTGGAGCTAGGTCTCAGGGCAGCGTATGCAGGGGGAATGCAGGACAGGCGAGACCCAGCTGGGTCAGAGCAAGAACGGGAACGGACACGGTAGTCACTTCAGTACCTTTTACTGGTGGAAATTCAGGCACATCCCGGAGCACTGTAGGGTGAAGGGTGCATATCAGGATCCTCCCCAATGAGCGGGTGTAGGGCCTCCTGTTTCTTGCCTCTGCGTAGTAAGTTTCTGACCTGCCTGGAGCTAGGCCTAACTTTGTCTCTGTCCTGCGCTGGCTGACCTTGTGGAAGGGCCTTCTCTTGGAATTCACGCTCCCAGTATGCGGGGCCTAAGCGTCTCCTGGCTCTGTTACATATCAGCACCTTAGCGATCCTGGGACTCGTAGTTCTCCAGGGATTCCGGTTATGCCTTACTGGGTCATAGAGATACCGGAAAGCTCGGATCCTGTGTCTGGTAAATGCTTCGGGGTGAGCTGGTTAAGCTCCTCTGCCCCTTATGTACTAACTCGCCACTCGCCTTCGGCCTACTCGGGCCCTCACTAGGCTATACACACTAACTGCAGCTTGCCGCGCTTCACTGATCTTACGGCACCGGCACACCTTAAGCTCTATCTGGGCTCCCTGAATCTAGCAAGCAGGAGCCTCATGCTCCACTGCTGAACTATTAACTGCGTTCTCTAGACTAGACTGAGCTCCACTGCAGACTGACCTCTCTTAGGCTTCTCTACTGCAGGAACTCTTCAGAGGAATTGAACTGCCTAGCTCCACCTTCCCTATTTATATCCCTAACGGGCTCCCTCTGCTGGTCTGAGGTGGAAGGTGGAGATGTGTGAATGTTTATGGGGGCCTCTTGTGGAGGATTCCATCAATGCACTCTTCTAGGATCTGTGATACCAAGCGCAGCGGGGCATCACAGATGCTATTGACGATGAGGTTAGGTTGCGCCTTCCTGAACAGAGACGGAGTACTGGAAGCACGTCAACAACTGCATCCTCAACCACAACTCTGCCTCTGACCACAAGTCGTAGTGGCTCTTCAGGTCACATGGGCTCTAAGCCTTGCATAGCCTGGGCATTTATTCAGATCGATAAGGATGACCCAACTCGTGTTATCTGTAATATTTGTCAGAAAAAGCTAAGTAGAGGCCAAAAAATCCATAGTTTGAGTACTTCATGCATGTACAGTCACATGGATATGAAGCATAAGTTGCAGTGGGATGCTCACTGTGCTACAATGCGGCCTAGCCGGCTGGGCCAACCACCGTCTGCCCCATCTTGTGCATCCACAGCCTCTTCATCCTCTGTGACTGGGGGGACAGCAGTCACACATGTTTTTGGACGCAGACCTGCCACCTCTTTACCCGCAACAGCCAGTGTGATTGGCATGTCGTCAGTTCAATGGGAAGTGGAAACACCTGCTAGTGTTGAGCGCTCTCCAACATCGAGAGCACCACCTTTGGATCAAGGCAACCTAACATGTCCGCCTGCATCTTCCTCACAGACCGGCAGTTTGCTGGGGACACCCTACTCAACACCGTCTAAGCACAACAGCCAGCCCTCGGTCCCTCAGATGTGGAAAAGTAAAAGACCATTTCCTCCTAGCCATGAGAAAGCTAAGAGATTGAATTTCACCATCTGCAAGCTGTTGGCTACAGAAATGCTGCCTTTCCACCTGGAGGACACAGAGGATTTTCAAGACCTTATGTCCGTCACAGTGCCCCAGTACCAGATGCCCAGTCGGCACTACTTCTCAAAGAAAGGTGTGCCTGCGCTCCACTAGCATGTCGCACACAACATCACCGCTTCTTTGAGAAACTCTGTGTGTGACAGGGTGCACTTCACCACAGACACTTGGACGAGAAGGCATGGACAGGGGCGTTACATGTCGCTGACTGGGCACTGGGTAACTATGGTGACAGCAGGACAAGGGGCTGCTGTCCATGTCTTACCGTCCCCACGAGTTGTGCGTCAATCCTCTTTATCTCGAAGTTCCTCCACTGCTTCTGCCTCCTCAACCTCCTCTCGGTCCTCCACCTGCACCCAAAGCCTGTCTGGTAATGCCACCTGCTTTCTAACTGCGCAGAAGGAATCCTGCACACCTCCTTACTATGCTGGCAGCAGGGCTCAACGGCATTAGTGTTTACTTTGAAATGTCTGGGAAATGTGAGTCACACAGCTGAGGAGTTGTGGTCAGCTCTGGAGACCCAGTTTCATGAAAGGTTGTCTCCACTGGACCTGCAACCAGGGAAGGCCATGTGCGACAATGCTGCAAACCTGGGTGCGGCACTTCGCCGGGGCAATGTCACACACGTGCCTTGTATGGCTCACGTGTTGAACCTGGTTGTCCAGCAATTTTTAGCCCACTATCCCGGACTAGATGGCCTTCTGCAGAGGGCACGGTCGCTGTGTGCTCACTTCCGCCGTTCGCATCCCGCAGTTCAACGACTTACATCTCTACAGAAGTCGTTGGGCCTGCCAGTTCACCGGCTGAAATGCGATGTGCCGACACGGTGGAATTCAACTCTGCACATGTTGCAGCGACTGTGGCAGCACCGACAAGCCCTGGTGCAATACGTTCTGACGTATAGCCTGGGCCAACGAGATCCAGAGGTGGGGCAAATCACGCTGCAGGAGTGGTCTCAGATCAGGGACCTATGAAGTTGATGCGCCCCCTGGGCCATGGGGTACCCTGAGCCGGGCCGGTAGACGCTGGGGGTTGTAGTCACTGTGGCGGTGACCCAGTCCGTGACCCAGGGCGGTCAATCCAAGGGTAATTTGTATATATGGATTTTATAATGTCTGACTATGCCACCTGTGGAGTGCGGCCAAAGGGGCCGTCACTGCGGAACAGTCCTCTGAAGCTGGTGGTTTTGCAGCAACGGTATTATTACTCACCACAGGAAGAGTGTAGCTTCAGGGCAGTGTGGGTGGATGATGGTGGTTGTAGTGCAGGGAGTCAGTAATGAACACAGAGTCCGTGTGATGCCGTCTCAAGATAATACTCACAGTTGTTGTAGTCCAGATTACAGGTACCAGAGCAATCTCCCCCGTCGTGCTGTGCATACTCAGTGAGGGGCTCAGTCCACCCCCAGATAGCTCCGGAGTACTTAGCAGGACCCCCTTCTGTGTGTCCTTTCTCTGGCCTTCTCCCTGCACCTCACACCCAGTGACACTTCTATCCGGTATCCTCGGGCCTTGGCGGGTGACGTGTGTTCCGTCCCTTGGGTCCTATGTGGCTACCTTCTTAGTAAGACTGGTGTGGACTTTGGCCTGCAGTACATGAAATGCAGCAGCCTCCGGTTTCTAGTTGAGCCTTGCTGTTTCTCCGCTAGTTGAGGGACCGGTTCCCCTTATCTGGCCTGACCCCTCTACCTCCTGGTAGCAGCGGGAGTACGGGTGGCCTTCTGCACGGCCCGTAGCCGTAGGGTCCCTTCGGTTCCTGGAGCCTTCCAGCTCCTACTCCTCTCTTCTCTCCTTCAGTCCTGGGCCTCCCAGGCTAGGCCCGCCTCCGGAGCAGAGCTCATGCCTAGTCTCTGCTCCTGTCACTTTTCCTTCTCTGTCTGGCTTGCTCTTTCTAAGATGGCTTCCTATTTATACTCTCCTTGTCATGTGCTCCCCTAAGCTGCTCCCCTAAGCACCCACTACATAGGACCCTCAAACCAGCTAGGGACCTGGGACTGTGCTCTCCCTTAGGAGCAATCTCGCCCTACCCCCACTGCGGGTATGTGTTGGATGCAGGAGTCAGGGTCCCGAGCCATACGCCTTCCTTACCTGAGGGTGAGATACCACACCTCTGGGTGAGATGCAGTAACTCTGTGGCGACTGAACCCTCAGGGGCGCCACACATCCTTCTGCACAGTTTTGAAATGGCGACGAAGATGTTTAGTGCTGACGACGATGCCATTATCAGCATGACTATTCCGGTGATTTACATGCTGGAGCACACATTAAACAGAATTCAGAGTCAGGTGGTGGGACAAGAGGAGGTGGAGGAAGTAGAGGAGGAGTCGTATGCGGAAGGGATAACATCTCCAATGTCCAGACGGTTGGCAGCACCAAGGCGGCAGGCATGGGAGGGTGGGGGAGAGGGATTAACCAGGGCGCATGGTAGCAGCCAAACTGTTGAGGAAGGTGCAGGAGCCGAGGAAGAAGTGGAGGACGAACTGGCGATGGGCATGGAAGACTCATCAGATGAGGGAGACCTTGATCACATTTCTGTTGTGCGAGGTTGGAGGGAGAGGGCAGAGGAAGGAAGCATGATTCTTACCTCGCTACCAACACAACAAAGACTTGGTACTTCTGGATGCGCAAGACACATGAGTGCCTTCTTGCTGCACTACCTGCAACATGACCCCCGGATTGTCAGAATTCGAAGTAATCCCAACTACTGGGTTGCCACACTCTTAGATCCCCGGTACAAAAGTATATTTGCCGAAATAATTCCTGCCATAAAAAGGTATTGACGAATGCAGGAGTATCTGCAGACGCTGTTGCAGAATCTTACATGTGCTTTTCCACAAAACACCAGTGGTGCACGTAGTGAATCTCACAGTTCTAACTTGCCAACGGTGGGACTGTCGAGTCTTCATCACTCAAACAGTAACAGTAACACAGTATCTGCTGGTAACAGCAATTTTGTGGAATCGTTTCACCACTTTTTTAGACCATCCTTTGCAAGGCCACAGGAGACAAGAAGTCTGACACATAGTCAATGCCTAGAGAGGATGGTACAGGAGAATCTCCAAGTGAACATCGAAGCCATGACTGTGTCACTGGACCCTTGCTCATTTTGGTATTCCAATCTGGAATAATCGCCGGAGCTCGCCACTCACGCCTTGGAGATCTTGTCATGCCATGCAGCCAGCGTTCTCTCTGAACGTGTGTTCAGCGCTGCTGGTGGTGTGCTGACAGAAAAGCGCACGCGGCTGTCCACTGAGAATGTAGACAGACTCACGTTCATAAAGATGAACAAATCATGGATTCGCAAGGACATTTCTACCCCTGTGTCATCCTTGGGAGACTAAAAGCTTGGGGATTTGGTAAAATCACCTCACCAACCGTTTTAAGCAACAATGGGGCAATTGATGCCACTTAACCCTAGAACGCATGACCATAAAAATCTACACTTTCACATACCTGGGGCCCTTTAGGCCCGTGTGCAAATAACATGGAATAACTCAAACTCAAATGACAAACAACTATATACATGAAGAATACCTAGAGTTTCAAAATTCTAACTAAAGTAATCTTGCAGAAAATAAAAAACAATTAACTGGGCGGGCCTGCAAGGCCACAGGTATGCGTTCTAGGGTTAAGTGGTGTCTGTGCCACAATTTTGGGAGTCCCCTTGCTGTGTCTTACGTGACGTTGGCATCGTCAATTCCAGGTGGGTTGGGTCGCACCCCCCCCCTTTTAACTGTAAGAAACTACATACACTATGGCTTGGGGTAACACAGATGGTTGAGTCTGAAGAGCTGTTTACTCAGAGGTCTGCTCCAAATCTTCAGTGTCTGCTAGTCAGCGTAGAATTTTTAACTGCATCTAGCCTAGGCAATACTTTGGGCATAGTAGCCCAGCTGCGAAGAAAGTGCACCGCCTGTGTATCTAATAAGAATTTTTAAATGAATCTAGCCTAGGCAGACTGTGGGGACCCCCAACCAAACCCAGACGCTCAGCCCCCCTACCGCCCCCCTTTCATGGACAATACAATAATGTAACTCTTACAACTGGATGGGTGAGGATCGGTCACAGCTTTATTAACTCTTTATACTCATTCCATTAGAAAGGCATTTTATTTCTAAAATAATTCAGCTTGTTGCAGCATGCCCTGGGTCCCCACTCCGGCAAGTTGGCCAAAAAGTGTAACTCTCCAACATGTCCTTTCTATTTCCAGGCCATGGAGGATCCAGCGTACTCGTATGCAGGACTCTGACCCCCACCCATCACTCTTAACGCTTGTTCCACTCCGTCCTGGTGTCCTGACAGGAATATGTCCAGTCCAATATCTATTAAGTGAACAACGTCGGGCCGTATGAGGCCTGCTTTATCTCCTTCCAGTTGTCGGTGTCGTATCACTACACCGCCTCTGTCTCTTCTAAATTTTGCCATCCGAATATTTATTACCCGCCTTGTCCATTCGATGGCCGTGATGTCTCGCGCACCTTGCCATACCGCTATCGGCACAATCTCTGACCATACTATAGCTAATTTTGTGAAAAATTCTCTGAAGCGCTCAGTGTCTAGTTTCATTATTGCCATTAGTTATGCGCTCTTGTGATGACCTAGGTTGTTTCCCCCGGCCTGTATAACTAAGATGACCGGACCTCTTGCCTCTCTCCCTACCTTGATTACCTCCATTAGTACCTGTGGCCATAGCAGGCCTCTAATACCTCTCCAGTTGAAATATGTGTTATGAAACTCTAATTTCCTCCCGCCTGGGCGGACTTTCGCCCTTTTTTGTGCCCAATATATATACGAGTGGCCTATCACTCACACTGTTGGCTTAGCGTCACCTGTAAAAGAAACAAACCACGTTAGGATAACAAGTGCGGTCTTATGTATCTCGCCAAACACGTGGATCGCCATCTCCCTATCCTCTGAACTTCCGTTTCTGACAGTCCTGCTCTTGCTGCTTCCGTGGCCGCACCTATGCGGAATGAGTGTGTCCCGTAATCTTTGGGGTGGTTCCCTGCCGATGTTATGCATTTATTAAATATAGCTTGGAACAGGTATCTTGATAATGGCGTTCCATCAATGTGTGATAGGAAGAAATTACTTTGTGATCTGATGGTTAGATATGTTTTTACAATTGTTACCCGACTCAGTGTACCGTTTGTGGGTTGTAGAAGTACCCAAGTACCCCTGCCCGCTGGAACCGTTTTCGATTGGTGTATGCGTAGACGTATTGCATTATTGGCTATGACTACGTCCTGGTGTAATAAGCCTCCACTGGTGGTAATTTTGGATTGAGGGACTAATTCGCTTATACATAGCGCCCCGAAGAAGGCGATCACAAATGCAGTAGACATTAGTGTTGCTTCAAATTGTGAGTGTCATGTTAATGGTGTTAGGGATATGATGTGAGAAATCAGTTTTAGTGACACGGGACGGGACGTCTACATTCCTGACTTGGCTGACCCCTTTTCCACCCTTTTATGGATTGTCTGATGATGAATCTTTGTCACATCTCCCCAATTCAGTAGTTGGAAGTGAAATGCTACTCCGGTCAGACAACGCTGCGCTGACGCTCCTGATATGCCCCTCATCATTAGCTGGTGGAGAAATTCTATGGTGACTTGTGATCTGGCTTGTTCACATTGGTCAACCCGTCTGCCTGCTACTAGTCGTGTCCACTCTTCCCATGCATTACCGTATGCTTGCCACGTTGACGGGGCAACTGACGCTCTGATTAATGGCATCAACTATTCGCCACTAGATCCCATAGGGAGGGTGGGCAACTGTTGCCCGATGGGTGGGCGTTGTGGAAGAGCTCTGTGAAAATCTGCCAATTGAATTGTTATAAAGCGTTAGCAGCAGCTTTATACCCCTCAGCATAGTGGCTAGCGCAGACCCATACATTGTGTTTTAGGCACAGGAATGCTAGCCTGCATAGTAGGCCTAGCACTGGGAGAGACGATGATGCCATCTTATTAATGCAGTGCGCTAGGCTGGTGTTTTGTGTTATGAAGCGTATATTTTTGTTAGCCAGGCGCGCGCCCCATATTTCTATTGCTACCACTATTGGGAAAAATTATTTTCAGGGCTAGATGCAGCTAAAAATTATTATTAATTTCAAAGCTGGTGGAGCTTGGTATAGATGGCCTAATACAATGAGTCCCACACACTGCTAGAAGCCCAAATATTTTTTCAGAGCTAGATGCAGATAAAAATTATTTTTAATTTGCAACCTGATGGAGGTCAGTATAGATGAACTAATAGACCCAGTCCCACACACTGCTAGAAGCCCAAATATTTTTTCAGAGCTAGATGCAGAAAAAAATTATATTCAATTTGCAGCCTGATGGAGGTCAGTATAGATGGACTAATAGAACAAGTCCCTCTCACTGCTAGAAGCCCAAATATTTTTTCAGAGCTAGATGCAGAAAAAAATTATATTCAATTTGCAACCTGATGGAGGTCAGTATAGATGGACTAATAGACCAAGTCCCACACACTGCTGGAAGCCCAAATACTTTTTCAGAGCTAGATGCAGATACAAATTATTTTTAATTTGCATCCTGATGGAGATCAGTATAGATGGACTAATAGACCAAGTCCCACACACTGCTAGAAGCCCAAATATTTTTTCAGAGCTAGATGCAGATAAAAATTATTTTTAATTTGCAACCTGATGGAGGTCAGTGTAGATGGACTAATAGACCAAGTCCCACACACTGCTAGAAGCCCAAATATTTTTTCAGAAGTAGATGCAGAAAAAAATTATATTCAATTTGCAACCTGATGGAGGTCAGTATAGATGGACTAATAGAACAAGTCCCACACACTGCTAGAAGCCCAAATTTTTTTTCTGAGGTAGATGCAGAAAAAAATGATATTCAGTTTGCAACCTGATGGAGGTCAGTATAGATGGACTAGTAGAACAAGTCCCACACACTGCTAAAAGCCCAAATTTTTTTTCTGAGGTAGATGCAGAAAAAAATGATATTCAGTTTGCAACCTGATGGAGGTCAGTATAGATGGACTAATAGAACAAGTCCCACACACAGCTAGAAGCCCAAATATTTTTTCAGAGATAGATGCAGATAAAAATTATTTTTAATTTGCAACCTGATGGAGATCAGTATAGATGGACTAATAGACCAAGTCCCACACACTGCTAGAAGCCCAAACATTTTTTCAGAAGTAGATGCAGAAAAAAATGATATTCAATTTGCAACCTGATGGAGGTCAGTATAGATGGACTAATAGAACAAGTCCCACACACTGCTAGAAGGCCAAATATTTTTTCAGAGGTAGATGCAGATAAAAATTATTTTTAATTTGCAGTCTGATGGAGGTCAGTATAGATGGACTAATAGAGAAAGTCCCACACACTGCTAGAAGGCCAAATATTTTTTCAGAGCTAGATGCAGACAAAAAATTATTTTTAATTTGCAACCTGATGGAGGTCAGTATAGATGGACTAATAGAGAAAGTGCCACACACTGCTAGAAGGCCAAATATTTTTTCAGAGCTAGATGCAGATATAAATTATTTTTAATTTGCAGCCTGATGGAGGTCAGTATAGATGGACTAATAGAGAAAGTCCCACACACTGCTAGAAGGCCAAATATTTTTTCAGAGCTAGATGCAGACAAAAAATTATTTTTAATTTGCAACCTGATGGAGGTCAGTATAGATGGACTAATAGAGAAAGTCCCACACACTGCTAGAAGGCCAAATATTTTTTCAGAGCTAGATGCAGATATAAATTATTTTTAATTTGCAACCTGATGGAGGTCAGTATAGATGGACTAATAGAGAAAGTCCCACACACTGCTAGAAGGCCAAATATTTTTTCAGAGGTAGATGCAGATAAAAATTATTTTTAATTTGCAGCCTGATGGAGGTCAGTATAGATGGACGAATAGAGAAAGTCCCACACACTGCTAGAAGGCCAAATATTTCTTCAGAGCTAGATGCAGACAAAAAATTATTTTGAATTTGCAACGTGATGGAGGTCAGTATATATGGACTAATAGAACAAGTCCCACACACTGCTAGAAGGCCAAATATTTTTTCAGAGCTAGATGCAGAAAAAAATTATATTCAGTTTGCAACCTGATGGAGGTCAGTATAGATGGAATAATAGAACAAGTCCCACACACTGCTAGAAGCCCAAATATTTTTTCAGAGCTAGATGCAGATAAAAATTATTTTTAATTTGCAACCTGATGGAGATCAGTATAGATGGACTAATAGACCAAGTCCCACACACTGCTAGAAGCCCAAACATTTTTTCAGAAGTAGATGCAGAAAAAAATGATATTCAATTTGCAACCTGATGGAGGTCAGTATAGATGGACTAATAGAACAAGTCCCACACACTGCTAGAAGGCCAAATATTTTTTCAGAGGTAGATGCAGATAAAAATTATTTTTAATTTGCAGCCTGATGGAGGTCAGTATAGATGGACTAATAGAGAAAGTCCCACACACTGCTAGAAGGCCAAATATTTTTTCAGAGCTAGATGCAGACAAAAAATTATTTTTAATTTGCAACCTGATGGAGGTCAGTATAGATGGACTAATAGAGAAAGTCCCACACACTGCTAGAAGGCCAAATATTTTTTCAGAGCTAGATGCAGATATAAATTATTTTTAATTTGCAGCCTGATGGAGGTCAGTATAGATGGACTAATAGAGAAAGTCCAACACACTGCTAGAAGGCCAAATATTTTTTCAGAGCTAGATGCAGACAAAAAATTATATTCAGTTTGCAACCTGATGGAGGTCAGTATAGATGGACTAATAGAGAAAGTCCCACACACTGCTAGAAGGCCAAATATTTTTTCAGAGCTAGATGCAGATATAAATTATTTTTAATTTGCAACCTGATGGAGGTCAGTATAGATGGACTAATAGAGAAAGTCCCACACACTGCTAGAAGGCCAAATATTTTTTCAGAGCTAGATGCAGAAAAAAATTATATTCAGTTTGCAACCTGATGGAGGTCAGTATAGATGGACTAATAGAACAAGTCCCACACACAGCTAGAAGGCCAAATATTTTTTCAGAGGTAGATGCAGATAAAAATTATTTTTAATTTGCAGCCTGATGGAGGTCAGTATAGATGGACTAATAGAGAAAGTCCCACACACTGCTAGAAGGCCAAATATTTTTTCAGAGCTAGATGCAGACAAAAAATTATTTTGAATTTGCAACGTGATGGAGGTCAGTATATATGGACTAATAGAACAAGTCCCACACACTGCTAGAAGGCCAAATATTTTTTCAGAGCTAGATGCAGAAAAAAATTATATTCAGTTTGCAACCTGATGGAGGTCAGTATAGATGGACTAATAGAACAAGTCCCACACACTGCTAGAAGCCCAAATATTTTTTCAGAGCTAGATGCAGATAAAAATTATTTTTAATTTGCAACCTGATGGAGATCAGTATAGATGGACTAATAGACCAAGTCCCACACACTGCTAGAAGCCCAAACATTTTTTCAGAAGTAGATGCAGAAAAAAATGATATTCAATTTGCAACCTGATGGAGGTCAGTATAGATGGACTAATAGAACAAGTCCCACACACTGCTAGAAGGCCAAATATTTTTTCAGAGGTAGATGCAGATAAAAATTATTTTTAATTTGCAGCCTGATGGAGGTCAGTATAGATGGACTAATAGAGAAAGTCCCACACACTGCTAGAAGGCCAAATATTTTTTCAGAGCTAGATGCAGACAAAAAATTATTTTTAATTTGCAACCTGATGGAGGTCAGTATAGATGGACTAATAGAGAAATCCCACACACTGCTAGAAGGCCAAATATTTTTTCAGAGCTAGATGCAGATATAAATTATTTTTAATTTGCAGCCTGATGGAGGTCAGTATAGATGGACTAATAGAGAAAGTCCCACACACTGCTAGAAGGCCAAATATTTTTTCAGAGCTAGATGCAGACAAAAAATTATTTTTAATTTGCAACCTGATGGAGGTCAGTATAGATGGACTAATAGAGAAAGTCCCACACACTGCTAGAAGGCCAAATATTTTTTCAGAGCTAGATGCAGATATAAATTATTTTTAATTGCAACCTGATGGAGGTCAGTATAGATGGACTAATAGAGAAAGTCCCACACACTGCTAGAAGGCCAAATATTTTTTCAGAGCTAGATGCAGAAAAAAATTATATTCAGTTTGCAACCTGATGGAGGTCAGTATAGATGGACTAATAGAACAAGTCCCACACACAGCTAGAAGGCCAAATATTTTTTCAGAGGTAGATGCAGATAAAAATTATTTTTAATTTGCAGCCTGATGGAGGTCAGTATAGATGGACTAATAGAGAAAGTCCCACACACTGCTAGAAGGCCAAATATTTTTTCAGAGCTAGATGCAGACAAAAAATTATTTTGAATTTGCAACGTGATGGAGGTCAGTATATATGGACTAATAGAACAAGTCCCACACACTGCTAGAAGGCCAAATATTTTTTCAGAGCTAGATGCAGAAAAAAATTATATTCAATTTGCAACCTGATGGAGGTCAGTATAGATGGACTAATAGAATGATGCTATGCCCAAAAGATTTTACTTCACTAGGTGCAGTAAAAAAATTGGTATTCTATACACAGGTGGTATGTCTTGCAACACAGATAGGCTACTCCACTGACTAACACACTCTGCAATAGGCCAAAAAGGATTAGCTTTGCTAGATTCAGCCAAATGCTGTGAAAAAAACTTGCACAGCACTGGCACAGACCTGCCTGGCAAAAACTGATAGGAGCTGATGTAACCTAGTCCTGAAAAGACTGCAATTACAATTAGTCTTTACTCCCACAATCTATCTATTTAAGAGCACAGACCTGCCTGAAAAAAGTCATAGGAAATGCTGTAACCTAGTCCTTAAAAGGACTGCAATCACAACTATTCCCTACTCACCAGCTATCTGTAGATTTGTGCGAAGATTGGCTTGAAATTAACAAGGTATAGTGCACACAGCAACAGCGGTGCCGTCTAACACGCAGCTGCAGCAGTGAGAAAATGGTGGCGACAGGGAAAATGGCTGGGTCTTATAGTGCAAGGACATGTGACATACACTGCCAATGACACATGCCCTTGCTTGTGTGAAAAAAAGCACTTCGCTCCGTGTGTGCGCTGCTGATAGGCTGACAGATTGCACCTCCCCACTGTAAATGCGGGAAAGAGAAAAAAAATGGAGTTCTTCATTATTCCTGCAGAGATCCATCCCCTGCCCCTCCCCCCACCCCGCTGTACACTCAAACTGCGTATTAACATTAATTTTCATCATTACTGAGAAAAAATCCAGTTATGATTTTGGTGCACGAACAGTTATCGAACATAACCTCGAACAGCCGAATTTTTCTCAAATCGTTCGTGTTCGCCGAACGGCTCGAACACCGCCCAAAACAGCTCGAATTTGAGATTGGCGAACAGTTCGAGTAGAACAACGCTCATCTCTAATTAGCAGTACCCTCAGTACCTGTAGCAAAGCCATCCACAAATTCCTTCTAAGGAATTTTATTTGGTAGACTGAGTGTCTTCCCAAATACATTAGTTTCTCATGGAGGAGCTGAAGATACTAAGTGGTAGTAGGTGCAAGTTTCTCCAGTATGTTAGACCAGAGATTATGTAAGGGAATACAGGTGCATCTCACAAAATTAGAATATCATCAAAAAGTTAATTTATTTTAGTTCTTCAATACAAAAAGTGAAACTCATTAAAAAGAGTCATTACAAACAGAGTGATCTATTTCAAGTGCTTATTTCTGTTAATGTTGATGATTATGGCTTTCAGCCAATGAAACCACAAAAGGCATTATCTCAATAAATTAGAATACTTTATAACACCAGCTCGAAAAATTATTTTAAAATCCGAAATGTTGGCCTACTGAAATGAATGTTCAGTAAATGCACTCAATACTTGTTCGGGGCTCCTTTTGCATCAATTACTGCATCAATGCTGCATGGCATGGAGGCGATCAGCCTGTGGCACTGCTGAGGTGTTATGGAAGCCCAGGTTGCTTTGATAGCAGCCTTCAGCTCGTCTGCATTGTTTGGTCTGGTGTCTCTCATCTTCTTCTTGACAATATCCCATAGATTCTCTATGGGGTTAAGGTCAGGCAAGTTTGCTGGCTAATCAAGCACAGTGATACAGTTGTTTTTAAACGAGGTATTGGTACTTTTGGCAGTGTAGACAGGTCTTGCTGGAAAATGACATTTCCATCTCCCAAAAGCTTGTCGGCAGAGGGAAGCATGAAGTGCTCCAAAATTTCCTGGTAGATGACTGTGTTGGCTTTGTTCTTGATAAAACACAGTGGACCTACACCAGCACATGACATGGCTCCCCAAACAATCACTGATTGTGGAAACTTCACACTAGACCTCAAGCAGCTTGGATTGTGTGCCTCTCCACTCTTGTTCCAGACTCTGAGACCTTGATTTCCCAATGAAATGAACGATTTACTTTGCATTGCTTAGTGTGTCAATGACTGCCTTCTGGACATCTGTCAAGTTAACAGTCTTCCACATGATTGTGGAGCCTACTGAAACAGACTAAGGGACCTTTTAAAAAGCTTAGGAAACCTTTGTGGGTGTTTTTTGTTAATTATTAGTATTTACTGAGATAATGAATTTTGTGTTTTCATTGGCTGTAATCCATAATCATCAATATTAACAGAAACACTTGAAATAGATCACACTGTTTGTAATGACTCTTTATAATGAGTTTCACTTTTTGTATTGAAGAACTGAAATAAATTAACTTTTTGATGATATTCTAGTTTTGTGAGATGCACCTATATATCGAGAGATTAGTTCACAGATGTACGGAGGAGAAA
This sequence comes from Phyllobates terribilis, assembly GCF_046119375.1. Lineage (NCBI taxonomy): Eukaryota > Metazoa > Chordata > Amphibia > Anura > Dendrobatidae > Phyllobates > Phyllobates terribilis. The sequence goes on along the minus strand of NW_027362763.1, from coordinate 326,023,079 downwards.
GGTTATGGATAGCTTTGTAGGTCAGTGTTAGTAGTTTGAACTGGGTATGCTGGGCAATTGGGAGCCAGTGAAGGGATGCTATAGATTGCAATCTTAAAGACTGCTGGAGCCAGTCCACAGTAAAAAAGCAACCATAGAGTGTCTGGGAACTTTCACACAGACTTTTCTTAGCCAGGGCTGCTTCTCGGTGAGAGTTCTATTTCACCACAGCCATATTCTTTAGCTCGGCGAAAGGACTGGCATAGAGGGAAACTGTATCTACTCTGGCTGTCATTTCTCCCAGGAAGTCCTCTAATGTAGCGTGTTCCATAAGCAATGGCAGCCCGTCCAACATCATCTCACACTTCTCGATAGTGCTTAGTCACAGGCAAAGATCTTTTTTACGCCTTGAATTTCATGACTACAGAATTGGAAATGGCTTGATCTGCAATGCATTTTGAGAAATAATGTGCATAAGCAAAGCCACGGTTTAGGCTACTGAAGGTCATTAAGCGAAACTCGTATAGCTTTCCCACAGACTGAAAGAGGGTTCTCAAGACTTCCGAGTAGAGATGAGCGTTGTTCTACTCGAACTGTTCGCCAATCTCAAATTCGAGCTGTTTTGGGCGGTGTTCGAGCCGTTCGGCGAACACGAACAATTTGAGAAAAATTCGGCTGTTCGAGGTTATGTTCGATAACTGTTCATGCACCAAAATCATAACTGGATTTTTTCTCAGTAATGATGAAAATTAATGTTAATACGCAGTTTGAGTGTACAGCGGGGTGGGGGGAGGGTCAGGGGATGGATCTCTGCAGGAACAATGAAGATCTCCATTTTTTTTTCTCTTTCCCGCATTTACAGTGGGGAGGTGCAATCTGTCAGCCTATCAGCAGCGCACACACGGAGCGAAGTGCTTTTTTTCACACAAGCAAGGGCATGTGTCATTGGCAGTGTATGTCACATGTCCTTGCCCTATAAGACCAAGCCATTTTCCCCGTCGCCACCATTTTCTCACTGCTGCAGCTGCGTGTTAGACGGCACCGCTGTTGCTGTGTGCGCTATACCTTGTTAATTTCAAGCCAATTTTCGCACAAATATACAGATAGCTTGGGAGTAGGGAATGGTTGTGATTGCAGTCCTTTTAAGGACTAGGTTACAGCATTTCCTACGACTTTTATCAGGCAGGTCTGTGCTCTTAAATAGATAGGTTGTGGGAGTAAAGACTAATTGTAGTTGGAGTCCTTTTCAGGACTAGGTTACATCAGTTCCTATCAGTTTTTGCCAGGCAGGACTGTGCCAGTGCTGTGCAAGTTTTTTTCACAGCATTTGGCTGAATCTAGCAAAGCTAATCCTTTTTGGCCTATTGCAGAGTGTGTTAGTCAGTGGAGTAGCCTATCTGTGTTGCAAGATATACCACCTGTGTATAGAATACCAATTTTTTTACTGCACCTAGTGAAGTAAAATCTTTTGGGCATAGCATCATTCTATTAGTCGATCTATACTGACCTCCATCAGGTTGCAAACTGAATCTAATTTTTTTCTGCATCTAGCTCTGAAAAAATATTTGGCCTTCTAGCAGAGTGTCGGACTTTCTCTATTAGTCCATCTATACTGACCTCCATCAGGTTGCAAATTCAAAATAATTTTTATCTGCATCTACAGTACCTCTGAAAAAATATTTGGGCTTCTAGCTGTGTGTGGGACTTGTTGTATTAGTCCATCTATACTGACCTCCATCAGGTTGCAAACTGAATATATTTTTTTCTGCATCTACCTCTGAAAAAATATTGGGCTTCTAGCTGTGTGTGGGACTTGTTGTATTAGTCCATCTATACTGACCTCCATCAGGTTGCAAACTGAATATATTTTTTTCTGCATCTACCTCTGAAAAAATATTGGGCTTCTAGCTGTGTGTGGGACTTGTTGTATTAGTCCATCTATACTGACCTCCATCAGGTTGCAAACTGAATATAATTTTTTTCTGCATCTAGCTCTGAAAAAATATTTGGCCTTCTAGTAGTGTGTCGGACTTTCTCTATTAGTCCATCTATACTGACCTCCATCAGGTTGCAAATTAAAAATAATTTTTATCTGCATCTACAGTACCTCTGAAAAAATATTTGGCCTTCTAGCAGTGTGTCGGACTTTCTCTATTAGTCCATCTATACTGACCTCCATCAGGTTGCAAATTCAAAATAATTTTTATCTGCATCTACAGTACCTCTGAAAAAATATTTGGGCTTCTAGCTGTGTGTGGGACTTGTTGTATTAGTCCATCTATACTGACCTCCATCAGGTTGCAAACTGAATATATTTTTTTCTGCATCTACCTCTGAAAAAATATTGGGCTTCTAGCTGTGTGTGGGTCTTGTTCTATTAATCCATCTATACAGACCTCCATCAGGTTGCAAACTGAATATAATTTTTTTCTGCATCTAGCTCTGAAAAAATATTTGGCCTTCTAGCAGTGTGTCCGACTTTCTCTATTAGTCCATCTATACTGACCTCCATCAGGTTGCAAATTCAAAATAATTTTTATCTGCATCTACAGTACCTCTGAAAAAATATTTGGGCTTCTAGCTGTGTGTGGGACTTGTTGTATTAGTCCATCTATACTGACCTCCATCAGGTTGCAAACTGAATATATTTTTTTCTGCATCTACCTCTGAAAAAATATTGGGCTTCTAGCTGTGTGTGTGACTTGTTGTATTAGTCCATCTATACTGACCTCCATCAGGTTGCAAACTGAATATATTTTTTTCTGCATCTACCTCTGAAAAAATATTGGGCTTCTAGCTGTTTGTGGGACTTGTTGTATTAGTCCATCTATACTGACCTCCATCAGGTTGCAAACTGAATATAATTTTTTTCTGCATCTAGCTCTGAAAAAATATGTGGCCTTCTAGTAGTGTGTCGGACTTTCTCTATTAGTCCATCTATACTGACCTCCATCAGGTTGCAAATTAAAAATAATTTTTATCTGCATCTACAGTACCTCTGAAAAAATATTTGGCCTTCTAGCAGTGTGTCGGACTTTCTCTATTAGTCCATCTATACTGACCTCCATCAGGTTGCAAATTCAAAATAATTTTTATCTGCATCTACAGTACCTCTGAAAAAATATTTGGGCTTCTAGCTGTGTGTGGGACTTGTTGTATTAGTCCATCTATACTGACCTCCATCAGGTTGCAAACTGAATATATTTTTTTCTGCACCTACCTCTGAAAAAATATTGGGCTTCTAGCTGTGTGTGGGTCTTGTTCTATTAATCCATCTATACAGACCTCCATCAGGTTGCAAACTGAATATAATTTTTTTCTGCATCTAGCTCTGAAAAAATATTTGGCCTTCTAGCAGTGTGTCCGACTTTCTCTATTAGTCCATCTATACTGACCTCCATCAGGTTGCAAATTCAAAATAATTTTTATCTGCATCTACAGTACCTCTGAAAAAATATTTGGGCTTCTATCTGTGTGTGGGACTTGTTGTATTAGTCCATCTATACTGACCTCCATCAGGTTGCAAACTGAATATATTTTTTTCTGCATCTACCTCTGAAAAAATATTGGGCTTCTAGCTGTGTGTGGGACTTGTTGTATTAGTCCATCTATACTGACCTCCATCAGGTTGCAAACTGAATATATTTTTTTCTGCATCTACCTCTGAAAAAATATTGGGCTTCTAGCTGTTTGTGGGACTTGTTGTATTAGTCCATCTATACTGACCTCCATCAGGTTGCAAACTGAATATAATTTTTTTCTGCATCTAGCTCTGAAAAAATATTTGGCCTTCTAGTAGTGTGTCAGACTTTCTCTATTAGTCCATCTATACTGACCTCCATCAGGTTGCAAATTAAAAATAATTTTTATCTGCATCTACAGTACCTCTGAAAAAATATTTGGCCTTCTAGCAGTGTGTCGGACTTTCTCTATTAGTCCATCTATACTGACCTCCATCAGGTTGCAAATTCAAAATAATTTTTATCTGCATCTACAGTACCTCTGAAAAAATATTTGGGCTTCTAGCTGTGTGTGGGACTTGTTGTATTAGTCCATCTATACTGACCTCCATCAGATTGCAAACTGAATATAATTTTTTTCTGCATCTAGCTCTGAAAAAATATTTGGCCTTCTAGTAGTGTGTCGGACTTTCTCTATTAGTCCATCTATACTGACCTCCATCAGGTTGCAAATTAAAAATAATTTTTATCTGCATCTACAGTACCTCTGAAAAAATATTTGGCCTTCTAGCAGTGTGTCGGACTTTCTCTATTAGTCCATCTATACTGACCTCCATCAGGTTGCAAATTCAAAATAATTTTTATCTGCATCTACAGTACCTCTGAAAAAATATTTGGGCTTCTAGCTGTGTGTGGGACTTGTTGTATTAGTCCATCTATACTGACCTCCATCAGGTTGCAAACTGAATATATTTTTTTCTGCATCTACCTCTGAAAAAATATTGGGCTTCTAGCTGTGTGTGGGTCTTGTTCTATTAATCCATCTATACAGACCTCCATCAGGTTGCAAACTGAATATAATTTTTTTCTGCATCTAGCTCTGAAAAAATATTTGGCCTTCTAGCAGTGTGTCCGAATTTCTCTATTAGTCCATCTATACTGACCTCCATCAGGTTGCAAATTCAAAATAATTTTTATCTGCATCTACAGTACCTCTGAAAAAATATTTGGGCTTCTAGCTGTGTGTGGGACTTGTTGTATTAGTCCATCTATACTGACCTCCATCAGGTTGCAAACTGAATATATTTTTTTCTGCATCTACCTCTGAAAAAATATTGGGCTTCTAGCTGTGTGTGTGACTTGTTGTATTAGTCCATCTATACTGACCTCCATCAGGTTGCAAACTGAATATATTTTTTTCTGCATCTACCTCTGAAAAAATATTGGGCTTCTAGCTGTTTGTGGGACTTGTTGTATTAGTCCATCTATACTGACCTCCATCAGGTTGCAAACTGAATATAATTTTTTTCTGCATCTAGCTCTGAAAAAATATGTGGCCTTCTAGTAGTGTGTCGGACTTTCTCTATTAGTCCATCTATACTGACCTCCATCAGGTTGCAAATTAAAAATAATTTTTATCTGCATCTACAGTACCTCTGAAAAAATATTTGGCCTTCTAGCAGTGTGTCGGACTTTCTCTATTAGTCCATCTATACTGACCTCCATCAGGTTGCAAATTCAAAATAATTTTTATCTGCATCTACAGTACCTCTGAAAAAATATTTGGGCTTCTAGCTGTGTGTGGGACTTGTTGTATTAGTCCATCTATACTGACCTCCATCAGGTTGCAAACTGAATATATTTTTTTCTGCATCTACCTCTGAAAAATATTGGGCTTCTAGCTGTGTGTGGGTCTTGTTCTATTAATCCATCTATACAGACCTCCATCAGGTTGCAAACTGAATATAATTTTTTTCTGCATCTAGCTCTGAAAAAATATTTGGCCTTCTAGCAGTGTGTCCGACTTTCTCTATTAGTCCATCTATACTGACCTCCATCAGGTTGCAAATTCAAAATAATTTTTATCTGCATCTACAGTACCTCTGAAAAAATATTTGGGCTTCTAGCTGTGTGGGGGACTTGTTGTATTAGTCCATCTATACTGACCTCCATCAGGTTGCAAACTGAATATATTTTTTTCTGCATCTACCTCTGAAAAAATATTGGGCTTCTAGCTGTGTGTGGGACTTGTTGTATTAGTCCATCTATACTGACCTCCATCAGGTTGCAAACTGAATATATTTTTTTCTGCATCTACCTCTGAAAAAATATTGGGCTTCTAGCTGTTTGTGGGACTTGTTGTATTAGTCCATCTATACTGACCTCCATCAGGATGCAAACTGAATATAATTTTTTTCTGCATCTAGCTCTGAAAAAATATTTGGCCTTCTAGTAGTGTGTCAGACTTTCTCTATTAGTCCATCTATACTGACCTCCATCAGGTTGCAAATTAAAAATAATTTTTATCTGCATCTACAGTACCTCTGAAAAAATATTTGGCCTTCTAGCAGTGTGTCGGACTTTCTCTATTAGTCCATCTATACTGACCTCCATCAGGTTGCAAATTCAAATTAATTTTTATCTGCATCTACAGTACCTCTGAAAAAATATTTGGGCTTCTAGCTGTGTGTGGGACTTGTTGTATTAGTCCATCTATACTGACCTCCATCAGGTTGCAAACTGAATATATTTTTTTCTGCATCTACCTCTGAAAAAATATTGGGCTTCTAGCTGTGTGTGGGTCTTGTTCTATTAATCCATCTGTACAGACCTCCATCAGGTTGCAAACTGAATATAATTTTTTTCTGCATCTAGCTCTGAAAAAATATTTGGCCTTCTAGCAGTGTGTCGGACTTTCTCTATTAGTCCATCTATACTGACCTCCATCAGGTTGCAAATTCAAAATAATTTTAATCTGCATCTACAGTACCTCTGAAAAAATATTTGGGCTTCTAGCTGTGTGTGGGACTTGTTGTATTAGTCCATCTATACTGACCTCCATCAGGTTGCAAACTGAATATATTTTTTTCTGCATCTACCTCTGAAAAAATATTGGGCTTCTAGCTGTGTGTGGGACTTGTTGTATTAGTCCATCTATACTGACCTCCATCAGGTTGCAAACTGAATATATTTTTTTCTGCATCTACCTCTGAAAAAATATTGAGCTTCTAGCTGTGTGTGGGACTTGAATTAGTCCATCTATACTGACCTCCATCAGGTTGCAAACTGAATATAATTTTTTTCTGCATCTAGCTCTGAAAAAATATTTGGCCTTCTAGTAGTGTGTCGGACTTTCTCTATTAGTCCATCTATACTGACCTCCATCAGGTTGCAAATTAAAAATAATTTTTATCTGCATCTACAGTACCTCTGAAAAAATATTTGGCCTTCTAGCAGTGTGTCGGACTTTCTCTATTAGTCCATCTATACTGACCTCCATCAGGTTGCAAATTCAAATTAATTTTTATCTGCATCTACAGTACCTCTGAAAAAATATTTGGGCTTCTAGCTCTGTGTGGGACTTGTTGTATTAGTCCATCTATACTGACCTCCATCAGGTTGCAAACTGAATATATTTTTTTCTGCATCTACCTCTGAAAAAATATTGGGCTTCTAGCTGTGTGTGGGTCTTTTCTATTAATCCATCTATACAGACCTCCATCAGGTTGCAAACTGAATATAATTTTTTTCTGCATCTAGCTCTGAAAAAATATTTGGCCTTCTAGCAGTGTGTCGGACTTTCTCTATTAGTCCATCTATACTGACCTCCATCAGGTTGCAAATTCAAAATAATTTTTATCTGCATCTACAGTACCTCTGAAAAAATATTTGGGCTTCTAGCTGTGTGTGGGACTTGTTGTATTAGTCCATCTATACTGACCTCCATCAGGTTGCAAACTGAATATATTTTTTTCTGCATCTACCTCTGAAAAAATATTGGGCTTCTAGCTGTGTGTGGGTCTTGTTCTATTAATCCATCTATACAGACCTCCATCAGGTTGCAAACTGAATATAATTTTTTTCTGCATCTAGCTCTGAAAAAATATTTGGCCTTCTAGCAGTGTGTCCGACTTTCTCTATTAGTCCATCTATACTGACCTCCATCAGGTTGCAAATTCAAAATAATTTTTATCTGCATCTACAGTATCTCTGAAAAAATATTTGGGCTTCTAGCTGTGTGTGGGACTTGTTGTATTAGTCCATCTATACTGACCTCCATCAGGTTGCAAACTGAATATATTTTTTTCTGCATCTACCTCTGAAAAAATATTGGGCTTCTAGCTGTGTGTGGGACTTGTTGTATTAGTCCATCTATACTGACCTCCATCAGGTTGCAAACTGAATATATTTTTTTCTGCATCTACCTCTGAAAAAATATTGGGCTTCTAGCTGTTTGTGGGACTTGTTGTATTAGTCCATGTATACTGACCTCCATCAGGTTGCAAACTGAATATAATTTTTTTCTGCATCTAGCTCTGAAAAAATATTTGGCCTTCTAGTAGTGTGTCGGACTTTCTCTATTAGTCCATCTATACTGACCTCCATCAGGTTGCAAATTAAAAATAATTTTTATCTGCATCTACAGTACCTCTGAAAAAATATTTGGCCTTCTAGCAGTGTGTCGGACTTTCTCTATTAGTCCATCTACACTGACCTCCATCAGGTTGCAAATTCAAAATAATTTTTATCTGCATCTACAGTACCTCTGAAAAAATATTTGGGCTTCTAGCTGTGTGTGGGACTTGTTGTATTAGTCCATCTATACTGACCTCCATCAGGTTGCAAACTGAATATATTTTTTTCTGCATCTACCTCTGAAAAAATATTGGGCTTCTAGCTGTGTGTGGGTCTTGTTCTATTAATCCATCTATACAGACCTCCATCAGGTTGCAAACTGAATATAATTTTTTTCTGCATCTAGCTCTGAAAAAATATTTGGCCTTCTAGCAGTGTGTCGGACTTTCTCTATTAGTCCATCTATACTGACCTCCATCAGGTTGCAAATTCAAAATAATTTTAATCTGCATCTACAGTACCTCTGAAAAAATATTTGGGCTTCTAGCTGTGTGTGGGACTTGTTGTATTAGTCCATCTATACTGACCTCCATCAGGTTGCAAACTGAATATATTTTTTTCTGCATCTACCTCTGAAAAAATATTGGGCTTCTAGCTGTGTGTGGGACTTGTTGTATTAGTCCATCTATACTGACCTCCATCAGGTTGCAAACTGAATATATTTTTTTCTGCATCTACCTCTGAAAAAATATTGGGCTTCTAGCTGTGTGTGGGACTTGAATTAGTCCATCTATACTGACCTCCATCAGGTTGCAAACTGAATATAATTTTTTTCTGCATCTAGCTCTGAAAAAATATTTGGCCTTCTAGTAGTGTGTCGGACTTTCTCTATTAGTCCATCTATACTGACCTCCATCAGGTTGCAAATTAAAAATAATTTTTATCTGCATCTACAGTACCTCTGAAAAAATATTTGGCCTTCTAGCAGTGTGTCGGACTTTCTCTATTAGTCCATCTATACTGACCTCCATCAGGTTGCAAATTCAAAATAATTTTTATCTGCATCTACAGTACCTCTGAAAAAATATTTGGGCTTCTAGCTGTGTGTGGGACTTGTTGTATTAGTCCATCTATACTGACCTCCATCAGGTTGCAAACTGAATATATTTTTTTCTGCATCTACCTCTGAAAAAATATTGGGCTTCTAGCTGTGTGTGGGTCTTGTTCTATTAATCCATCTATACAGACCTCCATCAGGTTGCAAACTGAATATAATTTTTTTCTGCATCTAGCTCTGAAAAAATATTTGGCCTTCTAGCAGTGTGTCCGACTTTCTCTATTAGTCCATCTATACTGACCTCCATCAGGTTGCAAATTCAAAATAATTTTTATCTGCATCTACAGTACCTCTGAAAAAATATTTGGGCTTCTAGCTGTGTGTGGGACTTGTTGTATTAGTCCATCTATACTGACCTCCATCAGGTTGCAAACTGAATATATTTTTTTCTGCATCTACCTCTGAAAAAATATTGGGCTTCTAGCTGTGTGTGGGACTTGTTGTATTAGTCCATCTATACTGACCTCCATCAGGTTGCAAACTGAATATATTTTTTTCTGCATCTACCTCTGAAAAAATATTGGGCTTCTAGCTGTTTGTGGGACTTGTTGTATTAGTCCATCTATACTGACCTCCATCAGGTTGCAAACTGAATATAATTTTTTTCTGCATCTAGCTCTGAAAAAATATTTGGCCTTCTAGTAGTGTGTCGGACTTTCTCTATTAGTCCATCTATACTGACCTCCATCAGGTTGCAAATTAAAAATAATTTTTATCTGCATCTACAGTACCTCTGAAAAAATATTTGGCCTTCTAGCAGTGTGTCGGACTTTCTCTATTAGTCCATCTATACTGACCTCCATCAGGTTGCAAATTCAAAATAATTTTTATCTGCATCTACAGTACCTCTGAAAAAATATTTGGGCTTCTAGCTGTGTGTGGGACTTGTTGTATTAGTCCATCTATACTGACCTCCATCAGGTTGCAAACTGAATATATTTTTTTCTGCATCTACCTCTGAAAAAATATTGGGCTTCTAGCTGTGTGTGGGTCTTGTTCTATTAATCCATCTATACAGACCTCCATCAGGTTGCAAACTGAATATAATTTTTTTCTGCATCTAGCTCTGAAAAAATATTTGGCCTTCTAGCAGTGTGTCGGACTTTCTCTATTAGTCCATCTATACTGACCTCCATCAGGTTGCAAATTCAAAATAATTTTAATCTGCATCTACAGTACCTCTGAAAAAATATTTGGGCTTCTAGCTGTGTGTGGGACTTGTTGTATTAGTCCATCTATACTGACCTCCATCAGGTTGCAAACTGAATATATTTTTTTCTGCATCTACCTCTGAAAAAATATTGGGCTTCTAGCTGTGTGTGGGACTTGTTGTATTAGTCCATCTATACTAACCTCCATCAGGTTGCAAACTGAATATATTTTTTTCTGCATCTACCTCTGAAAAAATATTGGGCTTCTAGCTGTGTGTGGGACTTGAATTAGTCCATCTATACTGACCTCCATCAGGTTGCAAACTGAATATAATTTTTTTCTGCATCTAGCTCTGAAAAAATATTTGGCCTTCTAGTAGTGTGTCGGACTTTCTCTATTAGTCCATCTATACTGACCTCCATCAGGTTGCAAATTAAAAATAATTTTTATCTGCATCTACAGTACCTCTGAAAAAATATTTGGCCTTCTAGCAGTGTGTCGGACTTTCTCTATTAGTCCATCTATACTGACCTCCATCAGGTTGCAAATTCAAAATAATTTTTATCTGCATCTACAGTACCTCTGAAAAAATATTTGGGCTTCTAGCTGTGTGTGGGACTTGTTGTATTAGTCCATCTATACTGACCTCCATCAGGTTGCAAACTGAATATATTTTTTTCTGCATCTACCTCTGAAAAAATATTGGGCTTCTAGCTGTGTGTGGGTCTTGTTCTATTAATCCATCTATACAGACCTCCATCAGGTTGCAAACTGAATATAATTTTTTTCTGCATCTAGCTCTGAAAAAATATTTGGCCTTCTAGCAGTGTGTCGGACTTTCTCTATTAGTCCATCTATACTGACCTCCATCAGGTTGCAAATTCAAAATAATTTTTATCTGCATCTACAGTACCTCTGAAAAAATATTTGGGCTTCTAGCTGTGTGTGGGACTTGTTGTATTAGTCCATCTATACTGACCTCCATCAGGTTGCAAACTGAATATATTTTTTTCTGCATCTACCTCTGAAAAAATATTGGGCTTCTAGCTGAGTGAGGGACTTGTTGTATTAGTCCATCTATACTGACCTCCATCAGGTTGCAAACTGAATATATTTTTTTCTGCATCTACCTCTGAAAAAATATTGGGCTTCTAGCTGTGTGTGGGACTTGTTGTATTAGTCCATCTATACTGACTTCCATCAGGTTGCAAACTGAATATAATTTTTTTCTGCATCTAGCTCTGAAAAAATATTTGGCCTTCTAGTAGTGTGTCGGACTTTCTCTATTAGTCCATCTATACTGACCTCCATCAGGTTGCAAATTAAAAATAATTTTTATCTGCATCTACAGTACCTCTGAAAAAATATTTGGCCTTCTAGCTGTGTGTGGGACTTGTTGTATTAGTCCATCTATACTGACCTCCATCAGGTTGCAAATTGAATATAATTTTTTTCTGCATCTAACCCAGCCAATAGTTTTGGCCTAATACCACAGTTTGGCCACTCAGCTCTGCTCGGTTACCATCCATTGTTTTTTTGTGCAAACAACTCCAGAGTTGTGAATTAGTTAACCACCAAAATGAGTGGAAAAAGGCCTGCTGCTGGTGGAAAGGGGAATAGGTGTGTTGGAAGGGAAAAAAGGTTGTGTCCGTGGGGTAGGTGTTAAAGCAACAGTAACATCTGCAGAAGAAAGACCATCTTCCAGCCAAACTAAAATGTCTACTTCTTTTAGCGGAAAATGTGATAAGATCCCTTTCTTACGGCCACGCCAATCGCTACAAATTCCAGATGAGGCACAAAAACAGCAGGTGCTTCAACGGATATCAAGTGCTCCTTTAAGTGGGCTCTCCTCCACATCAACTTCAACATCACAAATACTCCAGTCCTCAAAGGTGTCACCCAAATCGCACTTGCTTCCTCACAGCTCCCAAATCTCCAGCTGCCCGTCTGAGTATGAGGTAGAACAGATGGTTGAGTCTGCAGAGCTGTTTACTCATACTATAGCCTGGGAATCAGAGGTCGACTCCAGCGCTTCTGTGAATCCAGACGAGGAAATGATCTGCACTGATGCCCAGAATCTTTATGAGTCGGATCCAGGACCAGACGCAGAAGGTTCTGACCATGATGTAGACCCTCATTCCCAAACTGTAACTCCTGTTGGTGGAGACAATGAGGAAGACGATGATAAGACTCAAATACCTGATTGGAGCGACAACTTTAGTTTTTTGTCAGGGCAGGAACAGGTTGGCTCTGAGGACGACGGGTGTGATAACACACAGGGTGATGATGATGAGGTTGGAGATCCCACTTACTGTCAACCCACAGTCAGCCAAGAGATGAGGTCAGCAGAGGAGGTGGAGGAAGATGCTAGTGACGACGAGGTCAGGTTGCGCCTTCCTGGACAGAGACGTAGTACTGGAAGCACGTCAACAACTGCATCCTCAAACACAACTCTGCCTCTCACCACAAGTCGTGGTGGCTCTTCAGGTCGCATGGGTGCTAAGCCTTGCATAGCCTGGGCATTTTTTCAGATCGATAAAGATGACCCAACTCGTGTTATCTGTAACATTTGTCAGCAAAAGCTAAGTAGAGGCCAAAAAATACATAGTTTGAGTACTTCATGCATGAACCGGCACATGGACATGAAGCATAAGTTGCAGTGGGAAGCTCAGTGTGCTACAATGCGGCCTAGCCGGCCGGGCCAACCACCGTCTGCCATATCTTGTGCATCCGCGGCCTCTTCATCCTCTGTGACTGGGGGGACAGCAGTCACACCTGTTTTGGGGCGCAGACCTGCCACCTCTTTACCCGCAACAGCCAGCGTGATTGGCAGGTCATCATTTTCTTTGGAGGTGGTAACACCAGCTGGTGTTGAGCGCTGTCCGACATCGATAGCACCACCTTTGGATGAAGGCAACCTAACATGTCCGCCTGCATCTTCCTCACAGACCGGCAGTTTGCCGGGGACACCCTTATCAACCCCGTCTAAGCGCAATAGCCAGCCCTCGGTCCCTCAGATGTGGACAAGTAAAAGACCATTTCCTCCTAGCCATGAGAAAGCTAAGAGGTTGAATTTCACCATCTGCAAGCTCTTGGCTACAGAAATGCTGCCTTTCCGCCTGGTGGACACAGAGGATTTTCGAGACCTTATGTCCGTCGCAGTGCCCCAGTACCAGATGCCCAGTCGGCACTACTTCTCAAAGAAAGGTGTGCCTGCGCTCCACCAGCATGTCGCACACAACATCACCGCTTCTTTGAGAAACTCTGTGTGTGACAGGGTGCATTTCACCACAGACACTTGGACGAGTAGGCATGGACAGGGGCGTTACATGTCGCTGACTGGGCACTGGGTAACTATGGTGACAGCAGGACAAGGGGCTGCTGTCCAAGTCTTGCCGTCCCCACGAGTTGTGCGTCAATCCTCTTTATGTCAAAGTTCCTCCACTGCTTCTGCCTCCTCAACCTCCTCTCGGTCTTCCACCTGCACCCAAAGCCTGTCTGGTCATGCCACAAGCTTTCTAACTGCGCAGAAGGGATCCTGCACACCTCCTTACTATGCTGGCAGTAGGGCTCAACGTCATCAGGCGGTTTTTACATTGAAATGTCTGGGAAATGTGAGTCACACAGCTGAGGAGTTGTGGTCAGCTCTGGAGAACCAATTTCATGAATGGTTGTCTCCACTGGACCTGAAACCAGGGAAGGCCGTGTGCGACAATGCTGCAAACCTGGGTGCGGCCCTTCGCCGGGGCAATGTCACACACGTGCCTTGTATGGCTCACGTGTTGAACCTGGTTGTCCAGCAATTTTTAGCCCACTATCCCAGACTAGATGGCCTTCTGCAGAGGGCACGGTCGCTGTGTGCTCACTTTCGCCGTTCGCATCCCGCAGCTCAGCGACTTACATCTCTACAGAAGTCGTTGGGCCTGCCACTTCACCGGCTAAAATGCGATGTGCCTACCCGGTGGAATTTAACTCTGCACATGTTGCAGCGACTGTGGCAGCACCGACAAGCCCTGGTGCAATACGTTCTGACGTATAGCCTGGGCCAATGAGATTCAGAGGTGGGGCAAATCACGCTGGAGGAGTGGTCTCAGATCAGGGACCTATGCACCCTTCTGCACAGTTTTGAAATGGCGACGAAGATGTTTAGTGCTGACGATGCCATTATCAGCATGACTATTCCGGTGATTAACATGCTGGAGCACATGTTAAACAGAATTCGGAGTCAGGTGGTGGCACAAGAGGAGGTGGAGGAAGTAGAGGAGGAGGAGTTGTATGCGGAAGGGCTAACATCTGCAAGGTCCAGACGGTCGGCAGCACCAAGGCGGCAGGCATGTGAGGGTGGGGGAGATGGTTTTACCAGGGCGCATGGTAGCAGCCAAACTAGTGAGGAAGGTGCAGGAGCCCAGGAAGAAGTGGAGGACGAACTGATGGAAGACTCATCAGATGAGGGAGACCTTGATCACATTTCTGTTGTGCGAGGTTGGGGGGAGGGGACAGAGGAAGGAAGCATGATTGTTACCTCGCCACCAACACAACAGGGACTTGGTGCTCCTGGATGCGCAACACACATGAGTGCCTTCTTGCTGCACTACCTGCAACATGACCCTCGAATTGTGAGAATTAGAAATAATCCTGACTACTGGGTTGCCACACTGTTAGATCCCCGGTACAAAAGTAAATTTGCAGAAATTATTCCTGCCATAGAAAGGGATGCACGCATGCAGGAGTATCAGCAGAGACTGTTGCAGAATCTTACATGTGCTTTTCCACAAAATACCAGTGGTGCACGTAGTGAATCTCACAGTTCCAACTTGCCAACCGTTGGACCGTCAAGTGTTCAGCACTCAAACCGTAACAGAACCACAGTATCTGCTGGTAACATCAATTTTGCGGAATCATTTCACCACTTTTTTAGCCCATCCTTTGCAAGGCCACAGGAGACAAGAAGTCTGACACATAGTCAACGCCTAGAGACAATGGTACAGGAGTATCTCCAAGTAAACATTGAAGCCACGACTGTGTCACTGGACCCTTGCTCTTTTTGGGCTTCCAATCTGGATAAATGGCCGGAGCTAGCCACTTACGCCTTGGAGATCTTGTCATGCCCCGCAGCCAGCGTTCTGTCTGAACGTGTGTTCAGCGCTGCTGGTGGTGTGCTGACAGATAAGCGCACGCGGCTCTCCACTGATAATGTAGACAGACTCACGTTCATAAAGATGAACAAATCATGGATCCGAAACGACTTTTCTACCCCTGTGTCATCCTGGGGAGAGTAAAAGCTTGATGATTGGTTAAAATCACCCTACCAACCGTTTTAAGCTTTCAAATTACTAATCATGTTTATCTGTATCTTGACTGGAAAATAATTTGGGCTTTGTAGCAGAGTGCAGCACTGATCCTATTAGGCCATCTATAATAAGCTCCACCAGATTTAAAATTAAAAATAATTTTTAGCTGCATCTAGCCCGGAAAATAATTTTGGGGCTCCGAGATGCGCAAGACACATAAGTGCCTTCTTGCTGCACTACCTGCAGCATGACCCTCATATTGTCAGAATTCGAAGTAATCATGACTACTGGGTTGCCACACTCTTAGATCCCCCAAACTTTTCGATCAACCTTTTCATTTTAATAAAGACCAAAAAAATGGTCATTTTTGAAATTATAAGCATTAGCAGGTTGTTAGAAACTGAAATCAAACAGTTTTCAACTCAAAACTTTATTGTAGGTGATGTTACATTTTCACATAGGACCCCTTGTTCGAAAGGAGCTTCTGAACTCTCTCGTCCATTGAATTTGTCAGGTTTTGGATGGTTTCTGCTTCAATTGTTTTGCATGAGGACAGAATACCCTCCCAGAGCTGTTGCTTAGATGTGAACTGCCTCCCGCCATCATAGACACTCCTTTTAATGATGCTCCAAAGGTTCTGAATGGGGTAGAGGTAAGGGGAGCATGGGGGTCACACCATAAGTTTGTCCCCTTTTATGCCCATATCAGCCAGAGATGCAGATGTTTTATGTGCAGCATGAGATGGTGCATTATCATGCAGAAAAATGATCTTGCTGTGAAATACACGGTTCTTCTTCTTGAACCATGGCAGGAAGTGCTGTTTGAGAAAATCCACATACATTATGGAGTTCATCTTTAGCGCCTTCAGGGATCCTAAAGGGGCCGACAATCTCTCTCCCCATGATTCCAGCCCAAAACATTACTCCACCTCCTCCTTGTTGGCGCTGTAGCCGTGTTTGCGTGGGGTGTCCATCAACCAGCCATCCTCCACTCCATCCATCTGGACCATCGAGCGCTGCACGGCACTCATCCGTGAACAAAACAGTTTTGAAATCAGTCTTCATGTAATGTTTGGCCCACTGGAGCCGTTTCTGCTTGTGTGAAGTGGATAGAGGAGGTCGACAGGATGGCGTATGCACAGCTGCAAACCTCTGAAGGACCCTGCATCTTGTTGTTCGGGGGACGTTGGAGGCACCAGCAGCTTCAAAAACTTGTCTGCTGCTATGACAAGGCTTTCTTGCCGCTGCTCTTTTAACCTGACGTAATTGCCTGTAGGAAAGAGTCCTCAATTTGCCCTTATCAGCACGCACACGTGTGTACTGTGAATCAGCTACATACTTCTTGATTGCCAAGACACTTCATCCTGATCATCGCACAATGTTGATTGTAGTCATGCCTTGACCTAAACACTCCACAATTTGTTGCTTCTCAGCAGCCGACACATCCTTTTTCTTTCCCATTTTGGCAGAAAATGTAGGCTGCTTAATAATGTGAGAGAGCCTTCTTAACTAGTCTTGCCTTTCATTGGACACACCTGCCAAACTAATTAGCACAGGTGTCTGCAATTGCTTACAGTGATATAAAGAGCCCTGACACACATCACCATCAATGAGTTTAACTGACAAACAAATTCTTCCCTTATCACTCCTAAACACTTTTTGCATAATAATTTGGAACGCAGTGTACATGTGCTTTTCCACAAAACACCAGTGGTTCACGTAGTGAATCTTACAGTTCTAACTTGCCAACCGTGGTCTGTATGGAATTGTTCAATAAAGGGCCCAAAATTAAGATAACATAGATGGGAGAGGTCTCTATGAATAGGAATTCCTAAGTATTTGATACCCTGTGAGGGCCAGGCAAAGGGAAAGTTGGACTGGATGGAATCCTATATGGATTTGGGGAGGGAGACATCGAGGGCCTCAGACTTCGCTGCATTGATTTTAAAATTTTACCAT
The DNA here is from genome assembly GCF_046119375.1 of Phyllobates terribilis. NCBI lineage: Eukaryota > Metazoa > Chordata > Amphibia > Anura > Dendrobatidae > Phyllobates > Phyllobates terribilis. Next base: position 326,005,546 of record NW_027362763.1, on the reverse strand, counting down.
GTAACAAAGTGATCTATTTCAGCCATAACAGCAGGGATGGATATATGTGATTGAGTGATATATACTAGGACATCATCAGCAAATAGAGAGCACTTGTACTCGGTGCCTCCCACCTCAATCCACCTAATATTGGGGTTATGGCGAATTGATGAGAGCAGGTGCTCCGTCACTAGGATGTATAAGAGAGGGGACAGAGGACATCCCTGCCTTGTCCCATTGGTGATTGTGAAAGGTGATGAAAATGTTCTGATGCACCCCCTGGGCCTTGGGACACCCGGAGCCGGACCCTTTTTGGTGGATGCTGGTGGTTGTAGTCTTCGTGGCGGCGACCCGGTTCCGTGGCTCAGGGCGGTCAAACCAGTGGCGGAACTATTTATGTGGTTTTGATGTTTAAATGTCCGACTATGCCACCCGTGGATTGCGGTCAGAGTGAACCGCCGCTACAGGGCAGACCGCTGAGGCTGGTGTTGTGGGTGCAGCAGAGCGTAGCATAACTCCCCACGGGAGGAGTATAGCCTCAGGGCAGTGTATGCGGAGGATGGGGGTGATGGTGCAGGGCAGCAGCAGTAACGACACGGAGTCAGTGATGCAGTCCAGGGCCTTTACTCACAGTTCTTATTATCCAGACCACGTCTGCAGGTAACGGCTGCCCACGTCGTACTGTGCTCACCAGGTGAGGGGCTCAGACAACTCCCAGATAACTTTGGAGCACTTCACAGGACCCCCTTTGTGTGTCCTTTGTCTGGCCTTTCTTACCAACACTTCTGTCCGGCTGCCTCGGGCCTCCTCTTGGTAAACTTGGCGCCAGTTTCCCTGACCCTATGTGGTGCCTTCCTAGTGGGTGTAGCGAGGGGCTGCGCCACATAAAATGTCAGAGCCTCCGGTTTCTAGCTGAGGGTCGTTTCCTGCCTCCACTAGTTCGGGGACCGGTCTCCCCCTTTGGCCTGACCCCTCCACGCAGGTGGATTCGGGCGTGCGGTGGCGACTCGCCCGTCCGCACCCCTGGGATCCCTTCATTCCTCGTTCCTGGAGCCTTCTCCGCTCCTCTTCCTTCCTTCTCCCTCTTCCAGGCCTGGGCCTCTGTTACTAGGCCCGCCTCCGGAGCAGAGCTCATGCAGAGCCCCTGCTCCCTGCCACTCCTGCTCAGACTTCTCTGCACTGAACTAAGATGGTGCCCACCTTTTATACTCCCTTCTCAATGCACCCAGGAACTGCTTCCTCCCTGCTCCTGCACTACAGGGTTCCCCTTCCTCAGTGTTCCCTCCCCCCACTCCAGCCAGGGACAGGGACCGTCGTGCCCATCTCAGGGGCATATTGGTCGCCCTGCCCCACGGCAATGTGGTGTAATGCATGCAGGTGTCGGGTCCTGATCCACACTCCATCCTTACCTGAGAGTGAGATATCACACCTCTGGGTGAGGTGCAATACGTCTGTAGCAACCGAGCCCTCAGGGTGCTACAGTTCCATTTATCTTCAGCCTAGGTGACGTATTGCGATACAGGGCCGTGATTTTGGCTATAAAAGGGTCCCCTAGACCCCTACCCCAAGCTTTTTAAGAGAATCATATATGGCGTGCCAGGAGACTCTATGGAATGCTTTCTCAGCATCAAACGAGAGTATCTAATTACAAATTTTTAACTGCATCTAGCCCAGGAAATACTTTGTGCCTAGTAGCAGTGTCTGCTAGTCAACGGATTATCCCGGCTGTTAAGCAAGCTACACCACCTGTAGTTTAGACACTTAATTTTTTCAAAGGAAATGCTTCGGGACCATGGGATACTTAGTGAAGAGCATCAGGAGGCACCCCAAGGCATAGGGGCTGGGACTGGCAGTAGGATGCCTTGCGGTGGACAGCCGAGCTCGATCCTTATAAAAGCTTTTTAACTGCAGCAGCTTTAGTGGACGCTACTGGAGCTGGAATTACCGCGGCTGCTGGCATGAGACTTGCCCTCCAATAGATCCCTGTAAATGGATTTAAAGTGTATTCATTCAAATTAGAGAGACAATTTAAATTAAAAAGCTTAGAGCTGCCTCCACCACAGGGGGGCTCGCTCGACCCACCAGCGGACAGGCACCAGTATTGGGAGAGGGGGGCTGGCCGTCAGGGTTCACCGCGGCTCTGGCACAAACCCGGCGACACGGAGGTGGCACGGGCAGGAGCGGACTGGCCGTGTCGGCTTCTCACTTTTTGGATTTTAGAAGGGCATGACATGCCTATATCTGTGTCTCCCCCTCCTTTTACTCCTCCACCTCTTTTATTTTCGCATGACTATATGTATTTGTCACTTTTCCATGTGTTAGTTATGTCTTCTGAGCAGTTTGTCAGCTTTTGGACACCTTTGAAGGTGTTTTCTATGTGTTTCTATGTGTTTTTGTTTGCCTGCCATTGGTTTTAACGGTGTTCGAAGGTGTTCGACGAACAGTTCGACGAACAGTTCGGCGAACACACGGGTGTTCGACGAACCGAACTCGAACACTACGGGGGTGGCTCAACACTACTTCCGAGACAGCCAAGACTTCCCTATCCTCATCAAGAGGACGACTGTTCATGTTCTCCTCCTCCTCCTCCTCATTATCAACTAATTCGCGTTGAGATGAGGCTGGACTGTGTAGCATCACTGTTTATAGTTCCTTTCTCTGCCTGCAATGCCTCCTATTTAATTGTGAGCAGCGAGCATTTGAGTAGACAGAGAAGCGAAATGGTAATACTAATTATGGCATCATCACCGATCACCATCTTGGTGGAGTCCTTAAAGTTTTGGAGGACGGCACATATGTCAGACATCCATGCCCATTCATCAGCTCTTATGTGAGGAGTAGAGATGAGCGTTGTTCTACTCGAACTGTTCGCCAATCTCAAATTCGAGCTGTTTTGGGCGGTGTTCGAGCCGGTCGGCGAACACGAACAATTTGAGAAAAATTCGGCTGTTCGAGGTTATGTTCGATAACTGTTCGTGCACCAAAATCATAACTGGATTTTTTCTCAGTAATGATGAAAATTAATGTTAATACGCAGTTTGAGTGTACAGCGGGGCGGGGGGAGGGGCAGGGGATGGATCTCTGCAGGAACAATGAAGATCTCCATTTTTTTTTCTCTTTCCCGCATTTGCAGTGGGGAGGTGCAATCTGTCAGCCTATCAGCAGCGCACACACGGAGCGAAGTGCTTTTTTTCACACAAGCAAGGGCATGTGTGATTGGCAGTGTATGTCACATGTCCTTGCCCTATAAGACCAAGCCATTTTCCCCGTCGCCACCATTTTCTCACTACTGCAGCTGCGTGTTAGACGGCACCGCTGTTGCTGTGTGCGCTATACCTTGTTAATTTCAAGCCAATTTTCGCACAAATATACAGATAGCTTGGGAGTAGGGAATAGTTGTGATTGCAGTCCTTTTAAGGACTAGGTTACAGCATTTCCTACGACTTTTATCAGGCAGGTCTGTGCTCTTAAATAGATAGATTGTGGGAGTAAAGACTAATTGTAATTGGAGTCCTTTTCAGGACTAGGTTACATCAGTTCCTATCAGTTTTTGCCAGGCAGGTCTGTGCCAGTGCTGTGCAAGTTTTTTTCACAGCATTTGGCTGAATCTAGCAAAGCTAATCCTTTTTGGCCTATTGCAGAGTGTGTTAGTCAGTGGAGTAGCCTATCTGTGTTGCAAGATATACCACCTGTGTATAGAATACCAATTTTTTTACTGCACCTAGTGAAGTAAAATCTTTTGGGCATAGCATCATTCTATTAGTCCATCTATACTGACCTCCATCAGGTTGCAAACTGAATATAATTTTTTTCTGCATCTAGCTCTGAAAAAATATTTGGGCTTCTAGCAGTGTGTGGGACTTGGTCTATTAGTCCATCTATACTGACCTCCATCAGGTTGCAAATTAAAAATAATTTTTTTCTTCATTTAGCTCTGAAAAAATATTTGGGCTTCTAGCAGTGTGTGGGACTTGTTCTATTAGTCCTTCTATACTGACCTCCAGCAGGTTGCAAATTGAATATAATTTTTTTCTGCATCTAGCTCTGAAAAAACATTTGGGCTTCTAGCGGTGTGTGGGACTTGGTCTATTAGTCCATCTATACTGACCTCCATCAGGTTGCAAATTAAAAATATTTTTTTTCTGCATCTAGCTCTGAAAAAATATTTGGGCTTCTAGCAGTGTGTGGGACTTGGTCTATTAGTCCATCTATACTGACCTCCATCAGGTTGCAAATTAAAAATAATTTTTTTCTTCATTTATCTCTGAAAAAATATTTGGGCTTCTAGCAGCGTGTGGGACTTGTTCTATTAGTCCATCTATACTGACCTCCATCAGGTTGCAAATTAAAAATAATTTTTTTCTGCATCTAGCTCTGAAAAAATATTTGGGCTTCTAGCAGTGTGTGGGACTTGGTCTATTAGTCCATCTATACTGACCTCCATCAGGTTGCAAATTAAAAATAATTTTTTTCTGCATATAGCTCTGAAAAAATATTTGGGCTTCTAGCAGTGTGTGGGACTTGGTCTATTAGTCCATCTATACTGACCTCCATCAGGTTGCAAATTGAATAAAAAAATTTTCTGCATCTAGCTCTGAAAAAATATTTGGGCTTCTAGCGGTGTGTGGGACTTGGTCTATTAGTCCATCTATACTGACCTCCATCAGGTTGCAAATTAAAAATAATTTTTTTCTGCATCTAGCTCTGAAAAAATATTTGGGCTTCTAGCAGTGTGTGGGACTTGGTCTATTAGTCCACCTATACTGACCTCCATCAGGTTGCAAATTAAAAATAATTTTTTTCTGCATCTAGCTCTGAAAAAATATTTGGGCTTCTAGCAGTGTGTGGGACTTGGTCTATTAGTCCATCTATACTGACCTCCATCAGGTTGCAAATTAAAAATAATTTTTTTCTGCATCTAGCTCTGAAAAAATATTTGGGCTTCTAGCAGTGTGTGGGACTTGGTCTATTAGTCCATCTATACTGACCTCCATCAGGTTGCAAATTGAATAAAAAAAATTTCTGCATCTAGCTCTGAAAAAATATTTGGGCTTCTAGCGGTGTGTGGGACTTGGTCTATTAGTCCATCTATACTGACCTCCATCAGGTTGCAAATTAAAAATAATTTTTTTCTGCATCTAGCTCTGAAAAAATATTTGGGCTTCTAGCAGTGTGTGGGACTTGGTCTATTAGTCCATCTATACTGACCTCCATCAGGTTGCAAATTAAAAATAATTTTTTTCTTCATTTAGCTCTGAAAAAATATTTGGGCTTCTAGCAGTGTGTGGGACTTGTTCTATTAGTCCTTCTATACTGACGTCCAGCAGGTTGCAAATTGAATATAATTTTTTTCTGCATCTAGCTCTGAAAAAATATTTGGGCTTCTAGCAGTGTGTGGGACTTGGTCTATTAGTCCATCTATACTGACCTCCATCAGGTTGCAAATTGAATAAAAAAATTTTCTGCATCTAGCTCTGAAAAAATATTTGGGCTTCTAGCGGTGTGTGGGACTTGGTCTATTAGTCCATCTATACTGACCTCCATCAGGTTGCAAATTAAAAATAATTTTTTTCTGCATCTAACCCAGCCAATAGTTTTGGCCTAATACCACAGTTTGGCCACTCAGCTCTGCTCGGTTACCATCCATTGTTTTTTTGTGCAAACAACTCCAGAGTTGTGAATTAGTTAACCACCAAAATGAGTGGAAAAAGGCCTGCTGCTGGTGGAAAGGGGAATAGGCGTGTTGGGAAGGGGAAAAAAGGTTGTGTCCGTGGGGTAGGTGCAGAAGAAAGACCATCTTCCAGCCAAACTAAAATGTCTACTTCTTTTAGCGGACAATGTGATAAGATCCCTTTCTTACGGCCACGCCAATCGCTACAAATTCCAGATGAGGCACAAAAACAGCAGGTGCTTCAACGGATATCAAGTGCTCCTTTAAGTGGGCTCTCCTCCACATCAACTTCAACATCATAAATACTCCAGTCCTCAAAGGTGTCACCCAAATCGCACTTGCTTCCTCACAGCTCCCAAATCTCCAGCTGCCCGTCTGAGTATGAGGTAGAACAGATGGTTGAGTCTGCAGAGCTGTTTACTCATACTATAGCCTGGGAAATGATCTGCACTGATGCCCAGAATCTTTATGAGTCGGATCCAGGACCAGACGCAGAAGGTTCTGACCATAATGTAGACCCTCATTCCCAAACTGTAACTCCTGTTGGTGGAGACAATGAGGAAGACGATGATAAGACTCAAATACCTGATTGGAGCGACAACTTTAGTTTTTTGTCAGGGCAGGAACAGGTCGGCTCTGAGGACGACGGGTGTGATAACGCACAGGGTGATGATGATGAGGTCGGAGATCCCACTTACTGTCAACCCACAGTCAGCCAAGAGATGAGGTCAGCAGAGGAGGTGGAGGAAGATGCTAGTGACGACGAGGTCAGGTTGCGCCTTCCTGGACAGAGACGTAGTACTGGAAGCACGTCAACAACTGCATCCTCAAACACAACTCTGCCTCTCACCACAAGTCGTGGTGGCTCTTCAGGTCGCATGGGTGCTAAGCCTTGCATAGCCTGGGCATTTTTTCAGATCGATAAAGATGACCCAACTCGTGTTATCTGTAACATTTGTCAGCAAAAGCTAAGTAGAGGCCAAAAAATACATAGTTTGAGTACTTCATGCATGAACCGGCACATGGACATGAAGCATAAGTTGCAGTGGGAAGCTCAGTGTGCTACAATGCGGTCTAGCCGGCCGGGCCAACCACCGTCTGCCATATCTTGGGCATCCGCGGCCTCTTCATCCTCTGTGACTGGGGGGACAGCAGTCACACCTGTTTTGGGGCGCAGACCTGCCACCTCTTTACCCGCAACAGCCAGCGTGATTGGCAGGTCATCATTTTCTTTGGAGGTGGTAACACCAGCTGGTCTTGAGCGCTGTCCGACATCGATAGCACCACCTTTGGATCAAGGCAACCTAACATGTCCGCCTGCATCTTCCTCACAGACCGGCAGTTTGCCGAGGACACCCTTATCAACCCCGTCTAAGCACAATAGCCAGCCCTCGGTCCCTCAGATGTGGACAAGTAAAAGACCATTTCCTCCTAGCCATGAGAAAGCTAAGAGGTTGAATTTCACCATCTGCAAGCTCTTGGCTACAGAAATGCTGCCTTTCCGCCTGGTGGACACAGAGGATTTTCGAGACCTTATGTCCGTCGCAGTGCCCCAGTACCAGATGCCCAGTCGGCACTACTTCTCAAAGAAAGGTGTGCCTGCGCTCCACCAGCATGTCGCACACAACATCACCGCTTCTTTGAGAAACTCTGTGTGTGACAGGGTGCATTTCACCACAGACACTTGGACGAGTAGGCATGGACAGGGGCGTTACATGTCGCTGACTGGGCACTGGGTAACTATGGTGACAGCAGGACAAGGGGCTGCTGTCCAAGTCTTGCCGTCCCCACGAGTTGTGCGTCAATCCTCTTTATGTCATTTTTCCTCCACTGCTTCTGCCTCCTCAACCTCCTCTCGGTCTTCCACCTGCACCCAAAGCCTGTCTGGTCATGCCACAAGCTTTCTAACTGCGCAGAAGGGATCCTGCACACCTCCTTACTATGCTGGCAGTAGGGCTCAACGTCATCAGGCGGTTTTTACATTGAAATGTCTGGGAAATGTGAGTCACACAGCTGAGGAGTTGTGGTCAGCTCTGGAGAACCAATTTCATGAATGGTTGTCTCCACTGGACCTGAAACCAGGGAAGGCCGTGTGCGACAATGCTGCAAACCTGGGTGCGGCCCTTCGCCGGGGCAATGTCACACACGTGCCTTGTATGGCTCACGTGTTGAACCTGGTTGTCCAGCAATTTTTAGCCCACTATCCCAGACTAGATGGCCTTCTGCAGAGGGCACGGTCGCTGTGTGCTCACTTCCGCCGTTCGCATCCCGCAGCTCAGCGACTTACATCTCTACAGAAGTCGTTGGGCCTGCCACTTCACCGGCTAAAATGCGATGTGCCTACCCGGTGGAATTCAACTCTGCACATGTTGCAGCGACTGTGGCAGCACCGACAAGCCCTGGTGCAATACGTTCTGACGTATAGCCTGGGCCAACGAGATTCAGAGGTGGGGCAAATCACGCTGGAGGAGTGGTCTCAGATCAGGGACCTATGCACCCTTCTGCACAGTTTTGAAATGGCGACGAAGATGTTTAGTGCTGACGATGCCATTATCAGCATGACTATTCCGGTGATTTACATGCTGGAGCACATGTTAAACAGAATTCGGAGTCAGGTGGTGGCACAAGAGGAGGTGGAGGAAGTAGAGGAGGAGGAGTTGTATGCGGAAGGGCTAACATCTGCAAGGTCCAGACGGTCGGCAGCACCAGGGCGGCAGGCATGTGAGGGTGGGGGAGATGATTTTACCAGGGCGCATGGTAGCAGCCAAACTAGTGAGGAAGGTGCAGGAGCCCAGGAAGAAGTGGAGGACGAACTGATGGAAGACTCATCAGATGAGGGAGACCTTGATCACATTTCTGTTGTGCGAGGTTGGGGGGAGAGGACAGAGGAAGGAAGCATGATTGCTACCTCGCCACCAACACAACAGGGACTTGGTGCTCCTGGATGCGCAACACACATGAGTGCCTTCTTGCTGCACTACCTGCAACATGACCCTCGAATTGTGAGAATTAGAAATAATCCTGACTACTGGGTTGCCACACTGTTAGATCCCCGGTACAAAAGTAAATTTGCAGAAATTATTCCTGCCATAGAAAGGGATGCACGCATGCAGGAGTATCAGCAGAGACTGTTGCAGAATCTTACATGTGCTTTTCCACAAAATACCAGTGGTGCACGTAGTGAATCTCACAGTTCCAACTTGCCAACCGTGGGACCGTCAAGTGTTCAGCACTCAAACCGTAACAGAACCACAGTATCTGCTGGTAACATCAATTTTGCGGAATCATTTCACCACTTTTTTAGCCCATCCTTTGCAAGGCCACAGGAGACAAGAAGTCTGACACATAGTCAACGCCTAGAGACGATGGTACAGGAGTATCTCCAAGTAAACATTGAAGCCACGACTGTGTCACTGGACCCTTGCTCTTTTTGTGCTTCCAATCTGGATAAATGGCCGGAGCTAGCCACTTACGCCTTGGAGATCTTGTCATGCCCCGCAGCCAGCGTTCTGTCTGAACGTGTGTTCAGCGCTGCTGGTGGTGTGCTGACAGATAAGCGCACGCGGCTCTCCACTGATAATGTAGACAGACTCACGTTCATAAAGATGAACAAATCATGGATCCGAAACGACTTTTCTACCCCTGTGTCATCCTGGGGAGAGTAAAAGCTTGATGATTGGTTAAAATCACCCTACCAACCGTTTTAAGCTTTCAAATTACTAATCATGTTTATCTGTATCTTGACTGGAAAATAATTTGGGCTTTGTAGCAGTGTGCAGCACTGATCCTATTAGGCCATCTATAATAAGCTTCACCAGATTTAAAATTAAAAATAATTTTTAGCTGCATCTAGCCCGGAAAATAATTTTGGGGCTCCGAGATGCGCAAGACACATAAGTGCCTTCTTGCTGCACTACCTGCAGCATGACCCTCATATTGTCAGAATTCGAAGTAATCATGACTACTGGGCTGCCACACTCTTAGATCCCCCAAACTTTTTGATCAACCTTTTCATTTTAATAAAGACCAAAAAAATGGTCATTTTTGAAATTATAAGCATTAGCAGGTTGTTAGAAACTGAAATCAAACAGTTTTCAACTCAAAACTTTATTCTAGGTGATGGTACATTTTCACATAGGACCCCTTGTTCGAAAGGAGCTTCTGAACTCTCTCGTCCATTGAATTTGTCAGGTTTTGGATGGTTTCTGCTTCAATTGTTTTGCATGAGGACAGAATACCCTCCCAGAGCTGTTGCTTAGATGTGAACTGCCTCCCGCCATCATAGACACTCCTTTTAATGATGCTCCAAAGGTTCTGAATGGGGTAGAGGTCAGGGGAGCATGGGGGTCACACCATAAGTTTGTCCCCTTTTATGCCCATATCAGCCAGAGATGCAGATGTTTTATGTGCAGCATGAGATGGTGCATTATCATGCAGAAAAATGATCTTGCTGTGAAATACACGGTTCTTCTTCTTGAACCATGGCAGGAAGTGCTGTTTGAGAAAATCCACATACATTATGGAGTTCATCTTTAGCGCCTTCAGGGATCCTAAAGGGGCCGACAATCTCTCTCCCCATGATTCCAGCCCAAAACATTACTCCACCTCCTCCTTGTTGGCGCTGTAGCCGTGTTTGCGTGGGGTGTCCATCAACCAGCCATCCTCCACTCCATTCATCTGGACCATCGAGCGCTGCACGGCACTCATCCGTGAACGAAACAGTTTTGAAATCAGTCTTCATGTAATGTTTGGCCCACTGGAGCCGTTTCTGCTTGTGTGAAGTGGATAGAGGAGGTCGACAGGATGGCGTATGCACAGCTGCAAACCTCTGAAGGACCCTGCATCTTGTTGTTCGGGGGACGTTGGAGGCACAAGCAGCTTCAAAAACTTGTCTGCTGCTATGACAAGGCTTTTTTGCCGCTGCTCTTTCAACCTGACGTAATTGCCTGTAGGAAAGAGTCCTCAAATTTGCCCTTATCAGCACGCACACGTGTGTACTGTGAATCAGCTACATACTTCTTGATTGCCAAGACACTTCATCCTGATCATCGCACAATGTTGATTGTAGTCATGCCTTGACCTAAACACTCCACAATTTGTTGCTTCTCAGCAGCCGACACATCCTTTTTCTTTCCCATTTTGGCAGAAAATGTAGGCTGCTTAATAATGTGAGAGAGCCTTCTTAAGTAGTCTTGCCTTTCATTGGACACACCTGCCAAACTAATTAGCACAGGTGTCTGCAATTGCTTACAGTGATATAAAGAGCCCTGACACACATTACCATCAATGAGTTTAACTGACAAACAAACAAATTCTTCCCTTATCACTCCTAAACACTTTTTGCATAATAATTTGGAACGCGGTGTACATGTGCTTTTCCACAAAACACCAGTGGTTCACGTAGTGAATCTTACAGTTCTAACTTGCCAACCGTGGTCTGTATGGAATTGTTCAATAAAGGGCCCAAAATTAAGATAACATAGATGGGAGAGGTCTCTATGAATAGGAATTCCTAAGTATTTGATACCCTGTGAGGGCCAGGCAAAGGGAAAGTTGGACTGGATGGAATCCTATATGGATTTAGGGAGGGAGACATCGAGGGCCTCAGACTTCGCTGCATTGATTTTAAAATTTTACCATGTAACAAAGTGATCTATTTCAGCCATAACAGCAGGGATGGATATATGTGATTGAGTGATATATACTAGGACATCATCAGCAAATAGAGAGCACTTGTACTCGGTGCCTCCCACCTCAATCCACCTAATATTGGGGTTATGGCGAATTGATGAGAGCAGGTGCTCCGTCACTAGGATGTATAAGAGAGGGGACAGAGGACATCCCTGCCTTGTCCCATTGGTGATTGTGAAAGGTGATGAAAATGTTCTGACGCACCCCCTGGGCCTTGGGACACCCGGAGCCGGACCCTTTTTGGTGGATGCTGGTGGTTGTAGTCTTCGTGGCGGCGATCCGGTTCCGTGGCTCAGGGCGGTCAAACCAGTGGCGGAACTATTTATGTGGTTTTGATGTTTAAATGTCCGACTACGCCACCCGTGGATTGCGGTCAGAGTGAACCGCCGCTACAGGGCAGACCGCTAAGGCTGGTGTTGTGGGTGCAGCAGAGCGTAGCATAACTCCCCACGGGAGGAGTATAGCCTCAGGGCAGTGTATGCGGAGGATGGGGGTGATGGTGCAGGGCAGCAGCAGTAACGACACGGAGTCAGTGATGCAGTTCAGGGCCTTTACTCACAGTTCTTATTATCCAGACCACGTCTGCAGGTAACGGCTGCCCACGTCGTACTGTGCTCACCAGGTGAGGGGCTCAGACAACTCCCAGATAACTTTGGAGCGCTTCACAGGACCCCTTTTGTGTGTCCTTTGTCTGGCCTTTCTTACCAACACTTCTGTCCGGCTGCCTCGGGCCTCCTCTTGGTAAACTTGGCGCCAGTTTCCCTGACCCTATGTGGTGCCTTCCTAGCGGGTGGAGCAAGGGGCTGCGCCACATAAAATGTCAGAGCCTCCGGTTTCTAGCTGAGGGTCGTTTCCTGCCTCCACTAGTTCGGGGACCGGTCTCCCCCTTTGGCCTGACCCCTCCACGCAGGTGGATTCGGGCGTGCGGTGGCGACTCGCCCGTCCGCACCCCTGGGATCCCTTCATTCCTCGTTCCTGGAGCCTTCTCCGCTCCTCTTCCTTCCTTCTCCCTCTTGCAGGCCTGGGCCTCTGTTACTAGGCCCGCCTCCGGAGCAGAGCTCATGCAGAGCCCCTGCTCCCTGCCACTTCTGCTCAGACTTCTCTGCACTGAACTAAGATGGTGCCCACCTTTTATACTCCCTTCTCAATGCACCCAGGAACTGCTTCCTCCCTGCTCCTGCACTGCAGGGTTCCCCTTCCTCAGTGTTCCCTCCCCCCACTCCAGCCAGGGACAGGGACTGTCGTGCCCATCTCAGGGGCATATTGGTCGCCCTGCCCCACGGCAATGTGGTGTAATGCATGCAGGTGTCGGGTCCTGATCCACACTCCATCCTTATCTGAGAGTGAGATATCACACCTCTGGGTGAGGTGCAATACGTCTGTAGCAACCGAGCCCTCGGTGCTACAGTTCCATTTATCTTCAGCCTAGGTGACGTATTGTGATACAGGGCCGTGATTTTGGCTATAAAAGGGTCCCCTAGACCCCTACCCCAAGCTTTTTAAGAGAATCATATATGGCGTGCCAGGAGACTCTATGGAATGCTTTCTCAGCATCCAACGAGAGTATCTACTTACAAATTTTTAACTGCATCTAGCCCAGGAAATACTTTGTGCCTAGTAGCAGTGTCTGCTAGTCAGCGGATTATCCCGGCTGTTAAGCAAGCTACACCACCTGTAGTTTGGACACTTAATTTTTTCAAAGGAAATGCTTCGGGACCACGGGATACTTAGTGAAGAGCATCAGGAGGCACCCCAAGGCATAGGGGCTGGGACTGGCACTAGGATGCCTTGCGGTGGACAGCCGAGCTAGATCCTTATAAAAGCTTTTTAACTGCAGCAGCTTTAGTGGACGCTACTGGAGCTGGAATTACGCGGCTGCTGGCATGAGACTTGCCCTCCAATAGATCCTTTAAATGGATTTAAAGTGTATTCATTCAAATTAGAGGGACAATTTAAATTAAAAAGCTTAGAGCTGCCTCCACCACAGGGGGGCTCTCTCGACCCACCAGCGGACAGGCACCAGTATTGGGAGAGGGGGGCTGGCCGTCAGGGTTCACCGCGGCTCTGGCACAAACCCGGCGACACGGAGGTGGCACGGGCAGGAGCGGACTGGCCGTCTCGGCTTCTCACTTTTTGGATTTTAGAAGGGCATGACATGCCTATATCTGTGTCTCCCCCTCCTTTTACTCCTCCACCTCTTTTCTTTTCGCATGACTATATGTACTTGTCACTTTTCCATGTGTTAGTTGTGTCTTCTGAGCAGTTTGTCAGCTTTTGGACACCTTTGAAGGTGTTTTCTATGTGTTTCTATGTGTTTTTGTTTGCCTGCCATTGGTTTTAACGGTGTTCGAAGGTGTTCGACGAACAGTTCGACGAACAGTTCGGCGAACACACGGGTGTTCGACGAACCGAACCGAACTCGAACACTACGGGGGTGGCTCAACACTAGTGAGGAGGCTGAACTGAATTTCAACTGGTGTGTTGAAGCTGGTAATCAACAACTGCCCTCTGCTGCTCACAATTCCTTCCCAACATCAGCAACTTTGATTTACAACGATTGGACACATAGCACACCAGACTTTCTGAAATGGGCACACACGCAACATACTTTGACAAGCAGCACAGGCAGATCACTCATCACTAATGTGTACCCCTGTTTGGAGAACAATATCTGCACCAAACTATTAAAAGATGAAATGTAGCCTTCTTTATATACCACGTTAGTAAGAAAACCAATTTTGATTACATCATGTGTACCCATGTGACTACAATACCTGCACCAAAGAATCAATTTCACTAGAGTAGAACTAGTGTAATGGGGACCATCAACTCTTCCACTACAGCCAACCCAGCAGATGGAGACCCAACTAGGAGTGTTCACAGTTCAAAAAATTAGGGCCTGACACCCCCATTTCCGTGGCCAACAGATTGTAGATTATCTGAAGCAACTGAATGATGATATTGATGCTGAATCTCTAAAGTGGGTTAAGGAAATCCATTGAAATAAAACAAAAAAAATTTCAACGGGACACACGGGATAAACAAACAGCATCAGTGTGTCTATAGATAGAGGTTCTGTCTGATAGATCACGACCCAGATTTAGGAGTAACTCCTACTCACATTCGAGATCAGCATCAACTGTCTCAGTGATGTCCACAGATGACCCAGTATCTTAGGACAATCCAGGTTCCTATGCCAGACCACCTACCCAACCCTCATTAAGGATTCAAACAACACCAAACAGGAGGAGGCGGACTACTTCATTCCAGGTTAGTACTTCCAAGGGGGGCTCCGTGTCATTAATCTATCCTCACATGTGGTGATTGTGACCTTGCGAGCACTGCGGAGAGGGAAGCCCTACAAAATATAGAGTATCTTTTTCTGGAACACGGACCCCTACCAACAGGTGGGTTACCACAGTGTTTGTACCCCAAGTCCACACAGTTCCCTCCCTTGTCCCCCTGTCTGGCTGTAGAGATACTTGTATGACTGGTTATGGAAGACTTGAAATGTCTTCCAACACACAGGAGATATGATAATCTCACTCCCAGAGTGTGGCTATTCAACAACTACAGTCCCTCCAGGATGTTGTCTTTAAGACGGCAGACAAGGGAGGGAACATTGTGGAGTGGCCCTGCTACAAATATGAAAGGGAGGCACTTGGCCAATTAAGGGACCTAAATACCTACTCGAGGTCACCCTTTAATCCTACGGCCTCCTTCTCCGCAGTGCTCCAGGGGATCCTGGCCGTGCCTTTGAGCAGGGCATCATTGACAAAAAAAAAAAGGGGAGGCACTTACGGTTCGGTTCCTTTAGACGGCCACTTTTTATCTGCTCACGAAGATCTACAACCCCCCTGGTCGTCCGATCATGTCTGGACTGGGTGGCTTGTGTGAGTCAATATGCAAATAAGTTGACAATCACCTCAAGCCCCTTGTGGAGACACTCCCGTCGTATATAATGGACACGATGAACATCCTTACACATGGGATAGACGTGTTACGTCATGGTTCCCGTGGGGGTAACGGTAAACAACTCCTGGCCCAAAAGGAGGCCAGGTGGATCATTACAATGGACACTGTGGCTCCACCAGACCTAAATGAAACTTTGAGCTTTTCGTCTTTTTTTATAAGATGGGGGACTTATTTGTGTCCTCCTGCAGACTATGATTCATATTTATATTTTTTCTTAGGGCAGCATTTTACCTGATTTTGTTTTTAACATTTTGTTTTTAACTTTTTACTCCTCTGTTCCTTTTCTATAAAGTGCGGTGCTAGGAAGGACTGATATATACACTCCAGTCATACTATGGGTGGAATCAAGACGTGGATCTTAACATCCTTACAACCATGAATGTTACCACACTCTGATTGACCAGTTTCTGATCACTACTTATTGCAGTGTTATTTCTTTTTAAAAAAAACTTCATTTTTTTATGTAGAAACATCTGTTTACCTATTTGGTTGTGATTAATAGTACCATCTTAGGACTGTGCTTTTAATCGTCCGGTCTGATCTGATTGCTTAAACTGCCATGCTATATTAATATGGTGGTATACACTAATTTGAGTGACAATCACTTTGGACTTAAGGTTTACCTACTATATATATGCTGGTACTGTGTCATTGGTGTGTCAGAAGTGATAGTCACCCTGCAGTTAGTTGCAGGAGATCTCTACGTTTGGCAATACAAACACCTTTCTAGAGACTGTCCTAGGACCCAGCGGCTGCCTTTCTCTGTCTAATTAACACCCTAACCTGAGTGTATAAATACCTGCTGTGTTCCAGAGGGAGGTGCCAGCGATATTCATTACTCCTTGTGAAGGCTTGAGCAAGAACAGTACTGCTTCCTCTGTGGTGTTGAGGACGCGTGCGCATTTGTCTGGAGTCATCTAAATCTAAGCAATTCCCCTTTGTTTGTCCCCCCTTGTTGTCTTTAATGTCAGTGGGGATCGACTAGTGCTCATCTCCTCCCTTCCCTAGCATTAGCCAAATGACAGGGAAAGACATGGCGAGGAACGCGTGCAGCGATTGGTGAAGAGTAGTGATAAGTGAGCACTAAAATGCTTGGGTACTCGTTGTTCGAATTGAACAAATTGAAATGCTCGAGTGCTCGGTCCGAGTAACGAGCCCAATGTAAGTCTATGGTAAACTCGAGCATTTTTCCAGCGGCTCCCCCCGGCAGTCTGCAGAGGGCTTAAAAACTGCCCAAATTGATGGGAACAGTGCTCAAATGACATGGGAACAGCATGGGGAAGACCCCTGGGAGCATTTCTGTCTCCCAGGTTACTGCTGTCACCAACGTTGTCAGAGGTATTACGCCACTTTTACGAACTCACAATAAAACATACAAAAACGAAACCTAAATGGATTTTCCTGATAAATATGTTAAGGATCATGAATTGTATATAAGGCAAAATAAATATACAAAAACAAAAATGCTCCTCCACACCTTGGCCTATGTTCACACGTAGCATTTTTAATGTGATTTTGCACTTCTGCATTGCTTTCAACCAAAACACATGCATTCACCAGTAAATGTCATTTTAACATTTTACAACCTTATCTGACCATGTGATGTGTGACATGGGAACAGCATGGGGAAGACCCATGGGGCTGGAAGCATCTCTGACTCCCAGGGCACTGCCTAAAACTGGTCAGCTCATCAGACGTGATACTATATTACTGCGGTAATAATACAGGCATTTTTGGCAACGTGATAAATCTTAAGCTCCATTTAAAATGGGCAAGGTGTGTGTCAAGGGATGGGGAAGTGAACGTTATGGTGATGGTGATAGTGCACGCAGAGGCCGCGGGCAAGATGAAACTGTGCCTGCTGAGGGAGCACAACAAACACCCACATCATGTTGAACTACCTTCCTGTCCCAATTTCTAGGGGGGCGCAGAACACCACTGTTGAAACCAGAGCAGTGTGAAAAGGTTGTTGGTTGGATAGCAGATAATGCTTCCAGTCACTTCGCCACCACCACCACCCTGTGTTCCACATGGGTCCAGTCTCAGTAGATGTGAGTCTGGATCACATTATTATTATTACTTTATCGTCATTTATTCCATGGCACTTTAAGTGTGAAAAAGAGGTATATTTCACAAAAACAATTACAATAATCTTGAACAAAAATGTGACAGCAACTGGTACAGTAGAGGAGAGGACCCTGCCCGCAAGGGCTCAGTCTACAAGGCATTGGTGAGGATACAGTAGGTGAGGATAGAGCTGGTCTTGCAGCGGTATGGTGAAGCGAGGATTACTGCAGGTTGTACGCATATCGCAAGAGGTGGGTCTTCAGCTTCCTTTTAAAGGTTTCAACAGTAGGCGAGAGTCAGAAATGGTGGAGTAGATAGTTCCAGAGAAGGAGGGATGCACGGGAGAAATCTTGTATGCAATTGTGGGAAGAGGAGATAAGTGGGGAGTAGAGAAGGAGAACTTGTGAGGATCGGAGGTTGCGTGCAGGTGAGTTCCGGGAGACTAGGTCACAGATGTATGGAGGGGACAGGTTGTGGATAGCTTTGCATTCCAAGGTTAGGGTTTTGAACTGGAGTCTCTGGGTAATGGGGAGCCAGTGAAGGCATTGACAAAGAGGAGAGGCCAAGGAATAGCGAGGGGACAGGTGGATTAGTCGGGCGACAGAGTTTAGGATAGATTGGAGGAATTCAAGAGTGTTAGAAGGGAGGCCGCAGAGCAGGAGGTTGCAGTCATCGAGAAGGGTGATGATGAGCGCGTGCACTAGAGTTTTTCTAGATTTGTAGTTGAGGAATGTGTGGATCTGGGAGATTTTTTTTACTTGGAGTTGGCATCTTCCTCATCCTGATCCTCCTTCCTTCCTGCATTCCGAGTGCCCTGAAACAACTGATACCACACTTGGACACTTCAAAGAGCTGTTTTGTTCATCTTTCCATTTATAGATTCTGGCCTCTCGTTTGGTCCACTTGGAAGTGGAAAGAGCTTGGATATGTGGTTTGAAGGAGAGATTAGAGTCCAGGTTTACCCCAAGAGCTGTTCACTTTTCCATCGATAAATTTGGGTCTCTCAACCTGCCAGCTTCGAGCAGGGCAAAAGAAAATCACATGTAGCGATTTGAGGAGCAATGGTCACCTGACGGTCACGGTGGGAAAGTGCAAATACTGTCGCAAGAGGTGGATAATGATAAGACACAATGGACAGAAAGTCAGGAGGAAGACCAGGGTGCGGAAGTGGAAAACGAAGCAGTAGACGATGAAGTCTCTAACCCAGCCTGGCAAGGGGGCATGTAGAGCGGGGACAGCAGAACACAGGGTGAGGGAGGCGTAGCACCACAACAGGCAGGAACAAGCAGTGTGGTGGCCACAGACACAAGGTGGGCAAATGCTCCCCGGAACACCAACACAACGGAAGTTGCCAGTACAACTCTTAGGTCTTCCAGAGTCTGGTTCTTTTTTAAAGACTGTTTAGATAACCCCAAAAAGGCCATTTGCAACATATGCAAGGTGAGCATGAGCAATGGCACCAAAAGTACCAGCCTGACCACCAGCATGCTCATGCTCATGACAGCAAAGCACCTGTCAAGCTGGGCCAAACCCCAAAGTCCAGAAACAGTGTCTGCAGGTGACACAACTGCCTCTTGCGCTGTTGTGCATGCATGCCAATCCCCTGTCCATGGCTCATGCAAAGATGCCTCCCGCCCTGCACCTGTCATTGCAGACTTGCAACCATCATCGTCCATGTCCTTGTCCCTGTGCAGCATTCAGTTGTCCCTACCACAGTTCTTGGAATGCAAGTGCAAGTATGAAGCCAGCCACCCACCCACCCACAGGCTTCAATACTAAACTGCCACATTTCTGGACTGCTTGCACTTGAAATTTTGTCTCTTAGGCTCACGGAGGCGGAAACTTTCCACAACCTCATGGCGGCGGCCGGGTGTCCATACTCTGTCCCCAGCTGCCACTATTTCTCCCAGTATCGTCTCCGCCTTCCACAAGTGTGGGTCACAGAAAGTTACCCGTGCTCTCCCCAGTGCAGTTACTGGGAAGGACCGCCTAACCACAAACACATGGACAGGTGAATGTGGCCAGTAATGGTACGGAGCCAGTCCACAGTAAAAAAAACAAAAAACAAAAAAAAAACAGCCAGAGTGTCAGGGAACCTTCCCACACACTTTTCTTAGCCAGGGCTGCTTCTCGGCAGGTTTGGACGGGCCCACCAAATAACCAAAGACTCCTCCGGTGGGCCCTGGCTTCTCTATCAGGAGAGTATATAGTGCTGAGTTGAGTTTGTGATGATTATAGAGACCACCATCTCCTTAGCTTGCTGCTGGTACTTTTCTGTGGGAATCAGCTTAGCTCCAACCAGCCTGGAATATTTCCAGTGGTTTGGTATTGGCACCCAATACCACAAGCGAAGCCATCCACAATTTCCTTCTCAGGAATTTTATTTGGTAGACTGAGTGGCTGCCCAAATACATTAGTTTCTCACAAAGGAGCTGAAGATACGGAGTGGCAGTAGGTGCAAGTTTGTCCAGCTTGGTAGATATCAGAGGGAGAACAGAGAGGGCGGCATAGTGGCTCAGTGATTAGCACTGAAGCCCTGCAGCTCTGGGGTCCAGGGTTCAAATCCCACCAAGGACAACATCTGCAAGGAGTTTGTATGCTCTCCCGTGTTTGCGTGGGCTTCCCCCTCAGTAAAAAAGCAGACATAGAGTGTCCAGGAACATTCCCACACACTTTTCTTACCCAGGGCTGCTTCTCGGCAGGGTTGGACGGGCCCACCAGAGAACCAGAGAATCCTCTGGTGGGCCTTGGCTTCTCCTTTAGGAGACTTCATAGTGCCGAGGTGTGGTCATGATGATGATAGAGGCCACCATCTTAGTTTTCTGTTACTTGGAATGCAAGCGCAAGTATGCAGCTACCCACAACCCGCAATACTAAACTGCCACATTTCTGTACTGCTTGCTTGCACTTGAAATGTTGCCTTTTAGGCTCGTGGAGGTAGAAGCTTTCCACAACTTCATGCCGGCAGCAGCCGGGTGTCCATACTCGGTCCCAAGAAGCAACTATTTCTCCCGGTATCGTCTCCGATGTCCACAAGCGCGGGTCCCAGAAAATTTTCCGTGCCCTCCCCAGTGTACTTACTGGGAAGGACCGCCTAACTACAAACACGTGGACAGGTGAATGTGGCCAGGGATGGTACGGAGCCAGTTCACAGTAAAAAAAATAAAAAAACAGCCATAGAGTGCCTGGGAACCTTCCCACACACTTTTCTTAGCCAGGGCTGCTTCTCGGCAGGGGTTTACAGGCCCACCAGAGAATACTCGAGTGGGCCCTGGCTTCTCCATCACAAAAGTTCATGATAGCGCAAACTGTGGAGCTGCTCTGGGGCTCTTGAGCGGGAAAGAAAGGTGGGCCCTCAAAATCAAATCCTCTGGTAGGCCCAATGTTTTTCACTGACACTGCTTCTCGATGAGAGTTGTATTTCACCACAGCCATATTCTTTAGCTCAGTGAAAGGTCTGTCATAGAGGGAAGCCGTATCTACTCTGGCTGTCATTTCTCCTCCACCAAGTTCCACCCATTGTCACACATGACCATGCCTGGCTGTATGTCCAGTGGTGAGAGACACAGATCAGGCTGCTGTGTTACAGCTTTCAACAACTCTGCAGTGCTGGGCAGTTTGTCACCTAAGCATTAAGCATTTTATCTTCAGCACAGCCTGTTGCCGCTTGGCCAAGGCAGTGCCACAGTGCTTCCAGCTTGTGACTGATGTGGTCATTTTGGAGATGGAGGAGGAGGTGCAGTAGCTAAATAATTTGATTACATTGAGGTTACATTGGCGAGTCTGGTTTTTATACTAAAGAAAGATCCTACTATGTTTTGATTTTTTTTTTTTTTTACATCTCTTCAAATGTGTATTGAAGTGCGTCCTAATTTTTGGCAGCCCTTTAACACTAGGACTACTGGACTCGTGACCCCGCCTAGAACTACTGAAAGGAGTCATTTTGACTCCTTGCTTGTTTTCGTTTATTTTTAGAGTTTCATTTGTGGTTATTTAATAATAATTATATTTTTTGTAATGTATTATTATTGTGAGATCCAACAGTAATGCTTTTGATTGTTTTTTTTCTGCTTTTCTTATTTTTCTACAGAAAATAACAATAATTATTATAGACGTTTTCAAACATTTTTTTTTATTCAAGTGCACACATATAAACAACAACTGAAGAACAAAAAGCAGAGAAAATGTAGGTGGAGGAGCATAAAAATGAAAATATGGCGCAGAATTCACCTTCTAAACATTTGGTGTTTCGCATTTTAGGCATTGCCTTTGATTTATGGCAGTACATTGCCCACACAAAGACTTACCACAAGTCTTACAATTTCCGACAGATCTATTTTTCTTGCACTTTTCTTTGATCTGGCAAAATTTTGTTTGAACCATCACTTCTGAGCATGTAGAAACTTGGGACGTGGAACCCTTTTCCCTATCTGTGACATAAGGACCACTCAACTCTCTCACAAGCGTTTGCAAAAATGCCTTGCGTGACATTTTTTGGTGGGTAATCTCCTTGAATATTATCCATGCATTTATACCCGCAAAGTCTAAGGCATTTTCAAATGCATGAACAGGCCATCTCCTTGTGCATGTTCGTGTGGTATATTTTCGTGCCATCTGATCCACTACATCTACTCCATATTTTGTTTCATTGTAAAACTTTACTGTTTCTGGAGTTTTTTTAGCGGAATCAGACGCAACAACAACATCTGGATGGACGGAACTCAAAATGACAACATTTTTGTTGGGCTTTCCTTGATATACTGTAAGTGTAAAATTGTCTTCATTTCTAAACACTTTAGTGTTGTACAATTCCTCTTTCATGGATTTTATTTCTTTAGGCACTTCTCGCCTTATCTTGTTCAGTGTTCCCACGATGGTTGTTCCTTTGCTTTTTAGCTGTTTAGCTAATTTTACTGAAGTAAAATAATTATCGGTTGTAACATTGCGACCTTTTTTCAAAAACGGGTCCAATAACTTCATTACCACATGGTCAGCTAAACGGTCCTCAGCACGGCATGTGTCATCTTTGCCTAGATAAGGGAAGCCATTTGCCAGATATTTGCTCCTCTTATCAACAGCTAGCCAATATTTGTGGCCATATTTATCTGGTTTGGAAGGCATGTACTGCGTGAATGGACACCTAGTTTTGCTTGGGAAAAGTTGCTCAACCACCGTTATGTATGGGCCAGGTTTGTAACACGCAATACAATTTTCAATAAACCTGTCCCACACAGTAGAAAATAGAGCAAACTTGTCCGTTTGCAGTCTCTCCGATCGAGTAGATTTCTCATCAAATCTGAGAAACCTCATAATTTCAACAAAGCGGTCCCTAGACATTGTCGCTTTGCAAAACGGTATTCCCCAGTCATTACACCAAATACTGCTAATCGAGTGACGGTTCGTGCCAGATATTTCACGAGCATAGAATATCGCAATGAATGCATCTAGCTCCTCATCAGATAGAGTAAACTGTAAATTATTGTTCCTGCATGCTTCTGCAAGCGTACAGTTCTTTATATGTTTCAATATATATGAATCAAAAAATAAACGCCATGCGCTCAAAGGACTATCGATAATGATATTTCTTCTGGCGTATCCTGTAGGGCCAGGTGCTTCTCGAAGAATATTTTGGCTGTCACGCCTACCAGGCAAGTGTTCTCCAATTTCAACAGGTTTCCATTGAATACCATCCGCTGAAACTAGTATTCCTACAGATTCGCCTTCTCTGGTGTTTGTTGTTGCATTACCTTCGCCGCCATCGTTATCTGTTGTTCTTTCATTTCTGGGACGTTTTGCTGAATTTTTCTGTCCACGACCAGGAGGATGGTCACGAGGCAACATAACTGCATGAGCCCGATCCCCAGTTGATGTGCTTGGAATATCTGTAAAAAAGTTGATGAATATTTAGAATTTTTGTTTTGTAAGGGTCCGTGCACACTGGCTGGATTAGCGGCGGAATATCCGACCGGATATTCTCACCACAATCCGGCCCGTACCTGCCCGCTCAGGTACAGAGCGGAGTTTCATACCTGAAGCTCCGCTCCGAACCCCGGGCTGGAGCCGCTGTCTGGGACGGAGCCGTGCTCGCGCGTAAGCAAGCGCTGCTCTGTCCCTGACAGCGGCTCCAGCCCGGGGTTCGGAGCGGAGCTTCAGGCATGAGCGGGCAGGTACGGCCGTATTGCGGCAAGAATATCCAGATGGCTATTCAGCCAGAATTCTGCTAGTGTGCACAGGCCCTAACTCAGTGTGTGGAAGAACAAATAAATACACATAACTACTTACCTTC
Source organism: Phyllobates terribilis (assembly GCF_046119375.1). Taxonomy (NCBI): domain Eukaryota; kingdom Metazoa; phylum Chordata; class Amphibia; order Anura; family Dendrobatidae; genus Phyllobates; species Phyllobates terribilis. Next base: position 325,981,877 of record NW_027362763.1, on the reverse strand, counting down.
TGGATTTGTTCCTTCTGAGTCTTCAGATTCACTTGATATGTTCTGAGGAATGAAATCTTCATCACTGTCAGAATCAAATACATGTTCCTGCAATTCGGATTCCGATTCATCCTCCGGTATGGATTGCAAAGTAGCCAGAATATCCTGAGGCTTTATCAAACGTCTTCTCTCCATATTCCTCACAAATTCCATAATTCTATATAGTTCCCTGCTGAAAAATAGAAATGAAATGAAAACTAAAAGAAATAATAACTGTTCTGCCACCTTCAAAAGTAGGTGGGCTGAATCAGTTGACAGACAGCTAAACTATTTCATAACAATTCATACCTGTAAGAGTCTTCAGAGCTCGTATGTCTGCGTCTGTTCTCTTTGTCTCTTCAGCTGAACTGAAAGTAAACTTACTATCCAGAATACTGTCTCCTGCTAGGACCTTAGAAAAACACCACCCTTCATTAGCATAAGATAAGAGCCTAGAGTAAACAAGCTATTTTGTTCAGCATTACACAGTAATACAAGCAGGTAAAACACAAGGAAAATGTTAATAGTTGACATGTAAATTGAACTACATCTATATGAACATCAGGGTAAATAAGACAGAGTGAAAAAATTATGCACAAAACTTTATAGCAACATTTAGTGACAAAAGGACCTCAAAATATAGTAGGGAGTCAAAATGACTCCCTTCAGTAGTTCTTGGTAAATTTTGAAAAAAACGCGCAAATTTTTCACCAAAATTATTTATTCTCACAAAATCTTTTTTCACATCATATTTGAGGAAAAGTGACCGAGTTTCAAGCCGGAATTCTGAAAAATGTAGTCACAGAAGAGAAATAAAAAACGAAAGGAGTCAAAATGACTCCATCAGTAGTTCTAGTGTTAAATTGTTGCATATGCAATAACAGTATAGTAGACACACTCCTTAATAATGGGAAGGACAATTCAAATGGATTCTAAGTTCTAGAATATTAACTGTTATCTGGAATTCTTTTAGGGGTATCGCAGTATGGCTAGCGTATTACACCTAACCAGCCAGGTATTATTGCCTTATACTGCATGCTGCTGGTGCTGCCCAAAAAAAATTAAAATCTCTTTTACTCCCTATCGATAACACTGTCAGATGCATTTACAATAGGAACAGGTGCTGCTGGTCGCATAAATGTCTTCCACAGTCCATAACTATTTTTTTTTATTTCGTTGGCCTTATATACAAGTCATTAACCTGGAAAGAATGTTTCTTAACATTTTTTTTCATTTTAGTTTGTTTTTTGTATGTTTTTTTTTTGTCAGTCGGCAAAAGTGGCGTAATACTTTGACAACATTGTTCACAGATATGCTATTTGTCAGTGGCCAACTGAGAATAGGTTTGAACCCTCAACTGCAATATTTTAAATGGAGTGTAATATTTGACATGCTCATAATAATTGCTGGATTATTAGTGTAGTCATATGGGATAACGTCTGATGGCCACGGTTTCAGACAGTTGCATAACAGTTTGGTATTTGTCAGCGACCAAGTGTCAATTGGTTCAACAAAACAAGTGGATTATTTTAAAAGGAGTGGAATATTTGGCACGCTCCACAATATTTCTACATTATTATGGCAGTCATATGGATCATGTGCATCTGATCATTGAAAAAAAGCTCCTCTGCTTCCACAATACAGTAATATGAATAAAACTAAAAAAATCTGTCTGTATTCTGCGAACAAGCAAATGGAGCTGTAAAATGGTATACACTGACGCACTGCTACAATCTATAAATGGAGGACAATATTTTCCACGTTTACTACAAATGGCTGGATTTGAACTGCAGTTATATGTGATAAGTCTGACAGAGAACCACGGTTTTAAATAGCGAGCCTGTAATTTACTAATATTATTCTACACAGAGACGTAGTGTGAAAACTTGACTGACACACTGAAACAAAATGAAAATGAAAGAAATGTTCATGTGTCTGCACAAACGGTTAGAAACCGACTCCATGAGGGTGGTATGAGGGCCCGAAGTCCACAAATGGGGGTTGTGCTCACAGCCCAACACCGTGCAGGACGCTTGGCATTTGCCACAGAACACCAGGATTGGCAAAGTCGCCACTGGGGCCCTGTGCTCTTCACAGATGAAAGTAGGTTCACATTGAGCACATGTGATGGACGTGACAGAGTCTGGAGATGGCAGGAGAGCAATGTGCTGCCTGCAACATCCTTCAGCATGACCAGTTTGGTAGTGGATCAGTAATGGTGTGGGGTGGCATTTCTTTGGAGGGCCGCACAGCCCTCCATGTGCTCGCCAGAGGTAGCCTGATTGCCATTAGGTACCAAGATGAGATCCTCAGACCCCTTGTGAGACCATATGCTGGTGCGGTTTGCCCTGGGCTCCTCCTAATGCAGGACAATGCCAGACCTCATGTAGCTGGAGTGTGTCAGCAGTTCCTGCAAGATGAAGGCATTGAAGCTATGGACTGGCCTGCCAGTTCCCCAGACCTAAATCCAATTGAGGACATCTGGGATATCATGTCTCGCTCCATCCACCAATGTCACGTTGCACCACAGACTGTCCAGGAGTTGGCGGATGCTTTAGTCCAGGTCTAGGAGGAGATACAACAGGAGACCATCCACAACCTCATCCGGAGCATGCCCAGGTGTGGTAGGGAGGTCATACAGGCACATGGAGGCCACACACAATACTGAGACTCATTTTGACTTGTTTTAATGACATTATATCATGGTTGGATCAGCCTGTATTGTGTTTCCACTTTAATTTTGGGGGTTTTGGGGGTGACTCCAAATCCAGGTCTCCATTGGTTAATAAATTTTGTGGTCAGCACATTCAACTTTGTATAGAACAAAGTGTTTAATGAGAATATTTCATTCATTCAGATTTAGGATGTGTTATTTGAGTGTTCCCTTTATTTTTTTGAGCAGTATGTATATATATGTATATATATATATACAGTGCTGGCCAAAAGTATTGACACCCCTGCAATTCTGTCAGATAATACTCAGTTTCTTCCTGAAAATGATTGCAATCACAAATTCTTTGGTATTATTCTCTTCTCTTCATTTAATTTGCTTGCAAGGAAAAAACACAAAAGAGAATGAAGCAAAAATCAAATCAATGATCATTTCACACAAAACTCCAAAAAAGGGCCGGACAAAAGTATTGGCACCCTCAGCCTAATACTTGGTTGCACAACCTTTAGCCAAAATAACTGCGAACAACCGCTTCCGGTAACCATCAATGAGTTTCTTACAATGCTCTGCTGGAATTGTAGACCATTCTTCTTTGGCGAACTGCTCCAGGTCCCTGATATTTGAAGGGTGCCTTCTCCAAACTGCCATTTTGAGATCTCTCCACAGGTGTTCTATGGGATTCAGGTCTGGACTCATTGCTGGCCACCTTAGAAGTCTCCAGTGCTTTCTCTAAAACCATTTTATAGTGCTTTTGGAAGTGTGTTTTGGGTCATTGTCCTGCTGGAAGACCCATGACCTCTGAGGGAGACCCAGCTTTCTCACACTGGGCCCTACATTATGCTGCAAAATTTGTTGGTAGTCTTCAGACTTCATAATGCCATGCACATGGTCAAGCAGTCCAGTGCCAGAGGCAGCAAAGCAACCCCAAAACATCGGGGAACCTCCGCCATGTTTGACTGTAGGGACCGTGTTCTTTTCTTTGAATGCCTCTTTTTTTTTCCTGTACACTCTATGTTGATGCTTTTTCCCAAAAAGCTCGACTTTTGTCTCATCTGACCAGAGAACATTCTTCCAAAACGTTTTAGGCTTTCTCAGGTAAGTTTTGGCAAACTCCCGCCTGGCTTTTTTATGTCTCGGGGTAAGAAGTGGTGTCTTCCTTGGTATCCTACCATACAGTCCCTTTTCATTCAGACGCTGATGGATAGTACGGGTTGACACTGTTGTACCCTCGGACTGCAGGGCAGCTTGAACTTGTTTGGATGTTAGTCGAGATTTTTTATCCGCCATCCGCACAATCTTGCGTTGAAATCTCTCGTCAATTTTTCTTTTCCGTCTACATCTAGGGAGGTTAGCCACAGTGCCATGGGCTTTAAACTTCTTGATGACACTGCGCACAGAAGACACAGGAACATTCAGGTCTTTGGAGATGGACTTGTAGCCTTGAGATTGCTCATGCTTCCTCACAATTTGGATTCTCAAGTCCTCAGACAGTTCTTTGGTCTTCTTTCTTTTCTCCATGCTCAATGTGGTACACACAAGGACACAGGACAGAGGATGAGTCAACTTTAATCCATGTTAACTGGCTGCAAGTGTGATTTAGTTATTGCCAACACCTGTTAGGTGCCACAGGTAAGTTACAGGTGCTGTTAATTATACGAATTAGAGAAGCATCACATGATTTTTCAAAGGGTGACAATACTTTTGTCCACCCCCTTTTTTAGGTTTGGTGTGGAATTATATCCAATTTGGCTTTAGGACATTTCTTTTGTGTTTTTTTTATTGAAGACAAATTAAATGAAGAGAATAATACCAAAGAATTTGTGATTGCAATCATTTTCAGGAAGAAACTAAGTATTATCTGACAGAATTGCAGGGGTGCCAATACTTTTGGCCAGCACTGTATATACAGTACAGACCAAAAGTTTGGACACACCTTCTCATTTAAAGATTTTTTCTGTATTTTCATGACTATGAAAATTGTACATTCACACTGAAGGAATCAAAACTATGAATTAACACATGTGGAATTATATACTTAACAAAAAAGTGTGAAACAACTGAAAATATGTCTTATATTCTAGGTTCTTCAAAGTAGCCACCTTTTGCTTTGATGACTGCTTTGCACACTCTTGGCATTCTCTTGATGAGCTTCAAGAGGTAGTCACCTGAAATGGTATTCCAACAATCTTGAAGGAGTTCCCAGAGATGCTTAGCACTTGTTGGCCCTTTTGCCTTCACTCTGCGGTCCAGCTCACTCCAAACCATCTCGATTGGGTTCAGGTCTGGTGACTGTGGAGGCCAGGTCATCTGGCGTAGCACCCCATCACTCTCCTTCATGGTCAAATAGCCCTTACACAGCCTGGAGGTGTGTTTGGGGTCATTGTCCTGTTGAAAAATAAATGATGGTCCAACTAAAGGCAAACCGGATGGAATAGCATGCCGCTGCAAGATGCTGTGGTAGCCATGCTGGTTCAGTATGCCTTCAATTTTCAATAAATCCCCAACAGTGTCACCAGCAAAGCACCCCACACCATCACACCTCCTCCTCCATGCTTCACGGTGGGAACCAGGCATGTAGAGTCCATCCGTTCACCTTTTCTGCGTTGCACAAAGACACAGTGGTTGGAACCAAAGATCTCAAATTTGAACTCATCACACCAAAGCACAGATTTCCACTGGTCTAATGTCTATTCCTTGTGTTCTTTAGCCCAAACAAGTCTCTTCTGCTTGTTGCCTGTCCTTAGCAGTGGTTTCCTAGCAGCTATTTTACCATGCAGGCCTGCTGCACAAAGTCTCCTCTTAACAGTTGTTGTAGAGATGTGTCTGCTCCTAGAACTCTGTGTGGCATTGACCTGGTCTCTAATCTGAGCTGCTGTTAACCTGTGATTTCTGAGGCTGGTGACTCGGATAAACTTATCCTCAGAAGCAGAGGTGACTGTTGGTCTTCCTTTCCTGGGGCAGTCCTCATGTGAGCCAGTTTCTTTGTAGCGTTTGATGGTTTTTGCAACTGCACTTGGGAACACTTTCAAAGTTTGCCCAATTATTCTGACTGACTGAACTTCATTTCTTAAAGTAATGATGACCACTCGTTTTTCTTTACTTAGCTGCTTTTTTCTTGCCATAATACAAATTCTAACAGTCTATTCAGTAGCACTATCAGCTGTGTATCCACCTGACTACTGCACAACACAACTGATGGTCCCAACCCCATTTATAAGGCAAGAAATCCCACTTATTAAACCTGACAGGGCACACCTGTGAAGTGAAAACCATTTCCGGTGACTACCTCTTGAAGCTCATCAAGAGAATGCCAAGAGTGTGCAAAGCAGTCATCAAAGCAAAAGGTGGCTACTTTGAAGAACCTAGAATAGAATACATATTTTCAGTTGTTTCACACTTTTTTGTTAAGTATATAATTCCACATGTGTTAATTCATAGTTTTGATGCCTTCAGTGTGAATGTACAATTTTCATAGTCATGAAAATACAGAAAAATCTTTAAATGAGAAGGTGTGTCCAAACTTTTGGTCTGTACTGTGTATATATATATATATATATATATATATATATATATACTGTATCTATATATAGAGGCTATTTGGGACACATGCTGTATATAAGAGGCTATGTGGAGGACCTGTTGTATATCAGAGGCTATGTGGGGGCTCATGCTGTATACAAGAGGCTATATGGGGCACATGTATATCAGAGACTATGTGGGGGCTGATGCTGTATATAAGAGGCTATATGGGGCACATGTATATCAGAAACTATCTGGGGCTCACACTATATATATTCAGGCTATGTTGGGGCTCACGCAGTACATAGGAAGGCTATGCAGGGCTCACGCTGTATATAGGAGGCTATATTGATCCTCACACTGTATACATGTAGGGTATGTGTGGTCTCATTGTATATAGGAGGCTATAGGAGCTCATGTTGTATATAGGGGCTGTGTGTGTGCTCACACGGTATATAGGGGATGTCAGCATATTATTTTAGCATATATAATATATATTATAGAATTAAATTCAGCCTATTGGTTGAGCCATCCAAAACAGTCATGGTCATGTGACCCCTCAGGAAAATTAATTGCCCATCTGAGAGGCCACATAATGAAGAGGTGTCTGGCTGATACCTCTTCATTACTAAACCTATGGCTTGGTGTGAGCGATAGCTTTTCCCATTACCCCTAAAACCATTCAAATATGAAGTGCCATTTTATTTAGGGCTGCTATTTTTAGCCTAGGAAGGGGCCATTAGGCCAACATGTTTCCTGGCTATTAATAACAGCTCACAGCTGTTTGATTTGCCTTTAGGGTAGGTATCCCCACATGATCAGGAACCAGCAGTATTTGGATACAGCATATTTTCGCTGTATCAAAAGTTTTCTAATGCCGTACTTGTTTTTAATCAGTACTTGCAGATTTACAGCATGTAATGACATTTCAATTTGCCAAAATTTGCAGCAGAAATTGACATTCTGTGGGTGAGCTTACGCAGCATCAAAAAACAAGCACAGTGTGCATGGAATTTCTTATAGATGAAATAAAAAGAATTCAATTAAAAAAATGGCGTGGGCTCCCGCCTCATTTTTATAACCAGCAAAAGGGAAAGCCAACCACTGGGGGCTGATAATACTATCCATGGAAGGGGCCATTAGCCAAAAATGTTCACTGACTGCTAATAACAGCAAATAGCTATTTGCTTAGCATTTACTGGCCAGATTACAGGGGGACCCCAGAAAAAAATTGATGTAGGATCCCCCTATAAAATCTAACCAGCAAAGGCTAAACGAACAGCTGTAAGCTGATATTAATAGCCAGGGAAGAGGTCATGGATACTGGCTCCCTCTGAGGCTAATAATCTCAGTGCTCAGCGTTCCCAGAAATGGCGCATCCATAAGATGTGTCAAATGTGGTGCTTAACCTCAGTAGGGTCAGGGTTCATGTCAGCCTTGTATTAGCAGCTGACATGATGTCCAGGGTTTAGTAATGGAGAAGCATCCATAAGACGCCCCCATTACTAACCTCATAGTAAAGGTTTTGAAATAACACACGGCCTGAAAAAATCCTTTATTTGAAATAAAAGTCCACACGGTTTTAATAATTTATTTAAGAATAAAAACAGAGTTATACTCACGTAAGGCCTAATCCCCTGAAACCATCATCTCCTGTAAAAAAACAGAAAATAACAACAAAAATACTCCCCTAACATCCATTCCATTTGAAGCCATTATCACTTGTAAAAAAAATAAAATAAAAAACAACCATATCCATCACCTGTCCGACGTGATGACATAATCCAGTGTGTCCCACGAAGATCTGGGTCAGTTCTAGAGCAGTCACAGCACCAACCACTGATGTGACTGTTCTAGAGGACTGCCAGCTATACACTGACACAGGAGTGTAATTGCTCTTGTGTCAGTGTATAGCGCTGAGCTGCCGGGAGAGAGGTCACTGGAGCTCATCAGCTGATTGAACTCCAGTGACCTCTCCCGGCAGCTCAGCACTATACATTGCCAGGAGCGATCACGCTCCTGTCAGTGTATAAAGTGCCTCCAGGAGATCCGATAGTCATGGAACACTCGGGATTTTGGTGGATAGGTAAGTATATGGTGGATTTTATTTTAATATTTATTTATTTTAACTTTCTTATTTTACACTGTGAGCACAGGCGTTGACTGATGACAGCTCCCATCAGCGGTGCCTGCTCTCGCGGTTATCAGTGGCAGCAGCCGTAGGCTGATGGGAGGAGTGGTCTCTCATCAGCTGATGTCTGTGACCCTCGGTCAATTCTTTGTGCGTTTTTGACCCATTGACTTCAATTGAGTCCGTCAAATACGCAGCAAAAATCAGCAGCAAATCCGCAAATATATTTATACCTGCGTTTATGCCGCAGATTTGACTGACTCAATTGAAGTCAATGGGTGAAAAACGTGTCAAAAACGCACAAATAATTGACATGCTGCAGATTTCAACGCAATGCAAATCCTGATTGGAAAATTCCTGATCATGTGCACAGAACTTCAAGATTGTCATTGAATTAGCTGGCAGAAGGATTCACTAGCGTTTTGGCCAAATTCCGCGGTGAATAAACACTGTGTGCACACAGCTGTAGCCTACAGCATATTTTGCAATACTGTTGTATGACACTAAGTAGTATAAGCAGTCAAACAATCACAGATTCAAGTCCCCTAAAAAGTAAAAAAAAAAAATCTAAAGTGAAAATAAAAAAAATGTAAAAGTTAAAATCATGACTTTTTTTTCTGTCACAAATATATAAATAAATTAATTTAGTAGTAATGATCGAGCACTAAAATGCTTGAGTGTTCGGTACTCGAATCGAGCAGGTTGGATGCTCGAATGCTTGAATAACAAGCAAAATGGAAGTCAATGGGAAAATCAAAAGTTTTTCTGGAAAACCCTAACAGGAGGGCATGGGAGGCAAGAAAATCAATGGACTGGATGGAAACAGTGGCCGGATGTTACAGCATAGTGGATGAGATTTCAAGAAATTCCATCCCCACTATGCATCTCCGTGCTCATGCGAATCACGGACATGCGGCGTGTCTTTACAGAACGCAGCATGTCAATTTCTCTTGCGGAGACCCTAGTCTCGAAATAATATCCGACCAAACTGCCACCAACTCCTGGGAACATTGGCCACAGCCTAAGGAAATCAAACTTGATATCCCTAATTAGCTCCCTGCAAGGTCGTTTGCCAAGGTCATTGCCTCCAAGATGAACTACCACCACCTCCAGAGCCTGATCCAGCCGCATGAAAGGATGAAACTCCGGTAAAAACTGCCTCCAAATCATTCCACGCTTTCCGATCCATCGCAACACGGCCTCCTCCCTTCCGAATCCCAATTGATGCCCGTCCGGCCTTGCCGCAGCATGCAAAGCCACCCAGAAAACTAATGAATGTCCCATAATCCATACTAGAAGCGAAGGCCATTATGTAAAATAAAATGAATAAAATCCGTAACAACCGCAACTTTGAACCATTCGTGCCTTCAGTTTTAGTGAGCCACCCATTAAATCATTCTTGTCCGCACATAAGACCTGAAACTTTCAGATTCCCAACGCCCGATTTTCTTGATCACTTCCTCACCTAAGCCCCTTCTAGCTGCCTCCGTTGCTGCTCCAATACGAAACGAGTGCCCACTGTAATCCCCTGACGGAACCCCACCTGCCTCTAGGCAATGTTTAAAAACAGTGATAAACTGAAAAGGCGATAAGAATGAACCATCAGCATGAACTAAAACTGGTAAATCCAGGTTCTTCAATCCTTTCCCAAAAACCCGAGGGCACTGTACTGGCATAGGGCCAACCCCTGCACTTTGAATAGCACCAACCTGCACCCTTTTCCATATACATCCGTTTTGGAAGACTGCATCAACAATTCCACCCGGTGTTCGTATAAATCCACGTCTTGGTTTAACAGCCCCCCTTTTTTAAACCTTGAAGGGCTAACAAGCTCCCCCAAACGTAATGCCTCAAAAAATGCCGATGAAAATGCTAGCTTAAATAAATCAACTTCCCATCTAGAAGTGCAAATGTTTTAAAACTGTGCCCCCACTAATTGGAGTATTGCTCATATGAAACTGGCCGCTTCTTATCCATGACCTTCAAACCCCTCCTCCAACCCTTTAACGCTTGCAGAACTAAAAATGATTTTGTTTGATCCTTAACTCCTCCTGCTTTAAATCCAAATGTTAAAAAGGCCAAAATACCATTAATTTTCGCCACAGACCAACCCGCTTCACAACCATGACCCAAAAGCAATAGCAGGAGACTCTCCTCTTTCACCCTGTCACCCATAGTTGTTTTCCACTCCAAATTTTCCAAGCCTGTTTATACTTAGCCCAGGTCCTGTCTGCTAATGACCAAGCAATTAAATCCTTCACTGCCCTGAAGGGTTTCTCCATAGATTTACAGGGCATTCCTGTAGCGTTGAATTGTCTTGCATTGTTGTATTCCATTCCTGTTCCCACTGCAAAGGAGAAACATCATGACCAGTAGAATCGTTAACCCCTTTCTTCTGCTACAATCCACATATTCAAGGATAACCCTAATAGAACGAAGCGTTGTAAGACATGCACCACTGGAGGGGAAGCTGACATCAACAAATTAACCGCTTTCACTGCTCCTTCATGCTCCACAGCAAAGCGTAACTTTATTATTATTTTATTATTATTTATTATTATAGTGCCATTTATTCCATGGCACTTTACATGTGATAGGGATATACATAGCAAAAACATTTACATAATCTTAACAACGAGTCAGCGACTGGTACAGGAGGAGAGAGGACCCTGCCCATGAGGGCTCACAGTCTATAAGTGATGGGTGATGATACAGTAGGTGGGGGTAGAGGAGGTCATGCAGTAATGTGGTGGGGCGGTTGTTACTGCAGGTTGTAAGCTTGTCGGAAGGGGTAGGTTTTCAGGTTTCTTTTGAAGGCTTCCATGGTAGGCGAGAGTCTGATGTGTTGGGGTAGAGAGTAGTGTTGAGCCACCCCCGTAGTGTTCGAGTTCGGTTCGGTTCGTCGAACACCCGTGTGTTCGCCGAACTGTTCGTCGAACTGTTCGTCGAACACCTTCGAACACCGTTAAAACCAATGGCAGGCAAACAAAAACACATAGAAACACATAGAAAACACCTTCAAAGGTGTCCAAAAGCTGACAAACTGCTCAGAAGACACAACTAACACATGGAAAAGTGACAAGTACATATAGTCATGCGAAAAGAAAAGAGGTGGAGGAGTAAAAGGAGGGGGAGACACAGATATAGGCATGTCATGCCCTTCTAAAATCCAAAAAGTGAGAAGCCGAGACGGCCAGTCCGCTCCTGCCCGTGCCACCTCCGTGTCGCCGGGTTTGTGCCAGAACCGCGGTGAACCCTGACGGCCAGCCCCCCTCTCCCAATACTGGTGCCTGTCCGCTGGTGGGTCGAGAGAGCCCCCCTGTGGTGGAGGCAGCTCTAAGCTTTTTAATTTAAATTGTCCCTCTAATTTGAATGAATACACTTTAAATCCATTTACAAGGATCTATTGGAGGGCAAGTCTCATGCCAGCAGCCGCGTAATTCCAGCTCCAGTAGCGTCCACTAAAGCTGCTGCAGTTAAAAAGCTTTTATAAGGATCGAGCTCGGCTGTCCACCGCAAGGCATCCTAGTGCCAGTCCCAGCCCCTATGCCTTGGGGTGCCTCCTGATGCTCTTCACTAAGTATCCCGTGGTCCCGAAGCATTTCCTTTGAAAAAATTAAGTGTCCAAACTACAGGTGGTGTAGCTTGCTTAACAGCCGGGATAATCCGCTGACTAGCAGACACTGCTACTAGGCACAAAGTATTTCCTGGGCTAGATGCAGTTAAAAATTTGTAAGTAGATACTCTCGTTGGATGCTGAGAAAGCATTCCATAGAGTCTCCTGGCACGCCATATATGATTCTCTTAAAAAGCTTGGGGTAGGGGTCTAGGGGACCCTTTTATAGCCAAAATCACGGCCCTGTATCGCAATACGTCACCTAGGCTGAAGATAAATGGAACTGTAGCACCGAGGGCTCGGTTGCTACAGACGTATTGCACCTCACCCAGAGGTGTGATATCTCACTCTCAGATAAGGATGGAGTGTGGATCAGGACCCGACACCTGCATGCATTACACCACATTGCCGTGGGGCAGGGCGACCAATATGCCCCTGAGATGGGCACGACAGTCCCTGTCCCTGGCTGGAGTGGGGGGAGGGAACACTGAGGAAGGGGAACCCTGCAGTGCAGGAGCAGGGAGGAAGCAGTTCCTGGGTGCATTGAGAAGGGAGTATAAAAGGTGGGCACCATCTTAGTTCAGTGCAGAGAAGTCTGAGCAGAAGTGGCAGGGAGCAGGGGCTCTGCATGAGCTCTGCTCCGGAGGCGGGCCTAGTAACAGAGGCCCAGGCCTGCAAGAGGGAGAAGGAAGGAAGAGGAGCGGAGAAGGCTCCAGGAACGAGGAATGAAGGGATCCCAGGGGTGCGGACGGGCGAGTCGCCACCGCACGCCCGAATCCACCTGCGTGGAGGGGTCAGGCCAAAGGGGGAGACCGGTCCCCGAACTAGTGGAGGCAGGAAACGACCCTCAGCTAGAAACCGGAGGCTCTGACATTTTATGTGGCGCAGCCCCTTGCTCCACCCGCTAGGAAGGCACCACATAGCGTCAGGGAAACTGGCGCCAAGTTTACCAAGAGGAGGCCCGAGGCAGCCGGACAGAAGTGTTGGTAAGAAAGGCCAGACAAAGGACACACAAAGGGGGTCCTGTGAAGCGCTCCAAAGTTATCTGGGAGTTGTCTGAGCCCCTCACCTGGTGAGCACAGTACGACGTGGGCAGCCGTTACCTGCAGACGTGGTCTGGATAATAAGAACTGTGAGTAAAGGCCCTGAACTGCATCACTGACTCCGTGTCGTTACTGCTGCTGCCCTGCACCATCACCCCCATCCTCCGCATACACTGCCCTGAGGCTATACTCCTCCCGTGGGGAGTTATGCTACGCTCTGCTGCACCCACAACACCAGCCTTAGCGGTCTGCCCTGTAGCGGCGGTTCACTCTGACCGCAATCCACGGGTGGCGTAGTCGGACATTTAAACATCAAAACCACATAAATAGTTCCGCCACTGGTTTGACCGCCCTGAGCCACGGAACCGGATCGCCGCCAAGAAGACTACAACCACCAGCATCCACCAAAAAGTGTCCGGCTCCGGGTGTCCCAAGGCCCAGGGGGTGCGTCAGAACATTTTCATCACCTTTCACAATCACCAATGGGACAAGGCAGGGATGTCCTCTGTCCCCTCTCTTATACATCCTAGTGACGGAGCACCTGCTCTCATCAATTCGCCATAACCCCAATATTAGGTGGATTGAGGTGGGAGGCACCGAGTACAAGTGCTCTCTATTTGCTGATGATGTCCTAGTATATATCACTCAATCACATATATCCATCCCTGCTGTTATGGCTGAAATAGATCACTTTGTTACATGGTAAAATTTTAAAATCAATGCAGCGAAGTCTGAGGCCCTCGATGTCTCCCTCCCTAAATCCATATAGGATTCCATCCAGTCCAACTTTCCCTTTGCCTGGCCCTCACAGGGTATCAAATACTTAGGAATTCCTATTCATAGAGACCTCTCCCATCTATGTTATCTTAATTTTGGGCCCTTTATTGAACAATTCCATACAGACCACGGTTGGCAAGTTAGAACTGTAAGATTCACTACGTGAACCACTGGTGTTTTGTGGAAAAGCACATGTACACCGCGTTCCAAATTATTATGCAAAAAGTGTTTAGGAGTGATAAGGGAAGAATTTGTTTGTTTGTCAGTTAAACTCATTGATGGTGATGTGTGTCAGGGCTCTTTATATCACTGTAAGCAATTGCAGACACCTGTGCTAATTAGTTTGGCAGGTGTGTCCAATGAAAGGCAAGACTACTTAAGAAGGCTCTCTCACATTATTAAGCAGCCTACATTTTCTGCCAAAATGGGAAAGAAAAAGGATGTGTCGGCTGCTGAGAAGCAACAAATTGTGGAGTGTTTAGGTCAAGGCATGACTACAATCAACATTGTGCGATGATCAGGATGAAGTGTCTTGGCAATCAAGAAGTATGTAGCTGATTCACAGTACACACGTGTGCGTGCTGATAAGGGCAAATTGAGGACTCTTTCCTACAGGCAATTACGTCAGGTTGAAACAGCAGCGGCAAAAAAGCCTTGTCATAGCAGCAGACAAGTTTTTGAAGCTGCTTGTGCCTCCAACGTCCCCCGAACAACAAGATGCAGGGTCCTTCAGAGGTTTGCAGCTGTGCATATGCCATCCTGTCGACCTCCTCTATCCACTTCACACAAGCAGAAACGGCTCCAGTGGGCCAAACATTACATGAAGACTGATTTCAAAACTGTTTTGTTCACGGATGAGTGCCGTGCAGCGCTCGATGGTCCAGATGAATGGAGTGGAGGATGGCTGGTTGATGGACACCCCACGCAAACACGGCTACAGCGCCAACAAGGAGGAGGTGGAGTAATGTTTTGGGCTGGAATCATGGGGAGAGAGATTGTCGGCCCCTTTAGGATCCCTGAAGGCGCTAAAGATGAACTCCATAATGTATGTGGATTTTCTCAAACAGCACTTCCTGCCATGGTTCAAGAAGAAGAACCGTGTATTTCACAGCAAGATCATTTTTCTGCATGATAATGCACCATCTCATGCTGCACATAAAACATCTGCATCTCTGGCTGATATGGGCATAAAAGGGGACAAACTTATGGTGTGACCCCCATGCTCCCCTGACCTCTACCCCATTCAGAACCTTTGGAGCATCATTAAAAGGAGTGTCTATGATGGCGGGAGGCAGTTCACATCTAAGCAACAGCTCTGGGAGGGTATTCTGTCCTCATGCAAAACAATTGAAGCAGAAACTATCCAAAACCTGACAAATTCAATGGACGAGAGAGTTCAGAAGCTCCTTTCGAACAAGGGGTCCTATGTGAAAATGTAACATCACCTAGAATAAAGTTTTGAGTTGAAAACTGTTTGATTTCAGTTTCTAACAACCTGCTAATGCTTATAATTTCAAAAATGACCATTTTTTTGGTCTTTATTAAAATGAAAAGGTTGATCGAAAAGTTTGGGGGATCTAAGAGTGTGGCAACCCAGTAGTCATGATTACTTCGAATTCTGACAATATGAGGGTCATGCTGCAGGTAGTGCAGCAAGAAGGCACTTATGTGTCTTGCGCATCTCGGAGCCCCAAAATTATTTTCCGGGCTAGATGCAGCTAAAAATTATTTTTAATTTTAAATCTGGTGAAGCTTATTATAGATGGCCTAATAGGATCAGTGCTGCACACTGCTACAAAGCCCAAATTATTTTCCAGTCAAGATACAGATAAACATGATTAGTAATTTGAAAGCTTAAAACGGTTGGTAGGGTGATTTTAACCAATCATCAAGCTTTTACTCTCCCCAGGATGACACAGGGGTAGAAAAGTCGTTTCGGATCCATGATTTGTTCATCTTTATGAACGTGAGTCTGTCTACATTATCAGTGGAGAGCCGCGTGCGCTTATCTGTCAGCACACCACCAGCAGCGCTGAACACACGTTCAGACAGAACGCTGGCTGCGGGGCATGACAAGATCTCCAAGGCGTAAGTGGCTAGCTCCGGCCATTTATCCAGATTGGAAGCCCAAAAAGAGCAAGGGTCCAGTGACACAGTCGTGGCTTCAATGTTTACTTGGAGATACTCCTGTACCATCGTCTCTAGGCATTGACTATGTGTCAGACTTCTTGTCTCCTGTGGCCTTGCAAAGGATGGGCTAAAAAAGTGGTGAAATGATTCCGCAAAATTGATGTTACCAGCAGATACTGTGGTTCTGTTACGGTTTGAGTGCTGAACACTTGACGGTCCCACGGTTGGCAAGTTGGAACTGTGAGATTCACTACGTGCACCACTGGTATTTTGTGGAAAAGCACATGTAAGATTCTGCAACAGTCTCTGCTGATACTCCTGCATGCGTGCATCCCTTTCTATGGCAGGAATAATTTCTGCAAATTTACTTTTGTACCGGGGATCTAACAGTGTGGCAACCCAGTAGTCAGGATTATTTCTAATTCTCACAATTCGAGGGTCATGTTGCAGGTAGTGCAGCAAGAAGGCACTCATGTGTGTTTCGCATCCAGGAGCACCAAGTCCCTGTTGTGTTGGTGGCGAGGTAACAATCATGCTTCCTTCCTCTGTCCTCTCCCCCCAACCTCGCACAACAGAAATGTGATCAAGGTCTCCCTCATCTGATGAGTCTTCCATCAGTTCGTCCTCCACTTCTTCCTGGGCTCCTGCACCTTCCTCACTAGTTTGGCTGCTACCATGCGCCCTGGTAAAACCATCTCCCCCACCCTCACATGCCTGCCGCCTTGGTGCTGCCGACCGTCTGGACCTTGCAGATGTTAGCCCTTCCGCATACAACTCCTCCTCCTCTACTTCCTCCACCTCCTCTTGTGCCACCACCTGACTCCGAATTCTGTTTAACATGTGCTCCAGCATGTAAATCACCGGAATAGTCATGCTGATAATGGCATCGTCAGCACTAAACATCTTCGTCGCCATTTCAAAACTGTGCAGAAGGGTGCATAGGTTCCTGATCTGAGACCACTCCTCCAGCGTGATTTGCCCCACCTCTGAATCTCGTTGGCCCAGGCTATACGTCAGAACGTATTGCACCAGGGCTTGTCGGTGCTGCCACAGTCGCTGCAACATGTGCAGAGTTGAATTCCACCGGGTAGGCACATCGCATTTTAGCCGGTGAAGTGGCAGGCCCAACGACTTCTGTAGAGATGTAAGTCGCTGAGCTGCGGGATGCGAACGGCGGAAGTGAGCACACAGCGACCATGCCCTCTGCAGAAGGCCATCTAGTCTGGGATAGTGGGCTAAAAATTGCTGGACAACCAGGTTCAACACGTGAGCCATACAAGGCACGTGTGTGACATTGCCCCGGCGAAGGGCCGCACCCAGGTTTGCAGCATTGTCGCACACGGCCTTCCCTGGTTTCAGGTCCAGTGGAGACAACCATTCATGAAATTGGTTCTCCAGAGCTGACCACAACTCCTCAGCTGTGTGACTCACATTTCCCAGACATTTCAATGTAAAAACCACCTGATGACGTTGAGCCCTACTGCCAGCATA
This sequence comes from Phyllobates terribilis, assembly GCF_046119375.1. Taxonomy (NCBI): domain Eukaryota; kingdom Metazoa; phylum Chordata; class Amphibia; order Anura; family Dendrobatidae; genus Phyllobates; species Phyllobates terribilis. Next base: position 325,964,481 of record NW_027362763.1, on the reverse strand, counting down.
GTAAGGAGGTGTGCAGGATCCCTTCTGCGCAGTTAGAAAGCTTGTGGCATGACCAGACAGGCTTTGGGTGCAGGTGGAAGACCGAGAGGAGGTTGAGGAGGCAGAAGCAGTGGAAGAACTTTGACATAAAGAAGATTGACGCACAACTCGTGGGGACGGCAAGACTTGGACAGCAGCCCCTTGTCCTGCTGTCACCATAGTTACCCAGTGCCCAGTCAGCGACATGTAACGCCCCTATCCATGCCTACTCGTCCAAGTGTCTGTGGTGAAATGCACCCTGTCACACACAGAGTTTCTCAAAGAAGCGGTGATGTTGTGTGCGACATGCTGGTGGAGCGCAGGCACACCTTTCTTTGAGAAGTAGTGCCGACTGGGCATCTGGTACTGGGGCACTGCGACGGACATAAGGTCTCGAAAATCCTCTGTGTCCACCAGGCGGAAAGGCAGCATTTCTGTAGCCAAGAGCTTGCAGATGGTGAAATTCAACCTCTTAGCTTTCTCATGGCTAGGAGGAAATGGTCTTTTACTTGTCCACATCTGAGGGACCGAGGGCTGGCTATTGTGCTTAGACGGGGTTGATAAGGGTGTCCCCGGCAAACTGCCGGTCTGTGAGGAAGATGCAGGCGGACATGTTAGGTTGCCTTGATCCAAAGGTGGTGCTATCGATGTCGGACAGCGCTCAACACCAGCTGGTGTTACCACCTCCAAAGAAAATGATGACCTGCCAATCACGCTGGCTGTTGCGGGTAAAGAGGTGGCAGGTCTGCGCCCCAAAACAGGTGTGACTGCTGTCCCCCCAGTCACAGAGGATGAAGAGGCCGCGGATGCACAAGATATGGCAGACGGTGATTGGCCCGGCCGGCTAGGCCGCATTGTAGCACACTGAGCTTCCCACTGCAACTTATGCTTCATGTCCATGTGCCGGTTCATGCATGAAGTACTCAAACTATGTATTTTTTGGCCTCTACTTAGCTTTTGCTGACAAATGTTACAGATAACACGAGTTGGGTCATCTTTATCGATCTGAAAAAATGCCCAGGCTATGCAAGGCTTAGCACCCATGCGACCTGAAGAGCCACCACGACTTGTGGTGAGAGGCAGAGTTGTGTTTGAGGATGCAGTTGTTGACGTGCTTCCAGTACTACATCTCTGTCCAGGAAGGCGCAACCTGACCTCGTCGTCACTAGCATCTTCCTCCACCTCCTCTGCTGACCTCATCTCTTGGCTGACTGTGGGTTGACAGTAAGTGGGATCTCCAACCTCATCATCATCACCCTGTGTGTTATCACACCCGTCGTCCTCAGAGCCAACCTGTTCCTGCCCTGACAAAAAACTAAAGTTGTCGCTCCAATCAGGTATTTGAGTCTTATCATCGTCTTCCTCATTGTCTCCACCAACAGGAGTTACAGTTTGGGAATGAGGGTCTACATCATGGTCAGAACCTTCTGCGTCTGGTCCTGGATTCGACTCATAAAGATTCTGGGCATCAGTGCAGATCATTTCCTCGTCTGGATTCACAGAAGCGCTGGAGTCGACCTCTGATTCCCAGGCTATAGTATGAGTAAACAGCTCTGCAGACTCAACCATCTGTTCTACCTCATACTCAGACGGGCAGCTGGAGATTTGGGAGCTGTGAGGAAGCAAGTGCGATTTGGGTGACACCTTTGAGGACTGGAGTATTTGTGATGTTGAAGTTGATGTGGAGGAGAGCCCACTTAAAGGAGCACTTGATATCCGTTGAAGCACCTGCTGTTTTTGTGCCTCATCTGGAATTTGTAGCGATTGGCGTGGCCGTAAGAAAGGGATCTTATCACATTGTCCGCTAAAAGAAGTAGACATTTTAGTTTGGCTGGAAGATGGTCTTTCTTCTGCACCTACCCCACGGACACAACCTTTTTTCCCCTTCCCAACACGCCTATTCCCCTTTCCACCAGCAGCAGGCCTTTTTCCACTCATTTTGGTGGTTAACTAATTCACAACTCTGGAGTTGTTTGCACAAAAAAACAATGGATGGTAACCGAGCAGAGCTGAGTGGCCAAACTGTGGTATTAGGCCAAAACTATTGGCTGGGCTAGATGCAGAAAAAAATTATTTTTAATTTGCAACCTGATGGAGGTCAGTATAGATGGACTAATAGAACAAGTCCCACACGCTGCTAGAAGCCCAAATATTTTTTCAGAGATAAATGAAGAAAAAAATTATTTTTAATTTGCAACCTGATGGAGGTCAGTATAGATGGACTAATAGACCAAGTCCCACACACTGCTAGAAGCCCAAATATTTTTTCAGAGCTAGATGCAGAAAAAAATTATTTTTAATTTGCAACCTGATGGAGGTCAGTATAGATGGACTGATAGACCAAGTCCCACACACTGCTAGAAGCCCAAATATTTTTTCAGAGCTAGATGCAGAAAAAAATTATTTTTAATTTGCAACCTGATGGAGGTCAGTATAGATGGACTAATAGACCAAGTCCCACACACCGCTAGAAGCCCAAATATTTTTTCAGAGCTAGATGCGGAAAAAAATTATTTTTAATTTGCAACCTGATGGAGGTCAGTATAGATGGACTAATAGACCAAGTCCCACACACTGCTAGAAACCCAAATATTTTTTCAGAGCTAGATGCAGAAAAAAATTATTTTTAATTTGCAACCTGATGGAGGTCAGTATAGATGGACTAATAGAACAAGTCCCACACGTTGCTAGAAGCCCAAATATTTTTTCAGAGATAAATGAAGAAAAAAATTATTTTTAATTTGCAACCTGATGGAGGTCAGTATAGATGGACTAATAGACCAAGTCCCACACACTGCTAGAAGCCCAAATATTTTTTCAGAGCTAGATGCAGAAAAAAATTATTTTTAATTTGCAACCTGATGGAGGTCAGTATAGATGGACTAATAGACCAAGTCCCACACACCGCTAGAAGCCCAAATATTTTTTCAGAGCTAGATGCAGAAAAAAATTATTTTTAATTTGCAACCTGATGGAGGTCAGTATAGATGGACTAATAGACCAAGTCCCACACACTGCTAGAAGCCCAAATATTTTTTCAGAGCTAGATGCAGAAAAAAATTATTTTTAATTTGCAACCTGATGGAGGTCAGTATAGATGGACTAATAGACCAAGTCCCACACACTGCTAGAAGCCCAAATATTTTTTCAGAGCTACATGCAGAAAAAAATTATTTTTAATTTGCAACCTGATGGAGGTCAGTATAAATGGACTAATAGAACAAGTCCCACACGCTGCTAGAAGCCCAAATATTTTTTCAGAGATAAATGAAGAAAAAAATTATTTTTAATTTGCAACCTGATGGAGGTCAGTATAGATGGACTAATAGACCAAGTCCCACACACTGCTAGAAGCCCAAATATTTTTTCAGAGCTAGATGCAGAAAAAAATTATTTTTAATTTGCAACCTGATGGAGGTCAGTATAGATGGACTAATAGACCAAGTCCCACACACTGCTAGAAGCCCAAATATTTTTTCAAAGCTAGATGCAGAAAAAAATTATTTTTAATTTGCAACCTGATGGAGGTCAGTATAGATGGACTAATAGAACAAGTCCCACACGCTGCTAGAAGCCCAAATATTTTTTCAGAGATAAATGAAGAAAAAAATTATTTTTAATTTGCAACCTGATGGAGGTCAGTATAGATGGACTAATAGACCAAGTCCCACACACTGCTAGAAGCCCAAATATTTTTTCAGAGCTAGATGCAGAAAAAAATTATTTTTAATTTGCAACCTGATGGAGGTCAGTATAGATGGACTAATAGACCAAGTCCCACACACTGCTAGAAGCCCAAATATTTTTTCAGAGCTAGATGCAGAAAAAAATTATTTTTAATTTGCAACCTGATGGAGGTCAGTATAGATGGACTAATAGACCAAGTCTCACACACCGCTAGAAGCCCAAATATTTTTTCAGAGCTAGATGCAGAAAAAAATTATATTCAGTTTGCAACCTGATGGAGGTCAGTATAGATGGACTAATAGAATGATGCTATGCCCAAAAGATTTTACTTCACTAGGTGCAGTAAAAAAATTGGTATTCTATACACAGGTGGTATATCTTGCAACACAGATAGGCTACTCCACTGACTAACACACTCTGCAATAGGCCAAAAAGTATTAGCTTTGCTAGATTCAGCCAAATGCTGTGAAAAAAACTTGCACAGCACTGGCACAGACCTGCCTGGCAAAAACTGATAGGAACTGATGTAACCTAGTCCTGAAAAGGACTCCAATTACAATTAGTCTTTACTCCCACAATCTATCTATTTAAGAGCACAGACCTGCCTGATAAAAGTCGTAGGAAATGCTGTAACCTAGTCCTTAAAAGGACTGCAATCACAACTATTCCCTACTCCCAAGCTATCTGTATATTTGTGCGAAAATTGGCTTGAAATTAACAAGGTATAGCGCACACAGCAACAGCGGTGCCGTCTAACACGCAGCTGCAGCAGTAAGAAAATGGTGGCGACGGGGAAAATGGCTTGGTCTTATAGGGCAAGGACATGTGACATACACTGCCAATCACACATGCCCTTGCTTGTGTGAAAAAAAGCACTTCGCTCCGTGTGTGCGCTGCTGATAGGCTGACAGATTGCACCTCCCCACTGCAAATGCGGGAAAGAGAAAAAAAAATGGAGATCTTCATTGTTCCTGCAGAGATCCATCCCCTGCCCCTCCCCCCGCCCCGCTGTACACTCAAACTGCGTATTAACATTAATTTTCATCATTACTGAGAAAAAATCCAGTTATGATTTTGGTGCACGAACAGTTATCGAACATAACCTCGAACAGCCGAATTTTTCTCAAATTGTTCGTGTTCGCCGACCGGCTCGAACACCGCCCAAAACAGCTCGAATTTGAGATTGGCGAACAGTTCGAGTAGAACAACGCTCATCTCTAGTAGAGAGTTTCAGAGTAGGGGGGATGCGCGGGAGACATCTTGTATGCGATTGTGGGAAGAGGAGATAAGAGGGGTGTAGAGAAGGAGATCTTGTGAGGATCGGAGGTTGCGTGCAGGTAAGTACCGGGAGACTAGATCACAGATGTATGGAGGAGACAGGTTGTGGATGGCTTTGTATGCCATGGTTTGGGTTTTGAGCCAGTGAAGGGATTGACAGAGGGGAGAGGCCGGGGAATAGCGGGGGGACAGGTGGATTATTCGAGCAGCAGAGTTTAGGATAGATTGGAGGGGTGCAAGAGTGTTGGAAGGGAGGCCACAGAGCAGGAGGTTGCAGTAGTCAAGGCGGTAGATGATGAGGGCATGCACTAGTGTTTTTGCAGAGTCTTTGCTGAGGAATGCACGAATCCGGGAGATATTTTTGAGTTGGAGTCGGCAGGAAGTGGAAAGGGCTTGGATATGTGGTTTGAAGGAGAGATCAGAGTCCAGGGTTACCCCAAGGCAGCGAGCTTGGGGGACTGGGGAGAGTGAACAGCCATTGACGTTGATGGATAGGTCAGATGGGGGATATGAATGAGAGGGTGGAAAGATGATGAACTCTGTTTTATCCATGTTGAGTCTTAGAAATCTGGCAGAGAAGAAGGATGAGATGGCGGAAAGCCATTGTGGGATTTTGTTTAGTAGGGAGGAGATATCGGGTCCAGAGAGGTAGATCTGTGTGTCATCAGCATAGAGGTGATACTGAAAGCTGTGAGACTCTATTAGCTGTCCCAGGCCAAAGGTGTAGATGGAGAAGAGCAGAGGTCTTAAAACTGAACCTTAGGGGGCGAGATGAGGAGGTGGTGCTTGAGTGGGAGACGCTGAATGTCCTGTCTGTTAAGTATGAGGAGATCCAAGATAGGGCCAAGTCCGTGATGCCAAGAGATGAAAGAAACTGTAGTAAGAGGAAATGGTCGACTGTGTCAAAGGCAGATGAAAGGTCCAGAAGGAGGAGGATGGAGTAGTGTCGCTTGGATTTGGTGGTTAGTAGGTCATTGGTGACTTTGGTCAGGGCAGTTTCAGTCGAGTGATGCGGTCAGAAGCCAGATTGTAGGCAGTCGAAGAGGGAACAGGAGGAGAGGTGGGAGGACAGTTCAAGGTGGACATGTTCTAGTAGTTTTGAGGCATAGGGGAGAAGTGATATGGGGCGGTAGCTAGTCAGAGAGGATGGGTCAATGGAGGGCTTTTTGAGGATGGGTGTGATTGAGGCATGTTTGAAACATGAGGGGAAGACACCGGTTGTTAGTGACAGGTTGAAGAGGTGGGTTAGGGTTGGGATGAAAACTGTGGTAAGGTTAGGGATGAGATGGGATTGGGTCAAGTTCGCAGGTGGTGAGGTGAGTAAAGAGGAGACTTGACCTTCTATAATGGTGGAGATGTGGGGTTTGGAGGAGGAAGGTTGAGTAGATATGAGGAGGGGTTGTGTGGACTTTAGGCAAAAGCTTTGTCTGATGGTGTCAATCTTCTGCTTGAAAAATGAGGCAAAGTCTTCGGCTGAGATGAGAGAAGAGGGAGGAGGTGCTGGGGGACGAAGGAGAGAATTGAAAATGTTAAATAGCTGTTTAGGGTTGTGAGACAGGGGGGATATGAGAGATGAGAAGTAGGATTGTTGTGCTGTAGTGAGTGTGGACTTGAAAATAGTGAGGGATTGTTTGAATGCAATGAAGTGCTTGATGGAGTGAGACCTTTTCAATCTCCGCTCCGCAACCCTGGAGGCCCGTCGCAGTCCTTTAGTAAGTTTGGTGTGCCAGGGTTGCCTGTTGATTGTGCGAGCTTTGGTATGTGTGAGAGGGGCGATCGAGTCAAGAGCTGCAGCTATTGTGGTGTTATATAAAGCGGCAGCAACATCTGCATTGTGTAAGGAATTTATGTCTGTAAGAGGGAGGAGGGATTCAGAGAGTGAGTGTAGGTCAAGGTGTTTGAGGTTTCTGTGAGCATGTGTAATTTTTGGAGTGGGGATTGTGCACCTGGAGAGGAGAGGGTAGAGAATGTGAGGAGGTTATGGTCAGAGAGAGGGAGAGGTTAGAGAGGTTAGATAGGGAACAGAGGTGGGTGAAGATGAGGTCCAGTGTGTGGCCATCTTTGAATAGCTGCAGAAGACCATTGAGCGAGGCCGAAGGAGGAAGTGAGGGATAGGAACTTAGAGACAGACGAGTGGGAAGTGTCAATGGGGATGTTGAAGTTACCCATAATGATAGTGGGGATGTCAGAAGAAAGGAAGTGAAGCAGCCAGGTGGGGAGGTGGTCTAAGAAAGTGGTGGCTAGCCCTGGGGGTCGGTAAATGACGGCCAGTTGGAGGTCAGAGGGGGAATAGATGCGCACATAGTGCACCTCAAAAGAGGAGTGTAACAGAGGGTGGCAGTGGGATTTGGGTGAAAGCGCAGGTATCTGACAGGAGAAAACATAAGCCTCCACCATGTTTGCTATTGGGGCGGGTGGTGTGGGAAAGGTGGAATCCGCCATACGAAAGTGCAGCTGGGGAGGCGATGTCAGAGGGGGAGAGCCAGATTTCGGTGATGGCGAGGAAGGAAAGTTTGTTAGCAGTGAAAAGGTTGTGGATGTAGGAAAGTTTGTTGCAGACGGAGCGAGCATTCCATAGAGCTCCTGTTAGTGCAAATGAGGAAGTGGGGATTAGTTGGATGGGTATGAGGTTAGAAGGGTTGCGACAGTTTGTGGAAGGTCGTGGATAGGAGGTAGAAGTAACTGTGGGGATATGGTGAGGAGGACCAGGATTTGGAGAGATATCTCCAGCAGTGAGGAGGAGCAGAGAAAGTGTTAGCAGGTGGGAGCAAGAGAGAGCATGAGGTGGCTGTCTGTGTTTGGAGATCCAGGATTGAATGTTGAAGAATAATTCTGAGGAGGAGGTGAGATGAATGGGGAGGATGGAAGGAGAGATGAAGAGTTCCTTACTAGGTGTAGGGATTTGAGGGGTTACTAGAAAGTGGAGGACTATAGAGGAAAAAGTGAGAGCTAACAGAAACATAGTTAAAGGAGAGTAAGTGGTCAAAGTGTTGATTACCTGACTCCTGCCCTGACTAACTGCCTCTGAAATAACTGCCACTTATTTCCGAAGCCACTTTGCACAAGAAGACGCATGCACAACCTAGCACACGTGCACCCCTTAAGGAGCTTCTAATTATATAGGGCACACTAAACCATCAGGTGAGGGGCATTGTGGGAGCTGCTTGTGGCTAAATTAGCAGCTGCTCACCTCACCAGGAGATGGCTGGGTGATCAAAGACAGAGCTAGGACTCTGTAGGCTCTGCAGTTTGGCACCTCTAAACATCAGATAAAATCTACAGTGGGGAAAGGACAGACATATATGAGTATTGAATGGAAAGTGACAGATTAAAGCAGAAATATCAAGCAGAGAATTCTACCAGTAAATTGAATCAGGGGAACAGAGCATTAGATGGTGACATATACAGCAAGCAGAGGAATGTGCAGGAGCAGAGGATGTACCTGTGTGAAAAGAGAAGAAGACGGGTGTTAGTCCATGGCCTCTGAAATAACTGCCACTTATCTCCGAAGCCACTTTGCACAAGAAGACGCGTGCAAAACCCAGCACGCGTGCACCCCTTAAGGAGCTTCTAAATATATAGGGCACACTAAACCATCAGGTGAGGGGCATTGTGGGAGCTGCTTGTGGCTAAATTAGCAGCTGCTCACCTCACCAGGAGATGGCTGGGTGATCAAAGACAGAGCTAGGACTCTGTAGGCTCTGCAGTTTGGCACCTCTAAACATCAGATAAAATCTACAGTGGGGAAAGGACAGACATATATGAGTATTGAATGGAAAGTGACAGATTAAAGCAGAAATATCAAGCAGAGAATTCTACCAGTAAATTGAATCAGGGGAACAGAGCATTAGATGGTGACATATACAGCAAGCAGAGGAATGTGCAGGAGCAGAGGATGTACCTGTGTGAAAAGAGAAGAAGACGGGTGTTAGTCCATGGCCTCTGAAATAACTGCCACTTATCTCCGAAGCCACTTTGCACAAGAAGACGCGTGCACAACCCAGAAACTTCCTGTTCCTTAACTTGTCGCCCCAAACTGAAACGGCTACTACAATAGGAAAAATGTGTAACAGAAGAGCATTCAACCTGAAGCCTAGCTCGAGCCATGCTTGTGGACACACATCTTCCAACTCGGAATCCTTGTAGCACAGTGTTTCTCAACTCCAGTCCTCAGGACCCCCCAACAGATCAGGTTTTCAAGATCTCCTTAGTATTGAACAGGTGAGTGAACCTGTGGCATTCTCTGATGTCTTGATAATAATTCCATCACCTGTGCAATACTAAGGAGATCCTGAAAACCTGATCTGTTGGGGGTCCTGAGGACTGGAGTTGAAAAACACTGTTGTAGCAGATCCTGAAACCAACTCCTGCATCTACTTGGATACACAAACCCAAGTCTACCAGGTTGGCCACATGCTGAATCCACATTGACTTGCTATTGTATGATTCCAGAAACTCTGCCCTGATGAAGAGATCATCATTCAGTTCCTTACTAAGTCTGATAAAGTGATGAGGTGACTTTACACCCACCCTGGCTAGAGACAAAAGGTGGCAGGGGGCTCTGCCCATAGGCATTATCCTACACGCAACATTCAGTTTACCCAATAGTGATTGAAGATCTCTCAAGGTCACCTTTTTTGATTTCCTCGCACCGACTACCTCAGATTGCAGATCTGAAACCTTCTCCACTGGCAATCTACACTCCATTTCTAAAGTGTCAATCTCTATACCTAAGAAACTCAAAACTGTAACTGGCCCAACCGTTTTTTCCGCCGCCAAAGGAATGGCAAACTTTTTTGCCACACTCTCCATTGTGTGTAATAGAATAGAAAACTCCAAACTGTTCCCTGCACCAATGAACAAAAAATCATCCAAGTAGTGGATTCAAGCCTGTAAACCAGAAATGTCCTTTACTACCCATTCTAAAAATGTGTGAACGTCTCAAAGTATGTGCAAGAAAGAGAGCAACCCATGGGAAGGCAACGATCCACAAAAAACTCCCCACCCCAGAAACAACCTAACAAATGCAGGCTATCAGGGTGTACTGGAAGATGCCTAAATGCCGCTTCAAGGTCTGTCTTTGCCAAAAGTGCCCCCTTTACAAAGTGACGCACCCAATCCACGGCTGCGTCAAAGGAATTGTAAATGACCGAACATAAATTGGGATCTATTCCATCATTCACTAATGAACGTTTTGGAAATGATAGATGATGAATGAGCCTGAACTTGTTTGGCTCCTCCATCGGGACTACTCCAAGAGGCAAAACCCTCAAATTACCCAAGGGTGCCACTACAAAAGGCCCCGCCATCCTCCCCAGACTCACTTCTTTCCTAAGCTTCTCTTCCACTACTTCTGGAAACTGGTTTGCCGACTTCAGTTTTTTTCTGCAGGGTTTCAAAACACTATTGGTCGACGCGATTTAAAAAATGATCCTTAACAATGTGGCAGCCACCATATCCTGATATCTACTTAGAAATTGCTCCCTCTCTGTTAGCTGAACCGGCATCTCCCATTTTTTCAAAACTATCCCCACCTCTTGGATGACTACACCTAAAACACTTTGATGCCCATTGTGCCCCTCCACAGTTTGAGCATTCATGTTTAAATTTACATTTGCTCCCAAATTTGCATGTTCCATCATTGAAACTGAAACACAACCCTTTCTGTAGTGCCACAGAGTGGCCGGACTGTCCCGACCCCCCCATGCCCCTTGGAAGCGACTGACTACCTTGCCCAAACCTTGAAGGAGCAGTCACTCTCATCCACAAAGCAATGTCTTTGTGATCCCAGCGGATACTGGACCGTACCACTTTCGGTTGATGGAATTGCTCATCATATCTGAGCCAACCCAGCCCCCCCGTACACCCTATACGCTTCCCCTATGGTGTCCATATAAGATAACAGAGCTGAACAATTTTTCGGTGCTCTTTTTCCTATCACGCTAGCTAAAATTGCAAAAGCCTGAAGCCAGTTAGTGAATGTCCTAGGAATCAAGCAGTATCTCCTTTTCTCTTGCTCATCTTTTTTGGAATCATCACTTTTCAACCTGTTCAGATTAAAATGCTCCAACGGCAGTGAGGAAAATATGTCGACATATTCCCCTTTCCAAATCCTTTCCTTCACCTCCTTTTTCAAATGTGTTCCCAATGGCCCTTCAAAACACATATATACTTTGCCTTTTGCGGCATCATCTAATCTTGCTGCCTCGTCCTATTCATTATCTTTTTCTTTCTCCTGGTCTGTTCCCAGCACTTGTATGGATGCCCCATCCCCTGATCCTGCAGCTGCAGCAGGAATGACCACAGGTATTTGAAGTTGACTTTTGTTCAACATTCCCCCATTGTTCCCCATCACTGCGCTACCCCTCTCCTCCTGAACTCCCATACCCGCAGGTGCTCCCACATTTAAATTTCCAAGCCAAGCTGCTATCGGCAATGAACCACCCTGAATTCCCCCAGACCCCATTAACACCGCAATATCCCTTAAACCATTTAGTAAGATTCCTAACCCCTTGCCAATACCCCCAGTGATACCTCCCTGACCAAATGACCCAGTAGCGGATAGTGAAGGAATATAGTTAAAAAGCTGAGATGCCTCACTTAGCTGCCTGAATGCTGTGATCCCAGCAGAAGTGTGTCCTGCATCCTGAAGAACGTTCATCCGCCCAGCCATTCTAGATGATATATTCAATGTCTTGGCTGCCGGTGCACCCCGGTCCTTCCCAGGGCTAGCCGCCTGCTGCCCGTGTTGACCCTGGCTGGTAGTTAGATTTAACTCTGGGCTTATAGGTTGCCCTTGGCAAGCGTCCTTAATCCCCACCATATTTTGTAGGCCAGGCCCAGAGAAAAACTGGCCGTGTAAGGGGACCTGCATTGATACTGTGTGCTTCTGTGTCATTGTGGTTGGAGCTTGCTGATTCTGGCAACAGCTAGGTGGCGCCAGATTCAATGTTTCCACTGGCCCAGCAGAAAGCTGGCCATGCAGCAGGGGCTGCATAGCTCTTGCGGCCGAGGGAGCCCCGTGGTGGGTGGGACCAGCTGTTCGCTGTTTCTGCCTCGCTGAGGAGCTTGCCAGCCGGACCCCCCGTCTCCTCACCTGTCGATGCTCTCGAAGATGAGCCTCTCCTCCTCCGGTAAGGATGGCCGCCTGAACTGGTCCGGTATCCTGACGATCAGGGGGAGAAGTGGGCGGAGAGGCCACACCACGCTGCAGGCCCCACCGGGAGGAATCTTCCCAGATCATGAGCGATGGACCACAGGGGAACAGGCCGTGCTCCGATCCAGAGGGTCCATGGAGGGACTCCTGATATGGCGCTGGCCTCTCGGGGTATACTCAGGGCTCAGGCGCACTGGAGGCCTGGTCCTCCACAGCCGGCGCCCTGCCTGCGCTGGGGGGCAGCGTTAGCCCCTTGGAGCAAACCCTGAATTGAGGTCTGCAGCCATTGTTCACCCCGAGATCAAGCAGCCGTCCTAAGCTGCTGAATCAGAGCGTCCACCGAATCCTTAATTGAGGGCAGATTTAGGGAAAAGTTTTAGCGATGTAGATCTATTCAGGATTGGTGTCCGTTTCTAATAGTGGCCAGCAAGCACCTCCTCTTACATCTCCCTCCTCCCCCCTGCTTGCCCCACAGCCATCCTTCATTACCCATTAACCCTTTATATGCCTTTACTCATACATGTACCTTTATTACCACCCTAAACCTGTCATGCCGGCCTCCCCTCAGGCTAGGGGCCCAGTACGGCCTCTTCTAAACCAAAGATAAAATAGATTTTACAGGAAAAAAATGTTAGGAACCATTCTTTCCTGTATAATGATTTGGATTTAAGGAAAAATTAAAAAGAGAAAAAAAAATGCCTCCCCCACCCCTTAATAGCCGGGCCATCTCTCACCATTGCCTATGACTACAGTAGATGACATAGTAGTGGGGGAAATAAAACCACACCCACCGGTGGTCACAGGTGAATATAATTTTAACATTTTACTACCTTCTCTGGGCATGTGGTGTGTGAGACATGGTAAGACACATCCTGTTTAATTTATGAACGAGGTACTCTGAAACTCGCAAAGCCTATGTGGACAATGCAAAAACTGCCAAAAATTAGAAGAAAGGAGGACTCTGATACTCCCTGTATTAGACATAAAGGAGGGTCTCATACATATTCTGTTAAAATTGTTAGGTAGTGAGACTCCTAGACTCATAAAGCCTATGCAAAAAGTGCAAGAGCTGCCAAAAATTAGGAAGGACTGCAATACACCCTAGAAAAAAAAACATTTTAAACGAATGCCACATGATGACACTGTAAAAATTTGGAGGGAGTTCCGCATGATGACCCTTTAAAAATTTGGAAGGAGGGCTGCATGATGACCCTATAAAGATTTTGACTGAGGGCTGCCTGATGATCTTACATTTGAATTGGCTTTAAGTTTTGCTGCTTTCATCTGGTAGGGCTGAGAAGTCTGTGCCATTGCACGTCTTGTAAATTTAGAGTGAGGGCTGCCGGATGACCGTGTAAAAATTTAGAGTAAGGGCCGGAATGATGACCCTATAAAAATTTTGAGTGAGAGCCGCCTCATGACCCTGTTGATATGGAGGAGGAGGAGGGGGAGGAAGAGGACAAGCAAAAGAAGAAACCATGAACCGTGTACCATTTTTTGGGTGGTAAGTGGCGCATGGGAGTACACCAGAAAAAAAGGAACACTTGAATTGGCGTTATGTTCCACTGCTGTCATATGGTGGAGTTGAGAAATCTGGACCAATCCAGCCCTTGTTCATTTTGATAAGAGTCAGCTGTGGTAGGACGACTCGCTCTGCCTCTTCCGGAAGTAGACTCAGGAACCCGGGTTTCTTTGCAGGCTTTATGAATAGCATAAAGCTCTGCACTCCAGCAAAATAATCACAGCCTTACTTGACAAAACAACAAAACAAAAGATAAACTGTAGCACAGTTCATATATGTGTGTGCAGTTCGCTCACACAGGTTAAGTCCATCCTTCAGCTCCCTCCTGGGCTATGGCTGTTCAGTCTGAAGACCTTGCCTCTCCAGACAACACAGAGAAAATAAAACAGGACTGAACATTTATGTTGCTCAGTCACACCCGGAGGTGGAGGTATGGGGAATGATGTCCCTCCCATCACTATGTCATTTCCCTAAAACCATGCCCTTTAAGTGAGTTAACCCACCAGCATATAACATGCTGGCAGAAAGTCCATTGGTTTCAGTTCACACAGGCTAGCAACCTGTGCGACACATACCTCCCCTCATAAATCATACCAGTGACTCTGTTACACAGCCTATCAGCATTTTCAGTTGACAGGTGGATGCACCTATCAGTTATTATGCCCCTGGTGACAGTAAAAACACGTTCTGATAAAACACTAGAAGCACAGTAAGCCAGCACCCCCAAGGCATAGAGGGACAGTTCATGCCACATGTCCAACTTGGATACCCAATAGTTGTACGACATAGAGGAACCACGGAGGACACTGGTACGGTCAGCTGGGTACTCCTTTACCATCTTCAAAAACTTTTCCCTCAACACTGCCCTGAACATCAGGGCCTGGGTGCTGGGAGGGTCTAATGATTCTGTACCAGACCTTTGTTTTTTTTCCTGCCTCTGTGGGACCTGGGTGATCTATGAATTCGGCCACCAGTGTTGTCAGATGGGATTTTTTTACTAATTGTTCAAATAGGGCCCTCTGGCATTGCACCATTTTACTAGCCCTCTTTGCCGCAGGAAGGAGGGATGAAAAGTTCTCATTGTAATGTGGGTTGAGAAGGGTGAACAACCAGTAATCAGTGTTGGCTAAAATGCATATAAAGTGAGTGTCACGGGAAAGGCAGCAAGACATAACGTGAGCCATGTGTGCCAGACTCAGAGTAAGCAAGATTTCCCTGTTCTCACCAGAAGGAAGACTCTCCATCTCTTCCTCCTCCCTCTCCTCCTCCTCTTCAGCCCATTCATGCTGAACAGATGGGATGAAGATGGAGTGGGTAGTTCCCTCTGTAGTATAGGCAACCATCTCCTGTTTCTCCTCATTATCACCCAATCCACGCTGCGAAGATGAGATGAGGCTGGGCTGGGTAGCATCACCCTGTGTACTTTCTTCCTCCATGTCCACCTGGTCCACATGCAAAGCTTCATCATCAATTGTGAGCTGCAAGTGTTTCAGTAGAGACCGAAGCAGTATGGTTACGCTGATTATGGCATCATCCCATCATCTTTATTGAATCCTCAAGGTTCACCTAGTGTGCCGTCAGGGATATGTGGCATTCCTGACCACAAGCACTTGTCCCCGTGTCGGTCATTCAGTGGACCTTCCCACTAGCTGCATTGTTCAGGACACAGGTGAGGTTATTGGACTCATGCTGGTATAAGGCAGCACATTGGGGAAAATAGTGACAGATGGGGACTGAGTACTGAGGGACGGACTTTGAAATGGTTGCAGAAACCCTCAGTGTCCACAAGCCTAAACGGCGACATTTACAGGGCAAGCAGTCTGGAAATGTACCCATTTGGTGTTTGGACCATTTGGTGTTTGGCTGTGTATTTATGCTTGTGTTCCAAGACCTGTGGTAGGGACAATTGAATGCTGCGCTCTGACAAGGAATTGGACGTGGTTGCTGATGGTGCTGTCCCGCAAGGTGAAGGAAAGACTTAGTGCAACACAAAGGGAAGAGGGAAAGGGAGCCCAGAGTGGAGACCTCCTAGGTAGATCTAGTGTCACCCTGTCTCCACTAATGTCCCTATATTAGTTCTTCACAAATCGCCGCACGTGTACCTCACCCTGTCCTTCCCTGGCATTTAGGCTCAGGCTAGGGAGGAAAGGAAATGAGCACTAGTTGATCCCCACTGAACACTAAAGACAACAAGGGGGGGACAAACAAGGGAAAATCGATTAGCCTTAGTCGACTCCAGACAAATGCGCACACGTCCTCTAACACCAGAGAGCAAGAAGTACTGCACTTGCAAAAGCCTTCACAAGGAGTAATGAATATCGCTGGCACCTCCCTCTGGAACACAGCAGGTATTTATACACCCAGACCAGGGTGTTAATTAGCCAGAGGAAGGTAGCCGCTGGGTCCTAGAGATACAGTTTCTAAGAAGTTGTCTGTAATGTCAAACAAAGGGATCTCCTGCAACCAACTGTATGGTGACTGTCTGTCACTTCTGACACATCCGTGACAGGCGCTTATGAATGTGCAATGACAGGTGCAGGGTGGGAGGCATCCGTGCCTGCATAATGGACAATGATTTGGCATGCACATAGCACAGAGGAAGAGGCAGTCGTGTCAACTGCAGACACTGATTGTGGACTCAGGTATTCGGCCCACTTTGTTGGGTGCTTTGATATGTGCCTGAGCATGCTGATTGTGGTCAGGCTGGTAGTCGTTAAGCACCTGCTTTTTTTATGGCACAGGTTGAAAATGAACATTTATTTATCGTCCTCACTTTCTTTAAAAAAGCGCCAGACTGGGGAACACCTAACCCTTGGCCTGGGAACTTGACGAGTGTGGGTGCTCTGCAGAACAGTTGCCTGCCTTCTCTCTCTGGCCACCCCACTACCTCTTCCTGCCTGTTGCGGTGCTGCAGATCCTTCCCCCTCAGAGCTGCTGGCCTCGCTCTGCATGTCGCCTCTCCAGGTAGGGTTAGTTACTTCATCGTCCACCACTTCGTCTTCCACTTCTGCACTCTGATGCTCTTGACTTGCTTACTTAACAATATCACTTGTTGGCAACTGTGTATCATCATCATTTAGCTCTTCATACACTAATTCCCATTCCCCATCATTGTCTTCTTTTGACCATGGCTGCTCAAATATTTGGGCATCACTACATATAAGCTCCTCATTGTCCCTCTTGAAATGTGCAGGGCGAGAGACCATAATCAATAAATGGAAATGTAAAGAGCTCCTCAGAGTGTCTGAGTGTGAGATCATTTGTCTCTTGGTAGTTGCCATGGTGGGAGGAAGAAGGAACAGGGTGAGAATTGTGTGGTCTAGACTCTTGACTAGTGAGACTAGACCATGTAGAAGACAGGCTGGTGCTGGGAAACATACTGGAAACATCTGCCATCCAACTGACCACCTGTTCACACTGTTATGGCTTTAAGAGTGGTGTCACACGTTCCCCCTGCAAACTGGGACAGGAAGCTAGGTCTTGTGGATGAGTGTGTTTGTTGGGCTCCTGCAGCAAGCTCAGTTTCACCTGGCCAAAAGCCTCAGCCTCTGCATGCACCATCAGTAGCACATCCACTTACCACACACCTTGCGCATTTTAAATTAGGTTTAGCCCTGAGAAGGACTATTGTTTTAACGGTGCAGCAGCATTAGCAGCAGCAGCAGTAGACAAGTACTGTAATAGCAATTTTAAACCCTGCCTAGATGCCTCTAATCTTAAATTTCCCCTCCACTGAATGCAGGTACCAGCAGTTTTACTACACAAGGGAAAATATTTAGCCCTGACAAAGACTGTTGTTTTAATGGTGCAGCAGTAGACAAGTACGGCAAGAGTAATATTATTAAAACCTTAATATATCCCTGCTCTAAACTATTCTCTCCCTCCTATAACAACTCTCCTTGAACTGCTTCCTGATCACACTGTGCCTAGCTTATCTAAGACCACATGACGCGAGACGGCCGGCCAATCACAGTAATGCTAGTGATTGGCTACTGCATTATCGTGTGTGGCGGGCAATCCAGCATCCTCATTTGCTGTCCAACAGGCACCAAACATGCGGGATGGGACTCAAGCATGGCGCTCAAGCATCCGTGATCCTTGATCGATTACCGAGGGTGCCAGAGTACCAGAATGCGCGATTGAGTATTGAGCAGTGGCGAGCATGCTCATCATTAATATTTGGTATTGTTGTATCTGTAAAAGTCCAATATATCAAAATATAAAATTATGTAAACTCTATGTACAACACAAAAAAAAACTGAAACGCCAGAATTGCCATTTTCCAGTCGCTGCACTTTCCCAGTAAAAAGTTTTCAACATGTTGCATGTATCCCAAAATGGTATCAATAAAATTATAGTCAGTTGTGCAAAAAAACAAGCCCTCAAATAGGTCCATGGACGAGAGAATATGAAACGCGTCATTCAAAGCTACAACTCATCTGCCACAAAGCAATCCCTCATATGGCTACAATAATGATATGGAGGTTAAAGGGGAAGGGGGAAAATATATAAAAACAAAAAAAAGTTCCCAGGTCATAAAAGAGTTAATTAATGATTGGGAAAGTTTAACAAAAATATTTTTTTCTATTTTTTGTTGAACAGCCTTAGGGTATGTGCACACAACAATATTTAGAAATGAGCAAACACAGCAAGTTTTTTAAGAGGAAGAAGCTTCAGGATATGCTGGTGTCTTTTGTCCGTAAGCAATGTTTTTGGCATGTATTTGGCCATTTTTACAACATCTTTGTAAGCTTCTGGCTTTTTTTTTTTGAGCTTGTAATGAATAAACTAGTTAGCGACTTCTAATCAGAAGGTGGCTGAAAAATTGTCAGGTCACTTCAATGAAGTGGTTAAAAGACGCTGAAGAGAAAATATGCACAGCAAGTTGTTTTGAAATATAAATGCATATTTCATTATTTTTTGCATTGATATACTCCGCTTTCATACAGCTTTTTTTTACATAATGTGCCCACCTGACAAGTACGTTGTTTGCACAAACCCTTTCAGTACTGGTAAATGTGGCATTTGCCTGATATTCCAAGTTTCTAAGATATTAAAGTAATTTTCACTTGGGGATCTTGCAGTCAGAAAAGAACTAAGCATGTCCAAGCTTGCTACTTGATGTATTTAACATTTTAAAGAAACTGCTCTATGTAAAAGTTTCTTGTCCCTGCAAAAATCATTCCCCTCGTCAACTCCTGATCCAGCTGATCTGCTCCTCCCCCCTATCCTGGACTTTTGCAGTTACTCATGACTCATACAGGGAAAATTGACCCCCTGTTTCTACACAGAGCTTAGAAGGTTGACAGTTAGTTGACAGGCGAATGCGCCTATCGGTTATAATTCCACCGGCGGCACTAAAAATCCGCTATGACAAAACGCTAGCGGCAACGTAGACCAGGACCTCCAAGGTGTAGAGGGCCAGTTCATGCCACGTTTCCAGCATGGATACCCAATAATTATAAGGCACAGAGGAATCATGGAGGACGTTGGTGCGGTCGGCAAGGTACTCCCTCACCATCTTCTGAAACTTTGCACTCCTTGTGAGAGTATCCCCCGCCTCAGGGCCTGTGCGATGGGAGGGTCTGAGCAAACTGTCCCAGAACTTTGACAGTGTTCCCCTGCCTCTGATGGATTGGAGTTGTGTCTCCCTTGCCTGTATTCCTTGGTTGTCCAACGAACTGTGACCTCTGCCGCCAGCGTTTTCAGATGGGAATTTTTTTAAATAATTCCGCAACAAGGGCCTTCTCGTACTGCCCCATTTTATTAGACCTGTCCTGCAAAGGAATAAGACACAAAGTTCTCCCTATATCGGGGGTCTAGAAGCATCACCAACCAATAATGACTGTCACCCAAAATTTGGACAACGCGACGGTCATGGGAAAGGCAGGGTAACAAACTCATGCATTCTCTTTGAGAGCAGAGAGCATTTCAGAAGACAGAGAAGCGGGATGGTGATGCTAATTATGGCGTCATCACTGCTCACCATCTTGTTGGAGTCCTCAAAGTTTTGGAGGATGGTACAGATGTCTGACATCCATGTCCACTCCTGAGGTTTTATGTGTGGAGTCTGACCTGAAGACCAACGGCCTTGTTGATGCTGGTAGTCAACAACTGCCCTCTTCTGCTCACAAATCCTTCCCAACATCTGCAATGTAGAGTTACAACGCGTGGGGACTAGAGATGAGCGTTGTTCTACTCGAACTGTTCGCCAATCTCAAATTCGAGCTGTTTTGGGCGGTGTTCGAGCCGGTCGGCGAACACGAACAATTTGAGAAAAATTCGGCTGTTCGAGGTTATGTTCGATAACTGTTCGTGCACCAAAATCATAACTGGATTTTTTCTCAGTAATGATGAAAATTAATGTTAATACGCAGTTTGAGTGTACAGCGGGGCGGGGGGAGGGGCAGGGGATGGATCTCTGCAGGAACAATGAAGATCTCCATTTTTTTTTCTCTTTCCCGCATTTGCAGTGGGGAGGTGCAATCTGTCAGCCTATCAGCAGCGCACACACGGAGCGAAGTGCTTTTTTTCACACAAGCAAGGGCATGTGTGATTGGCAGTGTATGTCATATGTCCTTGCCCTATAAGACCAAGCCATTTTCCCCGTCGCCACCATTTTCTCACTGCTGCAGCTGCGTGTTAGACGGCACCGCTGTTGCTGTGTGCGCTATACCTTGTTAATTTCAAGCCAATTTTCGCACAAATATACAGATAGCTTGGGAGTAGGGAATAGTTGTGATTGCAGTCCTTTTAAGGACTAGGTTACAGCATTTCCTACGACTTTTATCAGGCAGGTCTGTGCTCTTAAATAGATAGATTGTGGGAGTAAAGACTAATTGTAATTGGAGTCCTTTTCAGGACTAGGTTACATCAGTTCCTATCAGTTTTTGCCAGGCAGGTCTGTGCCAGTGCTGTGCAAGTTTTTTTCACAGCATTTGGCTGAATCTAGTAAAGCTAATCCTTTTTGGCCTATTGCAGAGTGTGTTAGTCAGTGGAGTAGCCTATCTGTGTTGCAAGATATACCACCTGTGTATAGAATACCAATTTTTTTACTGCACCTAGTGAAGTAAAATCTTTTGGGCATAGCATCATTCTATTAGTCCATCTATACTGACCTCCATCAGGTTGCAAACTGAATATAATTTTTTTCTGCATCTAGCTCTGAAAAAATATTTGGGCTTCTAGCGGTGTGTGGGACTAGGTCTATTAGTCCATCTATACTGACCTCCATCAGGTTGCAAATTAAAAATAATTTTTTTCTGCATCTAGCTCTGAAAAAATATTTGGGCTTCTAGCAGTGTGTGGGACTTGGTCTATTAGTCCATCTATACTGACCTCCATCAGGTTGCAAATTGAATTTAATTTTTTTCTTCATTTATCTCTGAAAAAATATTTGGGCTTCTAGCAGCGTGTGGGACTTGTTCTATTAGTCCATCTATACTGACCTCCATCAGGTTGCAAATTAAAAATAATTTTTTTCTGCATCTAGCTCTGAAAAAATATTTGGGCTTCTAGCAGTGTGTGGGACTTGGTCTATTAGTCCATCTATACTGACCTCCATCAGGTTGCAAATTAAAAATAATTTTTTTCTGCATCTAGCTCTGAAAAAATATTTGGGCTTCTAGCAGTGTGTGGGACTTGGTCTATTAGTCCATCTATACTGACCTCCATCAGGTTGCAAATTAAAAATAATTTTTTTCTGCATCTAGCTCTGAAAAAATATTTGGGCTTCTAGCAGTGTGTGGGACTTGGTCTATTAGTCCATCTATACTGACCTCCATCAGGTTGCAAATTAAAAATAATTTTTTTCTTCATTTATCTCTGAAAAAATATTTGGGCTTCTAGCAGCGTGTGGGACTTGTTCTATTAGTCCATCTATACTGACCTCCATCAGGTTGCAAATTAAAAATAATTTTTTTCTGCATCTAGCTCTGAAAAAATATTTGGGCTTCTAGCAGTGTGTGGGACTTGGTCTATTAGTCCATCTATACTGACCTCCATCAGGTTGCAAATTAAAAATAATTTTTTTCTGCATCTAGCTCTGAAAAAATATTTGGGCTTCTAGCAGTGTGTGGGACTTGGTCTATTAGTCCATCTATACTGACCTCCATCAGGTTGCAAATTGAATAAAAAAATTTTCTGCATCTAGCTCTGAAAAAATATTTGGGCTTCTAGCGGTGTGTGGGACTTGGTCTATTAGTCCATCTATACTGACCTCCATCAGGTTGCACATTAAAAATAATTTTTTTCTGCATCTAGCTCTGAAAAAATATTTGGGCTTCTAGCATTGTGTGGGACTTGGTCTATTAGTCCATCTATACTGACCTCCATCAGGTTGCAAATTAAAAATAATTTTTTTCTTCATTTAGCTCTGAAAAAATATTTGGGCTTCTAGCAGTGTGTGGGACTTGTTCTATTAGTCCTTCTATACTGACGTCCAGCAGGTTGCAAATTGAATATAATTTTTTTCTGCATCTAGCTCTGAAAAAATATTTGGGCTTCTAGCGGTGTGTGGGACTTGGTCTATTAGTCCATCTATACTGACCTCCATCAGGTTGCAAATTAAAAATAATTTTTTTCTGCATCTAGCTCTGAAAAAATATTTGGGCTTCTAGCAGTGTGTGGGACTTGGTCTATTAGTCCATCTATACTGACCTCCATCAGGTTGCAAATTGAATAAAAAAAATTTCTGCATCTAGCTCTGAAAAAATATTTGGGCTTCTAGCGGTGTGTGGGACTTGGTCTATTAGTCCATCTATACTGACCTCCATCAGGTTGCAAATTAAAAATAATTTTTTTCTGCATCTAGCTCTGAAAAAATATTTGGGCTTCTAGCAGTGTGTGGGACTTGGTCTATTAGTCCATCT
The DNA here is from genome assembly GCF_046119375.1 of Phyllobates terribilis. Lineage (NCBI taxonomy): Eukaryota > Metazoa > Chordata > Amphibia > Anura > Dendrobatidae > Phyllobates > Phyllobates terribilis. Next base: position 325,941,950 of record NW_027362763.1, on the reverse strand, counting down.
ATACTGACCTCCATCAGGTTGCAAATTAAAAATAATTTTTTCTGCATCTAGCTCTGAAAAAATATTTGGGCTTCTAGCAGTGTGTGGGACTTGGTCTATTAGTCCATCTATACTGACCTCCATCAGGTTGCAAATTAAAAATAATTTTTTTCTGCATCTAGCTCTGAAAAAATATTTGGGCTTCTAGCAGTGTGTGGGACTTGGTCTATTAGTCCATCTATACTGACCTCCATCAGGTTGCAAATTAAAAATAATTTTTTTCTGCATCTAACCCAGCCAATAGTTTTGGCCTAATACCACAGTTTGGCCACTCAGCTCTGCTCGGTTACCATCCATTGTATTTTGTGCAAACAACTCCAGAGTTGTGAATTAGTTAACCACCAAAATGAGTGGAAAAAGGCCTGCTGCTGGTGGAAAGGGGAATAGGCGTGTTGGGAAGGGGAAAAAAGGTTGTGTCCGTGGGGTAGGTGCAGAAGAAAGACCATCTTCCAGCCAAACTAAAATGTCTACTTCTTTTAGCGGACAATGTGATAAGATCCCTTTCTTACGGCCACGCCAATCGCTACAAATTCCAGATGAGGCACAAAAACAGCAGGTGCTTCAACGGATATCAAGTGCTCCTTTAAGTGGGCTCTCCTCCACATCAACTTCAACATCACAAATACTCCAGTCCTCAAAGGTGTCACCCAAATCGCACTTGCTTCCTCACAGCTCCCAAATCTCCAGCTGCCCGTCTGAGTATGAGGTAGAACAGATGGTTGAGTCTGCAGAGCTGTTTACTCATACTATAGCCTGGGAATCAGAGGTCGACTCCAGCGCTTCTGTGAATCCAGACGAGGAAATGATCTGCACTGATGCCCAGAATCTTTATGAGTCGGATCCAGGACCAGACGCAGAAGGTTCTGACCATAATGTAGACCCTCATTCCCAAACTGTAACTCCTGTTGGTGGAGACAATGAGGAAGACGATGATAAGACTCAAATACCTGATTGGAGCGACAACTTTAGTTTTTTGTCAGGGCAGGAACAGGTTGGCTCTGAGGACGACGGGTGTGATAACGCACAGGGTGATGATGATGAGGTCGGAGATCCCACTTACTGTCAACCCACAGTCAGCCAAGAGATGAGGTCAGCAGAGGAGGTGGAGGAAGATGCTAGTGACGACGAGGTCAGGTTGCGCCTTCCTGGACAGAGACGTAGTACTGGAAGCACGTCAACAACTGCATCCTCAAACACAACTCTGCCTCTCACCACAAGTCGTGGTGGCTCTTCAGGTCGCATGGGTGCTAAGCCTTGCATAGCCTGGGCATTTTTTCAGATCGATAAAGATGACCCAACTCGTGTTATCTGTAACATTTGTCAGCAAAAGCTAAGTAGAGGCCAAAAAATACATAGTTTGAGTACTTCATGCATGAACCGGCACATGGACATGAAGAATAAGTTGCAGTGGGAAGCTCAGTGTGCTACAATGCGGTCTAGCCGGCCGGGCCAACCACCGTCTGCCATATCTTGTGCATCCGCGGCCTCTTCATCCTCTGTGACTGGGGGGACAGCAGTCACACCTGTTTTGGGGCGCAGACCTGCCACCTCTTTACCCGCAACAGCCAGCGTGATTGGCAGGTCATTATTTTTTTTGGAGGTGGTAACACCAGCTGGTCTTGAGCGCTGTCCGACATCGATAGCACCACCTTTGGATCAAGGCAACCTAACATGTCCGCCTGCATCTTCCTCACAGACCGGCAGTTTGCCGGGGACACCCTTATCAACCCCGTCTAAGCACAATAGCCAGCCCTCGGTCCCTCAGATGTGGACAAGTAAAAGACCATTTCCTCCTAGCCATGAGAAAGCTAAGAGGTTGAATTTCACCATCTGCAAGCTCTTGGCTACAGAAATGCTGCCTTTCCGCCTGGTGGACACAGAGGATTTTCGAGACCTTATGTCCGTCGCAGTGCCCCAGTACCAGATGCCCAGTCGGCACTACTTCTCAAAGAAAGGTGTGCCTGCGCTCCACCAGCATGTCGCACACAACATCACCGCTTCTTTGAGAAACTCTGTGTGTGACAGGGTGCATTTCACCACAGACACTTGGACGAGTAGGCATGGACAGGGGCGTTACATGTCGCTGACTGGGCACTGGGTAACTATGGTGACAGCAGGACAAGGGGCTGCTGTCCAAGTCTTGCCGTCCCCACGAGTTGTGCGTCAATCCTCTTTATGTCATTTTTCCTCCACTGCTTCTGCCTCCTCAACCTCCTCTCGGTCTTCCACCTGCACCCAAAGCCTGTCTGGTCATGCCACAAGCTTTCTAACTGCGCAGAAGGGATCCTGCACACCTCCTTACTATGCTGGCAGTAGGGCTCAACGTCATCAGGCGGTTTTTACATTGAAATGTCTGGGAAATGTGAGTCACACAGCTGAGGAGTTGTGGTCAGCTCTGGAGAACCAATTTCATGAATGGTTGTCTCCACTGGACCTGAAACCAGGGAAGGCCGTGTGCGACAATGCTGCAAACCTGGGTGCGGCCCTTCGCCGGGGCAATGTCACACACGTGCCTTGTATGGCTCACGTGTTGAACCTGGTTGTCCAGCAATTTTTAGCCCACTATCCCAGACTAGATGGCCTTCTGCAGAGGGCACGGTCGCTGTGTGCTCACTTCCGCCGTTCGCATCCCGCAGCTCAGCGACTTACATCTCTACAGAAGTCGTTGGGCCTGCCACTTCACCGGCTAAAATGCGATGTGCCTACCCGGTGGAATTCAACTCTGCACATGTTGCAGCGACTGTGGCAGCACCGACAAGCCCTGGTGCAATACGTTCTGACGTATAGCCTGGGCCAACGAGATTCAGAGGTGGGGCAAATTACGCTGGAGGAGTGGTCTCAGATCAGGGACCTATGCACCCTTCTGCACAGTTTTGAAATGGCGACGAAGATGTTTATTGCTGACGATGCCATTATCAGCATGACTATTCCGGTGATTTACATGCTGGAGCACATGTTAAACAGAATTCGGAGTCAGGTGGTGGCACAAGAGGAGGTGGAGGAAGTAGAGGAGGAGGAGTTGTATGCGGAAGGGCTAACATCTGCAAGGTCCAGACGGTCGGCAGCACCAAGGCGGCAGGCATGTGAGGGTGGGGGAGATGGTTTAACCAGGGCGCATGGTAGCAGCCAAACTAGTGAGGAAGGTGCAGGAGCCCAGGAAGAAGTGGAGGACGAACTGATGGAAGACTCATCAGATGAGGGAGACCTTGATCACATTTCTGTTGTGCGAGGTTGGGGGGAGAGGACAGAGGAAGGAAGCATGATTGTTACCTCGCCACCAACACAACAGGGACTTGGTGCTCCTGGATGCGCAACACACATGAGTGCCTTCTTGCTGCACTACCTGCAACATGACCCTCGAATTGTGAGAATTAGAAATAATCCTGACTACTGGGTTGCCACACTGTTAGATCCCCGGTACAAAAGTAAATTTGCAGAAATTATTCCTGCCATAGAAAGGGATGCACGCATGCAGGAGTATCAGCAGAGACTGTTGCAGAATCTTACATGTGCTTTTCCACAAAATACCAGTGGTGCACGTAGTGAATCTCACAGTTCCAACTTGCCAACCGTGGGACCGTCAAGTGTTCAGCACTCAAACCGTAACAGAACCACAGTATCTGCTGGTAACATCAATTTTGCGGAATCATTTCACCACTTTTTTAGCCCATCCTTTGCAAGGCCACAGGAGACAAGAAGTCTGACACATAGTCAACGCCTAGAGACGATGGTACAGGAGTATCTCCAAGTAAACATTGAAGCCACGACTGTGTCACTGGACCCTTGCTCTTTTTGGGCTTCCAATCTGGATAAATGGCCGGAGCTAGCCACTTACGCCTTGGAGATCTTGTCATGCCCCGCAGCCAGCGTTCTGTCTGAACGTGTGTTCAGCGCTGCTGGTGGTGTGCTGACAGATAAGCGCACGCGGCTCTCCACTGATAATGTAGACAGACTCACGTTCATAAAGATGAACAAATCATGGATCCGAAACGACTTTTCTACCCCTGTGTCATCCTGGGGAGAGTAAAAGCTTGATGATTGGTTAAAATCACCCTACCAACCGTTTTAAGCTTTCAAATTACTAATCATGTTTATCTGTATCTTGACTGGAAAATAATTTGGGCTTTGTAGCAGTGTGCAGCACTGATCCTATTAGGCCATCTATAATAAGCTTCACCAGATTTAAAATTAAAAATAATTTTTAGCTGCATCTAGCCCGGAAAATAATTTTGGGGCTCCGAGATGCGCAAGACACATAAGTGCCTTCTTGCTGCACTACCTGCAGCATGACCCTCATATTGTCAGAATTCGAAGTAATCATGACTACTGGGTTGCCACACTCTTAGATCCCCCAAACTTTTCGATCAACCTTTTCATTTTAATAAAGACCAAAAAAATGGTCATTTTTGAAATTATAAGCATTAGCAGGTTGTTAGAAACTGAAATCAAACAGTTTTCAACTCAAAACTTTATTCTAGGTGATGTTACATTTTCACATAGGACCCCTTGTTCGAAAGGAGCTTCTGAACTCTCTCGTCCATTGAATTTGTCAGGTTTTGGATGGTTTCTGCTTCAATTGTTTTGCATGAGGACAGAATACCCTCCCAGAGCTGTTGCTTAGATGTGAACTGCCTCCCGCCATCATAGACACTCCTTTTAATGATGCTCCAAAGGTTCTGAATGGGGTAGAGGTCAGGGGAGCATGGGGGTCACACCATAAGTTTGTCCCCTTTTATGCCCATATCAGCCAGAGATGCAGATGTTTTATGTGCAGCATGAGATGGTGCATTATCATGCAGAAAAATGATCTTGCTGTGAAATACACGGTTCTTCTTCTTGAACCATGGCAGGAAGTGCTGTTTGAGAAAATCCACATACATTATGGAGTTCATCTTTAGCGCCTTCAGGGATCCTAAAGGGGCCGACAATCTCTCTCCCCATGATTCCAGCCCAAAACATTACTCCACCTCCTCCTTGTTGGCGCTGTAGCCGTGTTTGCGTGGGGTGTCCATCAACCAGCCATCCTCCACTCCATTCATCTGGACCATCGAGCGCTGCACGGCACTCATCCGTGAACAAAACAGTTTTGAAATCAGTCTTCATGTAATGTTTGGCCCACTGGAGCCGTTTCTGCTTGTGTGAAGTGGATAGAGGAGGTTGACAGGATGGCGTATGCACAGCTGCAAACCTCTGAAGGACCCTGCATCTTGTTGTTCGGGGGACGTTGGAGGCACAAGCAGCTTCAAAAACTTGTCTGCTGCTATGACAAGGCTTTTTTGCCGCTGCTCTTTCAACCTGATGTAATTGCCTGTAGGAAAGAGTCCTCAATTTGCCCTTATCAGCACGCACACGTGTGTACTGTGAATCAGCTACATACTTCTTGATTGCCAAGACACTTCATCCTGATCATCGCACAATGTTGATTGTAGTCATGCCTTGACCTAAACACTCCACAATTTGTTGCTTCTCAGCAGCCGACATATCCTTTTTCTTTCCCATTTTGGCAGAAAATGTAGGCTGCTTAATAATGTGAGAGAGCTTTCTTAAGTAGTCTTGCCTTTCATTGGACACACCTGCCAAACTAATTAGCACAGGTGTCTTCAATTGCTTACAGTGATATAAAGAGCCCTGACACACATCACCATCAATGAGTTTAACTGACAAACAAACAAATTCTTCCCTTATCACTCCTAAACACTTTTTGCATAATAATTTGGAACGCGGTGTACATGTGCTTTTCCACAAAACACCAGTGGTTCACGTAGTGAATCTTACAGTTCTAACTTGCCAACCGTGGTCTGTATGGAATTGTTCAATAAAGGGCCCAAAATTAAGATAACATAGATGGGAGAGGTCTCTATGAATAGGAATTCCTAAGTATTTGATACCCTGTGAGGGCCAGGCAAAGGGAAAGTTGGACTGGATGGAATCCTATATGGATTTAGGGAGGGAGACATCGAGGGCCTCAGACTTCGCTGCATTGATTTTAAAATTTGACCATGTAACAAAGTGATCTATTTCAGCCATAACAGCAGGGATGGATATATGTGATTGAGTGATATATACTAGGACATCATCAGCAAATAGAGAGCACTTGTACTCGGTGCCTCCCACCTCAATCCACCTAATATTGGGGTTATGGCGAATTGATGAGAGCAGGTGCTCCGTCACTAGGATGTATAAGAGAGGGGACAGAGGACATCCCTGCCTTGTCCCATTGGTGATTGTGAAAGGTGATGAAAATGTTCTGACGCACCCCCTGGGTCTTGGGACACCCGGAGCCGGACCCTTTTTGGTGGATGCTGGTGGTTGTAGTCTTCGTGGCGGCGATCCGGTTCCGTGGCTCAGGGCGGTCAAACCAGTGGCGGAACTATTTATGTGGTTTTGATGTTTAAATGTCCGACTACGCCACCCGTGGATTGCGGTCAGAGTGAACCGCCGCTACAGGGCAGACCGCTAAGGCTGGTGTTGTGGGTGCAGCAGAGCGTAGCATAACTCCCCACGGGAGGAGTATAGCCTCAGGGCAGTGTATGCGGAGGATGGGGGTGATGGTGTAGGGCAGCAGCAGTAACGACACGGAGTCAGTGATGCAGTTCAGGGCCTTTACTCACAGTTCTTATTATCCAGACCACGTCTGCAGGTAACGGCTGCCCACGTCGTACTGTGCTCACCAGGTGAGGGGCTCAGACAACTCCCAGATAACTTTGGAGCGCTTCACAGGACCCCCTTTGTGTGTCCTTTGTCTGGCCTTTCTTACCAACACTTCTGTCCGGCTGCCTCGGGCCTCCTCTTGGTAAACTTGGCGCCAGTTTCCCTGACCCTATGTGGTGCCTTCCTAGCGGGTGGAGCAAGGGGCTGCGCCACATAAAATGTCAGAGCCTCCGGTTTCTAGCTGAGGGTCGTTTCCTGCCTCCACTAGTTCGGGGACCGGTCTCCCCCTTTGGCCTGACCCCTCCACGCAGGTGGATTCGGGCGTGCGGTGGCGACTCGCCCGTCCGCACCCCTGGGATCCCTTCATTCCTCGTTCCTGGAGCCTTCTCCGCTCCTCTTCCTTCCTTCTCCCTCTTCCAGGCCTGGGCCTCTGTTACTAGGCCCGCCTCCGGAGCAGAGCTCATGCAGAGCCCCTGCTCCCTGCCACTTCTGCTCAGACTTCTCTGCACTGAACTAAGATGGTGCCCACCTTTTATACTCCCTTCTCAATGCACCCAGGAACTGCTTCCTCCCTGCTCCTGCACTGCAGGGTTCCCCTTCCTCAGTGTTCCCTCCCCCCACTCCAGCCAGGGACAGGGACTGTCGTGCCCATCTCAGGGGCATATTGGTCGCCCTGCCCCACGGCAATGTGGTGTAATGCATGCAGGTGTCGGGTCCTGATCCACACTCCATCCTTATCTGAGAGTGAGATATCACACCTCTGGGTGAGGTGCAATACGTCTGTAGCAACCGAGCCCTCGGTGCTACACTTCCATTTATCTTCAGCCTAGGTGACGTATTGTGATACAGGGCCGTGATTTTGGCTATAAAAGGGTCCCCTAGACCCCTACCCCAAGCTTTTTAAGAGAATCATATATGGCGTGCCAGGAGACTCTATGGAATGCTTTCTCAGCATCCAACGAGAGTATCTACTTACAAATTTTTAACTGCATCTAGCCCAGGAAATACTTTGTGCCTAGTAGCAGTGTCTGCTAGTCAGCGGATTATCCCGGCTGTTAAGCAAGCTACACCACCTGTAGTTTGGACACTTAATTTTTTCAAAGGAAATGCTTCGGGACCACGGGATACTTAGTGAAGAGCATCAGGAGGCACCCCAAGGCATAGGCGCTGGGACTGGCACTAGGATGCCTTGCGGTGGACAGCCGAGCTCGATCCTTATAAAAGCTTTTTAACTGCAGCAGCTTTAGTGGACGCTACTGGAGCTGGAATTACGCGGCTGCTGGCATGAGACTTGCCCTCCAATAGATCCTTGTAAATGGATTTAAAGTGTATTCATTCAAATTAGAGGGACAATTTAAATTAAAAAGCTTAGAGCTGCCTCCACCACAGGGGGGCTCTCTCGACCCACCAGCGGACAGGCACCAGTATTGGGAGAGGGGGGCTGGCCGTCAGGGTTCACCGCGGCTCTGGCACAAACCCGGCGACACGGAGGTGGCACGGGCAGGAGCGGACTGGCCGTCTCGGCTTCTCACTTTTTGGATTTTAGAAGGGCATGACATGCCTATATCTGTGTCTCCCCCTCCTTTTACTCCTCCACCTCTTTTCTTTTCGCATGACTATATGTACTTGTCACTTTTCCATGTGTTAGTTGTGTCTTCTGAGCAGTTTGTCAGCTTTTGGACACCTTTGAAGGTGTTTTCTATGTGTTTCTATGTGTTTTTGTTTGCCTGCCATTGGTTTTAACGGTGTTCGAAGGTGTTCGACGAACAGTTCGACGAACTGTTCGGCGAACACACGGGTGTTCGACGAACCGAACCGAACTCGAACACTACGGGGGTGGCTCAACACTAGTGGGGACATCACACACCAGTTGGTGAGCCGGAAGCTGCAAATGCTGATGAAGCACGGCAAGAGCGGTGGAAGCTTTTGCTGCCTTTCTAAAATGGGCACACAGGCGGTGTACTTTGACAAGCAGATAGGACAGATCCTGATAGGTTTTGAGAAACCACTGAACCACAAAGTTAAGCACATGAGCCAGGCATGGTACGTGTGTGAGCTCACCTCGCCTCAGAGCCGCCACCAGGTACCGGCCATTGTCACACACGACCATGCCTGGCTGTAGGTACAGCGGTGTCAGCCACAGATCTACCTGCTCTTTCAGAGCTGTCCACAACAATTCAGCGGTGTGCGGTTTGTCACTTAAGCATATAAGCTTCAGCACAGCCTGTTGTCGCTTGGCCGAGGCAGTGCTGCAGTGCTTCCACCTTGCAAATGATGTAGTCATTTCGAAGATGGATGCTGAAGAGAAGGAGGAGGTGCAGGACCTGTAGAATGTGGGGGCAACCCTGATTGACCCAAGTCCCGCAATCCTTGGCATCAGGAGGACGTTTTCCGTCCCAAGGTCCGACTGGGTCCCGGCTTCCACTATGTTAACCCAGTGTGCCATCAGCGAGATGTACCATCCCTGCTCACAAGCACTTGTCCACGTGTCCGTGGTTAGGTGGACTTTCCCAGTAACTGAATTGTTGAGATCACGGCTAATGTTGTGGGACACGTGCTTGTGTAATGCGGGGATGGCACACCGGGAGAAAAAGTGTTGGCTGGGGACCGAGTACCGAGGGACGGCCGTCGCCATAATGTTGCGGAAAGCTTCCATCTCCACGAGACTAAAAGGCAACATTTCGAGTGCAAGCATTGGTGAAATGTGTGAATTTAGTAGTGTGGCCGGTGGGGTGATAGCTGCGTATTTGCACTTGCGTTCCAAGGACTGGTGTAGGGACAACTGAACGCTGAGCTGGGACAAGGACGTGAATGTGCTTCCTGCTACTGTTAGTTGAGAGTGTTCAATGACACGTGCATTGCGGGAGGCATCTTGGCATGTGCCATGACCAGGGGATTGGCTTGCATGCACAACAGAGGAACAAGCAGTGCTGTCCCAGCATACACAGTTGCTGGACCCTGGGGTTCGGCCCACTTAATCGAGTGCTTTGCTGCCACGTGCCTGATGATGCTGGTGGTGGTCAGGCTGGTAGTTTTGCTACCTCTGCTGATGCTGTCCTGGCAGGTGGTGCAAATGGCCTTTTTGGAATTATTGGCAGAGTCTTGAAAACACAACCAGACTCGGGAAGACAATATTACTGGCAACTTCCGTCGTGTTGATATTACAGAGAACGGTTGCCCGCTTTCTGTCTGCGGCCACCACACTGCTTGTTCTTGCCTCTTTTGGTGCTACACCTCCCTCCACCTGTGTGCTGCTTTCCTCGCTCTGTATGTCACCATGCCAGGTTGGGTCAGTGACTTTATCTTCCACCACCTAATTTTCCACTTCCGCTCCCTGGTCCTCCTCCTGACTTTCTGGTAATTGTGTCTCATCATCATCCACCTCTTGTGACAGTTTTCCACCGTGGCCTTCATGTGACCGTGGCTGCTCAAATATTTGGGCATTGCTAAATGCGATCTCTTCTTGCCCCGCTTCAAGTGGAACGGGCGACAGGCCCGAATCTATAAATGGAAAAGTGAACACTTGTCTCTAGGCACTCAGCATGGTGGGAGGAAGGATTACGAGGGTGAGGAATATGCAGTCCAGACTCACGGTTACTGAGACTTGACCGTGTGGAAGACAGGGTGGTGGTGGGGGTGGTTAAGAGACTGGAAGCTTTATCTGCTATCCAACCAACAATCTTTTCACACTGCTCTGTGTTCAATAGTGGTGTTCTGCGGTCCCCTATTAATTGGGACAGGAAGGTCGAGCGAGAAGATGTGAGTTTGTTGTGGCACAATTTCAGCTTGCCACGGCCTCGACCTCGTCCTCTGCATGCACCATCATCACCATCATGTCCACTTTCCCGTCCCTTGCCACACGCCTTGCCCATTTTAAATGGAGGACAATATTTTCCACGTTCACAAGTGGCTAGATTTGAACTGCAGTGATATGTGATACGTGATACGTGTGATGGAAAACCACAGTTATAAATAGCTGACCTGTAGGTTACTATTTTTCACAGCGACCTGGTGTAAATAACTTCACTGACACACTGCAGCAAAATTTAAATGGAGGCCAATATTTTCCATGTTCACTACAAATTTCTGGATTTTTATCGCTGTAATATGGAAAGAATCTGGTTGCATTCTGCTGTGGCAACAAGCAAATGGAGCAGAAAAACTGTTCTCTGTATTGTTTTTTAACCAAATAATCAGGATTAAGATAAAAAAAATAATTATCCCTGGCTCATTATACCTGGAGCTATTTATAGAAATATCTGTAACAGAAGCAGCAGACAGAACTGGAATGGAGCTGTGTCACCCCAGGCCTGGATGCCACAAATATTAAAGGGTGTGTCTGAGAGCAGGAGGGAGGTTCCCTGGTAAGGGAACATTAGCATGCAGCACTTCCTGTCCCAGGCCAGTAGGGGGAGCTGGCTGCGCTATAAAAGCTGGAACTGGGGCAGGGTTAGGGAGACCAGAACCCACTTCTGAAGTGACCAGAAGGGTTCTCAGAGAAGAGGGACAGGTCAGCAGCAGCTGAGGAGTCCGTGAGGCAGAGGAGAGACTGCGAGCCTGGGACAGAGGCGACGAGAGCCGGTCCTGGCTGAGAGAATCACACAACCGGACATTGGGGTCCGAGGCTGTCACACAACCCAGCAGCAGAGAACCAACCCGCGAGGGATTTCAGGTCCCTCGGCCTAAGAAGCCTGGAGGCTCCGCCACACAGAGGGACCAGTACAGCGAGGAGAAAGCAAAAGGTACCCAAGGCCTGAGTCGCAAGCCATACAGGCGAGAAGTACACGGCCAGCTCAGGGACATGGGCTATTACACCACGAAGAGGGGGATAGTCAGAAAGAGCATATAGAGAACGGTAGGCCTACACACTCACCCTGACCAGTGGGGCTCACCCGAATGCTCTGACACCCAGGTCCATTCCTAACCGGTACCCCTGTTGGGTCATTAATAATACCTACAATAAAGACCCTGGACTGTTTGAAGCGGAGTCTGAACTCTTACTATTGCGGCCTGCACTATCACCCCCAGCATCCACCTACATTGCCCTGAGGCTACACTCTTCCCGTGGGTAGTTATCCTACCCCTAAGCTGCACACCAACACCAGCCTCAGCGGTCTGCCTTGCAGCGGCGGTTATCCCTGACCGCAATCCACGGGTGGTGTAGTCGGACATTCAAAACACTGAGAAATAGACTGCCACCATTTGGTCTGACCACCCTGAGCCACGGGATCGGGTTGCCACTACTACCCCCAGCATCGTACAGAAGCCCGGTTCCGGGTACCCCACGGCCCAGGGGGCGAGTCAGAGCCTCTTGAGATTTATTGTACACTGCAGTCTGCCATATACACTGCCTGCCTGCCTAGCTCTGATATATATATATATATGTTGTGGAATACCTAGACTAACTGGACTTTCAATGGACCCTCGTGTTATATGCACTACAGTCTTCCACATACACTACCTACCTAATTCCTGCTATCACCACTGATTATATGCACCTAGATTAGTCCTCAGAAGGACTAATCTAATCTACCTGAGGAAGATAGCGTCTGCTATCGAAACGCGTTGTGGCATTAGAGAGCGTACTAAACAATAAAAGGTTTGTGTGTTATAACCTAATCCACTGTCTAGTTGTTCTAGCGCTTCACTAAAGCCCCCGTCTCACATAGCGATATCGCTAGCGATATCGCTGCTGAGTCACGGTTTTGGTGACTCACCAGCGACCTCACCAGCGATGTCGCTGTGTGTGACACTTTGCAACGATCAGGCCCCTGCTGTGAGGTCGCTGATCGTTGCAAAGTGTCCTGGACCATTTTTTGGTCGTTGGCCTCCCGCTGGCCAGCACACATCGCTGTGTGTGACCAGCGGGACCAACGATCTGGCTGGCAACTATGGTAAACATCGGGTTACTAGGGGCACGCGCGCACTTAGTAACCCGATGTTTACCATGGATACCACTCTGCTACGGTGCGCGGAGGCTCCCGCGCACCGTAGCAGAGTGGTATCCATGGTAAACAGCGGGTTACTAGGGGCACATGCGCACTTAGTAACCCGATGTTTACCATAGTTACCAGCCTGCTCCTGCTTGCAGCAGGCTGGTAACGGGAGCAGGACATCGTGGAACGATTCTTTCCACAATATCGCTGCTCCCCTGATCGCTGGTGAGCCTGCCTGTTTGACAGCTCACCAGCGATGTATTAGCGATGCAGCAACGATCCCTGACAGGTCGTATCGTTGTCGGGATCGCTGCTGCATCGCTTAGTGTGACGGGGCCCTAACACCGCAGAATTCCTTCTTTCTTGATTGCTAATCTCCCCTGTGGAGAGCGGTGGAAGCTGCTCTGTTTACAACCAGCCTACTACAGGACCTGCCGTGATGTCATTGTGGAACGCCCACTTCAGTCACACGGTCCCGGTCATGTGACCGCTGAAGCAGACAGAAGCTCCCTACAATAGTTCCTGCTAAGTTGTGATCATCTTACAGACTCCCACCTGGAAGCGTTTTCCCTTGTTGTGTGGGGCTCCTTTGCACAACAGGACCAGGTGAGTGGTCACTACATCTCCCCCTTCATTTCCCCCCCCCCCAAACCTCAGGCTCTTCACCATTGGCGCTCCTACTGTTTTTGTTTTCCATGTTATTTGAGATGGATATTATAAATACAGTACAGACCAAACGTTTGGACACACCTTCTCATTTAAAGATTTTTCTGTATTTTCATGACTTTGAAAATTGTACATTCACATTGAAGGCATCAAAACTATGAATTAACACATGTGGAATTATATACTTAACAAAAAAGTGTGAAACAACTGAAAATATGTCTTATATTCTACATTCTTCAAAGTAGCCTTTTGCTTTGATGACTGCTTTGCACACTCTTGGCATTCTCTTGATGAGCTTCAAGAGGTAGTCACCGGAAATGGTCTTCCAACAATCTTGAAGGAGTTCCCAGAGATGCTTTGCACTTGTTGGCCATTTTGCCTTCACTCTGTGGTCCAGCTCACCCCAAACCATCTCGATTGGGTTCAGGTCTGGTGACTGTGGAGGACAGGTCATCTGGCATAGCACCCCATCACTCTCCTTCTTGGTCAAATAGTCCTTACACAGCCTGGAGGTGTGTTTGGGGTCCTTTTCCTGTTGAAAAATAAATGATGGTCCAACTAAAACAAACCGGATGGAATAGCATGCCGCTGTGGTAGCCATGCTGATTCAGTATGCCTTTAATTTTGAATAAATCCCTAACAGTGTTACCAGCAAAGCACCCTCACACCATCACACCTCCTCCTCCATGCTTCACGGTGGGAACCAGGCATGTAGAGTCCATCCATTCACCTTTTCTGCGTCGCACAAAGACACGGTGGTGGGAACCAAAGATCTCAAATTTGAACTCATCAGACCAAAGCACAGATTACCACTGGTCTAATGTCCATTCCTTGTGTTCTTTAGCCCAAACAAGTCTCTTCTGCTTGTTGCCTGTCCTTAGCAGTGGTTTCCTAGCAGCTATTTTACCATGAAGGCCTGCTGCACAAAGTCTCCTCTTAACGGTTGTTGTAGAGATGTGTCTGCTTCTAGAACTCACTGTTACGGATCCGGGTGGTGGAACCTCTGTGCTGCAGGAGGAGCCAGAGGGGCATGACTAAGTATCAACTCGGTCCGACCAAGGTCGCACGGCGGCTCAGTCGACTCCGTGAACCAGGGAGGAACCGAGTAGAGGGACCAGGTGCCACTCTGGGAATAGCCTTGTATGAGAGCAGGTGACTCCCACAGGTCAGAAGGCAGGAACTGACCGCTACAGCTGATGAGCTTCAGCTGGCAGGCTGACGGGTGGTCCGGGTAGACAAGCAGGCTGATTAGGCAGATAGTCAGGCGAGTGTTCCGGGAAGGCAAACTAGTGGCACAACAGGTAGCTGGCTGGTGCTTCCAGGTAAGCGGGCAGGCAGGCACGGCAGCTAGCAGGCAGGTGCTTCCAGGTAAGCAGGCGGGCAGAGCCCATAGACAGAATGGCAGACTGGACTGTAGACAGACTATCAGGCAGAAGAGAAGTCAGGCTATCAGACTGAGCAGAAGATCAGACTGGTGAACAGGACTGACTTGCAGAGGACCTGGGGGCTGAAGCAAGTAAGAATCACAAAAGTAAGAATCATGGGCACCTCCATATTGGAGGAGGTGCTTCTTATAGGGAAAGCCCTCCGGTGATTGGCCGGGGACTTTTTAGGATGGCGCGCACGGCCCCTTTAAGAGAGAGGGAGGCGCGCGACCTAAGCACGGGGCCAGAGAAGCTGCGGGCACAAGCAGCAGCAGCAGGGAGGTCGGAAGACGCTGGAGCAGGACCGCGGTGGTAAGGGGGACGACATCTCTACCTGGCAGGGGGCAGAGACGCCAATGCTAAAGTAACCCCCCTTTACGCCCCCTCTGTTTCAGGCCGCAAGAAATTTTTTAAGAAGAGGGGCATGGATGTTCTCCCTGGGTTCCCAAGAACTCTCCTCCGGGCAAAACCCCTTCCAATCCACCAGAAAAAAGTTTTTTCCTCTTACCCTTTTGGTGGCCAAAATGTTCTCTACCTCATAGACGTCCTCAGCGGAAACTGGAGCTGGAGTGGTACCTGGATCGTCAGAAAAAGAATTAAGAACAACTGGTTTAAGGAGAGATACGTGGAAGGATTTGGAAATCCGTAAGTTGGCCGGGAGTTTTAGCTTGTAAGCCACGGGATTGATTTTCTTGAGAACCTCAAACGGACCGATGAACCGTGGACCCAACTTATTCAATGGAATTTTGAGCCGAACATGTTTGGAGGAGAGCCAGACCCTGTCTTCCGGACGAAAAAGAGGCGGATCCAGACGTCTCTTATCGGCATGTCTCTTCATCCGTTCAGAGGACTGAAGAAGTGCGGATTTAGTGTTTTCCCAAATAGTAGAAAATTCGCTGACCAGAGACTCCGCAGCAGGATTGTCCACTGAAGCGGAGACGGGAAACGGGATCCAGGGGTGTTGACCATAGACCACAAAGAACGGGGATTTGGAAGAATACTCACTCTCATGGTTGTTATAGGAGAACTCGGCCCAAGGTAGGAGCTCAACTCAATCATTATGGTGAACATTGACAAAATGCTGGAGAAAGCTGGTAAGGACCTGGTTGATACGTTCCACTTGACCATTGGACTGAGGATGAAGTACTTAGCCAGCACAGATGTGGACGGGAGACCAGGCAGAGGGATGAAGTGGGCCATTTCAGCAAAGCGGTCAGCGACCACCCAAATGACGGTACAGCTGGCAGAAACATGGAGATCCGTAATAAAATCCACATCAAGTGTTGCCACAGGGCGGAAGGTACGGGTAGAGGCAGGAGACGGCCGGCGGGCAGATGCCTAGGAACTTTGTTAAGGGCACAGGAGTAACAAGCCGAGATGAAATCCGCAACATCCTTGCGTAGCGAAGGCCACCAGTAATACCAGGCAATGAGCAGGTAGGTCTTTCTCTGGCCAGCATGGCCGGATAGTTTGGATGAATGACCCCAGAGAAGAATCTTCTTACGATCTGGAACCGCTACAAAAGTCTTACCAGGTGGAAGACGAGACAGGTCAAGCGGGGCCACGGTCATTACTCTGGAGGGGTCGATGATATGCAGAGGCTCCTCCTCTTGGTCGGAGGACAGGAATGAGCGGAATAGAGCAACGGCTTTAACGTTCTTGTCAGCAGGGTGGTAATGTAGAGAAAAGCAGAATCGGGAAAAGAACAGAGACCACCAGTCCTGATGTGGATTGAGTCTCTGGGAATTTTGTAGATAGGCCAGGTTTTTGTGATCAGTGTAGATGATCACCGCGTGCAGAGTCCCTTCCAGCAGGTAGCGCCACTCCTCCAGCGCCAATTTGATGGTAAGCAGCTTATGATCTCATATGGAGTAGTTGCGCTCAGACGAGGAGAAGAGTTTGGAGAAAAAGCCGCAGGTTACCATTCTCCCGGACGGGGATTTCTGGGTGAGCACCACTCCGGCTCTGGAGGAGGAAGCATCAACCTCCAGGAAGAACTGTTTGTTACAATCCGGGCAGTGCAGCACAGGGGCAGAGGAGAAAGCTTGTTTTAGGGAGGCGAAGGCCTCCTCTGCTTCGGAAATCCATTCCTTGGGATTTGCACCCTTACGGGTGAGCACGGAGATGGGAGCTGTCCGAGAGGAGAAAAGAGGAATAAAGAGGCGGTGATAATTTGCGAAGCCCAGGAATTGATGAATCGCCTTTAACCCCTCCGGTCGGGGCCATTTTAAGATGGCAGAAACCTTCTCGGGATCCATCCGAAGTCCAGTCTCGGAGATAATATATCCCAGGAATGGAAGGGAAGTCTGCTCGAAGAGACATTTTTCAAATTTAGCATAGAGACGATTCTGCCGAAGCATAAGCAGAACCTGACGAACATTCCTCCGGTGTGAGGGCAGATCCAGAGTGAAGACCAGGATATCGTCCAGGTACACCATTACGCAAGAATAAAAGAGGTCACGGAAAATGTCATTAACTAGCTCCTGGAAGATGGCTGGGGCATTACAGAGACCAAAGGGCATCACGTGGTATTCATAGTGACTGTCCCGCGTGTTGAATGCCGTCTTCCACTCGTCTCCCTGGCGGATCCGGACCAAATTGTACCCCCCACGTAGATCGAGCTTTTTGAAGACCCTCGCGCCTTTAAGGTGGTTGAACAGCTCCGAGATGAGAGGCAGGTACTTATTTTTGATGGTAATTTGGTTAAGCCCCCTGTAATCGATACACGGCCGAAGCGAGTCGTCTTTCTTTTTAACGAAGAAGAATCCTGCTCCAGCCAGGGAAGTAATTTCTGAATGAATCCACTACCAAGATTCTCCTCTATGTACTCAGACATGGCCCGGGTTTCAGCCAGCGACAAGGGGTAGATATGCCCACGGGGAGGTGAAGCGCCAGGTACCAGGTTGATGGGGCAATCATACGGCCTATGAGGTGGTAGTGTCTCGGCTTCCTTCTTGTCGAAGACGTCCACATAGGACCAGTAGGGTGGCGGCAGACCAGGTAGATTAGCCGGAGTAGACGGAGATCGAGCCGTGTGAACCGGAACCAGGCCGGTCTCATGGCAATCCTGCCCCCAATTTAGCCCCTCACCAGATCGCCAATTCAGAACAGGTTCATGTTTCTGTAGCCAGGGTAGACCTAGCGAAAGGGAGTGAGAGTCCGGATAGCACATGGAAGGAGATCCTCTCCGAGTGCAGCATTCCCACCTGAAGGGATACAGGCTCTGTGACGAGCAAGATGGTCACTGGAAGGAGTCTTCCATCCACAGAAGTGACTGCCAATGGTTCAGCCAGATGTTTGGTGGGAATCTGATACTTCTCCACAAGGGACTTAGAAATGAGATTCCCAGCGGCTCCGGAATCCAGGTGGGCAGTTTCAAAGAAGCGGGTCTCTCCACAGGAAATAGAAACGGATAGAGTCAAGGATGGAGAGGATTTACTCTTGCCTAGGATGACCTCTCCAAGCGGTCCTAGACACTGGAGTTTCCTGGCTTCACCGGACAGGAACAGATCTGATGCTCCTTACTACCACAATAGAAACAGCTCCCCTCGGCTCGGCATGTTTCTTGGTGAGACTTGACCATCTTGGTCTGGTCGATCTGCATGGGTTCGGGCGAGCATGCCCGGGGAGTTGCTGGTTGGGAGGCAGGTTTCTGGAAAACAGGAGCGAGACGAGGAAATCTTCTCTCCCAGGTAGTCTCCTTAGCTCGTTCCAGGAAACGGATGTCAATAAGGGTAGCTAGTGACACCAGGTCATCCAGGGTGGTAGGAAAGTCCCGGCCGGCTAGCTCGTCCTTGATCCGTCCGGAAAGACCCTCCCAGAAGGTGGACACCAGGGCCTCGTTGTTCCAGGCAAGCTCAGATGCGAGGGTACGGAACTGTATGGCATACTGGCCCACGGTGAGACTCCCTTGGCAGAGAAGGAGCAATAAGGAGGCAGTAGAAGTCCTTCATCCGGGCTCATCGAAGACCTTCCAAAAGGCAGTGAGGAAAGCCGGAAGATCGGACACAAGGGGATCCCCTCTCTCCCATAAAGGATTTAGCCATGCCAATGCTTCCCCGGTGAGGTGAGACATGATGAATGCCACCTTGGCCCAGTCGGAGGGAAACTGGTGTGCCAGGAGTTCAAAGTGCAGTGTGTACTGGTTCAGAAAACCCTGACATAAGAAGGGGTCACCCCCAAAACTAGGAGGCGTAGAGAGCCGGGGTCCAGAGCTGGATGCCATGGCACCAGTAGGCTGAGGCGCCGACGGAGCGGATGCCGCTCGGCTCGAGGTGGACACAGGTGGGACGGACAGCGTGTCCAGGCGGGAGTTGACAGACCGCAGGTAGGTCAGGATGTTTTCCTGTTGGGATCTCTGACGAGAAACCTCCTGGTACAGGTCAGCAAACGAAGGAGCCTGGGGGCCACCGGGTTCTAAGGCCCGTACAAACTGTTACGGATCCGGGTGGTAGAACCTTTGTGCTGCGGTGCAAGGAGGGGCCAGAGGGGCGTGACTAAGTATCATCTCGGTCCGACCAAGGTCGCGTGGCAGCTAGGTCAACTCCTTGAACCAGGGAGGAACTGAGCAGAGGGACCAGGTGCCACTCTGGGAACGACCTTGTATGAGAGCAGGTGACTCCCACAGGTCAGAAGGCAGGAACTGACCAGTACAGTGGATGAGCTTTGGCTGGCAGGCTGACGGGTGGTCCGGGTAGACAAGCAGGCTGATTAGGCAGATAGTCAGGCGAGTGTTCCGGGCTGGTGCTTCCAGGTAAGCGGGCAGGCAGGCACGGCAGGTAAGGTAACAGGCAGGTGCTTCCAGGTAAGCAGCCGGGCAGAGCCCATAGACAGAATGGCGGACAGGACTGTAGACAGACTGTCGGGCAGAAGAGAAGTCAGGCTAGCGGACTGAGCAGAAGATCAGACTGGCGAACAGGACTGACTTTCAGAGGACCTGGGGGCAGAAGCAAAGTAAGAATCACAAAGCAACAACCTTGCATGGGCACCTCCATATTGGAGGAGGTGCCTCTTATAGGGAAAGTCCTCCGGTGATTGGCCGGGGAGTTTTTAGGACAGCGCGCGGCCCCTTTAAGAGGGAGGAAGCGCGCATGCACCCTAAGCACAGAGCCAGGGAAGCTGCGTGCACTAGCAGTAGCTGCAGGGAGGCTAGAAGATGCTAGATCAGGACCGCGGAGGAAAGGGTGACGGCGTCTCTGCCTGGCAGGGGGCAGAGACGCCGATGCTACACTCTGTGTGACATTGACCTGGTCTCTAATCTGAGCAGCTGTTAACCTGCGATTTCTGAGGCTGGTGACTCAGATAAACTTATCCTCAGAAGCAGAGGTGACTCTTAGTCTTCCTTTCCTGGGGCGGTCCTCATGTGAGCCAGTTTCTTTGTAGCGCTTGATGGTTTTTGCAACTGCACTTGGGGACACATTCAAAGTTTGCCCAATTTTTCGGACTGACTGACCTTCATTTCTTAAAGTAATGATGGCCACTCATTTTTCTTTACTTCGAATTTGTATTATGGCAAGAAAAAAGCAGCTAACAGTCCATTCAGTAGGACTATCAGCTGTGTATCCACCAGACTTCTGCACAACACAACTGATAGTCCCAACCCCATTTCTAAGGCAAGAAATCCCACTTATTAAACCTGACAGGGCACACCTGTGAAGTGAAAACCATTTCCGGTGACTACCTCTTGAAGCTCATGAAGAGAATGCCAAGAGTGTGCAAAGAAGTCATCAAAGCAAAAGGTGGCTACTTTGAAGAACCTAGAATAAAAGACATATTTTCAGTTGTTTCACACTTTTTTGTTAAGTATATAATTCCACATGTGTTAATTCATAGTTTTGATGCCTTCAGTGTGAATGTACAATTTTCATAGTCATTAAAAAACAGAAAAATCTTTAAATGAGAAGGTGTGTCCAAACTTTTGGTCTGTACTGTATATGTTGTGGAATACCTATAATAACTCTAAACAAGCAAATCTCTCCCTGACACAGCAGCACCTCTCCCTACTCTGCCTGATTCCGGGGTGATGAGCATGTCGGCGCCCAGTCTTATATATACCTGATGATGTGCGGTCAGCCAATCACTGTAATGCCACAACCAACATGGCTAAGACATTACAGTGTGTGGCAGGCAATCCCTGAATGCTCTCTAAAGAGTGCCGAACATGCAGGGAGGGGAGCCGAGCTCCCGTCTAAACAACCAGGAAATACTTGCAGAGCGCCGAGCATCTCGAGCAATGAGATGCTCGGGCGAGTACCGAGCAGTGGCGAACACGTTCGCTCATCACTACTGGCAATGTCTTTTACAACTCTCTATAAGAATTTTGGCCTACTTATCTTTTGCAAAATTGCTGTAATTCTGTCACACTGGAGGGTTTCTGAGCATGAACCATCTTGTTAAGGTCATGCCACAGCATCTCAATCTTATTTAGGTCAGGACTTTGACTAGGTCACTCCAAATTCTTAATTTTGTTCTTCTTAAGCAATTCAGAGGTGGATTTGCTGGTGTGTATTGGATCATTGCACTTCACCTTGAGGTCACGTACAGATAGCTGAACATTCTCCTTCAGGATTTTTTGGTAGACAGCAGAATGCATGATTCCATTTACTACAGCAAGTCTTCCAGATCCTGAAGCAGCAAAACAGCCACAGATCATCACACTACCACCACCATATTTTATTATTGGTATGATGTTCCTTTTCTGAAATGCTGTGTTACTTCTATGCCAGATGTAAGTGGACATAGACCTTCCAAAATTCAACTTTTGTCTTTTCAGTCCACAGAGTATTCTCCCAAAAGTCTTGGTGATCATCAAGATGTTTTCTGGCAAAACTGAGACAAGCCTTTATGTTCTTTTTGCTCAGCAGTGATTTTCGTCTTGTAACTCTTCCATGCATGCCATTTTTGCCCAGTCTCTTTCTTATGGTTGAGTCATGATCATTAACCTTAACTGAGGCAAGTGAGGCCTACAGTTCTTTAAATGCTATTGTGGGATCTTTTGTGACCTCTTGGATGAGTCATCGCTGCAATCTTGGGGTAATTTTAGTCAGTCGGCCACTCAAGGGAAGGTCTACCCCTGTTCCATGCTTTTGCCATTTGTGGATAATGTCTCTCACTGTGGTTCACTGGAGTCCCAAAGCTTTAGAAATGGCTTGATAACTAGTGATGAGCACGCCAAATATTTCTCGGTGGGAACTCGGGTCCCCTCCCTGCATGTTTGGCGCCGTTTACAGAGCCAATGAATATGAAGGGATTGTCTGCCACGCACTGTAATGCCGTAGCCTTGTTGGCTGGGGTATTACAGTGATTGGCTGGCCGCACAGCGTCATCAGGACCATATCAGACCTGGCGCGCCATGCTCGTTAGTTACTCCGGAATCAGACAGTGTAGGGAGAGGTGCTGCTGAGCTAGGGAGAGATTTGCTTGTTTCTAGTTAGTGTAGGTGTACAGACTATATTAGAGACACATACCCACCTCAACCAATAGTCCTTCTGAGGACTAATCCATATGCAGAGATATCAGGCAGGCAGTGTATATAGGCAGGCAGGAAGTGTATATAGCAGACTGCAGTGCATATAGCACAAGAGGCTCCATTCCAGTTCTGCCTTCTGCTGCGGTTAGATATTTCTAGACAAAGGCCCAGGTCTCATGGGCCAGGAATATTTTGTTTTGGATCTTAATCCACATTATTTGCTTTAAAAGCAATCCAGAGAACACCGGTTTTCTGCGCCATTTGCTTGTTAGGCACTGCAGAATACAGCCAGGTCCTTTCCATATTACAGCACTAAAAATCCACTGTGTTTTCTCCGTCACACGGATCACATATACATTTTCAGAATATACTGCCATTTCTGGCCTCCATTAAATTCTTTTTTTCAGTGTGTCAGCAAAGTTATTGACTCCAGATTGCTGTTCAAAATAGTTACCTACAGGCCAGGTATCCAAAACTGTGTTTTCTCCATCACACGGATCACATATACGTTTTCAGAAAATACTACCATTTTGGATCTTCATTAAAAATTTGTTGCAGTGTGTCAGTGAAGCAATTGACACCAGATTGCTGTTCAAAATAGTTAACTACAGGCCAGGTATTTAAAACTGTGTTTTCTCCGTCACACAGATCACATATGAGTTCGCTCCAAATTCAGTCATTTGTTGTGAGCGTGGAAGTTATTGTCCTCCATTTAAAAAGGGCAAGGCAAGTGGCAAGAGACGGGGAACTGGACGTGATGGTGATGATGGTGCATGCAGAGGCCGAGTCCGTGGGCAAGCTGAAATTGTGCCACAACAAACACCCACATCTTCTTTCTCGACCTTTCTGCCCCAATTAATAGGGGACCGCAGAACACCACGATTGAACACACAGCAGTGTCAAAAGGTTATTGGTTGGATAGCAAATAATGCTTCCAGTCACTTAGCCACCACCACCACCACCTTGTCTTCCACACGGTCAAGTCTCAGTAGCTGTGAGTCTGGACCGCATATTCCTCACCCTGATCCTCCTTCCTCCCACCATGCTGAGTGCCCAGAGACAACTGATCCCACACTTAGACACTCCAAAGGGCTGTTCATTTTCCAATTTATAGATTTGGGCCTCTCGCCCGGTCCACTTGAAGCAGGGAAAGAGGAGATCGCATGTAGCAATGCCCAAATATTTGAGCAGCCATGGTCACACGAAGGCGACGGTGGGAAAGTGTCCCAAGAGGTGGACAATGATGAGACACAGTTGCCAGAAAGTCAGGAGGAGGACCAGGGTGCAGAAGTAGAAGACGAGGTGGTGGATGATATAGTAACTGACCCAACCTGGCAGGAGGACATGCAGAGCGAAGACAGCAGCACATAGGAGGAGAGAGGCAGAGCACCCCAACAGTCAGGAAGAAGCAGTGTGGTGGCCGCAGAAAGAAGGCAGGCAACCATTCCCCGTAATACCAACACGAAGGAAGTTGCCAGTACAACTGTTAGGTGTTCCCGAATCTGGCTGTTTTTTAAAGACTATGCCGATAACCCCAAAAAGGCCATTTGCACCACCTGCCAGTCTAGCATCAGCAGGGGTAGCAAAACGACCAGCCTGACCACCACCAGCATGATCAAGCACATGGCAACAAAGCACCTGACTTTGTGGGCCGAACCCCAGGGTCCAGTAGCAGTGTCTGCGGGTGGCACCATTGCTTCTTCTGCTGTTGTGCATGCAAGCCAATCCCCTGTCCATGGTGCATGCGAAGATGCCTCCTGCCCTGCACCTGTCATTGCACACTCAAGTAGCAGCATTAAGAAGCATGTCCATGTCCTTTTCCCAGTGCAGCGTTCAGTTGTCCATACCCCAGTCATTGGTACGCAAGCGCAAATAAACAGCCAACGCCCCACAGGCCACAGAAATAATTTCCCACATTTCACGACTGCTTGCGCTCGAAATGTTGCCGTTTAGGCTCGTGGAGACGGAAGCATTCCGCAACCTGATGGCGGCGGTCGTCCCTCGGTACTCGGTCCCCAGCCGTCACTATTTCTCCCGGTGTGCCATCCCTGCATTACAAAAGCACGTGTCCAAGAACATTAGCCATGCCCTCAACAATGCAGTTAGCGGGAAAGTCCACCTAATCACGGACAAGTGCTTGTGGGCAGGGACGGTATATTTCGCTGATGGCACACTGGGTTAACATAGTGGAAGACGGGACCCAGTCGGACATTGGGACGGTACACGTCCTTCCAACACCGAGGATTGTGGGCCCTAGGTCAATCAGGGTTGCCCCCACAGTCTACAGCTCCTGCACCTCATCCTCCTCAGCCTCCTCCTCCTCTTCAGTCTCCATCTCCGAAATGACCATATCAGTCACAAGCTGGAAGCACTGCAGCATTGCCTTGGCCAAGAGGCAACCGGCTGTGCTGAAGCTAATATGCTTAGGTGACAAACCACAAGATGCTGAAGAGTTGTGGACAGGCAGATCTGTGGCTCACACCGCTGAACCTACAGCCATGCATGGTCGTGTGTGACAATGGTCGGAACCTGGTGGTGGCTCTGAAGTGAGGCGTGCTCACACACGTACCATGCATGGCCTATGTGCTTTACCTCGTGGTTCTGTGTTTTCTCAAATCCTACCCGCAGCAGCCAGATCTGCTTGTTAAAGTATGCCGCCTGTGTGCCCATTTTAGAAAGTCACATACAGCTTCTGCCACCCTTGCCGTGTTTCAGCAGCGTTTTCAGATTCCGGCTCACCAACTGGTGTGTGATGTCCCCACGCATTGGAACTATACACTGCAGATGTTGGGAAGGATTTGTGACCAGAAGAGGGCAGTTGTTGAGTACCAGCATCAACAAGGCCATCGGTATTCAGTTCAGACTCCACACATAAGACCTCAGGAGTGGACATGGATGTGAGACATATGTACCATCCTCCAAAACTTTGAGGACTCCAACAAGATGGTGAGCGGCGATGACACCATAATTAGAGTCACCATCCCGCTTCTCTGTCTTCTGAAATGCTCTCTGCCCACAAGTAAAGAGGATGGATTGGAGGGGGAGCACGATGAGATGGAGCAAGGAACTATACAGGATGATTACACACAGCCCAGCCTCATCTCCTCCCAACGTGGATTGGGTGACAATGAGGAAGAGGAGGAGGAAGAACAGGAGCTAGTTTCATGTTCTATAGGCTGTACTATACGAACAACTGTCATACCATCTGTCCATCGTGGATGGCCAGAGGACAGAGAGGAGGAGGAGGAGGAGAGCTTGGTCAGTCATCCTCTTGGTGAGGACACGGAAGTCTTGCCTGTTAGCAGTCTGGCATGCATGGCTGAGTTTGTTACGCAGCCTTTCCCATGACCCTCGCATTCTCAAAAATTTTGGGTGACAGTCATTACTGGTTGGTGACACTTCTAGACCCACGCTACAAGGAGAACTTTATATTTCTTTTTCCTGAGGCAGACAGGTGTACAAAAATGGGGCAGTACCAGAAGGCCCTTGTTGAGGAAGTATTAAAAAAATTCCTATCTTAAAACTCTGGCGGCAGAGATCACAGTTTGTTGGGCAACGAAGGAGTACAGGCGAGAGGGACACAAATGCAATCCAGCAGAGGCAGGGGGACACTGTCAAAGTTCTGGGACAGTTTTCTCAGACCCTCCCATCGCACAGGCCCTGAGGTGTGGGGTACTCTCACAAGGAGTGCAAAGTTTGGGAAGATGCTGAGAGAGTAACTTGCCGACCGTACCAATGTCCTCCGTGATTCCTCTGTGCCTTTTAATTATTGGGTATCCAAGCTGGATACATGGAATGAACTGGCTGCCCTGTCCTGGGCTGCCCTGCCGCAAGCGTTTTATCAGAGTGGGTTTTTAGTGCCACTGGTGGAATTATAACTTACAAGCATCAGCCTGTCAACTGAAAATGCTGACAGTGTGACTCTTATAAAAATGAACAAGGGTTGGATTGGGCCAGACTTCTCAACACCACTGAATGATAGCAGCTTAACATAAACTCAAATCTAGTGTCTTTCTTTGGGAGGTGTATTCCCATGCACCTCTTCACACCCACACATGGGTATATGCTTCCTGATTTTGGCTATTTGCTCTTGTCCTCCTCCTTCTCCTCATCCTCCACCACCATATCACCAGGGTGACCGTGGTCCGTGATGCAACACCCACATAATTTTTTTAAGCGTGTTTATGATGCCCGTAAAAAAAAATATATATATATATATATATATATATATATATATATATATATATATATATATATATATATACAGTAGGTTCATATATACCGCCCAGGGGTAAATGTTTGTCAGCCCATACCCTTAGTGCATGGGCATTCCTAGTATAGGAGACCCGCTCCTTTCTAATGGGAACATTTTTTTATGAGGCCCTCTAAGTCTCTTCCAAGGGGCTTTGGAGTGCCTCCCAATTTTTGTCAGCCCTTGCATTCACTGCATAGGCCAACACTATGGGAGACCCTCTCCTTTCTAATGAGAATTTTTCATTATTGTGGCCCTGCTCTGTGTCTATAAATTCTTAGTGGGGTTTTTCCTAAAATTGGTCAGCCGTTGGACTCACTGCATACCCTATAACTGTATAGCAGACTCTCTCCTTTCTAATTGGAATTAGTCGTTACTGTGGCTCTGCTGCTATGGGTCTTTAAATTCTTAGTGGAGTTTTTCCTAAAATTGGCCAGCCTTTGGACTCACTGCATACCTTATAACTGCATAGCAGACCCTCTCCTTTCTAATGGGAACATGTCGTACTTGTTACTGTGGCCCTGCTCTATGTGTCTTTAAATTCTTAGTGGGGTTTTTCCCAAATTTTGGCAGCCCTTGCAGTCACAGCATGGGCATTACCACTATTGGAGACCCACTCCTTTAAAATGGGAACATTTTTTTTACTGAGTCCCTCCTCTTTGTCTATTCAAAGGGGTATTGGGTTGCGTCCAAATTTTTGGCAGCCCTTGCAGTCACTGCGTACGCAATAACAGTATAGGAGACCCACTTGTTAATAATGGGAGCAACAAAGCATAGCCGGCTGATGACTCTCTAACAATAGCGAGGGTCAACTGCTGGGCTTTGAACAATAGTAAGGGCCGTCTGATGGCCCTATAACAAAAAGTTTTATGACTTTCAGAGTCCCTCCATCATAAATAAAATTTAAAATGACATTTCCCGGTTAATGCATTTGTCTTAAAAAATAATGTAAAAAATAAAAACTATAGGATCTTTCTTTAGTATAAAGAACAGCGTCGCCAATTTAACCTCAATGTAATCACATTGTTCAGCTCCTGCACCTCCTCCTTCATCTCTAAAATGACCACATCACTCCCAAGCTGACAGCACTGCAGCACTGCCTTGGCCAAGCGGCAATAGGCTGTGTTGAAGATAAGCATTAAGCATATTAGGTGACAAACCGCCCAGCTCTGCAGAGTTGTTGAAAGCTGTAACACAACAGCCTGATCTGTGGCTCTCACCGCTGAACATACCTATCAGGCATGGTCGTGTGTGACAATGGGCGGAACCTGGTGACGGAGAAATGACAGCCGGAGTAGATACTCTTTCCCTCTATGCCAGTCCTTTCACCGAGCTAAAGAATATGGCTGTGGTGAAATACAACTCCCACTGAGAAGCTGTTTCAGATTGAAAAACTTTGGGCCCACCAGAGGATTTGATTCTGAGGGCTCACCTTTCTCCCCCGCTAAAGAGCCGCATAGCAGCGGCAAAGTTAGCGCTATCATGAACTCTCCCGAGGTAGTAGCCAAGGCACACCAGAGAATTCTCTAATGGGACCGTCCAACCCGGCCAAGAAGCAGTCCTGGCTAAGAAAAGTGTGGCGGAAGGTTGCAGGACACTCTATGGCTGCTTTTTAAATGTCGATCGATGTTCTTATGCATGTTATTTTTCAAACCGCATTGCAGATCAGGCCATTGCCCAACTCTGCAGTCATGTAATTAAATGCACAAAGAAAGATGTGTGTGTGTCAAAGCACCACCGACAAGTGTGAGTTGATGTTGAATGGGCTGCCATTGCTTCTGCAACAAGCTGCATTGGAGAACCTCCTGGGAGAAATGACTCCCAGGGTAGATATGGTTTCCCTCTATGCAAGTCCTTTCACCGAGCTAAATACAACTCAGCAAAAAAAGCTGTGGACTGGCTCTGTACTATCCCTGGCCACATTCACCTGTGCACGTGTTTGTGGTTAGGGGGTCCTTCCCAGTAAGTGCACTGGGGAGGGCACGGGTAATGTTGTGGGACCCGTGCTTGTGGAAGGTGGAGATGATATCGGGAAAAATAGTGGCTGCTGGGGACCGAGTATGGATACCCGGTCGCAGCCGCCATAAGATTGTGGACAGCTTCCGCCTCTTCGAGCCTAAAAGGCCACATTTCAAGTGCAAGCAGCTGTCAAAAACTTGGCAGTATAGTATTGCAGCTTGTGGGAGGGTGGGTGGCAGGCTGCATACTTGCGCATGCATTCCAAGGAATGGGGTAGGGACAACTGAACGCTGCACTGGGACAAGGACGTGGACAGTGATTGTTGCAAGTCTGCAATGACTGGTGCATGGAGGGAGGCATCTTCGCATGTCCCAAGGATCACTTATGATGGGCACACTTTTAGGCAGTGACCTGGGAGTCAGAAATGCTTCCAGAGGTCTTCCCCATGTCTTTTCAGCACTGTATGCATGTGTCTGATGATGTGTCACACACCACATGGCCAGATAAGGTTGTAAAATGTTAAAATGACATTTCCCAGTGAATGCATTTGTCTTGGTTGAAAGCAATGCAAAAGTGCCAAATTACATAAAAATGCTACGTGTGAACATAGCCCATGGTGTGGAGTAGTATTTTTGGTTTTGGTTATTTATTTTGCCTTATATACAAGTCATTACCCTGGAAATGATGTTTCTTAATATATTTCCCAGGAAAATCCATTTTGTTTTCATTTTTGGATGTTTTATTGTGAGTCCGTAAAAGTGGCTTAATACTCTGACATCATTGTTGACAGCAGTGACCAGGGAGTCATAAATGCTTCCAGGCGTCTTCCCCATGCTGTTCCCATGTCATTTAAGCACTGTTCCCACCGATTTGGGCAATTTTTAGGCCCTCTGCAGACTGCCGGGGGGAGCCGCCTGAAAAATGCTCAAGTTTTCCATAGACTTACATTGGGCTCATTGCTCGGGTCGAGCACCCGAGTATTCCAATTTGCTCGACCAGAGCAACGAGTACCCGAGCATTTTAGTGCTCGCTCATCACTATTTATAACCTTTTCCAGACTGATAGATCTCAAATACTTTCTCATTTCCTCCTGAATTTCTTTGGATTGCAGCATGATGTCTAGCTTTTGAGGATCTTTTGGTTTACTTCACTTTGGCACGCAGGTCCTATTTTAGTGATTTATTGATTGAGAACAGGTGTGGCAGTAAACAGGCCTGTGCATGGCTATGTAAATTGAACTCCATTTCCAAAAGATGTGATAAGCCACAGTTAACTCATGTTTTAAGGAGGGGGGAGAGCAAACACTTTTTCACACAGGGCCCTGTAGTTTTGGATTTCTTTTTACCTTATTAATAAAGACCTTCATTTAAAAACTGCATTTTATGTTTACATGTGTTATCTTTGTCTAGTATTTACATGTTTTTTGTGATCTGAAAAATTTAAGAGTGACAAACATGCAAAAGAATAAGAAGTCAGGAAGAAGGCAAAAACTGTTTCACACCTCTGTATTAACATATGGCAGAATGGTGGCTCAGTGGTTAGCTTTGTTTCTTTGCAGTGCTGGGATTCTGGGTTTAATTCCCATCAAGAACAACATTTGCAAGGAGTTTGTATGATCTCCCTGTGCTTGCGTGGGTTTCCTCCCACATTCCAAAGACATACTGATAGGGAATTATATTGTGAGCCCCAATGGGGACAATTATGATGTCTTTAAAGTACTGTGGAATTAATGGTGCTATATAAGTGAATAAAATAAATAAAAAAAAAACAGTAAAACATTCACGGATAGGCTTGCTAATCAATTTTATTCATTATGAATTTCTAATTGTCTCCCACACAGCCCAGGATAAACCAAAACAAATGCCTATGAAAATTCATTCAGCTACTGACACGCCAATTTTTAATGCATATGATATTTTGAATATTTTTACAAATAACTGTTGATATTTCATGTGATCTATAGACGAAATGGCTATAATATATATTTTTTTATATGTAACACCCCTTTAAGATGCCTCCATGGGCAGGGTGTTTGGTAGTTCTCACCTCAATATGGCGCAGTGCCTCCACCCGCATCTTGCTGGGAGTTGTAGTGGGATGCAGGAGAGCCTTCCTCTTCTGCCATGGGTCGATTCTGGAATCCCCTGTACACACTCCTTTATACACTCACAAAGAGATGAAGTTGAAAACTCAAACAAAATTATTGTGGAGGGAGGTAATTGGTAAGGATGGTAAGTGGGATGTCAGGTAACAATAAAACAAATATTCACAATTTACATTTATATATTTATACAGTACAGACCAAAAGTTTGGACACAAAACAAAAGGTGGCTACTTTCAAGAACCTAGAATATAAGACATATTTTCAGTTGTTTCACACTTTTTTGTTAAGTATATAATTCCACATGTGTTAATTCATAGTTTTGATGCCTTCAGTGTGAATGTAAAATTTTCAATGTCATGAAAATACAGAAAAATCTTTAAATGGGAAGGTGTGTCCAAACTTATGGTCTGTACTGTATATACACTGCTCAAAAAAATAAAGGGAACACTTAAACAACAGAATATAACTAGTGTTGAGCGAACATGCTTGACAGTGCTCGGTACTCGCCCGAGCATCACGCTACTCGGGATGTTTGGCGAGCAACGAGCATTTCCGGGTTACTTGGGCGGGAGCTCGGGATTCTGCCCTGCATGTTTGGCGCTCTTTACAGAGCCAATGAACATGCAGGGATTGCCAGCCAGTCACTGTAATGCCGCAGCCATGTTGGTTGTGGGCATTACATTGATTGGCTGGCCGCACAGCGTCACCTCGAGTATTTAAAACCGGGCGCCGCCATCTTGGTCACAAATGGCTGGGACCAGACAGTGTAGGGACAGCTCTGCAGATTTAGGGAGAGATATATACGGCGAAATAGATAGTGTAGGGTCTGTAAAGGCTGCCAGATCAAACAAACAGTCCTTCTCAGGACTAATATCCATCCCAGATATCAAGCAGGCAGGCAGGCTGTATAGGAGATACAGTGGTTATACCAGCAAACGCTGCATTATAGTCCTGTGTGCTCCTGTTGCTGAAATTGCTGGACTTACCTCTAGGTCTCGTGGGCCAGGAAACATCCTTTTTTTTTTCATCTAAATCCTCTTTTTTTTTTTTTTCCTCCTTCACACTGTACACATACCGATCTTATTAACCTTTTGGTGTCCCCCCCCCCCAAAAAAAAAAGTGTGTCTGTGACAGTTCAGACACAAATATATTTTTTTAAAAGAGTCTGGTGTAGGCCTGAGAAATAGAAGTGTGGTTTTGCAGGTTCACGGTTCAAACCTCTGTATTATCCACTTTTAGGCCATTTTTTACCTAAAAAAAAAACAGTTTGAGTGTGTCGCTCACTGTTCAGCGGCAAATATATCTATTTAAAAAAGTCTGGTATACACCAGTAAATTATAACTGTGGTTTTGCCGTTCCACGGTGAAAAATCTCTATTATCCTGCTTTTGGCATTTTTTGCGGTAAAGAAAAACAGTAATAGTGTCTCCTGATTGTTCAGACACAAATATATCTGTTGAAAATAGTCTGGGGTAGGCCTGAGAAAGAGAACTGTGGCTTTGCAGTTCCACGGGTCAAATCTCTGTATTATCCTGCTTTTGGCATTTTTTGCCGTAAAGAAAAACAGTAATAGTGTCTCCTGATTGTTCAGTCACAAATATACAGTTATATGAAAAAGTTTGGGCACCCCTATTAATCTTAAGCTTAATGTTTTTTAAAAATTGTTTTTTTGCAACAGCTATTTCAGTTTGATATATGTAATAACTGTTGGACACAGTAATGTTTCTGCCTTGAAATGAGGTCTATTGTACTAACAGAAAATGTGCAATCTGCATTCAAACAAAATTTTACAGGTGCATAAGTATGGGCACCGTTATCATTTTCTTGTTTTAAATACTCCTAACTACTTTTACTGACTTACTAAAGCACTTTTTTTGGTTTTGTAACCTCATTGAGCTTTGATCTTCATAGCCAGGTGTATGCAATCATGAGAAAAGCTACTTAAAGTGGCCACTTGCAAGTTGTTCTCCTGTTTGAATCTCCTCTGAGGAGTGGCATCATGGGCTCCTCAAAACAACTGTCAAATGATCTGAAAACAAAGATTATTCAACATAGTTGTTCAGGGGAAGGATACAAAAAGCTGTCTCAGAGATTTAACCTGTCAGTTTCCACTGTGAGGAACATGGTAAGGAAATGGAAGAACACAGGGACAGTTCTTGTTAAGGCCAGAAGTGGAGAGCCAAGAAAAACATCAGAAAGGCAGAGAAGAAGAATGGTGAGATTAGTCAAGAACAATCCTCAGACCACCTCCAGAGAGCTGCAGCATCAACTTGCTGCAGATGGTGTCACTGTGCATCGGTCAACTATACAATGCACTTTGCACAAGGAGAAGCTGTATGGGAGAGTGATGCGAAAGAAGTCGCTTCTGCAAGCACGCCACAAACAGAGTCGCCTGAGGTATGCAAAAGCACATTTGGAGAAGCCAATTTCTTTGTGGAAGAAGGTCCTGTGGACTGATGAAACCAAGATTGAGTTGTTTGGTCATACAAAAAGGCATTATGCATGGCGGCAAAAAAACACAGCATTCCAAGAAAAACACTTGCTACCCACAGTAAAATTTGGTGGAGGTTCCATCATGCTTTGGGGCTGTGTGGCCAATACCGGCACCGGGAATCTTGTTAAAGTTGAGGGACGCATGGATTCCACTCAGTATCAGCAGATTCTTGACAATAATGTAAAAGAATCAGTGATAAAGTTGAAGTTACGCAGGGGATGGATCTTTCAGCAAGACAATGATCCAAAACACCGCTCCAAATCTACTCAGGCATTCATGCAGAGGAACAATTACAATGTTCTGGAATGGCCATCGCAGTCCCCAGACCTGAATATCATTGAACATCTGTGGGATCATTTGAAGAGGGCTGTCCATGCTCGGCGACCATCAAACTTAACTGAACTGGAAAAGTTTTGTAAAGAGGAATAGTCCAAAATACCTTCATCCAGGATCCAGGAACTCATTAAAAGCTATAGGAAGCGACTAGAGGCTGTTATTTTTGCAAAAGGAGGATCTACTAAATATTAATGTCACTTTTCTGGTGAGGTGCCCATACTTATGTGTAGCACCCTGAGGATTCGGCTGCTACAGGGGTATTGCACCTCAACCCAGAGGTGTGATATTCCACTCCCGGGTAAGGATGGAGTGTGGAACTGAGCTCGGTAGGCTGCATGCACTACACACATCCCATTTCCGAGGAACAGACCAACGGTACTCCCACTTAGAAATGTGCAGGTACGACCGAGTCTGTTCCTGGCTGGAGTGGGAGGGGGGGTGGTACATCCCAAGTAGTGTAGGGGCAGATAGGGGGAGCAGCCTGGGTAAAGATAGGAGCTCATTGGGTGCTGGTCACCTGAGCTCACACATAGAGGGTGTATATAAGGTGGGCACCATCAGAGAACAGGGTCAGTCTGTCAGCCTTTGCAGAGGAGTCACAGGAAGAGGAGCAGAGCAGATCCAGAGAGAGAGAGAGGAGAAAGAAGGAAAGACCCAGAGGGGGAAGCAGAAGAGAGGACTCTAAGACCCCAAATTCAAGCTACGGGTGAAGAGTCGGCATCAGGGTACCGGAACCCAAGCTGGTGGGGGCAAAAACACACCCCAGCCAGAGACCGGAGGCCGTGGGCAGCGTCTGCCACGGCCACCCACCACATCCACCATGAAGGCATACCACGTGGAGGGTCAGGGAACCCAAGGCCAAGGGTCACCCAACAGAAGGCCCGAGGGAGCTGGACCTGGGTGGATCAATAGTGGGGACGGCCAGAGAAAGGACAGAAGGAGAGCTCAGGGTCACGCTCCGGACTCGCTTGGGGGTTGGCTGGATCCAGGACCTGGTGGACGCAGCACGGCTCGGGAGGTCACTTGAAGCTGGAGTGACCGGAACATCAGCAGTGAGTAAATACCCTAAACTGCATAACCCGACTCTGTCTTCCTTTAACACCTATGCTGCACCACCACAACCCCCATCCTCTGCACCTGACCCCCTGAGGCTATACCCCACCCGTTGGGGGTTATACCATCACAAGCTGCACCTACACCATCAGCCTCAGCGGACCCTGCTGCAGCGGCGGCCATAGTGACCGCAACACAACGGGTGGCGTAGTCGACAATAAAGAACTTATAACATCTGTAGGACTGCCACATACAACTGAGTTTGACACCCTGGGCACGGACCGGGTCACAGCCACTCGGAAGACTACAACCCCCATCTGATCCGGCTCCGGATATTCCCACTAACGAATATGGCCCAGGGGGCGCGTCAACTTTGGCGTAGTCGGCAGGATTACGTGCCCGCAACAACCGGGTACTGCGTGCCTGAAGAAAAGTGCGAGTTTACCTCAAAAAGAAGTCTCCTGCCGGTTCCGGAGGGTCCCCGCCATCGGACTCCGTCACAGATCGATTCCCGCCGGTTGTCCGCCATTAACAGCTTTTTCCCGCCATCTGCAGAGTTTCCCGCCACTGGGAGACGATTCCCGCCATTTCCAAAGGTTTCCCGCCTTGCCAGAGCGGACGCCATTATGGGCGTGCCAGAGGGTGGCAAGAGGCCACCTCCCATCGTGGGCCAGGACCGAAAATGGCGCCAAAAGTGGAAACCGCCCCCACCAACAGAGACTGTGATGCTAGAGGTGTCTGTCAGCGTGAAAGAACTGCCCCTGGAGCTGACAATCACCAAGTGGCCCCGGGACCGCCCTCGAAGGGGGAGGAGACGAAAGGAGAGAACAAAGATGGGTGCCGCCTGGAGCAGTCTGGAGAGAGCGCACCCGGAGGCAAGAAGCCTGGAGAAGAATATCGGAGGAGCTTACCCGGAGATGGCGAGAAAGCAGAGCAGCACCGGCCCGCTGGCCAGGAGCCTGCTGGAGACAACAGGAGGAGAGCAGAGCAGCACCGACCCGTTGGTCAGGAGCCTGCTGGAAGCAACGACCCCACTAGGCCTAGTGGAGGTCCTAGCACAGCTTCCCCGAGACCGGGAGTGTGCGCAGACCGCTCTGGAGGGCCTCGCAAGGAGGATGGCCCGGGTGCAGCGAGAGACGTTGGCGGAGTGGAGCCGAGAGATGGCCCAGCAGACCGAGACCCGTCAGCGGAGCACGCCACCCAAGACGAGGAGACCGACCGCCTCTGAGGATGGCGCGGGAGGACTGAAGGCCGGAGACGGCGCCGAGAAGGGAGCCGAACGAGTGGAGGCAGGTAAAGGGGACGTCTATACCCCAAACCGGGAAACCGCGTACCTGCCCCAGCTCCCCGTCGCAGAGCCCGAAGTCTATCCTGCCGTGCCCGTCGCTGCAACGTCAC
Source organism: Phyllobates terribilis (assembly GCF_046119375.1). Lineage (NCBI taxonomy): Eukaryota > Metazoa > Chordata > Amphibia > Anura > Dendrobatidae > Phyllobates > Phyllobates terribilis. Next base: position 325,906,171 of record NW_027362763.1, on the reverse strand, counting down.
CGCCGCAGACTAGGCCTCAGACTGCAGCCGCGACCCCTGTGACGTCACACGCCTCGACCCCGAGCGTGACCAAGCAGGAAGTACCACCAGCCTGGTCGCAAGGCCTAGTACCCCCGGGCGCCGCAATACCAACAGCGCCCCCTACCTCCGCGGAGCCTCCGGCCTGGTCGCAGGGCCAAGTAGCCCAGGGCGCCGCCGTCCTTACGGTGCCCTTCACTTTCCAGGTGCCCCAGGCCTGGCCGCAAGGCCTGGGCAACCCGGGCGCCACCACCACCGCGCCCATAAAACCAAGAGTGCCGCATCTGGGAGAAGATCTGTTTGCCCAGCATACGTGCCCGAACGGGTCTGAAGCTAAAGGAAACCATAAAGAAAGAGCAGGAGGACGTCGTCGTTAAGTACAGCGAAGCAGAAGCTGTATATAGTTGCCCGTCGGGGCACCGTGAACTGTTACTGCTGCTATCATAGTCCCCGTTGGGACCAGCAAGTGTGAACTGTTTACCCGTTTATTCCTTTAATCCCACTGACCGAGGACTGAGAGCGGTCATTCCTCCCTAATACCTGGCCGAGGACTGAGAGCGGCCACCTTCCCTTTTGTATATAGTTGCGCGTCCTAAAGCGCCCCCTACCGGTTTTATAGGGAAACCAGTTTTCTAGAGAGACTGTCGCACTTTACCCGGTCACACGTTGCACAGTGACCGGAGGAGGAGCCTGAGGCGACGAGAATGATTATATGAAAAGTTTTATATGATGTTTTATTATGTTTATGTTTATGAAAAAAAAATGTATGTTTGTGGATGTTATGTCTTACAGCCCGAGGACGTGCTGTGATTTACCAGGGGGGAATGTAGCACCCTGAGGATTCGGCTGCTACAGGGGTATTGCACCTCAACCCAGAGGTGTGATATTCCACTCCCGGGTAAGGATGGAGTGTGGAACTGAGCTCGGTAGGCTGCATGCACTACACACATCCCATTTCCGAGGAACAGACCAACGGTACTCCCACTTAGAAATGTGCAGGTACGACCGAGTCTGTTCCTGGCTGGAGTGGGAGGGGGGTGGTACATCCCAAGTAGTGTAGGGGCAGATAGGGGGAGCAGCCTGGGTAAAGATAGGAGCTCATTGGGTGCTGGTCACCTGAGCTCACACATAGAGGGTGTATATAAGGTGGGCACCATCAGAGAACAGGGTCAGTCTGTCAGCCTTTGCAGAGGAGTCACAGGAAGAGGAGCAGAGCAGATCCAGAGAGAGAGAGGAGAAAGAAGGAAAGACCCAGAGGGGGAAGCAGAAGAGAGGACTCTAAGACCCCAAATTCAAGCTACGGGTGAAGAGTCGGCATCAGGGTACCGGAACCCAAGCTGGTGGGGGCAAAAACACACCCCAGCCAGAGACCGGAGGCCGTGGGCAGCGTCTGCCACGGCCACCCACCACATCCACCACGAAGGCATACCACGTGGAGGGTCAGGGAACCCAAGGCCAAGGGTCACCCAACAGAAGGCCCGAGGGAGCTGGACCTGGGTGGATCAATAGTGGGGACGGCCAGAGAAAGGACAGAAGGAGAGCTCAGGGTCACGCTCCGGACTCGCTTGGGGGTTGGCTGGATCCAGGACCTGGTGGACGCAGCACGGCTCGGGAGGTCACTTGAAGTTGGAGTGACCGGAACATCAGCAGTGAGTAAATACCCTAAACTGCATAACCCGACTCTGTCTTCCTTTAACACCTATGCTGCACCACCACAACCCCCATCCTCTGCACCTGACCCCCTGAGGCTATACCCCACCCGTTGGGGGTTATACCATCACAAGCTGCACCTACACCATCAGCCTCAGCGGACCCTGCTGCAGCGGCGGCCATAGTGACCGCAACACAACGGGTGGCGTAGTCGACAATAAAGAACTTATAACATCTGTAGGACTGCCACATACAACTGAGTTTGACACCCTGGGCACGGACCGGGTCACAGCCACTCGGAAGACTACAACCCCCATCTGATCCGGCTCCGGATATTCCCACTAACGAATATGGCCCAGGGGGCGCGTCATATGCACCTGTCAAATTTTGTTTGAATGCAGATTGCACATTTTCTGTTAGTACAATAAACTTTATTTCAAGGCACAAACATTACTGTGTCCAACAGTTATTACATATATCAAACTGAAATAGATGTTGCAAAAACACAAATTTTTATAAAACAATAAGCTTAAGATTAATAGGGGTGCCCAAACTTTTTCATATAACTGTATCTGTTGAAAATGGTCTGGTGTAGGCCCGAGAAAGAGAACTGTGGTTTTGCAGTTCCATGGGTCAAATCTTTGTATTATCCTGCTTTTGGCATTTTTTGCCGCAAAGAAAAACAGTAATAGTGTCTCCTGATTGTTTACACACAAATATATCTGTTTAACCCTAGAACGCATACCTGGGGCCTCGCAGGCCCGCCCTGTTAATTGTTTTCTATTTTCTGCAAGATTACTTTAGTTAGAATTTTGAAACTCTAGGTATTCTTCAGGTATATAGTTGTTTGTCATTTTTGTTTGAGTTATTCCATGTTATTTGCACACGGGCCTTAAAGGCCCCAGGTATGTGAAAAAGTAGATTTTTATGGTCATGCGTTCTAGGGTTAAAAGAGTCTGGTATACACCAGTAAATTATAACGTTCCACGGTAAAAAATCTCTATTATCCTGCTTTTGGCATTTTTTTCCGTAAAAAAAAATTTTTTAATAGTCTCTGCCTGATTGTTCAGACACAAATATATCTGTTGAAAATAGTCTGGTGTAGGCCAGAGAAATAGAAGTGTGGTTTTGCAGTTCCATGGTTCAAACCTCTGTATTATCCACTTTTGGGCCATTTTTACCTAAAAAAAAAAAACAGTCTGAGTGTGTCGCTCACAGTTAAGCCGCAAATATATCTATTTAAAATTGTCTGGTATACCCCAGTAAACAATAACTGTGGTTTTGCCATTCCACGGTAAAAAATCTCTATTATTCAGCTTTTGCTATTTTTTCCATAAAAGAAAAACAGTAATAGTTTCTCCCTGATTGTTCAGATTATTTAAGAGTCGGGTGTAGGCCAGAGAAAAAGAACTGTGGTTTTCCTCTTCCACGGTTCTAATCTACTTTTTGTTACCCTTTTTCCATTTATAGTGCAAGTGTAAGCTATTTTACTTCCTTTACAATGGGCAAGGCGCGTGGCAAGGGACGTGGAACTGGACGTTCTGGTGATGGTGCGTGTAAAGGAGGGGGCTGTGGCCAAGGTGAAAATGTGCCACAACCAACAGCAACATCTTCTCGCTCCCACTTCTTGACCGAATTACTAGGGAAGCACAGAACAACACCAGTATTGCAAACTGATCAGTGTGAACAGGTTATTAATTGGATAGTAGATAATTCTTCCAGTTACCTGGGCACCACCACCTCCGGTCTGTCTTCCACATGGTCAAATCTTAGTAGCCGTGAGTCTCGACCGCATACTCCTCCTCACCCTGATGCTCCTTCCTCCCACCATGCCGAGTGTCGTCAGACAGCAACTGATCCCACAGTTGGACACTCTGAAGAGCTGTTCACTGGTCCATTTCCAGATCTATGCCCCTCGCCTGCTCCGCTTGAAGTGGTGGAAGAGGAGATCCCTTGTAGTGATGCCCAAACATTTGAACAGCCACGGCCACAGGATGTTGACGCTGGCAATTTGTCACAAGAGGTGGACGATGACGAGACACAATTGCCAGGAAGTGAGGAGGAGAATCGTGGTGCACAAGTGGAAGAGGAGGAGGTGGTGGGTGATCTAGTAACTGACCCAACGTGGCAGGAGGACATGCAGAGGGAGGCCAGCAGCACACAGGGTGAGGGAGGCAGAGTACCCCAACAGGAAGAAAGAAGCAGTGTGGTGGCCGCACACAGAAGGCAGGCAACAGTTCCCTGTAAAACACCAACGCGAGGGACGTTACCAGTACAACCTGTAGGTCTGCTAGAGTCTGGAATTTTTTTAAAGACTCTGCTGATAACCCCAAAAAGGCCATTTGTACCACCTGCCATGCCAGCATCAGCAGGGGTGACAAAACTACCAGCCTGACCACCACCAGCATGATCAGGCACATGGCAGCAAAGCACCTGATTTTGTGGGGTGAACCTCAGGGTCCACGACCAGTGTCAGCTTGTGTCACCACTGCTTCTTCCACTGTTGTTCGTGCAATAGAGCCCCCTGTTGTGTGTGCAAGGTAATCCCCTGTCCGTACTGCATGCAAAGATGCCCCCTCCTCTCAGTCTTCACTTGTTATGGCAGTTTCTCAAGAAACAGCATCAACGTCCATGTGCATGTCCCACCGCAGCGTTCAATTGTCCATATCCCAGACCTTTGAACGAAAGCGGAAATTCGCAGCCAACGCCCCACAGGCCACAGTCGTAAATTTGCGCATTTCACGACTGCTTGCGTTGGAAATGCTGCTTTTTAGGCTGGTGGAGACGGAATCCTTCCGCAACCTTATGGCGGTGGCTGTCCCTCGGTACTCGGTCCCCAGCTGAGACTATTTTTTCTGATTTGCCATCCCCGCACTACACAAGCACGTGTCCCAAAACATCGGCCGTGCCCTCAACAACGAAGTTACTGTTAGAGTCCACCTGACAACGGACACGTGGACAAGTGCTTGTGGCCAGGGACGGTACATCTCCCTGACAGCACACTGGGTAAACATAGTGGAATCCGGGACCCAGTCGGACCTTGGGACGGAACACATCCTTCCCACACCAAGGATTGCGGGCCCTATGTCAGACAGAGTTGCCCCCACAGTGTACAGCTCCTGCGCATCATCCTCCTCCTCATGTTCAGCCTCCATCTCAGATATCACCACATCATTTACAAGCTGGAAGCACTGCAGTACTGCCTCCGCCAAGCGGCAACAGGCTGTGCTGAAACTCATAAGCTTAGGTGAGAAACCTCACACTGCTTGTGAGTTGTGGACAACTGTGAAAGAGCAGGCAGATCTGTGGCTGAGACTGCTGAACCTACATCCAGGAATGGTCGTGGGTGACAATAGCCGTAACCTGGTGGTGGCTCTGAGGCGAGGCGAGATTACACATGTACCATGCCTGGCTCATGTGCTTAACCTCGTGGTTCAGCGGTTTCTTAAATCGTACCCCGAGTTGCCAGATCTGCTCGTGAAAGTACGCCGCCTGTCAGCTCATTTTCGCAAGTCGGCTACAGCTTCCGCCGCCCTTGCTGTGTTGCAGCAGCGTTTGCAGCTTCCGTCACACTGACTGGTGTGTGATGTCCCGACACGTTGGAACTCTACCCTTCACATGTTGCAAAGGATTTGTGAGCAGAAGAGAGCAGTTGTGGAGTACCAGCTGCAACAAAGCAGTCGATATTCAGGTCAGACTCCACACATAAGACATCAGGAGTGGACCTGGATGTCTGACATATGTACCATCTTGACAAACTTTGAGGAGTCCACCAAGATGGTGAGTGGCGATGACTCCATCATTAGCATCAGCATACCACTTGTCTGTCTTTTGCAACGCTCTCAGCAGAGAATTAGAGAGGAGGCATTGCAGCCACAGTATGATGAGATGGATCAAGAAGCCATAGTGGTCGATTACACACAGCCCAGCCTCATCTCATCCCAATGTGCATTGAGGGACAATGAGGGAGAGGAGGAGGAGGAGGAGTAGGAGGAAGAACAGGAGCTTGTATCATGCGCTGTAGACGGTTGTACCTGTACAACTGTCATACCGTCGGTTCAGCGTGGGTAGCCTGAGGACAGGGGGGAGGAGGAGCAGGAGGACGAGAGCATGGTCAGTCGTCATCTTGGTGAGGACATGGAAGTTTTGCCCGTTACCAGTCTGGCACGCATGGCTGACTTTGTAACGCTGCCTTAACCGTGACCCTCGCATTGTCAAAATTTTGGGTGACAGTCATTACTGGTTGGTGACACTTTTAGACCCCTGCTACAAGGAGAACTTTCACTCTCTTTTTCCTGAGGTGGAGAGGTCTACAAAAATGGGGCAGTACCAGAAGGCCCTTGCTGCAGAACTGTTAAAAAAATTCCCATCTGAATACGCTAGTAGCAGAGGTCACAGTTCGTTGCCCAACCAAGTCGTACATGCGAGAGAGACTCAACTCCAATCCAGCAGAGGCAGGGGAACACTGTCAACGTTCTGGGACTGTTTTCTCAGACCCTCCCTTCGGACAGACCCTGAGGCTCGGGGTACTCTCACAAGGAGTGGAAAATTTCAAAAGATGGTGAGGGAGTACCTTGCCGACCGTACCAGCATCCTCTGTGATTCCTCTGTGCCTTTTAATTATTGGGTATCCAAGCTGGACACTTGGAATGAGCTCACTCTGTACGCCTTGGAGGTCCTGGCCTGCCCTGCCGCTAGCGTGTTATCGGAGCGTGTTTTTAGTACCGCTGGGGGAATTATAACTAATAAGCGCACTCGCCTGTCAACTGACAATGCTGACAAGCTGACCCTTATCTAAAAGAACAATGGCTGGATTGGGCCAGACTTCTCATCACCACCATATGACAGCAGAGTAACATAAAGTCAAATTCACTGTGTTATTTTGGGAGTTGTATTCACATGCACCGCTTCACACCCGCACATGGGTATACCCTTCCTCATTTCGGCTGTTTTATGTTCTTCTCCGGGCGGCTGGGGACTGAGTATGGATACCTGGCTGCCAAAGCAGCCATGAGGTAGTGGCCAGCTTCGGCCTACTCCAAACTAAAAGGCCCCATTTAAAGTGAAAGCTTGCTAGCCTAGTATGGTATTGCAGCCTGCGGGTGGGTGGGTGGTTGGCTGCATATTTGCGCTTGCATTGCAAGGAATGCGGGAGGTACAATTCAAGTGCAAGCTAGCAGTATGTCATTGCAGCTTGGGGGTGGGTGGGTGGCAGGCTGCACACTTACGCTTGCATTAAAAGAAAACAAAGCAGATGCGAACTTCTATCATCATCATGCTCCGCACCTTGGCACTCTCAACTCCCCTGATGGTTCTCTGATGGGCTCTTCCAATTCTGCCCTAAAGCAGGCCAGGCTAAGAAAAGTATGTGGGAAGGTGACAAGAGAAATAGGGGTGGCTGAGGACCGTTTATGGACACCCGGCCGCCCCATAGCGGCTGGGGACCGTGTGTGGACACCCGGCCGCGGGGCAGCTGGCGACCGAGTATGGATACCTCGCTACCGAAGCAGCCATGAGATAGTGGCCAGATTCTGCCTCCTCAAAAGTAAAAGGCCCCATTTCAAGTGAAAGCTAGCAGTATGTTATTGCAGCCTGCGGGAGGGTGGGAGGTTGGCTGCATATTTGCGCTTGCTTTGCAAGGAATGGGGGAGGTACAATTGAACACTGCCGTGGGACAAGGACTTGCACGGGGATAGTTGCAAGTCTGCATCTTCTGATGCGGCAAGGATTACTTCTGATGGGCACACTTTTAGGCAGTGACGTGGGAGTCAGAGATGCTTCCAGGGGTCTTCCCCATGCTGTTCCCATGTGTTTTTAGCACTGTATGCATGTGTCACACAGCACATGGCCAGATAAGGTTGTAAAATGTTAAAATTACATTTCCCAGTGAATGCATATGTCACGGTTGAAAGCAATACAAAAGTGCAAAAACGCATGAAAAATCCTACTTGTGAACATAGCCCAAGGTGTGGAGGAGTATTTTTGTTTTTGGTTATTTATTTTACCTTATACACAAGTCTTTACCCTGGAAAGGAAATTCCTTAACATATTTCACAGGAAAACTGTTTCAGTTTCGTTTTTGAACGTTTTATTGTGAGCCCGTAAAAGTGGATTAATACCTCTGACCATGTTGCTGACAGCAGTGACCTGGGGGTCAGAAATGCTTCCAGGGGCGATCCCCATGCTGCCCCCATGTCTTTTGAGCATTGTCACTATAGTTTTGGGCACTTTTTAGGCTTTCTACAGACTGCCGGGGGAGCCGCCGCAAAAATGCTCGGGTCTCCCATAGACTAACATTGGGCTCGTTGCTCGGGTCGAGCACCCGTGTATCACGGTGAGCTCGGCGCGAGCTTCGAGCACCCGAGCATTTTAGTGCTCGCTCAACACTAAATATAACCAAGTAAATCAAACTTCTGTGAAATCAAACTGTCCACTTAGGAAGCAACACTGATTTACAATCAATTTCACATGCTGTTGTGCAAATGGAATAGACAATAGATGGAAATTATTGGCAATTATCAAGACACATTCAATAAAGGAGTGGTTCTGCAGGTGGGGACCACAGACCACATCTCAGTACCAATGCTTTCTGGCTGATGTTTTGGTCACTTTTGAATGTTGGTTGTGCTTTCACACTCGTGGTAGCATGAGATTTACTCTACAACCCACAGAAGTTGCTCAGGTAGTGCAGCTCATCCATGATGGCACATAATGCGAGCGGTGGCAAGAAAATTTGCCGTGTCTGTTAGCGTAGTGTCCAGAGGCTGGAGGCGCTAGCAGGAGACAGGCCAGTACAGCAGGAGATGTGGAGGGGGCCATAGGAGGGCAACAGTCCAGCAGTAGGACCGCTACCTCCGCCTTTGTGCAAGGAGGAACAGGAGGAGCACTGCCAGAGCTCTGCAAAATGACCTTCAGCAGGCCACAAATGTGTATATGTCTGCACAAACGGTTAGAAACCTACTTCATGAGGGTGGTATGAGGGTCCGACGTCCACAGATGGGGGTTGTGCTCACAGCCCAACACCGTGCAGGACACTTGGCATTTGCCACAGAACACCAGGATTGGCAAAGTCACCACTGGCGCCCTGTGCTCCTCACAGATGAAAGAAGGTTCACACTGAGCACATGTGACAGACGTGACAGAGTCTGGAGATGCCGTGGAGAGCGATCTGCTGACTGCAATATCCTTCAGCATGACCGGTTTGGCAGTGGGTCAGTAATGATGTGGGGAGGCATTTCGTTGGAGGGCCGCACAGCCCTCCATGTGCTTGCCAGAGGTAGCCTGACTGCCATTAGGTGCTGAAAGGAGATCCTCAGACGCCTTGTGAGACCATATGCTGGTGCTGTTGGCCCTGGCTTCCTCCTAATGCAGGACAATGCCAGACCTCATGTGGCTGGAGTGTGTCAGCAGTTCGTGCAATATGAAAGCATTGAAGCTATGGACTGGCCAACCCATTCCCCAGACCTGAATCCGATTGAGCACATTTGGAACATTATGTCTCGCTCCATCCACTAACGTCACATTGCACCACAGACTGTCCAGGAGTTGGCGGATGCTTTAGTTCAGGTCTGGGAGGAGATCCCACAGGAGACCATCCGCAACCTCATCAGGAGCATGCCCAGGCAATGTAGGGAGGTCATACAGGCACGTGGAGGCCACACACAATACTGAGCCTCATTTTGACTTGTTTTAAGGACATTACATCAAAGTTGTATCAGCCTGTAGTGTGTTTTTCCACTTTAATTTTGGGGGTGACTTAAAATCCAGGCCTCCATTGGTTAATAAATTTGTTTTCCATTGATGATTTTTGTGTAATTTTGTTGTCAGCACATTCAACTTTGTAGAGAACTAAGTATTCAATGAGAATATTTCATTCATTCAGATCTAGGTTGTGTTATTTGAGTGTTCCCTTTATTTTTTGAGCAGTGTGTGTGTGTATATATATATACACATACATACATACATACATACACTAGCTATTGAACCCATTCTACGCCCGGGAGGAGAGCATTTTTATTGGTATATGGTCTCACATGCTGGGCTATGTGCTTCCCCCCTCCTGGCATTTCTGCTGCCCCCAGCATCCCATCTTGGTATGCATGGCACCCTTCATCCCCAATCCTGGTATGCATGGCACCCCTCACCCCCAATTATAGTTTGCATGGCTCCCTCATCCCCAATCCTAGTATGCATGGTACCCCTCACCCCCAATCCTGGTATGCATGGCACCCCTCACCCCCAATCCTGGTATGCATGGCACCCCTCACCCCCAATTCTAGTATGCATAGCACCCCTCACCCTGGTATGCATGGCATCCCTCATACCCAATCCTGGTATGCATGGCACCCCTCACCCCCAATCCTCTTATGCATGGCACTCCTCATCCCTATACTGGTATGCATGGTACCCCACATCCTGGTATGGTTGGTACACCTCATCCCTATCCTGGTAAGCATGGTACCCCTCATCCCTATTCTGGTATGCATGGCCCCTCATCCAAATCCTGGTATGCATGGTACCCCTCACCCCCGATCCTGGTATGTATGGCTTCCTCATCCCCAATCCTGGTATGCATGGCACCACTCATCCCCAATTCTGGTATACATGGCCCCCTCATCCTCAATCCTGGTATGCGTGGCACCCCTTATCCCCAATCCTGGTATGCATGGCACCCCGCATTCCTATCCTGATATGCACGGTACCCCTCAGCCATATTCTGGTATGTATGGCACCCCTCATCCTGGTATGCATGGTACCCCACATCCGTATTCTGGTATGTATGGTACCCCTCATCTTTTTATGCATCGCACCCCTCATCCCAATTCTGGTATGTATGGCCTCCTCATCCCTGAAACCTGGTATGCATGGAACTCAATCCCTCATCCTGGTATGCATGGCATACCTCATCCCCAAACCTGGTATGTATGGCTCCCTCATCCCTATCCTGGTATGCATGGCACCCCATCCCTTATCCTGGTATGCATGGCACCCCTCATCCCTATTCTGGTATGCATGGTACCCCTCATCCTGGTATGCAAGGTTACCTCATCCCCCAATCCTAGTATGCATGGTCCCCTCACACCCCAATCCTGGTATGCATGGTCCCCTCATCCCCCAATCCTGATATACATGGCCCCCTCATCCCCAATCCTGGTATGCGTGGCACCCCTCATCCCCAATTCTGGTATGCATGGTACCCCGCATTCCTATCCTGGTATGCGTGGCACCCCTCATCCCTATTCTGGTATGTATGGCACCCCTCATCCTGGTATGCATGGTACCCCACATCCCTATTTTGGTATGTATGGTACCCCTCATCCTTTTATGCATGGCACCCCTCATCCCAAATCTGGTATGTATGGCCTCCTCACCCCAGAAACCTGGTATGCATGGAACTCAATCCCTCATCCTGGTATGCATGGCATACCTCATCCCCAATCCTGGTATGTATGGCTCCCTCATCCCTATCCTGGTATGCATGGCACCCCATCCCTTATCCTGGTATGCATGGCACCCCTCATCCCTATTCTGGTATGCACGTTCCCCTCACCCCCTAATCCTGGTATGCATGGTCCCCTCACCCCCCAATCCTGGTATGCATGGTCCCCTCACCCCCCAATCCTGGTATGCATGGTCCCCTCACCCCCCAATCCTGGTATGCATGGTCCCCTCACCCCCCAATCCTGGTATACATGGTCCCCTCACCCCCCCCAATAGTGGTATGTGTGGTACCCCTCATCCTGGTATTCATGGCACCCCTCATCCCTCAACCCTGGTATGCATGTTACCCCTCATCCCCCAACCCTGTTATGTATTGTATCGCTCATCCCCCAATCCTGGTATGCATGTTATCGCTCATCCCCCAATCCTGGTATGCTTTGTACCCCTCATCCCCCAATCCTAGTATGTGTGGCATCCTCACCCCCCAATCCTGGTATGTGTGGCCCCCTTACCCCCCAATTCTGGTATGTATGGCACCCGCATCCCTTTCACGCTGCACACATACAAAATAATAAACACTTATACTCACCTTTCTTCCCTATGCTCCAGTGCTGTGGTGTCCTGTTCTGCCGGAGGCCGGGGGAGGAGTGCGGCGACAGAGTACGAGCATGCCCATACCGCGCTGTCTGGCGCCATTTTGCTGAGGACACACTGCAAATGTGTCTTCAGTAAAATGGCGCCGGATAGCTCTTTGCGCATGCGGCGATCGATTCCGACGCCTCACTTCTGCCCCGGTCTCCGCCGAAGAGAGGCGCTGCAGCAACGCTCCTCCCGGTCAGGTAAGTATGTAAGCATGGCGTCAGAGATCGCAGCATGCGTTCAGTGTCTACGCATACCGTGATCTCTGGCGCCATACACACCTCTGACCTGTAACGGCTCCATCTGTGCTTCTGTCTGGACCCAGACTGCGCAGGCGTGTTGCTCTTGTGCAGTTTATAAAAGCTTCAGACAGAGACAACCATCTCCCGTTATATTATATATATATATAGTACAGACCAAATGTTTGGACACACCTTCTCATCTAAAGATTTTTCTGTATTTTCATGACTATGAAAATTGTACATTCACACTGAAGGCATCAAAACTATGAATTAACATATGTGGAATTATATACTTAACAGAAAAGTATGAAACAACTGAAAATATGTTTTATATTCTAAGTTCTTCAAAGTAGCCACCTTTTGCTTTGATGACTGCTTTGAACACTCTTGGCATTCTCTTGATGAGCTTGAGAGATAGTGAGAACACTCTCCCTTTAAATAGCTACAGACACACTCCTAGCTAAAACTGATTAACTATAACTGACTGCAGCCTAGGACAAAAACAGAGTTCACAGTTGGGGCCCGGTTGCCGTGGTAGTTGGAGCTCTTGGAGACTATGTAGGTGCACATACTTAAGAAGCAAACCTTCCTTCACAGACAGTCCTATTTTAGGGGGAGGAAGGCATTCCAGGATCCTCTGGCTAGTCTGGGCTTCTGGTGAAATTACAAGGCTTACAGTACTTCCATCAAGTTTAGCAAAAGCATCAGTTAGCACCCCAGGCTCTGCTCCTGTAGTGGTCTTTTCTGTCCTTAGCAATGGCTGACAGCCCTTATGTCCCCTGGTCTCAACTCCTCCTTCCTTCTTCTTCAGCTTGCACAGCCAATCAGTCTCTTTCTCTGTTGCTCCCCTCCTATGTGATGTAGAGAGGAGCAATGTCTACTGAGAGTTGTAGTCCAAGTTAGTGCAGGAAGAGAGTCATTAAAGTCTGCTGCTGTGACTGCCTGTGCAGAGACTGGATTGGCTGGAATTACACACATGGGTCTCACAACAGATGTTACATATAGAAAAGATTCTAGAAAAGTCAAAGGAAATCTGTCACCCCCTGGAATGTTTACCTATTAATATAGGCATACAGGTTTAGAATGATTTAAATAGTCATGCCTGTATGCTTATATCTGCGGTCTTGATGTGCATAGATTGTCTTTTATTCATGTATGCTAACTATTTCTTCCAGGCTCTGGGGCGTGCATGCCTGGAAGTAAGCTCTGCCTCCGATCTTCATTTGCATACCACCCCCTCCCATTGAAGATCGAAGGTCAAGTTTCCTTTCAGGCACTGTGCGCCCCAGACCCTAGAAGAAATTATTAGCATACACGAATAAAAGACGATTTCTGCACATCAAGACCGCAAATATTGGCATACAGGTAAGACTAGCTAAACTATTCTCTTACTTTTATGCCTATATTAATTGGTAAAAATGTCCCATCCCAGATGGTGACAGATTCCCTTTAAAGACTGCTGATATCTAATAGTTTACCCCAAATAAATAACCATTTGTCCAAATAATACAAAGGTCAACTTGACTTACTTTAAGAGTGTAGAAGTTGGTCATAGCTTTTTTTTACTCTTAAGAAGCAAAGCACTTGTTTTTGCTATCTTCTGTTTGGTTCAGTCTTAAATTCACTTTGCTCCATGCCATCAAATGATGTGCAGCGCACTGTATGTGACTACAAGCAGCACGCTACATGTCAATGACATTTCTCACTCTATGTGAAGAGCATCGTTTCTCATGTGACACTATCAGGCTTAGTGAATGGAAGACCCAGCCAGAAGCAAAACAGAAGATAGAAAACCAGATCGGAAGACTAGTGGAAGAAAAGCTTTTTGTGACTCACAGCACACCATTTTCATAACTTGTTATAGAAGATTATGTCACTTAGGAGCCATTAAGGCCATTTTATAACTTAAAATTTCACAAACCATTGACTAGTGTCAAGTTAGGGGTCAAATTACACTTTTTTGTGCCATGCTATTTCAGTGTATTATTTGAATCAAAATAACATTTTATGGATCTGTATATAGTGGATAGGTGATAATTTATGTAGAACAAAATACCCCTATGGCCATGGCCAATTTTCACTTCTGCACTTTCACTTTTTGCCCACCTTCTTCCCAGAATCATAACTTTTTTATGTTTCAGCCAACAAAGCCTTAGGAGGACTTTTTTAAACGTGACATAGTTAAACTCAGTTGTACAGATCCTTTGCCCACACTGACTCATGCGAAACGTGGGCGAGGGACGAGAGGTACAGCAACAATCAGCAGACATGCACAAATATTAGATAATATATTATAAATATTTACTAAAGAGTTTATATAAAAAAAAAAAAAACAAAGAAAAGGATTGTAAACAGTGAATAAATAACAAATACGATGACAGCAAATTCTCTCAATAACACCAAATAATTCCGAGTATTCACAGGTACACTTAACAGAATTAACAGTTATATGCCAGCATACTCTACTAATCGCCTGCTAGGAGTAGTTTTTTGAAGTGTCTCTCACAGAAGAAGCTTTTTCTCCTAATGCTACGATACTAGAGTAGTATTGCTAGAAACCAGTTGCCGAAGGAGCACAAGCATTAACAACAAGCGGTAGTAAAAGTTCTTGAATATAGCAAGGAGTTTGTAGGAAACAATCTGTAGATTAATAGAACAGTCTGGGTAAGAATGTTGAAGAGCTGGAGAATGAAGCTAGGCTAACAGCTAGACACAATACTCAAGCAATGAGTGTAATATCCATGCGGCTTTAAGAAGGCCCAAATAGGAAACAAAATGGACTCCATAGATTCAGACTCTGCCATCTTGGTAAAGGGAAATTGCAGAACACAACAGCAGCCTCCAGTGGTAAGGAGTGAAAATGCAGCACAATATTAAAGTGAACAATAGCGGCCGCTAGTGGTCCAACTGTAGAAGGGCAACAGAAATCCTGCCACTTAACTAATTAGACCTCCATAAAGTTATTTAGATATGCGCATATATATTCAGTTGTAAATGGTACCGGTATGTCCTGAGACAGAAGTGTCCTTGCAGGGCTGAGTCCAAAATAATCAGAAACGCTGATTGGAATCTCGCAGAGAATGGCGATCTCTCTAACGCAGGGCCTCTCTAAGTCCTTTGAGATAGAGCCTCACGTGACCTAGCCAGAAATGCTGTGTACTTGGTTGTCCTCACCGAGTCTTTTCATGTCAAGCCGAACAACACGTCCCAGAGTCACCAAAAACAGATCCCGGGTCGCACCACTCTATCTAGACCTTTTTCCAACTATGCGCAGCATCAATCAGTCCTTGAACTCTCCCAGCAACAGTCACCAACTGCCAAACCCTTGCACTACAACTCTGGCCTCTCCGCTGCCCTCTACTGGCCAGATCATATATTATATCACAAATCTCCAACAATACAGTAAACTGTAATTAACCCTTACATGCGCAAGATGTTAGACCCGGAGATCAGGGTTGTCTGACATTCTACATCTCACTCACTGAGAAACTTGCTGTAAGGTTTAGTGTGGTTTATTAATTTGTAAAAAGAAAGAGGGTTTGTCAGCTCACCTATCTTGAAGACGTGTTCAATTGCATGGACTCCCAGGTTGCTTCAAGAATTTATAAAATGGATCAGCAAATAAAAAAAGGATTTGTAATCCATAACCAAGTGCAAAGTTAAAATTAACAAGTACAAAGCGCCATCTTTTTTTTCAAAAAATTCAAAAGGAAGAGGAGGGGAGCAGGAAACATCGGAAAGCATTCCTTAAGGAGGAGAATGACATAGTGATTAATCTGTTCGGACAAATCCTCACAGAACAACAAAAGGATATACTATCTAAAGGCTTATCCTTCTCCCCCAGCAATCAATTTGACATTTACAGGACATTACTAGATGTGTACAAATTTGTTAGAAACTTAACCCTTAAGTGGCATTTCTCTGATAAGTAAAACGATGTAACATTAGAAAACGCTCCACTAGAGAGCCCCTCCAACCCAGGAAAAATTACCTCTTTTGTGGAACAGTGCTCACTACAGACTTTAAATTGGCTAGTGACTCTATTGTTCAGAATGAGGACTTAAACATGGAATTGACCTTCAAAAATCCATACTATTACCCAGTTATTTCTCGTCTACCAGTACTGGACATTTTCAAGGAATTAGTGGAAGAAGATTTAGTCACACTTAAACAGTCAATTGCTGGTACACATAAAATACATAATTTAAGTGAAAAAGAATTTGAAGCCTTGGAAGAAATAAAATGTAATAATAATTTGACTATATGTAAAGCTGATAAAGGAGGAGCAGTGGTTGTCTTAGGCTCGGATCTCTGTGAGAAACATTTAATAATGTTAAATGATGACAACATATATGAGAAATTACAAACTAATTCAGTCTCTCTTTTTTAGGAAAAACTTGCATCTCTTGTTAAAGGGAGTAAGGATGGGAGCAATCAGTCCAAAATTGTCAGAAGATTTAAAGGTGTCCTCACCCATTACACCTATTTGTCACTCCTTACCTAAAATACTTAAGCGGCTTCCCCCCCGCTCAGACCTATAGTAGCAGGTATAGGAAGCTATAGTGACACTTTAAGCATATGGGTGGATTTACATCTACAAAAACTAGTTACTAACATGACCAGTTATTTGAAGGACACAAAACATGTAATTTCTTCCTTAGACCACACTAAATGGCCCGATTCCAGTATTTGGATATCCTGTGACGTCATAGCTTTATATCCCTCAATACCTCATGATCAAGTAGTCACAGCACGACCTAATCATTTATGAAAATACAGTAACTTTTTGGCACCCATAAGAGAATTTTTGGTTCTTTCAGTAGAATTTTTACTTAAGCATAACTTTTTTTCATTTAATAATCAGTTCTATCTTCAAAAAAGCGGAGCCCCTTTGGGGGCGAGTTTCTCACCAGTGATAGCAAATATTTTCATTTCGGATTGGGAAGAAATTTGCATTTTCTCCTGTGCAAATCCCTTCTCCTCCCACATCAGGTGGTATGAATGTTTCATAGACGACCTCCTCCTGGTGTGGGATGGACCAAGGGATTCGAAGCAGGAGTTCTTTGAATACATTAATAATGACACCATTAACTTGAGATTCACTATTAATATAGAAGAATTAAGTATTAACTTTTTGGACATTAACTTGACTTTGGACTTTGTAAATGGAGTGGTTTTCTCTCCCTATTGTAAAAGTAGTGCTACCAATTCAATTCTGTGTGCCACCTCCTGTCACCCAAAACTTATTAAAAATATTCCTGTGGGGGAACTTTATAGACATATAAGGAATACAACATTACAGGCAAATTATGCAGTGGAATCAGACACTCTATGTAATAGAATGAGAAATAGAGAATATCCGGAATGGATGTTGAACAGGGCGAAAGATATTGTTAACAACAAAGACAGGGATTCCATGTTTCTGGACATTCATACAAAACAAAAAAAGAACAATAAACTTAATGTGGTGACTTTTTCCACTATTTTACGATCTCAATATCATGATGTAGTAAATATACTTAAAAAATGGTTACCCAACCTAAACCAGGATACAAAAACTAGAAAATATTCTTAGTGAGCCTGTAAAGTTTATAGTAAAAAGAGCACCGAATTTGAGAGACATTTTATCCCCAAGTTTAAGTATCAAACGTAACGTCATGGATAAATAAAGGTTATCCACTAAAGGATTTTATAAAGGTGGACACATTACATTTAATAGTTGTGAAGTAATGAAGAATTCCAAAACTTTCTTATCTACAACAACACAAAAAAAACATACACTATAAGTTCATATCAATTGTAATTCTGCAAATATTAGATATTTATATAGTTAATTACATGTAATTGTGACTGTACAGCTTGAAATTTTTATCAGCCAGACATTTAGATTTGTTAATCCAAGAGAACTACACTAGTATCTTTGTGTTGACTTCAATTGATCTGTGGAACAATGAATGTATGCTAATTACAGTATGTTGATTAACCTTTGTGGACCCTGTGGCTTATTGACTCACAAGACAGGAGGACAAACTCAGCAAATTTATTAAATGCTCAAACAATGAGAGATGAGGCTACCCTCCACCCCCCCCCCCCCCCCAACCTGTGGATCTAAACATCATACACAGATGCATGATGACAATATGTCTAATACTGAGGTAATCGGAATTCAACGGGTCAAACAACCGGTCAGAGGGGATGATTTAAAACGCAAGCTGATAAACAGGGAGACATGGTGGACTTATGAACTAAAAACATGGGTACCATTAGGTATGCTTGTACGACAAGACCTAATCTACCACTATGAATGAAGTGTTTTCCTGTTTATACTACAGCTGAACTGATTCTGTGATCTGATATTATTTTGCATATGCATATGTAGCACCCTGAGGATTCGGCTGCTACAGGGGTATTACACCTCAAGCCAGATGTGTGGTATTCCACTCCCGGGTAAGGATGGAGTGTGGAACTGAGCTCAGTAGGCTGCATGCACTACACACATCCCATTTCCGGGGGACAGACCAATGGTACTCCCACTAGAGAAATGTGCAGGTACGACAGTGTCTGTCCCTGGCTGGAGTGGGAGGGGGGTGGAACATCCCAGTAGTGTAGGGGCAGATAGGGGGAGCAGTCTGGGTAATGCAAGGAGCTCATTGGGTGCTGGTCACCTGAGCTCACACATAGAGGGAGTATATAAGGTGGGAACCATCTTAGATCAGGGTCAGTCTGTCAGAGTTGAGTCAGAGAAGCAGAGCAGCTCAGCCAGCTCCAAGGCCAAGAGAGAGAGAGAGGAGAAAGAAGGACCCAGAGGGGGAGAAGAGGGAACTCCAAGAACCCAAAATTAGACCAGAGGGTGAAGAGTTGGCACAAGGGTACCGGATCCCAAGCTGGTGGAGGGCCCTAATCCTTAGCCAGAGACCGGAGGTCGTGGGCAGGATCTGCCACGACCACCCACTAAATCCACCCGGAAGGCAAACCAAGAATAGGGTCAGGGAACCCAGAGACAAGGGTTTTACCAACAAGAGGCCCGAGGGAGCCGGACTTAGGTGGATCCCTGGTGGGGAAGGCCAGAGAGAAGGACAAGTCAGAAAGGGAGCTCAGGACCATGCTCCAGAATCACCTGGGGGTTGGCCGAATCCAGGACCTGGTGGACGCAGCACGGCTCGGGTGGTCACTCAAGGCCGGAGTGACCAACACAAAAGCAGTAAGTAAAACCCTGAACTGCACAGCCCGACTCGGAGTCTTATTACCACTCTCACTGCACCACCACAACCACCACCCTCTACAACTGACCCCCTGAGGCTATACCCCTCCCGTTGGGGGTTATACTACCTGAGCTGCACACACACCACCAGCCTCAGCGGACCCTGCTGCAGCGGCGGCCGTAGTGACCGCAAATCAACGGGTGGCGTAGTCGACATTAAAGAACATCCAGTAACATCTGTAGGACTGCCACACACTGAGCTTGACACCCTGGGCACGGACCGGGTCACCGTCACTCGGAGACTACAACCCCCATCTGATCCGGCTCCGGGTATCACCCAAACAACACTGGCCCAGGGGGCGCGTCAACTTTGGCGTAGTCGGCAGGATTACGTGCCCGCAACAACCGGGTACTGCGTGCCTGAAGAAAAGTTCACCGTTACCTTAAAAAGAAGTCTCCCGCCGGTTCCGGAGGGTCCCCGCCAACGGACCCCATCACAGGTCGTTTCCCGCCGGTTGTCCGCCATTTGCAGCTTTTTCCCGCCATTTCCAAAGATTTCCCACCTTGGAAGAGCGGACGCCATTATGGGCGTGCCAGAGGGTGGCAAAAGGCCACCTCCCATCGTGGGCCAGGTCGAAGAATGGCGCCAAAAGCGGAAACCGCGCCCACCGACAGAGACTGTGATGCTGGAAGTGTCCATCAGCGTAAGAGAACTGCCCCTGGAACTGACAATCACAAAGTTGCCCCGGGACCACCCTCAATGTGGGCGGAGACAGAACAAGAGAGCAAAGATGGGTGTCACCTGGAGCAGTCTGGAGAGAGCGCACCCGGAGACAAGAAGTCTGGAGAGGAGTCCAGAGAAAGCCTACCCGGAGATGGAGGGAGAGTCAGGCAGCACCGACCCAGTGGTCAGGAGCCTGCTGCAAGCAACAACCCCACTAGGCCTAGTGGAGGTCCTGGCACAGCTCCCCCGAGACCGGGAGTGTGCACAGACTGCGCTGGAGGGCCTCGCATGGAGGATGGCCCGGGTGCAGCGAGAGACGTTGGCGGAGTGGAGCCGAGAGATGGCCCAGCAGACCGAAACCCGTCAGCGGAGCACGCCACCCGAGACGAGGAGACAGACCGCCTCTGAGGATGGTGCAGGAGGACTCAAGGCCGGAGACGGCGCCGAGAAGGGAGCTGAACGGACGGAGGCAGGTAAAGGGGACGTCTCTACCCCGAGCCGGGAAACCGTGTACCTGCCCCAGCTCCCCGTCGCAGAGCCCGAAATTCCCCTTGCCGTGCCCGTCGCTGCCTCGTCACCGCCGCAGACTAGGCCTCAACCGGAACCCGCGGCCGCGACCCCTGTGACGTCACGCGCTTCGACCCTGAGCGCGGCAAAGCAGGAAATACCATCAGCCTGGTCGCAAGTAGAGATGAGCGGTGTTCGACTAGAACTGTTCGCCAATCTCAAATTCGAGCTGTTTTGGGCGGTGTTCGAGTTGTTCGATGAACCCGAACGATTTGCAAAAAATTCGGCTGTTCGAGGTTATGTTCGATAACTGTTCGTGCACCAAAAGCGTGTCCTGCATGTCTGGCGCTATTTAGAGCACCAATCATGCAGGGATTGTCTGCCACTCACTGTAATGCCACAGCCATGGTGGTTGTGGCATTACAGTGATTGCCCAAATCGATGGGAACAGTGCCAACAGTGAAACATGAAAAGCCGGCAATTCAGCAGCGGCATACACCTGTACCCGACAATTTAGAACAGAAAGAATAGAGCATCACACATAGATTAGATAGATATAAACATGTCAGCCACATATATAATAAGTACAGTGACAGTGTTGCTTACTGTACTTGTCATTTAGTGTAAAGGATTTATCAAAAAAAATAATAGTGTTTTCATGCACCGTCTCTTTAAAAAAGCCGGCCGGCAATTCAGCATCTGTACCCGACAATTTATAACAGACAGAATAGAGCTTCACACATAGATTAGATAGATAGAAACATGTCAGTCACATATATATGAAGTACAGTGATAGTGTTGGTTACTGTACTTGTCATTTAGTATTAAAATAAAGGATTTATTATTAAAAAAATTGGCGTGGGGTTCCCCTTAATTTTAGGCTCTAGCGGAGGTTAAGCAGACGGCTGGGGCAGATGTTTGAAGCCTGGGAATTGGGTAATACCCACTGAGCTTCCCAGGCTACTAATATGAGCCCCCAGCTGAATACATAGCCTTTACTAGCTATTAAAATGGGGGACCCCCCCAAAAAAATGACGTGGGGTCCCCCCTAATTTAATAGCTAGCAAAGGCTAGGCAGACAGCTGGGGGCTGATATTAATAGCCCAGGAAGGGAGCCATGAATATTGGCCCCCTCCCAGGCTAGAAACACCAGCCGTCAGCCGCCCCAGAAATGGCGCATTCATAGGATGCGCCAATTCTGGCACTTAGCCTCGCTCTTCCACGCTGCCCTGGTGCGGTGGCAGGGGGTAATAGGGTTGGGGTTGATGTCAGCTTATAATGCCAGCTGACATCAAGCCCAGGTTAGTAATGGAGAGGCGTCTATAAGACACCCCCATTACTAACCCCATAGTCAAAGTTAAAAAAAACACAAACACCCAGAATAAAGTCCTTTAATTGAAATAAAGACACAATCCTTTATTGTTCTAAATTAAACCATACTTACCGTCACGCCCATTCCAGCTGAAGCCAACGATCTCCTGCAATAAAAGAAAAATAATAAAGCAACCTCATCCTTACCTTTCCATGGTTCCCACGACAGCTTCAGCTCTGCTACATCGAGATGACAGGCTGGACCGCAGCAGAACGCTGCCATCCAGCCTGTCATCCCGCAGACACTGAGAAGCGCAGGCTTACTTGCGCTGCTCAGCGTCTCTCTGTGACGACATCCAGATGAGCCGAGTTCATGTCCAATGAACTCGGCTCACCTCATGCACGTCACTGACAGCGTGGGAAAATTCTCACGCTGAAGCGGTGAGTGCAGGAGAATTCTCCCACGCTGTCAGTGACGTGCATAAGGTGAGCTCATGTCCAATGAACTCAGCTCACCTCCTGCACGTCACTGACAGCGTGGGAGAATTCTCCTGCACTCAGCGCTTCAGCGTGAGAATTCTCCCGCTGAAGCGCTGAGTGCAGGAGAATTTTCCCACGCTGTCAGTGACGTGCATAAGGTGAGCTCATGTCCAATGAACTCAGCTCACCTCCTGCACGTCACTGACAGCGTGGGAGAATTCTCCTGCACTCAGCGCTTCAGCGTGAGAATTCTCCCGCTGAAGCGCTGAGTGCAGGAGAATTTTCCCACGCTGTCAGTGACGTGCATAAGGTGAGCTCATGTCCAATGAACTCAGCTCACCTCCTGCACGTCACTGACAGCGTGGGAGAATTCTCCTGCACTCAGCGCTTCAGCGTGAGAATTCTCCCGCTGAAGCGCTGAGTGCAGGAGAATTTTCCCACGCTGTCAGTGACGTGCATGAGGTGAGCCGAGTTCATTGGACATTAACTCGGCTCATCTGGATGCCCTCACAGAGAGACACTGTGGAGCGCAAGCAAGCCTGCGCTTCTCAGTGTCTGCGGGATGACAGGCGGGATGGCAGCGTTCTGCTGCGGTCCAGCCTGTCATCTCGATGTAGCACAGCTGAAGCTGTCATGGGAACCATGGAAAGGTAAGGATGATGTTGCTTTATTATTTTTCTTTTATTTCAGGAGATCGTTGGCTTCAGCTGGAATGGGCGTGATGGTAAGTATGGTTTAATTTAGAACAATAAAGAATTGTGTGTTTATTTCAATTAAAGGACTTTTTTCTGGGTGTTGTGTTTTTTTTAAATACTTTACTAGAAATTCATGGTGGTCATGTCTAATATTGGCGTGACCCCATGAATTTCGGGCTTAGGGCCAGCTGATAATGCCAAGCTGGCCCTAACCCCTTTATTACCCAGTGAGCCACCGCATCAGGGCCCTGGATGAGTTGGGTACAGCGCCAGATGATGGCGCTTCTATGAACGCGCCATTTTCCGGGGTGGCTGCGGACTGCAATTTGCAGCGGGGGTGGCCCAGAAAGCTTGGGCCTCCCTGCGCTGTGGATTCCAGCCCCCAGCTGCCTAGTTGTACCTGGCTGGACACAAAAACAGGGCGAAGCCCCACGTCAATTTTCTTTAAATTATTTCATGAAATAATTAAGAAAAAAAGGGCTTCCCTATATTGTTGTGTCCGGCCAGGTACAAATAGGCAGCTGGTGGTTGGGGGCAGCCCGTTCCTGCCTGCTGTACCTGGCTGGACACAAATATAGTGCGAAGCCCCACGTCAATTTTTTTAAAATTATTTCATGAATTTCCTGAAATAATTTAAAAAAATTGAAGTGGGGCTTCGCACTATATTTGTGTCCAGCCAGGTACAGCAGGCAGGAACGGGCTGCCCCCATCCACCAGCTGCCTATTTGTACCTGGCCGGACACAACAATATAGGGAAGCCCTTTTTTTCTTAATTATTTCATGAATTTCATGAAATAATTAAAAAAAATTGAAGTGGGGCTTCGCACTATATTTGTGTCCAGCCAGGTACAGCAGGCAGGAACGGGCTGCCCCCAACCACCAGCTGCCTATTTGTACCTGGCCGGATACAACAATATAGGGAAGGCCTTTTTTTCTTAATTATTTCATGAATTTCATGAAATAATTAAAAAAAAAGTACGTGGGGCTTCGCCCTATTTTTGTGTCCAGCCAGGTACAACTAGGCAGCTGGGGGCTGGAATCTGCAGCGCAGGGAGGCCCAAGCTTTCTAGGCCCCCCCCCCCGCTACAAATTGCAGTCCGCAGCCACCCCGGAAAACGGCGCGTTCATAGAAGCGCCATCTTCTGGCGCTGTACCCAACTCATCCAGGGCCCTGGTGCGGTGGCTCACTGGGTAATAAAGGGGTTAGGGCCAGCTTGGTATTATCAGCTGGCCCCAAGCCCAAAATTCATGGGGTCACGCCAGTATTAGACATGACCGCCATGAATTTCTAGTAAAGTATTTAAAAAAAACACAACACCCAGAATAAAGTCCTTTAATTGAAATAAAGACACAATTCTTTATTGTTCTAAATTAAACCATACTTACCATCACACCCATTCCAGCTGAAGCCAACGATCTCCTGCAATAAAAGAAAAATAATAAACCAACCTCATCCTTACCTTTCCATGGTTCCCACGACAGCTTCAGCTCTGCTACATCGAGATGACTGGCTGGACCGCAGCAGAACGCTGCCATCCAGTCTGTCATCCCGCAGACACTGAGAAGCGCAGGCATGCTTGCGCTCCTCACTGTCTCGCTGTGACGGCATCCAGATGAGCCGAGGTCATGTCCAATGAACTCAGCTCACCTCCTGCACGTCACTGACAGCGTGGGAAAATTCTCCTGCAATCAGCGCTTCAGCGTGAGAATTTTCCCACGCTGTCAGTGACGTGCATGAGGTGAGCCGAGTTCATTGGACATGAACTCGGCTCATCTGGATGTCGTCACAGAGAGACGCTGAGCAGCGCAAGCAAGCCTGCGCTTCTCAGTGTCTGCGGGATGAGAGGCTGGATGGCAGCGTTCTGCTGCGGTCCAGCCTGTCATCTCGATGTAGCAGAGCTGAAGCTGTCGTGGGAACCATGGAAAGGTAAGGATGAGGTTGCTTTATTATTTTTCTTTTATTGCAGGAGATCGTTGGCTTCAGCTGGAATGGGCGTGACGGTAAGTATGGTTTAATTTAGAACAATAAAGGATTGTGTCTTTATTTCAATTAAAGGACTTTATTCTGGGTGTTTGTGTTTTTCTTTAACTTTGACTATGGGGTTAGTAATGGGGGTGTCTTATAGACGCCTCTCCATTACTAACCTGGGCTTGATGTCAGCTGGCATTATAAGCTGACATCAACCCCAACCCTATTACCCCCTGCCACCGCACCAGGGCAGCGTGGAAGAGCGAGGCTAAGTGCCAGAATTGGCGCATCCTATGAATGCGCCATTTCTGGGGCGGCTGACGGCTGGTGTTTCTAGCCTGGGAGGGGGCCAATATTCATGGCTCCCTTCCTGGGCTATTAATATCAGCCCCCAGCTGTCTGCCTAGCCTTTGCTAGCTATTAAATTAGGGGGAACCCCACGTCATTTTTTTTGGGGGGTCCCCCATTTTAATAGCTAGTAAAGGCTATGTATTCAGCTGGGGGCTCATATTAGTAGCCTGGGAAGCTCCGTGGGTATTACCCCCTTCCCAGGCTTCAAACATCTGCCCCAGCTGTCTGCTTAACCTCCGCTAGAGCCTAAAATTAAGGGGAACCCCACGCCAATTTTTTTAATAATAAATCCTTTATTTTAATACTAAATGACAAGTACAGTAACCAACACTATCACTGTACTTCATATATATGTGACTGACATGTTTCTATCTATCTAATCTATGTGTGATGCTCTATCTTTCTGTTCTAAATTGTCGGGTACCGCTGCTGAATTGCCGGCCGGCTTTTTTAAAGAGACAGTGCATGAAAACACTATTATTTTTTTAAAATAAATCCTTTACACTAAATGACAAGTACAGTAAGCAACACTATCACTGTACTTATTATATATGTGACTGACATGTTTCTATCTATCTAATCTATGTGTGAAGCTCTATTCTTTCTGTTCTAAATTGTCGGGTACAGATGCTGAATTGCCGGCCGGCTTTTTTAAAGAGACAGTGCATGAAAACACTAATATTTTTTTTAATAAATCCTTTACACTAAATGACAAGTGCAGTAACCAACACTGTCACTGTACTTCATATATATGTGACTGACATGTTTCTATCTATCTAATCTATGTGTGATGCTCTATTCCTTCTTGTCTAAATTGTCGGGTACCGGTGTATGCCGCTGCTGAATTTGCCGGCCGGCTTTTTTAAAGAGTGTCTTCTGAGCAGTTTGTCAGCTTTTGGACACCTTTGCAGGTGTTTTCTATGTGTTTCTATGTGTTTTTGTTTGCCTGCCATTGGTTTTAACGGTGTTCGACGGTGTTCTAAGGTGTTCGACGAACAGTTCGACGAACAGTTCCTCGAACATCCCGGTGTTCGACGAACCGAACCGAACCCGAACACTACGGGGGTGGCTCAACACTAGTCGCAAGGCCTAGTACCCCCGGGCGCCGCCATTCCAACAGCGCCCCCTACCTCCGCGGAGCTACCAGCCTGGTCGCAGGGCCGAGTAACCACGGGCGCCGCCGTTCTTACGGTGCCCTTTTCCTTTAGCGTGCCCCCAGCCTGGTCGCAAGGCCTGGTCAACCCGGGCGTCGCTACCACCACAGCGCCCATAACACCCAAAGTACCGCACCTGGGTGAGGACCTGTTCGCCCAGCATACGTGCCCGGATGGGCAGCCCTTCATATGGCCCCAGGAGTACTACCAACTGGAACTCCAAAGGGCGAGACCCCTAGATGAACCCCTGATTCCGGTTCCGAAGCCCGTCAGGAGTAGAGATGAGCGTTGTTCTACTCGAACTGTTCGCCGATCTCAAATTCGAGCTGTTTTGGGCGGTGTTCGAGCCGTTCGGCGAACACGAACAATTTGAGAAAAATTCGGCTGTTCGAGGTTATGTTCCATAACTGTTCGTGCACCAAAATCATAACTGGATTTTTTCTCAGTAATGATGAAAATTAATGTTAATACGCAGTTTGAGTGTACAGCGGGGTGGGGGGAGGGGCAGGGGATGGATCTCTGCAGGAACAATGAAGATCTCCATTTTTTTTTCTCTTTCCCGCATTTGCAGTGGGGAGGTGCAATCTGTCAGCCTATCAGCAGCGCACACACGGAGCGAAGTGCTTTTTTTCACACAAGCAAGGGCATGTGTCATTGGCAGTGTATGTCACATGTCCTTGCCCTATAAGACCAAGCCATTTTCCCCGTCGCCACCATTTTCTCACTGCTGCAGCTGCGTGTTAGACGGCACCGCTGTTGCTGTGTGCGCTATACCTTGTTAATTTCAAGCCAATTTTCGCACAAATATACAGATAGCTTGGGAATAGGGAATAGTTGTGATTGCAGTCCTTTTAAGGACTAGGTTACAGCATTTCCTACGACTTTTATCAGGGAGGTCTGTGCTCTTAAATAGATAGGTTGTGGGAGTAAAGACTAATTGTAATTGGAGTCCTTTTCAGGACTAGGTTACATGAGTTCCTATCAGTTTTTGCCAGGCAGGTCTGTGCCAGTGCTGTGCAAGTTTTTTTCACAGCATTTGGCTGAATCTAGCAAAGCTAATCCTTTTTGGCCTATTGCAGAGTGTGTTAGTCAGTGGAGTAGCCTATCTGTGTTGCAAGATATAACACCTGTGTATAGAATACCAATTTTTTTACTGCACCTAGTGAAGTAAAATCTTTTGGGCATAGCATCATTCTATTAGTCCATCTATACTGACCTCCATCAGGTTGCAAACTGAATATAATTTTTTTCTGCATCTAGCTCTGAAAAAATATTTGGGCTTCTAGCAGTGTGTGGGACTTGGTCTATTAGTCCATCTATACTGACCTCCATCAGGTTGCAAATTAAAAATAATTTTTTTCTTCATTTAGCTCTGAAAAAATATTTGGGCTTCTAGCAGTGTGTGGGACTTGTTCTATTAGTCCTTCTATACTGACCTCCAGCAGGTTGCAAATTGAATATAATTTTTTTCTGCATCTAGCTCTGAAAAAATAGTTGGGCTTCTAGCGGTGTGTGGGACTTGGTCTATTAGTCCATCTATACTGACCTCCATCAGGTTGCAAATTAAAAATATTTTTTTTCTGCATCTAGCTCTGAAAAAATATTTGGGCTTCTAGCAGTGTGTGGGACTTGGTCTATTAGTCCATCTATACTGACCTCCATCAGGTTGCAAATTAAAAATATTTTTTTTCTGCATCTAGCTCTGAAAAAATATTTGGGCTTCTAGCAGTGTGTGGGACTTGGTCTATTAGTCCATCTATACTGACCTCCATCAGGTTGCAAATTAAAAATAATTTTTTTCTGCATCTAGCTCTGAAAAAATATTTGGGCTTCTAGCAGTGTGTGGGACTTGGTCTATTAGTCCATCTATTCTGACCTCCATCAGGTTGCAAATTAAAAATAATTTTTTTCTTCATTTAGCTCTGAAAAAATATTTGGGCTTCTAGCAGTGTGTGGGACTTGTTCTATTAGTGCTTCTATACTGACCTCCATCAGGTTGCAAATTAAAAATAATTTTTTTCTGCATCTAGCTCTGAAAAAATATTTGGGCTTCTATCGGTGTGTGGGACTTGGTCTATTAGTCCATCTATACTGACCTCCATCAGGTTGCAAATTAAAAATAATTTTTTTCTGCATCTAGCTCTGAAAAAATATTTGGGCTTCTAGCAGTGTGTGGGACTTGGTCTATTAGTCCATCTATACTGACCTCCATCAGGTTGCAAATTAAAAATATTTTTTTTCTGCATCTAGCTCTGAAAAAATATTTGGGCTTCTAGCGGTGTGTGGGACTTGGTCTATTAGTCCATCTATACTGACCTCCATCAGGTTGCAAATTAAAAATAATTTTTTTCTGCATCTAGCTCTGAAAAAATATTTGGGCTTCTAGCAGTGTGTGGGACTTGGTCTATTAGTCCATCTATACTGACCTCCATCAGGTTGCAAATTAAAAATAATTTTTTTCTTCATTTAGCTCTGAAAAAATATTTGGGCTTCTAGCAGTGTGTGGGACTTGTTCTATTAGTCCTTCTATACTGACCTCCAGCAGGTTGCAAATTGAATATAATTTTTTTCTGCATCTAGCTCTGAAAAAATAGTTGGGCTTCTAGCGGTGTGTGGGACTTGGTCTATTAGTCCATCTATACTGACCTCCATCAGGTTGCAAATTAAAAATAATTTTTTTCTGCATCTAGCTCTGAAAAAATATTTGGGCTTCTAGCAGTGTGTGGGAATTGGTCTATTAGTCCATCTATACTGACCTCCATCAGGTTGCAAATTAAAAATAATTTTTATCTGCATCTACAGTACCTCTGAAAAAATATTTGGGCTTCTAGCAGTGTGTGGGACTATTTGTACTAGTCCATCTATACTGACCTCCATCAGGTTGCAAATTCAAAATAATTTTTTTCTGCATCTAACCCAGCCAATAGTTTTGGCCTAATACCACAGTTTGGCCACTCAGCTCTGCTCGGTTATCATCCATTGTTTTTTTGTGCAAACAACTCCAGAGTTGTGAATTAGTTAACCACCAAAATGAGTGGAAAAAGGCCTGCTGCTGGTGGAAAGGGGAATAGGCGTGTTGGGAAGGGGAAAAAAGGTTGTGTCCGTGGGGTAGGTGTTAAAGCAACAGTAACATCTGCAGAAGAAAGACCATCTTCCAGCCAAACTAAAATGTCTACTTCTTTTAGCGGACAATGTGATAAGATCCCTTTCTTACGGCCACGCCAATCGCTACAAATTCCAGATGAGGCACAAAAACAGCAGGTGCTTCAACGGATATCAAGTGCTCCTTTAAGTGGGCTCTCCTCCACATCAACTTCAACATCACAAATACTCCAGTCCTCAAAGGTGTCACCCAAATCGCACTTGCTTCCTCACAGCTCCCAAATGTCCAGCTGCCCGTCTGAGTATGAGGTAGAACAGATGGTTGAGTCTGCAGAGCTGTTTACTCATACTATAGCCTGGGAATCAGAGGTCGACTCCAGCGCTTCTGTGAATCCAGTCGAGGAAATGATCTGCACTGATGCCCAGAATCTTTATGAGTCGGATCCAGGACCAGACGCAGAAGGTTCTGACCATAATGTAGACCCTCATTCCCAAACTGTAACTCCTGTTGGTGGAGACAATGAGGAAGACGATGATAAGACTCAAATACCTGATTGGAGCGACAACTTTAGTTTTTTGTCAGGGCAGGAACAGGTTGGCTCTGAGGACGACGGGTGTGATAACGCACAGGGTGATGATGATGAGGTCGGAGATCCCACTTACTGTCAACCCACAGTCAGCCAAGAGATGAGGTCAGCAGAGGAGGTGGAGGAAGATGCTAGTGACGACGAGGTCAGGTTGCGCCTTCCTGGACAGAGACGTAGTACTGGAAGCACGTCAACAACTGCATCCTCAAACACAACTCTGCCTCTCACCACAAGTCGTGGTGGCTCTTCAGGTCGCATGGGTGCTAAGCCTTGCATAGCCTGGGCATTTTTTCAGATCGATAAAGATGACCCAACTCGTGTTATCTGTAACATTTGTCAGCAAAAGCTAAGTAGAGGCCAAAAAATACATAGTTTGAGTACTTCATGCATGAACCGGCACATGGACATGAAGCATAAGTTGCAGTGGGAAGCTCAGTGTGCTACAATGCGGCCTAGCCGGCCGGGCCAATCACCGTCTGCCATATCTTGTGCATCCGTGGCCTCTTCATCCTCTGTGACTGGGGGGACAGCAGTCACACCTGTTTTGGGGCGCAGACCTGCCACCTCTTTACCCGCAACAGCCAGCGTGATTGGCAGGTCATCATTTTCTTTGGAGGTGGTAACACCAGCTGGTGTTGAGCGCTGTCCGACATCGATAGCACCACCTTTGGATCAAGGCAACCTAACATGTCCGCCTGCATCTTCCTCACAGACCGGCAGTTTGCCGGGGACACCCTTATCAACCCCGTCTAAGCACAATAGCCAGCCCTCGGTCCCTCAGATGTGGACAAGTAAAAGACCATTTCCTCCTAGCCATGAGAAAGCTAAGAGGTTGAATTTCACCATCTGCAAGCTCTTGGCTACAGAAATGCTGCCTTTCCGCCTGGTGGACACAGAGGATTTTCGAGACCTTATGTCCGTCGCAGTGCCCCAGTACCAGATGCCCAGTCGGCACTACTTCTCAAAGAAAGGTGTGCCTGCGCTCCACCAGCATGTCGCACACAACATCACCGCTTCTTTGAGAAACTCTGTGTGTGACAGGGTGCATTTCACCACAGACACTTGGACGAGTAGGCATGGACAGGAGCGTTACATGTCGCTGACTGGGCACTGGGTAACTATGGTGACAGCAGGACAAGGGGCTGCTGTCCAAGTCTTGCCGTCCCCACGAGTTGTGCGTCAATCCTCTTTATGTCAAAGTTCCTCCACTGCTTCTGCCTCCTCAACCTCCTCTCGGTCTTCCACCTGCACCCAAAGCCTGTCTGGTCATGCCACAAGCTTTCTAACTGCGCAGAAGGGATCCTGCACACCTCCTTACTATGCTGGTAGTAGGGCTCAACGTCATCAGGCGGTTTTTACATTGAAATGTCTGGGAAATGTGAGTCACACAGCTGAGGAGTTGTGGTCAGCTCTGGAGAACCAATTTCATGAATGGTTGTCTCCACTGGACCTGAAACCAGGGAAGGCCGTGTGCGACAATGCTGCAAACCTGGGTGCGGCCCTTCGCCGGGGCAATGTCACACACGTGCCTTGTATGGCTCACGTGTTGAACCTGGTTGTCCAGCAATTTTTAGCCCACTATCCCAGACTAGATGGCCTTCTGCAGAGGGCACGGTCGCTGTGTGCTCACTTCCGCCGTTCGCATCCCGCAGCTCAGCGACTTACATCTCTACAGATGTCGTTGGCCTGCCACTTCACCGGCTAAAATGCGATGTGCCTACCCGGTGGAATTCAACTCTGCACATGTTGCAGCGACTGTGGCAGCACCGACAAGCCCTGGTGCAATACGTTCTGACGTATAGCCTGGGCCAACGAGATTCAGAGGTGGGGCAAATCACGCTGGAGGAGTGGTCTCAGATCAGGGACCTATGCACCCTTCTGCACAGTTTTGAAATGGCGACGAAGATGTTTAGTGCTGACGATGCCATTATCAGCATGACTATTCCGGTGATTTACATGCTGGAGCACATGTTAAACAGAATTCGGAGTCAGGTGGTGGCACAAGAGGAGGTGGAGGAAGTAGAGGAGGAGGAGTTGTATGCGGAAGGGCTAACATCTGCAAGGTCCAGACGGTTGGCAGCACCAAGGCGGCAGGGATGTGAGGGTGGGGGAGATGGTTTTACCAGGGCGCATGGTAGCAGCCAAACTAGTGAGGAAGGTGCAGGAGCCCAGGACGAAGTGGCGGACGAACTGATGGAAGACTCATCAGATGAGGGAGACCTTGATCACATTTCTGTTGTGCGAGGTTGGGGGGAGAGGACAGAGGAAGGAAGCATGATTGTTACCTCGCCACCAACACAACAGGGACTTGGTGCTCCTGGATGCGCAACACACATGAGTGCCTTCTTGCTGCACTACCTGCAACATGACCCTCGAATTGTGAGAATTAGAAATAATCCTGACTACTGGGTTGCCACACTGTTAGATCCCCGGTACAAAAGTAAATTTGCAGAAATTATTCCTGCCATAGAAAGGGATGCACGCATGCAGGAGTATCAGCAGAGACTGTTGCAGAATCTTACATGTGCTTTTCCACAAAATACCAGTGGTGCACGTAGTGAATCTCACAGTTCCAACTTGCCAACCGTGGGACCGTCAAGTGTTCAGCACTCAAACCGTAACAGAACCACAGTATCTGCTGGTAACATCAATTTTGCGGAATCATTTCACCACTTTTTTAGCCCATCCTTTGCAAGGCCACAGGAGACAAGAAGTCTGACACATAGTCAACGCCTAGAGACGATGGTACAGGAGTATCTCCAAGTAAACATTGAAGCCACGACTGTGTCACTGGACCCTTGCTCTTTTTGGGCTTCCAATCTGGATAAATGGCCGGAGCTAGCCACTTACGCCTTGGAGATCTTGTCATGCCCCGCAGCCAGCGTTCTGTCTGAACGTGTGTTCAGCGCTGCTGGTGGTGTGCTGACAGATAAGCGCACGCGGCTCTCCACTGATAATGTAGACAGACTCACGTTCATAAAGATGAACAAATCATGGATCCGAAACGACTTTTCTACCCCTGTGTCATCCTGGGTAGAGTAAAAGCTTGATGATTGGTTAAAATCACCCTACCAACCGTTTTAAGCTTTCAAATTACTAATCATGTTTATCTGTATCTTGACTGGAAAATAATTTGGGCTTTGTAGCAGTGTGCAGCACTGATCCTATGAGGCCATCTATACTAAAGCTTCACCAGATTTAAAATTAAAAATAATTTTTAGCTGCATCTAGCCCGGAAAATAATTTTGGGGCTCCGAGATGCGCAAGGCACATAAGTGCCTTCTTGCTGCACTACCTGCAGCATGACCCTCATATTGTCAGAATTCGAAGTAATCATGACTACTGGGTTGCCACACTCTTAGATCCCCCAAACTTTTCGATCAACCTTTTCATTTTAATAAAGACCAAAAAAATGGTCATTTTTGAAATTATAAGCATTAGCAGGTTGTTAGAAACTGAAATCAAACAGTTTTCAACTCAAAACTTTATTCTAGGTGATGTTACATTTTCACATAGGACCCCTTGTTCGAAAGGAGCTTCTGAACTCTCTCGTCCATTGAATTTGTCAGGTTTTGGATGGTTTCTGCTTCAATTGTTTTGCATGAGGACAGAATACCCTCCCAGAGCTGTTGCTTAGATGTGAACTGCCTCCCGCCATCATAGACACTCCTTTTAATGATGCTCCAAAGGTTCTGAATGGGGTAGAGGTCAGGGGAGCATGGGGGTCACACCATAAGTTTGTCCCCTTTTATGCCCATATCAGCCAGAGATGCAGATGTTTTATGTGCAGCATGAGATGGTGCATTATCATGCAGAAAAATGATCTTGCTGTGAAATACACGGTTCTTCTTC
Source organism: Phyllobates terribilis (assembly GCF_046119375.1). NCBI lineage: Eukaryota > Metazoa > Chordata > Amphibia > Anura > Dendrobatidae > Phyllobates > Phyllobates terribilis. Next base: position 325,872,248 of record NW_027362763.1, on the reverse strand, counting down.
TTGAACCATGGCAGGAAGTGCTGTTTGAGAAAATCCACATACATTATGGAGTTCATCTTTAGCGCCTTCAGGGATCCTAAAGGGGCCGACAATCTCTCTCCCCATGATTCCAGCCCAAAACATTACTCCACCTCCTCCTTGTTGGCGCTGTAGCCGTGTTTGCGTGGGGTGTCCATCAACCAGCCATCCTCCACTCCATCCATCTGGACCATCGAGCGCTGCACGGCACTCATCCGTGAACAAAACAGTTTTGAAATCAGTCTTCATGTAATGTTTGGCCCACTGGAGCCGTTTCTGCTTGTGTGAAGTGGATAGAGGAGGTCGACAGGATGGCGCATGCACAGCTGCAAACCTCTGAAGGACCCTGCATCTTGTTGTTCGGGGGACGTTGGAGGCACAAGCAGCTTCAAAAACTTGTCTGCTGCTATGACAAGGCTTTTTTGCCGCTGCTCTTTCAACCTGACGTAATTGCCTGTAGGAAAGAGTCCTCAATTTGCCCTTATCAGCACGCACACGTGTGTACTGTGAATCAGCTACATACTTCTTGATTGCCAAGACACTTCATCCTGATCATCGCACAATGTTGATTGTAGTCATGCCTTGACCTAAACACTCCACAATTTGTTGCTTCTCAGCAGCCGACACATCCTTTTTCTTTCCCATTTTGGCAGAAAATGTAGGCTGCTTAATAATGTGAGAGAGCCTTCTTAAGTAGTCTTGCCTTTCATTGGACACACCTGCCAAACTAATTAGCACAGGTGTCTGCAATTGCTTACAGTGATATAAAGAGCCCTGACACACATCACCATCAATGAGTTTAACTGACAAACAAACAAATTCTTCCCTTATCACTCCTAAACACTTTTTTTATAATAATTTGGAACGCAGTGTACATGTGCTTTTCCACAAAACACCAGTGATTCACGTAGTGAATCTTACAGTTCTAACTTGCCAACCGTGGTCTGTATGGAGTTGTTCAATAAAGGGCCCAAAATTAAGATAACATAGATGGGAGAGGTCTCTATGAATAGGAATTCCTAAGTATTTGATACCCTGTGAGGGCCAGGCAAAGGGAAAGTTGGACTGGATGGAATCCTATATGGATTTGGGGAGGGAGACATCGAGGGCCTCAGACTTCGCTGCATTGATTTTAAAATTTTACCATGTAACAAAGTGATCTATTTCAGCCATAACAGCATGGATGGATATATGTGATTGAGTGATATATACTAGGACATCATCAGCAAATAGAGAGCACTTGTACTCGGTGCCTCCCACCTCAATCCACCTAATATTGGGGTTATGGCGAATTGATGAGAGCAGGTGCTCCGTCACTAGGATGTATAAGAGAGGGGACAGAGGACATCACTGCCTTGTCCCATTGGTGATTGTGAAAGGTGATGAAAATGTTCTGACGCACCCCCTGGGCCTTGGGACACCCGGAGCCGGACCCTTTTTGGTGGATGCTGGTGGTTGTAGTCTTCGTGGCGGCGACCCAGTTCCGTGGCTCAGGGCGGTCAAACCAGTGGCGGAACTATTTATGTGGTTTTCATGTTTAAATGTCCGACTACGCCACCCGTGGATTGCGGTCAGAGTGAACCGCCGCTACAGGGCAGACCACTGAGGCTGGTGTTGTGGGTGCAGCAGAGCGTAGCATAACTCCCCACGGGAGGAGTATAGCCTCAGGGCAGTGTATGCGGAGGATGGGGGTGATGGTGCAGGGCAGCAGCAGTAACGACACGGAGTCAGTGATGCAGTTCAGGGCCTTTACTCACAGTTCTTATTATCCAGACCACGTCTGCAGGTAACGGCTGCCCACGTCGTACTGTGCTCACCAGGTGAGGGGCTCAGACAACTCCCAGATAACTTTGGAGCACTTCACAGGACCCCCTTTGTGTGTCCTTTGTCTGGCCTTTCTTACCAACACTTCTGTCCGGCTGCCTCGGGCCTCCTCTTGGTAAACTTGGCGCCAGTTTCCCTGACCCTATGTGGTGCCTTCCTAGCGGGTGTAGCGAGGGGCTGCGCCACATAAAATGTCAGAGCCTCCGGTTTCTAGCTGAGGGTCGTTTCCTGCCTCCACTAGTTCGGGGACCGGTCTCCCCCTTTGGCCTGACCCCTCCACGCAGGTGGATGAGGGCGTGCGGTGGCGATTCGCCCGTCCGCACCCCTGGGATCCCTTCATTCCTCGTTCCTGGAGCCTTCTCCGCTCCTCTTCCTTCCTTCTCCCTCTTCCAGGCCTGGGCCTCTGTTACTAGGCCCGCCTCCGGAGCAGAGCTCATGCAGAGCCCCTGCTCCCTGCCACTTCTGCTCAGACTTCTCTGCACTGAACTAAGATGGTGCCCACCTTTTATACTCCCTTCTCAATGCACCCAGGAACTGCTTCCTCCCTGCTCCTGCACTACAGGGTTCCCCTTCCTCAGTGTTCCCTCCCCCCACTCCAGCCAGGGACAGGGACTGTCGTGCCCATCTCAGGGGCATATTGGTCGCCCTGCCCCACGGCAATGTGGTGTAATGCATGCAGGTGTCGGGTCCTGATCCACACTCCATCCTTACCTGAGAGTGAGATATCACACCTCTGGGTGAGGTGCAATACGTCTGTAGCAACCGAGCCCTCAGGGTGCTACAGTTCCATTTATCTTCAGCCTAGGTGACGTATTGCGATACAGGGCCGTGATTTTGGCTATAAAAGGGTCCCCTAGACCCCTACCCCAAGCTTTTTAAGAGAATCATATATGGCGTGCCAGGAGACTCTATGGAATGCTTTCTCAGCATCCAACGAGAGTATCTAATTACAAATTTTTAACTGCATCTAGCCCAGGAAATACTTTGTGCCTTGTAGCAGTGTCTGCTAGTGAGCGGATTATCCCGGCTGTTAAGCAAGCTGCACCACCTGTAGTTTAGACACTTAATTTTTTCAAAGGAAATGCTTCGGGACCATGGGATACTTAGTGAAGAGCATCAGGAGGCACCCCAAGGCATAGGGGCTGGGACTGGCAGTAGGATGCCTTGCGGTGGACAGCCGAGCTCGATCCTTATAAAAGCTTTTTAACTGCAGCAGCTTTAGTGGACGCTACTGGAGCTGGAATTACCGCGGCTGCTGGCATGAGACTTGCCCTCCAATAGATCCTTGTAAATGGATTTAAAGTGTATTCATTCAAATTAGAGAGACAATTTAAATTAAAAAGCTTAGAGCTGCCTCCACCACAGGGGGGCTCGCTCGACCCACCAGCGGACAGGCACCAGTATTGGGAGAGGGGGGCTGGCCGTCAGGGTTCACCGCGGCTCTGGCACAAACCCGGCGACACGGAGGTGGCACGGGCAGGAGCGGACTGGCCGTGTCGGCTTCTCACTTTTTGGATTTTAGAAGGGCATGACATGCCTATATCTGTGTCTCCCCCTCCTTTTACTCCTCCACCTCTTTTATTTTCGCATGACTATATGTACTTGTCACTTTTCCATGTGTTAGTTATGTCTTCTGAGCAGTTTGTCAGCTTTTGGACACCTTTGAAGGTGTTTTCTATGTGTTTCTATGTGTTTTTGTTTGCCTGCCATTGGTTTTAACGGTGTTCGAAGGTGTTCGACGAACAGTTCGACGAACAGTTCGGCGAACACACGGGTGTTCGACGAACCGAACTCGAACACTACGGGGGTGGCTCAACACTAGTCAGGAGGACCCAGCCCCCGCTAGAGGAGGCACAGTTTGAGTGGGACCCCACCGGAGGAGACCTCATGGGGTTCACTCAGGAGACTCGGGTGGCCGCAGCGGAGCGTGCATATTGCTGCCGCCGGCAGCTTGAGGTCTTCGAGAAGGAGCTGAGAGAGAGGCGGGTCCGGGAACAGCAAGCACAGATAAGGAGCGCGGAGCAGAAGAGCCGGACCAGGAGAGATCCCCGTGCAGCTCATGGTCCCCTTACCACCGGGACTGTGATTAAATTCAACCTGCAGCATGGGTGGGGCTTCATAAAAGACCATCATACCCCCGGCGACTTCTTTGTCACCCGCAGAGACGTAGAAAGCCATCTGCCGGAGGGACACAGAGGTCGTGACCTGTACGTAGGGGATGAGGTCACCTTCACCCGGCACAAGTGTGCCAAAGGACCCTACGCCCTCCATGTACATCGCCTGACGGAGGAGGAGCTGCGGTGTGAGGAGGAGCAGGAGGACCCGGACGGGTCTAAATCCAAAGAAGGAGCAGGAGGACGCCGTCGTTAAAGTACGTTAAAGAGACTGTAAATAGTTACCCATCGGGGTACAGTGAACTGTTGCTGCTTTAAATAAGTCCCCGTTGGGACAAGAGTGAACTGTTAACCCGTGTGTCCCTATTCCCATTACCTGGCCGAGGACTGAGAGCGGCCATATTCCCCTTGTATATAGTTGCGCTTCCTAAGGCGCCCCCTACCGGTTTTATAGTAAACTGTTGTTTTTCTTAAAGAGACTGTCGCGCTTTTCCCGGTCACAAGTTGCACCGTGGCCGGAGGAGCAAGAGTGTTTACAAGGACGTTATTTATGAAGAGTTTTTATGAAAAGTTTTATGTGATGTTTTATATGTTTATGTTTATGAAAAAAAATTGTATGTTTTGGATGTTTTTATATCTTACAGCCCGAGGACGTGCTGTGATTTACCAGGGGGGAATGTAGCACCCTGAGGATTCGGCTGCTACAGGGGTATTACACCTCAAGCCAGAGGTGTGGTATTCCACTCCCGGGTAAGGATGGAGTGTGGAACTGAGCTCAGTAGGCTGCATGCACTACACACATCCCATTTCCGGGGGACAGACCAATGGTACTCCCACTAGAGAAATGTGCAGGTACGACAGTGTCTGTCCCTGGCTGGAGTGGGAGGGGGGTGGAACATCCCAGTAGTGTAGGGGCAGATAGGGGGAGCAGTCTGGGTAATGCTAGGAGCTCATTGGGTGCTGGTCACCTGAGCTCACACATAGAGGGAGTATATAAGTTGGGAACCATCTTAGATCAGGGTCAGTCTGTCAGAGTTGAGTCAGAGAAGCAGAGCAGCTCAGCCAGCTCCAAGGCCAAGAGAGAGAGAGAGGAGAAAGAAGGACCCAGAGGGGGAGAAGAGGGAACTCCAAGAACCCAAAATTAGACCAGAGGGTGAAGAGTTGCACAAGGGTACCGGATCCCAAGCTGGTGGAGGGCCCTAATCCTTAGCCAGAGACCGGAGGTCGTGGGCAGGATCTGCCACGACCACCCACTAAATCCACCCAGAAGGCAAACCAAGAATAGGGTCAGGGAACCCAGAGACAAGGGTTTTACCAACAAGAGGCCCGAGGGAGCCGGACTTAGGTGGATCCCTGGTGGGGAAGGCCAGAGAGAAGGACAAGTCAGAAAGGGAGCTCAGGACCACGCTCCAGAATCACCTGGGGGTTGGCCGAGTCCAGGACCTGGTGGACGCAGCACGGCTCGGGTGGTCACTCAAGGCCGGAGTGACCAACACAAAAGCAGTAAGTAAAACCCTGAACTGCACAGCCCGACTCGGAGTCTTATTACCACTCTCACTGCACCACCACAACCACCACCCTCTACAACTGACCCCCTGAGGCTATACCCCTCCCGTTGGGGGTTATACTACCTGAGCTGCACACACACCACCAGCCTCAGCGGACCCTGCTGCAGCGGCGGCCGTAGTGACCGCAAATCAACGGGTGGCGTAGTCGACATTAAAGAACATCCAGTAACATCTGTAGGACTGCCACACACTGAGTTTGACACCCTGGGCACGGACCGGGTCACCGCCACTCGGAGACTACAACCCCCATCTGATCCGGCTCCGGGTATCCCCCAAACAACACTGGCCCAGGGGGCGCGTCACATAGAAAGGTCTATTTAATGAATGCACGATGCATAATATTCTTTGTATTTTTTCCAGTTATTTGGTAATGTTTATTTGTGTCTTTTTCCTTGTTTTTTTCTTCTGCTCTAAGGGTCAGATATAATCCTCAGATATTGTGTTTCTCTCTTTGTGAACATGTCCTATAGGTGTCTCAATTGACGCACACTTAATTTGAGTAGCTTGATGCTAATTTATTCTTAACTGACAACAACTGTGTGCATGAGTGTTCAGTCAAAAGAACAATTTAAATAGCAGACAGAATGTGGTGTCACATTCTCCTTTTCTGAATCTGCACTCCACCCATCAGCCCAAGGTTGCTTTTAATTGGTGTTGGTTTCTACCTGGCCATTTAAATTTGTAGGCTTCTATCCCAAGAGAGGCATGTTTGTCCATTTATGCTGTAGGCTTATAGCCCAAGAGAGGCATATTTAGGAGGTTAGTTACCCATCATGTGGAGACTACCTTGTCGTGGTTGATGGGCATACATGAATTGGCCAATTTATGCGCTAAGAGCTTTCATTTTTTGTAAGTACATTTTATTTAGCAATAATACAGTTTAGCTCTTATTTTCTCAGTGTTTGCAGATGTCTTGGCCCTTGCAGTGTGCTGCTGTGCTTTCTTATTGTATGTACTGTAAAGAATAAGATCTGCTGTGATCGAATTGTTTTAATTTGCACTTTCTAATTTTAACTTTGCACTTGGTTATGGATTACACATCCTTTTTCTAATCGCTTAACCAATAAATGGACTTTTAAGCATGCTAGACTTTGCTTTTCTGTTCTATTAATTTGTCTCCTGTTTTGCTGCCTGCTTATGATTGGTCTTAGTCATACAGTGGGAAGAAATACACCCCCCCAGAGAACACTATCTGATAACACTTAATTGAACATAACAAAAATTATCTCATTATGAGCTAATTACTTTGATTGCTAATATCTCCACAAATTAAAGGCTTTTAAAAAAGAACAATACTATAGCAACATTTTATCATGGTTTGCAGCCACTATTACATCATGTGTCCGGTTCAATATGAAAAATTTGGTAAAAGGTTCTCTTTAATACTAATCCATTTTTATTTTATTCTTGTACTATTCTTTTCTTTTCTTCTTTTTTAGGAGATATTTGGATACAAATCAGAGAGGTGGAGAAATATTTTGTGTGTACTTGGGTACATATTTTCTTTAGGGTTCCTAAAATTGCTCTTTTATTGGAAGCCAGAGCTGGATGTTTGGTGTCACTGTGTTCCATGTAACTTAGCCAACGCTGATACAGTTTTGCTGCAAACTGTAAGTACAGAATTTTGACATTTAAAAAATTAGAATAAGTAGTTCAAAGTTGTTATTACTCTATTATGAAAAAAACAGTAATGTAACAGATTAAATTTTTGTGATTTGTGTATATTTCTGCCCAAAGCTACAACAAATTAATTCATTACCACCTTGTGTCTCTCCATTTCTATGTATTCTACAATATTTCTGCAGGGAGAATTTAAAGACTACATAAAGAAGTCAGTAATCCAGGTTAATCTTCATAAAACAATGAAAACCGGTTCTTTCATTATTAGTGATGAAAATTCAAACATATGCAAATCTATAATGAAGTCAGAAGGCAAAGTAAGTTTTATCCTGTCAAAATAATAATGATGATTTTATGTATGTTTTTTTCATTTATAACTGAAGGAACATTTTAACTCTGACCACACAAAGAGAAGAATATGGGTAGAGCTCAGATACTGAAAAAAAAGCTACAAAGTCTCTAAATCTGTAGAATTAAACAGCACAGGTTTTGGATTAAACTGATATTTACACTGGGTTCCAAATTATTATGCAAATTTGATTTAAGTGTAATAAAGATGTAATTTTTGTTTTTCAAATGGATAGCCTCAGGGCTCTTGGATCACTGAAATAGCTCTTAGGTTAAGTGCACACTGTGCGTTTTTTCTACGCAGAAATGCATCAAAAAACGCTATGTGTTACCCATCCGGGTGGTGGAACCTCTGTGCTTCGGTACAAAGAGGGACAAGAGGGGAGTGACTAAGTGCCTACTTGGACCGACCAAGGTCACACGGCGGCTTAGTCGACTCCGTGAACCAGGGAGGGACTGGGCAGGTGAAACAGGTGCCACTCTGGGACCAACCTTGTGTGAGAGCAGTTGACTCCCACGGGTCAGATGACAGGAGCTGACCGATACAGCAGATGAGCACGGCAGGAAGGCTGGCGGGTGGTCTGGGTAAATAAGCGGGCAGGTAAGGCTGGTAGCCAGACAGGTGCTCCGGGTAGGCAAGCAGGCAGGTAAGGCGGATAGCCAACAGGTGCTCCGGGTAGGCAAGCAGGCCGGTACGGCGGATAGCCAGACCGGTGCTCCGGGTAGGCATGCTGGCAGACACGGCAGGTTACTTGGGAGGTGATCCGGGTTGGCAGGCTGGCGGACACGGCAGGTTACTTGGCAGGTGCTCCAGGTAGGCAGGCCTGTCGGACACAGCAGGTTACTTGGCAGGTGCTCCAGGTAGGCAGGCTGGCAGACACGGCTGTAGACAGACTGGCGGGTAGAACTGTTTTACAGACTGGCGGGCTAGACTGACAGACAGACTGGCAGGCTGGACTGACAGGCAGCAGGACGTGAGGGCTGAGGAAAGTGTTAGCACACAAACAACAACCTTGCACAGGCACCTCCATTTTGGAGGACGTGCCTTATAAAGGGGAAGTCCTCTGGCCTTTGGCCGGGGACTCTTCAGGACGGCGCCCGGCCCCTTTAAGAGGGAGGGAGCGCGTTCCCTAAGCACAGTGCCTGGGAAGATGCACGCAATGCGCGCCACAGCAGCAGCGGGGTAGCAGGAAGACGCTGGACCGAAACCGCGGCAGTGAGGGGAACGGCGTCTCTGCCAGGCAGGAGGCAGAAACGCCGATTCTACAGTACCCCTCCTTTACGCCCCCTCTTCTTTATGCCCACAAGAAATTTTTTAAGAAGAAGAGGGGCATGAATGTTCTCCCTGGGTTCCCAAGACCTTTCCTCCAGGCCAAACCCCTTCCAATCCATAAGAAAGAAGGTCTTTCCTCTTACCCTCTTGGTGGCCAAAATGTTTTCTACCTCAAAGACGTCCTCCACAGAGACTGGAGCTGGGGTGGTTCCTGGATCATCAGAGAAAGAATTAAGGACAACTGGTTTGAGGAGAGATACATGAAAGGAGTTGGGGATCTGTAAGGTGACTGGGAGTTTCAGCTTGTAAACCACGGGATTAATTTGGTTCAGAAACTCGAACGGACCAATGAACCGTGGACCCAACTTATAAGAAGGTATCTTGAGATGTACATATTTGGAGGAAAGCCAGACCTTGTCTCCCGGATGGAATTGAGGCGGATCCAGACGTCTCTTATTAACATGTTTCTTCATCCGCTCGGAAGACTGAAGAAGCGCAGCTCTAGTGTTTACCCAAATAGATGAAAATTCACTGACGAGAGACTCCGTGGCAGGATTGTCCAAAGAAGAGGAGATGGGAAACAGAATCAGGGGGTGTTGACCGTAGACCACAAAAAATGGGGATTTAGAAGAATTCTCGCTCTCATGATTGTTATAGGAAAACTCGGCCCAGGGCAGGAGCTCAACCCAATTGGTATGGTGAGCGCTGACAAAGTGCCGAAGAAAGCTGGTAAGGATCTGGTTGATACATTCCACTTGACCATTGGACTGAGGATGATAAGCAGAGGAGAAATCCAAAGAGACATCCAGCAGCTTGCCCGTGACTCTCCAGAAGCGCAAAGTGAATTGAACTCCGCGATCCGAGACAATGTGGAGGGGTAGGCCGTGAAGACGGAAAATGTGATGGTAGAAATCCTTAGTCAGCACAGATGCAGATGGAAGACTAGGCAGGGGAATGAAGTGAGCCATCTTAGAAAAGCGGTCAGCGACCACCCAAATGAGAGTACAACCAGCAGAAACAGGGAGATCCGTGATGAAGTCCATTGCAATGTGTTACCATAGAATGGAAAGTACGGGAAGAGGAAGAAGACAGCTGGCAGAAAGGTGCCTGGGAACCTTGTTACGGGCACAAGAAAAACAAGCCTCGACAAAGTCTGCAACATCCTTGCGCAGGGAAGGCCACCAGTAATGTCGGGCAATGAGCAGAAAGGTCTTCCTCTGGCCAGCATAACCGGCTAGTTTGGATGAATGGCCCCAGAGTAGAACCTTCTTCCGATCCGGAACCGCTACAAAGGTCTTACCGGGTGGAAGATGAGATAAGTCAAACAGAGCAACAGTCATTACTTTGGAGGGATCAATGATATGTAGAGGCTCCTCCTCTTGGTCGGACAACAGGAATGAGAGGGATAGAGTGTCAGCTTTAATGCTCTTGTCCGCCGGGCGGTAGTGCAGAGTGAAGCAGAATCGGGCAAAGAATAGAGACTACCTGGCCTGATGTGGATTTAGTCTTTGGGCGTTCTGCAAATAAGCAAGGTTTTTGTGGTCAGTGTAGATGACCACCGGGTTCAGAGCCCCCTCCAGCAAGTAGCGCCACTCCTCCAGCGATAATTTGATAACCAGCAGCTCACAATCTCCTATGGAGTAGTTGTGCTTCAACGATGAGAAGATCTTGGAGAAGAAGCCGCAGGTTACCATTCTCCCGGACGTGGATTTCTGGTTGAGCACCGCTCCGGCTCCAGAGGAGGATGCATCAACCTCCAGGAAGAACTGCTTGTTGCAATCCAGACGGTGTAGCACAGGAGCGGAGGACAAGGCTTGTTTAAGGGAGACGAAGGCCTTCTCAGCTTCGGAAGTCCATTCCCTGGGATTTGCTCTTTTACGGGTGAGCGCGGAGATGGGAGCAGTCGGGGAGGAGAAATGAGGAATGAAGAGGCGGTAATAGTTTGCGAAGCCCAGGAATCACTGAATCGCCTTCAATCCCTCCAGTCGGGGCCACTTTAAGACAGCAGACACCTTCTCGGGATCCATCCACAGACCAGTCTCGGAGATAATATAGCCCAGGAATGGCAGAAAGGTCTGCTCAAAGAGGCACTTCTCGCATTTAGCGTAGAGACAATTCTTCCAGAGTCTCAGTAGTACCTGATGAACATCCCTCCGGTGTGAGGGCAGATCCGGAGAGAAAACCAAGATATCGTCCAGGTACACCACTATGCAAGAATACAGGAGATCATGGAATATGTCGTTAACCAGCTCCTGGAAGACGGCTGGAGCATTACCGAGACAAAAGGGCATCACCCGGTATTCACAGTGACAGTCCCGGGTGTTGAATGCCGTCTTCCACTCGTCTCCCTGGCAGATCCAGATGAAATTGTACGCCCCTCAAAGATCGAGCTTGGTGATGATCTTCGCACCTTTAAGGCGGTAAAACAGCTCCGAGATGAGAGGCAGGGGGTACTTATTTTTTATGGTAATCTGGTTTAGGCCCTTGTAATCGATACAAGGACGTAGAGAGCCATCGTTCTTCTTGACGAATAAGAATCCTGCTCCACCCGGAGAGGTGGATTTCTGGATAAATCCCCTAGCAATATTCTCTTCTATGTACTCAGACATGGTCCAAGTCTCAGCCAACGACAAGGGGTAGATTCGCCCATGGGGAGGAGAAGCACCAGGTACCAGGTTGATGGGGAAATCATATGGCCTATGAGGTGGTAGTGTCTCCACTTCCTTTTTCACAAAGACATCCGCGTAGGGCCAGTAGGGTGCCGGCAGACCAGGAATATTAGCCGGAGTAGACGGGGGTCGAGCAGGTTGAACCGGAACCAAACAGGACTCATGGCATTCCTGACCCCAACGGAGCACTTCACCAGATCTCCAATTCAGGACGGGCTCATGTCTTTGTAAACAGGGTAGACCAAACAAGAGGGAGTGAGAGAGACCGGACAGCACATGAAAGGAGATCTTCTCTGAGTGCAGCATTCCCATCTGAAGGGTTACAGACTCTGTGACAAGCAAGATGGTTTCCAGAAGAAGTCTCCCATCCACGGAGGCAACTGCCAATGGTTCATCCAGACATATGGTAGGAATCTGATAACTCTCCACAACAGCCTATTGAATGAGGTTCCTAGCGGCTCCGGAATCCAGATGGGCAGTCTCGAAGAAGCTGGTCTCACCACTGGAAATAGAAACAGACAGAGTCAAGGACGGAGAGGATTTACTCTTGTCTAGGACGACCTCTCCAAGAGGTCCTAGACACTGGAGTTTCCCGGCCTCACCGGGCAGGAACAGAACTGATGCTCTATATTGCCACAGTAGAAGCAACTCCCCTCGGCTCGGCGTGTCTCCAGGCGAGACTTGACCATCTTGGTTTGGTCAATTTGCATAGGCTCTGACGAACATGCCCGGGGGATTGCAGGTTGCGGGATTAGCCCTTGGAATGTTGGAGCGAGATGCAAAAATCTTCTCTCTTGGGATGTCTCCTTAGCACGTTCCAGAAAACGGATGTCAATTCAGGTAGCTAATGACACCAGGTCATCCAGGGTGGAAGGGTTGTCACGACCGGATAGCTCATCCTTGATTCGTCCAGAAAGACCCTCCCAAAATGTGGATACCAGGACCTCATTGTTCCAGGCAAGTTCAGATGCGAGGGTCCGGAAACATATGGCATACTGGCCCACAGTGAGACTCCCTTGGCAGAGACGGAGAAGTGAGGAGGCAGTAGAAGATTTTCGTCCGGGCTCATCAAAGACCTTCCGGAAGGCAGCGAGGAAAGCCAGAAGATTGAACACCAGGGGATCCCCTCTTTCCCACAGAGGGTTCAGCCATGCCAATGCCTCCCCGGTGAGATGAGACATGATGAACGCCACATTGGCTGGGTCGGAGGTGAACTGGTGTTCCAGGAGTACAAAGTGCAGCGTGCACTGATTTATGAAGCCCCGACATAAGACGGGATCGCCACCAAAACGTGGAGGTGCAGAGAGCCAGGGTCCAAAGCCGGGTGCCACAGCACCACTGGGTTGAGATGCCGCCAGAGCGGGTGCCGCTCGGTTAGAGATGGAAACAGTCGGGGTGGACAGCGCGTCCAGGCGGGAGTTGACTGTCCACAGATAGGACAGGATAGTATCCTGTTGGGATCTCTGGCAAGAGACCTCTTGATACTGGTCTGAGAGAAAAGGAGCCTGGGAGCCACCGGGTTCCATGGCCTGTGCAAACTATTATGGGTCTGGGTGGTGGAACCTCTGTGCTTCGGTGCAAGGAGGGACAAGAGGGGATTGACTAAGTGCCTACTTGGACCGACCAAGGTCACACGGCGGCTTAGTTGACTCCGTGAACTAGGGAGGGACCGGGCAGGTGAACCAGGTGCCACTCTGGGACCAACCTTGTGTGAGAGCAGGTGACTCCCAGGGGTCAAATGACAGGAGCTGACCTGAGCACGGTAGGAAGGCTGGCGGGTGGTCTGGTTAAATAAGTGGGCAGGTAAGGCTGGTAGCCAGACAGGTGCTCCGGGTAGGCAAGCAGGCGGGTAAGGCAGATAGCCAGACAGGTGCTCCGGGTAGGCAAGCAGGTGGGAATGGCGGATAGCCAGTCAGGTACTCCAGGTAGGCAGGCTGGTGGACATGGCAGGTTACTTGGCAGGTGCTCCGGGTTGGCAGGCTGGCGGGCACGGCAGAAAACTGGCAGAAGCACCAGGTTGGCAGGCTGGCTGGCACGGCAGGTAACTGGCAGGTGCTCCAGGTAGGCAGGCTGGCAGACACGGCTGTAGACAGTCTGGCAGGCAGAACTGTTAGACAGACTGGTGGGCTGGACTGACAGACAGCGGGACCTGAGGGCTGAGGAAAGTGTTAGCACACAAACAACAACCTTGCACAGGCACCTCCGTTTTGGAGGAGGTGCCTTATAAAGGGAATGGCCGGGGACTCTTTAGGACGGCGCCCGCGGCCCCTTTAAGAGGGAAGGAGCGCGCGCCCTAAGCACAGTGCCCGGGAAGCTGCGGCGGTGAGGGGAACGGCATCTCTGCCCGGCAGGAGGCAGAGACGCCGATGCTACACTATGTAATCCGTCTGCCAGATAATGCAATGACATTGCATTTAAATCGCATGTCCATTCTATGTAGCGTGATTGCAGCGCTTCGTGCCCATTGACTTTGATTGGACCACAGCAAACCCACAGGTATAAATATATTTATGGATTTGCTACGGTAGTTTGCTGCATATTTAACTAGTCAATGGGTCAAAGACACTGCAAAAACGCACGTAGAGTGGTACCCGGGTCGGCTGGGGAAGACTAATTCTCCCATCATCCGACCGCTGCTCTCGCTGATAACTGATAGTGTCCTCCCCCAAGTCAGCATGTGTGCGGCGAGTAAACAAAAAAACAATTAAAAAAACACCTATTCTCACCTATCCAGCATCCCCCAGTGTCCTCGCGATGTCCCCCGGCATCCTTATCCCTCGGCGGATGGCGGTACACTGACGGGAGCGCGCTGCGGTGCTGGCTGAGGTCACGTGAATTCACAGTTGGAGATTAGCTGATGAGCTTGGGACCTCATTTTACAGCACCGTTGCTGCGTGGGAACATTCGTGAATAAATTATTAAAACAGTGTGTCATTTTATTTCAATAAAATACTTTATTCTGGCCGTATCTTTTATTGAAAAAGCATTGTAAACTTTACTACGGAGTTAGTAATGGGGGTGTCTTATAGACGCCCTCCATTACTAACCTGGACTTCATGTCAGTCGCCAATACAAGGCTGACATGAACCCCAACTCCATTACCCCACTTGCCACCGCTACATGGCAGTGGGAAGAGCAGAGGCTAAATGCCAGACTCCAATGGGTTTCCTTGGTCTCCATGGCCACATGACCGGTCAGGGGCGTATATAGTAGGTCCTGTGGGCGCTCTAAGACATGCTCCTCTTGATAATGATTGGCAAAACGCGCTTTGGGGCGCCGTCATTCTCATCACCACACCTGCCGGGGGTCATTCCTGGGTGAGTTATACATGAAATACTATTAAATGATAGGGGGGGTGGGCTAAGTACCTAATGGGATCACTTACACTTTGGGCTTAACAGCAGTCTATTAGCACTAGTGTTGAGCCACCCCCGTAGTGTTCGGGTTCGGTTCGGTTCGTCGAACACCGGGATGTTCGAGGAACTGTTCGTCGAACTGTTCGTCGAACACCTTAGAACACCGTCGAACACCGTTAAAACCAATGGCAGGCAAACAAAAACACATAGGAACACATAGAAAACACCTTCAAAGGTGTCCAAAAGCTCACAAACTGTTCAGAAGACGCTTTCTTTAAAAAAGCCGGCCGGCAATTCAGCAGCGGCATACACCGGTACCCGACAATTTAGACATGAAGGAATAGAGCATCACACATAGATTAGATAGATAGAAACATGTCAGTCACATATATATGAAGTACAGTGACAGTGTTGCTTACTGTACTTGTCATTTAGTGTAAAGGATTTATTAAAAAATATAATAGTGTTTTCGTGCACCGTCTCTTTAAAAAAGCCGGCCGGCAATTCAGCAGCAGTACCCGACAATTTATAACAGACAGAATAGAGCTTCACACATAGAATAGATAGATAGAAACATGTCAGTCACATATATATGAAGTACTGTGACAGTGTTGCTTACTGTACTTGTCATTTACTGCAAAGGATTTATTAAAAAAAATAATAGTGTTTTCATGCACCGTCTCTTTAAAAAAGCCGGTCGGCAATTCAGCATCTGTACCCGACAATTTAGAATAGAAGGAATAGAGAATCACACATAGATTAGATAGATAGAAACATGTCAGCCACATATATACGAAGTACAGTGACAGTGTTGCTTACTGTAATTGTCATTTAGTGTAAAGGATTTATCAAAAAAAATAATAGTGTTTTCATGCACCGTCTCTTTAAAAAAGCCGGCCGGCAATTCAGCATCTGTACCCGACAATTTATAACAGACAGAATAGAGCTTCACACATAGATTAGATAGATAGAAACATGTCAGTCACATATATAATAAGTACAGTGATAGTGTTGGTTACTGTACTTGTCATTTAGTATTAAAATAAAGGATTTATTATTAAAAAAAATTGGCGTGGGGTTCCCCGTAATTTTAGTCTCTAGCGGAGGTTAAGCAGACAGCTGGGGCAGATGTTTGAAGCCTGGGAAGGGGGTAATACCCACGGAGCTTCCCAGGCTACTAATATCAGCCCCCAGCTGAATACCTAGCCTTTACTAGCTATTAAAATGGAGGACCCCCCCAAAAAAATGACGTGGGGTCCCCCTAATTTAATAGCTAGCAAAGGCTAGGCAGACAGCTGGGGGCTGATATTAATAGCCCAGGAAGGGAGCCATGAATATTGGCCCCCTCCCAGGCTAGAAACACCAGCCGTCAGCCGCCCCAGAAATGGCGCATCCATAGGATGCGCCAATTCTGGCACTTAGCCTCGCTCTTCCACGCTGCCCTGGTGCGGTGGCAGGGGGTAATAGGGTTGGGGTTGATGTCAGCTTATAATGCCAGCTGACATCAAGCCCAGGTTAGTAATGGAGAGGCATCTATAAGACACCCCCATTACTAACCCCATAGTCAAAGTTAAAAAAAAAACACAAACACCCAGAATAAAGTCCTTTAATTGAAATAAAGACACAATTCTTTATTGTTCTAAATTAAACCATACTTACCATCACGCCCATTCCAGCTGAAGCCAACGATCTCCTGCAATAAAAGAAAAATAATAAAGCAACCTCATGCTTACCTTTCCATGGTTCCCAGGACAGCTTCAGCTCTGCTACATCGAGATGACAGGCTGGACCGCAGCAGAAAGCTGCCATCCAGCTTGCCATGCCGCACACACTGAGAAGCGCAGGCATGCTTGCGCTCCTCAGTGTCTGACTGTGACGGCATCCAGATGAGCCGACAATGAACTAGGCTCACCTCATGTACGTCACTGACAGCGTGGGAAAATTCTCCTGCACTCAGCGCTTCAGCGTGAGAATTTTCCCACGCTGTCAGTGACGTGCATGAGGTGAGCCGAGTTCATTGGACATGACCTCGGCTCATCTGGATGCCGTCACAGCCAGACACTGAGGAGTGCAAGCATGCCTGCGCTTCTCAGTGTCTGCGGGATGACAGGCTGGATGGCAGCGTTCTGCTGCGGTCCAGCCTGTCATCTCGATGTAGCAGAGCTGACGCTGTCGTGGGAGCCATGGAAAGGTAAGGATGATGTTGCTTTATTATTTTACTTTTATTGCAGGAGATCATTGGCTTCAGCTGGAATGGGCGTGGCGGTAAGTATGGTTTAATTTAGAACAATAAAGAATTGTGTGTTTATTTCAATTAAAGGACTTTTTCTGGGTGTTTGTGTTTTTTTTAAATACTTTACTAGAAATTCATGGTGGTCATGTCTAATATTGGCGTGACCCCATGAATTTCGGGCTTAGGGCCAGCTGATAATGCCAAGCTGGCCTTAACCCCTTTATTACCCAGTGAGCCACCGCACCAGGGCCCTGGATGAGTTGGGTACAGCGCCAGAAGATGGCGCTTCTATGAACGCGCCATTTTCCGGGGCGGCTGCGGACTGCAATTTGCAGCGGGTGGGGCCCGAAAGCTTGGGCCTCCCTGCGCTGCAGATTCCAGCCCCCAGCTGCCTAGTTGTACCTGGCTGGACACAAAAATAGGGCGAAGCTCCACGTATTTTTTTTTTAAATTCATGAAATTCATGGAATAATTAAGAAAAAAAGGGCTTCCCTATATTGTTGTGTCCGGCTAGGTACAAATAGGCAGCTGGTGGTTGGGAGCAGCCCGTTCCTGCCTGCTGTACCTGACTGGACACAAATATAGGGCGAAGCCCCACATCAATTTTATTTTCATTATTTCATGAATTTCCTGAAATAATTTAAAAAAAATTGATGTGGGGCTTCGCCCTATATTTGTGTCCAGTCAGGTACAGCAGGCAGGAACGGGCTGCCCCCAACCACCAGCTGCCTATTTGTACCTGGCCAGACACAACAATATAGGGAAGCCCTTTTTTAAAAAAATTATTTCATGAAATAATTAAAAAAAAATTGACGTGGGGCTTCGCACTATATTTGTGTCCAGCCAGGTACAGCAGGCAGGGACGGGCTGCCCCCAACCACCAGCTGCCTATTTGTACCTGGTTGGACACAACAATATAGGGAAGCCCTTTTTTTCTTAATTATTCCATGAATTTCATGAAATAATTTAAAAAAAAAATGCGTGGGGCTTCGCCCTATTTTTGTGCCCAGCCAGGTACAACTAGGCAGCTGGGAGCTAGAATCCGCAGCGCAGGGAGGCCCAAGCTTTCTGGGCCCCACCCGCTGCAAATTGCAGTCCGCAGCCGCCCCAGAAAATGGCGCGTTCATAGAAGCGCCATCTTCTGGCGCTGTACCCAACTCATCCAGGGCCCTGGTGCGGTGGCTCACTGGGTAATAAATGGGTTAAGGCCAGCTTGGCATTATCAGCTGGCCCTAAGCCCGAAATTCATGGGGTCACGCCAATATTAGACATGACCACCATGAATTTCTAGTAAAGTATTTAAAAAAACACAACACCCAGAATAAAGTCCTTTAATTGAAATAAACACACAATTCTTTATTGTTCTAAATTAAACCATACTTACCGTCACGCCCATTCCAGCTGAAGCCAATGTCTTCTGCAATAAAAGTAAAATAATTAAGCAACCTCATCCTTACCTTTCCATGGTTCCCACGACAGCTTCAGCTCTGCTACATCGAGATGACAGGCTGGACCGCAGCAGAAAGCTGACATCCAGCCTGTCATCCCGCGGACACTGAGAAGCGCAGGCATGCTTGCGCTCCTCAGTGTCTCGCTGTGACGGCATAAAAATGAGACAAGTTCATGTCCAATGAACTCGGCTCACCTCATGCACGTCACTGACAGCGTGGGAGAATTCTCCTGCACTCAGCACTTCAGCGTGAAAATTCTCCCACGCTGTCAGTGACGTACATGAGGTCAGCTGAGTTCATTGGACATGAATGAGCTCACCTCATGCACGTCACTGACAGCGTGGGAAAATTCTCACGCTGAAGCGCTGAGTGCAGGAGAATTTTCCCACGCTGTCAGTGACGTGCATGAGGTGAGCTCATTCATGTCCAATGATCTCAGCTCACCTCATGCACGTTACTGACAGCGTGGGAAAATTCTCCTGCACTCAGCGCTACAGCGTGAGAATTCTCCCACGCTGTCAGTGACGTGCATGAGGTGAGCTCATTCATGTCCAATGAACTCAGCTGACCTCATGTACGTCACTGACAGCGTGGGAGAATTCTCACGCTGAAGTGCTGAGTGCAGGAGAATTCTCCCACGCTGTCAGTGACGTGCATGAGGTGCGCCGAGTTCATTGGACATGAACTCGTCTCATCTTTATGCCGTCACAGCCAGACACTGCAGAGCGCAAGCATGCCTGCGCTTCTCAGTGTCTGCGGGATGACAGGCTGGATGGCAGTGTTCTGCTGCGGTCCAGCCTGTTATCTCGATGTAGCAGAGCTGAAGCTGTCGTGGTAACCATGGAAAGGTAAGGATGAGGTTGCTTTATTATTTTTCTTTTATTGCAGGAGATCGTTGGCTTCAGCTGGAATGGGCGTGATGGTAAGTATGGTTTAATTTAGAACAATAAAGCAATGTGTCTTTATTTCAATTAAAGGACTTTATTCTGGGTGTTTGTGTTTTCTTTTAACTTTGACTATGGGGTTAGTAATGGGGGTGTCTTATAGACGCCTCTCCATTACTAACCTGGGCTTGATGTCAGCTGGCATTATAAGCTGACATCAACCCCAACCCTATTACCCCACTGCCACCGCTACAGGGCAGTGGGAAGAGCGAGACTAAGTGCCAGAATTGGCGCATCCTAAGGATGCGCCATTTCTGGGGCGGCTGACGGCTGGTGTTTCTAGCCTGGGAGGGGGCCAATATTCATGGAACCCTTCCTGGGCTATTAATATCAGCCCCCAGCTGTCTGCCTAGCCTTTGCTAGCTATTAAAATAGGGGGGACCCCACGTCATTTTTTTGGGGGGTCCCCCATTTTAATAGCTAGTAAAGGCTAGGTATTCCGCTGGGGGCTGATATTAGTAGCCTGGGAAGCTCCGTGGGTATTACCCCCTTCCCAGGCTTCAAACATCTGCCCCAGCCGTCTGGTTAACCTCCGCTAGAGCCTAAAATTATGGGGATCCCCACGCCAATTTTTTTTTAAATAAATCCTTTATTTTAACACTAAATGACAAGTACAGTAATCAACACTGTCACTGTACTTCATATATATGTGACTGACATGTTTCTATCTATCTAATCTATGTGTGATTCTCTATTCCTTCTATTCTAAATTGTCGGGTACAGATGCTGAATTGCCGGCCGGCTTTTTTAAAGAGACAGTGCATGAAAACACTATTATTTTTTTTAATAAATCCTTTATACTAAATGACAAGTACAGTAAGCAACACTGTCACTGTACTTCATATATATGTGACTGACATGTTTCTATCTACCTAATCTATGTGTGATTCTCTATTCCTTCTATTCTAAATTGTTCGGTACAGATGCTGAATTGCCGGCTAGCTTTTTTAAAGAGACGGTGCATGAAAACACTATTATTTTTTTTAATAAATCCTTTACACTAAATGACAAGTACAGTAATCAACACTGTCACTGTACTTCATATATATGTGACTGACATGTTTCTATCTATCTAATCTATGTGTGAAGCTCTATTCTGTCTGTTATAAATTGTCGGGTACCGCTGCTGAATTGCCGGCCGGCTTTTTTAAAGAGACGGTGCATGAAAACACTATTATTTTTTTTGATAAATCCTTTACACTAAATGACAAGTACAGTAAGCAACACTGTCACTGTGCTTCTTATATGTGTGACTGACATGTTTCTATCTATCTAATCTATGTGTGAAGCTCTATTCTTTCGGTTCTAAATTGTCGGGTACCGGTGTATGCCGCTGATGAATTGCCGGCTTTTCATGTTTCACTGTTGGCACTGTTCCCATCGATTTGGGCAATCACTGTAATGCCACAACCACCATGGGTGTGGCATTACAGTGAGTGGCAGACAATCCCTGCATGATTGGTGCTCTAAATAGCGCCAGACATGCAGGACACGCTTTTGGTGCACGAACAGTTATCGAATATAACCTCGAACAGCCGAAATTTTTGCAAATCGTTCGGGTTCGTCGAACAACTCGAACACCGCCCAAAACAGCTCGAATTTGAGATTGGCGAACAGTTCTAGTCGAACACCGCTCATCTCTAATTAGCACTGCGCAGCATACTACTAAGCATTGATCCCTAGAAACTTTTCTGATATATATTCCCACACCCATCATTTGTATCTATATGGAGTTACCTATATCTGCATAATCTGCATGACCCATCATCCGTGTGACCCCTTGATATCTGGCACCTCACACTTTATATTTCCTATCATGTTATGTGACTTTTGTATTTGCTACTATGTAATCTTGATTGAATTAAATAATGTTTTTTATGCCGCAATACTCATTTCTTCTCCTTGTTCAACCTTTCATTACCAAACCTAATTAAACTAAAGTAAAGAAAGAGTTAAATAAACAGACAGACATGGAGCAAACACTTTATTTGAAATACGAAAAAACACATTTTTTAATAATTTAAATTAACCAATATACTCACCCCAGTCCTGACAATAATCCAAGAGTTAAAGCAATGTCCCACTTTTCTTTTTTTCAATAACTTTGTTTAGCTCCAAATAGCATTCTTTGATTTACATAACCACATCAAAAATGCGACAAAATGTACGTTTTTTTCTGCAGCATTTTTCCTGCCAAGCGATGCAGAAATACGGCAGAAATTTCTGCAATCAAATCCTGAACTTGCGCACATAGCCTTAAACACCTGTGATAATTAGTTTTCCAGGTGAGCCCAATTTAATAAAAACTATTTAAGAAGGACATTCCACATTATTAAGCAGGCCACTGGTTTCAAGCAATATTGGAAAGGAAAAGGATCTTTATGTTGCGCAAAAGCATCAAATAGTGCAGTGCCTTGGACAAGGTATGAAAACATTGGATATTTCACAAAAACTTAAGCTTTGTCATCATTCTGTGAAGAGATTTGTGTCTGCTACAGAAAACAGAAGGATTCATGCAGATAAAAGCATAATGAGGAAGGTTTCTGCCAGACAAATTCATCAGATTTACAGAGCAGTTGCTAAAATACCATTACAAAGCAGAAATATGTATTTGAAGCTGTTAATACCTCTGGAGTCACACAAACCTCAAGATGTAGGACCCTCCAGAGGCTTGCAGTTATGTATAAACATATTATTCAGCCACCCCTAAACAGTGTTCATAAGAAGAAATGATTGAAGTAAGCCCAATCATACATGAAAACCAATTTTAAAACAGTCTTGTTCACTGATGAGTGCCTTGTAACCCTGAATGGCCCAGATGGATGAAGAAGCGGATGGCCACCATGTCCCAACAAGGCTGCAACGTCAGCAAGGAGGTGGTGAAGTCATGTTTTGTGCTGGAATAATTGGCAGAGAGCTGGTTGAGCCTTTACAATATCAGAAGGTGTGAAAATGACCTCAGCAAGGTACAGTACAGACCAAAAGTTTGGACACACCTTCTCATTTAAAGATTTTTCTGTATTTTCATGACTATGAAAATTGTACATTCACACTGAAGGCATCAAAACTATGAATTAACACATGTGGAATTATATACTTAACAAAAAAGTGTGAAACAACTGAAAATATGTCTTTTATTCTAGGTTCTTCAAAGTAGCCACCTTTTGCTTTGATGACTGCTTTATACACTCTTGGCATTCTCTTGATGAGCTTCAAGAGGTAGTCACCGAAAGTGGTCTTCCAACAATCTTGAAGGAGTTCCCAGAGATGCTCAGCACTTGTTGGCCCTTTTGCCTTCACTCTACGGTCCAGCTCACCCGAAACCATCTCGATTGTATTCAGGTCTAGTGACTGTGGAGGCCAGGTCATCTGGCGTAGCACCCCATCACTCTCCTTCTTGGTCAAATAGCCCTTACACAGCCTGGAGGTGTGTTTGGGGTCATTGTCCTGTTGAAAAATAAATGATGGTCCAACTAAACGCAAACCGGATGGAATAGCATGCCACTGCAAGATGCTGTGGTAGCCATGCTGATTCACTATGCCTTCAATTTTGAATAAATCCCTAACAGTGTCACCAGCAAAGCACCCCCACACCATCACACCTCCTCCTCCATTCTTCACGGTGGGAACCAGGCATGTAGTGTCCATCCGTTCACCTTTTCCGCTTCGCACAAAGACACGGTGGTTGGAACCAAAGATCTCAAATTTGGACTCATCAGACCAAAGCACAGATTTCCACTGGTCTAATGTCCATTCCTTGTGTTCTTTAGCCCAAACAAGTCCCTTCCGCTTGTTGCCTGTCCTTAGCAGTGGTTTCCTAGCAGCTATTTTATCATGAAGGCCTTCTGCACAAAGTCTCCTCTTAACAGTTGTTGAAGAGATTTGTCTGCTGCTAGAACTCTGTGTGGCATTGACTTGGTCTCTTATCTGAGCTGCTGTTAACCTGCGATTTCTGAGGCTAGTGACTCAGATAAACTTATCCACAGAAGCAGAGGTGACTCTTGGTCTTCCTTTCCTGGGGCAGTCCTCATGTAAGCCAGTTTCTATGAAGCGCTTGATGGTTTTTGCAACTGCACTTGGGGACACTTTCAAAGTTTGCCCAATTTTTTGGACTGACTGACCTTCATTTCTTAAAGTAATGATGGCCACTCATTTTTCTTAACTTAGCTGCTTTTTTCTTGCGATAATACAAATTCTAACAGTCTATTCAGTAGGACTATCAACTGTGTATCCACTAGACTGATGTTCCCAACCCCATTTATAAGGCAAGAAATCCCACTTATTAAACCTGACAGGGCACACGTGTGAAGTGAAAACCATTTCCGGTGACTACATCTTGAAGCTTATCAAGAGAAAGCCAAGAGTGTGCAAAGCAGTCATCAAAGCGAAAGGTGGCTACTTTGGCTACTTTGAAGAATCTAGAATATAAGACATATTTTCCGTTGTTTCACACTTTTTTGTTAAATATATAACTCCACATGTGTTAATTCATAGTTTTGATGCCTTCAGTGTGAACGTAAAATTTTCATTGTCATGAAAATACAGAAAAATCTTTAAATGAGAAGGTGTGTCCAAACTTATGGTCTGTACTGTATATACACTGCTCAAAAAAATAAAGGGAACACTTAAACAACAGAATATAACTAGTGTTGAGCGAACATGCTCGACACTGCTCGGTACTTGCCCGAGCATCACGCTACTCGGGATGTTCGGCGAGCACCGAGCATTTCCGGGTTACTCAGGCGGGAGCTCGGGTCTCTGCCCTACATGTTTGGCACTCTTTACTGAGCCAATGAACATGCAGGGATTGCAAGCCAGTCACTGTAATGCCGCAGCCATGTTGGTTGTTGGCATTACATTGATTGGCTGGCCGCACAGCGTCACCTCGAGTATTTAAAACCGGGCGCCGCCATCTTGGATACAGATGGCTGGGATCAGACAGTGTAGGGACAGCGCTGCTGATTTAGGGAGAGATATATACTGCGAAAGAGTTAGTGTAGGGTCTGTAAAGGCTGCCAGATCAAACAAACAGTCCTTCTCAGGACTAATATCCATCCCAGATATCAGGCAGGCAGGCAGGCTTTATAGGAGACGCAGTGGTTATACCAGCAAACGCTGCATTAATGTCCTGTGTGCTCCTGTTGCTGAAATTGCTGGACTTACCTCTAGGTCTCGTGGGCCAGGAAACATCCTTTTTTTTTCATCTAAATCCTCTTTTTTTTTTTTCCTCCTTCACACTGTACAAATACCGATCTTATTAACCTTTTGGTGTCCCCCCCCAAAAAAAAAGTGTGTCTGTGACAGTTCAGACACAAATATATTTTTTTAAAAGAGTCTGGTGTAGGCCTGAGAAATAGAAGTGTGGTTTTGCAGTTCCACGGTTCAAACCTCTGTATTATCCACTTTTGGGCCATTTTTTACCTAAAAAAAAAACAGTTTGAGTGTGTCGCTCACTGTTCAGCGGCAAATATATCTATTTAAAAAAGTCTGGTATACACCAGTAAATTAAAACTGTGGTTTTGCCGTTCCACGGTAAAAAAACTCTATTATCCTGCTTTTGGCATTTTTTGCCAAAAAAAAAAAACTGTAATAGTGTCTCCCTGATTGTTCAGACACAAATATATTTGTTTAAAAGAGTCTGGTATATACCAGTAAATTATAACTGTGGTATTGTTGCTGTCCCACGGTAAAAAATCTCTATTATTCAGCTTTTGGTATTTTTTCCGTAAAGAAAAACAGTAATAGTGTCTTCTGATTGTTCAGACACCAATATATCTGTTTAAAATAGTCTGGTGTAGGCCCAAGAAATGAAATTCTGGTTTTGCAGTTTCACAGGTCAAATCTCTGTATTATCCTGCTTTTGGCATTTTTTGCCGTAAAGAAAAACAGTAATAGTGTCTCCTGATTGTTCAGACACAAATATATCTGTTGAAAATAGTCTGGTGTAGGCCCGAGAAATAGAACTGTGGTTTTGCAGTTCCACGGGTCAAATCTCTGTATTAACCTGCTTTTGGCATTTTTTGTCGTAAAGAAAAACAGTAATAGTGTCTCCTGATTGTTCAGACACAAATATATCTGTTGAAAATAGTCTGGTGTAGGCCTGAGAAATAGAACTGTGGTTTTGCAGTTCCAAGGGTCAAATCTCTGTATTAACCTGCTTTTGGCATTTTTTGCCATAAAGAAAAACAGTAATAGTGTCTCCTGATTGTTCAGACACAAATATATCTGTTGAAATAGTCTGGTGTAGGCCCGAGAAATAGAACTGTGGTTTTGCAGTTCCACGGGTCAAATCTCTGTATTAACCTGCTTTTGGCATTTTTTGCCGTAAAGAAAAAACATAATAGTGTCTCCTGATTGTTCAGACACAAATATACAGTTATATGAAAAAGTTTGGGCACCCCTATTAATCTTAAGCTTAATGTTTTTTAAAAATTGGTGTTTTTGCAACAGCTATTTCAGTTTGATATATGTAATAACTCTTGGACACAGTAATGTTTCTGCCTTGAAATGAGGTTTATTGTACTAACAGAAAATGTGCAATCTGCATTCAAACAAAATTTGACAGGTGCATAAGTATGGGCACTCTTATCATTTTCTTGTTTTAAATACTCCTACCTACTTTATACGGACTTACTAAAGCACTTTTTTTGGTTTTGTAACCTCATTGAGCTTTGAACTTCAGAGCCAAGTGTATGCAATCATGAGAAAAGCTACTTAAAGTGGCCACTTGCAAGTTTTTCTCCTGTTTGAATCTCCTCTGAAGAGTGGCATCATGGGCTCCTCAAAACAACTGTCAAATGATCTGAAAACAAAGATTATTCAACATAGTTGTTCAGGGGAAGGATACAAAAAGCTGTCTCATAGTCATGAAAATACAGAAAAATCTTTAAATGAGAAGGCATGTCCAAACTTTTGGTCTGTACTGTATATAGAGTTTCTGATTGATCGCTTTGTTCCATGTTAGAAAAAGAACATACGTAGCAAATTCATCTTCATGCATGATAATGCATAATCTTATGCTGAAGAGAATAACTCTGAGTCATTGGCTAATATGGACAAAAAATGTGAGAAACTCATGATGCGACCACCAACCTTCCTTGACCTCAGTACTGATGAGAAGCCTTGGATTATTCTCAAGCAAAAGATCTATGAGGGTGGGAGACAGTTCACATCAAAACAGCATATCTGAAAGGCTATTCTGACATCCTGCAATGAAATTCAAGCATGAACTATTCAAAAACTAAAAAAAATCAATGGATACAAGAATTGTGAAGGTGATTTCAAAGAAAGTGTCCTATGTTAACATGTAATTTGGTCTCATATGATGCTTTTGATTGAAAAGGTTGTTGATTTCAGTTATTCTGACTATTTTCAATTCTTTGCAACTTATAAAATGTTTGGAAACTCTGTTCTGCATAATAATTTCAAATCGAACATTTTAAGTATTCATAGTTTTCAAAAAATTAGTTATCATTAGAGATGAGCGTTGTTCTACTCGAACTGTTCGCCAATCTCAAATTCGAGCTGTTTTGGGCGGTGTTCGAGCCGTTCGGCGAACACGAACAATTTGAGAAAAATTCGGCTGTTCGAGGTTATGTTCCATAACTGTTCGTGCACCAAAATCATAACTGGATTTTTTTTCAGTAATGATGAAAATTAATGTTAATACGCAGTTTGAGTGTACAGCGGGGTGGGGGGAGGGGCAGGGGATGGATCTCTGCAGGAACAATGAAGATCTCCATTTTTTTTTCTCTTTCCCGCATTTGCAGTGGGGAGGTGCAATCTGTCAGCCTATCAGCAGCGCACACACGGAGCGAAGTGCTTTTTTTCACACAAGCAAGGGCATGTGTCATTGGCAGTGTATGTCACATGTCCTTGCCCTATAAGACCAAGCCATTTTCCCCGTCGCCACCATTTTCTCACTGCTGCAGCTGCGTGTTAGACGGCACCGCTGTTGCTGTGTGCGCTATACCTTGTTAATTTCAAGCCAATTTTCGCACAAATATACAGATAGCTTGGGAGTAGGGAATAGTTGTGATTGCAGTCCTTTTAAGGACTAGGTTACAGCATTTCCTACGACTTTTATCAGGGAGGTCTGTGCTCTTAAATAGATAGGTTGTGGGAGTAAAGACTAATTGTAATTGGAGTCCTTTTCAGGACTAGGTTACATGAGTTCCTATCAGTTTTTGCCAGGCAGGTCTGTGCCAGTGCTGTGCAAGTTTTTTTCACAGCATTTGGCTGAATCTAGCAAAGCTAATCCTTTTTGGCCTATTGCAGAGTGTGTTAGTCAGTGGAGTAGCCTATCTGTGTTGCAAGATATAACACCTGTGTATAGAATACCAATTTTTTTACTGCACCTAGTGAAGTAAAATCTTTTGGGCATAGCATCATTCTATTAGTCCATCTATACTGACCTCCATCAGGTTGCAAACTGAATATAATTTTTTTCTGCATCTAGCTCTGAAAAAATATTTGGGCTTCTAGCAGTGTGTGGGACTTGGTCTATTAGTCCATCTATACTGACCTCCATCAGGTTGCAAATTAAATATAATTTTTTTCTTCATTTAGCTCTGAAAAAATATTTGGGCTTCTAGCAGTGTGTGGGACTTGTTCTATTAGTCCTTCTATACTGACCTCCAGCAGGTTGCAAATTGAATATAATTTTTTTCTGCATCTAGCTCTGAAAAAATAGTTGGGCTTCTAGCGGTGTGTGGGACTTGGTCTATTAGTCCATCTATACTGACCTCCATCAGGTTGCAAATTAAAAATAATTTTTTTCTGCATCTAGCTCTGAAAAAATATTTGGGCTTCTAGCAGTGTGTGGGACTTGGTCTATTAGTCCATCTATACTGACCTCCATCAGGTTGCAAATTAAAAATATTTTTTTTCTGCATCTAGCTCTGAAAAAATATTTGGGCTTCTAGCAGTGTGTGGGACTTGGTCTATTAGTCCATCTATACTGACCTCCATCAGGTTGCAAATTAAAAATAATTTTTTTCTGCATCTAGCTCTGAAAAAATATTTGGGCTTCTAGCAGTGTGTGGGACTTGGTCTATTAGTCCATCTATACTGACCTCCATCAGGTTGCAAATTAAAAATAATTTTTTTCTGCATCTAGCTCTGAAAAAATATTTGGGCTTCTAGCAGTGTGTGGGACTTGGTCTATTAGTCCATCTATACTGACCTCCATCAGGTTGCAAATTAAAAATAATTTTTTTCTTCATTTAGCTCTGAAAAAATATTTGGGCTTCTAGCAGTGTGTGGGACTTGTTCTATTAGTCCTTCTATACTGACCTCCAGCAGGTTGCAAATTGAATATAATTTTTTTCTGCATCTAGCTCTGAAAAAATAGTTGGGCTTCTAGCGGTGTGTGGGAATTGGTCTATTAGTCCATCTATACTGACCTCCATCAGGTTGCAAATTAAAAATATTTTTTTTCTGCATCTAGCTCTGAAAAAATATTTGGGCTTCTAGCAGTGTGTGGGACTTGGTCTATTAGTCCATCTATACTGACCTCCATCAGGTTGCAAATTAAAAATAATTTTTATCTGCATCTACAGTACCTCTGAAAAAATATTTGGGCTTCTAGCAGTGTGTGGGACTATTTGTATTAGTCCATCTATACTGACCTCCATCAGGTTGCAAATTCAAAATAATTTTTTTCTGCATCTAACCCAGCCAATAGTTTTGGCCTAATACCACAGTTTGGCCACTCAGCTCTGCTCGGTTACCATCCATTGTTTTTTTGTGCAAACAACTCCAGAGTTGTGAATTAGTTAACCACCAAAATGAGTGGAAAAAGGCCTGCTGCTGGTGGAAAGGGGAATAGGCGTGTTGGGAAGGGGAAAAAAGGTTGTGTCCGTGGGGTAGGTGTTAAAGCAACAGTAACATCTGCAGAAGAAAGACCATCTTCCAGCCAAACTAAAATGTCTACTTATTTTAGCGGACAATGTGATAAGATCCCTTTCTTACGGCCACGCCAATCGCTACAAATTCCAGATGAGGCACAAAAACAGCAGGTGCTTCAACGGATATCAAGTGCTCCTTTAAGTGGGCTCTCCTCCACATCAACTTCAACATCACAAATACTCCAGTCCTCAAAGGTATCACCCAAATCGCACTTGCTTCCTCACAGCTCCCAAATCTCCAGCTGCCCGTCTGAGTATGAGGTAGAACAGATGGTTGAGTCTGCAGAGCTGTTTACTCATACTATAGCCTGGGAATCAGAGGTCGACTCCAGCGCTTCTGTGAATCCAGACGAGGAAATGATCTGCACTGATGCCCAGAATCTTTATGAGTCGGATCCAGGACCAGACGCAGAAGGTTCTGACCATAATGTAGACCCTCATTCCCAAACTGTAACTCCTGTTGGTGGAGACAATGAGGAAGACGATGATAAGACTCAAATACCTGATTGGAGCGACAACTTTAGTTTTTTGTCAGGGCAGGAACAGGTTGGCTCTGAGGACGACGGGTGTGATAACGCACAGGGTGATGATGATGAGGTCGGAGATCCCACTTACTGTCAACCCACAGTCAGCCAAGAGATGAGGTCAGCAGAGGAGGTGGAGGAAGATGCTAGTGACGACGAGGTCAGGTTGCGCCTTCCTGGACAGAGACGTAGTACTGGAAGCACGTCAACAACTGCATCCTCAAACACAACTCTGCCTCTCACCACAAGTCGTGGTGGCTCTTCAGGTCACATGGGTGCTAAGCCTTGCATAGCCTGGGCATTTTTTCAGATCGATAAAGATGACCCAACTCGTGTTATCTGTAACATTTGTCAGCAAAAGCTAAGTAGAGGCCAAAAAATACATAGTTTGAGTACTTCATGCATGAACCGGCACATGGACATGAAGCATAAGTTGCAGTGGGAAGCTCAGTGTGCTACAATGCGGCCTAGCCGGCCGGGCCGATCACCGTCTGCCATATCTTGTGCATCCGCGGCCTCTTCATCCTCTGTGACTGGGGGGACAGCAGTCACACCTGTTTTGGGGCGCAGACCTGCCACCTCTTTACCCGCAACAGCCAGCGTGATTGGCAGGTCATCATTTTCTTTGGAGGTGGTAACACCAGCTGGTGTTGAGCGCTGTCCGACATCGATAGCACCACCTTTGGATCAAGGCAACCTAACATGTCCGCCTGCATCTTCCTCACAGACCGGCAGTTTGCCGGGGACACCCTTATCAACCCCGTCTAAGCACAATAGCCAGCCCTCGGTCCCTCAGATGTGGACAAGTAAAAGACCATTTCCTCCTAGCCATGAGAAAGCTAAGAGGTTGAATTTCACCATCTGCAAGCTCTTGGCTACAGAAATGCTGCCTTTCCGCCTGGTGGACACAGAGGATTTTCGAGACCTTATGTCCGTCGCAGTGCCCCAGTACCAGATGCCCAGTCGGCACTACTTCTCAAGAAAGGTGTGCCTGCGCTCCACCAGCATGTCGCACACAACATCACCGCTTCTTTGAGAAACTCTGTGTGTGACAGGGTGCATTTCACCACAGACACTTGGACGAGTAGGCATGGACAGGGGCGTTACATGTCGCTGACTGGGCACTGGGTAACTATGGTGACAGCAGGACAAGGGGCTGCTGTCCAAGTCTTGCCGTCCCCACGAGTTGTGCGTCAATCCTCTTTATGTCAAAGTTCCTCCACTGCTTCTGCCTCCTCAACCTCCTCTCGGTCTTCCACCTGCACCCAAAGCCTGTCTGGTCATGCCACAAGCTTTCTAACTGCGCAGAAGGGATCCTGCACACCTCCTTACTATGCTGGCAGTAGGGCTCAACGTCATCAGGCGGTTTTTACATTGAAATGTCTGGGAAATGTGAGTCACACAGCTGAGGAGTTGTGGTCAGCTCTGGAGAACCAATTTCATGAATGGTTGTCTCCACTGGACCTGAAACCAGGGAAGGCCGTGTGTGACAATGCTGCAAACCTGGGTGCGGCCCTTCGCCGGGGCAATGTCACACACGTGCCTTGTATGGCTCACGTGTTGAACCTGGTTGTCCAGCAATTTTTAGCCCACTATCCCAGACTAGATGGCCTTCTGCAGAGGGCACGGTCGCTGTGTGCTCACTTCCGCCGTTCGCATCCCGCAGCTCAGCGACTTACATCTCTACAGAAGTCGTTGGGCCTGCCACTTCACCGGCTAAAATGCGATGTGCCTACCCGGTGGAATTCAACTCTGCACATGTTGCAGCGACTGTGGCAGCACCGACAAGCCCTGGTGCAATACGTTCTGACGTATAGCCTGGGCCAACGAGATTCAGAGGTGGGGCAAATCACGCTGGAGGAGTGGTCTCAGATCAGGGACCTATGCACCCTTCTGCACAGTTTTGAAATGGCGACGAAGATGTTTAGTGCTGACGATGCCATTATCAGCATGACTATTCCGGTGATTTACATGCTGGAGCACATGTTAAACAGAATTCGGAGTCAGGTGGTGGCACAAGAGGAGGTGGAGGAAGTAGAGGAGGAGGAGTTGTATGCGGAAGGGCTAACATCTGCAAGGTCCAGACGGTCGGCAGCACCAAGGCGGCAGGCATGTGAGGGTGGGGGAGATGGTTTTACCAGGGCGCATGGTAGCAGCCAAACTAGTGAGGAAGGTGCAGGAGCCCAGGAAGAAGTGGAGGACGAACTGATGGAAGACTCATCAGATGAGGGAGACCTTGATCACATTTCTGTTGTGCGAGGTTGGGGGGAGAGGACAGAGGAAGGAAGCATGATTGTTACCTCGCCACCAACACAACAGGGACTTGGTGCTCCTGGATGCGCAACACACATGAGTGCCTTCTTGCTGCACTACCTGCAACATGACCCTCGAATTGTGAGAATTAGAAATAATCCTGACTACTGGGTTGCCACACTGTTAGATCCCCGGTACAAAAGTAAATTTGCAGAAATTATTCCTGCCATAGAAAGGGATGCACGCATGCAGGAGTATCAGCAGAGACTGTTGCAGAATCTTACATGTGCTTTTCCACAAAATACCAGTGGTGCACGTAGTGAATCTCACAGTTCCAACTTGCCAACCGTGGGACCGTCAAGTGTTCAGCACTCAAACCGTAACAGAACCACAGTATCTGCTGGTAACATCAATTTTGCGGAATCATTTCACCACTTTTTTAGCCCATCCTTTGCAAGGCCACAGGAGACAAGAAGTCTGACACATAGTCAACGCCTAGAGACGATGGTACAGGAGTATCTCCAAGTAAACATTGAAGCCACGACTGTGTCACTGGACCCTTGCTCTTTTTGGGCTTCCAATCTGGATAAATGGCCGGAGCTAGCCACTTACGCCTTGGAGATCTTGTCATGCCCCGCAGCCAGCGTTCTGTCTGAACGTGTGTTCAGCGCTGCTGGTGGTGTGCTGACAGATAAGCGCACGCGGCTCTCCACTGATAATGTAGACAGACTCACGTTCATAAAGATGAACAAATCATGGATCCGAAACGACTTTTCTACCCCTGTGTCATCCTGGGGAGAGTAAAAGCTTGATGATTGGTTAAAATCACCCTACCAACCGTTTTAAGCTTTCAAATTACTAATCATGTTTATCTGTATCTTGATTGGAAAATAATTTGGGCTTTGTAGCAGTGTGCAGCACTGATCCTATTAGGCCATCTATACTAAAGCTTCACCAGATTTAAAATTAAAAATAATTTTTAGCTGCATCTAGCCCGGAAAATAATTTTGGGGCTCCGAGATGCGCAAGGCACATAAGTGCCTTCTTGCTGCACTACCTGCAGCATGACCCTCATATTGTCAGAATTCGAAGTAATCATGACTACTGGGTTGCCACACTCTTAGATCCCCCAAACTTTTCGATCAACCTTTTCATTTTAATAAAGACCAAAAAAATGGTCATTTTTGAAATTATAAGCATTAGCAGGTTGTTAGAAACTGAAATCAAACAGTTTTCAACTCAAAACTTTATTCTAGGTGATGTTACATTTTCACATAGGACCCCTTGTTCGAAAGGAGCTTCTGAACTCTCTCGTCCATTGAATTTGTCAGGTTTTGGATGGTTTCTGCTTCAATTGTTTTGCATGAGGACAGAATACCCTCCCAGAGCTGTTGCTTAGATGTGAACTGCCTCCCGCCATCATAGACACTCATTTTAATGATGCTCCAAAGGTTCTGAATGGGGTAGAGGTCAGGGGAGCATGGGGGTCACACCATAAGTTTGTCCCCTTTTATGCCCATATCAGCCAGAGATGCAGATGTTTTATGTGCAGCATGAGATGGTGCATTATCATGCAGAAAAATGATCTTGCTGTGAAATACACGGTTCTTCTTCTTGAACCATGGCAGGAAGTGCTGTTTGAGAAAATCCACATACATTATGGAGTTCATCTTTAGCGCCTTCAGGGATCCTAAAGGGGCCGACAATCTCTCTCCCCATGATTCCAGCCCAAAACATTACTCCACCTCCTCCTTGTTGGCGCTGTAGCCGTGTTTGCGTGGGGTGTCCATCAACCAGCCATCCTCCACTCCATCCATCTGGACCATCGAGCGCTGCACGGCACTCATCCGTGAACAAAACAGTTTTGAAATCAGTCTTCATGTAATGTTTGGCCCACTGGAGCCGTTTCTGCTTGTGTGAAGTGGATAGAGGAGTTCGACAGGATGGCGCATGCACAGCTGCAAACCTCTGAAGGACCCTGCATCTTGTTGTTCGGGGGACGTTGGAGGCACAAGCAGCTTCAAAAACTTGTCTGCTGCTATGACAAGGCTTTTTTGCCGCTGCTCTTTCAACCTGACGTAATTGCCTGTAGGAAAGAGTCCTCAATTTGCCCTTATCAGCACGCACACGTGTGTACTGTGAATCAGCTACATACTTCTTGATTGCCAAGACACTTCATCCTGATCATCGCACAATGTTGATTGTAGTCATGCCTTGACCTAAACACTCCACAATTTGTTGCTTCTCAGCAGCCGACACATCCTTTTTCTTTCCCATTTTGGCAGAAAATGTAGGCTGCTTAATAATGTGAGAGAGCCTTCTTAAGTAGTCTTGCCTTTCATTGGACACACCTGCCAAACTAATTAGCACAGGTGTCTGCAATTGCTTACAGTGATATAAAGAGCCCTGACACACATCACCATCAATGAGTTTAACTGACAAACAAATTCTTCCCTTATCTCTCCTAAACACTTTTTGTATAATAATTTGGAACGCAGTGTACATGTGCTTTTCCACAAAACACCAGTGGTTCACGTAGTGAATCTTACAGTTCTAACTTGCCAACCGTGGTCTGTATGGAGTTGTTCAATAAAGGGCCCAAAATTAAGATAACATAGATGGGAGAGGTCTCTATGAATAGGAATTCCTAAGTATTTGATACCCTGTGAGGGCCAGGCAAAGGGAAAGTTGGACTGGATGGAATCCTATATGGATTTGGGGAGGGAGACATCGAGGGCCTCAGACTTCGCTGCATTGATTTTAAAATTTTACCATGTAACAAAGTGATCTATTTCAGCCATAACAGCATGGATGGATATATGTGATTGAGTGATATATACTAGGACATCATCAGCAAATAGAGAGCACTTGTACTCGGTGCCTCCCACCTCAATCCACCTAATATTGGGGTTATGGCGAATTGATGAGAGCAGGTGCTCCGTCACTAGGATGTATAAGAGAGGGGACAGAGGACATCACTGCCTTGTCCCATTGGTGATTGTGAAAGGTGATGAAAATGTTCTGACGCACCCCCTGGGCCTTGGGACACCCGGAGCCGGACCCTTTTTGGTGGATGCTGGTGGTTGTAGTCTTCGTGTCGGCGACCCAGTTCCGTGGCTCAGGGCGGTCAAACCAGTGGCGGAACTATTTATGTGGTTTTCATGTTTAAATGTCCGACTACGCCACCCGTGGATTGCGGTCAGAGTGAACCGCCGCTACAGGGCAGACCACTGAGGCTGGTGTTGTGGGTGCAGCAGAGCGTAGCATAACTCCCCACGGGAGGAGTTTAGCCTCAGGGCAGTGTATGCGGAGGATGGGGGTGATGGTGCAGGGCAGCAGCAGTAACGACACGGAGTCAGTGATGCAGTTCAGGGCCTTTACTCACAGTTCTTATTATCCAGACCACGTCTGCAGGTAACGGCTGCCCACGTCGTACTGTGCTCACCAGGTGAGGGGCTCAGACAACTCCCAGATAACTTTGGAGCACTTCACAGGACCCCCTTTGTATGTCCTTTGTCTGGCCTTTCTTACCAACACTTCTGTCCGGCTGCCTCGGGCCTCCTCTTGGTAAACTTGGCGCCAGTTTCCCTGACCCTATGTGGTGCCTTCCTAGCGGGTGTAGCGAGGGGCTGCGCCACATAAAATGTCAGAGCCTCCGGTTTCTAGCTGAGGGTCGTTTCCTGCCTCCACTAGTTCGGGGACCGGTCTCCCCCTTTGGCCTGACCCCTCCACGCAGGTGGATTCGGGCGTGCGGTGGCGACTCGCCCGTCCGCACCCCTGGGATCCCTTCATTCCTCGTTCCTGGAGCCTTCTCCGCTCCTCTTCCTTCCTTCTCCCTCTTCCAGGCCTGGGCCTCTGTTACTAGGCCCGCCTCCGGAGCAGAGCTCATGCAGAGCCCCTGCTCCCTGCCACTTCTGCTCAGACTTCTCTGCACTGAACTAAGATGGTGCCCACCTTTTATACTCCCTTCTCAATGCACCCAGGAACTGCTTCCTCCCTGCTCCTGCACTACAGGGTTCCCCTTCCTCAGTGTTCCCTCCCCCCACTCCAGCCAGGGACAGGGACTGTCGTGCCCATCTCAGGGGCATATTGGTCGCCCTGCCCCACGGCAATGTGGTGTAATGCATGCAGGTGTCGGGTCCTGATCCACACTCCATCCTTACCTGAGAGTGAGATATCACACCTCTGGGTGAGGTGCAATACGTCTGTAGCAACCGAGCCCTCAGGGTGCTACAGTTCCATTTATCTTCAGCCTAGGTGACGTATTGCGATACAGGGCCGTGATTTTGGCTATAAAAGGGTCCCCTAGACCCCTACCCCAAGCTTTTTAAGAGAATCATATATGGCGTGCCAGGAGACTCTATGGAATGCTTTCTCAGCATCCACCGAGAGTATCTAATTACAAATTTTTAACTGCATCTAGCCCAGGAAATACTTTGTGCCTAGTAGCAGTGTCTGCTAGTGAGCGGATTATCCCGGCTGTTAAGCAAGCTGCACCACCTGTAGTTTAGACACTTAATTTTTTCAAAGGAAATGCTTCGGGACCATGGGATACTTAGTGAAGAGCATCAGGAGGCACCCCAAGGCATAGGGGCTGGGACTGGCAGTAGGATGCCTTGCGGTGGACAGCCGAGCTCGATCCTTATAAAAGCTTTTTAACTGCAGCAGCTTTAGTGGACGCTACTGGAGCTGGAATTACCGCGGCTGCTGGCATGAGACTTGCCCTCCAATAGATCCTTGTAAATGGATTTAAAGTGTATTCATTCAAATTAGAGAGACAATTTAAATTAAAAAGCTTAGAGCTGCCTCCACCACAAGGGGGCTCGCTCGACCCACCAGCGGACAGGCACCAGTATTGGGAGAGGGGGGCTGGCCGTCAGGGTTCACCGCGGCTCTGGCACAAACCCGGCGACACGGAGGTGGCACGGGCAGGAGCGGACTGGCCGTGTCGGCTTCTCACTTTTTGGATTTTAGAAGGGCATGACATGCCTATATCTGTGTCTCCCCCTCCTTTTACTCCTCCACCTCTTTTATTTTCGCATGACTATATGTACTTGTCACTTTTCCATGTGTTAGTTATGTCTTCTGAGCAGTTTGTCAGCTTTTGGACACCTTTGAAGGTGTTTTCTATGTGTTTCTATGTGTTTTTGTTTGCCTGCCATTGGTTTTAACGGTGTTCGAAGGTGTTCGACGAACAGTTCGACGAACAGTTCGGCGAACACACGGGTGTTCGACGAACCGAACCGAACTCGAACACTACGGGGGTGGCTCAACACTAGTTATCATTTAGAGTTTTGTTCAATAAAATTAGATTTATACTCTAACGGTTGATGATTTGAACATTATACTGACTCATTTGCATCAACAATTTAGGAAAATCAGAGAAAAATATAATTTTAATAATAATTTGGAACGCAGTGTAAATAGAAGAAAAGTATATTTTTACTTTTCTATTGGATTTAAAACTCTATAATTAATTCAAAGGGTTATTATCTGATTTCTATTCAATTATTTATGAGCTATCCTGCAAATTCAATTTACAGTCCTTCTTTTGTTACCCGTCATTCAACCAATTTAGGAGAAAGACAGGCACGCTGTCCTATTAAAAAATTGTGTGCTTGAGGAAATGACTCGTGGTCCAGATTTGTTGAGGAAGGAACCTCAGCACACAAAAGCCACGGCTTACACCCTGCTTGCCACATTTCCTGATTCCTGGCTCCTGCTCCACACTTGTCATTTAAATGAAAGAGATCTTATCTTATTGCTCTACTAGATTTCTTCCTACCTGCACCAACAACAGATCTCCATGACAAAGACCATTTCTGGTCTAAACGTTAGACCATATCTGTTTTTGACTCCTTGCTGGATCAAAATAAACTATCACTGCAGCAATACATACAGTCTCATTTTCTTTTGTGACTCTGAGGTTCCTTCCTCAACTCAGCAAACCTAGAGAGGCCTAAAAATCTACTGTTTTTTCCTAGTTTAGCCTTATTGGCTCGTGTCTCAACATGATATATTATGTAGCTATTTAATTATTTGAATTGGTGCCACTTATGCATGAAAATGAGTGGCTATATGTTTGAGCTGTCTGCTGAGAGTGGTTCTCCCCTTTTGTTAAATTAAGATTGTCAATGTTATATTGCTTTTGACTTATGCGCCTTAGTTACTTTTAGAGTTCGCTCACACTGGTATATAAAAAAATTGTTCCCATTCTCCTCCATGAGGGTGGGATAATTTTCTCTCACTTGTAATCCATGCGCTGCTCGTATGCAATTCATTTTTTACTCAGCAGTTATTAATCATTCACAGGGCTATTTCCAATTTCCTGTGCTATAGAATTATAATGTATCTATAAAAATCGGATGCTGCATTGATGGTCCATATGGCATGTGATTTTTTTCTCATACTTACTGATTTCGGAGTAAAATCGCAGCACGCTGCACTTTTTTTCTAATGCCAATACACCTAAGAAAAAATATGCAGATCTGCACTGCCTCATTGAATAAAATTGGTCTGAGTGCAATCCGAATTTTTTTATTGCATTGCACTCATCTGATTTATATGCAACTGTGAACGAGCCCTTAGTATAATTGTTGTAAGGCAGCTACCGGACATATAGTTGATGGGAGGTATGTGTCAAAGAGATGGTTATCATCTGTGATGTAATCCTGGAATATTGCTCTAGTGCACATAGCACTAAGAGACTTGTTTGGTGCTTCCAGGCCCAAGTTTTATAGGCAGCCTGAGAGACTGGTGGGTCTGGCTGTCCACATACCTCACCTCTGGGTGTGGTTAAGAGGTTAAAATGGAGCCCTTTGTTCGGCCCATGGTCTGTGTGTGTGGAGGGAAAAGGGCTCCCGTGTGATATCCAGACTGAGCCAGTGTCCTGGATGCTCTCCAGCCTGTGTGACCACAGGACTGGCTTTCCTGAAACTTTGTCTAAACAACTGTTTTCTTTGTTTTGCCTGCACTGAAGGCTGTTTATTTTCCCTTTTGCTTCTGGATGGACTATGGAGAAATAAACTGATTTGGACAATTAAATGGAAACGCTTCCTGTTGTGCTTCCCGACACACCCAAGTGAGTAGCACCCCTACAATTGGTGTTAGAAATGCGGGCAGCTTTCCTAGCAATTACGTGTGACTGCTACAAGACACACCGCATGTCCTGGGTGAAAACTGCCGCAAGCCAACAAGCGAAGCCAGACAAAATGGAGGACCTGCTTAAACATCTGGTGCAAGCGCAGCAGGCACAGCACCAGCAGCACCAGCAATTGTTACAGCAGCAACAGATGGCACAAGAGGAGACAAGTAAGCTGCTTATGCAGCAGCTACAGCTACAGCAGCAGCAACAGGATCAGCAGAGTCAACAGCAGCTGCAAATTGAATTGCTTGCCGAGGTGATTAGTGGCATGGTGACAGCTCTGACAAGGTCAGTGGATGATTTTTCCATCCGGAAGGCGGTAAGGAAAGCCCTGCAGAAAATGACCCTGGATGATGACATAGAGGCGTTTTTGACTGTATTTGAAAGGGTGGCCGAGAGGGAGAAACGTCTGCCATATCAATGGGCAGAGGTGCTGGTGCCATACTTGACAGGGGAGCCCCAGAAGGCTTACTATGACCTGGCCTTGCAAGATGCCAAGGAGTATGGCAAGCAAAAAACTGAAATTCTGTCATGCTTGGGGCTGACGATGACTGTTAGGGCGCAGTGAATCTACCGCTGGGCATATTTCCGTGACAAACCTCCTTGCTCCCAAATGTTTGACCTACTGCACCTGGTTAAAATGGCAACTACCTGCTTTATATATGGTAGGGAAATACCTCAGTAATCTCAAAAATACACAGCAGAGAGGATTCTCTTACAACATACTTATACTCATAAAAAACTTTATATCCTATATATCCAATGATACAAAATAACTAGTGATGAGCGTGCACTGAAATGCTCAGGTACACATTGCTCGGGTCGAGCAAATTGGAATGCTCGAGTGCACAGTCTGTGAAAAGAGCCCAATGTAAGTCTATGGGAAACTCAAGCGTTTTTCCAGTGCCCCCCCCCCGGCGGTCTGCAGAGGGTCTAAAAATTGTCCATATCGATGGAAACAGTGCTCAAATGACATGGGAACGGCATGGGGAAGATGCCTGGAAGCATCTCTGACTCCCAGGTCACTGCTGTCAACAATATTGTCAGAGTATTACGCCACTTTTACAGACTCACAATAAAATATACAAAAACAAAACCAAAATGGATTTTCCTGGGAAAAATGTTAAGGAACATCCTTTCCACGGTAATGACTTGTATATAAGGCAAAATAAATAACCAAAAATAAAAATTCTCCTCCACACCTTGGGCTATGTTCACACGTAGCGTTTTTGAGGTGTTTTTGCACTTTTGCATTTCTTTCAACGGTGAAAAATTCATTCACCTGTAAATGTTATTTTAACATTTTACTACCTTAATTTGCCATGTGGTGTGTGAGACATGATCAGACACATCCTGTTTCATTTATGACGGAGGGACTCTGAAAGTCACGAAGATTATTTTTATAGGGCCATCAGGCAGCTCTTACTATTCTTAAAGGGCCAGCAGTCGCCTATGCTTTGTTGTTCCCATTATTAACGAGTGGGTCTCCTATACTGTTATTGCATATGCAGTGACTGCAAGGGCTGCCAAAAAATTGGACGCACCCCATTACCATTTGAAGAGACATAGAGAGGGCCTCAGTAAAAAAAAAAAATTCCCATTATAAATGCATGGATCTCCTATAGTGGTAATGCCCATGCAGTGACTGCAAGGGCTGCCAAAATTTGGGAAAAACCATAATAACAATTTAAAGACACAGAGAGGTGGGCCTCAGTAACGACATGTTTCCATTAGAAAGGAGCTGGTCTGCTATCCAGTTATAGGGTATGCAGTGAGTACAACGGCTGCCAAAATTTAGGCAAAACCCCAATACCAATTTAAAGACATATAGAGGTGGGCTTCAGAAACGACATGTTCCCATTAATAAGGAGTGGGTCTGCTATACAGTTATAGGGTACGCTGTGAGTCCAAACGCTGCCAACATTTAGGAAAAACTCCAATACCAATTTAAAGACACATAGAGGTGGGCCACAGTTAAGACATGTTCCGAGAAAGGAGCGGGTGTGGTATACAGTTATAGGGTATGCTGTGAGAACAACGGCTGACAAAATTTAGGAAAAACCCCAATACCAATTTAAAGACACATAGAGGTGGGCCTCAGAAACGACATGTTCCCATTAGAAAGGAGCGGGTTTTCCATACTGTTCTTGCGTATGCAGTGAATGCAACGGCTGCCAAAAATTTGGAGGAACTCCAATGCCCCTTCCAAGAGACGTAGAGGTCGGAGGGCCTCCTGAAAACAATGTTCCCCTTATTAGGAAGTGGGTTTCCTATACTGTTTGCTTATGCAGTGAATGCAACGGCTGCCAAAAATGTAGGAGGAATTCTGATGTCCCTTGCAAGAGAGGTAGATATGGTAAATATGGTGGTGAAATGATGGTGGAGGATGAGGAAGAGAAGAAGGAGGAGGACAAGAGCAAATAGCCAAAATCAAGAAGCGTATACCTATGTCTGGGTGTGTAGACAGAGGTGCATGGGAATAGAATTAGACCAGGGTCTAAAAAAAAACCCTGTATTT
The DNA here is from genome assembly GCF_046119375.1 of Phyllobates terribilis. Taxonomy (NCBI): domain Eukaryota; kingdom Metazoa; phylum Chordata; class Amphibia; order Anura; family Dendrobatidae; genus Phyllobates; species Phyllobates terribilis. The sequence continues at coordinate 325,830,483 of NW_027362763.1, read as the reverse complement.
GAGTTGCTTACACTGCTATCATTTGGTGGTGCTGAGAAGTCTGACCCAATCCAGCCCTTGTTCATTTTTATAAGAGTCAGTCTGTCAGCATTTTCAGTTGAAAGGCGGATGAACCTATTGGTTATAATTCCACCAGCGGCACTAAAAACCCGTCCTGACAAAACACTAGCGGTAGGGCAGGCCAGGACCTCCAAGGAGTAGAGAGTCAGTTCATTCCACGTGTCCTGTTTGGATACCCAATATTTATAAGGCACAGAGGAATCATGCAGGACATTGGTACGGTCGGCAAGGTACTCCCTCAGAATCTTCCGAAACTTTTCCCTCTTTGGGAGAGCACCGCGCACCTCCGAGCCTGTGTAATGGGAAGGCCTGAGAAAACTGTCCCAGAACTTTGATAGTGTTCCCCTGTCTCTGCTGGATTAGATTTGTATTTCTCTCACCTGTACTCCTTGGTTGTTAAACGAACTGTCACCTCTGCCGCCACCGTTTTCAGATGGGAATTTTTTTAATAATTCCGCAACACAGGCATTCTGGTACTGCCCCATTTTATTAGACCTGTCTGGCGTGGGAGTAAGAGACAGAAAGTTCTCCTTGTAGAGTGAGTCTAGAAGTGTCACCAACCAGTGATGACTGTCATCCAAAATTTGGACAACGCGAGGGTCACTTGAAAGGTAGCGTAACATAACATGTGTGCCAGACTGCTAACAGGCAAGACTTCTGTGTCCTCACAAAGAGGATGACTGATCATGCTCTCCTCCTCATCCTTTTCCTCCTCCTCCTCCCTGTCCTTAGGGCATCCATGCTGAACAGACGGTATGACAGTTCTGCAGGTAGTACCGTCTATAGCACATGAAACTAGCTCCTGTTCTTCCTCCTCCCCCTCCTCTTCCTCTTTCTCATTGTCACCCAAACCACATTGGGATGAGATGAGACTGGGCTGTGTGGAATCATCCTGTATGGTTCCTTGCTCCATCTCATTGTGCTCCGCCTGCAATGCATCCTCTTTAATTGTGAGAAGAGAGTGTTTCAGAAGACAGAGAAGTGGGATGGTGACTCTAATTATGGCATCATTGCCACTCACCATCTTGGAGGAGTCCTCAAAGTTTTGGAGTATGGTACTGATGTCTGACATCCATGTCCACTACTGACGTCATATGTGTGGAGTCTGACCTGAATACCGACTGCCTTGTTGATGCAGGTACTCAACAACTGCCCTCTTCTGCTCACAAATACTTCCCAACATCTGCAGTGTAGAGTTCCAAAGCGTGGGGACATCGCACACCAACCGGTGAGCTGGAAGCTGCAAACGCTGCTGAAGCACTGCAAGGGCGGTGGAAGCTGTAGCTGACTTTCAAAAATGGGCACACACATGGCATACTTTGACAAGATGATCCATGTAGGTTTTGAGAAACCACTTAACCATGAGGTTAAGCGCATGGGCCAGGCATGTTGCGTGTGTGAGCTCGCCTCGCCTCAGAGCTGCCACCATGTTCCGGCCATTTTCACACACGACCATGCCTGTATGGTCAGCGGTGTCAGCCACAGATCTGCCTGCTCTTTCAGAGCTGTCCACAACTCTTCAGCGTTGTGTGGTTTATTACCTAAGCATATTAGCTTCAGCACAGCCTGTTGCCACTTGACCGAGGCAGTGCTTCCAGCTTCTGACTGATGTGGTCATTTCAGAGATGGAGGCTGAAGAGGAGGTGGTACAGGAGCTGTAGAATGTGGGGGCAACCCTGATTGACCTAGGGTGTGCAATCCTCTGTGTTGGTTGGACGTGTTCTGTCCCAAGGTCCGACTGGGTCCTGGCTTCCACTATATTAATCCAGTGTGCCATCAGCGAGATGTAACGTTCTTGCCCACAAGCACTTGTCCACATTTCTGTGGTTAGGTGGACTTTCCCAGTAACTGCGTTGTTGATGGCACGGCTAATGTTGTGGGACACGTGCTCGTGTAATGCGGGGATGGGAGAAATAGTGGCGGCTGGGGACCGAGTACGGAGGGATGGCCACAGCCATCAGGTTGCGCAATGCTTCCGTCTCCATGAGGCTAAAAGGCAACATCTCGAACACAAGCATTCGCGAAATGTTTGAATTTAGTAGTGTGGCCTGTGGGACATTGGCTGCGTATTTACGCTTGCGTTCCAAGAACTGGGGTAGGGACAACCGAACATTGCGCTGGGACAAGGAAGTGCTTGCTAATGGTGCTAGATAAGAGTATGCAACGACACGTGCAGGGCGGGAGGCATCTTCACAAGCGCCATGGACAGGGTATTGGCATCCACGCGCAACAGCGGAAGAAGCAGTGGTGTCACCTGTAGGCACTTTCTGTTTCTGGACCCTGAGGTTCGGCCCACTTAGTCAGGTGCTTTGCTGCTATGTGCCTGATCATGTTGGTGGTGGCCAGGCTGCTAGTTTTGCTACCCCTGCTGATGCTGGCCTGGCAGGTGGTGCAAATGGCCTTTTTGGGTTTATCGGCAGAGTCTTTAAAAAGCAACCAGACTCGGGAAGACCTAACAGTTGTACTGGCAACTTACGTCGTGTTGGCGTTACGAGGAACGCTTTCCTGCCTTGTGTCTGTGGCCACCACACTGCTTCTTCCTGCCTGATTTGGTGCTAAGCCTCCCTCCCCCTGTGTGCTGCTTTTCTCGCTGTGCATGTCCCCCTGCCAGGTTGGGTCAGTTACTATATCATCCATCACCTCGTCTTCCACTTCCGCACCCTGGTCCTCCTCCTGACTTTCTGGCAATTGTGTCTTATCATCATCATCCACCTCTTGCGACAGTAATTGCACTTTCCCACCTTTGCCTTTGTGTGACCGTGGCTGCTCAAATATTTGGGCATTGCTACACGCTTTCTCTTGACTCACTTGAAGCTGGCTGGGCGAGGGGCCCGAATCTACAAATGGAAAAGTGAACAGCTCTTCTGAGTGTTTAAGTCTGGGATAAGTTGTCTCCAGGCACTCGGCATGGTATGAGGAAGGAGGATCAGGGTGAGGATTATGTGGTCCAGACTCACGGCTACTGAGACTTGACCATGTGGAAGACGGTGGTGGTGGTGGTGTCAAAGTGACTGGAAGCATTATCTGCTATCCAACCAACAAACTTTTGACACCGCTCTTTGTTCAATAATGGTGTTGTGCGGTCCCCTAGTTATTGGGAGTGAAAGGTCGAGTGACAAGATGTGGGTGTTTTTTTTGGCATAATTTCAGCTTGGCCTCGGCCTCTGCATGCACCATCACCATCACATCCACTTCCCTTTCCCTTACCATACATCTTTCCTATTTTAAATGGAGGACAATATTTTCCACGTTCGCTAAAAATGGCTGATTTTGTAATATGTGATACGTCTGACAGAGAACCACGGTTTTAAATAGCAGGCCTGTAGTTTAATAATATTATTCTTCACAGAGACCTCGTGTGAATAGCTTCACCGACACACTGCAACAAAATGGAAATAGAGACCAATATTTTCCACGTTTAGTTCAAATTTCTGGATTTTTATCGCTGTAATATGGAAAAGATCTGGCTGTATTCTGCAGTGCTGATAAGCAAATGGAGCAGAAAAATGGTGTACTCTGTATTGCTTTTTAAGCAAATAATCAAGATTAAGATAACAAAAAAAAATTTGCCCTGGCCCCTGATACCTGGGGCTATATTTACAAATATTTGTCACAGCAGGATAAGTCAAAAGTTGAATGTGCAATGGACCCTCTTGTGCTGTATCATGCACTGCAGTCTGTCACATACCCTGCCTGCCTAACTCCTGCTATCACCTTCACCACTGAAAATATGCAGCTGGATTAGTCCTCAGAAGGACTGTTCGTTCAGATGGACATATATTTATATATGTTGTGGAATACCTATACTAACTATAAACAAGCAAATCTCCCCCTGACTCAGCAGCAGCTCTCCCAACTCTGCCTGTTTCTGGGGTAGACTGTGACTAGCATAATGGCCCCAGGTCTTATATAGACCTGATGATGCTGTGCAGCCAGTCAATCACTGTAATGCCCACAACCAATATGGCTACGGCATTACAGTGCGTGGCAAGCAATCCCTGCATGTTCATTGGCTCTCTAAAGATCGCCAAACATGTAGGACGGGGACCCGAGCTGCCACCCGAGCAACCCTGAAATACTCGCCGAACTTGTCGAGTAGTGTTGAGCCTCCCCCGTAGTGTTCGAGTTCGGTTCGGTTCGTCGAACACCGGTATGTTCGTCGAACTGTTCGTCGAACACCTTCGAAAACCGTTAAAACCAATGGCAGGCAAACAAAAACACATAGAAACACATAGAAAGCACCTTCAAAGGTGTCCAAAAGCTGACAAACTGCTCAGATGACACAACTAACACATGGCAAAGTGACAAGTACATATAGTCATGCGAAAAGAAAAGAGGTGGAGGAGTAAAAGGAGGGGGAGACATAGATATAGGCATGTCATGCCCTTCTAAAACCAAAAAATTGCAAAGCCAACACGGCCAGTCCGTTCCTGCCCGTGCGACCTCCGTGTCACCAGGCTTGTGCCAGAGCCGCGGTGGACCCTGACGGCCAGTCCCCCTCTGCCAATACTGGTGCCTGTCCGCTGGTGGGTCGAGCGAGCCCCCCTGCGGTGGAGGCAGGTCTAATCTTTTTAATTTAAATTGTCTCTCTAATTTGAATGAGTACACTTTAAATCCTTTTGCAAGGATCTATTGGAGGGCAAGTCTCATGCCAGCAGCCGCGTAATTCCAGCTCCAGTAGCGTCCACTAAAGCTGCTGCAGTTAAAAAGCTTTTATAAGGATCGAGCTCGGCGGTCCACCGCAAGGCGTCCTACCGCCAGTCCCAGCCCCTATGTCTTGGGGTGCCTCCCCGATGCTTTTCACTGAGTGTCCTGGGGGCCCAAACCATTTCCTTTGAAAAAATTAGGTGTCCAAACTACAGGTGGTGTAGCTTGCTTAACAGCTGGGATAATCCGCTGACTAGCAGACACTGCTACTAGGCACAAAGTATTTCCTGGGCTAGACGCAGTTAAAAATTTGTAATTAGATACTCTCGTTGGATGCTGAGAAATCATTCCATAGAGTCTCCTGGCACGCCATATATTATTCTCTTAAAAAGCTTGGGGTAGGGGTCTAGGGGACCCTTTTATAGCCAAAATCACGGCCCTGTATCGCAATACGTCACCTAGGCTGAAGATAAATGGAACATTTTCATCACCTTTCATAATCACCAATGGGACAAGTCAGGGATGTCCTCTGTCCCCTCTCTTATACATCCTAGTGATGGAGCACCTGCTCTCATCAATTCACCATAACCCCAATATTAGGTGGATTGAGGTGGGAGGCACCGAGTACAAGTGCTCTGCATTTGCTGATGATGTCCTAGTATATATCACTCAATCACATATATCCATCCCTGCTGTTATGGCTGAAATAGATCACTTTGTTACATGGTCAAATTTTAAAATCAATGCAGCGAAGTCTGAGGCCCTCGATGTCTCCCTCCCCAAATCCATACAGGATTCCATCCAATCCAACTTTCCCTTTGCTTGGCCCTCACAGGGTATCAAATACTTAGGAATTCGTATTCATAGAGACCTCTCCCATCAATGTTATCTTAATTTTGGGCCCTTTATTGAACAAATCCATACAGACCATGGTTGGCAAGTTAAAACTGTAAGATTCACTACGTGAACCACTGGTGTTTTGTGGAAAAGCACATGTACACTGTGTTCCAAATTATTATGCAAAAAGTGTTTAGGAGTGATAAGATAAGAATTTTTTTGTTTGTCAGTTAAACTCATTGATGGTGATGTGTGTCAGGGCTCTTTATATCACTGTAAGCAATTGCAGACACCTGTGCTAATTAGTTTGGCAGGTGTGTCCAATGAAAGGCAAGACTACTTAAGAAGGCTGTTCCACATTATTAAGCAGCCTACATTTTCTGCCAAAATGGGAAAGAAAAAGGATGTGTCGGCTGCTGGAGTGTTTAGGTCAAGGCATGACTACAATCAACATTGCCAAGACACTTCATCCTGATCATCGCACAATCAAGAAGTATGTAGCTGATTCACAGTACACACCTGTGCGTGCTGATAAGGGAAAATTGAGGACTCTTTCCTACAGGGAATTACGTCAGGTTAAATGAGCAGCGGCAAAAAAGCCTTGTCATAGCAGCAGACAAGTTTTTGAAGCTGCTGGTGCCTCCAACGTCCCCCGAACAACAAGATGCAGAGTCCTTCAGAGGTTTGCAGCTGTGCGTAAGCCATCCTGTCGACCGCCTCTATCCACTGCACACAAGCAGAAACGGCTCCAGTGGGCCAAACAATACATGAAGACTGACTTCAAAACTGTTTTGTTCACCGATGAGTGCCGTGCAACGCTCGATGGTCCAGATGGATGAAGTGGAGGATGGCTGGTTGATGGACACCCCATGCAAACACGGCTACGGCGCCAACAAGGAGGAGGTGGAGTAATGTTTTGGGCTGGAATCATGGGGAGAGAGATTGTCGGCCCCTTTAGGATCCCTGAAGGGTTAAAAATGAACTCCATAATGTATGTGGAGTTTCTCAAACAGCACTTCCTGCCATGGTTCAAGAAGAACCACCGTGTATTCCACAGCAAGATCATTTTCATGAATGATAATGCACTGTCTCATGCTGCACATAACACATCTGCATCTCTGGCTGATATGGGCATAAAAAGGGACAAACTTATGGTGTGACCCCCATGCTCCCCTGACCTCAACCCCATTCAGAACCTCTGGAGCATCATCAAAAGGAGTGTCTATGATGGCGGGAGGCAGTTCACATCTAAGCAACAGCTCTGGGAGGGTATTCTTTCCTCATGCAAAACAATTGAAGCAGAAACCATCCAAAATCTGACAAATTCAATGGACGAGAGAGTTCAGAAGCTCCTTTCGAACAAGGGGTCCTATGTGCAAATGTAACATCACCTAGAATAAAGTTTTGAGTTGAAAACTGATTGATTTCAGTTTCTAATAACCTGCTAATGCTTATAATTTCAACAATAACCATTTTTTTGTTCTTTATTAAAATGAAAAGGTTGATCGAAGAGTGTGTGGGATCTAAGAGTGTGGCAACCCAGTAGTCAGGATTATTTTGAATTCTGACAATCTGAGGGTCATGTTGCAGGTAGTGCAGCAAGAAGGCACTCACGTGTCTTGTGCATCTAGGAGCCTCAAAATTATTTTCCGGGCTAGATGCAGCTAAAAATTATTATTAATTTGAAAGCTTGTGGAGCTTAGTATAGATGGCCTAATAGAATCAGTACTGCAAACTGCTACAAGGCCCAAATTATTTTCCAGCCAAGATACAGATAAACATGATTAGTAATTTGAAAGCTTAAAACGGTTGGTGAGGTGATTTTAACAAATCATCAAGCTTTTACTCTCCCCAGGATGACACAGGGGTTGAAAAGTAGTTTCAGATCCATGATTTGTTCATCTTTATGAACGTGAGTCTGTCTACATTATCAGTGGAGAGCCGCGTGTGCTTATCTGTCAGCACACCACCAGCAGCGCTGAACACACGTTCAGACAGAACGCTGGCTGCGGGGTTTGACAAGATCTTCAAGGCGTAAGTGGCGAGCTTCGGCCATTTATCCAGATGGGAAGCCAAAAAAGAGCAAGGGTCCAGTGACACAGTCATGGCTTCAATGTTTACTTGGAGATACTCCTGTACCATCGTCTCTAGGAGTTGACTATGTGTCAGACTTCTTGACTCCTGTGGCTTTGCAAAGGATGGGCTAAAAAAGTGATGAAATTATTCCGCAAAATTATTGTTACCAGCAGATACTGTGTTTCTGTTACGGTTTGAGTGCTGAACCCTCGACGGTCCCACGGTTGGCAAGTTGGAACTGTGAGATTCACTACGTGCACCACTAGTGTTTTGGGGAAAAGCACATGTAAGATTCTGCAACAGTTTCTGCTGATACTCCTGCATGCGTGCTTCTCTTTCTATGGCAGGAATAATTTGTGCAAATTTACTTTTGTACTGGGGATCTAACAGTGTGGCAACCCAGTAGTCAGGATTATTTCTAATTCTCACAATTCGAGGGTCATGTTGCAGGTAGTGCAGCAAGAAGGCACTCATGTGTCTTGCGCATCCAGGAGCACCAAGTCCCTGTTGTGTTGGTGGCGAGGTAACAATCATGCTTCCTTCCTCTGCCCTCTCCCCCCAACCTCGCACAACAGAAATGTGATCAAGGTCTCCCTCATCTGATGAGTCTTCCATCAGTTCGTTCCCCACTTCTTCCTGGGCTCCTGCACCTTCCTCACTAGTTTGGCTGCTACCATGCGCCCTGGTAAAACCATCTCCCCCTTCCTCACATGCCTGCCGCCTTGGTGCTGCCGACCGTCTGGACCTTGCAGATGCTAGCCCTTCCGCATACAACTTCTCCTCCTCTACTTCCTCCACCTCCTCTTGTGCCACCACCTGACTCAGAATTCTGTTTAACATGTGCTCCAGCATGTAATTCACCGGAATAGTCATGCTGATAATGGCATCGTCAGAACTAAACATCTTCGTCGCCATTTCAAAACTGTGCAGAAGGGTGCATAGGTCCCTGGTCTGAGACCACTCCTCCAGCGTGATTTGCCCCACCTCTGGATCTCGTTGGCTCAGGCTATACGTCAGAACGTATTGCACCAGGGCTTGTCGGTGCTGCCACAGTCGCTGCAACATGTGCAGAGTTGAATTCCACCGAGTAGGCACATGGCATTTTAGCCGGTGAAGTGGCAGGCCCAACGACTTCTGTAGAGATGTAAGTCGCTGAGCTGCGGGATGCGAATGGCGGAAGTGAGCATACAGCGACTGTGCCCTCTGAAGAAGGCCATCTAGTCCGGGATAGCGGGCTAAAAATTGCTGGACAACCAGGTTCAACACGTGAGCCATACAAGGCACATGTGTGACATTGCCCCGGCGAAGGGCCGCACCCAGGTTTGCAGCATTGTAGCACACGGCCTTCCCTGGTTTCAGGTCCAGTGGAGACAACCATTCATGAAACTGGTTCTCCAGAGCTGACCACAACTCCTCAGCTGTGTGACTCACATTTCCCAGACATTTCAAAGTAAAAACCGCCTGATGACGTTGAGCCCTGCTGCCAGCATAGTAAGGAGGTGTGCAGGATCCCTTCTGCGCAGTTAAAAAGCTTGAGGCATGACCAGACAGGCTTTGGGTGCAGGTGGAGGACCGAGAGGAGGTTGAGGAGGCAGAAGCAGTGGAGGAACTTTGAGATAAAGAGGATTGACGCACAACTCGTGGGGACGGCAAGACTTGGAGAGCAGCCCCTTGTCCTGCTGTCACCATAGTTACCCAGTGCCCAGTCAGCGACATGTAACGCCCCTGTCCATGCCTACTCGTCCAATTGTCTGTGGTGAAATGCACCCTGTCACACACAGAGTTTCTCAAAGAAGCGGTGATGTTGTGTGCGACATGCTGGTGGAGCGCAGGCACACCTTTCTTTGAGAAGTAGTGCCGACTGGGCATCTGGTACTGGGGCACTGCGACGCACATAAGGTCTCAAAAAACCTCTGTGTCCACAAGGCGGAAAGGAAGCATTTCTGTAGTCAAGAGCTTGCAGATGGTGAAATTCAACCTCTTAGCTTTCTCATGGCTAGGAGGAAATGGTCTTTTACTTGTCCACATCTGAGGGACCGAGGGCTGGCTGTTGTGCTTAGACGAGGTTGAGAAGGGTGTCCCCGGCAAACTGCCGGTCTGTGAGGAAGATGCAGGCGGACATGTTAGGTTGCCTTGATCCAAAGGTGGTGCTATCGATGTCGGACAGCGCTCAACACCAGCTGGTGTTTCCACCTCCAAACAAAAAGATGACCTGCCAATCACGCTGTCCATTGCTGGTAAAGAGGTGGCAGGTCTGTGTCCCAAAACAGGTGTGACTGCTGTCCCGTCAGTTACAGAGGATGAAGAGGCCGCGAATGCACAAGATGTGGTAGACGGTGGTTGGCCCAGGTGGCTAGGCCGCATTGTAGCACAGTGAGCTTCCCACTGCAACTTATGCTTCATATCCATGTGCCGGTTCATGCATGAAGTACTCAAACTATGTATTTTTTGGCCTCTACATAGCTTTTGCTGACAAATGTTACAGATAACACGAGTTGGGTCATCTTTATCGATCTGAAAAAATGCCCAGGCTATGCAAGGCTTAGCACCCATGCGACCTGAAGAGCCACCATGACTTGTGGTGAGAGGCAGAGTTGTGTTTGAGGATGCAGTTGTTGACGTGTTTCCAGTACTACGTCTCTGTCCAGGAAGGCGCAACCTTACCTCGTCGTCACTAGCATCCTCCTCCACCTCCTCTGCTGACCTCATCTCTTGGCTGACTGTGGGTTGACAGTAAGTGGGATCTCCAACCTTGTCATCATCACCCTGTGTGTTATCACACCCGTCGTCCTCAGAGCCAACCTCTTCCTGCCCTGACAAAAAACTAAAGTTGTCGCTCCAATCAGGTATTTGAGTCTCATCATCATCTTCCTCATTGTCTCCACTAACAGGAGTTACAGTTTGGGAACGAGGGTCTACATTATGGTCAGAACCTTCTGCGTCTGGTCCTGGATCCGACTCATAAAGATTCTGGGCATCAGTGCAGATCATTTACTCGTCTGGATTCACAGAAGCTCTGGAGCCGACCTCTGATTCCCAGGCTATATTATGAGTGAACAGCTCTGCAGACTCAACCATCTGTTCTACCCCATACTCAGACGGGCCGCTGGAGACTTGGGAGCTGAGAGGAAGCAAGTGCGATTGGGGTGACATCTCTGAGGACTGGAGTATTTGTGATGTTGAAGTTGAGGTGGAGGAGAGCCCACTTAAAGGAGCACTTGATATCCGTTGAAGCACCTGCTGTTTTTGTGCCTCATCTGGAATTTGTAGTGATTGGCGTGGCCGTAAGAAAGGGATCTTATCACATTGTCCGCTAAAAGAAGTAGACATCTTAGTTTGGCTGGAAGATGGTCTTTCTTCTGCAGATGTTACTGTTGCCTTAACACCTACCCCACGGACACAACCTTTTTTTCCCTTCCCACCATGCCTATTCCTCTTTCCACCAGCAGCAGGCCTTTTTCCACTCATTTTGGTGGTTAACTAATTCACAACTCTGGAGTTGTTTGCACAAAAAGCAATGGATGGGAACCGAGCAGAGCTGAGTGGCCAAACTGTGGTATTAGCCCAAAAGTATTGGCTGGGTTAGATGCAGAAAAAAATTATATTGAATTTGCAACCTGGTGGAGGTTAGTATTGATATACTTATAGAACAAGTCCCACACACTGCTACAAGCCGAAATATTTTTTCAGAACTAGATGCAGAAAAAAATTATATTGAATTTGCAACTTGGTGGAGGTTAGTATAGATGGACTAATAGAACAAGTCCCACACACTGCTACAAGCCGAAATATTTTTTCAGAGCTAGATGCAGATAAAAATTATTTTGAATTTGCAACCTGGTGGAGGTTAGTATAGATGGACTAATAGAATGATGCTATGCCCAAAAGGTTTTACTTCACTAGGTGCAGTAAAAAAAATTGTATTCTATACACAGGTGGTGTAGCTTGCAACACAGATAAGCTTCTCCACTGACTAACACACACTGCAAGAGGACAAAAAGGATTTGCTTTGCTAGATTTAGCCAAATGCTGTGAAAAAAACTTGCACAGCACTGGCACAGACCTGCCTGGCAAAAAGTGATAGGAACTGATGTAACCTAGCCCTGAAAGGACTGCAATTACAATTAGTCTTTACTCCCAACCTATCTATTTAAGAGCACAGACCTTCCTGATAAAAGTGATAGGAACTGATGTAACCTAGCCCTGAAAAGGACTGCAATTACAATTAGTCTTTACTCCCAACCTATCTATTTAAGAGCACAGACCTGCCTGATAAAAGACGTAGGAAATTATGTAACCTAGTCCTTAAAAGGACTTCAATCACAACTATTCCCTACTCCCAAGCTATCTGTAGATTTGTGCGAAAATTGGCTTGAAATTAACAAAGTATAGTGCACACAGCAACAGCGGTGCCGTCTAACACGCAGCTGCAGCAGTGAGAAAATGGTGGCGATGGGGAAAATGGCTGGGTCTTATAGGGCAAGGACATGTGACATACACTGCCAATGACACATGCCCTTGCTTGTGTGAAAAAAAGCACTTCGCTCCGTGTGTGCGCTGCTGATAGGCTGACAGATTGCACCTCCTCTCTGTAAATGGGGGAAAGAGAAAAAAAAATGGAGATCTTCATTATTTCTGCAGAGATCCATCCCCTGCCCCTCCCCTCGCCCCGCTGTACACTCAAACTGCGTATTAACATTAATTTTCAGCATTACTGAGAATAAATCCAGTTATGATTTTGGTGCACGAACAGTTATCGAACATAACCTCAAACAGACAAATTTTTTTCAAATCGTTCGGGTTCGCCGAACGGCTCGAACACCATTCAAAACAGCTCGAATTTGAGATTGGCGAACAGTTCGAGTCGAACACCGCTCATCTCTATTGTCGAGCACCGTGAAGCAGCACGTTGGGAGGGATCTTTTTGTGAGATAAGTTTATAAGGTATACTTGGGTACTGCTCTTGCTAGGGCTGGAGCTAACACCAGGGGCACGACAGGGTACAATTAGTCCCGGAATAAGATCTACAGAGAGGGACGGAGAATCCCTGATGGTGTCTACATGTAAAATGGTTGAGATCCACGCATTTTCTTTTTACATTGCACTATAGCACTTTAAATTATGATTGATGCTATTTAACAATCAGGACTTGATGTATATATATTTATTAGGAGATTAAATCTTATAAATACTTGAGACAAGCTTTTTGTGTCCTGAGGTTAAAAGAGGTTATTTTGTATCATTACATATATAGAATATAAAGTTTTTATGAGTATAAGTAAAGGTTATGTTTTAAGAGAATCCTCTCTGCTGTGTACTACTGCACCTGGTTCAAAAATGGCTGCAGACGGAGTCCTCTACCCCTGCACAGATGGTTTGTGCACTCCCTTCCGAGGCCAATATAGCCTTGGGTTGCCCACGGTGATCCCCGCCATGCTGATGAACTGATTGGACTGGTTTAGAGGTATCAGTGTGTCGAGGGTTCCTTGGGAAGGCAGCCCACTCCATATTGAAGATCCCAACAGGGGACTGAGGCTCAAAAGGGGGTGGGGAGTCCAAGGTCCAAAGGAGCGGAGGAGGTAATGCCAAAGGTTCCTGCTGGTGATGTTAAATGCTGAAAATGACACGGCCCAGGCCATATAGCGATGCATTGTCCCCTGACCTCTGAGCAAATGGACTGTAGTCTGGGATGCCGCTGTTCATAGTATGCATTTCCAGCCTGCAGTGTGAACTGTCCACCCAGCAAAGGGGCCACAAGCTTGTCCCATACAGGTAAATGATTGGCAAGTAACTGGACTGCTACAGTCAGGGAGTCTGGTGACCCTCATGAGGGCCACACTTCCGCTCCATCTGATCCCAAAGAAGAAGGTTGGGATCCGCTGCATCCATGGTGATGCTAAAGACTATCCTGTGGCCAGAGTAGACATTGAAACGGCTCAAGGTATTCAGTCCCATGAGGTCAGCATAGTCCAGGAGTTATTGCACTCCATTATTATAGGCCTGGAATTTTGTTTGTTTTGGGATCTGTGGGGAAAGGGTTCAGGGCTCGGTGGCTCGGATACAAAAATGGTTAGCCCTAAAGAGGTATCACCACACCTAGAGTCTGATGGCTTTCCCTTCTGTGTCCTTGTGGGGATGAGGAGGTAGTGTCCACTGAGACTGACATTCCTGAGTTAGTTGTGACCAGTGAAAATTTTAGGTACGCCCAACATAGGGACCTAACTCTGAGGGAAGCGTTTAACAATGTCACAGTCATAAATGGTATTGCGGAGGAGCCAGGGGCTGACACGAGATTTCCCTATTTTATGTTGAGTGGAAAGTTATTGTACCGGGTTTTGAAAGTGAAAGAGGAGCTTGTGGAAGAGTTATTGGTACCAAGGCCCTATAGACGGAGGGTATTGGTCATGGCCCATTCACATGTTGTGGGTGGCCATCTGGAAGTGGAAAAAACTCAGGAACGGATCATGCAAAAGTTCTAATGGCCCGGATGTCACTGGGAAATTTTGAAGTATTGCAGGTCCTGTCCTACATGCCAGTTAATCGCCCCCTCCTCTCACTTTCAAAGTCCCCTTGTGCCATTGACCATCATTGAAGTGCCATTTGAGAGAATTGCCATGGACTTGGTCGGACCCCTGGTTAAATCTGCTCGTGTGCATCAATATATACTAGTCATCCTGTACTATGCCGCACCCTATCCTGAAGCGATTTCCCTGAGAAACTCCTCAGCAAACAGTATAGCTTGCAAGTTGGTCCACGTTTTTTCCCGTACAGGATTACCAAGGGAGATCCTGACCGACCAAGGAACACCCTTTATGAGTAAGGTGATGAGGGAATTGTGTAAGACCCAGCAAATCACGCAACTAAAGATATCATTATAACATCCTCAGACAGATGGCCTTGTGGAAAGGTTCAATAAAACTCTGAAGAGTATGCTGAGGAAGGCCATAGAAAAGGACAGAAGAGACTGGGATGCTCTCCTACCATATCTGTTGTTCTCTATCCAAGAAGTTCCACAGGCCTCTACTGGGTTCTCGCCATTTGAACTTCTGTATGGCCGACATCCGTGGAGTCTCCTTGACATAGAAAAGAAAACCTGGGAAGTCAAAGCCACGCCCAACAGGAGCATCATCGAGCACGTCGCACAGATGCAGGAGAGGATTGCAAAGGTGATGCCCATCGTAAAAGGACATCTACTCCAGGCACAAAAGGCTCAAGCCAGGGTCTACAACTGGTCAGCAAGAGTGAGTTTCATCCTGGAGACTGAGTCCTCGTACTTATTTCTACTGTGAAAAGTAAATTCTTGGCCAAGTGGCAATTGCCTTACGAGGTGGTGGAGAAGCTTGGTGAAGTGAATTATAAGATTCATCAACCGGGAAGATGTCTCATCAAGCCATGGCAAGACAGAGACCTGTTGAAACTTCATGCTTGCTGGTCGAGCAAGACGCCGAGGTTGGAGGAGTCACAATAACGGAGACGCTGTCGAAGATCCAAAAACAGCAGTGTCTGGAATTGCTGCAAAAGAACAGGGACCTGTTCTCAGAACTTCCTGGATGTACAAAGGTCATAGAACACAAGGTTCCAATGGAACCACACTTGCGGGTGAACTTACAGCCATAATGAATTCCTGAGGCGAGACGAGAGTTGATCTCCAAGGAAGTGAGTTGTATCTTGAAACTCTGAGTCGTTGAGAAATCCAAGAGCAGATGGTCGAGCCGATTGTCCTGATTCCAAAAAACGATGGTGAATGGAGATTGTGCAACGATTATAGGAAGTTGAATAAAGTCTCCAAATTTGATGCATATTCGATGCCCTGTGTCTATGAGCTGATCGAGAGACTTGGGCCGACAAGGTACATAACCAGCTTGGATTTAACAAAGGGATATTGGCAAATCCCCATGTCACAGAGAGCCAAGAAGAAGACTGCTTTTTCTATGCCCAACGGATGCTTCCAATGTGCCCAGATGCCGTTTGGACTGCAGGGAGCCCCATCCACCTTTCTGAGGGCCATGGACCGCATACTCACACCCCATACAAAGTATACCATGGCAAACCTGAACGATTTTGTAATCTTCAGCCCGGACTGGGGAAGTCATCTGTAAAAGATACAGGCCGTCTTTGATGCTCTTAGGAAGGCAGGGTCTGCAATAAATCCCAAAAAAATGTGCAATGAGGAAAGAAGAAGCCAAATATCTGGGTTATGTAGTAGGTAGAGGCGATATCAAACCCCAAATCAGTAAAGTTTGACCGCTGTCAAAGAAGCAAATGAGAGCCTTTCTAGGAATCGTGGGATACTATAGGAAGTTGATCCCAAACTTTGCCATGATGGACATACCCATGACTGGCCTCCTTAAGGGGACGAAGTCCGCAATGGCCAAATGGCCGCAGAGGCAGAGACTGAATGGTCTGAAGAGGTGGAGATGGCCTTTCAAGAAATGAAAGGGGTTCTGTGTAAGCAACTGGTTCTGGTTGCGCCCGACTTCAAGAGGGAATTTGTACTCCAGACAGAAGCCTCAGATGTCGGTTTAGGAGCAGTCCTTTCTCAAGAATTAAACGGGAAGGACCACCCTGTTCTCTACCTGAGTAGGCAGCTATCCACATGTGAAAAGAATTATTCTGTCATAGAAAAGGAATGCTTGGCCATAAAGTGGGCAGTGGACACATTGCGGTATTATCTGTTGGGACCAAAGTTTAAATTGGTATCAGGCAATGCCCCTCTCAGGTGGGTGAGGGAGAAAAAAGGGAGAAATGCTAGGGTTACCCGCTGGTTTTTAGCCCTACAGGATTTCAGCTTCCATGTAGAACATAGAGCTGGGAAGCTACATGGTAATGCCAATCCCCTCTCGAGAATCCCCTGTCTAGTAGTAGAAGGTGCCAAGTCCCACGGATTTAGGCAGAGGGTGGAGATATGTAAGGCAGCTACCAGACATATAGTTGATGGGAGGTATGTGTCACAGAAATGGTTGTCATCTTTGTTGTAATCTTGGAGTGTTGCTCTTGTGCACATAGCAATAAGAGTCTTGTTTGATGCATCCGGGCCCAGGTTTTACGGGCAGCCTGAGAGACATGCAGATCAGGCTGCCCACATACCTCACCTCTGGGTGTGGTTAAGAGGTTAAAATGGGTCCTTTGTTTGACATGTATCTGTGTGTGTGGAGGAACAAGGGCTCCTGTGTGATATCCAGACTGAGCCAGTGTGCTGCATACTCTTCAGCCTGTGTGTCCACAGGATTGGCTAACCTGAGACTTTGTCTAAAGAACTGTTTTGTTTGTTTTGCCTGCACTAAAGGCTCTTTATTTCCTCTTTTGCTTCTGGACAGTATATGGAGCAATAAACCGAGTTATATATTTAAATTGAAACGCTTCCTGTTTTGCCTCCCGATGCTCCCGAGTGACTAGCACTCCTACATTGTATACAATTGGACAGCACTGATCTTAGTTTAAGGTATATACTAGATATGAGTGGTGTATCTGCGGAGGTTTGAGTTTGAGTGAAATGTCAAGAAATTCATGATTTCATGCGAATTCTAACATTTAGAGATTTGATTTGAGGCTTGCAGAAAAAAAACTTGCCTTGCACCATTTTCAATACTACCACGTGGGCCACCCGATAATGTCCAGCAGCTAAGACATCTTACAGATTGTTATCATACCTTGAACAGTGGTGGTCAGTACCTGGGCCATCACAGATCAGTGGTTCACAGTGGAGGACAGTTATCACAGTAGAGTAGTTTTCCATCTCCAGAGTGACTGGGTAAGTTTCTCACTCCTGTAGAGTGTAAGTGTAAGAAAGTGTGCTTCCCACACCCCCTTTGAAGATATGTGATGTTATATAATGGATTACACTGTTTAAATGTGATTCCAGCTGTTTGACAATTTGCATGCACTTAGCTGGGAAATAGATAGAATTAACAGTTGGTACTAGCCAAGAATGTGAGGGGCTATGTGGGAAGACAGAAGATGACTTTCAGGTAGTAAGTTAGATTAAAAAGAAAAAAACGGCACAGAAAAGTTATAAAAATAAAAAATGTATTCGGTCATTTAAAAATAAGAAAAATGTCAGACATGAGAAAAAAAAATCAAACAAAAATTGGGGAATGAAGGGATACAAAACATACGTGTTTCAGATAAACATGTCCCTATTCATAGTCATGACCTAGGACTAAGGACTAGAGATGAGCGGTGTTCGACTAGAACTGTTCGCCAATCTCAAATTCGAGCTGTTTTGGGCGGTGTTCGAGTTGTTCGACGAACCCGAACGATTTGCAAAAAATTCGGCTGTTCGAGGTTATGTTCGATAACTGTTCGTGCACCAAAAGCGTGTCCTGCATGTCTGGCACTATTTAGAGCACCAATCATGCAGGGATTGTCTGCCACTCACTGTAATGCCACAGCCATGGTGGTTGTGGCATTACAGTGATTGCCCAAATCGATGGGAACAGTGCCAACAGTGAAACATGAAAAGCCGGCAATTCAGCAGCGGCATACACCTGTACCCGACAATTTAGAACCGAAAGAATAGAGCTTCACACATAGATTAGATAGATATAAACATGTCAGCCACATATATACGAAGTACAGTGAAAGTGCTGCTTACTGTACTTGTCATTTAGCGTAAAGGATTTATCAAAAAAAATAATAGTGTTTTCATGCACCGTCTCTTTAAAAAAGCCGGCCGGCAATTCAGCATCTGTACCCGACAATTTAGAATAGAAGGAATAGAGAATCACACATAGATTAGATAGATAGAAACATGTCAGACATATATATATACGAAGCACAGTGACAGTGATGCTTACTGTAATTGTCATTTAGTGTAAAGGATTTATCAAAAAAAATAATAGTGTTTTCATGCACTGTCTCTTTAAAAAAGCCGGCCGGCAATTCAGCATCTGTACCCGACAATTTATAACAGACAGAATAGAGCTTCACACATAGATTAGATAGATAGAAACATGTCAGTCACATATATAAGAAGTACAGTGATAGTGTTGGTTACTGTACTTGTCATTTAGTATTAAAATAAAGGATTTATTATTAAAAAAATTGGCGTGGGGTTCCCCTTAATTTTAGGCTCTAGCGGAGGTTAAGCAGACGGCTGGGGCAGATGTTTGAAGCCTGGGAAGGGGGTAATACCTACGGAGCTTCCCAGGCTACTAATATCAGCCCCCAGCTGAATACATAGCCTTTACTAGCTATTAAAATGGGGGACCCCCCCAAAAAAATGACGTGGGGTCCCCCCTAATTTAATAGCTAGCAAAGGCTAGGCAGACAGCTGGGGGCTGATATTAATAGCCCAGGAAGGGAGCCATGAATATTGGCCCCCTCCCAGGCTAGAAACACCAGCCGTCAGCCGCCCCAGAAATGGCGCATTCATAGGATGCGCCAATTCTGGCACTTAGCCTCGCTCTTCCACGCTGCCCTGGTGCAGTGGCAGGGGGTAATAGGGTTGGGGTTGATGTCAGCTTATAATGCCAGCTGACATCAAGCCCAGGTTAGTAATGGAGAGGCGTCTATAAGACACCCCCATTACTAACCCCATAGTCAAAGTTAAAAAAAACACAAACACCCAGAATAAAGTCCTTTAATTGAAATAAAGACACAATCCTTTATTGTTCTAAATTAAACCATACTTACCGTCACGCCCATTCCAGCTGAAGCCAACGATCTCCTGCAATAAAAGAAAAATAATAAAGCAACCTCATCCTTACCTTTCCATGGTTCCCACGACAGCTTCAGCTCTGCTACATCGAGATGACAGGCTGGACCGCAGCAGAACGCTGCCATCCAGCCTCTCATCCCGCAGACACTGAGAAGCGCAGGCTTGCTTGCGCTGCTCAGCGTCTCTCTGTGACGACATCCAGATGAGCCGAGTTCATGTCCAATTAACACGGCTCACCTCATGCACGTCACTGACAGCGTGGGAAAATTCTCACGCTGAAGCGGTGAGTGCAGGAGAATTCTCCCACGCTGTCAGTGACGTGCATAAGGTGAGCTCATGTCCAATGAACTCAGCTCACCTCCTGCACGTCACTGACAGCGTGGGAGAATTCTCCTGCACTCAGCGCTTCAGCGTGAGAATTCTCCCACGCTGAAGCGCTGAGTGCAGGAGAATTTTCCCACGCTGTCAGTGACGTGCATAAGGTGAGCTCATGTCCAATGAACTCAGCTCACCTCCTGCACGTCACTGACAGCGTGGGAGAATTCTCCTGCACTCAGCGCTTCAGTGTGAGAATTCTCCCACGCTGAAGCGCTGAGTGCAGGAGAATTTTCCCACGCTGTCAGTGACGTGCATGAGGTGAGCCGAGGTCATTGGACATGAATTCGGCTCATCTGGATGTCGTCACAGAGAGACGCTGAGCAGCGCAAGCAAGCCTGCGCTTCTCAGTGTCTGCGGGATGAGAGGCTGGATGGCAGCGTTCTGCTGCGGTCCAGCCTGTCATCTCGATGTAGCAGAGCTGAAGCTGTCGTGGGAACCATGGAAAGGTAAGGATGAGGTTGCTTTATTATTTTTCTTTTATTGCAGGAGATCGTTGGCTTCAGCTGGAATGGGCGTGACGGTAAGTATGGTTTAATTTAGAACAATAAAGGATTGTGTCTTTATTTCAATTAAAGGACTTTTTTCTGGGTGTTGTGTTTTTTTTAAATACTTTACTAGAAATTCATGGTGGTCATGTCTAATATTGGCGTGACCCCATGAATTTCGGGCTTAGGGCCAGCTGATAATGCCAAGCTGGCCCTAACCCCTTTATTACCCAGTGAGCCACCGCATCAGGGCCCTGGATGAGTTGGGTACAGCGCCAGAAGATGGCGCTTCTATGAACGCGCCATTTTCCGGGGTGGCTGCGGACTGCAATTTGCAGCGGGGGTGGCCCAGAAAGCTTGGGCCTCCCTGCGCTGCGGATTCCAGCCCCCAGCTGCCTAGTTGTACCTGGCTGGACACAAAAACAGGGCGAAGCCCCACGTCAATTTTCTTTAAATTATTTCATGAAATAATTAAGAAAAAAAGGGCTTCCCTATATTGTTGTGTCCGGCCAGGTACAAATAGGCAGCTGGTGGTTGGGGGCAGCCCGTTCCTGCCTGCTGTACCTGGCTGGACACAAATATAGTGCGAAGCCCCACGTCAATTTTTTTTAAATTATTTCATGAATTTCCTGAAATAATTAAAAAAAATTGAAGTGGGGCTTCGCACTATATTTGTGTCCAGCCAGGTACAGCAGGCAGGAACGGGCTGCCCCCATCCACCAGCTGCCTATTTGTACCTGGCCGGACACAACAATATAGGGAAGCCCTTTTTTTCTTAATTATTTCATGAATTTCATGAAATAATTAAAAAAAATTGAAGTGGGGCTTCGCACTATATTTGTGTCCAGCCAGGTACAGCAGGCAGGAACGGGCTGCCCCCAACCACCAGCTGCCTATTTGTACCTGGCCGGACACAACAATATAGGGAAGGCCTTTTTTTCTTAATTATTTCATGAATTTCATGAAATAATTAAAAAAAAAGTACGTGGGGCTTCGCCCTATTTTTGTGTCCAGCCAGGTACAACTAGGCAGCTGGGGGCTGGAATCTGCAGCGCAGGGAGGCCCAAGCTTTCTGGGCCCCCCCCCGCTACAAATTGCAGTCCGCAGCCACCCCGGAAAATGGCGCGTTCATAGAAGCGCCATCTTCTGGCGCTGTACCCAACTCATCCAGGGCCCTGGTGCGGTGGCTCACTGGGTAATAAAGGGGTTAGGGCCAGCTTGGTATTATCAGCTGGCCCCAAGCCCAAAATTCATGGGGTCACGCCAGTATTAGACATGACCGCCATGAATTTCTAGTAAAGTATTTAAAAAAAACACAACACCCAGAATAAAGTCCTTTAATTGAAATAAAGACACAATTCTTTATTGTTCTAAATTAAACCATACTTACCATCACACCCATTCCAGCTGAAGCCAACGATCTCCTGCAATAAAAGAAAAATAATAAACCAACCTCATCCTTACCTTTCCATGGTTCCCACGACAGCTTCAGCTCTGCTACATCGAGATGACTGGCTGGACCGCAGCAGAACGCTGCCATCCAGTCTGTCATCCCGCAGACACTGAGAAGCGCAGGCATGCTTGCGCTCCTCACTGTCTCGCTGTGACGGCATCCAGATGAGCCGAGGTCATGTCCAATGAACTCAGCTCACCTCCTGCACGTCACTGACAGCGTGGGAAAATTCTCCTGCAATCAGCGCTTCAGCGTGAGAATTTTCCCACGCTGTCAGTGACGTGCATGAGGTGAGCCGAGTTCATTGGACATGAACTTGGCTCATCTGGATGTCGTCACAGAGAGACGCTGAGCAGCGCAAGCAAGCCTGCGCTTCTCAGTGTCTGCGGGATGACAGGCTGGATGGCAGCGTTCTGCTGCGGTCCAGCCTGTCATCTCGATGTAGCAGAGCTGAAGCTGTCGTGGGAACCATGGAAAGGTAAGGATGAGGTTGCTTTATTATTTTTCTTTTATTGCAGGAGATCGTTGGCTTCAGCTGGAATGGGCGTGATGGTAAGTATGGTTTAATTTAGAACAATAAAGGATTGTGTCTTTATTTCAATTAAAGGACTTTATTCTGGGTGTTTGTGTTTTTTTTAACTTTGACTATGGGGTTAGTAATGGGGGTGTCTTATAGACGCCTCTCCATTACTAACCTGGGCTTGATGTCAGCTGGCATTATAAGCTGACATCAACCCCAACCCTATTACCCCCTGCCACCGCACCAGGGCAGCGTGGAAGAGCGAGGCTAAGTGCCAGAATTGGCGCATCCTATGAATGCGCCATTTCTGGGGCGGCTGACGGCTGGTGTTTCTAGCCTGGGAGGGGGCCAATATTCATGGCTCCCTTCCTGGGCTATTAATATCAGCCCCCAGCTGTCTGCCTAGCCTTTGCTAGCTATTAAATTAGGGGGGACCCCACGTCATTTTTTTGGGGGGGTCCCCCATTTTAATAGCTAGTAAAGGCTATGTATTCAGCTGGGGGCTGATATTAGTAGCCTGGGAAGCTCCGTGGGTATTACCCCCTTCCCAGGCTTCAAACATCTGCCCCAGCCGTCTGCTTAACCTCCGCTAGAGACTAAAATTAAGGGGAACCCCACGCCAATTTTTTTAATAATAAATCCTTTATTTTAATACTAAATGACAAGTACAGTAACCAACACTATCACTGTACTTCATATATATGTGACTGACATGTTTCTATCTATCTAATCTATGTGTGATGCTCTATCTTTCTGTTCTAAATTGTCGGGTACCGCTGCTGAATTGCCGGCCGGCTTTTTTAAAGAGACAGTGCATGAAAACACTATTATTTTTTTAAATAAATCCTTTACACTAAATGACAAGTACAGTAAGCAACACTATCACTGTACTTATTATATATGTGACTGACATGTTTCTATCTATCTAATCTATGTGTGAAGCTCTATTCTTTCTGTTCTAAATTGTCGGGTACAGATGCTGAATTGCCGGCCGGCTTTTTTAAAGAGACAGTGCATGAAAACACTAATATTTTTTTTAATAAATCCTTTACACTAAATGACAAGTGCAGTAACCAACACTGTCACTGTGCTTCTTATATGTGTGACTGACATGTTTCTATCTATCTAATCTATGTGTGATGCTCTATTCCTTCTTGTCTAAATTGTCGGGTACCGGTGTATGCCGCTGCTGAATTTGCCGGCCGGCTTTTTTAAAGAGAGTGTCTTCTGAGCAGTTTGTCAGCTTTTGGACACCTTTGCAGGTGTTTTCTATGTGTTTCTATGTGTTTTTGTTTGCCTGCCATTGGTTTTAACGGTGTTCGACGGTGTTCTAAGGTGTTCGACGAACAGTTCGACGAACAGTTCCTCGAACATCCCGGTGTTCGACGAACCGAACCGAACCCGAACACTACGGGGGTGGCTCAACACTACTAAGGACATGCTTGTCTGAAACGAGTAA
Source organism: Phyllobates terribilis (assembly GCF_046119375.1). Taxonomy (NCBI): domain Eukaryota; kingdom Metazoa; phylum Chordata; class Amphibia; order Anura; family Dendrobatidae; genus Phyllobates; species Phyllobates terribilis. The sequence continues at coordinate 325,806,909 of NW_027362763.1, read as the reverse complement.
GATTTTGTAGCCCCTCCTTCTTCCATTTTTGTTTGATTTTTTTTTGTCTCATGTCTGTCATTTTTTAGTTTTAAATTACTTAATTTTTTATTTTTATAACTTTTTGGTGCCGGTTTTCCTTTTTTTACTTGTTCGGTGGTTCCTCAGCGGGCTTGCTGGCCCTGCGTTTTTCCATGTATCAACGTTGGATTTCATATTTCCAGCACCAGCAATGGTGAGTTGATAACATTTTTCCCTTTTTTTGTACCTAAGATAGATAGAGTCCAGCTTTCAGCTGAGAAAAACTTCAGGTCTGACAGTTGGCAGACTGACATGTTTCAGTGTGTTATGTGCGGAGAAAAAAGACCACAGGACATCAGATAATACGTCCTTAAGGCCGGGGAACCATAACAAGTCATTTGACAGATTGAAACTCAGGCCAGAAATGCCACTTAAACGGTATGGAACTTAACCCAGGTGAAGCAGAAGGCCCACTTAAAGGGGATTGAGCAAAAAGGAATTATCAGCAGAATTTAATGAACAGTCATCTACAGTGAAAGGCCGCTCAATTGTGTAAATTGAAAGGAAGTAATGGTCACCATTCTCTCTCTTATTTTTCTATTATTGATATTCTCATGAAATGTATTCACCACAAATCAAAATTTGGGTGAAAATTAACTGAAGTTGGTGAATTTGAATTTCTAATTATCCGCTCATCTCTAGCATATACTGTACTGTACCCTTTTTTATAGTTAAAGTTAGGGTTAATGTCTTCTTGGCAAGGAAGAATACATCTTAAGCTCTGTGTGTATATAGTATTATTATCACAAGGACTATTGTATGCATTAAACTTATGTATTAGTCCTTAAAATTGGCCACCATAGTAGGTGAATGTATTCTGATGGGAAGAAATTGGTGCATGCTTTGGTAGTTTAGGTCACGGCTAAGACTGAGTTATGATGTCTGTACTACTTGTGACCACAACAGGAGAACATGTGAGGGAGCTGGGATTGGAGCTGAGTTGTGAGAAGAACAAGTAGTTATAAATGAAGAAGAGTTGTAAAAAGAACCCTGTGGTTCTGCAGTCCTTTAGAAGTTGCTGGGTGCTGTCCTGATATCGTATGAAGCAGTAAAGCACATAATGAAAGTTGTAAAATACAAAAAGAACCACCAGTGCTATAGTGTTGCTTTATGGTTCCTTGTAACCAAACTAAGCTTGTCTCCAAGTTTAACCGGCTGAGTCTCTACTAGGATTTGTTGGTTTCTCTATCCCAAATCATACAAGCTCAGTTGCTATTCTCCTTTCATGTCTGCATTTAGTAGAGTTTACGTGTTAATAGGATAAACCACATCAGTAGAGAAACATGTACTAGCCACAGATGCTGTTTTAATTGTGATACATAAATCCTTATATTATTCATTGCTTACTGAATTCTCTCATTGATACGATTAGGTAAGATATATACAAGTGCAAAAAATACGATATGTCTGGATTCCCTCTGAGAGCAAGTTTATAAAAATTGGGTAAGTGAGCTACAAATAAAATTTAAAGGGGTTATCTGGGACTTAATGTTTTTTTATGGGGCTAAGCATATCGACTAACTACCTGCCTGTTCTGTCCTGTGATGATCTCTCCTGGCTCATAGACCACTCATGACAGTGATTCTCCTACTTCCTGTGACATCACATCAACAGAACAGTTCCTTCTATTCCGATCTGACGATCAGAGAGCTGTCAGTCAACATGACATTGACAGTGACAGAAGAGAAGGAACTGCTCAGTTTACATGACATCACATGAAAGTAGGAGAATCATCACCACAAGAGGTCCATGACCGCTCTGAGCTGGGAGAGGTAGTCACATGGCAGAAAAGGCAAGTAGTTAGCAAGTACCTGATGACTCTTTTAAAGCAGTACTTTATCAATTTCATAATCAAAGATATTTTCTTTTTAGCGTTCTGGACAAAGACCTCTCTTGTTCAGATATACACTCCAAATATAGTTTTGGTCTTATCAAAGAAGAACAGGAAATCAGGTATAAACACCCCAATCTCCTATCATTTCCTCAGTCTAATTTCTGAAATTACGTTATACTGGTTTTACATTTGTTTATAAGTTAAAGCAGATTGACTGTAAAATGAAAAGTTAGTTCATTAATTTCTGTCACTTCTGAATATCACTGATTGCTCTTAGTGGATAAAAACATTCATTGTTGATATCAAGAAGGCGAAAACTTGGTTATATAGGTAGGAGGATCACTATAAAAAAAAGCTTTGTTGTAATAAACCATACAGTTGCATGATTGATAAGGTTTTTTATCATTGACAGCAAGAAGAGCTATTTAAATCTAATAAGAAACGAAAAAAATCATATTGTAAACCTACATAACTTTGCATTTTACAGTGAAAGGCTTTATAAAGATGATACTAGAATACTACATAGCATTATAGATCTATGTCATACGGCTATTGTACAGTTATTACTTGTATTATGTTTGGGCAGAAAAAAGATCTGTGGACTAAACACAATTACAGTGAAGGTCACTCCTGTGTGGAAAATACTGTCAAAAGAGGTAAGATAAAAAATACAATATAAGATGCAGGCTGTTTACTGTATATTGCATTAATCTATATCATTGTATGATATAACAGCAACAACATTCGCAATGTTTTACAAAAATAATTAATTAAAATATAGTTAAGAATTCAATATCAACAGCTAATATCTCTAAAACTGAACTTCTTGTGTTTCTCCTCTCCACTAATCAACTCTACCCAACATCGAAATTACCTTGGAGGTTTCAACCATAACTCCCAAGAAGCACGCCCGCTGCCTTGGGGTCATATTCGACACTAACCTTTCCTTTACCCCCCATATCTGATCACTCACTCGCTCCTGTCACCTGCATCTTAAAAACATCTCCAGAATCCGACCTTTTCTCACCTTTGAAACTGCTAAAACTCTTACAGTTGCTCTTATTCACTCTTGTCTGGACTACTATAACTCTCTTCTGATCGGTCTCCTTCTTACTAAACTTTCTCCTCTCCAATCCATCCTGAATGACGCAGCCAGGGTCGTATTTCTGTCCAGCCGCTTCACTGATGCCTCCATCTTGTGCCAGTCATTACACTGGTTGCCCATCTGCCTCAGGGTCCAATATAAACTCATCGCTCTCACCCACAAAGCTCTCCACAGTTCTGCACCACCTTATATCTCCTCTCTCAACTCTGTCTATAGCCCTACACCTGCCCTCCGTTCTACAAATGACCTAAGACTAACATCCCCCATAATCCGAACCTCGCACCTTCGTCTCCAAGACTTCTCTCGTGCTGCGCCATTTCTCGGGAATGCACTACCCCAGGCGATCCGACTGATGCCTAGCCCCCATGTCTTCAAGTGCGCTTTAAAAACTCATCTCTTTAAACAAGCCTACCACCTTAACTACTCAGTAAATTAGCTTTCCCCTGTTCACTCCTTCTAAATATTATTCATAATCTGTTCCCTACTCTTCATCTGTCTCCACACCCTCCATGCACAAGATAACTGCACTCGGTACTTGAGTATTGCACTTAAACATACTGGATGATGACCGGATCATGTAGCTTTGTATGAAAATCCCTATTTATTATAATTGCCAGACCTGAAATAACAAGCACTTTTCACCTATTGTGTCCCCTCATTTCCTTGTAGAATGTAAGCTTGCGAGCAGAGACCTCACTCCTAATGTAACTGTTTATACTGTCTTAAATTGTATTGAATTTATTGTCTGTACATGTCCCCTCTGAATTGTAAAGTGCTGCGGAATTTGTTGGCGCTATATAAATAAAAATTATTATTATTATATATTGCTACATATTTCAAAATATTGTGTTTCATGTTAAATTGAGTTAAAGTAAATAAATATAGTAGTTGTTCTTTAACTTGTTACTATGCTGTTTTAATACTGCAAAGTCAAAATATCTGAAACTTAAAGAGTTATTCTTAAGTTGTTTCTTAAGCAGCTCACAACTCTGCAGTCTCCTAATTTCCTAGTTTCTGGGGGGAGAAGGGTTGTACATAGAGATGAGCTCTCTTACTTGAGTGACAGTTCTGGTTAGTTGCAGAGATGTAATATTACTAGAACTATAATGGTCAGCACAAGTTGTTATGTATCACATTCAGCTATTAGTGGTTTGTTCTCGATTCTACACTCATCACTATATTTACATATAGAGTTAACAGGACCTATGAACAAGGATACAGCTCAGGAAAGTGAAAGCCATGATTAGAAGATCAGGAAGCTGTTGATGGTAGAGATTGATGAGTTTGCAAGATTGATAACAGCCGCTCAGTCAGGAGTGGTGAGGGAGGGAGAGGCAATTAAGCAATTAACCATTGTTTAGAAATCACTGGTTTGGAGAATGCTGGCTAGCATATAAGGACTTAAAGGGGTATTCCCATCTCCAAGATCCTATCCCAATATGTAATAGGTGTAATAATAATAATAATATTAGCAAATACCTCCAATTACAAATGTAGTAGAGTATTTTTGATTCACTATGTCTCTTTCCTCATGTGCAGCCATTGCAAGACCTTAGGTATCAATGGTAATGTCCACTGATTAAGTGACAGTTAGTTAGCTAGCTGCTAGTGGTCGTAACCATGGATACCTAAAGTCCTGCCATGCCTGCACATGAGGAAATGGACATAGCGAATCAAAAATACTATACTACATTTCTAATTGGAGATATTTGCTAATATTATTATTATTATTATTATTACACATACTACATATTGGGATAGGTTCTTGGAGAGGTGAATAACCCTTTAACTCCTCTCTATTAATTTAGCTTCCGCACACACTCCGCCAGGATCAAGTGGAAGAACTCAGTGGAAACTAGCTTTCCTCTATGAAAGATAAAAGCTCTCACACAAGAAGAATGAAAGGAGATAAAAAAAATTTAAGTAATTGGCAAACTTGCTTATTTTCATGCTAGAAAATTAAACCAATTTAATAACATGAGAATATCCATTCAAAAGCATTTTCAATTTTAATTTATTTAGTACACAGTATTGCTGTATCTTAAACTATGAAAATGAGCTTTATGAACTCCTTGGTATACAGCATCTTCAGTGCAAAATCTTGACTAAAGCATTTGGCCACTGCGGCTAATCACTGGGCCAAACAGTCATGTTGATATAATTGGCACAAGATAGAGATGATGATATCATATCTATCTCAGATATACTGTGTTATTAATCTGGTTACTTTTCTGACTTTTAAAATTGTATATTAGTCTACTTAGACTATCTGCCTATCTTTTGAATAGTGTTGAGCGAGCATGCTCGACACTGCTAGGTACTATGTTCGGCGAGCACCGAGGATTTCTGGGTTACTCGGGCGGGAGCTTGGGTCTCCGCCCTGCACGTTTTGCGCTGTTTACAGAGCCAATGAACATGCAGGGATTGCCAGCCAGCCACTGTAATGCCGCAGCCATGTTGGTTGTGGGCATTACAGTGATTGGCTGGCCGCACAGCGTCACCTCGAGTATTTAAAACCGGGCGCCACCATCTTGGACACAGTCGCTCCGTATCAGACGGTGTAGGGAGAGTGCTGCTGAGCTAGGGAGAGATTTATACTGCGAAATAGGTAGTGTAGGGTCTCTAAAGCCTTCAAAATCAAACAAACAGTCCTTCTCAGGACTAATATCCATCCCAGATATCAGGCAGGCAGGCAGATTGTATAGGAAACGCAGTGGTTATACCAACAAACACTGCATTACAGTCCTGTGTGCTGCTTTTCCAATTGCTAGACTTAGCCCCAGGTCTCAGTCAGACTATACAAATACCCGTCTTTTTAACCTTTTGGCTTCCCCCCCCCCAAAAAAAAAAAAATTGAGTCTGTCTGTGAGTGTTCAGACACAAATATATCTGTTTAAAAGAGTCTGGTGTAGGCCAGATAACTAGAACTGTGGTTTTCCTCTTCCACGGTTCAAATCTGGGTGTAATCCACCTTTTTGCATTAAAAAAAAACATTTTGAGTGCCTCGTTGACTGTTCACACACAAATATATCTGTTTAAAAGATTCTGGCGTAGGCCAGATAAATAGAACTGTGGTTTTCCTTTTCCATGGTTCAAATGTGGGTATAATCCACCTTTTTCCATAAAAAAAAATCATTTTGAGTGTCTCGCTGACTGTTCAGACACAAATATATCTGTTTAAAAGAGATTGGTGTAGGCCAGATAGCTAGAACTGTGGTTTTCCTCTTCCACGGTTCAAATCTCCTTTTTATTACCCTTTTGCCCTTGATAGTGCAAATGTAAGCTATTTTACTTAATTTACAATGGGCAAGGCGCATGACAAGGGACGTGGAACTGGATGTTCTGGTGAAGGTGCGTGCAGGGACGTGGCCGTGGCCCAGGTGAAAATGTGCCACAACCAACAGCCACATCTTCTCGCTCCCTGTTCTTGACCGAATTACTAGGGAAGCAAACAACAGCACCACTATTGCGAACTAATCAGTGTGAACAGGTTATACTTCCAGTCACCTGGGCACCACCACCTCCGGTCTGTCTTCCACACGGTCAAGTGTTAGTAGCCGTGAGTCTCGACTGCATACTCCTCCTCACCCTTATGCTCCTTCCTCCCACCATGCCGAGTGTCATCAGACAGCAACTGATCCCACAGTTGGACACTTTGAAGAGCTGTTCACTGATCCATTTCTGTATTTGTGCCCCTTGCCTGCTCCGCTTGAAGTGGCGGAAGAGGAGATCCCATCTAGCGATGGCCAAATATTTGAACAGCCACGGCCACAGGAAGGCGACGCTGCCAATTTGTCACAAGAGGTGGACGATGACGAGACACAATTTCCACGAAGTGAGGAGGAGGACCGTGGTGCGGAAGTGGAAGAGGAGGAGGTGGTGGATGATCTAGTAACTGACCCAATGTGGCAGGAGGACACACAGAGCGAGGCCAGCTGCAAACAGGGGGAGGGAGGCAGAGTACCCCAACAGGCAAGAAGACAGTGTGGTGGCCGCAGACAGAAGGCGGTCAACTGATCCTCGTAACACCAACACGAGGGACGTTGCCAGTACAACCAGTAGGTCGTCCAAAGTCTGGAATTTTTTAAAGACTGCTGATAACCCCTAAAAGGCCATTTGTACCACCTGCCAGGCCAGCATCAGCAGGGGTGACAAAGCTACCAGCCTGACCACCACCAGCATGATCAGGCACATGTCAGCAAAGCACCTGACTTTGTGGGGCGAACCCCAGGGTCCACGACTAGTGTCAGCAGGTGTCACCACTGCTTCTTCCGCTGTTGTGCGTGTAAGAGAACCCCCTGTTCTGCGTGCAAGGCAATCCCCTGTCCATAGTGCATGCAAAGATGCCCCCTCCTCTCAGTCTTCTCTTTCTATGGCAATTTCTCAAGAAACAGCATCAACGTCAACGCCAACATCCCACCGCAGCGTTCAATTGTCCATATCCCAGAGCTTTGAACGAAAGCGCAAATTTGCAGCCAATGCCCCACAGGCCACAGTCCTAAATTTGCACATTTCACGACTGCTTGCGTTGGAAATGCTGCCTTTTAGGCTGGTGGAGACGGAATCCTTCCGCAACCTTATGGCGGTTGCCGTCCCTCGGTACTCAGTACCCAGCCGACACTATTTTTCCTGGTGTGCCATCCCCGCACTACACAAGCACGTGTCCCAAAACATCTTCCGTGCCTTCAACAACGCAGTTACTGGGAGAGTCCACCTGACAACGGACACGTGGACAAGTGCTTGTTGCCAGCGACGGTGCATCTCGCTGACGGCACACTGGGTAAACATAGTGGAAGCTGGGACCCAGTCGGACCTTGGGACTGAGCACATCCTCCCCACACCGAGGATTGCGGGCCCTATGTCAGTCAGAGTTGCCCCAACAGTGTACAGCTCCTGCGCATCATCCTCCTCCTCCTCATGTTCAGCCTTCATCTCAGATATCACCACATCAGTTACAAGTTGGAAGCACTGCAGTACTGCCTCAGCCAAGCGGCAACAAGCTGTGCTGAAACTCATAAGCTTAGGTGATAAACCTCACACTGCTTGTGAGTTGTGGACAGCTGTGAAAGAGCAGGCGGATCTGTGGCTGAGACCACTGAACCTACATCCTGGCATGGTCGTGTGTGACAATAGCCGTAACCTGGTGGCGGCTCTGAGGCGAGGCGAGATCACCATGCCTGGCTCATGTGCTTAACCTCGTGGTTCAGTGGTTTCTTAAATCGTACCACGAGTTTCCAGATCTACTCGTCAAAGTACGCTGCCTGTCAGCCTATTTTTGGAAGTAGGCTACAGCATCCGCTGCCCTTGCTGTGTTGCAGCAGCGTTTGCAGCTTTCATCACACTGACTGGTGTGTGATGTCCCCACACGTTGGAACTCTACCCTCCACATGTTGCAAAGGATTTGTGAGCAGAAGAGAGCAGTTGTGGAGTACCAGCTGCAACAAGGCAGTCGATATTCAGGTCAGACTCAACACATAAGACGTCATTAATGGACCTGGATGTCTGACATATGTACCATCCTGACAAACTTTGAGAAATCAACCAAGATGGTGAGTGGCGATGAAGCCATCATTAGCGTCAGCATCCCACTTCTCTGTCTTTTGCAATGCTCTCTGCAGAGAATTAAAGAGGAGGCATTGCAGCCAGAGTATGATGAGATGGATCAAGAAGCCGTAGCGGGCGATTACACACAGCCCAGCCTCATCTCATCCCAACGTGCATTGGGGGACAATGAGGGAGAGGAGGAGGAGGAGGAAGAACAGGAGCTGGAATCATGCGCTGTAGACGGTAGTACCTGTACAACTGTCATACCGTCGGTTCAGCCTGATTGGTCTGAGGACAGGGTGGAGGAGGAGGAGGAGGAGAGCATGGTCAGTCGTCATCTTGGTGAGGACACGGAAGTCTTGCCCGCTACCAGTCTGGCACGCATGGCTGACTTTATGCTACACTGTCTTAACCGTGACCCTCACGTTGTCAAAATGTTGGGTGACAGTCATTACTGGTTGGTGACACTTTTAGACCTCCGCTACAAGGAGAACTTTCACTCTCTTTTTCCTGAGGTGGAGAGGTCTACAAAAATTGGGCAATACCAGAAGGCCCTTGCTGCAGAACTGTTAAAAAAATTCCCATCTGAACAAGCTAGCGGCAGAGGTCACAGTTCATTGACCAACCAAAGCGTACAGGCGAGAGAGACGCAACTCCAAACCAGCAGAGGCAGGGGAACACTGTAAACATTCTGGGACAGTTTTCTGAGACCCGACCAGCTTACAGGCTCTGAGGCGCGGGGTACTCTCACAAGGAGTGGAAAGTTTCAAAAGATGGTGAGGGAGTACCTTGCCAACCGTACCAGCGTCCTCCGTGATTCCTCTGTGCCTTTTAATTATTGGGTATCCAAGCTGGACACTTGGAATGAACTCGCTCTGTACGCCTTGGAGGTCCTGGCCTGCCCTGGCGCTAGCGTGTTATCGGAGCATGTTTTTAGTGCCGCTGGGGGAATTATAACTGATAAGCGCACTCGCCTGTCAACTGACAATACTGACAAGCTGACCCTTATCAAAATGAACAAGGGCTGGATTGGGCCAGACTTCTCATCACCATCAAATGAGAGCAGAGTAACATAAAGTCAAATGCACTGTGTTGTTTCGGGAGGTATATTCCCATGCACTGCTTCACACCCACACATTGGTATACGCTTCTTCATTTCGGCTGTTTTTTGCTCTTCTCCTTATCCTCAGCCTCCACCACCACTATACCACCAAGGTGACCGTGGTCCGTGTTGCCAGCATTGCAAGTTCCTCCGTCCTAATTTTTGGCAGCTTTTGCTTGGAAGGCATAAACCAAGACTATGGGAGACCCACACCCCATTAAAGGAAAAAATGTTTTCAATATGCTGTACTGCATGGCTCTTGTAAGGGGCATTAAAATCGTCTTGTTAAGCTACTGTGACCTCCACATCTCTTCCACGGGGCATTGATATTGTCTTTTTATTCTACTGCGACCTCCACCACTCTTCCAAGGGGCATTGATATTGTCTTTTTTTTCCACTGCGACCTCCACCACTCTTCCAAGGGGCATTGATATTGTGTTTTTATTCTACTGCGACCTCCACCACTCTTCCAAGGGCATTCATATTGTCTTTTTATTCCACTGCGACCTCCACCACTCTTCCAAGGGGCATTGATATTGTCTTTTTTTTCCACTGTGACCTCCACCACTCTTCCAAGGTGCATTGATATTGTCTTTGTATTCCACTGCGACCTCCACCACTCTTCCAAGGGGCATTGATATTGTCTTTTTATTCCACTGTGACCTCCACCACTCTTCCAAGGGGCATTGATATTGTCTTTTTATTCCACTGCAAACTCCACCACTCTTCCAAGGGGCATTAAAACTGTCTTGTTAAGCTACTGTGACCATCACGTCTCTTCCACGGGGCATTGATTTTGTCTTTTTATTCCACTGCGACATCCACCACTCTTCCAAGGGGCATTGATGTTGTCTTTTTATTCCACTGCGACCTCCACCACTCTTCCAAGGGGCATTAAAAATTGTCTTGTTAAACCACTCTGAACTCCACGTCTCTTCCAAGGGGCATTAAAACTGTCTTGTTAAGCTACTGTAACCTCCACGTCTCTTCCAAGGGGCATTATAACCATCTTGTTAAACCATTCTAAACTCTACGTCTCTTCCAAGGGGCATTAAAACTGTCTTATTAAGCAACTGTGACCTCCACATCTCTTCTACGGGGCATTAAAACCATCTTGTTAAGCAACTGTGACCTCCACCACTCTTCCAAGGGGCATTGATATTGTCTTTTTATTCCACTGTGACCTCCACCACTCTTCCAAGGGGCATTGATATTGTATTTTTATTCCACTGGGACCTCCACCACTCTTCCAAGGGGCAATAATGCAGTCTTGTTAAACCGCTCTGAACGCCATGTCTCTTTCAAGGGGCATTAAATCCGTCTTGTTAAGCTACTGTGACCTCCACATCTCTTCCAAGGGGCATTAAAACCACCTTGTTAAGATACTGTGACCTCCAGGTTTCTTCTAAGGGGCATTAAAACCGTCTTGTTAAATCACTCTGAACTCCACGTCTTTTCCAAGGGGCATTAAAACCATCTTGTTAACCTACTGTGACCTCCATGTCTCTTCCAAGGGGCATTAAAACCTTCTTGTTAAGATACTGTGACCTCCATGTCTCTTCCAAGGGGAATTAAAACCGTCTTGCTAAACCACTCTGAACTTCACATTTTTTCCAAGGGGTATTAAAACCATCTTGTTAAGCTACTGTGACCTCCACGTCTCTTCCACGGGGCATTAAAACCATCTTGTTAAGCTACTGTGACGTCCACGTCTCTTCCAAGGGGCATTGAAACCATCTTGTTTAGCTACTGTGACCTCCACGTTTCTTCCAAGGGGCGTTAATACCATCTTGTTAAACCACTCTGAACTCCACGTCTCTGCCAAGGGGCAATAAAACCATCTGGTTAAGCTACTGTGACCTCCACGTCTCTTCCAAGGGGCATTAAAACCATCTTGTTAAACCACTCTGAACTCCACGTCTCTTCCAAGGGGCATTAAAACCGTCTTGTTAAGCTACTGTGATCTCCACGTCTCTTCCAAGGGGCATTAAAACCATCTTGTTAAGCTACTGTGACCTCATCGTCTCCTCCAAGGGGCATTGATATTGTCTTTTTATTCCACTGGAACCTCCACCACTCTGCTAAGGGGCATTAAAACCGTGTTGTTAAACCACTCTGAACTCCACGTCTCTTCCAAGGGGCATAAAAACCGTATTTTTAAGCTACTGTTACCTCCACGTCTCTTCTAAGGGGCATTAAAACCATCTTGTTAAGCTACTGTGACCCCCACATCTTTTCCAAGGGGCATTAAAACCGTCTTATTAAGCTACTGTTACCTCCACGTGTCTTCCAAGGGGCATTAAAACCTCTTGTAAAGCTACTGTGACCCCCATGTCTCTTTCAAGGGGCATTAAAACAATCTTATTAAGCTACTGTGACCTCCACGTCTCTTCCAAGGGGCATTGATATTGTCATTTTATTCCACTGTGACCTCCACCACTCTTCCAAGGGGCATTAAAACCATCTTGTTAAGCTACTGTGACCTCCATGTCTCTTCCAATGGGCATTAAAACCGTCTTGTTAAGCTACTGTTACCGCCCCGTCTCTTCCAAGGGGCATTAAAACCGTCTTATTAAACCACTCTGTACTCCACAGCTCTTCCAAGGGACATTGAAATGTTGTTTTTAATTACTTCTAACCTCCACGACTCTTCCAACGGGCATTGCATTTCCTCCTAGTTTTAGTCCGCTTTTGCTTTTCAATGCATAGGCGAACACTAAGGGAGACCCACTCCCCAATAATGGGTAGAAGGTTTTTAGTATGCTGTAATCCACGTCTGTTTCAAGGGTCATTGCAGTTCCTCATAATTTTTGCAAAGCCTTACATTCACTGCTCTAAATGGAAAGAAAGATTTAGTTAAGGGCCTCTGACCTCCATGTCACTTCCAAGGGGCATTGGAGTGCCTCGAAATTTTTGGTAGGCATTGCACTCACTGTATGCCCTATAACTGTGTAGCCGAACCACTCCTTTTGGTTCAGAAACATATTCTACAAGACATGTGTGGTTGACTGGCCTGATATTGATGTGAATGGTCCCTGTTCCTCCTGCTCTTTCTCCTTTGCCACCACCTCATCCATCATTCATCACCTGAAGCTTTGTTTTAACGGGAGTCATAGAACTGGAATAGTAGCAGGAAAACATCCAGCAATCCTCGGAGGAGGTAGGATATGCGCCAAAACGCTGACCACCTCAGGCCTAGCCGCTACTACATACATGCGCTTGCATTCCAAGGAACAGAAAGCTAAGGAGATGGATGGCCTCATGATCATGAATAATTTACTCATTGTGTAGGAGGCCGACCACTGCTGCTGTCTACCTTCTGAACTTTGTGTTGAAGCCTGATTGACCCAGGACCCGCAATCCTCTATGTCTGGAGGATGTGTTGCATCCCAGTGTTCAACTGTGTCCCGGCTTCCACAATATTAACCCAGTGTGAAGACGTCAGTGAGATGGACCATCCCTGGCCTCATTCACTTGCCACGTGTTTGTGGTTATGCTGTCCTTCCCACTAAATGAACTGGGGAGGGCACAGGTAATGTTTTCGTATGTGCTCTTGTGTATAAGGGTCACCGGGACAAATAGGGGCGGTGTGGGCACCCGGCCGCCGGGTGTCTGGGGACCGAGTATGGACACCTGGCTGCCCTCTTGCAGCTGGGGACCAAGCGTGGCCACCGACGCAGCCATGACGTGGTGGCCAGATTCTGCCTCCACATGCCTTAAAGGCCCAATTTCAAGTGCAAGCAAGCAGTATGGTATTGTAGCATGGGAGTGGGTGAGTGGCAGGATGCATACTTTCGCTTGCATTGCAAGGAATGGGGGGAGGTACAATTGAACACTGCCCTGGGACAAGGATTGCACGGGGATAGTTGCAAGTCTGCATCTTCTGATGCGGCAAGGATCACTAATGATGGGCACACTTTTAGGCAGTAACCTGGGAGTCAGAGATGCTTCCAGGGGTCATCCTCATGCTGTTCCCATGTCTTTTCAGCACTGTATGCATGTGTCACACAGCACATAGCCAGATAAGTTTGTAAAATGTTAAAATGACATTTACCAGTGAATTCATATGTCACGGTTGAAAGCAATACAAAAGTGCAAAAACACATAAAAAATGCTACTTGTGAACATAGCCCAAGGTGTGGAGGAGTATTTTTGTTTTTGGTTATTTATTTTACCTTATACACTAGTCTTTACCCTGGAAAGAAACTTCCTTAACATATTTCACAGGAAAGCAGCTTCAGTTTCGTTTTTGAACTTTTTATTGTGAGCCCGTAAAAGTGGCTTAATACCTCTGACCACATTGTTGACAGCAATGACCTGGGGGTCAGAAATGCTTCCTGGGGCAATCCCAGTGCTGTTCCCATGTCATTTGAGCACTGTCACTATAGTTTTGGGCACTTTTTAAGCTTTTTACAGACTGCCGGGGGTGCCGCCGCAAAAATGCTCGGGTCTCCCATAGAGTAACATTGGGCTCGTTGCTCGGGTCGAGCACCCGAGTATCACGGTGAGCTCGGCCCGAGCTTCGAGCACCCGAGCATTTTAGTGCTTGCTCATCACTACTTTTGAATGATATGCAATTGTTCTGACTAGTTGTTTTTGGTTTGAGGCTAGCATTTACTGTACTTAAAGAGAACCTATCATGAAAATTAACAACCCATTTTTATTTTTTTATTAATTCAGAAATTAAAAAGAAAATAAACTTTTTAAATATACAGTATGTATTGTAGTGTGGCGGTGTTCACACTGTGCGGTAATGAGCTAGTGACCCAAGGAAAGTTCAACTTAAACATTTTTATTTGCAAAACTCACAACTCAAATGCAAAAGATGTCCTCCGGATCTCAGCCAGGTGATCCAAACAGTCCGTGCAAATCTGTTGCTGTGGGAGATTGCTGCGCCGTTTCACTTTGGGGTGCGCCGGTTACATTGCCTCACAGGCCTGAGTTCTGCCCTCACACAAGCTTTCCGTGCACAGAGCCTTCTGCTCTGCAGCTTGCAAACAAGCCACAGACGCACCCAAACCTTTGCTGCTGGTTTTTAAATGTTATCTGTGCCCATGAGCCACTTGTAAGACCTGGCTGGAGGGAGTTACCCGCCCTCTGCCACCTGTAGATCACTCTCAAAATAAAAGCCCATGCTGGGTTTTCTTAAATCCAAATAGTTTGACCAAGTCCAATCTTTACTTTTTTTTTGCAAATCTGTTTCTGTGATTGCAATGCACTACAGCGCGTTCAATATGCCTCTATTCACATCCTGGGGGATACATACTGACTAATGATGAGCGAGCATGCTCGCTACTGCTCGGTGCTCACCCGAGCATCTCACTACTCGAGATGCTCAGCGCTCGCTGAGTATTTCCAGGGTTGCTAGGCGGGAGCTCGGGTCCCTTCCCTGCATGTTTGGCGCTCTTTAGAGCGCCAATCAACATTCAGGGATTGCCTGCCACTCACTGTAATGCCATAGCTATGTTGGTTGTGGCATTCCAGTGATTGGCTGGCCACACAGCGTCATTAGGTCTATATCAGACCTGGCGCTGCCATGTTTGTCACAGTCACTCCAGAATCAGACAGTGTAGGGAGAGGTACTGCTGCGTCAGGGAGAGATTTGCTTGTGTGTTAGGTAGTGTAGGGAGAAAAACTGTACATTACACATATCCATTTTAACAAACAGTCCTTTTGAGTACCAACTAATCCATCTGAAGAGATATCAGGCAGGCAGTGTATATAGGCAGGCAGGCAAGGTATATAGCAGACTGCAGTGCATATAGCACATGAGGCTCCATTTCAATTCTGCCTTCTGCTGCTGTTAGATATTTCTATACAAAGGCCCAGGTCTCAGGGGCCAGCAATACTTTTCTTTGGATCTTAATCCTCATTATTTGCTTAAAAATCAATCCAGAGAACACCGTTTTTCTGATCCATTTACTTGGTGGCACTGCAGAATACAGCCAGGTCCTTTCCATATTAAAGCGCTAGAAATTCAGCTATTTAAAACTCTGTTTTCTCCATCACACGGATCATACAGTGCCTACAAGTAGTATTCAACCCCCTGCAGATTTAGCTGGTTGACACATGCGGAATTAACTTGGCATTGTGACATTTGTACTGTAGATCAGCCTGGAAGTGGGAAATGCACTGCAGCAAATATTTATTTATTTATTTATTTTTAAAACGTTAAAAGTTAATTCAGAGTGTCATTTATTATTCAACCCCTCAAACCACAAGAATTCTGTTTGGTCCCCCTAAAGTATTAAGAAGTAGTTCAGGCACCAAGAATAATGAGCTTCACATGTGTGGATTAAAGATCTCTTTTGCCAGCCTTTTCTGACTATTTAAGACCCTCCCCAAACTTGTGAACAGCACTCAGACATGGTCAACATGGGAAAGACAAAGGAGCATTCCAAGGCCATCAGAGACAAGATCGTGGAGGGTCACAAGGCTGGCAAGGGGTACAAAACCCTTTCCAAGGAGTTGGGCCTACCTGTCTCCACTGTTGGGAGCATCATCCGTAAGTGGAAGGCTTATGGAACTACTGTTAGCCTTCCATGGCCTGGACAGCCTTTGAAAGTGTCCTCCCGTGCCGAGGCCAGGCTTGTCCGAAGAGTCAAGGCTAACCCAAGGACAACAAGGAAGGAGCTCCGGGGAGATCTCATGGCAGTGGGGACATTGATTTCAGTCAATACCATAAGTAACGTACTCCACCGCAATGGTCTTCGTTCCAGACGAGCACGTAAGGTACCTTTACTTTCAAAGCGTCATGTCAATGCTCGTCTACAGTTTGCTCATGATCACTTGGAGGACTCTGAGACAGACTGGTTCAAGGTTCTATGGTCTGATGAGACCAAGATCGAGATCTTTGGTGCCAACCACACACGTGACGTTTGGAGACTGGATGGCACTGCATACGACCCCAAGAATACCATCCCTACAGTCAAGCATGGTGGTGGCAGCATCATGCTGTGGGGCTGTTTCTCAGCCAAGGGGCCTGGCCATCTGGTCCGCATCCATGGGAAGATGGATAGCACAGCCTACCTGGAGATTTTGGCCAAGAACATCCGCTCCTCCATTAAGGATCTTAAGATGGGTCGTAATTTCATCTTCCAACAAGACAACGACCCAAAGCACACAGCCAAGAATACCAAGGCCTGGTTTAAGAGGGAAAAAGTCAAGGTGTTGGAGTGGCCTAGTCAGTCTCCTGACCTTAACCCAATTGAAAACTTGTGGAAGGAGCTCAAGAATAAAGTCCACATGAGACACCCAAAGAACCTAGATAACTTGGAGAAGATCTGCATGGAGGAGTGGGCCAAGATAACTCCACAGACCTGTGCCGGCCTGATCAGGTCTTATAAAAGACGATTATTAGCTGTAATTGCAAACAAGGGTTATTCCACAAAATATTAAACATAGGGGTTGTATAATAATTGACCCACACTTTTATGTTTAAAATTTAATAAAATTCAACTGAGCAACATAACTTTTTGGTTTGTAAGATTTATGCTTCTGTTCATAAATCCTACTCTCGTTTGCAGTTTGAAGGCTCTAACTTATTTGCATCTTATCAAACCAGCTAAATCTGCAGGGGGTTGAATACTACTTGTAGGCACTGTATATACGTTGTCAGAAAATACTGCCATTTCTGGCCTCCATTAAAAATTTCCTTAGTGTGTCAGTGAAGCAATTCACAGCAGTTTGCTGTTCAAACTATTTACCTACAGGCCAAGTATTTAAAACTCTATTTTCTCCGTCACACAGATCACATACAGTGGTGGCCAAAAGTATTGGCATCCCTGCAATTCTGTCAGATAATACTCAGTTTCTTCCTGAAAATGATTGCAATCACTAATTCTTTGGTATTATTATCTTCATTTAATTTGTCTTCAATGAAAAAACACAAAAAGAATTGTCCTAAAGCCAAATTGGATATAATTCCACACCAAACCTAAAAAAGGGGGTGGACAAAAGTATTGGCACTGTTTGAAAAATCATGTGATGCTTCCCTAATTTGTGTAATTAACAGCACCTGTAACTTACCTGTGGCACCTAACAGGTGTTGGCAATAACTAAATCACACTTGCAGCCAGTTAACATGTTGTAATGAGTGATTCACTGTTAAAATTTAAGAAGGGCATGGATGCCTTTCTTGAAAAGTATAATATTACCACATTGAGCATGGAGAAAAGAAACGAGACCAACGGAACTGTCTGAGGACTTGAGAAACCAAATTGTGAGGAAGCATGAGCAATCTCAAGGCTACAAGTCCATCTCCAAAGACCTGAATGTTCCTGTGTCTTCCGTGCGCAGTGTCATCAAGAAGTTTAAAGCCCATGGCACTGTGGCTAACCTCCCTAGATGTGGACGGAAAAGAAAAATTGACGAGAGATTTCAACGCAAGATTGTGCGGATGGTGGATAAAGAACCTCGACTAACATCCAAACAAGTTAAAGCTGCCCTGCAGTCTGAGGGTACAACAGTTTCAACCCGTACTATCCATCAGCGTCTGAATGAAAAGGGACTGTATGGTAGGATACCAAGGAAGACCCCACTTCTTACCCCGAGACATAAAAAAGCCAGGCTGGAGTTTGCCAAAACTTACCTGAGAAAGCCTAAAATGTTTTGGAAGAATGTTCTCTGGTCAGATGAGACAAAAGTCGAGCTTTTTGGGAAAAAGCATCAACATAGACTGTACAGGAAAAAAAAAGAGGCATTCAAAGAAAAGAACACGGTCCCTACAGTCAAACATGGCGGAGGTTCCCTGATGTTTTGGGGTTGCTTTGCTGCCTCTGGCACTGGACTGCTTGACCGTGTGCATGGCATTATGAAGTCTGAAGACTACCAACAAATTTTGCAACATAATGTAGGGCCTAGTGTGAGAAAGCTGGGTCTCCCTCAGAGGTCATGAGTCTTCCAGCAGGACACTGACCCAAAACACACTTCCAAAAGCACTATAAAATGGTTTGAGAGAAAGCTCTGGAGACTTCAAAGGTGGCCAGCAATGAGTCCTGACCTGAATCCCATAGAACACCTGTGGAGAGATCTCAAAATGGCAGTTTGGAGAAGGCACCCTTCAAATATCAGGGACCTGGAGCAGTTTGCCAAAGAAGAATGGTCTCCAATTCCAGCAGAGCATTGTAAGAAACTCATTGATGGTTACTGGAAGAGGTTGTTCGCAGTTATTTTGGCTAAAGGTTGTGCAACCAAGTATTAGGCTGAGGGTGCCAATACTTTTGTCTGGCCCATTTTTGGAGTTTTGTGTGAAATGATCAATGATTAGATTTTTGCTTCATTCTCTTTTGTGTTTTTCCTTGCAAGCAAATTAAATGAAGATAATAATACCAAAGAATTTGTGATTGCAATCATTTTCAGGAAGAAACTGAGTATTATCTGACAGAATTGCAGGAGTGCCAATACTTTTGGCCACCACTGTATAAGTTAGCTCCAAACTCAGTCATTTGTAGTGAGCGGGGAAGATACTGGCCTCCATTTAAAATGGGCAAGGCACGTGGCAAAGGACAGGGAACTGGACGTGATGTTAGTGGTGCATGCACAGGCCACTGTTGTGCATGCAAGGCAATTCCCTGTCCATGGTGCATGCGAAGATGCCTCCTGCCCTGCACCTGTCATTTTGCACTCTCAAGTAGCCGCAGGAAGCACGTCCATGTCCTTGTCCTATCGCAGCATTCAGTTGTCTATACCCCAGTCCTTGGAACACAAGCGCAAATACGCAGCCAACGCCCCACAGGCCACACTACTAAATTCCCACATTTCGCGGCTGCTTGCACTAGAAATGTTGCTTTTTAGGCTCATAGAGACGGAAGCATTCCGCAACCTGATGGCGTCTGCCATTCCTCGGTACTCGGTCCCCAGCCACCACTATTTCTCCCGGTGTGCCATCCCCGCATTACCCAAGCATGTGTCCCAATTATTAGCCATGCCCTCAACAATGCAGTTACGGGGAAAGTCCACCTAACCACGGACACGTGGACAAGTGCTTGTGGACAGGGACGGCACACTGGGTTAACATAGTGGAAGCCAGGACCCAGTTGAACCTTGGGACGGAACACGTCCTCCCGACGCCTAGGATCGTAGACCCTAGGTCAATCACGGTTGCCCCTACAGTCTACAGCTCCTGCACATCATCCTCCTCAGGCTCCTCCTCCTCTTCAGCCTCCATCTCCTAAATGAACTCTTCAGTCACAAGCTGGAAGCACTGTAGCACTGCCTCGGCCAAGCGGCAACAGGCTGTGTTGAAGCTAATATGCTTAGGTGACAAACTGCACAATGCTGAAGAGTTGAGATCAGCTCTGAAAGAGCAGGCAGATCTGTGGCTCACACTGCTGAACCTACAGCCAGGCATGGTCGTGTGTGACAATGGCCGGAACCTGGTGGCGGCTCTGAGGCTAGGCGAGCTCACATACGTACCATGCCTGGCCAATGTGCTTAACCTCGTGGTTCAGCGAGTTCTCAAATCCTACCCGGAGCTGCCGGATCTGCTTGTCAAAATACGCCGCCTATGTTCCAATTTTAGAAAATCACCTACATTTCCGCCGCCCTTGCCGTGCTTCAGCAGCGTTTGCAGCTTCCGGCTCACCGATTGGTGTGTGATGTCCCCACGCGTTGGAACTCTACACTGCAGATGTTGGGAAGTATTTGTGAGCAGAAGAGGGCAGTTGTTGAGTACCAGCATCAACAAGGCCATCGGTATTCAGTTCCGGCTCCACACATAAGACCTCAGGAGTGGACATGGATGTAAGACATATGTACCATCCTCCAAAACTTTGAGGACTCCACCAAGATGGTCAGCGACGATGACGACATAATTAACGTTACCATCCCGCTCCTCTGTCTTGTGAAACTCTCTCTGCTCACAATCAAAGAGGATGCATTGCAGACAGAGCACGATTAGATGGAGCAAGGAAATATACAGGGTGATTCCACACAGCCCAGCCTCATCTCATCCCAACGTGGATTGGGTGACAATGAGGAAGAAGAGGAGGAGGAGAAAGAACAGGAGCTAGTTTCATGCGCTATAGACGGAACTACCTGCATAACTGTCATGCCGTCTGTTCAGCGTGGATGGCCTGAGGACAGAGAGGAGGAGGAGGAGAGCATGGTCAGTCATCCTTTTGGTGAGGACATGGAAGTCTTGCCTGTTAGCAGACTGGCACGCATTGCTGAGTATATGTTGCGCTGCCTTTCCCATAACCCTCGCGTTCTCAAAATTTTGGGTGACAGTCATTACTTGTTGGTGACACTTCTAGACCCACGCTACAAGGAGAACTTTATATCTCTTATTCCTGAGGTGGACAGGTCAACAAAAATGGGCAGTACAAGAAGGCCATTGTTGTGGAACTATTAAAAAAATTCCCATCTGAAAACTGTGGCAGGAGAGGTCATAGTTCATTGGACAACCAAGGACTACAGGCTAGAGAGACACAACTCCAATCCAGCAGAGACAGGGGAACATTGTCAAAGCTCTGGGAGATTATTCTCAGCCCCTCTCATCGCACAAGCCCTGAGGTGTCTGCTACTCTCACAAGGATTGCAAAGTTTGGGAAGGTGCTGAAGGAGTACCTTGCCAACCGTACGAACATCCTCCGTGATTCCTCTGTGCCTTATAATTATTTTGTATCCAAGGTGGATACATGAAATGAACTGGCTGTCTTTGCCATGGAGGTCCTGGCCTGCCCTGCTGCCAGCGTTTTATCAGAGCGGGTTTTTAGTGCCGCTGGTGGAATTATAACTGATAAGCGCATCCGCCTGTCAACTGAAAATGCTGACAGACTGACTCTTATAAAAATGAACAAGGGCTGGATTGGGCCAGACTTCTCAACACCACCGAATGATAGCAGCGTAACATAAACTCAAATCCAGTGTCTTTTTAGGGAGGTATATTCCCATGCTCCTCTTCACACCCACACATGGGTATATGCTTCCTGATTTTGGCTATTTGCTCTTGTCCACCTTCTCCTCATCCTCCACCACCATATCACCCGGGTGACCGTGGTTCATGATGCAACACCCACATAATTGTTTTAAAGGGTGTTTATGATGCCCGTAAAAAATTTTTTTTATACAGGATGATCATGTATACCCCCAATGGGTAAATGTTTATCAGCCCATACATTTAGTGCAAGGTCATTACACGTATAGGAGACCCGCTCCTTTCTAATGGGAACATTTTGTTATGAGGCCCTGTACGTCTCTTCCTTGGGGCATTGGAGTGCCTCCCAATTTTTGGCAGCCCTTGCATTCACTGCATAGGCGAACACTATGGGAGACCCTCTCCTTTCTAATGGGAATTTGTCATTACTGTGGCCTTGCTCTATGTGTCTTTAATTTGTTAGTGGGGTTTTTCCTAAATTTGGTTAGCCATTAGACTCACTGCATACCCTATAACTGTATAGCAGACCCTTTCCTTAATAATGAGAACATTTTTTTTACTGAGACCCTCCTCTGTGTCTCTTCAAAGGGGTATTGGGTTGCGTCCGAATTTATGACAGCCCTTGCAGTCACTGCATACCCAATAACAGTATAGGAGACCCACTCGTTAATAATGGGAACAACAAAGCATAGCCGGCTGATGGCTCTCTAACAATAGCAAGGGCCGACTGCTTGCCCTTTAAGAACAGTAAGGGCCGCCTGATGGCCCTAGAGAAATAGGCTTTGGGACTTTCAGAGTCCCTCTTTCATAAATAAAACAGGATGTGTCTGATGATGTGTCACACACCACATTGCCAGATAAGGTTGTAAAATGTTTAAATGTCATTTCCCGGTGAATGCAATTGTCTTAAAAAATGACGTAAAAAAAAAAAAAAGTAGGATCTTTCTTTAGTATAAAAAACAGTGTCACCAATGTAACCTCAATGTAATCACATTGTTCAGCTCCTTCATCTCCTCCTCCATCTTCGAAATGACCACATCAGTTACAAGCTGAAAGCACTGCAGCATTGCCTTGGCCAAGTGACAACTTGCTGTGCTGAAGATAACATGCTTAATGCTTAGGTGACAAAAGCATTAAGCATTTGTTGATAGCTGTAACACAGCAGCCTGATCTGTGGCTCTCACTGCTGAACATACAGCCAGGCATGGTCGTGTGTGACAATGGGCGGAACCTGCTGACGGAGAAATGACAGCCAGAGTAGATACGGTTTCCCTCTATGCCAGTCCTTTCACCGAGCTAAACAATATGGCTGTGGTGAAATACAACCCCCACTGAGAAGCTGCTTCAGATTGAAAAACATTGTGCCAACCATTTGATTCTGAGGGTTCACCTTTATCCTCCGCTCAAGAGCCCCATAGCCACTGTAAAGTTAGCGCTATCATGAACTCTCCTGAGGTAGAAGCCGGGGCACACCAGGGGATTCTCTGGTGGGACCGTCTAACCCTGCCGAGAAGCAGTCCTGGCTAAGAAAAGTATGTGGGAAGGTTCCCGGACACTCTATGGCTGATTTTTTACTGAGTAGGAAACACACGCAAACACGGGGAGAACATACAAAGTCTTTGCAGATGTTGTCCTTGCTGGGATTTGAACCCAGGATCCCTGCACTGCAAGGCTTCAGTGATAACCACTGATCCAATGTGCTGCCGTTCACCCTCTGATATCTAACAGGCTGGAGAAACTTGCACCTACTGCCACTCTATCTTCAGCTCCTTTGTGAGAAACTAATGTATTTGGGCAGCCACTCAGTCTACCAAATACAATTCTTGAGAAGGAAATTGGGGATGGCTTATCTAATGGTACTGGGGGCAGTGCTAATACCATGGTGTCTTACCATAGTTTACTGGAAATATTCCTTGCTGTTAGGAGGCAAGCAGATTACCACAGAAAAGTACCAGCAGTAATGTTCAGGGACCCGCGCTTTTAGAAGGCGGAGACAACACCGGGAGAAATTGTGACGGCTGGACACAGAGTATGGACACAAGGCATGAGGCATGAGGTTGTCAAAAGCTTCCGCCTCCACGAGCCTAAAAGGCCACATTTCAAGTGAAAGCAGCTTTAGATTACTTCCTGGGAGAAATGACAGCTGGAGTAGATATGGTTTCCCAAGTCCTTTCACCAAGCTAAAGAATATGGCTGTGGTGAAATACATTTCAGCAAAAAAAGCTGTGGACTGGCTCCATACCGTCCCTGGCCACATTTACATGACCACATGTTTGTTGGTAGGCAGTCCCTCCCAGTAAGTTCACTGGGGAGGGCACGGGTAATGTTGTGGGACCCATGCTTGTGGAAGGCGGAGATGACACCGGGACAAATAGTGGCGGCTGAGGACCGAGTATGGATACCCGGCCACCGCCAGCATGAGGTTGTGAAAAGCTTTTGACTCCAAGAGCCTAAAAGGCAACATTTCAAGTGCAAGCAGCTGCCCAGAAATCTTACAGTTTAGTATTGCGGCCTGTAGTTGAAGGGTGGGTGGCTGGCTGGCTGCGTACTTGCACTTGCATTCCCAGTAACAGAAGACTAAGGAGATGGTGGCCTCTGTCATCATCATGGCCTCACCTCGGCACTATGAACTCTCATGAACGAGAAGCCAGGGCCCACTGGAGGAGTCTCCGGTTCTCTGGTGGGTCCGTCCAACCCTGTCAAGAAGCAGTACTGGCTAAGAAAAGTGTGGGGGAAAGCCCCCGAACACTCTATGGCAGCTTTTTTAATGTGGATCGGACGTGCTTATTCATGTTATTTATCAAACCGCATTGTAGATCAGGCCATTGCCCAACTCTGTAAACAAAAGGTTGGGGGTCTGGAAAAAAGACTCATCCCCCATCCCCACATAATAGTGCCTACTCAGAAATATATATAAACAGGAGAACCAATGAGTATAATGGCATAAGAAACTTTATTTGATAAATAATTCATTTAAAATTAGTGTATCACATCAAATATATAGCATATTACAAAAATGGAGACATGCAAATAGGTGAACCATATTCCATTGCTGGCTTCTGCAAGGGCCCCCTCCCCCCAGGGGGTGATAGTGCACAGTGGTATAGGGACAGAGAAAGGATCAAGTGATCCTACAGCTCAAATTTAATTGTACCAGATCCATAGAGCCCACTCTATCACAAAAGCTATATAACACCTTACTCACTCAGTGAAAGAGGGGCCAAAATCAGAGAGGAACAGCTCAGGGATGGAGCAATGGCAGGAAACAGCCTCAACGCGCATTTCGCCAGTAACTTCCCTTGGCTTTCTCAAGAGGCATGTATAATTGTGCTTCCAAAACCTTTAAATACGCCCCTGGGAAGTCACGTGTATTGTCACGTGATTATCCAACATGGCCGCCGAGCATCAGATGCAAACGGCACATGCGTTAGGGCTACCACCGCCCCCATGTATGCGCCCCAGCCATCACAACGTCAGGGCATGTCCGGGAATGCAGATGAGCGCTGTTCCCGATGACGCGCTGAGGGCTGGATGACAGCTGAGCGCGGTCACAGGGCGGGGGAGACCGGGCGCATGCGCACCACATCTATGCACAGATAAATACAAAAAGAAGTATGTGTGGGGTGGACAAAGCCATTACCTAGGAACAGTATGGCCACCTCATAAAATACCATCCATTCATAATAACATTTGCGTATAATGTCAAACATGATTCAGATGTCCAAGGGAATATAGGACTAGATAAAAATCATATAGATGCTGACAGCCATCAGAAAACAAAGGGGAGGACACACACTGTGAAAGAGTATGTAGATATATTCTTCGCCATTCATCCAATCCATTACAATTGTCAAGACGGAAGGGAGGTGACGCGCCCCCAGGGCAGTGGGGTACTCGGTGTCTGGGCCTATGGATGCTGGGGGGAATATGTCACAGTGACTGGCCCAGTCCGTGGCCCAGGTCGGTCAACAAAAAGGGGATAGTTTATATGGGATTTGTAGTTTGATTGTGACGCCACCTGTGGTTTCTGGTAATTTGTACCAGCACTGCTGCAGACCTCTGAGGCAGTTGATAGGGCAGCTAGGATGGAACAGTTCCCCACAGGTGGAGCGGGCCTCAGGGCAGTGTAGAGTTTGGTGGGTGGTGCTGGGGCTTGTAGTGCAGTCGGGATGGTGCAGCTGAAATAACTGATGGAGGCAGTGGAGTGCAGTCATCAGAGTTTTACTCACAGTTCTTGTTCAAGGTTCTCAGGTACACTGTACGTGTGTCCGCCTCCGCGTCGCAATGCGTCTACCAGACCAGGGGTTCAGCACTTTCTCAGATATATCAGGAGTGCTTGACGGAACCCCGCGTTCTTTATGTTCCTTACTAGACCGACTTCTCACGCTGGGTCTTCTCCCTCCTGCCCTGCGCTTCCCCACACTCAGTCCCGATCGGGTGCTCTGAAGTCCCTCTTGGCAACCTGGAGTTCCCTGACCTACTTGATGCCCTTCACGGTGACTAGAGTGAGACTGTGGCAACTGCACCATGGAAGTGCAGAAGCCTCCGTTTTTTTTCCAGCCGAGACCTGGAGTAACACGGCTGGTTCAGGGGCCGGTCCGCTTCTTGCAGCCTGATCCCTCTGACACCTGGCAGATTCGGGGCGTAAGGGTGCCGTCCTGCATCGTACCCCCTTGGATCCCTTCTGTAAACCGGAGCCCTTCTCCTCTGCTCCCCTCCTGGGCCTCTCTATCACTAGGTCCCACTTGTGGAGCAGAGCTCTTGACGAGACTCTGCTCCCCTCCTTACTGCTCACTCACTTCTCAGTCTTGCCTTCCACCCTAAGATGGCTTCCCTTTATATACCTCCTATTGTGGTGCTCCCCTACTCTACATCCTCCACCCACACCCACTACTGGTTCCCACTTCTTTGGTTCCCCCCGCTCCAGCCAGGGACAGGGCTTAGCAGAACACAGTGCATCTTGCCCTTCCAGCCGGCCTGGAGCAGTGTAGTGTTGGATGCCGGTGTTCGGGTTCCAGGCAGCACTCCCTCCTTACCCGAGAGAAGGAGGCACCACACCTTTGGGTGAGGTGCAGTACCTCTGTGGCGACTGAACCCTCAGGGGTGCCACAGGTCCACAGACGTGATTTGTCTCCACCGATGGCATGGGGCAGAGTAGATGGTTCTTTAGGCACAATCAAGAAGAAGAAGAAGTGAACACAAACAATAAGAACAATTAAAATCAACAAATATATAAAAACATATAGCCACATCCCCAAGTAAATAGAGCAGGATCCGGAGGAGAACATGATGGTGTGTCATTATTACACGTTATATGAAATTTAGTAGGAATCAATTAACCTATTTCAGAGAAAAGATGAGAACCCCAGGTTCTCATTCAGGCCCCATGGAGCCACAGTATCTAGGATGACAATCCATCTGGCCTCTTTTTGGGTCAGAATTCGCTTATCATTTCCACCCCGGGAGCCAAGATGTATGACATCAATGCCACACATCTTCAGCATTCGGGGAACACAAGTGTGAACAGCCCTGAAGTGGCGTGGCAGAGTCTTTAGCTCCCAGGGATCGACCACAGTCCGAGCCGCACCAATGTCCCGCATTGGAATGTGGCTCACCTATTTGCATGTCTCCATTTTTGTAATATCCTATATATTTGATGTGATACACTAATTGTAAATGAATTATTCATCAAATTAAGTTTCTTATGCCATTATACACATTGCCCAACTCTGTAGTCATGAAATTAAAGAAGATGTTTGTGTGTCAAAGCACCACCGACAAGTGCGAACTGATGTTGAACGGGCAGCCATTGCATCTGCAACAAGCTGCATTAGAGGACTTCCTCGGAGTTATTACACCCAGAGTAGATACGGTTTCCCGCTATGCCAGTCTTTTCACCAAGCTAAAGAATATGGCTTTTGTGAAATACAACTCTCAACAAAAAAAGCTGTTGCCTGGCTCCATACCGTCCCTGGCCACATTCACCTGTTCACGTGTTTGTGGTTAGGCGGTCGTTCCCAGTAAGTACACTGGGGAGGGTACGAGTAATGTTGTGGGATCCGTGCTTGTGGAAGGCGGTGACGATACCGGGAGAAATAGTGGCGGCTGGGGACCGAGTATGGACACCCGGTCACCAGCCAGCATGAGGTTATGAAAAGCTTCTGCCTCCACGAGACTAAAAGGCCACATTTCAAGTGAAAGCAGCTTTAGAGGACTTCCTGGGAGAAATGACAGCTGGAGTAGATATGGTTTCCCAAGTCCTTTCACCAAGCTAAAGAATACGGCTGTGGTGAAATACAACTCAGCAAAAAAAGTTGTGGACTGTCTCCGTACCGTCCCTGGCCACATTCACTTGACCACGTGTTTGTGGGTAGGCGGTCCTTCCCACTAAGTTCACTGGGGAGGGCACGGGTAATGTTGTGGGACACGTGCTTGTGGAACGTGGAGACGACACCGGGACAAATAATGGTGGCTGGGGACCAAGTATGGATACCCGGTCGCTCTCGCCATAAGATTGTGGACAGCTTTTGGCTCCACGAGCCTAAAAGACCACATTTCAAGTGCAAGCAGCTGTCAAAAATTTGGCAGTATAGTATTGCAGCCTGTGGGTGGGTGGGTGGCTGCATACTTGCGCTTGCATTACAAGGGATTGGATAGAGACACCTGAATGCTGCACTGGGACAAGGACGTGGACGGTTATTGTTGCAAGTCTGTAATGACAGGTGCATGGCGGGAGGCATCTTCGCATGCGCCAAGGATCACTTATGATAGGCACACTTTTAGGCAATGACCTGGGAGTCAGTGACCTGGGGGTCTTCCTCATGCTGTTCCCATGTCTTTTCAGCACTGTATGCATAAGGTTGTAAAATGTTAAAATTACATTTCCCAGTGAATGCATTTGTCTTGGTTGTAAGCAATGCAAAAGTCAAAAACGCATCAAAAACGCTACATGTGAACATAGCCCAAGGTGTGGAGGAGTATTTTTGATTTTGGTTATTTACTTTGCCTTATATACAAGTCATTACCCTGGAAAGCATGTTCCTTAACATATTTCCCAGGAAAATCCATTTTGGATTTGTTTTAGTATGTTTTATTGTGAGTCCGTAAAAGTGGCGTAATACCTCTGACAACGTTTTTGACAGCAGCGACCTAGGAAATGCTTCCAGGGGTCTTCCCCATGCTGTTCCCATGTCATTTGAGCACTGTTCTCATTGATTTGGGCAATTTTTAGGCCCTCTGCAGACCGCCAGGGGAGCCGCCAGAAAATTGCTCGAGTTTCCCATAGACTTACATTGGGCTCATTGCGTGGGTCGAGCACCCGATTATTCCACTTTGCTCAACCCGAGCAACGAGTACCCGAGCCTTTTAGTGCTCGCTCATTACTACTGAATATATATAATGTATATATATGATATATACATATATATCCAGCCTGGATTGCTGTGCTGACGTATTTTATATATATTCAGTAAAACGTGGCTGGATTGCTCTGCTCATGTATTGTATATATGTATATATTCCGTAAAAAGTGGCTGGATTGCTCCGCTGACGTATTTTATGTATATATTCAGTAAAAAGTTGCTGAATTGCTGTGCTGACATATGTTATATACAGTGCTGTGCAAATTAATTTGGACAATGCATTTTTTAAGTAAAATCGTAAGTTACCAGTCAGTGATTCAGACCAATTTTAACTTCTTTGAACCGATGTGAGTGTACAACCGTGAGTAACAAAATGTGGTTTTACAGGTTTTAGTCAGAAAATAACAGCTAGCTGCCCCCTCAGCTTCAGTTGAGAGCTTGTTTCTGTGAGGAGTGGTTTAATGTACTTCACACAATTCCAAGTGTGTGAAGAAATTCCTGGAAGAAAATAAAGTAAAAGTGCTGGACTGGCCTGGCAATTCACCAGACTTAAATCCTATAGAAAATTTATGGAGCATTGTAAAGAGACGTCTTGGCAAAATGGACTGTACAACCAAAGAACACATGATAAACAGTGCCATACAAGTGTGGTTCAATGATGAAGAATTGAAGAATTTATGCAAAAACTTGGTAGAATCAATGCCAAAACGCATTGAAAATCTCATATCTGCTAAAGGAGGACATATTTCTTACTAAAATTAGAATGTAACAGTTCATTATAATATTTTAGCGTGTAGGGCCGCTGATCTCCAACGGCATGTGTGAAGGGAAGACTGGGGAGCGGCGCCGCCTAGGCCGCCGGTCGGTGTACTTCTGCTGCGAGCTGCCGGGAGATGATCTCCGTGCGGCAGATGAGCCGCTAATGGCCACCATTTTGTTCTGAAATCCCGCGTCGCTGATTGGCCGCGGCCGGACCAATCAGCTACGCGGGATTTCCTGGATGGACAGACAGACGAGATAAGCTGATTATATAGTAGATGTGTAATATATGTATCTATATATAGTACAAAATGTTTTTTTATGATAGAGACCGGAGGCACTGTGTGACACAGAAATCTTGTGTCTTTAAAATAGCGGCAAAGTGTGGGGGTATGTTACATATTTAAATGATTAGTGATGTCAGGAGAGGGCGGGGGAAAGCTGGGGAGGACTGTGACGCCGGATCAGCACCTGCGCAGTCCGCGCTTTCCAGCACCATTTTGCTGAAGACACACTGCAAGTGTGTCTTTAATGTGTCTATTGAAGACACACTTGCAATGTGTCTTCAATAAAACTGCGTTGGAAGTGCGCTATGAGCATGCGCCGATTCCAACGGCAGATCCCGGCCTCCTGCACGAAGAGATGCTGCAGAAACTGGCCTCCTGGATAGGCAAGTTGTTATGGTGCCAGAGATTGTGGTATGTGTTCAGTGCGTACGCATACTGGAATCTCTGACGCCACAATCCTCATCCTCGCTTAGGATGAGGATGCATTCCTCTGCGGGGTCCAGACTGCGCAGGCGCATAGCGCTTGCGCAGCCTATCGAGGCTTCAGACAGAGGGATGCATCTCCGTTATATTATAGATATATGTGTATGTGACGCGCCCCTGGGCCTGTGTCGCGCTGCGATGCGCACGCGGGAGCTTACCCGGAGCCGGATGTCTTGAGGGTTGTAGTCTCGTGGCGGCGACCCGGTCCGTGCCCAGGGAGTCAAACTGAGCGGCGATGTACTAGCAGTAGATGGTTGGTGACTACGCCACCCGTTGAATGCAGCTATGGAGCTGCCGCTGCAGGGCAGACCGCTGAGGCCGGTGGAAGGATGGTGCAGCGTGGATGGTATAACCCCCAACGGGAGGGGTATGGCCTCAGGGCAGCCGACGTGGATAATGGGGGTAGCAGGAACCACTCAGAAACGGTGCGGTGTAGTTCAGGGTCTTTACTGGTGACAAAGAAAGACCCTCCCGGAGTACTTGCTAGTGATACGGGCCTGGTCAGTCCTTGAGCAATGGGATTTCCCCTGGCCAGGCGGAGTTGTAGGCCTTCCCAACTAACTGTACTCTTCTGGCTACCTTGCTAGAGGCGGGAATAAGTAGCCCACGTCCCTGAGTGTACCGTGTGGTGCTCACCCGTATGGCCGGTGACTCGGGGCCTTCTAATGGCTTCCGCTCCACGATGGCGGTGCTGGTCCCACGCGTGTGACCGTGCCTTCGGGCTTCTGGGCCAGAGGACCTGAAATCCTCTGCCGGACGGTTTCTGCTGCTGGGTAGGAGTTAGTCCCCACAGCCTCGGACTCCGGGTCCGGTTAGAAATCTTCTCAGTCAGGGCGAGCTCTGCAGCTGCCAGCCCCTGACTCGTTGTAACTCTGCTCCCCACAGAGCTCTTGATGTTTCTTGCTATGCTGCTTCTCTTCTCTACTCTTGTTCTGTCTTCTTTCTCACTAACTCTGCCTCAGCCCCGGGTTTATATAGGGGAAGTCCTTCCCCTCCCAAGACTGGGCAGGAGGTGTGGCATGCACAGGATCCCTGACCAAAGGACCTCCCACCTGCTCTCAGACGTAATATCTCTATCACTGTGGCAACCAGACCCCTGGGGTGTCACATTCCCCCCTAGTGAAATTTAGTACTCCGGGACTAAACATATTTTTTTGAAAAACATAACAAGGTATAACAATAACAATACAATAAGAAAAACACATAAGATGGTTACGGCGTGTCCGCAACCGGGTGCAGTTTTGAAAAGCAAGGTGTCCATTTCACCAAAACAGGGAGACGTAACCAGGTAGGGGCCTGTCCTGCCCTGAGTCCTTAACAGTCTTTAGTCCATCCTGGGTTACGCTCCAACTATGTACAAGGATTCCCGGTAAATCCACCAAGGACTCCTAAAAAGAACTAGAAACACAAAATTATACACAAGCAACTATAAACAAGTAAACATATAAGATAGCTTAAACATTCAGATCCTCCAACGTGCGGGTAGCTGGCCTCTAGTGGCCCTAGTGGACCTACGGAGCTGACTGTCTGGCCCTGAACTACAGGGTGTAGGAGCTGTCAAGGGTAAACTGGGCAGCTGTCTATGGGCCCTCTGGCTCACTAGGGGTATGGCAGGCTCACTATAAGCAGAGGGTTGATTTTCCAGGTCTGCTTGTGTAGAGTCTTCTGCCTCCTGGACCGGCTGTTCTTCCAGCTCTACCGGTTGCTCCGTAGGTTCTTGGGATGATGGTTGGAGGAAGGTGAGTACGGGTACCACAACTGCACCATTGACTTGAGTCCAAGACCGAGGGAAGTCCCCGAGCACGGTACTAACCATATCTTCCCTTTCCTCTACGGGTCGATGGTCTTCTTGTTCCTCTTCAGGGTTCCTCAGTTGTTCGGGACACTTCTTCAGGTGGTCCCGGGATACAATGGCTGTGGTTTCCCCTCCGTCTTTACTGATGGTACAGACCTTCGGGTTTTCGTGGCTTGAGGGCAGTACGGTGTACGGGTCCTTCTCCCACTGGTCGTCCAACTTGTGGAGCCGTCTCTTCCTCTTCAAGACTTGCTCTCCGGGTACCAGGGGAACAGCGGGAGCATACTGGTTGTAAGTTTTCTCTTGTCTTTCCCTAGCCTGACAGAGACTTCGCTCCACGCTCTCCTGTACTCTCCGGTACTGCTGCTGCCTCTCTGTGTCCCAGTCTGTTTCTGGTGAAGTGTCCTCGGGTGTCAGGACTCCCATTTCCAGGTCAACAGGTAACTTACCAGGTCTTGCCCTCATTAGATAAGCCGGGGTACAGTT
This sequence comes from Phyllobates terribilis, assembly GCF_046119375.1. NCBI lineage: Eukaryota > Metazoa > Chordata > Amphibia > Anura > Dendrobatidae > Phyllobates > Phyllobates terribilis. The sequence continues at coordinate 325,774,215 of NW_027362763.1, read as the reverse complement.
GGTGGAACCTACCGGGATGTGGTTGTATAGGTCCACCAGATCGGGCAACTTTTCAGGCCACAGACTGCGTTCTTCCAGGGGCAACGTTTTTAGAAGATCCATCACCACTTGGTTCATTTTTTCACAAAGTCCATTAGTCTGCGGATGGTAGGGTGTCGTCCTTATCTTCCGGCAGCCATACAGATTGCAGAATTCCTGGAAGACCTCCGCTTCAAAGGCAGGTCCCTGGTCCGTCAGCACTTGGTCCGGGTACCCGTGTGGACGGCAAAAGTGCTGCTGGAAGGCTCTAGCTGCTGTTTGAGCCGTTAAGTCCTTGACGGGGACGACAACCAGAAACCGGGAGTAATGATCCACGATGGTTAACGCGTAGACGTAGCCACTTCTGCTTGGGGTCAGTTTTACATGATCCAAGGCTACCAGTTCCAACGGTTGCCGGGTGACGATGGACTGCAGGGGAGTCTTCTGGCTGGCGCGGTCCTTCCTTCTCAGGTTGCACGGGCCACAGTCTCTGCACCACTTCTCAATGGTTCCCCTCATGCCTACCCAGTGGAATCGCTCGCGCAGCAGGAACTCCAGCTTCTTCCACCCGAAGTGTCCAGCTCCGTCGTGGTATGCCTCCATCACCATGGCTGCGTCTCTTCGTGGCACCACTACTTGCCAGAGTAATTCATGCGTCCGGGAGTTAACCATTCTGTGGCACAACTTCCCTTTGTAAAGGAACAGTCGACTCTTCTCTGCCCATAGTTGTTTGGCTTCCTCCGGAGCGTCTGGTTCAAGGCGAGCCTCCGGCCGAGTCAGCATCTCCTTCACCAGTCGGACGGCAGGGTCGCTGTCTTGCGTTTCCGCCCAGTTGTAGTGAGGTAAGGGGTTCAACGTAGCAGCCTGCTTACTCCTTACCCGGTGGGAATACTGGATAGTCCCATGACGGTGGAACGCAGGGAGTTCAATTTCTTCCAGTCCCTCCGGATCTTCTCCTTCGTCCGGCAGGTTGGGCATCCTGGACAGGGCGTCCGCGTTAGTATTGGAGCGCCCTGCCCGGTATTTGATTATGAACTCGTAGTTGGACAGACGGGCCATCCACCTCTGCTCCAGGGCACCGAGTCTTGCCGTGTCCAGGTGTGTCAACGGGTTGTTATCCGTGTACACGGTGAACCGGGAAGAGGCAAGGTAATGCTTAAAGCGCTCAGTGACTGCCCATACCACGGCCAGGAACTCTAGCTTAAATGAGCTATAATTCTCGGGGTTCCTTTCGGTGGGTCGCAGTTTTCGGCTGGCGTAGGCGATCACTCGTTCTTTCCCCTGCTGGATCTGGGACAGTACGGCTCCTAGCCCGATGTTACTGGCGTCGGTGTAGAGGATGAAGGGCTGGCTATAATCCGGGTACGCCAAGATTTCATCCCCCGTGAGGGCCATCTTCAGCTGGCGGAAGGACTCTTCTTCTAGCTCTTCCCATTTGAAGGGCGGCTTCTGGTTCTTGGCCTTCCGGGACTGGCCTATCAGGAGGTCCTGCATAGGCGCTGCCTTTTTGGTGAAACCGGGAATAAACCTTCGGTAGTAGCCTACCAACCCGAGGAACTGCCGCACTTCTTTTACGCTGGAGGGGCTTGGCCATCCCTTAATTGCGGTGATCTTATCGGGGTCGGGAGCCACTCCGTCAGCGCTCACCACGTGTCCCAGGTACTGCACCTTTGGTTTCAGGAGGTGACACTTGGAGGGTTTCACCTTTAGGCCGTAACTCGCCAGAGCTTCGAACACCTCCGCCAGATGTTTCAGGTGGTCCTCATAAGTTTTGGAGTATACGATGACATCGTCCAGGTACAACAGGACCGTCTCAAAGTTTCTGTGGCCCAGACAGCACTCCATTAATCGTTGGAAGGTTCCTGGGGCGTTGCAGAGTCCGAACGGCATGCAGGTGAACTCACTAAGTCCCATCGGGGTGGTGAATGCGGTCTTCTCCCGGTCCGCCTCTGCTACAGGAACCTGCCAGTACCTGCTAGTGAGATCCAAGGTACAGAAGAAGTTAGCAGATCTTAAAGCAGCCAATGACTCCTCTATCCTTGGTAAGGGGTACGCATCCTTGTGTGTGATACGGTTGATTTTCCGGTAATCTACACACATCCTCATGGTGTTGTCTTTCTTTTTGACTAAAACTAGCGGGGCTGCCCAGGGGCTACAGCTATCCCGGATTACCCCAGCCTCCTTCATGTCTCTAAGCATCCCCTTGGCGTGTTGGTAATGTGCAGGGGGTACGGGTCGATACCTCTCTTTTATGGGAGGATGATCTCCCGTGGGGATGCGGTGTTCTACCCCCTTGACTCGCCCAAAGTCTAACGGGTGTTTACTAAACACTCTCTCATACTCTTGAACCACTCGGTAGACTCCCTGTTTCTGGTGGGAGGGAGTGGAGTCAGTTCCCAAGTGTAGTTGCTGACACCAATCCTCCATTACTTTCTTAGAGCCGTTACCTTCCTCCGGGTGAGATGGAGGCAAGGGTTCCACAGACTGTATAGAGTTTTGGTTGATGGTATATAATTTTGCTAGCGTGGCATACCGGGGCAGGTACACTTCCCTCTCCCCGATATTGATTATGCGAACGGGCACCCTCCCATGGCGTACATTGACCACCCCCCGTGCTGTCAAAATGGTGGGCCTACTGTCTGAGTAAACTGGTTCTACCATTGCCTGGTAATCTCTACCTCTCAGACCAATAGCTGCCCGGCACCAAATCATCATTTCGCTTTTTGGGGGCATGGCAATAGGGAAAGGGTCACACATTCTTACGCTACCAATCTCACCGCCGGAGAGTTCCACCTGTTGCCGTCGCATCAGTGCCCGGATCTCTTTCTGGAGCACTCGCTGCTCGCCGGAGCTGGCGTTCTTGGCAACCTGCTGTAGAAGGAAAATCACCTCTGCAAGACAATTCTCAATTACATTAGTTCCTAGAGTTATTTTTGGGTGGCTCTCATGTTTGTCAATGTCTACAATGATCAGTCCCTGTGCTGCCAGTTCGACTCTACCGATTTTGATGGTCACCTCTTTAAATCCGATCTGTGGCACGGGCTGGCCATTGCTGGCGATGATACTCAAGTCGTCGTCAGGGTAGCGGGTAATATCCGAGTCATTCCAGTACTGCTTAAAGAGCACGTACGGGATAGTGGTGACCTGTGACCCGGTGTCCAGTAGGGCACTCATGGGAATGCCATCCAGTACCACAGGCAAGACTGGACGTCCTCCCACATATCTGTCGCGCCAGTTCGATGGGCCTGGTGATCTTTTTCCTGGGGGTTGGCCCTCTACCCCAGGTTGTGCCCGTTTAAAGAACAGTACCTTTCCATATGTCCGGGTTGATTGCAGCGGCGGCAGATGGGTCGTCCGTCCTCGCTGTATCGGTCACTGGGTCTTCCTCTGGCCGGTGGGGTCCTCCTTGGTCGACGCCACGGGATGTCCTCCGGTCCGGATGCCAGCTGGATCTTCCCTGGGGTGGAAACCTGTAAAGACTGCACAGTTCGGGTTAGCGCAGCAACGCTCTTAGCTAGCTCTTGGACCTGATGGCGTAGGTCTGGAGCCGGGTCATTGTCCAAAGCCTGCGCATCAGCTCCCACAGGCCCTGCCGACAAGGGCGCCGCCTCCTGGTGGTAAGTGATAGCTGGGCGCCTGTGGGTCACAACGCCACCCGGTGCCGGTTCTCGGAGCACCCGGATGGCTCTGTCCTTGAACTGTGCAAAGTCCAGATGGGGATCCTGTAAGGCCATTGCCCGCAACTGGGTTCGGTGGGCATTGCAATATAAACCCTCTATAAATTGTTCAGTCAACAGCCTGTCCTCGTTTCCCACCCCATCAGGGTCGGTCTGCTTTATGGCCCTCAGGGCCTCTTGTAGGTTTAGTGCATAGTCCCTTATACTCTCATGCGCTCGCTGCTTGCACCCGTAGAATCTAAGCTTAATCTCGGCTGAGGTGCGGGTATCAAAGGTGTCCTTCAGCCGGGTTAGTATCCCTGCGACAGTCTTCCTCCCAGGTGGCCAGGATTTTACTTCCCTTTTGGCTGCCCCGGTTAGTTGGGCCACCAGGATGCTCACTTTTTGCTCTTCTGTGAGGGGGTACACCTGGAAGAGGCTATCCAGCTTTTCTCTAAAATCATGCAGGGTATGTGACTCCCCTGAGTACTGGGGTAGCCAAGCTGCTCCCGGGATATAGGGCATGGTGAAGGGCATAACTGCAGCAGCGGTGGCGCTGGCGGGGGTTGAGGCAGTGAAGCTCTCCTCCGTATCCGACATCTTCCTCCCCCCTAGTGGACCGTGGCCTACCTTGCGATGATCCTGTTCCGTAGGCCGCGGCTCCGCAGTGGATCGTCAGGGTTGAGGACCTTCCGTCGCGCTCCGGTGACGTCGGCGTCTGCTGGGCTCCTTCCAGGACCTTACGCAACGTCCGGACGTGAGGCGGGGCTTCAGTTCTCGCGCGCTTTCGGAGTCCACGCCCCTCTTCTTCCCGCTCGGCGTCCTCAAGATGGCGTCCAATGGCGGGAAAACTCCACGGATGGCGGGAAGAAGGTCGAAGATGGCGCCGGATGGCGGGAAAACTTTGCGGATGGCGGGAAGAAGGTAGAAGATGGCGCCGGATGGCGGGAAACCTCCACGGATAGCGGGAATCTTCACCACTGGTAAGTTTGAACAGTCTTTGCTTTTCAGGCACGCAGTACCCGGTGGTTGCGGGCACGAAATCCTGCCGACTACGCCAAAGTTGACGCGCCCCTGGGCCTGTGTCGCGCTGCGATGCGCACGCGGGAGCTTACCCGGAGCCGGATCTCTTGAGGGTTGTAGTCTCGTGGCGGCGACCCGGTCCGTGCCCAGGGAGTCAAACTGAGCGGCGATGTACTAGCAGTAGATGGTTGGTGACTACGCCACCCGTTGAATGCAGCTATGGAGCTGCCGCTGCAGGGCAGACCGCTGAGGCCGGTGGAAGGATGGTGCAGCGTGGATGGTATAACCCCCAACGGGAGGGGTATGGCCTCAGGGCAGCCGACGTGGATAATGGGGGTAGCAGGAACCACTCAGAGACGGTGCGGTGTAGTTCAGGGTCTTTACTGGTGACAAAGAAAGACCCTCCCGGAGTACTTGCTAGTGATAGGGGCCTGGTCAGTCCTTGAGCAGATGGGATTTCCCCTGGCCAGGCGGAGTTGTAGGCCTTCCCAACTAACTGTACTCTTCTGGCTACCTTGCTAGAGGCGGGAATAAGTAGCCCACGTCCCTGAGTGTACCGTGTGGTGCTCACCCGTATGGCCGGTGACTCGGGGCCTTCTAATGGCTTCCGCTCCACGATGGTGGTGCTGGTCCCACGCGTGTGACCGTGCCTTCGGGCTTCTGGGCCAGAGGACCTGAAATCCTCTGCCGGACGGTTTCTGCTGCTGGGTAGGAGTTAGTCCCCACAGCCTCGGACTCCGGGTCCGGTTAGAAATCTTCTCAGTCAGGGCGAGCTCTGCAGCTGCCAGCCCCTGACTCGTTGTAACACTGCTCCCCACAGAGCTCCTGATGTTTCTTGCTATGCTGTTTCTCTTCTCTACTCTTGTTCTGTCTTCTTTCTCACTAACTCTGCCTCAGCCCCGGGTTTATATAGGGGAAGTCCTTCCCCTCCCAAGACTGGGCAGGAGGTGTGGCATGCACAGGATCCCTGACCAAAGGACCTCCCACCTGCTGTCAGACGTAATATCTCTATCACTGTGGCAACCAGACCCCTGGGGTGTCACATATGTATGCGTGAATCCATTCGCTCATCTGTAGTCCCAACCATCCCGGATACAGCAGACCACCCTGAATTTGGGTCTGTGCCCTGCAGTCTCCAGTGTCTGCTAAATTTCCCTCATTACCAGCGCCCCTCTGATATCTCCTCCTGCTAGGGGAGAAAGATAATGGTAAATGGGTGTGGCCAGGGGCGTGGCCACATTTTTGGACCCATAATATGTCCATTCTTCTTATCTGGAAAAGTTGGAAGGTATGTAGCTCACTGCCTGGTGAGTTATGGAGGAGGTTTCAGGACCTTAGCAGACACAGAGCTGATTGTGCTATCACACCAGATTTAGAACAGGACTTACTGGCAGGATAGTTACCAATATACACTGTTCAAAAAAATAAAGGGAACTTTTAAACAACAGAACATAACTTCAAGTAGGTCAAAACTTCTGTGAAATCAAACTGTCCACTTAGGAAACAACACTGATTGACAATCAATTTCACATGCTGTTGTGCAAATGGAATAGACAATAGATGGAAATTATTGACAATTATCAAGACACACTCAATAAAGGAGTGATTCTGCAGGTGGGTACACAGACCACATCTCAATACCAATGCTTTCTGGCTGATGTTCTGGACACTTTTGAATGTTGGTTGTGCTTTCACACTTATTGTAGCATGAGATGGATTCTACAACCCACAGAAGCTGCTCAGGTAGTGCAGCTCATCAAGGATGGCACATTAATGTGAACTGCGGCAAGAAGTTATGCTGTGTCTGTCAGCGTAGTGTCCAGAGGCTGGAGGCACTACCAGGAGAAAGGCCAGTACACCAGGAGACGTGGACGGGGCCGTAGGAGGGCAACAACCCAGCAGCAGAACCGCTACCTCTGCCTTTGTGCAAGGAGGAACAGGAGGAGCACTGCCAGAGCCCTGCAAAATGACCTCCAGCAGGCCACAAATGTGCATGTGTCTGCAAAAACGATTAGAAACCGACTCCATGAGGGTGGTATGAGGGCCCGATGTCCACAGAAGGGGGCTGTGCTCACAGCCCAACACCGTGCAGGACTCTTGGCATTTGCCACAGAACAACAGGATTGGCAAAGTCGCCACTGACACCATGTGCTCTTCACAGATGAAAGCAGGTTCACACTGAGCACATGTGACAGATGTGACAGAGTCTGGAGATGCCGTGGAGAGCGATCTGCTGCCTGCAACATCTTTGAGCATGACCAGATTGGCAGTGGGTCAGTAATGGTGTGGGGTGACATTTCTTTGGAGGACCGCACAGCCCTCCATATGCTCGCCAGAGGTAGCCTGACTGCCATTTGGTACCGAGATGAGATCCTCAGACCCCTTGTGAGACTATATACTGGTGCGGTTGGCCCTGGGTTCCTCCTAATGCAGGACAGTGCCAGACCTGGAGTGTGTCAGCAGTTCCTGCAAGATGAAGGCATTGAAGCTATGGACTGGCCCACCCATACCCCAGACCTGAGTCCGATTGAGCACATCTGGGACATCATGTCTCGCTCCATCCACCAACGTCACATTGCACCACAGACTGTCCAGGAGTTGGCAGATGCTTTAGTCCAGGTCTGGGAGGACATCCTACAGGAGACCATCTGCAACCTCATCAGGAGCATGCCCAGGCATTGTAGGGAGCTCATACAGGCACGTGGAGGCCACACACATTACTGAGCCTCATTTTGACTTGTTTTAAGGACATTACATCAAAGTTGTATCAGCCTGTAGTGTGTTTTTCCACTTTAATTTTGGGGGTGACTCCAAATCCAGACCTCCATTGGTTAATAAATTTGATTTCCATTGATGATTTTTGTGTGATTTTGTTGTCAGCACATTCAACTTTGTACAGAATAAAGTATTCAATGAGAATATTTCATTCATTCAGATCTAGGATGCGTTATTTGAGTGTGCCCTTTATTTTTTTGAGCAGTGTGTATTGCAGCCCAGCGATACTGCTCTGCATCTTACTCCTAGCTGAGCTGGTCTAGTATTACTTAGAAAGTGCAGACCACAGACTGCTGCTCACTTTCCCTTGGTGCAATGCATCATGGAAGTGTGACATCAGCAGAGCAGAGGAGCTTTGAGATTCCCCCAGGAGGCCATTTCAGTTGAATTCGGCTCTGCTAAATGAGAGGCTGTGCCAAGAAAGGGAGTTTTTCTCTCATTTTGTATACAGTGCTGGCCAAAAGTATTGGCACCCCTGCAATTCTGTCAGATAATACTCAGTTTCTTCCTGAAAATCATTGCAATCACAAATTCTTTGGTATTATTATCTTCATTTAATTTGTCTTCAATGAAAAAACACAAAAAGAATTGTCCTAAAGCCAAATTGGATATAATTCCACACCAAACCTAAAAAAGGGGGTGGACAAAAGTATTGGCACCTTTTGAAAAATCATGTGATGCTTCTCTAATTCGTGTAATTAACAGCAACTGTAACTTACCTGTGGCACCTAACAGGTGTTGGCAATAACTAAATCACACTTGCAGCCAGTTAACATGGATTAAAGTTGACTCAACCTCTGTCCTGTGTCCTTATGTGTACCACATTGAGCATGAAGAAAAGAAAGAAGACCAAACTGTCTGAGGACTTGAGAAACCAAATTGCGAGGAAGCATGAGCAATCTCAAGGCTACAAGTCCATCTCCAAAGACCTAAATGTTCCTGTGTCTTCCGTGCACAGTGTCATCAAGAAGTTTAAAGCCCATGGCACTGTAGCTAACCTCCCTAGATACGGACGGAAAAGAAAAATTGATGATAGATTTCAATGCAAGATTGTGCGGATGGTGGAAAAAGAACCTCGACTAACATCCAAACAAGTTCAAGCTGCCCTGCAGTCCGAGGGTACAACAGTGTCAACCCGTACTATCCGTCGACGTCTGAATGAAAAGGGACTGTATGGTAGGATACCCAGGAAGACCCCACTTCTTACCCCGAGACATAAAAAAGCCAGGCTGGAGTTTGCCAAAACTTACCTGAGAAAGCCTAAAACGTTTTGGAAGAATGTTCTATGGTCAGATGAGACAAAAGTAGAGCTTTTTGGGAAAAAGCATCAACATAGAATGTACAGGAAAAAAAAGAGGCATTCAAAGAAAAGAACACGGTCCCTACAGTCAAATATGGTGGAGGTTCCCTGATGTTTTGGGCTTGCTTTGCTGCCTCTGGCACTGGACTGCTTGACCGTGTGCATGGCATTATGAAGTCTGAAGACTACCAACAAATTTTGCAGCATAATGTTGGGCCCAGTGTGAGAAAGCTGGGTCTCCCTCAGAGGTCATGAGTCTTCCAGCAGGACACTGACCCAAAACACACTTCCAAAAGCACTATTAAATGGTTTGAGAGAAAGCACTGGAGACTTCTAAGGTGGCCAGCAATGAGTCCAGACCTGAATCCCATAGAACACCTGTGGAGAGATCTCAAAATGGCAGTTTGGAGAAGGCACCCTTCAAATATCAGGGACCTGGAGCAGTTTGCCAAAGAAGAATGGTCTCCAATTCCAGCAGAGCATTGTAAGAAACTCATTGATGGTTACCGGAAGCAGTTGTTCGCAGTTATTTTGGCTAAAGGTTGTGCAACCACGTATTAGGCTGAGGGTGCCAATACTTTTGTCCGGCCCTTTTTTGGAGTTTTGTGTGAAATGATCAATGATTTGATTTTTGCTTCATTCTCTTTTGTGTTTTTTCCTTGCAAGCAAATTAAATGAAGAGAATAATACCAAAGAATTTGTGATTGCAATCATTTTCAGGAAGAAACTGAGTATTATCTGACAGAATTGCAGGGGTAACAATACTTTTGGCCAGCACTGTATACAAAATGAGAGAAAAACTCCCTTTCTTGGCACAGCACTGTATACCTTATTTATTTTTTTTTTGTCAAATTATTGATATTTTTACTTGTGCTTTTAAATTAAATACTAAAAAAATGTAGTGATAGGTTCACTTTAAGTAATAATCACACACCATAAAATTCATTTAATTGCACTTCATAGATCTGACACGCTATTGTCCACAAGTTTTCTGTGTTTTTTGTGTAGTGTAGACTAGAGATGAGCAAATGTTTCTATGTTCGGTTCGTATTACGATCTTCGAATTTGCAATATTCGCCTATTTATTTGACGAATATTCGCCAAACATTGCTGAATGTCAGATTCAATGGGGGGGGGGGCAAGAAAAAGCGCATGCATCACACCTTCAAATGGGCCCAAAAGCTGCCAAAATACACCAACTTTGTGGTAGGCACCAGGAAAGTGCCATCAATTGACCCAGAGTACAAGTACTATAATCATTATTATTACAGCGACATTTATTCCGTGGCGCTTTACATGTGAAAAGGGGTCACCGAAAAATACAAAATCATGGAGGACCCTGCCCGCGAGGGCGCACAAACAATCTACAAGGGATGGGTGAGGATACAGTCTGTCAGGGAGCAGCTGGTTATGCAGCAGTATTGAGGTGCGAGGGTTACTGCAGATTGTATGCTTGTCAGAAGAAATGGGTCTTCAGCTTCCTTTTCAAGGCTTCCATGGTAGGCGAGAGTCTGATGTGTTGGGGTACACCGTTACACAGTAGGGGAGATGCACGGGACAAATCTTGTATGCAATCGTGACAAGAAGAGATAAGAGGGAAGTGGAGAAGGAGATCTTGGAATGATGGGAGCTTGCGTGCAGGTAACTAGTACTGGGAGACTAAGTTACACATATATGTAGGAGACAGATTTTCGATGGCTTGGTATGTCAAAGTTAGGCTTATCAACTGGAGTCTATGGGCAACAGGGAGCCAGTGCAGGGATTGACAGAGGGGAGAAGCCTGTTAATAGCAGAGTGACAGGTGGATTAGTTGGCCAGCACAGTTGAGGATAGATTGGAGGGGTGGGAGAGTGGTAGAAGGGAGGCCACTGAGCAGAAGCTTGTAGTAGTCGAGTTGGGAGATGATGAGGGCATACACTCGTGTTTTTCTAGATTCATGGTTGAGGAATGTGCGGATCCCTAAGACACTTTGGAGTTGGAGTCAGCAGCAAGTGGAAAGGGGTTGGATCTGACGTTTGAAAGACAGATGAGAGTCAAGCTTGCGGGACTGGGGAGAGTGGGCAGCCATTCACTTTGATGGATAGGTCAGTTGGGGAGAATGAATGAGAAAGTGGAAAGATGATGAATTTGGTTTTATTCATGTTAATTTTTACAAGTCTAGCAGAGTAGAAAGATGAACTAGAGAACATACATTGTGGGCTTCTGGAGGTGATATCAGGTCCGAGAGGTAGATATGTGTTTCATCAGCATAGAGATGATACTGAAAGGCATGAGACTATGAGCTGTCCAGGCCAAAGGTGTAGATGAAGAACAGCAGTGGTCCTAGAACTGAACCTTAAGGGACACCGACACATACTGTAGGGGGCGAGATGAGGAGGTGGTGTGTGAGTGGGAGACGCTGAACATCCTGTCGGTTAGGTATGAAAAGATTCAAGATAGGGCCAAGTCTGTGATGCCGAGAGATGAGTCTGAAGTAATACGGAATGGTCTAAGGCAGCATAGTAGCTCAGTGGTTAGCACTGCAGCCTTGCAGCACTGGGGTCCTGGGTTCAAATCCCACCAAGGACAACATCTGCAAGGAGTTTGTATTTTCTCCCTGTGTTTGCATGGGTTTCCTCCGGGTTCTCAGGTTTCCTCCCACACTCCAAAAACATACTGATAGGGAATCTGGATTGTGAGCTCCGATGGGGACAATGCCCATAATGTCTGTAAATTTGTCTGAATAGTAAAGCGCTGCAGAATATGTTGCCACTATATAAATAAAAAGATTATTATTATTATTACTGTGTCAAAGGCAGATGACAGGTCTAGGAGGAGGAGGACAGAGTAGTATTGCTTGGATTTGGCAGTTAGTAGGGCATTGGTGACTTTAGTCAGGGAAGTTTCAGTGGAATGGTGTGGTCGGAAGACAAATTGTAAGCGGTCAAAGAGGGAGCAGGAGGAGAGGTGGGAGGAGAGTTCAAAATGGACGTGTTGTTCCAGTAGTTTGGAGGAATATCGGAGAAGTGAGATGGGGCAAAAGCTAGACATAGGATGGGTCAAGGGAGGGCTTTTTGAAGAAGGGTCTGATCGAGGTATGTTTGAATCATGAAGGGAAGACACCAGTTGATAGTGACAGGTTGAAGAGGAAGGTTAGGCTTGGAATGAAGACTGTGGTATGGTTTGGAATGAGGTGGGACGGTATTGGGTCAAGTTCACAGGTCTTGAGATGTGATTTGGAGGGTAAAGATGATCTTCTGCGATGGCGGAGAAGCTGGTTTTGGAGCAGGAGAGTTGTGTAGTTATGAGAAGGGGCTGTGGGGACTTTAAGGAAAAGATTTGCCCTATGTTGTCAATCTTCTGCTTGAAGAATGAGGCTAAGTCTTCAGCTGAGGGTAGAGAGAGGGGGAGCTGGTCGACAGTGGAGAGAACTGAACGTACTGAATAGCTGTTTAGGGTTGTGAGAAGTGATAGGCTATTATGTTAGGTTAACCCTTTCGGCGAGAATGCTCAGGCGAGTACCGAGAATCTTCAGCGCGCTCGGTGATATGTTTGAATCATTCCTGTGTGCATGATTTGCGACTGTTTGACAGCTTTAATACATGTGAAGAATGTTTGTTTCTTAAGCATTCCTTACACGTATTAAAGCTGTCAAACAGTCGCAAATTGCGCACACAGGAGTGATTCAAACATATCACCGAGCAAGCTGAAGATACTCGGTACTCACCTGAGCATACTCGCCTAAAGGGTTAACCGAACATACTCGCTCATCACTAGTAGTGAGACACGTATGATTTGAGAGATGAGAAGTAGGTTTGTTTTGTTTCAGTGAGAAATTGTGCAGCATTTTGAAAACCTGGTACTGGACTCCACTCCCTTTCTTTGGCAGCCAAACATCAGTATGCTTTGTTTTCACCTGTGTTACAACTCTCCAACCGGCCAACTGACTGTGGGGAAGCACAGATGGGCAAGTCTGCAGAGCTGTTCACTCATTCTATTCTGAGGTATCAGAGATCTGATCCAAGGCTTCACAGACTCAAGAGGGGGAAAGCATGTGTAGGGATGCCCAAAATATTTTTGGTTGATACGGGACCGGACAAAGTAAGATCCGAGCAGAATCCAAACCCCGGCAGCAGATGTTAACCCCTGGGGGTGGGCATGGATGAGTTGGAGAATGAAACATATACACACCAGAACATGGAGAACTAAACTAATAAGACAACAGGGATTGCTGAACTAAATTAATAAGACATCAGGGGTTGGAAAACTAACCTACTAAACAGCTAGGGTTGGAGAACTAAACCACTACACACCAGAAGATGGAGAACTAAACCACTAGACACCAAGGTGTCACTAGACAGCAAGTGTTGGAATCCCCAAGGCTTATTGGACAAACCTCTGTATATAACTCTTCCTCCAGTGCTTCTGCATCCTCCACCTCCTCTAGGGCCTCCACCTTTGCCCTCAACCTCTGCCTTAATGAGACACATGTTCCAACAGTGCAGAGAGAATCCCCCCCATCTCTGTACTGCGCAGCCAGGGCTCACCACAATCAGGCAGTGTTAAAATTAATATGCTTTGCAGATCGCAGTAATACAGCTAAAGAGTCATAGACAGCTCTCCAGGCTGAGTTTGAGCAATGGCTGTCTCCACTAAACATGGAGCAAGGGAAGGCCGTGTGCAGTAACGGTGCAAACCTGTTGGCGGTTCTACGCCGGGCCAACCTCAGACACGTGCCTTGCATGGCTCACATCCTCAGCCTGATGGTACAGCAATTTCGCAATCACTATCCAAGCCTGGATGCACTGCTGCAGAAACCACGGTCTCTGTGTGCTCAGTTAAAACTATAAAAACACAGCAGGATCTTTAGTATGAAAACCAGACTCGCCAATGTAACCTCTTAATCCTTGCAAGCTTCAACACAATGTTCCCAAGGTAGACAGCAGCGTTGTTCGGTCCCCTAGACAACAAGCAAATGCCTTCATGATGATAGAGGCCACCATCTCCTTAGCTTGCTGGTACTTTTCTGTGGGAATGAGCTGGTTTCCAACCAGGCAGGAATATCCAGTGAATGTCATGCCATGGTTTGGTATTCGCACCCAGTACCAGAAGCAAAGCCATACCTCAGGAATTTTATTCGGTAAACTGGCTGCCCAAACAATAGTTTCTCACAAAGGAGCTGAAGACACTGAGTGGTAGTAGGTTCAAGTTTCTCCAGCATGACCTGTTTGATATAAGAGGGAGAACATAATTGGGCTTTGCCAAGGTGCCATATTGCATCATAAGTCTTATGGACCCTGCACTTGCGGGCTTACATTCTACAGGATGGTGGGGTAGGAGACAGCAGGTTGTGGAGTTGCAGTAGCTCCGGTGGTGTTGAGGTGGCAGCAAGGCAATGGCAGGCTGTAGGCTGTCTTGCAGAGATGGGTTTTCCGGTTCCATCTGAAGGATTAGAATTTGGTGGCTAATTGGACGTGTTGAGGCACAGAATTCCAGCGGATGGGGGTATATTTGGTAGAAATCTTGGAGGCGATTGGGTGAGGAACAAATAAGTGTGGAAGAGAGAAGGAGGTCTTGGAAAGACCGGCGATTACAAATGGGAATATATTGAGAAATTAGTTCAGAGATGTATGGAGAACCTATGTTGTTCCTATCTTCAAAAAGGGGAAGAAGGTGGACCCAGGGAACTATAGGCCGGTGAGTCTGACTTCTATACCAGGAAAGATCTTTGAACAAATTATTAAACAACATGTATGTAAGTACCTAGATAAGAATGAAGTGACTAACCAGAGTCAGCATGGGTTTGTAACTAACAAGTCATGTCAGACTAACTTAATTTCCTTCTATGACAGAATCACTGACTGGGTGGATCAGGGAAATGCTGTAGATATAGCATTTGACAAAGTATCTCACACCATTCTTATTGAAAAAATTACCAAGTATGGAATGGACAAGGCAACTGTTAGGTGGATTCATAACTGGCTTAGTGATCGGACTCAAAGAGTGGTCGTAAATGGCTTCACATACAGTTGGATGAATGTCTCAAGTGGGGTACCACAGGGCTCTGACCTGGGACCTGTATTGTTCAACTTCTTTATCAATGATTTATATGAAAGAATTGAGGGTAAACTGATTAAATTTGCTGATGACACAAAGCTAGGAGGGATAGCTAATACTAGAGAAGAGAGAGAGAGAGGATTCAAAAAGACCTAAATAAACTGGAGCAGTGGGCTGTAACCAACATAATGGTTTTTAACAGGGAAAAATGCAAAGTACTACATCTGGGCAATAAAAATGAAAAAAGCATATACAAAATGGGAGGAATAGAGCTAAGCAACAGTACATGTGAAAAAGACTTAGGTATACTAGTAGATCATAGACTGAACATGAGTGAACAGTGTGATGCAGCAGCAAAAAAGGCAAATACAATTCTGGGATGTATTAACAGAAGCATACAGTCTAGATCACGTGAAGTCTTTATCGGACTTTACTCCTCTTTGGTCAGACCTCATCTGGAATACTGCGTCGAGTTTTAGGCACCACATTTTAAAAAAGACATCGACAAACTGGAGCAAGTTCAGAGAAGAGCGACCAGAATGGTGACAATGTCCTATGAGGAATGGTTACAGGATTTGGGAATGTTTAGCTTGCAAAAAAGAAGACTGAGAGGAGACTTAATAGCTGTCTACAAATATCTCAAGGGATTTCACATTGTAGAAGGATCATCTTTATTCTCATTTGCACAAGGAAAGACTAGAAGCAATGGGATGAAACTGAATGGGAGGAGACACAGATTAGATATTAGAAAAAACTTTTTGACAGTTAGGGTGATCAATGAGTGGAACAGGCTGCCATGAGAGGTGGTGAGTTTCCCTTCAATGGACGTCTTCAAACAGAGGCTGGACAGATATCTGTCTGAGATGATTTAGTGAATTCTGCTTTGAGCAGGGGGTTGGACCAGATGACCCAGGAGGTCCCCTCCAACTCTACCATTCTATGATTCTATGATTCTATGAGAAGTAAGGTTAAGGATGGCTTTGTAGGTCAGTGTTAGTAGTTTGAACTGGATACGCTGAGCATTTGGGAGCCAGTGAAGGGATCTTATAGATTGCAATCTTATTGATTGCTGAAGCCAGTCCACAATAAAAAAGCAGCCATAGAGTGTCCGGGAACCTTCACACAGACTTTTCTTAGCCAAGGCTGCTTCTTGGCAGGGTTGGACATTCCCACCAAAGAACCGGAGATTCTTTTGATGGGCTCTGGCTTCTCTTTCAGGAGAGTTCATAACACAAACCTTGCATGTCGTGATGATGATAGAGGCCACCATCACCTTAGCTTGCTGGTACTTTTCTGTGGGAATGAGTTTGTCTGAAACCAGCCTGGAATATTTCCAGTGAATTATGGCACGCCATTGGTATATGCCGTACACCCAGTACCAGAAGCGAAGCCACCACAATTTCCTTCTCAGGAATTTTATTTGGTAGAATGAGTGGTTGCCCAAACATTCGTTTCTCACAAAGGAGCTGAAGATGCTGAGTGGCAGTAGGTGCAAGTTTCTCCAACATGTTAGACCGGAGATTACGTAAGGGAATATATTGGAAAAATAGTTCAGAGATATACGGAGGAGAGAGGTTATGGGTGGCTTTGTAGGTCAGTGTTAGTAGTTTGAGCTGGATATGCTGGGCAATTGGGAGCCAGTGACGGGCTCTTATAGATTGCAATCTTATAGATTGCTGGAGCCAGTCCACAGTAAAATTCAGCCATAGAGTGTCCGGGAAACTTCACACAGGCTTTTCTTAGCCAGGGCCGCTTCTCAGCAGGGTTGGACGGGCCCACCAGAGAACCGGAGACTCCTCCGAGGGGTCCTAGCTTCTCCTTCAGGAGAGTTCAAAGTGCATACCTTACAGCTGCTATGGGGCTCTTGAGTGGGGGAGAAAGGTGGTCCCTCAGAATAAAATTCTCTAGTGGGCCCAACGTTCTTCCGTCTTACACTGCTTCTCGGTGACAGTTGAAAGGACTGGCATAAAGGGAAACCATATCTACTCCAGCTATCATTTCTCCCAGGAAAGTCTTCTAATACAACTAACACATTAGGAGGGCCCCATTAGATAACTGTGATCTACCTGCGACATGTCCTAAACAAACTGTTCAAATTCAAAAGAGAAGAAGACATGCACCTAAGCAGTGATCACCTAAACAAATGATCAAGAACATATAAGAAGATGAATACAAAATACATCAATTTATTTCAATATCTCTAGACACAGGTACAAAATAATGGACATACCAAAAAAATAGATTAAAACACCATTAAAAATCAAGTGGAGAAATCCACTTCTTGAGGACCCCACTACTTTAGAAACCTTTCATTATTGTAATGACAGTAAATGCATAGGTATACAAATAAATAAACAAACCCACACAGGCTATATGGAATGTCTATTGTGGTCAATATTGCACAAACTCAAGATGTTCTATATCAATAGATACACAAATGCATATAATACAGCAGCAAGTGCCTATGTAAATCTATGTTCTGCAGAAAAGATGTATATATATACACAGCTCAAAAAAATAAAGGAAACACTCAAATAACACATCCTAGATCTGAATGAATGAAATATTCTCATTGAATACTTTGTTTTGTACAAAGTTGAATGTGCTGACAACAAAATCACACAAAAATCATCAATGGAAATCAAATTTATTAACCAATGGAGGCCTGGATTTGTAGTCACCCCCAAAATTAAAGTGGAAAAACACACTACAGGCGGATACAACTTTGATGTATTGTTCTTAAAACAAGTCAAAATGAGGCTCAGTATTGCATGTGGCCTCCACATGCCTGTATGACCTCCCTACAATGCCTGGGCATGCTCCTGATGAGGTTGCGGATGGTCTCCTGTAGGATCTCCTCCCAGACCTGGACTAAAGCATCCGCCAACTCCTGGACAGTCTGTGGTGCAATGTGACGTTGGTGGATGGCGTGAGACATGATGTCCCAGATGTGCTCAATCGGATTCAGGTCTGGGGAACGGGCGAGCCAGTACATAGCTTCAATGCCTTCATCTTGTAGGAACTGCTGACAAACTCCAGCCACATGAGGTCTGGCATTGTCCTGCATTAGGAGGAACCTAGGGCCAACCGCACCAGCATATGGTCTCACAAGGGGTCTGAGGATCTCATCTCGGTACTTAATGGCAGTCAGGCTAGCTCTGGCGAGCACATGGAGGGCTGTGCGGCCCTCCAAAGAAATGCCACCCCACACCATTATTGACCCACTGCCAAACTGGTCATGCTGAAGGATGTTGCAGGCAGTAGATCGCTCTCCACGGTGTCTCTAGACTCTGTCACGTCTGTCACATGTGCTCAGTGTGAACCTGCTTTCATCTGTGAAGAGCACAGGATGCCAGTGGCGACTTTGCCAATCCTGGTGATCTGTGGCAAATGCCAAGCGTCCTGCACGGTGTTGGTCTGTGAGCACAACCCCCATCTGTGGACGTCGGGCCCTAATACCACCCTCATGGAGTCGGTTTCTAACCATTTGTGCAGACACATGCACATTTGTGGCCTGCTGGAGGTCATTTTGTAGGGCTCTGGCAGTGCTCCTCCTGTTCCTCCTTGCACAAAGGTGGAGGTAGCGGTCCTACTGCTGCTGGGTTGTTGCCCTCCTATGGCCCCTTCACGTCTCCTGGTGTACTGGAATCTCTCCTGGTAGCGCCTCCAGCCTGTGGACACTACACTGACACAGCAAACCTGCTTGCCACAGCTCGCATTGATGTGCCATCCTGGATGAGCTGCACTACCTGAGCAACTGCTGTGGGTTATAGAGTCCGTCTCATGCTACCATGAGTGTGAAAGCACAACCAACATTCAAAAGTGACCAAAACATCAGACAGAAAGCATTGGTATTGAGATGTGGTCTGTGGTCCCCACCTGCAGAACCACTCCTTTATTGAGGGTGTCTTGATAATTGCCAATAATTTCCATCTATTGTCTATTGCATTTGCACAACAGCATGTGAAATTGATTGTCAATCAGTGTTGCTTCCTAAGTGGACAGTTTGATTTCACAGAAGTTTGATTTACTTGGAGTTATATTCTGTTGTTTAAGTGTTCCCTTTATTTTTTTGAGCAGTGTATATATACAATACAGACCAAAACTTTGGACACACCTTCTCATTTAAAGATTTTTCTGCATTTTCATGAATTTGACAATTGTACATTCACACTGAAGGCATCAAAACTATGAATTAACACATGTGGAATTATATACTTAACAAAAAAGTGTGAAACAACTGAAAATATATCTTATATTTTAGGTTCTTCAAAGAAGCCACCTTTTGCTTTGATGACTGCTTTGCACACCCTTGGCAATCTCTTGATGAGCTTCAAGAGGTAGTCACTGGAAATGGTCTTCCAACATTCTTGAAGGAGTTCCCTGAGATGCTTAGCACTTGTTGGCCCTTTTGCCTTCACTCTGCGGTCCAACTCACCCCAAACATCTCAATTGGGTTCAGGTCTGGTAACTGTGGAGGCCAGGTCATCTGGCGTAGCACTCCAACACTCCCCTTCTTGATCAAATAGCCCTTACACAGCCTGGAGGTGTGTTTGGGGTCATTGTCCTGTTGAAAAATAAATGATGGTCCAACTAAGCGCAAAACGGATGGAATAGCATGCATAGCAAGATGCTGTGGTAGCCATGCTGGTTCAGTATGCCTTCAATTTTGAATAAATCCCCAACAGTGTCACCAGCAAAGCACCCCCACACCATCACTCCTCCTCCTCCATGCTTCACTGTGGGAACCAGGCATGTAGAGTCCATCCGTTCACCTTTTCTGCATCACACAAAGACACGGTGGTTGTAACCAAAGATCTCAAATTTGGACTCATCAGACCAAAGCACAGATTTCCACTGGTCCATTCCTTGTGTTCTTTAGCCCAAACAAGTCTCTTCTGCTTGTTGCCTGTCCTTAGCAGTGGTTTCCTAGCAGCTATTTTACCATGAAGGCCTGCTGCACAGTCTCCTCTTAAAAGTTGTTGTAGAGATGAGTCTGCTGCTAGAACTCTGTGTGGCATTGACCAGGTCTCTAATCTGAGCTGCTGTTAACCTGCGATTTCTGAGGCTGGTGACTCGGATAAACTTATCCTCAGTAGCAGAGGTGACTCTTGGTCTTCCTTTCCTGGGTCGGTCCTCATGTGAGCCAGTTTCTTTATGCGCTTGATGGTTTTTGCAACTGCACTTGAGGACACATTCAAAGTTTGCCCAATTTTTCTGACTGACTGACCTTCATTTCTTAAAGTAATGATGGTCACTCGTTTTTCTTTACTTAGCTGCTTTTTTCTTGCCATAATACAAATTCTAACAGTGTATTCAGTAGCACTATCAGCTGTGTATCCATCTGACTTCTGCACAACACAACTGATGGTCCCAACCCCATTTATAAGGCAAGAAATCCCACTTAATAAACCTGACAGGGCACACCTGTGAAGTGAAAACCATTTCTGGTGACTACCTCTTGAAGCTCATCAAGAGAATGCCAAGAGTGTGCAAAGCAGTCATCAAAGCAAAAGGTGGCTTTTCAAAGTCATGAAAATACAGAAAAATCTTTAAATGAGAAGGTGTGTCCAAACTGTGTATATGTAAATATATATATATAAAAAATATATATACAGTACAGACCAAAAGTTTGGACACACCTTCTCATTTATAGATTTTTCTGTATTTTCATGACTTTTAAAATTGTCCATTCACACTTAAGGCATCAAAACTATGAATTAACACATGTGGAATTATATACTTAACAAAAAAGTGTGAAACAACTGAAAATATGTCTTATATTCTAGGTTCTTCAAAGTAGCCACCTTTTGCTTTACTGACTGCTTTGTACACTCTTGGCATTCTCTTGATGAGCTTCAAGAGGTAGTCACCAGAAATGGTCTTCCATAAGCAATGGAAGCTCGTTTAACATCAGCTCACACTTCTCGGTGGTGCTTCGACACACAAAGATGTTTCTCTGCGCCTTGAATTTCAGGATTACAGAGTTGGTAATGGCCTGATCTGCAATGCATTTTGAGGAATAACCTGCATAAGCAAAGACATGGTTTAAACTAGCGATGAGCTAGCATGTTCGCTACTGCTCGTTGCTCGCCCATGCATCTCACGTCTCGAGATGCTCGGCAGAAGCTCGGGTCTCCTCCCTGCATGTTTGGCGTTCTTTAGAGCACCAATGAGCATGCAGGGATTTCCTGCCACTCACTGTAATGCTGTAGCCATGCTGGTTGTGGCATTAAGTGATTGGCTGGCCGCACAGCATCCTCAGGTCTAGATCAGACCTGGCGCCACCATGCTCTTCACAGTCACTCCGGAATCAGACAGTGTAGGGAGAAGTGCTGCTGAGATAGGGAGAGATTTGTTTGTTTCTAATTAGTGTAGGTGTACAAAACTATATTACAGACGCATATCCATCTCAACAAACAGTCCTTCTGAGGACTAATCCATCTGCAGAGATATCAGGCAGGCAGTGTATATAGGCAGGCAGTGTATATAGCAGACTGCAGTGCACATAGGACAAGAGGCTCCATTCCAGTTCTGTCTGCTGCTGCTGTTAGATATTTCTACAAATAGGCCCAGGTCTCGGGGTCCAGGAATAATATTTTTTGGATCTTAATCCTCATTATTTGCTTAAGAAGCAGTCCAGAGAACACTGTTTTTATGCGCCATTTGCTTCTTGGCACTGCAGAATACAGCCATGTCCTTTCTATATTACAGCTCTAAAAATCCAACTATTTAAAACTGTTGTTTGTTCGTCACACGGATCACATATAATTGCACTGAAAATACTGCCATTTCTGGCCTCCATTAAAAAAATTTTCAATGTGTCAGTGAAGCAATTGACACCAGATTGCTGTTCAAAATAGTTACCTACAGGCCAGGTATTTAAAACTGTTTTCTCCGTCACACGGATCACATATAAGTTCGCTCCAAATTCAGTCATTTGTTGTGAGCGTGGAAAATATTGTCCTCCATTTAAAATGGGCAAGGCACGTGGCAAGGGACGGGTAACTGGACGTGATGGTGATGATAGTGCATGCCGAGGCCGTGGCCGTGAGCAAGCTGAAATTGTGCCACAACAAACGCCCACATCTTCTCGCTCGACCTTCCTGTCCCAATTAATAGGGTACAGCAAAACACCACTATTGAACACAGAGCAGTGTCAAAAGGTTATTTGTTGGATAGCAGATAATGCTTCCAGTCACTTAGCCACCACCACCACTACCTTGTCTTCCACACGGTCAAGTCTCTGTAGCTATGAGTCTGGATTGCATATTCCTCACTCTGAACCTCCTTCCTCCCACCATGCCGAGCGCCCAGAGACAAGTGGACACTCCGAAGAGCTGTTCACTTTTCCATTTATAGATTTGGGCCACTCGCCCAGTCCACTTGAAGCGGGGCAAGAGGAGATTGCATGTAGTAATGCCCAAATATTTTAGCAGCCACGGTCACACGAAGGCGACGGTAGGAGATGGACAAGAGATGGACAATGATGAGACACAATTGCCAGAAAGTCAGGATGAGGATTAGAGTGCGGAAGTGGAAGACGAGGTGGTGGATGATATAGTAACTGACCCAACCTGGCAGGAGGACATACAGAGCGAGGTCAGCAGCACACAGGGGGAGGGAGGCAGAGCACCCCAACAGGCAGGAAGAAGCAGTGTGGTGGCCGCAGAAAGAAGGCAGGCAACCTTTCCCCGTAACACCAGCAGGAAGGAAGTTGCCAGTACAACTGTTAGGTCTTCCCGAGTCGAACCGCCGGGTCCAGGAACAGAGTCTGCGGGTGGCACCATTGCTTCTTCCACTGTTTTGCTTGCAAGCCAATCCACTGTCCATGGTGCATGCGAAGATGACTCCTGCCGTAGCAGCATCAGGAAGCATGTCCAGATCCTTGTCCCAGCGCAGTGTTCAGTTGTCCATACCATAGTCCTTGGAACGCAATTGCAAATACGCAGCCAAAGCCCCACAGACCACAATACTAAATTCACACATTTCACGACTGCTTGCGCTCAAAATTTTGCCTTTTAGGCTCGTGGAGACGGAAGCATTCCATAATCTGATGGCGGCGGCCAACCCTCGGTACTCGGTCCCCAGCCGACACAATTTCTCCCAGTGTGCCGTCCCCGCATTACACAAGCACGTGTCCCAAAACATTAGCCGTGCCCTCAACAGCGCAGTTACCGCGAAAGTCCACCTAACCACAGACACATGTATAAGTGCTTGTGGGCTGGGATGGTACATCTCGCTGACGGCACACGGTTAACATTGTGGAAGCAGGGACCTGGCCGGACCTTGGGACAGAACACGTCCTCCCGACGCCAAGGATTGCGGGCCCTAGGTCAATCAGGGTTGCCCCCACAGTCTACAGCTCCTGCACCTCATCCTCCTCAGCCTCCTCCTCCTCTTCAGCCTCTATCTCCGAAATGACCACATCAGTCACAAGCTGGAAGCACTGCAGCACTGCCTCGGCCAAGTGACAACAGGCTGTGCTGAAGCTAATATGCTTAGGTGACAAACTGCACAATGTTGAAGAGTTGTAGACAGCTCTGAAAGAGCAGGCAGATCTGTGGCTCACACCACTAAACCTACAGCCTGGCATGGTCATGTGTGAGAATGGCCAGAACCTGGTGACGGCTCTGAGGTGAGGCGAGCTCACACATGTACCATGCCTGGCCCATGTGCTTAACCTCGTGGTTCAGCGGTTTCTCAAATCCTACTTGGAACTGTCGGATCTGCTTGTTTAATTATGCCTCCTGTGTGCCCATTTTAGAAAGTCACCTACATCTTCCGCAGCCCTTGCTCTGTTTCAGCAGCGTTTGGAGCTTCCGGCTCACAGACTAGTATGTGATGTCCCACCACTTTGGAACTCTACACTGCAGATGTTGGGAAGGATTTGTGAGCAGAAGAGGGCAGTTGTTGACTACCATAATCAACAAGTCAATCGGTATAAAGTTCAGACTCCACACATAAGACATCTGGAGTGGACATGGATGCCAGACATATGTACCATCCTCCCAAACTTTGAGGACTCCACCAAGATGGTGAGCGGCATAATTAGCATCACCATCCCATTTCTCTGTCTTCTGCAACACTCTCTGCTCACCATCAAAGAGGATGCATTGCAGGCAGAGCATGATGAGATGGAGCAAGGAACCATACAGGGTGATTACACACAGCCAAGCCTCATCTCATCCCAACGTGGATTGGGTGACAATGAGGAATAGGAGGAGAAGGAGGAGGAAGAACAGGAGCTAGTTTCATAGACGGTACTACCTGCACAACTGTCATACAGTCTGTTCAGCGTGGATGGCCAGAGGACAGAGAGGAGGAGGAGGAGGAAGAGAGCATGGTCAGTCATCCTCTTGGTGAGGACACGGAAGTCTTGCCTGTTAGCAGTCTGGCATGCATGGCTGAGTTTATGTTACGCTGCCTTTCCCATGACCCTCGCATTCTGAAATCTTGGGTGACAGTCATTACTGGTTTGTGACACTTCTAGACCCACGCTACAAGGAGATCTTTCTATCTCTTATTCCTGAGGCGGACAGGTCTACAAAAATGGGGCAGTACCAGAAGGCCTTTGTTGCGGAACTAATAATAAAATTCCCATATGAAAACGGTGGCGTCAGAGGTCACAGTTCGTTGGACAACCAAGGAGTACAGGCGAGAGAGACACAAATGCAATCCAGCAGAGGTAGGGGAACACTGTCAAAGTTCTGGGACAGTTTTCTCAGACCTTCCCGTCGCACAGGCCCTGAGGTTCAGGGTACTCTCACAATGAGTGCAAAGTTTGGGAAGATGCTGAGAGAGTACCTTGCCGACTGTACCAATGTCCTCCGTGTTTCCTCTGTGCCTTATAATTATTGGGTATCCATGCTGGATACGTGCAATGAACTGGCTCTCTATGCCTTGGAGGTCCTGGGCTGCCCTGCTGCTAGCGTTTTATCAGAGCAGGTTTTTAGTGCCACTGCTGGAATTTTAACTGATAAGTGCATCCGCCTGTCAACTGAAAATGCTGACAGGCTGACTCTTATAAAAATGATTAAGGTCTGGATTGGGCCAGACTTCTCAACACCACCGAATGATAACAGCGTAATATAAACTCAAATCCAGTGTCTTTTTTTGGGAGGTGTATTCCCATGCACCCCTTCATACCCACACATGGGTATGCTCTTGCTGATTTTGGATATTTGCTCTTTTCCTCCTCCTTCTCCTCATACTCCACCACCATATCACCAGGGTGACCGTGGACCATGACGCAACACTCACATAATTTTTTTAAAGGGTGTTTATGATGCCCGTAAAAAAAATAAATTATACAGTATGTTTATGTATACGTCACGCACCACATTGCCAGATAAGGTTGTAAAATGTTAAAAATGACATTTCCCGGTGAATGCATTTGTCTTAAAAAATAACGTAAAAAAAAACAAGAGGATCTTTCTTTAGTAAAAAAAACACAGTCGCCAATTTAACCTCAATGTAATCACATTGTTCAGCTCCTGCACCTCATCCTCCATCTCCAAAATGACCACATCAGTCACAAGCTGAAAGCACTGCAGCCCTGCTTTGGCCAAGTGGCAACATGCTGTGCTGAAGATAACATACTTAATGCTTAGGTGACAAACCTCCCAGCGCTCCAGAGTTGTTTAAAGCTGTAACACAGCAGCCTGATCTGTGGCTCTTACCGCTGAACATACAGCCAGGCATAGTCGTGTGTGACAATGGATGGAATCTGGTGACGGAGAAATGACAGCCGGAGTAGATATGGTTTCCCTCTATGCCAGTCCTTTCACCAAGCTAAAGAATATGGCTGTGGTGAAATACAACTCCCACTAAGAAGCTATTTTAGATTGAAAATCATTGGGCCCACCAGAGGATTTGATTCTGAGGGCACACCTTTCTCCCCCACTCAAGAGCCCCATAGCAGCTGCACAGTTGGTGCTATCATGAAGGCTCCTGAGGTAGAAGCCAGGGCACACCAGAGGATTCTCTGGTGGGACCGTCCAACCCTGACGTGAAGCAGTTCTGGCTAAGAAAAGTGTGTGGGAAGGTTTCCAGACACTCTATGGCTGCTTTTTTAATGAGGTGGAAACACACGCAAACACGGGGAGAACATACAAAGTTCTTGCAGATGTTGTCCTTGCTGGGATTTGAACCCAGGATTCCAGCGCTGCAAGGCTTCAGTGCTAACCATTGATCCAATGTGCTTCCGTTCACCCTCTAATATCTAACAGGCTGGAGAAACTTGCACCTACTGCCACTCTATCTTCAGCTCCTTTGTGAGAAACTAATTTATTTGGGCAGCCACTCAGTTTACCAAATAAAATTCCTGAGAAGGAAATTGGGGATGGCTTCGCTACTGGTCCTGGGGGCAGTGCTAATACCATGGCATCGTATTTAAGTTTACTGGAAATATTCCAGGCTGATAGGAGGCAAGAAAATTCCCACAATAAAGTAGCAGCAGTAATGTTCAGGGACCCGCACTTGTAGAAGGCGGAGATAACACCGGGAGAAATAGTGACGGCTGGGGACTGAGTATGGACATGAGGCATGGGGTTGTGAAAAGCTTCCGCCTCCACAAGCCTTAAAGGCCACATTTCATGTGCAAGCAGTTGCAGTGGGTGGCTGCATACTTGCACTTGCATTCCAAGTTACAGAAAACTAAGCAGATGGTTGCCTCTATTATCATCATGGCCTCACCTCGGCACTATGAACTCTCCTGAAGGAGAAGCCAGTGCCCACCGGAGGAGTCTTCGTTTTTCTGGTGGGTCCGTCCATCCCTGCCGAGATGCAGCCCTGGCTAAGAAAAATGTGGGGAAAGTTTTCCAGACACTCTATGGATGCTTTTTCAATGTGAATCGGACATGCTTATGCATGCTATTTCTCAAACCGCATTGCAGATCAGGCCATTGCCCAACTCTGTAGTCATGAATTTAAATGCGCAAAGATAGATGTTTGTGTGTCAAAGCACCGACAAGTGCGAGTTGATGTTGAACGGGCTGCCATTGCTACTGCAACACGCTGCATTAGAGGACTTCCTGGGAGAAATGACACCCAGAGCAAATACGGTTTCCCTCTATGCCAGTCCTTTCACCGAGCTAAAGAATATGGCAGTGATGAAACACAACTCTCAGCACAAAAAACTGTTGACTGGCTCCGTACCATCCCTGGCCACATTCACCTGTCCATGTGTTTGAGGTTAGGCGGTCCTTCCCAGTAAGTACACTGGGGAGGGCACGGTTAATGTTGTGGGGTGTGTGCTTGTGGAAGGCGGAGACGATACCGGGATAAATAGTGGTGGCTGGGGACAGAGTATGGACACCCGGCCAATGCCGGCATGAGTTTATGGAAAGCTTCTGCCTCCATGAGCCTAAAAGGCCACATTGCAAGTGAAAGTAGCTTTAGAGGACTTCCTGGGAGAAATGTCTGCTGAGTAGATATGGTTTCCCAAGTCCTTTCACCAAGCTAAAGAATATGGCTGTGTTGAAATACAACTCAGCAAAAAAAAGCTGTGGACTAGCTCCGTACTGTCCCTGGCTACATTCACCTGTCCACGTGTTTGTGGTTAGGCGGTCCTTCCCAGTAAGTGCACTGGGTAGGGCACGGGTAATGTTGTGGGACCCGTTCTTGTGGAAGGCGGAGACGACACCGGGAGAAATAGTAGCGGCTGGGGACAGTGTATGGATACCCGGTCGCCACCATAAGATTGTGGACAGCTTCCGCCTCCACAAGCCTAAAAGGCCACATTTCAAGTGCAAGCAGCTGTCAAAAATTTGGCAGTATAGTATTGCAGCCTGTGGATGGGTGGGTGGCTGGCTGCATACTATTGCTTGAATTCCAAGGAATGGAGTAGGAACAACAGAACGCTGCACTTGGACAAGGACGTGGATGGTGATTGTTGCAAGTCTGCAATGGCAGGTGCATGGCGGGAGGCATCTTCGCATGCGCCAAGGATCACTTATGATGGGCACACTTTTAGGCAGTGACCTGGGAGTCAGAGATGCTTCCAGAGGTCTTCCCCATGCTGTTCCCATGTCTTTTCATCACTGTATGCATGTGTCTGATGATGTGTCACACACCACATGGCCAGATAAGGTTGTAAAATGTTAAAATGACATTTCCCAGTGAATTCATTTGTCTTAGTTGAAAGCAATGCAAAAGTGCAAAAACGCATCAAAAACACTAAGTGTGAACATAGCCCAAGGTGTGGGGGAGTATTTTTGTTTTTGGTTATTTATTTTGCCTTATGAACAAGTCATTACCATGAAAAGGATGTTCTTTAACATATTTCCCAGGAAAATCCATTTTGGTTTAGTTTTTGTATGTTTTATTGATAGTCCATAAAAGTGGAGTAATACTCTGACAACATTGTTGACAGCAGTGACCTGGGAGTCAGAGATGCTTCCAGGGGTCTTCCCCATGCTGTTCTCATGTCATTTGAGCACTGTTCCTATCGATTTGGGCAATTTTTAGGCCCTCTGCAGACCGCCGGGGGGAGCTGCCTGAAAAATGCTCAAGTTTCTCATAGACTTACATTGGGCTTGTTTCTCGGGTAGAGCCCACGAGTGTTCCAATTTGTTCGACCTGAGCAACGAATACCCGAGCATTTTAGGGCTCGCGCATCACTACTTTAGACCACCCAAGGTCATCATTAACAAAACTCATACAGCTTTCCCACAGACTGAAACAGGGGTATCAAGACTTCCCTGTCCTCACCAAGAGGACAACTGCCCATGTTCTCCTCCTCCTCATCATCATCACCCAATCTTCTTTGAGATGAGATGAGGCTGGGCTGTGAAGTTTAGTTCCTTGCTCCTCCTGCAATGCCTCGCCTTTAATTGTGCGCACCGACGTTTCAGTAGACAAAGAAGCAGGATGGTGATGCTAATTATGGCGTCATCACTGCTCACCATCTTGGTGGAGTCCTCAAAGTTTTGGAGGATGGCACAGAAGTCAGACATCCATGCCCACTTAATGGCTCTTACGTGTGGAGGCTGATCTGAATTCCAATGGGTGTGTTGAAGCTGATGCTCAACAACTGCCCTCTGCTGCTCACAAGTCCTTCCCAACATCTGCAACATTGATTTCCAACGTGTGGTGACATCGTTAACAAGTCAGTGAGCTGGAAGCTGCAAACGCTGCTGAAGCACTGCCAGGATGGTGGAAGTTGTAGCTAACTTTCATAAATGGGCACACACGCAATGTCCTTTCACAAGCAGATCTAAGTAGGTTTTGAGAAACCACTGAACCACTTAATTAAGCACATTTAGTGCTCTCTCATTACTAATGTGTGCCCCTGTATGGAAAAACAATAATCAGCACCAAAGAATTAAAAGATGAAATTTAGCCTGCTTTATATGCCACGGTACTAAGAAAACCAATTTCAATTATATCATGTGCACCCCTGTGACAATCATATCTGCACCAAAGAATTAATTTCACTAGAGTAGAACTAGCATAATGTCGACCAACAACTCTTCCACTATAGCCAACCCAGCAGATGGAAACCCAACAAGGACTGTTCACATTTAAAAATATAAGGGCCTAAGACCACCATTTCCATGTCCTACAGATTGGAGATGGTGGAGTTCAACCTCTTAGCTTGTCAAGTGTAGGAGGAAGGAATCTTTTACGTGACCATAACTGCAGGACCGAGGGCTGGCTGCAGTGCTGACAGAGGACGGAGGACTGTGAATGAGATGTTACGGTGGATTGAGAAACGTGGTGTCCTCGGTGAAACAAACACAGCATGTATGTCCGCTTCTGTTACCGCTGATGGGCTTTCACTCAGCCTGACTGGAGCGGGTATACATCCATGGGTTCTGTGGTTGGAGACCTGAGTGACAATACTGGCATGGTAAAAGAGAAGGAGGAAGAAGCAGCAGATGTGATTGATGAGGCAGTTGATGGTTGTTTATTGAAAACCAATTTTGAGTTTATCATGTTTGTGTACCCCTGTGTGTAGAACAATATCTTCACCAAAAAAATAATTTCACTAGAATATAACTATTATAATGGAGACCAAAACCTCTTCCACTACAGAAAACGCATCAGATGGAGACCCAATCAGGAGTGTTCACATTTAAAAAAATTAGGGCCTGACACCACCGAACTGGTATCTAATATAGCCGAACACTTTTTTAAAAGTTCGGTACCCAAACCCGAACAAGGACCCCATTCATTTGAATAGTGGACATGAATTCACCTGTTTTCCTGCACTGTCATTTGCGTGACAATGCAGGAAACACAGTCTCTGATTGATGGAAATTGCATTACCGTGATCAGAGCGCTGTGGAATCATGCTGACATGTGTCATCATGATGCCACAGCTGCGCCAGTGACCCGCGGTAAAAAGCTTACCGCGGGTCATAGGCGCCGGCTGATGGTACTGTAGCATCGCCGTCTCTGCCTCCTGCCGGTCAAAGTCGCCGTTCCCCTCACCACCACGGTCCCGGTCGGGCATCTTCCTGCTTCCCTCCCGACCATGCTGTGGTGCGCATGGCGCGCAGCTTCCAGGGCACTGTGCTTAGGGCACGCGTGCGCACGCTGCCTCCCACTTAAAGGGTCCATGCGCGACGTCCTAAAGAGTCCCAGGCCAATGGCTGGAGGACTTTTCCTTTATAAGACACCTCCTCCAAAATGGAGGTGCCTGTGCAAGCTTGTTGTTCTGTGTGCTAACACTTTCCTCAGCCCTAAGGTCCCGCTGCCTGTCAGTTCTGCCCGCCAGTCTGCCAGTAACCTGCCATGCCCGCCAGCCTGCCTACCAGGAGCACTTGACAGTAACCTGCCGTGCCCACCAGCGTGCCTACCTGGAGAACCTGCCAGTTACCTGCCGTGCCCGCCAGCCTGCCTACCTGGAGCACCTGCCAGTAACCTGCCGTGTCCGGCAGCTTGCCTACCCGGAGCACCTGTCTGGCTATCTGCTGCATCTGCCTGCTTGCCTACCCGGAGCACCTGTCTGGCTATCTGCTGTACCTGCCTGCTTATCTACCCGGACCACCCATCAGCCATCCTGCCGTGCTCATCCGCTGTACCAGTCAGTTCCTGTCATCTGACCCGTGGGAGTCACCTGCTCTCACACAAGGTTGGTCCCAGAGTGGCACCTGGTTCACCTGCCCGGTCCCACCCTGGTTCACGGAGTCGACTATGCTGACGTGTGACCTGGGTCGGTCCGAGTAGGCACTTAGTTACGCCCCTCTGGTACCTTCTTGCACCGAAGCACAGTGGTTCCACCACCCAGACCCGTTACAGTTTGCACAGGCCATGGAATCCAGTGGCTCCCAGGCTCCTTCGCTCTCTGACCTGAACCAGGAGGTCTCACGTCAGAGATTCCAACAGGAAACTATCCTGCTCTGACTGCGGACTGTCAACTCCCGCCTTGACATGCTGTCCACCCTGTCTGTGTCCGTCTCTAGCCGAGCAGCACCTGCTCTGGTGGCACCTCAACCCAGTGGCACTGTGGGACCCGGCTTTGGACTCCGGCTCTCTGCGCCTCCACGTTTTGCTGGTGACCCCGTCCTATGTCAGGGCTTCCTAAATCAGTGCACGCTGCACTTTGAACTCCTGGCACATCAGTTCACCTCCAATCGGGCCAAGGTGGCGTTCATCATGTCTCACCTCTCCGGAGAGGTATTGGCATGGCTTAACCCTCTGTGGGAAAGAGTTGATCCCCTGGTGTCCTATCTTCTGGCTTTCCTCGCTGCCTTCTGGAAGCTCTTCTCTGAGCCCGGACGAAAATCTTCTACTGCCTCCTCACTTCTCCGTCTTCACCAAGGGAGTCTCACTGTGGGCCAGTATGCTGTACATTTCCAAACCCCCGCATCTGAACTTGCCTGGGACTATGAGGCCCTGGTGTCCACCTTTAGTGAGGGTCTTTCCGGATGGATCAAGGATGAGCTAGTCAGTCGTGACATCCCTTCCACCCTGGATGACTTGGTGTCATTAGCTATCTGGATTGACATCCGTTTTCTGGAGCGTGCTAAGGAGACGGCCTGGGAGAGAAGATTTCCGTTTCTCTCTCCAACATCCCAAAGGCCAGCCTCACAACCAGCAATCCTCCAGGCATGTTCGTCAGAACCTATGCAAATTGACCAAACCAAGATGGTCAAGTCTCGTCTGGGGACACGCCGAGCCGACGGTAGTTGCTTCTACTGTGGCAGTATAGAGCATCTGATCCGTTCCTGCCCGGTGAGGCCGGGAAACTCCAGTGTCTAAGACTGCTCGGAGAGGTCATCCTAGGCAAGAGTAAATCCTCTCCGTCTTTGACTCTGTCTGTTTCCATTTCCAGTCAAGAGTTCCACTTCTTCGAGAGCCCATCTGGATTTCAGAGCTGCTGGGAATCTCATTCAACAGGCCGTTGTGGAGCGTCATCAGATTCCTACCGTACTTCTGGCTGAACCGTTGGCGGTTGCCTCTGTGGATGGGAAGCTTCTCCCGTAAACCATTTTGCTTGTCACTGAGCCTGTAACCCTTCAGGTGGGAATGCTGCACTTGGAGATAATCTCCTTTCATGTGCTGTCCGGTCTTTCTCACTCCCTCTTGCTTGGTCTACCCAGGTTACAAAGACATGAGCCCATCCTGAATTGGAGATCTGATGCAATGCTCCATTGGGGTCAGGAATGCCATGAGTCCTGTCTGGTTCCGGTTCGTCCTGCTCGAACCCCGTCTACTCCGGCTAATCTACCTGATCTGCCGGCATCCTACTGGTCCTATACGGATGTCTTTGACAAAAAGGAGGCTGAGACACTACCACCTTATAGTCCGTACGATTGCCCCATCGACCTGGTACCTGGTGCTTCTCTTCCCCAAGGGCGAATCTACCCTTTGTCGCTGGCCGAGACCCGTGCCATGTCTTAGAACATAGAGGAGAATCTTGCTAGGGGATTTATCCAGAAATCCACCTTTCCGGCTGGAGCAGGA
This sequence comes from Phyllobates terribilis, assembly GCF_046119375.1. Taxonomy (NCBI): domain Eukaryota; kingdom Metazoa; phylum Chordata; class Amphibia; order Anura; family Dendrobatidae; genus Phyllobates; species Phyllobates terribilis. The sequence continues at coordinate 325,741,491 of NW_027362763.1, read as the reverse complement.
TTCTTCTTCGTCAAGGAGAAAGACGGCTCTCTACGTCCCTGTATCGATTATAGGGGACTTAACCAGATCACCATCAAAAATAAGTACCCCCTGCCTCTCATCTTGGAGCTGTTTTACCACCTTAAATGTGCAAAGATCTTCAGCAAGCTCGATCTTTGTGGGCCACAGAGACGAGTGGAAGACAGCATTCAACACCCAGGACGGTCACTGCGAATTCCACGTGATGCACTTTGGTCTCTGTAATGCTCCAGCCGTCTTCCAGGAGCTGGTCAACGACATCTTCTGAGATCTCCTGGATTCTTGTGTGGTGGTGTACCTGGACGATATCTTGGTTTTCTCTCCGGATCGGCCCTCACACCCGAGGGATGCTCATCAGGTTCTGCTGAGGCTCTGGAAGAATCGCCTATACGCTAAATACAAGAAATGCCTCTTTGAGCAGACCTCTCTGCCATTCCTGGGCTTTATTATCTCCGAGACTGGTCTGCGGATGGATCCCGAGAACGTGTCTGCCGTCTTAAAGTGGCCCCGACCGGAGGGGTTGAAGGCGATTCAGCGATTCCTGGGCTTCGCAAACTATTACCGCCTCTTCTTTCCTCATTTTTCCTCCCGGACTGCTCCCATCTCTGCGCTTACCCATAAAGGAGCAAATTCCAGGGAATGGACTTCTGAAGCGGAGAAGGCCTTCATCTCCCTTAAACAAGCCTTCTCCTTTGCTCCTGTGCTACACCATCCGAATTGCAACAAGCAGTTCTTCCTGTAGGTTGATGTGACGCGCCCCCTGGGCCATGGGGTACCCGGTGCCGGGCCTGTAGATGCTGGGGGTTGTAGTCACCGTGGAGGTGCCCCTTTCCGTGATCCAGGGCGGTCAAACCAGAGGGGTAGTCTATGTGCACAAATATTAATGTCCGACTACGCCACCTGTGGATTGCGGTTATTTTTAACCGCCGCTGCGGAGCAGTCCGCTGAAGCTGGTGGTATGTGCAGCAAGGTGATGTGACTCCCCACAGGAGGAGTGTAGCTTCAGGGCATCGTGACTGGATGATGATGGTAGTAGTGCAGGGTATCAGTAATAACAACACGGAGTCTTTGCAGTGCAGTCCCAGGGTCTTTACTGTGGTCAATGATATAGGCCTCAATGGGAGTACCGGCTAGTGATGAAGGCCTGATCAGTCTGGGAGCAATCCTAGAGTCCTCCTGGACAGGTAGAGTTGTAGGCCTGCCGTTCTGACTGTACTTTTTGCCTAACCCGCTTATAGTCGTGCTGTAGCCCACGTCCCTGAGTGTAACGTGCTGTGCTCACCCATATGGCTGGCGACTCGGGCCCTGTGTATTCCTCGCTCCTCTGTGGCGGTACTGGTCTTTTCGTGTGGCTGAGCCTCCGGGCTTCTGATGGGGCCAGGAGACCTGTAATCTCCTGCCTTGCGGTATCTGCTGCTGGGTATACAATCCCCACAGCCTCGGACTCCGGTGTCCGATCCTCTGTATGCTGTCCAGGACGAGCTATTCCCAGCTCCAGTCCCTGGCTTCTTACTCCTGTGTCCTCAACTCGACTACAGGCCCTGTCTGAGCTAACCCCGCCTCCAGATCCAGTTATAAAGGGCAGGATCCTCCCCTTTCTCGCCTGGGGCAGGAGGTGTTGCATGTAGTGTGTTTCCTGACCAGGAAACCCCCAGTTTTGCTCCCAGACATGGTATTACTACCACTGTGGCAACCAGACCCTCTGGGGTGCCACAGATGCGTCCTCTTCCGGGGCCGGAGCAGTGCTCACCCAGAAATCCTCGTCCATGCGAGTGGTAACCTGCGGATTCTTCTCCAAGCTCTTCTCATCCGAACGCAACTACTGTATAGGAGATCGAGAACTGCTGGCCATCAAGTTAGCTCTGGAGGAGTGGCCCTATTTGCTTGAGGAGGCACTGCATCTGGTGGTCATCTACACTGACCATAAGAACCTCGCTTATTTGCAGAACGCCCAAAGACTAAATCCACACCAGGCCAGGTGGTCTCTATTCTTTGCCTGATTCTGCTTCACTCTGCACTACCACCCGGCAGACAAGAACATTAAAGTTGACTCTCTATTCCACTCATTCCTGTCTCCCTACCAAGAGGAGGAGCCTCTACATATCATTGACCCCTCCAAAGTAATGACTGTTGCTCCGTTTACCCTGTCTCATCTTCCACCCAGTTAGACCTTTGTAGCGGTTCCGGATTGGAATTAGTTTCTACTCTGGGGCCATTCATCCAATCTAGCCAGTCACACTGGCCAGAGGAAGACCTTTCTGCTCATTGCCCGACATTACTGGTGGTCTTCCTGCGCAAGGATGTTGCAAACTTTGTCACGGCTTGTTCCTCTTGTGCCCGTAGCAAGGTTCCCAGGCACCTTCCAGCCGGCCATCTCCTTCCTCTTCCCGTGCCTTCTGCTCTGTGGCAACACATTGCAATGGACTTCATCACGGAGCTCCCTGTTTCTGCCGGTTGTACTGATATTTGGGTGGTCGCTGACCGGTTTTCTAAGATGGCCCACTAAGATGGCCCACTTCATACCTCTGCCTGATCTTCCGTCTGCATCTTTGCAGGCTAAGGACTTCCTCCATCACATCTTCCGTCTCCACGGCCTACCCCTCCACTTTGTCTCGGATCGCTGAGTTTAATTCACTTTGCGCTTCTAGAGAGTCACGTGCAAGCTGCTGGATGTCTCTTTGGATTTCTCTTCTGCTTATCATCCTCAGTCCAATGGTCAATTTGAACATATCAAACAGATCCTTACCAGCTTTCTTCGGCACTTTGTCAACGCTCAACATAGCGATTGGGTTGAGCTCCTGCCCTGGGCCGAGTTCTCCTATAGCAACCATGAGAGCAAGTCTTCTACTAAATCTCTATTTTTTGTGGTCTACGGTCGACACCCCCAGATTCCGTTTCCCGTCTCCCCTTCAGTGGACAATCCTGGCGCGGAGTCTCTTGTAAGTGAATTTTTGGCTATTTGGGAAGACACTAGATCTGCACTTCTTCAGTCCTCCGAGTGGATGAAGAAACATGCTGATAAGAGATGTCTGGATCCACCTCAATTCCATCCGGGAGACCAGGTCTGGCTTTCCTCCAAATATGTCTGTCTCAAGATACCTTCTTATAAGTTGGGTCCGCAGTTCATCGTTCCGTTCGAGGTTCTGAACCAAATTAATCCCGTGTCTTACAAGCTGAAATTCCCGTTCAGTTGTTCTTAATTCTCTCTCTGACGATCCAGGTACCACCCCAGCTTCAGTCTCCACTGAGGACGTCTTTGAGGTAGAGAACATTTTAGCCACCAAGAGGGCAAGAGGAAATAATTTCTTTCTTGTGGATTAAAAGGGGTTTGGCCCGGAGGAGAGGTCTTGGGAACCCAAGGAGAGCATTCATGCCCCTCATCTTTTTAAAAAATTTCTCGCGGACCTATAGAAAAGGGGGGTACTGTAGCATTGGCGTCTCTGCCTCCTGCCGGGCAGATACGCCGTTCCCCTCACCGCCGAGGTCCTGGTCCGGCGTCTTCCCGCTCTTCTCCTCCTTCTGCTGTAGCTGCACCGCGCGCAGCTTCCCGGGCACTGTGATTAGGGCGCCCGCCCTCCCACTTAAAGGGGCCGCGCGTGCCGTCCTAAAGAGTCCCTGGCCAATGGCCAGAGGAGTTCCCTTTTATAAGGCACCTCCTCCAAAATGGAGGTGCAAGGTTGTTGTTTTGTTTGATTTTGTGTGTTTTGTGTGATAACACTTTCCTCAGCTCTCAGGTCCTGCTGCCTGTCAGTCCAGCCCGCCAATCTGTCTAACAGTCCTGCCCTCCAGTCTATCTTACAGTACTGCCCGCCAGTCTACCAGTTACCTGCCGTGCCCACCAGCCTGCCTACCAGGTGGATCTGTCAGTAACATGCCATGCCCGCCAGCCTGCCTACCTGGAGCACCTGCCAGTTACCTGTTGTGCCCACCAGCCTGCCTACCTGGAGCACCTGCCAGTAACCTGCCGTGCCCACCAGCTTGCCTACCCTGAGCACCTGTCTGGCTATCTGCCATACCCACCTGCTTGCCTACCCGGAGCACCTGTCTGGCTATCTGCCATACCAGTTTGCTTATCTACCCAGACCACCTGTTAGCCTTCCTGCCATGCTCATCCACTGTACTGGTCAGCTCCTGTCATCTGACCCGTGGGAGTCACCTGCTCTCACATAAGGTCGGTCCCAGAGTGGCACCTGGTTCACCTGCCCGGTCCCACCCTGGTTCACAGAGTCGACTAAGCCGACGTGTGACCTGGGTCGGTCCGAGTAGGCACTTAGTTATGCCCCTCTGGTCCCTCCTTGCACCGAAGCACAGTGGTTCCACCACTCGGACCTGTATCAGGTACTACTCTCACCATCAGCCGGAGCCTCCTGCCATTGGAAACAGCAAGCACAGGCACCACTGGATGAGAGCAGTAGTCTCCCATCCGCCTGTGCTTTGCTGGATGTTAAAAAAAGTTAAAATGAATAAAAAAAATATTACAATTAAAAATAAAACACATTTTACTTATTTCCTGCACCTTGTCCCCGATGTTCGCCGCCCCTGCAAAAAAAAGAAGTCACCATATTCTCGCCTTACACCTAATCCCCGAAGCCCACAATCACCTGTAATAAAATTAAAATAATAAACCGACCTCATCCTTACCTTTCCGACACAGTCCGAATAACAAGTTTCCCACGAAGATTCCATGAACAGAGCGGCCACATTGTATGTGACGGCTGTGCTCATTTGCCAGCGATAGACTGACTCTGTGTATTGCTGGCAAATGAGGTCTGCGCATGTGCAGTGAGAATTTTCCCACTCATGCAATGAGTTGAACAGAGCAGTCAAATACAATATGGCTGCTCTGTTCATGGGATCTTCATGGGACACTTGTTATTTGGACTGTGGAAAGGTAAGGATGAGGTTTGTTTATTATTTTATTTTTTTTACAGGGGATGTTGGCTTCAACTGGAATGGGCGTGACGGTAAGTATGGTTTAATTTAGAGTATTAAAGGAATACTGTCTTTATTTCAAATAAAATATTTTATACATGGTGTGGGTGTTTTTATTTTACATTTTACTTATACTATGGGGTTAGTAATGGGGGTGTCTTATAGACGCATCTCCATTACTAACCTGGGCTTGATGTCAGCTGGTATTATAAGATGACATCAACCCCAACCCTATTACCCCACTGCCACCGCTACAGGTCAGTGGGTAGAGTCAGGCTAAGTGCCAAAATTTGTTCATCATATGGATGCGACATTTCTGGGGCGGCTGAAGGCTTCTATTTCTAGCCTCGGAGGGGGCCAATATTCATGGCCCCTTCCTAGGCTATTAATATCAGCCCCCAGCTGTCTGCATAGCTTTTGCTAGCTGTTAAAATAGGAGGACCCCACATCATTTTTTTGGGGGGTCCCCCATTTTAATAGCCAGAAAATGCTATGTATACAGCTGGGGGTTGATATTAGTAGCCTGGGATTCTCCATGAGTATTACCCCTTTCCCAGGCTAAAAACATCCGCCCCAGCTGTCTGCTTTCCCTCTGCTGGTTAATAAAATTACGAGGGACCCCACAACGTTTTTTTTCCAGAAATTTATCCATTTATTAATAAATTAAATGAACAGTAAGGTACACATCCAAAGCACGGATTATATATATCACATATTTATATCTAACTGTGTATCTATCTATTATCTATATATATTGCTATCCATATAGCTATTATCTATCCATATATCTATATAGCTATCGATGTCTCTATTATTAGTGATGAACGAGTACCGTAATATTCGTAATCACTATACTCATAATGAGTACTTTGTAATAATCTTGTATTCGTTCCGAATAGCGAGTACAATGTAAGTCAATGGGAAATGCGAATAATTTTCTGCTGGACCATACAAAGTGTCTGGGGGCCTGCAGAAAAGGCTGAAATGGATGGGAAAGTGATGAAACAGAATGGGAAGAGCCTGGAAAATGTGCCTGCATGCATGTCTGATTCACATATGGTTTCTGGGAATAAGTTTGTCGCAGTATTACGCCACTTTTACAGACACACAAAAACAACTACAAACCTAAATTGCATTTAATAGGTCAAAAAGGCTAAGAAACAGTTTTTTCCTGCATAATCATTTGTATATAAGGCTAAATAACTCAAAGAAACAAAAAAATTCCCTTTTAGCGTTTGTTCACATATACTGTTGTGGCTTTTTTTTCGCTTTTACAATTGTGAGGGCCCTGACTTACACATTTTGTAGGTCCCTCTGTCATACATCATTTTTAGTTTGCTATTCCCCAGCACTTTACAAGCACAGCTAGAACGTACCAGTAGGTATGTTGATCTTTGACCTGAGAGGTGGCTCTGTAACATGCGTTTTGGAGGGACAGCTGTTACTTAGACATTTGGGCGGTCCCTCCATCATTGACACTTGGATAGTGGAATACATATTCCATAGCAGTTTACAATGTGCCCATTGTAGCGTTGGGCTTGACCCTCCTCCTCCTCCTCCACCACAATGTGATACTGCGACCCTAAATTCAAATGTTAAGGGGCCCTGTAGTAGGCAGGAAAGCTGAGTTTCATGAGATCCCTCGTGTGGCTCTGTAACATACATTTTGAAGTGACCTCTTTCTCGTCCTCCATCTCCTCGCCTTCCTCTCCAGCCCATCCAGCCTGAACAAACATGAAGCTTGGGTTGGGTGTCCCCTCTGTAGCATTACCAGTCCCATCGGTAGCACAGAAAAGTCTTCTCCCTCTTCATCACCCATTGTTGCCTCAGAATGTTGGCTGGGCTGGGTAGTAACACCCATTGGGAAATCTGGCTCCATACCAATAAGCTGGGCACTCAAAGCTTCCTCTTTGAGATTATGCAGTGATTGTTTAAAGAGACACAGCAGTGGGATTGTTACATTGATAATAGCCTGATCACCCCTCACGAGGTTGGTGTAGTACTCAAATTTCTCAAGAACCTCACAAATGGCAGCGATCCACACCCACTCTACAGTTGTTATGTGTGGTGGCTGACTCTAAGTCTGTTCTGTCCCATGATTGGGACATTTACGGACTATAATGAACTTTTTGCAGTTGCTATGTATGGCTGTTTATTTGCATAGCTATAAGCTTTAACTTCCTTCCATCTTGGCTCCATCAGAAGCTCATGTGCACTCAGTCTGTCTGAGGAAAGTTCCTTTTTACCTGCTGCTATGTATGCATTTCACAAGTTCCTGTAAGAAAATAAACCCCTCTTTTGAATTCTTCTCAATGTGTGTGCCTGCAGCTGAGGTAAGCTATCTGCAACCATCGCCAATTGTAAGTACTGGTGAAGAGATCCAGCATCTCACAGAGCCATATTTACAGCCACAGGCCATTGGGACAGAATAGTAAAAAGGAACTTCCAAGATTTATCTGTAAAGCCAGCTACAGCTTCTATAAAGCTAAAGGAGCATCCGCTCTCATCATATTAGAGATTATACAGCTTCCCTCCTCTCTGTGAATTAATATGGCTGAGGGAATGATTACACGGTCTCTGCCAGACCCATTGTTGGAGGAAGAGGGCATAGAATTGGATCCACTGTCTAGTTAGGAGGCTAGATGCTTCACAAATCCCGCATGGTAAGTCAGGGAGAACCTTGAAGTCAGTAAACATGAACTGTCCGGTGTTATAGCAGACGTATGGTCACATAGACAGCCTGTCTCAGCCTGCTTCTCTCAAACTACCACCAGAGGGAGCCCTTGCACAACTGTGTTCAGATTATCAACTGTATGTAAAAACAACAGATGAATATGCCACCATTTTACAAAAAAATTAACCCTATGGCTCCCTGCAAAGAGTTGCAAGCTTTCCAACAACTTAACTAGAGAGAGAAAGCATGGTGCGTGACATTAAAGTCAAGACAGAGGCAAGAATTGCACCAATGCCCGAGATGTCATCTTGCATTTCTGGCTCAGCCAGACTGTCAAAGCGATCATCTAAGTCACGCTCTTCAAAATCTTCAACCCTCAGCGAACAGCTTATAAGAGCACGTGCCGAAGCCGAGGCTACTAAGGTACAAGCTGCCTTTACTCAAAAGAAAACTGAGATGGAAGTAGAGGCAGCCGATGCAGCATGCTAAAAGGCAGAAATGGAAGCCAATGCAGCACGCCAAAAGGCAGAAATGGAAGCCAATGCGGCATGCCAAAACGCAGAAATGGAAGCCAATGCAGCATGCAAGAAGGCAGAAATAGAAGCCCTAGAGAGGGCATGTGAACACGCCACTCCCATGGCAAGGTCCTGGAACAAGCAATAAGTTGGAGCCAAGCAGATAGCATCAGTTTAAGTGACTTTGATACTGAGTACCCCCTTAAGCATACTAGGGACTACGTTCAAGGCGAAAACAGCGGCCCCCCCTACTCCAGCAATCCTTCTTTACAGCGCAGACATTCCTCTGAGGCAATAGGACACAGAGCGTTTATCAGCTTCCTGCATTCAAGGACAGTACAATACGCTGCCAACCCCTCATCCTGATCCTCCTCTGTGCACCAGAACGTACCAGGCCCCTGCACCTCACCAAACCCTATACACAGAAGCACACGTGCAGGCCAATATGCCAACAAGTCATCACATTCCGGTCAGCCACACAGTTCCAGCTCCATGTGTGGCAGAAACTATGCACATTAAGACAGTTACTGGACTGAATGCCTATGCTGCACCATACTTTTCTGCATTCCTAGGTCACAACACCACAGACTGTATGAACAATGCTAGCCAGCCTTCCAAAAGCAGAGATTACTGACATGAACGTCTTTGCGAGGTACATGATTCGCCGTGATCTAACAAAGACCGGTCTTACTAAGTTTGATGATCAACCTGAAAACTACAGGGGTTGGAAATGCACCATTAAAACCGCAATTAGTGACCTCGGCATCACCACTGCTTAAGAGCTGGACCTGCTGATCAGGTTGCTTGGGCCACAATCCACAGAACGGGTCAAGAGACTTAAATCTGTCCACATCAGTAATCCAATGGCTGGTCTCGCTGCTGAATGGGAGAGACTTGAATGAAGCTATGGTAGTCCTGAAGCCAGAGAAAATGCCCTGTTCAAGCGTCTAGATGATTTTCCAAAACTATCCAGTAAGGACAGTGCAAAATTCCAAGAGCTCAGTGACCTCCTGTTAGAGTTTCAGCTGGCCAAAGCAGACCCACACCTGCCTGGTCTCAGCTACCTGGACACTGCTCGTGGGGTAATCCCAATAGCTTCTAAGCTACCATCCTATATCCAAAATAGGTGGGCCATACTTTGATCAAAATACAAAAGGGAAAACCAAGTTTCCTTTTCTCCATTTTCCTACTTCTGCCAGTTTATCGAAAACATTGCAGAGTGTAAGACTGACCCAAGCTTCTTCCATGGAGAACCCAGCGGCGCTTTCCCACGCATGAAATGAGTTGAACTGAGCTCAACTCATTTTAAGCGTAGGAAAATACTCACTGTGGATGTGCAAACCTGTGTGTTGCCGGCAAATGAACATCGCGGTCACATACAGTGTGGCCGAGCTGTTCATGGAATCTTCGTGGGACACTCGTTATTTGTACTGCTTTGGAAAGGTAAGGATGAGGTTGGTTTATTATTTTACTTTTATTAAAGGTGATCATGGGCTTCGGGAATTAGGTGTAAGATGAGTATATGATGTTTTTTTAATTTTTGCAGGGGCGGCAAACATCAGGGACAAGGTGTAGGTGAGTATAATGTGTTTTATTTTTATTTTAATATTTTTTTATTAATTTTAACATTCAGCACAGCACAGGCGCCACCGGATGGGAGACAACTGCTCCCATCCAGCGGTGCCTGTGCTTGCTGCTTCCAATGGCTGGAAGCGCCGGCTTGTGGTGGTAGTAGTACCATCAGCCGGCACCTATGACCTGCAGTAAGCTATTTACCGCCGGATCACTGTCAAAGCTGTGGCATCATAGCACTCTGATCACGGTAATGCAATTACCACCGATCAGAGGCTGTGTTTCCTGCGCTGTCATGCAAGTGACAGTGTGGGAAATGGCCGAGCCCGAACAGTAACAGTGTTCAGGGTCCGAGACCAAACAGTGGATGTTTGGTACGGATGCCGAACTTTACTTTTCGGGTTCGCCCAACACTACAGCCAACCCAATAGATGGAGACCCAATCAGGATTCTCCACAATTACAAAAATTAGTGGCAGACACCAGCGAAGTGGCATCAATTTCACTACAGTAGAAATAGTAGAATTAGGAACGACACCTCTTCCACTACAGCCAACCCAGCAGATGGAGACTCAATCAGGAGTGCACCATCCTCTCCAGTCATTCACCACGTGTCAGACTTGTACTCTGTTGTGCTGGTGCACAAGCTGGTCTAAAAAATGTGTGAAATGATTCTCATAAATTGCTTCTGCCACTTACACTACTGCTGCTATTTATATTTTGGCATCGATGAATTGACGAGCCGGAAGTTGGAATTTACAGCTGAGAGGCACACTGTGTGCCTGACTGCTGTCTTGGAGAAAACCTATCTTAAGGTTATGTAAAAGCATGTTTCAATAATCCAGCATTCGCAGATTCCTTTCCAGGACGGGAAGCATCTGGCAAAAATTTACTCTTACAACCCCTGGCAAAAATTATAGAATCACCAGGCTTGGAGGATGTTCATTCAGTTGTTTAATGTTGTTGAAAAAAAGAAGATCACGGACATGGCACAAAATTAAAGTCATTTCAAATGGCAACTTTAGGGCTTTAAGAAACACTAATAGAAATTACAATTAAAAATGTGGTACTCAGTAAGGGTAATTGTTTTCAGACCAAGCAGAGGGAAAAAAATATGGAATCACTCAATTCTGAGGAAAAAATTATGGAATCACCCTGTAAATTTTCATTTCCAAAACTAACATCTGCATCAAATTAGATCTGCTCGTTAGACTGCATCTAAAAAGGATAGATCAAACCTTGGAGAGCTGTTGCACCTAGTGGACTGACATGAATCATGGCTCCATCACGCAAAATGTCGATTGAAACTAAGGAGAGGATTATCAAACTCTTAAAAGAAGGTAAATCATCACGCAATGTTGCAAAGATGTTGGTTGTTCACAGTCAGCTGTGTCTAAAATCTGGACCAAATGCAAACAACATGGGAAGGTTGTTAAAGGCAAACATACAGGTAGACCAAGACCGGAAACTTAAAGCAATATGTCTCCAAAACAGGAAATGCACTACAAAACAAATGAGGAACGAATGGGAGGAAACTGCAGTCTATGTCTGTGACCAAACTGTAAGAAACCGCCTAAAGGAAATGGGATTTACATACGGAAAAGCTAAACATAAGCCATCATTAACACCTAAACAGAAAAAAACAAGGTTACAATGGGCTAAGGAAAACCAATCATGGACTGTGGATGACTGGATGAAAGTCATATTCAGTGATGAATCATGAATCTGCATTGGGCAAGGTGATGATGCTGGAACATTTGTTTGGTGCCGTTCCAATGAAATTTATAAAGATGACTGCATGAAGAGAACATGCAAATTTCCACAGTCATTGATGATATGGGGCAGCATGTCAGGTAAAGGCACTGGGGAGATGGCTATCATTACATCTTCAATAAATGCCCAAGTTAACATTGATATTTTGGACAGTTTTCTTATCCCATCAATTGAAAGGATGTTTGGGGATGATGACATCATTTTTCAAGATGATAATGCATTCTGCCATAGAGCAAAAACTGTGAAAACATTCCTTGAAAGAAGACACATAAGGTCAATGTCATGGTCTGCAAATAGTCCGGATCTCAATCCAATTGAAAATCTTTGGTGGAAGTTGAAGAAAATGGTCCATGACAAGGCTCCAACCTGCAAAACTGATCTGGCAACAGCAATCAGAGAAAGTTGGAGCCAGATTGATGAAGAGTACTGTTTGTCACTCATTAAGTCCATGCCACAAAGACTGCAAGCTGTTATTAAAGCCAGAGGTGGTGCAACAAAATATTAGTGATTAGTGTTGAGCGAGCATGCTCGACACTGCTCGGTACTCACCCGAGCATCTCACTACTCGGGATGTTCGGCGAGCACCGAGCATTTACGGGTTACTCGAGTGGGAGCTCGGGTCTCCGCCCTGCACGTCTGGTGCTCTTTACAGAGCCAATGAACATGCAGGGATTGCCAGCCAGTCACTGTAATGCCGCAGCCATGTTGTTTGTGGGCATTACAGTGATTTGCTGGCCGCACAGCGTCACCTCGAGTATTTAAAACCGGGCGCCGCCATCTTGAACACAGTCTCTCTGGATCAGCCAGTGTAGGGTCAGTGCTGCTGAGCTAGGGAGAGATTTATCCTGCAAAATAGTTAGTGTAGGGTCTCTAAAGCCTGCCAAATCAAACAAACAGTCCTTCTCAGGACTAACATCTATCCCAGATATCAGGCTGGCAGGCAGACTGTATAGGAGACGCAGTGGTTATACCAACAAACGCTGCATTACAGTCCTGTGTGCTCCTGCTAGTAAAATTGCTAGACTTATTCCCCGGTCTCAGGGGCCAGGAAAAATCCTTTTTTTTTTCATCTAAATCCTGTATTTTTTTTTCAGACTGTAAAAATACGCGTCTTATTAACCTTTTGGTATTTCTCTCCCCACCAAAAAAAATTGAATGTGTCTGTGACTGTTCAGACACCAATATATCTGTTTAAAAGAGTCTAGTGTAGGCCAGATAACTAGAACTGTGGTTTTGCAGTTCCACGATTCAAATCTCTGTATTATCCAGCTTTTAGTAATTTTTCCGTAAAAAAAAACAGTAATAGTGTCTCCCTGACTGTTCAGACACAAATATATCTGTTTAAAAGAGTCTGGTGTAGGCCAGATAACTAGAACTGTGGTTTTGCAGTTCCACGGTTCAAATCTCTATATTATCCAGCTTTTAGTAATTTTTCCGTAAAAAAAAACAGTAATAGTGTCTCCCTGACTGTTCAGACACAAATATATCTGTTTAAAAGAGTCTAGTGTAGGCCAGATAGCTAGAACTGTGGTTTTGAAGTTCCACGATTCAAATCTCTGTATTATCCAGCTTTTAGTAATTTTTCCGTAAAAAAAAACAGTAATAGTGTCTCCCTGACTGTTCAGACACAAATATATCTGTTTAAAAGAGTCTGGTGTAGGCCAGATAACTAGAACTGTGGTTTTGCAGTTCCACTGTTCAAATCTCTGTATTATCCTGCTTTTGGCATTTTTTCCATAAAAAAAACAGTAATAGTGTCTCCCTGACTGTTCAGACACCAATATATCTGTTTAAAAGACTCTGGTGTAGACCACATAACTAGAACTGTGGTTTTGAAATCCCACGGTTCAAATCTCTGTATTATCCACCTTTTTGCCATTTTTACATAAAAAATAAAAAAAATTGAGTGTCTCGCTCAGTGTTCAGACACAAATATCTCTGTTTAAAAGATTCTGGTGTAGGCCAGAGAAATAGAACTGTGGTTTTCCTCTTCCACAGTTCTAGTCTCCTTTTTATTACCCTTTTTCCATTGATAGTGCGAGTGTAAGCTATTTTACTTCATTTACAAGGGGCAAGGCGCGTGGCAAGGGACGTGGAACTGGACGTTCTGGTGATGGTGTGTGCAGAGGACGGGGCCGTGGCCAAGGTGAAAATGTGCCACAACCTACAGCCACATCTTCTCGCTCCCACTTCTTGACCGAATTACTAGGGAAGCACACTACAACACCAGTATTGCGAACTGATCAGTGTGAACAGGTTATTAATTGGATAGCAGATAATACTTCCAGTTACCTGGGCACCACCACCTCCGGTCTGTCTTCCACACAGTTAAGTTTTAGTAGACGTGAATCTCGACCGCATACTCCTCCTCACCCTGATGCTCCTTCCTCCCACCATGCCGAGTGTCATCAGACAGCAACTGATCCCACAGTTAGACACTCTGAAGAGCTGTTCACTGGTCCATTTCAATATTTGTGCCCCTCGCCTGCTCCGCTTGAAGTGATGGAAGAGGAAACTCCATGTAGCGATGCCCAAATATTTGAACAGCCACGGCCAGATGAAGTCAACGCTGGCAATTTGTCACAAGAGGTGGACTATGACGAGACATAATTTCCAGGAAGTGAGGAGGAGGATCGTGGTGCGCAAGTGGAAGAGGAGGAGGTGGTGGATGATCTAGTAACTGACCAAACATGGCAGGAGGACACGCAGAGCGATGCCAGCAGCACACAGGGGGAGGGAGGCAGAGTACCCCAACAGGCAGGAAGAAGCAGTGTGGTGGCCGCACACAGAAGGCGGGCAACAGTTCCCCGTAACACCAACATGAGGGACGTTGCCAGTACAACCAGTAGGTATTCCAGAGTCAGGAATTTTTTTAAAGACTCTGCTGATAACCCCAAAAAGGCCATTTGTACCACCTGCCATGCCAGCATCAGCAGGGGTGACAAAACTACCAGCCTGACCACCACCAGCATGATCAGGCACAGGGCAGCAAAGCACCCGACTTTGTGGTGCAATCCCCTGGGTCCATGACCAGTGTCAGTGGGTGTCACCACTGCTTCTTCAGCTGTTGTGCATGTAATAGAACCCCCTATTGTGCATGCAAGGCAATCCCCTGTCCATACTGCATGCAAAGATGCCCCCTCCTCTCAGTTTTCACTTGTTATGGCAGTTTCTCAAGAAACAGCATCATCGTCCACGTCCATGTCCCACCGCAGCATTCAATTGTCCATATCCCAGAGCTTTGAATGAAAGCGCAAATTCGCAGCCAACGCCCCACAGGCCACAGTCCTAAATTCGCACATTTCACGACTGCTTGTGTTGGAAATGCTGCATTTTAGGCTCGTGGAGACGGAATCCTTCCACAACATTATGGCGGTGGCAGTCCCTCGGTACTCAGTCCCCAACCGATACTATTTTGCCCGGTGTGCCATCCCCGCACTACACAAGCACGTGTCCCAAAACACCTGCCGTGCCCTCAGCAACGCAGTTACTGGGAGAGTCCACCTGACAATGGACACGTGGACAAGTGCCTGTGGCCAGGGATGGTACATCTCCCTGACGACACACTGGGTAAACATAGTGGAAGCCGGGACACAGTCGGACCTTGGGACGGAACACATCCTCCCCACACCGAGGATTGCGGGCCCTATGTCAGTCAGAGTTGCCCCCACAGTGTACAGCTCCTGCGCATCATCCTCCTCCTCCTCCTCATGTTCAGCCTCCATCTCAGATATCACCACATCAGTTAAAAGCTGGAAACGCAGCAGTACTGCCTCAGCCAAGCGGCAACAAGCTGTGCTGAAACTCATAAGCTTAGGTGATAAATCTCACACTGCTTGTGAGTTGTGGACAGCTGTGAAAGAGCAGGCAGATCTGTGGCTGAGACCGCTGAACCTACATCAAGGCATGGTCGTGTGTGACAATGGCCTTAACCTAGTGGCGGCTCTGAGGCGAGGCGAGATCACACACTTACCATGCCTGGCTCATGTGCTTAACCTCATGGTTCAGCGGTTTCTTAAATCGTACCTCGAGTTGCCAGATCTGCTTGTCAAAGTACGCCGCCTGTCAGCTCATTTTCACACTGACTGGTGTGTGATGTTCCCACAAGTTGGAACTCTACCCTCCACAGGTTGCAAAGTATTTGTGAGCAGAAGAGAGCAGTTGTGGAGTACCAGCTGCAACAAGGCCGTCGATATTCAGGTCAGACTCCACACAAAAGACCTCAGGAGTGGACCTGGATTTCTAACATATGTACCATCCTGACAAACTTTGAGGAGTCCACCAAGATGGTGAGTGGCGATGACGCCATCATTAGCGTCAGCATCACACTTGTCTGTCTTTTGCAATGTTCTCTGCAGAGAATTAAAGAGTAGGCATTGAAGCCAGCGTATGATGAGATGGATCAAGAAGCCGTAGCGGGCGATTACACACAGCTCAGCCTCATCTCATCCCAATGTGCATTGGGGGACAATGAGGAGGAGGAGGAGGAAGAACAGGAGCTGGTATCATGCACTGTAGACGGTAGTACCTGCACAATTGTCATACAGTTGGTTCAGCATGAGTGGCCTGAGGATGGGGGAGGAGGAGGAGGAGGAGGAGAGCATGGTCAGTCGTCATCTTGGTGAGGACACGGAAGTCTTGCCCATTACCAGTCTGGCACGCATGGTTGACTTTTTGTTACGCTGCCTTAACCGTGACCCTCGCGTTGTCAAAATGTTGGGTGACAGTCATTACTGTTTTGTGACACTTTTAGACCCCCGCTACAAGGAGAACTTTCACTCTCTTATTCCTGAGGTGGAGAGGTCTACAAAAATGTGGTAGTACCAGAAGGCCCTTGCTGCAGAGCTGTTAAAAAAATTCCCATGTGAACACGCTAGCTGCAGAGGATACAGTTCGTTGGCCAACCAAGGAGTACAGGCAAGAGAGACGCAACTCCAATCCAACAGAGGCAGGGGAACACTGTTAACATTCTGGGACAGTTTTCTGAGACCCGCCCAGCTTACAGGCCCTGAGGCACGGGGTACTCTCACAAGGAGTGGATATTTTCAAAAGGTGGTGAGGGAGTACCTTGCCGACCGTACCAGTGTCCTCTGTGATTCCTCTGTGCCTTTTAATTATTGGGTATACAAGCTGGACACTTGGAATGAACTCGCTCTGTACGCCTTGGAGGTCATGGCCTGCCCTGCCACTAGCGTGTTATCGGAGCGTGTTTTTAGTGCCGCTGGGGGAATTATAACTGATAAGCGCACTCGCCTGTCAACTGACAATGCTGACAAGCTGACCCTTATCAAAATGAACAAGGGCTGGATTGGGCCAGATTTCTCATCACCACCAAATGACAGCAGAGTAACATAAAGTCAAATCCACTGTGTTATTTCAGGAGGTGTATTCCCATGCACCGCTTCACACCCACGCATGGGTATAAGCTTCCTTATTTTGGCTGTTTTTTGCTCTTCTCCTTATCTTCAGCCTCCACCATCACTATACCACCAGGGTGACCGTGGTCTGTTTTGCCAGCATTGCAAGTTCCTCTGTCCTAATTTTTGGCAGCTTTTGCTTGGAAGGCATAGGCAAAGACTATGGGAGACCCACTCCCCAATAGTGGGAATAATGTTTTTAATATGCTGTACTGCATGGCTCTTGTAAGGGGCATTAAAACCGTTTTGTTAAGCTACTGTGACCTCCACCAGTCTTCCAAGGGGCATTAAAACCGTCTTGCTAAGCTACTGTGACCTCCACTTCTCTTCCAAGGGGCATTAAAACCATCTTGTTAAGCTACTGTGACCTCCATGTCTCTTCCAAGGGGCATTAAAACTGTCTTGTTAAGCTACTGTGCCCTCCACCACTCTTCCAAGGGGCATTAAAACTGTCTTGTTAAGCTACAGTGACCTCCACGTCTCTTCAAAGGGCATTAAAACCGTCTTGTTAAACCACTCTGAACTCCACAGCTCTTCCAAGGGGCATTGAAATGTTGTTTCTAATTAACTCTAACCTCCACGACTCTTTCAACAGGCATTGCATTTCCTCCTAATTTTAGTCAGCTTTTGTTTTTCAATGCATAGGCGAACACTAAGGGAGACCCACTCCCCAATAATGGGTAGAACGTTTTTAGTACGCTGTAATACACATCTGTTTCAAGGGGCATTGCAGTTCCTCATAATTTTTGGAAAGCCTTCCATTCACTGCTTAGGCAACAATGTACAGGAGACCCAGTTGCTATAAATGGGAAAAAGGGTTTAGTTAAGGCACTCTGACCTCCATGTCACTTCCAAGGGGCACTGGAGTGCCTCGAAATATTTGGTAGGCATTGCACTCACTGTATGCCCTATAACTGTGTAGCCGAATCGCTCCTTTTGGTACAAAAACATATCCTACAATACATGTGTGGTTAACTGGCCTGATATTGATGTGAATGGTCCTTGTTCCTCCTGCTCTTTCTCCTTTGCCACCACCTCATCCATCATTCATCACCTGAAGCTTTGTTTTAACAGGAGTCATAGAACTGGGATAGTTGCAGGAAAACATCCAGCAATCCTCGGAGGAGGTAGGATATGCACCAAAACACTGACCACCTCAGGCCTTGCCGCTACTACATACATGCGCTTGCATTCCAAGGAACAGAAAGCTAAGGAGATGGATGGCCTCATGTTTATGAATAATTTAATCATTGTGTAAGAGGCCGACCACTGCTGCTGTCTACCTTCTGAACTTTGTGTTGAAGCCTGATTGACCCAGGACCCGCAATCCTCTATGTCTGGAGGACGTGTTGCATCCCAGTGTCCAACTGTGTCCCAGCTTCCACAATATTAACCCAGTGTGAAGGTGTCAGTGAGATGGACCATCCCTGGCCACATTCACTTGTCCACGTGTTTGTGGCTAGGCTTTCCTTCAGATAGGGGCGGCTGGGGACCGTTTATGGACAACCGGCCGCCCCCAGGCGGCTGGGGACAGTGTGTGAGCACCCGGCCGCGGGGCGGCTGGGACCGAGTATGGACACCCGGCCGCCCCCTGGCGGCTGGGGACCAAGCGTGGACACCCGGCTGGAGACTGAGTATGGATACCAGGCCGCCGACGCAGCCATGACGTGGTGGCCAGATTCTGCCTCCACATGCCTAAAAGGCCCAATTTCAAGTGCAAGCAAGCAATATGGTATTGCAGCCTGGGGGTGGGTCGGTGGCTGGCTGCATTCTTGCGCTTGCATTGCAAGGAAAAGGGGAGGTAAAATTGAACACTGCCCTGGGACAAGGACTTGCACCGGGATAGTTTCAAGTCTGCATCTTCTGATGCGGCAAGAATAACTTCTGATGGGCACACTTTTAGGCAGAGACCTGGGTGTCAGAGATGCTTCCAGGGGTCTTCGCCATGCTGTTCCCATGTCTTTTCAGCACTGTATGCATGTGTCACACAGCACATGGCCAGATAAGGTTGTAAAATGTTAAAATGACATTTCCAGGTGAATTCATTTGTCACGGTTGAAAGCAATACAAAAGTGCAAAAATGCATAAAAAATGCTACTTGTGAACATAGCCCAAGGTGTTTAGGAGTATTTTTGTTTTTGGTTATTTATTTTACCTCATACACAAGTCTTTACCCTGGAAAGGATGTTCCTAAACATATTTCACAGGTAAACCATTTCAGTTTCGTTTTTGAATGTTTTATTGTGAGCCCGTAAAAGTGGCTTAATACCTCTGACCACATTGTTGACAGCAGTGACCTGGGGGTAAAAAATGCTTCCTGGGTCGATCCCCATGCTGTCCCCATGTCATTTGAGCACTGTCACTATAGTTTTGGGCACTTTTTAGGCTTTCTACAGACTGCCGGGGGTGCCGCCGCAAAAATGCTCGGGCCTCCCATAGACTAACATTGGGCTCGTTGCTCGGGTCGAGCACTCGAGTATCACGGTGAGCTCGGCCCGAGCTTTGAGCACCCGAGCATTTTAGTGCTCGCTCAACACTACTAGTGATGTATTGGAGTGTTCTTTTGTGTGTTTGTTTTTCATGATTCCATAATTTTTTCCTCAGAATTGAGTGATTCCATAATTTTTCCCTCTGCTTGGTCTGAAAAAAATTACCCTTAGTGAATACCTCATTTTTTATCTTGATTTCTTTTAGTGGTTCTTAAAGCCATAAAGTTGCCATTTGAAATGACTTTAGCTTTGTGCCATGTCTGTGATTGGCTTTTTTTCAACAACATTAAACAATTGAATGAACATCCTCTGAGCCCGGTGATTCCATAATTTTTGCCAGGGGTTGTAAAACGTGGATCTAACAGAGTGGCAACCCAGTAGTCAGCACTATTTCAAGTCATAACTATATTGTTGCAGATAGTGCAGCAAGAAGACACTCATATGTCGGGCTCTTCCATGAGGTTCAAGCCCATGCTGTGTAGTTGACTGGGTAACTCTAATGCTTGTTTCCTCTATCACCTCCCGCCAACCACAAGCAGAGAGGGGATGATTATACTCTTCATCTTCTGACTGTTGCCCGCCCATCACCTCTTTCTTCTCCATTTGTTGCTCGGCTATTGCACCTTCACTAACAGTTTTTCTGGTATCACCAACCCCCCCTCGATCGCAGTGATCCACCCTTCCTTGGCATCCTGAGTTGTCCCCTAGTGTATGACATTAGTAACAGAAGAAAGTATTTCTTTAGTGTGGATGAGGCCTGTATAACATCCAAGTTATTCTCCAAACTATTTCAAACTGAGATGTCCCCTTCTGTATAAAGTTAGGAACAGTAGAAAGTATTTTTTTTTACTGTGGATAAGGCCTGTATTACATAGAACATATGCTCCAAGATATTTCAAACTGAGATCTAGCCTGCTGTATCATGTTAGTCACAGCAAAAAATAGTTTTTTTTTACTCTGCATATGTATAACAATTATAATGGATAACTCAGGAGTCTTTTTGCATGGAGTAAAGACACAACAGAACACAGTTTATAGGTGAGAAAGTCTATATTATAAATACACGGTGATTCAACACTAGTGTAGAGGAAAACTCAAAGTCCAGAAACACTCAGTGAAGATACCGAATGAAAACTTAACAATAGTCTGTAGGAAACTTCAGAGGAAAGTGCAATCAGCAGAGCAGTCTATAAAGCGCAGTTTAGTCTTGAAGATGATTGAAGCAAGAAAGTCTCTGTTTAGTCCAAGCACAGATATATATATAAGCAAGTCCATATAATATATTAAATCAACCAAGGAGGTCTGAGTAGGAAGTCTCAGATACTCCAGAACAGTCCCGTCCATGCTCTGCATCTACTTAATAGTAGGAAGAGACAGAGCAGCAACCAGGTTACATGTCTTGCAATTGCAGGTGAGGACAGTGACTGAGAGGGAGCAGCATGAGTAGCCAGAAGCAGAAGGAATGCTGGTAACAGGTGTAAACAGCAGAATCTCTGCGTGCAGGAAACAGGGGATTCATACAGGTTTGTAGGAGCAGGCAGAAAATCAGGAAGCCACCAGAACCAAAAACAGGACTAAGGCAGCACTGACTAGACTGAAAAGCACTGACTAGACTCTGTGGTGTTATAAAGGCAGGAAGACAAAGGGCACATGAGACAAAAGATGCCATCTTGAAAGAGGACAGGAATGTCCAAAAGGTAATCAAAAAATATTCAGAGTTCTGATAATAAGCTCTGCATACAGCTGAATTTCACCCCCCCAAAATGACTAAGTGGCTTATGGCTTATGGCAAACTCATAATTGTCACAGAAAAAAATATTTTTTGGACTCTGGCCAGCAACAGAAAAAATATATTAGTTTTACTCTGAAAACAGCAGAAGTTCAATGCCACTAAAGTACTATGTGGCTTATAGTAGACTGTATCATGTTTTCGACAGAAAAAAAATATTTTTTGGACTATAGCAAGCAACAGAAAATAGATTTTTAGAATTTTTTTTACTGTGCATACAGCTGAATTTCATCTCCAAAAAATTACAAGGTGGGCTACTGTAGCGCTATCACATTAGCAAATAAAAAAAAAAAGAAGATTTTTGTGCTCTGCATTCAGGAGTTCTGCATACCGCTGAATTTCAACCCCACAAAATGAAAAGGTGGGCTACTAGGGCTTGCTTGCTGAATCACATTAGCAAGTGAAAAAATAGATTGAAGGGATACTCGTGCATAGAGCACAATGCAAGCAGTGCACAGCACAGTTCTATGCCATGGGCCCTGCTGTTTTTGTCTGGACCTCAGTCACTAATAGCACAAGAAAAAAAACACAAAGGACACTAGTTATCTAAACTATCTGACTTCCAAGCAACCGCCTATCTATCTAGCTAAAATCTCTCAGTACACAGGAGCAAGGTGCAGCAGCAGCATCTGTGACCAGTGACATGCATAAAATGGCGCTCAGAGAATATGGCTGCTCTTTATATAGAGAGGACATGTGATTTCATTAGACAATGGCAGAAGCCCTTGTGTCTGGACAGTGTGGATGCTTCCTGCGCTCTGATTGGCTAGCAGCGAATTGCACACTTAAAGTTACAGAAAAAAATTAGAAGCATGGTGCTGCTCTCAGCTTGTGTTTGCTCTCACCAGCCCCTCCCCTCATCAAACAAGTCCCCCCACTCCTCATACACAAGCAGTATTCTAGCCAAACTGTTAAAAATACTGTAGTTGCACCATAATCATTTTCCCGCCCTTGTTATGTGCCATATTCATGTCGAATTTAACATTTGAGATCGGATTTCGAACATATTCGCTCATCACTAGTGTAGGCAACATCAGATCTTCACATATATTCAAATTCAATGCTAGATTGGGGTTTTTGGAACATAAGGAAATGATTCTATTACTATTATTGTTGAAGCTGTGAATATGTGAAATAATTCTTTTTTTCTACTTTACAGATTTTCAACCCATTTTATGTGTTCCAAGTCTATTCAGTATGTATTTGGATAGCTACAACATACTATGAATATAGCGTCGCTGTTATATGTATGACCACCTTGTCCATTTCTGCAACGGTATATAATTTAAGAAAGGTATGTGTGCCTGTGTTTAAAGAAAACCGTGCTATATTCCATTTTCCTTAACAAAAAATAAATACTCATCTTTTTTCATTTTAGCAATCAGTCAAACTGCACAGAATGTCAGCATCCTACAACAGCATTTTGGTTTCAGTGCTTCATAAAAATGGAGGTAACAGTTACAGAAAACATTCATTTACTTATAGTAACATGTAGCTATTTAGTAGTGTGTGTCTCTTTAGTGTTTCCTCTTTTTCATTTATAGATTTACAAATGTACATTGAAACAAACATGCAAAAGTATAATTATGTAAAAGTAGTACCTTCTGGTATAAAATACAGACTGACGGTATCTAATACACGTTAATCTAGGCAATATATAAATTTGCCTAATAGCAGGCAATGAGTACACAATTAAAGTATTCACTACTAGAGATGAGCGAATGCTTCAATATTCGATTTGGATTACTTTCACCGAATTTGCAATATCCGCCGATTTATTTGTCGACCATTTGCTGAACGTTACCGAATGCCATAGGATTCAATGAGGGGCAAAAAAACGCATACACAACACCTTCAAACAGGCCCAAAAGCTGCCAAAACACATCAAATTAGGGATAGACACCAGGAAAGTGACATCAATTGACCCAGAGTAAAAGTACTATAATTATTATTACTATTACAGTGAAATTTATTCCGTGGTGCTTTACATGTCAAAAGGGGTCACCTCTTGCACAAGAGGAGAGAGGACCCTGCCCACGAGGGCGCACAAACAATCTACAAGGTATGGGTGAGGATTAGTGATGAGCATATAGTTTCCTATGTCCAAACTTAACTTCAACATGAATCTGCCACATTTGGATTTGTGATTGGAAAAGTGAGCAAAATTTGTTAAATTCGGGAAAATCGGTAACATTTGTTAAATTAACATGGTTACGTGATTGCAGGGCAACTACAGAGTTTTTAACAGTTTTGCTAGCATAGTGTTTGTATATGATGAGCAAGGGGTTGTGGTAGATTAGTGGGGGGGCTGATGATAGCTCAGTGATGAGCGAACGTGCTCGCCACTGCTCGGTACTCACCCGAACATCACTGTGCTCGACGAGCTCGATGAGCATTTCCAGGTTGCTTGGGTAGGAACTCAGGTCCCCCCCGGCATGCTCAGTGCTCTTTAGAGAGCCAATCAACATGCAGGGATCACCTGCCACGCACTGTAATGCCGTAGCCATGTTGGTTGTGGGCATTACAGTGATTGCCTGGCCGCACATCATCATTAGGTGTATATAAGACCGGGCGCTGTCATGCTCATCACAGTCTACACCGGAATCAGGCATAGTAGGGATAGGTGATGCTGCATCAGGGAGATATTTTCTTGTTTATAGGTACTATAGGTATTCCACAACATATATCTATATCCATCTGAACTAACAGTCCTTCTAAGGCCTAATCCAGCTGCATATAATCAGTGCTAGGCAGGCAGGCAGTATAAGTGGCAGACTGCAGTGCATGATAAAGCACAAGAGGGTCCATTGAACGTCCTGTCTGCTGCTGCTGTAATAATTTCATATATTTCTAGACCTAGAAAGGCAATTTTTTTTTATCTTAATCCTGGTTATTTGCCTAAAAAGCAATCCAGAGGAAAACATGTTTCTGCTCACTGCAGAATAAAGCCAGATCTGTTCCATATTTCATCTGAACTTGGAAAATATTGACCTCCTTTTCCATTCTGTTGCAGTGTGTCGGAGAAGCTATTTAAACTAGGTCTCCATGTAGAATAATATTAGTAAATTACAGGCCTACAATTTAAAGCCGTGGTTTTCTGTCAGACATATCAATTAAAAGACTGTTCAAAAATCATACATTTCTTCCATTTTCATTCCATTGCAGTGTGTCGGTGAAGCTATTCACACTAGGTCTCCGTGTAAAATAATATTAGTAAATTACAGGCCTCAGTACTCTGTCCCCAGCCGCCACTATTTCTCCTGGTGTGCCGACCCAGCATTACACAAGCACGTGTCTCACAATATTAGACGTGACCTCAACAATGCAGATACTGGGAAAGTCCACCTAACCACGGACACGTGGACAAGTTCTTGTGGGCAGGAATGGTACATCTCGCTGATAGCACACAGTGTTAATATAGTGGAAGCTGGGACCCAGTCGGATCTTGAGACAGAATACGCCCTCCCGACTCCGAGGATTGCGGAACCTGGGTCGATCAGGGTGGCCCCCACATTTTACAGCTCCTGCACCTCCTCCTCTTCAGCATCCATCTCCAAAATGACCACATCAGTCGCAAACTAGAAGCACTGCAGCACTGCCTAGGCTAAGTGGCAACAGGCTGTACTGAAGCTAATTTGCTTAGATGACAAATCACACAATGCTGAAGAGTTGTGGACAGCTCTGAAAAAGCAGGCAGATCTGGGCTGACACCACTGACCCTACAGCCAGGCATGGTCATGTGTGACAATGGCCAGAATTTGGTGGTGACTCTGAGGCGAGCTCGCACACGTACCATGCCTGGCCCATGTGCTTAACCTCGTGGTTCAGAGATTTCTCAAAACCTACCCGGATATGTCGGATCTGCTTTTCAAAGTACGCCGCCTGTGTGCCCATTTTAGAAAGTCTGCAACAGCATTTGCAGCTTCCAGCTCACCATCTGATCTGCGATGTCTCCATGCATTGGAACTCTACATTGCAGATGTTGGGAAGGATTTGTGAGCAGAAGAGGGCAGCTGTTGAGTACCAGCATCAACAAGGCCGTCAGTATTCAGGTCAGACTCCACACATAAAACCTCAGGAGTAGACATGGATGTCAGACATCTGTACCATCTCCAAAACTTTGAGGACTCCATCAAGATGGTGAGCGGCGATGATGCAATAATTAGCATCACCATCCCACTTATCTGTCTTCTGAAATGCTCTCTGCTCACAATCAAAGAGGATACATTGTAGGCAGAGCACAATAAGATGGAGCAAGGAACCATACAGGGTGATTCCACACAGCCCAGCCTCATCTTATCATAGAATCATAGAATCATAGAATGGTAGAGTTGGAAGGGACCTCCTGGGTCATCTGGTCCGACCCCCTGCTCAAAGCAGGATTCACTAGATCATCTCAGACAGATGTCTGTCCAGCCTCTGTTTGAAGACGTCCATTGAAGGGGAACTCACCACCTCTCGTGGCAGCCTGTTCCACTCATTAATCACCCTAACTGTCAAAAAGTTTTTTCTAATATCTAATCTGTGTCTCCTACCATTTAGTTTCATCCCATTGCTTCTAGTCTTTCCTTGTGCAAATGAGAATAAAGATGATCCTTCTACAATGTGACAGCTCTTGACATATTTGTAGACAGCTATTAAGTCTCCTCTCAGTCTTCTTTTTTGCAAGCTAAACATTCCCAAATCCTGCAACCGTTCCTCATAGGACATGGTTTGCAGACCAGTCACCATTCTGGTCGCTCTTCTCTGAACTTGCTCCAGTTTGTCTATGTCTTTTTTAAAATGTGGTGCCCAAAACTGTACACAGTATTCCAGATGAGGTCTGACCAAAGAGGAGTAAAGACCGATAATGACTTCACGTGACCTAGACTGTATGCTTCTGTTAATACATCCCAGAATTGTATTTGCCTTTTTTGCTGCTGCATCACACTGTTGACTCATGTTCAGTCTATGATCTATTAGTATACCTAAGTCTTTTTCACATGTACTGTTGCTTAGCTCTATTCCTCCCATTCTGTATATGCTTTTTTTTATTGCCCAGATGTAGTACTTTGCATTTTTCCCTGTTAAAAACCATTCTGTTGGTTGCTGCCCACTGCTCCAGTTTATTTAGGTCTTTTTGAATCATCTCTCTCTCTTCTCTAGTATTAGCTATCCCTCCTAGCTTTGTGTCATCAGCAAATTTAATCAGTTTACCCTCAATTCCTTCATCTAAATCATTGATAAAGATGTTGAACAATACAGGTCCCAGGACGGAGCCCTGTGGTACCCCACTTGAGACATTCATCCAGCTGGATGTGAAGCCATTTACAACCACCCTTTGAGTCCGATCACTAAGCCAGTTATGAATCCACCTAACAGTTGCCTGGTCCATTGCATACTTGGTCATTTTTTCAATAAGGATGGTGTGAGATACTTTGTCAAATGCTTTGCTGAAGTCAAGATATACTATATCTACAGCATTTCCCTGATCCACCCAGTCAGTGATTCTGTCATAAAAGGAAATTAAGTTAGTCTGACATGACTTGTTAGTTACAAACCCATGCTGACTCTGGTTAATCACTTCATTCTTATCCATGTACTTACATACATGTTGTTTAATAATTTGTTCAAAGATCTTTCCTGGTATAGGCAGACTTACCGGCCTATAGTTCCCTGGGTCCACCTTCTTCCCCTTTTTGAAGATAGGAACAACATTTGCTCTTCTCCAGTCTTCTGGGACTTCTCCTGTTCTCCAAGAATTTTCAAAGATTATGGAGAGTGGTTCTAAAATTTCTTCTACGATCTCCTTCAGTACTCTGGGGTGTAATTCATCTGGACCTGGAGACTTGAACTCATTTATGTTAGCTAAATATTCCCTCACAATCTTTCTGTTTACAGATAACTTGGATTCCTCTATTCCTTTAAAAGGACAGTGAAGATCAGTTGATGTTACATATTCTTTCTGAGAGAAAACAGATGCAAAATAGGAATTAAAAAGTTTGGCCTTCTCAACATCCTCTCTTACCATTTCTCCATTTTCATCCTGTAAAAATCCTATAGCATCTTTGACTTTTCTTTTACTTTTGACATACCCCCAAAATCCTTTTTTATTGCTTTTGACATCTCTTGCAAGCCTTAATTCATTGTCAGCTTTAGCTAACCTGATACGTGCCCTGCAGGATCTGCAGACTGCATTATAATCTTCTTTAGATATGCCTCCCTCTTTCCATTTAATAAACATTTCTTTCTTTCTTTTTAGCAGGTGTTTAAGTTCTGTGTTCATCCATCCTGGTTTCCTTAAATGCTTCCCATTCTTCCTACTTTTCGGGATTGTTAACGATTGTGCTTTGAGAATCTCATTTTTAAAAATTTCCCATCCTTCCTGGACATTTTTGTCCTTAAGGACATCCAGCCATTGGATCCCTCCTATTCTCTTTCTGAGTCTCTTAAAATCTGCCTTTCTAAAATCTATCCTTGAAGTTTGAGTCTTCACATGTCTTCCTCCTCTAGTTATCCAAAATTCTATAATAGCATGATCGCTGCCTCCTAGGGTCCCAGCCACCTTTACCTCCTCAACCATTTCCTCCCTGTTTATAAGGATTAGATCCAAAGTAGCAGATCCCCTTGTTTTCTCTCCTACCTTTTGGAAGATAAAGTTGTCAGCAAGAGAGGATAAGAATTTGCTTGACCTGTTAGTTTTACTTGAGAGAGATTCCCAACAAATGTCTGGATAGTTGAAATCTCCCATGACCACTACGTCATATTTTTTGGAGAACTTGGTCATTTGATACATAAAGAGTTCATCCATATCTTCAGCTTGCCCAGGTGGCCTGTAGTAAATGCTTACAATGGTGTCCTTTCCGTTGTTCTCTCCTTGTATTCTTACCCAAAGAGTTTCCACAGAACTCCCAGTCTCTGAAGCTTCAATCTCTGTGCAGATATACGCTTTTCTAACATACAATGCAACACCTCCTCCTCGTTTATCAAGTCTGTTTCTTGCAAATAAGTTGTATCCTTTTAGACTTTTATTCCAATCATGTGTATCGTCCCACCAAGTTTCAGTGATTCCAATGACATCATATTCCTTTTCCTGCATTAGTAGTTCCAATTCTCCTTGTTTGTTGCCCATGCTTTGTGCATTTGTATAAAAACATTTTAGTTTGTGATTGGTTTCTCTTCCTCCCATATTTTTATTATTTAAATTGTTTTGTCTTTGTTCTTCTTTTCCACTTCCAGTAGCAGAGATCTCAATAGTATTTATCAGCTGTATGGCTTTTTCTGGCCTTTTGCTTCCCTTCCCACATTGTTCTAGTTTAAAGCTCTTCTGATGAGTGTAACAAGGCGACTTCCAAATACATGTTTTCCAGTCTTCGTAAGGTGCACCCCATCTCTAGCAAGTAGTCCATCGTATAGGTAATTCATTCCGTGATCCAGAAATCCAAATCCTTGTTGACGGCACCATCGACGTAGCCAGTTGTTCACCTGTAGAATCTTATTCCACCTCATTGTTCCATGGCCATCCACTGGGAGGATGGATGAGAAGACCACCTGCACTCCCAATTCTTTCACTTTCTTGCCTAAGTCTTCAAAGTCACTGCAGATGGTTTCCAGGTCCTTTCTTGTTGTGTCATTTGTCCCCACATGTATTAGCAGGAATGGGTAGTGATCTGTAGGTCTGAAGATTCTTGATATCCTGTCAGACACATCTTTAATTTTTGCTCCTGGAAGACAGCACATTTCTCTTGAGGTTATGTCTGGTCTGCAGATAGCGGCCTCTGTTCCTCTTAACAGGGAATCCCCCATGACCACCACTCTCCGTTTTTTCTTCACAACATTCTTCTTTCTCCATCCAGGAGGATTCTGAGGGCTTACAAGGTTATTTATTGCTGGCAAAGTCTTATTTTGCTGTATTTCTTCATGGTTCTCCTGCGTGAGAGCCTGGTACTGGTTCCTGAGCAGTATGGGTGCTGACTGCCTCTCGATCCTCCTGCTTCTGTGGGTCACATGCCTCCATTCCTCTGTTTCGTCAGGTGCAGTTCGAATTTCTTCTCTTTCTGAATCATGAAGAGATAATTCTGCTCTGTCTAAGAACTCTTCACCTTCCTTAATGATTTTCAAGGTAGTTAACCTCTCTTCTAGATTTCGCAACTTTTCCTCCAACAGGGACACAAGCTTGCATTTCTGGCATGTGAAGTTTGGCTTTTCCACTGGCAAGTCTGTGAACATGTAGCAGGATATGCAGCTCACCAAATGGCTCCTGGACTCTTCCATGTTCTTATTGTTAATGTTCTGAAAACAGCTTAAAAAAAAGCTTCAAAATGCGGTTTACCGATGTCCTCTTTTCAGCTCCAACAGCCAAAATCCAGTGTTCTTTGAGCTCGCGGAGACTCTTCACTTACCCCAAAATGCAGTGGGAATATGCAAATTATCTCCTCAGGACTCCTCCCCTGGTTTACCGATGTCCTCTTTTCAGCTCCAACAGCCAAAATCCAGTGTTCTTTGAGCTCACGGAGACTCTTCACTTACCCCAAAATGCAGTGGGAATATGCAAATTATCTCCTCAGGACTCCTCTTATTCCAATGTGGATTGGTTGACAATGAGGAAGAGGAGGAGGAAGAACAGGAGCTAGTTTCCTGCACTATAGACGGTACTACATGCACAACTGTCATACAGTCTGTTCAGCGTAAATGGCCTGGGGACAGGGAGGAGGAGAAAGAGGTGGAGGATGAGGAAGAGAACATTTTCAGTCATCCTCTTGGTGAGGACATGGAAGTCTTGCTTCTTTGCAGTCTGGCACACATGGCTGAGTTTATGTTATGCTGCCTTTCCCGTGACCCTCACATTGTCCAAATTTTGGGTGACAGTCAGTACTATTTTGTGACGCTTCTAGACCCATGCTACAGGGAGAACTTTCTGTCTCTTATTCCCTTGCAGGACAGGCCTAATAAAATGGTGCAATACGAGAAGGCCCTTGTAAAAAATTCCCATATGAAAACGCTGGTGGCAGAGGTAATAATTCGTTGGACAACCAAGGAGTACAGGCGAGAGAGCCACAAATGCTTTCCAGCAGAGGCAGGGGAACACTGTCAAAGCTTTGGGACAGTTTTCTCAGACCCTCCCATCGCACAAGCGGGGTACTCTCCCAAGGAGTGTAAAGTTTCAGAAGATGGTGAGGGAGTACCTTGCCGACTGTACCAACATCCTCCATGATTCC
Source organism: Phyllobates terribilis (assembly GCF_046119375.1). Lineage (NCBI taxonomy): Eukaryota > Metazoa > Chordata > Amphibia > Anura > Dendrobatidae > Phyllobates > Phyllobates terribilis. The sequence continues at coordinate 325,711,116 of NW_027362763.1, read as the reverse complement.
TTTGTGTCTTATAATTATTGGGAACCCAAGCTGGACACTTAGCATGAACTGGCTCTCTACACCTTGGAGGTCCTGGCCTGCCCTGCCGCTAGCATTTTGTCAGAGTGGGTGTTTAGTGCTGCTGGTGGAATTATAACTGATAAGCGCATTTGCCTGTCAACTGAAAATGCTGACAGACTGACTCTTATAAAAATGAACAAGAGCTGGATTGGGCCAGACTTCTCAATACCACTGAATGATAGCAGAGGAACAAGCTCAAATCCAGTGTCCTTTTTTTGGGGAGGTCTAACTCTGTTCTCATGCACCTCTGTCTTCACACGCAGACATGGGTATACGCTTCCTGATTTTGTCTATTTGCTCTTGTCCTCCTCCTTCCCTGCATCCTTATCCTCCACCACCATATCACCACCATATGCACCATATCAACATATCTACGTCTCTTCCAAAGGGTATTGGAGTTCCTCCAAATTTTTGGCAGACATTGCTTCACTGCATAGACAAACAGTTTGGGAGACACACTTCCTAATAATGGGAGCAGTTTTTGCAGGAGACCCTGCAACCTCTACGTCACTTGCAAGGGGCATTGGAGTTCCTCCAAATTGTTGGCAGCCGTTGCATTCACTTCATACCCTATAACTGTATGGCAGACCCTCTCCTTTCTGTTGGGAACATGTCGTTACTGTGACTCTGCTCTATGTGTTTTTAAATAGATAGTGGGTTTTTTCCCAAATTTTGGCAGCCCTTGCAGTCACTGCATGGGCATTACCACTATAGGAGACCCGCTCCTTTATAATGGGAACATTTTTTTTACTGAGACCCTCTTCTATGTCTCTTCAATGGGGTATTCAGATGCATCTAAATTTTTGGCAGCCCTTGCAGTCACTGCATAAGCAATAACAGTATAGGAGATCCACTCATTAATAATGGGAGCAACAAAGCATAGCTGGCTGATTGCTCTCTAACAATAGCGAGGGCCAACTGCTGGCCCTTTAAGAATAGTAAGGGCCACCTGATGGCTCTATAAAAATAGGCTTTGTGACTTTCAGAGTCCTTCCATCATAAATGAAACAGGATGTGTCGGATGATGTTACACACCACATGGCCAGATAATGTTGTAAAATGTTAAAATGACATTTCCCAGTGAATGCATTTGTCTTAAAATATAACGTAAAAAAAATAAAAAATAAAAATACAGTAGGATCTTTGTTTAGTATAAAAAACAGACTCGCCAATGTAACCTCAATGTAATCACATTGTTCAGCTCCTGCACTTACTCTTCCAGTTTGGCATCCTTTTCTGAAATGACCACATCAGTCACAAGCTTAAAGCACTGCAGCACTGCCTTGGCCTAGCTGCAACAGGCTGTGCTGAAAATAACATGATAAATGCTTAGGTGACAAACTTCCCACGCTGTTGGTGAACGAGTTGTTGAAAGCTGTAACACAGCAGGCAGCATGATCTGTGGCTCTCACCACTGAACATAAAGCCAAACATGGTAGTGTGTGACAACATGCGGAACCTGGTGACAGAGAAATGACAGCCGGAGTAGAGACGGTTTTCCTCTATGCCAGTCCTTTCACCGAGCTAAAGAATATGGCTGTGGTGAAATACAACTCCCACTGAGAAACATTGTCAGACTGAAAAATATTGGGCCCACCAGAGGATTTGATTCTGAGGGCCCACCTTTCTCCCCAGCTCAAGAGTCCCATAGCAGCTACATAGTTTGCACCTATCATGAACTCTCCTGATGGAGAAGCCAGGGCCCACTTGAGGATTCTCTGGTGGGCCCGTCCAACCCTGCAGAGAAGCAGCCCTAGCTAAGAAGTGTGTTTGGGAAGGTTCCTGGACACTATATGGCTGCAATTTTAATGTGGACTGGCTCCGTACCATCCCTGGCCACAATCACCTGTCCACGTGTTTGTGGTTAAGCAGTACTTCCCAACTAAGTGGCAGTTGGGGGCCGAGTATGGACACCCGGCCGCTGATACCATGAGGTTGTGGACAGCTTCCTCCTCCACGACCCTAAAAGGCCACATTTCAAGTGCAAGCTGCTGTCAAAAATTTGGCAGTTTAATATTGCAGCCTGTTGGTGCTTGGGTGGCTGGCTGCATATTTGCACTTGCATTCCAAGGAATGAGGTAGGCACAACTAAATGCAGCACTGGGACAAGGACGTGGACAGTGATTGTTTTAAGTCTGCAATGACAGGTGCATGGCGGGAGGAATCTTTGCATGCGCCAAGGATCACTTATGATGGGCACACTTTTAGGCAGTGACCTGGGAGTCAGAGATGCTTCCAGGGATCTTCCCCATGCTGTTCCCATGTCTTATTACTGTATGCATGTGTCTGATATGTCACACACCACATGGCCAGATAAGGTTGCAAAATGTTAAAATGACATTTCTAGAGTGAATGCATTTGTCTTGGTTGAAAGCAATGCAAAAGTGCAAAAACATGTGACGTGTGAACAAAGCCCAAGGTGTGGAGGAGCATTTTTGTATTTGGTTATTTATTTTGCCTTATATTCAAGTCATTACCCTGGAAAGGATGTTCTTTAACATTTTTCCCAGGAAAATCCATTTGGTTTCGTTTTAGCATGTTTTAATGTGAGTCTGTAAAAGTGACGTAATACCTCTGACAACATTGTTGACAGCAGTTACCTGGAAGTCAGAAATGCTTTCAGGGGTATTCCCCATGCTGTTTCCATGTCATTTGAGCACTGCTCCCATCGATTTCGGCAATTTTTAGGCCCTCTACAACCCCTGGCAAAAATTTTGGAATCACTGGGCTTGGAGGATGTTCATTCAGTTGTTTACTGTTGTTGAAAAAAAATAGATCACAGGTTTTGATGCAGGTGTTAGTTTTGGAAATGAAAATTTACAGGGTGATTCCATAAATTTTTCCTCAGAATTGAGTGATTCCATAATTTTTTCCCTCTGCTTGGTCTGAAAAAAATCACCCTTACTGAGTACCACATTTTTTTTCTTGATTTCTTTTAGTGTTTCTTAAAGCCATAAAGTTGCCATTTGAAATGATTTTAGTTTTGTGCCATGTCTGTGATCTGCTTTTTTTCAACAACATTAAACAACTGAATGAACATCCTCCAAGCCCAGTGATTCCATAATTTTTGCCAGGGGATGTACAAACCGCCGGGGGGAGCCACCTGAAAAATGCTCGAGTTTCCCACAGACTTAAATTGGGCTTGTTACTCTGACCGAGCGCTTGAGCATTCCAATTTGCTCGACTCAGACAATGAGTACCCGAGCATTTTAGTGCACGCTCAGCACTACTCAGAACAGGTCACATCAGCGGCGCACTGTTTTTTTTTCTTGTAGGTGGTAACTTTTAGTCAGGAAACCGCGGCTAGCCGATTAGAGAGCAGGAAGCATCCACAGTGTCCCAGACACAAGGGCTTCTGCAATTGGCTGCTGAAATCACATGTCCTCTCCATATAAAAGCCGGCCATATTCTCTCATCACCATTTTATGCATGTTACTCGTGTTAGATGCTGCTCCTGCACCCAGCTGCTGTGTAATGAGAGATATTAGCTAGATAGATGGGCGCTTCTGTAGAAGTCAGATAATGTAGATAAGTCCTGTGCTGTGTACCTGTTCAATCGACCTTGCAGCCCTTTAATTTGTTTTTGGGCAATTACTGAGATTCTGACACAAAGAGCAGGGCCTATGGCATAGAACGGTGTTGTACATCTGTTGCACTGTCTGTGCTCCATGCAGGGGTATACCTTCAATCTATTTTTGCACTTGCTAATGTGATAAAGCAAGCAAGCCCTGGTAGGCCACTTACTAATTTTGTGGGGTTAAAATTCAGCTATCTGCAGAGCTTGTCAGTGCAGAGCTTCTGAGTACAGAGCACAAAAAACTTTTTTTTTCATTTGTTAATGAGATGCAAGCTGTGTTAGCCCAGTTTGTCATTTTTTTGGTGGGTGAACTTCAGTTTTATGCACAGTAAAACAAATATTTTTTTTCTGTTGGCAGGCAGAGTCCACCAAATTTTTTTTTTGTGTAGCAAATGTCATACACTCTGCTATATGTCAGCTACTATGTAAGTGGCGGTGAACTTCAGATGTTTTTAGAGTAAAAAAATATATTTTTTTCTGTTGCTAGCCACAGTCCAACAAAGATTTTTTTGTGTGGCAAACGTGATACAGTCTGCTAAAATCCACCTACTATCTTAGCAGCAGTGAACCTCAGTTGTTTTCAAAGTAAAAAAAAGAATTTTTTTTTGTCTTGCTAGGCAGAATCCACAAAAGATTTTTTGTGTGGCAAATGTCACATACTATGCTATACGTCAGCTACTACGTCAGTGGCGGTGAACGTCAGCTGTTTTCAGAGTAAAAAATATATATATTTTTACTGTTGCTAGGCAAAGTCCAAAATTTTTTTTTTTTTCTGTCGCAAACGTGTTACACTCTGCTATAAGCCACCTAGTCCTTTTAGTGGCGGTGAAATTCAGCTTGTGCACAGGCAAAAAAATCAATTTTTTGCTGTTCCCAATGTGACGCAGCAGGCTAGATCTGAGTTTGAAATAGTTTGGAGAATATCTCCCATGTTATACAGGCCTCATCCACAGTACAAAAAATACTTTGTTAGGTTAGCATTGTTATACAGCAAGCCATATCTTATCTTGTCATTTAGTGCTGCTGAAATTCAGGTGTGTGCAGAGCTGTACAGAGGAAAAAAAATCTAATTTTATTTTGCTCCTACCACAGTATATGAGCTACATGAGTGGGAAAAAGAGAGGCTGTGGTGGAAGGGTTAAAAGGCTTGGTGTTCAAGGTATGCGTGGGGTAGGTGGTAATATTTGTGAAAGCACTAGTGAACCAACAATGTCATGTCCTAACTAGTGTTGAGCGAACATGCTCGACACTGCTCGGTACTCGCTCGAGCATCACGCTACTCGGGATGTTCGGCGGGCACCGAGCATTTCCGGGATACTCTGGCGGGAGCGCGGGTCTCTGCCCTGCATGTTTGGCGCTCTTTACAGAGCCAATGAACATGCAGGGATTGCCAGCCAGTCACTGTAATACCGCAGCCATGTTGGTTGTGGGCATTACATTGATTGGCTGGCCGCACAGCGTCACCTCGAGTATTTAAAACCAGGCGCCGCCATCTTGGACACAGATGGCTGGGATCAGACAGTGTAGGGACAGCACTGCTGATTTAGGGAGAGATATATATACTGCAAAATCGTTTGTGTAGGGTCTGTAAAGGCTGCCAGATCAAACAAACAGTCCTTCTCAGGACTAATATCCATCCCAGATATCAGGCAGGCTGTATAGGAGACGCAGTGGTTATACCAGCAAACACTGCATTACTGTCCTGTGTGCTCCTGTTGCTGAAATTGCTGGACTTACAGTAGCTCCAGGTCTCGGGGGCCAGGAAAAGTCCTTTTTTTTCATCTAAATCCTCTTTTTTTTTCCTCCTTCACACTGTACAAATACCCGTCATATTAACCTTTTGGTGAGTCCCCCCCCCCCAAAAAAATAAAAAGTGTGTCTCTGATTTTTCAGAAACAAATATATCTGCTGAAAATATTCTGGTGTAAGCTAGAGAAACAGAAGTGTGGTTTTGCAGTTCCACGGTTCAAACCTCTGTATTATCCACCTTTGGGCCATTTGTATCTAAAAAAAACCAGTTTGAGTGTGTCGCTCACTGTTCAGCCGCAAATATATATATTTAAAAAAGTCTGGTATACACCAGTAAATTATAACTGTGGTTTTGCTGTTCCACGGTAAAAAAATCTCTCTTGTCCTGCTTTTGGAATTATTTGCCGTAAAAAAAAAACTAATAGTGTCTCCCTGATTTTTCAGACACAAATATATCTGTTGAAAATAGTCTGGTGTAGGCCAGAGAACTAGAAGTGTGGTTTTGCAGTTCCATGGGTCAAATCTCTGTAATATCCTGCTTTTGACATTTTTTGCCATAAAGAAAACCAGTAGTGTCTCCTGATTGCTCAGACACAAATATATCTGTTGAAAATAGTCTGGTGCTGGCCGGAGAAATAGAAGTGTGGTTTTGCAGTTCCACGGGTCAAATCTCTGTATTATCCTGCTTTGGCATTTTTTGCCATAAAGAAAAACAGTAGTGCCTCCTGATTGTTTAGACACAAATATATCTGCTGAAAATAGTCTGGTGTAGGCCAGAGAACTAGAAGTGTGGTTTTGCAGTTCCATGGGTCAAATCTCTGTAATATCCTGCTTTTGACATTTTTTGCCATAAAGAAAACCAGTAGTGTCTCCTGATTGCTCAGACACAAATATATCTGTTGAAAATAGTCTGGTGTTGGCCCAAGAAATAGAAGTGTGGTTTTGCAGTTCCACGGGTCAAATCTCTGTATTATCCTGCTTTTGGCATTTTTTGCCATAAAGAAAAACAGTAATAGTGTCTCCTGATTGTTCAGACACAAATATATCTGTTGAAAATAGTCTGGTGAAGGCCAGAGAAATAGAAGTGTGGTTTTGCAGTTCCACGGTTCAAACCTCTGTATTATCCACTTTTGGGCAATTTTTACCTAAAAAAAAAATAGTTTGAGTGTGTCGCTCACTGTTCAGCCGCAAATATATATATTTAAAATTGTCTGGTAAACCCCAGTAAACAATAACTGTGGTTTTGCCATTCCGCGGTAAAAAATCTCTACTATTCAGCTTTTGGTATTTTTTCCGTGAAGAAAAACAGTAATAGTTTCTCCCTGATTGTTCAGATTGTTTAAAAGAGTCGGGTGTAGGCCAGAGAAATAGAACTGTGGTTTTCCTCTTCCACGGTTCTAATCTCCTTTTTATTACACTTTTTCCATTGATAGTGCGAGTGTAAGCTATTTTACTTCATTTACAAGGGGCAAGGAGTGAGGCAAGGGACGTGGAACTGGACGTTCTGGTGATGGTGCATGCAGAGGACGGGGCCGTGGCCAAGGTGAAAATGTGTCACAACCAACAGCCACATCTTCTCGCTCCCACTTCTTGACCGAATTACTAGGGAAGCACAGAACAACACCAGAATTGCGAATTGATCAGTGTGAACAGGTTATTAATTGGATAGCAGATAATACTTCCAGTTACCTGGGCACCACCACCTCCGGTTGGTCTTCCACACTGTCAACTCTTAGTAGCTGTGAGCCTCGACCGCATACTCCTCCTCACCCTGATGCTCCTTCCTCCCACCATGCCGAGTGTCGTCAGACAGCAACTGATCCCACACTTGGACACTCTGAAGAGCTGTTCACTGGTCTATTTCCAGATTTGTGCCCCTCGCCTGCTCCGCTTGAAGGGGTGGAAGAGGAGATCCCATGTAGCGATGCCCAAATATTTGAACAGCCATGGCCACAGGAAGTCGACGATGGCAATTTGTCACAAGAGGTGGACGATGACGAGACACAATTGCCAGGAAGTGAGGAGGAGTATCGTGGTGCGCAAGTGGAGGAGGAGGAGGAGGTGGATGATCTAGTAACTGACCCCATGTGGCAGGAGGACACGCAGAGCGAGGCCAGCAGCACACAGGGTGAGGGAGCTAGAGTACCCCAATAGGCAGGAAGAAGCAGTGTGGTGGCCGCACACAGAAGGCAGGCAACAGTTCCCCCTAACACCAACACGAGGGACGTTGCCAGTACTACCTGTAGGTCTTCCAGAGTCTGGAATTTTTTTAAAGACTCTGCTGCTAACCCCAAAAAGGCCATTTGTACTACCTGCCATGCCAGCATCAGCAGGGGTGATAAAACTACCAGCCTGACCACCACCAGCATGATCAGGCACATGGCATCAAAGAACCCAACTTTGTGGGGTGAACCCCAGGGTCCACGACCAGTGTCAGCGGGTATCACCACTGCTTCTTCCGCTGTTGTGCGTGCAATAGAACCCCCTGTTGTGTATGCAAGGCAATCCCCTTTCCATACTGTATGCAAAGATGCCCCCTCCTCTCAGTCTTCACTTGTTATGGCAGTTTCTCAAGAAACAGCATCAACGTCCACGTCCACATCCCACCGCAGCTTTCAATTGTCCATATCCCAGACCTTTGAACGAAAGTGGAAATTCGCAGCTAACGCCCCACAGGCCACAGTCCTAAATTCGCACATTTCACGACTGCTTGCGTTGGAAATGCTGCCTTTTAGGCTGGTGGAGATTGAATCCTTCCGCAATCTTATGGCGGTGGCCGTCCCTCGGTACTCGGTCCCCAGCTGACACTATTTTGCTCGGTGTACCATCCCTGCACTACACAATCACGTGTCCCAAAACATCTGCCGTGCCCTCAACAATGCAGTTACTGGGAAGGTCCACCTGACAACGGACACGTGGACAAGTGCTTGTGGCCAGGGACGGTACATCTCCCTGACGACACACTGGGTAAACATAGTGGAAGCCGGGACCCAGTCAGACCTTGGGACGGAACACATCCTCCCCACACCGAGGATTGCGGGCCCTATGTCAGTCAGAGTTGCCCCCACAGTGTACAGCTCCTGCGGATCATCCTTCTCCTCCTCCTCATGTTCAGCCTCTATCTCAGATATCACCACATCAGTTACAAGCTGTAAGCACTGCAGTACTGCCTCCGCCAAGTGGCAACAGGCTGTGCTGAAACTCATAAGCTTAGGTGAGAAATCTCACACTGCTTGTGAGTTGTGGACAGCTGTGAAAGAGCAGGCAGATCTGTGGCTGACACCACTGAACCTACATCCAGGCATGGTCGTGTGTGACAATGGCCGTAACCTGGTGGTGGCTCTTAGGCGAGGCGAGATCAGACACGTACCATGCCTTGCTCATTTGCTTAACCTCGTGGTTCAGCGGTTTCTTAAATCGTACCCCGAGTTGCCAGATCTGCTTGTCAAAGTACACCGCCTGTCAGCTCATTTTCACAAGTCGGCTACAGCTTCCGCCACCCTTGCTGTGTAGCAGCAGCGTTTGCAGCTTCCGTCACACTGACTGGTGTGTGATGTCCCCACACGTTGGAACTCTACCCTCCACATGTTGCAAAGGATTTGTGAGCAGAAGAGAGCAGTTGTGGAGTACCAGCTGCAACAAGGCCGTCGATATTCAGGTCAGACTCCACACCTCAGGAGTGGACCTGGATGTCTGACATATGTACCATCTTGACAAACTTTGAGGAGTCCGCCAAGATGGTGAGTGACGCCATCATTAGCGTCAGCATACCACTTGTCTGTATTCTGCAAAGCTCTCTGCAGAGAATTAAAGAGGAGGCATTGCATCCATTGTATGATGAGATGGATAAAGAAGCCGTAGCGGTCAATTACACACAGCCCAGCCTCATCTCATCCCAACGGACATTGAGGGACAATGAGGGAGAGGAAGAGGAGGAGGAAGAACAGGAGCTTGTATCATGCGCTGTAGACGGAAGTACCTGTACAACTGTCATACCCTCGGTTCAGCATGGTTGGCCTGAGGACAGGGGGGAGGAGGAGGAGGAGGAGAGCATGGTCAGTCGTCATCTTGGTGAGGACACGGAAGTTTTGCCCGTTACCAGTCTGGCACGCATGGCTGACTTTATGTCATGCTGCCTTAACCGTGACCCTCGCGTTGTCAAAATGTTGGGTGACAGTCATTACTGGTTGGTGACACTTTTAGACCCCCACTACAAGGAGAACTTTCACTCTCTTATTCCGGAGGTGGAGAGGTCTACAAAAATGGGGCAGTACCAGAAAGCCCTTGCTGCAGAACTGTTAAAAAAATTCCCATTTGAACACGCTAGCGGCAGAGGTCACAGTTCGTTGCCAACCAAGGCGTACATGCGAGAGAGACGCAACTCCAATCCAGCAGAGGCAGGGGAACACTGTCAACGTTCAGGGACAGTTTTCTCAGACCCTCCCTTCGGACAGACCGTGAGGTGCGGGTTACTCTCACAAGGAGTGGAAAGTTTCAAAAGATGGTGAGGGAGTACCTTGCCAACCGTATCAGCGTCCTCCGTGATTCCTCTGTGCATTTTAATTATTTGGTATCCAAGCTGGACTCTTGGAGTGAACTTGCTCTGTACGCTTTGGAGTTCCTGGCCTGCCCTGCCGCAAGCGTGTTATCGGAGTGTGTTTTTAGTGCCGCTGGGGGAATTATAACTGATAAGCCCACTCGCCTGTCAACTGACAATGCTGACAAGCTGACCTTTATCAAAATGAACAAGGGCTGGATTGGGCCAGACTTCTCATCACCACCAAATGACAGCAGAGTAACATAAAGTCAAAGCCACTGTGTTATTTCGGGAGGTGTATTCACATGCACCGCTTCACACCCGCACATGGGTATACGCTTCCTCATTTCGGCTGTTTTATGTTCTTCTCCTTATCCTCAGCCTCCACCACCACTATACAACCAGGGTGACTGTGGTCCATGTTGCCATTATTGAGAGTTCCTCCGTCCTTATTTTTGGCAGCTTTTGCTTGGAAGGCATAAGCAAAGACTGTGGGAGACCCACTCTCGAATAATGGGAATAATATTTTTAAGATGCTGTGCTGTATGGCTCTTGTAAGGGGCATTAAAACCATCTTGTTAAGCTACTGTGACCTCCACCACTTTTCCAAGGGGCATTAAAACCGTCTTGTTAAGCTACTGTGATCTCCACGTCTCTTTCGAGGGGCATTAAAAGCGTCTTGTTAAACTACTCTGAACTTCACTGTTCTTCCAAGGGGCATTGAAATGTTGTTTTTAATTAACTCTAACCTCCACGACTCTTCGAACGGGCATTGCATTTCCTCCTAATTTTTGGCAGCTTTTGATTGGAAGGCATAAGCAAAGACTATGGGAGACCCACTCCCCAATAATGGGAATAATGTTTGTAATATGCTGTACTGCATGGCTCTTGTAAGGGCATTGCAAGTTCCTCTGTCCTAATTTTTGGCAGCTTTTGCTTGGAAGGCATAAGCAAAGATTATGGGAGACCCACTCTCCAATAATGGGAATAATGTTTGTAATATGCTGTACTGCATGGCTCTTGTAAGGTGCATTGCAAGTTCCTTCATCCTTTTTAAGCTACTGCGACCTCCACCACTTTTCCGAGGGGCATTAAAACCGTCTTGTTAAGCTACTGTGACCTCCACGTCTATTTTGAGGGGCATTAAAACCATCTTGTTAAGCTACTGGGACCTCCATGTCTCTTCCAAGGGGCATTCAAACCGTGTTGTTAAGCTACTGCAACCTCCACCACTTTTCCAAGGGGCATTAAAACCGTCTTGTTAAGCTACTGCAACCTCATCCACTTTTCCAAGGGGCATTAAAACCATCTTGTTATGCTACTGTGACCTCCACGTCTCTTCCGAGGGGCATTAAAACCGTCTTGTTAAGCTACTGGGACCTCCACGTCTCTTTCGAGGGGCATTAAAACCATTTTGTTAAGCTACTGGGACCTCCACATTGTAGCGCTGGCGTCCCTGCCCTCTGCTAGGCAGGGACGCTGCTCCCCTCACCGCTCTGCTCCGTGCCCGGCGTCCTCTCCCCGCTCTGCTGTCAGCGCGCGCTCCTTCCCGGCGTCCTCCTCCCGCTCTGCTCTCAGCGCGCGCTCCTTCCCGGCCCCTGTGCTTAGGGCGCGCGCGCTCCCCTCCTCTTAAAGGGGCCGCGCGCGCCGTCCTAAGGAGTCCCCGGCCAATGGCCGGAGGACTTCATCATATATAAGGCACCTCCTCCAAAATGGAGGTGCCCGAGCAATGTTGTTTGCACCTGTGTCTCACCTGTGCTTCAGCCCTCAGGTCCCGTTGCCAGTTTCCTGTCAGTTACCTGCCAGTTTCCTGCCAGTTACCTGCCTGATTCCTGCCTGAATTCTTGTTACCTGTCTGCCAGTCTGAGGTCCGACGGTCTGCCTTACTACTCCTGTCAGTCTGTCTAAAGGACCAGCCTGCCCGCTCACCTGGGAGCGCACATCAGCTACCTGCCTACTTTCCTGAGCTCCGACGGTCTGCCTTACAACTCCGGTCAGTCTGTCTATGGACCAGCTTGCCCGCTCACCTGGGAGCGCTTCTCCGTTACCTGCCTGCTTGCCAGCCCGGAGGCTCCGTTGTCACGTGCTGTGACCATCAGCTACTTCAGACTCTTGTCCGCTCACCTGGGAGCGCTTCTCCGTTACCTGCCTGCTTGCCAGCCCGGAGGCTCCGTTGTCACGTGCTGTGACCATCAGCTACTTCAGAGACTCTTGCCCGCTCACCTGGGAGCGCTTCTCCGTTACCTGCCTGCTTGCCAGCCCGGAGGTTCCGCCGTCACGTGCCGTGACCACCTGTTATTCCAGAGACTCTCGCTTGCTCACCTGGGAGCACACATCTACCATCTGCCTGCTAGCCTACCCGGAGGCTCTGCCATCACAGGTCGTACCTACCCTTTACCCAGAGACTGCCCTGATCACTTGCCGTATCTCCCTGTCCGTTCATCCAGAGACTGCCACCCGCTCCCTTACAAGGGCTGCCCCCTTGTATAGTAGCTCAGAGGTTCCGCCTCCCAGACCCGTTACAGTTTGCTCGGGCCATGGAACCCGGTGGCACCCAAGCTCCCTCGCTCTCGGACCTCTGTCTTGAACTGTCCCGTCAGAGGTCCCAACAGGAGGCCATCCTGGGTCACCTGCGGAATGTTAATACTCGCCTGAACACTCTGTCTGATCCACCAACAACCTCCGCCAGTGCCATATCTTGCAATCCGGCAGCTCCGCTGCCCACTAATACCATGGTATCCTACCCCGGACCCCGGCTTTCTGCACCTCCTCGCTTCGGAGGCGACTCCGTCCAGGCTCGGGGCTTCTTAAATCAGTGCACCCTGCATTTTGAACTTTTGTCCTACCAGTTTAACTCCGACCGGGCCAAAATTGCCTTCATCATGTCCCATCTCACCGGGGAGGCCCTGGCCTGGCTAAATCCTCTATGGGAGAGAGGAGACCCCCTGGTGTCCAACTTGCCTGCTTTTCTCACGGCTTTCCGGAAAGTCTTCGACGAACCCGGACGGAAGACCTCATCTGCATCATCGTTGCTACGCCTCCGTCAGGGGAGTCTCACCGTGGGCCAATATGCCATACGGTTCCGTACCCTTGCCTCGGAGCTGACCTGGGATAACGACGCTCTGGTTTCCGTCTTCTGGGAGGGTCTGTCCGGCCGTATTAAAGATGAACTTGCCGGTCGGGACACTCCTACCACTCTCGATGACTTAATAACTCTTGCCACCCGGATTGACCTACGGTTCCAGGAGCGTGCCAGAGAGGTCACCCGTGAGAGGAGGTTACCACGTCTAGCTCCTACTTTTCAGAAACCCGTCACTCCTTCTGTCTCTAACCAGGTACACCCTCCTGAGCCTATGCAGGTCGACCAGACCAAGATGGTCAAGACCCGTCAGGACTTACGCCGTGTCGAGGGGACCTGCTTCTACTGTGGCAGTAAGGAGCACCAGATCCGTGCCTGCCCGGAAAGGTCGGGAAACGCCTGTGTCTAGGTTCGCTCAGAGAGGTCCACCTAGACAAGAATAAATCCTCTCCATCCCTGCTGTTGTCAGTTTCAATCGTCTACGGGGAGAACCGTTATTTCGAACTAGCCCAACTGGACTCTGGAGCAGCCGGGAATCTTATTTCACAGTCCCTGGTAGAGAAATACCGCATCCCCACCAAACCTCTGGCTGTACCCTTGTCTGTGGCTGCCGTGGATGGGGGGCTCTTACCACGCCCCATCCAACTCATCACCGAATCCATTACTCTGCAGGTGGGAATGCTGCATTCTTAGAGTATCTCCTTTCATGTTCTGCCTGGACTCTCTCACGCCCTCTTGCTAGGTCTGCCTTGGCTCCAGAGACATGCACCCGTGCTTGACTGGCAAACCGGAGAAGTCCTTCGCTGGGGACAAGACTGTCATAAGACCTGCCTGGTTCCCGTCCATCCCGTCCGTCCCTCTCCTACCCCAGCTAATCTACCTGGACTTCCAATTCCTTATTGGTCTTATGCTGATGTCTTTAATAAAAAGGAGGCAGAGACATTACCCCCTCATAGACCATACGACTGTCCCATCGACCTGTTACCCGGTACTACTCCTCCCCGTGGGCGTATTTATCCTTTATCCGCTGCTGAGACCCGGTCGATGTCCGAATATATTGAGGAGAATCTGGCCAGGGGATTCATCCGGAAATCTACCTCCCCGGCGGGAGCAGGCTTCTTTTTCGTTAAAAAGAAGGACGGCTCTCTCCGTCCCTGTATAGACTATAGAGGCCTAAACCAGATCACGGTGAAGAATAAGTACCCCCTTCCGCTCATTCCAGAATTATTTGATCGTCTGAGGGGGGCTAGAATCTTCACCAAACTAGACCTCCGTGGAGCGTACAACCTGGTTCGTATCCGTCAAGGGGATGAATGGAAGACGGCATTCAACACCCGGGACGGGCACTATGAATACCTGGTAATGCCCTTTGGTCTCTGTAACGCTCCTGCCGTTTTTCAAGAGTTGGTCAATGACATCTTCCGGGACCTTCTCTACTCCTGCGTAGTGGTGTACCTGGACGACATCTTGGTCTTCTCTCCGGATCTCCAGACTCACCGGAGGGACGTTCGTCAGGTCCTGCTCAGGCTCAGGCAGAATCACCTCTTCGCTAAATACGAGAAGTGCCTCTTTGAGCAGACCTCGCTTCCGTTTTTGGGCTACATTATTTCTCAGACCGGCCTACGAATGGATCCAGAGAAACTGTCTGCCATCGAGAAATGGCCTCGACCGGAGGGGCTGAAGGCCATTCAGCGGTTCCTGGGCTTCGCCAACTACTACCGCCTCTTCATACCACACTTCTCTTCCCGGACTGCCCCAATTTCCGCGCTCACCCGTAAGGGTACTAATCCCAAAGAGTGGCCGCCCGAAGCAGAAGAAGCCTTTCTTTCCTTAAAACAGGCCTTCTCTTCCGCCCCGGTGCTGCATCGCCCGGACGGCAACAAGCAGTTCTTCCTGGAAGTGGACGCTTCCTCCTCTGGAGCTGGAGCGGTACTTACTCAAAAATCTTCTTCCGGGAGGATGGTAACTTGCGGCTTCTTCTCTAAACTCTTCTCCTCCTCAGAGCGCAATTATTCCATAGGAGATCGAGAGTTATTGGCCATCAAACTGGCATTGGAGGAGTGGCGTTACCTGCTTGAGGGGGCTCTTCACCCGGTAATAATTTACACTGACCACAAGAACTTGGCTTATCTCCAGCATGCCCAGAGACTTAACCCGCGCCAAGCCCGGTGGTCCTTGTTTTTTGCTCGTTTTGATTTTGTCCTTCATTTTCGCCCGGCTGACAAAAACGTCAAGGCGGACGCCTTGTCTCGATCCTTTCTGGTATCTGATCTCGAGGAAGATCCGAAACACATCATCGATCCCGCCAGAGTAATGCAGGTGGCTCCCGTGAGTCTAAATCGTCTTCCTCCCGGAAAGACGTTCGTATCAGTACCTGATCGGGAGAAGATCCTTCACTGGGGTCACTCGTCTAAACTGGCTGGCCACGCTGGTCAGAAGAAGACCCTCCAGCTTATTTCCCGGCACTACTGGTGGCCTACCCTGCACAAGGATGTAATAGACTTTGTCTCTGCCTGTGTGTCCTGCGCCCGCAACAAGGTTCCGAGACATCTGCCAGCCGGTCGCCTCCTTCCGCTCCCAGTACCTGCTGCCCCCTGGCAGCATATTGCAATGGACTTCATAACTGACCTCCCACTCTCTGCCGGTTGTACGGTCATTTGGGTGGTCGCTGACCGCTTCTCCAAGATGGCTCATTTCATTCCCCTGCCAGGCCTCCCGTCTGCACCCGAGCTAGCTAGAGACTTTATTCGTCACATCTTCCGTTTTCATGGCCTGCCCCTCCACATCGTGTCGGATCGTGGGGTACAGTTCACCTCACGCTTCTGGAGAGCCACTTGTAAACTACTAGACGTCTCCCTGGACTTCTCTTCCGCTTACCACCCACAGTCCAATGGTCAAGTGGAGCGGATCAATCAGAACCTGACCAGTTACCTCCGGCACTTCGTTAATGCCCACCATTCTGACTGGGTGGATCTCCTACCATGGGCCGAGTTCTCTTACAATAATCACGAGAGCGAATCCTCCTCCAAATCCCCGTTTTTTGTAGTCTTTGGTCAGCATCCTCGGATTCCTTTTCCTGTCTCCACCTCGGTGGACAACCCGGCTGCGGAATCTCTCGTTAGCAAATTTTCCTCCATTTGGGAGAGTACCCGATCCGCACTCCTTCAGTCTTCCGAGCGTATGAAAAGACACGCTGACAAAAAACGTCTGGACCCTCCTCAATTCCGTCCTGGGGATAAAGTCTGGCTCTCGTCCAAATATGTCCGGCTCAAGATCCCTTCCTATAAGTTAGGGCCTCGGTTCATCTGCCCACTGGAGGTCATCTGTCAGATCAACCCGGTGGCCTATAAATTGAAACTCCCGGCCAACTTACGGATCCCTAACTCCTTCCATGTATCTCTCCTCAAACCTGTGGTACTTAACTCTTTTTCCAAGTCTACAGGTACGCCTCCTGCTCCGGTTTCTGCTGTGGACGAGTTTGAGGTAGAGAACATTCTTGCCACCAAAAGGGTAAGAGGAAAGACCTTTTTTCTGGTAGATTGGAAGGGGTTTGGTCCTGAGGAGAGAACGTGGGAGCCCCGGGAGAACATCCATGCCCCTCTCATCCTAGCTAAATTTCTGTCTGGCCTAAAAAAGGGGGGGCCTAAAGGGGGGGGTACTGTAGCGCTGGCGTCCCTGCCCTCTGCTAGGCAGGGACGCTGCTCCCCTCACCGCTCTGCTCCGTGCCCGGCGTCCTCTCCCCGCTCTGCTGTCAGCACGCGCTCCTTCCCGGCGTCCTCCTCCCGCTCTGCTCTCAGCGCGCGCTCCTTCCCGGCCCCTGTGCTTAGGGCGCGCGCGCGCGCGCGCTCCCCTCCTCTTAAAGGGGCCGCGCGCGCCGTCCTAAGGAGTCCCCGGCCAATGGCCGGAGGACTTCATCATATATAAGGCACCTCCTCCAAAATGGAGGTGCCCGAGCAATGTTGTTTGCACCTGTGTCTCACCTGTGCTTCAGCCCTCAGGTCCCGTTGCCAGTTTCCTGTCAGTTACCTGCCAGTTTCCTGCCAGTTACCTGCCTGATTCCTGCCTGAATTCTTGTTACCTGTCTGCCAGTCTGAGGTCCGACGGTCTGCCTTACTACTCCTGTCAGTCTGTCTAAAGGACCAGCCTGCCCGCTCACCTGGGAGCGCACATCAGCTACCTGCCTACTTTCCTGAGCTCCGACGGTCTGCCTTACAACTCCGGTCAGTCTGTCTATGGACCAGCTTGCCCGCTCACCTGGGAGCGCTTCTCCGTTACCTGCCTGCTTGCCAGCCCGGAGGCTCCGTTGTCACGTGCTGTGACCATCAGCTACTTCAGACTCTTGTCCGCTCACCTGGGAGCGCTTCTCCGTTACCTGCCTGCTTGCCAGCCCGGAGGCTCCGTTGTCACGTGCTGTGACCATCAGCTACTTCAGAGACTCTTGCCCGCTCACCTGGGAGCGCTTCTCCGTTACCTGCCTGCTTGCCAGCCCGGAGGTTCCGCCGTCACGTGCCGTGACCACCTGTTATTCCAGAGACTCTCGCTTGCTCACCTGGGAGCACACATCTACCATCTGCCTGCTAGCCTACCCGGAGGCTCTGCCATCACAGGTCGTACCTACCCTTTACCCAGAGACTGCCCTGATCACTTGCCGTATCTCCCTGTCCGTTCATCCAGAGACTGCCACCCGCTCCCTTACAAGGGCTGCCCCCTTGTATAGTAGCTCAGAGGTTCCGCCTCCCAGACCCGTTACACACATCTCTTCCAAGAGGCATTCAAAGCATCTTGTTAAGCTACTGCAACATTAACCACTTTTCCAAGGGGCATTAAAATCGTCTTGTTAAGCTACTGTGACCTCCATCACTTTACCGAGGGGCATTAAAACCGTCTTGTTACGCTACTGTGACCTCCACCACTTTTCCAAGGGGCATTAAAACCGTCTTGTTAAGCTACTGCGACCTCCACCACTTTTCCGAGGGGCATTAAAACCATCTTGTTAAGCTACTGGGACCTCCACGTCTCTTCCGAGGGGCATTAAAACCGTCTTGTTAAGCTACTGCGACCTCCACCACTTTTCCGAGGGGCATTAAAACTGTCTTGTTAAGCTACTGGGACCTCCACCTCTCTTCCAAGGGGCATTAAAACCGTCTTGTTAAGCTACTGGGACCTCCACGTCTATTTTGAGGGGCATTAAAACCATCTTGTTAAGCTACTGGGACCTCCACGTCTCTTCCAAGGGGCATTCAAACCGTGTTGTTAAGCTACTGCAACCTCCACCACTTTTCCAAGGGGCATTAAAACCGTCTTGTTAAGCTACTGCAACCTCATCCACTTTTCCAAGGGGCATTAAAACCATCTTGTTATGCTACTGTGACCTCCACGTCTCTTCCGAGGGGCATTAAAACTGTCTTGTTAAGCTACTGGGACCTCCACGTCTCTTTCGAGGGGCATTAAAACCATTTTGTTAAGCTACTGGGACCTCCACATCTCTTCCAAGAGGCATTCAAAGCATCTTGTTAAGCTACTGCAACATTAACCACTTTTCCAAGGGGCATTAAAATCGTCTTGTTAAGCTACTGTGACCTCCATCACTTTACCGAGGGGCATTAAAACCGTCTTGTTACGCTACTGTGACCTCCACCACTTTTCCAAGGGGCATTAAAACCGTCTTCTTAAGCTACTGCGACCTCCACCACTTTTCCGAGGGGCATTAAAACCATCTTGTTAAGCTACTGGGACCTCCACGTCTCTTCCGAGGGGCATTAAAACCGTCTTGTTAAGCTACTGCGACCTCCACCACTTTTCCGAGGGGCATTAAAACTGTCTTGTTAAGCTACTGGGACCTCCACCTCTCTTCCAAGGGGCATTAAAACCGTCTTGTTAAGCTACTGGGACCTCCACGTCTATTTTGAGGGGCATTAAAACCATCTTGTTAAGCTACTGGGACCTCCACGTCTCTTCCAAGGGGCATTCAAACCGTGTTGTTAAGCTACTGCGACCTCCACCACTTTTCCAAGGGGCATTAAAACCGTCTTGTTAAGCTACTGCAACCTCATCCTCTTTTCCGAGGGGCATTAAAACCATCTTTTTATGCTACTGTGACCTCCACGTCTCTTCCGAGGGGCATTAAAACCGTCTTGTTAAGCTACTGGGACCTCCACGTCTCTTCCGAGGGGCATTAAAACCATTTTGTTAAGCTACTGGGACCTCCACATCTCTTCCAAGGGGCATTCAAACCATCTCGTTAAGCTACTGCAACATCCACCACTTTTCCAAGGGGCATTAAAATCGTCTTGTTAAGCTACTGCGACCTCCACCACTTTTCCGAGGGGCATTAAAACCATCTTGTTAAGCTACTGGGACCTCCACCTCTCTTCCAAGGGGCATTAAAACCGTCTTGTTAAGCTACTGGGTCCTCCACGTCTCTTCCGAGGGGCATTAAAACCATCTTGTTAAGCTACTGTTACCTCCACGTCTCTTCTGAGGGGCATTAAAACCGTCTTGTTAAGCTACTGTGACCTCCACGTCTCTTCAAAGGGGCATTAAAATGGTCTTCTTAAGCCACTCTGAAATCCACAGCTCTTCCAAGGGGCATTGAAATGTTGTTTTTAATTACCTCTGTCCTCCACTACTCTTCCAACGAACATTGCATTTCCTCCTAATTTTAGTCAGCTTTTGCTTTTCAATGCATAGGCGAGCACTAAGGGAGACCCACTCCCCAAAAATGGGTAGAAGGTTTTTAGTATGCTGTAATCCACGTCTGTTTCAAGGGGCATTGCAGTTCCTCATAATTTTTGGAAAGCCTTCCATTCACTTCTTAGGCCAACAGTATACAGGAGACCCAGTTGCTATAAATGGGAAAAATGGTTTAGTTAAGGCACTCTGAGCTCCATGTCACTTCCAAGGGGCATTGGAGTGCCTCGAAATATTTGGTAGGCATTGCACTCACTGTATGCCCTATAACTGTGTAGCCGAACTGCTCCTTTTGGTACAAAAACATATCCTACAAGACATGTGTGGTTAACTGGCCTGATATTGATGTGAATGGTCCCTGTTCCTCTTGCTCTTTCTCCTTTGCCACCACCTCATCCATCATTTATCACCTGAAGCTTTGTTTTAACTGGAGTCATAGAACTGGGATAGTAGCAGGAAAACATCCAGCAATCCTCGGAGGAGGTAGAATATGCGCCAAAATGCTGACCACCTCAGGCCTAACCGCTACTACATACATGCGCTTGCATTCCAAGAAAACAAAGCAGATGCTAACTTCTATCATCATCAAAATGCTCCTCACATTGGCACTCTCAACTCCCCTGAAACCAGGGCCCACCGGAGGAGTCTGGTTCTCTGGTGGGCTCATCCAATGCTGCCCTAAAGCAGGCCAGGCTAAGAAAAGTGTGTGGGGGAAAGTTGAGAGGAGAATTAGGGGCGACTGGGCATCATTTATGGACACCCGGCTGCCCCCAGGCGGCTGGTGACCGTGTGTGGACAAACGGCCACCCCCGGGCGGCTGGGGGCTGAGTATGGGTACCAGGCCGCCAACGCAGCCATGACGTGGTGGCCAGATTCCTCCTCCACATGCCTAAAAGGCCCAATTTCAAGTGCAAGCAAGCAGTTTGATATTGCAGCCTGGGGGTGGGTGGGTGGCAGGCTGCATACTTGCGCTTGCATTGCAAGGAATGGGAGAGGTACAATTGTACACTGCCCTGGGACAAGGACTTGAATTGGGATAGTTGCAAGTCTGCAACGACAGGTGCAGGGTGGCAGGCATCTTCGCATGTACCATGAACAGTGGTTTGGCATGCACACACTACAGCGGAATAGGCTGTTCTTCCCACTAAATGCACTGGGGAGGGCACAGGTAATGTTTTGGTATGCGCGCTTAATCTTATGTATAAGGCACAGCGGGACAAATAGAGGCGGCTGGGGACTGAGTATGGATACCTCGCTGCCAAAGCAGCCATGAGGTAGTGGCCAGCTTTGGTCTCCTCCAAACTAAAAGGCCCCATTTCAAGTGCAAGCTAGCAGTATGGTATTGCAGCCTGGGGGTGGGTGGGTGGGTGGCAGGCTGAACACTTACGCTTGCATTCCAAGAAAACAAAGCAGATGCTAACTTATCATCATCATCATGCTCCTCACCTTGGCACTCTCAACTCCCCTGATGGAGAAGCCAGGGCCCACCGGAGGAGTCTGGTTCTCTGGTGGGCTCGTCCAATGCTGCCCTAAAGCAGGCCAGGCTAAGAAAACTGTGTGGGAAGGTGACAGGAGAAATAGGGGCAGCTGGGGACCATTTATGGACACCCGGCTGCCCCCAGGCGGCTGGGGACCGAGTATGGACACCCGGCCGCCCCCTGGCAGCTGGGGACCGAGCGTGGACACCCGGCCGCTGGGTGCCTGGGGACTGAGTATGGATACCTCGCTGCCGAAGCAGCCATGAGGTAGTGGCCAGCTTCGGCCTCCTCCAAACTAAAAGGCCCCATTTCAAGTGCAAGCTAGCAGTATAGTATTGCAGCCTGCGGGTGGGTGGTTGGCTGCATATTTGCTCTTGCATTGCAATGAATGGGGGAGGTATAATTGAACACTGCCCTGGGACAAGGACTTGAATGGGGATAGTTGCAAGTCTGCAACGACAGGTGCAAGGTGGGAGGCATCTTCGCATGTACAATGAACAGGGGTTTGGCATGCACACACTACAGCGGAATAGGCTGATAGTTGCAAGTCTGCATCTTCTGATGCGGCAAGGATGACTTCTGATGGGCACACTTTTAGGCAGTGACCCGGGTGTCAGAGATGCTTCCAGGGGTCTTCCCCATGCTGTTCCCATGTCTTTTCAGCACTGTATGCATATGTCACACAGCACATGGCCAGATAAGGTTGTTAAAGGTTAAAATGACATTTCCCGGTGAATGCATTTGTCACGGTTGTAAGCAATGCAAAAGTGCAAAAACGCATAAAAAATGCTACTTGTGAACATAGCCCAAGGTGTGAAGGAGCATTTTTTTTTTTTTTTGCTATCTATTTTACCTTATACACAAGTCTTTACCCTGGAAAGGAACTTCCTTAACATATTTCACAGGAAAGCAGTTTCAGTTTCGTTTTTGAACGTTTTATTGTGAGCCCTTAAAAGTGGCTTAATACCTCTGACCACGTTGTTGACAGGAGTGACCTGAAGGTCAGAAATGCTTCCTAGGGCGATCCCCATGCTGTCCCCATGTCATCTGAGCACTGTCACTATCGTTTTGGGCACTTATTAGGCTTTTAAAAGACTGCCGGGGGTGCCGCCGCAAAAATGCTCGGGTCTCCCATAGACTAATATTGGGCTCGTTGCTCGGGTCGGGCACCCGAGTATCACGGTGAGCTCGGCCCAAGCTTCGAGCACCCGAGCATTTTAGTGCTCGCTCAACACTACTCCTGACCAAAGACAACTGACAACTTCTGTTACTGGACGGGCTACTCCACTCCCTTTCTTTGGCAGCCACACAGCGATATCCCTTTTTGATTAGGGCCAGAAATAGCAGGTGCTCCAGTGGATGGCAAGCGAGGCTTCAAGTGGCCTCTCCTCTTCTTCCTCCACCTCAACATCACACATAGTACAGTCCACAGAGGTGGCACCTCAATTTCCCTTGCTTCCCCCCATGTCACAACTGTTCAACTGCCCAACTGACTGTAGGGAACCAATGATGGGCGAGTCTGTAGAACTGTTCACCCATTCTATACCATGGGCATCAGAAGTGTACTCCAAACATTCACATGGCAAAGAAGAGGAGGAAAGCATCTGCACCAATGCCCCAAATTTTTTTTAGGCTGGATTCAGGGCAGGACGGAGTAGGGTCCGAGCAGGTTCCTGACCCTCATCACCAGACGTTAACCACTGGGTAGGGAGGTGATCCTGATGATACTGAGATACCTGAGGCTCATACGGACTGTATGGTGCTGTCAGGGCAACAAGAGGAGAAGGGTCATTGAGGGAGAGGAATGGGATAAGATATTGGATGATGATGAGGTTGAAGATCCTACTTGGTGTGAACCCAGAGTCACGCAGCCGAGTAGCTCATCTAAGAAGCTGGCAAGGGTTACCTAGCCTGGGCCTTTTTTTGAGACCGCAAAGGATCAGCTAACTCACTTTATCTGCAATAATTTGACTACTACATGCATGAACCTTCACATGCGCACACAACATGCGTTACGTTGGGAATTTCACTGCGCTAAAATGCCGACCATCGGACCTAAAGAAACATCAGCTGCCACATCAACCGCATCCTTTGCTTCTTCCTCCTCCTCTGTTCTTGTGCCAAATATTGCCATGCTGGTCTGTCACCGCAGACCCTACGGTTGTATACTCATTCCAGTCAGTCTGAGTGAGAGCCTGTCAGCTGTAACGGAAGCAGACATGCCTGCTGTGTTTGTTTCACCGAGCACACCACATGTTTTTCAATCCACAGTAACATTTGCGCCTGCACCTCACTCACAGTCCAGCAGTTTGTCTGTTTCACCGTACTCTGCCCTCTCTCAGCACCGCAGCCAGCCCTTGTGGACTAAAGCGATGTCTACTAGGGTGCATTTCACCACAGACACCTGGACGAGTAAGCATGGCCAAAGGCGTTACATCTCGCTGACTGGGCACTGGGTGACTCTGGTGGCTGTGGGGGCTGGTGAGGAAGTGGCTGCTCCACAAATTTGGGAATCCCCAAGGCTTGCAGAACAAACCTCTGTATTTCACACATTCTCCACTGCTTCTGCCTCCTCCACCTCCTCTAGGGCCTCCATCTGCGCACTCATTCTCTACCTTAACGTTCCAACAGTGCAGAGCAAATACACACCACCTCCTTTAAATTAATATGCCTTGGCAATCGCAGTCATACAGCTGAAGAGTTGTGGATGGCTCTCCAGACTCAGTTTCAGCAATGGCTGTCTACACTGAACCTGGAACCAGGGAATGCCATGTGCGATAACAGTGCAAACCTGTTGGCGGCCCTACGCCGAGGCAAACTCACACACATGCCTTGCATGGTTCACGTCCTCAACTGGTGGTACAGAGATTTCTCCACCACTCCCCCACCTGGATGAGCTGCTTCAGAAAGTACGGAAGCTGTCTGCTCACTTCCGTCGTTCGCAGCCCTCATGTCATCGTCTTGCATTGATATAGAAGTCTTTGTCCATGCCAGTTAACAGGTTGATATGAGATGTGCTGAAGTGGTGGAAGTCCACTCTGCACATATTGTAGTGACTGTGGCAGCAGCAACGAGCCCTGACACAGTATGTCACGTCGTATAGCCTTGGCCAACATGGTACAGACGTGGGGCATATGAATGTTTACAGAGTGGGAACAGATTAAGGATCTCTGCACCCTTCTGCACAGTTTTGAAATGGCTACTAAACTAGTTAGCGCTGACCATGCCATTACTAGCATCACTTTTCTGGTCATCTACATGCTGGAGCAGACTTTGAACAGCCTGCGGCAGGAGGTGGTTGTCGCAGAAGAAGAGGAGGATGCGGAATGGATAAGAATGTCTCAAAGTTCCAGACTGTCGTCACACAGGCGGATGCCAAGTGACGGTGGCTTCCAGCAATCGAGGGTGTTTGGTGATACCAGACATACTGTTAGTAAAGGTGCAAGAGCCAAGGAACAAATGGAGGAGGAAGAGATGATGGGTGAGCAACAGTCAGAAGGTGCAGAGGATAATCATCCCCTCTCTGTTCAACATAGTTGGAAGGAGCGGATGGAGGAAACATGCATCAGTGTTACGCAGCCAACAATAGAGTTTGGCTTTGGACCACCTGGAAGAGCCCAACATACGAGTGCCTAATTGCTGCACTTTCTGCAACATCATCCCCGTATAGTTAGGATTTGAACTAATGCTGACTACTGGGTTGCCACTCTGTTAGATCCACGTTACAAGAGTAAATTTTGCCAGATGCTTCCCGCCATGGAAAGGGACCCGCTAATGATGGAGTATCGAAACAAGCTTTTAAGCATTCTTAATAGAGCTTTTCCCCAGGATAAGAGTGAGGCACACAGTTTGCATCGCAACTACACTCTTTCAACCTCCGGCACGTCAGTTCGTCAACGCCAAGACATTAGCAGCAGCAGCAGAGTATTTGACAGAAGCAATTTCTGTGAGTCCTTTCACACATTTTTTAGACCAGCTCGTGCACCAGCACAGCAAAGTACAAGTCTCACACGTGGAGAACGACTAGAGAGGATGGTGGAGGACTATCTAGAGCTCGATATGAATGCAATCAGTCAGGATTTTGACCCTTTTACATTTTGGTCGTCAAAAATGGATGAATGGCCTGAGCTCGCCTGTCACGGCTTGGAAGTTTTATCATGCTCCGCAGCCAGCATTCTCTCAAAATGTGTATTCAGCGCTGCTGGTGGTGTCCTGACGGATAAGTGCACCCGGCTGTCCCATGAAAGTGTTGACCGCCTAATTTTCATCAAGATGAACAAGTCATGGATCTCAAAGGACTTTTGCATCCCAATTGCAGACTGTACAGAGTAGGCGATGTTGTAGTTTTTAGTGTGCTGCATTGATCTTGCGGAATTGTAGTCTGTCATATGGCTTGTTTGCCTGCTCTTGCTGCAGCTGCAGGTTTTAGGCCCTAATTTTTTGAAATGTGGAGAATACAGATTTGATCTCTCAATCCATTGGGTTGGCTGTAGTGGAAGAGGTGTCATTCCTAATTGTACAATTGCTACTGTACTGAAATTGATGCCACTTTGTTTATGTCTGCCAGTAATTTTTGGAAATGTGAGGAATCCTGACTGGGTCTCCATCTATTGGGTTGGCTGTAGTGGAAGAGGTGTCGGTTCCCATTATACTACTTATATTCTAGTTAAACTGATGCCACATTGGTGGTTTTAGGCCCAAATATTTTCAAGTGGGAACACTCTTGATTGGGTCTCCATCTACTGGGTTGGCTGTAGGGGAAGAAGTGTCGGTCCTAATTATACCATTTCTACTCTACTGAAATTGATGCCACTTCGGTGGTATTAGGCCCCAATTTAGGGAAATGTGAATACTCCTGACTGGGTCTCAATGTTCTGGGCTGGCTTTAGTGGAAGAGGTTTTGGTCTCCTATACAATAGTTATACTCTAGTGAAAATAATTGTTTGGTGCAGATACTGTAATCCACACAAGAGTACACAGACCTGATAAACTCAAAATTGATATATAAAGCAGAATACATCTCAACTTAAAATTGTGTGGGGCAGATATTATTTTCCATACAGGGGGAAAAAAAATGGGTATGAGCAGCTTCCTGAACCTCGACTGTACTTTGCTGCTAGGGCAAGAAGAGGAGGAGGGTGACTCTAAGGGCGAGGAATGGAATAACATATTGGAAGATGATGAGGTTGTACATCCAACTTGGTGTGAACCCAGAGACACGCAGCTATGAAGCTCATCTGAGGAGGTGGAGGAAGAAGACGAGGAGGTTGCTTTGCATCCTATGGCACAGACATGGAGTGATGCAAGCACGAGGAGCACTGCATCCTTAGCCACAACCGTGGCAGTTACCACCAGCGGTCGTGAGTCTGCAGCTCACAGGGGCAGCAAGGGTTGCCTAGCCGGGGCCTTTTTTGAGACCACAAAGGATAAGCCAGCTCACATTATCTGCAAACTTTACAATAAAACATTCAGTAGAGGGAAAAAGTGCAATAATTTGACTACTACATGCATGAACCTTCACATGCGCAATCAACATGTGTTACTTTGGCAATCTCACTGCGATAAAATGCCGACCAAAGGACCTCAACAACCATCAGCTGCCCCATCAACTGCATCGCTGCTTTTTCGTCCTTCTCTGTTACCATGCCAAGTATTGGCACACAGGTCTCCCACCGCAGAACCTCTGCTTCTCTATCCGCTCCAGTCAGGCTGAGTGAGAGCCTGTCAGCTGTAATGGAAGTGGACATGCATGCTGTGTTTGTTTCACCGAGCACACCACATCTTTCTCAATTCTTTGTAACATGTCCCCCTGCACCTCATTCACGGACCAGTAGTTTGTCCAGTTTACCGTACTCCCCCCCCCCCCCTCTCAACACTGCAGCCAGCCCTCGGTCCTGCATTTGTGGTCACGTAAAATATTGTTTCATCCTACACATGACAAAGCTAAGAGGTTGAACTCCACCCTCTCCAAACTGTTGGCCACAGAAATGGTGTTGTTAAGCCCTAATTTTTTTTAAATGTGAACACTTTTTATTGTTTTTCCATCTATTGGGTTGGCCGTAGAGGAAGAAGTGACGGTCTCCATTATAATACTTATACTCAATTTGAATTAATTGTTTGGTGCAGATATTGTTCTCACAGGAGAACACATGATAAAATAGAAATTGGTTTTCTTTCTGCCGTGGAATATAAAGCAGGCTACATCTGCATTGCACCCTAACCTAGGTGAATCACCAACATACGTCCAGTTATATATTCTGGATCCGGCTCAGGCCTTGAATGAAAGAATGCACAATCCAGCCAACAGTGGATGCGTTCGTAATGTTATGGAAAATCTACAAAGAATTCTCGAAGATATCAATCCTTTCTCCAGAGAATACAAAAATATGTTGCAATTTGAACAAGAAGAAATGCTAAAAGCAAATCTAGAAATCCCAACGCCAATTGAATATAGCATGACTTTTTATGAGAGTAAAAGTAAATACTATGCAGAATTAATGCTCCAACAGGGGAAATTGCTGCCATTTTCCACAGCACAGATGGTGCACCCCCAGAAAACCGTGACGTTACCATTCAACCAAAAAGTGTTATTTTACAAAATATTTCTATCCTGAGTAGGCTCTGTGACCCAATGTGCTATCCTTTGCTTTTTCCTTATGGGGACTCTGGGTGGACTACAGAACTAAAAAAAGCAGTTTATTGAGGAAATGTGACTTCAATCATATGCATACCACTTTGCCATTCGTGATGGTACTTTTAACCAGTTCCTTAATGCAGGAAAGCTGACACCACAATTTATAGTTGATGCCTATTGCAAAACTGAGGCAAACCGTTTGAATTGGGTGCGCAAAAATTAAAGTACTGTAAGAGCTGAAGAATATGACGTCCTTTACCAGTTCGTGACCAACCACCATTTCATGGACATAAATATCCTACCTGCCATCAACTTTCCAAGGAAGTCCAAGAAATATGGCACAAAACTACCATGATGCCATGGCAATGGTCAGGAAATATGGCAAACCAGACCTATTTGTAACAGTAACGTGAAATCGAAAATGAAGGAAATCAGAGAAAACTTACTTCCTTGTCAGTAACCATGTGACAGGCCCCATTTAGTAGCACGAGTATTTAACATGAAAATAAAATTGCTACTTGGAGACTTAACTACATACCACAGATTTGGACGTGTTAATGGTATGGTGTATGTAATTGAGTTCCAAAAAAGAGGGCTCCCTCGTGGACACATATTGTCATTTATGGCCCCGGAATACAAAGCCTGGGAAAAAGAAAGAATTGACAAAATTGTTTGTGCAGAGCTCCAGCACATAGACACTCATCCGATGCTTTATGAAACTGTAAAATCTTGCATGATACATGGTCCATGTGGTCCACTTAATCCAAATGCATCATGAATGGACAATGGGAACTGTACCAAAGGCTTTCCCAAGGATTTCTGTTTCGAAACTAATAGCAATGTAAATGGATGCCCTAAATATCAACGCTGGGATGATATCAACTTTGTTGAACCTGGTCGAAACAGGGTTGATAATAGATGGGTTGTACCTTACATTCCTTATCTTTCCTTAAAATACATTGCCCACATAAATGTTGAGATTTGCAGTTCTATACAAAGTGTAAAATATTTGTTCAAATACCCTTATAAAAAGGGCATGATTGTGCAAATATCCAGTTTGTTACTTCTGCCACAGAACAAGAATCCACGGTTGAATGGGATGAAGTAAAAAATTACTTAGAAACTCGATATGTAAGTGCACCTAAAGCATTGATGGAGACTCAGGGAATATAAAATGCACCATAAAACTGATCTTGTGGAAAGATTAAAAGTCCACCTTGAGGACAAACATACAATATTCTTTATACCAGGTAAAGAAGCTGAAGCTGTCTAAACTTCTTGCTTGGTTTAAATTGAATCGGGAAGATCCTAATGCCCAACAATATTAATACATTCAAATCCCTGAACATTACACATGGTATGATAAAAATGTTAAATGGAAACCATGTGGCAAAGGTCATAAAACCACAATTGGCAGAATTTTTAACGTTAGCCATAAGACAGAGAAAAATACTTAATCTGAATTCTCCTTCTCAATGTTAGAGGCGCAACATCTTTTGAGGATCTCAGAAAAACTGAAGGAAACCAGTTTGCTACTTTCCAAGAAGCATGTATTGCAAGAGGGTTAACTGATGATGACTCTGAATGGGATACTTGCCTAACAGAAGCTGCCACTTATCAAATGCCAATACAACTTAAACAATTGTTTGCATTTATTTGCATCATGTGTGAGCCGTCTAATGCTGCAGCATTGTTTCAAAGTCACAATACAAATCTCATGAAAGACTATACCAGACATTTCCCTCATGTAGAAAAGGCTTTCAATATGACATTACATGAAATTGACTCTGTGTTACAGACACATGGAAAGTCATTACAAGATTTTGGCCTACAACTTCCTGTTGGCAAGTACGATGATTCAATCAATTCTGGCAAATATTACGACCCTGTTGCTGAAAAGGCTTTGTTTGAGGAGAAATTCCAAATGTTAAACCCAGGACAATGAAAGGCTTTCGAAAAAAATCAGAGAAGCTTTTGAGAATCCCAACTTGGAAAAACATCTATTTTTTATTGATGGACCTGGCGGAAGTGGTAAAACATTCCTGTATAATACAATCACGTTGGAGCAAATATGAATTAGTCTTATCATGTACATTTACAGGCATTGCTGCTACTTTGCTGGTGGGAGGCCAAACTTCCCATAATCTGTTCAAACTGCCTATACCAATTAATGAAACGTCGACATGCAATATTCATCATGGCAGCAATACTGCCAATGAGTTGAAAAATGCCAAACTCATAATCTGGGACGAAGCTTCTTTGGCTCCAGCTCATGCTGTAAATACAGTTGACACCTTCTACTTAGAATTCATGGCTGAAGATCCAAAAGTTCCCCCCAAAAAATCGTAGAGATGGAAAACTTCAAGAACCAGGACTAGAGGAAGGCATCTTTGAATTCCTTCTGTCTGCATTGAAAATGGATGTATTGTTGATGCTGTCTTTCCTCAAGTCATACAACCAGAAGATGGAAGCATTGCAAACCGTGCAATCCTAACTCCAAAAAACCAACATTCACATGAACTGAATGAAAATGTTCTTAGACAAATTCAGTCTGAATTGAAATGCTACACCAGTATTGATTCCATTCAGCAAGATACTGCAAATGCTGAGGAAGTAGCAAACTGTCCAATGGAGTTCTTAAACAGCTTAACGCCTGGTGGTATGCCTCCTCATGGATTACATTTGAAAGTTGGAGCAGTAGTCATGATATTAAGAAACCTTAACTCAACAAGAGGTCTTTGCAATGCACTAGAATGGTTGTGAAGCAAATGGTGTCATTGACTGTGAAATCCTCACCGGATCATTTAAAGGTACAAGGGTATTCATTCCCAGAGTTATTCTGGCACCAAGCGATCCCAATCTTCCTTTTACTTTAAAATGAAAACAGTTTCCCTTAAGACTTGCTTATGCTATGACCATCAAAAAAAGTCAAGGGCAAACACTGAATTCAGTTGGCATATATTTGCCATCTCCAGCCTTCAGCCATGGCCAACTTTGTCGCCTTTTCAAGAACAAAATCCTTCCAGCAAGTCAAAGTCAAAATTTTTGCTACTGATCAACAAGGCAACTTAAAGAAAGACCACAGAGTTTACACCAAAAATGTTGTTTACAAAGTTTTTGCACAATATTTTTTTTTCAGTTAATAGTTTAATAAAATTTAAAATGTGTCTTTCTGTTCGAAGCCAAAATAGGTGGCGCCTGTGCAGTGTGGTGCCTGAGTCAGAGCGTGTGCATACTGCACTACGATGCCATTTTAGTGAAGACACTGCATGTGCAAATTCCCAGACACAGTGTCTTCAAGAAAATGCCACAAGATATTGTGAAATACGCACACATTGATTCAGGCGCTAATTTATGGGAGCAGCACATGACAGGATGGGGGCGCAGGATGGGAGCAGCACATGACAGGATGGGGCCACAGGATCGGAGCAGCACATGACAAGATGGAGGCAATATACCAATAGAAATGCTCGCCACGCGGGCGTAAAACGGGTTCAATAGCTAGTATATATATATTGACCTTTCTTCTCCTAGAATTATTTTTTTTTATGTTTTTTAATTGTTGTGTTTATTTTTAACAGAACTTACCGAAGTCCAATCTCAGTCCTTGGTTCCAGGCGATGTCATTGTTTTGGGAGGAAACAAGCTTTTCTTACCATGTGATGCCATTTTAATCAGTGGAGGATGTACTGTGAATGAAGCAATGTTAACCGGTATGGATATATCATTACCTACTCCATTCTTTAAAATATCTACATTTTTGATTGTTGAGATATTATACAGTAATTCCTTTAAGTTTTTGAAAGGGTATATTGCCGGAAAGTTGAGTCTAGAGTGTTGATGTTTGGGGTTTAAGATGTCTTTGTGCACTTTTATAGTTAATATTTTTAGGGCTTTTTATGGGACATCATAATATGCGCTGACTCACTGTTATTACTTCAATAAAAGAAATTAGAGAAGAGCGAAAGAGAATTATTTGTTAGTTACCCTCATTCAGCTTCATTTTTTACATGTAACCCAAAGCTATTTGTTGAAATGAACGGTGCAAATGTATTTTGCATTGATTTGCTTTTATTTACTTAATATTTATCTATACTCTGCAAGTATGTGACACTGATGGATCTTCATGCACAAGAACCAGAAAATTGATTTACAGATAACTTAAAAACATACCTTTAAATTCAATTTCAAGGTGAAAGTATCCCTGTGACGAAGACACCACTCCCAAATATTAACAATTTCGTTCCTTGGATGGAACACAGTGGTGATGACTACAAAAAACATGTTCTTTTTTGTGGAACTGAGGTCATCCAGACTAAAAGAAACATTCAAGATCATGTAAAAGCTGTCGTCCTACAAACTGGTGGGTATTTTGGTTTTCACATATGGATATAGTTTAACATCTGATGAAAGAGGAAGATCACAGCTTCAAGTGCCCTAAGGGGACTAACAAGTACGGTGAAAAATAAAAGAAATGTTTTAAAAAATATGAAAGTTCAAATCACCCTCCTTTTGCCCTGTGAAAAATAAAGATAATAAAAAAATACATGTGATATCACGGATTCAGAAAAGTCAGATCTATCAAAATTTAAAAATAATTAACCTGATCACTAACCACTGTAAACTAGTGTTGAGCGAGCACTAAAATGCTCGGGTGCTCGAAGCTCGGGCCGAGCTCGCCGTGATACTCGGGTGCTCGACCCGAGCAACGAGCCCAATGTTAGTCTATGGGAGACTCAAGCATTTTTGCGGTGGCACCCTGGTCAGTCTTTTAAAAGCCTAACAAGTGCCCAAAACGATAGTGACAGTGCTCAAATGACATGGGGACAGCTTGGGGATCGCCCCAGGAAGCATTTTTGACCCCCAGGTCACTGCTGTCAACAACGTGGTCAGAGGTATTAAGCCACTTTTACGGGCTCAAAACAAAACGTTCAAAAACGAAAGTGAAACTTTTTTCCTGTGAAATATGTTAAGGAACATCCTTTCCAGGGAAAAGACTTGTGTATAAGTTAAAATAAATGTCCAAAAACAAAAATACTCCTCCACACCTTCGGCTATGTTCACAAGTAGCATTTTTTATGCGTTTTTGCACTTTTGTATTGCTTTCAACTATGACAAATGCATTCACCGGGAAATGTCATTTTAACATTTTACAACCTTATCTGGCCATGTGCTGTGTGACACATGCATAAAGTGCTGAAAAGACATGGGAACAGCATGGGGAAGACCCCTGGAAGCATCTCTGACTCCCAGGTCACTGTCTAAAAGTGTGTCCATCATAAGTGATCCTTGCCACATCAGAAGATGCAGACTTGCAACTCTCCCCATGCAAGTTCTAGTCCCAGGGCAGTGTTCAATTGTACCTCCCCCATTCCTTGCAATACAAGTGCAAGTATGCAGCCTGCCACCCACCCACCCCCAGGCTGCATTACCATACTGCTTGCTTGCTTGAACTTGAAATTGGGCCTTTTAGGCATGTGGAGGCGGAATCTGGCCACCACGTCATGGCTGTGTTGGCGGCCTGGAATCCATACTTAGTCCCCAGCCGCCCGGTGGCCGGGTGTCCACACACGGTCCCCAGCCTCCTGGGGGCAGCCGGGAGTCCATAAACGGTCCCCAGCCACCCCTATTTCTCCTTGGAACATCCCCCTACACACTTTTCTTAGCCCGGCCTGCTTTAGGCAGCATTGGACGAGCCCACCAGAGAACCAGACTCCTCCGGTGGGCCCTGACTTCTCCATCGGTGGAGTTGAGAGTGCCAAGGTGAGGAGCATGATGATGATGACAGAAGTTAGCATCTGCTATGTTTTCTTTTAATGCAAGTGTAAGTGTGCAGCCTGCCACCCACCCACCCCCAGACTGCAATTCCATACTGCTAGCTTGCACTTGAAATGGGGCCTTTTAGTTTGGAGGAGGCCGAAGCTGGCCACTACCTCATGGCTGCTTCGGCAGCGAGGTATCCATACTCAGTCCCCAGCCGCCCCTATTTGTCCTGGTGTGCCTTATACATAAGATTAAGCGCGTATACCAAAACATTACCTGTGCCCTCCCCAGTGCATTTAGTGGGAAGGAGAGCCTATTCCGCTGTAGTGTGTGCATGCCAAACCCCTGTTCAATGTACATGCGAACATGCCTCCCACCTTGCACCTGTCGTTGCAGACTTGCAACTATCCCCATTCAAGTCCTTGTCCCAGGGCAGTGTTCAATTGTACCTCTCCCATTCCTTGCAATGCAAGCGCAAGTATGCAGCCTGCCAACCACCCACCCCCAGGCTGCGATACCATACTGCTTGCTTGCTTGCACTTTAAATTGGGCCTTTTAGGCATGTGGAGGCGGAATCTGGCCACCACGCCATGGCTGTGTCGGCGGCCTGGTATCCATACTCAGTCCCCAGCCGCCTGGTGGCTGGGTGTCCCCGCTTGCTCCCCAGCCTCCAGGGGGTGGCCCGGTGTCCATACTCGGTGCCTAGACACCCCTATTTGTACCGGTAACCTTTCCCACACTTTTCTTAGCCTGGCCTGCTTTAGGGCAGCATTGGCCGAGCCCACCGGACTATCAGACTCCTCAGGTGGGCCCTGGCTTCTCCATCAGGGGAGTTGAGAGTGCCAAGGTGAGGAGCATGATGACGATGATAGAAGTTAGCATCTGCTTTGTTTTGTTGTAATGCAAGCGCATGTATATAATAGCGGCTAGGCCTGAGGTGGTCAGCATTTTGGCGCATATCATACCTCCTCCGAGGATTGCTGGATGCTTTCCTGCTACTATCCAAGTTCTATGACTCCCGTTAAAACAAAGCTTCAAGTGATAAATGATGGATGAGGTAGTGGCAAAGGAGAAAGAGCAGGAGGAACGGGTACCATTCACATCAATATCAGGCCAGTCAACCAGATATGTCTTGTAGGATATGTTTCTGTAACAAAAGGAGCGGTTCGGCTACACGGTTATAGGGCATACAGTGAGTGCAATGCCTACCAAAAATTTCGAGGCACTCCAATGCCCCTTGGAAATGACATGGAGGTCAGAGGGCGTTAACTAAACCTTTTTTTCCATTTATAGCAACTGGGTCTCCTGTGCACTGTTGGCCTAAGCAGTGAATGGAAGGCTTTCCAAAAATTATGAGGAACTGCAATGCCCCTTACAAGAGCCATGTGTGGCACCCCAGGGGTCTGGTCACCACAGTAATAGAGATATTACGTCGGAGAGCAAGTAGGAGGTTTCCTGGTCAGGATCCCTTAAACATGCAACATCCTCCTGCCCCAGTCCTTGGAGGGGAGAATTCTGCCCTTATAAACTGGATCTGGGGCGGGGTTGAGTGAGTCAGAGAACAGAGAACAGTCAGAGTCAGAGTGAGAGCAAAGGAAAGTAACAGCAAGGAGCTCTGTAGGAGCTAGGAGCTAAAGACCAGGGGCTGGAAGCTGAGCAGAGCTCGCCCTGGCAGAAGACAATAGGAACCGGACACAGGAGTCCGAGGCTGTGAGTACTTATATATCCAGCAGACGAAACCAGCTGGCAGGGGATTTCAGGTCCTCTGGCCATAGAAGCACGGAGGCTCAGTCACAAGCAAGGGACCAGCACCTCCATTGTGGAGCGGAGGCTAACAGAAGGCCCCAAGTCACCAGCCATACGGGTGAGCACTACACGGTACACTCAGGGACGTGGGCTACTTCTACCCACTTACAGCAAGGTAGCCAGGAAGAGTGCAGACAGACGGGGAGGCCTACAACTCCACCTGGCCAGGGGAACTCCTGCTTGCTCACAGACTGACCAGACCTCTTATGCTAGCCAGTACTCCTGGGAGGGTTTACCTTATAATCATCAGTAAAGACCCTGAACTGCACTGCAAAGACTCTGAGTCATTCCTGCTGCACTCGTACACCATCACCCCCATCATCCACATTCACTGCCCTGAGTCTATCCTCCTCCCACATGTGTACACATGGCCCAGGGGGCGCGTCACATGCAGTACAGCATATTACAAACATAAGTCCCATTATTGGGGAGTGGGTGTCCCATAGTATTTGCTTATGCCTTGCAAGCAAAGCTGCCAAAAATTAGGACGGAGCAACTTGCAATGCCCCTTACAAGAGCCATGCAGTACAGCATATTACAAACATAAGTCCCATTATTGGGGAGTGGGTGTCCCATAGTATTTGCTTATGCCTTGCAAGCAAAAGCTGCCAAAAATAAGGACGGAGGAACTTGCAATGCTGGCACCCTGGTGGTATAGTGGTGGTTGAGGCTGAGGATAAGGAGAAGAAGATAAAACAGCCAAAACAAGGAAGCGTATACCCATGTGTGGGTGTGAAGTGGTGCATGTGAATACACCTCCCGAAATAACACAGTGGATTTGACTTTATGATACTCTGCTGTCATTTGGTGGTGATGAGAAGTCTGGCCCAATCCAGCCCTTGTTCATTTTGATAAGGATCAGCTTGTCAGCATTGTCAGTTGACAGGTGAGTGCGCTTATCAGTTATAATTCCCCCAGCGGCGCTAAAAACACGCTCCGATAACACGCGAGCGGCAGGGCAGGCCAGGACCTCCAAGGCGTACAGAGCGAGTTCATTCCAAGTGTCCAGCTTGGATACCCAATAATTAAAAGGCACAGAGGAATCACGGAGGACGCTGGTACGGTCGGCAAGGTACTCCCTCACCATCTTTTGAAACTTTCCACTCCTTGTGAGAGTACCCCGCGCCTCAGGGCCTGTAAGCTGGCGGGTGTCAGAAAACTGTCCCAGAACGTTGACAGTGTTCCCCTGCCTCTGCTGGATTGGAGTTGCATCTCTCTCGCCTGTACGCCTTGGTTGGGCAACGAACTGTGACTTCTGCCGCTAGCGTGTTCAGATGGGAATTTTTTTAAGAGTTCTGCAGCAAGGGCCTTCTGGTACTGCCCCATTTTTGTAGACCTCTCCACCTCAGGAATAAGAGAGTGAAAATTCTCCTTGTAGCGGGGGACTACAAGTGTCACCAAGCAGTAATGACTGTCACCCAACATTTTGACAACGCGAGGGTCATGGTTAAGGCAGCGTAACATAAAGTCAGCCATGCGTGCCAGACTGGTAACGGGCAAGATTTCCATGTCCTCACCAAGATGACAACTGACCATGCTCTCCTCCTCCTCCTCTTCCTCCTCCCCCCTGTCCTCAGGCCACCCACGCTGAACCGACGGTATGACACTTGTACAGGTACTACCGTCTACAACGCATGATAGCAGCTCCTGTTCTTCCTCCTCCTCTTCCTCCTCTCCCTCATTGTCCCCCAATGCACGTTGGGATGAGATGAGGCTGGGCTGTGTGTAATCGCCCGCTACGGCTTCTTGATCTTCTCATCATACTCTGGCTGCAATGCCTCCTTTTTAATTCTCTGCAGAGAGCGTTGCAAAAGACAGACAAGTGGGATGCTGACACTAATGATGGCGTCATCGGCACTCACCATCTTGGTGGCCTCCTCAAAGTTTGTCAGGATGGTACATATGTCAGACATCCAGGTCCACTCCTGAGGTCTTGTGTGTGGAGTCTGACCTGAATATCGACGGCCTTGTTGCAGCTGGTACTCCACAACTGCTCTCTTCTGCTCACAAATCCTTTGCAACATGTGGAGGGTAGAGTTCCAACGTGTGGGGACATCACACACCAGTCGGTGTGCCGGAAGCTGCAAACGCTGCTGCAACACAGCAAGGGCGGGGAAGCTGTAGCCGACTTGCGAAAATGAGCTGACAGGCGGCGTACTTTCACGAGCAGATCTGGCAACTCGGGGTACGATTTAAGAAACCGCTGAACCACGAGGTTAAGCACATGAGCCAGGCATGGTACGTGTGTGATCTCACCTCGCCTCCGAGCCGCTACCAGTTTACGGCCATTGTCACACACCACCATGCCGGGATGTAGGTTCAGCGGTCTCAGCCACAGATCTGCCTGCTCTTTCACAGCTGTCCACAACTCACAAGCAGTGTGAGATTTATCACCTAAGCTTATGAGTTTCAGCACAGCCTGTTGCCGCTTGGCGGAGGCAGTACTGCAATGCTTCCAGCTTGTAACTAATGTGGTGATATCTGAGATGGAGGCTGAACATGAGGAGGAGGAGGAGGAGGAGGATGCGCAGGAGCTGTACACTGTGGGGGCAACTCTGACTGACATAGGGCCCGCAATCCTCGGTGTGGGGAGGATGTGTTTCGTCCCAAGGTCCGACTGGGTCCCGGCTTCCACTATGTTTACCCAGTGTGCCGTCAGAGAGATGTACCGTCCCTGGCCACAAGCACTTGTCCACATGTCCGTTGTCAGGTGGACTCTCCCAGTAACTGCGTTGTTGAGGGCACGGCAGATGCTTTGGGACACGTGCTTGTGTCGGCTGGGGACCGAGTACCGAGGGACGGCCACTGCCATAAGATTGCGGAAGTATTCTGTCTCCACCAGCCTAAAAGGCAGCATTTCCAACGCAAGCAGTCGTGAAATGTGCAAATATAGGACTGTGGCCTGTGGGGCGTTAGCTGCGAATTTCCGCTTTCGTTCAAAGGTCTGGGATATGGACAATTGAACAATTGAAGACTGAGAGGAGGGGGCATCTTTACATGCAGTATGGACAGGGGATTGCCTTGCACACACAACAGGGGGTTCTATTGCACGCACAACAGCGGAAGAAGCAGTGGTGACACCCGCTGACACAGGTCGTGGACCCTGGGTTTCGCCCCACAAAGTCGGGTGCTTTGCTGCCATGTGCCTGATCATGCTGGTGGTGGTCAGGCTGGTAGTTTTGTCACCCCTGCTGATGCTGGCAAGGCAGGTGGAACATATGGCCTTTTTGGGGTTATCAGCAGAGACTTTAAAAAAATTCTATACTCTGGAAGACCTACCGCTTGTACTGGCAACATCCCTCGTGTTGGTGTTACGGGGAACGTTTGCCTGCCTTCTGTGTGCGGCCACCACACTGCTTCTTCCTGCCTGCTGGGGTACTCTGCCTCCCTCCCCATGTGTGCTGCTGGCCTCTCTCTGCATGTCCTCCTTCCACGTTGGGTCAGTTACTAGATCATCCACCACCTCCTCCTCTTCCACTTGCGCACCACGATCCTCCTCCTCACTTCCTGGCAATTGTGTCTCGTCATCGTCCACCTCTTGTAACAGATTGCCAAAGTTGACTTCCTGTGGCCGTCACTGTTCAAATATTTGGGCATCGCAACATGGGATCTCCTCTTCCACCACTTCAAGCGTATCAGGCGAGGGGCCCAAATATGGAAATGGACCAGTGAACAGCTCTTCAGAGTGTCCAAGTGTGGGATCACTTGCTGTCTGACGACACTCGGCATGGTGGGAAGAAGGAGCATCAGGGTGAGGAGGAGTATGCGGTCGAGACTCACGGCTACTAAGAGTTGACCGTGTGGAAGACAGACCGGAGGTGGTGGTGCCCAAGTAACTGGAAGTATTATCTGCTATCCAATTAGTAACCTGTTCACACTGATCAGTTCTCAATACTGGTGTTGTTTTGTGCTTCCCTAGTAATTCGGTCAAGAAGTGGGAGCGAGAAGATGTGGCTGTTGGTTGTGGCACATTTTCACCTTGGGCACGGCCCCGTCCTCTGCACGAACAATCACCAGAACGTCCACTTCCATGTCCCTTGCCACGCGCCTTGCCCATTGTAAATGAAGTAAAATAGCTTACACTTGCACTATCAATGGAAAAAGGGTAATAATAAAGAGTAGATTAGAACCATGGAAGAGGAAAACCACAGTTATTGTTTACTGGGGTATACCACACTTTTTTAAATAGAGATATTTGCGGCTAAACAGTGAGCGACACACTCAAACTGCTTTTTTTTTAGATACCAAAGGCCCAAAACTGGATAGTACAGCGATTTGACCCGTGGAACTGCGAAACCACACTGGGATGTCGGGCCTACACAAGACTATTTTCAACAGATATATTTTTGTGTCACAACAGTAAGGAGACACTACTGTTTTACTTTACGGAAAAAACTACCAAAAGCTGAATAATAGAGATTTTTTACCGTGGGATGGCAAAACCACAGTTATTTTTTACTGGGGTATACCAATATATAGATTTGCGGCTGAACAGTGAGCGACACCCTCAAACTGTATTTTTTTTTAGATACAAATGGCCCAAAATGGATAATACAGA
Organism: Phyllobates terribilis; assembly: GCF_046119375.1. NCBI lineage: Eukaryota > Metazoa > Chordata > Amphibia > Anura > Dendrobatidae > Phyllobates > Phyllobates terribilis. The sequence continues at coordinate 325,671,185 of NW_027362763.1, read as the reverse complement.
GGTTTGAACTGTGGAAGTGCAAAACAACACTTCTGTTTCTCTAGCCTACACCAGACTATTTTCAACAGTTATATTTGTGTCTGAAAAATCAGAGACACGCTTTTTTTGGGGGGGGGAGGGGGACACACCAAAAGGTTAATAAGACGGGTATTTGTACAGCGTGAAGGAGGAAAAAAAAAGGAGGATTTAGATGAAAAAAAAGGATTTTTCCTGGCCCCCGACACCTGGTGCTAAGTCCAGCAATTTCAGCAACAGGAGCACACAGGACTGTAATGCAGCGTTTGCTGGTATAACCACTGTGTCTCCTATACAGCCTGCCTGCCTGGTATCTGGGATGGATATTAGTCCTGAAAAGGACTGTTTGTTTGTTCTGGCAGCCTTTACAGACCCTACACTAACTATTTCGCAGTTTATATCTCTCCCTAAATCAGCAGCGCTGTCCCTACACTGTCTAATCCGGAGCGACTGTGTCCAAGATGGCGGCGCCCGGTTTTAAATACTCGAGGTGACGCTGTGCGGCCAGCCAATCACTGTAATGCCCACAACCAACATGGCTGCAGCATTACAGTGACTGGCTGGCAATCCCTGCATGTTCATTGGCTCTGTAAAGAGCGCCAAACATGCAGGGCGGAGACCCGAGCTCCCCCTCCGAGTAACCCGGAAATGCTCGGTGCTCACCGAACATCCCGAGTAGCGTGATGCTTGGGAGAGTACCGATCAGTGTCGAGCATGTTCGCTCAACACTACTGTAAACGAAAAAAGATTCAAGAATGCCAAAATTAATTTTTTTGGGTTGCTCCAATGACACAAAAAATCCTGTAACAAACGATCAAAATGTCAAATCTATCCCAAAATGCTATCAATAAATCAAAATCACAGTTCTCAGAAAATGGCTACACAATTAAAAAAAAATTTTTTTGCAAACTTCTGATTTCTTTTTTCACCACTAAAATAATTAAAAAACTGGACATGTTTGGTATCGCCGTAATCATACTGATGAACAGAATCTTATTATGAGGTCATTTTTACCACAAAATGTACACCATAAAACCAATTTACTAAAAAAATGCTGTTTTTCTTTTCACAATTTCTCTCCACTTGGAATTTTTTTCCCATTTTGAGCATCACTAGTAGCATCACCACTAGTACTGCCTTCAACCTTTCAGGCAGTGGTAGTACCAAGCACTGGTCACATTTGGTGTCCTTTGGCTCTGGCAAGCATTTCAGTGGGAAGAAAGTGCATGAAAGCTGTGGTAGTGGGCATGGTGTTGGCGATTCCTATGTGCGGACATCTTGGATGTGGGAATACTTTCCCACGTTGCTAGAAAACCATTCTATTGAATGCTCAGGCTGTGTTGTTGGAAATTAATTAGTATACAACCTGGCATATGTTAACTATGAGCTAAGTCACTTCGTCACTGCATAGTCTCAACCCTTCCCTGCGTGTGTAGCCTCTGCGCAGGCCAGGTCACAAGGGGCAAAATTGTTGCTAATTATCAAACACAAATTCTTGAAATTCCATAAATAAAATTTTCTTTTCCAAGATTTTCAATTTTTGTTGATAATGTCAGTGATTTTTTGGGGTCAGCACTCCAACATAGCAGCCAGTAGTACAAATACAACAAAGTACCAAGGCAGCAGCAGTGTTATCAGTATATATGACATGATAGATTAATTGTTTTATTTGCCACTACACAAAACTGATGCACATCAGCAAACACAATCACACCATCTGAACAACCAGTTTCAGTCTTACCTGCACTGTGTCATGTCTCTGGAAGATACCCTGCCCCCCGATACTATGCACTTTTAGCTCAGCATATTAAAACAGTTGCAAGAAGTGACCCTGTTATTCCCTGGAATTATGGAAAAATCTTACATTTGTCAGGATGAATCAGGCATGGATCAATGTCGACTTTCATTTCTCTCTGGCTAACGTCACTGCTTATATCTGTCTGCGGTGTTCTGTCTTCTACAACGTTCTTCTGCTCCATCTAGTGACAATGGCCTATGCCCAGCTAGTCATCTACTCCCTGTCCATCATGTTATGTATACAGTAGAACAGCTGCTGTCAGGACTGCCATTGCTCATTCTACATTGTCAGACATCTCCTTGCCTACCCTGTCCAATTTATATACCGTGTATTCTCTATCTGCTGCTGCAATTGCACAGCCACACATCACCTTTCTGCCCACTGTATTTTACAGATATAAGATGCTGCTGCTGGGAAGCGTATCTGCTTGAAGGTTCACAAATTGGAAAGGCCTCAAATACAGTGGGGAAAAAAATATTTAGTCAGCCACCAATTGTTCAAGTTCTCCTACTTAAAAAGACGACTTTAGAAGAACCCTTATAGGGAGAAAGGGAAGAAAGAAGTGCAGCGCTTTCTCTGAATGTAATACGTTTTTACCAAGAGTAAAAAATAATTTTCGTTATGGTTATGCTCACCTTTAATCAGTAAGAAATGCACATTGAGAACGTGCACCTCTCCTTGGGCATCTCTTCTCCATGTCTTGTATAGCTCAATAAGGTGTGCAGCTCACTTTTTAGAACTATGTACTGATCCTGATTAGAATCTACATACAGTGGTGGCCAAAAGTATTGGCACCCCTGCAATTCTGTCAGATAATACTCAGTTTCTTCCTGAAAATGATTGCAATCACAAATTCTTTGGTATTATTATCTTCATTTAATTTGCTTGTAAGGAAAAAACACAAAAGAGAATGAAGCAAAAATCAAATCATTGATCATTTCGCACAAAACTCCAAAAATGTGCCAGACAAAATTATTGGCACCCTCAGCCTAATACTTGGTTGCACAACCTTTAGCCAAAATAACTGCGAACAACCGCTTCCGGTAACCATCAATGAGTTTCTTACAATGCTCTGCTGGAATTGTAAACCATTCTTCTTTGGCAAACTGCTCCAGGTCCCTGATATTTGAAGGGTGCCTTCTCCAAACTGCCATTTTGAGATCTCTCCCCAGGTGTTCTATGGGATTCAGGTCTGGACTCATTGCTGGCCATCTTAGAAGTCTCCAGTGCTTTCTCTCAAACCATTTTATAGTGCTTTTGGAAGTGTGTTTTGAGTCATTGTCCTGCTGGAAGACCCATGACCTCTGAGGGAGACCCAGCTTTCTCACACTGGGCCCTACATTATGCTGCAAAATTTGTTGGTAGTCTTCAGACTTCATAATGCCATGCACACGGTCAAGCAGTCCAGTGCCAGAGGCAGCAAAGCAACCCCAAAACATTAGGGAACCTCCACCATGTTTGACTGTAGGGACCGTGTTCTTTTCTTTGAATGCCTCTTTTTCTTTCCTGTACACTCTATGTTGATGCTTTTTCCCAAAAAGCTCTACTTTTGTCTCATCTGACCAGAGAACATTCTTCCAAAATGTTTTAGGCTTTCTCAGGTAAATTTTGGCAAACTCCAGCCTGGCTTTTTTATGTCTCGGGGTAAGAAGTAGGGTATTCCTGGGTATCCTACCATACAGTCCCTTTTCATTTAGACGCCGACGGATAGTACGGGTTGACACTGTTGTACCCTCGGACTGCAGGGCGCTTGAACTTGTTTGGATGTTAGTCGAGGTTCTTTATCCACCATCCACACAATCTTGTGTTGAAATCTCTCGTCAATTTTTCTTTTCCGTCCACATCTAGGGAGGTTAGCCACAGTGCCATGGGCTTTAAACTTCTTGATGACACTGCGCACGGAAGACACAGGAACATTCAGGTCTTTGGAGATGGACTTGTAGCCTTGAGATTGCTCATGCTTCCTCACAATTTGGTTTCTCAAGTCCTCAGACAGTTCTTTGGTCTTCTTTCTTTTCTCCATGCTCAATGTGGTACACACAAGGACACAGGACAGAGGTTGAGTCAACTTTAATCCATGTTAACTGGCTGCAAGTGTGATTTAGTTATTGCCAACACCTGTTAGGTGCCACAGGTAAGTTACAGGTGCTGTTAATTACACGAATTAGAGAAACATCACATGATTTTTCAAACAGTGCCAATACTTTTGTCCACCCCCTTTTTTAGGTTTGGTGTGGAATTGTATCCAATTTGGCTTTAGGACAATTCTTTTTGTGTTTTTTCATTGAAGACAAATTAAATGAAGATAATAATACCAAAGAATTTGTGATTGCAATCATTTTCAGGAAGAAACTGAGTATTATCTGACAGAATTGCAGGGGTGCCAATACTTTTGGCCACCACTGTAGGTAGTAAATTCTGAGTAAAAAGAAACTCCAAACGCATGTGGCGCTAGTCACCTTAGGATTTATTAAATACATCCAATTTCAGTGAAAAATCTGTTCCAAAAAATAAATTTAATTTCCCAAAGAAAAAATGTTAAAATAAAGTACAACGCTTTTCGGCTGCTATTTTTACAGTGCAGCCTTCATCAGGTAACAAAAAACATACAAAATACAAAATGGTGTTGCACCCTCAAAGCTTTCTTATTTATGAGGGTTCCCAGAAGGGATTAGCAGGGCAGGGCGGGACCCAGAGTCTAACCTCCTCCCTGACAAATATTCTTCATAGCTGCATCTAAAGATACTCAGTCTCCTTATATATATAAAATAAAGTGTTACGACAGTATAGTACCTGTAATCTATCCAAAATTAGCTTTTAAATACCTGGTGTTACATTGTTGCAAGCAATCATAAAAATATAAATATAATATTCTAATACTTTCGTAAAAACCCTACTATCATCTCTACATAAATCAATTACTCTCATTAAAAAGCGAGCGATGCAAAAAACTAAAAAAAAAAACCCTAAAAAAAAAATTTGTAATGAAACTTTATGTTGTTATATACAGTACAGACCAAAAGTTTGGACACACCTTCTCATTTAAAGATTTTTCTGTATTTTCATGACTATGAAAATTGTACATTCACACTGAAGGCATCAAAACTATGAATTACCACATGTGGAATTATATACTTAACAAAAAAGTGTGAAACAACTGAAAATATGTCTTATATTCTAGGGTCTTCACAGTAGCCACCTTTTGCTTTGATGACTGCTTTGCACACTCTTGGCATTCTCTTGATGAGCTTCAAGAGGTAGTCACCGGAAATGGTCTTCCAACAATCTTGAAGGAGTTAACAGAGATGCTTAGCACTTGTTGGCCCTTTTGCCTTCACTCTGCGGTCCAGCTCACCCCAAACCATCTCGATTGGGTTCAGGTCTGGTGACTGTGGAGGCCAGGTCATCTGGCGTAGCCCCCCATCACTCTCCTTCTTGGTCAAATAGCCCTTACACAGCCTGGAGGTGTTTGGGGTCATTGTCCTGTTGAAAAATAAATGATGGTCCAACTAAACGCAAACCGGATGGAATAGCATGCCGCTGCAAGATGCTGTGGTAGCCATGCTGGTTCAGTGTGCCTTCAATTTTGAATAAATCCCCAACAGTGTCACCAGCAAAGCCCCCCCACACCATCACACCTCCTCCTCCTCCATGCTTCACGGTGGGAACCAGGCATGTAGAGTCCATCCGTTCACCTTTTCTGCGTCGCACAAAGACACGGTGGTTGGAACCAAAGATCTCAAATTTGGACTCATCAGACCAAAGCACAGATTTCCACTGGTCTAATGTCCATTCCTTGTGTTCTTCAGCCCAAACAAGTCTCTTCTGCTTGTTGCCTGTCCTTAGCAGAGGTTTCCTAGCAGCTATTTTACCATGAAGGCCTGCTGCACAAAGTCTCCACTTAACAGTTGTTGTAGAGATGTGTCTGCTGCTAGAACTCTGTGTGGCATTGACCTGGTCTCTAATCTGAGCTGCTGTTAACCTGCGATTTCTGAGGCTGGTGACTCGGATAAACTTATCCTCAGAAGCAGAGGTGACTCGTGGTCTTCCTTTCCTGGGGTGGTCCTCATGTGAGCCAGTTTCTTTGTAGTGCTTGATGGTTTTTGCAACTGCACTTGGGGACACATTCAAAGTTTTCCCAATTTTTCAAACTTAAAGTAATGATGGCCACTCGTTTTTCTTTACTTAGAATTTGTATTATGGCAAGAAAAAAGCTGCTAACAGTCTATTCAGTAGGACTATCAGCTGTGTATCCACCAGACTTCTGCACAACACAACTGATGGTCCAAACCCCATTTATAAGGCAAGAAATCCCACTTATTAAACCTGACAGGGCACACCTGTGAAGTGAAAACCATTTCCGGTGACTATCTCTGGAAGCTCATCAAGAGAATGCCAAGAGTGTGCAAAGCAGTCATCAAAGCAAAAGGTGGCTACTGTGAAGACCCTAGAATATAAGACATATTTTCAGTTGTTTCACACTTTTTTGTTAAGTATATAATTCCACATGTGGTAATTCATAGTTTTGATGCCTTCAGTGTGAATGTACAATTTTCAAAGTGATGAAAAGACAGAAAAATCTTTAAATGAAAAGGTGTGTCCAAACTTTTGGTCTGTACTGTACACTGCTCAAAAAAATAAAGGGAACACTCAAATAACACATCCTAGATCTGAATGAAAGATATATTCTCATTGAATACTTTGTTCTGTACAAAGTTGAATGTGCTGACAACAAAATCACACTAAAGTCATCAATGGAAATCAAATTTATTAACCAATGGAGGCCTGGATTTGGAGTCACCCCCAAAATTAAAGTGGAAAAACACACTACATGCTGATACAACTTTGATGTAATGTTCTTAAAACAAGTCAAAATGAGCCTCAGTATTCTGTGTGGCCTCCATGTGCCTGTATGACCTCCCTACAATGCCGGGGCATGCTCCTGATTAGAGATGAGCGGTGTTCGACTCGTACTGTTCGCCAATCTCAAATTCGAGCTGTTTTGGGTGGTGTTCGAGCAGTTCGGCGAACACAAACAATTTGAAAAAAATTCGGCTGTTCGAGGTTATGTTCGATAACTGGTCTTTACTCCTCTTTGGTCAGACCTCATCTGGAATACTGTGTACAGTTTTGGGCACCACATTTTAAAAAAGACATAGACAAACTGGAGCAAGTTCAGAGAAGAGCGACCAGAATGGTGACTGGTCTGCAAACCATGTCCTATGAGGAACGGTTGCAGGATTTGGGAATATTTAGCTTGCAAAAAAGAAGACTGAGAGGAGACTTAATAGCTGTCTACAAATATGTCAAGGGCTGTCACATTGTAGAAGGATCATCTTTATTCTCATTTGCACAAGGAAAGACTAGAAGCAATGGGATGAAACTAAATGGGAGGAGACACAGATTAGATATTAGAAAAAACTTTTTGACAGTTAGGGTGATCAATGAGTGGAACAGGCTGCCACGAGAGGTGGTGAGTTCCCCTTCAATGGACGTCTTCAAACAGAGGCTGGACAGACATCTGTCTGAGATGATCTAGTGAATCCTGCTTTGAGCAGGGGGTTGGACCAGATGACCCAGGAGGTCCCTTCCAACTCTACCATTCTATGATTCTATGATTCTATGACTGTTCGTGCACCAAAATCATAACTGGATTTTTTCTCAGTAATGCTGAAAATTAATGTTAATACGCAGTTTGGGTGTACAGCGGGGCGGGGGGAGGGGCAGGGGATGGATCTCTGCAGAAATAATGAAGATCTCCATTTTTTTTCTCTTTCCCGCATTTACAGTGGGGAAGAGCAATCTGTCAGCCTATCAGCAGCGCACACACGGACCAAACTGCTTTTTTTCACACAAGCAAGGGCATGTGTCATTTGCAGTGTATGTCACATGTCCTTGCCCTATAAGACCCAGCCATTTTCCCCGTCGCCACCATTTTCTCACTGCTGCAGCTGCGTGTTAGACGGCACCGCTGTTGTTGTGTGCGCTATAATTTAATTTCAAGCCAATTTTTGCACAAATCTACAGATAGCTTGGGAGTAGGGAATAGTTGTGATTGCAGTCCTTTTAAGGACTAGGTTACATCATTTCCTACGACTTTTATCAGGCAGATCTGTGCTCTTAAATAGATAGGTTGGGAGTAAAGACTAATAGTAATTGCAGTCCTTTTGAGGGCTAGGTTACATCAGTTCCTATCACTTTTTGCCAGGCAGGTCTGTGCCAGTGCTGTGCAAGTTTTTTTTCACAGCATTTGGCTAAATCTAGCAAAGCAAATCCTTTTGTTTCCTCTTGCAGTGTGTGTTAGTCAGTGGAGTAGCCTATCTGTGTTGCAAGCTACACCACCTGTGTGTAGAATACAATTTTTTTTACTGCACCTAGTGAAGTAAAACCTTTTGGGCATAGCATCATTCTATTATTCCATCTATACTAACCTCCACCAGGTTGCAAATTCAAAATAATTTTTATCTGCATCTAGCTCTGAAAAAATATTTCGGCTTGTTGCAGTGTGTGGGACTTGTTCTATTAGTCCATCTATGCTAACGTCCACCAGGTTGCAAATTCAATATAATTTTTTTCTGCATCTAGCTCTGAAAAAATATTTTGGCTTGTAGCAGTGTGTGGGACTTGTTCTATTAGTCCATCTATACTAACCTCCACCAGGTTGCAAATTCAATATAATTTTTTTCTGCATCTAACCCAGCCAATACTTTTGGGCTAATACCACAGTTTGGCCACTCAGCTCTGCTCGGTTCCCATTAATTGTTTTTTGTGCAAACAACTCCAGAGTTGTGAATTAGTTAACCACCAAAATGAGTGGAAAAAGGCCTGCTGCTGGTGGAAAGGGGAATAGGCATGTTGGGAAGGGAAAAAAAGGTTGTGTCCGTGGGGTAGGTGTTAAAGCAACAGTAACATCTGCAGAAGAAAGACCATCTTCCAGCCAAACTAAGATGTCTACTTCTTTTAGCGGACAATGTGATAAGATCCCTTTCTTACAGCCACGCCAATCGCTACAAATTCCAGATGAGGCACAAAAACAGCAGGTGCTTCAACGGATATCAAGTGCTCCTTTAAGTGGGCTCTCCTCCACCTCAACTTCAACATCACAAATACTCCAGTCCTCAGAGGTGTCACCCCAATCGCACTTGCTTCCTCACAGCTCCCAAATCTCCAGCTGCCCGTCTGAGTATGAGGTAGAACAGATGGTTGAGTCTGCAGAGCTGTTTACTCATAATATAGCCTGGGAATCAGAGGTCAGCTCCAGAGCTTCTGTGAATCCAGATGAAGAAATGATCTGCACTGATGCCCAGAAACTTTATGAGTCGGATCCAAGACCAGACGCAGAAGATTCTGACCATAATGTAGACCCTCGTTCCCAAACTCTAACTCCTGTTGGTGGAGACAATGAGGAAGACGATGATGAGACTCAAATACCTGATTGGAGCGACAACTTTAGTTGTTTGTCAGGGCAGGAAGAGGTTGACTCTGAGGACGACGGGTGTGATAACACACAGGGTGATGATGACGAGGTTGGAGATCCCACTTACTGTCAACCCACAGTCAGCCAAGAGATGAGGTCAGAAGAGGAGGTGGAGGAGGATGCTAGTGACGACGAGGTCAGGTTGCGCCTTCCTGGACAGAGACGAATTACTGGAAGCACGTCAACAACTGCATCCTCAAACACAACTCTGCCTCTGACCACAAGTCTTGGTGGCTCTTCTGGTCGCATGGGTGCTAAGCCTTGCATAGCCTGGACATTTTTTCAGATCGATAAAGATGACCCAACTCATGTTATCTGTCAAATTTGTCAGCAAAAGCTAAGTAGAGACCATAAAATACATAGTTTGAGTACTTCGTGCATGAACCGGCAGATGGATATGAAGCATAAGTCGCAGTCGGAAGCTCACTGTGCTACAATGCGGCCTAGCCGGCCGGGCCAACCACCGTCTGCCACATCTTGTGCATCCGCAGCCTCTTCATCCTCTGTGACTGGGGGGACAGCAGTCACACCGGTTTTGGGACGCAGACCTGCCACCTCTTTACCCGCAACAGCCAGCGTGATTGGCAGGTCATCATTTTCTTTGGAGGTGGTAACACCAGCTGGTGTTGAGCGCTATCCGACATCGATAGCACCACCTTTGGATCAAGGCAACCTAACATGTTCACCTGCATCTTCCTCACAGACCGGCAGTTTGCCGAGGAGACCCTTCTCAACGCCGTCTAAGCACAACAGCCAGCCCTCGGTCCCTCAGATGTGGACAAGTAAAAGACCATTTCCTCCTAGCCATGAGAAAGCTAAGAGGTTGATTTCACCATCTGCAAGCTCTTGGTTACAGAAATGCTTCCTTTCCGCCTGGTGGACACAGAGGATTTTCGAGACCTTATGTCCGTCGCAGTGCCCCAGTACCAGATGCCCAATCGGCACTACTTCTCAAAGAAAGGTGTGCCTGCTCTCCACCAGCATGTCACACAAAACATCACCGCTTCTTTGAGAAACTCTGTGTGTGACAGGGTGCATTTCACCACAGACACTTGGATGAGTAGGCATGGACAGGGACGTTACATGTCGCTGACTGGGCACTGGGTAACTATTGTGACAGCAGGTCAAGGGGCTGCTGTCTAAGTCTTGCCGTCCCCACGAGTTGTGCGTCAATCCTCTTTATATCGAAGTTCCTCCACTGCTTCTGCCTTCTTAACCTCCTCTCGGTCCTCCATCTGCACCCAAAGCCTGTCTGGTCATGACACAAGCTTTCTAACTGCGCAGAAGGGATCCTGCACACCTCCTTACTATGCTGGCAGCAGGGCTCAATGTCATCAGGTGGTTTTTGCTTTGAAATGTCTGGGAAATGTGAGTCACACAGCTGAGGAGTTGTGGTCAGTTCTGGAGAACCAGTTTCATGTCTCCACTGCATCTGAAACCAGGGAAGGCCGTGTGCGACAATGCTGCAAACCTGGATGCGGCCCTTCGCCGGGGCAATGTCACACACGTGCCTTGTATGGCTCACGTGTTGAACCTGGTTGTCCAGCAATTTTTAGCCCACTATCGCGGACTAGATGGCTTTGTGCAGAGGGCACGGTCGCTGTGTGCTCACTTCCGCTGCTCGCATCCCGCAGCTCTGCGACTTACATCTCTACAGAAGTCGTTGGGCCTGCCACTTCACCGGCTAAAATGCGATGTGCCTACCTGGTGGAATTCAACTCTGCACATGTTGCAGCGACTGTGGCAGCACCGACAAGCACTGGTGCAATACGTTCTGATGTATAGCCTGGGCCAACGAGATCCAGAGGTGGGGCAAATCACGCTGGAGGAGTGGTCTCAGATCAGAGACCTATGCACCCTTCTGCACAGTTTTGAAATGGCGACGAAGGTGTTTAGTGCTGATGATGCCATTATCAGCATGACTATTCCGGTGATTTACATGCTGGAGCACATGTTAAACAGAATTCGGAGTCAGGTGGTAGCACAAGAGGAGGTGGAGGAAGTAGAGGAGGAGGAGTTGTATGCGGAAGGGCTAACATCTGCAAGGTCCAGACTGTCGGCAGCACCAAGGCGGCAGGCATGTGAGGGTGGGGAAGATGGTTTTACCAGGGCGCATGGTAGAAGCCAAACTAGTGACGAAGGTGCAAGAGCCCAGGAAGAAGTGGAGAACGAACTGATGGAAGACTCATCAGATGAGGGAGACCTTGATCACATTTCTATTGTGCGAGGTTGGGGGGAGAGGGCAGAGGAAGGAAGCATGATTGTTACCTCGCCACCAACACAACAGGGACTTAGTGCTCCTGGATGCGCAAGACACATGAGTGCCTTCTTGCTGCACTACCTGCAACATGACCCTCGAATTGTGAGAATTAGAAATAATCCTGACTACTGGGTTGCCACACTGTTAGATCCCCGGTACAAAAGTAAATTTGCAGAAATTATTCCTGCCATAGAAAGGGATGCACGCATGCAGGAGTATCAGCAGAGACTGTTGCAGAATCTTACATGTGCTTTTCCCCAAAACACTAGTGGTGCACGTAGTGAATCTCACAGTTCCAACTAGCCAAACCGTGGTACCGTCGAGTCTTCAGCACTCAAAACGTAACAGAAACACAGTATCTGCTGGTAACATCAATTTTGCGGAATCATTTCACCACTTTTTTAGCCCATCCTTTGCAAGGCTACGGGAGACAAGAAGTCTGACACATAGTCAACACCTACAGACGATGGTGCAGGAGTATCTCCAAGTAAACATTGAAGCCATGACTGTGTCACTGGACCCTTGCTCTTTTTGGGCTTCCAATCTGGATAAATGACCGGAGCTCGCCACTTACGCCTTGGAGATCTTGTCATGCCCCGCAGCCAGCATTCTGTCTGAACGTGTGTTCAGCGCTGCTGGTGGTGTGCTGACAGATAAGCGCACGCGGCTCTCCACTGATAATGTAGACAGACTCACGTTCATAAAGATGAACAAATCATGGATCCGAAGCGACTTTTCAACCCCTGTGTCATCCTGGGGAGAGTAAAAGCTTGATGATTTGTTAAAATCACCTCACCAACCATTTTAAGCTTTCAAATTACTAATCATATTTATCTGTATCTTGGCTGGAAAATAATTTGAGCCTTGTAGCAGTGTGCAGTACTCATTCTATTAGGCCAACTATACTAAACTCCACCAGATTTAAAATTACTAATCATGTTTATCTGTATCTTGGCTAGAAAATAATTTGGGCCTTGTAGCAGTGTGCAGTACTGATTCTATTAAACCATCTATACTAATCTCCACCAGATTTAAAATTACTAATCATGTTTATCTGTATCTTGGCTGTTAAATAATTTGGGCCTTGTAGCAGTTTGCAATACTGATTCTATTAGGCCATCTATACTAAGCTCCACCAGCTTTCAAATTAATAATAATTTTTAGCTGCATCTAGCCCGGAAAATAATTTTGGGGCTCCTAGATGCGCAAGACACATGAGTGCCTTCTTGCTGCGCTACCTGCAACAAGACCCTCAGATTGTCAGAATTCGAAATAATCCTGACTACTGGGTTGCCACACTCTTAGATCCCCCACACTCTTTGATCAACCTTTTCATTTTAATAAAGAACAAAAAAATGGTCATTTTTGCAATTATAAGCATTAGCAGGTTATTAGAAACTGAAATTAAATTGTTTTCAACTCAAAACTTTATTCTAGGTGATGTTACATTTGCACATAGGACCCCTTGTTCGAAAGGAGCTTCTGAACTCTCCCGTCCATTGAATTTGTCAGGTTTTGAATGGTTTCTGCTTCAGTTGCATGAGGACAGAATACCCTCCCAGAGCTGTTGGTTAGATGCGAACTGCCTCCTGCCATCATAGACACTCCTTTTAATGATGCTCTTGAGGTTCTCAATGGGGTTGAGGTCAGGGGAGCATGGGGGTCACACCATAAGTTTGTCCCCTTTTATGCCCATATCAGCCAGAGATGCAGATGTGTTATGTGCAGCATGAGACGATGCATTATCATGCATGAAAATGATCTTGCTGGGGAATACACGGTTCTTCTTCTTGAACCATGGCAGGAAGTGCTGTTTGAGAAACTCCACATACATTATGGAGTTCATCTTTACCCCTTCAGGGATCCTAAAGGGGCCGACAATCTCTCTCCCAAATGATTCCAGCCCAAAACATTACTCCACCTCCTCCTTGTTGGCGCCATAGCCGTGTTTGCATGGGCTGTCCATCAACCAGCCATCCACCACTCCATCCATCTGGACCATTGAGCGTTGCACGGCACTCATCGGTGAACAAAACAGTTTTGAAGTCAGTCTTCATGTATTGTTTGGCCAACTGGAGCCGTTCCTGCTTGTGTACAGTGGATAGAGGAGGTCGACAGGATGGCTTACGCACAGCTGCAAACCTCTGAAGGACCCTGTATCTTGTTGTTCGGGGGACGTTGGAGGCACTAGCAGCTTCAAAAACTTGTCTGCTGCTATGACAATGCTTTTTTGCCGCTGCTCTTTTAACCTGACGTAATTGCCTGTAGGAAAGAGTCTTCAATTTTCCCTTATCAGCATGCACACGTGTGTACCGTGAATCAGCTACATACTTCTTGATTGTGCAATGATCAGGATGAAGTGTCTTGGCAATGTTGATTGTAGTCATGCCTTGACCTAAACACTCCACAATTTGTTGCTTCTCAGCAGCCGACACATCCTTTTTCTTTCCCATTTTGGCAGAAAATGTAGGCTGCTTAATAATGTGGGACAGCCTTCTTAAGTAGTCTTGCCTTTCATTGGACACACCTGCCAAACTAATTAGCACAGGTGTCTGCAATTGCTTACAGTGATATAAAGAGCCCTGACACTCATCACCATCAATGAGTTTAACTGACAAACAAACAAATTCTTCCCTTATCACTCCTAAACACTTTTTGCATAATAATTTGGAACACAGTGTACATGTGCTTTTCCACAAAACACCAATGGTTCACGTAGTGAATCTTACAGTTCTAACTTGCCAACCGTGGTCTGTATGGAGTTGTTCAATAAAGGGCCCAAAATTAAGAAAACATAGATGGGAGAGGTCTCTATGAATAGGAATTCCTAAGTATTTGATACCCTGTGAGGGCCAGGCAAAGGGAAAGTTGGACTGGATGGAATCCTGTATGGATTTGGGGAGGGAGACATCGAGGGCCTCAGACTTCGCTGCATTGATTTTAAAATTTGACCATGTAACAAAGTGATCTATTTCAGCCATAACAGCAGGGATGGATATATGTGATTGAGTGATATATACTAGGACATCATCAGCAAATGCAGAGCACTTGTACTCGGTGCCTCCCACCTCAATCCACCTAATATTGGGGTTATGGCGAATTGATGAGAGCAGGTGCTCCATCACTAGGATGTATAAGTTAGGGGACAGAGGACATCCCTGCCTTGTCCCATTGGTGATTATGAAAGGTGATGAAAATGTTCCATTTATCTTCAACCTAGGTAATGTATTGCGATACAGGGCCATGATTTGGCCTATAAAAGGGTCCCCTAGACCCCTACCCCAAGCTTTTTAAGAGAATAATATATGGCGTGCCAGGAGACTCTATGGAATGCTTTCTCAGCATCCAACGAGAGTATCTAATTACAAATTTTTAACTGCATCTAGCCCAGGAAATACTTTGTGCCTAGTAGCAGTGTCTGCTAGTCAGCGGATTATCCCAGCTGTTAAGCAAGCTACACCACCTGTAGTTTGGACACTTAATTTGTTCAAAGGAAATGGTTCGGGCCCCCGGGACACTCAGTGAAGAGCATCGGGGAGGCACCCCAAGGCACAGGGGCCGGGACTGGCGCTCGGACGCCTTGCGGTGGACCGCCAAGCTCGATCCTTATAAAAGCTTTTTAACTGCAGCAGCTTTAGTGGACGCTACTGGAGCTGGAACTCTTTTTTATTATAAAAATAGAAAACCTATACACATGCCATCAACATCCATTAATCCCCCCCCCCTACATTACAAAGTTTTTGTCAACAAAAAAAAGAGGCTAAGCTGCCCAAAACAAAAGGAAAGGGTAGACCATACCAAGATGTCTTGATGAATGTCCAAAAACCGAATCTAAGACTTTACCCAGATGCCGGTCCAGGGTCCACAAGGGCCATAAGAGTCCATTTCGTTGCGCGAGAGTCCATGAGAGTCCACGAGAGTCCATGAGTCCTTTGAGTCCATATTTGGCTCGGTTCCGCTCTCCGCTCTCCGCTCTCCCTCTCTCTCTTTGCTCCTGCTCCTTTGTCTTTCTCTTTGTTCCTCCTCCTCTCCGCCTCCTCTCAGGCTCCGATGTTTTTGTGGAAAGGGGAGAGAAAAGAGACAGGGACCGCATTACCATACATTCAATATACCCAGACATACTACAGTCTACTCAAAAAACGGTCCATCGCCCTTCAACATAAACATAGCTTAAAAAAAAACACAACGGGAATTTACAAAATTCTATATACACTATTTATTTTTTTTATTTTTATTTTTTTATATTTTTTATTTTTTTTTTTATTTTTTTAATTTTTTTTATTTTTTTTTTAGTTTTATTTTTTCCCTATCACTACACCACACGTTATTTCCATATATTACACTATCATTACGTTACTATTATACCTATCATTACATTACATTACACAAAACAAACCTTATCAACATAATCAACCTTATACAACTTACACCTTTTAAGCCATGGCTCGGTGCTTGCGAGCCCCATACACCTTAATATTTCTGAAAAACAAAAAGCTATAAGTGAAAAGTAACAGCCCACCACCGGGAGCCGGACAGACAGGCACTCTCCCTACATTTTAACAGAAAAAAGAGAAACTAACTCTCCCTTCCTATCACTCACGTAAAAAAAAAAAAAAAAAAAACTATCCCTACATAAAAGAAACCTGTCCCTACCTGTCCCTCTCTGTCCTTAAAGCCCTGTCTACCTCACCTCGTGCCTACCTATCTCGCCCTATTCTGGCCCTGACTGTCCCTAAAACACACTGCCCCTATATACCTAACTATCCCTCTCTGAGAACAAAAATTATTAACACATTTTATCTGTCCCTAGGGCACACTGAAGGAGAAACCCCTCCAAAGGAGAGAAGCCCTCCTTGCGCCCAGCCTGTCAAAATCCAGCGAGCGCACTTTACCAAGGTCACCCAGAATGTTCCTAACCACCTCTTCCTCGGGGAGGACCTTTTGCTGCGTTGACACTAGACAGCGTGCATTCCATGTGTAAAACCTAACCACTAAACTGACTAAGAATAAAGTGCCCCGAACTCGGCCACCAAGGGACCCGAATGCTCCATATGCCCACTCCGGATAGGAGAGGCGAGCCAGCCGAGGCCAGCCTACGGAAGCACCCACCCTGGTGTAGACCCCTGTATTGAAGGGGCAATGAAGGAGGAAGTGCTCCATGCTTTCCAGCACGTCGCAGCATTCCTCACGAGGACAACCCTGATCATCAGAATTCCTGTACTTCAAATTGCCCCTCACATACAGCCTCCCGTGGAAGCAGCGCCAAGCCAAGTCCCAAAACTTCAGGGGGATCCGGGCAGAATTTAATAACCTCAGCCCCCCCTCCAGATCCCGACTTGGGCAATCCTTGAGGGCCAGAGGCTTCTGGAAATGGGTCAACAGGACCCTCCTGTCAAGGAATTTCCTCGGCATGGTCCTGATCTCCCACATTCCCAGACCCCACCGGCGGATCACCTTCAGAACCGGGGTAGCATAAGCCGAGAGATGCCCGTGCGGTGTGCGCAGATCCTTCACACGCCCTCCTCTCTCCCATTCCTGGAAGAAAGGTTGAAGCCACCCCCTACAGGAGAATACCCACGGAGGAGCCCTCTCTGACCAGAGGTTTGCCACATTGGTCTTAAGAAAGGCATTCACTAGGAACATCACCGGGTTGACCATACCCAACCCACCTAGTCTCCTCGTACGGTACGTGACCTCCCTCTTGATTAGGTTAAGCCTGTTTCTCCATAACATCTGGAAAAACAGGCCATAGACCCGTGTCCAGAGAGGTTCTGGCAAGATACATACACTGCCCAGGTAATTTAACAATGGAAGCAAGTACCCCTTGATCAGGTTCACCCGCTCCCTCAGGGTTAAAGTCCAACCCTTCCACTGGTCCACCTTCTGGGCGGCGATCTTTAGCCTGCCCTCCCAATTTTGTTGGGGGTAATCCCCACGGGCCAAAAATGATGCCTAAGATCTTAGCCGTGGACTGGGGCTCTGGGAGTGTGTCCGGGAGACAAAAACTGGGCCCAGCCAGAGACTCTCACATTTTTCCTGGTTAATCCTCGACCCGGATGCCTCCGAGTAGCGGTCAACCTCCGACATCACCCAGTCCGCCTCCTCCTTCGAGGACACAAAAAGGGAGACATCATCTGCGTACGCCACTGCCCTCAAGGTGGCCTCCGGGGCCGCCACGTCCATTCGGACTGCCGCCAACGGTCCACTCTCGATCCTCCTTAAAAAGGGGTCGATGGCGAACACGTATAACAGTGGGCTCAACGGACAGCCCTGACGAACCCCGGATTCCACCTCAAAAGGGCTGCCGGACCAACCATTCACCAACGGGAAAGTCTCTGCCCCTGCATACAATGCCTTTAACCAATTTACAAACCCCCCGGGCAGGCCATACCTCAGAAGGATGGACCAGAGGTAGTCGTGGTTCACCCGATCAAAGGCTTTTGCCTGGTCTAAGGACAGCAGGAACCCCTTCCAGAGACCAGCCCTGCCCTGCTCCACTGCCTCTCGGACACCGAGCACAGCACTAAAAGTGCTGCGGCCTGGAACAGAACAGTGCTGGGACCCCGAAAGGAGCCGGGGCGCAAATTTCACCAACCGATTAAACAGTATCTTAGCCAGTACCTTCCGGTCCGTATTGAGAAGCGCTATGGGACGCCAATTCTCAATACGGGACGAGTCCTTACCCTTTGACAGGATAATCAGGGCTGACCTCCTCATTGAACGGGGAAGAGCACCCAAGGAGAGGCATTCGTTTAATACCTCCATCAAGAGGGGGACCAAGGAGTCCCTAAAGGTCTTGTAGAATTCAGACGTTAAGCCATCTGGACCTGGCGATTTTTTGGGCCGGAGCCCATCAATGGCCAGTCTCACTTCCTCTTCCCTGATTACCTCGGTCAAAACATCAAGCGAGGGGTCATTCCCTGGTTCAGGGACGGGTTCAGCCAGGAAAGCCGACATCACGTCCCGATTCAGATCCCTCTTTCCCAAGAGGCGTGAGTAGAACGACCTGACAACTTCCAAGATCCCTGATTTGGATCGGTTCAGGGTGCCTGTACCGTCAATCAGGCCGGTCACCACTTTACAACCTACCGACATCTTACAATTTTTGTAGGGGTCGGGCGAGCGGTACCTCCCGAAATCCCTCTCAAAAACTAAAGATGTGTGTCTATCGTACTGACACCTCTTAAGTAAAGACTTCACCCTGGAGATTTCCTCGCGGTCACCTCCAGTCGAAACGAGCTGTTCGAGTTTCCTCCTCAGACCTTGGTACAAACGGTACTTACTCAGGTTCCTGAGGCTAGAGAGCTGGCGGAAGAAGCTCGCAACCCGATCCTTGAACATCTCCCACCACTCTGACTTAGTGCTACACAGATCCAATAGCGGTACCTGGCTCTGAAGAAAGTCCTCAAAGGATTGTCTCACCTCCGCTTCTTCCAGCAGGGATGAATTCAGCTTCCATAGTCCTCTCCCCATCCGGGGGTTTCTGCAACATTCAAGGAAATGAAAATTAGACAGTGGTCGGAGAATTCCGCCACCACAGCGGACACTGCTGAAGAGACAGCCTCCTCCTTTAAAAAAAAACCTGTCTATCCTTGACCTACAGCTACCTCTGAAATAGGTGAACCCACTGTGACCTGGGGTGTGCCGGATGTGGACATCCACCAGGCGAGCATCATTAGCTATGCTATTCAAGGCAATGCTATCATAAGCCAGCCGGCCCTTGGCACCTCCCCTGTCACGCAATCTTGTGACGGTGATGAAGTCACCTCCAAAGACCACCTGCTGGCTTGTAAAAAGATAGGGCTTGATCTTCATAAAGAGACATTTGCGGTCCCACTTAGACTGAGGACCGTAGATGTTTATGAGCCGAAGCTCTTGTCCCCTCATGAAGACGTCTAAGACCAAGCACCTCCCCATTTCTACCTCGATAACCCTCCGACATTCAACCGTTGCGGCCTTAAAAAGGACCGTCACCCCGCTATACGGCTCGGCCGCAAGAGACCAGTATGAGGGCCCACACCTCCACTCACTTTTCACCTTGTGAATGGCCCCCATGTCTGTTAGCCTGGTCTCCTGCAAGAATAAAACTTCAGCCTCAACCCGGGTGAAAAAAATCAAAGGCCGTGAATCTGGCCACATCAGACTTAATACTGGCGACATTAATGGACGCCAGTGTCAACGGGGTGGGTGCCGCCATTGGATGATCGATTTAGATGGCCTTTTTCTTCCTCCCACCCCCTTCACCATCCGAAAGGGGTCCCATACTGCTCCCCCTATCACACTCCCGGCGCTTGAGAGAGACCGAGGTATCCATGGAGCCCCCCTCCCTTCCTCACCACCGGGCACGGGGACAGTCCCTCCCCCAGAGGAAGATGGTGTAACCCCCAAAGAAGGGACCCCGCCATCCCCCACAGGTTCCCCAGATGACACAGATGGCACACCCGGCTTCTCACCCCCGACCCCCGGCACATCAGGGTCCTCGAGGGCTTGGAACCGATTAGAGACCGGGACCAGAGGGGAGGTCGCAGAGCCTTCCGCCGGCACATTTTTGGTCAGGGGGGGGGCAGATCTAACAACCCCCTTCCCTTTGTTCTTCTTGTTCTTGTTCTTCTTCCTCTTAACTAGGGTTGCACTGCCATCCATTGCTCTAGGCTGCGCCTTGTCCCCTCCAACACTTTCATACTGGGAGGAATCTGAGAGCGCAGCCATCTCCTCCCTCTCCAGCCTCTTGATCTCCTCGTTCACCGCTTTCTTCCCCAGGGCCTCAGGGGCACCAGCCGAAACCCCCGGAGGGGGGACTGTCATCACCCCAGTTGCCTGGGGATCCAACTGCCCCTTCCCCTCATGACGCCTCACCTGCCTCCACTGGTAAGAGGGATTGTGGGCCCTGCTGCTCTTCTTCACTGGCCCTACAGTTCCCTCACCTCCGCCGACCTCAGGCCCCGCAGGGGGTGCACCACCGGGATTTACCCCGACACGGTTACCCCCCGCCTGACCGAAGACGGCATTGGCAAAGGAATGAGGGCAGCGGCTGAACGGATGCCCTACGGCATCACACAGGTGGCACCTAACCGTACCACAGGAGGCGGCGAGATGGCCAACCTCGCCACACAGGGTGCATTTCTGCACCCTGCAGGCCGCACTAAGGTGCGTAGGATCGCCGTACCTGTGGCACACCTTTGGTTGGGATGTGGGTGACAGTGCCGCTGGACCGCTTCAACCTCATCATGAAGGTCCAGCCCCCTGACCATATGCCTTCATCCAAGATTTTTTTGGGGGTCTCCACCACTTCACCGTACCGGCTAAGCCAGGTCATTAGGTCAATCCCCGAGAGTGACTCGTTACAGGTCAAAACGGTCACTCTCTTGGGTCCGTTTTGGCGGGATATCGCCTCAGCGACGAGACCCCGCCAGTCGGGCATCTCCTTTGCCCGCTCGTAATTCGACCAGAAGAGCTCCATGCCCTCCGGTCGAACGAAGCTGACATCAAAGATGGGAGCGCCAAAAGGATGTATCAGGGCAAAGATGTCACTCGCCCTGAAGCCCATCTCCAGAAGGAGCTTCACTACCCTAGATCTTGGAGGGCACGCATCACTGCCCCTCCACCGGAGACAGACCACATTCCTTCTGTACACCCCCTGCCCGGCTGTAGGGAGAGACCATACGGTCTAACCTCCCCTTTTTTCTTGGAAGGCCGCCTGTCCAAACTTATCCAGCCAAAAGGACAGGTCCACGTCCCTCCCCTCTACAGAGATCATCCGGTCCCCGTGCCTGAGACCCTGCAGAAAAAGGCGGTGGAAATCTCCGCCTCCCATGCCCGGGTGTGAGGAAGAGCCTGACACTACCTCTGAATAACACATACCATTTGTGGGGGGCGATGGACCGGCCCCTGCTTCACCATTCACCCCATTACCAACACTCTCCCCATTACCACCATTATTTTTCCCCTTACCCACTGATCCATTTTCCTTACCTACTGCTCCATTTTCCGCAACACTCCCACTGCCCCCTCCTAGAGGTGGCCATTCCTCCATCTCCACACATTCCCCACTTTCACCGTTTTCACTTCCATTTACTCTTTCATTCACACCACTATTTATACACTTTTTTTGTGCATCATTCACACCATGCGGTTTTTCCTCCCCACTCTTTTTTTGCTGTTCTTTTTCCCCATTCCCACCATGCGTTTTTCCCGCTTTTCCTGCTACACCATTTACTACAGTTTTATTTTTATTACTCACTTCATGCTTTTCCCCTAGACTCTTTACTTGTTTTGCTGTTTTAAGGTGTTCTTCCCCTTTAAGGTTCTCAGAGCTGCAGCTAGAAACAGACACACCCTGTTTCACAGCAGGGCGTGCAGCAGAACCAGCAGAAGCAGTGAGAGCTGCAGCAGAGCATTGCTCCCCCAATGCCTGCTGCAGAGCGTCACTCCCTGAGGGACCAGCCACCGCCGAGGACCCCGCCAGCCCAGGCGACACAGTGCCAGGTAACATATTGCCAGCGGGGGACCCCGTCGGTGCGGCCCCCCTTGCCGTGGTTGGGGGCGGGGCTTCAGATGTTTGTGCCATTTTTTTGTTTCTTACAATGTATGTTTCCTGCACTTTCATTACCTGCATTTTCCCCTGATACCGGCACTGGGGCCCCCGCAGCCTTGGGTGGAATTAGGCCAGCGGGGGACCCCAGCAACCCCGCGTTCCCTGCCGGAGGTGCGGTCATGTACGCGGCCGGTTGCGTCACCGCCGCGGTATCCCTGCTACACCTCCCGCCCTCACTCTCTACCGGCGCCGAGGTCCCTGCGGCCCCAGATGGTGGCAGGCCCCCAGGGGACCCCGGCGACACCGCCCCCCCCCCCCTGCCGGTGGTGCGGTCCGGGATACGGCCGGCAGTTTTACAGTCGCGGCCCTGCTCCCGCCCTTTGGAGATACCGGCGCCGCGGCCCCCGCAGCCCCAGGTGGAAGCGGGCTCGCAGGGGACCCCGGCAGACAGGCCCCCCCGCCGAGGGTGCGGGCAGGGTGAGGATGGCCACGGCAATCACTGCTGCCCCTATGCCCTTCCTAGCAGGCCCCGGGGCCCCCGCAGACCCAGTAGATGACATACTCGCAGGGGACCCCGGAGGCACCACCCCCCCACCAAGGTGGGGTCTGGGTCAGCCGGACCTGTGGCACCATCCTCATGTTTTGTCCTTGCCCACCCCCCCTGCTATGACCAGCAGGGGCGGCTGCCTGTACCACAGTTACATTATTCTCCCCGCTCCCTTGCACTGGGGCCACATCAGAACCCAGGCTGGGGTGGGAAATGGGCCCACAGTGGGACCGAGGGGTCCCAGGAAGGGGGACATAGATGTATTTCTCCTCCACCACCTTTTTTTTTCCTTTCTTCTTTCTTTCCCCTCTCCTGGTTACCTCATCCTGGCAGCCCTCATCCCCAAATCTTAGCTGGGAGTAATCCACTCCCGGGGACTCGAGCTGCCGGATCTGGCACATGAGGTAACCACCCTCATTACTGCTGCTGTCGCCGCTCCCCTCGTCTTCCGATAGACTGGAGTCCGACGGGAGCGCGACCTGGTGGGGTTCCAGCAGCCCACTATGCGTGACTCGGTGATCACTTACCGAGTCCCCAGGCAGGCCCTCTGGCTCCTCTTCCTCCTCCTCTGATGATGATGATTCCTCTGCCTGGGCCAGGCAACCAGACCCCCCTGGCACCCTCTTTGTGACGGCAGCCATGCTCCAGAACCCCTCGTCGTTCACCAGTTTTTCATAGAAGGGACCTGCATTTTTCAGGATTTCTTGTTTCCTTTTTTCCAGACTTTTTACTGAGCTTTTCAGCTCCTTAATCTTGACAGACAGGGCCGGCCTCTGGCCGCGCGATGCACTATCTGCGGCCAGCCGGGCACACCGCAGCTCCTCCCGGAGTCATCCCAAGGTCTTACCGGCCTCTCCGTACTCACGGAGGTACGCACTCAGGTGGGAGCCATAGGTGCCAACAGGCTCCCCCTCGGCCTGGATGCCCCAGTCCTTGTGGACGGCCGAGCCCCCGCGAGAACTAGGCCCCTCACCGAGAGGAGAGATGGTTACTGCGTCTGGCCCGGCTTCAGCCGGTGCCCTGCTGCCCCTCCTCGCCTTCTTCTCTGTTTTGGCCACCTCCTTCTTGGCCTCCTCCTTCCTAGCCTTAGCCTCCTTGGCTTTTTTAGCCCTTAATGTGCTCCCCTTCATAATGGAAGAAGGGGGACTCAAAGCTCCAAGAAAAGTCCAGACAGGGCTCTCAGAAAGGTCCAGACAGGGCTCCCACCCCCGGTACCAACCGAGGGGTGGGAGACGGGGACAGGCCCCACTGAAGTCCTCAACCCACCCTCCCTCTCCTGGGTATGAGAAGGGGGGGTCCCTGTAGGCAAATAAAGTCTTGGAGCTTCAGCTCCTCTCTCCAAAACCTGACTCTCTCCACCAAACTCCGCCCAGGAAGTGACGCGGCTGCTGGCATGAGACTTGCCCTTCAATAGATCCTTGTAAAAGAATTTAAAGTGTACTCATTCAAATTAGAGAGACAATTTAAATTAAAAAGATTAGACCTGCCTCCACCGCAGGGGGGCTCGCTCGACCCACCAGCGGACAGGCACCAGTTTTGGGAGAGGGGGGCTGGCCTCAGGGAGGGCGCACGGGCAGAAATGGACTGGCCGTATCGGCTTCGCACTTTTTTGGTTTTAGAAGGGCATGACATGCCTATATCTGTGTCTCCCCCTCCTTTTACTCCTCCACCTCTTTTCTTTTCGCATGACTATATGTACTTGTCACTTTTCCATGTGTTAGTTGTGTCTTCTGAGCAGTTTTTGGACACCTTTGAAGGTGTTTCTATGTGTTTTTGTTTGCCTGCCATTGGTTTTAATTATGTTCGAAGGTGTTCGACGAACAGTTCGGCGAACATACGAACCGAACTCGAACACTACAGGGGTGGCTCAACACTACTCGTGATGAGGTTGCGGATAGTCTCTTGTGGGATCTCTTCCCAGACCTGGACTAAAGCTTCTGTCAACTCCTGGACAGTCTGTGGTGCAACGTGACGTTGGTGGATGGAGCGAGACATGATCTCCCAGATGTGCTCAATCGAATTCAGGTTTGGGGAACTGGCGGGCCAGTCCATAGCTTCAATGCCTTCATCTTACAGGAACTGCTGACACACTCCAGCCACATGAGGTCTGGCATTGTCCTGCATTAGGAGGAACTCAGGGCCAACCACACCATCATATGGTCTCACAAGGGGCCTGAGGATCTCATCTCTGTACGGTACCTAATGGCAGTCAGGCTACTTCTGGCGACCACATGGAGGGCTATGTGGCCCTCCAAAGAAATGACACCCCACACCATTACTGACCCACTGCCCAACCAGTCATGCTGAGGGATGTTGCAGGAGGCTGATCGCTCTCCACAGCGTCTCCAGACTCTGTCACATCTGTCACTTGTGCTCAGTGTGAACCTGCTTTCATCTGTGAAGAGTAAAGGGTGCCAGTGGCGACTTTGCCAATCCTGGTGTTCTGTGGCATATGCCAAGCATTCTGCACGGTGTTGGGCTGTGAGCACAACCCCCATCTGTGGATGTCGGGCCCTCATAACACCCTCATGGAGTCGGTTTCTAACCGTTTGTGCAGGCACATGCACATTTGTGGCCAGCTGGAGGTCATTTTGCAGGGCTCTTGCAGTGCACCTCCTGTTCCTCCTTGCACAAAGGCGGATGTAATGGTCCTGCTGCTGGGTTGTTGCCCTCCTACGGCCCCCTCTACATATCCTGGTTTACTGGCCTGTCTCCTGGTAGCACCTCTGGACACTATGCTGACAGACACAGCAAACTTTCTTGCCACAGCTCGCATTGATGTGCCATCCTGGATGAGCTGCACTACATGAGAAACTTCTGTGGGTTGTAGAGTCCGTCTCATGCTACCATGAGTGTGAAAGCACAACCAACATTCAAAAGTGACTAAAACATCAGCCAGAAAGCATTGGTACTGAGATTTTGTCTGTGGTCCCCACTTGCAGAACCACTCCTTTATTGAGTGTGTCTTGATAATTGCCAATAATTTCCATCTATTGTCTATTCCATTTGCACAACAGCATGTGAAATTGATTGTCAATCAGTGTTGCTTCCTAAGTGAACAGTTTGATTTCACAGTAGTTTGATTTACTTGGAGTTATATTCAGTTGTTTAAGTGTTCCCTTTATTTTTTTTGAGCAGTGTATATTATCCCATGTGCAAATGTCTGTCTCATCCGTGACAAACCTTTACACATTCTCTACCACGTCATTGATTCCATTCGGAAAGAGGATTTGTAGCCTATATATCCAATAGGACTCCTTTGGGTTTAATAATTTATTCCTATTATTAGCCCCTTTTGATATACTGTATGTTCCAGTGGTGTAACCATGATACAGAAACATTTTAGTGCTTCAGCAAAAGATGACTGGTTTAATCTGCCCATTCTATGCATTAAAGCAGTGATTATTCATCCGGGCACTCAGTTCCTGGGAAGTTCGTCCCACATATTGAAGTCCGCATCTGCAAGTCACACCGTAGATAACAAAATCCGTTTTACATGTGAGTCTCTGTTTTATTTTGATTGTTTCCCCAGTGGTATTAGATCGGATACTCTTTGCTCCATGGTCAATGATCTTACAACATTTACATTTATTTGAAGAGCATCTACTGTATATACTCCTGCATTTATCTTCCCTCCATTCACATTAGTATTTTTTCCTATCATATTTTTTATTTTTATAACCTCTTTTAATTTTCTTCATATAAACTTTAGAATTTGTACAGTTTTTTCAGATCCTTATAAACTGACTGAATGGTACATTGGTTTTCCACTTCTTATTATGCACACTTCTGAAGTCCATGTAACCATTCGTATCGCAGCATTTAAAGTGTGTTTTTGTTGTAATTTCACCCATTTTGTGACCCAATTCCCGGTCCAAGAACACAATTTTGCCCTTTCTAATACATAAAGTAAAGGAGATGACACAGTTATTATTATTAAGGGAATCTATTAATTTATAGGCTTCATTCTACTGTACAAATACTAAAGATTATATAACCCAATCAGCAATACTGAAGAAAAGGTCCAGGGATAAGAAATATCCAGAAAAATTAATTGAGGTAGCTTACAGAAATAATTTGGATAAAGAACAGGGGGATTGTCTCCCAAGTAAAAAGAGAAAAGATTGTAATGCAGATGAAAATATAGGGAAAGAAGGGACAACAAAAATGAGGAAAATAAGAAAAACCTTTGGAAGTTTAATTTTATAACAACTTATAATAAAGGGAATGTATTGATAAGAAGAATTAAAAAAAATATATTGGTATATTTTAAAAAAGGATGTGATTCTTGGGAAAATGCTTCCATTTGAAGCGGAAATAACTTTCAGGAGTGTGGGCGACAGTGAAAAATATTGCAGCTCGGAATAAATTAAGAAGTTATAAAAATAAAAAATATGATACAATACTAATGTGAATGGAGGGAAGGTACAGTGGGTACAGAAAGTATTCAGACCCCTTTAAATGTTTCACTCTTTGTTTCATTGCAGCCATTTGGTAAATTCTAAAAGGTTCATTTTTTTCTCATTAAAGTACACTCTGCACCCCATCTTGACTGAAAAAAACAGAAATGTAGACATTTTTGCAAAAAACTGAAATATCACATGGTCATAAGTATTCAGACCCTTTGGTCAGACACTCATATTTATGTGACATGCTGTCCGTTTCCTTGTGATCCTCCTTGAGATGGTTCTACTCCCTCATTGCAGTCCAGCTGTGTTTAATTAAACTAATAGGACTTGATTTGGAAAGGCACACACCTGTCTATATAAGACCTCACAGCTCACAGTGCTTGTCAGACCAAATGATAATCATACCAATACAAAAAGAGCTGGAGCCAAGCATCCCAAAATATAGAAAAGAAGTGTCAAAGTTGTTCCATTAAAAATATCATTTTTATTATTAAATCAATATTAAAACCTTCGTTCAGTAGAAAAGTGATACACACAGAAGTTGTACGGTGACGACACAAGAGAAATGTATGACAATTAAAGACGAAACATGTATACTTAAATAGTACATAAATAGTTGGGTAGCATGTGAAGGGATATAATAATTATTACGCAATCACAGATTAAAGTATCTCCCCAAAAGTAAAGTATTCAGGACAATGTCCTGCAATAACTATAATCTGTTACGGGTCCGGGTGGTGGAACCTCTGTGCCTAGGTGCAAGGAGGGACCCAGAGGGGCGTGACTAAGTGTCCTCCCGAACCGAACCTGGTCTTACGGCAGCAAACGACACCGTGACCAGGGAGTATCCGGGCTGAGGGACCAGGTGCTACTGTGGGGACGACCTTATAAGAGAGCAGGTGGCTCCCACGGGTCAGATGGCTGGGACTGACTGGTATGGCAGATGGACACGGCAAGCAGGCGGAAGTCTCTGGTAGCAGACAGGTGGTCACAGTTCGAGAAAGCAGGGCAAGTAACAGTCTTTAGGTTTACCAGGAAGGTGGTCACAGCAAGTGACGGCAGGGTCTCCAGGCAGGCTGGCAGGAAACAGGCAGGTGCTCCCAGGTGAGCGGGCAGACAGACGAGGCGGGTAACTGGCCGATAACTGGTGGGCGCTCCCAGGTGAGCCGGCAGACAGACGAGGCAGGTAACTGGCAGGTAACAGGTGGGCGGTCCCAGGTGAGCGGGCAGACAGATGAGGCAGGTAACAGGCGGGTGCTCCCAGGTGAGCGGGCTGATGGACACAGCAGGTAACAGGCGGGTGCTCCCAGGTGAGCGGGCAGACAGACGAGGCAGGTAACTGGCAGGTAACTGGTGGGTGCTCCCAGGTGAGCGGCCTGACAGACAAGGCAGGCGGATGCTCCCAGGTGAGCGGACAGATAGCCAAGGCAGGTAACAGGCAGGTAACAGGTGAGCGCTCCAGGTGAGCAGGCTGGCAGGCTCGGCAGGTAACGGGCAGATAACAGGCTGGCAGGCAGGACGAGAAGTCAGGCTAGCAGCGGGACCTGAGGTCTGAAGCACAGATCAGACACAGTGCAAACAACTTTGCTCGGGCACCTCCATTTTGGAGGAGGTGCCTTATATATGGGAAGTCCTCTGGCAATTGGCCGGGGACTCCTTAGGACGACGCGTGCGGCCCCTTTAAGAGAGGGGGAGCGCGCGCGTGCCCTGAGCACAGTGCCCGGGAAGGAGCGCGCGCCGGCAGCAGCGAGGGAAGGAGCACTGGAGGACGCCGCGCGCTGAACAAGAAGGTGAGAGGGACGGCGTCTCTGCCTAGCAGGAGGCAGAGACGCCGATGCAACAGTACCCCCCCCCTTTAGGCCCCCCCCTTTTTTAGGCCAGAGAGAAATTTCTCAATGAGAAGCGGGGCGTTGATGTTCTCCCTGGGTTCCCTAGTTCTTTCCTCAGGACCAAACCCCTTCCAATCCACCAGAAAAAAGGTTCTCCCTCTTACCCTCTTTGTGGCCAGGATACTCTCTACTTCAAAGACGTCCTCAGCAGAAACCGGAGTAGGAGGAGTACCTGGATTGTCGGAAAAAGTGTTAAGGACAACGGGTTTGAGGAGGGATACGTGGAAGGAGTTGGGAATACGTAGGGTGGCCGGGAGTTTCAATTTATAGGCCACTGGGTTAATTTGCCTGAGGACTTTGAAGGGTCCGATGAACCAAGGGCCAAACTTGTAGGAGGGTACTTTGAGCCGCACATATTTGGAAGAGAGCCAAACCTTGTCTCCCGGACGGAATTGAGGTGGATCCAGACGTCTCTTATCAGCATATCTCTTCATCCCCTCAGAGGACAGAAGAAGAGCGGACCTGGTACTCTCCCAAATAGAAGAAAATTCGCTGACAAGAGACTCTGCGGCAGGGTTGTCCACAGGAGCGGAGACAGGAACTGGAATCTGGGGATGTTGGCCACCGACTATAAAGAACGGGGATTTGGAAGAGGATTCGCTCTCATGGTTATTATAAGAGAACTCGGCCCATGGTAGGAGATCCACCCAATCCGAATGGTGGGCATTAACGAAGTGCCGGAGGTAGCAGGTCAGGATCTGATTGATCCTCTCCACTTGACCATTGGACTGTTGGTGGTAAGCGGAAGAGAAATCCAGGGTGATGTCTAGCAGCTTACATGTGGCTCTCCAGAAGCGTGAGGTGAATTGAACCCCACGATCCGACACGATGTGGAGGGGTAGACCATGGAGACGGAAGATGTGGCGGATAAAGTCTTTTGCCAGCTCGGGTGCAGATGGGAGACCAGACAGGGGAATGAAGTGGGCCATTTTAGAAAAGCGGTCAACGACCACCCAAATGACTGTACAACCGGCAGAAACAGGAAGATCGGTGATAAAGTCCATAGCAATGTGCTGCCGTGGAGCAGCAGGCACGGGCAGGGGCAGGAGATGGCCAGCTGGTAGATGTCTGGGAACTTTGTTACGGGCACAGGATGAACAGGCCGCGACGAAGTCTACAACGTCCTTACGCAGGGTAGGCCACCAGTAATGCCGGGTAATGAGCTAAAAGGTCTTCTTTTGGCCAGCATGGCTAGCTTAGAAGAATGTCCCCAGCGAAGAACCCTCTCCTGATCTGGTACTGCTACAAACGTTTTACCGGGTGGAAGACGAGTCAGATCCAAGGGGGCCACATTCATCACCTTGGAGGAGTCAATGATGTGCGTAGGCTCCTCCTCTTGATCGGAGGACAGGAAGAACCGGGACAAGGCATCAGCTTTGACGTTCTTGTCCGCCGGGCAGAAATGAAGAATGAAGTCGAAGCGGGCAAAAAACAACGACCACCGGGCCTGGCGAGGATTGAGTCTCTGGGCATTTTGGAGATATCCCAGGTTTTTGTGATCCGTGTAGATGATTACCGGGTAAAGAGCCCCTTCTAGTAGATAGCGCCACTCCCCCAGTGCCAATTTGACGGCTAGCAATTCACTGTCTCCTATGGAGTAGTTGCGCTCAGACGAGGAGAAGGTTTTGGAGAAGAAGCCGCAGGTTACCTTTCTCCCGGTAGAAGATTTTTGAGTGAGTACCGCTCCGGATCCGGAGGAAGAGGCATCAACCTCCAGGTAGAATTGTTTATTACAGTCCGGATGATGCAGGACGGGGCCAGAGGCGAAGGCTTTCTTTAACGAAAGGAAGGCCTCCTCGGCTTCAGGCGACCATACCTTGGAATTTGCCCCCTTGCGGGTAAGCGCAGATATGGGAGCAGTCCGGGACGAGAAGTGTGGGATGAAAAGACGATAGTAATTGGCGAAGCCCAGGAATCGCTGTATCGCCTTCAAACCTTCTGAACGGCGCCATTTTAGAACAGAAGAGAGCTTCTCGGGATCCATTTGCAGACCTGTCTGGGAGATAACATAGCCCAAGAATGGAAGGGGGGTCTGGTCGATGAGGCACTTCTCGTATTTGGCATAGAGGTGGTTCTGCCGAAGCCTAAGCAGGACCTGACGAACATCCCTCCAGTGTGTGGGGAGATCCGGAGAGAAGACCAAGATATCATCCAGGTAAACCACTACGCAGGAGTACATGAGGTCCCAGAAGATGTCGTTGACCAGCTCTTGAAAGACAGCGGGGGCGTTACAGAGACCAAAGGGCAACACAAGGTACTCATAGTGACAGTCTCGGGTATTGAATGCTGTCTTCCACTCATCTCCTTGATGGATACGGATGAGGTTATATGCTCCTCGTAGAAGGTGAGAGGGACCGCTTCTCTGCCAAGAAGGAGGCAGAGATGCCGATGCAACATAATCCCTATTACATGGCGTAGTATATATTGTTATTATACTATGTTGTCCCATCCTGAACTAAAGTGGCAAGTGCATGTATATGTACAGTACAGACCAAAAGTTTGGACACACCTTGTCATATAAAGATATTTCTGTATGTTCATGTCTATGAAAATTGTACATTCACATTGAAGGCATCAAAACTATGAATTAACACATGTGGAATTATATACTTAAAAAAGTGTGAAACAACTGAAAATATGTCTTATATTCTAGGTTCTTCAAAGTAGCCACCTTTTGCTTTGATAACTGCTTTGCACCCTCTTGGCATTCTCTTGATGAGCTTCAAGAGGTAGTCACCGGAAATGATCTTTCAACAATCTTGAAGGAGATCCCACAGATGCTTAGCACTTGTTGGCCCTTTTGTCTTCACTCTGCGGTCCAGCTCACCTCAAACCATCTCAATTGGGTCCAGGTCTGGTGACTGTTGAGGCCTGGTCATCTGGCATAGCACCCCATCACTCTCCTTCTTGGTCAAATAGCCCTTACACAGCCTGGAGGTGTGTTTGGGGTCATTGTCCTGTTGAAAAATAAATGATGGTCCAACTAAACGAAAACCGGATGGAATAGCATGCCGCTGCAAGATGCTGTGGTAGCCATGCTGGTTCAGTATGCCTTCAATTTTTAATAAATCCCCAACAGTATGACCAGCAAAGCACCCCCACAACATCACACCTCCTCCTCTATGCTTCACGGTGGGAACCAGGCATGTAGAGTCCATCCGTTCACCTTTTCTCCGTCGAACAAAGACACGGTGGTTGGAACCAAAGATCTCAAATTTGGACTCATCAGACCAAAGCACAGATTCCCACTGGTCTAATGTCCATTACTTGTGTTCTTTAGCCCAAACAAGTCTCTTCTGCTTGTTGCCTGTCCTTAGCAGTGGTTTCCTAGCAGCTATTTTACCATGAAGGCCTGCTACACAAAGTCTCCTCTTAACAGTTGTTGAAGAGATGTGTCTGCTGCTAGAACTCTGTGTGGCATTGACCTGGTCTCTAATCTGAGCTACTGTTAACCTGCGATTTCTGAGGCTGGTGACTCGGATAAACTTATCCTCAGAAGCAGAGGTGACTCTTGGTCTTCCTTTCCTGGGGCGGTCCTCATGTGAGCCAGTTTCTTTGTAGCGCTTGATGGTTTTTGCAACTGCACTTGGGGACACTTTCAAAGTTTTCCCAATTTTTCGCACTGACTGAGCTTCATTTCTTAAAGTAATGATGGCCACTCGTTTTTCTTTACTTAGCTGCTTTTTTCTTGCCATAATACAAATTCTAACAGTCTATTCAGTAGGACTATCAGCTGTGTAACCACCAGACTTCTGCACAACACAACTGATGGTCCCAACCCCATTTATAAGGCAAGAAATCCAACTTATTAAGCCTGACAGGACACACCCATGAAGTGAAAACCATTTCCGGTGACTACCTCTTGAAGCTCATAAAGAGAATGCCAAGAGTGTGTAAAGCAGTCATCAAAGCAAAAGGTGGCTACTTTGAAGAACCTAGAATATAAGACATATTTTCAGTTGTTTCACACTTTTTTGTTAAGTATATAATTCCACATGTGTTAATTCATAGTTTTGATGCCTTCAGTGTGAATGTACTATTTTCGTAGTCATGAAAATACAGAAAAATCTTTAAATAATAAGGTGTGTCCAAACTTTTGGTCTGTACTGTATATATTCAGCTCTGGCTAGGGATAGCTAGCGTGCATTCGATTTTAAATGCAATAGTTTAAAGTGCAATTATACAATGCCAGTTGGACAGGGCAGGAGACAGGTAAGGTGCATAAGACATTCATATAAATATGCTTCTTGGTCAGTTGTGTTGCATCAGACTTGATAAACGAGGAGGAGGTGTAGCTTTGTATGTTAGAAAAGCGTATATCTGCACAGAGATTGAAGCTTCAGAGACTGGGAGTTCTGTGGAAACTGTTTGGGTAAGAATACAAGGAGAGAACAACGGAAAGGACACTGTTGTAGGCATTTACTACAGGCCACCTGGGCAAGCTGAAGATATGGATGAACTCTTTATGTATCAAATGACCAAGTTCTCCAAAAAATATAACGTAGTGGTCATGGGAGATTTCAACTATCCAGAAATTTGTTGGGAATCTCTCTCAAGTAAAACTAACAGGTCAAGCAAGTTCTTATCCTCTCTTGCTGACAACTTTATCTTCCAAAAGGTAAGGGAGAAAACAAAGGGATCTGCTACTTTGTATCTAATTCTTATAAACAGGGAGGAAATGGTTGAGGAGGTAAAAGTGGCTGGGACCCTAGGAGGCAGCAATCATGCTATTATAGAATTTTGGATAACTAGAGGAGGAAGACATGTAATGACTCAAAACTTCAAGGTTAGATTTTAGAAAGGCAGATTTTAAGAGACTCAGAAAGAGAATAGGAGGGATCCAATGGCTGGATGTCCTTAAGGACAAAAATGTCCAGGAAGGATGGGAAATTTTTAAAAATGAGATTCTCAAAGCACATTCGTTGACAATCCCGAAAAGTAGGAAGAATTGGAAGCATTTAAGGAAACCAGGATGGATGAACACAGAACTTAAACACATGCTAAAAAGAAAGAAAGAAATGTTTATCAAATGGAAAGAGGGAGGCATATCTAAAAAAGATTATAATGCAGTCTGCAGATCCTGCAGGGCCCTTATCAGGTTAGCTAAAGCTGACAATGAATTAAGGCTTGCAAGAGATGTCAAAAAGCAATAAAAAAGGATTTTGGGGATATGTCAAAAGTAAAAGAAAAGTCAAAGATGCTATAGGATTTTTACAGGATGTATATGTGAAAAAGACTTAGGTATACTAATAGATCATAGACTGAACATGAGTCAACAGTGTGATGCAGCAGCAAAAGAGGCAAATACAATTCTGGGATGTATTAACAGAAGCATACAGTCTAGATCACGTGAAGTCATTATCGGACTTTACTCTTCTTTGGTCAGACCTCATCTGGAATACTGTGTCCAGTTTGGGGCACCACATTTTAAAAAAGACATCGACAAACTGGAGCAAGTTCAGAGAAGAGCGACCAGAATGGTGACTGGTCTGCAAATCATGTCCTATGAGGAACGGTTGCAGGATTTGGCAATGTTTAGCTTGCAATAAAGAAGACTGAGAGGAGACTTAATAGCTGTCTACAAATATCTCAAGGGATGTCACATTGTAGAAGGATCATCTTTATTCTCATTTGCACAAGGAAAGACTAGAAGCAATGGGATCAAACTGAATGGGAGGAGACTCAGATTAGATATTAGAAAAAACTTTTTGACAGTTAGGGTGATCAATGAGTGGAACAGGCTGCCACGAGAGGTGGTGAGTTCCCCTTCAATGGACGTCTTCAAACAGAGGCTGGACAGACATCTGTCTGAGATGATTTAGTGAATCCTGCTTTGAGCAGGGGGTTGGACCAGATGACCCAGGAGGTCCCTTCCAACTCTACCATTCTATGATTCTATGCATTCGTCATATCAATCTGCTTTTTTTTTGTTTTAACTTCTGCTTTCTCACAGCTCGCCAGCCATTTAACACATTCTATGCACTCTCTCCATATCCACCCCTCCCCTCTCCCCACTCCTATGTATAACTCTGAGGCTCTACTGACATTTCTCACCCACACCAAACCATCCACTACCTCCATACAGCACTCAAAACGTTCAAACAAATCATTGCATCACCTGCTCTTTCTCTTTTTTCTCCTTTTATTTGCCGCAGGAGACATCTCCCGCAAACCTGGGCCTCCCTCCACTAGCATACATTACTTTCCTCCAGCTGCATATAGAAACCCTCCTAATCTTATTAACATTCAATGCATACCCTCTCCTATCGCTTTCCATTGTGCTCTCTGGAACACACGGTCTGTGTATAACAAACTAACTTACATTCACGATTTTTTCCTCTCTAATTCCCTTAACCTTCTGGCTATTACAGAAACCTGGATCCAGCATTCAGACACCACCGCCGATGCTGCTCTCTCATTTGGTGGGCTGAAATTTTCACATAACGTCGAAACTGAGGACAGACATGGTGGAGGTGTTGGTTTCCTCCTTTCAACACAATTTGCTTTCCAGTTCATCCCCCCGCTTCCCTCACGTATGTTTCCTTCCTTTAAAGTCCACACTGTCAGACTCTTTAAACCCTTCTCCCTGCGAGTAGCAGTTGTGTATTGCCCTCCAGGATCCTCCCGACAGTTCCTGGATCACTTTCCTCACTTTCTATCCTGTGACATCCCCACCCTCATCATGGGAGACTTTAACATCACCATCAATGATCTCCTCCCCCAATCTGCCTTTCATCTACTTTCTCTAACCTCCTCATTCAGCCTCTCACAGTTTACTAATTCTCATACACATGAAGACGGGAATACTCTGGACCTGGTTTTCTTCCGTCTCTTCTTGCTGCATGACTTTACTAACTCCCCTCTCCCACTCTTGGACCACAACCTTCTTTCCTTCTCTGTCAAGAATTGTCTCCTCACCCGGGACACTCCCACTTACCACACTTATAGGAATACACGTACCGTTAACACCCAGCAGCTTATGGACAATCTCCAAACATCTTTAGCCCCCATCTCCTCCCTCTCCTGTCCAGACTTAGCATTGTCACACTACAATAATACACTGAAGAGTGTCTTATATGAAGCCGCACCTTCTACACACAGAAAGACCCTACACAGACAACGGCAGCCCTGACACACGATGAAAACACGTTTTCTTTAGCATTGCTCAAGGTGTGCTGAGAGTCAGTGGAGAAAATCTCTTTTAGCAGAGGATTTCATCCACTATAGGTTTATGCTCAAAACCTATAACTTTGCCCTTCATCTGGCCAAACAATTTTACTTCACCACCCTCATCACTTCACTATTCAACAATCCAAAACGACTTTTTGAAACCTTAAACTCCCTCCTGAGCCCTAAAGCACAGGCCCCGTCACCAACCTCAATGGTGAGGATCTTGCCACTTATTTCCTAGAAAAAATCAACCACATCCATCAGGACATCTCAGCCCAATCTGCCCAGTGCCTGTCGCACTTAAAGCTCACTAGCCATCTTTGAGCCTGTTACAGAAGAAGAAGTTACCCAGCTCCTCACTTCTTCTCAGCCTACAACCTGCAACAGTGACCCGATTCCTTCACATCTCCTGCAGTCTCTCTCACCGGTGGTCACCACTCACCTGACTAAAATATTTAACCTCTCTTTCTTCAGATATCTTTCCGTACTTATTTAAACATGCCATCATAACCCCTTTACTTAAAAAGCCATCCCTGGACCAGAAATGCATTGCTAACTACAGACCTGTCTCTAATCTTCCTTTCATCTCCAAACTCCTGGAGCTCTTGGTCCACTCCTGTATAATCCGCTATCTCTCAGACAACTCTCCTCTCGACCCTCTACAATTTGGTTTCCGCTCTTTACACTCCACTGAAACTGCCCTCACTAAAGTGTCTAATGATCTACTAACAGCTAAATCCAAAGGTCACTGCTCCCTACTGATTCTCCTGGATCTCTCAGCTGCATTTTACACTGTGGATCACCAGCTCCTCCTCACTATGTTCCGCTCTATAGGTCTCAAGGAAACAATTCTCTTCTGGTTCTCCTCCTACCTCTCTGACCGCTCCTTCACTGTATGTTTTGCTGGCTCCTCTTTCTCTACTCGTCCCCTTACTATTGGGGTTCCACAGGGCTCAGTCATAGGCCCCCTCCTCTTCTCTCTATACACTTCCCCTATTGCACAAACAATCAGCATATTTGGGTTCCATTATCATCTCTATGCTGACGACACCCAATTATACACTTCTTCCCCTGATGTCACCCCTATACTAATACAAAATACCAAGGATGGTTTGTCTGCTGTCTCTAACATCATGCTTTGCCTCTATCTTAAACTGAATCTCTCCAAAACTGAACTTCTTGTGTTTCTCCCTTCTACTATCCTAAATCTACCTAACATCGAAATCACCTTGGAGGGTTCAACCATAACTTCCAAGCAGCATGTTTTCTGCCTGGGGGTCATATTCGACACTAAACTTTTCTTTATTCCCTATATCCGATCATTCACTCGCTCTTGTCACCTGCATCTTAAAAACATCTCCAGAATCCGACCTTTTCTCACCTTTGAAACTGCTAAAACTCGTACTGTCACTCTTATTCACTCTCGTCTGGACTACTGCAACTCTCTTCTGATCGGTCTCCATCTTACCAAAATTTCTCTTCTCCAATCTATCCTGAATGCATCATCCAGTTTCGTATTTCTGTCCAGCTGCTTCACCGATGCCTCCATCTTGTGCCAGTCATTACACTGGTTACCCATTCACTACAGGGTCCAATATAAACTTATCGTTCTCACCCACAAATCTCTCCACAGTTCTGCACAGCCTTATATCTCCTCTCTAATCTCTGTCTATCGCCCTACATGTGACCTCCATTCTACAAATGACCTAAGACTAACATCCCCCATAATCCGAACCTCGCACCTCTGTCTCCATGACTTCTCTAGTGCTGCGCCAGTTATCTGGAATGCACTACCCCTGGCGATCCGACTGATCCCTAGCCCCCATGTCTTCAAGTGTGCTTTAAAAACTCATGCTTTGCCTCTATCTTAAACTGAATCTCTCCAAAACTGAACTTCTTGTGTTTCTCCCTTCTACTATCCTAAATCTACCTAACATCGAAATCACCTTGGAGGGTTCAACCATAACTTCCAAGCAGCATGTTTTCTGCCTGGGGGTCATATTCGACACTAAACTTTCCTTTATTCCCTATATCCGATCATTCACTCGCTCTTGTCACCTGCATCTTAAAAAGATCTCCAGAATCCGACCTTTTCTCACCTTTGAAACTGCTAAAACTCGTACTGTCACTCTTATTCACTCTCGTCTGGACTACTGCAACTCTCTTCTGATCGGTCTCCATCTTACCAAAATTTCTCTTCTCCAATCTATCCTGAATGCATCATCCAGTTTCGTATTTCTGTCCAGCTGCTTCACCGATGCCTCCATCTTGTGCCAGTCAT
The DNA here is from genome assembly GCF_046119375.1 of Phyllobates terribilis. Classification (NCBI taxonomy): domain Eukaryota; kingdom Metazoa; phylum Chordata; class Amphibia; order Anura; family Dendrobatidae; genus Phyllobates; species Phyllobates terribilis. Next base: position 325,632,805 of record NW_027362763.1, on the reverse strand, counting down.
TACACTGGTTACCCATTCACTACAGGGTCCAATATAAACTTATCGTTCTCACCCACAAATCTCTCCACAGTTCTGCACAGCCTTATATCTCCTCTCTAATCTCTGTCTATCGCCCTACATGTGACCTCCATTCTACAAATGACCTAAGACTAACATCCCCCATAATCCAAACCTCGCACCTCTGTCTCCATGACTTCTCTAGTGCTGCGCCAGATATCTGGAATGCACTACCCCTGGCGATCCGACTGATCCCTAGCCCCCATGTCTTCAAGTGTGCTTTAAAAACTCATCTCTTTAAACAAGCCTACTACTTCAACCACTCAGTAAACTAATTTTCCCCTGTTCCCTCCTTCTAAATATTATTCAGAATCTGCTCCCTACTATTCATCTGTCTCCACACCCTCCATGCACACGATAACTGCACTAAATACTTGATTATTGCACTTAAACATACAGGCTCATGACCGGATTATGCAGCATTATATGAAAATCCCTATTTATTATAATTGCCAGACCTGAAATAACAAGCACTTTTGCTCTATTGTGTCCCCCCATTTCCTTGTACATTGTAAGCTTGCGAGTCATTATCTCACTCCTAATGTAACTGTTTAAACTCTCTTACTTTGTATTAAATTTATTGTGTCTACATATCCCCCTTAATTATAAAGTGCTGCGGAATATGTTGGCGCTATATAAATAAAGATTATTATTATTATTACCACCTAAGTGCTTATTCAATGCTGTGTATTTTGAGTGAAATCAACTCTCTTCTATTGCCTTTTGAACTCCAAACGTTAAGATATGATTACGAGTGTTCAAGAGTAGTGTTGAGCCACCCCTGTAGTGTTCGGGTTCGGTTCGTCGAATACCGGTATGTTCGCCGAACTGTTAGTTGAACGGATCGTCGAACACCGTCGAACACCGTTAAAATGAAAGGCAGGCAAAGAAAAACACATGGAAACACATAGAAAATACATAGAAAACACCTTCAAAGGTGTCCAAAAGCTGACAAACTGCTCAGAAGATGCAACTAACACATGGAAAAGTGACAAGTACATATAGTCATGCGAAAAGAAAAAAGGTGGAGGAGTAAAAGGAGGGGGAGACACAGATATAGGCATGTCATGCCCTTCTAAAACCAAAAAAGTGCGAAGCCGACACGGCCAGTCCGTTCCTGCCCATGCGACCTTCGTGTCACCGGGTTTGTGCCAGAGCTGCGGTGGAACGTGACGGCCAGCCCCCCTCTCCCAATACTGGTGCCTGTCCACTGGTGGGTCGAGCGAGCCCCCCTGTGGTGGAGGCAGGTCTAAGCTTTTTAATTTAAATTGTCTCTCTAATTTGAATGAATACACTTTAAATCCTTTTACAAGGATCTATTGGAGGGCAAGTCTCATGCCAGCAGTCGCGTAATTCCAGCTGCAGTAGCATCAATTAAAGCTGCTGCAGTTAAAAAGCTTTTATAAGGATCGAGCTCGGCAGTCCACCGCAAGGCGTCCTACTGCCAGTCCCAGCCCCTATGCCTTGGGGTGTCTCCCCGATGCTCTTCACTGAGTGTCCTTGGGGCCCGAACTATTTCCTTTGAAAAAATTAAGTGTCCAAACTACAGGTGGTGTAGCTTGCTTAACAGCTGGGTTAATCCGCTGACTAGCAGACACTGCTACTAGGCACAAAGTATTTCCTGGGCTAGATGCAGTTAAAAATTTGTAATTAGATACTCTCGTTGGATGCTGAGAAAGCACTCCATGGAGTCTCCTGGCACGCCATATATTATTCTCTTAAAAATCTTGGGGTAGGGGTCTAGGGGACACTTTTATAGGCCAAATCACGGCCCTGTATCGCAATACGTCACCTAGGCTGAAGATAAATGGAACATTTTCATCACCTTTCATAATCACCAATGGGACAAGGCAGGGATGTCCTCTGTCCCCTCTCTTATACATCCTAGTGACGGAGCACCTGCTCTCATCAATTCGCCATAACCCCAATATTAGGTGGATTGAGGTGGGAGGCACCGAGTACAAGTGCTCTGCATTTGCTGATGATGTCCTAGTATATATCACTCAATCACATATATCCATCCCTGCTGTTAAGGCTGAAATAGATCACTTTGTTACATGGTCAAATTTTAAAATCAATACAGCGAAGACTGAGGCCCTCGATGTCTCCCTCCCCAAATCGATACAGGATTCCATCCAGTCCAACTTTCCCTTTGCCTGGCCCTCACAGGGTATCAAAAACTTAGGAATTCGTATTTATATAGACCTCTCCGGTCTATGTTATCTTAATTTTGGGCCCTTTATTGAACAACTCCATACAGACCATGGTTGGCAAGTTAGAACTGTAAGATTCACTACGTGAACCACTGGTGTTTTGTGGAAAAGCACATGTACACTGTGTTCCAAATTATTATGCAAAAAGTGTTTAGGAGTGATAAGGGAAGAATTTGTTTGTTTGTCAGTTAAACTCATTGATGGTGATGTGTGTCAGAGCTCTTTATATCACTGTAAGCTGTAGTGCCGGCGTCCCTGCCCTCTGCTAGGCAGGGACGCTGTTCCCCTCACCGCTCTGCTCCGTGCCCGGCGTCCCTCTCCCGCTCTGCTGGCAGCGCGCGCTCCTTCCCGGTCACTGTGCTTAGGGCGCGCGCGCGTGCTCTCCCTCCGTCTTAAAGGGGCCGCGCGCGCCGTCCTAAGGAGTCCCCGGCCAATGGCCGGAGGACTTTACCATATATAAGGCACCTCCTCCAAAATGGAGGTGCCCGAGCAATGTTGTTTGCACCTGTGTCTCACCTGTGCTTCAGCCCTCAGGTCCCGTTGCCAGTTACCTGCCAGTTACCTGCCAGATTCCTGCCTGATTACTTGCTACCTGCCTGCTAGTCTGAGGTCCGACGGTCTGCCTTACTAATCCTGTCAGTCTGTCTAAGGACCAGCCTGCCTGCTCACCTGGGAGCGCACATCAGCTACCTGCCTGCTTGCCTGTGGTCCGACGGTCTGCCTTCCAACTCCTGTCAGTCTGTCTATGGACCAGCTTGCCCGCTCACCTGGGAGCGCACATCTGCTACCTGCCTGCTAGCCTACCTGGAGGCTCCGCCGTCACGTGCTGTGACCACCTGCCTGTCCAGTGACTCCTGCCCGCTCACCTGGGAGCGCTCATCTGCTACCAGTCTGCTTGCCTACCCGGAGGCTCTGCCGTCACGTGCTGTGACCACCCGCCTGTCCAGAGACTTCTGCCCGCTCACCTGGGAGCGCTCATCTGTCGCCTGTCCGCTGGTCTTCCTGGAGGCTCCGCCGTCACATGCTGTGACCACCCGTTCATCCAGAGACTCTCGCCTGCTCACCTGGGAGCTCACGTCTATCTTCAGCCGCCACAGGTCGTACCAACCCTATACCTAGAGACTGCCCCGGTCACTTGCCGTGACCTCCAGCCCGTTCACTCAGAGACTGTCCCGTTCACTCAGAGACTGTCCCGTTCACCTGCTGAGACTTCCAGCCCGTCTTCCCTGGTCGCCACCCGCTCCCTTACAAGGACCGCCCCCTTGTATAGTAGCTCAGAGGTTCCGCCTCCCAGACCCGTTACAGTTTGCTCGGGCCATGGAACCCGGTGGCACCCAAGCTCCCTCGCTCTCGGACCTGTGTCATGAACTGTCCCGTCAAAGGTCCCAACAGGAGTCCATTCTGGGTCACCTGCGGAATGTCAATACTCGCCTGGACACTCTGACTGCTCCACCAGCAACCTCCGCCAGTGCCATGTCTCGCAATCCGGCAGCTCCACTGGCCACTAATACCATGGTATCTTACCCCGGACTCCGGCTTTCTGCACCTCCTCGCTTCGGAGGCGACTCCGCCCAGGCTCGGGGCTTCATAAATCAGTGCACCCTGCACTTTGAACTATTATCTCACCAGTTTAACTCCGACCGGGCCAAAATTGCATTCATCATGTCCCATCTCACCGGGGAGGCCCTGGCCTGGCTAAATCCTCTATGGGAGAGAGGAGACCCCCTGGTATCCAACTTGCCTGCTTTTCTCACGGCTTTCCGGAAAGTCTTCGACGAACCCGGACGGAAGACCTCATCCGCATCATCTCTGCTACGCCTCCGTCAGGAAAGTCTCACCGTGGGCCAATATGCCATACGGTTCCGTACCCTTGCCTCGGAGCTGGCCTGGGATAACGACGCTCTGGTTTCCGTCTTCTGGGAGGGTCTGTCCGGCCGTATTAAAGATGAGCTTGCCGGTCAGGACATTCCTACCACTCTCGATGATTTAATAACTCTTGCCACCCGGATTGACCTACGGTTCCAGGAGCGTGCCAGAGAGGTCACCCGTGAGAGGAGATTACCACGTCTAGCTCCTACTTTTCAGAAACCCGTCACTCCTTCTGTCTCTTACCAGGTACACTCTCCTGAGCCTATGCAGGTCGACCAGACCAAGATGGTCAAGACCCGTCAGGACTTACGCCGTGCCGAGGGGACCTGCTTCTACTGTGGCAGTAAGGAGCACCGGATCCGTGCCTGCCCGGAGAGGTCGGGAAACGCTTGTGTCTAGGTTCGCTCAGAGAGGTCCACCTAGACAAGAATAAATCCTCTCCATCCCTGCTGTTGTCAGTTTCAATCGTCTACGGGGAGAACCGTTATTTCGAACTAGCCCAACTTGACTCTGGAGCAGCCGGGAATCTTATCTCACAGTCCCTGGTAGAGAAATACCGCATCCCCACCAAACCTCTGGCTGTACCCTTGTCTGTTGCTGCCGTGGATGGGGGGCTCTTACCACGCCCCATCCAACTCATCACCGAATCCATTACTCTGCAGGTGGGAATGCTGCATTCTGAAAGTATCTCCTTCCATGTTCTGCCTGGACTCTCTCACGCCCTCCTGCTAGGTCTACCTTGGCTCCAGAGACATGCACCCGTTCTTGACTGGCAGACCGGAGAAGTCCTTCGCTGGGGACAGGGCTGCCATAAGACCTGTCTGGTTCCCGTCCATCCCGTCCGTCCTTCTCCTACCCCAGCTAATCTACCTGGACTTCCGATCCCTTATTGGTCTTATGCTGATGTCTTTAATAAAAAGGAAGCAGAGACACTACCCCCTCATAGACCATACGACTGCCCTATCGACTTGTTACCTGGTACTTCTCCTCCCCGTGGGCGTATTTATCCATTATCCGCTGCTGAGACCCGCTCGATGTCCGAATATATTGAGGAGAATCTGGCCAGGGGATTCATCCGGAAATCTACCTCTCCGGCGGGAGCAGGCTTCTTTTTCGTCAAAAAGAAGGACGGCTCTCTCCGTCCCTGTATAGACTATAGAGGCCTTAACCAGATCACGGTGAAGAATAAGTACCCCCTTCCGCTCATTCCGGAGTTATTTGATCATCTGAGGGGGGCTAGAATCTTCACCAAACTAGACCTCCGTGGGGCGTACAACCTGGTTCGTATCCGTCAGGGGGATGAATGGAAGACGGCATTCAACACCCGGGATGGCCACTATGAATATCTGGTAATGCCCTTTGGCCTCTGTAACGCTCCTGCCGTCTTTCAAGAGTTGGTCAATGACATCTTCCGGGACCTTCTCTACTCCTGCGTAGTGGTGTACCTGGACGACATCTTGGTCTTCTCTCCGGATCTCCAGACTCACCGGAGGGACGTTCGTCAGGTCCTGCTCAGGCTCAGGCAGAACCATCTCTACGCTAAATATGAGAAGTGCCTCTTTGAGCAGACCTCGCTTCCGTTTCTGGGCTACATTATCTCTCAGACCGGCCTACAAATGGATCCTGAGAAACTGTCTGCCATCGAGAAATGGCCCCGACCGGAGGGGTTGAAGGCCATTCAGCGATTCCTGGGCTTCGCCAACTACTACCGCCTCTTCATACCACACTTCTCTTCCCGGACTGCCCCAATTTCCGCGCTCACCCGTAAGGGTACTAATCCCAAAGAGTGGCCGCCCGAAGCAGAGGAGGCCTTTCTTTCCCTAAAACAGGCCTTCTCTTCCGCCCCGGTGCTGCATCGCCCGGACGGCAACAAGCAGTTCTTCCTGGAAGTTGACGCCTCCTCCTCTGGAGCCGGAGCGGTACTTACTCAAAAATCATCTTCCGGGAGAATGGTAACTTGTGGCTTCTTCTCCAAACTCTTCTCCTCTTCTGAGCGCAACTATTCCATAGGAGACCGAGAGTTATTGGCCATCAAGCTGGCGTTGGAGGAGTGGCGTTACCTACTCGAGGGGGCTCTTCATCCGGTAATAATTTACACTGACCACAAGAACTTGGCTTACCTCCAGCATGCCCAGAGACTTAACCCGCGCCAAGCCCGGTGGTCCTTGTTTTTTGCTCGCTTTGATTTTGTTCTTCATTTTCGCCCGGCTGACAAAAACGTCAAAGCTGACGCCTTGTCCCGATCCTTTCTGGTGTCCGATCTCGAGGAAGAACCTAAACATATCATCGATCCCGCCAGAGTAATGCGGGTGGCTCCCGTGAGTCTAAATCGTCTCCCTCCCGGTAAGACGTTTGTTTCAGTACCTGATCGGGAGAAGATCCTACACTGGGGCCATTCGTCTAAGCTAGCTGGCCACGCCGGTCAGAAAAAGACCCTCCAGCTTATTGCCCGGCACTATTGGTGGCCTACCCTGCACAAGGACGTAATAGACTTTGTTTCTGCCTGTGTGTCCTGCGCCCGCAACAAAGTCCCGAGACATCTGCCAGCCAGACGCCTCCTTCCGCTTCCTGTGCCTGCTGCCCCCTGGCAGCATATTGCTATGGACTTCATAACTGATCTCCCCGTCTCTGTCGGTTGTACGGTCATTTGGGTGGTCGCTGACCGCTTTTCCAAGATGGCTCACTTTATTCCCCTGCCAGGCCTCCCGTCTTCACCCGAGCTGGCTAAAGACTTTATCCGCCATATCTTCCGTCTTCATGGCCTGCCCCTCCACATCGTGTCGGATCGTGGGGTACAGTTCACCTCACGTTTCTGGAGAGCCACTTGTAAACTACTAGACGTCACCCTGGACTTCTCCTCCGCTTACCACCCACAGTCCAATGGTCAAGTGGAGCGGATCAATCAGAACCTGACCAGTTACCTCCGGCACTTCGTTAATGCCCACCATTCTGACTGGGTGGATCTCCTACCATGGGCCGAGTTCTCTTATAATAATCACGAGAGCGAATCCTCCTCCAAATCCCCGTTTTTTGTAGTTTTCGGTCAGCATCCTCGGATTCCTTTTCCTGTCTCCACCTCTGTGGACAACCCGGCTGCGGAATCTCTCGTTAGCAAATTTTCCTCCATATGGGAGAGTACCCGGTCCGCACTCCTTCTGTCATCCGAGCGTATGAAAAGACACGCTGACAAAAAACGCCTGGATCCTCCACAATTTCGTCCAGGAGATAAGGTCTGGCTCTCATCTAAATATGTTCGACTCAAGATACCTTCTTACAAGTTAGGGCCTCGGTTCATCGGTCCTCTGGAGGTCATCAGTCAGATCAACCCGGTGGCCTATAAATTGAAACTCCCGGCCAACTTACGGATCCCTAACTCCTTCCATGTATCTCTCCTCAAACCCGTGGTGCTTAACTCTTTTTCCAAGTCTACAGGTACGCCTCCTGCTCCGGTTTCCGCTGAGGACGAGTTTGAGGTAGAGAACATTCTTGCTACCAAAAGGGTAAGAGGGAAGACCTTTTTTCTGGTAGATTGGAAGGGGTTTGGTCCTGAGGAGAGAACGTGGGAGCCCCGGGAGAACATCCATGCCCCTCTCATCCTTGCTAAATTTCTGTCTGGCCTAAAAAAGGGGGGGCCTAAAGGGGGGGTACTGTAGTGCCGGCGTCCCTGCCCTCTGCTAGGCAGGGACGCTGTTCCCCTCACCGCTCTGCTCCGTGCCCGGCGTCCCTCTCCTGCTCTGCTGGCAGCGCGCGTTACTTCCCGGCCACTGTGCTTAGGGCGCGCGCGCGCGCTCTCCCTCCCTCTTAAAGGGGCCGCGCGCGCCGTCCTAAGGAGTCCCCGGCCAATGGCCGGAGGACTTTACCATATATAAGGCACCTCCTCCAAAATGGAGGTGCCCGAGCAATGTTGTTTGCACCTGTGTCTCACCTGTGCTTCAGCCCTCAGGTCCCGTTGCCAGTTACCTGCCAGTTACCTGCCAGATTCCTGCCTGATTACTTGCTACCTGCCTGCTAGTCTGAGGTCCGACGGTCTGCCTTACTAATCCTGTCAGTCTGTCTAAGGACCAGCCTGCCTGCTCACCTGGGAGCGCACATCAGCTACCTGCCTGCTTGCCTGTGGTCCGACGGTCTGCCTTCCAACTCCTGTCAGTCTGTCTATGGACCAGCTTGCCCGCTCACCTGGGAGCGCACATCTGCTACCTGCCTGCTAGCCTACCTGGAGGCTCCGCCGTCACGTGCTGTGACCACCTGCCTGTCCAGTGACTCCTGCCCGCTCACCTGGGAGCGCTCATCTGCTACCAGTCTGCTTGCCTACCCGGAGGCTCTGCCGTCACGTGCTGTGACCACCCGCCTGTCCAGAGACTTCTGCCCGCTCACCTGGGAGCGCTCATCTGTCGCCTGTCCGCTGGTCTTCCTGGAGGCTCCGCCGTCACATGCTGTGACCACCCGTTCATCCAGAGACTCTCGCCTGCTCACCTGGGAGCTCACATCTATATTCAGCCGCCACAGGTCGTACCAACCCTATACCTAGAGACTGCCCCGGTCACTTGCCGTGACCTCCAGCCCGTTCACTCAGAGACTGTCCCGTTCACTCAGAGACTGTCCCGTTCACCTGCTGAGACTTCCAGCCCGTCTTCCCTGGTCGCCACCCGCTCCCTTACTAGGACCGCCCCCTTGTATAGTAGCTCAGAGGTTCCGCCTCCCAGACCCGTTACATAAGCAATTGCAGACACCTGTGCTAATTAGTTTGGCAGGTGTGTCCAATGAAAGGCAAGACTACTTAAGAAGGCTGTCCCGCATTATTAAGCAGCCTACATTTTCTGCCAAAATGGGAAAGAAAAAGGATGTGTCGGCTGCTGAGAAGCAACAAATTGTGGAGTGTTTAGGTCAAGGCATGACTACAATCAACATTGCCAAGGCACTTCATCCTGATCATCGCACAATCAAGAAGTATGTAGCTGATTCACAGTACACACGTGTGCGTGCTGATAAGGGAAAATTGAGGACTCTTTCCTCCAGGCAATTATGTCAGGTTAAAAGAACAGCGGCAAAAAGCATTGTCATAGCAGCAGACAAGTTTTTGAAGCTGCTGGTGCCTCCAACGTCCCCCGAACAACAAGATGCAGAGTCCTTTAGAGGTTTGCAGCTGTGCGTAAGCCATCCTGTCGACCTCCTCTATCCACTGCACACAAGCAGAAACGGCTCCAGTGGGCCAAACAATACATGAAGACTGACTTCAAAACTGTTTTGTTCACCGATGAGTGCCGTGCAACGCTCGATGGTCCAGATGCATGGAGTGGAGGATGGCTGGTTGATGGACACCCCACGCAAACATGGCTACAGCGCCAACAAAGAGGAGGTGGAGTAATGTTTTGGGCTGGAATCATGGGGAGAGAGATTGTCGGCCCCTTTAGGATCCCTGAAGGGGTGAAGGTGAACTCCATAATGTATGTGGAGTTTCTCAAACAGCACTTCCTGCCATGGTTCAAGAAGAAGAACCGTGTATTCCGCAGCAAGATCATTTTCATGCATGATAATGCACCGTCTCATGCTGCACATAACACATCTGCATATCTGGCTGATATGGGCATAAAAGGGGACAAACTTATGGTGTGACCCCCATGCTCCCCTGACCTCAACCCCATTCAGATCCTCTTGAGCATCATTAAAAGGAGTGTCTATGATGGCAGGAGGCAGTTCACATCTAAGCAACAGCTCTGGGAGGGTATTCTGTCCTCATGCAAAACAATTGAAGCGTAAACCATCCAAAACCTGACAAATTCAATGGACTAGACAGTTCAGAAGCTCCTTTCGAACAAGGGGTCCTATGTGCAAATGTAACATCACCTAGAATAAAGTTTTGAGTTGAAAACTGCTTGATTTCAGCTTCTAATAACCTGCTAATGCTTATAATTAAAAATATTACCATTTTTTTGTTCTTTATTAAAATGAAAAGGTTGATCGAAGAGTGTGGGGGATATAAGAGTGTGGCAACCCAGTACTCAGGATTACTTTGAATTCTGACAATCTGAGGGTCATGTTGCAGGTAGTGCAGCAAGAAGGCACTCATGTGTCTTGCGCATCTAGGAGACCCAAAATTATTTTCCGGGCTAGATGCAGCTAAAAAATATTATTAATTTGAAAGCTGGTGGAGCTTAGTATAGATGGCCTAATAGAATCAGTACTGCAAACTGCTACAAAGCCCAAATTATTTTCCAGCCAAGATACGGATAAACATGATTAGTAATTTTAAATCTGGTGGAGCTTAGTATAGATGGCCTAATAGAATCAGTACTGCACACTGCTACAAAGCCCAAATTATTTTCCAGCCAAGATACAGATAAACATGATTAGTAATTTGAAAGCTTAAAACGGTTGATGAGGTGATTTTAACAAATCATCAAGCTTTTACTCTCCCCAGGATGACACAGGGGTAGAAAAGTCGTTTCGGATCCATGATTTGTTCATCTTTATGAACGTGAGTCTGTCTACATCATCAGTGGAGAACCAGATTGGAAGCCCAAAAAGAGCAAGGGTCCAGTGACACAGTCATGGCTTCAATGTTTACTTGGAGATACTCCTGTACCATCGTCTCTAGGCATTGACTATGTGTCAGACTTCTTGTCTCCTGTGGCCTTGCAAAGGATGGTCTAAAAAAGTGGTGAAATGATTCCGCAAAATTGATGTTACCAGCAGATACTGTGGTTCTGTTACGGTTTGAGTGCTGAACACTCGACGGTCCCACGGTTGGCAAGTTGGAATTGTGAGATTCACTACGTGCACCACTGGTGTTTTGTGGAAAAGCACATGTAAGATTCTGCAACAGTCTCTGCTGATACTCCGGCATGCGTGCATCCCTTTCTATGGCAGGAACAATTTCTGCAAATTTACTTTTGTACCGGGGATCTAACAGTGTCGCAACCCAGTAGTCAGGATTATTTCTAATTCTCACAATTCGAGGGTCATGTTGCAGGTAGTGCAGCAAGAAGGCACTCATGTGTCTTGCGCATCCAGGAGCACCAAGTCCCTATTGTGTTGGTGGCAAGGTAACAATCATGCTTCCTTCCTCCCTCATCTGATGAGTTTTCCATCAGTTAGTCCTCCACTTCTTCCTGGGCTCCTGCACCTTCTTCACTAGTTTGGCTGCTACCATGCGCCCTGGTAAAACCATCTCCCCCACCCTCACATGCCTGCCGCCTTGTTGCTGCCGACCGTCTGGACCTTGCAGATGTTAGCCCTTCTGCAAACAACTCCTCCTCCTCTACTTCCTCCACCTCCTCTCATGCCACCACCTGACTCCGAATTCTGTTTAACATGTGCTCCATCATGTAAATCACCAGAATAGTCATGCTGATAATGGCATCATCAGTACTAAACATCTTCGTCGCCATTTCAAAACTGTGCAGAAGGGTGCATAGGCCCCTGATCTGAGACCACTCCTCCAGCGTGATTTGCCCCACCTCTGGATCTCTTTGGCCCAGGCTATACGTCAGAACGTATTGCACCAGGGCTTGTCGGTGCTGCCACAGTCGCTGCAATATGTGCAGAGTTGAATTCCACCGGATAGGCTCATTGCATTTTAGCCGGTGAAGTGGCAGGCAAAACGACTTCTGTAGAGATGTAAGTCGCTGAGCTGCGGGATGCGAACGGCGGAAGTGAACACACAGCGACCGTGCCCTCTGCAGAAGGCCATCTAGTCCGGGATAGTGGGCTAAAAATTGTCGCACACGGCCTTCCCTGGCTTCAGGTCCAGTGGAGACAAACATTCATGAAACTGGTTCTCCAGAGCTGACCACAACTCCTCAGCTGTGTGACTCACATTTCCCAGACATTTCAAAGTAAAAACCGCCTGATGACGTTGAGCCCTGCTGCCAGCATAGCAAGGAGGTGTGCAGGATCCCTTCTGCGCAGCTAGAAAGCTTGTGGCATGAACAGACAGGCTTTGGGTGCAGGTGGAAGACCGAGAGGAGGTTGAAGAGGCAGAAGCAGTGGAGGAACTTTGAGATAAAGAGGATTGACGCACAACTCGTGGGGACGGCAAGACTTGGACAGCAGCCCCTTGAGCTGCTGTCACCATAGTTACCCAGTGCCCAGTCAGCGACATGTAACGCCCCTGTCCATGCCTACTCGTCCAAGTGTCTGTGGTGAAATGCACCCTGTAACACACAGAGTTTCTCAAAGAAGCGGTGATGTTGTGTGCGACATGCTGGTGGAGCGCAGGCACACCTTTCTTTGAGAAGTAGTGCCGACTGGGCATCTGGTACTGGGGCACTGCGACGGACATAAGATCTCGAAAATCCTCTGTGTCCACCAGGCGAAAAGGCAGCATTTCTGTAGCCAAGAGCTTGCAGATGGTGAAATTCAACCTCTTATGTTTTTCATGGCTAGGAGGAAATGGTCTTTTACTTTTCCACATCTGAGGGACCGAGGGCTGGCTGTTGTGCTTAGACGGGGTTGAGAAGGGTGTCCCCGGCAAACTGCCGGTCTGTGAGGAAGATGCAGGCGGACATGTTAGGTTGCCTTGATCCAAAGGTGGTGCTATCGATGTCGGACAGCGCTCAACACCAGCAGGTGTTTCCACTTCCCAATGAACTGATGACCTGCCAATCACACTGGCTGTTGCGGGTAAGGAGGTGGCAGGTCTGTGTCCAAAAACGTGTGTGACTGCTGTCCCCCCAGTCACAGAGGATGAAGAGGCTGCGGATGCACAATATGGGGCAGACGGTAGTTGGCCCGGCCCGCTAGGCCGCATTGTAGCACAGTGAGCTTCCCACTGCAACTTATGGTTCATATCTATGTGACGGTACATGCATGAAGTACTCAAACTATGGATTTTTTGGAGTTGTGGAGTTGTGGTCAGCTCTGGAGACCCAGTTTCAAGAATGGTTGTCTCCACTGGACCTGCAACCAGGGAAGGCCGTGTGCGACAATGCTGCAAACCTGGGTGCGGCCCTTCGCCGGGGCAATGTCACACACGTGCCTTGTATGGCTCACGTGTTGAACCTGGTTGTCCATCAATTTTTAGCGATCTATCCCGGACTAGATGGTGTTCTGCAGACGGCATGGTCGCTGTGTGCTCACTTCCACCATTCGCATTCCGCAGCTCAACGACTTACATCTCTACAGAAGTCGTTGGGCCTGCCAGTTCACCGGCTGAAATGCGATGTGCCGACACGGTGGAATTCAACTCTGCACATGTTGCAGCGACTGTGGCAGCACCGACAAGCCCTGGTGCAATACGTTCTGACTTATAGCCTGGGCCAATGAGATCCAGAGGTGGGGCAAATAACGCTGCAGGAGTGGTTTCAGATCAGGGACCTATGAAGTTGATGCGCCCCCTGGGCCGTGGGGTACCCGGAGCCGGGCCGTTAGACGCTGGGGGTTGTAGTCACTGTGGCGGTGACCCGTTCCGTGACCCAGGGCGGTCAATCCAAGGGTAATTTGTATATATGGGTTTTATAATGTCCGACTACTCCACCTCTGGAGTGCGGCAAAAGGGGTCGCCGCTGCGGAACAGTCCTCTGAAGTTGGTGGTTTTGCAGCAATGGTATTATTACTCCCCACAGGAAAAGTGTAGCTTCAGGGCAGTGTGGGTGGATGATGGTGGTTGTAGTGCAGGGAGTCAGTAATGAACACAGAGTCCGTGGGATGCAGTCCCAAGATGTTTACTCACAGTTGTTGCAGTCCAGATTACAGGTACCAGAGCAATCTCCCCCGTAGTGCTGTGCATACTCAGTGAGGGGCTCAGTCCACCCCCAGATAGCTCTGGAGTACTTAGCAGGACCCCCTTCTGTGTGTCCTTTCTCTGGCCTTCTCCCTGCACCTCACACCCAGTGACACTTCTATCCGGTATCCTCGGGCCTTGGCGGGCGACGTGTGTTCCGTCCCCTGGGTCCTATGTGGCTACCTTCTTAGTGAGACTGGTGTGGACTTTGGCCTGCAGTACATGAAATGCTGCAGCCTCCGGTTTCTAGTTGAGCCTTGCTGTTTCTCCGCTAGTTGAGGGACCTGTTCCCCTTATCTGGCCTGACCCCTCTACCTCCTGGTAGCAGCAGGAGTACGGGTGGCCTTCTGCATGGCCCATACCCCTAGGGTCCCTACGGTTCCTGTAGCCTTCCTGCTCCCACTCCTCTCTTCTCTCCTTCAGTCCTGGGCCTCCCAGGCAAGGCCCGCCTCCGGAGCAGAGCTCATGCAGAGCCTCTGCTCATGTCACTTTTCCTCCTCTGACTGGCTTGCTCTTTCTAAGATGGCTTCCTATTTATACTCTCCCTGTCATGTTCTCCCCTAAGCTGCTCCCCTAAGCACCCACTACATAGGACCCTCCCGCCAGCTAGGGACCTGGGACTGTGCTCTCCCTTAGGAGTAATCTCGCCCTACCCCCACTGCGGGTATGTGTTGGATGCAGGTGTTAGGGTCCCGAGCCATACGCCTTCCTTACCTGAGGGTGAGATACCACACCTCTGGGTGAGATGCAGTAACTCTGTGGCGACTGAACCCTCAGGGGCGCTACACACCCTTCTGCACAGTTTTGAAATGGTGACGAAGATGTTTAGTGCTGACGACGATGCCATTATCTGCATGACTATTCCGGTGATTTACATGCTGGAGCACACATTAAACAGAATTCAGAGTCAGGTGGTGGGACAAGAGGAGGTGGAGGAAGTATTCTCTGATTTCAGGTCCAGTGGAGACAACCATTCATGAAACTGGTTCTCCAGAGCTGACCACAACTCCTCAGCTGTGTGACTCACATTTCCCAGACATTTCAAAGTAAAAACCACCTGATGACGTTGAGCCCTGCTGCCAGCATAGTAAGGAGGTGTGCAGGATCCCTTCTGCGCAGTTAGAAAGCTTGTGGCATGACCAGACAGGCTTTGGGTGCAGGTGGAAGACCGAGAGGAGGTTGAAGAGGCAGAAGCAGTGGAGGAACTTTGATATAAAGAGGATTGACGCACAACTCGTGGGGACGGCAAGACTTGGACAGCAGCCCCTTGAGCTGCTGTCACCATAGTTACCCAGTGCCCAGTCAGCGACATGTAACGCCCCTGTCCATGCCTACTCGTCCAAGTGTCTGTGGTGAAATGCACCCTGTCACACACAGAGT
This sequence comes from Phyllobates terribilis, assembly GCF_046119375.1. Taxonomy (NCBI): domain Eukaryota; kingdom Metazoa; phylum Chordata; class Amphibia; order Anura; family Dendrobatidae; genus Phyllobates; species Phyllobates terribilis. The sequence goes on along the minus strand of NW_027362763.1, from coordinate 325,617,565 downwards.
TTCTCAAAGAAGCGGTGATGTTGTGTGCGACATGCTGGTGGAGCGCAGGCACACCTTTCTTTGAGAAGTAGTGCCGACTGGCCATCTGGTACTGGGGCACTGCGACGGACATAAGGTCTCGAAAATCCTCTGTGTCCACCAGGCGGGAAGGCAGCATTTCTGTAGCCAAGAGCTTGCAGATGGTGAAATTCAACCTCTTAGGTTTCTCATGGCTAGGAGGAAATGGTCTTTTACTTTTCCACATCTGAGGGACCGAGGGCTGGCTGTTGTGCTTAGACGGGGTTGAGAAGGGTGTCCCCGGCAAACTGCCGGTCTGTGAGGAAGATGCAGGCGGACATGTTAGGTTGCCTTGATCCAAAGGTGGTGCTATCGATGTCGGACAGCGCTCAACACCAGCTGGTGTTTCCACCTAAAACGAAAATGATGACCTGCCAATCACGATGGCTGTTGCGGGTAAAGAGGTGGCAGGTCTGCTTCCCAAAACAGGTGTGACTGCTGTCCCCCCAGTCACAGAGGATGAAGAGGCCGCGGATGCACAAGATGTGGCAGACGGTGGTTGGCCCGGCCGGCTAGGCCGCATTGTAGCACAGTGAGCTTCCCACTGCAACTTATGCTTCATATCCATGTGCCGGTTCATGCATGATGTACTCAAACTATGTATTTTTTGGCCTCTTCTTAGCTTTTGCTGACAAATGTTACAGATAACACGAGTTGAGTCATCTTTATCAATCTGAAAAAATGCCCAGGCTATGCAAGGCTTATCTCCCATGCGACCTGAAGAGCCACCACGACTTGTGGTCAGAGGCAGAGTTGTGATTGTCAACTTCTTTTCGTGGACAATGTGATGCGATCCCTTTCTTACGGACACGCCCATCGCTACAAATTCCAGATGAGGCACAAAAACAGCATGTGCTTCAATGGATATCAAGTGCTCCTTCAAGTGGGCTCTCCTCCACCTCAACTTCAACATCACAAATACTCCAGTCCTCAGAGGTGTCACCCCAATCGCACTTGCTTCCTCACAGCTCCCAAGTCTCCAGCTGCCCGTCTGAGTATGGGGTAACACAGATGGTTGAGTCTGCACAGCTGTTTACTCATACTATAGCCTGGGAAACGGAGGTCTGCTCCAGAGCTTCTGTTAATCCAGACGAGGAGATGATCTGCACTGATGCCCAGAATCTTTATAAGTCGGATCCAGGACCAGATGAAGAAGGTTCTGAGCATAATGTAGACCCTCGTTCCAAAACTGTAACTCCTGTTGGTGGAGACAATGATGAAGACGATGATGAGACTCAAATACCTGATTGGAGCGACAACTTGACTTTTCGGTCAGGGCAGGAAGAGGTTGGCTCTGAGGACGACGGGTGTGAGAACACACAGAGTGATGATGACAAGGTTGGAGATCCCACTTACTGTCAACCCACAGTCAGCTAGTCGATGAGGTCAGCAGAGGAGGAGGAGGAGGATGTGACTAGCCCAGGGGATGGGGATGACTCGGTACCCGGGCCTTTGCCTGGCCTTGGGGATGTCGCGGTGGTCGGCTCCCTGGCCCGTACCCTGGGGTCACTCTTTAAAAGGGTGGATAATTGTTAATTTTATAAGAGTTCGTGACGCCACTTGTGGTATCTGGTGAGAAGCACCAGCGCTGCAGCAGTCCACTGAGGCCCGTGTAAGGCAGCTCGATTTTATAGCTCCCCACAGGTGGAGCTAGGCCTCAGAAAAACATATGCAGGGGGAATGCAGGACAGGCGGGACCCAGCTGGGTCAGAGCAAGAACGGGAACGGACACGGTAGTCACTTCAGTACCTTTTACTGGTGGAAATTCAGGCACATCCAGGAGCACTGTAGGGTGAAGGGTGCATATCAGGATCCTCCTCAATGAGTGGGTGTAGGGCCTCCTTTTTGTTGCCTCTGCGTAGTAAGTTTCTGACTTGCCTGGAGCTAGGCCTAACTTTGTCTCTGTCCTGCGCTGGCTGACCTTGTGGTAGGGCCTTCTCTTGGAGTTCACGCTCCCAGTATGCGGGGCCTAAGCATCTCCTGGCTCTGTTACGTATCAGCACCTTAGCAATCCTGGGACTTGTAGTTCTCCTGGGATTCCGGTTATGCCTTACTGGGTCATAGAGATCACGGTAAGCTCGGATATGGTGTCCGGTAAATGCTTCGGGGTGAGCTGGTTAAGCTCCTCTGCCCCTTATGTACTAACTCGCCACTCGCCTTCGCCCTACTCGGGCCCTAACTAGGCTATACACACTAACGGCAGCTTGCCGCTCTTCACCGATCTTATGGTGCCGGCACACCTTAAGCTCTAACTGGGCTCCCTGAATCTAGCTAGCAGGAGCCTCGCTCTCCACTGCTGAACTATTAACTGAGTTCTCTAGACTAGACTGAGCTCCACTGCAGACTGACCTCTCTTAGGCTTCTCTACTGCAGTAACTCCTCAGAGGAACTGAACTGCCTAGCTCCACCTTCCCTATTTATATCCCTAACGGGCTCCCTCTGCTGATCTGAGGTGGAAGGTGGAGATGTGTGAATGTTTATGGGGGCCTCTTGTGGAGGGTTCCATCAATACACTCTTCTAGAATCTGTGATACCAAGCACAGCGGGGCGTCACAGATGCTATTGATGATGAGGTTAGGTTGCGCCTTCCTAGACAGAGACAGAGCACTGGAAGCACGTCAACAACTGCATCCTCAACCACAACTCTGCCTCTGACCACAAGTCGTAGTGGCTCTTCAGGTCGCATGGGCTCTAATCCTTGCATAGCCTGGGCATTTTTTCAGATCGATAAGGATGACCCAACTGGTGTTATCTGTACTATTTGTCACCAAAAGCTAAGTAGAGGCCAAAAAATCCACAGTTTGAGTACTTCATGCATATACCGTCACATGGATATGAACCATAAGTTGCAGTGGGATGCTCACTGTGCTACAATGCGGCCTAGCGGGCCGGGCCAACCACCGTCTGCCCCATCTTGTGCATCCGCAGCCTCTTCATCCTCTGTGACTGGGGGGACAGCAGTCACACATGTTTTGGGACGCAGACCTGCCACCTCTTTACCCGCAACAGCCAGTGTGATTGGCAGGTCGTCAGTTCATTGGGAAGTGGAAACACCTGCTGGTGTTGAGCGCTCTCCGACATCGAGAGCACCACCTTTGGATCAAGGCAACCTAACATGTCCGCCTGCATCTTCCTCACAGACTGGCAGTTTGCCGGGGATACCCTACTCAACCCCGTCTAAGCACAACAGCCAGCCCTCGGTCCCTCAGATGTGGAAAAGTAAAAGACCATTTCCTCCTAGCCATGACAAAGCTAAGAGGTTGAATTTCACCATCTGCAAGCTGTTGGCTACAGAAATGCTGTCTTTCTGCCTGGAGGACACAGAGGATTTTCGAGACCTTATGTCCGTCGCAGTGCCCCAGTACCAGATGCCCAGTCGGCACTACTTCTCAAAGAAAGGTGTGCCTGCGCTCCAACAGCATGTCACACACAACATCACCGCTTCTTTGAGAAACTCTGTGTGTGACAGGGTGAATTTCACCACAGACACTTGGACAAGTAGGCATGGACAGGGGCGTTACATGTCGCTGACTGGGCACTGGGTAACTATGGTGACAGCAGGACAAGGGACTGCTGTCCAAGTCTTACTGTCCCCACGAGTTGTGCATCAATCCTCTTTATCTCAAAGTTCCTCCACTGCTTCTGCCTCCTCAACCTCCTCTCGGTCCTCCACCTGCACCCAAAGCCTGTCTGGTCATGCCACCTGCTTTCTAACTGCGCAGAGAGAATCCTGCACACCTCCTTACTATGCTGGCAGCAGGGCTCAATGGCATCAGTGTTTACTTTGAAATGTCTGGGAAATGTGAGTCACACAGCTGAGGAGTTGTGGTCAGCTCTGGAGACCCAGTTTCATGAATGGTTGTCTCCACTGGACCTGCAACCAGGGAAGGCCGTGTGCGACAATGCTGCAAACCTGGGTGCGGCCCTTCGCCGGGGCAATGTCACACACGTGCCTTGTATGGCTCACGTGTTGAACCTGGTTGTCCATCAATTTTTAGCGATCTATCCCGGACTAGATGGCCTTCTGCAGACGGCACGGTCGCTGTGTTCTCACTTCCACCGTTCGCATTCCGCAGCTCAACGACTTACATCTCTACAGAAGTCGTTGGGCCTGCCAGTTCACCGGCTGAAATGCGATGAGCCGACACGGTGGAATTCAACTCTGCACATGTTGCAGCGACTGTGGCAGCACCGACAAGCCCTGGTGCAATACGTTCTGACATATAGCCTGGGCAAACGAGATCCAGAGGTGGGGCAAATCACACTGCAGGAGTGGTTTCAGATCAGGGACCTATGAAGTTGATGCGCCACCTGGGCCGTGGGGTACCCGGAGCCGGGCCGGTAGACGCTGGGGGTTGTAGTCACTGTGGCGGTGACCCCGTCCGTGAACCAGGGCGGTCAATCCAAGGGTAATTTGTATATATGGGTTTTATAATGTCCGACTACTCCACCTCTGGAGTGCGGCAAAAGGGGCCGCCGCTGCGGAACAGTCCTCTGAAGCTGGTGGTTTTGCAGCAATGGTATTATTACTCCCCACAGGAAAAGTGTAGCTTCAGGGCAGTGTGGGTGGATGATGGTGGTTGTAGTGCAGGGAGTCAGTAATGAACACAGAGTCCGTGGGATGCAGTCCCAAGATCTTTACTCACAGTTGTTGCAGTCCAGATTACAGGTACCAGAGCAATCTCCCCCGTCGTGCTGTGCGTACTCAGTGAGGGGCTCAGTCCACCCCCAGATAGCTCTGGAGTACTTAGCAGGACCCCCTTCTGTGTGTCCTTTCTCTGGCCTTCTCCCTGCACCTCACACCCAGTGACACTTCTATCCGGTATCCTCGGGCCTTGGCGGGCGACGTGTGTTCCGTCACCTGGGTCCTATGTGGCTACCTTCTTAGTGAGACTGGTGTGGACTTTGGCCTTCAGTACATGAAATGCTGCAGCCTCCGGTTTCTAGTTGAGCCTTGCTGTTTCTCCGCTATTTCAGGGACCGGTTCCCCTTATCTGGCCTGACCCCTCTACCTCCTGCTAGCAGCTGGAGTACGGGTGGCCTTCTGCACGGCCCGTACCCCTAGGGTCCCTTCGGTTCCTGGAGCCTTTCTGCTCCCACTCCTCTCCTCTCTCCTTCAGTCCTGGGTCTCCCAGGCTAGGCCCGCTGCTCCTGTCACTTTTCCTCCTCTGACTGGCTTGCTCTTTCTAAGATGGCTTCCTATTTATACTCTCCCTGTCATGTGCTCCCCTAAGCTGCTCCCCTAAGCACCCACTACATAGGACCCTCCCGCCAGCTAGGGACCTGGGACTGTGCTCTCCCTTAGGAGTAATCTCGCCCTACCCCCACTGCGGGTATGTGTTGGATGCAGGTGTTAGGGTCCCGAGCCATACGCCTTCCTTACCTGAGGGTGAGATACCACACCTCTGGGTGAGATGCAGGAACTCTGTGGCGACTGAACTCTCTGGGGCGCCACACACCCTTCTGCACAGTTTTGAAATGGTGACGAAGATGTTTAGTGCTGACGACGATGCCATTATCAGCATGACTATTCCGGTGATTTACATGCTGGAGCACACATTAAACAGAATTCAGAGTCAGGTGGTGGGACAAGAGGAGGTGGAGGAAGTAGAGGAGGAGTCGTATGCGGAAGGGATAACATCTTCTAGGTCCAGACGGTCGGCAGCACCAAGGCAGCAGGCATGGGAGGGTGGGGGAGAGGGATTAACCAGGGCGCATGGTAGCAGCCAAACTGTTGAGGAAGGTGCAGGAGCCGAGGAAGAAGTGGAGGACGAACTGGCGATGGGCATGGAAGACTCATCAGATGAGGGAGACCTTGATCACATTTCTGTTGTGCGAGGTTGGGGGTAGAGGGCAGAGGAAGGAAGCATGATTCTTACCTCGCTACCAACACAACAAGGACTTGGTCCTCCTGGATGCGCAAGACACATGAGTGCCTTCTTGCTGCACTACCTGCAACATGACCCTCGGATTGTCAGAATTCAAAGTAATCCCGACTACTGGGTTGCCACACTCTTAGATCCCCGGTACAAAAGTAAATTTGCCGAAATAATTCCTGCCATAAAAAGGGATTTACGCATGCAGGAGTATCTGCAGACGCTGTTGCAGAATCTTACATGTGCTTTTCCACAAAACACCAGTGGTGCACGTAGTGAATCTCACAGTTCTAACTTGCCAACCATGGAACTGTCGAGTCTTCATCACTCAAACCGTAACAGTAACACAGTATCTGCTGGTAACATCAAACCCTTGCTCATTTTGGGATTCCAATCTGGAAAAATGTCCGGAGCTCGCCACTCACGCCTTGGAGATCTTGTCATGCCCTGCAGCCAGCGTTCTCTCTGAACTTGTGTTCAGCGCTGCTGGTGGTGTGCTGACAGATAAGCGCATGCGGCTGTCCACTGAGAATGTAGACAGACTCACGTTCATAAAGATGAACAAATCATGGATTCGCAAGGACTTTTCTACCCCTGTGTCATCCTGGGGAGACTAAAAGCTTGAGGATTTCGTAAAAACACCTCACCAACCGTTTTACGCAACTGTGGGGCAATTGATGCCACTTAACCCTAGAACGCATGACCTTAAAAATCTACACTTTCACATACCTGGGACCTTTTAGGCCCGTGTGCAAATAACATGGAATAACTCAAACTCAAATGACAAACAACTATATACATGAAGAATACCTAGAGTTTCAAAATTCTAACTAAAGTAATCTTGCAGAAAATAGAAAACAATTAACAGGGCGGGCCTGCGAGGCCCCAGGTATGCGTTCTAGGGTTAAGTGGTGTCTGTGCCACAATTTTGGGAAAAAATGGAGACTCTTTTTGGAGTCCCCTTGCTGTGTCTTACGTGACGTTGGCATCGGCAATTCCAGGTGGGTTGGGTCGCTCCCCCCCCTTTTAACTGTAAGAAACTACATACACTATGGCTTGGGGTAACACAGATGGTTGAGTGTGAAGAGCTGTTTACTCAGAGGTCTGCTCCAAAGCTTCAGTGTCTGCTAGTCAGAATAGAATTTTTAACTGCATCTAGCCTAGGCAATACTTTGGGCGTAGTAGCCCAGATGCGAAGCAAGCTGCACCGCCTGTGTATCTAATAAGAATTTTTAAATGCATCTAGCCTAGGCAGACTGTGGGGACCCCCAACCAAACCCAGACGCTCAGCCCCCCTACCGCCCCCCTTTCCTTGACAATACAATAATGTAACTCTTACAACTGGATGGGTGAGGATCGGTCACAGCTTTATTAACTCTTTATCCTCATTCCATTAGAAATGCATTTTATTTCTAAAATAATTCAGCTTGTTGCAGCATGCCCTGGGTCTCCACTCCGGCAAGTTGGCCAACAAGTGTAACTCTCCAACATGTCCTTTCTATTTCCAGGCCACGGAGGATCTTGCATACTCGTATGCAGGATTCTGACCCCCACCCATCACTCTTAACGCTTGTTCCACTCCGTCCTGGAGTCCTGACAGGAATATGTCCAGTCCAATATCCATTAAGTGAACACCGTCGGGCCGTATGAGGCCTGCTTTATTTCCTTCCAGTTGTCGGTGTCGTATCACTACATCACCTCTGTCTCTTCTAAATTTTGCCATCCGAATATTTATTACCCGCCTTGTCCGTTCGATGGCCGTGATGTCTCGCGCACCTTGCCATACCCCTATCGGCACAATCTCTGACCATACTATAGTTAGTTTTGTGAAAAATTCTCTGAAGCGCTCAGTGTCTATTTTCATTATTACCATTAGTTATGCGCTCTTGTGATGACCAAGGTTGTTTCCCCCGGCCTGTATAACTAAGATGACCAGACCTCTTGCCTCTCTCCCTACCTTGATTACCTCCATTAGTACCTGTGGCCATAGCAGGCCTCTAATACCTCTCCAGTTGAAATATGTGTTATGAATCTCTAATTTCCTCCCGCCTGGGAAGACTTTCGCCCTTTTTTCTGACCAATATATATACGAGTGGCCTATCACCCACACTGTTGGCTTAACGTCACCTGTAAAAGAAACAAACCACGTTAGGATAACAAGTCCAGTCTTATGTATCTCGCCAAACACGTGGATCGCCATCTCCCTATCCTCTGAACTTCCGTTTCTGACAGTCCTGCTCTTGCTACTTCCGTGGCCGCGCCTATGCGGAATGAGTGTGTCCCATAATCTTTGGGGTGGTTCCCTGCCGATGTTATGCATTTATTAAATATAGCTTGGAACTGGTATCTTGATAATGGCGTTCCATCCATGTGTGATAGGAAGAAATTACTTTGTGATCTGATGGTTATATATGTTTTTACTATTGTTACCCGACTCAGTGTACCGTTTGTGGGTTATAGAAGTACCCAAGTGCCCCTGCCCGCTGGAACCATTTTCGATTGGCGTATGCGTAGACGTATTGCATTATTGGCTATGACTACGTCCTGGTGTAATAAGCCTTCACTGGTGGTAATTTTGGATTGAGGGACTAATTCCCTTATGCATAGCGCCCCGAAGAAGGCGATCACAAATGCAGTAGACAGTAGTGTTGCTTCAAATTGTGAGTGTCATGTTAATGGTGTTAGAGATATGATGTGAGAAATCAGCTTTAGTGACACGGGGCGGGACGTCTACACTCCTGACTTGGCTGACCCCTTTTCCACCCTTTTATGGATTGTCTGATGATGAATCTTTGTCACATCTCCCCAATTCAGTAATTGGAAGTGAAATGCTACTCCGGTCAGACACCGCTGCGCTGACGCCCCTGATATGCCCCTCATCATTAGCTGGTGGAGAAATTCTATGGTGACTTGTGATCTGGCTTGTTCACATTGGTCAACCTGTCTGCCTGCTACTAGTCGTGTCCACTCTTCCCATGCTTGCCACGTCGACAGGGCAACTGATGCTCTGATTAATGGCATCAAGTATTCACCACTAGATCCCATAGGGAGGGTGGGCAACTGCTGCCCGATGGGTGGGCGTTGGGGAAGAGCTGTGTGAAAATCTGCCAATTGAATTGTTATAAAGCGTGAGCAGCAGCTTTACACCCCTCAGCATATTGGCTAGCGCGGACCCATACATTGTGTTTTAGGCACAGGAATGCTAGCCAGCGTAGTAGGCCTAGCACTGGGAGAGACGATGATGCCATCTTATTAATGCAATGCGCTAGGCTGGTGTGTTTTGTTATGAAGCGTATATTTTTGTTAGCCAGGCGCGCGCCCCATATTTCTATTGCTGCCACTATTGGGAAGAAAAATTATTTTCAGGGCTAGATGCAGCTAAAAATTATTATTAATTTCAAAGCTGGTGGAGCTTGGTATAGATGGCCTAATACAATGAGTACCACACACTGCTACAAGCCAAAATATTTTTTCAGAGCTAGATGCAAAAAAAAATTATATTGAATTTGCACCCTGATGGAGGTCAGTATAGATGGACTAATAGACCAAGTCCCACACACTGCTAGAAGCCGAAATATTTTTTCAGAGCTAGATGCAGAAAAAAATTATATTGAATTTGCAACCTGATGGAGGTCAGTATAAATGGACTAATAGAAAAAAGTCCCACACACTGCTAGAAGACGAAATATTTTTTCAGAGCTAGATGCAGAAAAAAATTATATTGAATTTGCAACCTGATGGAGGTCAGTATAGATGGACTAATAGACCAAGTCTCACACACTGCTACAAGCTGAAATATTTTTTCAGAGCTAGATGCAGAAAAAAATTATATTGAATTTGCAACCAGATGGAGGTCAGTATAGATGGACTAATAGAATGATGCTATGCCCAAAAGGTTTTACTTCACTAGGTTCAGTAAAAAAAATTGTATTCTATACACAGGTGGTGTAGCTTGCAACACAGATAGGCTACACCACTGACTAACGCACTCCGCAATAGGCCAAAAAGTATTTGCTTTGCTAGATTTAGCCAAATGCTGTGAAAAAAACTTTCACAGCACTGGCACAGACCTGCCTGGCAAAAAGGGATAGGAACTGATGTAACCTAGCCCTGAAAAGGACTGCAGTTACAATTAGTCTTTACTCCCAACCTATCAATTTAAGAGCACATACCTGCCTGATAAAAGTCGTAGGAAATGATGTAACCTAGTCCTTAAAATGACTGCAATCACAACTCTTCCCTACTCCCAAGCTATCTGTAGATTTGTGCGAAAATTGGCTTGAAATTAACAAAGTATAGCGTACACAGCAACAGCGGTGCCGTCTAACACGCAGCTGCAGCAGTGAGAAAATGGTGGCGACGGGGAAAATGGCTGGGTCTTATAGGGCAAGGACATGTGACATACACTGCCAATGACACATGCCCTTGCTTGTGTGAAAAAAAGCAGTTCGCTCCGTGTGTGCGCTGCTGATAGGCTGACAGACTGCACCGCCCCACTGTAATTTCGGGGAAGAGAAAAAAATTGGAGATCTTCATTATTTCTGCAGAGATCCATCCCCTGCCCCTCCCACCGCCCCGCTGTACACTCAAACTGCGTATTAACATTCATTTTCAGCATTACTGAGAAAAAATCCAGTTATGATTTTGGTGCACGAACAGTTATCAAACATAACCTCGAACAGCCGAATTTTTTTCAAATTGTTCGTGTTCGCCGAACGGCTCGAACACCACCCAAAACAGCTCGAATTTGAGATTGGCGAACAGTTCGAGTCGAACACCGCTCATCTCTAGTCTTGATATTCCCCAAAAGATAATTTTTGCACCACTCTGTGAAAAAGTTACACTTTTTCCCATCTGTAATGCTTGTGTGTAAACACCAGCAAGGCAGTTACCTTACTCTTAAAAAAGAATTGTTTTTGGATCTTTTTTATAATTTAAGTAGCCTAAAAAATCTGATATGACAGTGTTTTTAAATAAGTTGTTAACTATCACTAGAGATAAGTTAATCAGGCAAAATTCAAATTCACCTGTTCATGCTGTTTATTCTGGGAAATTCAATTTGTAGAGAAGTTATTCTTTGCATATCCAATGTCTCTTATTATGCTCTTGGCTTTGGAGAGACTCTAGCATAATAATATGTAAAAAGTAAAAAATAATTCTTATACTAACCTCACACTCAACTGTTCAGGCCCACTGCTTCTCATCATCATCCGTCTAGTCTTTGCCTCTTCTTAAAATCGCTACCGATTGCACTAAAATCCCCAGGTTTCTCACGCTGGGCCGGGACTCCTCACCTGTGGTGGTGCCCTGAAGGGTTCTGCACATATACACATTAGTTTGCGGCACAAGTAATAACATAACTAGTGATGGGCGAGCACTAAAATGCTCGGGTGCTCGTTGCTCGGGTCGAGAAAATTGGAATGCTCAGGTACTCGACCCGAGGAGCGAGCCCAATTTAAGTCTATGAGAAACTCGAGCATTTTTCCGGCGGTTCCCCCGGGAGGTCTGCAGAGGTCCTAAAAATTGCCCAAATCGATGGGAACAGTGCTCAAATGGCATGGGAACAGCATGGGGAAGACACCTGGAAGCATCTCTGACTCCCACGTCACTGCTGTGAACAATGTTGTCAGAATATTATGCCACTTTTACTGGCTCACAATAAAACATACAAAAACAAAACGAAAATGAACTTTCCTGGGAAAAATGTTAAGGAACATCCTTTCCAGGGTAATGACTTGCATATAAGGTATAATAAATAACCGTAAAAAAATGCTCCTCCACACCTTGGGCTTTGTTCACATGTAGTGACGCGCCCCCTGGGACATATTCCTTTTTGAGGGGAATACCCGGCACCGGATCAGATGGGGGGGGTTGTAGTCTCCGAGCGGCTGTGACCCGGCCCGTGCCCAGGGCGTCAAGCTCAGTGTTATGTGGCAGTCCTACAGATGTTATTAAGAGTTCTTTTGTGTCGACTACGCCACCCGTTGTGATGCGGTCACTGTGGCCGCCGCTGCAGCAGGGTCCGCTGAGGCTGATGGTGGGTGCGCAGCTTGGTGGGATAACCCCCAACGGGAGGGGTATAGCCTCAGGGGGGACAGGTGCAGAGGATGGGGGTTGTGGTGGTGCAGTGCAGACGGCAATGAAGACAGAGTCGGGTTGTGCAGTTAAGGGTGTTTACTTACTGCAGATGTTGTACTGGTCACTCCAGCTTCGAGTGACCACCCGAGCCGTGCTGCGTCCACCAGGTCCTGGATCCAGCCAACCCCCAAACAAGTCCGGAGCGTGGCCCTGAGCTCTCCTTCTGTCCCGTTCTCTGGCCGTCCCCACCAGTGATCCACCTAGGTCCAGCTCCCTCGGGCCTTCTGTTGGGACACCCTTGGCCTTGGGTTCCCTGACCCTTCATGTGGTGTGCCTTCGGGGTGGATGTGATGGGTGGCCGTGGCAGATGCTGCCCACGGCCTCCGGTCTCTGGCTAGGGTGTGTTTTCTGCCCCCGCCAGTTTGGGATCCGGTACCCTGTGCCGACTCTTCACCCGGGGATTTAAGTTGGGTTCTTGGAGTCCTCTTTTCTGTTTCCCCCTCTGGGTCTCTCTTCTCCTCTCTCACTCTGGGTCTCTCTTCTCCTCTGCTTGCTGACTTGTTCTCTGCATCTGACCCTGTTCTTAGTTGGTGCCCACCTTATATACACCCTCTATGTGTGAGCTCAGGTGACCAGCACCCAATGAGCTCCTATCTTTACCCAGGCTGCTCCCCCTATCTGCCCCTACACTACTTGGGATGTACCACCCCCCTCCCACTCCAGCCAGGAACAGACTCGGTCGTACCTGCACATTTCTAAGTGGGAGTACCGTCGGCCTGTTCCTCGGAAATGGGATGTATGTAGTGCATGCAGCCTACCGAGCTCAGATCCACACTCCATCCTTACCCAGGAGTGGAATATCACACCTCTGGGTTGAGGTGCAATACCCCTGTAGCAGCCGAATCCTCAGGGTGCTACATTCCCCCCTGGTAAATCACAGCACGTCCTCGGGCTGTAAGACATAAACAACACCAAAACATACATTTTTTTTTCATAAACATATAAAACAACATATATTAGCAAATAAAACATTCTCGTCGCCTCTGGCTCCTCCTCCGGTCACTGTGCAACGTGTGACCGGGTAAAGTGCGACAGTCTCTCTGGAAAACTGTTTTTCCTATAAAACCAGTAGGGGGCGCTTTAGGAAGCGCAACTATATACAGGGGAAGTTGGCCGCTCTCAGTCCTCGGCCAGGTAAAGGGAAGGGAATGGCTGCTCACAGTCCTCAGCCTGGTATGGATACGGAATAACGGGTAAACAGTTCACTCATGCTGGTCCCAACGGGGACTATATATATGTAGCAACAGTTTCTTTGGTACCCGGTCGGGTAACTATTTACATCTACTGCTCTGCCGCACTCAACGGCGTCTTCCTCCTGCTCTTTGCTTGTAGCTGGTTGTAACTTCAGACCCGTCCGGGTCCTCTTACTCCTCCTCCTCGCACCGCAACTCCTCCTCCGTCAGGCGGTGTACGTGGAGGGCGTAAGGTCCTTTGGCACACTTGTGCCGGGTGAAGGTGACCTCGTCTCCGATGTAGAGGTCACGACCTCTGTGCCCCTCCGGCAGATGGGACTCCACGTCTCTGCGCGTGACAAAGACGTCGCCGGGGGTGTTGTTGTCTCGGATGAAGCCCCACCCATGCTGCTGGTTGAACTTGATCACTGTCCCGATGGTGCGGGGACAATGCGCTGCACGGGGGTCCCTCCTGGTCCGGCTCTTCTGCTCGGCACTCCGTACTTGGGCCTGCTGTTCCCGGATCCGCCTCTCTCTCCGCTCCCTCGCAAACTCCTCGAGCTGCTGTCGGCAACACTCAGCACGCTCTGCTGCAGCTGCCCTGGTTTCCTGAGTGAACCCCATTAGGTCTTCTCCGGTGGGGTCCCACTCAAATTGGGTCTCTTCAAGCGGGGGCGAGATCCTTATCACGGGCTTCGGAGCCGGAATCAGGGGTGCACACATGGCCCCAACCCTCCTCTGGCGCTCCAGTCCATAATATTCCTGGGGCCAGATGAAAGGCTGCCCGTCCGGCCACGTGTGCTGGGCAAACAAGTCCTCTCCCAGACGCGGCACCCTTGGTTTTACGGGTGCGGGCGCGATGGTGGTGGCGCCCGGGTTGCCCAGGCCTTGCGGCCAGGCCTGGGGCACCTGGAAGGTGAAGGGCACCGTTAGGACGGCGGCGCCATGGGCTACCTGGCCTTGCGGCCAGGCCGGAGGCTCCGCGGAGGTAGGGGGCGCTGTTGGTGATGCGACACCCGGGAATTCTAGGCCCTGCGACCAGGCTGGTGGTACTTCCTGCTTGGTCACGCTCGGGGTCGGTGCGTGTGACATCACAGGGGTCGCGGCGGCGGCTTCCGGTTGGGGCCTAGTCTGCGTCGGTGACATGGCGTTTTCGGGCACAGCAGGGGGACTTTCGGGCTCTGCGACGGGGAGCTGGGGCAGGCAAGCGGTGTCCTGGTTTGGGGTATAGACGTCCCCTTTACCTGCCTCCATGCGTTCGGCTCCCTTCTCGGCGCCGTCTCCGGCCTTGGGTCCTCCCGCGCCATCCTCAGAGGCGGTCTGTCTCCTCATCTTGGCTGGCGTGCTCCGGGTCTTGGTTTGCTGGGCCATCTCTCGGCTCCACTCCGCCAATGTCTCTCGCTGTACCCGGGCCATCCTCCGTGCGAGGCCCTCCAGGGCAGTCTGTGCACACTCCCGGTCTCGGGGGAGCTGTGCAAGGACCTCCACTAGGCCTAGTGGGGTCGTGGTTTCCAGCAGGCTCCTGACCAACGGGTCGGTGCTGCTCTGCTCTTCTTCCAGCAGGCTCCTGGCCAGCGGGCCGGTGCTGCTCTGCTCTCCTTCCTCGGTCTCTAGCAGACTCCTGGCCAGCGGGCCGGTGCTGTTCTGCTTTCTCTCCATCTCCGGGCAAGCTCCTCCGCTACTCCTCTCCAGGCTTCTTGCCTCCGGGTGCGCTCGCTCCAGACTCCTCGTTAGACTTCTTGTCTCCGGGTGCGCTCGCTCCAGACTCCTCGTTAGACTTCTTGTCTCCGGGTGCGCTCGCTCCAGACTGCTCCAGGCGGCACCCATCTTCGTTCTTTTCTTTCGTCTCCTCCCACTTCGAGGGCGGTCCCGGGGCCACTGGGTGACTGTCAGCTCCAGGGGCGGTTCTTTCACGCTGACAGACACCTCTAGCATCACAGTCTCTGTTGGTGGGGGCGGTTTCCACTTTTGGCGCCATTTTCTGTCCTGGCCCACGATGGGAGGCGGCCTCTTGCCCTTCTTTGGCACGCCCATAATGGCGTCCGCTGCTCTTCCAAGGCGGGAAATCTGCGGATTTGGCGGGAAGCGTCGCCCAGTGGCGGGAAACTCTGCAGATGGCGGGAACAAGCTGGAAATGGCGGACAATCGGCGGGAAACGACCTGTGATGGGGTCCGATGGCGGGGACCCTCCGGAACCGGCGGGAGACTTCTTTCTGAGGTAAACTTGCACTTTTCTTCAGGCACGCAGTACCCGGGTGTTGCGGGCACGTAATCCTGCCGACTACGCCAAAGTTGACGCGCCCCCTGGGCCATATTCTTTAGGGGGAATATCCGGAGCCGGATCAGATGGGAGTTGTAGTCTTCCGAGTGGCTGTGACCCGGTCCGTGCCCAGGGTGTCAAACTCAGTTGTATGTGGCAGTCCTTACTGATGTTACTAAGTTCTATCCTGCCGACTACGATAAAGTTGACGCGCCCCCTGGGACATATTCCTTTTTGAGGGGAATACCCGGCACCGGATCAGATGGGGGGGGTTGTAGTCTCCGAGCGGCTGTGACCCGGCCCGTGCCCAGGGCGTCAAGCTCAGTGTTATGTGGCAGTCCTACAGATGTTATTAAGAGTTCTTTTGTGTCGACTACGCCACCCGTTGTGATGCGGTCACTGTGGCCGCCGCTGCAGCAGGGTCCGCTGAGGCTGATGGTGGGTGCGCAGCTTGGTGGGATAACCCCCAACGGGAGGGGTATAGCCTCAGGGGGGACAGGTGCAGAGGATGGGTGTTGTGGTGGTGCAGTGCAGACGGCAATGAAGACAGAGTCGGGTTGTGCAGTTAAGGGTGTTTACTTACTGCAGATGTTGTACTGGTCACTCCAGCTTCGAGTGACCACCCGAGCCGTGCTGCGTCCACCAGGTCCTGGATCCAGCCAACCCCCAAACAAGTCCGGAGCGTGGCCCTGAGCTCTCCTTCTGTCCCGTTCTCTGGCCGTCCCCACCAGTGATCCACCTAGGTCCAGCTCCCTCGGGCCTTCTGTTGGGACACCCTTGGCCTTGGGTTCCCTGACCCTTCATGTGGTGTGCCTTCGGGGTGGATGTGATGGGTGGCCGTGGCAGATGCTGCCCACGGCCTCCGGTCTCTGGCTAGGGTGTGTTTTCTGCCCCCGCCAGTTTGGGATCCGGTACCCTGTGCCGACTCTTCACCCGGGGATTTAAGTTGGGTTCTTGGAGTCCTCTTTTCTGTTTCCCCCTCTGGGTCTCTCTTCTCCTCTCTCACTCTGGGTCTCTCTTCTCCTCTGCTTGCTGACTTGTTCTCTGCATCTGACCCTGTTCTTAGTTGGTGCCCACCTTATATACACCCTCTATGTGTGAGCTCAGGTGACCAGCACCCAATGAGCTCCTATCTTTACCCAGGCTGCTCCCCCTATCTGCCCCTACACTACTTGGGATGTACCACCCCCCTCCCACTCCAGCCAGGAACAGACTCGGTCGTACCTGCACATTTCTAAGTGGGAGTACCGTCGGCCTGTTCCTCGGAAATGGGATGTATGTAGTGCATGCAGCCTACCGAGCTCAGATCCACACTCCATCCTTACCCGGGAGTGGAATATCACACCTCTGGGTTGAGGTGCAATACCCCTGTAGCAGCCGAATCCTCAGGGTGCTACAGTAGCGTTTTTGATGCATTTTTGCTCTTTTGCATTTCTTTCAATGGTGTAAAATACATTTACCAGTAAATGTCATTTTAACATTTTACTACCTTATTTGGCCATGTAGTGAGTGAGACATGATCAGACACATACTGTTTTCATTTATGAAAGAGGGACTCTGAAAGTCACAAAAACTATTTTTATAGGGCCATCCAGCAGCTCTTACTATTCTTAAAGGGCCAGCAGTCGGCCCTCACTATTGTTAGAGGGCCATCATATGGCTTTGCTTTGTTGTTCTGATTATTAAGAAGCAGGTCTCCTATAGTGTTATAGCGTATGCAGTGACTACAACTGCTGCCTACCTGCTGCCTACATTTTTGACGCATCCCAGAACCCCTTTGAAGAGACATAGAGGAGGGCCTCTGCAACAAAATGTTCCCATTATGAAGGAGCGGTTCTGCTATATAGTTATTGCATATGCAGTGACTGCAATGGCTACCTAAATTTAGGAAAAACCCCAATACCAATTTAAAGACTCATACAGGAGGGCCTCTGTAGCAAAATGTTCCCATTCTAAAGGAGCGGTTCTGCTATACAGTTATTGCGTATGCAGTGACTGCAATGGCTGCATACATTTTGGAAAACCCCAATACCAATTTAAAGACACATAGAGGAGGGCCTCAGTTACAAAAATGTTCCCATTATAAAGGAGCGGTTCTCCTATGCTTGCAATACCCATGCACTAAGTGCATACCCAATAATTATAAGGCACAGAGGAATCATGGAGGGAGTTGGTATAGTCGGCAAGGTTCTCCTTCAGCATCTTCGTAAAATTATCCCTCCTTTTGAGAGTACCCCACGCATCAGGGGTTGTGTGATGGGAGGGTCTGAGAAAACTCTCCTAGACTTTTGACAGTGTTCCCCTGCCTATGATGGATTGTATTTGTGTCTTTCTCACCTGTACTCCTTGGTTGTCCAAGGAACATCACGGGTCACGGGAAAGTCAGTGTAACATAAACTCAGCCATGTGTGCCAGACTGCTAGCAGTCAAGATTTCCATGCCCTAACCAAGAGAACGACTGACCAGGCTCTCCTCCTCATCCTTCTCCTCCTCCTCCCTCTCCTAAGGCCATCCACGCTGACAGTTGTGCGGGTAGACCCGTCTATAGCGCAAAAAACTAGCTCCTGTTTTCCTTCTCCTCCTCCTCTTCCTTATTGTCACCCAATCAGCGTTGGGTTGAGAGATGAGGCTGGACTGTGTGGAATCACCCTGTATGGTTCCTTGCTCCATCTCATCGTGCTCCGCTTCACACTTGGTGGCTGAACAATACTATACTACAAGGCCACAACCTAAAACCGTGGTCATTACACATAATTGCATATTACTGTGGTAATAATTCAGATATTTTGTGGAGCATGCCGATTATTACACTCCATTTAAAATGGTAAAGGCGCGTGGCAAGGGACGGGGAAGTGGACGTGATGATGATTAGTGATCAGCGAGCAGCGAGCATGCACGCTACTGCTCGGTGCTCACCCGAGCATCTCACTATATCTCACTTTAGAGCACCAATGAACATGCAGGGATTGTCTGCCACACACTGTAATGCCACAGCCATGTTGGTTGTGGCATTGCAGTGATTGGCTGGCTGCACAGCGTCATCAGGTCTATATCAGACCTGGCGCCGCCATATTCGTCACAGTCTACTCTGGAATCAGGAAGTGTAGGGAGAGGCGCTGCTGAGCTAGAGCGACATTTGCTTGGTTCTTAGTGTAGGTAAACCATTATATATTATTCACATATCCATCTCAACTAACAGTCCTTCTGAGGGCTAATCCAGCTTCATAGATATCAGTGCAGACAGGCAGGTAGTGTATGTGGCAGACTGCAGTGCATATAGCAAGAGGGTCCATTCCAGTTTTGTCTGCTGGTGCTTTTACAGATATTTCTAGAAATAGCCCCAGGTATCAGGGGCCAGAAATAATTTTTTTGTGATCTTAATCCTAATTATTTGCTTAAAAAGCAATCCAGAGAACACTGTTTTTCTGCTCCATTTTCTTGTTGGCACTGCAGAATACTGCCAGATCCTTTCCATATTACTGTGATAAAAATCCATCTATTTAAAACTGTGGGTTGTCCATCACACGGATCGCATACAACCCCTGGCAAAAACTATGGAATCAACGGGCTCAGAGGATGTTAATTCAGTTGTTTAACCCCTTAACCCCCGAGGGTGGTTTGCACGTTAATGATCAGGCCAATTTTTGCAATTCTGACAACTGTCACTTTATGAGGTAAATACTCTGGAACACTTCAACGGATCCCCCTGATTCTGAGAATATTTTTTCTTGACATATTGTACTTCATGATTGTGGTAAAATTTCTTCAATATCACTTGCGTTTATTTGTGAAAAAAATGGAAATTTGGCGAAAATTTTGAAAATTTTGCAATTTTCAAAATTTGAATTTTTATGCCCTTAAATCAGAGAGATATGTCAAACAAAAGAGTTAATAAATAACATTTCCCATGTCTACTTTACATCAGCACAGTCTTTGAACCAAATTTTTTTTTTGTTAGGGAGCTATAAGGGTTAAAAGTTGACCAGCGATTTCTCATTTTTCCAACAAAATTTACAAAACCATTTTTTTAGGGACCACATCACATTTGAAGTCACTTTGATAGGTTTTTATGACAGAAAATACCCAAAAGTGACACCATTCTAAAAACTGCACCCCTCAAGGTGCTCAAAACCACATTCAAGAACTTTATTAACCCTTCAGGTGCTTCACAGGAATTTTTGGAATGTGGAAGAAAAACATGAACATTTAACTTTTTTCACAAAAATGTTACTTCAGACCCAATTTTTTTTATTTTCACAGGGGTAACAAGAAAAAATGGACCCCAAAATTTGTTGTGCAATTTCCCCTGGGAACGCAGATACCCAATATGTGGGGAAAAAACTCAGTTTGGGGGCACGGCAGGGCTCGGAAGGGAAGGAGCGCCATTTGACTTTTTGATTGTAAAATTTGCTTGAATAATTAGCGGACGCCATGTTGCATTTGGAGAGCCCCTGTGTGCCCAAACATTAGAGCTCCCCCACAAGTGACCACATTTTGGAAACTAGACCCCCCCAATGCACCTAGCTAGATGCATAGTGAGCACTTGGAACCCCCAGGTGCTTCACAAATTGATTCGTAAAAATGAAAAAGTGTTGTTTTTTTTCACTTTTTCATTTTTACGAATCAATTTGTGAAGCACCTAGGGGTTCCAAGTGCTCACTATGCATCTAGATTGGTGCCTTGGGGGTCTAGTTTCCAAAATGGAGTCACTTGTGGGGGAGCTCCAATTTTTGGGCACACAGGGACTCTCCAAATGCAACATGGTATCCGCTAACAAATTGAATGGAAAATCGGCTCAAATTGTTAGCGGACACCATGTTGCGTTTGGAGAGCCCCTATGTGCCCAAACATTGGAGCTCCCCCACAATTGACCCCATTTAGGAAACTAGACCCCACAAGGCACCTAACTGGATGCATAGTGAGCACTTGGAAGCCCCAGGTGCTTCACAAATTTATTCGTAAAAATGAAAAAGTGAAAAAAAAAACACTTTCATTTTTATGAATCAATTTGTGAAGCACTTGGGGGTTCCAAGTGCTCACTATGCGTCTAGATAGGTGCCTTGGGGGGTCTAGTTTCCAAAATGGGGTCACTTGTGGGGGAGCTCCAATGTTTAGGCACACAGGGGCTCTCCAAACGCAACATGGCGTCCGCTAACAATTTGAGCCGATTTTCCATTCAATTTGTTAGCGGACACTATGTCGCATTTGGAGAGCCCCTGATGTGCCTAAACAGTGGAGCTCCCCCACAAGTGACCCCATTTTGGAAACTATACCCCTCAAGGATTTTATTAAGGTGTATAGTGAACATTTTGAACCAAGAGGTACGACACAGAATTTGATAACATTACGTCATCATGTTGAGTTGCTATTAGTCTTGAGCACAAGTGCTCGCTACTTGAGTTTGCATCGGGTACTCAGGTATGCACCATGTACAGCGTGTGCTCGAGTGACATACTTGAGTCCCTGCTCCGCATGTTTCACGGTTATTAGACACCCAAAAAGAAAAACATGCGGGGATCGCTCGTGCATGGCAGGCAATCTCCGCAAAGTTTTTTTGGCCACGAAGCATATGGGGCGGAGACTCGAGCATGTCACTCAAATAACCACGATACTCAATGCATACCAGAGCACCCGATGCACACTCAAGTAGCGAGCACTTGCGCTCAACAGTAGTCGCCATATCGTCATCTTTTTTTCTTACTTTTGAAAAAAATCCCAACCCCATCACAACCCTAACCCCAAACCCAGCCCTAACCCTAGCCCAACCCTAACCCGAGAGTTTATTTTTTACGCCGTTCCTCGTGCGGTATAAGTGATTAGACGACAATATTCTTCGGGTCGGTGCGATTACAGTGATACCAGAATCATATGGGGTTTTTATGACTGACAGCTGTCACACACTAAAAGATGCATTTTTTTGTAAAATCTAGTTTTTGCATCGCCATATTTTGAGAGCTATAATTTTTCCATATTTCGGCCGACAGAGTCATGTGATGGCTTGTTTTTTGCGGGACGAGTTGCCATTTTTATTGGTGCCATTTTTAGGCACGTGACATTTTTTGATCGCTTTCTATTCCAATTTTTGGGAGGCAGAATAAACAAAAACCAACAATTCAGGAATTGTTTTTTTTTTAATTCTGTTCCGCGTGTGGTAAAATTGATAAGGCAGCTTTATTCTTCAGGTCAGTATGTTTACAGCGGTACCACATTTATATCGTTTTTCTATGTTTTGCACTTTTACATAATAAAAGCAATTTTATAGAAAAAATTATTTTTTAGCATAGCTTTATTCTGAGAGCTATAACTTTTTTATTTTTCGGCTGATGGAGCTGTATGGCAGCTTGTTTTTTGTGGGATGAGATGACGTTTTCAGAGGTACCATTTTTATTTATATTTGTCTTTTTTATCGCGTGTTATTCCATTTTTTGTTTGGTGTTATGGTGATAAAGCATTGTTTTTTGCTTGTTTTTTTTTTTTTTTTTAACCGTGTTCACTGAAGGGGTTAACTAGTGGGACAGTTTATA
Organism: Phyllobates terribilis; assembly: GCF_046119375.1. Classification (NCBI taxonomy): domain Eukaryota; kingdom Metazoa; phylum Chordata; class Amphibia; order Anura; family Dendrobatidae; genus Phyllobates; species Phyllobates terribilis. Next base: position 325,595,538 of record NW_027362763.1, on the reverse strand, counting down.
GGTCAGGTCGTTCCGGACGCGGCGATATATGTGTACTTTTATTGTTTTGTTTTTTTTTATAATAATATTTATTGATGGGTACATTATATTTTTATTTTTGGTGGATTATTTTTTTTTTTTTTTTTTGCAATTTTTTTTTAATTTTTTTTTTTCACTTTCTGATAGTTTTTATACTTTATTACTTTGTCCCACTATGGGACTTTCACTTTTTTTTCTCTGATCGCCTGCATGGCACAGGAATGCAGCTCCATCCCCGTGCCATGCAGGCTGTCAGTGCTGGACAGGGAGAAGATTGTTTGGAGATGCACTGCACATGTCCAAAAAATCTTCCTGCTGTCTGGTGACCCGGATGTTGTCATGACGACATCGGGTCGTCATGGCAACATCCTGAAAGCCACGGTAGACAGCGCTGGAAGCCGGAAGATGAGGTGAGTATCTGCGATCATCCCCCCTTGCCACCGCAATGCTGCGATCGACTTCGATCGCAGCATCGCGGGGGTTAATGTGCTGGGAGCGGTGCATGACCGCTCCCTGCACATAGTACCGGGTGTCAGCTGTGACAATCAGCTGACACCCGGCGGCGATCGCGCCCGCACAGCCTGTGTGCGCGCACGATCGCCATGACGTACTAATACGGGTCTGGCTCTTAAGTCCCAGGGCACAGACGCGTATTAGTACGTCAAATGTTGTTAAGGGGTTAATGTTGTTGAAAAAAAGCAGATCACAGATATGGCACAAAACTAAAGTAATTTCAAATTGCAACTTTAGGGCTTTAAGAAACACTAAAAGAAATCAAGATTAAAAATGTGGTACTCAGTAAGGGTAATTTTTTCAGACTAAGCAGAGGGAAAAAATTCTGGAATCACTCAATTCTGAGGAAAAAATTCTGGAATCATGAAAAACAAACACACAAAAGAACACTCCAATACATCACTAGTATTTTGTTGCACCACCTCTGGCTTTAATAACAGCTTGCAGTCTCTGAGGCATGGACTTACTGAGTGACAAACAGTACTCTTCATCAATCTGGCTCCAACTTTTTCTGATTGCTGTTGCCAGATCAGCTTTGCAGGTTGGAGCCTTGTCATGGACCATTTTCTTCAACTTCCACCAAAGATTTTCAATTGGATTGAGATCTGGACTATTCGCAGGCCATGACATTGACCTTATGTGTCTTCTTTCAAGGAATGTTTTCACAGTTTTTGCTCTTTGGCAGGATGCATTATCATCTTGAAAAATGATGTCATCATCCCCAAACATCCTTTCAATTGATGGGATAAGAAAACTGTCCAAAATATCAATGTAAACTTGGGCATTTATTGAAGATGTAATGACAGCCATCTCCCCAGTGCCTTTACCTGACATGCAGCCCCATATCATCAATGACTGTGGAAATTTGCATGTTCTTGTCATGCAGTCATCTTTATAAATCTAATTGGAATGGCACCAAACAATAGTTCCAGCATCATCACCTTGCCCAATGCAGATTTGCAATTCATCACTGAATGTGACTTTCATCCAGTCATCCACAGTCCACGATTGCTTTTACTTATCCCATTCTAACCTTGCTTTTTTCTGTTTAGGTGTTAATGATGGGTTATGTTTAGCTTTTCTGTATGTAAATTCCATTTCCTTTAGGCAGTTTCTTACAGTTCGGTCACAGACATTGACTCCAGTTTCCTCCCATTCGTTCCTCATTTGTTTTGTTGTGCATTTCCTGTTTTGGAGACATATTGCTTTAAGTTTCCGGTCTTGACGCTTTGATGGCTTCCTTGGTCTACCAGTATGTTTGCCTTTAATAGCCTTCCCACGTTGTTTGTATTTGGTCCAGATTTTAGACACAGCTGACTGTGAACAACCAACATATTTTGCAACATTACGTGATGATTTACCTTCTTTTAAGAGTTTGATAATCCTCTCCTTTGTTTCAATTGACATCTCTCGTGTTGGAGCCATCATTCATGTCAGTCCACTTGATGCAACAGCTCTCCAAGGTGTGATCACTCCTTTTTAAATGCAGACTAACGACCAGATCTAATTTGATGCAGGTGTTAGTTTTGGAAATTAACATTTACAGGGTAATTCAATAATTTTTTCCTCATAATTGAGTGATTCCATAATTTTTTCTCTCTGCTTTATCTGAAAAATTTTACCCTTACTGAGTACCACATTTTTAATCTTGATTTCTTTTAGAGTTTCTTAACCGCTTCCCGACCGCCCACTGTACATAAACGTCCGCGCTGCCTGGGCTCTGTGCAGCGCGGACGTTTAAAAACGGTGGGTGGTCCCGCAGCGCTCAGGACCCCCAGGGTCCTGCAAGCTCTGCGAGAGCGGTGCAGAGCGATAGCTCTGACAGGGAACACCATTGGCACCTGATTGGATCAGGGCCCAGTGATGATAACCCTTTGCTGTCTTCTATATTCCGCGATCTATAGTGATCGCGGCATATAGAAGACAGCAGGAGGAGAGGGGGTGGTATACTTACCTCTCCGAAGACCCCTGATACCTTCTAGGACCTTGGGTTGCTATGGCAACTGGAGGTCACATGACCGCCTCCAGCTCTGCCATATATGGTGTCCTGCCAGAGTCAGCCTGCAGCTGAAGCCTGGCAGGACACACTGACTGTGTGAAGATCTCATGTAATGTAATATATGTCTATTACATTACATGAGATCAGCGATCAGAAAAATAAAAATTATTATCCCATACAGGGACTAAGTAAAAATGTAAAAATAAAGTAAAAAAAAATGTTTTGAAACTGTTAAAAAAAATACGAAATAAATTTAAATAAATAAATAAAATATTAAACCAATAAATCCTTATATTTATGCAAAAATAAAAAAAGTACACATATTTGGTATCACCGCGTCCGAATCAACCCGAGCTATAAAACTGTCACACTAATTAACTCCTTCTGTGCACACCGTAATAAAAATAAATAAAAAACGGAGCAAAAAACTATGCTTTTTCCTCATATTGCCAAACAAAAATTAGAAAAAAATGCGATCAAAAAGGAAACTGGAAATAAAAATTGTACCGCTGAAAACGTCATCTTGTTCCGCAAAAAAAAAGCCACCATACAGCTCCATCAGCCAAAAAATAAAAAAGTTATAGCGCTCAGAATAAAGCAATGCAAAAAAAATATTTTTTCTATAAAATTGTTTTATTGTGTTAAAGCGCCAAAACATAAAAAAAATATACAGTAAGTGTACTATCGCTGTAAATGTACTGACCCGAAGAATAACGCTGCCTGATCACTTTTACCACACGCAGAACGGCATTAAAAAACCCCTCAAAAAACAATTCCTGAATTGTTGGTTTTTGTTAATTTTACCTCCCAAAAAACAGAATAGAAAGCGATCAAAAAATGTCACGTACCCAAAAATGGTACCAATAAAAATGTCAACTCGTCCCGCAAAAAACAAGCCATCACATGACTCTGTCGGCCGAAATATGGAAAAATTATAGCTCTCAAAATATGGCGATGCAAAAACTAGATTTTGCAAAAAAAAAGCGTCTCTTAGTGTGTGACAGCTGTCAGTCATAAAAACCCGATATAAATCTGGTATCTCTGTAATCGCACCGACCCGAAGAATAAAGTAATCTAATCAGTTATATCACACGAGGAACGTCGTAAAAAAATAAATAAAGCCTATTCTTCAACTGCTACTGATTTGTTTATTATGTCTCCCAAAGATCGCAGTAAGGCTCTGCTCACATTTATCCTGCACTCTGCGCTGAGCACTTACGCCAGAGTTTCCGTGTAAATCTCTGAAATACGTGATTCAGATGGAACCCATGATGGAAGATTCCCTGTAATGAGGCAGATATAGGCCACTGTGGATGCCGTCTGGCCTGTGATCCCACGGTGTCATTTGTTTTAGGCGTGCATAAAAGTGCGGTTGGCCACAGTTTTGTGCACTTCTGAAAAAAAGGACACCGCTAAACAGAGGCCAGACGGAGTCCAGAGTAACTCTGCTGCCTCATTACAGTGAATGGATCCCGCAGGGGTTTCATCTGAATTACATCACTTGGAAATTTAGATGGAAACCTCGATGTAAGTGCTCAGCCTAGAGCGCCGGATAAATGTTACGTAAAATGTTCACAATAAAAGCTTCAACTCAGTCCTCAAAAAAAGCTAGTCCCCACTCAGGTCCGTCATCTGTTAAAAATATAAGGGACATCCAAGTTACTGGTAGCAGAAAGGCTCTGGAAAAGCGAAATGGCCCTTACCCCCCAAAAAAAATTCAGAAAATGTTGTGCTCCCAAATCCAAATGCCTATTCTACAATAATTTGTTCTCCAATTGTCAAATAGCACTCCGTCCCCCCCAGATCTCGCCATATGGGTAAGTGGTACGATACAGCCACATATGGGGTATTGACACTTTTAGAAGAAATTGTGTGACACATTTCGGCACCATTTTTACCCATTGCCCTGTGTGAAAATGTAAAATCTGAGGGTAAAACATTTTTTCGTGGTAAAAATATAATTATGCTTTTTTCACTGCCCAATGGTATAAATTTAAAAATTTAAAAATACTCACTACTTCACTAGATGAATTCCTTGAGAGGTGTAGTTTACAAAATGGGGTCACTTGTGGGGGTTTCTGCTGTTTCGGCATGTCAGCGACTCTTCAAATGTGACATGGTGTCTGCAACCTATCCCAGCCAACATAGCACTCCTTTCTCTTCCGAACCCTGCCGTACACCAAAGCAGTGGTTTTCCCCCACATATGAGGTATCGGCGTACTCAGGTGAAATTGCACAACAAATTTCATGGTGCAATTTATCCTGTTACCCTTATGATAATGCAAAATTAGGGAATGAAAAACATTTTTTGTGGGAAAAATGTGAAAATTTTATTTTTATGACTCAATATTATAAACTTCAGTGAAGTACCTGGGGGTTCAAGGTGCTCACCACACATCTAGATAAGTTCCCTAAGGGGTCTAGTTTTCAAAATGGTGTCACTTGTGGGGGGTTTCCACTGTTTAGAAACATTAGGGGCTCCCCAAATGCATCATGGCGTCCGCTAAATATTCAAACAAATTTTACATTCAAAAAGTCAAATGGCGCTCCTTCCCTTCCGAACCCTGCCGTGCGCCCAAACAGTGGTTTGCCTCCACATATGGGGTATCAGCGTGTTCAGGAGAAATTGCACAACAAACTTCATGGTGCAATTTATCCTGTTACGCTCATGATAATGCAAAATTAAGGGATGAAAAACGTTTTTGTGGGAAAAATGTGAAAATTTTATTTTTACAGCTCAATATTATAAACTTCTGTGAAGCACTTTGGGGTTCAAGGTGCTCACCACACATCTAGATAAGTTCCCTATGGGGTCTAGTTTCCAAAATGGTGTCACTTGTGGGGGGTTTACACTGTTTAGGAACATCAGGGGCTCCCCAAATGCAACATGGCGTCCGCTAATTATTCAAACAAATTTTACATTCAAAAAGTCAAATGGCGCTCCTTCCCTTTCGAACCCTGCCGTGCGCCCAAACAGTGGTTTGCCTCCACATATGGGGTATCGGCGTGTTCAGGAGAAATTGAACAACAAACTTCATGGTGCAATTTATCCTATTACCCTTGTGATAATGCAAAATTAAGGGATGAAAAACGTTTTTGTGGGAAAAATGTGAAAATTTTATTTTTACAGCTCAATATTATAAACTTCTGTGAAGCACTTTGGGGTTCAAGGTGCTCACCACACATCAAGATAAATTCCCTAAGGGGTCTAGTTTCCAAAATGGTGTCACTTGTGCGGGGTTTCCACTGTTTAGGAACATCAGGGGCTCCCCAAATGCAACATGGCGTCCGCTAATTATTCAAACAAATTTTACATTCAAAAAGTCAAATGGCACTCCTTCCCTTCCGAACCCTGCAGTGCGCCCAAACAGTGGTTTTCCCTCACATATGGGGTATCAGCGCGCTCAAGAGAAATTGCACAAAGAATTTTGTGGTCCATTTTTTCCTGTTACCCCTGTGAAAATAAAAAAAAATTGGGTCTAAAATAACATTTTTGTGAAAAAAGTTAAATGTTAATTTTTTTCTTCCACATTCCAAAAATTCCTGTGAAGCACCTGAAGGGTTAATAAAGTTCTTGAATGTGGTTTTGAGCACCTTGAGGGGTGCAGTTTTTAGAATGGTGTCACTTTTGGGTTTTTTCTGTCATAAAGACCCCTTAAAGTGACTTCAAATATGATGTGGTCCCTAAAAAAATGTTTTTGTAAATTTTGTTGGAAAAATGAGAAATCGCTGGTCAATTGTAACCCTTATAGCTCCCTAACAAAAAAAAAAATTGGGTTCCAAAATTGTGCTGATGTAAAGTAGACATGTGGGAAATGTTATTTATTAACTATTTTGTGTGACATATCTCTCTGATTTAAGGGCATGAAAATTCAAAGTTTGAAAATTGCAAAATTTTCAAAATTTTTGCCAAATTTCAGATTTTTTCACAAATAAACGCAAGTGATATCGAAGAAATTTTACCACTATCCTGAAGTACAATATGTCATGAAAAAACAATCTCAGAATCAGGGGAATCCATTGAAGCGTTCCAGAGTAATTACTTCATAAAGTGACAGTGGTCAGAATTGAAAAAATTGGCATGGTCACGAAGGCAAAAACAGGCTCTGGTGCGAAGTGGTTAAAGCCCTAAAGTTGCCATTTGAAATGACTTTAGTTTTGTGCCATGTCTGTGATCTGCTTTTTTTCAACAACATTAAACAACTGAATGAACATCCTTCGAGCCCGGAATTATAACCAGTAGGCGCATCCGCCAGTCAACTGAAAATGCTGACAGGCTGACTGTTATAAAAATGAACAAGGGCTGGATTGGGCAAGACTTCTCAACACCACCGAATGATAGCAGTGTAACCTAAACTCAAAAATAGTGTCTTTCTTTGGGAAGTCTAATTCTATTCCCATGCACCTCTGTCTTCACACCCAGCATGGGTATATGCTCCTTGATTTTGTCTATTTGCTCTTGTCCTCCTCCTGCTCCTCATCTTCCATCACCATATCATTCACCACCATATCTACCATATCACCTCCTCTATGTGTCTTGCAAGGGGCATTGGAGTTCCTTCAAATTTTAGGCAGCTTTTGCATTCACTGCATAGGCAAACACTATGGGAGACCCACTCCCTAATCACGAGAACATTGTTTTTAGGAGGCTCTTCGACCTTTACATCTCTTCCAAGGGGCATTGGAGTACCTCCAAATTTTTGGCAGCTTTTGCATTCTCTGCATAGGCAAACACTATGGGAGACCCACTTCCTAATAAATGGGAACATTGCTTTAGGAGTCTCTCTGACCTATATGTCTCTTCCAAGGGGCATTGGAGTGTCTCCAAATTTTTGGCAGCCTTTGCAGTCACTGAATACGCAAAAACAGTATAGGAGACCCACTCGTTAATGATGGGAACAACAAAGCAATAACAATAGCGAGGGCCGACCGCTGACCCTTTAAGTTACGTGGATGGTCTGAAGAGAGGGAGGAGGAGAAAGAGGATGAGGAGAAGAGCATGGTCAGTCGTCCTCTTGGTGAGGACATGGATGTCTTGTCTATTAGCAGTCAGGCACACATGGCTCAGTTTATAATACGCTGCTTTTCTCGTGACCCTCGCATTCTCCAAATTTTGGGTGACAATCATTACTCGTTACTGACACTTTTAGACCCACGCTACAAGGAGAACTATCTATCTCTTATTTTCACGGCAGAGAGGTCTGCTAAAATGGGGCAGTATCAGAAGGCCCTTGTTGTGGAATTATTTTAAAAAATTCCCATCTGAAAACACTGGCGGTAGAGGTCACAATTCGTTGGACAACCAAGGAGTACAGGTGAGAGAGACACAAATCCAATCCAGCAGAGGCTGGGGAACACTGTCAAAGTACTGTGGCAGTTTTCTCAGACCCTACCATTGCACAAGCCCTGATGCATGGGGTAGTCTCACAAGAAGGGAAAAGTTTGGGAAGATGGTGAAGGAGTACCTTTCCGACTGTACCAACATCCTCCATGATTCCTCTGTGCCTTATAATTATTGGGTATCCAAACTGGACATGTAGCATAAGCTGTCTCTCTTCGCCTTGGAGGTCCTGACCTGCCCTGTCGCTAGCGTTTTGTCAGAGCGTGTTCTTAGTGCTGCCTGGGGAATTATAACTGATAGGTGCATCCGCCTGTCAATTGAAAATGCTGACAGGCTGACTTTTATAAAAATGAACAAGGGCTGGATTGGGCCAGACTTCTCAATACCACCGAATGATAGCAGCATAACATAGATTTGATTTGGATTACGATCGTCGAATTTGCGATATTCGCCAATTTATTCGTCGAACCTTACGAAAGCCAAAGGATTCAATGGGGGACAAAAAAAGCATATGCAACACCTTAAAACCGGCCCAAAAGCTGCCAATCAAATTAGAGGTAGACACCTGGAAAGTGCCATCAATTGACACAGAGTACAAGTACTGAAATTATTATTACTATTACAGCGACATTTATTCCGTGGTGGGTTACATTTGAAAAGGGGTTGCCGACTGGTACAAGAGGAGAGAGGACCCAGCCCACGAGGGCGCACAAACAATCTACAAGGGATGGGTGAACATACAGTAGGTTAGGGTACAGCTATTCATGCAGCAGTATGCTGGAGTGAGGTTTACCGCAGATTGTACGCTTTTCACAAGAAGTGGGTCTTCAGCTTTCTTTTCAAGGTTTGCACGGTAGGCGAGACTGTGTGTTGTGGTATAGCAATACACTGTAGCAGAGATGCACGGGACACATCTTGTATGCGATCGCGACAAGAAGATATAAGAGGGAAGTAGAGAAGGAGATCTTGGAAGGATGGGAAGTTGCATGCAGGTAACTAGAACAGGTAGACTAGGTCACACATGTATGGAGGAGACAGGTTTTCGATGGCTTGGTGTGCGCAAGTTAGGCTTTTTAACTGGAGCCTCTGGGCAACCGAGAGCCAGTGCAGGGATTTACAGAGGGGAGAAGCCTGGGAATAGCGGGGTGACAAGTGGATTAAGTGGCCAGCACACTTTAGGATATATTGGAGGGGTGCGAGAGTGATAGAAGGGAGGCTGCAGAGAAGGAGGTTGTAGTAGTTGAGGCAGGAGATGATGAGGCATGCACTTGTGTTTTTCTAGATTCATGGTTGAGGAATGTGCGGATACTTTGGAGTTGGAGTCAGCAGCAAATGGAAAGGGCTTGGATCTGACGTTTGAAGGACAGATCAGAGTCAAGCTTGCGGGACAAGGGAGATTGGGCAGCCATTAACTTTGATAGATACGTCAGTTGGGGGTGGTGAATGAGACGGTGGAAAGATGATGCATTCTGTTTTATCCAGGTTAATTTTTACAAATCTAGCAGAGTGTAGCGTCGGCGTCCCTGCCTCCTGCTAGGCAGGGACACTGTTCCCCTCACCTCTCCGCTCCGTGCCCGGCTTCTTCCTCCCGCCCTGCTGGCAGCACGCGCTGCTTCCCGGCCACGGTGCTTAGGGCACGCGCGCGCGCGCTCCCCCTCTCTTAAAGGGGCCGCGTGCGCCGTCCTAAGGAGTCCCCGGCCAATGGCCGGAGGACTTCACCATATATAAGGCACCTCCTCCAAAATGGAGGTGCCCTAGCAATGTTGTTGCAAAGCCTTCACTTTGCTTCAGCCCTCAGGTCCCGTTACCAGTTACCTGCCAGTCACCTGCCAGATTCCTGCTTGTTACCTGCCAGTCACCTGCCAGAATCCCGCCTGTTACCTGCAAGTCTCCTGCCAGATTTGCTTGATACCTGCCTGATATCCGCTTACCTGCTTGCAAGCCTGCGGTCCGACGGTCGGCCTTCCGACACCTGTCAGTCTGTCTATGGACCGGCCTGCCCGCTCACCTGGGAGCGCTCACCTGCTACCTGCCTGCTAGCCTACCTGGAGGCTCTGCCGTCACTTGCCGTGACCACCTGCCTGTCCAGAGACTCTTGCCAGCTCACCTGGGAGCGCTCACCTGCTTCCTGCCTGCTAGCCTACCTGGAGGCTCTGCCGTCACTTGCCGTGACCACCTGCCTGTCCAGAGACTCTTGCCTGCTCACCTGGGAGCGCGCACCTGCTACCTGCCTGCTAGCCTACCTGGAGGCTCTGCCGTCACTTGCCGTGACCACCTGCCCGTCCAGAGACTCTTGCCCGCTCACCTGGGAGCGTCCACCTGCCACCTGTCTGCTAGTCTACCTGGAGGCTCTGCCGTCACTTGCTGTGACCACCTGCCTGTCCAGAGACTCTCGCCCGCTCACCTGGGAGCGCTCACCAGCCACCTGCCTGCTGTCCTTCTACCCAGAGACTGTCCCTGTCACTTGCCGTGAGTACCCGTCATTCTACTCAGAGACTGTCCCTGTCACTTGCCGTGACTACCTACCCTTCTACCCAGAGACTGTCCCTGTCACTTGCCGTGACTACCTGCCCGTCTTCCCTGGGAGCCACCCGCTTCCTTACAAGGACCGCCCCCTTGTATAGTTGCTCAGAGGTTCCGCCTCCCAGACCCTCGCTCTCGGACCTATGTCATGAACTGTCCCATCAGAGGTCCCAACAGGAGTCCATCCTGAGTCACCTGCGGAATGTCAACTCTCGCCTGGACACTCTGACTGCTCCACCAGCTACCACCGCTAGTGTCATGACTCGCAACCCGGCAGCGCCGCTGCCCACCAATACCATGGTATCCTGCCCCGGACCCCGGCTTTCTGCACCTCCTCGCTTCGGAGGAGACTCCGCTCAAGCTCGGGGCTTCATAAACCAGTGCACCCTGCACTTTGAACTTTTGTCCCACCAATTTATCTCTGACCGGTCCAAAGTAGCCTTTATCATGTCCCACCTCACGGGGGAGGCTCTGGCTTGGCTAAATCCTCTATGGGAGAGAGGAGACCCCCTGGTGTCCAACCTGTTAGCCTTTCTCACGGCTTTCCGGAAAGTCTTCGACGAACCCGGACGGAAGACCTCATCCGCATCGTCTCTGCTACGCCTCCATCAAGGAAATCTCACCGTAGGCCAATATGCCATACGGTTCCGTACCCTTGCTTCGAAGCTGGCCTGGGATAACGACGCCCTGGTGTCTGTCTTCTGGGAGGGTCTGTCCGGCCGTATTAAAGATGAACTCGCCGGTCGGGACTTTCCTACCACTCTCGACGACTTAATAACACTTGCCACCCGGATTGACATCCGGTTCCAAGAGCGCGCCAAAGAGGTCACCCGTGAGAGGAGGTTTCCACGTCTAGCTCCTACCTTCCAGAAACCCATCACTCCCTCCGTTACTCCCCAGGCACACTCACCTGAGCCTATGCAGGTGGACCAGACCAAGATGGTCAAAACCCGTCCGGACTTACGCCATGCCGAGGGGAGCTGCTTCTACTGTGGCAGTAAGGAGCACCGGATCCGTTCCTGCCCAGAGAGGTCGGGAAACGCCTGTGTCTAGGATCGCTCAGAGAGGTCGCCCTGGACAAAAGTAAACCCTCTCCATCCCTGATGCTGTCAGTCTCAATCATCTGCAGAGAGAACCGCTATTTTGAACTGGCTCAACTTGACTCAGGAGCTGCTGGAAATCTCATCTCTCAATCCCTGGTAGAGAAATACCGCATTCCCACCAAACCTCTGGCCGTACCTTTATCTGTCGCCGCCGTGGATGAGGGCCTCTTGCCACATCCCATCCAACTCATCACCGAATCTCTAACTCTACAGGTGGGAATGCTGCATTCTGAGAGCATCTCCTTTCATGTTATGCCTGGACTCTCTCACGCACTCTTGCTAGGCCTACCTTGGCTCCAGAAACATGCACCCGTGCTTGAATGGCAGACCGGAGAAGTCCTTCGCTGGGGACAGGACTGCCATAAGACTTGTTTAGTTCCCGTTCATCCTGCTCGTCCTTCTCCTACCCCAGTCAATCTACCCGGTCTACCGGTTCCCTATTGGTCTTATGCGGATGTCTTCAATAAAAAAGAAGCAGAGACATTACCCCCTCATAGACCATACGACTGCCCAATCGACCTGATACCCGGCTCTACTCCTCCCCGTGAGCGTATCTACCCTTTGTCCGCTGCAGAGACCCGGTCCATGTCAGAATATATTGAGGAGAATCTGGCCCGGGGATTTATCCGGAAATCTACCTCCCCGGCGGGAGCAGGCTTCTTCTTCGTCAAAAAGGACGGCTCACTCCGTCCATGTATAGATTATAGAGGCCTTAACCAGATTACAGTGAAGAATAAATACCCCCTCCCGCTCATTCCTGAATTATTTGACCATCTGAGGGGGGCTAGAATCTTCACCAAACTGGATCTCCGTGGGGCGTATAACCTGGTTCGTATCCGTCAGGGGGATGAGTGGAAGACGGCATTCAACACCCGGGACGGCCACTATGAGTACCTTGTAATGCCCTTCGGTCTCTGTAACGCTCCTGCCGTCTTTCAAGAGTTGGTCAATGACATCTTCCGTGACCTTCTCTACTCCTGCGTGGTGGTGTACCTGGACGACATCTTGGTCTTCTCTCCGGACCTTCCTACTCACCGGAGGGATGTTCGTCAGGTCCTGCTCAGGCTCAGGCAGAACCACCTCTATGCTAAATATGAGAAGTGCATCTTTGAACAGACCTCTCTTCCATTTCTGGGCTACATAATCTCTCAGACCGGCCTACAAATGGATCCTGAGAAACTGTCTGCCATCCAGAAGTGGCCCCGACCAGAGGGGTTGAAGGCTATTCAGCGGTTCCTGGGTTTCGCCAACTATTACCGCCTCTTCATACCGCACTTCTCTTCCCGGACTGCCCCTATCTCTGCGCTCACCCGTAAGGGCACTAATCCCAGAAGATGGCCGCCCGAAGCTGAGGAGGCCTTTCTTTCCTTAAAACAGGCTTTCTCCTCCGCCCCGGTGCTGCATCGCCCGGACGGCAACAAACAATTCTTCCTAGAAGATGACGCTTCCTCCTCCGGGGCCGGGGCGGTACTTACACAAAAGTCATCTTCCGGAAGAATGGTAACCTGCGTTTTTTTCTCCAAACTCTTCTCCTCTTCTGAGCGCAATTATTCTATTGGAGACCGAGAATTGTTAGCCATTAAGCTGGCACTGGAGGAGTGGCGTTACCTGCTCGAGGGGGCTCTTCACCCGGTAATAATTTACTCGGACCACAAGAACTTGGCTTACCTTCAGAGCGTCCAGAGACTTAACCCGCGCCAAGCCCGGTGGTCCTTGTTTTTTGCCCACTTTGATTTTGTTCTTCATTTTCGCCCGGCAGACAAAAACATCAAAGCTGATGCCTTGTCCCGATCCTTCCTGGTATCTGATCTAGCGGAGGAACCTAAGCACATCATTGATCCCGCCAGAGTAATGCAAGTGGCCCCCGTGAATCTAAATCGTCTCCCTCCCGGTAAGACGTTCGTAACAATACCTGATCGGAGGAAGGTCCTACACTGGGGTCACTCGTCTAAGCTAGCTGGCCACGCCGGTCAGAAAAAGACCCTCCAGCTCATTACCCGGCATTACTGGTGGCCTACCCTGTACAAGGATGTAATAGACTTTGTTTCAGCCTGTGTGTCTTGCGCCCGCAACAAAGTTCCGAGACACTTGCCAGCCGGTCGCCTCCTTCCTCTTCCAGTACCTGCTGCCCCGTGGCAGCATATAGCTATGGACTTTATAACGGATCTCCCTGTCTCTGCCGGTTGTACGGTCATTTGGGTGGTCGCTGATCGCTTTTCCAAGATGGCGCACTTCATTCCCCTGCCGGGTCTCCCGTCTGCACCCGAACTGGCTAAAGACTTTATCCGCCACATCTTCCGTCTCCATGGCCTGCCCCTCCACATCGTGTCGGATCGTGGGGTTCAGTTCACCTCACGCTTCTGGAGAGCCACATGTAAGTTGCTTGACGTCACTCTGGACTTCTCCTCCGCTTACTATCCACAGTCCAATGGTCAAGTGGAGCGGATCAATCAGAACCTGACCAGTTACCTCCGGCACTTCGTTAATGCCCACCATTCGGACTGGGTGGATCTCCTACCATGGGCCGAGTTCTCTTACAATAATCACGAGAGCGAATCTTCCTCCAAATCCCCGTTTTTTGTAGTCTTCAGTCAGCATCCTCGGATCCCGTTTCCCGTCTCCACCTCGGTGGACAATCCGGCTGCAGAATCTCTTGGTAGCGAATTCTCCTCCATCTGGGAGAGTACCCGATCCGCACTCCTTCAGTCATCCGAGCGGATGAAAAAACACGCTGACAAAAAACGCCTGGATCCTCCACAATTCTGTCCTGGAGATAAAGTCTGGCTCTCGTCCAAGTATGTCCGGCTCAAGATTCCCTCCTACAAGTTAGGGCCTCGGTTCATCGGCCCACTGGAAATTATCAAACAGATCAATCCGGTGGCCTATAAATTGAAACTCCCGGCCAACTTACGGATCCCTAACTCCTTCCATGTATCTCTCCTCAAACCCGTGGTACTTAACTCTTTTTCCAAGTCTACAGGTACGCCCCCTGCTCCGGTTTCCACTGAGAACGAGTTTGAGGTAGAGAACATTCGGGCCACCAAAAGGGTAAGAGAAAAAACCTTTTTTCTGGTAGATTGGAAGGGGTTTGGTCCAGAGGAGAGAACGTGGGAGCCCCGGGAGAACATCCATGCCCCTCTCATCCTTGATAAATTTCTCTCTGGCCTAAAAAAGGCGGGGCCTAAATGGGGGGTACTGTAGCGTCGGCGTCCCTGCCTCCTGCTAGGCAGGGACGCTGTTCCCCTCACCTCTCCGCTCCGTGCCCGGCGTCTTCCTCCCGCCCTGCTGGCAGCGCACGCTGCTTCCCGGCCACGGTGCTTAGGGCGCGCGCGCTCCCCCTCTCTTAAAGGGGCCGCGCGCACCGTCCTAAGGAGTCCCCGGCCAATGGCCGGAGGACTTCACCATATATAAGGCACCTCAAAATGGAGGTGCCCGAGCAATGTTGTTGCAAAGCCTTCACTCTGCTTCAGCCCTCAGGTCCCGTTACCAGTTACCTGCCAGTCACCTGCCAGATTCCTGCTTGTTACCTGCCAGTCACCTGCCAGAATCCTGCCTGTTACCTGCCAGTCTCCTGCCAGATTCCTGCTTGATACCTGCCTGATATCCGCTTACCTGCTTGCAAGCCTGCGGTCCGACGGTCTGCCTTCCGACACCTGTCAGTCTGTCTATGGACCGGCCTGCCCGCTCACCTGGGAGCGCTCACCTGCTACCTGCCTGCTAGCCTACCTGGAGGCTCTGCCGTCACTTGCCGTGACAACCTGCCTGTCCAGAGACTCTTGCCCGCTCACCTGGGGGCGCTCACCTGCTACCTGCCTGCTAGCCTACCTGGAGGCTCTGCCGTCACTTGCCGTGACCACCTGCCCGTCCAGAGACTCTTGCCCGCTCACCTGGGAGCGTCCACCTGCCACCTGTCTGCTAGTCTACCTGGAGGCTCTGCCGTCACTTGCCGTGACCACCTGCCTGTCCAGAGACTCTCGCTCGCTCACCTGGGAGCGCTCACCAGCCACCTGCCTGCTGTCCTTCTACCCAGAGACTGTCCCTGTCACTTGCCGTGAGTACCCGTCCTTCTACTCAGAGACTGTCCCTGTCATTTGCCGTGACTACCTGCCCTTCTACCCAGAGACTGTCCCTGTCACTTGCCGTGACAACCTGCCCTTCTACCCAGAGACTGTCCCTGTCACTTGCCGTGACTACCTGCCCTGGGAGCCACCCGCTTCCTTACAAGGACTGCCCCCTTGTATAGTTGCTCAGAGGTTCCGCCTCCCAGACCCGTTACACAGAGAAGATAGATGAAATATAGGATACACATTGTGGGATTCTGTTTAATAAGGAGGTGAAATCAAGTCCAGAGAGGTAGATCTGTGTGTCATCATCATAGAGGTGATATTGAAAGCCGTGAGACCATGAGCAGTCCCAGGCCGAAGGTGTAGATGGAGAAGAGCCTGGGTCCTACATCTGAACCTTAAAGTACACCGACACATGGTGGTGTGTGAGTGGGAGACACTGAATGTCCTGTCGGTTGGGTATGAAAAGATCCAAGATAGAGCCAAGTCTTTGATGCCGAGATGAGAGTCTGTAGTAAGAGGGTATTGTCTACTCTGCCAAACGCAGATGACCGGTCTAGAAGGAGGAAGACAGAGTAGTCTGGCTTGGATTTGGCAGTTAGTAGGTTGTTGATGTCTTTAGTCAGGGCAGTTTCAGTGGAATGGTGAGGTCGGAAGCCTGATTGTAAGAGGTCAAAGAGGGAGAGGGAGGAGAGGTTGGAGGACAGTTCAAAATAGATGTGTTGATCCAGAAGTTTGGAGGCATAGGGGAGAAGTGAGATGGGGCGATAGCTAAACATAAGATGGGTCAAGGGAGGGGTTTTGGAGGATGGGTGTGATCGAGATGTGTTTGAATCATGAGGGGAAGACGCCAGTTGTTAGTGACAGGCAGAAGAGGATGGTTAGGCTTGGGAAGAAGACTGTGGTACAGTTTAGAATGAGGTGGTATTAGGTCAAGTACACAGGCGGTGAGATGTAATTTAGAGAGTAAAGATGATCTTCCGTGATGGCGGAGAAGCTGGTTTTGGAGGAGGAGAGTTGAGTCATTATGAGAAGGGGCTGTTGGGACTTTAAGCAAAAGCTTTGCCCTATGTTGTCAATCTTCTGCTTAAAGAATGAAGCTAAGTCTTCAGCTGAGATGAGAGGAGAGGGAGAGGAGAGGGAGGGCGAGCTGGTGGACAGGGGAGGGACTTGAAAGTACTGAATAGCTGTTTAGGGTTGTGAGACACATATGATGTGAGAGATGAAAAGTAGTTTTGTTTTGCTGCAGTGAGCAATTGTGCAACATTTTGAAAACTTCTCATACTGGACTCCACTCCCTTTCATTGGCAGTCGCACAGTGGCATGAAGAACATGTGCTCCAGTAGTTGAAAAGCGCTGCATCAAGTGGCCTCTGCTCGTCTTCCTCCACATCACACACAGTACAGTCCTCAGAGGTGACACAACAATTACCCTTGTTTTCAGCCACGTCACAACTCTCCAACCAGCCAACTGACTGTGGAGAAACACAGATGGGCAAGTCTGCAGAGCTGTTCACACATTCTATTCTGGGGCATCAGAGGTTTGATCTAAAGCTTCACAGACTCAAGAGGGGGAAAGCATGTGTAGTGTGAAGATACAGGGTCTTCCATGGGAGTAAAGCTACTCAGACAACACAGGGTCAGGGTAAAATAGAGTGGCAATACTTTATTGAACCACAAAGCGGACAATAAACACACAGAACAGTACCAGCAAATACCCAAGATGGTACAAAATTACTCAATCTCACCCTTCCTTCTCCGCCCACCTGGTATAGAACAGCTGAAACTTTGGAGACTTCCAGGGCCAACTACCTCAACCAGTGTCCTCCCGCTTCTGGAGGTAGTGGATAGCTTAGGAAGCTAGCAGTCCATCGAGGTACAAGGCCAGGAGATCCAAGCGTCCCACCCTGGCCTGTCCGAGAGTTTCCATGGGGTCAGGCAACCAGTGGGTCCCTCCTGGCAACTATAAATATCTCCATGGGTTCTAGGCGACTGGTGGGTCCCTCCTAGCAACTCCAAAACAACATATCCATGGGGCCAGGTGACTTCTTCATCTTCTCCTGGACTCCCCAAAAGTATCCATGGTCTCTCTGATGGTCAATGGAGCAGATCCGAATCTATCCATTCAAGGCCGGTACCATTAGGCTAGAATCATGTAGAATACAAATCTGTATCTGTTTGGATGCCATGCAATCCATCTACTTTCCTGAACGAAGTCTCTCATTCTCCATCTAAGGTCTTTCTGATCCTCCTTGATTCTCTGTCCCAAGTCTCATTCTCTCTCCAGCACTACAGACATCCCTGTTTATATATACACCAGCTATTGAACCTGTTCTACGCCAGGGTGGCAAACATTTTTATTGCTATATTGTCTCCCATGCTGGTATGTGCTGCCCCCCCTCCTGGTATTTGTGCTGCCCCCATCCTGTCCCCACCATCCTATCCTGGTATGTATGGCACCCCTCATCCCCATCCTGGTATGCATGGCACCCCTCATACCTATCCTGGTATGCATGGCACTCCTCACCCCAAATAATGGTATGCATGGCATCTCTCATCTTCAATCCTGGTATGCATGGCACCCCTCATCCCCAATCCTGGTATGCATGGCACCCCTCATCACTAATCCTGGTATGCGTGGCACCCCTCATCCCCAATCCTGGAATGCGTGGTATACCTCATCCCCAATCCTAGTATATGTGGTACTCCTCATCCCTATCCTGGTATGTATGGTACCCTGTCCCTCATCCCTATCCTGGTATTTATGGTATCCCTCATCCTGGAATGCATGGCCCCTCACCCACATCCTGGTATGCATGGCACCCCTCATCCCCATCCTGGTATGCATGGCCCCTCATCCGAATCCTCTTATGTATGGCACTCCTCATCTCTATCCTGGTATGCATGGCCCCTCATCTGAATCCTGGTATGCATGGCAACCCTTATCCTTATCCTGGTATGCATGGTACCCCTTATCCCTATTCTGGTATGCATGATACCTCTTATCCTGGTATGCATGGCACCCCATCCCTCATCCTGGTATGCATGGTACCCCACATTCCTATTTTGGTATGTATGGTACCCCTCATCCCTATTCTGGTATGCATGGCACCCCTCACCCCCCAATCCTGGTATGCATGGTCCACTCACCCCCCAATCCTGGTATGCATGGTCCCCTCACCCCCCAATCCTGGTATGCATGGTCCCCTCACCCCCCCAATCCTGGTATGCATGGCTCCCTCATCCCCAGTCCTGGTATGCATGGTTCCCTCACCCCCCAAACCTGGTATGCATGGTACCCTCACCCACCAATCCTGGTATGTGTGGTACACATCACCCCCCAATCCTGGTATGAATGGTCCCCTCACCCCCCAATCCTGGTATGCGTGGCACCCCTCACCCCCCAATCCTGGTATGTGTGGTATCCCTCATCCTGGTATACATGATCCCCTCACCCCACAATCCTGGTATGCATGGTCCCATCACCCCACAATCCAGGTATGTGTGGCCAGTAAATGTTTCTTCAGTAAAATGGTGCCGGATAGCACTATGCGCATGCGCCGATTCTGACGCCTCACTCCTGCCCCGGTCTCCGGCAAAGAGAGCCGCCTTGGCAACGCTCCTCCCAGTCAGGTAAGTATGTAAGTATGGTGCCGGAGATCACGGTATGCATTCAGTACATACGCATACTGCGATCTCCATCACTATACACTCCTCTTACCTGTAACGGCTGGATGCGTGATTCTGTCTGGAGCCAGACTGCTCATCGCGCATGCACAGTCTATCAAGGCTTCAGACAGAGAGACGCATCCCTGGTTATATTATAGACCTATATGAGGTCATCATGCACAGGTAAGAGGTAAAGGTGCAGGGCTCAGCTATTATTGTTTTAGCTAATCTATTTACATAGTTGTATCATAAGGGGCTCTTGTAAATACACATCATTGTTTCAGAATAAAAGAGCAGATAACATTCAGGGTTATACAAATAACTAATTTTATCAACTAAATAAGAACAGAGATTAACTCATTTACAACCCAAGGTGGTTTGCGTGTTAATGACCAGGCCAATTTTTACAATTCTGACCACTGTCAATTTATGAGGTAATTACTCTGGAACGCTTCAACGGATACCCCTGATTCTGAGAATATTTTTTGTGACATATTGTACTTCATAATTGTGGTAAAATTTCTTTGCTATCACTTGCGTTTATTTATGAAAAAAATGGAAATTTTGCAAAAATTTAGAAAATTAGCAAATTTCAAAATTTGAATTTTTCTGCCCTTAAATCAGAGAGATATGTCACACAAAATAGTTAATAAATAACACTTTCCACATGTCTACTTTACATCAGCACAATTTTTTTAAAAAAAAGTATTATTAGGGAGCTATAAGGGTTAAAAGTTGACCAGCGATTTCTAATTTTTCCAACAAAATGTATAAAATCATTTTTTTAGGGACCACATCATATTTGAAGTAACTTTGAGGGGTCTTTATGATAGAAAATACCCAAAAGTGACACCATTCTAAAAACTGCACCGCTCAAGGTGCTCAAAACCACATTCAAGAACTTTATTAACCCTTTAGGTGCTACACAGAAATTTTTGGAATGTGGAAGAAAAAAATTAACATTTAACTTTTTTCACAAAAACTGTTAATTTAGACCCAATTTTTTTATTTTCGCAGGGTTAACAGGAAAAAAGGGACCCCAAAAATTGTTGTGCAATTTCCTCTGAGCACGCAGATGCTCCATATATGGGGGAAAACCACTGTTTCGGCGCATGGCAGGGTTCGGAAGAGAAGGAGCATCATTTGACTTTTTGATTATAAAATTTGCTTGAATAATTAGCGGATGCCATGTTGCGTTTGGAGAGCCCCTGATGTGCCTAAACAGTGGAATCCCCCCACAAGTGACACCATTTTGGAAACTAGACCCCTCCAGGAACTTATCTAGATGTGTGGTGAGTAGCTTGAACCCCCAATTGCTTCACAGATGTTTATAACATGGAGCCGTGAAAATAAAATATTCACATTTTTCCCACAAAAAATGTTTTTCAGCCCCCAGTTTTGCATTTTCATAACAGTAACAGGAGAAATTGCACCATGCAACTTATTGCGCTGTCTCTTTTGAGTAAGCTGATACCCCATATGTGGGGGAATACCACTGCTTGGGCATATGGCAGGGTTCGGAAGGGAAGGAGCACCATTTGACATTTTGAACGTAAAATTTGTTTGAATAATTAGCAGATGTGCCCCTGATGTGCCTAAACAGTGGAAACCCCCCACAAGTGACACCATTTTGGAAACTAGACCCCTCAGGGAACTTATCTAGATGTGTGGTGAGCACCCTAAACCCTCAAGTGCTTTACAGAAGTTTATAATATGGAGACATGAAAATAAAAAAATCAAACTTTTTCCACAAAAATGATGTTTTAGACCCAATTTTTTATTTTCACAAGGGCAAGAGGAGAAAATGGACCCCAAAAACTTTTATGCAATTTCTCCTGAGTACGCCAAAACCCCATATGTGTGGAAAATACAGTGTTTGGGCGCATGGCAGAATTCTGAAGGGAAGGAGCACTGTGTGAATTTTTGAACGCAAAATTGGCTGTAATTGATAGCGGATGCCATGTCGCATTTGGAGAGCCCCTGATGTGCCTAAATAGTGGAAACCCCCCACAAGTGACCCCATTTTGGAAACTGCACCCCTCAAAGATTTTATCAAACAGTATAGTGAACATTTTGAACCAAGAGGTACGACACAGAATTTGATAACATTAGGTTATCATATTAAATAAGTTGTCATTAGTCTTGGGCGCAAGTGCTCGCTACTTGAGCTTGCATCGGGTACTCAAGTATGCACCATGTACCGCGCATGCTCAAGTGACATGCTCGAGTCCCCGCTTGAAGGTTTCTTGGTTATTAGACACCCAAAAAAATTCATTTGGGGATTGCTCGTGCATGGCAGGCAATCCCCGCAAGGTTTTTTTGGCCGCGAAGCATTTGGGGCAGAGACTCGAGCACCCGATACAAACTCAAGTAGCGAGCACTTATGCTCAACACTAGTCGCAATATCGTCATCTTTTTTTTTTTTACTTTTGAAAAAAATCCCAACCCTAACACTAGCTCAACCCTAACCCCAATCCTAACCCTAGAGTTTATTTTTTTGCTCCGTTTCTCATACAGTATAAGTGATTAGACGATTATATTCTTTGGGTCGGTGCGATTACAGCGATACCAGAATCATATTGAGTTTTTCTGATTGACAGCTGTCACACGCTAAAAGATGCATTTTTTTGAAAAATTTAGTTTTTGCATCGCCATATTTTGAGAGCTATAATTTTTCCATATTTTGGCTGGCAGAGTCATGTGACGGCTTGTTTTTTGCGGGATGAGTTGACGTTTTTATTGGTACTATTTTCCGGCATGTGACATTTTTTGATCGCTTTTAGTGATGAGTGAGCACTAAAATGCTCGGGTGCTCGAAGCTCGGGTCGAGCACATTGTAATACTCGGGTGCTCGACCCGAGCAACGAGCCCAATGTAAGTCTATGGGAAACTTGAGCATTTTTCTGGTGGTCCCCCACCCGGCGGTCTACAGAAGTTCAAAAATTGCCCAAATCAATGAACAGTGCTCAATTAAATGTCAGGCAGGCAGTATATATACGCAGGCTGGCAGGCAGGGTATATAGGAGGGTGCATGAAAAACAAAGCAGGGCACTTGGAACACATTAGTGCCCTCTGATTTTCATGCATCCTATGGATGCACCATTTCTGGGGCAGCTGAGGGTTGGTGTTTCTAGCCTGGGAGGGGGCCAATATTCATGGCACCCTTCCTGGGCTATTAATATCAGCCCCCAGCTGTCTGCCTAGCCTTTGCTAGCTATTAAAATAGGGGGGAACCCACATCATTTTTTTTTGGTCCCCCATTTTAATAGCTGGTAAAGGCTAAGTATTCAGCTTGAGGCTGATATTAGTAGCCTGGGAAGCTCCGTGGGCATTACCCCCTTCCCAGGCTTCAAACATCTGCCCCAGCCATCTGCTTAAACTCCGCTAGAGACTAAAATTACGGGGAACCCCACGCCAATTTTTTTTTAATAAATCCTTTATTTTAACATTAAATGACAAGTACAGTAACCACCACTGTCACTGTACTTATTATTTATACATATATATATATGTTCTATATTTTCTATCTATCTAATCTATGTGTGATGCGCTATTCTTTCTGTTCTAAATTGTCAGGTACCGATGTATGCCGCTGTTGAATTGCCGGCCGGCTTTTTTAAAGAAACAAACACACAATTATTTTTTTTAATAAATCCTTTATTTTAACACTAAATGACAAGTACAGTAACCAACACTGTCACTGTACTTATTATATATGTGACTGACATGTTTCTATCTATCTAATCTATGTGTGATGCTCTATTCTTTCTGTTCTATATTGTCAGGTACCGGTGTATGCCCCTGCTGAATTGCCGGCTTTTCATGTTTCACTGTGAACACTGTTCCCATCTATTTGGGCAACCACTGTAATGCCACAACCACCATGGCTGTGACATTACAGTGAGTGGCAGACAATCCCTGCATGATTGGTGCCATAAATAGCGCCAAACATGCAGGACGGGGACCCGAGCTCCCGCCCGAGCATCTCGAAAGTACTCGGCGAGCTCCGAGCATCTCGAGTACTGAGATGCACGGGCGAATACCGAGCAGTGGCGAACATCCTCGCTCATCACTAATCGCTTTCTATTCTGAATTTTGGGAGGCTGAATAAACAAAAACCAACAATTCAGGAATTGTTTTTTTTTTATTTTTTATGCTGTTCTGCGTGTGGTAAAATTGATGTTAGCTTTATTCTTGGGGTCAGTACGTTTACAGTGGTACTACATTAATATTTTTTTTTTATGTTTTGGCGCTTTTACACAATAAAAGCTATTTTATAGAAAAAAAAAAATTTTTGCATCGCTTTACTCTGAGAGCTATAACTTTTTTATTTTTAGGCTGATGGAGCTGTATGGTGGCTTATTTTTTGCAGGCCAAGATGACATTTTTAACGTTATCATTTTTATTTATATTTGACTTTTTGATCACCTTTTATTCCATTTTTTGTTTGGCAGTATGATAATAAAGCATTGTTTTTTGCTCTTTTTTTTTTTTTTTTTTTACCGTGTTCTCTAAAGGGGTTAACTAGTGGGACAGTTTTATAGGTCAGGTTGTTCCGGACGCGGCGATACCAAATATGTTTACTTTTATTGTTTAATTGATGGGTGCATTATATTTTTATTTTCGCTCACACGTTCCAACAGTGCAGAGAGAATCTCCCCACCTCCGTACTGCGCAGCCAGGTCTCATCGCTATCAAGCAATGTTAAAATTAATATGCCTTGGAGATCACAGTCATACAGCTAAAAGGTTTGTGAACAGCTCTCCAGGCCGAGTTTTAGCAATGGCTGTCTCCACTGAACCTGTAGCAAGGGAAGGCCATGTGCCATAATGGTGCAAACCTGGTGGCAGCACTACTTCGGGGCAACCTCAGACACGTGACTTGCATGGCTCGCATCCTCAACCTGATGGAACAGCAATTTCTCTGACACTATCCCGGCCTGGATGCGCTGCTGCAGAAAACACAGTTTCTGCATGTTCACTTAAAACTAAAAAAATAAGCAGGATCTTTAGTTTAAAAGCCAGACTACTAGACAACGAGCAAACGCCTTCATGATAATAGAGGCCACCATCTCCTTAGCTTGCTGGTACTTTTCTGTGGGAATGAGCTTGTCTCCAACCAGCCAGGAATATCCAGTGAATGGCATGCCACGATTTAGTATTAGCACCCAGTACCAGAAGCAAAGCCATCCCCAATTTCCGTTTCTCAGGAATTTTATTTGGTAGACTGGCTGAGCAAATATTAGTTTCTCACAATGGAGCTGAAGACACTGAGTGGCAGTAGGTGCAAATTTCTCCAGCATGACCTGTTTGTTATTGTTAGATATCAGAGGGAGAACATAACTGGCCTTTGCCAAGGAGCCATATTGCATCTTAAGTCTTATAGACCCTGCACTTGCGGCCTTACATTCTACAGGATTGTGGGGAAGGAGACAGTAGGTCGTGGAGTTGCATTAGCTCCAGTGGTGTTGAGGTGAGGTGGCAGCGAGACAATGGCAGGCTGTAGGCTGTCTTGAAGAGATGGGTTTTCAGGTTGTGTCTGAAGGATCTGAATGTGGTGGCTAATCGGACGTGTTGAGGCACAGAATTCCAGAGGATGTGGGATATTTGGTAGAAGTATTGGAGGTGATTGGGTGCGGAACAAATAAGAACATTACCCGTGTCCTCCCCAGTGCACTTAGTGGGAAGAACCGCCTAACCACAAACACATGGACAAGTGAATGTGGTCAGGGACGGTACATCTCACTGGAGCCAGGACACAGCAGAAAAGAAGCCATAGATTTTCCAGGAACCTTCCCGCACACTATACTTAGCCAGGACTGCTTCTCAGCAGGGTTGGACAGGCCCTCCAGAGAACCAGAGAATCCTCCGGTGGGTTCTGGCTTTTCCTTCAGGAGAGTTCATAGCTCAAACCTCCCAGCTGCTATGGGGTGCTTTAGTGGGGGAGAAAGGTGATCCCTCACTATTAAATCCTCTGGTGGGCCAAATGTTCTTCAGTCTGACACTGGTGAGAGTTGTATTTCACCATAGCCATATTCCTTAGCTCGGTGAAAGGACTGGCAAAGAGGGAAACCGTATCTACTCCGGCTGTCATTTCTCCCAGGGAGTCCTCTAATGCAGCTTGTTGTAAAAGCAATGGCAGCCGTCCAACATCAGCTCACACTTCTCTGTGGTGCTTAGTCACAGACAAAGATCTCTCTTTACGCCTTAAATTTAATCACCACAGAGTTGGACAATGGCCTTATCTGCAATGCATTTAGAGAAATAACGTGCATAAGCAAAGCCACGGTTTAGGCCACTGAATGTCATTAAGCAAAATTCCTACAGCTTTCCCACAGACTGAAAGGGGGGTATCAAGAATTCCAAGACAGCCAAGACTTCCCTGTCCTCCCCAAGAAGACAACAGTTCTTGTTCTCCTCCTCATACTCATCCTTCTCATTATCACCCAATCGGCAATGAGATGAGATGAGGCTGAGCTGCATAGTTCCTTGCTCTGCCTGCAATGCCTCCTCTTTAACTGTGAGCACCAAGCGTTTCAGTAGACAGAGAAGCGGAATGGTGACACAAATTATGGCGTCATTACCGCTCACCATCTTGGTGGAGTCCTCAAAGTTTTTGAGGATGGCAAAAATGTCAGATATCCATGCCCACTCATCAGTTCCTATGTGTGGTGGCTGACCTGAATGGCGATGGGCGTGTTGAAGCTCGTACTCAACAATTGCCTTCTGCTGCTCACAAATCCTTCCCAACATCTGCAACTTTGTTTTCCAACTTGTGGTGTTTTCCAGTCTATGTGCTGGAAGCTGCATATGCTGCTGAAGCACTGCCTGACTTTCTGAAATGGGAACACACGCGTTGTACTTTCACAAGTGGCTCTAGCAGATCTGGGTAGGTTTTGAGAAACCGCTGAACCACTAAGTTGACCACTTTTAGTGGTCTCTCATTACTAATGAAGAGAAAGGAGGAAAATCTCCAGTGTAGGATGAAGTTAAAACATAGTAATTTATTGAGTCCAAGATAAAAAATCTTTGAGTTCATTAGTCTCTCATTACTAATGTGTACCCCTGCATGGAGAACAATATCAACACCAAAAAATTATAAGATGAAATATAGCCTTCTTTATATATCACAGTACTAAGAAAACCAATTTTGATTATATCTTGTGTACCCCTGTGACAAAAATATCTGCACCAAAGAATTAATTTCACTACATAAAAACTAGTATAATGGTGACCGACAACTCTTCGACTACAGACTACCCAATAGATGGAGAGACCCAATCAGGATTCTCCACATTTCAAAAAATTAGGGCCTAAACCCACGAAAGTGGCATCAATTTCACCAAAGTAGAAGTAGTTTATTGGAGACTAAAACCTCTTCCACTGCAGCCAACCCAATAGATGGAGACCCAATCACGATTCCCACATTTCCAAAAACTTGTGCCAGACACCAGCAAAGTGGCAACAATTTCAGTACAGTAAAAATTGTAGAATTAGGAATGACACCTCTTCCCCTAAAGCCAACCCAGTAGATAGAGACTCAACCAGAAGTATTTACATTTCCCTAAATTAGGGCCTAGCACCATCAAAGTGGCATCAATTTCACCAGAGTAGAAGTAGTTTAATGGAGACAAAAACCTCTTCCACTACAGCCAACCCAATAGATGGAGAGACCCAATCTGGATTCTCCACATTTCAAAAAATTAGCGCCTAAAACCACCAAAGTGGCATCAATTTCACCAGAGTAGAAGTAGTTTAATGGAGACAGAAACCTCTTCCACTACAGCCAAACCCAATAAATGGAGACCCAATCAGGATTCTCCACATTTCCAAAAATTAGTGGCAGACACCAGTAAAGTGGCATCAATTTCACTAGAGTTTAAGTAGTATAATGTGGACCAACATCGCTTCTACTATAGCCAGCCCAGCAGATGGAGACACAAGCAGAACTGCTCACATTTAAAAAAAATGAGGTCCTAAGACCACCATTTCCGTGTCCTACAGATTTGAGATGGTGGAGTTCAACCTCTTAGGTTTGTCATGTGTGCAAGTAAACAATCTTTTACGTGATCACAACTGTGGGACCGAAGGCTGGCTGCAGTGCTGAGAGAGGGCGGAATACAGTGAAACGGACCAACTGCTAGACCGTGAGTGAGGTGCAGGCAGAGATATTACGGTGGATTGAGAAACCTGTGGTGTGCTCAGACAAACAAACACAGCAGGCATGTCAGTTTCTGTTACAGCTGACGGGCTCTCAGCCTGACTGGAGCGAGTATACAACCGTAGGTTCTGCGGTTGGAGACCTGCGTGACAATACTTGCCATGGTAACAGAGGAGGAGGAAGAAGCAGCAGATGCATTTGATGGGGTGGCTAATGGTTGTTTATTGAATACCAATTTTTTTGTTAATCATGTTTGTGTACCCCTTTGTGGAGAACAATATCTGCACCAAATAATTAATTTCACTACAGTATAACTATACAAATAGATGGAGACAAAAACCTCTTCTGCTACAACAAACCCAGGAGATGGGGACCTAACCATGAGTGTTCACATTTCCCTAAATTAGGGCTAACACCTACAAAGAGGCATCAATTTAACTACAATAGAACTAGTTTAATGGAGACAGAAACCTCTTCCATTACAGCCCAACCCAATAGATGGAGCGTGTTTCAATACTCCAGCATTTGCGGGTCCCTTTCCAGGGCGGGAAGGATCTTGCAAAATTTACTCTTATAATGTGAATGGCAACCCTGTCGTAAGCACTATTTTGAATCATAACTATACGGGGATCATGTTGCAGATAGTGCAGCAAGAACACACTCGCATGTCAGCCTCTTTCGTTAGGTTCAAGCCCATGCTGTTTTGGTGGCTGGGTAATTCTGATGCTTATGACTAGCCCAGGGGAGGGGGGTGACTCGATACCCGGGCCTTTGCCTGGCCTTTGGGGATGTCGCGGTGGTCGGCTCCCGGGCCCGTACCCTGGGGTCAGTTTTTAAAAGGGGATTGTTTGTTAATTTTATAAAAGTTCGTGATGCCACCTGTGGTTTCTGGTGATAATCACCAGCGCTGCGGCAGTCCACTGAGGCCGGTGATAAGGCAGCTCGATGGTATAGCTCCCCACAGGTGGAGTTAGGCCTCAGGCCAGCATACGGAGACGGGGATGCAGGACAGGTGAGACCCAGCCGGGTCAGAGCAAGAACGGGGACGGACACGGTAGTCACTTCAGTACCTTTTACTGGTGGTAATTCAGGCACATCCCGGAGCACTGTAGGGTGAAGGGTGCATATCAGGATCCTCCCCAATGAGCGGGTGTAGGGCCTCCTGTTTCTTGCCTCTGCCTAGTAACTTTCTGACCTGCCTGAAGCTAGGCCTAACTTTATCTCTGTCCTGCACCGGCTGACGTTGTGGTAGGGCCTTCTCTTGGAGCGCACGCTCCCAGCTTACGGGGCCTATGTGTCTCCGGGCTCTGTTACGTATCAGCTCTCTATTGAACCTGGGACCTGTAGTTCTCCAAGGATTCCAGTTATGCCTTACTGGGTCGTAGAGATCCCGGTAAGCTCGGACCCGGTGTCCGGTATATGTTTCGGGGTGAGCTGGGTAAGCTCCTCTGCCCCCACTGCTACTCACTTTCCACTCGCCTTCGGCCATGCTCGGGCCCTCACTAGGCTACTCACACTAACGGCAGCTTGCCGCTCTTCACCAATCTTATGGCGTTGGCACACCTTAAGCTCTAACTGAGCTGCTTGAGTCTAGCTTGGCCTACCTCTGCAGACAGACTTCTACAGGAACCGAACTGAGAACTCTGTTCCTCTCTGACTGTGAGCAGGAACTCTGTTCTGGCTAGACTCTGTGCTTCATACTAGACTGAACTGCCTAGCTTCACCTTCCCTATTTATATCCCTAACAGGCTCCCTCTGCTGGTCTGAGATGGAAGGTGGAGATGTGTGAATGTTTATGGGGGCCTCTTCTGGAGGATTCCATCAATGCACACTTCTATGATCTGTGATACCAAGCGCAGCTGGCGCCACATTCCCCCTTAGCAAAGCTCAGCACTTCCGGGCTGAAGTACATTTTAAAACAACAATAGTAAACATTAACAATAACAATCTTCCCTTTATGGGAGGCACTTTTCTTAAACGTTGCATAATAACATAAACAGGTACAAAGCGTCCTCAGAATTCAAGTCTCTTGTGGTGAGGTTCCCCGAAAGGATGTCCATCTCACAAGGCAGAGTACTTGGCAGCTTGAGGCACCTGTCCCAAACCCTCAATGTAGGCCCTGGGGTGGCTGCAGGGCATGGAGATCCAGTGTTGGACCTCCAGGAGAGCCACCCCAGACAGGTTTTCCTTCTGAGGTCACCTAAAGGGGCACTCCAGGGAGTGCAAATATTTTCAAGCAATAGTTTTTGGGCTGCACATAGTCCTCAGACACAAAGATCTGTATGTCACAAGGGAAGTGTCTGTATCACTTAAACTGTTCATCAATAAGGCAAAACACAAAGTAATATACATATGCACAAAAACACACAGAAACACAGTTCAATACCCCAGGGGTAACTATCTACACTTTTCAGAGTTTAGCTATCTTACTGAATATACCTGACAGGGGGTTGACCTTTAGTACTACGGGTGGACCTGCGTGGTACTGGAATGCGTGAGGCACTAATAGGTGCTCTACCTCCCAATGTGTCAATACTAGGTGTGGAGGAGCTACAAGGCTGCATTGACCTCTCTACAGGACAGGCAAGTATACCATTGGCTGGGCCTTCTTGCTCTGCTCCAACCGGGGATCCTTCTTCCGGGACTCTTCTTGAGCTGGCTCCTCTTTAGCACTTACAGGTTCTTCTTGCTGTGGGTAGAAGGTAACTACAGGGATGTTTACTGCTCCTCCTAGTTGGGGCCAATCTGCCGGGAAATCTCCTAAGTCAATGTGTATTACTGCTTCTTTAGGCTACTCCGAGATAATGAGAGGCACCTCTCCTTGGGGCTTTAGCAGGTCTGGACACAACTTCAGATGGTCCCTGGATAATGTTGCAGTCATCCTTTCTCCGTCTCTACTAATTAGGCAGGCCTTCTTATTATCAAATCTTGAATTCAACACTGTGTAAGGTTCCCTCTCCCACTGGTCATCAAGTTTGTGGTTTCTTCTTTTCCTTTTTAGTACTACTTCACCAGGTGTGAAGGGTTCTGCTGAGGCACCTCTGTTGTATTGAGCTTCCTGCTTGTCCCTCACCCAAGTGAGACTGTCTTCAACACAGGCTTGTACTCTTCTGGACTGCTCCTGTCTGGCCATGTCCCAGTCCTCAATGGTCACATCCGCTTCTGGTTCTACAACACCGAGCTCCAGGTCCATGGGCAGCTTTCCTGGTCTTGCTCACATGAGATATGTCGGAGTACAGTTGGTGGAACTTACTGGTATGTGATTGTACAGATCTACTAGGTCAGGTAGTAGGTCTGGCCACTGATTTCTCTCCTCAAGTGGTATGGTCTTTAGCAGGTCGATGATGATGTTATTCATCTTCTCACAGAGACCATTGGTTTGTGGGTGGTACGGTGTAGTTCTTATCTTCTTACACCAGTATAGATGGCAGAACTCCTTGAACATCTCAGCCTCAAAGGCCGGGCCTTGGTCCATCAGCACCTGCTCAGGATAACCATGGGGTCTACAGAAATATGCTTAGAATGTCTTTGCTGCTGTTTCTGCCGTCAGGTCTTTGACGGGGGCGACCACCAGGAAACGTGAGTAGTGATCCACCATGGTCAGAGCATAGGAGTACCCTGATCTGCTGGGGGACAGCTTGACATGGTCCAGGGCCACGATCTCCAGGGGTTGAGTCATCTTGATGGGTTGCAGGGGTGCCTTCTGGCTGCTGTAGTCTTTTCTTCTGAAGCCACAGGGTCCACAGTCCCGTCACCACCACTTAATGGAGCTGCGCATTCCTACCCAGTAGAATGGACACTTCAGCAGGGTCTCTAGCTTTTTCCAGCCAATGTGCCCCACCTGATCATGGTAGGCCTCCAACACCATTTGGATGTGTAGCACCCTGAGGATTCGGCTGCTACAGGGGTATTGCACCTCAACCCAGAGGTGTGATATTCCACTCCCGGGTAAGGATGGAGTGTGGAACTGAGCTCAGTCAGCTGCATGCACTACACACATCCCATTTCCGAGGAGCAGACCAACGGTACTCCCACTTAGAAATGTGCAGGTACGACCGAGTCTGTTCCTGGCTGGAGTGGGAGGGGGGTGGTACATCCCAGTAGTGTAGGGGCAGATAGGGGGAGCAGCCTGGGTAAAGTTAGGAGCTCATTGGGTGCTGGTCACCTGAGCTCACACATAGAGGGAGTATTTAAGGTGGGCACCATCTAAGATCAGGGTCAGTCTGTGAGGAGTCAGTCAGTCTGCCGGAGTGTAACCTGAAGAGAGCAGAGGAGCAGAGCAGCCCAGCCCAAGAGTGAGAGAGGAGAGCCAGAAAGACCCAGAGGGGGAGACAGAAAGGAACTCTGAGAACCCAAGTACAACCCCAGGGTGAAGAGTTGGCAACAGGGTACCGGATCCCAAACTGGTGGGGGCTAAAGCATACCTCAGCCAGAGACCGGAGGCCGTGGGCAGGATCTGCCACGGCCACCCACCACATCCACCCTGAAGGCAAACCACGTGTAGGGTCAGGGAACCCAAGGCCAAGGGTCTCCCAACAGAAGGCCCGAGGGAGCTGGACCTAGGTGGATCCCTGGTGGGGACGGCCAGAAGAAAGGACAAGACGGAGGGCTCAGGGACACGCTCCGGACTTGCTTGGGGGTTGGCTGAATCCAGGACCTGGTGGACGCAGCACGGCTCGGGTGGTCACTCAAGGCCGGAGTGACTGGAATATCTGCAGTAAGTAAACACCCTGAACTGCACAACCCGACTCTGTCTTTACTTATCATCTACGCTGCACCACCACAACCCCCATCCTCTGCACCTGACCCCCTGAGGCCATACCCCTCCCGTTGGGGGTTATACTATCTAAAGCTGCACCAATACCATCAGCCTCAGCGGACCCTGCTGCAGCGGCGGCCGTAGTGACCGCAATCCAACGGGTGGCGTAGTCGACATAACGAACTTTGTGACATCTGTAGGACTGCCACATACTCTGAGCTTGACACCCTGGGCACGGACCGGGTCACAGCCACTCGGAGACTACAACCCCCATCTGATCCGGCTCCGGGTATTCCCCTAAAGAATATGGCCCAGGGGGCGCGTCAACTTTGGCGTAGTCGGCAGGATTACGTGCCCGCAACACCCGGGTACTGCGTGCCTGAAGAAAAGAACAAGTTTACCTCAAAAAGAAGTCTCCTGCCGGTTCCGGAGGGTCCCCGCCATCGGACTCCATCACAGATTGATTCCCGCCGGTTGTCCGCCATTAACAGCTTTTTCCCGCCATCTGCAGAGTTTCCCGCCACTGGGAGACGATTCCCGCCATTTCCAAAGGTTTCCCGCCTTGGAAGAGCGGACGCCATTATGGGCGTGCCAGAGGGTGGTGAGAGGCCGCCTCCCATCGTGGGCCAGGACCGAACATGGCGCCAAAAGTGGAAACCGCCCCCACCAACAGAGACTGTGATGCTAGAGGTGTCTGTCAGCGTGAAAGAACTGCCCCTGGAGCTGACAATCACCAAGTGGCCCCGGGACCGCCCTCGGAGTGGGAGGACTGAGAAGAAGAGAGCAAAGATGGGTGTCGCCTGGAGCAGTCTGGAGAGAGCGCACCCGGAGACAAGAAGCCTAGAGCTGAGTCCAGAAGAAGCTTACCCGGAGATGGGAGAAGAGCAGAGCAGCACCGGCCCGCTGGCCAGGAG
The DNA here is from genome assembly GCF_046119375.1 of Phyllobates terribilis. Lineage (NCBI taxonomy): Eukaryota > Metazoa > Chordata > Amphibia > Anura > Dendrobatidae > Phyllobates > Phyllobates terribilis. The sequence goes on along the minus strand of NW_027362763.1, from coordinate 325,562,476 downwards.
CCTGCTGGAGACAACGGAAGGAGAGCAGAGCAGCACCGACCCGTTGGTCAGGAGCCTGCTAGAAGCAACGACCCCACTAGGCTTAGTGGAGGTCTTGGCACAGCTCCCCCGAGATCGGGAGTGTGCGCAGACTGCGCTGGAGGGCCTCGCACGGAGGATGGCCCGGGTGCAACGAGAGACATTGGCGGAGTGGAGCCGAGAGATGGCCCAGCGGACCGAGACTCGTCAGCGGAGCACGCCACCCGAGACGAGGAGACAGACCGCCTCTGAGGATGGCGCAGGAGGACTGAAGGCCGGAGACGGCGCCGAGAAGGGAGCCGAACGAGTGGAGGCAGGTAAAGGGGACGTCTCTACCCCAAACCGGGAAACCGCGCACCTGCCCCAGCTCCCCGTCGCAGAGCCCGAAATACCCCCTGCCGTGCCCGTAACCGCAACGTCACCGCCACAGACTAGGCCTCAACCGGAAGCCGCAGCCGCGACCCCTGTGACGTCACACGCCTCGACCCCGAGCGTGACCAAGCAGGAAGTACCACCAGCCTGGTCGCAAGGCCTAGTACCCCCGGGCGCCGCAATACCAACAGCGCCCCCTACCTCCGCGGAGCCCCCGGCCTGGTCGCAGGGCCAAGTCACACAGGGCGCCGCCGTCCTTACGGTGCCCTTCACTTTCCAGGTGCCCCAGGCCTGGCCGCAAGGCCTGGGCAACCCGGGCGCCACCACCACCGCGCCCATAAAACCAAGAGTGCCGCATCTGGGAGAAGATCTGTTCGCCCAACATACGTGCCCGGATGGGCAGCCCTTTATATGGCCACCGGAGTTTCACCATCCCCGACTCCGGAAAGAGAGACCCCTAGACGAACCCCTGATCCCGGCACCAAAGCCCGTAAAGAGGATCTCGCCCCCGCTAGCAGAAGCGCAGTTTGAGTGGGACCCCACCGGAGAAGACCTCATGGGGTTCACTCAGGAGACCTGGGCAGCTGCAGCGGAGCGTGCAGAGTGCTGCCGGCAGCAGCTCGAGGTCTTTGAGAGGGAGCGGAGAGAGAGGCGGGTCCGAGAACAACAAGCCCAAATAAGGAGCGCGGAGCAGAAGAGCCGGGCCAGGAGGAGTCCCCGTGCAGCCCATGGTCCCCCTTCCACCGGGACTGTGATCAAGTTCAATATGCAGCACGGGTGGGGCTTCATCCGAGATCACCGCACCCCAGGCGACGTCTTCGTGACAAGAAGAGACGTTGAGTCCCACCTACCGGAGGGGCACAGGGGACGTGACCTGTATATAGGGGACGAGGTCACCTTCACCCGGCACAAGTGTGCCAAAGGACCCTACACCCTCCATGTGCATCGCCTGACGGAGGAGGAGCTGCGGTGTGAGGAGGAGCAAGAGGACCCGGACGGGTCTGAAGTTAAAGGTAACCACAAAGAAAGAGCAGGAGGACGTCGTCGTTGAGTACAGCGGAGTAGAAGCTGTATATAGTTGCCCGTCGGGGCACAGTGAACAGTTGCTGCTAATATAGTCCCCGTTGGGACCAGCAAATTGAACTGTTACCCGTATTTCCCTTAATCCCTCTGACCGAGGACTGAGAGCGGTCATCCCTTTCCTAATACCTGGCCGAGGACTGAGAGCGGCCATATCCCCTTGTAAATAGTTGCGCTTCCTAAAGCGCCCCCTACCGGTTTTATAGGAAGACCAATTTTCTAGAGAAACTGTTGCACTTTTCCCGGGCACACGTTGCACAGTGTCCGGAGGAGGAGCTAGAAGAATATATGTTGTTTTATATGTTTTATTATGTTGTTTATGCAAAAATTGTATGTTTTGGTGTTTTATCTCTTACAGCCCGAGGACGTGCTGTGATTTACCAGGGGGGAATGTAGCACCCTGAGGATTCGGCTGCTACAGGGGTATTGCACCTCAACCCAGAGGTGTGATATTTCACTCCCGGGTAAGGATGGAGTGTGGAACTGAGCTCAGTCAGCTGCATGCACTACACACATCCCATTTCCGAGGAGCAGACCAACGGTACTCCCACTTAGAAATGTGCAGGTACGACCGAGTCTGTTCCTGGCTGGAGTGGGAGGGGGGTGGTACATCCCAGTACTGTAGGGGCAGATAGGGGGAGCAGCCTGGGTAAAGTTAGGAGCTCATTGGGTGCTGGTCACCTGAGCTCACACATAGAGGGAGTATTTAAGGTGGGCACCATCTAAGATCAGGGTCAGTCTGTGAGGAGTCAGTCAGTCTGCCGGAGTGTAACCTGAAGAGAGCAGAGGAGCAGAGCAGCCCAGCCCAAGAGTGAGAGAGGAGAGCCAGAAAGACCCAGAGGGGGAGACAGAAAGGAACTCTGAGAACCCAAGTACAACCCCAGGGTGAAGAGTTGGCAACAGGGTACCGGATCCCAAACTGGTGGGGGCTAAAGCATACCTCAGCCAGAGACCGGAGGCCGTGGGCAGGATCTGCCACGGCCACCCACCACATCCACCCTGAAGGCAAACCACGTGTAGGGTCAGGGAACCCAAGGCCAAGGGTCTCCCAACAGAAGGCCCGAGGGAGCTGGACCTAGGTGGATCCCTGGTGGGGACGGCCAGAAGAAAGGACAAGACGGAGGGCTCAGGGACACGCTCCGGACTTGCTTGGGGGTTGGCTGAATCCAGGACCTGGTGGACGCAGCACGGCTCGGGTGGTCACTCAAGGCCGGAGTGACTGGAATATCTGCAGTAAGTAAACACCCTGAACTGCACAACCCGACTCTGTCTTTACTTATCATCTACGCTGCACCACCACAACCCCCATCCTCTGCCCCTGACCCCCTGAGGCCATACCCCTCCCGTTGGGGGTTATACTATCTAAAGCTGCACCAATACCATCAGCCTCAGCGTACCCTGCTGCAGCGGCGGCCGTAGTGACCGCAATCCAACGGGTGGCGTAGTCGACATAACGAACTTTGTGACATCTGTAGGACTGCCACATACTCTGAGCTTGACACCCTGGGCACGGACCGGGTCACAGCCACTCGGAGACTACAACCCCCATCTGATCCGGCTCCGGGTATTCCCCTAAAGAATATGGCCCAGGGGGTGCGTCAGATGTCTGTCTTGGGGACCACTATCTGCCATACCATCTCATGGGTTTCTGGATTTACGTACCTCCGGCACAGCTTCTCACGGTAGATAAACAGCCAGCTTCTCTCGTTCCACAGCTGCTTTGCTTACAGAGACGCTTCTTTTTCCAGGGAGCAACCTTCTTGGGTTATCAGCTCCTTAATGTGGCTGACAACTGGGTCACTGTCCTGAGTCTCTTTCAGCTGTGGTGAGGCAGGGGTTTTAACGTCTTTCCACGCTGCCTCCTGGAGGCTCGTTGCTCGTGGATCATTCCATTCCGGTGAAAGGCAGGTAGCTCAATCTCTTCCAGGTCATCCACTTCTTCCTCTGTGTCTGACTGGTGAGGCATCCTGGACAGGGCATCGGCGTTGGCGTTCTTGCGGCCAGCCCGGTATTTAATTGTGAATTGATAATTTGACAGCCGAACCATCCATCGTTGTTCCAGTGCCCCCAGTAGGCAGTGAACTTACTGGAGGCTAGGTAGTGCTTGAACCTTTCAGTGATGGCCCAGACCAAGGCCAGGAACTCCAACTTGAAGCTGCTATAGTTCTCTGGGTTCCTCTCGGTCGGGCGGAGCTTCCTGCTTGCATATGCGATCACTTTCTCCTGGCCATTCTGCTTCTGACTTAGGACAGCTCCCAGTCCTTCGTTGCTGGCATCAGTATACAGCAGGAACGGTTGGCTGTAGTCAGGGTAGGCTAGGATCTCATCGCCTGTCAGTATCTCCTTCATCTCCTGAAATGACTCGGCTTGCTCCTTACCCCAGTGGAATGGGGGATTTCTGCCTTTGGGGGACTGCCCTACCAGGAGGTCTTGCAGAGGAGCTGCTTTCTTGTTGTAGTCTTTTACAAACCTCCGGTAGTATCCTACTAGTCCCAAGAACTGACGCACCTCCTTGAGGTTCTTTGGCTCCGGCCACTTCTGGATGGCAGTGACCTTCTCCGGGTCTGGTGCTACCCCTTCCGGACTGACAATGTGCCCCAGGTACTGTACCTTTCTCTAGAGCAGGTGGCACTTTGAAGGCTTCAACTTTATTCCGTACCGGGACAGTGACTCAAATACCTCTGCCAGGTGCTTCAAGTGGTCCTCATACATTTTGGAGTACACTATCACGTCATCCAGGTATAGTAACTAGTGTTGAGCCACCCCCGTAGTGTTCGAGTTCGGTTCGGTTCGTCGAACACCCGTGTGTTCGCCGAACTGTTCGTCGAACTGTTCGTCGAACACCTTCGAACACCGTTAAAACCAATGGCAGGCAAACAAAAACACATAGAAACACATAGAAAACACCTTCAAAGGTGTCCAAAAGCTGACAAACTGCTCAGAAGACATAACTAACACATGGAAAAGTGACAAGTACATATAGTCATGCGAAAAGAAAAGAGGTGGAGGAGTAAAAGGAGGGGGAGACACAGATATAGGCATGTCATGCCCTTCTAAAATCCAAAAAGTGAGAAGCCGACACGGCCAGTTCGTTCCTGCCCGTGCCACCTCCGTGTCGCCGGGTTTGTGCCAGAGCCGCGGTGGACCCTGACGGCCAGCCCCCCTCTCTCAATACTGGTGCCTGTCCGCTGGTGGGTCGAGCCCCCCCGGAGTGGGGGGGGGGGGTAACATCTGCAGAAGAAAGACCATCTTCCAGCCAAGCTAAGATGTCGACTTCTTTTCGTTGACAATGTGATACGATCCCTTTCTTACGGACACGCCCATCGCTACAAATTCCAGAAGAGGCACAAAAACAGCAGGTGCTTCAGCGGATATCAAGTGCTCCTTCAAGTGGGCTCTCCTCCACCTCAATTTCAACATCACAAATATTCCAGTCCTCAGAGGTGTCACCCCAATCGCACTTGCTTCCTCACAGCTCCCAAGTCTCCAGCTGCCCGTCTGAGTATGGGGTAACACAGATGGTTGAGTCTGCAGAGCTGTTTACTCATACTATAGCCTGGGAAACGTAAGTCTGCTCCAGAGCTTCTGTTAATCCAGACGAGGAAATGATCTGCACTGATGCCCAGAATCTTTATAAGTCGGATCCAGGACCAGATGAAGAAGGTTCTGAGCATAATGTAGACCCTCGTTCCCAAACTGTCACTCCTGTTGATGGAGACAATGATGAAGACGATGATGAGACTCAAATACCTGATTGGAGCGACAACTTGACTTTTCGGTCGGGCAGGAAGAGGTTGGCTTTGAGGACGACGGGTGTGATAACACACAGGGTGATGATGACGAGGTTGGAGATCCCACTTACTGTCAACCCACAGTCAGCCAGTCGATGAGGTCAACGGAGGAGGTGGAGGAGGATGTGACTAGCCCAGGGGATGGGGATGACTCGGTACCCGGGCCTTTGCCTGGCCTTGGGGATGTCGCGGTGGTCGGCTCCCTGGCCCGTACCCTGGGGTCACTCTTTAAAAGAGTGGATAATTGTTAATTTTATAAGAGTTTGTGACGCCACCTGTGGTATCTGGAGAGAAGCACCAGTGCTGCAGCAGTCCACTGAGACCCGTGATAAGGCTGCTCGATGGTATAGCTCCCCACAGGTGGAGCTAGGTCTCAGGGCAGCGTATGCAGGGGGAATGCAGGACAGGCGAGACCCAGCTGGGTCAGAGCAAGAACGGGAACGAACACGGTAGTCACTTCAGTACCTTTTACTGGAGGAAATTCAGGCACATCCCGGAGCACTGTAGGGTGAAGGGTGAATATCAGGATCCTCCCCAATGAGCGGGTGTAGGGCCTCCTGTTTCTTGCCTCTGCGTAGTAAGTTTCTGACCTGCCTGGAGCTAGGCCTAACTTTGTCTCTGTCCTGCGCTGGCTGACCTTGTGGTAGGGCCTTCTCTTGGAGTTCACGCTCCCACTATGCGGGGCCTAAGCGTCTCCTGGCTCTGTTACGTATCAGCACCTTAGCCATCCTGGGACTTGTAGTTCTCCAGGGATTCCGGTTATGCCTCACTGAATCTAGTTAGCAGGAGCCTCGTGCTCCACTGCTGAACTATTAACTGAGTTCTCTAGACTAGACTGAGCTCCACTGCAGACTGACCTCTCTTAGGCTTCTCTACTGCAGGAACTCTTCAGAGGAACTGAACTGCCTAGCTCCACCTTCCCTATTTATATCCCTAACGGGCTCCCTCTGCTGGTCTGAGGTGGAAGGTGGAGATGTGTGAATGTTTATGGGGGCCTCTTGTGGAGGATTCCATCAATACACTCTTCTAGGATATGAGATACCAAGCACAGCGGGGCGTCACAGATGCTATTGACGACGAGGTTAGGTTGCGCCTTCCTGGACACAGATGGAGTACTGGAAGCACGTCAACAACTGCATCCTCAACCACAACTCTGCCTCTGACCACAAGTCGTAGTGGCTCTTCAGGTCTTCAGGTCGCATGGGCTCTAAGCCTTGCATAGCCTGGGCATTTATTCAGAATGATAAGGATGACCCAACTCGTGTTATCTGTAATATTTGTAACCAAAACATAAGTAGAGGCCAAAAAATCCATAGTTTGAGTACTTCATGCATGAACCGGCACATGGATATGAAGCATAAGTTGCAGTGGGAAGCTCACTGTGCTACTGTGCTACAATGCGGCCTAGCAGGCTGGGCCAACCACCGTCTGCCCCATCTTGTGCATCTGCGGCCTCTTCATCCTCTGTGACTGGGGGGACAGCAGTCACACATGTTTTTGGACGCAGACCTGCCACCTCTTTACCTGCAACAGCCAGTGTGATTGGCAGGTAATCAGTTCATTGGGAAGTGGAAACACCTGTTGGTGTTGAGCGCTCTCTGACATCGAGAGCACCAGCTTTGGATCAAGGCAATCTAACATGTCCGCCTGCATCTTCCTCACAGACCGGCAGTTTGCCGGGGACATCCTACTCAACCCCGTCTAAGCACAACAGCCAGCCCTCGGTCCCTCAGATGTGGAAAAGTAAAAGACCATTTCCTCCTAGCCATGAGAAACCTAAGAGGTTGAATTTCACCATCTGCAAGCTCTTGGCTACAGAAATGCTGCCTTTCTGCCTGGAGGACACAGTGGATTTTCGAGACCTTATGTCCGTCTCAGTGCCCCAGTACCACTTGCTACTTCTCAAAGAAAGGTGTGCCTGCGCTCCACCAGCATGTCGCACACAACATCACCGCTTCTTTGAGAAACTCTGTGTGTGACAGGGTGCATTTCACCACAGACACTTGGACGAGTAGGCATGGACAGGGGCGTTACATGTCGCTGACTGGGTACTGGGTAACTATGGTGACAGCAGGACAAGGGGCTGTTGTCCAAGTCTTACCGTCCCCACGAGTTGTGCGTCAATCCTCTTTATCTCGAAGTTCCTCCACTGCTTCTACCTCCTCAACCTCCTCTCGGTCCTCCACCTGCACCCAAATCCTGTCTGGTAATGCCACCTGCATTCTAACTGCGCAGAAGGAATCCTGCACACCTCCTTACTATGCTGGCAGCAGGGCTCAAGGCATCAGTGTTTACTTTGAAATGTCTGGGAAATGTGAGTCACACAGCTGAGGAGTTGTGGTCAGCTCTGGAGACCCAGTTTCATGAATGGTTGTCTCCACTGGACCTGCAACCAGGGAAGGCCGTGTGCGACAATGCTGCATCGCCGGGGCAATGTCACACACGTGCCTTGTATGGCTCACGTGTTGAACCTGGTTGTCCATAAATTGTTAGCCCACTATCCCGGACTAGATGGCCTTCTGCAGGGGGCACGGTCGCTGTGTGCTCACTTCCGCCGTTTGCATCCCGCAGCTCAATGACTTACATCTCTACAGAAGTCGTTGGGCCTGCCAGTTCACCGGCTGAAATGCGATGTGCCGACACGGTGGAATTCAACTCTGACCATGTTGCAGTGACTGTGGCAGCACCGACAAGCCCTGGTGCAATACGTTCTGACGTATAGCCTGGGCCAACGAGATCCAGAGGTGGGGCAAATCACGCTGCAGGAGTGGTCTCAGATCAGGGACCTATGAAGTTGACGCGCCCCCTGGGCCGTGGGGTACCCTGAGCCGGGCCGGTAGACGCTGGGGGTTGTAGTCACTGTGGCGGTGACCCGGTCCGTGATCCAGGGCGGTCAATCCAAGGGTAATTTGTATATATGGGTTTTATAATGTCCGACTACGCCACCTCTGGAGTGGGGCAAAAGGGCCGCCGCTGCGGAACAGTCCTCTGAAGCTGGTGGTTTTGCAGCAATGGTATTATTACTCACCACAGGAAGAGTGTAGCTTGAGGGCAGTGTGGGTGGATGATGGTGGTTGTAGTGCAGGGAGTCAGTAATGAACACAGAGTCCGTGTGATGCAGTCCCAAGATCTTTACTCACAGTTGTTGCAGTCCAGATTACAGGTACCAGAGCAATCTCACCCGTCGTGCTGTGCGTACTCAGTGAGGGGCTCAGTCCACCCCCAGATAGCTCCGGAGTACTTAGCAGGAACCCCTTCTGTGTGTCCTTTCTCTGGCCTTCTACCTGCACCTCACACCCAGTGACACTTCTATCAGGTATCCTCGGGCCTTGGCGGGCGACTTGTGTTCCGTCCCCTGGGTCCTATGTGGCTACCTTCTTAGTGAGACTGGTGTGGACTTTTACCTGCAGTACATGAAATGCTGCAGCCTCCGGTTTCTTGTTGAGCCTTGCTGTTTCTCCGCTAGTTGAGGGACCGGTTCCCCTTATCTGGTCTGACCCTTCTACCTCCTGGTAGCAGCAGGAGTACGAGTGGCCTTCTGCACGGCCCATAGCCCTAGGGTCCCTTTGGTTCCTGGAGCCTTCCTGCTCCCACTCCTCTCTTCTCTCCTTCAGTCCTGGGCCTCCCAGGCTAGGCCCGCCTCTGGAGCAGAGCTCATGCCGAGCCTCTGCTCCTGTCACTTTTCCTCCTCTGACTGGCTTGCTCTTTCTAAGATAGCTTCCTATTTATACTCTCCCTGTCATGTGCTCCGCTAAGCTACTCCCCTAAGCACCCACTACATAGGACCCTTCCACCAGCTAGGGACCTGGAACTGTGCTCTCCCTTAGGAGCAATCTTGCCCTACCCCCACTGCGGGTATGTGTTGGATGCAGGTGTTAGGGTCCCGAGCCATATGCCTTCCTTACCTGAGGGTGAGATACCACACCTCTGGGTGAGATGCAGTAACTCTGTGGCGACTGAACCCTCAGGGGCGCCACACACCCTTCTGCACAGTTTTGAAATGGCGACGAAGATGTTTAGTGCTGACGACGATGCCATTATCAGCATGACTATTCTGGTGATTTACATGCTGGAGCACACACTAAACAGAATTCAGAGTCAGGTGGTAGGACAAGAGGAGGTGGAGGAAGTAGAGGAGGAGTCGTATGCGGAAGGGATAACATCTCCAAGCTCCAGACGGTTGGCAGCACCAAGGCGGCAGGCATGGGAGGGTGGGGGAGAGGGATTAACCAGGGCGCATGGTAGCAGCCAAACTGTTGAGGAAGGTGCAGGAGCCGAGGAAGAAGTGGAGGACGAACTGGCGATGGGCATGGAAGACTCATCAGATGAGGGAGACCTTGATCACATTTCTGTTGTGCGAGGTTGAGGGGAGAGGGCAGAGGAAGGAAGCATGATTCTTACCTCGCTACCAACACAACAAGGACTTGGTCCTCCTGGATGCGCAAGACTCATGAGTGCCTTCTTGCTGCACTACCTGCAACATGACCCTCAGATTGTCAGAATTCGAAGTAATCCCGACTACTGGGTTGCCACACTCTTAGATCCCCGGTACAAAAGTAAATTTGCCGAAATAATTCCTGCCATAAAAAGGGATTGACGCATGCAGGAGTATCTGCAGACGCTGTTGCAGAATCTTACATGTGCTTTTCCACAAAACACCAGTGGTGCACATAGTGAATCTCACAGTTCTAACTTGCCAACCGTGGGACTGTCGAGTCTTCATCACTCAAACCGTAACAGTAACACAGTATCTGCTGGTAACAGCATTTTTGTGGAATCGTTTCACCACTTTTTTAGACCATCCTTTGCAAGGCCACAGGAGACAAGAAGTCTGACACATAGTCAATGCCTAGAGAGGATGGTGCAGGAGTATCTCCAAGTGAAACCTTGAGGATTTGGTAAAATCACCTCACCAGCCGTTTTAAGCAACTGTGGGGCAATTGATGCCACTTAACCCTAGAACGCATGACCATAAAAATCTACACTTTCATATACCTGGGGCCTTTTAGGCTCGTGTGCAAATAACATGGAATAACTCAAACTCAAATGACAAACAACTATATACATGAAGAATACCTAGAGTTTCAAAATTCTAACTAAAGTAATGTTGCAGAAAATAGAAAACAATTAACAGGGCGGGCCTGCGAGGCCCCAGGTATGCGTTCTAGGGTTAAGTGGTGTCTGTGCCACAATTTTGGGAAAAAATGGAGACTCTTTTTGGAGTCCCCTTGCTGTGTCTTACGTGACGTTGGCATCGTCAATTCCAGGTGGGTTGGGTCGCTCCCCCCCCCTTTTTAACTGTAAGAAACTAGATACACTATGGCTTGGGGTAACACAGATGGTTGAGTCTGAAGAGCTCAGAGGTCTGCTCCAAATCTTCAGTGTCTGCTAGTCAGCGTAGAATTTTTAACTGCATCTAGCCTAGGCAATACTTTGGGCGTAGTAGCCCAGCTGCGAAGCAAGCTGCACCGCCTGTGTATCTAATAAGAATTTTTAAATGCATCTAGCCTAGGCAGACTGTGGGGACCCCCAACCAAACCCAGACGCTCAGCCACCCTACCGCCCCCCTTTCCTTGACAATACAATAATGTAACTCTTACAACTGGATGGGTGAGGATCGGTCACAGCTTTATTAACTCTTTATACTCATTCCATTAGAAAGGCATTTTATTTCTAAAATAATTCAGCTTGTTGCAGCATGCCCTGGGTCTCCACTCCGGCAAGTTGGCCAACAAGTGTAACTCTCCAACATGTCCTTTCTATTTCCAGGCCACAGAGGCTCCTGCATACTCGTATGCAGGACTCTGACCCCCACCCATCACTCTTAACGCTTGTTTCACTCCGTCCTGGAGTCCTGACAGGAATATGTTCAGTTCAATATTCATTAAGTGAACAACGTCGGGCCGTATGAGGCCTGCATTATCTCCTTCCAGTTGTCGGTGTCGTACCACTACACCGCCTCTGTCTCTTCTAAATTTTGCCATCCGAATATTTATTACCCGCCTTGTCCGTTCGATGGCCGTGATGTCTCGCGCACCTTGCCATACCGCTATCGGCACAATCTCTGACCATACTATCGCTAGTTTTGTGAAAAATTCTCTGAAGCGCTCAGTGTCTAGTTTCATTATTGCCATTAGTTATGCGCTGTTATGATGACCTAGGTTGTTTCCCCCGGCCTGTATAACTAAAATGACCGGACATCTTGCCTCTCTCCCTACCTTGATTACCTCCATTAGTACCTGTGGCCATAGCAGGCCTCTAATACCTCTCTAGTTGAAATATGTGTTATGAAACTCTAATTTCCTCCCGCCTGGGCAGACTTTCGCCCTTTTTTCTGCCCAATACATATACGAGTGGCCTATCACCCACACTGTTGGCTTAGCGTCACCTGTAAAAGAAACAAACCACGTTAGGATAACAAGTCCGGTCTTATGTATCTTGCCAAACACGTGGATCGCCATCTCCCTATCCTCTGAACTTCCGTTTCTGACAGTCCTGCTCTTGCTGCTTCCGTGGCCGCGCCTATGCAGAATGAGTGTGTCCCGTAATCTTTGGGGTGGTTCCCTGCCGATGTTATGCATTTATTAAATATAGCTTGGAACTGGCATCTTGATAATGGCATTCCATCAATGTGTGATAGGAAGAAATTACTTTGTGATCTGATGGTTAGATATGTTTTTACTATTGTTACCCAACTCAGCGTTTGTGGGTTGTAGAAGTACCCAAGTGCCCCTGCCCGCTGGAACCGTTTTCGATTTGTGTATGCGTAGACGTATTGCATTATTGGCTATGACTACGTCCTGGTGTAATAAGCCTCCACTGGTGGTAATTTTGGATTGAGGGACTAATTCGCTTATGCATAGTGCCCCGAAGAAGGCGATCACAAATGCAGTAGACAGTAGTGTTGCTTCAAATTGTGAGTGTCATGTTAATGGTGTTAGGGATATGATGTGAGAAATCAGTTTTAGTGACACGGGACGGGATGTCTACACTCCTGACTTGGCTGACCCCTTTTCCACCCTTTTATGGATTGTCTGATGATGAACTTTGTCACATCTCCCCGACTCAGTAGTTGGAAGTGAAATGCTACTCCGGTCAGACACCGCTGCGCTGACGCCCCTGATATGCCCCTCATAATTAGCTGGTGGAGAAATTCTATGGTGACTTGTGATCTGGCTTGTTCACATTGGTCAACCCGTCTGCCTGCTACTAGTCGTGTCCACTCTTCCCATGCCTTACCGTATGCTTGCCACGTCGACGGGGCAACTGCCGCTCTGATTAATGGCATCAACTATTCGCCACTAGATCCCATAGGGAAGGTGGGCAACTGTTGCCCGATGGGTGGGCGTTGTGGAAGAGCTCTGTGAAAATCTGCCAATTGAATTGTTATAAAGCGTTAGCAGCAGCTTTAGACCCCTCAGCATAGTGGCTAGCGCGGACCCATACATTGTGTTTTAGGCACAGGAATGCTAGCCTGGGTAGGAGGCCTAGCACTGGGGGAGACGATGATGCCATCTTATTAATGCAGTGCGCTAGGCTGGTGTTTTTTGTTATGAAGCGTATATTTTTCTAAGCCAGGCGCGCGCCCCATATTTCTATTGCTACCACTATTGGGAAGAAAAATTATTTTCAGGGCTAGATGCAGCTAAAAATTATTATTAATTTAAAAGCTGGTGGAGCTTGGTATAGATGGACTAATACAATGAGTCCCACACACTGCTAGAAGGCCAAATATTTTTTCAGAGCTAGATGCAGATAAAAATTATTTTTCATTTGCAACCTGATGGAGGTCAGTATAGATGGACTAATAGAACAAGTCCCACACACAGCTAGAAGCCCAAATATTTTTTCAGAGGTAGATGCAGATAAAAATTATTTTTAATTTGCAACCTGATGGAGGTCAGTATAGATGGACTAATAGAACAAGTCCCACACACAGCTAGAAGCCCAAATATTTTTTCAGAGGTAGATGCAGAAAAAAATTATATTCAGTTTGCAACCTGATGGAGGTCTGTATAAATGGATTAATAGAACAAGTCCCACACACAGCTAGAAGCCCAATATTTTTTCAGAGGTAGATGCAGAAAAAAATTATATTCAGTTTGCAACCTGATGGAGGTCTGTATAGATCGATTAATAGAACAAGTCCCACACACTGCTAGAAGGCCAAATATTTTTTCAGAGCTAGATGCAGAAAAAAATTATATTCAGTTTGCAACCTGATGGAGGTCAGTATAGATGGACTAATAGAACAAGTCCCACACACAGCTAGAAGCCCAAATATTTTTTCAGAGGTAGATGCAGATAAAAATTATTTTTAATTTGCAACCTGATGGAGGTCAGTATAGATGGACTAATAGAACAAGTCCCACACACAGCTAGAAGCCCAAATATTTTTTCAGAGGTAGATGCAGAAAAAAATTATATTCAGTTTGCAACCTGATGGAGGTCTGTATAAATGGATTAATAGAACAAGTCCCACACACAGCTAGAAGCCCAATATTTTTTCAGAGGTAGATGCAGAAAAAAAATATATTCAGTTTGCAACCTGATGGAGGTCAGTATAGATGGACTAATAGAGAAAGTCCCACACACTGCTAGAAGGCCAAATATTTTTTCAGAGCTAGATGCAGAAAAAAATTATATTCAGTTTGCAACCTGATGGAGGTCAGTATAGATGGACTAATAGAACAAGTCCCACACTGCTAGAAGCCCAAATATTTTTTCAGAGGTAGATGCAGATAAAAATTATATTCAATTTGCAACCTGATGGAGGTCAGTATAGATGGACTAATAGAATGATGCTATGCCCAAAAGATTTTACTTCACTAGGTGCAGTAAAAAAATTGGTATTCTATACACAGGTGGTATATCTTGCAACACAGATAGGCTACTCCACTAATTAACACACTCTGCAATAGGCCAAAAAGGATTTGCTTTGCTAGATTCAGCCAAATGCTGTGAAAAAAACTTGCACAGCACTGGCACAGACCTGCCTGGCAAAAACTGATAGGAACTGATGTAACCTAGTCCTGAAAAGGACTGCAATTACAATTAGTCTTTACTCCCACAATCTATCTATTTAAGAGCACAGACCTGCCTGATAAAAGTCGTAGGAAATGCTGTAACCTAGTCCTTAAAAGGACTGCAATCACAACTATTCCCTACTCCCAAGCTATCTGTAGATTTGTGCGAAAATTGGCTTGAAATTAACAAGGTATAGCACACACAGCAACAGCGGTGCCGTCTAACACGCAGCTGCAGCAGTGAGAAAATGGTGGCGATGGGGAAAATGGCTTGGTCTTATAGGGCAAGGACATGTGACATACACTGCCAATGACACATGCCCTTGCTTGTGTGAAAAAAGCACTTCGCTCCGTGTGTGCGCTGCTGATAGGCTGACAGATTGCACCTCCCCACTGTAAATGCGGGAAAGAGAAAAAAAAATGGAGATCTTCATTATTCCTGCAGAGATCCATCCCCTGCCCCTCCCCCCACCCCGCTGTACACTCAAACTGCGTATTAACATTAATTTTCATCATTACTGAGAAAAAATCCAGTTATGATTTTGGTGCACGAACAGTTATCGAACATAACCTCGAACAGCCGAATTTTTCTCAAATCGTTCGTGTTCGCCGAACGGCTCGAACACCGCCCAAAACAGCTCGAATTTGAGATTGGCGAACAGTTCGAGTAGAACAACGCTCATCTCTAATAGTAACACAGTCTCGAAGTTGCGGTGTCCCAGGCAGCACTCCATCAATTTCTGGAACGTTCCAGGGGCAGTGCAGAGTCCAAACGGCATACTGTTGAACTCGCAGAGTCCCATCGGGGCAGTGAAGGCTGTCTTCTCCCGATCCTCCTCAGCCACAGCTACTTGCCAGTACCCACTAGTGAGGTCAAGGGTGGAAAAGTAATTTGCAGACTTTAAGGCAGCTAGGGACTCCTCTATGCGTGGTAAAGGGTATGCATCTTTATGTGTAATGCGATTTACTTGTCTGTAATGTACACACATTCTCATGCTCCCGTCCTTTTTCCTAACTAGCACTAGGGGAGCTGCCCAGTGACTACAACTATCCCTTATTACCCCCGCCTTTCTCATGTCGTGCAACATTTCCTTAGCCTTCTGGTAGTGTGCTGGTGGTATAGGCCTGTAACGTTCTTTGATGGATGGATGGTCACCTGTGGGGATATGATGTTGAACACCCTTAATCCTTCCGAAGTCAAGTGGATGTTTACTTAACACCTGCGCATATTCTTGAACCATCCGGTGTACACCCTGTTTCTGATGGGCAGGAGTGGTGTCTGTCCCAACATGGAGCTGTTGACACTAGTCCTCCACCTGGGTTGCAGGGTCATTATCCTCCACTTTGTCTGGTGAAGTTAAGGACTCCGCCTTGTGAATGCAGTTATTTACAGCATGTAATTTTGCAACAGTGGCATAACGTGGTAATCTGACCTCTTATTCCCCACAGTTGAGAAGACGGACGGGCACCCTCCCATTGCGTACATCTACCACTCCTCTGGCGGTTAAGAGCATGGGTCTGTGCTCGGAGCAAAGGGGTTTTACTACCGCCTGGTAGCTCTGTCCTCTAAGACCTATAGCGGCTCTACACCAGATAAGCATTTCACTCATTGGGGGGATCACAATGGGTATAGGGTCCGTCACCCGCACATTACCGATTTCACCGTCCGTTAACCTTACTTGCTGTTGGTACATCAGGACTCGGATCTCCTTCTGCAACGCCCTTCTTTGTCCTGGTCTGGCAGTGTCAGCTATCTGTTGGAGCAAGAACACAACTTCTCCCAAACAATCAACAATGTTAGTGCCAAGTACCATATATGGATTGATGTCATCAGGATTAGTCTCTACTACAATTAGTCCCTGGTCCTTCAGCTCCACTCTCCCCACCTTTACAGTCACATTCTTAACCCCGATTAGATTAAGGGGGAGTCCATTTGAGGCATAAACAGAAAGATTTGGAGCTGGCGGGCTTAGGTCATCCATGGACCAGAGCCTCTTGTAGAGGACGTCAGGCATTATGGTTACCTGAGATCCTGAGTCCAGCAGAGCGTGCGTCGGGATGCCGTCCAGCACAATGGACAGGAAAGGAGGTCTTCCTCCGACGAACCTGTTGTACCAGTCTGAGGGGCCTAGGGAGTTTACTCCTGGGTGTCGGCCCTCGGCCCCAGGGTTTTCTCGTTTAAAGGACAATTCTGGGTTGTGTGTCCGGTCTTGCGGCAGTGGTAGCAGGTAGGGTCCTTCTGTGGACGGCGCTGGTCACTGATCCTCGTAGAGGGTGGTGTTATCCTCCTCCTCCTTCGCATCCAGGGGACATCCTCAGGGCTATTGGCTAACAGGATTTTCCCTCCTTCCTCGGGCTCCATCCGCAGCTGCAGAGTACTCAGCACAGTGGTCAGGATTTTGCTCAACTGGCGCACTTCAGAGCGCAGACTGTCCAGCTCTCTAGGGGACGTTGCTGGAACCTTGGCTTCAGCAGCCACTGGGGAAAAGGTGGGTGTAGCAGGCACTGGGGTAGCCCCACCCTCGTAACTTTGGATGGCATTTGTTTCCAGGGGCTGCAGTCCTTTTATAGCCATGTCCTTAAGATTGTCAAAGGTGGCATCTGGATGATCCAAGGGCCACCAACGTACAGTCCTGCTCTCCTCTGGAGACCTCAGTCCCTGGACAAACTGTTCCTTCAGCATTTTGTTTTCATTTTCGATGCTGGTCGGACTAACCTGTTTCAGAGCCCGCAGGGTCCATTGTAGACGCCAGGCATAGTCCCGAACATTGTCCTCCGGCTGTTGGGAACAGTTGTAGAACCTCATCGGGAGGTCCGCCTCAGTATGATCCTCAAAAACAGTCTGTAGCTTTTTAAAAATTGTGGACACTGACTTCTGGTCTGCGGCTGACCATGTTTCCACTTCCCGTTCCACAGCACCAGTCAGTTGTCCTAGTACAACAGCGGCCCTCTGCCTGCCTGTCATAGAGTACATAGTCTATTAAAACCCGGCACTCAAAGACTTTTGTTAACTTCTTTTATGATTTTAATCAAGTAAGTACAGTGTAACAAACGTTTCGGTCACTGAGGACCTTCATCAGTGTACGGTATAAGATTAGAGTTCCCTTGTGGTGGACTATATCCACTAAGAAGGCTGAGTTGGGAAATGGCGCTGTATGGTGTTCCAAAATGTGGTATC
Organism: Phyllobates terribilis; assembly: GCF_046119375.1. NCBI lineage: Eukaryota > Metazoa > Chordata > Amphibia > Anura > Dendrobatidae > Phyllobates > Phyllobates terribilis. Next base: position 325,545,011 of record NW_027362763.1, on the reverse strand, counting down.
CACCGCTTGTTTGTTAGGTGTGTGGTCATAGAGTACATGTCCAAGATACCGCATATCTTCCATTTGAATCCAGACAGGGTATATGGTTTGCCGTTATACTGGGGGAGCCACTTTGCTCCAGGAATGTACGGTAAAGTTATGGGAATGACAGGGGTTACTAGCACTGCTGGTGGAGCGGCCGCTTCAACCTGCTCTGCGCCGGGCGCGGGTTGAACATCAGGGCCGCTAACCGGTATTCCGGCGTTGTGCTGTTCCTCGGACATTCTGGCGCCCCCCTAGCGAACCGTGGCCTACCTTCTTTTCTTCCGGTAGGCCGGAGCTCTGTAGGTGACGGTCTTCTTCGAGACCTGGCGTCCTACGTCAGAGCATTCAGCGACGCTCCTTCCAGGACCTGGCGCTTCCTGGTTTGACGTCGAAGCGTGGGGAGTGTCCGGGGCTTCGCGCTCTTTTACAGGTATGCCCCTCAGTATCCCGCGGTTACGCCCTTCTTCACGCTCGGCGGCCCAACAATGGCGGCAATCTTCACCACAGTTTAATTAAACAGTTTTTGATTAAAGGCACACAGTACCCGGTGGCAACGGGCACAACACTCCGTCGTTGCAGCGGGCACGGGATCCTGTTCGTGACGCCAGGAAAGATGACTAGTCCAGGGGATGGGGATGACTCGGTACCAGGGCCTTTGCCTGGCCTTTGGGGATGTCGCGGTGGTCGGCTCCCGGGCCCGTACCCTGGGGTCAGCTTTTAAAAGGGGATTGTTTGTTAATTTTATAAAAGTTCGTGACACCTCCTGTGGTTTCTGGTGAGAATCACCAGCGCTGCGGCAGTCCACTGAAGCTGGTGATAAGGCAGCTCGATGGTATAGCTCCCCACAGTGGAGCTAGGCCTCAGGGCAGTGTACAGAGATGGGGATGCAGGACAGGAGAGACCCAGCCGGGTCAGAGCAAGAATGGGGACGGACACGGTAGTCACTTCAGTACCTTTTACTGGTGGTAATTCAGGCACATCCCGGAGCACTGTAGGGTGAAGGGTGCATATCAGGATCCTCCCCAATGAGCGGGTGTAGGGCCTCCTGTTTCTTGCCTCTGCGTAGTAAGTTTCTGACCTGCCTGAAGCTAGGCCTAACTTTATCTCTGTCCTGCACCGGCTGACGTTGTGGTAGGGCCTTCTCTTGGAGCGCACGCTCCCAGCTTACGGGGCCTATGTGTCTCCTGGCTCTGTTACGTATCAGCTCTCTGGTGAACCTGGGACCTGTAGTTCTCCAGGGATTCTGGTTATGCCTTACAGGGTCGTAGAGATCCCGGTAAGCTCGGACCCGGTGTCCGGTATATGTTTCGGGGTGAGCTGGGTAAGCTCCTCTGCCCCCACTGCTACTCACTTTCCTCTCGCCTTCGGCCACGCTCGGGCCCTAACTAGGCTACTCACAGTAATGGCAGCTTGCCGCTCTTCACCGATCTTATGGCGTTGGCACACCTTAAGCTCTAACTGAGCTGCTTGAGTCTAGCTTGGCCTACCTCTGTAGACAGACTTCTGCAGTAACCGAACTGAAAATTCTGTCCCTCTCTGACTGTGAGCAGGAACTCTGTTCTGGCTAGACTCTGTAATCTAAACAAGACTGAACTGCCTAGCTCCACCTTCCCTATTTATATCCCTAACGGGCTCCCTCTGCTTGTCTGAGGTGGAAGGTGGAGATGTGTGAGTGTTTATGGGGGCCTCTTGTGGAGGATTCCATCAATGCACACTTCTAGGATCTGTTGTACCAAGCGCAGCTGGGCGCCACACTTATTTCCTCTGCCCCCACCCGCCAAACACGAAGAGAGGGGATGATTATCCTTTTCATGTTCTGACTGTTGCTCGCCCATCACCTCTTCCTCTCCCATTTGTTCTTCACCTTCATTAACACCTTCACTATCAGTTTTTATAGTTTCTCCAACCCCTCTCGATCGCAGTAAACCACCCTCCCTTGGCACCCTGAGATGTCCCCTAGTGTTTGGCGTTAGTAACAGAAGAAAGTATTTTTTTTTACTGTGGATGACGCTTCTATAACATAGGAGATATGCTGCCAACAATTTCAAACTGAGATGTCCCCTACTGTATCACATTAGTAATACTGTATCACATTAGTAAAAGAAGAAAATATTTTTTTATTGTGGATGAGGCCTGTATAACATACGAGATATTCTCCAAACTTATTCAAACTAAGATATCCCCAGCAGTATAACATTAGGAATCAAAGAAAGAATTTTTTGACTGTGGATGAGGCCTGTATAACATAGAATACACTGTGTTCCAAATTATTTTGCAAATAATATTTTCTCAGATTTTCCCAAATTACCTATATGAATTGCAGTCATTGTAATTTTCCAGTCAAATAACTATTAGAGTACAATTGAAAGGTTTTTGTACAAACTGCCTATGATAACAGTATATTTAAAAAAAAATAAAAAACTCAAAATGCATGTTCCAAATTATTATGCACAGCAGAGTTTTCAACCTTTTCATTTTAATAAAGAACAAAAAAATGGTCATTTTTGAAATTATAAGCATTAGCAGGTTATTACAAACTGAAATCAAACAGTTTTCAACTCAAAACTTTATTCTAGGTGATGTTACATTTGCACATAGGACCGCTTGTTCGAAGGGAGCTTCTGAACTCTCTCGTCCATTGAATTTGTCAGGTTTTGGATGGTTTCTGCTTCCAATTGTTTTGCATGAGGACAGAATACCCTCCTAGAGCTGTTGCTTAGATGTGAACTGCCTCCCGCCATCATAGACACTCCTTTTGATGATGCTCCAGAGGTTCTCAATGGGGTTGAGGTCAGGGGAGCATGGGGGCCACACCATAAGTTTGTCCCCTTTTATGCCCATAGCAGCCAGAGATGCAGATGTGTTATGCGCAGCATGAGATGGGGCATTATCATGCATGAAATGATCTCGACAGTCCAGATGGATGGAGTGGAGGATGGCTGGTTGATTGACACCCCATTCAAACACAGCTACGGCACAAGGAGTAGGTGGAGTAATGTTTTGGGCTGGAATCATGGGGAGAGAGATTGTTGGCCCTTTTAGGATCCCTGAAGGGGTAAAGATGAACTCCATAATGTATGTTGAGTTTCTCAAACAGCACTTCCTTCCATGGTTCAAGAAGAAAAACCGTGCATTCCACAGCAAGATCATTTTCATGCATGATAATGCCCCGTCTTATGCTGCACATAACACATCTGCATCTCTGGCTGCTATGGGCATAAAAGGGGACAAACTTATGGTGTGGCACCCATGCTCCCCTGACCTCAACCCCATTGAGAACCTCTGGAGCATCATCAAAAGGAGTGTCTATGATGGCGGGAGGCAGTTCACATCTAAGCAACAGATCTGGGAGGGTATTCTGTCCTCATGCAAAATAATTGGAAGCAGAAACCATCCAAAACCTGACAAATTCAATGGACGAGAGAGTTCAGAATCTCCTTTCGAACAAGCGGTCCTATGTGCAAATGTAACATCACCTAGAATAAAGTTTTGAGTGGAAAACTGTTTGATTTCAGTTTGTAATAACCTGCTAATGCTTATAATTTCAAAAATTACCATTTTTTTGCTCTTTATTAAAATGAAAATGTTGAAAACTCTGCTGTGCATAATAATTTGGAACTTGCATTTTGAGTGCAGTTTGAGTTTTTTTTTTTTTTAAAAATATACTGTTATCATAGGCAGTTTGTGCAAAAACCTTTCAATTGTAATCTAATAGTTATTTGACTGGAAAATTACAATAACTGCAATTCATATAGGTAATTTGGGAAAATCTGAGAAAATATTATTTGCATAATAATTTGGAACACAGTGTATACAGTACAGACCAAAAGTTTGGACACACCTTCTCATTTAAAGATTTTTCTGTATTTTCATGACTATGAAAATTGTACATTCACACTGAAGGCATCAAAACTATGAATTAACACATGTGGAATTATATACTTAACAAAAAAGTGTGAAACAACTGAAAATATGTCTTATATTCTAGGTTCTTCAAAGTAGCCACCTTTTGCTTTAATGACTGCTTTTCACACTCTTGGCATTCTCTTGATGAGCTTCAAGAGGTAGTCACCGGAATTGGTTTTCACTTCACAGGTGTGCCCTGTCAGATTTAATAAGTGTGATTTCTTGCCTTATAAATGGGCTAGGGACCATCAGTTGTGTTGTGCATTAGTCAGGTGGATACACAGCTGATAGTCCTACTGAATAGACTGTTAGAATTTGTATTATGGCAAGAAAAAAGCAGCTAAGTAAAGAAAAATGAGTGTTTGATTCTGTAGAGCGGTTTACTCATACTATAGCCTGGGAATCAGAGGTCTGCTCCAGAGCTTCTGTGAATCCAGATGAGGAAATGATCTGCACTGATGCCCAGAATCATTATGAGTTGGATCCAGGACCAGACGCAGAAGGTTCTGACCATAATGTAGACCCTCGTTCCCAAACTGTAACTCCTGTTGGTGGAGACAATGAGGAAGACGATGATGAGACTCAGATACCTGATTGGAGCGACAACTTGACTTTTCGGTCAGGGCAGGAAGAGGTTGGCTCTGAGGACGACGGGTGTGAGAACATACAGGGTGATGATGACGAGGTTTTAGATCCCACTTACTGTCAACCCACAGTCAGCAAGTCGATGAGGTCAGCAGAGGAGGTGGAGGAGGATGCTAGTGACGATGAGGTTAGGTTGCGCCTTCCTGGACAGAGACGGAAGCATGTCAACAACTGCATCCTCAACCACAACTCTGCCTCTGACCACAAGTCGTGGTGGCTCTTCAGGTCACATGGGCTCTAAGCCTTGCATAGCCTGGGCATTTTTTGAGATCGCAATGGATGACCCAATTCATGTTATCTGTTACATTTGTCACCAAAAGCTAAGTAGAGGCCAAAAAATCCATAGTTTGAGTACTTCCTGCATGAACCGTCACATGGATATGAAGCGTAAGTTGCAGTGGGAAGCTCACTGTGCTACAATGCGGCCTAGCGGGCCGGGCCAACCACCGTTTGCCCCATCTTGTGCATCCGCAGCCTCTTCATCCTTTCTGACTGGGGGGACATCACATGCTGCCACCTCTTTACCCGCAACAGCCAGTGTGATTGGCAGGTCGTCAGTTCATTTGGAAGTGGAAACACCTGCTGGTGTTGAGCGCTCTCCGACATCGAGAGCACCACCTTTGGATCAAGGCAACATAACATGTCCGACCTGCATCTTTCTCACAGACCGGCAGTTTGCCAGGGACACCCTACTCAACCCTGTCTAAGCACAACAGCCAGCCCTCGGTCCTTCAGATGTGGACAAGAAAAAGACCATTTTCTCCTAGCCATGACATAGCTAAGAGGTTGAATTTCACCATCTGCAAGCTGTTGGCTACAGAAATGCTGCCTTTCTGCCTGGTGTACACAAAGGATTTTTGAGACCTTATGTCCGTCACAGTGTCCCAGTACCAGATGCCCAGTCGCCACTACTTCTTAAAGAAAGCTGTGCCTGTGCTACACCAGCATTTCGCACACAACATCACCGCTTCCTTGAGAAACTCTGTGTGTGACAGGGTGCATTTCACCACAGACACTTGGACGAGTAGGCTTGGACAGGGGCGTTACATGTCGCTGACTGGGCACTGGGTAACTATGGTGACAGCAGGACAAGGGGCTGCTGTCCAAATCTTGCCGTCCCCACGAGTTGTGCATCAATCCTCTTTATCTTGAAGTTCCTCCAATGCTTCTGCCTCCTCAATCTCCTCTCGGTCCTCCACCTGCACCCAAAGCCTGTCTGGTAATGCCACCCACGTTCTAACTGTGCAGAAGGAATCCTGCACACCTCCTTACAATGCTGGCAGCAGGGCTCAATGGCATCAGGCGGTTGAGATGGTTGAGTCTGCAGAGCTGTTTACTCATACTATAGCCTGGAAATCAGAGGTCTGCTCCAAAGCTTCAGTGTCTGCTAGCAAGCTACACCACCTGTGTATCTAATAACAATTTTGTACTGCATCTAACCCAGCCAATCATTTTGGGCTAGTAGCAGTGTCTCGTAGTCAGCGGAGTAGCCCATTTGAAGCAAGCTACACTGCCTTTGTATCTAATAACAATTTTTAACTGCATCTAGCACAGGCAATACTTTGGGCCTAGTAGCAGTGTCTGCTAGTCAGCAGAGTAGCCCAGCTGTTAAGTAAGCTACACCGCCTGTAGATCTAATTGCAAATTTTTAACTTCATCTAGCCCAGGCAATAATTTGGGCCTAGTAGCAGTGTCTGCTAGTCAGCGGACTAGCCCAGCTGTTAAGCAAGCTAGACCGCCTGTAGATCTAATTACAAATTATTAACTGCATCTAGCTCAGGCAATACTTTGGGCCTAGTAGCAGTGTCTGCTAGTCAGCGGAGTAGCCCAGCTGTTAAGCAAGCTACACCGCCTGTAGATGTAATTACAAACTTTTAACTGCATCTAGCCCAGGCAATACTTTGGGCCTAGTAGCAGTGTCTGCTAGTCAGAGGAGTAGCCCAGCTGTTAAGCAAGATACACCGCTTGTAGATCTAAATACAAATTTTTAACTGCATCTAGCCCAGGCAATACTTTGGGCTTAGTAGCAGTGTCTGCTAGTCAGCGGAGTAGCCCAGCTGTTAAGCAAGCTACACCGCCTGTAGATCTAATTCCAAATTTTTAACTGCATCTAGCACAGGCAATACTTTGGGCCTAGTAGCAGTGTCCGCTAGTCAGCGGAGTAGCCCAGCTATTAAGCAAGCTACACCACCTGTGCTTTGGACACTTAATTTTTTCAAACGAAACGCTTCGGGCCCCCGGGACACTCAGTCAAGAGCAACGGCGAGGTGCCCCAAGGCAAAGAGGCTGGGACTGGCGGTAGCACGCCTTGCGGCGGACCGTCAAGCTCAATCCTTATAAAAGCTTTTTACCTGCAGCAGCTTTAGTGGATTCTACTGGAGCTGGAATTACCGCGGCTGCTGGCACCAGACTTGCCCTCCAATAGATCCTTGTAAAAGGATTTAAAGTGTACTCATTCAAATTACAGAGCCAATTTAAATTACAGAGCTTAGACCTGCCTCCACCGCGGGGGGGTCTCGACCCACCAGCGGACAGGCACCAGTATTGGGAGAGGGGGGCTGGCCGTCAGGGTCCACCGCGGCTCTGGCACAAACCCGGCGACACGGAGGTCACATGGGCAGGAAAGGCCTGGACACGTCGGCTTCGCACTCCAGCGTAGTCCCTCTGCCCGCTCGCGCCCGTAACCTCAAAGGAATGCGCAAGCAGCTTTTCTTCCCAGGGCTGTTCCCTGCCCAGCAGGAACGTGGTGGAGCTCAGGTCGGCCTTCCACCATACTCCCTTACTTCCCTCGCCCTCTTTCCTTCTTCCGTTCTCCATCTAACCCCTCGGCTCTATGGTGTCCGCTCTCCCTCCAGCTCTCTCCTTCTCACAGGTGGACTACCGTGTGTATTCACACTGTGGCGAATCTTTTGGGCCCAGGCATAATTAGTCGTCGAGGTAATGGATAATATGTGCTCCCTTAGAAACGTCCATGATGACCCATTCGAGGAAGCAACTAAACACCTCAAATAGTGCTCCTTCCCAGAAGCAGCCCAATAGGTGGACATTATTCGGAGGCACAGGTAGTAAGTAACTGGAATGCCCCCTCAATGTCTGTTTTGTCCATTAGGGTGCCCCTTCCCAACTTCTTGACCCGCCTGATTGCCTTGTCAAAGTAGGTACAGTATATACTACTGTACTTGGTTCCGCATCGATGTTGTCGTTTACTGACCTGCCCCTTGGATATGACAAATAGTGGATTATTCCGAATTTATTGGTTTCCGTTTTTGGCACGACTCCCAACGGGGATACCACTACGTCTTGTAAGGAAAGTGTTCTGAAGAAACTGCCATTCTACCTAAAGATATTTCTTTTTTTAATTTTCTTGTCTCGACGTCTGCATGTTGGTAGGCTGATTTTAGATTTTTACTCCAGCCTTTCTTGATTTTAGAAGGGCATGACATGCCTATATCTGTGTCTCCTCCTCCTTTTACTCCTCCACCTCTTTTCTTTTCGCATGACTATATGTACTTGTCACTTTTCCATGTGTTATTTGTGTCTTCTGAGCAGTTTGTCAGCTTTTGGACACCTTTGAAGGTGTTTTCTATGTGTTTTTGTTTGCCTGCCATTGGTTTTAACGGTGTTCGACAAACATGCCAGTGTCCGAAGAACGAAACCCGAACACTACGGGGGTGGCTGAACACTAGTGCCAACATATTCTGCAGCGCTTTACAGACAATATCGATACTGTCACCATTGGGGCTCATAATCTACATTCCCTATCAGTATGTCTTTGGAGTGTGGGAGGAAAATGGAGGAAACTAACGCAAACATGGGGAGAACACACAAACTCCTTGCAGATGTTGTCTTTGGTGTGATTTGAACCCAGAACCCCAGTACTTCAAGGCTGCAGTGCTAACCACCGAGCCACCGTGCTGCCCCACTAAAATAGTATGTGGCTTTTAGCAAAATGTAGCAACAGAAAAAGGAAATTTTATTACTCTGATAACAGCTGAATTTCACCGCCACTGAAAGCGCTGGGTGGCTTATAGCAGATTGTAACATGTCTGCGACACAAAAAAATCTTTGATGGACTGTGGCTAGCAACAGCAAAAAAATATTTGTTTTGCTGTGCAAAGAGCTGAAGTTCATCCACCAAAAAAATTACAGACTGGGCTAACACAGCTTTCACTATCATATTAGCAATTGAAAAAAATAATTTTTTTGTGCTCTGCACTCAGAAGCTCTGTACTGACTAGCTCTGCAGATAGTTGAATTTCAACCCCACAAAAAAAAAACAGTGGCCTACAAGGGCTTGCTTGCTTGCTTTCAAGTGCAAAAATAGATTGAAGGTCTGCATAGAGCACAGTACAACTGGTGTACAGCACTGTTCTGAGCCATAGATCCTGCTCTTTCTGTGAGAATCTCAGTAATTGTACAAAAAAAAAATGGATGCAAGGTCGATTTAACAGGTATACAGCACAGGACTTATCTACACTATCTAACTTCCACAGAAGCACCCATCTATCTACAGGTGCATCTCACTAAATTAGAATATCATCAAAAAGTTAGTTTATTTCAGTTCTTCAATACAAAAAGTGAAACATATATTATATAGAGTCATTACAAAAAGAGTGATCTATTTCAAGTGTTTATTTCTATTAATGTTGATGATTATGGCTTACAGCAAATGAAAACACAAAATTAATTATCTCAGTAAATTAAAATAATTAATAAAAAACATCTGCAAAGGCTTCCTAAGCATTTAAAAAGGTCCCTTAGGCTGTTTCAGTAGGCTCCACAATCATGGGGAAGACTGCTGACTTCACAGATGTCCAGAAAGCAGTCATTGACACACTCCACAAGCTCCCAGAGTTCCAATTTTCATTTGGAAATCAATGTCCCAGAGTCTGGAGGAAGAGTAAAGAGGCACACAATCCAAGTTGCTTAAGGTCTAGTGTGAAGTTTCCACAATGAGTGATGGTTTGAGGAGCCATCTCATCTGCTGGTGTAGGTCCACTGTGTTTTATCAAGACCAAAGTCAGCGCAGCCATCTACCAGAAAATTTTTGAGCACTTCATGCTTTCCTCTGCCGACAAGCTTTTTGGAGATGGAAATTTAATTCTCCAGCAGGGCTTGGCACCTGTCCACACTGCCAAAAGTACCAATACCTGGTTTAAAAACAAAAGTATCACTGTGCTTGATTGGCCAGAAAACTCACCTGACCTTAACCCCATAGAGAATCTATGGGGAATCTATGGGGTATTATCAAGAGAAAGATGAGAGACACCAGACCCAATAATACAGACAACCTGAAGGCTGCTATCAAAGCAACCTGAGCTTCCATAACACCTCAGCAGTGTCACAGGCTGATCACCTCCATGCTACGCCAAATTGATGCAGTAATTGATGCAAAAAGAGCCCCGACCAAGTATTGAGTGCATTTATTGAACATACATTTCAGTAGGCCAACATTTCAGATTTTAAAAACATTTTTCAAGCTGTTGTTATAAAGTATTATAATTTACTGAGATAATGACATTAGTGTTTTTGTGATGCTCGCAGCCCTCCCTGGGAGATGGGGTTACTCGGAGCCGGGTCAGATGTTGGGGGTTGCAGTTGTGGCCTGGACCAGTTCCGTGCCCAGGGCCGTCACATAAAAGATTTAATGGGCTTTCAGGGTTGGTGGTAATCGAGTGGATTCAATGACTACACCACCTGTGGTGCCTGGTGATTCACCACCAGCGCTGCGGCTGTCCTCTGAGGCGGGATGTCGTGGCAGCAGCAGATGGTACTACTCCCCACAGACGGATCAGGGCCTCAGGGCAGAGAAGGCAGATCAGGGGAGTCGTAGTGGGTGGTGTGGTGTCGCGCTGAAATAAGGGACCGGAGGCAGGGATGCAGTCTTCCAAGCTTTACTCACATTGTTAGGCATCAGCTGCAAGGCTTCTCCTCGCTCCTCATGGCGCGCTGCGGCCAGCAGGAAGGGGGTTCAACACACACCGGGTAGTTCGGGTGCAAGAATCAGGACCCCCGCACCAGAATGTTCCTAGACTTTCCAACTAGGTCCTCTCCTGTCCGTATGTAGTCAGTGTTATAAGGCTGGGTCTCCCTCTGGCTATACACAGAACAAGGGTATAGGTGGCGTATGCCGCTCCGTCCGTTACCCGGTGGGATCCACTAAGCCTCCGGAGCTTCTCCGACTAAGACGTGAAGTAGCAGAGTCAGATATCGGGGGCCGGTCCCCTCTTGCAGCGGGAGTCCTTCTGGCTTGGCCAGAATAAAGAGGACAGGTGGCGTATGTCGCTCCGTCTGTATCCCCCAGGGATCCTTTTGCCTGTGGAGCTTTTCTCCTCTGCTCTCCTCCAGGCCTTCTTAGGTAAGGACCTTGACCGGGTAGAGAAAGCCGTTAACTCTAGCCCGCTCCTCGCCTCAAGGCCAGAGGACGAGGACCGTGTATCTTCAATCAGCTGCAGGTTCCACCGGAAAGCCACGTTCAGTGAAAAAGACCACAATCAACCTAAGATGGCCGTTGATTAAATATGAAATGAATAAGTGTAACCTAAAAGTGCATCCTCCACCCTCACCCACTACATGGTTCCCCCTATCTTTGGTTTCCCCCATCTCCTCTATCCCGGACCGGGGCAGCACCCTGGTGCATTTAGGCCCCCTACAGGACAGGAGCGGTGTAGTGTTGAGTGATGAGGTGGGGTCCTGAGAGGTGCTCCATCCTTACCTCAGAGAGGAGATACCACACCTCAATCTGAGGTGCAGTACCCGTGTGGCGACTGTACCCTCAGGGGCGCCACATTCCCCCCTGGTGAAACACAGCACGTCCGTGGGCTGCAAAGAGAGCAAAGCATTGGTACAGACATTTCAAATTTTTGCATAACAGTAAACCTATCTTCCCTTTATGGGAGGTTCAATTCTTGAATGTTGCAACAATATATATACAATATAAATATAGAAAAACATTAAGTGACATTATGCATGTATAAAAGGCATTATGCATATATGAAAGACATTCAAGAGACATTATGCAAGTAGACAGTTCTGTAGAAATTACGGTAGAAATTGTCACTTCAGCAGCATGAGGGACCTGTCCCAAACCCTCAACGTGGGCCCTGGGGAGGCTGCAGGGCATGGAGATCCTGAGTTGGACCTCCAGGAGAGCCACTCCAGACAGGTTTTGCTTCTGAGGTCTAAGGTAGAAGTAGAAGCGGTTTTGCATAAAACCAATAGGGAGCACCTAAAGAGATGCAAAACTATTTACAGTAAGGAGTCTATCTACTGCTAAAGTCCGCAGGGACAAATGTCTCTTTAAACCGGGATGATAAACAACATAATAACTTACAACAGTTAACTAGTCAACAGGGAGGTACAACCTCCGGGGCTGTTCAGAAGCGGTATCCCCACTTGGGAAAAGGCTCATTCTTGCCAACTGAGCCTGACCGATCCTCTGCTGCCAGGTGCGTGGGGGCATCCCCTTTGAACACCCTGCGGATGTCCAGGGCGTACCACCCACGCTCCCCGTGGTGGCGGGTGTAGGATACCACGTCACCCGGGAAGAGGTTCCGGTCAGGGTGGCCTTGCTCCAGTTGCGGCTCAACGTCCCGCCGATTCACAAAGACGTCTCAGTGGAACTGGGGGCAGCGAATGAAGCCCCATCTGGCCTCCTGGTGGAATCGGACTATCAGGCCCTCCTCCCGGGGGCTTGGACGGGCGGACTCTACCTGGCAGGCCCGCAACTTTGCGGCCTTGGTTCGCACCTCCAGGCACTCGCAGCGGACCTCCTTCTGGCCTCGCTCCTTATCAAATTGGAGGAGCTGCTCACGGCAAGTATCCTCCCTCCTCCGCGCTTCAGCCTTGGTCTCCCGGGGGAAGCCCATCAGGTCCCCACCTGGTTGTCCCAGGCCATCTCTTCCACCGCTGGGCAGGCTACCGGGGGCGCGGGTAGCGGCGTCAGCAGGGGTTGCTGCTGGTCCTCGACCAGTATGGACCAGTCCGGGTTGGGGCTGGTGGTATCCCCAGTAAGGGCAGGATCCGGCTGACTGGGAATCGGGAGACACAGCAGGCATCCAGCAGTAACGGTCACTTGGGCCTGTAGCTCCGGAACTGAGAGCTGCTGCCAGACAACGGCGCCCGGGGACAAGGGTGCCGGCATCAAATCCAGGAGGGCCTCTGTGCGTCTGGTGCCTGGGACGGGGATTTCTTGCTTACCCACTTCTGGGCTGCACGAGGCCTCTGGGGTTTCCTCCTCCTGGGCTGCTGCTCCAATACTTTGGCTTGCAGAACCTTGGCGGTGGGACCGGATCTTTTGCAACAGCTACTCTCGCCATGCTGCGGACACCGATCGCTGTGCCTCTTCAACCCTCCGGATCAGGTCCTGTGTCTCTCTACGGAGGAACTCTGCCTCCTCCGGGGTTCGGTATATTCCTCTCAAGCCTTGGAAGGTAGCAGCTCGTAGGCCAGCATTGGAGGGCTTGGAGCGACTCTCCTCGGCGGCGTCCATCACTGCTGCAGAGTGCGGTGAGTCTGGAATTGTTGCGGCCACACCTCCTTGTTGCTCTCGTCTCCTCCTCTTTTCGGGGCGGCTCCAGGGCGGCTGGCTGACGGGCACTCCCAGGGACGTCCCATCCGTTTTGACGGACATCACTATGTGGACAGTCTCTACTGAAGGGGGCGGTCTGCACTTTTGGTGCCATGGGGGAGCCAGGCCCACAATGGGAGGTGCTGGGTTGCTGTCCTTTCTGCACATAATGGCATCCGTTCTTCTTGGGCGGGCGCCACATGGAATGTAAAGTGACAGTCTGTTGTAAAGGCGCGCAGTACCCGGTAGCAATGGGGATAACTTCTTCCGTTGCTGTGGGCACGCAATCCTGCCGACTACGCCAAGTTGTGATGCTCGCAGCCCTGCCTGGGAGATGGGGTTACTCGGAGCCGGGTCAGATGTTGGGGGTTGCAGTCGTGGCCTGGACCCGTTCCGTGCCCAGGGCGTCATATAAAAGATTTAATGGGCTTTCAGGGTTGGTGGTAATCGAGTGGATTCAATGACTACTCCACCTGTGGTGCCTGGTGATTCGCCACCAGCGCTGCGGCAGTCGTCTGAGGCGGGATGTCATGGCAGCAGCAGATGGTACTACTCCCCACAGGCGGAGCAGGGACTCAGGGCAAAGAAGGTAGATCAGGGGAGTCGGAGTGGGTGGTGTGGTGTCGCGCTGAAATAAGGGTCCGGAGGCTGGGATGCAGTCTTCCAAGCTTTACTCACGTTGTTAGGCGTCAGCTGCAAGGCTTCTCCTCGCTCCTCACGGCACGCTGTGGCCGCCAGGAAGGGGGTTCAACACACTCCGGGTAGTTCGGGTGTAAGAATCAGGCCCCCCGCACCAGAATGTTCCTAGACTTTCCCACTAGGTCCTCTCCTGCCTGTATGTAGTGCGTGTTATACACTGTGTGCAGAATTATTAGGCAAGTTGTATTTTAGAGGATTATTTTTATTATTGATCAACAACTATGTTCTCAATCAACCCAAACGACTCATAAATATCCAAGCTTAATATTTTTGGAAGTCGGAGTGGGATTTTTTTATATTTGGCTATCTTAGGAGGATATCTGTTTTTGCAGGTAACTATTACTGTGCAGAATTATTAGGCAGCTTAATAAAAACCAAATATAATCCCTTCTCACTTGTTTATTTTCACCAGGTAAACCAATATCAGTGCACAAAATTTAGAAATAAACATTTTTGATATGTGAAAACAAAATCCCAAATAATTAGTGATCAATATAGCCACTTTTCTTTATGATGACACTCAACAGCCTTCCATCCATAGATTGTGTCAGTTGCTTGATCTGTTTTCGATCAACATTGAGTGCAGCAGCCACCAAAGCCTCCCAGACACTGTTACGAGAGGTGTAGTGTTTTCCCTCCCTGTAGATCTCACATTTTATGATGGACCACAGGTTCTCTATGGGGTTCAGATCAGGTGAACAAGGGGGCCATGTCATTATTTTTTCTTCTTTTAGACCTTTACTGGCCAGCCATGCTGTGGAGTAGTTGGATGCTTGTGATGGAGCATTGTCCTGCATGAAAATCATATTTTTCTTGAACGATACCGACTTCTTCCTGTACCACTGGGAGTTGAGCTTCACTCCACCCCCAACCCGAAAAGGTCCCACAAGTTCATCTTTGATGATAGCAGCCCATACCAGTACCCCACCTCCACCTTGCTGGCGTCTGAGTCGGAGTAGAGCTCTCTGCCCTTTACTGATCCAGCCTCTGGCCCATCCATCTGGCCCATCAAGAGTCACTCTCATTTCCTTAGTCCATAAAACCATTGAAAAATCAGTCTTAAGATATTTCTTGACCCATTCTTGACGTTTTATCTTATGTTTCTTGTTCAAAGGTGGTCGTTTTTCAGCCTTCTTTACCTTGCCCATGTCCCTGAGTATCGCACACCTTGTGCTTTTTTATACTCCAATAACATTGCAGCTCTGAAATATGGCAAAACTGGTGGCGAATGGCATCTTGGCAGCTTCACGCTTGATTTTAATCAATTCATGGGCAGTTATTTTGTGCCTTTTTTGGCCAACACGCTTCTTGCGACCCTGTTGGCTATTTGCCATGAAACGCTTGATTGTTTGGTGGTCACACTTCAAGAGTTTGGAAATTTCAAGACTGCTGCATCCCTCTGCAAGACATCTCACAATTTTGGACTTTTCAGAGCCCGTCAAATCTCTCTTCTGACATATTTTGCCAAAGGAAAGGAAGTTGCCTAATAATTAAGCACACCTTATATAGAGTGTTGATGTCATTAGTCAACACTCCTCCTCATTACAGAGATGCACATCACCAGATTTACTTAATTGGTAGTTGGCTCTCAAGCCTATGTAGCTTGGAGTAGGACAACATGTATAGAAAGTATCATGTGATCAAAATACTCATTTGCCTATTAATTCTGCACACAGTGTAAGGCTGGGTCTCCCTCTGGCTATACACAGAACAAGGGTACGGTGGCGTATGCCTCTCCATCCGTTACCCGGTGGGATCCACTAAGCCTCCGGAGCTTCTCCGACTAAGATGTGAAGTAGCAGAGTCAGATATCGGGGGCTGGTCCCCTCTTGCAGCGGGAGTTCCTCTGGCTTGGCCAGAATAAAGAGGACAGGTGCCGTTCTGTCTGTATCCCCCTGGGATTCTTTTGCCTGTGGAGCTTTTCTCCTCTGCTCCCCTCCAGGCCTTCTTAGGTAAGGATCTTGACCGGGTAGAGAAAGCCGTTAACTCTAACCCGCTCCTCGCCTCAAGGCCAGAGGACGAGGACCATGTATCTTCAATCAGCAGCAGGTTCCACCGGAAAGCCACGTTCAGTGAAGAAGACCATAATCAAAGACCTTGAACCTAAGATGGCCGTTGATTAAATATGAAATGAATAAGTGTAACCTAAAAGTGCGTCCTCCACGCTCACCCACTACATGGTTCCCCCTATCTTTGGTTCCCCCCATCTCCTCTATCCCAGACCGGGGCAGCACCCTGGTGCATTTAGGCCCTCTACAGGACAGGAGTGGTGTAGTGTTGAGTGATGAGGTGGGGTCCTGAGAGGTGCTCCATCCTTACCTCGGAGAGGAGATACCACACCTCAATCTGAGGTGCAGTACCCCTGTGGCGACTAAACCCTCAGGGGCGCCACATTTTCATTGGCTGTAAGCCGTAATCATCAACATTAACAGAAATAAACACTTGAAATAGATCACTCTGTTTGTAATTACTCTATCTATAATATAACCAGGGATGCATCTCTCTGAAGCCTTTATAGACTGCGCAAGCGTGACACGCCTGTGCAGTCTGGCTCCAGACAGAAGCACGCATGGAGCCGTTACAGGTAAGAGGAGTGTGTATGGCGCCGGAGATCACAGTATGCATAGACACTGAACGCATACCGCGATCTCCGGCGACATACTTACATACTTACCTGACCGGGAAGAGCGTTGCCGCGGCGCCTCTCTTCTGGTCGGAGACCAAGGGCGGAGTGAAAGCGTCGGTATCGGCGCATGCGCATAGCGTTATCCGGCGCCATTTGCAGGGTGTCTTCAGCAAAATGGCGCTTGACAGCGCGGTATGGGCAGGTGCAAACTCCGGCGCCGCACTCCTCCCCTGGACTCCAGCAGAACAGGACCCAGCTGCACTGGAGCACAGGGAAGAAAGGTGAGTATAAGTGTTTATTTTTTTGTATGTGTGCAGCGTGAAAAGGATGATGGGTACCATACATACCAGGAATGGGGGATGAGAGTTGCCATGCATACCAGGAATGGGGGGTGAGGGGTACCATACATACCAGGATTGGGGGATGAGGGGTGCCAAGCATACCAGGATGGGGGGATGAGGGGTACAATGCATACCAGGATTGTGGGGTGAGGGGACCGTGCATATCAGGATTGGGGGGTGAGGGGACCATGCATACTAGAATTGGGGATGAAGGGTGCCATGCATACCAGGATTGTGGGGAGAGGAGTCCGTGCATATTAGAATTAGGGGTGTGGGGACCATGCATACAAGGATAAGGGGTACCACAATTACCAGGATTGGGGGGTGAGAAAACAATGCATACAAGGATGAGGGGTACCACACATACCGGGATTGGGGGGTGAGGGTTGCCATGCATACCAGGATTGGGGATGAGGGGTGCCTTGCACACCAGGATAGGGATGACGGGTACCATGTATACCAGGATGAGGGATGGGGTGCCATGCATACCAGGATAGGGATGAGGGGTATTATCCATACCAGAATGAGGGGTATCATGCATACCAGGATAGGGATGAGGGGTACCATCCATACAAGGATGAGGGGTACCATGCATACCAGGATAGGGATGAGGAGTGCCATGCATACAAGCATGGGGGTAAGGGGCCCATTCATACCAGGATTGGGTATGAGGGGTGCCATGCATACCAGGATGATGGATGAGGGGTGCCATGCCTACCAGGAGTGGGGGTGAGGGGTGCCATTCACACCAGGATTGGGGGTGAGTGGTGCCATGCATATCAGGATTGGGTATGAGGGAGCCATGCATATTAGGATTGGGGGTGAAGGGTGCCATGCGTACCAGGATTGGGTATGAGGGTGCCATGCATACCAGGATGAGGGATGAGGGATGCCATGCATACCAGGATGTGGGGGTGAGGGGTGCCATGCCTACCAGGATTGGGGGTGAGGGGTGCCATGCATACCAGGATAGGGATGAGGAGTGCCATGCATACCAAGATGGGGTTGAGGGGCCCATGCATACCAGGATTGGGTATGAGGGAGCCATGTATACCAGGATGAGGTGTGCCATGCATACCAGGATTGGGGGTGAGGGGTGCCATGCATACCAGGATTGGGGGTGAGGGGTGCTATGCATACCAGGATTGGGGGTTAAGGGTGCCATGTATACCAGGATTGTGTATGAGGGTGCCATGCATACCAGGATGAGGGATGAGGGGTGCCATGCATACCAGGATTGGGGGTGAGAGGTGCCATGCATACCAGGATACCAGGATGGGGATGAGGGGTGCCATGCATACCAGGATACCAGGATGGGGATGAGGGGTGCCATGCATTCCAGGATAGGGATGAGGGGTGCCATGCATACCAAGATAGGGATGAGGGGTGCCATGCATACCAGGATAGGGATGAGCGGTGCCATGCATATCAGGATGTGGGTGAGGGGCCCATGCAAACCAGGATAAGGGATACCATACATACCAGGATAGGGATGAGGGATGGGGTACCATGCATACCAGGATAGGGATGAGGAGTACCACACATACCAGGATTGGGGGTGAGGGGTGCCATGCATACCAGGATTGGGGGTGAAGGGTGCCATGCACACCAGGATTCGGGATGATGGGTGCCATGCATACCAGGATTAGGGATGAGGGGTGCCATGCATACAAGGATTGAAGGTGAACTGTGCCATGCATACCAGGATAGGAATGAGGCGTGCCATGCATACCAGGATAGCGATGAGGGCAGCACATAACAAGATGGGGGAACAGGATTGGGGAACACAAATACCAGGATGAGGGCAGCACAAATACCAGGATGGGGGCAGCACAAATACCAGGATGGGGGCAGCACACATACCAGCATGGGAGACCGTATACCAATAAAAATGCTCGCCACCCGGGTATAGAACAGTCTCAATAGCTAGTATAATATATGAGTTTCACTTTTTGTATTAAAGAACTGAAATAAATTAACTTTTTGATGATATTCTAGTTTAGTGAGATGCACCTTTATCTAGTATATCTCATTACTCAAGACAGAGCACAATGAGCAGAATCTCCTTCAGTGACATGCATAAAATGGCGCTGAGGGAACATGGCTGGTTTTTATATGGAGAGGACATGTGATTTCAGCAGCCAATTGCAGAAGCCCTTGTGTCTGGACACTGTGGATGCTTCCTGCACTTTAAGTCAGGAAAGCGCGGCTAGCCAATCAAAGTTACAGCCTACAGGAGGGAAGAAAAAAAAAAACGCCGCTGATTTGACCAGCCCCTCCACTCATCTGCCACGTCTCCCCGCTCATCATACGCAAGCACTATCATAGCAAAACTGTAAAAAACGCAGTAGTCGCCCCGCAATCACGTAACCATGTAAATTTGAAGAACGTTACCGATTTTCCCAAATTTAACATTTTTTGCTCGCCTTTCCGATCACGAATCCGAATGTGCCACATTCGTGTCGAACTTAACATTTGAGATCGGATTTCAAACATATTTGCTCATCACTAAACATAAAGTCAAATACAGTGTCTTTTTTTTGGGAAGTCTAACTCTATTCCCATACACCTCAGTCTTCACACCCAGACATGGGTAAATGCTTCCTGATTTTGTCTATTTGCTCTTGTCCTCCTCCTTCTCCTCATCCTCATCCTCCACCACAATATCACCACCATATCTATCATATCACCATCTCTACGTCTCTTGCAAGGGGCATTGGAGTGCCTACAAATTTTTGACAGCCGTTGCATTTACTGCATAAGCATGCAGTATAGGAGACGCACTTCCTAATAATAGGAACATTTTTTTCATGAGCACCTCCAACCTCTATGTCTCTTGCAAGGGTCATTGGAGTGCCTCCAAATTTTTTGCAGCCATTGCATTCACTGCGTAGGCAAACAGTATGGGAGACTCATTTCCTAATAATGGGAACATTTTTTTCATGAGGCCCTCCGACCTCTATGTCTCTTGAAAGGGACTTTGGAGTGCCTCCAAATTGTTGGCAGCCATTGCATTCACTGCATAGGCATACAGTATGGGAGACTCACTTCCTAATAATGGGAACATTTTTTTCATGAGGCCCTCCGACCTCTGTCTTTAAATTGGTATTGGGGTTTTTCCCAAATATAGGCAGCCGTTGTACTCACTGCATACCCTATAACTGTATAGCAGAGCTGCTCCTTTCTTGGAACATGTTTTATTACTGAGGCCCACCTCTAGGTGTCCTTAAATTGGTGTTGGGGTGTTTCCCAAATCTTTGCAGCCATTGTACGCACTGCATACTGTTAGAACCTTGCTCTTAGGTTTTTTCCTTTGCTGGTCACATGACCTTGTTGGCCTATTTAATCCTGCTCCGCCCTTCTGGCTTTGCTGAACTTCATTGTATAACTACTTTCTAGCTAGCCTGTGCTCTGTATCTAACTCTGTTAGTTTGCTTGGTCTACGGACCTCAGTGTTCTATTTATTTTGTTTGTTTGTCTGTCTGCTACTATTTCTGTTAGGAGGTGTCCCATTTTCCTCCCAGTCCTTAGTACTTGTAGGGATTCCTTCCCCACATCTATAGGTCTCCGTACAGACTAGCTTAGGACTTTAGCAGGTCTGATCGCAGGATCAGGTCCCCTGTTACATCGTAGGGATAAAGCTGAGTTCTATCGTAGGGACAGATCTCCTCTCTTTCCTTAGCTCTGGTAGCAGAACATAACAGTAAGTCCAACCTGCAAATTCTCTAAGGAAAGATTTTTCTGTTCCATCATGGTGTCGGTTCAGGATTTGGCTCATCGTCTGCAGGGACTCTCTCTGGAGGTGGCCGAGCTCCGTCAGCACGTGAGTAACTGTCCTGGAGCACATTTCTTGGAGCCTAAGGTATGTTTGCCGGATTTATTTTTTGGTGAACACCGAGAATTTTTTTCATATAAAAATGCTTGCTTATTGTATTTTCGTTTGAGACCCAAGTCCTCTGGGGATGAATCCCAGCGCATAGGGTTCATAATGTCACTTTTGCGCAAAGAGCCTCAGGAGTGGGCCTTTTCTTTGCAACCTAGTGATACATGCTTCAGATCAGTGGATAGTTTTTTTTCTGCTTTGGGGCTATTATATGATGATCCTGACCGTGTCGCATCAGCTGAGACTGAGTTGAGACGTTTGAAACAGGGATCAGGTAATGTGGAAAAATATTGTACTCATTTCCGTCGTTGGTCTACTCAAACAGGGTGGAACGATTCTGCTCTGAAAAGTCTATTTCTTGCTGGGCTCAATGAAAGGGTTAAAGACCTGCTAATTGCTTATCCTACACCTGAAGATTTGCAACAGGCTATGCAATTAGCTATACGGGTGGATAGGAGACTGCGTGCAAGGGTTAATGAGAGCAAATCCTCTGCTATGTCAGTTTCTGGTTATGAGAATGTGTGTACTAACAGTGGTGAACTGATGGAGATTGGATCGGTGGCACCTCGCTCTCAAGAAAAAGATCGCAGATTTTCTGAAGGCTTGTGTTTCTATTGCGGAAAATCTGGTCATTTGATTAAAGGCTGTGAGCTTCGTATGAAGAAAGAAAAAAAAATGGTCAGTCATGCCCGTATTGCCTGTTTAAATTCTAAGGGTGTATTTTTAGCTGCTTCCACGATTGCTCAGGAAAAATTAATGGAATTTCGGGTGTTTGTTGATTGTGGGTCTACTCTGAATGTAATTGATGGGGGATTCTTGGAAAGACTCAATTTAAAACCCGAACCTTTATCATCCCCCATTGCTGTGGTTTCTGTGGATGGTTCCCCTTTGAAGAATATTACTCTCAAGGTCTGTGAATTTCCTCTCACTATTAATGGTGTTCACCATGAGAAATTGGATTTGGTAGTTTTGAATAACTTGCCTTCTCCAGTAATATTGGGATTGCCCTGGTTAAAATTTCACAATCCTGTACTGGATTGGTCTACCAGTGAAATTAAATCCTGGAGCCATAAATGTTATGACAAGTGTTGTAACGGGCGTATTGCAGCTTTGGATAGGGGAGAATTGCCTGTTCCTATTCAGGATTTTTGGAGAGTTTTTTCTGAGAAGGAATCGCAGGTTTTGCCTCCCCATAGAGACTATGATTGTTCTATTGAATTTGTCCCTGGAGCGACTCTTCCTAAAAGTCGTTTATTTAACCTTACTATTCCTGAGAGGAAAGCTTTGGAGGAATACATACAGACAAGTTTGGCCGCCGGTCACATTAGGCCCTCTAAGTCTCCTGTGGTGGTTGGATTTTTTTTTGTAAAAAAAAAGGACGGCGGTTTACGTCCTTGTCTGGATTTTCGTGAGATTAACAAAATTACTGTACGCAATCCTTACCCACTGCCATTGATTCCTGATCTGTTTAACCAGTTAATGGGGGCCAAGTGGTTCTCTAAAATTGAAATTAAGGGGGCATACAATCTGTTGCGCATGAAGGAGGGTGACGAATGGAAGACTGCTTTTAACACTCCTGTGGGTCATTTTGAGAATCTGGTTATGCCTTTTGGTCTTACTAATGCTCCTGCATTTTTTCAGAATCTTATTAATGACATCCTTAGACCTTTGATCGGCAAAAATGTGGTTGTGTATTTGGATGACATTTTGATTTATTCGCCGGATCTGGAGTCTCATTGGCGGAGCGTACGTGAGGTATTACAGTTGTTAATGGACAATTCGCTTTTTGCTAAGCTGGAGAAATGTGAGTTCGCTGTACAGAGAATTAGTTTTTTGGGTTACATTATCTCCAGCGAAGGTTTTGAGATGGACCCGGTTAAAGTTCAAGCTGTACAGGAATGGCCTAGGCCTATTGGTTTGAAATCGATACAGAGGTTTTTAGGTTTCACCAATTATTACAGAAAATTCATAAAAAATTTTTCTAGTATTGTCAAACCTCTGACCGATCTCACCAGGAAAGGTGCTGATGCGGTTCAGTGGTCTTCTGAGGCCATTGAAGCTTTTGTGTATCTCAAGGAGAGGTTCACCTCTGCTCCCATCCTTATGCAGCCTGATGTGACTAAGCCGTTTTTGGTTGAGGTTGATGCTTCCTCTGTGGGAGTTGGCGCAGTATTGTCTCAGGATAACGGGGATGGATTACATCCCTGTGCCTTTTTTTCAAAAAAATTTTCGGAGACTGAACTGAATTACGATATTGGTAATCGGGAATTATTGGCTATTAAACTCGCATTTGAACACTGGCGCCACTTCTTGGAAGGTGCGGAATTTCCCGTTCAGGTTCTTACGGATCATAAAAATCTGATTTATCTTGATGCTGCCAAGCGCCTGAATGCCCGTCAGGCTAGGTGGGCACTGTTTTTCTCGTGGTTTAATTTCTCCGTTACTTACATCCCTGGTACTAAGAATGTTA
This sequence comes from Phyllobates terribilis, assembly GCF_046119375.1. Taxonomy (NCBI): domain Eukaryota; kingdom Metazoa; phylum Chordata; class Amphibia; order Anura; family Dendrobatidae; genus Phyllobates; species Phyllobates terribilis. The sequence continues at coordinate 325,521,848 of NW_027362763.1, read as the reverse complement.
AGGCGGATGCCTTGTCTCGCAGTTTTTCTCCCATAGTCGGTGCTGAGAAAGAGGAGAACATTTTACAAGGTGTTGTGATAGCTGCTTTGGACTCCGTTTTGGAAGATGAGATTCTTAAAGCACAGGAGAATGCCCCATCTAACACTCCTCATGGGAGGTTGTTTGTGCCTGGGACCTTTAGGAGAGATTTGTTTGTTGAGTGTCACGAATCTCGGTTGGCAGGTCATCCCGGAATCTCTGAGACCAAGAGACTGGTGGGTCGCAGTTTTTGGTGGCCTGGATGGCAGAAGGAAGTCATTAAGTGGGTGCGTCAATGTACTATATGTGCTAGATCTAAGTCCTCACATACTCCTGCTGCGGGGTTGCTTTGTCCTTTGGAGGTTCCCAGTGCTCCTTGGACACATTTGGCTATGGACTTTATAACTGACCTTCCCCCCTCTGAGGGTTTTACTGTCATCTGGGTGGTCGTGGACCGTTTTAGCAAGATGTGTCACTTGGTTCCCTTCGTCAAACTGCCCTGCGCTAAAACTCTCGCTAAGGCCTTTGTCAAGGAAATTGTCAGACTTCATGGCGTTCCTACTGACATTGTTTCTGATAGGGGTCCTCAGTTCGTGGCTCGTTTTTGGCGTGCCTTTTGTGACAGGTTGGGAGTTCATTTGTCGTTCTCGTCCGGATATCATCCTGAATCTAATGGCCAGACAGAAAGGAAAAACCAGGATGTTGAGCAGTTCTTGCGTTGTTTTGTGGCAGACAATCAAGAGGGGTGGTCTGAGTTTCTGCCACTTGCTGAATTTGCTCTGAACAATCATACATCTTCTTCTGCTGGTTGTTTGCCTTTTTTTTGTTGTTCTGGGAGACATCCGTCGTTTGGGTCGTTCTCCAAGTTGGGATCTGCCGTGCCTGAGGAGGAGAATTTTTCCGGTGATTTGGAGAGAGTTTGGACGGATGTGCGTGGTAATCTTCAGGAGGCCAACAGAAAATCTAAAGACTACTTTGATAGGAAACGACAGGAGGTTTTGTTCGCTGTTGGTGACATGGTTTGGTTGTCCTCTAGGAATCTGCGGTTGAGGATTCCTTCTAAGAAATTGGGTCCCAAGTTTGTAGGGCCCTTTAAGGTGCTTCAGGTTGTCAACCAATCTGCTGTTAGGTTGGAGGTTCCTACCTCCTGGAGAATTAATCCGGTATTTCATGTCTCTCTGTTAAAAAAAGCTGTTGTGTCGGATGGTGACGCCTCTGCCTCTGTTCCTCCGGTGGTGGAGGACGGGGAATATGAAATTTCTCGCATCCTTAACTCTAGACGGTATAGAGGTAGTTTGCAGTATCTTGTGGCCTGTAAAGGTTTCGGACCCGAGGATAACTTTTGGGTGAGGTCAGATGATGTTTCCGCGTCCAGACTTATCAGAGCGTTTCACAGGAGATTTCCTGATAAGCCTGGTCCGAGGGGATCCGGAGGATCCTCTTAGAAGGGGGGGTACTGTTAGAACCTTGCTCTTAGGTTTTTTCCTTTGCTGGTCACATGACCTTGTTGGCCTATTTAATCCTGCTCCGCCCTTCTGGCTTTGCTGGACTTCATTGTATAACTACTTTCTAGCTAGCCTGTGCTCTGTATCTAACTCTGTTAGTTTGCTTGGTCTACGGACCTCAGTGTTCTATTAATTTTGTTTGTTTGTCTGTCTGCTACTATTTCTGTTAGGAGGTGTCCCATTTTCCTCCCAGTCCTTAGTACTTGTAGGGATTCCTTCCCCACATCTATAGGTCTCCGTACAGACTAACTTAGGACTTTAGCAGGTCTGATCGCAGGATCAGGTCCCCTGTTACATCGTAGGGATAAAGCTGAGTTCTATCGTAGGGACAGATCTCCTCTCTTTCCTTAGCTCTGGTAGCAGAACATAACACATACCCTATAATTGTTTAGCAGAACCGCTACTTTCTAGGAACATGTTGTTACTGAGGCCCACCTCTATGTGTCTTTAAATTGGTATTGAGGTTTTTCCTCAATTTTGGCAGCCATTGTACTCACTGCATACCCTATAACTGTATAGTAGAACCACTCCTTTCTAGGAACATGTCATTATTCAGGTCTACCTCTATGTGTCTTTAAATTGGTAGTTGGGTTTTTCCTAAACTTTAGCAGCCGTTGTACTGACTGCATACCTTATAACTATATAGCAGAACTGCTCCTTTCTGGGAAGATGTTGCTACTGAGGCCCACCTCTAGGTGTCTTTAAATTGGTATTGGGTTTTTTCCCAAATTTTGGCAGCCGTTATACTCACTGCATACCATATAACTGTAAAGCAGAACTGCTCCTTTCTTGGAACATGTTATTACTGAGGCCCACCTCTGTGTGCCTTTAAATTGGTATTGGGGTTTTTCCAAATTTTAGCAGACATTATACTCACTGCATACCCTATAACTATATAGCAGAACCATTCCTTTCTAATGAAAACATGTCATTGCTGAGGCCCACTTCTATGTGTTTTTATATTAATATTGGGTCTTTTCCTAAATTTTAGCAGCCGTTGTACTCACTGCATACCCTATAACTATGGAAAACACTTCGGCCAACATAAAAATAATCACGAGTAGGGGGTGTGGAGGAACCACAACTCACACCCCATAGTCGTGAAGAGAAAATTGCTTAACTCAAAAAATAGATGTAAAAACACAAGAGCAACTGAGTATATAGCATATAAAAAGAACCTTTATTAGTAAAGATAAAAGTGTACAGTATCATCACACCAATGAATGAATAAATACAAGGGAGGTAGTACAGAGCGACGGGGGCATGTAGCAGCTAGTCATAGTAATACAAAAGGAAAGAGTATAAAAAATGAAAAGAAAGAAAGAAGGAGCAGTCCGAGATCACATGTGCAGGCAGTGGCAAGGGAGGGGATGCATTTATGACAAGGTCTCGAAGAAGACGTAATAATGGACATGTGTCCCATTATTCGCCCACGTCGGGGCAGAATAAGTAGAGACCATAGTTCGTGAAGCACTGACCCATCCGAGCCACAGGGGGGCACTAAATAAAATAGTATAAAGTAGATTCAAAGAAGAGGGAAGGGGAGGGAAAAGAAAACAGGGCAGCCCAAAAACATCATATGCATAAATAGACAGAGAGGGAGAGGCCTCTATAAGGAGAAAACATACATAAGATGGCAATGGATGTAAACGAGCCTCATTTGGTCTTATCTTGGGCTGCCCCTGCTGTGCTCCCTGACCCCTTTCTTAGTGGCCCTTAGTGGCTTTTATTGGTGAGTGTATCTCTTTATTATAGTCTTCATTCACCATGCCCTCATTTGGGCGAATAATGGGACTTACATCCATTGCCATCTTATGTATGTTTTCTCCTTATAGAGGCCTCTCCCTCTCTGTCTATTTATGCATATGATGTTTTTGGGCTGCCCTGTTTTCTTTTCCCTCCCCTTCCCTCTTCTTTGAATCTACTTTATACTATTTTATTTAGTGCCCCCCTGTGGCTCGGATGGGTCAGTGCTTCACGAACTATGGTCTCTACTTATTCTGCCCCGACGTGGGCGAATAATGGGACACATGTCCATTATTACGTCTTCTTCGAGACCTTGTCATAAATGCATCCCCTCCCTTGCCACTGCCTGCACATGTGATCTCGGACTGCTCCTTCTTTCTTTCTTTTCATTTTTTATACTCTTTCCTTTTGTATTACTATGACTAGCTGCTACATGCCCCCGTCGCTCTGTACTACCTCCCTTGTATTTATTCATTCATTGGTGTGATGATACTGTACACTTTTATCTTTACTAATAAAGGTTCTTTTTATATGCTATATACTCAGTTGCTCTTGTGTTTTTATACCCTATAACTATATAGCAGAACCGCTCCTTTCTAGGAAGGTGTCATTACTGAGGCCCACCTCTAGGTGTCTTTAAATTAGTATAGGGTTTTTTCCCAAATTTTGGCAGCCTTTGTACTCACTGCATAGCAAACTGTATAACTGTATAGCAAAAAAGCTCCTTTCTTGGAACATGTTGTTACTGAGGCCCACCTCTATGTATCTTTAAATTGGCATTGGGGTTTTTCCTAAATTTTGGCAGTCGTTGTACTCACTGCATACCCTATAACTGTATAGCAGAACCGTTCTTTTCTAATGAAAACATGTCATTGCTGAGGCCCACCTCTATGTGTCTTTAACCACTTCACAACCCTTGGATTTTCCGTTTTTGCATTTTCGTTTTTTGCTCCCCTTGTTCCCAGAGCTATAGCATTATAATTTTTTGGTCAATATGGCCGTGTGAGGGCTTATTTTTTGTGGCACAAGTTGTACTTTTGAATGACATTGCTGATTTTACCATATCGTGTACGGGAAACCGGGAAAAAAATTCCAAGTGCTGTGAAATAGCAAAAAAAAGTGCAATACCACAGATTTTTTTTTTTTTTTTTTTACCACGTTGAATGAATGCTAAAACTGACTGGCCATTCTTATTCTCCATGTCATTACAAGTTCGTAGACATCAAACATGTATATGTTCTTTTTTATTTAAGTGGTGAAAAAAAATTCCAAAGTTTGCTAAAAAAAAAAAAAAAATGGCGCCATTTTCCAAGACCCGTTTGAGGGCTTATTTTTTGCTCGCCGAGCTGAAGTTTTTATTTATGCCATGTTGAGGTAGATCCGATGTTTTGATCACCCGTTATTGCATTTTATTGCAATGTTGCGGAGACCAAAAAACGTAATTCTGGTGTTTAGAATTTTTTTATCGTTACGCCGTTTAGCGATTGGATTAATTCTTTCTTTGTATTGATATATCGGGTGATTCTGAACGCGGCGATACCAAATGTGTGTATGTGTTTTTTTTTTTATTATTTTAATTTGAATGGGACGAAAGGAGGGTGATTTAAACTTTTATATTTTTTTTATATTTTTAGTATTTTTAAAAACATTTTTTACACTTTTTACTTACTTCTATAGTCTCCATAGGAGACTAGAAGCAGCACTTGTCTGATCGCCTCTGCTATATAGAGGTGATGAGCAGATCACCTCTATTTAGCAGAAATGGTCCTGTGCTATAAGCGCCGACCACTAGGTGGCACTCATAGTGATCACTACATGACAAGCACTGGGGTCTGCTGCAGACCCAGGGTTGTCATGCCCATGCATCAGTGACCCGCGATAACGTGAGGGGGTCACCAATGTGCGGGGTAAAGGACGCGCTTCCGGCGTGGCGATGTTAAATGCCACTGTCAGAGATTGACAGCGGCATTTAACATGTTAACATCCGCGAGTGGATCGCGTTTCCACCCCCGGCTGTTGCGGGCACATGTCAGCTGTAATAATCAGCTGACATGTGCCCAGTTCAGTGAGGGCTCAGCACCGGAGCCCGCGCTGAACAGGGGGTGACAGCCTGGTGCGTACTAATACCCCACAGGCTGTAAAGGGGTTAAATTGGTATACGGGTTTTTCTGAATTTTGGTAGCCATTGTACTTACTGCATACCCTTTAACGGTATATCAGAACCGTTCCTTTCTAATGGGAACATGTCGTTACGGAGGCCCACCTCTATGTGTCATTAAATTGGTATTGGGGTTTTTCCTAAATTTTAACAGCCATTGTACTCACTGCATACCCTATAATTATATACCAGAACCGCTCCTTTCTAGGAACATATTGTTACTGAGGCCCACCTCTACTTATCTTTAAATTGGTATTGGGGTTTTTCCCAAATTTTGGCAGCCGTTGTACTCACTGCATACCCTATAACTGTATGGCAGAACTGCTCCTTTCTTGGAACATGTTGTTCCTGAGGCCCACCTCTATGTGTCTTTAAATTGGTATTGGGGTTTTTCCTAAATTTTGGCAGCCGTTGCAGTTACTGCATATGCAATTAGAGTATAGGAGACCCACTCATTATTAATGGGAACAACAAAGCATAGCCGACTGATGGTCCTTTAACAATAGGGAGGGCCGACTGCTGGCCTTTTAAGAATAGTAAGGGCCAGCTGATGGCTCTATAAAGATAGGCTTTCAGATTCCCTCCTTCATAAATGAAACAGGATGTGTCTGATCATGTCTCACATACCACATGTCCAGAAAAGGTAGTAAAATATTAAAATTACATTTACTGGAGAATGTATTTTCACTGTTGAAAGCAATGCAATAGTGCAACAACGCATCAAAAACTCTACGTGTGAACATAACCCAAGGTGTGGGGGAACATTTTTGTTTTTTGTTATTTATTTTGCCTTATATACAAGTCATTACCCTGGAATGGATGTTCCTTAACATTTTTCTAAGGAAAATCCATTTTGGTTTAGTTTTTGTATGTTTTATTGTGAGTCCATAAAAGTGGTGTAATACTCTGACAACATTGTTGACAACAGTGACCTGAGAGTCAGAGATGCTTCCATGGGTCTTTCCCCATGCTGTTCCCATGTCATTTGAGCACTGTTCCAATTGATTTGGGCAATTTTTAGGTCCTCTGCAGACCACCGGGGGGAGGGTTGGCGCAGGAAAAATGCTTGAGTTTCCCATAGTCTTACATTTGGCTCGTTGCTCTGCTCGACCACTAGAGAATTCCAATTTACTCGACTTGAACAAAGAGTACCCGAGCATTTTAGTGCTCGCCCATCATTAATCGTGACCTATCGCAGGACCCTCCCTTTCCCTCATGTAAGCCACAAGTCACAGTCCAGTGTGAGAGGTAAAGGAGTTTCAGTGTGAGCGGAGGTGATCTGGAGATGCAGCAAGGACCGGATATGTGACAAGGAGGGGCCAGAAAGGTGAATATAAGGATTATCTCTTTTTTAACGTGTTTATGGCCATTTAGGATTCTGAAAAATGGAGGGGAGAAGTTGATTACATAAGATCTACATTTTATCAAATTGATATTTTTGTATAATTTGAATAAATTAATTTCCACTCAAATTTATTTGCTCCTCTCGAGTTATCATTAGTTACCACCCATCTACCCCTAACCATATAGGTTGAAATCAATTGGACATTATCATTAATGTTATGTTTGCATTAGGCTGTGTGCCCACGTAGCGTTTTTCAAGCGTATATGCTGCGGAATTTCCGCAGCGTAAACGCTTGAAAAACGCATGTATATCCGCACCCCATGGTCCCCAATGGCATTCCGCAATGTCAATGCCCATGCTGCGGATTTTTCCGCAGCGTATATGCTGCGGTCAAAAATCCGCAGCATGTTCATTAATTTTGCGGAAGCGCAGCGGAATCAATGTGCGGATGGTACCCAAGTCTGGATGAGAGGAGACTCTCATCCAGACCTGGGTACCAAAGAACCTGTAAAAAAAAGAATAAAATAAAGTTTATACTTATCTTCTGATGTTTTCCCTCCGTCGCGCTGTTGTCTGAAGGACCTGCCACGTCATTGAGTCATGTGACCCACCACATGACTCAATGACGTCACCGCAGGTCCTGCACACAACAGCGTGAGCCGCTCAAGACTCCGGACGGGACAGAGAATGCACCAGAAGGTGAGTATAAAGTTTATTTTTTTATTTTTTACCATTCTGTACAAGTTGTCAAGCACTTTTCCAAGTGATGCTTGGAGAAGTGCTTGATAACCCGCATGCGGAAATGCATGCAAAGACGCCTCACAAACACTTCTACCTGGTGGGAAAACCGCATGTAATATCCGCATGCGATTTTCCCACCAGGGAGAAGCGTAAAAAATATGCTTCAGGTCCGCAACGTGGGCACATAGCCTTAATGAGCTTAAAAGTGATTCAGTACAGTCCTAGGAGATCGTCAAGTGTTATATGTGTGTTTTCTGGGCAATTAGTAGATTTGCAAGATTATGATTCACAAACAGATTCACTGCAAATCTTATTGTTTTGAAAATTCTATGATGAATTCGAATTTCAAAAATCTGATTATCTTGAAAAAAAAAATACATTTACTGGAATCTTTTTTTCTTCATAACTCAATTTAGAGAACATGATAGTTTAAGCAAAACTATGAAATATCATATGCTTTAATTTAAGTACATTGTTTTCATAAAGTAATATGTTAATTCTGTATTTGTGAATTTTTTCAATAAATACCATACACATTTATAAAGAAAAGAATAGTTTAATTGGACTTTGATATGTAAATTTTTTTATAATATTTTTGTATTGTTTAGGATTCAATACTGCAAAGGGAGATCTAGTAAGAGCCATTCTATATAACAAACCAATGAATGTTAAACTGCATAGAGAGGCCATTAGATTTCTCATGGTACTTGTGGTTATTGCTATATGTGGAGTTTTCTACACTGGAGCTGTATTCAATATGCATGGGGTAAGTTAATATTATGTATCATAAGAACAATATGACAGTATTTAGTCCTTATTGATGCTGTTTAAATTTATGTCTACATAGTTTTGTAGGTGGTTAGCCATTCTAACCCATCTGTAAGTTCACATGAACAACAATGATGACTCATTCAGAATGCTAATGGTGTATGGCAAAGATTTGGGCTTCCCCATAATGCCCTGCAGCAATCAGATCACTTTGTGAAACCCAATCAATCTGGGTGGGGGAGGTGGTTATGGGGGAAAGCTATCACAGACAGTATAACAGTGTAAAAGACAAAGGCAGGAACACCATTTTATGCTATTACTTCTTTGTTTAGCAAAGTGCTAAGCTCTTGATTCTCCCAAAATAAGGGATCATTTTTTCAGCCAAGTAACTGAAAATGCCATGGCTTCTTTTCTCCTGTGTACCCTGCCTGTGCCTAAACAACACCAAGGAATGCATTTGCCCCCAAAAAGGGATAATGTTTGGACTGTTTATAGAATATAAGTACCTAACAAAGTCTGAAGCTAATGTGTGGGGTTAAATAGGCTGCTATTTACCACAGCTTAAATCCATTTTCCTCTAGCCAAATAGGTTGACATCTTTCTTATTTTAAAAAGGGTTAGTTTGCATTACAGAGCTCACAACAGTTTCAGTAGACTCTAAGAAGAATTTAGAATTTTATACACATATTTGATGCATTTAATTATGTTATTAAATAATCCACCGCTAATCAAATTTGGGGGGAAAATTTGATGAAGTGTAGATCCGCTCTCACCATTAAAGATGAGCGAATATTTCAATGTTCGGTTGAGATTACAATCGCTGATATTGAAATATTTGCCTATTTATTTGTTGAATATTCACCGAACACCATTGGATTCAATGGGGGGCAAAACCAAACGCATACACAATACCTTCAAACGGGCCCAAAAGCTGCCATAACACAATAGTGGTACAAATATTATTATTTATTCCATGGTGCTTTACATGTGAGAAGGGGTCACCGACTGGTATAAGTGGAGAGAGGACCCTGCCCGTGAGGGTGCACAAACAATCTACAAGGGATGGGTGAGGATACAGTATGTGAGAGTATAGCTGGTCGTGCAGCGGTTTGGTGGAGCAAGGGTTACTGCAGGTTGTACGCTTGTCAGAAGAAGTGAGTCTTCAGCTTCCTTTTGAAGATTTCCATGGTGGGAAACCTGTTGGAGTACAGAGTCCCACAGTAAGGATGGGAGGCTACGCCCAGGTAAGTAAAGGCATACCAGGTCACAGATGTATGGAGGAGACAGGTTTTCAATGGCTTTGCATGCTCAAGTTAGACTTTTCAACTGGAGTCTCTGGGCAAAGGGTAGCCAGCGCAGGGATTGACAGAGGGGAGAATGTGGGGAATAATGGGTGACAGGTGGATTATTCCACCAGCAGAGTTTAGGATAGATTGGAGGGGTGTGAGAGTGGTAGAATGGCGGCCACAGAGCAGGAGGTTGCAGTAGTTGAGGCGGGAGATGATGAGCGCGCGCACTTGTGTTTTTGTAGATTCATGGTTGAGGAATGTGCGGATCCCAGAGATATTTTGGAGTTGGAGTCGGCAGCAAGTGGAAAGGACTTGGATCAGACATTTGAAGGAGAGACCAGAGTCAAGCTTATGGGACTAGGGAGAGTGGGCAGCCATTCGCTTTGATGGATAGGTCAGTTGGGGGGGTGTGAATGAGATGGTGGAAAGATGATGAATTTAGTTTTATCCATGTTAAATTTTACAAATCTAGCAGAGAAGAAAGATGAAATAGCGGACACACATTGTGGGATTCTGGTTAGTAAGGAGGTGATATAAGGTCCAGAGAGATAAATCTATGTGTCATCAACATGCAGATGATACTAAAATCCTTGAGACTCTATCCGCTGTCCAAGGCCAAAGGTGTAGGCGGAGAAGAGCAGGGGTCCTAGAACTGAAACTTGGAGGACACCGACACATGGGGCAAGATGAGGAGGTGGTGTGTGAGTGGGAGACACTGAATGTCCTGTCTGTTGGGTACGAGGAGATCCAACAAAGGGCCAAGTCTGTAATGCCAAGAGATCAGAAAGTCTGTAGGAAGAGGGAATGGTCCACTGTGTTGAAGGCATATGCCAGGTTCAGGACGAGGAGGACAAACTAGAGTCGCTTGGATTTGGCAGTTAGTAGGTCATTAATGATTTTAGCCAGGGAAATTTCAGTGGAATGTTGCAGTCGGATGCCAGATTGTAAGCGGTCAAAGAGGAAGCAGGAGAATAGGTGGGAGGACAGTTCAAAATAGACGTCTTTTTCCAGCAGTTTGGAGGCAAAGGAGAGAAGTGAGATGGGACGATAGCGAGACACAGAGGATGGGTCAAGGGAGGGCTTTTTGAGGATGTGTGTGATCGCGGTATGTTTGAATCACAGGGGAAGACACCAGTTGTTAGTGACAGGTTGAAGAGGTGGGTTATGCTATGGATGAAGACTGTTGTAAGGTTTGGAATGAGGTGGGATGGTATTGGGTCAAGTTCACAATTGGTGAGATGTGATTTGGAGAGTAAAGATGATCTTCCTTGATGGTGGAGAAACTGGTTTTGGAGGAGGAGAGTTGAGTAGTTATGAGGAGGGCTGTGGGGACTTTAAGCAAAAGCTTTGCCTTACATTGTCAATCTTCTGCTTGAAGAATGAGGCAAAGTCTTCAGCTGACATGAGAGGAGAGGGAGGGGGAGCTGGTGGAAGGAGAGAATTGAAAGTACTCAATAGCTGTTTAGGGTTATGACATATGTAGGATATGAGAGATGAGAATTAGATTTGTTTTGCTGCAGTGAGCAACTGCACAGCATTTTGACAACTTCTTTTACTAGATGAGCTACTCCGCTCCCTTTTTTTGCCAGTCGCACAGCTGTACGCTTTGTAGATGAGGGCCAGAAAGGACATGTGTTCCAGTAGATGTCAAGCGCTACATCAAGTGGCCTTTGCTCCTCTTCCTCCATCTTACCATCACTCACAGTACGTGTCACACAAGGTGAGGGAATCATGATGATCATGAGGATCTAAATGCGCCTCCCGATGCATTTCTTCCATTATAAATTCCTCAGGGAAATGGCCCATAGACATTCACACATATACAGGATTGTTACATATGTAGATGAACTTGGACATTGTTTCCCCTATGGACTGATTAAGGTCAATGAGCCATTCCCCTGAGGGATCTATAATGGAAGAAATGGGTTGGGAGGCGCATTAAGATCAACAAGATAACCTGCAGTATCAGTGTAGGGTAAGCTGTGGACTGCCCTTGTAAGGGTAGGAGCCTTTGGGGCATCGGGTCAGGCAATTGATCTAGATTTCGTGTCTGATTTAAGATCTCAGAAAAATCTGACCTAGCAGATCAGCATCTACTACTGGGGTGAGATCTTTCCACATTGTGAGTTTTTAACCTGTAAAACAGATGGGTTACGATAGCACCTGTGGATGCATTGCCATGAATATTTAGAAATATGTGCACTTAAAAATCAGATGGATACATGTGCAATATATCTAATAATTAGTGATCCAAATATTTTTGTCTATGTTTGATATATATGTCTATCTATGGGGATACATATCCAATGAAAGTATACCGCATGTATGAGATCACTGTTGATAAATCCTCTCAACGTTTGAGGGAAGATTTTTTTATGTGGAGTACCATAGAGACCATTGTCAAAGGTGTTCGGATAACTATAATTGATAAGTCATAAAATGCGCTGGGTGTTTTATTTGTAGTATCCTATTAACCAATGTTTGAGGGTTCACAGATACTATTATAATAAAAAGAAAGCAAGACATTTAAACTATTTGTTGATATCATATATCCCTATGATTACTGATAGGTGGGTCATACATGATCAAGAGGCCTGCTAAAGGTATGTGGTGGTAATTATATATAAGCGTAGAGAAATATATTGAATCTCAGAAGGTCTCAAATACCATTGTTTTGAATGTACCATATACTATTTGGTGGACAGTTTTGGATATTATCTAGAGCTGGGAGTATACAACTCTGTCCAAAAAAATTAGAATTTTTTGTTTGTTCTCATCTTTCATACATTTTTAATAGGATATAAATAAATAGAAATTTTAATATACATTTTCACTATTTGCTATGATACATAATTGAATTTCTGTTGAAATTAACTTGCATCAGTTATAATGCTGTTTCTGCACAGCAGACAGCCCTCAGTCCCGCAGTTGTGGTCACGTAAAAGATTCCTTCCTCCTACACATGTCAAAGCAAGAGTTTGAACTTCACCATCTCCAATCTGTTGGCCACGTAAATGCTGCCTTTTCACCTGGTTGATACAGACAGTTTCCGAAAGCTGATGTCCCCCATTATCAGTTGCCCAATCACCATTACTTCTCTAAGAAAACTCGCCAGCGCTACACCAGCATGTTGCTGACAACATCACCCATTCCTTGAAAAAAGTTTGACAAGGTGCATTTCTCCACTGACACCTGGACAGGCAAGCATGGCCAGGGGTGTTACATCTCGCTGACTGGGCACTGGGTGACTCTGGTAGCTGTGGGGACAGGCGGGGAATGGGCTGCTCCACAAGTCTTGGAACCCCCAAGTCTTGCAGGGCACTTGGGGATGGAGAACAAAACCACTATCCACCAGAAGATGGAGAACTAAACCACTAGACAACAGGGGTTTGGAGAACAAAACTACTAAACATCTAGGGTTGGAGAACGAAAGAAATTTATACCAGATCACCGAGAACAAAACTAATAGTCAATGGGGATTGGTGAATTAAACAAATACACACCAGAACATAGAGAACTAAACTAATAGACAACAGGGGTTGGAGAACTAAACTACTAAACAGCTTGGATTGGAGAACTAAACTACTACACACCAGGGGATGGTGAACTAAAGCACTAGACACGAAGGTGTCACTAGAAACCAAGTCTTGTAATCCCCAGTGCTTGCGGGAAAAAAAACTCTATCTAACACTTCCTCCAGTGCTTCTGCCTCCTCCATCTCCTCTAGGGCCTCCACCTGCGCCCTCAACCTCAGCCTTAATGAGACACACGTTCCAACAGTGCAGAGAGAATCCCCCAAATCTCCGTCATGCACCGCTAAGGCTCACCGCAATCAGGTAGTGTTTAAATTAATATGCCTTAGATATCCCAGTCATACAGATCAAAAGTTGTGGACAGCTATCCATGCCGAGTTTGAACAATGGCTGCCTCCACTGAACCTTGAGCCAGGGAAGGCAGTGTGCAATAACGGTGCAAACCTGGTGGCAGCCCTATGCCAGGGCAACCTCACACATGTGCCTTGCATGGCTCTCATCTTCAACCTGATGGTATATCCCGGCCTGGATGCACTGCTGCAGAAACCACGGTCTCTGTGTGCTCACTTCTGCCATTCGCAACCCACGGGTTATCGACTTGCATCGCTACAGAGATCTTTCAGCCTACCGATTAATCGGTTGATATGCAATGTGCTGACATGGTGTAATTCAACTCTGCACATGTTGCAGCAACTGTGGCAGCAGTGTCAAGCCCTGATGCAGTTTCTCATGTCATATAGCCTAGGCAAATGCTGTACGGATGTGGAATGAAATGGACTTGCGGAATGGACTCAGATGAAGGACCTCTGCACCTATCTGCACATTTTCGAAATGGCTACTAAGATAACACTGATGATGCCGTCATCAGCATCACTATTCTGGTCATCTACATGCTGGAGCACACTTTGAACAGTCTGTGGGAGGAGGTGGTGGTGGACCCAGGGAAAGAGGATCAAGCAGAGGAGGATGCAGAAGGGTTAACAATATCTCTAAGTTCTGGTCTGTCATCTCATAGGCGGTTGCCAGGGGAGGAGCCAATGGAGAAGGACAAGGAGGAAGAGGTGATGGACGTGCAGGAGATGAAGAGGATAATGATTTCCTCTCTGTTTTCCGTGGTTGCCAGGAGGGGATGAAGGAAGCAAGCTTGAGTGTTATCTCACCACCAACACACTATGGACTTGGACCTCATGATAGATATCGACCCATGAGGGCCTTGTTGCAGCACTATTTGCAACATGTTTGTTGCCCGTATTGTTAATATTCAAAATAGTGCTGACTACTGTGTTGCCAGTTTGTTCGATCCATGGTACAAAAGTACATTTTGCCAGTTGCTCCCCCCCCTGAAAAGGGACGCGCCCTTGCTGCAGTATCAAAGCATGCTTGAAGACAATCTTGAGAGTTGTTTTCCCCAAGAAAGCAGTAAGGCACACAGTGTGCGTCACAGTGATAGACTTGAAACCCCAGGAACGTTGAATTGTCAACGCAAAAACATTAGCAGACTTTCATCTGTAAGGAGTTTGCATTTTCTCCCTGTGTTTGTAAGGGTTTCCTTTGGGTACTCAATTTTCTTCCCCCACTCAAAGACATACTGATAGGAAATTTAGATTGTGAGACCCAATGCTCTAGGGGACAGTGCCACTAGTGTCTGTAAAGCGCTGTGGAATTAATTGATGCCACATTAGTGATATCTGAACATAGTTTTTGGAAATGTTTGGTCTCCAAATTGGGCATCCTTCATTTGTGTTGCCAGTTACTGATCAAACTTTAAGCAAGAAATTCTGCTCCAAGCCCTGTCGAATGCTTAAATGTGGCATTTTTTCAGGACCATGCTATTATCACAAATAATTTATATTGTGAAATGTGGACTCCTGGCTGGAGCACAATACTAGCACAAAATAATTAAAAGGTAAAATGTGGCCTGCTTTATTTAGCACGGCAGTAAGAGAAAAAAATAGATTTTTTTACTGTGGATGAGCCGTGGATACAGCAGTATCTCAGCACAAAATAATTACAACATCAGATGTGGCCTACTTTTTGGAGCATGGTGGTAACAGAACAATGTGTACCCCTGTGTGGAGAACAATATCTGCACCAAAGAATTTAAAGGTGAAATGTAGCCTGCTTCATATACCACGGTAGTAAGAAAACCAATTTCGATTTTATCCCGTGTACCCCTGTGTGGAGAACAATTTCAGCACCCAACAACATTACTAACAGAAGAAAGTATTTTTTTAGTGTGGATGAGGCCTGTATAACATAGAAGATATGCTCCAAGAAATTTCAAACTGACATCTAGCCTGCTGTATCATGTTAATAACAGAAGAAAGTGTTCTTTTTTTTACTGTGGATGAGACCTGTATGCAATAGAATACATGCTCCAAGAAATTTAAAAATCAGATCTAGTCTGTTGTATCATGTTTGTCACAGAAAAAATGATTTTTTTACTCTGCATAAGCTCTGCATACAGCTGAATTTCACTGCCAAAAAATGACAAGTTGAGATATGGCTTTTCTGTATCATGTTAGCAACTAAAAAAAATTGTTTTTTTTACTTTGTAACAGCTCTGCACACAGCTGAATTTCAGCAGCACTAAATGACAAAGTGAAATATGGCTTTCTGTATCACATTAGCAACTGAAAAAAATAGATTTTTAAAGGTGTACTTGTTAGAATCTATTTTGTTTTACTATCGGCCATCTTGATGTGGTTTGCTGGATTCTATTCTTTTCCTGTGGTGCTGGGGTTCTTGGTCACATGATCTCTGCACTCTTTATTACTCAGCACCTGGCTCCCATTCCCCGCTGGACATCAGTGTTGTTACACTTGTGCTCTGGCTAAGTATCCTTGTTTAGTTCTTTGTGCTTTGGACAATTGTTTTTCCTGGGAATTCTTGTTCCACCAGTTTTGTTCCCTTTAATATTTGTTTCTGCAGTTAACTTTTCTGTCAGGAGGTCTCCTGCTTTTGCTCCCAGTCCTTAGATATTTTAGGGACCCCTTTCCCCTTCCTACAGGTCTTTGTTTGAGTTCAGTGCAGGAGTTTCAGTGGGGCTATTCATAAGGAATAGGGCACCCACCACAGCGTAGGGTTAAGCTGAGTCTCAGTGCAGGGACAGCTTTTCCCTCCAATTCCTTAGTTCTAAGTTGCAGAACATAACATTACTTGTGCATGGAGCACAATAGAAGCAGTGCACAACAGACTTCTATGAAATGTGCCCTGCTGTCTTTGTCTGGACCTCACTAATGGTTCAAGAGAAAAAAATCTGCTAGAAGATCGATGTCGCAGCAACAGAGGACACTAACTATTTAAACTATCTGACTTAGAAACAACTGCTTAACTGCCTAGCTAACTAGCTAAAATCTCTAATAAATCCAGGAGCAGACCAGGGGTATCCTCACTGATCTCTTAAAGTCACAAAATGGCACTAAAAGAACATGGCCGCTCTTTATATAGAGAGGGACATGTGATTTCAGCAGCCAAAGGCACAAGCCCTTGTGTCCGGACATTGTGGATACTTCCTGAGCCCTGATTCGCTAGCCGCAATTTGCACACATAAAGTTATGGGAAAAGAAAAGATTACAAGCACGCCGCTGAGCTCTCCTCAGTCCCTCCCCTTATCAAGCACGTCCCCCCCCCCCCGCTCATCATATACCACCACTAGCCTAGCCAAACTGATAAAAATAATTTAGAGGCAACGCAATAATTTCCTGCACTTTTAGTGAATTTTACCGATTTTGGCTGATTTTAAGAAAAAATGCTTGCATTTCCAATCACGAATCCGAATGTGCCATATTCGTGACAAATTTGAAATTGGCAATCGTTTTCGAACATATTAGCTCATCTCTACTCACCATCACTACACACAGTCATGAGGTAGATTCTGTTCATGGAGCCTCACGTTATTAGTGTATCGCTACATGCGGCAGATTATTTCATTTGCCAGCACATGAGGCTTTTGCTGAAATTTCTGCAACAAGTCTGCCAAATATGAAAATATAATTACAAGGGTTTTCCAGCATCTCTCAATTGTACATCAGGTGCTGAGAGACACAACTGATGTTGAGCTTGGTGTGCATACCGGTCATGAACTCGTTGCATTAATTAGAAAAGGAGAATAGAAATGGACTATACCTGCCAGGTGTGCACATTACCTGTTAAGAATGTGATAGTCTCCATATAAGCAGTGTCTTTCAATACCCAATGTAGATGTAATAGCTGGTGGATGACTGATTTAAGGTTCCATCTGCACCTATTTGCCTTTGAATTAATTTCAATGCAATGTTTGTGACAAAATCATGTTTAGAAACATATTTTTATAATTTCACTGGTTTTTTTTGAGCAACAATGTCTCATAATACATCAACTGATGTAATTAAAAAAATACTTGTATTTCTTTCCCAGTTCCCAATTCCTGACATTGTGCTAATGTCATTTGTGATGGTAACTGCTGGTGTCAACGCATCCCTTCCTGCAGCACTTACAATTTGTCTCCTGTGTGGTCAAACAAGGCTGAAAAAACAGAAGATCTTCTGTATTAGTCCTCAAAGGATCAATTTAGCTGGGCAGTTGAATCTTGTATGTTTTGATAAAGTAAGTTCAATTTGGTTTATCTATTTTAGTGGATTCTTGATGCTAGCTGCACTATTTCTCTATGCAATACTGAGCACAAATATGATATTAATAAGAACAAAAAATAAACAAGAATTGATGATAATGGTTACGTAAATTTAACCCCTTTTGGACAGGCCAAAAGACTATGGACTTCGGGGCAGTTCATACTTTTCCTAGCAATAATGAAGAACTTGGCACTCATTGTAAGAAGTATATCAAGGTCATTTACTTACAGGTGCAATCCATAGTAAATGCATTTTGCTATGTTGAAACCATTGACATTCATCTGATGCACAAATTGCTACAGAGAAAATGAGAATCCTGTTAAGGAACCCCCCTTGAATAGCGGTACACTGCAGAGTAAGTGGTGCCATAGATGTGGCGTCATTTACACAGCAATGTACCACTATTACTAGGTCTCTTTCCTTGACACATGATTCTCATTTTCTCTGTAGCAATCTGTGCATCTGATGAAGGTCAGTGGTTTGACCGAAACATTTGCACCTGTAAATAAATCACTGTATTTTATTTCTTGCCACGAGTCCCAAGTTCTTCATTATTTCAAATATAATGGAAACCTACTTGTGCACCGGCAGTACAGGAGTGTCTTGTCCTTTTATATACAGTTAGGTCCATATATATTTGGACAGAGACAACATTTTTCTAATTTTGGTTCTAGACGTTACCATAATGAATTAAAAAAAAAAAATTCAGAATAAGTTGAAGTTAAGACTTTCAGCTTTCATTTGAGGCTATCCACATTAAAATTGGATGAATGGTTTTGGAGTTTCAGTTCCTTAACATGTGCCACCTAGTTTTTAAAGGGACCAAAAGTAATTGGACAATTGACTCCAAGGCTATTTCATGGACAGGTGTGGGCAATCCCTTCGTTATGTCATTCTCAATTAAGCAGATAAAAGGCCTGGAGTTGATTTGAGGTGTGGTGCTTGCATTTGGAAGGTTTTGCTGTGAAGTAAACATGCGGTCAAAGGAGCTCTCCATGCAGGTGAAACAAGCCATCCTTAAGCTGCAAAAACAGAAAAAACCCATCCGAGAAATTGCTACAATATTAGGAGTGGCAAAATCTACAGTTTGGTACATCCTGAGAAAGAAAGAAAGCACTGGTGAACTCATCAATGCAAAAAGACCTGGGCGCCCACAGAAGACAACAGTGGTGGATCGTAGAATAATCTCCATGGTGAAGAGAAACCCTTACACAACAGCCAACCAAGTGAACAACACTCTCCAGGAGGTAGGCGTATCAATATCCAAATCTACCATAAAGAGAAGACTGCATGAAAGTAAATACAGAGAGTTTACTGCATGGTGCAAGCTACTCATAAGCATCAAGAAGAAAAAGGCTAGACTGGACTTTGCTAAAAAAACATCTAAAAAAGCCAGCACAGTTCTGGAAGAACATTCTTTGGACAGATGAAACCAAGATCAACCTCTACCAGAATGATGGAAAGAGAAAAGTATGGCGAAGGCGTGGTACAGCTCATGATCCAAAGCATACCACATAATCTGTAAAACACGGCGAAGGCAGTGTGATGGCTTGGGCATGCATGGCTGCCAGTGGCACTGGGTCACTAGTATTTATTGATGATGTGACACAGGACAGAAGCAGCCAAATGAATTCTGATGTATTCAGAGCCATACTGTGTGCTCAGATCCAGCCAAATGCAACCTAACTGATTGGTCGTCGTTTAATACTACAGATGGACAATGACCCAAAACATAAAGCCAAAGCAACCCAGGAGTTTATTAAAGAAAAGACGTGGAATATTCTTGAATGGCCAAGTCAGTCACCTGATCCCAACCCAATTGAGCATGTCTGACTAAACTTCAGACAGAAAGGCCCACAAACAAACAGCAGCTGAAAACGACTGCAGTGGAGGCCTGGCAGAGCATCAAAAAGGAGGAAACACATCGACTGGTGATGTCCATGAGTTCAAGACTTCAGGCAGTCATTGTCAACCAAGGGTTTTCAGCCAAGTACTAGAAATGAACATTTTATTTACAATTATTTAATCTGTCCAATTACTTATGGTCCCTTTAAGGAGCTGAAACTCCTAAACCCTTCATCCAATTATAATGTGGATACCCTCAAATGAAAGCTGAAAGTTTGAACTTCAACTGCATCTGAATTGTTTTGTTTAAAATTCATTGTGGTAATGTCTAGAACCAAAATTAGAAAAATGTTGTCTCTGTCCAAATATATATGCACCTAACTGTACATACGTTACTCTGCACCAATGTTCGAAAATATCACTGCATAGTAAGCAGTTTGCAGAATATTGTGTAGCTAGGGGTTGGGAAGCTGGATGGCTGACTTAGCCAAACTCTCCACATAGAAGGCAGACATGATTTATTATGTACCCAGTGATCATGTTATCGGTAATATACCAGCCCCAGTTACAGATAAAATCAGAACTAAAATAATGTATTAATATGTTCAAATGCCAAACAAAGGTCTTTATGCCCTTATTTGTGGCACTTTGTGTAAATTAAATTTAAAAAAAACAAGAAAATATATTAACAAAATAAAACTAATAATATACACCATTAATCTGAATTGCTGTATATGGCCCTGACCCCATTGAAAAAAATGGCAAATACATGAAAGTAATTTCTTTAGAAAATGAAACACAATTTAAAATGTTTTTCAGCAGTATTTTGCGGCCATCAAAAACTAAAAATTGTAAAATAGACCCAGTGGTTGGACGACTCACTTGGACACTTACGGAAGTAGACTTAGGACCCGGGTTTTCTTTGCAGGCTTTATTAAACAGCATAAAGCTCTGCACGCCAGCAAAATAAACACAGCCTTACTTGGTAAAACAACAAAAACAAAAGATAAACTGTAGCACAGTCCATATATGTGTGTGCGGTTCGCCCATACAGGTTATGTCCAGCCTTCAGCTTCCTCTAGAGCTATGGCTGTCCAGTCTGGAGACCTTGCCTCTCCAAACACAACACAGAGAAAAAAAACAGGACTGAACATTTAAATGTTGCTCAGCCACACCCTGAGGTGGAAGTATGGGGAATGACGTCCCTCCCATCTCTATGTCATTTCCCTAAAACCATGCCCTTTAAGTGAGTTAACCCTCCAGTATATAACATGCTGGCAGAAAGTTTATTGGTTTCAGCTCACACAGGCTAGCAACCTGTGTGACACATACCATCCCTCATAAATCATACCAGTGACTCTGTCACATATTTCCCCCCTCTGCCCAAAGCCGGGGGTTTGGGCACCTTCTGATACCAGACAGGAAATTCTAGAAAGGGCATCAGCATTCACGTGTAATTTCCCGGGCCTATGCTCTACGTGAAATTTGAAGTCCTGAAGAGCTAGGAACCATCTAGTTAACCTGGCATTTTTACCCCTCTTTTCCCTCAACCATCTCAATGGGGCATGGTCTGACACCAACTTAAACTCCGGCCTAGTAGGTAGTATCTCAGTGTATCTATGGCCCACTTTATGGCTAAACACTCTTTTTCTACTATTGCGTAGTTTTTCTCACAGGACGAAAGCTTCCGGCTCAGATAGAGAATGGGATGCTCTTCCCCATTTATCTCTTGAGAGAGTACGGCTCCTATACCAACCACTGAAGCATCTGTCTGGACCACAAACTCTTTCTTGAAGTCTGGAGCAACCAGGACCAGCTGTTTACACAGTGCGGACTTCAACAGTTGAAACGTGGTCTCTGTTTCCTCTGTCCACTTCACCATGGTTGATCTGGTGCTTTTTAGGAAATCCGTCAGTGGCATGACCATCATGACAAAATTTGGGATCAACCACCAGTAATATCCCACCATGCCCAGGAAGGCTCTCACTTACTTCTTGGAGAGTGGTTTCAGCCAGGTCTTGATTTCCTCCACATTATTTACTTGTTGTTTTAATTCGCATCTTCCGATGACATAGCCCAAGTACTTGGTCTCCTCTTTTCCAACAGCACATTTTTTCGGATTTATAGTGAATCCCGTCTTCCTTAGTGCATCCACAATGGCCTGTAGCTTAGGTAGATGACTAACCCAGTCTGGGCTAAAGACTACAATGTTGTCAAGATAGACTGCGGCATACTTCTTATGTGGGGCTAGGATCTGATCCATAGCCATCTGGAAGGTAGCTGGGGTCCCTGTAGTCCGAACGGCATCCGAGTATATTGAAAGCACCCATCAGGTGTCAAGAAAGCAGTCTTCTCCTTGGCCGTCTGGGACATGGGGATCTGCCAGTAGCCCTTCATCAGGTCAAGAGTGGTGATGTACCTTGTCGGTCCAAGCCTCCTGATGAGTTTGTCTATGCGGGGCATCGGGTACGTGTCACACTTGGACACCTCATTCAGCTGGCAGTAGTCATTACAAAACTTCTTCTCTCAATTGGATTTTGGCATGAGGACGATTGGGCTCGACCACCCACTTTTTGACTCCTCTATCACCCCGAGGTCTAGCATCCTCTTTACCTTGTCGGAGATCACCTTCGGGCCTGCTTCAGGAATCTGGTACACCTTCAGATTCACTCTTACATGTGACTCTGTCAGTACGTTATGCTCTACCACCTGAGTATGCCCCGGAAAATCTGAGAACAACTCCCGATTTTGCTGTAGTATTGTTGCTTCTGGGCTGGCAATAGAGTCTCTGCTATAGTGACCTCTTCCACCTTGCCCTCAGGAGCGGCTCCCAGGCAAGGAGTTTCCACTGGTTCCCGGTCCTGCCAAGGCTTGAGCATGTTCACATGGTATTCTTGGTGTGACTTTCTTCAGCCAGGCTGGTGGACTCGGTAGTTCACTTCACTGAGTTTCTCCATGACCTCATATGGGCCTTGCCACTTGGCCAAGAATTTACTTTCGACAGTGGGAATGAGAACCAAAACGTGATCCCCAAGCTGGAACTGTCTCAGCCTTGCCGACCGTTTATATACCTCGCCTGGGCTTCCTGCACCCGGAGGAGATTTTCCTTCATGATGGGCTTCACTTTCACCATTCTCTTCTGTAACTGGGCGACATGTTTGATGATGCTCTGGTGAGGGGTGACCTAGGCCTTCCAGGTTTCCTTGGCAATATCTAGGAGACCCCTTGCATGCCGGCCATATAGAAGGTCAAACAGGTAGAAGCCAGATGAGGCTTGGGGAACTTCCCTGACAGTAGAAACGGAAGCAGGTAGTCCCAGTCTCAATCATCCTTCTCGACGACCTTTTTGAGCATTGCTTTCAGAGTCTTATTAAAGCGCTCCACCAGGCCATCGGTCTACAGATGGTAAACGGAGGTTCGCAGCTGGGTAATTCGAAGCACTTTTCACAGCTTCATCACCTTGCTCATGAATGGGGTTCCTTGGTCACTCAGGATTTCCTTCGGCAGGCGGGTCCTGGCAAAGATGTGGACAAGTACCTGAGCTATGCACCTGCTGGTCGAGTTCCTTAAGGGTACCGTTTTGGGGTACCAGGTCGCATAGTCCATAATGACCAAGATATATTGGTGGCTCCAGACCGATTTAATTAAGGGGCCCACTAAGTCCATGACAATCCTCTCAAAGGTAACTTCTATCACAGGTAGTAGAACTAAGGGGCTACGGAAGTGTAAGGTAGGGCAGGACCTGCAATAGTTGAGAATTTCTCAGTAACACCCAAGCCAATAAAACGTTCTTAAAATCCTCTCTGAGTTTTCTCGACCCCTAGTCAAAACATGGGAATAGGCCATATCCAGTACCCTACATCAGTATGATCCTGGCACTAACAGCTGTTCCACTGTCTCACCGCCCCTTAGTTTAGCCGCCCGATATAGCAACTCCACCTGAACTGCAAAGTGGGGGAACCTGCTATCGGCCCCCAGCTCTTGGGCAACCCGATTACATACAGTAACCTGGTCAAACGCCCCATTTAAAGTCAGGTCCCAAACTTGAGCAGTCCCAAAGTTTTCTCCAGACACATCTAACTCAGGGAGGTCGGCCTCCTCGGTCACCATTCCGCCCTCATCGCCGTCAAGGACGCACAGTGGGAACTCATCTACTTGAGACTTCATTGGGGCTTCTTCTCCAGGGATCTGGCTTTTTCCCATTCTACTTAGTCCCGATCTCTTCCCCCACAAGTCCCAAAATAAAGAAAAATCACGGCCCAGTATGACGTGACGTATCAGGTCTAGTGATGAGCGAGCATGCTCGCTACTGCTCGGTGCTTGCCCGAGCATCTCACTGCTCGAGATGCTCGGCGCTCGCTGAGTATTTCTGGGGTTGCTCAGTGGGAGCTCGGTTCCCCTCCCTGCATGTTTGACACTCTTTACAGCGCCAATGAACATGCAGGGACTGTCTGCCACACACTGTAATGCTGCAGCCATGTGGTTGTCTATATCAGATCTGACGCCGCCATGCCTGTCACAGTTTATTCTGGAATCAGGGAGTGTAGGTAGAGGTGCTACTGAGCTAGGGAGAGATTTGCTTGTTTCTTAGTTAGTGTGGGTGTACCACAACATATTCTAGTGATATCCATCTCAACTAACAGTCCATCTGAGGACTAATCCAGCTGCATAGATATCAGTGCTAGGCAAGCAGGCAGTCTATGTGGCATACTGCAGTGCATATAGCAAGAGGGTCCATTCCAGTTCTGTCTGCTGGTGCTTTTACAGATATTTCTAGAAATAGCCCCAGGTATCAGGGGCCAGGAATAATTTTTTTTGTATCTTAATCCCGATTATTTGCTTAAAAAGCAATCCAGAGAACACCGTTTTTCTGCTCCATTTGCTTGTTGGAACTGCAGAATATAGCCAGATCCTTTCCATATTACAATGCTAAAAATCCATCTAGTCACTGTTAAAAATAGTTACCTATAGGCCAGCTATTTAAAACTGTGGTTTGTCCGTCACACGGATCAGATATAATTGTGCTGAAAATTCTGCTATTTCTGGCCTCCATTGAAATTTTGATGCAGTGTGTCAGCAAAGTTATTGACCCGAGGTCGCTGTTAAAAATAGTTACCTATAGGCCAGCTGTTTAAAACTGTGGTTTTCCATCACACGGATCACATATAAGTGCGCTGAAAATTCTGTCATATCTGGCCTCCATTGAAATTTTGTTACAGTGTGTCAGTAAAGTTATTGACACGAGGTCGCTGTTAAAAATAGTTACCTACAGGCCAGCTATTTAAAACTGTGGTTTCTGCATCACACAGATTACATATAACTTCACTCCAAATTCAGCCATTAGTAGTGAGTGTGGAAGATATTCTCCTCCATTTAAAATGGGCAAGGCGCGTGGCAAGGGACGGGGAACTGGACGTGACAGTGATGGAGCATGTAGATGCCGAGGCCAAGGCCGTGGGCAAGCTGAAATTGTGCCACAACAAACACCCACATCTTCTCGCCCGACCTTCCTGTCCCAATTCCTAGGGGACTGCAGCACACCACTATTGAACCCAGAGCAGTGTCAAAAGGTTGTTGGTTGGATAGCGGATAAATTTTCCAGTCACTTAGCCACCACCACCCTGTCTTCCACACGGTCAAGTCTCAGTACCTGTGAGTCTGGACCGCATATTCCTCACCCTGATCCTCTTTACTCCGACCATGCCGAGTGCCCAGAGACAACTGATCCCACACTTGGACACTCTAGAGAGCTGTTCACTTTTCCATTTATAGATTCAGGTCTCTAACCCAGTTCACTTGAAGCGGGGCAAGAGGAGATCGCATGTAGCGATGCCCAAATATTTGAGCAGCCACGATCACATGAAGGCGACGGAGGGAAAGTGTCACAAGAGGGGGAGAATGATGACACACAATTGCCAGAAAGTAAGGGTGCGGAAGTAGAAGATGAGGTGGTGGATGATATAATAACTGACTCAACCTGGCAAGGGGACATACAGAGTGAGGACAGCAGCACACAGGGGGAGGGAGGCATAGCATCACAACAGGCAGGAAGAAGCAGTGAGTTGGCCACAGACAGAAGGAGGGCAACCATTCCCCATATCATCAACATAACGGAAGTTGCCAGTACAACTGTTAGGTCTTCCCAAGTCTGGTTGATTTTTAAAGAATCTGCCTATAACCCAAAAAAGACCATTTGCACCACTTGCCAGTCCAGCATCAGCAGGGGTAGCAAAACTACGAGCCTGACCACCACCAGCATGATCAGGCACATGGCAGCAAAGCACTCGACTAAGTGGGTCGAACCCCAGGGTCCAAGAACAGTGTTTGTGGGTGGCACCACTACTTCTTCCGCTGTTGTGCGTACAAGTCAATCCTCTGTCTATGGAGCATGCAAAGATGCCTCCTGCTCTGCACCTGTCATTGCACACTCTCAAGTAGCACCATCAGCAAACATGTCCATGTCCTTGTCCCAGCGCAGCGTTCAGTTGTCCCTACCTCGGTCCTTGGAACTCAAGCGCAGATACGTAGCTAACGCCCCACAGTCTTCACTACTAAATTTACACGTTTCGCGACTGCTTGCGCTCAAAATGCTGCATTTTAGGCTTGTGGAGATGGAAACTTTCTGCAACCTGATGGTGACAGCCATCCCTTGGTACTCGGTCCCCAGGTGCCACTATTTCTCCCGGTGTGCCATCCCAGCATTACACGAGCACATGTCCCACAACATTAGCCGTGCCCTCAACAACGCAGTTACTGGGAAAGCCCACCTAACCATGGACACGTGGACAAGTGCTTGTGGGCAGGGACAGTACCTCTCGCTGACAGCTCACTGGGTTAACATAGTGTAATCCGGGACCCAGTCGGACCTTGGGACGGAATATGTGCTGGCGATGCTGAGGATTGCGGATCCTGGGTCAATCAGGGTTGCCCCCACATTCTACAGCTCCTGCACCTCCTCCTCCTCTTCAGCATCCATCTCTGAAATGACCATATCAGTCACAAGCTGGAATCACTGCTAAGTGGCAACAGGCTGTGCTGCAGCTAATATGCTTATTTGACAAACCACACAATGCTGAAGAGTTGTGGACAGCTCTGAAAGAGCAGACAAATCTGTGGCTGACACCGCTGAACCTACTGCCAGGCATGGTTGTGTTTGACAATGGCTGGAACTTGGTGGTGGTTTTGAGGTGAGGCGAGCTCAAACATGTACCATGCCTGGCCCATGTGCTTAACCTCGTGTTTCAGCGGTTTCTCAAAACCTACCTGGAGCTGGCGGATCTGCTTGTCAAGTACGCCACCTGTGTGCCCATTTTAGAAAGTCACCTACTGCTTCCGCCGCCCTTGCTGTGTTTCAAGAGCATTTCCAGCTTCTGGCTCACCGACTGGTATGTGATGTCCTCATGCATTGGAACTCCACACTGCAGATGTTGGGAAGGATTTGTGAGCAGTAGAGGGAAGTTGTTGACTACCTGCATCAACAAGGACGTCGATATTCAGTTCAGGCTCCCAACACATAAGACCTCAGGAGTAGACATGGAAGTCAGACATATGTACCATCCTCCAAAACTTTGAGGACTCCACCCAGATGGTGAGCGGCGGTGATGCCATAATTAGTGTCACCATCCTGCTCCTCTGTCTTCTGAAATGCATTCTGCTCACAATCCAGAGGAGGCATTGCAGGCAGAGCATGGTGAGATGGAGCAAGGAACCATACAGACTGATTACACAAAGCCGAGCATCATCTCATCCCAATGTGGGTTGGGTGAAATTGAGGAAGAGGAGGAGGAAGAGGAGGTGCTAGTTTCATACGCTATAGATGGGACTAACTGTCATACCGTCTGTTCAGCGTGGATAGCTTGAGGACAGGGAGGAGGAGGAGAGCATGGTCAGTCTTCTTTTTGGCGAGGACACGGAGGTCTTGCCTGTTAGCTGTCTGGCTTGCATGGCTGAGTTTATGTTACGCTGCCTTTCCTGTGACCCTCCCATTCTACAAATTTTGGGTGACAGTCATTACTGGTTGGTGACACTTCTAGACCCACGCTACAAGGAGAAGTTTCTATCTCTCATTCCGGATAGGTGTACTAAAATAGGGCAGTACCAGTAAGCCCTTGTTGCCGAATTATTAAAAAAATTCCCTTCTGAAAACGCTGGCGGCAGAGTTCACAGTCGTTTGAAAACCAAGGAGTACAGGTGAGAGAGACACAACTCCAATCCAGCAGAGGCAGTGGAACACTGTCAAAGTTCTGGGATAGTTTTCTCAAACCATCCCATCTTACAGGCCATGAGGCGCAGGATACTCTCACAAGGAGTGCAAAGTTTGGGAAGTTGGTGAGGGAGTATCTTGCCGACCGTACCAACGTCCTCTGTGATTCCTCTGTGCCTTATAATTACTGGGTAGCGAAGCTGGACACATTGAATGAACTGGCTCTCTATGCCTTGAAGGTCTTGACCTGCCCTGCCACTAGCGTTTTATCAGAGCAAGTTTTAGCAGAATTGTAACCGACAGGCACATCAGCCTGTCGACTGAAAATGCTGACAGGCTGAACAAGGGCTGGATTGAGCCAGACAGTGTCTCTTTTGAGAGGTTTAATTCTATTCCCATGCACATCTGTCTTCACACCCAGACATGGGTATATGCTTCCTGATTTTGTTTATTTGCTCTTGTCCTCCTTCTTCTGCTCATCCTCCATCATAATATCATTCACCACCATATCTACCATATCACCTCCTCTAGGTGTCTTGCAAGGGGCATTGGAGTTCCTCCAAATTTTTGGCAGCTTTTGCATTCACTGCATAGGCAAACACTATGGGAGACACTTCCTAATAATGGGATTATTGTTTTTAGGAGGCTTTCCAACCTCTATGTCTCTTCCAAGAGGCATTGGAGTGCCTCCAAATTTTTTTCAGCTTTTGCATTCACTGCAATAGGCAAACACTATGGGAGACCCACTTCCTAATAATAGGAACATTGTTTTTAGTATTCTCTCCAACCTCTATGTCTCTTACAAGAGGCATTGGAGTTCCTCCAGATTTTTGGCAGCCGTTGCTTCACTACATAGGCAAACACTATGGGAGATCCACGTCCTAATAATGGGAAAAAATTTTTTACTGTGACCCTCCTCTATGTCTCTTCAAAGGGGTAATAGGTTTCTTCCAAATTTTTGGCAGCCCATGCAGTCACTGCATATGCAATAACAGTATAGGAGACTCACTCTTTAATAATGGAAACAACAAAGCATAGCGGGCTGATGGCTCTCTAACAAAAGCGAGGGCTGACAGCTGGCCCTTTAAGAATAGTAAAGGCTGCCAGATGGCCCCATAACAATTGGCTTTGTGACTTTTAGTCCCTCCATCAGAAATGAATCAGGATGTGTCTGATGATGTGGCACACACCACATCACCAGATAAGTTTGTAAAATGTTAAAATGACATTTACCAGTGAATGCATTTGTCTTGGTTGAAAGCAATGCAAAAGTGCAAAAACTCATCAAAAACGCTACTGGTGAATATAGCCCAAGGTGTGGAGGAGCATTTTTGTTTTTGTATATTTATTTTGCCTTATATACAAGTCATTACCCTTGAAAAGATGTTCCCTAACATATTTCCCAGGAAAATCCATTTTGGATTCATTTTTGTATGTTTTATTGTTAGTCCGGAAAAGTGGCGTAATACCTCTGACAACGTTGTTGACAGCAGTGACCTGGGAGTCAGAAATTCTTCCAGGGGTCTTCCCAATGCTGTTCCCATGTCATTTGAGCACTGTTCCCATTGATTTGGGCAATTTTTAGGCCCTCTGCTGACCGCCGGTGGGAGTCACTTGAAAAATGCTCGAGTTTCCCATAGACTTACATTGGGCTCGTTGCTCGGGTCGAGCACCCGAACATTCCAATTTGCTCGACCTGAGCATCGAGCACCTGAGTATTTTAGTGCTCGCCCATCACTAATCAGTTCCTTAACCACCCTGACCTTGTGGGACTGGGCTCCACAGTCTGTTCCCACTGTCACTGTGACCATGGGATAGTTCTTGGTGTTGCCATGAATGCCCATAGTTTTGGAAGGGATCAACTGGTGGGGAATGGTAGCTCTGATTAAGGTCACCAGGCTCCCAGAGTCCAACAGTCCAAGCACATTTACTCCATTAATGCATACGGCACATGCCTGCAACCCTCGCATAATAGGAACCCTGTCTTCCTAGGTTGCAGTCCATGGGTTCAGGGGACATATGACACCGGGCGGCTACGTGTCCAGGGTTGTGACACCGCTAACAGACTATATCTTTAACAACAGTCCTTGTGACACCTTCAGTGGGAGTGGGAAGCCCCACAATGGTGACTCTAGACTCCTTCCGTAGTGAAGTGGCTATATCCAGTTTTCCGAGGGATTTCTCAACCATCTGGTACCTCTCTATCAGGCCAATGAAGTAATCTGCGTTCTGGGGATCGCCCTGGGCAACCCAAGTCTGTACCGATTTTGAAAGGGAGTGCACAAATCTTTCAATCACCACCTGCTCAACTATCTGGGCTGCAATGGAGGACTCTGGCTGCAACCACTTCTGAACAAGATGCAGTAGGTCAAATATCTGCGAGAGAGGGGGTTTGTCGCTGGCATTCGCCCAGTGGAAGACTTGTTGGGCTCTCACCTCCATATTCACTCCCAGGTGTGCTAAGATCTCTGTCTTTAGCTTGTTTTATTCCTTGGCATCCTGCATTGTCAAGTCGTAATATGCCTTTTGGGGTTTACTCAACAAATATGGCGCCAGAATCTCTGCCCATTGTTCTAGTGGGAGTCTCTCCCAATCAGTCACCCTCTCAAAGACTTTCAGAAAGGCTTCTACATCATCCCTGGTGGTCATCTTCTGCATGGCTGATCTTACCTCCTTCCTGACGTGTGAGTCATCAGTCGGCCCTGGGGGTGGGGCGGCTGCCCTGCCCTGGATTGCGTCTGCCAGAAGCTGAATCTGCTGCTGCTCCTGCTTGTGCTGCTGCACCTTTTGCTGCAACTGTATCTGTTGCAGCAACAATTTTGTTGTCTCCTGGTGCTGTTGCTGCATGCTCTGCTGGCTCTGCAGGTGCTGCTGCTTGTATAGTGCCTGCTGTTGCTGTAACTGCTCCTTGTGCTGCATTTGCTGCAGCTTCAACAGATGTTTAAGCAGGTCTTCCATGCTGTTGGATTTCTCTGGCTGGCTGGCGGCCTTTACCCAGGACATCCACCGGTCTCTGTGGCAGGTACACATATTCCTGGAATCTTGCCAGCACTCTCACACCAACTGTGGTAGGACGACTCACTCGGCCACTTCCGGAAGTAGACTCAGGAACTCGGGTTTTCTTTGCAGGCTTTATTAAACAGCATAAAGCTCTGCACTCCAGCAAAATAAACAGCCTTACTTGGCAAGACAACAAAAACAAGAGATAAACTGTAGCACAGTCCATATATGTGTGTGCAGTTTGCCCACACAGGTTATGTCCAGCCTTCCGCTTTCTCCTGAGCTATGGCTGTCCAGTCTGGAGACCTTGCCTCTCCAAACACAACACAGAGAAGAAAAACAGAACTGAACATTTAAATGTTGCTCAGCCACACTCTGAGGTGGAGGTATAGGGAATAATGTCCCTCCCATCTCTATGTCATTCGCGTAAAACCACGCCCTCCTTTAAGTGAGTTAACCCTTCAGCATATAACATGCTGGCAGAAAGTTTATTGGTTTCAGTTCACAGAAGCGAGCAACCTGTGTGACACATACCTCCCCTCATAAATCATACAAGTGACTCTGTGACAACCCATACAAGCACTCCTCAGGTTGTGAACTAGATATTTGTATGTATGTTGGAACAGGGCCAGCAAAAAATAACAAAAAAAACCTAACACTCAACTCATGACCGACCTCTTTGGCCACCCTGCCAACCACTGTCTAATCCTCTTCTTATGCCATAGCACACTGCATATTAGTCTGATTGATTTGAAATAAATTTAGGCTTGAAAAATCCTTATTGTGAACCTTATATGAGTTACATGCTGCCCAAATCATGAATCAGACATTGTCTGTTTTATTGCAGCCATGTATGTTTTAATCGGATACACTGTGATGTTTCAGAGAAAACATACTTTCAGAAGCTATGTATCTCCGATGACAAGTCTAAGGCCTGTTCCTAAGGTTTTTCCTGGCCCTGCTCCCATTCATTGACATTTCTTTCCCCAGAGGTATATCTAGGTTTTCTTATACCAGTGGCAAGAATTCAGTTTGCCCCCAAAGCGGTTTTCATACTTATGTGACCAATCATTCATATGTGATTTGAACACTTACAGTCACGTGTCGACTGACTGCTCTTCCTAATTCTCTCAATGTTCAGTGAAAAATTGAGAGAAGAAGGAAAAAAAGCTAGTTGCTACATGACCGTAAGTATGAAAATTGCATATGATTGAAGTGGCTATATGATGATTGCAAGAACTAGAAAGCAGAGCTGAATCTTGATGGTGAGTATATTACATGTTGTTAGGATTACCATGCTACAGTGCTTCATTTTATAATTAAACGGTTTTTCCGGGTTTGAGATAAAAGTCTGCAAGTATTCTAGGTGACTGCAGATTTTTGAATTCTCACAGAGCATGCACTGCATACTTTTAGTATTCTCCCTTGTCGGTAACAAGAGTGGATGGTCATGTGACCACAAGTGTGCGATTTGTACACTTCTAGCCACATTCCCACTAGATGTGTTCTGTCTCGCTGAATTCATACTTGTGGTTTTGTGACCTCCCACTTTCACCGCCGGCACCAGAAAATCCTAACAGCATGCACTGTGCGCTGTGAGAATTCAGAAGTCTGCAGTCAAATAGAATGACTGCAGACTCATCACAAACTTGGACAACCCCTTTAATGCTCCTAACATGAATAAAAACATATTATCCCTTAGCTTGCCAGACGTTACAGCACTTTATTAACATAGCCATGTATCAAGTAATCTCAGAAGTTATGGATTGTTACATGTGTACAGAATAATAACCAATAACAGCACAATAATCCAACACCAGAACACCAGAAATACAGAAATACATCACTTGAACCCCTATCAATAGAGAAACACAGCATCACAACCCTCATCAATACAGAAATACATAACCAGAACCACCAGCAGTACAGAAATTCATCATCAGAACCACCAGCAGTACAGAAATACATTCGTAGAACTCCCATCCGTTCAGAAACACAGGATCAAAACCCTCATCAGTACAGGAATATATCACAAGAAATATCACCAGTGCATGAATACGTCACTAAGACCACCATAAATACATAAATCCAGCAGCACCATCAGTACATGGTACATCAGTTGTAATATCAAGTCAGACCCATATACATTTGTATTGTATGAAGCTAAAACTTCCAGTATGTCTTTAACAATGGTAAGGAGTAGAGATGAGCGAATATTTCAATATTCGGTTTGGATTACGTTTGCTGAATTTTCAATATTCGCCAATTTATTAGTAGAATATTCGCCGAACATTACCGAATGCCATAGGATTCGCCAGGTCTGTGTACCCCTGTATGGAGAACAATATCTGCCCCAAATAATTTTAAGCTGAGAT
Source organism: Phyllobates terribilis (assembly GCF_046119375.1). Taxonomy (NCBI): domain Eukaryota; kingdom Metazoa; phylum Chordata; class Amphibia; order Anura; family Dendrobatidae; genus Phyllobates; species Phyllobates terribilis. Next base: position 325,488,709 of record NW_027362763.1, on the reverse strand, counting down.
ATAGTCTGCTTTATATACCAATTTTGAGTTAATCAGGTCTGTGTACCCCTGTATGGAGAATAATATCTGCCCCAAATAATTTTAAGATGAGATGTAGTCTGCTTTATATACCAATTTTGAGTTTATCAGGTCTGTGTACCCCTGCATGGAGAACAATATCTGACCCAAAGAATTTTAAGCTGAGATGTAGTGTGCTTTATGTACCAGGGTAGAAAGAAAACCAATTTCTATTTTATGATGTACTCTCCTGTGAGAACAATATCTGCACCAAACAATTAGTGGCAGACACTAGCAAAGTGGCATCAATTTCATCAGAGTAGAAGTAGTTTAATGGAGACCAAAACATCTTCCACTACAGCCAACCATGCAGATGGAGACACAATCAGGAGTGTTCACATTTAAAAAAAATGAGGGCCTAAAACCACAAAATTGGAATCAATTTCACTAAAGTATAAGTAGTATAATGGGGACCAACACCTCTTCCACTACAGCCAACCCAGCAGATGGAGACACAATCAGGAGTGTTCACATTTTTAAAAATGAGGGCCTAAAACCACCAAAGTGGTATCAATTTCCCAAGAGTATAAGTAATATGTAGCGTTGGCGTCTCTGCCTCCTGCCCGAGAGAGACACCGATCTACTCACCACTGCGGCTCCGGTCCAGCATTCCCCGCTCCTCCCCCTGTCCTCATCGTGGCATCTGTCTGAGGTGTGCGCACGATGCGTAGATTCCCGGTGTCTGTACTTAGGGCAAGCGTGCTCCCGTCCTCTTAAAGGGGAAGCACCATCCTAAAATGTCCCAGCCAATGGCTGGAGGACTACCCCTACTTAAGGCACCTCCTCCATATTGGAGGTGCCTGTGCAAAGTTATTGTTTGTGTGCTAACACTCTCACCAACCCTCAGGTTCCACTGTCCGCCAGCCTGTCTATCAGTCGTGCCTGCCTGTCTGTCAATCAGCCGTGCCCGCCAGCCTGTCTATCAACCGTGCCCGCCTGCCTGTCTATCAGTCGTGCCTGCCTGTCTTTCAGCCATGCCTGCCTGCCGATCTATATGCCGTGTCCGCCTGCTTGTCTACCCGCATCTCCAGCCTGTCTACCAGCCATGCTCGTGCTCATCAGCTGTGCCTGTCGGCTTTGGCCATCAGTCCCGTGTGGGTTGCCTGCTCTCACACGAGGTCGGTCCCAGAGTGGCACCTGGTTCACCTTCCCAGTCCGTCCTTGGTTCAGGGAGTCGACTAAGCCACCGTGTGGCCAGTGTCAGTCCGGGTAGGCAATTAGTTACACCCCTCTGGTCCCTCCTTGCTTCACAGCACAAAGGTTCCACCACCCGGATGCGTAGCATAGTATAATAGGGACCAACACCTCTTCCACTACAGCCAACCCAGCGGATGGAGTCACAATCAGGAGTGTTTACATTTATAAAATTAGGGCCAAAAACCTGCAGCAGCAGCAAGGGCAGGCACAAATGCCATATTACCGACTGCAGCACACTAAAAACTACAACATCACCTAGTCTGTACAGTCTGCGTTTGGGATGCAAAAGTCCTTGGAGATCAATGACTTGTTAATCTTGAGGAAAGTTAGGCAATGTCCACTTTCATGGGACAGCCAGCTGTGCTTTTCCATCAGGACACCACCAGCAGGGCTGAAGACACGTTCTGAGAGAATGCTGTCTGTCAGGCATGATAAAACCTCCAAAGCGTGAGAGGCGAGCTCAAGCCATTCATCAATTTTTGAAGATCAAAATGAAAAAGGGTCCACATCCTCCCTGATATTCATATGAAGCTCTAGATACTACTGCACCATACTCTCCAGTCATTCACCACGTGTCAGACTCAGTACTCTGTTGTGCTGGTGAACAATCTGGTGTAAAAAATGTGTCAAAGTACTCAAAGAAATTGCTTCTGCCATTTACTCTGCTGCTGCTGCTAATGTTTTGGCATTGACGAACTGATGTGCCGGAGGTTTAAATACTACATCTGCGATGCACACTGTGTGCCTTACTGCTATCTTGGGGAAAACCTCTCTTAAGGTTGCTTAAAATCTGGTTTCGATTCTCCAGCATTAGCGGGTCCCTTCGCAGGGCATGAAGCATCTGACTAAATTTACTCTTATAACGTGGATCTAACAGAGTGGCAACCCAGTAGGCAGCATTATTTCAAATCCTAACTATACGGGGATCATGTTGCAGATACTGCATCAAGAAGACACTCATATGTCAGGCTCTTCCTGGTGGCTGCGTAACACTGTCAGGCTGTATTGACGGCTGCGTAACACTGATTCTTGTTTCCTACATTCCATCCTGCCAACCACCACGTTCAACAGAGAGGGGTTGATCCTCTTTATCTTCTGACTGTTGCTTCTCTTCCTCCTCCATTTGTCCCTCGGCTCTTGCACCTTCACTAACAGTTTGTCTGGTATCACCAACCTCCCTCGATTGCAGTAATCCACCATCACTTGGTATCCACCTGTGTGACGACAATCTGAAACTTTGAGACATTCTTATCCCTTCTACATCCTCTTCTTCTGGGACCACCACCTCTTGCCGCAGGCTATTCAAAGTCTGCTCTAGCATGTAGATGACCTGAATAGTGATGCTGATGATGGATTTGTCACAGCAAACTATTTTAGTAGCCATTTCAAAACTGTGCAGAAGGGTGCATAGGTCCTTAATCTGTGTCCATTCCATAAACAAGATATGCCCCATGTCTGTACTGCGTTGGCCGAGGCTATACGACATAACATACTGCATCAGGGCTCGTTGCTGCTGCCACAGTCGCTGCAACATGTACAGAGTGGAATTCCACCGTGTCAGCACATCGCATATGACGCACCCCCTGGGCCGTGAGGTACTCGGTAGCCGGGCCGGTCGTTGCTGGGAGAGATGTCACAGTGGCAGTGACCCGGTCCGTGACCCAGGGCGGTCAATAAAAGGGGATTTATAGAAAAGGATTATAGTTTTTTATGTTTAATGTTCGTGACGCCACCTGTGGTATGTGGCTATATAGAGCCGCAGCTGTGGAGCAGATCCTCTGGAGCTGTTGTTAATGCAGCAGAGTTGGTTCAGCTCTCCACAGTTAGAGCTAAGCTCCAGGGTGTTGCTGTGATGTTGAATGATGTAGTAATTGTGGTGGTGCAGTGTGGTGCAGGGGGTGATGGTGCAGTCTTCAGGGTTTTACTCACGATTTTCACGTTGTTCCTGGTTACAACTGCAGTTCATAACCACCCACGTCATCCGGTGTTTGCACAGGGAGCGGTTCAGCAAACCCTTAGGTAATTCAAGAGCACTCAGCAGTAACCCTTTCTGTGTGTCCCTCCTGGTCGTCTTCCTGCGCTGGCTCTCACCCTCCTGCCCTGCGCCTCGCAAACAGTGTCCCAAGCCGGTAACCACCGATCTTGGCGGGCAACCTGGAGTTCCCTGGATCTTGTGCGGCTACTTTTTTGGCGATTAATTGTGGTTGTGGCAACTACATCCTGGAAATGTAGAAGCCTCCGGTTTCTAGTTGAATATTGCAATTCTCACTAGTTAGGGGCCAGTCCCTTTTGCGGCCTGATCCTTCCACTCCTGGTAGATTTGAGCATACGGGTGGCCTCCAGCACTTCCCGTACCCCTAGGATCCACTCTTTCTTTCTTGGAGCCTTCCTTCCTGCTCCTCTCCTCTCTTCAGTCTCATCTCCTACTGAGCAGAGCTCCCGCTGAGCTCCTGCTTCTTTCACTGTCCTCCTCTGACTGAACACACTCTGCTGACTGCTCTCACTGTTCTGACCACTCCCAAGATGGCTTCTCCTTTTTATATCCTCCTTCTCAAGTGCTCCCCTGATCTCCTCTCTTGATTCCCCGCACTCCAGCCAGGGGCAGGGCTCAGCAGCACAGCAGTGCATCTTGCCTCTCCTGCTGGTCTGGAGTAGTGTAGTGTTAGATGCAGGTGTTTGAGTCCCGGGCAGTACTTCATCCTTACCTGAGAGTGAGAAACCACACCTCTGGGTGAGATGCAGTACCTCTGTGGCGACTGAACCCTCAGGGGCGCCACATATATTAACCTGTTTTCTGGCATGGACAAAGACCTTTGTATCAATGCAAGTTGATGACATGAGGGATGAGAATTGCGGAAGTGAGCACACAGCTTCCGTGCTTTCCGAAGCAGCTTATCCAGGCCAGGATAGTGGGGCAGAAATCGCTGTACCACCAGGTTGAGGATGTGAGCCATGCAAGGCACGTGTGTGAGCTTCCCGCAGCCTAGGGCCCCCACCAGGTTCGCACCGTTATTTCACATGGCTTTCCCAGGCTCCAGGTTCAGTGGAGACAGCCATTGCTAAAACTGAGCCTGGAGAGCCATCCACAACTATTCAGCTGTATGACTGCAATTTCCAAGGCAAATTAATTTTAAGGCTGCCTGATTGCGGTGAGCCCTGACTGCGCAGTATGGAGGTGGTGTGAATTCGCTCTACACTGTTAGAATGTTAAGGTTGAGGTTGAGGGCGCAGGTTGAGGCCCTAGAGGAGGTGGAGGAGACAGAAGCAGTGGAGGAAGTGTGAAATACAGAGGTTTGTTCTGCAAGTCTTTGCGATTCCAAAATTTGTGGCGCTGCCCCCACAGGCACCAGAGTCACCCAGTGCCCAGTCAGTGAGATGTAACACCCTTGACCATGCTTACTCATCCAGCTGTCTGTGGTAAAATGCACCCTGGCAGACATAGATTTAGTCAAGGAATGGGTGATGTTGTCTGCGACATGCTGGTGTGGCACAGGCATAGCTTTCTTAGAGATGTAATGCTGACTTGGCAGCTGGTACTGGGGGACTTCGACGGCAGCATTCAGAAACCATCTGTATCTACCAGGCAGAATGGCAGCATTTTCATGGCCAACAGATTGGATATGGTGGAGTTCAACCGCTTAGCTTTTTCATGTGTAGGATGAAACAATCTTTTACGTGACCATAACTGTGAGACCGATGGCTGGCTGCGGGGCTGAGAGAGTGAGAGTACGGTGAAACGGACAAACTGCTGGTCTTTGAATGAGCTGAAAGCGCAGATGTTATGCTGGATTGAGAAACATGTGGTGTGCTCTGTGAAACAAACACAGCAGGCATGTCCACTTCCATTACAGCTGACGGGCTCTCACTCAGCCTGACTGGAGCGAGTATACAACCCTCTGCGGTGGAAGACATGCTTGACAATAATTGGAGGTCCCTTACTGTATCACATTACAAACAGAAGAAAGTATTTTTTTTGTGTGGATGAGGCCTGTAAAACATACAATATATTCTCCCAACTATTTCAAACTGAGATGTGCCCTGCTGTATAACGTCAGGAATCAAAGAAAGTATTTTTTGTCTGTGGATGAGGCCTGTATAACATAGGAGATATGCTCCAAGAAATTTCAAATTCAGATCTAGTCTGCTGTATCACATTAGTCACAGCAAAAAATTGATTTTTTTACTTTGCATAAGCTCTGCACATAGTTGCATTTCGCCTCCACAAAAGGATTAGGTGGCTTGTGGCAGACCCTATCACGTTTGTCACAGAAAACTATATTTTTTGTAGTCTGGCTAGCAACAGAAAAAATATATTTTTTAGGGTATGTGCCCACGATGCGTAATCATGCGTATTTTGTGTGGAAATTTCCGCAGCGTAAACGCATGAATTACGCATGTAAGCCTTCCACCATGGTCCCCTATGACATTCTGCATTTGCAATGCCCATGCTGCGGAATTTTCTGCAGCGTTTTTGATGTGTGGAAAATTCCGCAGCATGTAAATTCTTTGTGCGGAAAAAGATGCGGAAATGAAGGGCAAATTTCCGCTTCATTTGCGCATCGTGGGCACATACCCTAACTCTAAAAACAGCTCAAGTTCAATGCTGCTAAAGGAGTAGGTGGCTTATAGTAGAGTGTATCATGTGTATCTATATTTTTTTTACTGTGCATACAGCTGAATTTCACCCACAAAAAATGACAAAGTGGGCTACTATAGCTTGCACTATCACATTAGCATATGAAAAAAAAAGAGTTTTGTGTTCGGCAGAGTCTGCATACAGCAGAATTTCAACCCCACAAAATGAATGTGGTCTACCAGAGCTTGCTTGCTTGCTGTATCACATTAGCAAGTGAAAAAAATAGATTGAAGGGATACTGGTGCATAGAGCACAATACAACAGGTGCACAATGCAACCGGTGCACAACACAGTTCTATGCCATGTGCCTTGCTATTTTTGACTGAACCTCAGTAATTGCACAAGAAAAAAAAATGTGCCGCAAGGTCAATTTTACAGGCACACAGCAGACTACTTGTCTAAACTATCTGACTTCTAAACAACCAGCTTTCTATCTAGCAAATATCTCTCATTAAGCAGGAGCACAGTGAGCAGCTGTATCTGTGAGCAGTGACATGCATAAAATGGCGCTGTGGGAACATGGCCACTCTTTATGTAGAGAGGATATGTTATTTCAGCAGCCAATGGCAAAATCCCTTGTGTCTGGATAGTGTGGATGCTTTCTGCACTCTGATTGGCTAGCCGCAATTTGTATAGTTAAAGTTACAGGGAAAAAAAAGATTACAAGCACACCACTCGTCTGTGCTCTTCTGAGCTCTCCCCAGCCACTCCACTCATTAAACATGTTCCCCCACTCATCATACACAAGCAGTATGCTAACCAAACTGTAAAAACACTGTAGCTGCACTGAAATAATTTTCCCACCCTTGTTCGCCGAATTTCCCGAATTTAAGTAAAAATGCTTATGTTTCCGATAACAAATCCAAATGTGGCATATTTGTATTGAATTTAACTTTTGAGATTGGATTTCAAATATATTCACTCATCATTACTCAGTAGCTCTGCATACACCTGAATTTTAACCCCACAAAATGAAAAGGTGTGCTACTAGGGCTTTTTTGCTTACTGGATCAGATTAGCAAGTGAAAAAATAGACTGAAGGGATACTCGTGCATAGAGCACAATAGAAGCAGTGCACAACACAGTTCTAAGACATGGGCCCTGCTGTTTTTGTCTGGACCTCAGTCACTAATAGCACAAGAAAAAAACACACAGGACACTAGTTATCTAAACTATCTGACTTCCAAGCAACCGCCTATCTATCTAGCTAAAAGCTCTCAGTACACAGGAGCAGGCTCCAGCAGTGTCTGTGATAAGTGACATGCATAAAATGGCGCTCAGACAACATGGCCACTCTTTATATAGAAAGGACATGTGATTTCCGTAGCCAATAGCAGAAGCCCTTTCGTCTGGACAGTGTGGATGCTTCCTGAGCTGTGATTAGCTAGCCGCGATTTGCATACTTAAAGGTATGAAAAAATATATATTACAAGCACATAACCACGGCGCTGCTCTGAGCTCCTGTGAGCTCTTACCAGCCCCTCCCCTTATCAAGCACGTCCCCCCGCTTATCGTACACCACCATTATGCTAGCCAAAGTGTTAAAAACACTTTAGTTGCAACGCAATAGTTTCCAGCACTTTTTTAACAAATTTACTGATTTTTGCTGATTTTAAGAAAAATGCTTCGGCTTCCAATCATGAATCTGAATGTGTCATATTCATGTCGAATTTACATAACTGGATCACCCTGCTGATGTCGCCCTGACACCGTCAGGGCTTCAGTTGTACTCACACCTGAAAGACACAAGTAAAATTGATCACTGGGAGCTGACACGTTGCACCTTCTCTAAGCTGACTGTCAGCTTGACAGCTGGCTCAGAGAATGACCGACTCCCACTATGGAAGTGGCAAATGCTGCAGGAAAAAACCTTGGACCGCCGCAACATGCCCCTCTTGCCTCCCCTAGATGCATCCATGCTCTCCCCATGTGTGTGCATAGAGAGGCTAGTCAACAATAAGGGATTGGAGTGGGAGAAGATCCACAGGACCTGACTTGTCATCAAGACTGGTCATTTGAGACACATAGTCCTTTGTTGATTCATCAAAGTATGTTCTCTTTGAACCACCACAGTGTTTCAGAGAAAAATATACATACCTGTAATAATGCAGCCTGTCTGATTCATGCAGCACAAACTAGAGGCAGCATGAATCTCATGTCAGATGTTTTTTTTAATGATCTAAGAGGTATATATTTTCTAGGTGAAAACAAGTTTGATTGCTCCTCTACCTCATAAAAGTTATTTTATAGTCTTTAATAGTTATGGTAAAGGTAGTTGAGAGCCAGAACCAGAACTATTAAAATTCAATACTTTATTGAATCAACAGAAAAAACAATAAAATGCACCATGGAGGGACATGAAACACCTGACATGTTTCGGACAGTGATTTTCTTAGTCATATGTATGTCTATAACTAAGGACATCACTGATCGAAATGCCTCAGTGTTTCATGTCCCCTCATGGTGTGTTTTATTGTTTTTAATGTTGATCTAATAGAGTATTGAACTTTAATAGTTCTGGTGCTGGATCTCAACTACAGTACTGCTCATTGTTATTGGCACCCATGAAGTTTAAGTACATAATTATGGAATATCCCCTGAAAAAAATGAATCAAGAGAAACCGTTTTTTTGTATAGAGCAAAATGATAAACAATAATTTAAAACAAAAAACAATAGGAGTGAAAAATAGAAAAACATAAAGCTTGCTGTGTCACTGGTATTGACACCCTTTACATTAATTTAGTATGGAAACACATTTTGACTCGCCTGTGGTAAATCACAAAATAAATTCTCCTATTATTAATTGTCGTGCCCATGTGACATGAATTAGCCAATGAATGAAGACTTCAGTGTTTTAAAAAGCCACATGATAGCCCCTTTTCCTTTGTCACGATGGTGAAGACAAAGAAGCTGTCTGACGACATCAGAACTGCTATTATAAGCAGACACAAGACTTCCAAAGGGTATAAGGCCATCCCCAAAGACTTTGTTATCCCAGTTTCAACAGTCTGCAACGTTATTAAGAAGTTTTCTAAGCATTGAACCATCAAGAACATCCCTGGACGTGGAGGAAAGAGGACAATTGACAAGATATGTCTTTGAAGGTTGTTGGAAAAAACACCACATCAAACATCCAAAGGCTTCAAGGCAAACCTGGCACAGTCTGGGTTCATGGTTTCAACAAGTACCATATGCCACTGTCATGGGAGGGTCAGAAGTGACAGGCAGTCACCCTGCAATTGGTTGCAGGAGACCTCTTCGCTTTGCATTATAGACAGCTTCTTAGAAACTGTATCTCTAGGACCCAGCAGCTACCTTCCTAGAACTAATTAACACCCTGGCCTGTGTGTATAAATACCTGCTGTGTGTAAGAAGGAGATGCCAGCGATATTCATTACTCTTTGTGAAGGCTTGTTCAAGAGCAGTACTTCTTCCTCTCTGGTGCTAGAGGACGTGTGCTCATTTGTCTGGAGTCGACTAAAGCTAAGAGATTTTCCCTTGTTTGTACCCCTTGTTGTCTTTAGTGCTCAGTGGGGATCGACTAGCAATCATCCCCTCCCTTCCCTAGCTTGAGCCTTACACCTGGGAAAGACAGGGCGAGGTACGTGTGTGACGATTGGTAAAAAAACAATATAAGGACATTAGTGGAGACAAGGTGACACTAGATCAGCCTAGGAGGTCTCCACTCCCCCCTTTCCCTAGAGTCTGGGCTCCCTTTCCCTCTTTCCTTTGTGTTGCACTTAGTCTTTCCCACACATAATGTGACAGTCCACTAAACCAAGCAATGCTTTGAGTGAAGGCCAAGGAAGAAACCTTTGCTGAAGAAAAGACATAAAAGGGAACAACTGATCTTTGTCAAAGAGTATCTTGAGAAACCACAATCCTTCTGGGAAAATTTTCTGTGGACAGATGAAACAAAAATAGAGCTTTTTGGCACAGCAAAGGAGCAGTTTGTTTACAGACAGCGCAAAGAATCTCATAAGGAAAAGAACACTTTATCAAAAGTTAAGCATGGTGGAGGATCCATAATGCTGTGGGGTTACTTTGCTGTGTCTGGTACTGGAGGCCTTAACTGTATCACATAAATCATGAAATCAGAGCACTATCAAGAGATTTTAGAGCCAAATGTCCTACCCAGTGTAAGAAAGCTTGGTTTGAGTCAAGGATCATGGGTCCTCCAGCAAAACAATGACCCAAAGCACACATTCAAAAGTACAGAGGAATGGTTGAAAAAAAAATCATGGACTGTTTTAAAATGGCCAGCAATAAGTCCTCCTGACCTCAATCCCATTGAAAAACTTTGGGGTGAGCTGAAATCTGCCATTGAGAAAAAGAACCTTGTAAACATTCAAGAGTTTGAACACACTGCAAAGGAAGAGTGGGAGAAAATTCCAGCTGAGAAGTGCAAGAAGTTTACAGATGGCTACAAGAAACATTTGGAGGCTGTCAGCAATGCCAAAGAGTGTGAAACCAAGTATTAATTAGGGTGCCTTTATTGATGCACATGCTGTTTATTGTTTATTCTTGGAAACTACAACATGGAAGTTGAAAAACAATGTTTTATTGTTGTATTATTTTGAATCACTAATTAAAAAATCCTGAGGATATAACTTTGGTACATTTCCATTTATTTCTGAATATATTGTACAGTATATGAAAAAATGAAAGAGTGTCAATGCTGATGAGCAGCACTGTACTTTTACCCAGTCTACTTATTCAGGGATACTGGCCCCGTGGACTCATGCATTGGACAATTTGTGAATAGTGATGAGCGACCGTGCTCGCCACTGCTCCTTACTTGCCGGAGCATCACTGTGCTCGACAAGCTCGGCGAGCAATTCCGAATTGCTTGGGCGGGAACTCGGGACCCCTCCCTGCATGTTTGGCACTGTTTAGAGAGCCAAGGAACATGCAGGAATTGCCTGTGATGCACTGTAATGCCGTAGCCATGTTGGTTGTGGCATTACAATGATTAGCTGGCCGCAAAGCGTCATCAGGTCTATATAAGACCTGGCGCCGCTATCCTCGTCACAGTCTACCCCGGAAACAGGCAGAGTAGGGAGAGTTGCTGCTGAGTCAGGGAGAGATTTGCTTGTTTATAGTTAGCATAGGTATTCCACAACATATACAGTATATATATATATATATATATATATATATATATATATATATATATATAGTACAGACCAAAAGTTTGGACACACCTTCTCATTTAAAGATTTTTATGTATTTTCATGACTATAAAAATTGTACATTCACACTGAAGGCATCAAAACTATGAATTAACACATGTGGAATTATATACTTAACAAAAAAGTGTGAAACAACTGAAAATCTGTGTTATATTCTAGGTTCTTCAAAGTAGACACCTTTTGATTTGATGACTGCTTTGCACACTCTTGGCATTCTCTTGATGAGCTTCAAGAGATAGTCACCGGAAATGGTCTTCCAACAATCTTGAGGGAGTTCCCAGAGATGCTTAGCACTTATTGGCCCTTTGCCTCCACTCTGCGGTCCAGCTGACCCCAAACCATCTCGATTGGGTTCAGGTCTGGTGACTGTGGAGGCCAGGTCATCTGGCATAGCACCCCATCACTCTCCTTCTTGGTCAAATAGCCCTTACACAGCCTGGAGGTGTGTTTGGGGTCATTGTCCTTTTGAAAAATAAATGATTGTCCAACTAAACGCAAACCTGATGGAATAGCATGCAGTTGCAAGATGCTGTGGTATCCATGCTGGTTCAGTATGCCTTCAAATTTGAATAAATCCCCAACAGTGTCACCAGCAAAGCACCCCCACACCATCAGACCTCCTCCTCCATGCTTCACGGTGAGAACCAGGCATGCAGAGTTCATTTGTTCATCTTTTCTGCGTCGCACAGACACGGAGGTTGGAACCAAAGATCTCAAATTTGGACTCATCAGACCAAAGCACAGATTTCCACTGGTCTAATGTCCATTCCTTGTGTTCTTTAGCCCAAAAAAGTCTCTTCTGCTTGTTGCCTGTCCTTAGCAGTGGTTTCCTAGCGGCTATTTTACCATGAAGGCCTGCTGCACAAAGTCTCCTCTTAACAGTTGTTAAAGAGATGTGTCTGCTGCTAGAACTCTGTGTGGCATTGACCTGGTCTCTAATCTGAGCTGCTGTTAACCTGTGATTTCTGAGGCTGGTGACTCGGATAAAATTATCCTCTGAAGCAAAGGTGACTCTTGGTCTTCCTTTCCTGGGGCGGTCTTCATGTGAGCCAGTTTCTTTGTAGCGCTTGATGGTTTCTGCAACTACACTTGGGGACACCTTCAAAGTTTTCCCAATTTTTCGGACTGACTGACCTTCATTTCTTAAGGTAATGATGGCCACTGGTTTTTCTTTACTTAGCTGCTTTTTTCTTGCCATAATACAAATTCTAACAGTCTATTCAGAAGGCCTATCAGCTGTGTATCCACCTGACTTCTGCACAACACAACTGATGGTCCCAACCCCATTTATAAGGCAAAAAATCCCACTTATTAAAGCTGACAGGGCACACCTGTGAAGTGAAAACCATTTCCGGTGACTACCTCTTGAAGCTCATCAAGAGAATGCCAAGAGTGTGCAAAGTAGTCATCAAAGCAAAAGGTGACTACTTTGAAGAACCTAGAATATAAGACATATTTTCAGTTGTTTCACACTTTTTTGTTAAATATATAATTCTACATGTGTTAATTCATAGTTTTGATGTCTCCAGTGTGAATATACATTTTTCATAGTCATGAAAAGAGAGAAAAATCTTAAAATGAGAAGGTGTGTCCAAACTTTTGGTCTGTACTGTATATATGTATATATATATGTATGTATGTATATATATATATATATATATTTATATATCTCCATCTGAACTAATAGTCCTTCTGAGGTCTAATCCAGCTACATATAATCAGTGGCAGGCAGGCAGTGTATGTGGCAGACTGCAGTGCATATAGCACAAGGCGCAAGAACTTCCTGTCTGCTGCTGCTGTAATAATTTCAGATATTTGTAGACATAGCCCCAGATATCAGGGGCCAGGGCAGGTTTTTTTATTTTAATTCTGGTTATTTGCTTAAAAAGCAATCCAGAGTACACAATTTTTCTTGTTAGCACTACAGAATACAGCCAGATCTGTTCCATATTTCAGTGATAAAAATCCAGAAATTTGAACTGAACGTGGAAAATATTGGCCTCCTTTTCCATTGTGTTGCAGAGTGTTGGTCAAGCTATTCACACTAGGTATCTGTGTAGAATGATGTTAGTATATTACAGGCCTGCTATTTAAAATCGTGGTTCTCTGTCAGACATATCACCTAAAACAGTGTTCCAAAATCAGGTATTTCTTCCATTTTCATTTCATTGCACTGTGTCGGTTAAGTTACAGACCTGCTATTTAAAATTATGGTTCTCTGTCAGATGTATCACATATAACTGCGTTCCAAAATCAGCCATTTCTCGTGAACGTAGAAAATATTGTGCTCCATTTAAAATGGGAAAGGTGTGTGGCAAGGGATGGGGAAGTGAACGTGATGGTGATGGTGCATGCAGATGCCGAGGACGTGGCTGTGGGCAAGCTGAAATTGTGCCACAGCAAACACCAACATCTTATCGCTCGACCTTCCTGTCCCAATTACTAGGGGATCGCAGTACACCACTATTGAACCCAGAGTGGTGTCAAAGATTGTTGGTTGGATAGCAGATAATGCTTCCAGTCACTTTGCCACCACCACCACCCTGTCTTCCACATGCTCAAGTCTCAGTAGCTGTGAGTCTGGACTGCATATTCCTCACCCTGATCTTCTTTCCTCCCACCATGCCGAGTGCCCGGAAACAACTGATCGCACACTTGGACACTCAGAAGAGATGTTCACTTTTCCATTTGTAGATTCGGGCCTCTCGCCCTGCCAGCTTCAAGCGAGTCAAGAGGAGAACACGTGTAGCAATTCCCAAATATTAGAGCAGCCGCAGTCAACCGAAGGCAATGGTGGGAAAGTCCAATTACTGTTGCAAGAGGTGGATTATGATGATGAGACACAATTGCAAGAAAGTCAGGAGGAGGACCAGGGTGCGGAAGTGGAAGATGAGGTCGTGGATGATATAGTAACTGACCCAACCTGGCAAGGGGACATACAGAGTGAGGAGAGCAACAAACAGGGGGAGGGAGGCATAGCACCACAACAGGCAGGAAGAAGCAGTATGGTGGCCGCAGACACAAGGCAGGAAAGCGTTTCTCATAATGCCAACATGACGGAAGTTGCCAGTACAACTGTTAGGTCTTCCCGAGTCTGGTTATTTTTTAAAGAATCTGTAGATAACGCCAAAAAGGACATTTGCACCACCTGCCAGGCCAGCATCAGCATGGGGAGCAAAATTAGCAGCCTGATCACCACCAGCATGATCAGGCACATGGCAGCAAAGCACCCGACTAAGTGGGCCAAACCCCAGGGTCCAGAAACAGTGTCTGCGGGTGACAACATTGCTTCTTCCACTGTTGTGTATGCACGCCAATCCCCTGTCCATGTTGCATGCAAAGATGCCTCCCACTATTTATGTGTTGTTGTACATTCTCAACTAGCACCATCAGCAAGCACATCCACGTCCTTGTCCCAGTGCAGTGTTCAGTTGTCCATACCCCAGTCCTTAGAATGCAAGCGAAAATATGCAGTCAACGCCCCACAGGCCACACTATTAAATTCACACATTTCACGAATGCTTGCACTCAAAATGTTTCCTTTAAGGCTTGTGGAAACAGAACATTTCCACAACATGATGGCAGCGACTGTTCCTCGGTATTCGGTCACCAGCTGCCACTATTTCTCCTGGTGTGTCATCCCCACATTAGATGACCACATGTCCCATAACATTAGCTGACCCTCAACAATGCAGTTACTGGGAATGCCCACCTAACCACGGACACGTGGACAAGTGCTTGTGGGTAGGGACAGTACATCTCGCTGATGGCACACTGGGTTAACACAGTGTAAGCTGGAACCCAGTCGAATATTGGGACGGAACACGTCCTCCCAATGCCGAGGATTGTGGGCCCTGCATCAATTAGGGTTGCCCCCACATTCTACAGCTCCTGCACTTCCTCCTCCTCTTCGGCATCCATCTCCGAAATGACCAATATGGTAGCACTGCTGCACTGCCTTAGCCAAGCTGCAACAGGCTGTGCTGAAGCTAATATGCTTGGTGACAAAACATACAGCGCTAAAGAGTTGTTGACAGCTCGGAAAGACCAGGCATATCTGTGGCTGACACCACTGACCCTACAGCCAGGCATGGTCATGTGTGACAGTGGCCGTAACCTGGTGGCGGCTCTGAAGCGAGGCGAGCTCACACACGTATCATGCCTGGCCCATGTGCATAACTATGTGGTTCAGCGGTTTCTCAAAACCTACCCCGATCTGCCGGATCTGATTGTCAAAGTATGCCACCTGTGTGCCCATTTTACAAAGTCAGCTACAGCTTCCGCCATTCTTGCCATGCTTCACCAGCGTTTGCAGCTTCCAGCTCACAGTCTGATCTGCGATGTCCCCACGTGTTGGAACTCTACATTGCAGATGTTGGGAAGAATTTGTGAGAAGAAGTTGTTGACTACCAGCATCAACAAGGCAGTCGGTATTCAGTTCAGACTCCACAGATAAGACCTCAGGAGTGGACATGGATGTCAGACATATGTACCATCCTCCAAAACTTTGAGGACTCCACCAAGATGGTGAACAGCGATGATGCCATAATTTGCATCACCATCCCACTTCTCTGTCTTCTGAAACATTCTTTGCTCACAATTAAAGAGGATGAATTGCAGGTGGAGTATGATGAGATGGATCAAAGAACCATACAGGGTGCTTTCACACAGCACAGCCTCATCCTTTCCCAATGTGGATTGGGTGACAATGAGGGAGAACAGGAGGAAGAACAGGTGCTAGTTTCCTGCGCTATAGATGGTATTACCTGCACAACTGTCATACAATTCTGTTCAGCGTTGATGGCCTGAGGACAGGGAGAAGGAAGAGGAGGAAGAGGATGAGAAGGAGAACATGGTCAGTCGTCCTCTTGATGAAGACATGGAAGTCTTGCCTCTTTGCTGTTTGGCACACATGGCTGATTTTATGTTACGCTGCCTATCCTGTAACCTTCGCGTTGTCCAACTTTTTGGTGACAGTCATTACTAGTTGGTGACACTTCTAGACCTACGTAACAAGGAGAACATTCTGTCTTTTATTTCCTTGCCGGACAGGCCTAATAAAATGAGGCAGTACCAGTATGCTCTTGCTGCGAAATTATTAAAAAAATTCCCATCTGAAAACGCTGGTGGCAGAGCTCACAGTTCGTTGGACAACCAAGAAGTACAGGCGAGAGAGACAAAAATGCAATCAAGCAGAGGCAGGGGAACACTGTCATCTCACAGGCACTGAGGCACGGGGTACTCTCCCAAGGAGGGAAATGTTTCCGAAGATGCTGAGTGAGTACCTTGCCGACCGTACCAACGTCCTCCGTGATTCCTCTGTGCCTTATCATTATTGGGTATACAAGCTGTACACGTGGCATGAACTGGCTCTCTACGCCTTGGAGGTCGTGGCCTGCCCTGCCTCTAGCATTTTATCAGAGTGGGTTTTCAGTGCCGCCGGTGGATTTATAACCAATAGGCATATCCGTCTGTTAACTGAAAATGCTGACAGGCTGACTCTTATAAAAATGAACAAGGGCTGGATTGGGCCAGATTTCTCAACACCACCGAATGATAGCAGCGTAACATAAACTCAAAAACAGTGTTTTTTTTGGAAGGTCTAACTCTATTCCCATGCACCTCTGTCTTTGCACCCAGACATGGGTATAAGCTTCCTGATTTTGTCTATTTGCTCTTGTCCCTCCTCCTTCTCCTCATCCACATCCTCCTTCATATCACTACCATATCTACGTCTCTTGCAAGGGATATTGGAGTGCCACCAAATTTTAGGCAGCCATTGCATTCACTGCATAGACAAACAGTATGGAATACCCACTTCCTAATAATGGGAACATTGTTTTCAGGAGGTCCTACGACCTCTACGTCCGTTGCAAGGGGCATTGGAGTGCCTCCACATTTTTGACAGCCATTGTATTCACTCCATAGGCAAACAGTAAGGGAGACCAACTCCTTTTTAATGGCAACATGTCGTACTAGTTACTGTAGCCCATCTCTATGTGTCTTTAAATTGTTAGTGGGGTTTTTCATAAATTTTGGCAGTCATTTGACTCACTGCATACCCTATAACTGTGTAGCAGACCCTCTCCTTTCTAATGCGAACATGTCGTTTCTGTGGCCCAGCTCTATGTGCGTTTAAATTGTTAGTGGGGTTTTTCCTAAATTTTGGCATCCGTTGCAGTCACAGCATGGGCATTACCACTATAGGAGACCCACTCCTTTATAATGGGAACATTTTTTTTACTGAAACCTTCCTCTATTTCTCTTCAAAGGGGTATTGGGGTGCATTCAAATTTTTGTCAGCCCTTGCAGTCGCTGCATACGCAATAACAGTATAGGAGACACACTCTTTAATAGTGGGAGCAATAAAGCATAGCTGACTTCTGGCCCCTTAAGAATAGTAAGGCTGTAAAAATAGTGTTTTTAACTTTCACAATCCTGCCTTCAGAAATGAAACAGGATGTGTCTGATGATGTTTCACACACTACATTGCCAGGTAAGGTTGTAAAAAGTTAAAATGTCGTTTCCCAGTGAATGCACTTGTCACAGTTGAAAGCAATGCAAAAACGCATCAAAAACGCTACGTGTGAACATAGCCCAATGTGTGGAGGAGTATTTTTGTTTTTGGTTATTTTTTTTGCCTTAAATACAAGTCATTACCCTGGAAAGGATGTTCCTTAACATATTTCCCAGGAGAATCCATTTTGGCTTAGTTTTTGTATGTTTTATTGTGAGTCCGTAAAACTGGCATAATACCTCTGACAACATTGTTGACAGCATTGACTTGGGAATCAGAAATGCTTCCAGAGTCTTCCCATCCTGTTCCCATGTCATTTGAGCACTGTTCCCATCTATTTGGGCAATTTTTAGGCCCTCTGCAGAACGCTGGGGGAAGCTGCCGCCAGAAAAATGCTCGAGTTTTTCATAAACTTACATTGGGCTCGTTACTCAGACCGAGCACTCGAGCATTCCAATTTGCTCGACCCGAGCAACGAGTACCCGAGCATTTTAGTGCTCGCTCATCATTATTTCTGAATACATAGACATTTCGCTAAATTTGGTTAGCTGATGGCATTTTTTCCCTTTTGATTGCTTAATAGTTATAATAACAGTAGACCTATGATAGATCTTGGCCATTTTTACCATAGGATCTTATGGTTATTTAACTAAAGCTTTGTAGAATCTGTAGTTACAGATGCAGTATCCGAAATAAGAATGCTAAAATGTGCCTGTTTTACTTGTCTGAATGAGTCAAAATATTTACAGCATCTGCATAAAATGTTTCCATTCATTTCTATATAGACTGGCACTTTGACAGAAGACATCTTGGATTTGTATGGTGTTCTTCCTTGTGAGAAAAGATGGTAAGTTTTAGTCAGTAGAATAACTATAAAATGTACGTCTACCAGGAGAGAAACAAGCTCAATGGCCAATGCAATCATTCAATGGCAAAGCAATTTCTATTTTCTTTTTAAATCAATAAATTGTGCTCTCCTTTTTTAATCAAGCCACAATGCACCCCTATTCTGCCAAACCCTTGCTCTCTCCATGATGTCTGCTGTGTCTACTATTTTTTAAGCCACTCACTTCTTTTTTTCTTGAAAATCTTAAATTTAAAATGAATATTAGTTAAATAATGTTATATGCTTCAACATACATTTTTAGTTTTCAGGATATGACATTTTTCACTTCTTCTGATAATCTATGCTGGTGTCCAATACTTCAAGCAATGACAAGTTGCCACTCACTTATCTCTTTGAATGGAAAATTACTAGGAGATCCATTGGACTTGAAGATGTTTGATGGAACAGGTTGGGTAAGTCACATGATAAAAAAAAAAAAAAGTTTATTTGTTAACATTTTATAAGACTATACCATCCTGCTATACATTCTTCTATGTTATTATACACACTACACTCAAATTCCCAAAAAGTTGGGACGCTGTGTAAGATGTAAAGAAAACAAGAATGCAATGATTCGGAAATTTCTTATTGCCATATTTTATTTACAAAGGAACATAAAAAAATCAGAAGTTGAAAGTTAGATTTTTTTTTTCATTTGAAAAAAATTAACACATTTAGAAAATGATGGCAACAATACATCTCAAAAAAGTTGGGACAGAGTTAACAAAAGGCAGGAAAAGTAAATGGTACCAATGAAAAACCTCTGGAGGGTCAATTTACTTATATAAGTTACATGACTGTGTATAAAAAAAGCATGTTGGAGAGGCAGAGATGGTCAGAGGTTCACCAATCTTTGAAAACTGTGTCTAAAACAGACAGATTGTCTCAGGCATAAATGGCTGCGATGGTAATACCCCTTCATTATTAAATCTGAACTTAATATTTTGAACAGGAACTTGAAGATTGTAAGGTAAAAGTCAGAGAAAATGACCTATGTAATAGCTGCACAATGGTGAAACCTGGACCTACTGCTGCAAAGGCAAGTTAATTGTATTTTCCTAATGTTCTTTTTCAGAATGGTTTTCAGAAAAAGTTTTAACATGTTATATATGTTACTCATTATATTTTTAATCTTTAATATCATGAGTATTACATTTATGGTTCAACTTATAAAAGTAATGATAAAAGCAGCTGAGCCTGGTATAAAATAAAAAAATAATAAATATTAATTACTCCTTATCTATCAGTGCCCAGGTTTCCCTCCGAGGACCTGTACATTGTGTTAAAAAAATTGCTATATGACCACCTCAGCCAATAATTTTTCTCTTCTGTGACCAGTGATAGGCTGCAGAAGTCACATGCTAATCACCAACAAAAAAACAGACCCAGATAGCACTAGAAAGGAAGTGGAGGATCAGTAAATGAATATACATATTTTTATTTACACCAGGCTGGGATGCTTAGGATTTTTTATTGCATTTATGTTTAAAGTGGTATAATGAACATTAATATTAAATGCATTTTAACCACTTTACACCCCGAAGGGGTTTGCACGTTAATGACCAGGCCTACTTTTACAATTCTGACCACTGTCACTTTATGAGTAGTGTTGAGCCACCCCCGTAGTGTTCGAGTTCGGTTCGGTTCGTCCAACACCCGTATGTTCGCCGAACTGTTCGTCGAACTGTTCAACGAGCACCATCAAACACAGTTAAAACCAATGGCAGGCAAACAAAAACACATAGAAACACATAGAAAACACCTTCAAAGGTGTCCAAAACCTGACAAACTGCTCAGAAGACACAACTAACACATGGAAAAGTGACAAGTACATATATTCATGCGAAAAGAAAAGAGGTGGAGGAGTAAAAGGAGGGGGAGACACAGATATAGGCATGTCATGCCCTTCTAAAACCAAAAAAGTGCGAAGCCGACATGGCCAGTCCGTTCCTGCCCGTGCAACCTCCGTGTCGCCGGGTTTGTGCCAGAGCCGCGGTGGACCTTGACGGCCAGCCCCCCTCTCCCAATACTGGTGCCTGTCCGCTGGTGGGTCGAGCGAGCCCCCCTGCGGTGGAGGCAGGTCTAAGCTTTTTAATTTAAATTGTCTCTCTAATTTGAATGAGTACACTTTAAATCCTTTTACAAGGATCTATTGGAGGGCAAGTCTGATGCCAGCAGCTGCGGGAATTCCAGCTCCAGTAGCGTCCACTAAAGCTGCTGCAGTTAAAAAGCTTTTGTAAGGATCGAGCTTGGTGGTCCACCGCAAGGCGTCCTACCGCCAGTCCCAGCCCCTGTGCCTTGGGGTGCCTCCCGATGCTCTTCAATGAGTGTCCCGGGGGCCCGAAGCATTTCCTTTGAAAAAATTAAGTGTCCAAACTACAGGTGGTGTAGCTTGCTTAACAGCTGGGATAATCCGCTGACTCTCAGACACTGCTACAGGGCACAAAGTATTTCCTGGGCTAGATGCAGTTAAAAATTTGTAATTAGATTTTCTCGTTGGATGCTGAGAAAGCATTCCATAGAGTCTCCTGGCACGCCATATATTATTCTCTTAAAACGCTTGGGGTAGGGGTCTAGGGGACCCTTTTATAGGCAAAATCACGGCCCTGTATCACAATACGTCACCTAGGCTGAAGATAAATGGAACATTTTCATCACCTTTCATAATCACCAATGGGACAAGGCAGGGATGTCCTCTGTCCCCTCTCTTATACATCCTAGTGACGGAGCACCTGCTCTCATCAATTCACCATAACCCCAATATTAGGTGGATTGAGGTGGGAGGCACCGAGTACAAGTGCTCTGCATTTGCTGATGAAGTCCTAGTATATATCACTCAATCACATATATCGATCCCTGCTGTTATGGCTGAAATAGATCACTTTGTTACATGGTCAAATTTTAAAATCAATGCAGCGAAGTCTGAGGCCCTCGATGTCTCCCTCCCCATATCCATTCAGTCCAACTTTCCCTTTGCCTGGCCCTCACAGGGTATCAAATACTTAGGAATTCGTATTCATAGAGACCTCTCCCATCTATGTTATCTTAATTTTGGGCCCTTTATTGAACAACTCTATACAGACCACGGTTGGCAAGTTAGAACTGTAAGATTCACTACATGAACCACTGGTGTTTTGTGGAAAAGCACATGTACACTGTGTTCCAAATTATTATGCAAAAAGTGTTTAGGAGTGATAAGGGAAGAATTTTTTTGTTTGTCAGTTAAACTCATTGATGGTGATGTGTGTCGGGGCTCTTTATATCACTGTAAGCAATTGCAGACACCTGTGCTGATTAGTTTGGCAGGTGTGTCCAATGAAAGGCAAGACTACTTAAGAAGGCTGTCCCACATTATTAAGCAGCCTACATTTTCTGCCAAAATGGGAAAGAAAAAGGATGTGTCGGCTGCTGAGAAGCAACAAATTGTGGAGTGTTTAGGTCAAGGCATGACTACAATCAACACTTGATTCTGATCATCGCACAATCAAGAAGTATGCAGCTGATTCACAGTACACATGTGTGCATGATGATAAGGGAAAATTGAGGACTCTTTCCTACAGGCAATTATGTCAGGTTAAAAGAGCAGCGGCAAAAAAGCCTTGTTATAGCGGCCGACAAGTTTTTGAAGCTGCTGGTGCCTTTAACGTCCCCCGAACAACAAGATGCAGGGTCCTTCAGAGGTTTGCAGCTGTGCGTGCCCCATCCTGTCGACCTCCTCTATCCACTGTACACAAGCAGAAACGGCTCCAGTGGGCCAAACAATACATGAAGACTGACTTCAAAACTGTTTTGTTCACCGATGAGTGCCGTGCAACGCTCGATGGTCCAGATGGATAGAGTGGAGGATGGCTGGTTGATAGACACCCCACGCAAACACGGCTACGGCGCCAACAAGGAGAAGGTGGAGTAATGTTTTGGGCTGCAATCATGGGGAGAGAGATTGTTGGCCCCTTTAGGATCCCTGAAGGGGTAAAGATGAACGCCATAATGTATGTGGAGTTTCTCAAACAGCACTTCCTGGCATGGTTCAAGAAGAAGAACTGTGTATTCCGCAGCAAGATCATTTTCATGCAAGATAATGCACCATCTCATGCTGCACATAACACATCTGCATCTCTGGCTGATATGGGCATAAAAGGGGACAAACTTATGGTGTGACCCCCATGCTCCCCTGACCTCAACCCCATTGAGAACCTCTGGAGCATCATCAAAAGGTGTGTCTATGATGGCGGGAGGCAGTTCCCGTCTAAGCAACAGCTCTGGGAGGGTAATCTGTCCTCATGCAAAACAATTGAAGCAGAAACCATCCAAAACCTGACAAATTCAATGGATGAGAGAGTTCAGAAGCTCCTTTCGAACAAGGGGTCCTATGTGCAAATGTAACATCACCTAGAAAAAAGTTTTGAGTTGAAAACTGTTTGATTTCAGTTTCTAATAACCTGCTAATGCTTATAATTTCAAAAATTACCATTTTTTTGTTCTTTATTAAAATTAAAAGGTTGATCGAAGAGTGTGGGGGATCTAAGAGTGTGGCAACCCAGTAGTCAGGATTATTTCGAATTCTGACAATCTGACGGTCATGTTGCAGGTAGTGTAACAAGAAGGCACTCATGTGTCTTGTGCATCTAGGAGCCCCAAAATTATTTTCCAGGCTAGATGCAGCTAAAAATTAATATTAATTTGAAAGCTGGTGGAGCTTAGTATAGATGGCCTAATAGAATCAGTACTGCAAACTGCTACAAAGCCCAAATTATTTTCCAGCCAAGATACAGATAAACATGATTAGTAATTTTAAATCTGGTGGAGTTTAGTATAGATGGCCTAATAGAATCAGTACTGCACACTGCTACAAGGCCCAAATTATTTTCCAGCCAAGATACAGATAAACATGATTAGTAATTTTAAATCTGGTGGAGTTTAGTATAGATGGCCTAATAGAATCAGTACTGCACACTGCTACAAGGCCCAAATTATTTTCCAGCCAAGATACAGATAAACATGATTAGTAATTTTAAATCTGGTGGAGTTTAGTATAGATGGCCTAATAGAATCAGTACTGCACACTGTTACAAGGCCTAAATTATTTTCCAGCCAAGATACAGATAAACATGATTAGTAATTTGAATACTTAAAATGGTTGGTGAGGTGATTTTAACAAATCAGCAAGCTTTTACTCTCCCCAGGATGACACTGGGGTAGAAAAGTCGTTTCGGATCCATGATTTGTTCATCTTTATGAACGTGAGTCTGTCTACATTATCAGTGGAGAGCCGTGTGGGCTTATCTGTCAGAAGACCACCAGCAGCGCTGAACACACGTTCAGACAGAACGCTGGCTGCGGGGCATGACAAGATCTACAAGGTGTAAGTGGCGAGCTCCGGCCATTTATCCAGATTGGAACCCCAAAAAGAGCAAGGGTCCAGAGACACAGTCATGGCTTCAATGTTTACTTGGAGATACTCCTGTACCATCGTCTCTAGGCGTTGACTATGTGTCAGACTTCTTGTCTCCTGTGGCCTTGCAAAGGATGGGATAAAAAAGTGGTGAAATGATTCCGCAGATTTGATGTTACCAGCAGATACTGTGTTTCTGTTACGTTTTGAGTGCTGAACACTCGACGGTCCCACGGTTGGCAAGTTGGAACTGTGAGATTCACTACGTGCACCACTAGTGTTTTGGGGAAAAGCACAGGTAAGATTCTGCAACAGTCTCTGCTGATACTCCTGCATGCGTGCATCTCTTTCTATGGCAGGAATAATTTCTGCAAATTTACTTTTGTACCTGGGATCTAGCAGTGTGGCAACCCAATAGTCAGGATTATTTCTAATTCTCACAATTCGAGGGTCATGTTGCAGGTATGGTAGCAAGAAGGCACTCGTGTGTCTTGCGCTTCCAGGAGCACCAAGTCCCTGTTGTGTTGGTGGCGAGGTAACAATCATGCTTCCTTCCTCTGCCCTCTCCCCCCAACCTCGCACAACAGAAATGTGATCAAGGTCTCCCTCATCTGATGAGTCTTCTATCAGTTCGTTCTCCACTTCTTCCTGGGCTCCTGCACCTTCCTCACTAATTTGGCTGCTACCATGCACCCTGGTAAAACCATCCCCCCCCTCACATGCTTGCTGCCTTGGTGCTGCCGACAGTATGGACCTTGCAGATGTTAGCCCTTCCACATACAACTCCTCCTCCTCTACTTCCTCCATCTCCTCTTGTGCCACCACCTGACTCCGAATTCTGTTTATCATGTGCTCCAGCATGTAAATCACCGGAATAGTCATGCTGATAATGGCATCGTCAGCACTAAACATCTTCGTCGCCATTTCAAAACTGTGCAGAAGGGTGCATGGGTCCCTGATCTGAGACCACTCCTCCAGCGTGATTTGCCCCACCTCTGGATCTCGTTGGCCCAGGCTATACGTAACAACGTATTGCACCAGGGCTTGTCGGTGCTGCCACAGTCGCTGCAACATGTGCAGAGTTGAATTCCACCGGGTAGGCACGTCGCATTTTAGCCGGTGAAGTGGCAGGCCCAACGACTTCTGTAGAGATGTAAGTCGCTGAGCTGCGGAATGCGAATGGCAGAAATGAGCACACAGCGACCGTGCCCTCTGCAGAAGGCCATCTAGTCCGGGATAGTGGGCTAAAAATTGCTGGACAACGAGGTTCAACACGTGAGCCATACAAGGCACGTTTGTGACATTGCCCCGGTGAAGGGCCGCACCCAGGTTTGCAGCATTGTTGCACATGGCCTTCCCTGGTTTCAGGTCCAGTGGAGACAGCCATTCATGAAACTGGTTCTCCAGAGCTGACCACAACTCCTCAGCTGTGTGACTCACATTTCCCAGACATTTCAAAGTAAAAACCACCTGATGACATTGAGCCCTGCTGCCAGCATAGTAAGGAGGTGTGCAGGATCCCTTCTGCGCAGTTAGAAAGCTTGTGGCATGACAAGACAGGCTTTGGGTGCAGGTGGAAGACCGAGAGGAGGTTGAGGAGGCAGAAGCAGTGGAGGAACTTCGAGATAAAGAGGATTGACGCACAACTCGTGGGGAGAGCAAGACTTGGACAGCAGCCCCTTTTCCTGCTGTCACCATAGTTACCCAGTGCCCAGTCAGCGACATGTAACGCCCCTGTCCATGCATACTCGTCCAAGTGTCTGTGGTGAAATGCACCTTGTCACACACACAGTTTCTCAAAGAAGCGGTGATGTTGTGTGCGACATGCTGGTGGAGCACAGGCACACCTTTCGTTGAGATGTAGTGCCGACTGGGCATCTGGTACTGGGGCACTGCGACGGACATAAGGACTCGAAAATCCTCTGTGTCCACCAGGCGGAAAGGCAGCATTTCTGTAGCCAAGAGCTTGCAGATGGTGAAATTCAACCTCTTAGCTTTCTCATGGCTAGGAGGAAATGGTCTTTACTTGTCCACATCTGAGGGACCGAGAGCTGGCTGTTGTGCTTAGACGGGGTTGAGAAGGGTGTCCCCGGCAAACTGCCAGTCTGTGAGGAAGATGCAGGCGGACATGTTAGGTTTCCTTGATCCAAAGGTGGTGCTATCGATGGCGGACAGCGCTCAACACCAGCTGGTGTTTCCACCTCCAAAGAAAATGATGACCTGCCAATCACGCTGGCTGTTGCGGGTAAAGAGGTGGCAGGTCTGCATCCCAAAACAGGTGTGACTGCTGTCCCCTCAGTCACAGAGGATGAAGAGGCCGCGAATGCACAAGATGTGGCAGACGGTGGCTGGCCCGGCCGGCTAGGCCGCATTGTAGCACAGTGAGCTTCCCACTGCAGCTTATGCTTCCTATCCATGTGCCGGTTCATGCATGAAGTACTCAAACTATGTATTTTTTGGCCTCTACTTAGCTTTTGCTGACAAATGTTACAGATAACACGAGTTGGGTCATCTTTATCCATCTGAAAAAATGCCCAGGCTATGCAATGCTTAGCACCCACGCAACCTGAAGAGCCACCACGACTTGTGGTCAGAGGCAGAGTTGTGTTTGAGGATGCAGTTGTTGACGTGCTTCCAGTAATACGTCTCTGTCCAGGAAGGCGCAACCTGACCTCATCGTCACTAGCATCCTCCTCCACCCCCTCTGCTGACCTCATCTCTTGGCTGACTGTGGGTTGACAGTAAGTGGGATCTCCAACCTCGTCATCATCACCCTGTGTGTTATCACACCCGCCGTCCTCAGAGCCAACCTCTTCCTGCCCTGACAAAAAACTAAAGTTGTTGCTCCAATCAGGTATTTGAGTTTGATCATCGTCTTCCTCATTGTCTCCACCAACAGGAGTTACAGTTTGGGAATGAGGGTCTACATTATGGTCAGAACCTTCTGCATCTGGTCCTGGATCCAACTCATAAAGATTCTGGGCATCAGTGCAGATCATTTCCTCGTCTGGATTCACAGAAGTTCTGGAGCCGACCTCTGATTCCCAGGCTATAGTATGAGTAAACAGCTCTGCAGACTCAACCATCTGTTCTACCCCATACTCAGACGGGCAGCTGGAGACTTGGGAGCTGTGAGGTAGCAAGTGCGATTGGGGTGACACCTCTGAGGACTGGAGTATTTGTGATGTGGAAGTTGAGGTGGAGGAGAGCCCACTTAAAGGAGCACTTGATATCCGTTGAAGCACCTGCTGTTTTTGTGCCTCATCTAGAATTTGTAGCGATTGGCGTGGCCGTAAGAAAGGGATCTTATCACATTGTCCACTAAAAGAAGTAGACATCTTAGTTTGGCTGGAAGATGGTCTTTCTTCTGCAGATGTTACTGTTGCTTTAACACCTACCCCATGGACACAACCTTTTTTTCCCTTCCCAACACGCCTATTCCCCTTTCCAACAGCAGCAGGCCTTTTTCCACTCATTTTGGTGGTTAACTAATTCACAACTCTGGAGCTGTTTGCACAAAAAACAATGGATGGAAACCGAGCAGAGCTGACTGGTCAAACTGTGGTATTAGCCCAAAAGTATTGGATGGGTTAGATGCAGATAAAACTTATATTGAATTTGCAACCTGGTGGAGGTTAGTATAGATGGACTAATAGAACAAGTCCCACACACTGCTACAAGCCGAAATATTTTTTCAGAGCTAGATGCAGAAAAAAATTATATTGAATTTGCAACCTGGTGGAGGTTAGTATAGATGGACTAATAGAACAAGTCCCACACACTGCTACAAGCCGAAATATTTTTTCAGAGTTAGATGCAGATAAAAATTATTTTGAATTTGCAACCTGGTGGAGGTTAGTATAGATGGACTAATAGAACAAGTCCCACACACTGCTACAAGCTGAAGCCCAAATATTTTTTCAGAGCTAGATGCAGATAAAAATTATATTGAATTTGCAACCTGGTGGAGGTTAGTATAGATGGACTAATAGAACAAGTCCCACACACTGCTACAAGCTGAAATATTTTTTCAGAGCTAGATGCAGAAAAAAATTATATTGAATTTGCAATCTGGTGGAGGGTAGTATAGATGGACTAATAGAACAAGTCCCACACACTGCTACAAGCCGAAATATTTTTTCAGAGATAGATGCAGAAAAAAATTATATTGAATTTGCAACCTGGTGGTGGTTAGTATAGATGGACTAATAGAACAAGTCCCACACACTGCTACAAGCCGAAGCCGAAATATTTTTTCAAGGCTAGATGCAGATAAAAATTATTTTGAATTTGCAACCCGGTGGAGGTTAGTATATATGGACTAATAGAATGATGCTATGCCCAAAAGGTTTTACTTCACTAGGTGCAGTAAAAAAAATTGTGCTCTATACACAGGTGGTATAGCTTGCAACACAGATAGGCTTCTCCACTGACTAACACACACTGCAAGAGGACAAAAAGGATTTGCTTTGCTAGATTTAACCAAATGCTGTGAAAAAAACTTGCACAGCACTAAAACAGACCTGCCTGGCAAAAAGTGATAGGAACTGATGTAACCTAGCCCTCAAAAGGACTGCAATTACAATTAGTCTTTACTCTCAACCTATCTATTTAAGAGCACAGACCTGCATGATAAAAGTGATAGGAACTGATGTAACCTAGCCCTGAAAAGGACTGCAATCACAATTAGTCTTTACTCCCAACCTATCTATTTAAGAGTACAGACCTGCCTGATAAAAGTCGTAGGAAATGATGTAACCTAGTCCTTAAAAGGACTGCAATCACAACTATTCCCTAGTCCCAAGCTATCTGTAGATTTGTGCGAAAATTGGCTTGAAATTAACAAAGTATAGCGCACACAGCAACAGCGGTGCCGTCTAACACGCAGCTGCAGTAGTGAGAAAATGGTGGCGACGGGGAAAATGGCTGGGTCTTATAGGGCAAGGACATGTGACATACACTGCCAATGACACATGCCCTTGCTTGTGTGAAAAAAAGCAGTTCGCTCCGTGTGTGCACTGCTGATAGGCTGACAGATTGCACCTCCCCACTGTAAATGTGGGAAAGAGAAAAAAAAATGGAGATCTTCATTATTTCTGTAGAGATCCATCCCCTGCCCCTCCCCCGCCCCGCTGTACACTCAAACTGCGTATTAACATTAATTTTCAGCATTACTGAGAAAAAATCCAGTTATGATTTTGGTGCACGAACAGTTATCGAACATAACCTCGAACAGCCGAATTTTTTTCAAATTGTTCGTGTTCGCTGAACGGCTCGAACACCACCCAAAACAGCTCGAATTTGAGATGGGCGAACAGTTCGAGTCGAACACCGCTCATCTCTATTTATGAGGTAATTAGTTTGGATCTCTTCAACGGATCCCCCTGATTCTGAGATTGTTGTTTCTTGACATATTGTACTTCATGATTGTGGTAAAATTTCTTTGATATCACTTGCGCTTTATTTGTGAAAAATACGGAAATTTAGCGAAAATTTTAAAATTTTAATTTTTATGCCCTTAAATCAGAAAATAGTTAATAAATAACATTTCCCACTAGTGTTGAGCCACCCCCGTAGTGTTCGAGTTCGGTTCGGTTCGTCGAACACCCGTGTGTTCGCCGAACTGTTCGTCGAACTGTTCGTCGAACACCTTCGAACACCGTTAAAACCAATGGCAGGCAAACAAAAACACATAGAAACACATAGAAAACACTTTCAAAGGTGTCCAAAAGCTGACAAACTGCTCAGAAGACACAACTAACACATGGAAAAGTGACAAGTACATATAGTCATGCGAAAATAAAAGAGGTGGAGGAGTAAAAGGAGGGGGAGACACAGATATAGGCATGTCATGCCCTTCTAAAATCCAAAAAGTGAGAAGCCGACACGGCCAGTCCGCTCCTGCCCGTGCCACCTCCGTGTCGCCGGGTTTGTGCCAGAGCCGCGGTGAACCCTGATGGCCAGCCCCCCTCTCCCAATACTGGTGCCTGTCCGCTGGTGGGTCGAGCGAGCCCCCCTGTGGTGGAGGCAGCTCTAAGCTTTTTAATTTAAATTGTCTCTCTAATTTGAATGAATACACTTTAAATCCATTTACAAGGATCTATTGGAGGGCAAGTCTCATGCCAGCAGCCGCGTAATTCCAGCTCCAGTAGCGTCCACTAAAGCTGCTGCAGTTAAAAAGCTTTTATAAGGATCGAGCTCGGCTGTCCACCGCAAGGCATCCTACTGCCAGTCCCAGCCCCTATGCCTTGGGGTGCCTCCTGATGCTCTTCACTGAGTATCCCATGGTTCCGAAGCATTTCCTTTGAAAAAATTAAGTGTCTAAACTACAGGTGGTGTAGCTTGCTTAACAGCCGGGATAATCCGCTGACTAGCAGACACTGCTACTAGGCACAAAGTATTTCCTGGGCTAGATGCAGTTAAAAATTTGTAATTAGATACTCTCGTTGGATGCTGAGAAAGCATTCCATAGAGTCTCCTGGCACGCCATATATGATTCTCTTAAAAAGCTTGGGGTAGGGGTCTAGGGGACCCTTTTATAGCCAAAATCACGGCCCTGTATCGCAATACGTCACCTAGGCTGAAGATAAATGGAACTGTAGCACCCTGAGGGCTCGGTTGCTACAGACGTATTGCACCTCACCCAGAGGTGTGATATCTCACTCTCAGGTAAGGATGGAGTGTGGATCAGGACCCAACACCTGCATGCATTACACCACATTGCCGTGGGGCAGGGCGACCAATATGCCCCTGAGATGGGCACGACAGTCCCTGTCCCTGGCTGGAGTGGGGGGAGGGAACACTGAGGAAGGGGAACCCTGTAGTGCAGGAGCAGGGAGGAAGCAGTTCCTGGGTGCATTGAGAAGGGAGTATAAAAGGTGGGCACCATCTTAGTTCAGTGCAGAGAAGTCTGAGCAGAAGTGGCAGGGAGCAGGGGCTCTGCATGAGCTCTGCTCCGGAGGCGGGCCTAGTAACAGAGGCCCAGGCCTGGAAGAGGGAGAAGGAAGGAAGAGGAGCGGAGAAGGCTCCAGGAACGAGGAATGAAGGGATCCCAGGGGTGCGGACGGGCGAGTCGCCACCGCACGCCTGAATCCACCTGCGTGGAGGGGTCAGGCCAAAGGGGGAGACCGGTCCCCGAACTAGTGGAGGCAGGAAACGACCCTCAGCTAGAAACCGGAGGCTCTGACATTTTATGTGGTGCAGCCCCTCGCTACACCCGCTAGGAAGGCACCACATAGGG
Source organism: Phyllobates terribilis (assembly GCF_046119375.1). Taxonomy (NCBI): domain Eukaryota; kingdom Metazoa; phylum Chordata; class Amphibia; order Anura; family Dendrobatidae; genus Phyllobates; species Phyllobates terribilis. Next base: position 325,457,591 of record NW_027362763.1, on the reverse strand, counting down.
TCAGGGAAACTGGCGCCAAGTTTACCAAGAGGAGGCCCGAGGCAGCCGGCCAGAAGTGTTGGTAAGAAAGGCCAGACAAAGGACACACAAAGGGGGTCCTGTGAAGTGCTCCAAAGTTATCTGGGAGTTGTCTGAGCCCCTCACCTGGTGAGCACAGTACGACGTGGGCAGCCGTTACCTGCAGACGTGGTCTGGATAATAAGAACTGTGAGTAAAGGCCCTGGACTGCATCACTGACTCCGTGTCGTTACTGCTGCTGCCCTGCACCATCACCCCCATCCTCCGCATACACTGCCCTGAGGCTATACTCCTCCCGTGGGGAGTTATGCTACGCTCTGCTGCACCCACAACACCAGCCTCAGCGGTCTGCCCTGTAGCGGCGGTTCACTCTGACCGCAATCCACGGGTGGCGTAGTCGGACATTTAAACATCAAAACCACATAAATAGTTCCGCCACTGGTTTGACCGCCCTGAGCCACGGAACCGGGTCGCCGCCACGAAGACTACAACCACCAGCATCCACAAAAAAGGGTCCGGTTCCGGGTGTCCCAAGGCCCAGGGGGTGCGTCAGAACATTTTCATCACCTTTCACAATCACCAATGGGACAAGGCAGGGATGTCCTCTGTCCCCTCTCTTATACATCCTAGTGACGGAGCACCTGCTCTCATCAATTCGCCATAACCCCAATATTAGGTGGATTGAGGTGGGAGGCACCGAGTACAAGTGCTCTCTATTTGCTGATGATGTCCTAGTATATATCACTCAATCACATATATCCATCCATGCTGTTATGGCTGAAATAGATCACTTTGTTACATGGTAAAATTTTAAAATTAATGCAGCGAAGTCTGAGGCCCTCGATGTCTCCCTCCCCAAATCCATATAGGATTCCATCCAGTCCAACTTTCCCTTTGCCTGGCCCTCACAGGGTATCAAATACTTAGGAATTCCTATTCATAGAGACCTCTCCCATCTATGTTATCTTAATTTTGGGCCCTTTATTGAACAATTCCATACAGACCACGGTTGGCAAGTTAGAACTGTAAGATTCACTACGTGAACCGCTGGTGTTTTGTGGAAAAGCACATGTACACCGCGTTCCAAATTATTATGCAAAAAGTGTTTAGGAGTGATAAGGGAAGAATTTGTTTGTCAGTTAAACTCATTGATGGTGATGTGTGTCAGGGCTCTTTATATCACTGTAAGCAATTGCAGACACCTGTGCTAATTAGTTTGGCAGGTGTGTCCAATGAAAGGCAAGACTACTTAAGAAGGCTCTCTCACATTATTAAGCAGCCTACATTTTCTGCCAAAATGGGAAAGAAAAAGGATGTGTCGGCTGCTGAGAAGCAACAAATTGTGGAGTGTTTAGGTCAAGGCATGACTACAATCAACATTGTGCGATGATCAGGATGAAGTGTCTTGGCAATCAAGAAGTATGTAGCTGATTCACAGTACACACGTGTGCGTGCTGATAAGCGCAAATTGAGGACTCTTTCCTACAGGCAATTACGTCAGGTTGAAAGAGCAGCGGCAAAAAAGCCTTGTCATAGCAGCAGACAAGTTTTTGAAGCTGCTTGTGCCTCCAACGTCCCCCGAACAACAAGATGCAGGGTCCTTCAGAGGTTTGCAGCTGTGCATACGCCATCCTGTCGACCTCCTCTATCCACTTCACACAAGCAGAAACGGCTCCAGTGGGCCAAACATTACATGAAGACTGATTTCAAAACTGTTTTGTTCACGGATGAGTGCCATGCAGCGCTCGATGGTCCAGATGGATGGAGTGGAGGATGGCTGGTTGATGGACACCCCACGCAAACACGGCTACAGCGCCAACAAGGAGGAGGTGGAGTAATGTTTTGGGCTGGAATCATGGGGAGAGAGATTGTCGGCCCCTTTAGGATCCCTGAAGGCGCTAAAGATGAACTCCATAATGTATGTGGATTTTCTCAAACAGCACTTCCTGCCAGGGTTCAAGAAGAAGAACCGTGTATTTCACAGCAAGATCACTTTTCTGCATGATAATGCACCATCTCATGCTGCACATAAAACATCTGCATCTCTGGCTGATATGGGCATAAAAGGGGACAAACTTATGGTGTGACCCCCATGCTCCCCTGACCTCTACCCCATTCAGAACCTTTGGAGCATCATTAAAAGGAGTGTCTATGATGGCGGGAGGCAGTTCACATCTAAGCAACAGCTCTGGGAGGGTATTCTGTCCTCATGCAAAACAATTGAAGCAGAAACCATCCAAAACCTGACAAATTTAATGGACGAGAGAGTTCAGAAGCTCCTTTCGAACAAGGGGTCCTATGTGAAAATGTAACATCACCTAGAATAAAGTTTTGAGTTGAAAACTGTTTGATTTCAGTTTCTAACAACCTGCTAATGCTTATAATTTCAAAAATGACCATTTTTTTGGTCTTTATTAAAATGAAAAGGTTGATCGAAAAGTTTGGGGGATCTAAGAGTGTGGCAACCCAGTAGTCATGATTACTTCGAATTCTGACAATATGAGGGTCATGCTGCAGGTAGTGCAGCAAGAAGGCACTTATGTGTCTTGCGCATCTCGGAGCCCCAAAATTATTTTCCGGGCTAGATGCAGCTAAAAATTATTTTTAATTTTAAATCTGGTGGAGCTTATTATAGATGGCCTAATAGGATCAGTGCTGCACACTGCTACAAAGCCCAAATTATTTTCCAGTCAAGATACAGATAAACATGATTAGTAATTTGAAAGCTTAAAACGTTTGGTAGGGTGATTTTAACCAATCATCAAGCTTTTACTCTCCCCAGGATGACACAGGGGTAGAAAAGTCGTTTCGGATCCATGATTTGTTCATCTTTATGAACGTGAGTCTGTCTACATTATCAGTGGAGAGCCGCGTGCGCTTATCTGTCAGCACACCACCAGCAGCGCTGAACACACGTTCAGACAGAACGCTGGCTGCAGGGCATGACAAGATCTCCAAGGCGTAAGTGGCTAGCTCCGGCCATTTATCCAGATTGGAAGCCCAAAAAGAGCAAGGGTCCAGAGACACAGTCGTGGCTTCAATGTTTACTTGGAGATACTCCTGTACCATCGTCTCTAGGCGTTGACTATGTGTCAGACTTCTTGTCTCCTGTGGCCTTGCAAAGGATGGGCTAAAAAAGTGGTGAAATGATTCCGCAAAATTGATGTTACCAGCAGATACTGTGGTTCTGTTACGGTTTGAGTGCTGAACACTTGACGGTCCCACGGTTGGCAAGTTGGAACTGTGAGATTCACTACGTGCACCACTGGTATTTTGTGGAAAAGCACATGTAAGATTCTGCAACAGTCTCTGCTGATACTCCTGCATGCGTGCATCCCTTTCTATGGCAGGAATAATTTCTGCAAATTTACTTTTGTACCGGGGATCTAACAGTGTGGCAACCCAGTAGTCAGGATTATTTCTAATTCTCACAATTCGAGGGTCATGTTGCAGGTAGTGCAGCAAGAAGGCACTCATGTGTTTTGCGCATCCAGGAGCACCAAGTCCCGTTGTGTTGGTGGCGAGGTAACAATCATGCTTCCTTCCTCTGTCCTCTCCCCCCAACCTCGCACAACAGAAATGTGATCAAGGTCTCCCTCATCTGATGAGTCTTCCATCAGTTCGTCCTCCACTTCTTCCTGGGCTCCTGCACCTTCCTCACTAGTTTGGCTGCTACCATGCGCCCTGGTAAAACCATCTCCCCCACCCTCACATGCCTGCCGCCTTGGTGCTGCCGACCTTCTGGACCTTGCCGATGTTAGCCCTTCCGCATACAACTCCTCCTCCTCTACTTCCTCCACCTCCTCTTGTGCCACCACCTGACTCCGAATTCTGTTTAACATGTGCTCCAGCATGTAAATCACCGGAATAGTCATGCTGATAATGGCATCGTCAGCACTAAACATCTTCTTCGCCATTTCAAAACTGTGCAGAAGGGTGCATAGGTCCCTGATCTGAGACCACTCCTCCAGCGTGATTTGCCCACCTCTGAATCTCGTTGGCCCAGGCTATACGTCAGAACGTATTGCACCATTGCTTGTCGGTGCTGCCACAGTCGCTGCAACATGTGCAGAGTTGAATTCCACCGGGTAGGCACATCGCATTTTAGCCGGTGAAGTGGCAGGCCCAACGACTTCTGTAGAGATGTAAGTCGCTGAGCTGCGGGATGCGAACGGCGGAAGTGAGCACACAGCGACCGTGCCCTCTGCAGAAGGCCATCTAGTCTGGGATAGTGGGCTAAAAATTGCTGGACAACCAGGTTCAACACGTGAGCCATACAAGGCACGTGTGTGACATTGCCCCGGCGAAGGGCCGCACCCAGGTTTGCAGCATTGTCGCACACGGCCTTCCCTGGTTTCAGGTCCAGTGGAGACAACCATTCATGAAATTGGTTCTCCAGAGCTGACCACAACTCCTCAGCTGTGTGACTCATATTTCCCAGACATTTCAATGTAAAAACCGCCTGATGACGTTGAGCCCTACTGCCAGCATAGTAAGGAGGTGTGCAGGATCCCTTCTGCGCAGTTCGATAGCTTGTGGCATGACCAGACAGGCTTTGGGTGCAGGTGGAAGACCGAGAGGAGGTTGAGGAGGCAGAAGCAGTGGAGGAACTTTGACATAAAGAGGATTGACGCACAACTCGTGGGGACGGCAAGACTTGGACAGCAGCCCCTTGTCCTGCTGTCACCATAGTTACCCAGTGCCCAGTCAGCGACATGTAACGCCCCTGTCCATGCCTACTCGTCCAAGTGTCTGTGGTGAAATGCACCCTGTCACACACAGAGTTTCTCAAAGAAGCGGTGATGTTGTGTGCGACATGCTGGTGGAGCGCAGGCACACCTTTCTTTGAGAAGTAGTGCCGACTGGGCATCTGGTACTGGGGCACTGCGACGGACATAAGGTCTCGAAAATCCTCTGTGTCCACCAGGCGGAAAGGCAGCATTTCTTTAGCCAAGAGCTTGCAGATGGTGAAATTCAACCTCTTAGCTTTCTCATGGCTAGGAGGAAATGGTCTTTTACTTGTCCACATCTGAGGGACCGAGGGCTGGCTATTGTGCTTAGACGGGGTTGATAAGGGTGTCCCCGGCAAACTGCCGGTCTGTGAGGAAGATGCAGGCGGACATGTTAGGTTGCCTTCATCCAGAGGTGGTGCTATCGATGTCGGACAGCGCTCAACACCAGCTGGTGTTACCACCTCCAAAGAAAATGATGACCTGCCAATCACGCTGGCTGTTGCGGGTAAAGAGGTGGCAGGTCTGCGCCCCAAAACAGGTGTTACTGCTGTCCCCCCAGTCACAGAGGATGAAGAGGCCGCGGATGCACAAGATATGGCAGACGGTGGTTGGCCCGGCCGGCTAGGCCGCATTGTAGCACACTGAGCTTCCCACTGCAACTTATGCTTCATGTCCATGTGCCGGTTCATGCATGAAGTACTCAAACTATGTATTTTTTGGCCTCTACTTAGCTTTTGCTGACAAATGTTACAGATAACACGAGTTGGGTCATCTTTATCGATCTGAAAAAATGCCCAGGCTATGCAAGGCTTAGCACCCATGCGACCTGAAGAGCCACCACGACTTGTGGTGAGAGGCAGAGTTGTGTTTGAGGATGCAGTTGTTGACGTGCTTCCAGTACTACGTCTCTGTCCAGGAAGGCGCAACCTGACCTCGTCGTCACTAGCATCTTCCTCCACCTCCTCTGCTGACCTCATCTCTTGGCTGACTGTGGGTTGACAGTAAGTGGGATCTCCGACCTCATCATCATCATCACCCTGTGCGTTATCACACCCGTCGTCCTCAGAGCCAACCTGTTCCTGCCCTGACAAAAAACTAAAGTTGTCGCTCCAATCAGGTATTTGAGTCTTATCATCGTCTTCCTCATTGTCTCCACCAACAGGAGTTACAGTTTGGGAATGAGGGTCTACATTATGGTCAGAACCTTCTGTGTCTGGTCCTGGATCCGACTCATAAAGATTCTGGGCATCAGTGCAGATCATTTCCTCGTCTGTATTCACAGAAGCGCTGGAGTCGACCTCTGATTCCCAGGCTATAGTATGAGTAAACAGCTCTGCAGACTCAACCATCTGTTCTACCTCATACTCAGACGGGCAGCTGGAGATTTGGGAGCTGTGAGGAAGCAAGTGCGATTTGGGTGACACCTTTGAGGACTGGAGTATTTGTGATGTTGAAGTTGATGTGGAGGAGAGCCCACTTAAAGGAGCACTTGATATCCGTTGAAGCACCTGCTGTTTTTGTGCCTCATCTGGAATTTGTAGCGATTGGCGTGGCCGTAAGAAAGGGATCTTATCACATTGTCCGCTAAAAGAAGTAGACATTTTAGTTTGGCTGGAAGATGGTCTTTCTTCTGCAGATGTTACTTTTGCTTTAACACCTACCCCACGGACACAACCTTTTTTCCCCTTCCCAACACGCCTATTCCCCTTTCCACCAGCAGCAGGCCTTTTTCCACTCATTTTGGTGGTTAACTAATTCACAACTCTGGAGTTGTTTGCACAAAAAAACAATGGATGGTAACCGAGCAGAGCTGAGTGGCCAAACTGTGGTATTAGGCCAAAACTATTGGCTGGGTTAGATGCAGAAAAAAATTATTTTGAATTTGCAACCTGATGGAGGTCAGTATAGATGGACTAATAGAGAAAGTCCGACACACTACTAGAAGGCCAAATATTTTTTCAGAGGTAGATGCAGAAAAAAATATATTCAGTTTGCAACCTGATGGAGGTCAGTATAGATGGACTAATACAACAAGTCCCGCACACAGCTAGAAGCCCAAATATTTTTTCAGAGGTACTGTAGATGCAGATAAAAATTATTTTTAATTTGCAACCTGATGGAGGTCAGTATAGATGGACTAATAGAGAAAGTCCGACACACTACTAGAAGGCCAAATATTTTTTCAGAGGTAGATGCAGAAAAAAATATATTCAGTTTGCAACCTGATGGAGGTCAGTATAGATGGACTAATACAACAAGTCCCACACACAGCTAGAAGCCCAAATATTTTTTCAGAGGTACTGTAGATGCAGATAAAAATTAGTTTTAATTTGCAACCTGATGGAGGTCAGTATAGATGGACTAATAGAGAAAGTCCGACACACTACTAGAAGGCCAAATATATTTTCAGAGGTAGATGCAGAAAAAAATATATTCAGTTTGCAACCTGATGGAGGTCAGTATAGATGGATTAATAGAACAAGACCCACACACAGCTAGAAGCCCAATATTTTTTCAGAGGTAGATGCAGAAAAAAATATATTCAGTTTGCAACCTGATGGAGGTCAGTATAGATGGACTAATAGAACAAGTCCCACACACTGCTAGAAGCCCAAATATTTTTTCAGAGGTACTGTAGATGCAGATAAAAATTAGTTTTAATTTGCAACCTGATGGAGGTCAGTATAGATGGACTAATAGAGAAAGTCCGACACACTACTAGAAGGCCAAATATTTTTTCAGAGCTAGATGCAGAAAAAAATTATATTCAGTTTGCAACCTGATGGAGGTCAGTATAGATGGATTAATAGAACAAGACCCACACACAGCTAGAAGCCCAATATTTTTTCAGAGGTAGATGCAGAAAAAAATATATTCAGTTTGCAACCTGATGGAGGTCAGTATAGATGGACTAATAGAACAAGTCCCACACACTGCTAGAAGCCCAAATATTTTTTCAGAGGTACTGTAGATGCAGATAAAAATTAGTTTTAATTTGCAACCTGATGGAGGTCAGTATAGATGGACTAATAGAGAAAGTCCGACACACTACTAGAAGGCCAAATATTTTTTCAGAGTTAGATGCAGAAAAAAATATATTCAGTTTGCAACCTGATGGAGGTCAGTATAGATGGACTAATAGAACAAGTCCCACACACTGCTAGAAGCCCAAATATTTTTTCAGAGGTACTGTAGATGCAGATAAAAATTAGTTTTAATTTGCAACCTGATGGAGGTCAGTATAGATGGACTAATAGCGAAAGTCCGACACACTACTAGAAGGCCAAATATTTTTTCAGAGGTAGATGCAGAAAAAAATATATTCAGTTTGCAACCTGATGGAGGTCAGTATAGATGGATTAATAGAACAAGACCCACACACAGCTAGAAGCCTAATATTTTTTCAGAGGTAGATGCAGAAAAAACTATATTCAGTTTGCAACCTGATGGAGGTCAGTATAGATGGACTAATAGAACAAGTCCCACACACTGCTAGAAGCCCAAATATTTTTTCAGAGGTACTGTAGATGCAGATAAAAATTAGTTTTAATTTGCAACCTGATGGAGGTCAGTATAGATGGACTAATAGAGAAAGTCCGACACACTACTAGAAGGCCAAATATTTTTTCAGAGGTAGATGCAGAAAAAAATATATTCAGTTTGCAACCTGATGGAGGTCAGTATAGATGGATTAATAGAACAAGACCCACACACAGCTAGAAGCCCAATATTTTTTCAGAGGTAGATGCAGAAAAAACTATATTCAGTTTGCAACCTGATGGAGGTCAGTATAGATGGACTAATAGAACAAGTCCCACACACTGCTAGAAGCCCAAATATTTTTTCAGAGGTACTGTAGATGCAGATAAAAATTAGTTTTAATTTGCAACCTGATGGAGGTCAGTATAGATGGACTAATAGAGAAAGTCCGACACACTACTAGAAGGCCAAATATTTTTTCAGAGCTAGATGCAGAAAAAAATTATATTCAGTTTGCAACCTGATGGAGGTCAGTATAGATGGACTAATAGAGAAAGTCCGACACACTACTAGAAGGCCAAATATTTTTTCAGAGGTAGATGCAGAAAAAAATATATTCAGTTTGCAACCTGATGGAGGTCAGTATAGATGGATTAATAGAACAAGACCCACACACAGCTAGAAGCCCAATATTTTTTTCAGAGGTAGATGCAGAAAAAACTATATTCAGTTTGCAACCTGATGGTGGTCAGTATAGATGGACTAATAGAACAAGTCCCACACACTGCTAGAAGCCCAAATATTTTTTCAGAGGTACTGTAGATGCAGATAAAAATTAGTTTTAATTTGCAACCTGATGGAGGTCAGTATAGATGGACTAATAGAGAAAGTCCGACACACTACTAGAAGGCCAAATATTTTTTCAGAGCTAGATGCAGAAAAAAATTATATTCAGTTTGCAACCTGATGGAGGTCAGTATAGATGGACTAATAGAGAAAGTCCGACACCCTACTAGAAGGCCAAATATTTTTTCAGAGGTAGATGCAGAAAAAAATATATTCAGTTTGCAACCTGATGGAGGTCAGTATAGATGGATTAATAGAACAAGACCCACACACAGCTAGAAGCCCAATATTTTTTCAGAGGTAGATGCAGAAAAAACTATATTCAGTTTGCAACCTGATGGAGGTCAGTATAGATGGACTAATAGAACAAGTCCCACACACTGCTAGAAGCCCAAATATTTTTTCAGAGGTACTGTAGATGCAGATAAAAATTAGTTTTAATTTGCAACCTGATGGAGGTCAGTATAGATGGACTAATAGAGAAAGTCCGACACACTACTAGAAGGCCAAATATTTTTTCAGAGGTAGATGCAGAAAAAAATATATTCAGTTTGCAACCTGATGGAGGTCAGTATAGATGGATTAATAGAACAAGACCCACACACAGCTAGAAGCCCAATATTTTTTCAGAGGTAGATGCAGAAAAAACTATATTCAGTTTGCAACCTGATGGAGGTCAGTATAGATGGACTAATAGAACAAGTCCCACACACTGCTAGAAGCCCAAATATTTTTTCAGAGGTACTGTAGATGCAGATAAAAATTAGTTTTAATTTGCAACCTGATGGAGGTCAGTATAGATGGACTAATAGAGAAAGTCCGACACACTACTAGAAGGCCAAATATTTTTTCAGAGGTAGATGCAGAAAAAAATATATTCAGTTTGCAACCTGATGGAGGTCAGTATAGATGGATTAATAGAACAAGACCCACACACAGCTAGAAGCCCAATATTTTTTCAGAGGTAGATGCAGAAAAAACTATATTCAGTTTGCAACCTGATGGAGGTCAGTATAGATGGACTAATAGAACAAGTCCCACACACTGCTAGAAGCCCAAATATTTTTTCAGAGGTACTGTAGATGCAGATAAAAATTAGTTTTAATTTGCAACCTGATGGAGGTCAGTATAGATGGACTAATAGAGAAAGTCCGACACACTACTAGAAGGCCAAATATTTTTTCAGAGCTAGATGCAGAAAAAAATTATATTCAGTTTGCAACCTGATGGAGGTCAGTATAGATGGACTAATAGAGAAAGTCCGACAGACTACTAGAAGGCCAAATATTTTTTCAGAGGTAGATGCAGAAAAAAATATATTCAGTTTGCAACCTGATGGAGGTCAGTATAGATGGATTAATAGAACAAGACCCACACACAGCTAGAAGCCCAATATTTTTTCAGAGGTAGATGCAGAAAAAACTATATTCAGTTTGCAACCTGATGGTGGTCAGTATAGATGGACTAATAGAACAAGTCCCACACACTGCTAGAAGCCCAAATATTTTTTCAGAGGTACTGTAGATGCAGATAAAAATTAGTTTTAATTTGCAACCTGATGGAGGTCAGTATAGATGGACTAATAGAGAAAGTCCGACACACTACTAGAAGGCCAAATATTTTTTCAGAGCTAGATGCAGAAAAAAATTATATTCAGTTTGCAACCTGATGGAGGTCAGTATAGATGGACTAATAGAGAAAGTCCGACACCCTACTAGAAGGCCAAATATTTTTTCAGAGGTAGATGCAGAAAAAAATATATTCAGTTTGCAACCTGATGGAGGTCAGTATAGATGGATTAATAGAACAAGACCCACACACAGCTAGAAGCCCAATATTTTTTCAGAGGTAGATGCAGAAAAAACTATATTCAGTTTGCAACCTGATGGAGGTCAGTATAGATGGACTAATAGAACAAGTCCCACACACTGCTAGAAGCCCAAATATTTTTTCAGAGGTACTGTAGATGCAGATAAAAATTAGTTTTAATTTGCAACCTGATGGAGGTCAGTATAGATGGACTAATAGAGAAAGTCCGACACACTACTAGAAGGCCAAATATTTTTTCAGAGGTAGATGCAGAAAAAAATATATTCAGTTTGCAACCTGATGGAGGTCAGTATAGATGGATTAATAGAACAAGACCCACACACAGCTAGAAGCCCAATATTTTTTCAGAGGTAGATGCAGAAAAAACTATATTCAGTTTGCAACCTGATGGAGGTCAGTATAGATGGACTAATAGAACAAGTCCCACACACTGCTAGAAGCCCAAATATTTTTTCAGAGGTACTGTAGATGCAGATAAAAATTAGTTTTAATTTGCAACCTGATGGAGGTCAGTATAGATGGACTAATAGAGAAAGTCCGACACACTACTAGAAGGCCAAATATTTTTTCAGAGCTAGATGCAGAAAAAAATTATATTCAGTTTGCAACCTGATGGAGGTCAGTATAGATGGACTAATAGAGAAAGTCCGACACACTACTAGAAGGCCAAATATTTTTTCAGAGGTAGATGCAGAAAAAAATATATTCAGTTTGCAACCTGATGGAGGTCAGTATAGATGGATTAATAGAACAAGACCCACACACAGCTAGAAGCCCAATATTTTTTCAGAGGTAGATGCAGAAAAAACTATATTCAGTTTGCAACCTGATGGTGGTCAGTATAGATGGACTAATAGAACAAGTCCCACACACTGCTAGAAGCCCAAATATTTTTTCAGAGGTACTGTAGATGCAGATAAAAATTAGTTTTAATTTGCAACCTGATGGAGGTCAGTATAGATGGACTAATAGAGAAAGTCCGACACACTACTAGAAGGCCAAATATTTTTTCAGAGCTAGATGCAGAAAAAAATTATATTCAGTTTGCAACCTGATGGAGGTCAGTATAGATGGACTAATAGAGAAAGTCCGACACCCTACTAGAAGGCCAAATATTTTTTCAGAGGTAGATGCAGAAAAAAATATATTCAGTTTGCAACCTGATGGAGGTCAGTATAGATGGATTAATAGAACAAGACCCACACACAGCTAGAAGCCCAATATTTTTTCAGAGGTAGATGCAGAAAAAACTATATTCAGTTTGCAACCTGATGGAGGTCAGTATAGATGGACTAATAGAACAAGTCCCACACACTGCTAGAAGCCCAAATATTTTTTCAGAGGTACTGTAGATGCAGATAAAAATTAGTTTTAATTTGCAACCTGATGGAGGTCAGTATAGATGGACTAATAGAGAAAGTCCGACACACTACTAGAAGGCCAAATATTTTTTCAGAGGTAGATGCAGAAAAAAATATATTCAGTTTGCAACCTGATGGAGGTCAGTATAGATGGATTAATAGAACAAGACCCACACACAGCTAGAAGCCCAATATTTTTTCAGAGGTAGATGCAGAAAAAACTATATTCAGTTTGCAACCTGATGGAGGTCAGTATAGATGGACTAATAGAACAAGTCCCACACACTGCTAGAAGCCCAAATATTTTTTCAGAGGTACTGTAGATGCAGATAAAAATTAGTTTTAATTTGCAACCTGATGGAGGTCAGTATAGATGGACTAATAGAGAAAGTCCGACACACTACTAGAAGGCCAAATATTTTTTCAGAGGTAGATGCAGAAAAAAATATATTCAGTTTGCAACCTGATGGAGGTCAGTATAGATGGATTAATAGAACAAGACCCACACACAGCTAGAAGCCCAATATTTTTTCAGAGGTAGATGCAGAAAAAACTATATTCAGTTTGCAACCTGATGGAGGTCAGTATAGATGGACTAATAGAACAAGTCCCACACACTGCTAGAAGCCCAAATATTTTTTCAGAGGTACTGTAGATGCAGATAAAAATTAGTTTTAATTTGCAACCTGATGGAGGTCAGTATAGATGGACTAATAGAGAAAGTCCGACACACTACTAGAAGGCCAAATATTTTTTCAGAGCTAGATGCAGAAAAAAATTATATTCAGTTTGCAACCTGATGGAGGTCAGTATAGATGGACTAATAGAGAAAGTCCGACACACTACTAGAAGGCCAAATATTTTTTCAGAGGTAGATGCAGAAAAAAATATATTCAGTTTGCAACCTGATGGAGGTCAGTATAGATGGATTAATAGAACAAGACCCACACACAGCTAGAAGCCCAATATTTTTTCAGAGGTAGATGCAGAAAAAACTATATTCAGTTTGCAACCTGATGGTGGTCAGTATAGATGGACTAAAAGAACAAGTCCCACACACTGCTAGAAGCCCAAATATTTGTTCAGAGGTACTGTAGATGCAGATAAAAATTTGTTTTAATTTGCAACCTGATGGAGGTCAGTATAGATGGACTAATAGAGAAAGTCCGACACACTACTAGAAGGCCAAATATTTTTTCAGAGCTAGATGCAGAAAAAAATTATATTCAGTTTGCAACCTGATGGAGGTCAGTATAGATGGACTAATAGAGAAAGTCCGACACCCTACTAGAAGGCCAAATATTTTTTCAGAGGTAGATGCAGAAAAAAATATATTCAGTTTGCAACCTGATGGAGGTCAGTATAGATGGATTAATAGAACAAGACCCACACACAGCTAGAAGCCCAATATTTTTTCAGAGGTAGATGCAGAAAAAACTATATTCAGTTTGCAACCTGATGGAGGTCAGTATAGATGGACTAATAGAACAAGTCCCACACACTGCTAGAAGCCCAAATATTTTTTCAGAGGTACTGTAGATGCAGATAAAAATTAGTTTTAATTTGCAACCTGATGGAGGTCAGTATAGATGGACTAATAGAGAAAGTCCGACACACTACTAGAAGGCCAAATATTTTTTCAGAGGTAGATGCAGAAAAAAATATATTCAGTTTGCAACCTGATGGAGGTCAGTATAGATGGATTAATAGAACAAGACCCACACACAGCTAGAAGCCCAATATTTTTTCAGAGGTAGATGCAGAAAAAAATATATTCAGTTTGCAACCTGATGGAGGTCAGTATAGATGGACTAATAGAACAAGTCCCACACAGTGCTAGAAGCCCAAATATTTTTTCAGAGGTACTGTAGATGCAGATAAAAATTAGTTTTAATTTGCAACCTGATGGAGGTCAGTATAGATGGACTAATAGAATGATGCTATGCCCAAAAGATTTTACTTCACTAGGTGCAGTAAAAAAATTGGTATTCTATACACAGGTGGTATATCTTGCAACACAGATAGGCTACTCCACTGACTAACACACTCTGCAATAGGCCAAAAAGGATTAGCTTTGCTAGATTCAGCCAAATGCTGTGAAAAAAACTTGCACAGCACTGGCACAGACCTGCCTGGCAAAAACTGATAGGAACTCATGTAACCTAGTCCTGAAAAGGACTGCAATTACAATTAGTCTTTACTCCCACAACCGATCTATTTAAGAGCACAGACCTCCCTGATAAAAGTCGTAGGAAATGCTGTAACCTAGTCCTTAAAAGGACTGCAATCACAACTATTCCCTACTCCCAAGCTATCTGTATATTTGTGCGAAAATTGGCTTGAAATTAACAAGGTATAGCGCACACAGCAACAGCGGTGCCGTCTAACACGCAGCTGCAGCAGTGAGAAAATGGTGGCGACGGGGAAAATGGCTTGGTCTTATAGGGCAAGGACATGTGACATACACTGCCAATGACACATGCCCTTGCTTGTGTGAAAAAAAGCACTTCGCTCCGTGTGTGCGCTGCTGATAGGCTGACAGATTGCACCTCCCCACTGTAAATGCGGGAAAGAGAAAAAAAAATGGAGATCTTCATTGTTCCTGCAGAGATCCATCCCCTGCCCCTCCCCCCACCCCGCTGTACACTCAAACTGCGTATTAACATTAGTTTTCATCATTACTGAGAAAAAATCCAGTTATGATTTTGGTGCACGAACAGTTATCGAACATAACCTCGAACAGCCGAATTTTTCTCAAATTGTTCGTGTTCGCCGAACGGCTCGAACACCGCCCAAAACAGCTCGAATTTGAGATTGGCGAACAGTTCGAGTAGAACAACGCTCATCTCTATTTCCCACATGTCTACTTTACATCAGCACAATTTTGGAACCCAATTTTTTTTACATTAGGTAGCTATAAGGGTTAAAAGTTGACCAGCGATTTCTCATTTTTCCAACAAAATTTACAAAACCATTTTTTTAGAGACCACATCACATTTGAAGTCACTTTGAGAGGTTTTTATGACAGAAAATACCCAAAAGTGACACCAGTCTAAATACTGCACCCCTCAAGATGCTCAAGACCACATTCAAGAACTTTATTAACCCTTCAGGTGCTTCACAGGAATTTTTGGAATGTGGAAGAAAAAACTTAACATTTAACTTTTTTCACAAAAATGTTATTTTAGACCCAATTTTTTTTATTTTTGCAGGGGTAACAGGAAAAAATGGCCCCCAAAATTTGTTGTGCAATTTCCCCTGAGAATGCAGATACCCCATATGTGGGGAAAAACCACTGTTTGGGCGCACGGCAGTGTTCGGAAGGGAAGGATCGCCATTTGACTTTTTGAATGTAAAATTTGCTTGAATAATTAGCAGACGCCATGTCGCATTTGAAGAGCCCCTGATGTGCCTAAACAGTGGAAACCCCCCACAAGTGACCCCATTTTGGAAACTACACCCCTCAAGGATTTTATCAAGGAGTATAGTGAACTTTTTGAACCCAGAGGTACGACACATAATTTGATAACATTAGGTCATCATATTGAATAAGTTGTCATTAGTCTTGAGCGCAAGTGCTCGCTACTTGAGTTTGCATCGGGTACTCAGGTATGCACCATGTATCACGCATGCTCGAATGACATGCTCGAGTCCCCACCCGCATGTTTCACGGTTATTACTGATTCCAGATTACCTTTAAACACATTAAAATTAGTTCATTACTCTCCTTGGTGATCTTAGAGCGTTAGAATAGACACACGATTTCAGAACAATTAAACTACAAACAATTTACAGCAAATTTATTTGGTGCAAATTGAATTTGTGGTAAAATTTGACAAATCTGAAGAATTCAAATTTCAAAAGTTTCGATCATTTATATTCTTGTCCTATAGACCCTAACAAGGAATTAGGGCATATTTTTAATAAAAAAATAGAGACCAGCCACAGACAGGTGATAAGTATTCTTAAACTACTTTCCACAGATGAGCATAATTCTGGTATAACCAGAATGCAGAGAAACTCCCACAATCAGGCATACATCTATCTCTGATGAATGGCACCGAACATAGATGTTATGCCCATGTTGTCTGAAGCAGTAACCGTCTGTTATACAAATATACACTGCTCAAAAAAATAAAGGGATCACTTAAACAACAGAATATAAGTTATAACTCCAAGTAAATCAAACTTCTGTGAAATCAAACTGTCCACTTAGGAAGCAACACTGCAAATAGACAATAGATGGAAATTATTGGCAATTATCAAGACACCCTCAATAAAGGAGTGTTTCTGCAGGTGGGGACCAGAGACCACATCTGAGTACCAATGCTTTCTGGCTGATGTTTGGGTCACTTTTGAATGTTGGTTGTTCTTTCACACTCGTGGTAGCATGAGACGGACTCTACAACCCACAGATGTTGCACAGGTACTGCAGCTCATTAATGATGGTACATAATGAGAGCTGTGGCAAGAAGATTTGCTGTGTTTGTTAGCGTAGTGTCCAGAGGCTGGAGGCGCTACCAGGAAAGAGGCCAGTACACCAGGAGACGTGGAGGGGGCCATAGGAGGGTAACAACCCAGAAGCAGGACCGCCTGCTAGGAGGAGGAACAGGAGGAGCACTGCCCGAGCCCAGCAAAATGACCTCCAGCAGGCCACAAATGTGCATGTGTCTGCACAAACAGTTAAAAACCAACACCATAAGGGTGGTATGAGGGCCTGACGTTCACAGATGGGGGTGTAACAGGATGCTTGGCATTTGCTACAGAACACCAGCATTGGCAAAGTCGCCACTGGCACCCTGTGCTCTTCACAGATGAAAGCAGGTTCTCACTGAGCACATGTGACAGACTTGACAGAGTCTGGAGATGCCGTGGAGAGTGATCTGCTGCCTGCAACATCCTTCAGCATGACCGGTTTGGCAGTGGGTCAGTAATGGTGTGAGGTGGCATTTCTTTGGAGGGCCGCACAGCCCTCTATGTGCTCGCCAGAGGTAGCCTGACTGCCATTAGGTACCGAGATGAGATCCTCAGACCCCTTGTGAGACCATATGCTGGTGTGGTTGGCCCTGGGTTCCTCCTAATGCAGGACAATGCCAGACCTCATGTGGCTGGAGTGTGTCAGCAGTTCCTGCAAGATGAAGGCATTGAAGCTATGGACTGGCCTGCCAGTTCCCCAAACCTGAATCCGATTGCGCACATCTGGGACATCATGTCTCGCTCCATCCACCAATGTCAAGTTGCACCACAGACTGCCCAGAAGTTGGCGGATACTTTAGTCCAGGTCTGGGAGGAGATCCCACAGGAGACCATCCGCAACCTCATCAGGAGCATGCCCAGGCATTGTAGGGAGGTCATACAGGCACATGGAGGCCACACACAATACTGAGCCTCATTTTGACTTGTTTTAAGAACAATACATCAAAGTTGGATCAGCCTGTAGTGTGTTTTTCCACTTTAATTTTGGGGGTGACTCCAAATCCAGGCCTCCATTGGTTAATAAATTTGATTTCCATTGATGATTTTTATGTGATTTTGTTGTCAGCACATTCAACTTTGTACAGAACAAAGAATTCAACGAGAATATTTCATTCATTCAGATCTAGGATGTGTTATCTGAGTGTTCCCTTTATTTTTTTGAGCAGTGTACATGCACATATGAACAAAATTGTTGGTACCCTTCTGTAAAGGTAAGAAGAACCCACAATGATAACTGATACACTGTAGCTTGAAAACTGATAAAATAAATAAAGTTACATTTATTAAATATCAACTAATGAAAATCAGACATTGCTATGGAATTGTAGTTTAACAGAAAAATTAAAAAAAAAAAATGAAAATGGCCTGGACAAAAATGATATTAGCCTTTAACTTAATATTTATTGTACAACCTTTTGAGGCAATCACTGCAAGCAAACGAGTTCTGTAACTCTCAATGAGACTTCAATACCTATTCACAGGTATTTTAGCCTACTCCTCATGAGCAAACTGCTCCAGTTGTCTTAGGTGTGAAGGGTCCAAACTGAATGTTTCAGCTCCTTCCCCCGATGTTCTATAGGAATTAGATCAAGGCCCATATAAGGCCACTTCAGAATAGTCAAATAATTTGCTCTTAGCCTGTTTTGGATATTTTTAGCTGTGTGTTTTGGGTCATTATCCCGTTGAAGGACCCCTGACCAGAGGGCAACACATTTCACTCTAGAATGTCTTGATAGGTTTGAGATTTCATTGTACTCTACACAGATTGAAGACACCCTGTTCCAGATGCAGCAAAACAGCTCCATGACATAAATGAGTCTCCTCCATGTTTCACAGAAGGTACACTGTTCTTTTCTGTGTGTGCTTCATTTTTGCATCTGTGAACGTAAAGCTGATGTGACTTGCCAAAAAGCAGTTTTGCATTTGCATTATCTGTCTCTTTAATTTGGCATAAATTTTCCTCTTGCGGCTACATCCAGAGAGGTTGCCTACAGTCCCATGGACCTTATACTTCTGAATAATATGTTCAGCTGTAGTAACAGGAACATCAAGCTATTTGCAAATGGTCTTATATTCTTTACCTTTAACACATTTGTCTATGCACACTAGTGATGGGCGAGCAGTAAAATGCTCGGGTGCTCGATGCTCGGGTCAAGCAAATTGGAATGCTCAGGTGCTCGACCCGATCAACGAGGTCAATGGTACCCCCCAGATACAGCGAGAGGCCGCACTGTGCCTCACAGATACAGCGGGAGGCCGCACGATGCCCCTTAGATACACAGGGGGAGGCCACACGGCGCCATCTATACACAGTGGGAGGCCGCACGGTGCCATCTATACACCCATGTGTGGGTGTGAAAAGGTGCATGGGAATACACCTCCCAAAAAAAGACACTGTATTTGAGTTCATGTTACGCTGCTATCATTCGGTGGTGTTGAGAAGTCTAGCCCAATCCAGCCCTTTCATAAGAGTCAGCTTGTCAGCATTTTCAGTTGATAGGTGGATGTGCTTATCAGCTATAATTCCATCAGCGGCACTAAAAACCTGCTCTGATAAAACGCTAGCAGGACCTCCAAGGCGTAGAAAGCCAGTTCATTCCACATATCCAGCTTGGATACCAAATAATTATAAGGCACAGAGGAATCACGGAGGACGTTGGTACGGTTGGCAAGGTACTCCCTCAGCATCTTCCCAAACTTTGCACTCCTTGTAAGAGTACCCCGCGCCTCATGGCCTGCGCGATGGGAGGGGCTGGGAAAGCTGTCCCAGAACTTTGACAGTGTTCCACTGCCTCTGCTGGATTGGAGTTGTGTCTCTCTCGCCTGTGCTCCTTGGTTGTCCAATGAACTGTGACCTCTACCGCCAGCGTTTTCAGCTGGAAATTTTTTTAATAGTTCCGCACCAAGGGCCTTCTGGTACTGCCCCATTTTTGTAGACCTGTCCACCTCAGGAATAAGAGATATAAAGTTCTCCTTGTAGCGTGGGTCTAGAAGTGTCACCAACCAGTAATGAAAGTCACCAGGGGTGGATTAAGAGTAGCAAATTAATTGAAATTAATTCTGCACAATATTAATGTATTAATCATAATTTTTTTTTTACATTAATTGTATGACTTAATATTGAGCACAATTAAGTATGCTGACATCCCCCTATATACAGTATGAGACCCTACATACAATATGCGCTGCCATATAATCCTCCTATACACAGCAGGAGGCCGCACGTAGCCATCTATACACAGCAGGAGGCTGCACTTAGTGATCTATACACAGCAGGATGCCGCACTTAGCCATCTATACACAGCAGGATTCTGCACGCAGCCACCTATACACAGTAGGTGGCCGCACTTAGTCATCTATACACGGCGCCCCCCAGATACAGTGGGAAGCCGCACGGCACCCCACAGATTCAGCGGGAGGCAGCACTGTGCTCCCCAGATACAGCGGGAGGTCGCATGGTACCCCCCCAGATACTGAGAGAGGCCGCACTGTGCCTCACAGATACAGCGGGAGGCCGCACGGTGCCCCTTAGATACACAGGTGGAGGCCACACGGCGCCATCTATACACAGTGGGAGGCCGCACGGTGCCATCTATACACAGCGGTGTTTCACAGCTTCTGGATACCCACTGTTGTAGTAGAAACTTCACAGAGCAGATTACATGGGATTAGTGTTGATCGAGCACTAAAATGCTCGGGTGCTTGAAGCTCGGGCCAAGCACATTGTGATACTCGGGTGCTCGACCCGAGCAACGAGCCCAATGTAAGTCTATGGGAAACTCGAGCATTTTTCTGGCGGTCCCACCCGGCGGTCTGCAGAAGGTCAAAAATTGCCCAAATCGATGGTAACAGTGCTCAATGAAACATGTCAAGCTGGCAGGCATAATATATAGGCAGACAGGCAGGCAGGGTATATAGGAGGGTGCATGAAAAACATAGTAGGGCACTCCGATTTTCATGCACCCGTCTCTTTAAAAAAGCCGGCAATTCAGCAGCCACACACAGTTATAACATCGATACCCGACAATTTAGAACAGAAAGAATAGAGCATCACACATAGACTAGATAGATAGAAACATGTCAGTCACATATATAATAAGTACAGTGACAGTGTTGGTTACTGTACTTGTCATTTAGTGTTAAAATAAAGGATTTATAAAAAAAAAAAATTGCCGTGGGGTTCCCCGTAATTTTAGTCTCTAGCGGAGGTTAAGCAGATGACTGGGGCAGATGTTTGAAGCCTCAGAAGGGGGTAATACCCACGGAGCTTCCCAAGCTACTAATATCAGCCCCCAGCTGAATACCTAGCCTTTACTAGCTATTAAAATGGGGGACCCAAAAAAAAATGACGTACGGTCCCCCTATTTTAATATCTAGCAAAGGCTAGACAGACAGCTGGGGGCTGATATTAATAGCCCAGGAAGGGTGCCATGAATATTGTCCCCCTCCCAGGCTAGAAACACCAGCACTCAGCTGCCCCAGAAATGGCGCATCCATAGGATGTGTCAATTCTGGCACTAAACCTCGCACTTCCCACTGCCCTGTAGCGGTGGCAGTGGGGTAATACTGCTGGGGTTGATGTCAGTTTATAATGCCAGCTGACATCAAGCCCAGGTTAGTAATGGGGAGATGTCTATAAGACACCCCCATTACTAACCCCATAGTGAAAGTGAAAAAAACACCAACACCCAGAATAAAATCTTTTAATTGAAATAAACACACAATACTTTAATATTCTAAATTAAACTCTACTTACCATATCACCCAATGCAGCTGAATCCCATGTCTCCTGCAATAAAAGTAAAATAATTAAGCAACCTCATCCTTACCTTTCCATGGTTCCCACAATGGCTCGAGCTCTGCTACATTGAGATGGCAGACTGGATCGTAGCAGAATGCTGCAATCCAGCTTGTCATTCTTCAGAGACACTGCGGAGCGCAGGCATGCTTGCGATCCACAGTATCTCGCTGCGACAGCATCTAGATGAGCCGAATTCATGTCCAATGAACTCGGCTCACCTCATGCACGTCACTGTCAGGGTGGGGGAATTCTCCTGCTCACGCGGTGACGTCATTTGCTGGCACCGCATGCGCAGGAGAATTCTCCCATGCTGTCAGTGATGTGCATGAGGTGAGCCAAGTTCATTTGACATGAACTTGGATCATCTGGATGCCGGTCACAGCAAGACACTGAGGAGTGCAAGCATGCCTGCACTCCGCAGTGTCTCTGAAGGATGACAAGCTGGATGGCAGCATTCTGCTACGATCCAGCCTGCCATCAGAATGTAGCAGGGTTGGAGCTGTCCTGGGAACCATGGAAAAGTAAGGATGAGGTTGTTTAATTTTTTTACTTTTATTGCAGGAGACATGGGAATCAGCTGGATTGGGTGATATGGTAAGTAGAGTTTAATTTAGAATATAAAAGTATTGTGTGTTTATTTCAATTAAAAGATTTTATTCTGGGTGTTGGTGTTTTTTTCATTTTCACTATGGGGTTAGTAATGGGGGTGTCTTATAGACGCCTCCCCATTACTAACCTGGGCTTGATGTCAGCTAGCATTTTAAGCTGACATCAACCCCAGCCCTATTACCCCACTGCCACCGCTACAGGGCAGTGGGAAGAGCGAGGCTAAGTGCCAGAACTGGCACATCCTATGGATGCGCCATTTCTGGGGTGGCTGAGTGCTGGTGTTTCTAGCCTGGGAGGGGGCCAATATTCATGGCACCCTTCATGGGCTATTAATATCAGCCCCCAGCTGTCTGCCTAGCCTTTACTAGCTATTAAAATAGGGGGACCCCACGTCATTTTTTTTGGGTCCCTCATTTTAATAGCTAGTAAAGGCTAGGTATTCAGTTGGGTGCTGATATTAGTAGACTGGGAAGCTCCGTGGGTATTACCCCCTTCCCAGGCTTCAAACATCTGCCCCAGCAGTCTGCTTAACCTCGGCTAGAGACTAAAATTCCGGGAACCCCACGCCAATTTTTTTTTATGAATCCTTTATTTTAGCACTAAATGACAAGTACAGTAACCAACACTGTCACTGTACTTATTATATATGTGACTGACATGTTTCTATTTATCTAATCTATGTGTGATGCTCTATTCTTTCGGTTCTAAATTGTCGGGTACCGATGTTATAACTGTATGCAGCTGCTGAATTGCCGGCTTTTCATGTTTCACTGAGCACTGTTCCCATCGATTTGGGCAATTGCTGTAATACCACAACCATCATGGCTGCGGCATTACAGTGAGTGGCAGGCAACCCCTGCATGTTGATTGGCGCTCTAAATAGCGCCAAACATGCAGGACGGGGACCCGAGCTCCTGCCCGAGCATCTCGCAAGTACTTGGCGAGCTCCGAGCATCTCGAGTACTGAGATGCTCGGGTGAGTACCGAGCAGGGGCAAGCATGTTCACTCATCACTACATGGGATAACAAGCTTTTACTTCTCAAAACATGAGGTAAAGGAAAAAATGCACAGTCACACAGTACTGCACCAGGAAGTAAGAACAAAACAGAAAATACAAGAGAGACTTGTTTTTTCTTTTTACAATACAGTAAACAAGGAAACTTTACACAACATCGCCATCTACTGTCAGATCAGCATAAAGTCCTCTTTCTCATAAAGAAGTCCACAACTGTTGCATATACCAACAAGCGGGAGGCAGCACGGTGCCCCCCAGATGCAGTGGGAGGCCACACGGCACCCCCCATATACAGTGCGAGGCCGTATGTCACTCCCCAGATACAGCGTGAGGCCGCATGGCTCTCCCCAGATACAGCGGGAGGCCGTACTGCTCTCCCCAGATACAGCGGGAGGCCGCATGGTGCTCCCCAGATACAGTGGGAGGCCGACTTTGCCCCCCAAATACACAGCAGGAGGCTGCACGGCGCCATCTATGCACAGCGGGAGGCCGCACGGTGCCATCTATACACAGAGGGAGGCTGCATGGCGCTCCCCAGATACAGCGGGAGGCCGCTTGGTGCTCCCCAGAAACAGCGGGAGGCCGCATGGTGCCCCTCAGATACAGCGGGAGGCCGCATGGCACTCCCCAGATACAGCAGGAGGCCGCACGGCACCACCCAGATACAGCGGGAGGCCACACAACGCCCCCCAGATACAGCGGGAGGCCGCATTGCACCCCCCTGATACAGCGGGAGGTGGAACGGTGCACTCCAGATACAGCGGGAGGCCGCAAGACGCCCCCCAGATACATCGTGAGGCTGCACGGCACCCCCAGATACAGTGGGAAGGCCACACACAGTCTCAGTCTGCTGGGATATGTGCGCCGCATTAGCGCCGCACACATTATAACGAGGGCAATCTTGTCGTGGGCCCCCCCTGGAGCCCAGATTACCCTCATTATAATCCGCCTATGACTGTCACCCAAAATTTTGAGAATGCGAGGGTCACGGGAAAGGCAACGTAACATAAACTCAGCCATGCGTGCCAGACTGCTAACAGGCAAGACTTCCGTGTCCTCTCCAAGAGGACGACTGGCCATGCTCTCCTCCTCCACCTCCTCCTCCTCCCTGTCCTCAGGTCATCCACGCTGAACAGACGGTATGACAGTTGTGCAGGTAGTATTGTCTACAGTGCATGAAACTAGCTCCTATTCTTCCTCCTCCTCTTCCTCCTCTTCCTCATTGTCACCCAATCCACGTTGGGATGAGATGAGGCTGGGCTGAAATCACTATGTATGGTTCCTTGCTCCATCTCATTGTGCTCCGCCTGCAATGCATCCTCTTTGATTGTTAGCAGAGAGCGTTTAAGAAGACCGAAGCAGGAAGGTGATGCTAATTATGGCGTTATCGCCGCTCACTATCTTGGTAGACTCGTCAAAGTTTTGGAGTATGGTACATATGTCTGACATCCATGTCCACTCCTGAGGTCTTATGTGTGGAGTCTGAACTGAATACCAATGGCCTTGTTGATGCCGGTACTCAACAACTGCCCTCTTCTGCTCAAAAATCCTTCTCAACATCTGCAGTGTAGAGTTCCAACGCATGGGGACATCACACACCAGTCTGTGAGCCGGAAGCTACACATGCTGCTGAAGCATGGCTAGGGTGGCGAAAGCTGTAGCTGACTTTCTAAAATGGGCACATAGGTGGCGTACAAGCAGATCCAGCAGCTCCAGGTAGGTTTTGAGAAACTACTGAACCACGAGGTTAAGCACGAGGGCCAGGCATGTTACATGTGTGAGCTCGCCTCTCCTCAGAGCCGCCACCAGGTTCCGGCCATAGTCACACATGACCATGCCTGGCTGTAGGTTCAGCGGTGTCAGCCACACATCTGCCAGCTCTTTCAGAGCTGTCCACTACTCTTCAGCATTGTGCGGTTTGTCACCTAAGCATATTAGCTTCAGCACAGCCTTGTGCCGCATGGCTGAGGCATTGCTGAAGTGCTTCCAGCTTGTGACTGATGTGGTCATTTCAGAGATGGAGGCTGAAGAGGCGGAGGAAGCTGAGGAGGATGAGATGCAGGAGCTGTAGACTGTGGGGGCAACCCTGATTGACCTAGGGCCTGCATCCACGGTGGGAGGATGTGTTCCATCCCAAGGTCCGACTGGGTTCCGACTTCTACTATGTTAACCCAGTGTGCCGTCAGCGAGTTGTACCCTCCCAGCCCACAAGCACTTGACCACGTGTCCGTGGTTAGGTGGACTTTCCCAGTAACTGCATTGTTGAGGGCATGGTTAATCTTGTGGGACACGTGCTTGTGTAATGCAGGGACAGCACACCGGGAGAAATAATGGCGGCTGGGGACCGAGTACTGAGGTACGGTCGCCACCACCAGGTTGCGGAAAGCTTCCATCTCCATGAGCATAAAAGGCAACATTTCGAATGCAAACAGTTGCGAAATGTGGAAATTTTGTAGTGCGGCCTGTGGGGCGTTGGCTGCGTTTTTGCGTTTGCGTTCCAAGGACTGGGGTATGGACAACTGGACGCTGTGCTTGGACAAGGACATGCATTCTGATGGTGCTAGTTTAAATTGTGCAACAACAGGTGCAGGGCAGGAGGCATCTTTGCATGCACTATGGACAGGGAATTGGCTTGCACGCACAACAGCGGAAGAATCAGTGGTGTCACCCGCAGACACTGTTCCTCTACCCTGCGGTTCGGCCCTCAAAGTTGGGTGCTTTTCTGCCATGTGTCTGATCATGCTGGTGGTGGTCAGGCTGGTAGTTTTGCTACCCCTGCTGATGCTGGCCTGGCAGGTGGTTCAAATGGCCTTTTTGGGGTTATCGACAGAGTACTGGCAACTTCTGCCATGCTGGTGTTACGGGGAACCGTTGCCCACCTTCTGTCTGTGGCCACCACACTGCTTATTCCAGCCTGTTGAAGTTCTCTGCCTCCCTCCCTCTGTGTGCTGCTGTCCTTGCCCTGCATGTCCTCCTGCCAGGTTGGGTCAGTTACAATATCATCCACCACCTTGTCTTCCACTTCTGCACCCTGGTCCTCCTCCAGACTTTCTGGCAATTGTGTCTCATCATCGTCCACCTTTGTGACACTTTCCCACTGTTGCATGACCGTGGCTGCTCAAATATTTGGGCATCGCTACATGCGATCTCCTCTTGCCCCGCTTCAACTGGACCGGGAAAGAGGCCCGAATCTATAAATGGAAAAGTGAACAGCTCTTCAGAGTGTCCCAGTGTGGGATCAGTTGTCTCTGGGCACTGGGCATGGTATAGGAAGGAGGATCAGGGTGAGGAATATGCAGGTTCAGACTCACAGCTACTGAGACTTGACCGTGTAGAAGACAGGGTGGTGGTGGTGCTGGTGGCTAAGTGACTGGAAGCATTATCTGCTTTCCAACCAATAACCTTTTCACACTGCTCTGTGTTCAATAGTGGTGTTCTGCGGTCCCCTATCACTTGGGACAGGAAGGTCAAGCGACAAAATGTGGGTGTTTGTTGTGGCACAATTTCAGCTTGCCCACGGCCTCGGCCTCTGCATGCACCATCACCATCATGTCCAGTACCCCGTCACTTGCCCATTTTAAATGGAGGACAATATCTTCCATGCACACTACATGTGGCTGAATTTCGAGCGAACTTATATGTGATCCGTCTGATTGACAAACCACATTTATAAATAGCTGGATTTTTAGCGCTGTAATATGGAAAGGACCTGGCTGTATTCTGCAGTGCCAACAAGCAAATGGCGTGGAAAAACGGTGTTCTCTGGATTGCTTTTTAAGCAAATAATCAGGATTCAGATAAAAAAAATTATTTCTGGCCCCTAATACCTCGGTCTATTTCTACAAATATCTGTAAAAGCACCAGCAGACAGAACAGGAATGGATCATCTTGCTATATGCACTGTAGTCTGCCACATACACTGCCGGCCTGCCTAGCACTGATATCTCTGCAGCTGGATTAGTCCTCAGAAGGATTGTTAGTTGAGATGGATATGTAGAGAATCTTGTAGAATATTTACACTAACTAATACACAACCGAATCTCTTCCTAGCTCAGCAGCACCTCTCCCTACACTGCCTGATTGCAGAGTAGACTGTGACAAGCACGGCGGCTCCAGATCTGATATTGACCTGATGATGCTGTACAGACAGCCATTCACTGTAATGCTACAACCAACATGGCTGCGGCATTACAAAGTGTGGCAGACAATCCATGCATGTTGATTGGCGTTCTAGAGAGCGCCAAACTTGTAAGGAGGGGACCCGAGCTCAAGCCGAGCAACCCCAGAAATAATCGGCAAGCGCCAAGCATCTCGAGCAGTGAGATGCTCAGGCGAGCACAGAGCAGTAGCGAGCATGCTCACTCATCACTAATACACACCATTCTACCAAACAGCACAGTGACTTCATTTCACCCTAAAAATAAGCAAACTGATTGATTACAAGTTTGTAGACACCTAATGATAATTTCAGGACACACCTTAGTTGAACATGTCCCTATTGTCAAATTATGTTCATTCTTTTCTGTTTGTACCATCATTCTTGTTTAGGCCATTTTCATTAGTTTGATTTAAAAAAAAAAAAAAAAATGTCTGTTGAACCACTGTCCAAAAGCAAAGAATGATTTCCATTAATTGATATTCAGTAAATTTAAATTGAAAATAACTTTTGTCATTTTCAAGTTACTTCAATGACCACTGTGGGTTTTTCTTACTTTTTACAGAAGGGCACCAAGAATTTTCTCAATGCGTGTATAAAAATATGTTTGCGGTGTTTAACCCCTTTACGACATAGGGCGTATTAGTATGTATCTGTGCCCTGGGACTTATGGACCAGATATGTATTTATACGCCCTGGTGATTTCGCCCGCACACAGGCTGTGCGGGCGCAATCGCCGCCGGGTGTCAGCTGATTGTCACTGCTGACACTCGGTGCTATGTGCAGGGAGCGGTCCTGCAGCGCTCCCGGCACATTAACCCCCGCAATGCTGCAATCGAAGTCGATCGCAGCATTGCGGTGGCAAGGGGAGGTGATCGCCGATACTCACCTCCTCTTCCTGCCTCCAGCGCTGTCTGCCGTGGCTCCCAGGATGTTGCCATGATGACCCGATGTCGTCATGACAACATCCGGGTCACCAGACAGCAGGTAGATTTTTTGGACATGCGCAGTGCATCTCCAAACTATCTTCTCCCTGTCAGGCGCTGACAGCCTGCATGGCACAGGGATGGTGCTGCATTCCTGTGCCATGCAGGCGATCAGAGAAAAAAAAGTGAAAGTCCCATAGTGGGACAAAGTAAAAAAGTGTAAAAAGTGTCATAAAGTGAAAAGAAAAAAAAAAAAATTGTAAAAATATTTAAAAAAAAATAATCCACCAAAAATAAAAATATAATGTACCCATCAATAAATATTATTATAAAAAAAAAACAATAAAAGTACATATATCTGGTATCGCCGCGTCTGGAACTACCTGACCTATAAAACTGTCCCACTAGTTAACCCCTTCAGTGAACACGGTAAAAAAAATAAATAAAAAATGAAGCAAAAAACAATGCTTTATCACCATACTGCCAAACAAAAAATGGAATAACACGCGATCAAAAAGACAATTATAAATAAAAATGGTACCGCCGAAAACATCATCTCGTCCCGCAAAAAACAAGCTGCCATACAGCTCCATCAGCTGAAAAATAAAAAAGTTATAGTTCTCAGAATAAAGCGATGCTAAAAAATTATTTTTTCTATAAAATTGCTTTTATTATGTAAAAGTCCAAAACATAGAAAAACGATATAAATGTGGTACCGCTGTAAACGTACTGACCCAAAGAAAAAATCTGCCTTATCAATTTTACCACACGGCATAAAAAAAAAAAAAAAAACAATTCCTGAATTGTTGGTTTTTGTTTATTCTGCCTCCCAAAAATCAGAATAGAAAGCGATCAAAAAATGTCACATGCCTGAAAATGGCACCCATAACAACGTCAACTCATCCCGCAAAAAACAAGATGTCACATGACTCTGTTGGCCAAAATCTGGAAAAATTATAGCTCTCAAAATATGGCGATGCAAAAACTAGATTTTACAAAAAATGCGTCTTTTAGTGTGTGACAGCTGTCAATCATAAAACCCCCATATGATTCTGGTATCGCTGTAGTCTCACCGACCCAAAGAATAAGGTCGTCTAATCACTTATACAGCACGAGGAACGGCGTAAAAAATAAACTCTCTGGTTAGGTTTGTGCTAGGGTGAGAGTTGGGCTAGGGTTAGGGCTGGGGTTGGGTTAGGTTTGGGGTTAGGGTTGTGATGGGGTTGGGATTTTTTTCAAAAGTAAGAAAAAAAGATGACGATATGGCGACTAGTGTTGAGCGCAAGTGCTCGCTACTTGAGTTTGAATCGGGTGCTCTGGTATGCATTGAGTATCGTGGGTATTTGAGTGACATGCTCGAGTCTCCAGTCCATATGCTTCGCGGCGAAAAAAAATTTGCGGGGATTGCCTGCCATGCACGAGTGATCCCCGCATGTTTTTTTTGGGGTGTCTAATAACAGTGAAACATGCGGGGCAGAGACTCGAGCACACCTGAGTACCCGATGCAAACTCAAGTAGCGAGCACTTGCGCTCAAGACTAATGACAACTTATTCAATATGATGACATAATGTTATCAAATTCTGTATCGTACCTCTGGGTTCAAAATGTTCACTATACCCCTAAATAAAATCCTTGAGGGGTATAGTTTCCAAAATGGGGTCACATGTGGGGGAGCTCCACTGTTTAGGCACATCAGGGGCTCTCCAAACGCGACATGGTATCCGCTAACAAATTGAATGGAAAATCAGCTCAAATTGTTAGCGGACGCCATGTTGCGTTTGGAGAGCCCCTGTGTGCCTAAACAGGGCATAAAAATTCAAAAATTCAAATTTTGAAAATTGCAAAATTTTCAAAATTTTCGCCAAATTTCCATTTTTTTCACAAATAAACGCAAGTGATATCGAAGAAATTTTACCACAATCATGAAGTACAATATGTCACGAAAAAACAATCTCAGAATCAGGGGGATCCGTTAAAGCGTTCCAGAATAATTACCTCATAAAATGACAGTGGTCAGAATTGTAAAAATTGGCCTGGTCATTAACGTGCAAACCACCCTTGGGGGTAAAAGGGGTTAATATGCATCATAGCTGATCAAATAGCTTTATAATCCAGGTCATTATAAATGTGACAAAACCAGATATACTGTATTTACATTTAAAAAAAAACACTTAAAAGATTTTTTTACAATATTTACTGGTACCAAGTGGAATTAAAAATGTGATTAGATATACACTTCATTACTCATATAGTGCAGTGTTAGACTGATTGAAAAAATCTATTAAAATCATCTCTGACAGGATATTATACACCTTTGAATAAGACAGTCGTGGGCATTGTTAGACTGAGCTAGGCTGATGGGCTGACAGATGTAGTGATTTTCTTCTGTCAAACTCCTCTGATGCCACATTCGCTATTGACTTCTGCATCTGATTAGTTAAACGACTAAAATCAGAGTTTATTCACTCTTCAGTGCCAGCATATGTAGTGGATAGCATGGGCACAACTCTTGTACATTCGCCTTCTGACATCCTTTTGGACAAATATGTATATCATTTTAAATTAATATAATGTGTTAATGTACCATTATTGTTTATAAACAGTGTTTCATAAATTGAATTTGCTATAAGCAGTACAGGATAATTTAATTCTTGTTCATTAATAACAGTTTCTCACATTCTTATATCTGCATCAAGTAGACACCAGTGGAAGGAATTCTTATTCTGCACCAGTTCCCATTCTCCTCCACTTCACAGCGCATGTCTGTCATTGCCCAGGTTATTGGAGAGAGTAATATGACACTGTTCATGAAAGGGGCACCTGAAATGGTAGTGTCCTTTTGCAAACCAGAAACAGGTAACTACAAAGCATGTATAGTAAAGTTAGAATAACTATGAGGTATAGTGTCATTACTGACTAATTATTTTTGTTGATTTAATATTTTACATTTGTACACTGGTTATAAAATGCAAAAATCTGGATGATTCAAAATGAGGAAGTTTGTAAAAATGAATTGGCTACCTAAATTCATGGACCTGTAATCAACACATATTTTACTACAGTCTATATGGCTGCAGATAATTTTGATTTTTGAGGAGTTTTTGTCATTTCTTACTAGTTCCACACAACTTCTCTCAGAAACTTGATGACTACACAGTTCAAGGCTTCCGAGTAATTGGGCTAGCTTGTCGGTCACTGCAAAAAGAAGATCTGCCAAAGTCTTTTGACACAGACAGGTAACTATAACTTTTACATATACTTCAATATAAAGGCCCCAATTTATTAATACCGGGTGGTTTTGTATGCCAATCTTAATGAGGGATGTGCAGGAATAAGACGTACTGAATTCTATAAGAGGTACATAGCACTTAATGAATTTAGTATATCTTATCAATGGTATACACCTCACCAGAAATGTTTTTACAGTCAGGAACTGGAGAAATATTCCTGCTATAAGGCACACTGCCACTTTTGATGAATTTGTCAGGTGAGCATTGCCATGCCCTGTCCCTCCCCGCAGGGCCGGCTCCAGGTTTTTGTGGGCCCTGGGCAAAAAAGTCTCAGTGGACCTTTAACACATACCACAATTCATGATGCAAAAATACAGCAGAGAAATATAGATATAGTACAGTGCCAAAGATTTCACTTCTTACATTACATGACTGATAGCTATTGTAAATTACACAACAGCTCAGAAACCGGTCAATCTTCACAGCGCACAGTGCAAACCGGACAATCTAGTCCTCCATACAGTATTTTGGGCATCACATAGTCCTCCATACAGTATTTTGGGCTCCACTAAGTCCCCCATATAGTATTATGGACCCCATATATTGCTCCATACAGTATACTAGCCCCCATATAACTCTCCATACAAAATACTGCCCCCCATATAACGCTCCATACAGAATACTGGCCCCCATATAATGCTCTATACAGAATACTGGCCCCCATATAATGCTCCATACAGAATACTGGCCCCCATATAATGCTCCATGCAGAATACTGGCCCCCATATATTGCTCCATACAGAATACTGGCCTCCTTATAATGCTCCATACAGGATACTGGCCCTCATCTAATGCTTCATACAGAATACTGGTCACCAAATAATGCTCCATACAGAATACTGGCCCCCATATAACGCTCCATACAGAATACTTGCCCCCATATAATGCTCTATACAGAATACTGGTCCCCATATAATGCTTCATAAAGAATACTGGCCCCCATATAATGCTCGATACAAAATACTGATATTCAAAACTCAGATGCACAGCCTCAATCATAGATTAGAGTGCGTCATAATGTACCCAAACTGAAATATCAAGAAAAAAAGAGAAAGAAGGTACATATAAAAACATGTTCACACCTCAATACAATAATAAATAAAATCACAAGCTTTATTAAACTCCTTTAAAAACACTAAAAAAGCACAGACATGATTTCCAGTATCAAAAATGCCCAATTGGTGATATAAACAATATATATATTACTTTTCCTGTAATAAATAGCATAAATTATTACATCATCTTTATATAGATGTCATACATAGTTATCCCACAAAAGGTAATAACTTGATCCTAGCTAACGTACAACTGGATCATACCATACCTGCTTGGTTATTATGTTAGAATGGGTATACACATCATATACCAATATTCAGCTACATCACAAAACATGTTATATAAATCATCAACTAAATCACAAAACATGTTATATTAATCTTATCATCAATATATTAATATTATAATTAGGGCTACTAGTGCCCTCAATATACTGATGTCCTGCTAAAAAATATATATTATGGACCCCTCATCAGTGCCATCATAACATAT
This sequence comes from Phyllobates terribilis, assembly GCF_046119375.1. Lineage (NCBI taxonomy): Eukaryota > Metazoa > Chordata > Amphibia > Anura > Dendrobatidae > Phyllobates > Phyllobates terribilis. The sequence goes on along the minus strand of NW_027362763.1, from coordinate 325,424,500 downwards.
TTGCCTGTACCAAAACCCAAACCTGGTCTATGAAACATTTTAAATGATCCAAGTGAAAAAAACTGCAGCCAGATCATAACATGCCAATAGCCATATTGCCCCTACAAAAAGGCCCATATGTGGATCTAATGATTAAACCAACATAATCCATTCCCCTGTACCAACCTCAGGCCTAGTATATCAGAGATATCTTACATGACTTAAATAATTAATACCACAATCAAATCATAGCACACCAGTAACTAAATCACCCCCTAGAAATCATGTGTAGATCCAAATGACAACCCCACGCGTATCGCTGTGAAAACACAGCTTCATTAGGGAAAGTCTGTGTGACCATACAAAATACAGGCCTCCATATAATGCTCCGTGCAGGCTGTGGCCCAATATAATGCCCCATGCAAGCTTTGCCCCCCATATAATGCCCATGCAGGCTGGGTCCCCCATATAATGCCCCATGCAGGCTGGGCCCCTATATAATGCCCTATGCAGGCTGGGCCCCCATATAATGCCCCATGCAGGCTGGGCCCCCATATAGTGCCCCATGCCTCCTGGGCCCCCATACAATGCCCCATGTAGGTGCCCCATCTAATGCCCCATGCAGGTGCCCCATCTAATGCCCCATGCAGGTGCCCCATCTAAGGCTCCATGCAGGTGCTCCATATAATGCTCCTTGACTCCTGGGCCCCCATATAATGCTTCATGCAGGTGCCCCATATAATCCCCCATGCAGATGTCCCATGCCTCCATTCAACATAAAAAATAAAAAAATAAAATACTCACCTCACCTCTCCTCACCTGCTGCCGCTGCTCCGGACTCCTCAGCTGCGTCGCCATATTTCCACTCTGCACTGTGACTGCTCAGCAGAGGGCGCGGTGGAAAGACATCATCGCACCCTCTGACCTGAGACATCACAGTGCTGCAGTCACGGAAGATACAGGACCTGCTGCGGAGGCACAGGGAGAGGTAAGTATTGTGCCGGGACCCTGAGCAAGTGAGGGGGGGTGCAGGCGAAGGCGCTGCCACCGCTCTCCTCTGCTCACGGGTCCCATAGCGGCCTGGTGCCCAACTATGAGTGGGCCCCCCCGCCTGCTCAGGACCCCAGCACGGGTGCTGACGCCGGACCTGCCACCCTGTCTGCTCCCCAGCTCGGCCCACTATGAAAAACAACAAAATTCGTAATATTTTTTGTAACTTCACAATAAACTTTGAGGTGAGGCAATAGGCACGTCTGTAGACTGGCTTATCTCCTCACCCCACTTACGTAATTATTCCAGTTTTGCTCTTCTAAAATTTTCTTCCCAATCTGGTCCCTCGTGCCATCTGTTCACACTCCCTACATGCACCCAGTAGCACTTTGCATCTGTACTTATGCAGATACTGGCAGGTGACTGGTTCATGTAGCGTTATGTGAATACCCTATTATATTGATGGCTGCACCGTACAACACAAGCACTTTTTACCATTTACCTTTCCTATCTCCCCTGTTTCCTCATAGATTGTAAGCTTGCAAGCAGCATGGCCCTTACTCCTCTTGGTATCTGTGAATTACCAAATTTTTCGGTCTACAAGACTCATCCGACGCACCCCAAGTTTACATGAGGAAAATGGGGAAAAATTATTTTTAACCTGTCATCAGGATCAGGCATGTCAGGGGTCAGAGGTGCATCTTACAGTCCAAATGTAGCTTACCGGGGGCGTCAGCGATGAAGTGGGGTCAGAGGAGGCAGCAGCAGTGTCGCATTTATGTCATTTTGACAGCAGGAGTGAGTCGAGGCTGAGGTCCCAGGGCTGGGAGGAGAGGGTGTCCTGGTGGTTCAATGCCGGATCAGAATTCCCAATGTGAAAATTAATCTCCCGAAAGTCTTCAGTAAGATGGCACCGGAAGCGGCTCATGCGCAATTTGAGAGTTTGGCTCAACTTTGAGCCAAGATCTAAATCTGTGCATGCGCTGATGCCATTTTCCTGTAGCCCATTGAGAGGTCAATGTGCGCAGCAGGGACTCTGCTCCTGCCTTGCACCACCAGGGCACGCCCCTTGTCTGAGTCCAGGATCCTCAGTATCTCCCCACTCCTGTTGTCAAAGACATAAATGTGACCCTGTTCCACCGCCGCCCCCCTCCTTCCCTGGTAAGCTACATTCGGACAATAAGACACAACCCCATTTTCAGCCCAGATTTTGGGGAAAAAAAGTGCCTCTTATCATCTGAAAAATACAGTATGTGTTTACTCTATAATATCTGATATTGTCTGTACAAGTACCCTCTAAAATGTAAAGGTAACATCACTGCCAAAAATATCACTAAACAGTGAAACTAAACTGGAATCACGCATTAATATTTCTGCTGCTTGAAAATAATTAGCACTTATAGGGAACCTGACAGCTAATACATGCTGCCAGATCCATGAGCAGCATGTATCAGACACTGGCTGTATGATTTCAGCCAGGTATGTCTGGCTCTGGAACACTGCAGCATTTCAGAGAAAAACATACTTTATAAGCCGCCGGGGCCTAGACCAAATGGGAGACTAATCAGACAGGAATGTTCCTGGTGGCTTCTCCCTGCCCACTCCCCTTCAGTGGCAGATCTCTCTCTGACTGTGTGTTTGCGGAGAGACCTGTCACTCCAGGGTAGCGGTGGGGAGAAGCCACCAAGGGTCCGCCTTTGACTGACTAGTCTCCTGTGTAGCTTCATCCCCAGCAACTTTTAAAGTATGTTTTTCTCTGAAACGTTGCAGCGTTTCAGACTCAAACATTCCTTGCAGAAATAATACAGCCAGTGTCTGATACATGCTGCTCATGGATCGGCAGCTTATATCAGCTGTCAGATTTTCTTTATCTACAAGAAAGTAAATGCCAGTCGAGTAATACCCAAGAAGGGCAGAAGAAGATACAGATGAAGCTAAATGCTGGACAAGTACTACCTAAAGATAATGACTTATAGATGAAGGACACAACTTTACTGCTGCTTTAATGAAAATATTTTATCTTAAAAGGGAAATAGTGGAGCGTGACCTTACATTTCTTGGCCTACTGATCCTAGAAAATCGACTTAAACCAGAAACCAGTTCTGTACTACAGGAACTCAGAGAAGCCAATATCAGGACGGTCATGATCACAGGTATCTTTTTTTTTTCATTTAATCATTTTTAAATGCAGGAAGTAGCTTTAGGGCCATTCAGTAGTTACAGGTGTTACATTCACACAGCTTAAAATGTATGAATAAATTCTAATGATATATACTACATTTGATTTTATGGTAGAAAAAGATATGTCTTAATATATATTTTCAACTTATGTGGTGAAATTGCAGTTTCTATTTAAATAATAGTGATTTTTTTTTTAAACTGAGGTAGGTAAGGAAAGCTCCAAACTCTGTGAACTGAACAATTATTATGCTTTGTTTTTTTACTGTTTGTATTTAATATCCATGCTATAATATTATATATTTATTACATTTTTATAATTAATATTTTTTTTACAAAAACATAATCGGACTGTTATGGGTGTTACGGGAAATGTTACCGAGGTTACATAGTCCAAATGTTTTTAGTTTCCCAAGGTTTCTAAAAGCAATACCTTCTAATTTAGACACATTTAAGCCACTGATAGTCCTTTAAAATGTTTTTAAATATTTAGGAGTGGAAAAAAAATAATGTTAACACATTTTACTGAATAAAAAAAGGTTTATTGTTATCCTGGATAGGTAGGAAAAATGTAGTCAAAGCGTATATCCTCCCCAAAATTATTTATCACATGAATATGCTCCCTATAAATCTTCCTTTAGCCTTCTTTTCCTCAATAAAACAGGTCCTATCCCAATACATTTGGAAGTATAAAAAATCTAGGCTTCCTCATAAAATCCTAACCCTACCTAATCATAAGGGGGGTATTGGCCTTCCTATTGTCCTAAACTATTACAAAGCAATCCATTTAAATAGATGGCTCAAATTAGCCAGTGCATCCAATTCCCCAATTCCGAGGCCATGAGTGACATTACTATTACCACTTCTCTTAACATTAAACGAGACTTATATAAAGATCTAAAAAAGAGCATACTTCCCTCAGCTCAGGCCCCTATTTCTACCATTCTGTACTTTCTAGACCCAAATTAATCAGATCCTGATAATCTCTGGTTGGATTTGCCGAACTATACAATCAAACAGTTCCTGACCAATAAAATCCCATTGCTGGATTCATGGCCGGTTAATTCCTCCACGCGCCCCTTTAATTTCTTACAACACAAACATGTCACCCACATTCTTTCGATGTTTAATTCTAAATTCCCTGATGCGGGAGGAGGTTCATGAGTGGACATGCTATGTAAAGTCTCGTTCCCTTTTCCTAAAGGAATATCGAAGATATATAACCATATGATACTGCCTCAGTCCTTCCAAAAATCTTCCTTTATATACTCTTGGGAAAAGGAACTTAACATCTCTTTGGTGGATGAAGAAGTCGAATCCATTCTTACTAACTTTCACGGATTCTCCAGGTGCATATCTTTGCAAGACAATTCATACAAAATATTAACACGGTGGTATAGAACGCCAGAACTTTTATGCCATTAAGGATTGTCTGACTCTAACCTTTGCTGGAGATGTAAAACAGGGGTGGGGAACATGTCCCATATATTTTGGTACTGCCCTTATAGTAGACCTTTCTGGGTTAAAATAGAGATGTTGAAAGACCTAGGTTTGATAAGGGGTCCCTTGTCTCCAAAAGAAGTCTTACTATCCTGCCCATCTCAAAATTTTAAACCCAAAAAACATGATCTGCTCCCTCTACTGTTTGGGGTGGCAAAATACCTGGTCCCTCAGCACTGGTTGCAGGTTACACCCCCCCACTCACGTTGAGTGGTTGAATAGGGTTGACATGATTAGGCGGTTTGAGGAGCTCACTAGTTGGGAGACTTCCTGGCATTCCCATTTTCTTGAGGTTTGGTATCCCTGGAAACCTACCTGGCCGCTTTAGCGGTTTTGCGGGTTAAATATAACTACTACTTATTCTGTCATATCTTGCGCACCCTCCTTCCCCCTCCTTCCCATTATTGTTTATCTCCTACTTCATTCAGGTTGTTTATTAATCTTGCCAAAGCACCGCAATATACATAACTTTAGGTTTAGTTTTGTATTTGTCTTGTTATATATTGTTTCAAGTGTCTTGATTTGTTCCATTGAGATACTATTGTCTTTTTATTGATATTGTTATGATGTCTCAATGTCCTTGTCTATAATTCCATATGCTGCACTGATGTCATTTGTTTATGTTCTATTTACTTAAATAAAGAATGTTTTTAAAAAAAGGTTTATTATATTTGTAATAAGAAGAATAGTCAGCTGGAAAAAAAAAACAAAATAAACATATGATCCATTATCACTGGCGTAATGCTCTACAGACACCCCAAAACCATGCAAAAAAACATTTTGTCCAGATACTTCTCACAAAATTAGAATATCATCAAAAAGTTAATTTATTTGAGTTCTTCAATACAAAAAGTGAAAGCCATATATTATATAGAGTCATTACAAACATAGTGATTTATTTCAAGTGTTTATTTCTGTTAATGTTGAAGATTATGGCTTGCAGCCAATGAAAACACAAAAATCATCATCTCAGTAAATTAGAATAATTAACAAAAAGCACCTGCAAAAGCTTACTACATGTTTAAAAAGGTCCCTTAGTCTGTTTTAAAAGGCTCCACAATCATGGGGAAGACTGCTGACTTGACAGATGTCCAGAAGGCAGTCATTGACACACTCCATAGCAATTTCTCGGATGGGTTTTTTCTGTTTTTGCAGCTTAAAGATGGCTTGTTTCACCTGCATGGAGAGCTCCTTTGACCGCATGTTTATTTCACAGCAAAACCTTCCAAATGCAAGCACCACACCTCAAATCAACTCCAGGCCTCTTATCTGCTTAATTGAGAATGACATAACAAAGGGATTGCCCACACCTGTCCAAGAAATAGCCTTGGAGTCAATTGTCCAATTACTTTTGGTCCCTTTAAAAACAGGGTGGCACATGTTAAGAGCTGAAACTCCTAAACCCTTTATCCAATTTTAATGTGGATACCCACAAATGAAAGCTGAAAGTCTGAACTTCAACTGCATCTGAAGTGTTTTGTTTAAAATTCATTGTGGTAATGTCTAGAACCAAAATTAGAAAAATGTTGTCTCTGTCCAAATATATATGGACCTAACTGTATGAACTGAATGACACACAAAGGAATAAAAACACAAGATAAAAACACAAAATATAAAAAGAGGAGACGTGAATGTATCCATGATGACAATAGGCCAGCATGCAATGAAAAAATAAATAAATAAATAATGATACTACATAGCATGTAGGCAAAAGGTATAATGCCTAAAAAAAATATATACACTGTGTTCCAAATTATTATGCAAATAATATTTTCTCAGATTTTCCCAAATTATCTATATGAATTGCAGTCATTGTACTTTTCCAGTCAAATAACTATTAGAGTACAATTGAAAGGTTTTTGTACAAACTGCCTATGATAAAAGTATATTTTAAAAAAAAATAAAAAACTCAAACTGCACTCAAAATGCATGTTCCAAATTATTATGCACAGCAGAGTTTTCAACCTTTTCATTTTAATAAAGAACAAAAAAATGGTCATTTTTGAAATTATAAGCATTAGCAGGTTATTACAAACTGAAATCAAACAGTTTACAACTCAAAACTTTATTCTAGGTGATGTTACATTTGCACATAGGACCCCTTGTTCGAAAGGAGCTTCTGAACTCTCTCGTCCATTGAATTTGTCAGGTTTTGGATGGTTTCTGCTTTAATTGTTTTGCATGAGGACAGAATACCCTCCCAGAGCTGTTGCTTAGATGTGAACTGCCTCCCGCCATCATAGACACTCCTTTTGATGATGCTCCAGAGGTTCTCAATGGGGTTGAGGTCAGGGGAGCATGGGTGCCACACCATAAGTTTGTCCCCTTTTATGCCAATAGCAGCCAGAGATGCAGATGTGTTATGTGCAGCATGAGACGGGGCATTATCATGCATGAAAATGATCTTGCAAGGTTCTTCTTCTTGAACCATGGAAGGAAGTGCTGTTTGAGAAACTCAACATACATTATGGAGTTCATCTTTACCCCTTCAGGGATCCTAAAAGGGCCGACAATCTCTCTCCCCATGATTCCAGCCCAAAACATTACTCCACCTCCTCCTTGATAGCGCCGTAGCCGTGTTTGCATGGGGTGTCCATCAACCAGCCATCCTCCACTCCATCCATCTGGATCATCAAGATCATTTCACAGTGTCTATGATGGTGGGAGGCAGTTCACATCTAAGCAACAGCTCTGGGAGGGTATTCTGTCCTCATGCAAAACAATTAAAGCGGAAACAATCCAAAACCTGACAAACTCAATGGACGAGAGAGTTCAGAAGCTCCTTTCGAACATGGGGTCCTATGTGCAAATGTAACATCACCTAGAATAAAGTTTTGAGTTGAAAACTGTTTGATTTCAGTTTGGAATAACCTGCTAATGCTTATAATTTCAAAAATTACCATTTTTTTGTTCTTTATTGAAATGAAAAGGTTGAAAACTCTGCTGTGCATAATAATTTGGAACATGCATTTTGAGTGCAGTTTGAGTTTTTTATTTTTTAAAAATTATACTGTTATCATAGGCAGTTTGTACAAAAACCTTTCAATTGTACTCTAATAGTTATTTGACTGGAAAATTACAATTCATACAGGTAATTTGGGAAAATCTGAGAAAATATTATTTGCATAATAATTTGGAACACAGTGCTCAAAACATAAAATAAAGGGAACACTTAAACAACAGAATATAACTCCAAGTAAGTCAAACTTCTGTGAAATAACACTATCCACTTAGGAAGCAACACTGATTGACAATCAATTTCACATGCTGTTGTGCAAATGGAGTAGACAATAGATGGAAATTATTGACAATTATCAAGACACACTCAGCAAAGGAGTGGTTCTGCAGGTGGGGACCACGGACCACATGAAAAGTACCAATGCTTTCTGGCTGATGTTTTGCTCACTTTTGAATGTTGGTTGTGCTTTCACACTCGGGGTAGCATGAGACGGACTCTACAACCGACAAAAGTTGCTCAGGTAGTGCAGCTCATCCAGGATGGCACATCAATGCAAGCTGTGGCAAGAAGGTTTGCTGTGTCTGTCAGCGTAGTGTCCAGAGGCTGGAGGCACTACCAGGAGACAGGCCAATACACCAGGAGATGTGGAGGGGGCCATAGGAGGGCAACAACACAACAGCAGGACCGCAACTTCTGCCTTTGTGCAAGGAGGAACAGGAGGAGCACTGCTAGAGCCCTGCAAAATGACCTCCAGCTGGCCACAAATGTGCATGTGTCTGCCCAAACGGTTAGAAACTGACTCCATGAGGGCACAACATTCACAGATGGGGGTTGTGCTCACAGCCCAACACCGTGCAGGACGCATGGAATTTGCCACAGAACACTAGGACTGGCAAAGTCGCCACTGGCGCCTCACAGATGAAAGCAGGTTCACACTGAGCACATGTGACAGACATGACAGAGTCTGGAGACGCCGTGGAGAGTCATCTGCTGCATGCAACATCCTTCAGCATGACCGGTTTTTCAAAAAAATAAAGGGAACACTCAAATAACACATCCTAGATCTGAATAAATGAAATATTCTCATTGAATACTTTGTTCTGTACAAAGTTGAATGTGCTGACAACAAAATCACACAAAAATCATCAATGGAAATCAAATTTATTAACCAATGGAGGCCTAGATTTGGAGTCACCCCAAAATTAAAGTGGAAAAACACACTACAGGCTGATCAAACTATGATGTAATGTCCTTAAAACAAGTCAAAATGAGGCTCAGTATTATGTGTGGCCTCCACGTGCATGTATGACCTCCCTACAATGCCTGGGCATGCTCCTGATGAGGTTGTGAATTGTCTCCTGTGGGATCTCCTCCCAGACCTGGACTAAAGCATCCGCCAACTTCTGCACAGTCTGAGGTGCAATCTGACGTTGGTGGATGGAGCTAGATATGAAGTCCCAGATGTGCTCAATCGGATTCTGGTCTGGGGAACAGGCAGGCCAGTTCATAGCTTCAATGCCTTCATCTTGCAGGAAATGCTGACACACTGCAGCCACATGAGGTCTGGCATTGTCCTACATTAGGAGGAACCCAGGGTCAACCGCACCAGCATATGGTCTCAGTGTAGGGAGAGGTGCTGCTGAGCTAGGGAGAGATTTGCTTGTTTCTAGTTAGTGTAGGTGTACCAAACTATATTAGCGTCACATATCCATCTCAACAAACAATCCTTCAAAGGACTAATCCATCTGCAGAGATATCAGGCAGGCAGTGTATATAGGCAGGCAGTCAGGGTATATAGCAGACTGCAGTGCATATAGCACAAGAGGCTCCATTCCAGTTTTGTCTGCTGCTGCTGTTAGATATTTCTAAAAATAGGCCCAGGTCTCATGGGCCAGGAATAATATTTTTTTGGATCTTAAGAGAAGAGAACACTGTTTTTCTGCGTCATTTGCTTGTTGGCACTGCAGAATACAGCCAGATCCTTTCCATATTACAGCGCTAAAAATCCAGCTTTTAAAACTGTGATTTGTCAGTCACAGGGATCACTTATAATTGCGCTGAAAATACTGCCATTTCTGGCCTCCATTAAAAATTTGTTTCAGTGTGTCAGTGAAGGTATTGACTAGTGTTGAGCGAGCATGCTCGACACTGCTCGGTACTCGCCCGAGCATCACGCTACTCGGGATGTTCGGCGAGCACCGAGCATTTCTGGGTTACTCGGGCGGGAGCTCGGGTCTCCGCCTTGCATGTTTGGCGATCTTTACAGAGCCAATGAACATGCAGGGATTGCCAGCCAGTCACTGTAATGCCGCAGCCCTGTTGTTTGTGGGCATTACAGTGATTGGCTGGCTGCACAGCGTCAGCTCGAGTATTTAAAACCGGGCACCGCCATCTTGGACACAGTCGCTCCGGATTAGACAGTGTAGGGACAGCGCTGCTGAGCTATGGAGAGATTTTTCCTGCGAAATAGTTAGTGTAGGGTCTGTAAAGGCTGCCAGAGCAAACAAACAGTCCTTCTCAGGACTAATATCCATCCCAGATATCAGGTAGGCAGGCAGGCAGGCTGTAAAGGTGATGCAGTGGTTATACCAGCAAACGCTGCATTACAGTGATGTGTGCTCCTGTTTCTGAAATTGCTGGACTTAGCTCCCGGTCTTGGGGGCCAGTAAAAATCCTTTTTTTTCATCTAAATCCTCTTTTTTTTTTCCTCCTTCACACTATACAAATACCCGTCTTATTAACCTATTGGTGTCCCCCCCCCAAAAAAAAAATGTGTGTCTCTGATTTTTCAGACACAAATATATCTGTTGAAAAGAGTCTGGTATAGGCCACAGAAACAGAAGTGTGGTTTTGCAGTTCCACGGGTCAAATCTCTGTAGTATCCAGTTTTTGGCCTTTTGTATCTAAAAAAAAACAGTTTGAGTGTATCGCACACTGTTCAGCCGCAAATATATATATTTAAAAAAGTTTGGTATACACCAGTAAATTAAAACTATGGTTTTGCTGTTCCATGGTAAAAAATCTCTATTACCCTGTTTTTCGCTTTTTTTGCCTTAAAAAAAAACAGTAGTGTCTCCTGACTGTTCTGACACAAAAATATATCTGTTGAAAATAGTCTGGTGTAGGCCCGACAAATCCCAGTGTGGTTTTGCAGTTCTACGGGTAAAATCTCTGTAGTATCCAGTCTTGGGCCTTTGGTATCTAAAAAAAAACAGTTTGAGTGTGTCGCTCACTGTTCAGCCACAAATCTATATATTTAAAAAAGTTTGGTATACACCAGTAAATTAAAACTGTGGTTTTGCTGTTCCACTGTAAAAAATCTCTACTATCCTGTTTTTCACTTTTTTTGCCTTAAAAAAAAACAGTAGTGTCTCCTGACTGTTCTGACACAAAAATATATCTGTTGAAAATAGTCTGGTGTAGGCCCGACAAATCCCAGTGTGGTTTTGCAGTTCTACGGGTAAAATCTCTGTAGTATCCAGTCTTGGGCCTTTGGTATCTAAAATAAAACAGTTTGAGTGTGTTGCTCACTGTTCAGCCGCAAATCTATATATGTAAAAAAGTCTGGTATACACCAGTAAACAATAACTGTGGTTTTGCCATTCCTCAGTAAAAAATCTCTATTATTCAGGTTTTGGTATTTTTTCCGTAAAGAAAAACAGTAATAGTTTCTCCCTGATTGTTCTGATTGTTTAAAAGAGTCGGGTGTAGGCCAGAAAAATAGATCTGTGGTTTTCCTTTTCCACGGTTCTAATCTAGTTTTTATTACCCTTTTTCCATTGATAGTGCGAGTGTAAGCTATTTTACTTTCTTTACAATGGGCAAGGCGCGTGGCAAGGGACGTGGAACTGGACGTTCTTGTGATGGTGCGTGCAGAGGACGGGGCCGTGGCCAAGGTGAAAATTTGCCACAACCAGCAGCCACATCTTCTCTCTCCCACTTCTTGACCGAATTACTGGGAAGCACAGAACAACACCAGTATTGCGAACTGATCAGTGTGAACAGGTTATTAATTGGAAAGCAGATAATACTTCCAGTAACCTGGGCACCACCACCTCCGCTCTGTCTTCCACACGGTCAACTCTTAGTAGCCGTGAGTCTCGACCGCATACTCCTCCTCACCCTGATGCTCCTTCCTCCCACCATGCCGAGTGTCGTCAGACAGCAATTGATCCCACACTTCAACACTCTGAAGAGCTGTTCACTGGTCCATTTCCATATTTGTGCCCCTCGCCTGCTACGCTAGAAGTGGTGGAAGAGGAGATCCCATGTAGCGATGCCCAAATATTTGAACAGTCATGGCCACAGGAAGTCAACGCTGGCAATTTGTCACAAGAGGTGGACGATGACGAGACACAATTGCCAGGAAGTGAGGAGGAGCCTCGTGGTGCACAAGTGGAAGAGGAGGAGGTGGTGGATGATCTAGTAACTGACCCAACGTGGCAGGAGGACATGCAGAGTGAGGCCAGCTGCACACAGGGGGAGGGAGGCAGAGTACCCCAACAGGCAGGAAGAAGCAGTGTGGTGGCCGCAGACCGAAGGCGGGCAACAGTTCCCAGTAACACCAACACGAGGGGCATTGCCAGTACAAGCGGTAGGTCTTCCAGAGTCTGGAATTTTTTAAAAAAATCTGCTGATAACCCCAAAAAGGCCATTTGTACCACCTGCCATGCCAGCATCAGCAGGGGTGACAAAACTACCAGCCTGACAACCACCAGCATGATCAGGCACATGGCAGCAAAGCACCCGACTTTGTGGGGCGTAACCCAGGGTCCACGACCAGTGTCAGCGGGTGTCACCACTGCTTCTTCCGCTGTTGTGCGTGCAATAGAACCCCCTGTTGTGTGTGCAAGGCAATCCCCTGTCCATACTGCATGTAAAGATACCCCCTCCTCTCAGTCTTCACTTGTTATGGCAGTTTCTCCACGTCCACGTCCCACTGCAGGGTTCAATTGTCCATATCCCAGACCTTTGAACGAAAGCGGAAATTCGCAGCTAACGCCCCACAGGCCACAGTCCTAAATTCGCACATTTCACGACTGCTTGTGTTGGAAATGCTGCCTTTTAGGCTGGTGGAGATGGAATCCTTCCGCAAACTTCTGGCGGTGACCGTCCCTCGGTACTCGGTCCCCAGCCGACACTATTTTGCCTGGGGTGCCATCCCCGCAGTACACAAGCACGTGTCCCAAAACATCTGCCGTGCCCTCAACAACGCAGTTACTGAGAGAGTCCACCTGACAACGGACACGTGGAAAAGTGTTTGTGGCCAGGGACGGTACATCTCCCTGACGGCACACTGGGTAAACATAGTGGAAGCCGGGACCCAGTCGGACATTGGTACGGAACACATCCTCCCCACACCGAGGATTGCGGGCCCTATGTCAGTCATTGTTGCCCCCACAGTGTACAGCTTCTCCGCATAATCCTCCTCCTCCTCCTCATGTTCAACCTCCATCTGAGATATCACCACATCAGTTACAAGCTGGAAGCACTGCAGTACTGCCTCCGACAAGCGGCAACAGGCTGTGCTGAAACTCATAAGCTTAGGTGAGAAACCTCACACTGCTTGTGAGTTGTGGACAGCTGTGAAAGATCAGGCAGATCTGTGGCTGACACAGCTGAGCCTACATCCAGGCATGGTTGTGTGTGACAATGGCCTTAACCTGATGGCGGCTCTGAGGCGAGGCGAGATCACACACGTACCATGCCTGGCTCATGTGCTTAACCTTGTGGTTCAGCGGTTTCTTAAATCGTACCCCAAGTTGCCAGATCTGCTCGTGAAAGTATGCCACCTGTCAGCTCATTTTCGCAAGTCGGCTACAGCTTCCGCCGCCCTTGCTGTGTTGCAGCAGCGATTGCAGCTTCCGGCACACCGACTGGTGTGTGATGTCCCCACACGTTGGAACTCTACTCTCCACATGTTGCAAAGGATTTGTGAGCAGAAGAGAGCAGTTGTGGAGTACCAGCTGCAACAAGGCTGTCGATATTCAGGTCAGACTCCACACATAAGACCTCAGGAGTGGACCTGGATGTCTGACATATGTACCATCCTGACAAACTTTGAGTAGTCCACCAAGATGGTGAGTGGCGATGACGCCATCATTAGTGTCAGCATCCCACTTGTCTGTCTTTTGCAACGCTCTCTGCAGAGAATTAAACAGGAGGCATTGCAGCCAGAGTATGATAAGATGGATCAAGAAGCCGTAGTGGGCGATTACACACAGCCCAGCCGCATCTCATCCCAACGTGCATTGGGGGACAATGAGGGGGAGGAGGAGGAGGAGGAAGAACAGGAGCTGGTATCATGCGCTGTAGACGGTAGTACCTGTATAAGTGTCATACCGTCGGTTCAGCGTGGGTGCCCTGAGGACAGGGGTGAGGAGGAGGAGGAGGAGGAGAGCATGGTCAGTCGTCATCTTGGTGAGGACACGGAAATCTTGCCCGTTACCAGTCTGGCACGCATGGCTGACTTTATGTTATGCTGCCTTAACAGTGACCCTCACGTTGTCAAAATGTTGGGTCACAGTCATTACTGGTTGGTGACACTTGTAGACCCCCGCTACAAAGAGAACTTTCACTCCCTTATTCCTGAGGTGCAGAGGTCTACAAAAATGGGGCAGTACCAGAAGGCCCTTGCTGCAGAACTGTTAAAAAAATTCCCATCTGAACACGCTAGCGGCAGAGGTCACAGTTCGTTGACCAACCAAAGCGTACAAGCGAGAGAGAGGCAACTCCAATCCAGCAGAGGCAGGGGAACACTGTCAATGTTCTGGGACAGTTTTCTCAGACCCTCCCTTCGGACAGACCCTGAGGCGCGGGGTACTCTCACAAGGAGTGGAAAGTTTCAAAAGATGGTGAGGGAGTACCTTGCCGACCATACCAGCGTCCTCTGTGATTCCTCTATGCCTTTTAATTATTGGGTATCCAAGCTGGACACTTGGAATGAACTCGCTCAGTACGCTTTGGAGGTCCCGGCCTGCCTTGCCGCTAGACTGATATCGGAGCGTGTTTTTAGTGCCGCTGGGGGAATTATAACTGATAAGCGCACTCGCCTGTCAACTGACAATGCTGACCAGCTGACCCTTATGAAAATGAACAAGGGCTAGATTGGGCCAGACTTCTCATCACCACCAAATGACAGCAGAGTAACATAAAGTCACAAATCCACTGTGTTATTTCAGGAGGTGTATTCACATGCACCGCTTCACACCCTCACATGGGTATACGCTTCCTCATTTCGGCTGTTTTATGTTCTTATCCTTATCCTCAGCCTCCACCACCACTATACCACCAGGGTGACCATGGTCCTTGTTGCCATTATTGAAAGTTCCTCCATCCTTATTTTTGTCAGCTTTTTCTTGGAAGGCATAAGCAAAGACTGTGGGAGACCCACTCCCCAATAATGGGAATAATATTTTTAAGATGCTGTACAGTATGGCTCTTGTAAGGGGCATTAAAACCGTCTTGTTATACCACTCTGACCTCCACATCTATTGTAAGGGGCATTAAAAGCGTCTTGTTATACCACTCTGACCTCCACGTCTCTTCTTAGGGGCATTAAAACCGTCTTGTTATACCACTCTGATCTCCACGTCTCTTGTAAGGGGCATTAAAAGCGTCTCGTTATACCACTCTGACCTCCACGTCTCTTGTAAAGGGCATTAAAAGCGTCTTGATATACCACTCTGACCTCCACGTCTCTTGTAAGCGGCATTAAAACCGTCTTGTTATACCACTCTGACCTCCACGTCTCTTGTAAGGGGCATTAAAAGCGTCTTGTTATACCACTCTGACCTCCATGTCTCTTCTGAGAGGCATTAAAACCGTCTTGTTATACCACTCTGACCTCCATGTCTCTTGTAAGGGGCATTAAAAGCATCTTGTTATACCACTCTGACCTCCATGTCTCTTCTAAGGGGCATTAAAACCGTCTTGTTATACCACTCTGACCTCCATGTCTCTTGTAAGGGGCATTAAAAGCGTCTTGTTATACCACTCTGACCTCCACGTCTCTTCTGAGGGGCATTAAAACCGTCTTGTTATACCACTCTGACCTCCATGTCTCTTATAAGGGGCATTAAAAGCGTCTTGTTATACCACTCTGGCGTCCACATCTCTTGTAAAGGGCATTAAAAGCATCTTGATATACCGCTATGATCTCCACGTCTCTTGTAAGGGGCATTAAAACCGTCTTGTTATACCACTCTGACCTCCACGTCTCTTTTAAGGGGCATTAAAAGTGTCTTGTTATACCACTCTGACCTCCACGTCTCTTTTTAGGGGCATCAAAAGCATCTTGTTATACCACTCTGACCTCCACGTCTCTTGTAAGGGGCATTAAAAGAGTCTTGTTATACCACTCTGACCTCCACGTCTCTACTGAGGGGCATTAAAAGCATCTTGTTATACCACTCTGACCTCCACGTCTCTTGTAAAGGGCAGTAAAAGCGTCTTGTTATACCACTCTGACCTCCACGTCTCTTGTAAGGGGCATTAAAAGTGTCTTGTTATACCACTCTGACCTCCACGTCTCTTGTAAGGGGTATTAAAACCGTCTTGTTATACCACTCTGACCTCCACGTCTCTTGTAAGGGGCATTAAAAGTGTCCTGTTATACCACTCTGACCTCCACGTCTCTTCTTAGGGGCATTAAAAGTGTTTTGTTATACCACTCTGACCTCCATGTCTCTTGTAAGAGGCATTAAAAGCGTCTTGGAATACCACTCTGACCTCCACGTCTCCTCTGAGGGGCATTAAAACCATCTTGTTATACCACTCTGACCTCCACGTCTCTTGTAAGGGGTATTAAAACCGTCTTGTTATACCACTCTGACCTCCACGTCTCTTGTAAGGGGCATTAAAAGTGTCTTGATATACCACTCTGACCTCCACGTCTCTTCTTAGGGGCATTAAAAGTGTTTTGTTATACCACTCTGACCTCCACGTCTCTTGCAAGGGGCAGTAAAAGCCTCTTGTTATACCACTCTGACCTCCACGTCTCTTGTAAGGGGCATTAAAACCGTCTTGTTATACCACTCTGACCTCCACGTCTCTTGTAAGGGGCATTAAAACCGTCTTGTTAAGTCTTCGAACGGGCATTGCATTTCCTCATAATTTTTTGAAGCTTTTGCTTGGAATGCATAAGCAAATACTATGGTAGACCCACTCCCCAATAATGGGACTTATGCTTTTAATATGCTGTACTGCATGGCTCTTGTAAGGGGCATTGCAAGTTGCTCTGTCCTAATTTTTGGAAGCTTTTGCTTGGAAGTCATAAGCAAATACTATGGGAGACCCACTCCCAAATAATGAGACTTATGTTTGCAATATGCTGTACTGCATGGCTCTTGTAAGGGGCATTGCAAGTTGCTCAGTCCTAATTTTTGGAAGCCTTTGCTTGGAAGGCATAAGCAAATACTATGGGAGACCCACTCCCCAATAATGGGACTTATGTTTGTAATATGCTGTACTGCATGGCTCTTGTAAGGGGCATTGCAAGTTTCTCCATCCTAATTTTTGGAAGCTTTTGCTTGGAAGGCATAAGCAAATACTATGGGAGACCCACTCCCCAATAATGGGACTTATGTTTGTAATATGCTGTACTGCATGGCTCTTGTAAGGGGCATTGCAAGTTGCTCCATCCTAATTTTTGGAAACTTTTGCTTGGAAGGCATAAGCAAAATACTATGGGAGACCCACTCCCCACTAATGGGACTTATGTTTGTAATATGCTGTACTGCATGACTCTTGTAAGGGGCATTGCAAGTTGCTCCATCCTAATTTTTGGAAGCTTTTGCATGGAAGGCATAAGCAAATACTATGGGAGACCCACTCCCCAATATGGGACTTACATTTGTAATATGCTGTACTGCATGGCTCTTGTAAGAGGCATTGCAAGTTGCTACATCCTAATTTTTGGAAGCTTTTGCTTGGAAGGCATGAGTTAATACTATGGGAGACCCAATCCCCAATAATGGGACTTAGGGACTTATGTTTGTAATATGCTGTACTTCATGGCTCTTGTAAGGGGCATTGCATGTTGCTCCGTCCTAATTTTTGGAAGCTTTTGCTTGGAAGGCATAAGCAAATCCTATGGGAGACCCACTCCCCAATAATGGGACTTATGTTTGTAATATGCTGTACTGCATGGCTCTTGTAAGGGGCATTGCAAGTTGCTCTGTCTTAATTTTTGGAAGCTTTTGCTTGGAAGGCATAAGCAAATACTATGGGAGACACACTCCCCAATAATGGGAATAATGTTTTTAAGATGCTGTACTGAATGGCTCTTGTAAGGGGCATTAAAAGCATCTTGTTAAGCTACTGCGACCTCCACCCCTTTTCCGAGGGGCATTAAAAGCATCTTGTTAAGCTACTGCGACCTCCACCTTTTTTCCGAGGGGCATTAAAAGTGTTTTGTTAAGCTACTGGGACCTCCACCACTTTTCCGAGGGGCATTAAATGCATCTTGTTAAGCTACTGGGACCTCCACGTCTCTTCAAAGGGGCATTAAATGTGTCTTCTTAAGCCACTTTGAACTCCACAGCTCTTCCAAGGGGATTGAAATGTTGTTTTTAATTACATCTAACCTCCACGACTCTTCTAACGGGCATTGCATTTCCTCCTAATTTTAATCAGCTTTTGCTTTTCAATGCAAAGGTGAAAACTAAGGAAGACCCACTCCCCAATAATGGGTAGAAGGTTTTTATTATGCTGTAATCCACGTCTGTTTCAAGGGGCATTGCAGTTCCTCATAATTTTATGAAAGCTTTCCATTCACTGCTTAGGCCAACAGTGCACAGGAGACCCAGTTGCTATAAATGGAAAAAAAGGTTTAATTAAGGCCCTCTGACCTCCATGTCATTTCCAAGGGGCATTGGAGTGCCTCAAAATTTTTGGTAGGCATTGCACTCACTGTATGCCCTATAACTGTGTAGCCGAACTGCTCCTTTTGTTACAGAAACATATCCTACAAGACATATGTGGTTGACTGGCCTGATATTGATGTGAATGGTCCCTGTTCCTCCTGCTCTTTCTCCTTTGCCACTACCTCATCCATCATTTATCACCTGAAGCTTTGTTTTATCAGGAGACACAGAACTTGGATAGTAGCAGGAAAACATCCAGCAATCCTCGGAGGAGGTAGGATATGCGTCAAAACGCTGACCACCTCAGGCCTAGCAGCTATTACATACATGCGCTTGCATTCCAACAAAAGAAAGCAGATGCTAACTTCTATCATCCTCATCATGCTCCTCACCTTGGCACTCTCAACTCCCCTGATGGAGAAGCCAGGGCCCATCGGAGGAGTCGGGTTCTCTGGTGGGGTCGTCTAATGCTGCCCTAAAGCAGGCGAGTGTGTGGGGAATGGGGATATTCCGCGGAGAAATCAGGGCGGCTGGGGACCGTATATGGACACCCGGCCGCCCCCAGGCGGCTGGGGACCGTGTGTGGACACCCGGCCGCGGGGCGGCTGGGGACCGAGTGTGAACACCCGACCACCCCCTGGCAGCTGGGGACCGAGCGTTGACACCCGGCCGCCGGGCAGCTGGGGACTGAGTATGAATACCTCGCTGCCCAAGCAGCCATGAGGTAGTGGCCAGCTTTGGCCTCCACATGCCTAAAAGGCCCAATTTCAAGTGCAAGCAAGCTAGCAGTATGGTATTGCAGCCTGGGGGTGGGTGGGTAGCAGATTGCACACTTACGCTTGCATTCCAACAAAACAAATCAGATGCTAACTTCTATCATCCTCATCATGCTCCTCACCTTGGCACTCTCAACTCCCCTGATGGAGAAGCCAGGGCCCACCGGAGGAGTCGTGTACTCTGGTGGGCTCGCCCAATGCTGCCCTAAAACAGGCCAGTCTAAGTGTGTGGGGAATGGGGATATTCCACGGAGAAATCGGGGCGGCTTGGGACCATTTATGGACACCCGGCCGCCCCCTGGTGGTAGGGGACCGTGTGTGGACACCCGGCCACTGGGCGGCTGGGACTGAGTATGGATACCTCGCTGCCCAAGCAGCCATGAGGTATTGGCCAGCTTCGGCCTCCACATGCCTAAAAGGCCCAATTTCAAGTGCAAGCAAGCTAGCAGTATGGTATTGCAGCCTGGGGGTGGGTGGGTGGTTGGCTGCATATTTGCGCTTGCATTGCAAGGAATGGAGGTACAATTGAACAGTGCCCTGGGACAAGAACTTGCACGGGGATAGTTGCAAGTCTGCATCTTCTGATGCGGCAAGGATGACTTCTAATGGGCACACTTTTAGGCAGTGACCTGGGAGTCAGAGATGCTTCCAGGGGTCTTCCCCATGCTCTCCCCATGTCTTTTCAGCATTGTATGCATGTGTCACACAGCACATGGCCAGATAAGGTTGTAAAATGTTAAAAATGACATTTCCCGGTGAATGCATTTGCCACGGTTGACAGCAATACAAAAGTGCAAAAACACATAAAAAATGCTAGTTGTGAACATAGCCCAACGTGTGGAGGAGTATTTTTGTTTTTGGTTATTTATTTTACCTTATACACAAGTCTTTACCCTGGAAAAGAAATTCCTTAACATATTTCACAGGAAAAAAGTTTCACTTTCGTTTTTGAACGTTTTATTATGAGCCTGTAAAAGTGGCTTAATACCTCTGAACACGTTGTTGACAACAGTGAACTGGGGTCAGAAATGCTTCCTGGGGCGATCCCCATGCTGTCCCCATGTCATTTGAGCACTGTCACTATCGTTTTGGGCACTTTTTAGGATTTCTACGGACTGCCAGGGGTGCTGCCGCAAAAATGCTCGGGTCTCCCATAGACTAATATTGGGCTCGTTGCTTGGGTCGAGCACCCGAGTATCACGGCGAGCTGAGGCCGAGCTTCGAGCACCCGAACATTTTATTGCTCGCTCAACACTAGTATTGACACCAATTTGCTGTTCAAAATAGTTACCTTCAGGCCAGATACTTAAAACTGTGTTTTCTCCGTCACACGGATCACATGTACGTTTTAGGAAAATACTGCCATTTCTGGCCTCCATTAAAAAAAAATTGTTTCAGTGTGTCAGTGAAGCTTTTGACACCAGTTTGCTTTTCAAAATAAGTACCTACAGCCAAGGTATTTAAAACTGTGTTTTTTTTGTCACAGGGATCATATATACGTTTTCAGAAAATACTGCCATTTCTGGCCTCCATTAATAAATTTTTTCAGTGTGTCAGTGAAGCAATTGACACCAGTTTGCTGTTCAAACTGCTTACCTACAGACCAGGTATTTAGAACTCTGTTTTCTCCGTCACACGGATCACATATACATTGTCAGAAAATACTGCCATTTCTGGCCTCCATTAAAAATTTCTTTCAGTGTGTCAGTGAAGCAATTCACAGCAGTTTGCTGTTCAAACTACTTACCTACAGGCCAGATATTTAAAACTCTGTTTTCTCCGTCACACGGATCACATATACGTTTTCAGAAAATACTGCCATTTCTGGCCTCCATTAAAAAAAAATTGTTTCAGTGTGTCAGTGAAGCTTTTGACACCAGTTTGCTTTTCAAAATAAGTACCTACAGCCAAGCTATTTAAAACTGTGTTTTTTCCGTCACAGGGATCATTTATACGTTTTCAGAAAATACTGCCATTTCTGGCCTCCATTAAAAAAAAATTTCAGTGTGTCAGTGAAGCAATTGACACCAGTTTGCTGTTCAAAATAGTTACCTATAGTCCAGGTATTTTAAACTGTGTTTTCTCTCCCACACGGATAACATACGTTTTCAGAAAATACTGCCATTTCTGACCTCCATGAACAATTTGTTTCAGTGTGTCAGTTAAGCTATTGACACCAGTTTGCTGTTCAATATAGTTACCTAAAGGCCAGGTATTTAAAACTCTGTTTTCTCCGTCACACAGATCACGTATATGTTTTCAGAAAATACTGCCATTACTGGCCTCCATTAAAAAAAAATTTAAGTGTTTCAGTGAAGCTATTGACACCAGTTTGCTTTTCTAAATAGTTACCTACAGGCCAGGTATTTAAAACTGTAGTTTGTCTGTCACTCGGATCACATATACGTTTTCAGAAAATACTGCCATTTCAGACCTCCATTAAAAATTTATTACAGTGTGTCAGTGAAGCTATTGACACCAGTTTTCTGTTCAAAATAGTTATCTACAGGCCAGGTATTTAAAACTGTGGTTTGTCCGTCACATGGATCACATATACGTTGTCAAAAAATACTGCCATTTCTGACCTCCATTAAAAATTTCCTTTAGTGTGTCAGTGAATAAATTCACAGCATTTTTCTGTTCAAACTACTTACCTACAGACCAGGTATTTAGAACTCTGTTTTCTCCGTCACACAGATCACATATATGTTTTCAGAAAATACTGCCATTTCTGGCCTCCGTTAACAATTTGTTTCAGTGTGTCATTGAAGCTATTGACACCAGTTTGCTGTTCAAAATAGTTACCTACAGGCCAGGTATATTAAACCGTGCTTTGTCCGTCACATGGATCACATATACGTTTTCAGAAAATACTGCCATTTCTGACATCCATGAAAAATTTGAGTCAGTGTGTCAGTTAAACTATTCACACCAGTTTGCTGTTCAAAATAGTTACCTACAGGCCAGGTATTTAAAACTGTGTTTTCTCGGTCAGACAGATAACATTTATGTTTTCAGAAAATACTGCAATTTCTGGCTTCCATTAAAATATGCTTTTGGTGTGTCAGTGAAGCAATTGACACCAGTTTGCTGTTCAAAATAGTTACCTACAGGCCAAGTATATTAAGCTGTGGTTTGTCCATCACACCGATAACATATACATTTTCAGAAAATACTGCCATTTCTGACCTCCATGAAAAATTTGTTTCGGTGTTAGTGATGCTATTGACACCAGTTTGCTGTTCAATATAGTTACCTAAAGGCCAGGTATTTAAAACTGTGGTTTGTCTGTCACACGGATCACTTATATGTTTTCAGAAAATACTGCCATTTCTGACCTCCATTAAAAAAAAATTTCAGTGTGTCAGTGAAGCTATTGACACCAGTTTGCTGTTCAAAATAGTTATCTACAGGCCAGGTATTTAAAACTGTTGTTTGTCCATCACATGGATCACATATACGTTTTCAGAAAATACTACTATTTCTCACCTCCATTAAAAATTTGTTTCAGTGTGTCAATGAAGCTATTGACACCAGTTTGTTTTTAAAAATAGTCACCTACAGGCCAGGTATTTACAACTCTGTTTTCTCCGTCACACGGATCACATATACATTGTCAGAAAATACTGCCATTTCTGGCCTCCATTAAAAATTTCCTTTAGTGTGTCAGTGAAGCAATTCACAGCAGTTTGCTGTTCAAACTACTTACCTACAGGCCAGGTATTTAAAACTGTTTTGTCAGTAACACGGATCACAGATACGATTTCAGAAAATACGGCCATTTCTGGCCTCCATTAAACATTTCCTTTAGTGTGTCAGTGAAGCAATTCACAATAGTTTGCTGTTCAAACTACTTCCCTACAGGCCAAGTATTTAAAACTCTGTTTTCTCCGTCACACGGATCACATATAAGTTCGCTCCAAACTCAGTCATTTGTAGTGAGCGTGGAAAATACTGTCATCCATTTAAAATGGGCAAGGCACGTCGCAAGGGACGGGGAACTGGACGTGATGGTAATGGTGCATGCAGAGGCCGAGGACAAGGCCGTGGGCAAGCTGAAATTGTGCCACAACAAACACCCACATCTTCTCACCTGACCTTCCTGTGCCAATTCCTAGGGGACCGCAGCACATCACTATTGAACCCAGAGCAGTGTCAAAAGGTTGTTGGTTGGATAGCGGATAATGCTTCCAGTCACTTAGCCAACACGACCACCACCCTGAATTCCACACGGTCAAGTCTCAGAAGCTGTGAGTCTGGACAGCATATTCCTCACCCTGATCCTCCTTCCTCCCACCATACTGATTACCCAGAGACAACTGATCCCACACTTGCACACTCTGAAGAGCTGTTCACTTTTCCATCTAAAGGTTTGGGCCTCTGGTCCGGTCCACTTGGAGCAGGTCAAGAGGAGATTGCGTGTAGCGATGCCCAAATATTTGAGCAGCCACGGTCACAAGAAGGCGACGGT
Source organism: Phyllobates terribilis (assembly GCF_046119375.1). Classification (NCBI taxonomy): domain Eukaryota; kingdom Metazoa; phylum Chordata; class Amphibia; order Anura; family Dendrobatidae; genus Phyllobates; species Phyllobates terribilis. The sequence continues at coordinate 325,400,782 of NW_027362763.1, read as the reverse complement.
GGGAAAGTGTCACAAGAGGTGGACGATAATATGACACAGTAGCCAGAAAGTCAGGAAGAGGCCCAGGGTGCGGAAATGAAAGACGAGGTGGTGGATGATACAGTAACTGACCCAACCTGGCAGGAGGACATGCAGAGCGAGGACAGCAGCACACGGGGGGAGGGAGGCAGAGCACCCCAACAGGCAGGAAGAAGTAGTGTGGTGGCCACAGATAGAAGGCAGGCAACCGTTCCCTGTAACACCAACACAAAGGAAGTTGCCAGTACAACTGTTATGTCTTCCCGAGTCTGGTTGTTTTTTAAAGACTCTGCCGATAACCCCAAAAAGGCCATTTGCACCACCTGCCAAGCCATCATCAGCAGGGGTGGCAAAACGACCAGCCTGACCACCACCAGCATGATCAGGCACATGGCAGCAAAGCACCTGACTTTGTGGGCTGAACCCCAGGGTCAAGGAACAGTGTTGTTATAACCCTCCTGTTAGTTTTTTTTACTTTGTGGTCACGTGACCTGCTGCCTATTTATTCCAGCTCCACCCTTCTGGCTTTGCTGGACTTCAGTGTTTTTTGACTCTCTATCTAGCCAGGTGCTTTTTTACCTATCTCTCGAGATTGTTTGGTCCTTTGGACCTCTAAGTACTTTTTGTCTGTTTGTCTTTTTGCTCCGCTACAACTTCTGCTAGGAGGTGTCCAATTGTGTCCCAGTCCCTAGCTCTTTTAGGGACCCCTCCCTTTATTCTATAGGTCTGCGTTCAGACTAGCTGAGGACGAAGGCGGGTCTGTTCACAAGGAACAGGTTGCCCGCTGCATCGTAGGGAATCAGCTTAGTCTTATTGTAGGGACAGATTAGCTTAGTCTTATTGTAGGGACAGATTCCCTTTCTTTCCTTAGTTCTTGTAGCAGATCATAACAGTAAGTCCAGCCAAAACTAAAACTTTAAGGAAAGAATTCCAGGGATCAGGATGGATTCTGTTCAAGATTTGGCTCAGCGCCTGCAGGGATTGTCTCTAGAGGTGGCCGAGCTCCAGCAGCACGTGAGTAGCTGTCCTGGAGCGCATTTTGTGGAACCAAAGGTAGGACTGCCTGATATTTTTGATGGTAAACAACAAGATTTTTTTTCCTTTAAAAATGCTTGTTTATTATATTTTCGTTTGAGACCCAGATCCTCTGGGAATGAATCAAGAGGGGTGGTCTGAGTTTTTGCCACTCTCTGAATTTGCTCTTAACAACCATACATCCTCTTCTGCTGGCTGTTCTCCTTTTTTTTGTTGTACTGGGAGACATCCGTCGTTTGGTTCGTTCTCCAAATTGTTGTCGGCTGTGCTGGAGGAGGAGAATTTTTCCAGTGATTTGGAGAGAGTTTGGACTGATGTGCGTGGTAACCTTCAGGAGGCTAACAAAAAGTCCAAGAAGTATTTTAACAGGAAACGTAAAGAGGTTTTGTTTGCGGTGGGTGACATGGTTTGGTTGTCCTCAAAGAATCTGCGGTTGAGGATTCCCTCTAAAAAATTGGGTCCGAAGTATGTGGAGCCATTTAAGGTGCTTCAGGTGGTTAACCAGTCTGCTGTTAGGTTGGGGGTTCCCACCTCCTGGAAGATTAATCCTGTGTTTCATGTTTCCTTGTTGAAAAAGGCTGATGTATCGGACAGGGATGCCACTGTCATAGTTCCTCTGGTGGAGGAAGACGGCAAATATTAAATTTCTCGTATCCTGAATTCCAGAGAGCATAGAGGGAGATTGCAGTATCTCGTCGCTTGGAAAGGTTTCGGTCGCGAGGATAACTCCTGGGTAAGGGCGGACGATGTCTCTGCCCCTAGACCTCCACAGGAGGTTTCCTGATAGGCCTGTGTCTAGAGGATCCAGAGGATCCTCATAGAAGAGGGGGTACTGTTAGACCCCTCCTGTTAGTTTTTTCTATTTTGTGGTCACGTGACCTGCTGCCTATTTATTCCAGCTCCACCCTTTGCTGGACTTCAGTGTTATTTTGACTCTCTTTCTATCCAGGTGCTTTTGTACCTATCTCTCTAGTTCGTTTAGTCCTTTGGACCTCTAAGTACATTTTGTCTGTTTGTCTTTATGCTCCACTACAACTTCTGCTAGGAGGTGTCCAATTTTGTCCCAGTCCCTAGTTCTTTTAGGGACCCCTCCCTTTATTCTATAGGTCTGCGTTCAGACTAGCTGAGGACGAAGGCGGATCTGTTCACAAGGAACAGGTTGCCCGCTGCATCATAGGGAATCAGCTTAGTCTTATTGTAGGGACAGATTCCCTTTCTTTCCTTAGTTCTTGTAGCAGATCATAACAAGTGTCTGCAGGTGGCACCATTGCTTCTTCCACTGTTGTGCATGCAAGCCAATCCCCTGTCCATGGTGCATGGAAAGATGCCTCCTGCCCTGCAGCTGTCGGTGCACACTCTCAAGTAGCAGCATCAGGAAGCACGTCCATGTCCTTGTCCCAGTGCAGCGTCCAGTTGTCCATACCCCAGTCCTTGGAACGCAAGTGCAAATATGCAGCCAACGCCCCACAGGCCACATTACTAAATTCTCACATTTCACAACTGCTTGCACTCGAAATGTTGCCTTTAAGGCTCGTGGAGATGGAATCATTCCGCAAGCTGATGGCGGCTGCCATCACTCGGTACTCGGTCCCCAGCCGCCACTATTTCTCCCGGTGTGCCGTCACCGCATTACACAAGCACGTGTCCCAAAACATTAGCCGTGCCCTCAACAACGCAGTTACCGGTAAAGTCCACCTAACCATGGACACGTGGACAAGTGCTTGTGGGCAGGGACGGTACATCTCGCTGACGGCACACTGGGTTAACATAGTGGAAGCCGGGACCCAGTCGGACCTTGGGATGGAACACGTCCTCCCGACGCCAAGGATTTCAGGCCCTAGGTCAATCAGGGTTGCACCCACGGTCTCCAGCTCCTGCACCTCCTCCTCCTCAGCCTCCTCCTCCTCTTTAGCCTCCATCTCCGAAAAGACCACATCAGTCACAATCTGGAAGCACTGCAGCACTGCTATGGCCAAGCGGCAACAGGCTGTGCTGAAGCTAATATGCTTAGGTGAAAAAACGCACAATGCTGAAGAGTGGTTGACAGCTCTGAGAGAGCAGGAAGATCTGTGGCTCACACCGCTGAACCTACAGCCAGGCATGGTCGTGTGTGACAATGGCCGGAACTTGGTGGTGGCTCTGAGGCGAGGCGAGCTCACACACGTACCATGCCTGGCCCATGTGCTTAACCTCGTGGTTCAGCGGCTTCTCAAATCCTACATGGAGCTGCAGGATCTGCTTGTTAAAGTATGCCGCCTGTGTGCCCATTTTAGAAAGTCAGATGTGGCTTCCGCCACCCTTGCTGTGTTTCAGCAGCGTTTGCAGCTTCTGGCTCACAGACTGGTGTGTGATGTCCCCACCCTTTGGAACTCTACACTGCAGATGTTGGGAAGGATTTGTGAGCAGAAGAGGGCAGTTGTTGAGTACCCACATCAACAAGGCCGTCGGTATTCAGTTCAGACTCCACACATAATACCTCAGGATTGGACATGGATGTCAGACAAATGTACTCACCAAAATGGTGAGCGGCGATGACGCCATAATTAGCATCACCATCACGCTTCTCTGTCTTCTGAAATACTCTCTGCTCACAATCAAAGAGGATGCATTGCAGGCAGAGAATGATGAGATGGAGCAAGGAACCATATAGGGTGATTACACACAGCCAAGCCTCATCTCATCCCAACGTGGATTGGATGACAATGAGGAAGAGGAGGAGGAGGAGGAAGAACAGGAGCTAGTTTCATGCATTATAGATGGTACTACCTGCACAGCTGTAATACCGTCTGTTCAGCGTGGATAGCCAGAGGATAAAGAGGAGGAGGAGGAGAGCATGGTCAGTCATCCTCTTGGTGAGGACACGGAAGTCTTGCCTGTTAGTAGTCTGGCATGCATGGCTAAGTTTATGTTATGCTGCCATTCCCATAACCCTCGCGTTCTCAAAATTTTCGGTGACAGTCATTACTGCTTGTTGACACTTCTAGACCCACGCTACAAGGTGAACTTTATATCTCTTATTCCTGAGGCGGACAGGTCTACAAAAATGGGGCTGTACCAGAAGGCCCTTGTTGTGTAACTGTTAAAAAAATTACCATCTGAAAATGCTGGTGGCAGAGGGCACACTTCGTTGGACAACCAAGGAGTACAGGCGAGAGATACACAACTTCAATCCAGCAGAGACAGGGGAACACTGTCAAAGTTCTGGGAGAGTTTTCACAGACCTTCCCATCACACAGGCCCTGAGGCCCGGGGTACTCTAACAAGGAGTGCAAAGTTTGGGAAGAAGCTGGATACATGGAATGAACTGGCTCTCTATGCCTTGGAGGTCCTGGCCTGCCCTGCCTCCAGCGTTTTATCAGAGCGGGTTTTTAGTGCCGCTGGTGGAATTATAGCTGATAAGTGCATCCACCTGTCAACTGAAAATGCTGAAAGGCTAAATCTTATAAAAATGAACAAGGGCTGGATTGGGCCAGACTTCTCAACACCACTGAATGATAGCAGTGTAACATAAACTCAAATCCAGTGTCTTTTCTTGGGAGGTGTATTCCCATGCACCTTTTCACACCCACACATGGGTATATGCTTCCTGATTTTGGCTATTTGCTCTTGTCCTCCTCCTTCTCCTCATTCTCCACCACCATATCACCAGGGTGACCGTGGTCCGTGATGCAACACCCACATAATTTTTCTAAAGGGTGTTTATGATGCCAGTAAAAAATTTGTTTTATACAGTATGTTCATGTATACCCCCCAGGGGTAAATGTTTGTCAGCCCATACGCTTAGTGCATGGGCAATATAAGTTTTGGAGGCCCGCTCCTTTCTAATGCGAACATTTTTTTATGATGCCCTCCTCCACGTCTCTTCCAAGGGGCATTGAAGTGCCTCCAAGTTTTTGGCTGCCCTTGCATTCACTGCATAGGCCAACAATATGGGAGACTCTCTCCTTTCTAATGGGAATTTGTCATTACTGTGGCTCTGCTCTAAGTGTTTTTAAATTCTTAGTGGGGTTTTTCCTAAAATTGGTCAGCCGTTGGACTCACTGCATACCCTTTATCTCTATAACAGACCCTCTCCTTTCTAATGAGAACATGTCGTACCTTGGTACTGTTGCCCTGGTCTATGTGTCTTTAAATTCTTAGTGGGGTTTTTCCTAAAATTGGTCTGCCGTTGGACTCACTGCATACCATATAACTGTATAGCAGACTCTTTCCTTTCTAATGGGAACATGTCGTACTTGTTACTGTGGCCCTGCTCTGTGTGTCTTTAAATTCTTAGTGGGGTTTTTTCTAAAATAGGTCAGCCGTCAGCCATTGGACTCACTGCATACCCTATAACTGTATAGCAGACTCTCTCCTTTCTAATGGGAACATGTCGTACTTGTTACTGTGGCCCTGCTCTCTTTGTATTTAAATTCTTAGTGTTTTTTTCCTAAAATTTGTCAGCCGTTGGACTCACTTCATACCCTATAACTGTATAGCAGACCCTCTCCTTTCTAATGGGAACATGTCGTACCTTGTTACTATGGCCCTTCTCTCTGTGTCTTTAAATTCTTTGTAGAGTTTTTCCTACAATGGGTCAGCCATTGGACTCACTGCATACCCTATAACTGTATAGCAGACTCTCTCCTTTCAAATGGGAACATGTCGTACTTGTTACTGTGGCCCTGCTCTGTGTGTCTTTAAATTCTTAGTGGGGTTTTTCCTAAAATTGGTCAGCCAATGGACTCACTGCATACCCTATAACTGTATAGCAGACCCTCTCCTTTCTAATGGGAACATGTCAAACCTTGTTATTGTGGCCCTGCTCTGTGTGTCTTTAAATTCTTAGTGGGGTTTTCCTAAAATTGGTCAGCCGTTAGAGTCACTGTGGTTTGATCTACAACAAGTACTAAGGAAAGATAGGGGAAAGCTGTCCATACAGTAAGACTAAGCTGAATCCCTATGATGTGGCGGGCAGCCTGTTCCTAGTGAACAGACCCGCCTTAGTCCTCGGCTAGTCTGAATGCAGACCTATAGAATTAAGGGAGGGGTCGTGAAAAGAACTAAGGACTGGGACGAATATGGGACACCTCCTAAACAGAGAAGTTGTTGCAGAACACAAAAAGACAAACTGACAAAAAGTGCTAGAGGTCCCAGAGGACCAAGCAAACTTGACAGAGAAAGGCACAGAAGCACCAGGCTAGAGAAACAGTCAAACACTGAAGTCCAGCACAGCCAGGAGGGCGGAGCTGGAATATAAAGGCAGATGGTCACGTGACCACAAAACACAAGATAGAAAAAACAAACAGTAGGGTTCTAACAGTACCCCCTCTTTTATGAGGATCCTCTGGATCCTCCAGACCCAGCCCTATCTGGAAACCTCCTGTGGAAAGCTTTAACAAGCCTAGGAGCAGAGGCATCATCCATCCTTACCCAGGAGTTGTCTTCGGGACCGAAACCCTTCCAGGAGACAAGATACTGTAATCTCCCTCTATGCTATCTAGAATTCAAGATACGAGAAATTTCATATTCGCCGTCTTCCACCACAGGAGGAACTGTGACAGTGGCGTCCATATCAGATACGTCAGCCTTTTTCAACAAGGAAACATGAAACACAGGATTAATCTTCCAGGAAGTAGGGACATTCAACCTAACAGCAGATGGGTTAACCACCTGAAGCACTTTAAATGGACCCACAAACTTAGGACCCAATTTTTTAGAGGGAATCCTCAACCGCAGGTTCTTCGAGGCAACCAAACCATGTCACCCACAGTAAACAAAACCTCCTTACGTTTCCTGTCAAAATACTTCTTGGACTTCTTGTTAGCCTCTTGAAGGTTGCAACATACAGTACAGACCAAAAGTTTGGACACACCTTCTCATTTAAAGATTTTTCTGTATTTTCATGACTTTGAAAATTGTACATTCACACTGAAGGCATCAAAACTATGAATTAACACATGTGGAATTATATACTTAACAAAAAAGTGTGAAACTACTGAAAATATGTCTTATATTCTAGGTTCTTCAAAGTAGCCAACTTTTGCTTTGATGACTGCTTTGCACACTCTTGGCATTCTCCTGATGAGCTTCAAGAGGTAGTCACCGGAAATGGTCTTCCAACAATCTTGAAGGAGTTCCCAGAGATGCTTAGCACTTGTTGGCCCTTTTGCCTTCACTCTGTGGTCCAGCTCACCCCAAACCATCTTGATTGGGTTCAGGTCTGGTGACTGTGAAGGCCAGGTCACCCCATCACTCTCCTTCTTGGTCAAATAGCCCTTACACAGCCTGGAGATGTGTTTGGGGTCATTGTCAATAAATGAAGGTCCAACTAAACGCAGACCGGATGGAATAGCATGCCGCTGCAAGATGCTGTGGTAGCCATGCTGGTTCAGTATGCCTTCAATTTTGAATAAATCCACAACAGTGTCACCAGCAAAGCACCCCCACACCATCACACCTCCTCCTCCATGCTTCACGGTGGGAACCAGGCATGTAGAGTCCATCCGTTCACCTTTTCTGCGTCGCACAAAGACACGGTGGTTGGAACCAAAGATCTCAAATTTGGACTCATCAGACCAAAGCACAGATTTCCACTGGTCTAATGTCCATTCCTTGTGTTCTTTAGCCCAAACAAGTCTCTTCTGCTTGTTGCCTGTCCTTAGCAGTGGTTTCCTAGCAGCTATTTTACCATGAAGGCTTGCTGCACAAAGTCTCCTCTTAACAGTTGTTGTAGAGATGTGTCTGCTGCTAGAACTCTGTGTGGCATTTACCTGGTCTCTAATCTGAGCTGCTCTTAACCTGTGATTTCTGAGGCTGGTGACTTGGATAAATGTATCCTCAGAAGCAGAGGTGACTCTTGGTCTTCCTTTCCTGAGGCGGTCCTCATGTGAGCCAGTTTCTTTGTAGCGCTTGATGGCTTTTGCAACTGCACTTGGGGACACATTCAAAGTTTGCCCAATTTTTCGGACTGACTGACCTTCATTTCTTAAAGTAATGATGGCCACTCGTTTTTCTTTACTTAGCTGCTTTTTCTTGCCATAATACAAATTCTAACAGTCTATTCAGTAGGACTATCAGCTGTGTATCCACCAGACTTCTGCACAACACAACTGATGGTCCCAACCCCATTTATAAGGCAAGAAATCCCACTTATTAAACCTGACAGGGCACACCTGTGAAGTGAAAACCATTTCCGGTGACTACCACTTGAAGCTCATCAAGAGAATGCCAAGAGTGTGCAAAGCAGTCATCAAAGCAAAAGGTGGCTACTTTGAAGAACCTGGAATTTAAGACATATTTTCAGTTGTTTCACACTTTTTTGTTAAGTATATAATTCCACATGTGTTAATTCATAGTTTTGATGCCTTCAGTGTGAATGTACAATTTTCAAAGTCATGAAAATACAGAAAAATCTTTAAATGAGAAGGTGTGTCCAAACTTTTGGTCTGTACTGTACATTAGTCCAAACTCTCTCCAAATCACCAGAAAAATTCTCCTCCTCCTCCACCGCCGACCCCAATTTGGAGAACAAACCAAAAGACGGATGTCTCCCAGTACAACAAAAAAAGGAGAGCACCCAGCAGAGGAGGATGTAAGATTGTTAAGAGCAAATTCTGCAAGAGGCAGAAACTCAGACCACACCTCTTGATTGTCTGCCACAAAACAAAGCAAGAACTGTTCAACATCCTGGTTCTTTCTTTCAGGCTGTCCATTAGACTCAGGATGATAACCAGACGAAAATGACAAATGGACTCCCATCCTGTCACAAAAAGCACGCCAAAAGCGAGCCACAAACTGAGGTCCTCTATCAGAAACAATATCCGTGGGAACACCATGGAGCTTGACAATCTCCTTAACAAACGCCTTAGCGAGTGTCTTGTCTCAGGGCAACTTAATGAATGGAACCAAATGACACATCTTAATAAAACGGTCCTCGGACACAGGAAGATCAGTAATAAAATCCATTGTGAGATGCGTCCAAGGTGCACTAGGAACCTCCAGAGGGCAAAGCAACTCCGCAGCAGGAGTATGTGAAGCCTTTGACCTAGCACACACAGTACACTGACGCACCCACTTGATGACTTCCTTCTACCATCCAGACCACCAAAAACTGCAACTGATAAGTCTCTTAGTCTCTGAAATTCCTGGATGACCTGCCAACCGAGACTCATGACATGCCACAAACAAATCTCTCCTAAAGGCTCAAGCCATGAACAACCTCCCATGGGGAGTGTTAGATGGAGCATCATCTTGAGCTTTCAGAATCCCATTCTCCAAAATGGAGTCCAAAGCCGCCACCACAACTCCTTTCGGTAAAATGCTCTCCTCCTCCTCGGCACCGACCGTAGGAGAGAAGCTGCGAGATAAAGCATTGGCTTTAACATTCTTAGTACCAGGGATATAGGTAACAGAAAAATGAAACCGAGAAAAAAAAAGTGCCCACCTAGCTTGACGGGCATTCAAGCGCTTGGCAGCATCCAGATAGATCAAATTCTTATGATCTGTGAAAACCTGAATAGGAAATCTAGCGCCTTCCAAAAAATGATGCCAATGTTCAAATGCAAGTTCAATAGACAGCAACTCCCGATTTCCAACATCATAATTCAGTTCGGTTTCCGAAAATTTTTTCCAAAAGTAGGCTCAAGGATGTACTCCACCCTTGTTCTCCTGAGTAAAAACTGCTCCGACCCCCACCGATGAAGCATCGATCTCGACCAAAAAAGGCTTGGTCTCATCAGGCTGCATAAGGATGGGGGCAGAACTGAACCTCTCTTTGAGATACTCAAATGCTTCAATGGCCAGTAGTCCACTGGGCCATATTTGCACCTTTCCTGGTGAGATCTGTTAGAGGTTTAACAATTACAGAAAAATTCTTAATGAATTTCCTGTAAAAATTGGCAAAACGCAAAAATCTCTGTATAGATTTCAAACCAATAGGCTTAGGCCATTCCTGCACAGCCTGAAACTTCACAGGGTCCATCTCAAAGCCCTCGCTGGAGACATTGTAGACCAAAAAACTAATTTTCTGCACAGTGAACTCACATTTCTCCAGCTTAGCAAAGAGCGAATTATCACTCAATAACTGCAAAACTTCACGTACACTCTGCCAATGGGACTCTAGATCTGGTGAGTAAATCAAAATGTCATCCAAATACACAACCACATTTTTACCAATCAAAGGTCTCATGATGTCATTAATAAGGTTCTGAAAAAATGCAGGTGCATTGGTAAGACCAAAAGGCATCACCAGATTCTCAAAATGACCTACCGGAGTGTTAAAAGCAGTTTTCCATTCATCACTCTCCTTCACTCGTAACAAATTGTATGCCCCCCGGAGATCAATTTTGGAGAACCACTTGGCTCCCACTAACTGGTTAAACAAGTCAGGAATTAACGGCAATGGGTAAGAATTACGTACGGTAATTAATTAATTTCACGAAAATCCAGACATGGACGTAAACCGCCGTCCTTTTTTTTGAACAAAGAAAAATCCAACTGCCACAGGAGACTTAGGAGGTATAATGTGACCAGCAGCCAGGCTAGTCTGTATGTAATCCTACAAGGCCTTTCTTTAAGGGATAGTAAGATTAAACAAGCGACTTTTGGGAAGAGTAGCACCCGGAACAAACTCAATGGTGCAATCATAATCCCTATGAGGAGGTAAAACTTGCGACTCCTCCTCCGAAAAAACCCTCCAAAAATCTTGAATAGATACCGGTAATTCCCCTTTTTCCACAGCGGCAATGCAACCATTACAACATTTATCATAGCACTTTGGACTCCAAGACTTAATCACATTAGTAGACCAGTCCAATAAAGGATTGTGCAGTTTTAACTAAGGCAATTCTAGAACAACTGGAAAGGGTAAATTATCTAAAACAATGAAGTCCAATATTTATTGGTGAACACCATTGATAGAGAGGGGAAATGCAGCAGTCTTGTGAGTAATACATTTCAAAGGAGTGTTATCAATAACAATCACAGAAATAGGTGATGACAAAGGTTTGGATTTCAATTTAAGGTTTTCCAAAAACCCTTTATCAATCACATTAAGTGTTTAACCACAATCCACAAATACCTGAAATTCAATCAAATCTCCCTGCAAATTAGTACTCCCAGAAAGAAATACTCCTGCAGAGCGTAAACAAGCTATACGGGTGTAACTGACCTTTTTTTTTGTTTACTTAAACGATGCTCACAATACGTAATCAAATGGTCAGCTTTACCACAATAAAGACACAATCCCTCTGCGAACCTCCAGTCTGTTTCCTTAGAGCGGAGTGACATCGCCCCAACCTCCATCGGTTCTCCGCCGTCAGAGCAGATTTTCTGGGGACTAGGAACTGACATTACAGGAGTCTTTACCTCATTAAGCCTGCACCTAAGGTAGTTTTCTCAGAAATACTACCAATCCCGCGAGCCACACAGGAGCGCCAACGGGAGGTTAGGGAGGTGAATAAGTGGCTAAAGAGTTGGTGTAAGGCAGAAGGGTTTGGGTTCATGGAGAACTGGGCCGACTTCGCGGTCGGCTACAGGCTCTACCTTAGGGACGGGCTGCACCTCAATGGGGAGGGTGCAGCCGTGCTGGGGAAGAAGATGGCTAATTGGTTGGAGGAGTATTTAAACTATAGACGGGGGGGGGGGAACCAAGGAAATAGGTGGGATGTGAGGCAAGCAAGGGGGAAGGGGAGAAGTGAATATAATGAGGGTGGAGAGGGGGGTGGGGATAGCACAGTTAGATCATTAGAGAAGAGTAGGATGCTAAATAACCCCAAAATTTTATCTTGCATGCTGACCAACGCAAGAAGCCAGACCAATAAGGCGGATGAGCTGCGGGCGCTCATATCGGAGGAGAGGTATGACATCGTAGGTATAACAGAGACTTGGCTAGACGATAGCTACGACTGGGCGGTAAATTTATTAGATTATAGTTTATTTAGAAGGGACCGGAAACAGGGGAAAGGCGGAGGAGTCTGCTTATATGTAAAGTCATGTCTAAATCCCAGACTAAGGGAAGATGTAGGAGAGGGAGAAGAGGGGGTCGAGTCCATGTGGGTAGAGATAGAGGGAACAAAAAATAATAATAAAATATTACTGGGGGTCTGCTATAAGCCACCCAATATAACAGAGGAGAAAGAGCAACTGCTATTAGGACAAATAGACAAAGTAGCAAAACATAATGAAGTGATTGTAATGGGGGATTTCAACTACCCGGATATTGACTGGGAAACAGAAACCTGTAGATCTCAGAAAGGAAAAAGGTTCTTGACAAATATTAAGGATAATTATCTCTCCCAACTAGTGCAGGAACCAACGAGAGGGAAGGCAGTGTTGGACTTAATATTGACTAATAGGCCTGATAGAATAACTGAGGTACAGATAGGGGGGCACCTAGGTAATAGCGATCATAATATTATCAATTTCAAAATGCCCTTCAGTAGGGTTATCAATAAGGGAACAACAAAAACATTAAATTTTAGGAGGGCGAAGTTTGATCAGCTGAAAGAAAACCTTCAACTTATAGACTGGGACAAAGTTCTTAATCAAGGGAATATGAATAGTAAATGGGAAACCTTCAAAAGAATTCTGAATACTCAGTGCGAGAGGTATATACCGTATGGGAATAAAAGGGCCAGAAACAAGAGGAAACCAATATGGTTGAACAAGAAAGTAAAAGGGGCGTTAAATAGCAAAAAAGAGGCATTCAAGAGATAAAAACAGGAAAACAGCAAGGAGGCATTAATGTGTTACAAGGAAAAAACGAGAACCTGCAAAAAACAAATAAAAATAGCGAAGGAGGAAACAGAGAGATGTATTGCTAGGGAAAGTAGATCAAATCCCAAACTGTTCTTTACATATATAAATAGTAAGAGGATTAAATCGGATAATATTGGACCGATAAAAAGTGATGAAGGCAAAAACATAGAGAAAGATGAGGATAAAGCTAATCCATTAAATAATTTTTTTTCGTCAACTTTCACAAAGGAAAAAGAACTAACAGGCGAAATGAGAAGGGACAAGCTTAATCCTCCACTAAGTATGACAAATCTAACCCAAGTTGGGGTACAGAAACGCCTCAGTAACATTAAAATAAACAAATCACCAGGACCTGATGGCATACACCCACAGGTACTAAGGGAACTAAGTAATGTGATAGACAGACCGTTATATCTTATATTTAAGGACTCTGTTGAGACTGGGTCTGTACCACTTGATTGGCGACAGGCGAATGTAGTGCCAATATTCAAAAAGGGAGCAAAAAGTGATGCCGGAAACTATCGGCCGGTGAGTCTGACGTCCATTGTGGGCAAAATTTTTGAAGGCTTTATTAATGAGGCAATTATGGAGCATCTTGATGCTAATAATCTATTAACCCCGAACCAACATGGATTCATGAGGAATCGCTCCTGCCAAACTAACCTGATTGACTTCTACGAGGAGGTTAGCTCTCGATTAGATCAGGGGGAACCAGTGGATGTCGTGTATCTCGACTTCTCAAAAGCGTTCGATAGCGTGCCACATAATAGGTTGGTATACAAAATGAGAATGATGGGGCTTTGGGAAAATGTCTGCAAGTGGGTAGCTAACTGGCTAAAGAATAGAAGGCAGAGGGTGGTTATAAATGGAATATACTCAGATTGGGTAAGCGTCACTAGTGGGGTACCACAGGGGTCTGTACTAGGCCCAATGTTATTTAATATCTTTATTAATGACATAGTCAACGGGTTAAATAGTAAAATATCAATATTTGCAGATGACACAAAGTTATGTAAAACAATTAATACAAAAGAGGACAGTGCAGACCTACAGAGGGATTTGGATAAGCTGGGTAGGTGGAGCATTAAATGGCAAATGAGGTTTAATGAGGAGAAATGTAAGGTCATACATATGGGAAGGAAAAATGGAAGTCACCAGAACTCACTGAATGGGAAATCATTGGGGCATTCAGAGATGGAGAAGGACTTGGGCATCTTAATTGATAGCAAACTAAATTGGAGTTTCCAAAGTCAGGCCGCTGCTGTAAGGGCAAACAGGGTAATGGGATGTATCAGAAGAGGTATAGCTGCAAAGGATGAGAACATTGTTCTTCCACTGTACAAAGCACTGGTCAGACCACACTTGGAATACTGTGCTCAGTTGTGGGCCCCAATATATAGAAAGGATATAAACGAGCTTGAAAAGGTACAAAGGAGGGCAACAAAATTAATAAAGGGAATGGAGGGACTGCAATACCCAGAGAGGTTGGCAAAACTAGGACTATTCAGCCTGGAAAAGAGAAGGTTGAGGGGGGATATAATAAATGTGTACAAATATGTTAGGGGACAGTATAGAGACCTTGCCAGGGATTTGTTCAAAAGGCGGGATATTACGGTAACAAGAGGGCATTCACTAAGACTGGAAGAGAAAAGGTTCCAGCACCAGCATAGGAAGGGGTTCTTTACGGTAAGAGCAGTGAGAATATGGAATTCACTGAGTGAGGAGATGGTAATGTCGGATTCACTAAACCAGTTCAAGCGGGGACTGGATGCATTCCTAGATACCAGGCAGATTTCAGCATATACTTAAAAATAGAATAAAATAGTAGGTTGATACAGGGATTTATTCTGACTGCTGGTTTCAGAGTCGGGAGGGAATTTTTCCTCAGGTGAAAATTGGCCAAATCATTTGGGGTTTTTGCCCTCCTCTGGATCAACTTTAGCAATTATAGAACTTACAGGTCGAACTTGATGGACGCAAGTCTTTATTCGGCTTTACTAACTATGTAACTATGTAACTATGTAACTATGTCTATACGAACAGCTAACTGCATGGCATCCTGCAGAGTCTCAGGTGCAGGGAATGCAATTAGCAAATCCTTAACCCTTTTACTCAGACCAGCAAGAAATAAACATCTCAGTGCAGAATCATTCCATTTAACTTCTGAAGCCCATCTCATGGAGAGTGTAATTTTCAACATCATCTGACCCCTGATTCAAACGTCTTAGTTCTGCTTCAGCAGATGAGATTCTATCAGGATCGTCATATAATAGCCCCATAGAAGAAAAAAATTCTTCAACCGACATTAAACACGGATCATTAGGCTGGAGAGAAAAGGCCCACCCCTTTGGTTCATTGTGCAAAAGTGACATAATAAAACCAATGCGCTGTGATTCATACCCAGAGACCTTGGTCTCAAATGAAAATATAATAAACAAGCATTTTTAAAGGAAAAAAAAATCTTGCTGTTTACCATAAAATACATCAGGCAGTCCTACCTTGGGTTCAACAAAATGTGCTCCAGAACAGATACTCACGTGTTGCTGAAGCTCGGCCACCTCCAGAGACAATCCCTGCAGGCGTTGAGCCAAATCCTGGATGGAAACAATACTGATCCCCGAATTTCTTTCCTTTTAGTTTTTTTGGCTGGACTTACTGTTATGATCTGCAACAAGTACTAAGGAAAGATAGTGGAAAGCTGTCATTACAGTAAGACAAAGCTGAATCCCCACGATTTAGCGGGCATCCTGTTCCTAGTGAACAGACCCGCCTTAGTCCTCGGCTAGTCTGAACGCAGACCTATAGAATTAAGGGAGGGGTCCCTAAAAGAACTAAGGGCTGGGACAAAAATGGGACACCTCCTAAACAGAAAAGTTGTTGCAGAACACAAAATGACAAACTGACAGAAAGTACTAGAGGTCCCAGAGGACCAAGCGAACTTGACAGAGAAAGGCACAGAAGCACCAGGCTAGAGAAACAGTCAAACACTGAAGTCCAGCACAGCCAGGAGGGCGGAGCTGGAATATAAAGGCAGATGGTCACGTGACCACAAAACACAAGATAGAAAAAACAAACAGGAGGGTTCTAACACACTGCATACCCTATAACTGTACAGCAGACTCTTTCCTTTCTAATGGGAACATGTCGTACTTGTTACTGTGGCCCTGCTCTGTGTGTCTTTAAATTCTAAGTGGGGTTTTTCCTAAAATTGGTCAGCCGTTGGACTCACTGCATACCCTATAACTGTATAGCAGACTCTCTCCTTTCTAATTGGAACATGTCGTACTTGTTACTGTGGCCCTGCTCTGTGTGTCTTTAAATTCTTAGTGGGGTTTTTCCCAAATTTTGGCATCCCTTGCAGTCAAAGCATGGGAATTACCACTATAGGAGACCCGGTCCCTTATAATGGGAATATTTTTTTTACTGAGACCCTCCTCTATGTCTCTTCAAAGGGGTATTGGGTTGTGTCCAAATTTTTGGCAGCCCTTGCAGTCACTGGATACGCAATAACAGTATAGGAGACCCACTTGTTAGTAATGGGAACAACAAAGCATAGCCGGCTGATGGCTCTCTAACAATAGCGAGGGCCGACTGCTGGCCTTTAAGAATAGTAAGGGCCGTCTGATGGCCCTATAAAAATAGGCTTTATGACTTTCAGAGTCCCTCCATCATAAATAAAGCAGGATGTGTCTGATGATGTGTAACACACCACATTGCCAGATAAGGTTGTAAAATGTTAAAATTACATTTCCCGGTGAATGCATTTGTCTTAAAAAATAACATAAAAAAAAAACAAAACAATAGGATCTTTCTTTAGTATAAAAAACAGCGTCACCAATTTAACCTCAATGTAATGACATTGTTCAGCTCATGCACCTCCTCCTCCATCTCCGAAATGACCACATCAGTCACAAGCTGACAGCGCTGCAGCACTGCCCTGGCCAAGCGGCAACAGGCTGTGCTGAAGATAACATGCTTAATGCTTAATTGACAAACCGCACAGCGCTGCAGAGTTGTTGAAAGCTGTAACACAGCAGCCTGATCTGTGGCTCACACCGCTGAACATACAGCCAGGCATGGTCGTGTGTGACAATGGGCTGTACCAGGTGACAGACAAATGACAGCTGGAGTAGATACAGTTTTTCTCTATGCCAGTCCTTTCACCGAGCTAAATACTACTCTCAGCAAAAAAAGTTGTGGACTGGCTCCGTACTGTCCCTTGCCATATTCACCTCTCCACGTGTTTGTGGTTAGGCGGTCCTTCCCTGTAAGTGCACTGGGGAGGGCACGGGTAATGTCATGGGACCCGTGCTTGTGGAAGGCAGAGACGATACTGGGAGAAATAGTGGTGACTGGGGACCGAGTACGGACACCCGGCCGCCGCCGGCATGAGGTTGTGAAAAGCTTCCGCCTCCACAAGCTTAAAAGGCCATATTTCAAGTGCAAGCAGCTGCCCAGAGATCTGGCAGTTTAGTATTGCAGCCTGTGGGTGGGTGGGTGGCAGCATACTTGCACTGGCATTGCAAGTAACAGAAAACTTAGCAGATGGTGGCCTCTATCATCATCATGGCCTCACCTCGGCTCTATGACCTCTCCGGAAGGAGAAACCAGGGCCCGTCAAAGGAGTCTCCGGTTCTCTGATGGGCCCATCTAACCCTGCCGAGAGGTAGCCCTGGTTATGAATAGTGTAGCGGAAGGTTCCCGGACACTCTATGGCTGCCTTTTTAATGTGGATTGGCCATGCTTATGCATGTTATTTCTTAAACCGCATTACAGATCAGGCCATTGTCCAACTCTGTATTCAAGAAATTAAATGCGCAAAGAAAGATGTGTGTGTCAAAGCACCACCGACAAGTGCAAGTTGATGTTGGACGGGCTGCCATTGCTTCTGCAACAAGCTGCATTAGAGGACTTCCTGGGAGAAATGACACACAGGGTAGATACAGTTTCCCTCTATGCCAGTCCTTTCACCGAGCTAAATACGACTCTCAGCAAAAAAAGTTGTGGACTTGCTCCGTACCATCCCTGGCCACATTCACCTGTCCACGTGTGTGTGGTTAGGCGGTCCTTCCCAGTAAGTACACAGGGGAGGGCACGGGTAATGTTGTGGGACCCGTTCTTGTGGAAGGCAGAGGCGACTCTGGGAGAAACAGTGGTGGCTGGGGACCGAGTATGGACACCCGGCCGCCGTCGGAATAAGGTTATGAAAAGCTTCCACCTCCACGAGCCTTAAAGGCCACATTTACAGTGCAAGAAGCTGTCAAAAATTTGGCAGTATAGTATTGCTGCCTGTGGGTGGGTGGGTGGCTGGCTGCATACTTGCGCTAGCATTCCAAGGAATGGGGTAGGGACAACTGAACGCTGAACTGGGACAAGGACGTGGATGGTGATTGTTGCAAGTCTGCAACGACAGGTGCATGGCGGGAGGCATCTTCGCATGCACCAAGGATCACTTATGATAAGCACACTTTTAGGCTGTGATCTGGGAGTCAGAAATGCTTCCAGACGTCTTCCCCATGCTGTTCCCATGTCTTTTCAGCACTGTATGCATGTGTCTTATGATGTGTCACACACCACATGGCCAGATAAGGTTGTAAAATGTTAAAATGACATTTACCAGTGAATGCATTTGTCTTTGTTGAAAGCAATGCAAAAGTGCAAAAATGCATCAAAAACGCTACGTGTGAACATAGCCCAAGGTGCGGAGGAGTATTTTTGTTTTTGGTTATTTATTTTGCCTTATACACAAGTCATTACCCTGGAAAGGATGTTCCTTAACATATTTCCCAGGAAAATCCATTTTGGTTTCGTTTTGGTATGTTTTATTGTGAGTCCGTAAATGTGGCGTAATACCTCTGACAACGTTGTTGAGAGCATTAACCTGGGAGTCAGAAATGCTTCCAAGGGTCTTCCCCATGCTGTCCCCATCTCATTTGAGCACTGTTCCCATCAATTTGGGCAATTTTTATGCCCTCTGCAGACCGCCAGGGGGAGCCGCCTGAAAAATGCTTGAGTTTCCCATAGACTCACATTGGGCTCATTGCTCGAGTCGAGCACCCGAGTATTCCAACTTGCTCAACCCGAGCAACGAGTACCCGAGCATTTTACTGCTTGCTCACCACTAGTTATTAACTATTTTGTGTGATATAAATATCTGGCTTAAGGGAATAAAATTAAACGTTTGAAGATTGTGAAATTTTCTAAATTTTTGCCAAAATTCCAATGTTTTCATTAATCATAATAATAATAATCTTTTTATTGATATAGCGCCAACATATTTCGCAGCACTTTACAATTCAGACAATTTACGAATATTATCGGCACTATCCCCATTGGAACTCTCAATCTACATTCTCTATCAGTATGTCTTTGGAGTGTGGGAAGAAACCGGTGTTGGTGGAAACCCACGTAAACAGTGGGAGAACATACATACTCCTTGCAAATGTTATCCTTAGTGGGATTTGAACCCAGGAGCCCAGCGCTGCAAGGCTACAGTGCTAACAAATAAGTGCTAAAAATATTGTTCAAAATTTACCACTAACATAAAGTATAATATGTCACAAAAAAACAGTCTCAGAATCATTGAGATTCGTTGAAGTGTTCCACAGTTATTACCATATAAAGTGACACTGATCAGAGTTGGAAAATTTGGTCTGGTCAGGAAGGTGAAAACAGGCTCGGGGATGAAGAGGTAAATGAGAGGCAAATCTTTTCCTTTTTAAGTTTAGCCATTTGTGCTTCAGACTTCTTCTAAGGTCCCGCTCATACCAGCATACACATCAGTTGAGTGCTATTCAATTTTTTTATTGGATAACACTTGCACGAATGTTATTTAACACTAGAAGTCCCAGAAATGTCGAGCTCCCCCCTGAAGTCCTGAAAGAGGGTCAAATGACATTTAGTCCAAACTGACAACTCTGATGGCTCCAATTAGCATCCTTTCATTTGTAAATATGGCCATTGCCTGAGGAATCTGCAGGGTGCAAATGTGTTGTGTTGATCCACCTCAACAAAGGTCTTGTAAGAGAGTGTAAACAAAAGAATGTAAGCTGCTCCTAAGTGTGTCTGCCCACCCCCCAGCTGCATTGTTGTGCAGGGGATATGCATAAGGTTGCTAACACCTTAGCATATTTTCATGTAGCCTTTTGTGCTGTGGGGGATAAATAGGTGACTACTTCACCTATTTTGTTCACAAGAAACAAAATGCAGAGAAGGCACACCATTCAACAGGCATTGGAACTGATCCTGAGCAACACCAACCCTTTTGACTCAGATGGAGAAGACATAGCCCTTCAACCAGATTCGGACTCTGAGCTGTCTTCAGGTTAGATTTTTCAAATTACCTATTTTTATTTCCTGACTATCTTTTTTATTTAGAACCAAAACAAAATGTTAATTTGAAATTATTTATCTTGCAGATGAGGAGACTCCTCCTCTACCAAAAAAGAGAGCTCGGTTGGAGAGTGAGCCGACAGAGACAGCAAAAGATGGCACAGTGTGGCGTGAAGTACAAGTAGGGAAACGTCTTCATTTCACCCCAATAGAACCGTACCCTACAGATGGAGAGCCAAGTTCTAAGGCCTGACGAAGTCTCCGGAGTAGCCTTCAGAGCTTCCTCTGTTTTATCACTCTTGACATGCTTCGTAGCATTCAAGAGTGGAATACTCAACATGCACGTCACACGGAGCAGGTGGATTGGTTCATGGGTCTCCTGGAACTAATGGCATTTATTTCAGTCATTATCTTGCGGGGGATGACCAAGGTTCCATCACTACGTGACAGCTGGTCAGCAAACCTGGCAAACCCAAGGATCATTGCAACTATGACCCGAAACCGATTCCAAGACACCATGCAACACCTACGCTTTTATGACATGTTCACACGTAGTGAGCAAGTGGAGACCGATTAGTTTGCTGCAATCTCCGATGTGTGGAGATCGTTTGTCACCAACTGCATCACATCCTACAACCCTGGCCGACACATCACTATTGATGAACAGCTTTTCCTGTCAAAGACCTGCTGCTGTTTTCTGCAATACATTGCAACAAAACCAGACAAGTTTGGCATCAAGTTTTGAGTGGCTTGCGACTTGAAATCAAAGTACATCTGTAATGTCCTCCCATATCTTGGCAAGGACCCCAGTCGTCCCAGCGGGGAGAGACTGTCAGAAACTGTTGTGATGAGGCTGATGGAACCATTCATAGACAAGGGCAGAACTGTAACCACGGACAATTTCTTTACATCATTGTCACTTGCACAATGACTGCTTAGCCGGAAAACCACTATCCTCGGCACAGTCAACAAGAGTCGCCGGGAAATTCCTCAATCCGCTAGACAGATGGACCGCACTGAATTCACCACTCAGGTGTTTTCAACCACTGGTGCTACACTGACAGTGTATGCACCCAAACTAAAGAAGGCCGTCTACATTCTCAGCAGCATGCACAGGGTGGTTGAGACTGAGGATACTAACAAAAGGAAGCCAAACACGGTCACACAATACAACCACACAAAGTGCGGTGTGGATATAATGGACCAAATGGTGTGGGAGTACAGCTTGCGTGCAGGAACACGGAGATGGCCAGTCGCCGTGTTCTACAACATGATTGACATGGCAGCACTGAATGCTCATGTTCTTTATCAGGCATGCACTGGGGTGGCTCTCATGTGACTGAAAAGAATGCACGCAAGGAGAAACTCCTTTGGCAACAACCTTCCACACCCAGCCCTGGCAAAAGGGCAAAGTGTCAGGTCAACCATCGATGCACGAACAATTGTGCAACTGAGAGATATGTTGACTGCTACAAATACACGTGTGGCAAATGTGCCAGGGACATACCCAGGCAGTGCCAGGTATGTTCCGACAGTGCAGACAGACTGCTGAGTGAGTGCTGAAATGCTAGTCACACAAGAAGGACATGCCACTCACACACACACACACACGCAGCCCCCCACTGCAGCCTATTGTAAATATGTGTGGAATTGTTTTGTTCCTTGTATTTTTTTAAATTATTTTTATAACAAAAATAAAAAGCATCCTTTGATTCGTGCTCCTTTAGTCCCCTACCCCCATGTATTTGTCTTTACACTTTCCCCCCCTCCCCTCTTCCCACTTCTCCTCTCCAAACATCCCTCCCTGTTGTATAATTTGATGATATTGTTTTCTTGTCCACTGTGTTGTCACATTTGTTTGGCCATGCCGCTTATACACTGCTCATCTTGAAAATGTGACTATTGTTTGATGTTGGTGTGAAATAACCCTTTATTGAAAATAAAAATAAAAAAAATATATAAAGCATGGAAACAAATAACAGTTGTTCTTTTGTATATTTTTCACACTGAAATTTCAGTCCTCTTGTGTGAATTTTGCGCGAAAAAAATTCGCATGAAACTAATCGCAGCCCATTCAAGTCAATGGGTGCTAAAAAAATCTCAAAAAAATTGCAGCTACTTGCGATTTTTTTGCCATCTGTCCCATTGGTCATATAGATCACTCCTCTGGGATTTTTTCGCTTGAAAAAAATTGCACAAAAAAAATCGCAGGAAAATCGCACCTATGAAAAAAATCGAACGAAAAAAATCGCAGGTGTGCTTGGTGCCATTGAAATACGTTGGCAAATCGCAGAAAAAAAATCACATTGCATTGCGATGCGATTTTCGCGTGATTTTTTTTCACTAGTGTGCTTGAGGCATTAGACACAAATGCTTCTGGTCATTACTCACAGCTGTACCTTGCTCTAAAATTTCTAATTCTCTATTTAAAATATATAAAAAATGATTCATTGTTTCAGTGCTTTTTTGCTCAAATAAAACTAAACTAAATACAATATGTATAGTCTTTATATTATCAATAAACGGAATAGAACTAACTAGAAACTAAATGGTTAAACTCAATGGAAAACAACAACCTCCTGTGGTGCGACAGTAATGGCCTTAATTACAGAACAAAAGACGGTGATTATAGGATGTTAGCTAAAATCCTTCAGGTCATTCAACCCGGTCTCTGGGTTCCAAAGGTAGAAATGTTAAATGACCCCTCTCAGGGACTTCTAGTGCTAATGGAGAAGTGCTGATGTATGAATTTTTTCACTGACAGAATCTGTCACAGAATAGAGAAGACAGAGAATTTTTTTTCTCCATCTTCTTCCCACAGTGTGCTCTAACTCTCTCATCCTAGAGAATTGGACTATTATGAGACTCGGATCAAACTCTGATAAGAGTGTAATTAGAACAATCGACCAGATTCTCTCGGATGAGAGAATCCATGGCTGTTTGACTTTACGCTAAATCCTAGTTCCTTATTAGGAAGTTGCTTTTGTGTTCCATGTTCCAGGTTCCAGAGGCAGTAGAACTACATCCACAGACGTGGTCACTGCATCTACAGGCCGATTAACTCATCTTGTAATTGCATCCCCTTCCATTTAGCATTCCATCTGATCAGAATGCTCCTATAAGAAAGCACTTGGATATGATTGTATCTAAAGTCCAAATGGAACACTTTTTTCCTAGTATCACAGTGCCAATGTCATAGAGAAGAAAATGGTATAAATGGATAGATGTACAATAGAGGGACTATGCTGCCCCATCCTGAAGCTTTATATTTAATATTTAAGTATGCAGTGTTTACATGAACATTACCTTTATTTTCCTTAGATTGTCTGTAGTCTTTTTCTTTTTTTTTAGGCGATAATCTTCAGACAGCTGTGACCGTTGGTAAAAAATCAGGAATGATTCCCTCCAACAGTAACACAATTATGTTGGTGGCCTGTGAACCTGATAACAATTTACCTGCTTCAATAACTTGGAAATCTTTGAATGAAAGTCAAGGAAGTGGAGTCCATTTAAAGGCTAAGGTATTTTATATTATAGAATATACTTTAATAATAGAACTGAATATATTAAAACAGAGTAATAATAATGTAATAATAATAATAATAGTTCCATAATCTATTATGCAAAATTGCATTTCTGCTACAGTATTAAGATTGAACTACTACATGAATTAACCAAAAAATTAATGTCCATGCAATCTGAAACTTTTAGGAAAATAAATGTTGACTGTCTAAAACTTAATTTCATATCACTTGCCTACAACAATCAAAGTAGAAGTCAGGTGAAATTCTAACCAAATATCAATTGGCTTGAATTCCAGAGTTGCTCCATGTTTTCAAAAGTGATTTTTGAATTTGCATAATTTAAGCCCCCTATTCATAAATTTTGAGGGTGGTTTTAAGTCAGCTCTTACCCATAACTGATGCAACCACAGCTAGATCTGATGAAATCAGTTTAAATAATTTAGAAAAATAATTAAAAAGTCCCCCAAAATAGTACAATTAGAAATACTCAAAACTCCTACCACAAAAAACAAGTCCGCATACATTTCCATCAGCATAAAGAAAAAGTTAAGGCTTTTCCAATATGGTGATGGTGACATAAAACAGTTATTTTAAAGTTTTGTTGTTTTAAAAAAAGTTACATTTTTATAGAAAAAATTAAAAATGTTTTTATTCATAATCTATTTTTCCTCTTTTTTTGGAGTCACAAATTAATATTAGTGAAGGATGGATTAATAATCCCACTACCCTCGGAAACTTTCACTTTGCAATGAATGGAAAGTCTTATCAAGTTTTAACTCAACACTTTTCTAATTTGCTGCCAAAGGTAAGTGGAGAAAATATAATTTTGTCTTCACATTTACTTATATTTTGTTCAATATGCTTAATTGAAGAATAGTGCACTGGTTCAGGAGGCTCTGATCTTCAGCCAGCAAAGTGGTTCCATTCTCTTTAAAGAAAATCTGCCACCACATTTGATTTAAACTATTATTATGGGAATACAGATTAGACTGCTGAAAAAGCCCTACTTGTACGCCTCATTTCAGATGCCTTGTTATTGAGAAATCATCTTTTATCAGTTTATGTAAATGACCTTTTTAAGGCTCTGGGGAGGATATTGCCTGGAAGATAACTCTGCCTCTAGAGTTTATTGTTCATGAAGGGGGTGCTACCAGTATGAACTGTAATGGTTACCAGTGTGATGTGTAATGGTCGCTCTCTGCTCTCCTGATCTCACTGCAGTGTTGTGTGTGATTATATCTGACATATCTGCAGGTTCTTCTCAGCTACAGCTTCTCACAGACAGACAGGGCTGTAATATTGTTACAACACAGCAGAACTCAGTGAGATGCAAATAATGTGTTTGCAAGAAGACAAAATGAATTTCTCCTGTCCTGTGTTACTTACTTGTCTCACACTGGTAACTTCCCCTTATATTTCAAATAAGCTCTGGAGGCAGAGTTTCTTTCAGGCAATGTCCTTCCCATAGCCTGTACGAGGTCATTTATATATAAGAAAAATGTGGATTTCTCTGGAATAAGACATCAGATATCAAGGTATCATTTTATTCAACTTCCTATGAACTACATGCCAATATAGACTGTTTAGGAGGGTTGATCCTACTGACACATATTACCATTAATGAGCAATGTTCTGGTTTATTTGGAATTAGACATCTTAAGACCTTGCTTACACCCCTGTATTTACTGTCTGAGTGCGGTCCGACAAAACATCAGATTGCTCTCGGACAAATGTTATTCTATCGGGCCGCGCATATATCCGATTTTTTTACTTGGACCAAATCAGACCTAGGAAGCAATCGCAGCATGTTCGAGGTTGATCTGATTGTCGGATAAAACTTGGCCATGCAAGTCAATGAGCGTTGAAATCATTGGACTACACCGGAATGACAACTGATCGGTGCACTGATACAATGGAGAAGATGGAGAAATTTTGTTCTCTACCTTTTGTTCACAGTGTGCTCCGTTTCTCTCATCTGAGAGAATCGTATCACACTATGCTGACACTCAGATCAAATTCTGATCAGTGTTTGATCAGAATGTCATGTGCATGATCTACATATTTCTCTCAGATGAGAGAATCTATGGTCGTGTGCACCTCCCCAAAGTCTTACTAACATTGCGCCAATATATATGTAATTATTTTCCTAATACCATACCACTTTTATAGGGAATTTAAAGAGACCAGTCTGATTCACTGATATGTCTGGTTTAATAAACATTGTTATTTCACCTATGTTAGGGCTCGTGGACACAACCAATTTTCTTGTTGTTTCATGATATTCTACGGGGTTGTACACATATCCGATTTTTCCTCAGATGGAGTGGTAGACGGAAAAAATTGAAGACATGTCCAATTTTGATCCAAGTGTTGGATCAAAATCGGCAATGCAAGTCTATGGGTCTGTGAACAAAAATTGGACCTGACAGAATGGAGAAGTAGAAGATTTTTTTTCTTTCCACATCCAAGAAAAACTGATAACTCTATGATTAAATTCTGATCAGACCCTGATCAAAGTTTGAACAGAATAATCGGACAATTTTTCTCGGACTTGAAGAAATTGGTCGTGTCAGCCTAACCTTGATGTCAAACTTTGTATTGAAATACCCAGTTGATTTATTTCTAAATCTAGAAATTCAGTTTCTTCATTCACCTTTGTGCACTTTTTTTTGTAAGAATAGAGGTTTATATATTTCTCAATAAAATAGTTTTCAATATGAAGAAAATCCCTAAATCCATTGGAAAGACGGTGTCCCATACATTGTACAGAGAATAAAGGAAGTTTCTCATGTATAAACCTAGACACCACTACTGTTGTACTCAAATTAGTGGACACTTTAGGAGGTTATTTCTAACTATGCTGCATGTATGTAAAGGATAAGGTTTTTATAGAGCTTAAGATTTAATATTTTTGTTTTAAGGTACTATTAAATGGAACCATTTTTGCAAGAATGACTCCAAGGCAAAAGTCTAGTCTTGTTGAAGACCTTCAAAAATTAGAGTAAGTTTGAAACATTCCTTTTAATAAAACTGTGCCCAATTTAAAATATACATTGAGGAAAGGAAGACTTTTGCTATCCTGTGGATTAACATTGCAGGGAAAAAGGCTGAACTGGATGACTTTTTCAGACTTACAAATTATGTATTATTAATATACACTACGAATCTTCAACATTGAA
This sequence comes from Phyllobates terribilis, assembly GCF_046119375.1. NCBI lineage: Eukaryota > Metazoa > Chordata > Amphibia > Anura > Dendrobatidae > Phyllobates > Phyllobates terribilis. Next base: position 325,373,955 of record NW_027362763.1, on the reverse strand, counting down.
ATTGCAACAACAAAAAGGAAAAGTCGTGAAATTATGGAAATCACAAGATCAATAGACATGTTGATAAATGATGAAAAAAAACAGAAACAAAATTTTCAATATACCTCGATTCATTCTATATTAAGTAAGAGCACCACACAGAAGTATATGGACTTGCACACCTTGGCAGGCTATCATTCAGGTTGTTAATGATTGTCTGAGGAGCGTTCTGCCATGCTGAATGCACTTGGACATACAAATCATTAAGATCCAATTCTGGCAACTCCCTTTGCAATTGCCGACTAATGATGTCCTAGAGGTGCTTCATGGAAGATGAGTTTGAATATGCTGCAGGACATGGTAGCACGTTTAGGATATGCTGAATGCTAACAGTAGCAACAGCAACATGCCTGATATTATTATGTTGAAAAACAGCCCTGGGATACTTTGGAGAAATCTTGATTTGATCTTGATGATTTGAGTGCCTAAGTGCATTCACCATGGCTGAACATTCCTCAGACAACCAATAACCTCATTGACAGCATGAGTGTATGTATTTCTGTGCAGGGGCGCTTATACTAAGTACTTAATGCTAAATGTTTTAAAAATACTGTTTCCATTTTTTCATCATTTGCAATTCTTTAAAGGGGTTATCCAGGACTATTTAATTTTTTTTACTATGGGCCTAAGAACTAACAGGCAGGTACAGTAGTTGCTAACTACCTACTTGTTGTACCCAGCGCCGATCTCTGCTGACTCACTCCATCGACTCAGCAGCCAGGAAGAGGAAGAGCTGCTCTGTTGACGTGGATCAGCAGAATCACTGGATAGAACTATCAGGTAGTTGCCCCTGTTACCAAATACCTGCCATGTTAGTTTTTAGACCTATAGTAAAATAAATAAAATAGTCCTGGACAACCCCTTTAACATGTCTGTCTATCATGTGAGTGTCTCTAATTTTACGACTTTTCTTTCTTGGTGTTACAATTTCAATATTAAGGAGTATAACTATATTATGTATTATATAAGCATCTAACTGACCTCAATTTTTTCTTGTAGCTATTTTGTTGGGATGTGTGGAGATGGAGCCAATGATTGTGGGGTAAGGAACTGTTAGACTGATAAAGCACAAATTTATTGTGATATATCGGCACTAGCTACTGAACCCGTTCTACGCCCCGGTGGAGACCATTTTTATTGGTATATTTCTGGCACCATTTTTTATTAAGACAGTGTGTCTGTGAATTCACTTACACAGTGTCTTCAATAAAATGGCGCCAGATTGAGCAGTACGTGCATGTACTGACTTCTGCTCCATTTGATTGAAGCAATGTGCTACAATGTCAACATAGCAGTGCGCGCGCATCGGTCATAGGGATGATGGCGATGGGTGGTGCATAGTGTTGAGCCACCCCCGTAGTGTTCGAGTTCGGTTCGGTTCGTCGAACACCCGTGTGTTCGTCGAACTGTTCGTCGAACACCTTCGAACACCATTAAAACCAATGGCAGGCAAACAAAAACACATAGAAACACATAGAAAACACCTTCAAAGGTGTCCAAAAGCTGACAAACTGCTCAGAAGACATAACTAACACATGGAAAAGTGACAAGTACATATAGTCATGCGAAAATAAAAGAGGTGGAGGAGTAAAAGGAGGGGGAGACACAGATATAGGCATGTCATGCCCTTCTAAAATCCAAAAAGTGAGAAGCCGACACGGCCAGTCCGCTCCTGCCCGTGCCACCTCCGTGTCGCCGGGTTTGTGCCAGAGCCGCGGTGAACCCTGACGGCCAGCCCCCCTCTCCCAATACTGGTGCCTGTCCGCTGGTGGGTCGAGCGAGCCCCCCTGTGGTGGAGGCAGCTCTAAGCTTTTTAATTTAAATTGTCTCTCTAATTTGAATGAATACACTTTAAATCCATTTACAAGGATCTATTGGAGGGCAAGTCTCATGCCAGCAGCCGCGGTAATTCCAGCTCCAGTAGCGTCCACTAAAGCTGCTGCAGTTAAAAAGCTTTTATAAGGACCGAGCTCGGCTGTCCACCGCAAGGCATCCTACTGCCAGTCCCAGCCCCTATGCCTTGGGGTGCCTACTGATGCTCTTCACTAAGTATCCCATGGTCCCGAAGCATTTCCTTTGAAAAAATTAAGTGTCTAAACTACAGGTGGTGTAGCTTGCTTAACAGCCGGGATAATCCGCTGACTAGCAGACACTGCTACTAGGCACAAAGTATTTCCTGGGCTAGATGCAGTTAAAAATTTGTAATTAGATACTCTCGTTGGATGCTGAGAAAGCATTCCATAGAGTCTCCTGGCACGCCATATATGATTCTCTTAAAAAGCTTGGGGTAGGGGTCTAGGGGACCCTTTTATAGCCAAAATCACGGCCCTGTATCGCAATACGTCACCTAGGCTGAAGATAAATGGAACTGTAGCACCCTGAGGGCTCGGTTGCTACAGACGTATTGCACCTCACCCAGAGGTGTGATATCTCACTCTCAGGTAAGGATGGATTGTGGATCAGGACCCGACACCTGCATGCATTACACCACATTGCCGTGGGGCAGGGCGACCAATATGCCCCTGAGATGGGCACGACAGTCCCAGTCCCTGGCTGGAGTGGGGGGAGGGAACACTGAGGAAGGGGAACCCTGTAGTGCAGGAGCAGGGAGGAAGCAGTTCCTGGGTGCATTGAGAAGGGAGTATAAAAGGTGGGCACCATCTTAGTTCAGTGCAGAGAAGTCTGAGCAGAAGTGGCAGGGAGCAGGGGCTCTGCATGAGCTCTGCTCCGGAGGCGGGCCTAGTAACAGAGGCCCAGGCCTGGAAGAGGGAGAAGGAAGGAAGAGGAGCGGAGAAGGCTCCAGGAACGAGGAATGAAGGGATCCCAGGGGTGCGGACGGGCGAGTCGCCACCGCACGCCCGAATCCACCTGCGTGGAGGGGTCAGGCCAAAGGGGGAGACTGGTCCCCGAACTAGTGGAGGCAGGAAACGACCCTCAGCTAGGCTCTGACATTTTATGTGGCGCAGCCCCTCGCTACACCCGCTAGGAAGGCACCACATAGGGTCAGCGAAACTGGCGCCAAGTTTACCAAGAGGAGGCCCGAGGCAGCCGGACAGAAGTGTTGGTAAGAAAGGCCAGACAAAGGACACACAAAGGGGGTCCTGTGAAGTGCTCCAAAGTTATCTGGGAGTTGTCTGAGCCCCTCACCTGGTGAGCACAGTGCGACGTGGGCAGCCGTTACCTGCAGACGTGGTCTGGATAATAAGAACTGTGAGTAAAGGCCCTGGACTGCATCACTGACTCCGTGTCGTTACTGCTGCTGCCCTGCACCATCACCCCCATCCTCCGCATACACTGCCCTGAGGCTATACTCCCGTGGGGAGTTATGCTACGCTCTGCTCCACCCACAACACCAGCCTCAGCGGTCTGCCCTGTAGCGGCGGTTCACTCTGACCGCAATCCACGGGTGGCGTAGTCGGACATTTAAACATCAAAACCACATAAATAGTTCCGCCACTGGTTTGACCGCCCTGAGCCACGGAACCGGGTCGCCGCCACGAAGACTACAACCACCAGCATCCACCAAAAAGGGTCCGGCTCCGGGTGTCCCAAGGCCCAGGGGGTGCGTCAGAACATTTTCATCACCTTTCACAATCACCAATGGGACAAGGCAGGGATGTCCTCTGTCCCCTCTCTTATACATCCTAGTGACGGAGCACCTGCTCTCATCAATTCGCCATAACCCCAATATTAGGTGGATTGAGGTGGGAGGCACCGAGTACAAGTGCTCTCTATTTGCTGATGATGTCCTAGTATATATCACTCAATCACATATATCCATCCCTGCTGTTATGGCTGAAATAGATCACTTTGTTACATGGTAAAATTTTAAAATCAATGCAGCGAAGTCTGAGGCCCTCAATGTCTCCCTCCCCAAATCCATATAGGATTCCATCCAGTCCATCTTTCCCTTTGCCTGGCCCTCACAGGGTATCAAATACTTAGGAATTCCTATTCATAGAGACCTCTCCCATCTATGTTAACTTAATTTTGGGCCCTTTATTGAACAATTCCATACAGACCACGGTTGGCAAGTTAGAACTGTAAGATTCACTACGTGAACCACTGGTGTTTTGTGGAAAAGCACATGTACACTGCGTTCCAAATTATTATGCAAAAAGTGTTTAGGAGTGATAAGGGAAGAATTTGTTTGTTTGTCAGTTAAACTCATTGATGGTGATGTGTGTCAGGGCTCTTTATATCACTGTAAGCAATTGCAGACACCTGTGCTAATTAGTTTGGCAGGTGTGTCCAATGAAAGGCAAGACTACTTAAGAAGGCTCTCTCACATTATTAAGCAGCCTACATTTTCTGCCAAAATGGGAAAGAAAAAGGATGTGTCGGCTGCTGAGAAGCAACAAATTGTGGAGTGTTTAGGTCAAGGCATGACTACAATCAACATTGTGCGATGATCAGGATGAAGTGTCTTGGCAATCAAGAAGTATGTAGCTGATTCACAGTACACACGTGTGCGTGCTGATAAGGGCAAATTGAGGACTCTTTCCTACAGGCAATTACGTCAGGTTAAAAGAGCAGCGGCAAGAAAGCCTTGTCATAGCAGCAGACAAGTTTTTGAAGCTGCTGGTGCCTCCAACGTCCCCCGAACAACAAGATGCAGGGTCCTTCAGAGGTTTGCAGCTGTGCATACGCCATCCTGTCGACCTCCTCTATCCACTTCACACAAGCAGAAACGGCTCCAGTGGGCCAAACATTACATGAAGACTGATTTCAAAACTGTTTTGTTCACGGATGAGTGCCGTGCAGCGCTCGATGGTCCAGATGGAAGGAGTGGAGGATGGCTGGTTGATGGACACCCAACGCAAACACGGCTACAGCGCCAACAAGGAGGAGGTGGAGTAATGTTTTGGGCTGGAATCATGGGGAGAGAGATTGTCGGCCCCTTTAGGATCCCTGAGGGCGCTAAAGATGAACTCCATAATGTATGTGGATTTTCTCAAACAGCACTTCCTGCCATGGTTCAAGAAGAAGAACCGTGTATTTCACAGCAAGATCATTTTTCTGCATGATAATGCACCATCTCATGCTGCACATAAAACATCTGCATCTCTGGCTGATATGGGCATAAAAGGGGACAAACTTATGGTGTGACCCCCATGCTCCCCTGACCTCTACCCCATTCAGAACCTTTGGAGCATCATTAAAAGGAGTGTCTATGATGGCGGGAGGCAGTTCACATCTAAGCAACAGCTCTGGGAGGGTATTCTGTCCTCATGCAAAACAATTGAAGCAGAAACCATCCAAAACCTGACAAATTCAATGGACGAGAGAGTTCAGAAGCTCCTTTCGAACAAGGGGTCCTATGTGAAAATGTAACATCACCTACAATAAAGTTTTGAGTTGAAAACTGTTTGATTTCAGTTTCTAACAACCTGCTAATGCTTATAATTTCAAAAATGACCATTTTTTTGGTCTTTATTAAAATGAAAAGGTTGATCGAAAAGTTTGGGGGATCTAAGAGTGTGGCAACCCAGTAGTCATGATTACTTCGAATTCTGACAATATGAGGGTCATGCTGCAGGTAGTGCAGCAAGAAGGCACTTATGTGTCTTGCGCATCTCGGAGCCCCAAAATTATTTTCCGGGCTAGATGCAGCTAAAAATTATTTTTAATTTTAAATCTGGTGGAGCTTATTATAGATGGCCTAATAGGATCAGTGCTGCACACTGCTACAAAGCCCAAATTATTTTCCAGTCAAGATACAGATAAACATGATTAGTAATTTGAAAGCTTAAAACGGTTGGTAGTGTGATTTTAACCAATCATCAAGCTTTTACTCTCCCCAGGATGACACAGGGGTAGAAAAGTCGTTTCGGATCCATGATTTGTTCATCTTTATGAACGTGAGTCTGTCTACATTATCAGTGGAGAGCCGCGTGCGCTTATCTGTCAGCACACCACCAGCAGCGCTGAACACACGTTCAGACAGAACGCTGGCTGCGGGGCATGACAAGATCTCCAAGGCGTAAGTGGCTAGCTCCGGCCATTTATCCAGATTGGAAGCCCAAAAAGTGCAAGGGTCCAGTGACACAGTCGTGGCTTCAATGTTTACTTGGAGATACTCCTGTACCATCGTCTCTAGGCGTTGACTATGTGTCAGACTTCTTGTCTCCTGTGGCCTTGCAAAGGATGGGCTAAAAAAGTGGTGAAATGATTCCGCAAAATTGATGTTACCAGCAGATACTGTGGTTCTGTTACGGTTTGAGTGCTGAACACTTGACGGTCCCACGGTTGGCAAGTTGGAACTGTGAGATTCACTACGTGCACCACTGGTATTTTGTGGAAAAGCACATGTAAGATTCTGCAACAGTCTCTGCTGATACTCCTGCATGCGTGCATCCCTTTCTATGGCAGGAATAATTTCTGCAAATTTACTTTTGTACCGGGGATCTAACAGTGTGGCAACCCAGTAGTCAGGATTATTTCTAATTCTCACAATTCGAGGGTCATGTTGCAGGTAGTGCAGCAAGAAGGCACTCATGTGTGTTGCGCATCCAGGAGCACCAAGTCCCTGTTGTGTTGGTGGCGAGGTAACAATCATGCTTCCTTCCTCTGTCCTCTCCCCCCAACCTCGCACAACAGAAATGTGATCAAGGTCTCCCTCATCTGATGAGTCTTCCATCAGTTCGTCCTCCACTTCTTCCTGGGCTCCTGCACCTTCCTCACTAGTTTGGCTGCTACCATGCGCCCTGGTAAAACCATCTCCCCCACCCTCACATGTCTGCCGCCTTGGTGCTGCCGACCGTCTGGACCTTGCAGATGTTAGCCCTTCCGCATACAACTCCTCCTCCTCTACTTCCTCCACCTCCTCTTGTGCCACCACCTGACTCCGAATTCTGTTTAACATGTGCTCCAGCATGTAAATCACCGGAATAGTCATGCTGATAATGGCATCGTCAGCACTAAACATCTTCGTCGCCATTTCAAAACTGTGCAGAAGGGTGCATAGGTCCCTGATCTGAGACCACTCCTCCAGCGTGATTTGCCCCACCTCTGAATCTCGTTGGCTCAGGCTATACGTCAGAACGTATTGCACCAGGGCTTGTCGGTGCTGCCACAGTCGCTGCAACATGTGCAGAGTTGAATTCCACCGGGTAGGCACATCGCATTTTAGCCGGTGAAGTGGCAGGCCCAACGACTTCTGTAGAGATGTAAGTCGCTGAGCTGCGGGATGCGAACGGCGGAAGTGAGCACACAGCGACCGTGCCCTCTGCAGAAGGCCATCTAGTATGGGATAGTGGGCTAAAAATTGCTGGACAACCAGGTTCAACACGTGAGCCATACAAGGCACGTGTGTGACATTGCCCCGGCGAAGGGCCGCACCCAGGTTTGCAGCATTGTCGCACAAGGCCTTCCCTGGTTTCAGGTCCAGTGGAGACAACCATTCATGAAATTGGTTCTCCAGAGCTGACCACAACTCCTCAGCTGTGTGACTCACATTTCCCAGACATTTCAAAGTAAAAACCGCCTGATGACGTTGAGCCCTACTGCCAGCATAGTAAGGAGGTGTGCAGGATCCCTTCTGCGCAGTTAGAAAGCTTGTGGCATGACCAGACAGGCTTTGGGTGCAGGTGGAAGACCGAGAGGAGGTTGAGGAGGCAGAAGCAGTGGAGGAACTTTGACATAAAGAGGATTGACGCACAACTCGTGGGGACGGCAAGACTTGGACAGCAGCCCCTTGTCCTGCTGTCACCATAGTTACCCAGTGCCCAGTCAGCGACATGTAACGCCCCTGTCCATGCCTACTCGTCCAAGTGTCTGTGGTGAAATGCACCCTGTCACACACAGAGTTTCTCAAAGAAGCGGTGATGTTGTGTGCGACATGCTGGTGGAGCGCAGGCACACCTTTCTTTGAGAAGTAGTGCCGACTGGGCATCTGGTACTGGGGCACTGCGACGGACATAAGGTCTCGAAAATCCTCTGTGTCCACCAGGCGGAAAGGCAGCATTTCTGTAGCCAAGAGCTTGCAGATGGTGAAATTCAACCTCTTAGCTTTCTCATGGCTAGGAGGAAATGGTCTTTTACTTGTCCACATCTGAGGGACCGAGGGCTGGCTATTGTGCTTAGACGGGGTTGATAAGGGTGTCCCCGGCAAACTGCCGGTCTGTGAGGAAGATGCAGGCGGACATGTTAGGTTGCCTTCATCCAAAGGTGGTGCTATCGATGTCGGACAGCGCTCAACACTAGAGATGAGCGTTGTTCTACTCGAACTGTTCGCCAATCTCAAATTCGAGCTGTTTTGGGCGGTGTTCGAGCCGGTCGGCGAACACGAACAATTTGAGAAAAATTCGGCTGTTCGAGGTTATGTTCGATAACTGTTCGTGCACCAAAATCATAACTGGATTTTTTCTCAGTAATGATGAAAATTAATGTTAATACGCAGTTTGAGTGTACAGCGGGGCGGGGGGAGGGGCAGGGGATGGATCTCTGCAGGAACAATGAAGATCTCCATTTTTTTTTCTCTTTCCCGCATTTGCAGTGGGGAGGTGCAATCTGTCAGCCTATCAGCAGTGCACACACGGAGCGAAGTGCTTTTTTTCACACAAGCAAGGGCATGTGTGATTGGCAGTGTATGTCACATGTCCTTGCCCTATAAGACCAAGCCATTTTCCCCGTCGCCACCATTTTCTCACTGCTGCAGCTGCGTGTTAGACGGCACCGCTGTTGCTGTGTGCGCTATACCTTGTTAATTTCAAGCCAATTTTCGCACAAATATACAGATAGCTTGGGAGTAGGGAATAGTTGTGATTGCAGTCCTTTTAAGGACTAGGTTACAGCATTTCCTACGACTTTTATCAGGCAGGTCTGTGCTCTTAAATAGATAGATTGTGGGAGTAAAGACTAATTGTAATTGGAGTCCTTTTCAGGACTAGGTTACATCAGTTCCTATCAGTTTTTGCCAGGCAGGTCTGTGCCAGTGCTGTGCAAGTTTTTTTCACAGCATTTGGCTGAATCTAGCAAAGCTAATCCTTTTTGGCCTATTGCAGAGTGTGTTAGTCAGTGGAGTAGCCTATCTGTGTTGCAAGATATACCACCTGTGTATAGAATACCAATTTTTTTACTGCACCTAGTGAAGTAAAATCTTTTGGGCATAGCATCATTCTATTAGTCCATCTATACTGACCTCCATCAGGTTGCAAACTGAATATAATTTTTTTCTGCATCTAGCTCTGAAAAATTATTTGGGCTTCTAGCGGTGTGTGGGACTTGGTCTATTAGTCCATCTATACTGACCTCCATCAGGTTGCAAATTAAAAATAATTTTTTTCTGCATCTAGCTCTGAAAAAATATTTGGGCTTCTAGCAGCGTGTGGGACTTGTTCTATTAGTCCATCTATACTGACCTCCATCAGGTTGCAAATTAAAAATAATTTTTTTCTGCATCTAGCTCTGAAAAAATATTTGGGCTTCTAGCAGTGTGTGGGACTTGGTCTATTAGTCCATCTATACTGACCTCCATCAGGTTGCAAATTAAAAATAATTTTTTTCTGCATCTAGCTCTGAAAAAATATTTGGGCTTCTAGCAGTGTGTGGGACTTGGTCTATTAGTCCATCTATACTGACCTCCATCAGGTTGCAAATTGAATAAAAAAATTTTCTGCATCTAGCTCTGAAAAAATATTTGGGCTTCTAGCGGTGTGTGGGACTTGGTCTATTAGTCCATCTATACTGACCTCCATCAGGTTGCAAATTGAATAAAAAAATTTTCTTCTTCATTTAGCTCTGAAAAAATATTTGGGCTTCTAGCAGTGTGTGGGACTTGTTCTATTAGTCCTTCTATACTGACGTCCAGCAGGTTGCAAATTGAATATAATTTTTTTCTGCATCTAGCTCTGAAAAAATATTTGGGCTTCTAGCGGTGTGTGGGACTTGGTCTATTAGTCCATCTATACTGACCTCCATCAGGTTGCAAATTAAAAATATTTTTTTTCTGCATCTAGCTCTGAAAAAATATTTGGGCTTCTAGCAGTGGGTGGGACTTGGTCTATTAGTCCATCTATACTGACCTCCATCAGGTTGCAAATTAAAAATAATTTTTTTCTGCATCTAGCTCTGAAAAAATATTTGGGCTTCTAGCAGTGTGTGGGACTTGGTCTATTAGTCCATCTATACTGACCTCCATCAGGTTGCAAATTGAATAAAAAAAATTTCTTCTTCATTTAGCTCTGAAAAAATATTTGGGCTTCTAGCAGTGTGTGGGACTTGTTCTATTAGTCCTTCTATACTGACGTCCAGCAGGTTGCAAATTGAATATAATTTTTTTCTGCATCTAGCTCTGAAAAAATATTTGGGCTTCTAGCGGTGTGTGGGACTTGGTCTATTAGTCCATCTATACTGACCTCCATCAGGTTGCAAATTAAAAATAATTTTTTTCTGCATCTAGCTCTGAAAAAATATTTGGGCTTCTAGCAGTGTGTGGGACTTGGTCTATTAGTCCATCTATACTGACCTCCATCAGGTTGCAAATTAAAAATAATTTTTTTCTGCATCTAGCTCTGAAAAAATATTTGCGCTTCTAGCAGTGTGTGGGACTTGGTCTATTAGTCCATCTATACTGACCTCCATCAGATTGCAAATTGAATAAAAAAATTTTCTGCATCTAGCTCTGAAAAAATATTTGGGCTTCTAGCGGTGTGTGGGACTTGGTCTATTAGTCCATCTATACTGACCTCCATCAGGTTGCAAATTAAAAATAATTTTTTTCTGCATCTAACCCAGCCAATAGTTTTGGCCTAATACCACAGTTTGGCCACTCAGCTCTGCTCGGTTACCATCCATTGTTTTTTTGTGCAAACAACTCCAGAGTTGTGAATTAGTTAACCACCAAAATGAGTGGAAAGAGGCCTGCTGCTGGTGGAAAGGGGAATAGGCGTGTTGGGAAGGGGAAAAAAGGTTGTGTCCGTGGGGTAGGTGCAGAAGAAAGACCATCTTCCAGCCAAACTAAAATGTCTACTTCTTTTAGCGGACAATGTGATAAGATCCCTTTCTTACGGCCACGCCAATCGCTACAAATTCCAGATGAGGCACAAAAACAGCAGGTGCTTCAACGGATATCAAGTGCTCCTTTAAGTGGGCTCTCCTCCACATCAACTTCAACATCACAAATACTCCAGTCCTCAAAGGTGTCACCCAAATCGCACTTGCTTCCTCACAGCTCCCAAATCTCCAGCTGCCCGTCTGAGTATGAGGTAGAACAGATGGTTGAGTCTGCAGAGCTGTTTACTCATACTATAGCCTGGGAATCAGAGGTCGACTCCAGCGCTTCTGTGAATCCAGACGAGGAAATGATCTGCACTGATGCCCAGAATCTTTATGAGTCGGATCCAGGACCAGACGCAGAAGGTTCTGACCATAATGTAGACCCTCATTCCCAAACTGTAACTCCTGTTGGTGGAGACAATGAGGAAGACGATGATAAGACTCAAATACCTGATTGGAGCGACAACTTTAGTTTTTTGTCAGGGCAGGAACAGGTTGGCTCTGAGGACGACGGGTGTGATAACGCACAGGGTGATGATGATGAGGTCGGAGATCCCACTTACTGTCAACCCACAGTCAGCCAAGAGATGAGGTCAGCAGAGGAGGTGGAGGAAGATGCTAGTGACGACGAGGTCAGGTTGCGCCTTCCTGGACAGAGACGTAGTACTGGAAGCACGTCAACAACTGCATCCTCAAACACAACTCTGCCTCTCACCACAAGTCGTGGTGGCTCTTCAGGTCGCATGGGTGCTAAGCCTTGCATAGCCTGGGCATTTTTTCAGATCGATAAAGATGACCCAACTCGTGTTATCTGTAACATTTGTCAGCAAAAGCTAAGTAGAGGCCAAAAAATACATAGTTTGAGTACTTCATGCATGAACCGGCACATGGACATGAAGCATAAGTTGCAGTGGGAAGCTCAGTGTGCTACAATGCGGTCTAGCCGGCCGGGCCAACCACCGTCTGCCATATCTTGTGCATCCGCGGCCTCTTCATCCTCTGTGACTGGGGGGACAGCAGTCACACCTGTTTTGGGGCGCAGACCTGCCACCTCTTTACCCGCAACAGCCAGCGTGATTGGCAGGTCATCATTTTCTTTGGAGGTGGTAACACCAGCTGGTCTTGAGCGCTGTCCGACATCGATAGCACCACCTTTGGATCAAGGCAACCTAACATGTCCGCCTGCATCTTCCTCACAGACCGGCAGTTTGCCGGGGACACCCTTATCAACCCCGTCTAAGCACAATAGCCAGCCCTCGGTCCCTCAGATGTGGACAAGTAAAAGACCATTTCCTCCTAGCCATGAGAAAGCTAAGAGGTTGAATTTCACCATCTGCAAGCTCTTGGCTACAGAAATGCTGCCTTTCCGCCTGGTGGACACAGAGGATTTTCGAGACCTTATGTCCGTCGCAGTGCCCCAGTACCAGATGCCCAGTCGGCACTACTTCTCAAAGAAAGGTGTGCCTGCGCTCCACCAGCATGTCGCACACAACATCACCGCTTCTTTGAGAAACTCTGTGTGTGACAGGGTGCATTTCACCACAGACACTTGGACGAGTAGGCATGGACAGGGGCGTTACATGTCGCTGACTGGGCACTGGGTAACTATGGTGACAGCAGGACAAGGGGCTGCTGTCCAAGTCTTGCCGTCCCCACGAGTTGTGCGTCAATCCTCTTTATGTCAAAGTTCCTCCACTGCTTCTGCCTCCTCAACCTCCTCTCGGTCTTCCACCTGCACCCAAAGCCTGTCTGGTCATGCCACAAGCTTTCTAACTGCGCAGAAGGGATCCTGCACACCTCCTTACTATGCTGGCAGTAGGGCTCAACGTCATCAGGCGGTTTTTACTTTGAAATGTCTGGGAAATGTGAGTCACACAGCTGAGGAGTTGTGGTCAGCTCTGGAGAACCAATTTCATGAATGGTTGTCTCCACTGGACCTGAAACCAGGGAAGGCCTTGTGCGACAATGCTGCAAACCTGGGTGCGGCCCTTCGCCGGGGCAATGTCACACACGTGCCTTGTATGGCTCACGTGTTGAACCTGGTTGTCCAGCAATTTTTAGCCCACTATCCCATACTAGATGGCCTTCTGCAGAGGGCACGGTCGCTGTGTGCTCACTTCCGCCGTTCGCATCCCGCAGCTCAGCGACTTACATCTCTACAGAAGTCGTTGGGCCTGCCACTTCACCGGCTAAAATGCGATGTGCCTACCCGGTGGAATTCAACTCTGCACATGTTGCAGCGACTGTGGCAGCACCGACAAGCCCTGGTGCAATACGTTCTGACGTATAGCCTGGGCCAACGAGATTCAGAGGTGGGGCAAATCACGCTGGAGGAGTGGTCTCAGATCAGGGACCTATGCACCCTTCTGCACAGTTTTGAAATGGCGACGAAGATGTTTAGTGCTGACGATGCCATTATCAGCATGACTATTCCGGTGATTTACATGCTGGAGCACATGTTAAACAGAATTCGGAGTCAGGTGGTGGCACAAGAGGAGGTGGAGGAAGTAGAGGAGGAGGAGTTGTATGCGGAAGGGCTAACATCTGCAAGGTCCAGACGGTCGGCAGCACCAAGGCGGCAGGCATGTGAGGGTGGGGGAGATGGTTTAACCAGGGCGCATGGTAGCAGCCAAACTAGTGAGGAAGGTGCAGGAGCCCAGGAAGAAGTGGAGGACGAACTGATGGAAGACTCATCAGATGAGGGAGACCTTGATCACATTTCTGTTGTGCGAGGTTGGGGGGAGAGGACAGAGGAAGGAAGCATGATTGTTACCTCGCCACCAACACAACAGGGACTTGGTGCTCCTGGATGCGCAACACACATGAGTGCCTTCTTGCTGCACTACCTGCAACATGACCCTCGAATTGTGAGAATTAGAAATAATCCTGACTACTGGGTTGCCACACTGTTAGATCCCCGGTACAAAAGTAAATTTGCAGAAATTATTCCTGCCATAGAAAGGGATGCACGCATGCAGGAGTATCAGCAGAGACTGTTGCAGAATCTTACATGTGCTTTTCCACAAAATACCAGTGGTGCACGTAGTGAATCTCACAGTTCCAACTTGCCAACCGTGGGACCGTCAAGTGTTCAGCACTCAAACCGTAACAGAACCACAGTATCTGCTGGTAACATCAATTTTGCGGAATCATTTCACCACTTTTTTAGCCCATCCTTTGCAAGGCCACAGGAGACAAGAAGTCTGACACATAGTCAACGCCTAGAGATGATGGTACAGGAGTATCTCCAAGTAAACATTGAAGCCACGACTGTGTCACTGGACCCTTGCTCTTTTTGGGCTTCCAATCTGGATAAATGGCCGGAGCTAGCCACTTACGCCTTGGAGATCTTGTCATGCCCCGCAGCCAGCGTTCTGTCTGAACGTGTGTTCAGCGCTGCTGGTGGTGTGCTGACAGATAAGCGCACGCGGCTCTCCACTGATAATGTAGACAGACTCACGTTCATAAAGATGAACAAATCATGGATCCGAAATGACTTTTCTACCCCTGTGTCATCCTGGGGAGAGTAAAAGCTTGATGATTGGTTAAAATCACCCTACCAACCGTTTTAAGCTTTCAAATTACTAATCATGTTTATCTGTATCTTGACTGGAAAATAATTTGGGCTTTGTAGCAGTGTGCAGCACTGATCCTATTAGGCCATCTATAATAAGCTTCACCAGATTTAAAATTAAAAATAATTTTTAGCTGCATCTAGCCCGGAAAATAATTTTGGGGCTCCGAGATGCGCAAGACACATAAGTGCCTTCTTGCTGCACTACCTGCAGCATGACCCTCATATTGTCAGAATTCGAAGTAATCATGACTACTGGGTTGCCACACTCTTAGATCCCCCAAACTTTTCGATCAACCTTTTCATTTTAATAAAGACCAAAAAAATGGTCATTTTTGAAATTATAAGCATTAGCAGGTTGTTAGAAACTGAAATCAAACAGTTTTCAACTCAAAACTTTATTCTAGGTGATGTTACATTTTCACATAGGACCCCTTGTTCGAAAGGAGCTTCTGAACTCTCTCGTCCATTGAATTTGTCAGGTTTTGGATGGTTTCTGCTTCAATTGTTTTGCATGAGGACAGAATACCCTCCCAGAGCTGTTGCTTAGATGTGAACTGCCTCCCGCCATCATAGACACTCCTTTTAATGATGCTCCAAAGGTTCTGAATGGGGTAGAGGTCAGGGGAGCATGGGGGTCACACCATAAGTTTGTCCCATTTTATGCCCATATCAGCCAGAGATGCAGATGTTTTATGTGCAGCATGAGATGGTGCATTATCATGCAGAAAAATGATCTTGCTGTGAAATACACGGTTCTTCTTCTTGAACCATGGCAGGAAGTGCTGTTTGAGAAAATCCACATACATTATGGAGTTCATCTTTAGCGCCTTCAGGGATCCTAAAGGGGCCGACAATCTCTCTCCCCATGATTCCAGCCCAAAACATTACTCCACCTCCTCCTTGTTGGCGCTGTAGCCGTGTTTGCGTGGGGTGTCCATCAACCAGCCATCCTCCACTCCATTCATCTGGACCATCGAGCGCTGCACGGCACTCATCCGTGAACAAAACAGTTTTGAAATCAGTCTTCATGTAATGTTTGGCCCACTGGAGCCGTTTCTGCTTGTGTGAAGTGGATAGAGGAGGTCGACAGGATGGCGTATGCACAGCTGCAAACCTCTGAAGGACCCTGCATCTTGTTGTTCGGGGGACGTTGGAGGCACAAGCAGCTTCAAAAACTTGTCTGCTGCTATGACAAGGCTTTTTTGCCGCTGCTCTTTCAACCTGACGTAATTGCCTGTAGGAAAGAGTCCTCAATTTGCCCTTATCAGCACGCACACGTGTGTACTGTGAATCAGCTACATACTTCTTGATTGCCAAGATACTTCATCCTGATCATCGCACAATGTTGATTGTAGTCATGCCTTGACCTAAACACACCACAATTTGTTGCTTCTCAGCAGCCGACACATCCTTTTTCTTTCCCATTTTGGCAGAAAATGTAGGCTGCTTAATAATGTGAGAGAGCCTTCTTAAGTAGTCTTGCCTTTCATTGGACACACCTGCCAAACTAATTAGCACAGGTGTCTGCAATTGCTTACAGTGACATAAAGAGCCCTGACACACATCACCATCAATGAGTTTAACTGACAAACAAACAAATTCTTCCCTTATCACTCCTAAACACTTTTTGCATAATAATTTGGAACGCGGTGTACATGTGCTTTTCCACAAAACACCAGTGGTTCACGTAGTGAATCTTACAGTTCTAACTTGCCAACCGTGGTCTGTATGGAATTGTTCAATAAAGGGCCCAAAATTAAGATAACATAGATGGGAGAGGTCTCTATGAATAGGAATTCCTAAGTATTTGATACCCTGTGAGGGCCAGGCAAAGGGAAAGTTGGACTGGATGGAATCCTATATGGATTTAGGGAGGGAGACATCGAGGGCCTCAGACTTCGCTGCATTGATTTTAAAATTTTACCATGTAACAAAGTGATCTATTTCAGCCATAACAGCAGGGATGGATATATGTGATTGAGTGATATATACTAGGACATCATCAGCAAATAGAGAGCACTTGTACTCGGTGCCTCCCACCTCAATCCACCTAATATTGGGGTTATGGCGAATTGATGAGAGCAGGTGCTCCGTCACTAGGATGTATAAGAGAGGGGACAGAGGACATCCCTGCCTTGTCCCATTGGTGATTGTGAAAGGTGATGAAAATGTTCTGACGCACCCCCTGGGCCTTGGGACACCCGGAGCCGGACCCTTTTTGGTGGATGCTGGTGGTTGTAGTCTTCGTGGCGGCGATCCGGTTCCGTGGCTCAGGGCGGTCAAACCAGTGGCGGAACTATTTATGTGGTTTTGATGTTTAAATGTCCGACTACGCCACCCGTGGATTGCGGTCAGAGTGAACCGCCGCTACAGGGCAGACCGCTAAGGCTGGTGTTGTGGGTGCAGCAGAGCGTAGCATAACTCCCCACGGGAGGAGTATAGCCTCAGGGCAGTGTATGCGGAGGATGGGGGTGATGGTGCAGGGCAGCAGCAGTAACGACACGGAGTCAGTGATGCAGTTCAGGGCCTTTACTCACAGTTCTTATTATCCAGACCACGTCTGCAGGTAACGGCTGCCCACGTCGTACTGTGCTCACCAGGTGAGGGGCTCAGACAACTCCCAGATAACTTTGGAGCGCTTCACAGGACCCCCTTTGTGTGTCCTTTGTCTGGCCTTTCTTACCAACACTTCTGTCCGGCTGCCTCGGGCCTCCTCTTGGTAAACTTGGCGCCAGTTTCCCTGACCCTATGTGGTGCCTTCCTAGCGGGTGGAGCAAGGGGCTGCGCCACATAAAATGTCAGAGCCTCCGGTTTCTAGCTGAGGGTCGTTTCCTGCCTCCACTAGTTCGGGGACCGGTCTCCCCCTTTGGCCTGACCCCTCCACGCAGGTGGATTCGGGCGTGCGGTGGCGACTCGCCCGTCCGCACCCCTGGGATCCCTTCATTCCTCGTTCCTGGAGCCTTCTCCGCTCCTCTTCCTTCCTTCTCCCTCTTGCAGGCCTGGGCCTCTGTTACTAGGCCCGCCTCCGGAGCAGAGCTCATGCAGAGCCCCTGCTCCCTGCCACTTCTGCTCAGACTTCTCTGCACTGAACTAAGATGGTGCCCACCTTTTATACTCCCTTCTCAATGCACCCAGGAACTGCTTCCTCCCTGCTCCTGCACTGCAGGGTTCCCCTTCCTCAGTGTTCCCTCTCCCCACTCCAGCCAGGGACAGGGACTGTCGTGCCCATCTCAGGGGCATATTGGTCGCCCTGCCCCACGGCAATGTGGTGTAATGCATGCAGGTGTCGGGTCCTGATCCACACTCCATCCTTATCTGAGAGTGAGATATCACACCTCTGGGTGAGGTGCAATACGTCTGTAGCAACCGAGCCTCGGTGCTACAGTTCCATTTATCTTCAGCCTAGGTGACGTATTGTGATACAGGGCCGTGATTTTGGCTATAAAAGGGTCCCCTAGACCCCTACCCCAAGCTTTTTAAGAGAATCATATATGGCGTGCCAGGAGACTCTATGGAATGCTTTCTCAGCATCCAACGAGAGTATCTACTTACAAATTTTTAACTGCATCTAGCCCAGGAAATACTTTGTGCCTAGTAGCAGTGTCTGCTAGTCAGCGGATTATCCCGGCTGTTAAGCAAGCTACACCACCTGTAGTTTGGACACTTAATTTTTTCAAAGGAAATGCTTCGGGACCACGGGATACTTAGTGAAGAGCATCAGGAGGCACCCCAAGGCATAGGGGCTGGGACTGGCACTAGGATGCCTTGCGGTGGACAGCCGAGCTCGATCCTTATAAAAGCTTTTTAACTGCAGCAGCTTTAGTGGATGCTACTGGAGCTGGAATTACGCGGCTGCTGGCATGAGACTTGCCCTCCAATAGATCCTTGTAAATGGATTTAAAGTGTATTCATTCAAATTAGAGGGACAATTTAAATTAAAAAGCTTAGAGCTGCCTCCACCACAGGGGGGCTCTCTCGACCCACCAGCGGACAGGCACCAGTATTGGGAGAGGGGGGCTGGCCGTCAGGGTTCACCGCGGCTCTGGCACAAACCCGGCGACACGGAGGTGGCACGGGCAGGAGCGGACTGGCCGTCTCGGCTTCTCACTTTTTGGATTTTAGAAGGGCATGACATGCCTATATCTGTGTCTCCCCCTCCTTTTACTCCTCCACCTCTTTTCTTTTCGCATGACTATATGTACTTGTCACTTTTCCATGTGTTAGTTGTGTCTTCTGAGCAGTTTGTCAGCTTTTGGACACCTTTGAAGGTGTTTTCTATGTGTTTCTATGTGTTTTTGTTTGCCTGCCATTGGTTTTAACGGTGTTCGAAGGTGTTCGACGAACAGTTCGACGAACAGTTCGGCGAACACACGGGTGTTCGACGAACCGAACCGAACTCGAACACTACGGGGGTGGCTCAACACTACTCAACACCAGCTGCTGTTACCACCTCCAAAGAAAATGATGACCTGCCAATCACGCTGGCTGTTGCGGGTAAAGAGGTGGCAGGTCTGCGCCCCAAAACAGGTGTGACTGCTGTCCCCCCAGTCACAGAGGATGAAGAGGCCGCGGATGCACAAGATATGGCAGACGGTGGTTGGCCCGGCCGGCTAGGCCGCATTGTAGCACACTGAGCTTCCCACTGCAACTTATGCTTCATGTCCATGTGCCGGTTCATGCATGAAGTACTCAAACTATGTATTATTTGGCCTCTACTTAGCTTTTGCTGACAAATGTTACAGATAACATGAGTTGGGTCATCTTTATCGATCTGAAAAAATGCCCAGGCTATGCAAGGCTTAGCACCCATGCGACCTGAAGAGCCACCACGACTTGTGGTGAGAGGCAGAGTTGTGTTTGAGGATGCAGTTGTTGACGTGCTTCCAGTGCTACGTCTCTGTCCAGGAAGGCGCAACCTGACCTCGTCGTCACTAGCATCTTCCTCCACCTCCTCTGCTGACCTCATCTCTTGGCTGACTGTGGGTTGACAGTAAGTGGGATCTCCAACCTCATCATCATCACCCTGTGTGTTATCACACCCGTCGTCCTCAGAGCCAACCTGTTCCTGCCCTGACAAAAAACTAAAGTTGTCGCTCCAATCAGGTATTTGAGTCTTATCATCGTCTTCCTCATTGTCTCCACCAACAGGAGTTACAGTTTGGGAATGAGGGTCTACATTATGGTCAGAACCTTCTGCGTCTGGTCCTGGATCCGACTCATAAAGATTCTGGGCATCAGTGCAGATCATTTCCTCGTCTGGATTCACAGAAGCGCTGGAGTCGACCTCTGATTCCCAGGCTATAGTATGAGTAAACAGCTCTGCAGACTCAACCATCTGTTCTACCTCATACTCAGACGGGCAGCTGGAGATTTGGGAGCTGTGAGGAAGCAAGTGCAATTTGGGTGACACCTTTGAGGACTGGAGTATTTGTGATGTTGAAGTTGATGTGGAGGAGAGCCCACTTAAAGGAGCACTTGATATTCGTTGAAGCACCTGCTGTTTTTGTGCCTCATCTGGAATTTGTAGCGATTGGCGTGGCCGTAAGAAAGGGATCTTATCACATTGTCCTCTAAAAGAAGTAGACATTTTAGTTTGGCTGGAAGATGGTCTTTCTTCTGCAGATGTTACTGTTGCTTTAACACCTACCCCACGGACACAACCTTTTTTCCCCTTCCCAACACGCCTATTCCCCTTTCCACCAGCAGCAGGCCTTTTTCCACTCATTTTGGTGGTTAACTAATTCACAACTCTGGAGTTGTTTGCACAAAAAAACAGTGGATGGTAACCGAGCAGAGCTGAGTGGCCAAACTGTGGTATTAGGCCAAAACTATTGGCTGGGTTAGATGCAGAAAAAAATTATATTCAATTTGCAACCTGATGGAGGTCAGTATAGATGGACTAATACAACAAGTCCCACACACAGCTAGAAGCCCAATATTTTTTCAGAGGTAGATGCAGAAAAAAATATATTCAGTTTGCAACCTGATGGAGGTCAGTATAGATGGACTAATACAACAAGTCCCACACACAGCTAGAAGCCCAATATTTTTTCAGAGGTAGATGCAGAAAAAAATATATTCAGTTTGCAACCTGATGGAGGTCAGTATAGATGGACTAATACAACAAGTCCCACACACAGCTAGAAGCCCAATATTTTTTCAGAGGTAGATGCAGAAAAAAATATATTCAGTTTGCAACCTGATGGAGGTCAGTATAGATGGACTAATACAACAAGTCCCACACACAGCTAGAAGCCCAAATATTTTTTCAGAGGTACTGTAGATGCAGATAAAAATTATTTTGAATTTGCAACCTGATGGAGGTCAGTATAGATGGACTAATAGAGAAAGTCCGACACACTGCTAGAAGGCCAAATATTTTTTCAGAGCTAGATGCAGAAAAAAATTATATTCAGTTTGCAACCTGATGGAGGTCAGTATAGATGGACTAATACAACAAGTCCCACACACAGCTAGAAGCCCAATATTTTTTCAGAGGTAGATGCAGAAAAAAATATATTCAGTTTGCAACCTGATGGAGGTCAGTATAGATGGACTAATACAACAAGTCCCACACACAGCTTGAAGCCCAATATTTTTTCAGAGGTAGATGCAGAAAAAAATATATTCAGTTTGCAACCTGATGGAGGTCAGTATAGATGGACTAATACAACAAGTCCCACACACAGCTAGAAGCCCAAATATTTTTTCAGAGGTACTGTAGATGCAGATAAAAATTATTTTTAATTTGCAACCTGATGGAGGTCAGTATAGATGGACTAATAGAGAAAGTCCGACACACTACTAGAAGGCCAAATATTTTTTCAGAGCTAGATGCAGAAAAAAATTATATTCAGTTTGCAACCTGATGGAGGTCAGTATAGATGGACTAATAGAGAAAGTCCGACACACTACTAGAAGGCCAAATATTTTTTCAGAGCTAGATGCAGAAAAAAATTATATTCAGTTTGCAACCTGATGGAGGTCAGTATAGATGGACTAATACAACAAGTCCCACACACAGCTAGAAGCCCAATATTTTTTCAGAGGTAGATGCAGAAAAAAATATATTCAGTTTGCAACCTGATGGAGGTCAGTATAGATGGACTAATACAACAAGTCCCACACACAGCTAGAAGCCCAAATATTTTTTCAGAGGTACTGTAGATGCAGATAAAAATTATTTTGAATTTGCAACCTGATGGAGGTCAGTATAGATGGACTAATAGAGAAAGTCCGACACACTGCTAGAAGGCCAAATATTTTTTCAGAGCTTGATGCAGAAAAAAATTATATTCAGTTTGCAACCTGATGGAGGTCAGTATAGATGGACTAATACAACAAGTCCCACACACAGCTAGAAGCCCAATATTTTTTCAGAGGTAGATGCAGAAAAAAATATATTCAGTTTGCAACCTGATGGAGGTCAGTATAGATGGACTAATACAACAAGTCCCACACACAGCTAGAAGCCCAATATTTTTTCAGAGGTAGATGCAGAAAAAAATATATTCAGTTTGCAACCTGATGGAGGTCAGTATAGATGGACTAATACAACAAGTCCCACACACAGCTAGAAGCCCAAATATTTTTTCAGAGGTACTGTAGATGCAGATAAAAATTATTTTGAATTTGCAACCTGATGGAGGTCAGTATAGATGGACTAATAGAGAAAGTCCGACACACTACTAGAAGGCCAAATATTTTTTCAGAGCTAGATGCAGAAAAAAATTATATTCAGTTTGCAACCTGATGGAGGTCAGTATAGATGGACTAATACAACAAGTCCCACACACAGCTAGAAGCCCAAATATTTTTTCAGAGGTACTGTAGATGCAGATAAAAATTATTTTGAATTTGCAACCTGATGGAGGTCAGTATAGATGGACTAATAGAGAAAGTCCGACACACTGCTAGAAGGCCAAATATTTTTTCAGAGGTACTGTAGATGCAGATAAAAATTATTTTTAATTTGCAACCTGATGGAGGTCAGTATAGATGGACTAATAGAGAAAGTCCGACACACTACTAGAAGGCCAAATATTTTTTCAGAGCTAGATGCAGAAAAAAATTATATTCAGTTTGCAACCTGATGGAGGTCAGTATAGATGGACTAATACAACAAGTCCCACACACAGCTAGAAGCCCAATATTTTTTCAGAGGTAGATGCAGAAAAAAATATATTCAGTTTGCAACCTGATGGAGGTCAGTATAGATGGACTAATACAACAAGTCCCACACACAGCTAGAAGCCCAATATTTTTTCAGAGGTAGATGCAGAAAAAAATATATTCAGTTTGCAACCTGATGGAGGTCAGTATAGATGGACTAATACAACAAGTCCCACACACAACTAGAAGGCCAAATATTTTTTCAGAGGTACTGTAGATGCAGATAAAAATTATTTTGAATTTGCAACCTGATGGAGGTCAGTATAGATGGACTAATAGAGAAAGTCCGACACACTGCTAGAAGGCCAAATATTTTTTCAGAGGTACTGTAGATGCAGATAAAAATTATTTTTAATTTGCAACCTGATGGAGGTCAGTATAGATGGACTAATAGAGAAAGTCCGACACACTACTAGAAGGCCAAATATTTTTTCAGAGCTAGATGCAGAAAAAAATTATATTCAGTTTGCAACCTGATGGAGGTCAGTATAGATGGACTAATACATCAAGTCCCACACACAGCTAGAAGCCCAATATTTTTTCAGAGGTAGATGCAGAAAAAAATATATTCAGTTTGCAACCTGATGGAGGTCAGTATAGATGGACTAATACAACAAGTCCCACACACAGCTAGAAGCCCAATATTTTTTCAGAGGTAGATGCAGAAAAAATATATTCAGTTTGCAACCTGATGGAGGTCAGTATAGATGGACTAATACAACAAGTCCCACACACAGCTAGAAGCCCAAATATTTTTTCAGAGGTACTGTAGATGCAGATAAAAATTATTTTGAATTTGCAACCTGATGGAGGTCAGTATAGATGGACTAATAGAGAAAGTCCGACACACTGCTAGAAGGCCAAATATTTTTTCAGAGCTAGATGCAGAAAAAAATTAGATTCAGTTTGCAACCTGATGGAGGTCAGTATAGATGGACTAATAGAATGATGCTATGCCCAAAAGATTTTACTTCACTAGGTGCAGTAAAAAAATTGGTATTCTATACACAGGTGGTATATCTTGCAACACAGATAGGCTACTCCACTGACTAACACACTCTGCAATATGCCAAAAAGGATTAGCTTTGCTAGATTCAGCCAAATGCTGTGAAAAAAACTTGCACAGCACTGGCACAGACCTGCCTGGCAAAAACTGATAGGAACTGATGTAACCTAGTCCTGAAAAGGACTCCAATTACAATTAGTCTTTACTCCCACAACCTATCTATTTAAGAGCACAGACCTGCCTGATAAAAGTCGTAGGAAATGCTGTAACCTAGTCCTTAAAAGGACTGCAATCACAACTATTACCTACTCCCAAGCTATCTGTATATTTGTGCGAAAATTGGCTTGAAATTAACAAGGTATAGCGCACACAGCAACAGCGGTGCCGTCTAACACGCAGCTGCAGCAGTGAGAAAATGTTGGCGACGGGGAAAATGGCTTGGTCTTATAGGGCAAGGACATGTGACATACACTGCCAATGACACATGCCCTTGCTTGTGTGAAAAAAAGCACTTCGCTCCGTGTGTGCGCTGCTGATAGGCTGACAGATTGCACCTCCCCACTGTAAATGCGGGAAAGAGAAAAAAAAATGGAGATCTTCATTGTTCCTGCAGAGATCCATCCCCTGCCCCTCCCCCCACCCCACTGTACACTCAAACTGCGTATTAACATTAATTTTCATCATTACTGAGAAAAAATCCAGTTATGATTTTGGTGCACGAACAGTTATCGAACATATCCTCGAACAGCCGAATTTTTCTCAAATTGTTCGTGTTCGCCGAACGGCTCGAACACCGCCCAAAACAGCTCGAATTTGAGATTGGCGAACAGTTCGAGTAGAACAACGCTCATCTCTAGTGGTGCATGTACACTGCAATGTTGACGTTGTAGTACATTACTTCAATAAAATGGTGCCAGAGTCAGAGCGTGCTTATCGTGCTATCCGGCGCCATTTTATTGAAGACACTGTATATGCAAATTCGCAGACACGTGTTTTAAAAAAAATGGCACTGGATAGAGAGGCATGCGCATACGCTGGCTCCATCGTCATTTTATTGAAGTATTATACAACAAAATTTATGGGATCCTGTCATCCGAAATGGCACTAATAACCTGCAGATATGCGGTTAATAAACAGGTTAAGAGTGTTATTATGCTGCCGCTTGGCTGCACGCTAGATGGAGAAAATTAACTTTATCCTCTCCGTCAGCATTCAGTTTTAGGCATGGAGGTGGGCACGGTGCCAGTTCCTTCACTGCTCTTCAGTTATGGCGCCGACCACGACCCCATGACTGAAACTGAATGCTGACTGAATCCAAAATCAGCAAGTATGCATACCGTGCTATTTGAGTCATTTTGTTGAGGACACTGTGTGCAAATTTGTCTTCAACAAAATGGCACCAGAAATTGCACTATGCTCAGGCCGTATGTCCTCAAGGTGCCGGAGATCGCGGTATGCGGTCAGCGCCTACACATACTGCATTCTAAGGCGCTACACTCCTCCATCCTGATCCTCCTCCCTGTCACCTATGAATGCTGTATGTGTTATTCTGATCCTGCCACATTGAACAAGCACAGTCTATAGAGGCGTCGGACAGAAGGATGAATCCAGCGTTATATTATAGATCTCATATATCGGCACACAGTATCATGAGCACCTCCATTTTTTTTACATACGCCATAGTATGTCGATGGTGAGCTCCAATGTGGATACTGATGACAATATCTGTAAAGCGCTGCAGAATATGTTGGTGCTATATAAGCAATCATAAAAATAAATATCCTTAATAATTACACAGATTGCATAATAAAAAAAATGTTTTCCAGCCTACAATAGGGCATCATTGATACTTATTATATAGTAAATGTACAGTATATACACTCTGTCCTCCAGTAGTCGGCAAAATCAACAAAAAAATACACTTACATTTTTGCAGTCCTTTAGGAGGAGGATGTGGGCTGGAGTAACATTTCTAGTTTCAGGTACATCACAGCTCATTATGAATTAGAAAAGCTGTGGCATCACACCCTATTCTTTCCCAACTCTCCATTTTGGCAAAGGTGTGTGTTACTGTTGTGAAAATGCCAAGAGTCAAAAAAAAATTACCAATTTTCAAAGTGATTTACACCAGAATTCTGGCATAATTACTTTGTTTTATTGGTGCCAGACTGTTTTAAGGAAATTTGTAGGCTTTGTGGTGTCTTTGAACCACTGCAATCCATAGCAGTTGACATCAAACACCAATTGCAAGAACCTTTGTGACACCAACTCCAAGAACCTTTGTGTATTGGTTACCACGGATGCTACCAGATGGGGCATCATTAGGAAATCACGTTGTATATGTATGAGAACTTTGGAAAGTTTAATCAAATTCATTCTAACCACTTCCTTCTAATGAACTGCAATTAGAGTGGATATTGACAGTTGCCTTATTGGCCACACATGTGAAAAAAACAAAGAAAAGCACTCCTTGTGTGTGTCAGTTAGAAAGGAAATATATGGCATAAAGAACGAATATGCACACATAGACTATTTGTGTACAATGGTAAGAGCGTTAGAGCTCTCCCTGAGCTGTTGCAAGCTCACAGTGGTAGTCTCAAGGAGCTGAGGAAACGAAAGACCGAGGAAGCAAGAAGCGGTATCGGCCAGGCATTGCACAGGAAAAAGACACCGACAAGTCATATCCAGGTAAGAAAAGCTGTTTAACTGGCTACGTGTTTCAAGGACAGTCCATCCTTGAAATACCGTAGCCAATTAAACAGACCGCCCTTGAAATACGTAGCCAATTAAATAGCTTTCCTTACCCGCAGTTTTACTTATTAAAATTAGTAACCTACAGGCCAGCTATTTAAAACTGTGGTTTTCCGTCACAGGTATCACATATAAGTTCGCTCCAAATTCAGACATTTCTGGCCTCCATTTAAATTTTGTTGCAGTGTGATAGTGAAGTTATTGACACCAGGTCGCTGTGAAAATTAGTAACCTACAGGCCAGCTATTTAAAACTGTGGTTTTCCGTCACACATATCACATATAAGTTCGCTCCAAATTCAGCCATTTCTGGCTTCCATTTAAATTTTGTTTCAGTGTGATATTGAAGTTATTGACACCAGGTCGCTATGAAAATTAGTAACCTACACGCCAGCTATTTAAAATTGTGGTTTTCCGTTACACGTATCACATATAAGTTCACTACAAATTCAGCCATTTCTGGCCTCCATTTAAATTTTGTTGCAGTGTGTCAGCTAAGCTATTGACACCAGGTCGCTGTGAAAAATAATAACCTACAGGCCAGCTATTTAAAACTGTGGTTTTCCGTCACACAAATCACATATCACTGCGGTTAAAGTCCAGCCATTTGTAGTGAACTTGGAAAATATTGTCCTCCATTTAAAATGGGCAAGGAACGGGGAAGTGGACATGATGGTGCATGCAGAGGCCGAGGTCGTGGGCAAGCTGAAATTGTGCCACAACAAACACCCACATCTTCACGCTCGACCTTCCTGTCCCAATTAATAGGGGACCGCAGAACACCACTAATGAACACAGAGAAGTGTCAAAAGGTTACTGGTTGGATAGCAGATAATGCTTCCAGTCACTTAGCCACCACCACCACCCTGTCTTCCACACGGTCAAGTCTCAGTAGCCGTGAGTCTGGACTGCATATTCCTCACCGTGATCCTCCTTCCTCCCACCATGCCGAGTTCCCTGAGACAACTGATCCCACACTTGGACACTCCAAAGAGCTGTTCACTTTTCCTTTTATAGATTCGGGCCTCTCGCCCAGTCCACTTGAAGCGGGGCAAGAGGAGATCGCATGTAGCGATGCCCAAATATTTGAGCAGCCACGGTCACACAAAGGCGACGCTGGGAAACTGTCACAAGAGGTGGATGATGATGAGACATATTTGGCAGAAAGTCAGGAGGAGAACTAGGGTGCGGAAATGGAAAATGAGGTGGTGGACGATGAAGTCACTGACCCATCCTGGCAAGGTGACATGCAGATCGAGGACAGCAGCACACAGGGGGAGGGAGGGGTAGCACAACAACAGGCAAGAACAAGCAGTGTGGTGGCCACAGACAGAAGGCGGGCAAGCATTCCCAGTAACATCAACACGATGAAAGTTGCCAGCACAACTGTTAGGTCTTCCCGAGTCTGGTTGTTTTTTAAAGTCTCTGCCGATAACCCCAAACAGGCCATTTGCACCACATGCCAGGTCAGCATCAGCAGGGGTAGCAAAACTAGTAACCTGACCACCACCAGCATAATCAGGCACATGGCAGCAAAGCACCTGGCTAAGTTGGCCGAACCCCAGGGTCCAGCAATAGTGTCTACGGGTGACACCACTGCTTATTCCGCTGTTGTGCGTGCACGCCAATCCCTTGTCCATGGCGCATGCCAAAATGCCTCCTACCCTGCACCTGTCGTTAAACACTCTCAACTAGCACCATCAGCAAGCGAGCCCACGTCCTTGTCCCAGCACAGCGTTCAGTTGGCCCTACCCCAGTCCTTGGAACGCAAGCGCAAATACGCAGCTAACGCCCCACTATCCACACTACTAAATTCACACATTTCGCAAATGTTTGCGCTTGAAATGTTGCCTTTTAGGCTCATGGAGATGGAAGATTTCCGCAACCTGATGGCGGCGGCCATCCCTCGGTACTTGGTCCCCAGCTGCCACTATTTCTCCCGGTGTGCCATCCCCGCATTAAACAAGCACGTGTCCCACAACATTAGCCGTGTCCTCAACAATGCAGTTACTGGGAAAGTCCACCTAACCACGGACAAGTGGACAAGTACTTGTGGGCAGGGACAGTACATCTCGCTGACAGCACACTGGGTTAGCACAGTGGAAGCCGGGAAACAGTTGAATGTTGGGATGGAACACGTCCTCCCGACGCCAAGGATTGCGGACTGTAACATCCCTGGTGGGGGGCTTGCATAGTGCACCACCTCCAACCATGCAAGACCGCAATCTTACCCATCAGTCCAGCCTGCAAACCTTGCTCCAGTTCATGCTGTGTGCATGTCTCTTGACTGACTGCTTAGGGCAGCGGCCCGGTTACTTCCTTATTCTTATAGCTGCTGTGGGCGCACCTCCAATGCGTCTCCAGCCTATTGCTGTGAGTCACTAGATATTTAAACCCCCTCCACCCAGAAGGAGGTGCCTGAGCAACACTAACCTTCAGTGTGCTCCTTGCCTCTGAGTTGCCAGGACTGTCCTGTTTCTTGTCTGTTTCTGCCACCCTGGGGTCTGCATACCCAGGCCTGTTATCTCTGACTTCTAGTCTGTTTCCGCCACCCTGGGGGCCGTATACCATAGGCCTGTTATCTGTCACATCTAGTCCATTTCCGCCACCCTGGGGGCTGTATTCCCAGGCTCGTTCCTGTATCTCGTTGCAGTATCAGTTCCTGTCTGAACTGTCTCCTAGCCTGTTACCTGTTTTGTCTCTATGTCCGTACCCTCCCTTTTCCTGCAGTGTCTGAACCAGCACCTAACTCCTACTCATTGTCTCTGTACTTCTGTTTGTGAGTTTTGTGTTCACTCGCTACTTCATTGTAAGTACCTTGTGTGTATCTGGTTCGGCTTGTCTCTTTTCCCTTCCTCTGTATCTACCTCCTGTGTTCTAGCAATCTTCCTGTATCTTCCAGTCGGTTCCATGTGAACAGAGCCCTGTCCTCTCTGCCTGCACCGTCAGCCCTGTTCTGTTTTGCTTGCTCACCGCTCTGGTGGTTCCTCTCTGCTCTGCCTTGCCCACCGCTCCGACGGTTCCTCTCTACTCTGCCTAGCCCACCGCTCCAGCGGTTCCTCTCTGCTCTGCCTAGGCCACCGCTCCGGTGGTTCCTTTCTGCTCTGCCTTATCCACCGCACCTGCGGTTTCGCTCTACCCTGCCTTGTCCACCGCTCCGGCGGTTCCTCTCTGCTTTGCCTTGTCCACCGCTCCGGTGGTTTTGTTATGCTCTGCCTTGTCCACCGCACCTGCGGTCTTGTTCTGTTCTGCTTGCTCAACACGCCAGCGGTTTCTCTCTCCTTTGCCTTGCCCACCACTCCTGCAGTTCCTCTCTGCTCTACCTTGTCTACCGCACCTGTGGTTTCGCTCCGCTCTGCCTTGTCTACCGCTCCGGCGGCTCCTCTCTGCTCTGACTTGTTCACCGCTCCGGCGGTTTCGCTCTGCTCTGCCTTGTTCACCGCACCTGCGGTTTCGCTCCGCTCTGCTTGCTCACCGCTCCTGCAGTTTCGTTCTGCCCTGCCTTGTCCACCGCTCAGGTGGTTCCTCTCTGCTTTGCCTTGTCCACCGCTCCGGCGGTTTCGTTCTGCTCTGCCTTGTCCACCACCTGCAGTCTTGTTCTGTTCTGCTTGCTCACCGCGCCAGCGGTTTCTCTCTGCTCTGCCTTGTCTACTGCTCCGGCAGTTCCTCTCTGCTCTACCTTGTCCACCGCACCTGCGGTTTGGCTCCACTCTGCCTTGTCCACCGCTCTGGCGGCTCCTCTCTGCTCTGCCTTGTTCACCACACCTGCGGTTTCACTCCGCTCTGTTTGCTCACCACTATGGCAGTTTTGCTCTGCTCGGCCTTGTCCACCGCACCTGCGGTTCCACTCTGTTCTGCCTTGTCCTCTGCTCCGACGGTTTCGCTTTACTCTGCTTGTCTACCGCATCTGTAGCTCTGTTCATGTCTCCCAGTCTGTACTGGACGCTATCCAGCCTGCCCTCCTATCTACTAGTACCTCCCTGTCTGCACTCCAGCCATGCTTGCCAGTACCTCTCTGTCTGCACTCCAGCCGTGATTGCCAGTCCCCACCTCTCTGCATACCTGCCATGCCTGCCAATACCCACCTGTCTGTACACCAGTCTTACCTGCCTGTTCCTGCATTCCCCGGTGTGGGTCAACAGCTGTGACCGGGGTCTGACCTGGAGTAGCACCTGGTCCCTCTGCTCGGTTCCTCCCTGGTTCACGGAGTCGTTAGCCACCGTGCGACCTTGGTCGGATTGGGTTGATACTTAGTTACGCCCCTCCAGGCCCTCCTTGGTTCATGGTACAGTGGGATCACTAATCACGCTCACGCCAGTCAGTTCGGGCGTGAGCGTAACACGGGCCCTGTGTCAGTGAGGGTTTCCCCCATTCTACAGCTCCTGCACCTCCTCCTCTTCTTCGGCATCCATCTCCTAATTGACCACATCAGTCGCAAGCTGGAAGTACTGAAGCACTGCCTCTGCCAAGTGGCAACAGGCTGTGCTGAAACTAATATGCTTAGGTGACAAACCACACAATGCTAAAAATTTTTGGACTGCTCTGAAAGAGCAGGCAGATCTGTGGCTGACACCGTTGAACCTACAGCCAGGCATGGTCGTATGTGACAATGGCCTGAACCTGGTGGTAGCTCTGAGGCGAGACAAGCTCACACACGTACCATGCCTGGCCCATGTGTTTAACTTCGTGGTTCAGCGGTTTCTCAAAACCTATCCGGATCTGTCGGATCTGCTTGTCAAAGTATGCCACTTGTGTGCCTATTTTAGAAAGTCAACTACAGCTTCCGCCTCTCTTGCTGTTCTTCAGCAGCGTTTGCAGCTTCCAGGTCACCGACTGATGTGTGATGTCCCCACGCGTTTGAACTCTACATTGCAGGTATTGGGAAGGATTTTTGAGCAGAAGAGGGCAGTTGTTGACTAGCTGCATCAACAAGGCAGTCGGTATTCAGGTCAGACTCCACACACAAAACCTCAGGAGTGGACATGGATGTCCGACATCTGTACCATCCTCCTAAACTTTGAGGACTCCACCAAGATGGTGAGTGGTGATGACGCCATAATTATTGTCACCATCCGGCTTCTCTGTCTACTGAAATGCTCTCTGCTCTCAATTAAAGAGGATGCATTGCAGGCGGAGCACGATGAGATGGAGCAAGGAGCCATACAGGGTGATTACACACAGCCCAGCCTCGTCTCATCCCAACATTGATTGGGTGACAATGAGGAAGAGGTGGAGGAGGAGGAAGAACAGGAGCTAGTTTCCTGCGCCAGAGATGGTACTACCTGCACAACTGCTATACCGTCTGTTTAGCGTAGATGGCCTGAGGACAGGGAGGAGGAGAGCATGGTCAGTCATCCTCCTCGTGAGGACACGGAAGTCTTACCTCTTTGCAGTCTGGCACACATGGCTGAGTTTATGTTACGCTGCCTTTCCCGTTACCTTCGCATTGTCCAAATTTTGTGTGACAGTCATTACTGGTTGGTGACGCTTCTAGACTCATGCTATAGGAAGAAATTTATGTCTCTTATTCCTTTGCAGGACAGGCCTAATAAAATGGGACGATATGAGAAGGCCCTTGATGCAGAATTAGTGAAAAAATTCCCATCTGAAAATGCTGGCGGCAGAGGTCACAGTTCGTGACAGGCGAGAGAAATACAATCCAACAGAGGCA
The DNA here is from genome assembly GCF_046119375.1 of Phyllobates terribilis. Classification (NCBI taxonomy): domain Eukaryota; kingdom Metazoa; phylum Chordata; class Amphibia; order Anura; family Dendrobatidae; genus Phyllobates; species Phyllobates terribilis. Next base: position 325,341,742 of record NW_027362763.1, on the reverse strand, counting down.
GGGTAACACTGTCAAAGTTCTGGGACAGTTTTCTCAGACCCTCCCATCACACAGGCCCTGAGGCGGGGGGAACTCTCAAAAGGAGTGCAAAGTTTCGGTAGATGGTGAAGGAGTACCATGCCGACCGTACCAACATCCTCCGTGATTCCTCTGTGCCTTATAGTTATTGGGTATCCAAGATAGACACGTGGCAAGAGCGGGCTCTCTTTGCCTTGAAGGTCCTGGCCTGCCCTGCCGCTAGCGTTTTGTCAAAGCGAGTTTTTAGTGCCGCCGGTGGAATTATAATCAATAGGCGCATTCGCGTGTCAACTAAAAATGCTGACAGGCTGACTCTTATAAAAATGAACAAGGGCTGGTTGGGCCAGACTTCTCAACACCATCGAATGATAGCAGCGTAACATAAGCTCAAATACAGTGTCTTTTTTTGGGAGATCTAACTCTATTCCCATGCACCCCTATCTTCACATCCAGACATGGGTATAGGCTTACTGATTTTGTCTATTTGCTCTTGTCCTCATCTTTCTCTGCATTCTCATCCTCCACCACATATCACCACCATATGTACCATATCAACATATCTACGTCTCTTGCAAGGGGCATTGAAGTTCCTTCAAATTTTTGGCAGCTGTTGCTTTACTGCATAGGCAAACACTATGGGAGACCCACTTCCTAATAATGGGAACATTGTTTTTAGGAGGGTCTCTGACCTCTACGTCTCTTGCAAGGGGCATTGGAGTTCCTCCAAATTTTTGGCAGACGTTGCTTCACTGCATAGGCAAACACTATGGGAGAACCACTTCCTAATAATGGGAACATTGTTTTTAGGAGGCTATCTGATCTCTACATCTTTTGCAAGGGGCATTTGAGTTCCTCAAAATTTTTGCCAGCCCTTGCAGTCACTGCATACACAATAACAGTATAGGAGACCCACTTGTTAATAATGGGAACAACCAAGCATAGCTGGCTCATGACTCTCTAACTGCTGGCCCTTTAGGAATTATAAGGGCCGCCTGATGGCCCTATAAAAATAGTCTTTATGACTTTCAGAGTCTCTCCATCATAAATGAATCATGATGCGTCTGATGATGTGTCACACACCACATGGCCAGATAAGGTTGTAAAATGTTAAAATGACATTTCCCAGTGAATTCATTTGTCTTGATTGAAAGCAATGCAAAAGTGCAAAAACGCATAAAAAATGCTACGTTTGAATATAGCGTTAACAATGTGTGGAGGAACATTTTTGCTTTTTGCTATTTAATTTTCCTTATATACAAGTCATTACCCTGGAAATGATATTCTTTAAAATATAAAAGTGGCATAATACCTTTGACGATGTTGTTGACAGCAGTGACCTGGGAGTCATAAATGCTTCCAGTGGTCTTCCCCATGCTATTCTCATGTCATTTGAGCACTGTTCCCGTCGATTTGGGCAATTTTTAGCCCCTCTGCAGGCCGCTGGGGGGGAGCCACCGGAAAAATGCTCGAGTTTCCCATAGCATTACATTGGGCTCTTTACGCGAGCATTCCAATTTGCTCTACCCGAGCAACGAGTACCCAAGCATTTTAGTACTCGCTCATCACTATTCATCATCAAATTGCTACTCAAACACTGGGAGAAATTGCTCCTTGAGGATGTTTACATACCAATTTTTAATTCATGGCCGTGTTCTTAGTAGAGATGAGTGAACGTTTCAATATTTGATTCGGATTACGATCGCTGAATTTGCAATATTAATATTAATATTATTAATTTGTCGAATGTTTATCTGACATTACCGAATGCCATAGGATTCAATGGGGGACAAAAAAATGTATACACAACACCTTTAAACGGGCCCAAAAGCTGCCAAAAACATCAAATTAGGGATAGACACCTGGAAAGTGCCATCAATTGACCCAGAGTACAAGTACTATAATTATTATTACTATTGCAGCGACATTTATTCTGTGGTACTTTAAGTGTTAACAGGGCTCACTGTCGGTGACTCACCGACTGGTCAAGAGGATAGAGGGCCCTGCCCCCGAGGGCTCAAAAACAATCTACAAGGGATGGGTGAGGATACAGTAGGTCAGGGAACAGCTGGTTGTGCAGCGGTATGCTGGAGCGAGTGTTACCGTAGATTGTATGCTTGTCACAAGCAGTGGGTCTTCAGCTTCCTTTTCAAGGTTTGCAAGGTAGGCGAGAGTCTGATGTGTTGGGGTACAGAGTTACACAGTAGGTGAGATGAACGAGACAAATCTTGTATGCGATCGAGGAAAGTGAAGGAGATCTTGTAAGGATGGAAGGTTGCGTGCAGGTAACTAGTACAGGGAGACTAGGTCACACATGTATGGAGGTTTTCGAGGGTTTGGTATGCCAAAGTTCAGCTTTTCAACTGGAGTCTCTGGGCAACAGGGAGCCCTCGCAGGGATTGACAGAGCGGAGAAGCCTGGGGATAGCGAGGTGACAGGTGGATTAATCAGCCAGCACAGTTGGGGATAGATTGGAGGTGTAAGAGAGTGGTAGAAGGGAGGCCACAGCGGAGGAGCTTGTAGTAGTCGAGGCGAGAAATGATGAGGGTGTACACTGGTGTTTTTCTAGATTCATGGTTGAGGAATGTGCGGATCCCCAAGATAATTTGGAGTTGCAGTCAGCAGCAAGTGGAAAGGGCTTGGATCTGACTTTGAAGGACAGATGAAAGTCAAGCTTGCGGGACTGGAGAGAGTGGGCAGTCATTCAATTTGATGGATAGGTCAGTTGGGGGGGTGAGTGAGATGGTGGAAAGATGATGCATTCTGTTTTATCCATGTTAATTTTTACAAATATAGCAGAGAAGAAAGATGAAATACAGGACACACATTGTGGGATTCTGGTTAGCAAGAAGGTGATATCAAGTTCAGAGAAGTAGATCTGTGTGTCATCAGCATAGGGGTGATACTGAAACCCGTGAGACCATGAGCTGCCCCAGGCCGAAGGTGTAGATGGAGAAGAGCCTGGGTCCTACAACTGAACCTTAGTGGACACCGACACATAGGGGGTGAGATGAGGAGGTGGTGTGTGAGTGGGATACACTGATTTTCCTGTTGGTTTGGTATGAAAAGATCCAAGACAGGGCAAAGTCTGTGATGCCGAAAGATGAGAGTCTGTATTAAGAGGGCATGGTCTACTGTGACGAAGGAAGATGACAGGTCTAGGAGGAGGAAGACAGAGTAGTCTGGTTTGTATTTGGCAGTTAGTATGTCATTGGTGACTTTAGTCAGGGCTGTTTCAGTAGAATGGTGAGGTCGGAAGCCTGTTTTTAAGCAGTTAAAGAGGGAGCAGGACAGGAGGTGTGAGGACAGTTCAAAATAGATGTGTTTCTCCAGTAATTTTGAGGCATAGGGGAGAAGTGAGATGGGGCAATAGCTAAACATAAGATGGGTCAAGGGAGGGCTTTTGGAGGATGGGTGTGATCAAGGTATGTTTGAATCATGAGGGGAAGACGCCAGTTGTTAGTGACAATAGGAAGAGAAGGGTTAGGCTTGGGATGAATATTGTGAAACGGTTTGGAATGAGGTGGGATGGTATTAGGTCAAGTTCAGAGGTGGTTAGATGTGATTTGGAAGTAAAGATTATCTTCCGTGATGGCGAAGAAGCTGGTTTTGGAGGAGGAGAGTTGAGTCGCTATGAGAAGGGGCTATTGGGACTTTAAGCAACAGCTTTGCCCTATGTTGTCAATCTTCTGCTTGAAGAATGAGGCTAAGTCTTCAGCTGAGATGAGAGGAGAGGGAGGGGGAGCTGGTGGACAGAGGAGTGACTTGAAAGTATTGAATAGCTGTGTAGGGTTGTGAGACACATATGATATGAGAGATGAGAAGTAGGTTTGTTTTGCTGCAGTGAGCAATTGTGCAGCATTTTGAAAACTTCTCTTACTGGACTCCACTCCCTTTCTTTGGCAGTCACACAGCGGTACGCTTTGTAGATGAGGGGCAGTAAGAACATGTGCTCCAGCAGATGACAAGCGCTGTATCAAGTGGCTTCTGCTTCTCTTCCTCCACCTCAACATCACATGCAGTACAGTTCTCAAAGGTGGAACCCCAATTACCCTTGTTTTCACCCTCATCACAACTCTCCAACTGGTCAACTGATTATGAGGAAGCACAGATGGGTGAGTCTGCATAGTTGTTCACACATTCTATTCCGGGACATCAGAGGTCTGATCCAAAGCTTCAGAGACTCAAGAGGAAGAAAGCATGTTTAGCGATGGCCAAAAAATTTTTTCAGTTGATCCGGGCCCTGACGAAGTAGAGTCGAAGAAGAATCCAAACCCTCGTCACCAGACGTTAACCCTTGGGGGTGGGAATGGATGGGTTGGAGAAAGAAATAAATACACACCAGAAAACAGAGAACTAAACTAATAGAAAACAGGGGTTGGAGAACAAAATTAAGAAGACAACAGGGGTTGGAAAACTAACCTACAAAACTGCTAGGGTTGGAGAACTAAAACACTGCACACCAGGGAAGGAGAACTAAATCACTAGACAACAAGGTGTCATTAGACAGTAAGTGTTGGGATCCTCAAAGCTTGGGGTACAAATCTCTGTATCTAACACTTCCTCCAGTGATTCTGCATCCTCCATCCCTCTAGGGCCTCCACCTGCGCCCTCAACCTCTGCCTTACTGAGACACATGTTACAATAGTGCAGAGAGAATCCTCCCCACCTCTATACTGCGCAGCCAGAGCTCACCGCAATCAGGCTGTGTTAAAATTAATAACCCTTTTAAATCGCAGTCATACAGCTGAAGGGTTGTGGACAGCTCTCCTGGCCGAGTTTGAGCAATGTCTGTCTCCACTGAACCTGGAGCAAGGGAAGGCTGTGTGCGATAACGGTGCAAACCCAGTGGCGGCCCTACGCCGGGGCAACCTCACATCTTCAACCTGATGGTACAGCAATTTCTGTGCCAATATCCCGGACTGGATGCGCTGCTTCAGAAACCATGGTCTCTGTGTGCTCACTAAAAACTATAAAAATGAGCATGATCTTTAGTATAAAAGCCAGACTAATAGACAACGAGCAAACTCCTTCATGATGATAGAGGCCACTATCTCCTTAGCTTGCTGGTACTTTTCTCTGTGAATGAATCTCCAACCAGCCAGGAATATCCAGTGAATGGCACGCCATGGTTTGGTATTAGCATCCAGTACCAGAAGCAAAGCCATCCACAATTTCCATACCTCAGGAATTTTATTTTGTAGACATGTGAGCAAACATTAGTTTCTCACAAAGGAACTGAAGACCCTGAGTGGCAGTAGGTGTAAGTTTCTCCAGCATGACCTGTTTGTTATTGTTAGATATCAGAGGGAGAACACAACTGGGCTTTGCCAAGGTGCCATATTGCATCTTAACCACTTCGCACCAGAGCCTGTTTTTGCCTTCGTGACCATGACAATTTTTTCAATTCTGACCACTGTCACTTTATGAAGTAATTACTTTGGAACACTTCAATGTATCCCCCTGATTCTGAGAAAGATTTTTCGTGACATATTGTACTTCATGATAGTGGTAAAATTTCTTCGATATAACTTGCGTTTATTTGTGAAAAAATTGGAAATCTGGCAAAAATTTTGACAATTTTGCAATTTTCAAACTTTGAATTTTCATGCCCTTAAATCAGAGAGATATGTCACACAAAATAGTTAATAAATAACATTTCCCACATGTCTACTTTACATCAGCACAATTTTGGAACCAAAATTTTTTTTTGTTAGGGAGCTATAAGGGTCAAAAGTAGACCAGTGATTTCTCATTTTTCCAACAAAATTTACAAAAACATTTTTTTAGGGACCACATCATATTTGAAGTCACTTTGAGGGGTCTTTATGACAGAAAATACCCAAAAGTGACACCATTATAAAAACGGCACCCCTCAAGGTGCTCAAAACCACATTCAAGAACTTTATTAACCCTTCAGGTGCTTCACAGGAAATTTTGGAATGTGGAAGAAAAATATTAACATTTAACTTTTTTTACAAAAATGTTATTTTAGACCCAATTTTTTTTATTTTCGCAGGGGTAACAGGAAAAAATGGACCATAAAATTTTTTGTGCAATTTCTCCTGAGCGCGCTGATACCCCATATGTGAGGGAAAACCACTGTTTGGGCGCACTACAGGGTTCGGAAGGGAAGGAGCACCATTAGACTTTTTGAATGTAAAATTTGTTTGAATAATTAGCAGACGCCATGTTGCGTTTGGAGAGCTCTTGATGTTCCTAAACAGTGGAAACCCACAACAAGTGACACCATTTTGGAAACTAGACCCCATAGGGAACTTATCTAGATGTGTGGTGAGCACCTTGAACCCCAAGGTGCTTCACAGATGTTTATAACATTGAGCAGTAAAAATAAAATTTTCACATTTTTCCCACAAAAACGTTTTTCATCCCTTAATTTTTCATTATCATAAGGGTAATAGGATAAATTGCACCATGAAATTTGTTGAGCAATTTCTCCTGAACACGCCGATACCCTATATGTGGAGGCAAACTACTGTTTGGGCGCACGGCAGGGTTTGAAAGGGAAGGAGCGCCATTTGACTTTTTGAATGTAAAATTTGTTTGAATAATTAGCAGACGCCATGTCGCATTTGGGGAGCCCCTAATGTGCCTAGGCAGTGGAAACCCCCCACAATTCCCACCGTTTTGGAAACTAGACCCCTTGGGGAACTTATCTAGATGTGTGGTGAGCACCTTGCACCCCCAGCTGCTTCACAGAAGTTTATAATATTGAGCCGTAAAAATATAATTTTCACATTTTTCCCACAAAAAATGTTTTTCATGCCCTAATTTTGCATTATCATAAGGATTACAGGAGAAATTGCACCATGAAATTTGTTCTGCAATTTCTCCTGAGTACGCCTAAACCCCATATGTGGGGGAAAACCACTGCTTTGGTGTACGGTAGGGTTTGGAAGAGAAAGGAGCGCTATGTTGGCTGGGATAGGTTGCAGACACCATGTCACATTTGAAGAGTCGCTGAAAACAGCAGAAAACATGCCGAAACAGCAGAAAACCCCACAAGTAACCCCATTTTGTAAACTACACCTCTCAAGGAATTCGTCTAGGGAAGTAGTGAGTATTTTTTAATTTTTTAATTTATACCATTGGGCAGTGAAAAAAGCATAATTATATTTTTACCACAAAAAAATGTTTTACCCTCAGATTTTGCTTTTTCACACAGGGCAATGGGTAAAAATGGTGCCGAAATGTGTGATACAACTTCTTCTAAAAGTGGCAATACCCCATATGAGGCTGTATAGTACCGCTCAGCCTTACGGCGAGTTCTGGGGGGGACGGAGTGCTATTTGACAATTGGAGAACAAATTATTGTAGAATAGGCATTTGGATTTGGGAGCACAAAATTTTCTGAATTTCTTTTGGGGGGCAAGGGCCATTTCGCTTTTCCAGAGCCTTTCTTCTACCAGTAACTTGGAAGTCCCTTATATTTTTAACAGATGATGGACCTGAGTGGGGACTAGCTTTTTTTGAGGACTGAGTTGAAGCTTTTATTGGGAACATTTTACATATTGTTTATCCGGCGCTCTAGGCTGAGCACTTACATTGGGGTTTCCATCTAAATTTCCAAGTGATGTAATTCAGATGAAACCCCTGCGGGATTCATTCACTGTAATGAGGCAGCAGAGTTACTCTGGACTCCGTCTGGCATCTGTTTAGCGGTGTACTTTTTTTCAGAAGTGCACAAAACTGTGGCCAACCGCACTTTTATGCTCACCTAAAACAAATGACACCGTGGGATCACAGGCCAGACGGCATCCACAGTGGCCTATATCTGCCTCATTACAGGGAATCTTCTGCCTTGGGTTCCATCTGAATCACATATTTCAGAGACTTACACTTAAACTTTGGTGTGAGCGCTTAGCGCAGAGCGCAGGATAAATGTGGGCAGAGCCTTACTGCGATCTTTGGGAGACATAATAAACAAATCAGTAGCAGGTGAAGAATTGGTTTTATTTAATTTTTACGCCGTTCCTCGTGCGGTATTAGTGATGAGATTACTTTATTCTTCGTGTCGGTGCGATTACAGAGATACCAGATTTATATCGGGTTTTTATGACTGACAGCTGTCACACACTAAGAGATGCTTTTTTTTTGCAAAATCTAGTTTTTGCATCGCCATATTTTGAGAGCTATAATTTTTCCATATTTCGGCCGACAGCGTCATGTGACGGCTTGTTTTTTGCGGGACGAGTTGACATTTTTATTGGTACCATTTTTGGGTACATGACATTTTTTGATCGCTTTCTATTCCGTTTTTTGGGAGGTAAAATTAACAAAAAACAACAATTCAGGAATAGTTTTTTGATGTTTTTTTTATGCCGTTCTGCGTGTGGTAAAAGTGATCAGGCAGCGTTATTCTTCGGGTCAGTACGTTTACAGCGATACTACACTTACTGTATTTTTTTAATGTTTTGGCGCTTTTACACAATAAAACAATTTTATAGAAAAAATATTTTTTTTGCATTGCCTTATTCGGAGCGCTATAACTCTTTTATTTTTCGGCTGATGGAGCTGTATGGCGGATTTTTTTTTGCGGAACAAGATGACGTTTTCAGCGGTACCATTTTTATTTCCATTTTGCTTTCTGATCGCATTTTTTTCCCCTTTTTGTTGGCGATATGATGAAAAAGCATATTTTTTTGCTTTGTTTTTTATTTATTTTTATTTCGGCGTGCACAGAAGGAGTTAATTAGTGTGACAGTTTTATAGATCGGGTTGTTTCGGACGCGGCGATAGCAAATATGTGTACTTTTTTAGGTTTTGCATAAATATACGGATTTATTGGTTTAATATATATATATATTTTTTTTTATTTTGTGATTTTTTTAACAGTTTAAAAACATATTTTTTTGCTTTTTTTTATTTTTACTTAGTCCCTGTATGGGACATTAATTTTTATTTTTCTAATCACTGATCTCATCCAATGAAATAGACATGTATTACATTGGATGAGATCTTTGCTGACTGTTTCACAGTCAGTGTGTCCTGCCAGGCTTCAGCTGCAGGCTGAGCCTAGCAGGACACCATATATGGCAGATCTGGAGGCGGTCATGTGACCTCCAGCTGCCATAGCAACGCCAGGTCCTGGAAGGTATCAGGGGTCGTCGGAGAGGTAAGTATACGACCCCCTCTCCTCTCACTATATTCTATATGCCGCGATCACCATAGATCGCGGCATATAGAACATAGCGAAGGGTTAAAATCATTGGGACCTGATCCAATCAGGTCCCGATGATGTCCCCTGTCAGAGCTAACGCTCTGCACTGGAATCGCAGCGCTTGCAGGACCCCGGGGGTCCTGAGCACTGCGGGACCACCCACCGTTTTTAATCGTCCGCGCTGCACAGAGCCCAGGCAGCGCGGACATTTATCTACAGTGGGCCGTCAACAAGCAGTTAAGTCTTATAGACCCTGCACTTGCAGCCTTACATTCTACAGGATGGTGGGGAAGGAGACAGTAGGTTGTGTAGTTGCATTAGCTACGGTGGTGTTGAGGTGGCAGCGAGGCAAAGGCAGGCAGTAGGCTTTCTTGAAGATACGTGTTTTCATGTTGTGTTTGAAGGATCCAAATGTGGCGGCTATTTCGACGTGTTGAGGCACAGAATTCTAGAGGATGAGGGATGTTTGGTAGACATATTGGAAGTGATTGGGTGAGGAACAAATAAGTGTGGAAAGAAGGGGGTCTTCGGAGGACCGGAGATTACAGAACGGAATATATTGGGAGATTAGTTCAGAGATGTATGGAGAAGAAAGGTTATGGATGGCTTTGTACATCAGTGTTAGTAGTTTGAACTGGGTATGCTGGGCAACTGGAAGCCAGTAAAGGGATCTTATAGATTGCAATCTTATGGATTGCTGGAGCCAGTCCACAGTAAAAAAAAGCAGCCATAGAGGGTCTGGGAAACTTCCCACACACTTTTCTTAGCCAGGGCTGCTGGCTAGGCAGGGTTGGATGGGCCCACCAAAAAACTGGAGAATCCTCCGGTTGGCCCTGGCTTTTCCATCAGGAGAGTTCATAGTGCAAATCTTGCTGTTTTTTATGATGATGAGGCCATGCATCTCCTTAGTTTTCTGTTACTTGGAATGCAAGAGCAAATATGCAGCCAGCCTTCGACCTACCCACAAGCCGCAATACTAAACTGCCACATTTCTGGACAGCTGTTTGCACTTGAAATGTGGCTTTTTAGGCTCGTGGAGGCAGAAGCTTTTCACAACCTCATGCCGACGGCGGCGCGGTCTCCATACTCGGTCCCCAGCCGCCACTATTTCTCCCGGTGTTGTCTCCACCTTCCACAAGTAAGAGTCCCAGAACATTACCCGTGCCCTCCCCAGTGCACTTACTGGGAAGGACCGCCTAACCACAAACACGTGGACAAGTGAATTTCACAGGGACGATACAGAGCCAGTCCACAGTAAAAAAAACAGCCATAGAGTGACCACGAACCTTCCCACACACTTTTCTTAACCAGGGACGCTTCTCGGCAGGGTTGGATGGGCCCACCCGAGAACTGGAGAATCTTCCGGTGGGCCCTGTCTTCTCCATCAGGAGAGTTCATAGCGCAAACCTTTTAGGCTGTGATGATGATGAGGCCATCCATCTCCTTAGTTTTCTGTTAGTTGGAATGCAACCGCAAGTATGCAGCCAGCAACTCACCCACCCTCAGGCCGCAATACTAAACTGACACATTTATGGACAGATGCTTGCACTTGAAATGTTGGAATTTAGGCTTGTGGAGGCGGAAGCTTTTCACAACCTCGTTGTGGCAGCGGCCGGGTCTCCATACTCGGTCCCCACCCGCCACTATTTCTCCCGGTGTTGTCCCCGCCTTCCACAAGCACGGGTGCCAGAACATTACTGCTGGTACTTTTCTGTGGGAATCTGCTTGACTCCTACCAGCCTGGAATATTTGAAGTGAACTATGGCATGACGCCATGGTATTATCAGTGCCCCCAGTACCAGAAGCGAAGCCATCCCCAATTTCCTTCTCAGGAATTTTATTTGGTAGACTGAGTGGCTGCCCAAATACATTAGTTTCTCACAAAGGAACTGAAGATACAGAGTGGCAGTAGGTGCAAGTTTCTCTAGCATGTTAGATATCAGAGGGTGAACGGCAGCACAGTGACTCAGTGGTTAGCACTGAAAGCTTCAGGCGCTGGGATCCTGGGTTCAAATCCCAGCAAGGACAACAATTGCAAGGATTTGGTATATTCTCCCGGTGTTTGAGCGGGTTTCCACTTTAGTAAAAAAGCAGCCATAGCGTATCTGGGAACCTTCCCACACACTTTGCTTAGCCATGGATGGGTTGTATGGGCCCACCAGAAAACCGGAGAATCCTCCAGTAGGTCCTGGCTTCTCCATCAGGGGAGTTCAAAGCGCAAACCTTTCAGGTTGTGATGATGATGAGGCCATCCATCTCCTTAGTTTTCTGTTAGTTAGGCTGCATACTGCTCAAGTATGCAGCCAGCCATTTCTGGACAGTTGTTTTCACTTGAAATGTTGCCTTTTAGACTCGTGGAGGGGGAAGCTTTTCATAACCTCATGCCGGCGGCGGCCGGGTGTTCATACTCGGTCCCCAGCTTCCAGTATTTCTCCCGGTGTTATCCCTACCTTCCACAAGCACGGGTCCCAGAACATTACCGGTGCCCTCCCCAGTGCACTTACTGGGAAGGACCGCCTAACCACAAACACAAACAATTGATTGTGGCCAGGGATGGTACGCAGCCAGTCCACAGTAAAAAAAACAGCCATAGAGTGTCTGGGAACCTTACCACACACTTTTCTTAGCCAGGGATGCTTCTCGGCAGGGTTGGATGGGCTCACCAGAGAACTGGAGAATCCTCCGGTGGGCCCTGGCTTCTCTTTCAGGAGAGTTCACAGCACAAACCTTGCAGCTGCTATGGGGCTCTTTAGCGGGAGAGAAAGGTGGTCAATCAGAATCAAATCCTCTGGTGGGCCCAATGTTCTTCAGTCTGACACTGCTTCTCGTTGAGAGTTGTATTTCACCGCAGCCATATTCTTTAGCTCAATGAAAGGACTGGCATAGAAGGAAACCTTATCTACTCCAGCTGTCATGTCTCCCAGGAAGTCCTCTAATGCAGCTTGTTGCATAAGCAATGGCAGCCCATCCAATATCAGCTCACACTTCTTGGTGGTGCTTAGTCACAAAGATCTTTCTTTACTCCTTGAATTAATCTCTACAGAGTTTGACAATGTACTAATCTGCATTGCGTTTTGAGAAATAACGTGCATAAACAAAACCACGGTTTAGACCACTGTAGGTCATTAAGCAAAACACATACAGCTTTCCCACAGACTGAAAGAGGGGGGGTGTCAAGATTTCTAAGACAGCCAAGACTTCCCTATCCTTCCAAGATGATGACTGTTCATGTTCTCCTCCTCATAATCCTCCTTCTCATTATCACCCAATCGGCATTGAGATGAGATGAGGCTAGGATGCATAGTTACTTGCTCCTCCTGTATTGCCTCCTCTTTACATATGAGCACCGAGCGTTTCAATAGACAGAGGAGCCAGATAGTGACGCTAAATATGGCGTCACCACCTCTCACCATCTTAGTGGAGTCCTCAAAGTTTTGGAGGATGGCACAGATGTCAGACATCCATGCTGACTCATCAGTTCTTATGTGCGAAGGCTAAGCTGAATGCCAATGGGCGTGTTGAAGCTGGTACTTAACCGCTTCCCGACCGCCCACTATATATAAACTTCGGCGCTGCCTGGGCTCTGTGCAGCGCCGACGTTTAAAAATGGTGGGTGGTCCTGCAGCGCTCAGGACCCCCAGGGTCCTGCAAGCGCTGCGTTTGGGGTGCAGAGCGATAGCTCTGACAGGGGACATCATCGGGACCTGATTGGATCAGGTCCCAATGATGTTAACCCTTTGCTATCTTCTATATGCCGCGATCTATAGTGATCGTGGCATATAGAAAATAGTGAGAGGAGAGGGGGTCATCCACTTACCTCTCCGACGGCCCCCTGATACCTTCCAGGATTTGCCATTATTATGGCAGCTGGAGGTCACATGACCGCCTCCAGATCTGCCATATATGGTGTCCTGCTAGGCTCAGCCTGCAGCTGAATTCTAGCAGGAGACAGACAGTGTGAAACTGTCAGCATAGACCACATGCAATGTAATACATATCTATTACATTGCATGAGATAAGTGATTAGGCATGAGATCAGTGATTAGAAAAATAAAAATTAATGTCCCATACAGGGACTAAGAAGAAATGTAAAAAAAAAGTAAAAAAAATGTTTTCAAACTGTTAACAAAAATCACAAAATAAATAAAAATAAATAAATAAAATATTAAACCAATAAATGCGTATATTTATGCAAAAACAAAAAAAGTACACATATTTGGTATCGCCGCATCCGAAACAACCCTATCTATAAAACTGTCACACTAATTAACTCCTTCTGTGCACACCGTAATAAAAATAAATAAAAATCGGAGCAAAAAACTATGCTTTTTCATTATATTGCCAACAAAAAGTGGAAAAAAATGCGATCAAAAAGAAAAATGGAAATAAAAATGGTATAGCTGAAAACGTCATCTTGTTCTGCAAAAAAAAGCCACCATACAGCTCCATCAGCCGAAAAATAAAAAAGTTATAGCTCTCAGAATAAAGCGATGCAAAAAAATATTTTTTCTATAAAATTGTTTTATTGTGTTAAAGCACCAAAACATAAAAAAATATACAGTAAGTGTAGTATCGCTGTAAACGTACTGACCCGAAGAATAATTCTGCCTTATCACTTTTACCACACGCAGAACGGCATAAAAAAAAAACTCAAAAAACAATTCCTGAATTGTTGGTTTTTGTTAATTTTACCTCCCAAAAAATGGAATAGAAAGCGATCAAAAAAGTCAGGTACCCAAAAATGGTACCAATAAAAATGTCAACTCGTCCCGCAAAAAACAAGTCGTCACATTACTCTGTCGGCTGAAATATTGAAAAATTATAGCTCTCAAAATATGGCGATGCAAAAACTAGATTTTGCAAAAAAAAGCGTCTTTTAGTGTGTAACAGCTGTCAGTAATAAAAATCCGATATAAATCTGGTATCTCTGTAATCGCACCGACCCGAAGAATAAAGTAATCTCATCACTTATACCGCACGAGGAACGGCGTAAAAAATAAATAAAACCAATTCTTCACCTGCTACTGATTTGTTTATTATGTCTCCCAATGTGCTCACCACACATCTAGATAAGTTCCATAAGGGGTCTAGTTTCCAAAATGGTGTCACTTGTGGGGGGTTTCCACTGTTTAGGCACATCAGGGGCTCCCTAAATGCAACATGGCGTCCGCTAATTATTCAAGCAAATTTTACATTCAAAAAGTTAAATGGCGCTCCTTCCCTTCCGAACCCTGCAGTGTACCCAAATAGTGGTTTTCCTCCACATATGGGGTATCAGCATACTCAGGAGAAATTGCACAGCAAACTAAATAGTGCAATTTCTCCTGTTACCCTTATGATAATGCAAAATTAGGGGATGAAAAACATTTTTTGTGGGAAAAATGTGAAAATTTTATTTTTACAGCTCAATATTATAAACTTCTGTGAAGCATCTGGGGGTGCATGGTGCTCACCACACATGTAGATAAGTTCCATAAGGGGTCTAGTTTCCAAAATGGTGTCACTTGTCGCGGGTTTCCACTGTTTAGGCACATCAGGGGCTCCCCAAATGCAACATGGCGTCCGCTAATTATTCAAGCAAATTTTACATTCAAAAAGTCAAATGGCGCTCCTTCCCTTTCAAACCCTGCCGTGCATGCAAACAGTGGTTTGCCTCCACATATGGGGTATCGGCGTGTTCAGGAGAAATTGCACAACAAATTTCATGGTGCAATTTATCCTGTTACCCTTATGATAAAGCAAAATAAGGGATGAAATACTTTTTTGTGGGAAAAATGTGAAAATTTTATTTTTACAGCTCAATAATATAAACTTCTGTGAAGCACCTTGGGGTTCAAGGTGCTCACCACACATCTAGATAAGTTCCCTAAGGGGTCTAGTTTCCAAAATGGTGTCACTTGTGGGGTGTTTCCACTGTTTAGGCACGTCAGGAGCTCTCCAAACGCAACATGGCGTCTGCTAATTATTCAAACAAATTTTACATTCAAAAAGTCTAATGGCGCTCCTTTCCTTCCGAACCCTGCAGTGCGCCCAAACAGTGGTTTTCCCTCACATATGGGGTATCAGCACGCTCATGAGAAATTGCACTACAAATTGTGTATTCCATTTTTTCCTGTTACCCTTGTGAAAATACAAAAATTGGATCTAAAATATCATTTTTGTGGAAAAAGTTAAATGATAATTTTTTTCTTCCACATTCCAAAAATTCCTGTGAAGCATCTGAAGGGTTAATACATTTCTTGAATGTGGTTTTGAACACCTTGAGTGCAGTTTTTAGAATGGTGTCTCTTTTGGGTATTTTCTGTCATAAAGACCCCTCAAAGTGACTTCAAATATGATGTGGTCCCTAAAATATGTTTTTGTAAATTTTGTTGGAAAAATGAGAAATCGCTGGTCACCTTTTAACCCTTATACAAATGTCACGAAAAAACAATCTCAGAATCAGGGAAATCTGTTGAAGCGTTCCAGAGTAATTACTTCATAAAGTGACAGTGGTCAGAATTAAAAAAAATTGGCCCGGTCACGAAGGCAAAAACAGGCTCTGGCACGAAGTGGTTAACAACTGCCCTCTGCTGCTCACAAATCCTTCCCAACATCTGCAACGTTGATTTCCAACATGTGGTGACATCACACAACAGTCTGTGAGCTGGAAGCTGCAAACGCTGCTGAAGCACTGCCAGCGTGGCAGAAGCTATGGCTGACTTTCTGAAATAGTCACACATGTGTTGTACATTTACTAGCAGCTCTGACAGATCTGGGTAGGTTTTGAGAAACTGCTGAACCACTAAGTTGAGCATATTTAGTGATCTCTCATTACTAATGTGTACCCCTGTATGAAGAACAATATCAGCAACGAAAAATTAAAGATGAAATATAGCCTGCTTTATATACCACGGTACTAATCAAACCAATTTCGATTATATCTTGTCTACCCCTGTGACAAAAATATCTGCACCAAAGAATTAATTTCACTAGAGTAGAACTAGTATAATGGTGACCGACAACTCTTCCACTACAGCCAAACACAATAGATGGAGACCTAATCAGGATTCCCCTCATTTCCAAAATTTAGTGGCAGACACCAGCAAAGTGGCTTCAATTTCAACAGAGTAGAAGTAGTTTAATGGAGACCGAAACCTCTGCCACTACAGCCAACCCAATAGATGGAGAGACCCAATCAGGAGTGTTCACATTTTAATAAATTAGGGCCTAAAACCAGCAAAGGGGCATCAATTTCACTAGAGTGGAAAAAGTTTAATGGGGACTGACACCTCTTCAACTAGAGCCAACCCAGCAGATGGAGACAAAATCAGAACTGTTTACATTTAAAAAAATTAGTGCCTAAGACCACCATTTCTGTGGCCAACAGATTTGCGATGGTGAAGTTCAACCTCTTAGCTTTGTCATGTGTAAGAGGAAACAATCTTTAACATGACAACAACTGTGGTACCGAAGACTGGCTGCAGTGCTGAGAGAGGGCGGAGTATGTTGAAACGGACAAACTGCGGACCGTGAGTGAGGTGCAGGCGGTGATGTTGCGGTGGATTGAGAAACGTGTGGTGTGCTAGGTGAAACAAACACACCAGGAATGTCTGCTTCCATTAGTGCTGACGAGCTCTCACTCAGCCTGACTGGAGCAGGAATACAACTGGAGGTTCAGTGTTGGGAGACCTGCGTGACAATACTTGGCACAGTAACAGCGGAGGAGGAAGCAGCAGCAGATGCGTTTGATGGGACGGCTGATGGTTGTTTATTAGTGATGCGCGAACGTGCTCGCCTCTGCTCGGTACTCACCTGAGCATCTCACTGCTTGAGATGCTCGGCGCTCAAAGAGTATTTCTGGGTTGCTCGGGCAGGAGATTGGGTCTCCTCCCTGCATGTTTGGCGCTCTTTAGAGAGCCAATGAAAATGCAGAGATTGACTGCCACGCACTGTAATGCCGTAGCCATGTTGGTTATGGGCATTACAGTGATTGGCTGGCCGCACAGCATCATCATTAGTATATAAGACCGGGCGCCGCCATGCTCTTCACAGTCTACCCCGGAATCAGGCAGAGTAGGGAGAGCTGTTGCTGGGTCAGGGAGAGATTTGCTTCTCCATAGTTAGTTTAGGTATTCCACATCAAATATTTATATCCATCTAAACTAACAGTCCTTCTGAGGACTAATCCATGTGCATATATTCAGTGGTGATAGTAGGAATTAGGCAGGCAGGCTGTGTATGTGGCAGACTACAGTGCATATAGTGCAAGAGGGTCCATTGAACGTCCTTTTAGTATAGGTATTTCACAACGTACAGTACAGATCAAAAGTTTGGACACACCTTCTCATTTAAAATGTTCATGACTATGAAAATTGTACATTCACACTGAAGGCATCAAAACTATGAATTAGCACATGTGGAATTATATACTTAACAAAAAAGTGTAAAACAACTGAAAATATGTCTTATATTCTAGGTTCTTCAAAGTAGACACCTTTTGCTTTGATGACTGCTTTGCACACTCTTGGCATTCTCTTGATGAGCTTCAAGAGGAAGTCACCGGAAATGGTCTTCCAACAATCTTGAAAGAGTTCCCAGAGATGCTTAGCACTTGTTGGCCCTTTTGCCTTCACTCTGCGGTCCAGCTCACCCCAAACCATCTCGATTGGGTTCAGGTCTGGTGACTGTGGAGGCCGGGTCATCTGGCGTAGCACCCCATCACTCTCCTTCTTTGTCAAATAGCCCTTACACAGCCTGGAGGTGTGTTTGGGGTCACTGTCCTGTTGAAAAATAAATGATGGTCCAACTAAGCGCAAATGGGATGGAATAGCATGCCTCCGCAAGATGCTGTGGTTGCCATGCTGGTTCAGTATGCCTTCAATTTTGAATAAATCCCCAACAGTGTCACCAGCAAAGCACCCCCACACCATCACACCTCCTCCTTCATGCTTCACAGTGGGAACCAGGCATGTAGAGTCCATCCGTTCACCTTTTCTGCGTCGCACAAAGACACAATGGTTGGAACCAAAGATCTCAAATTTGGACTCATCAGACCAAAGCACAGATTTCCACTGGTCTAATGTCCATTCGTTGTGTTCTTTAACCTAAACAAGTCTCTTATGCTTGTTGCATAGCAGTGGTTTCCTAGCAGCTATTTTACCATGAAGGCCTGCTGCACAAAGTCTCCTCTTAACAGTTGTTGAAGAGATGTGTCTGCTGCTAGAACTCTGTGTGGCATTGACCTGGTCTCTAATCTGAGCTGCTGTTAGCCTGCGATTTCTGAGGCTGGTGACTCGGATAAACTTATGTTCAGAAGCAGAGGTGACTCTTGGTCTTCCTTTCCTGGCGCGGTCCTCATGTGAGCCAGTTTCTTTGTAGCGCTTGATGGTTTTTGCAACTGCACTTGGGGACACTTTCAAAGTTTGCCCAATTTTTCTGACTGACTGACCTTCATTTCTTAAAGTAATGATGGCCACTCGTTTCTCTTTACTTAGCTGCTTTTTTCTTGCCATAATACAAATTCTAACAGTCTATTCAGTAGGACTATCAACTGTGTATCCACCTGACTTCCGCACAACACAACTTATGGTCCCAACCCCATTAATATGGCAAGAAATCCCACTTATTAAACCTGACAGGGCACACCTGTGAAGTGAAAACCATTTCCGGTGACTACTTCTTGAAGCTCATCAAGAGAATGCCAAGAGTGTGCAAAGCAGTCATCAAAGCAAAAGGTGGCTACTTTGAAGAACCTAGAATATAAAACATATTTTCAGTTGTTTCACACTTTTTTATTAAGTATATAATTCCACATGTGTTAATTCATAGTTTTGATGCCTTCAGTGTGAATGTACAATTTTCAAAGTCATGAAAATACAGAAAAATCTTTATATGAGAACGTGTGTCCAAACTTTTGGTCTGTACTGTACGTCTATTGCATAGGGCATTGACATTCCTCCAAATTGTTGGCATCCAATGCTTTACTGCTTAGGCAAACATTATGGGAGACACACTTCCAAATAATGGGAGCATTTTTTTCAGGAGGCCCTCCGACCTCTACGTCTCTTGCAAGAGGCATTGGAGTGCCTCCAAATTTTTGACAGCCATTCCAGTCACTGTATAGGCAAACAGTATGGGTAACCTGCTCCTTTCTAATGGAAACATGTCATTACTGTGGCCCTGCTCTATGTGTCTTTAAATTCTTAGTGGGGTTTCTCCTAAATTTTGGCAGCCATTGGACTCACTGCATATCCTATAACTGTATAGCAGATCACCTCCTTTCTAATGGGAAAATGTCGTGAATGTGGCCCAGCTCTATGTGTCTTTAAATTGATAGTGTTTTTTTTCAAAATTTTGGCAGCCCTTACAGTCACAGCATGGGCATTACCATTATAGGAGACTTGCCCTTTTATAATGAGAACATTTTTTTTAATGAGACCCTCCTCTATGTCTCTTCAAAGGGGTATTGGGTTGCGTCCAAATTTTTGTCCCGCCTTGCAGTTACTGCATAGGCAATAACAGTAAAGGAGACCCACTCATTAATATTGCGAACAACAAAGCATAGACGGCTGCTGGCCCTTTAAATATAGTAAGGGCCACCTGATAACCCTTTAAAAATAGGCTTTGTGACTTTCAGAGTCCCTCCATCATAAATGAAACAGGATGTGTCTGATGATGTGTCACACACCACGTGGCCAGTTAAGATTGTAAAGTGTTAAAATTACATTTCACGTTGAATACATTTGTCTTAAAAAATAACGTAAAAAAAATTAATAAATAAAAAAAATAAAAACACAGTATTTTTTTAGTATAAAAACCAGACTCGCCAATGTAGCCTCCTGCACCTCCTCCTCCAGTTCTGCCTCCATCTTGGAAATGTCACAAGCTGGAAGGACTGCAGCACTGCCTTTTCCAAGCTGCAACAGGCTGTGCTGAAGATAACATTCCTAATGCTTAGGTGACAAACCGCCCACCACTGAAGAGGTGTTGAAAGCTGTAACAAAGCAGCCTGATCTGTGCCTCTCATCGCTGAACATACTGTCAGACATGGCAGTGTGTGACAATGGGCAGAACCTGGCGACGGAGAAATGACAGCAGGAGTAGATATGGTTTCCCTCTATGCCAGTCCTTTCACTTAGCTAAAGAATATGGCTGTGGTGAAATACAACTCCCACAGAGAAGTAGTCTCAAACTGAAAAACATTGTGCCCACCAGAGGATTTGATTCTGAGGGCTCATCTTTCTCCCCCGTTCAAAAGTCCCATAGCATCTGGAAAGTTTACACTATCATGAACTCTCCTGATGGAGAAGCCAGTGCCCACCCGAGGATTCTCTGGTGGGACCATCCAACCCTGCCGAGAAGCAGTCCTGGCTAAGAAAAGTATGTGGAAAGGTTCCCAGATACTCTATGGCTGCTTTTTTTATTGTTGATTGGACGTGCTTAATTGCATGTTATTTCTGAAACCTCATTTATGGAAGGCGGAGGTGATACCAGGAGAAATAGTGGCGGCTGGGGACCGAGTATGGACACCCGGTCGCCGTCATGAGGTTGTGAAAAGATTCCGCTTCCATGAGCATAAAAGGCCACATTTCAAGTGCAAGCAGCTGCCCAGAAATCTGGCAGTTTAGTATTGCGGCCTGTGGGTGGGTGGCTGGCTGCATACTAACAGAATACTAAGCAAATGGTGGCCTTTATCATCATCATGGCCTCACCTTGAGGTGATGAACTCTCCTGAATGAGAAGCCAGGGCCCACTGGAGGAGTCTCCAGTGGGCCCGGCCAAACCTGCCGAGAAGCAGCCCAGGCTAAGAAAAGTGTGTGGGAAGGTTCCCGGACACTCTATGGCTGCTTTTTTTAATCTGGATTGGATGTGCTAAATTGCATTTTATTTCTGAAACTGCATTGCAGATCAGGCCATTGCCCAACTCTGTAGTCATGAAATTAAAGGGCAAAGAAAGATGTTTGTGTGTCAAACCACCACCGACAAGTGCGAGCTGATGTTGACGTGCTGCCATTGCTTATGCGCCAAGCTGCATTAGAGGACTTCCTGTGAGAAATGACAGCAGTGAGTAGATACGGTTTCCCAAGTCATTTCCTTCACCGAGTTAAAAAATATGGCTGTGGTGAAATACAACTCTCACAAAAAGCTATGGACTGGCTCCGTACTGTCCCTGGCCACATTCACTTGTCCACGTGTTTGTGGTTAGGCGGTCCTTCCCAGTAAGTGCACTGGGGAGGGCACGGGTAATGTTCTGAGACCCGTGCTTGTGGAGACGATATCGGGACAAATAGTGGTGGCTGGGGACCGAGTATGGACACCCGGTCGCCGCCGCCATGAGGTTGTGGACAGCTTCTGCCTCCACGAGCCTAAAAGGCCACATTTCAAGTGCAAGCAGATGTCAAGAATTTGGAAGTATATTATTGCAGCCTGTGGGTTGGTGGGTGGCTGGCTGCATACTTGCGCTTGCATTCCAAGGAATGGGGTAGAGGTAACTGAACACTGAGCTGGGACAAGGATGTGAACAGTGTTGTAGCAAGTCTGCAATGACAGGTGCATGGCAGAAGGCATCTTCGCATGCGCCAAAGATCACTTAAGATTGGCACACGTTTAGGCAGTGACCTAGGAGTCAGTAATGCTTCCAGGGGTCTTCCCCATGCTGTTCCCATGTCTTTTCAGCACTGTGTGCATGTGTCTAGTGATGTATCACCCACCACATGGCCAGATAAGGTTGTAAAATGTTAAAATGACATTTCCCAGTGAATGCATTTGTCTTGGTTGAAAGCAATCCAAAAATGCAAAAACACATCAAAAACGCTACATGTGAACAAAGCCGTCTGGAGGAGCATTTTTGTTTTTAATTATTTATTTTGCCTTATATACAAGTCATTACCCTGGAAAGGATGTTCCTTAACATATTGCACAGGAAAATCCATTTTGGTGTTGTTTTTGTATGTTTCATTGTGAGTCCGTAAATGTGGCGCAATACCTCTGACAATGTTGTTGGCAGCAGTGACCTGGGAGTCAGAAATGCTTCCAGGGGTCTTCCCCATGCTGTTCCCATGTCATTTGAGCACTGCTCCCATCGATTTGGTCAATTTTTAGGCCCTCTGCAGACCGCCGGGGGAAGCCGCCTGAAAAATGCTCGAGTTTCCCGTAGATTTACATTGGGCTATTTACTCGGACCGAGCACTCGAGTATTCCAATTTGCTCTACTCGAACCACAAGTACCCGAGCATTTCAGTGCTCGCTCATCGGTATTGTTTATTGAAAATCAATTTTGCGTTTATCATGTATGTGTACCCCTGTGTTGATCATGTTGTGTATCATGTTGTTGTACCCCCTAATTTCACTAGGTTTAACTACACTGCTCAAAAAAATAAAGGGAACACTCAACACATCCTAGATCTGAATGAATGAAATATTCTCATTGAATACTTTGTTCTGTACAAAGTTATCATAGAATCATAGAATGGTAGAGTTGGAAGGGACCTCCTGGGTCATCTGGTCCAACCCCCTGCTCAAAGCAGGATTCACTAAATCATCTCAGACAGATGTCTGTCCAGCCTCTGTTTGAAGACGTCCATTGAAGGGGAACTCACCACCTCTCATGGCAGCCTGTTCCACTCATTGATCACCCTCACTGTCAAAAAGTTTTTTCTAATATCTAATCTGTGTCTCCTCCCATTTAGTTTCATCCCATTGCTTCTAGTCTTTCCTTGTGCAAATGAGAATAAAGATGATCCTTCTACAATGTGACAGCCCTTGACATATTTGTAGACAGCTATTAAGTCTCCTCTCAGTCTTCTTTTTTGCAAGCTAAACATTCCCAAACCCTGCAACCGTTCCTCATAGGACATGGTTTGCAGACCAGTCACCATTCTGGTCGCTCTTCTCTGAACTTGCTCCAGTTTGTCTGTCTTTTTTAAAATGTGGTGCCCAAAACTGTACACAGTATTCCAGATGAGGTCTGACCAAAGAGGAGTAAAGTCCGATAATGACTTCACGTGATCTAGACTGTATGCTTCTGTTAATACATCCCAGAATTGTATTTGCCTTTTTTGCTGCTGCATCACACTGTTGACTCATGTTCAGTCAACACGGGGAGAACATATAAACTCCTTGCAGATGTTGTCCATGGTGGGATATGAGCCCAGGACCCCAGCGCTGCAAGGCTGCAGTGCTAACCACTGAGCCACTGTGCTGCCCTAGTTGAATGCACTGACAAAATCATACAAAAACGATCAATGGAAATCAAATTTATTAACCAGTAGAGGCCTGGATTTCGAGTCATCCCCATAATTAAAGTGGAAAAACACACTACAGGCTGATCCAACTTTGATGTATTGTCCTTAAAACAAGTCAAAATGAGGCTCAGTATTGTGTATGGCTTCCACGTGCCTATATGATCTCCCTACAATGCCTGGGCATGCTCCTGATAAGGTTGCGAATGGTCTCCTGTGGGATCTCCTCCCAGACCTGGACTAAAGCATCCGCCAACTCCTGTACAGTCTGTGGTGCAACGTGACGTTGGTGGATGGAGCGAGACATGATGTCCCAGATGTGCGCAATCGAATTCAGGTCTGGGGAACGGGCGGGCCAGTCCATATCTTCAATGCCTTCATCTTGCAGGAACTGCGAACACACTCCAGCCACATGAGGTCTGGCATTGTCCTGCATTAGGAGGAACCCAGAGCCAACCGCACCAGCATATGGTCTCACAAGGGGTCTTAGGATCTCATCTCGGTACCTAATGGCAGTCAAGCTACCTCTGGTGAGCACATGGAGGGCTGTGCGACCCTCCAAAGAAATGCCACCCCACACCATTACTGACCCACTGCCAAACCAGTCATGCTGATGGATGTTGCAGGCAGCAGATCGCTCTACACGGTGTCTCCAGACTCTGTCATGTCTGTCACATGTGCTCAGTGTGAACCTGCTTTCATTTGTGAAGAGCACAGGGCACCAGTGGCGACTTTGCCAATCGTGGTGTTCTGTGGCAAATGTCAAGCGTCCTGCATGGTGTTGGGCTGTGAGCACAACCTCCATCTGTGGACGTCGGGCCCTCATACCACCCTCATGGAGTCAGTTTCTTACCGTTTCTGCAGACACATGCACATTTGTGGCCTGCTGGAGGTCATTTTACTGGGCTCTGTCAGTGCTCCTCCTGTTCCTCCTTGCACAAAGGCAGAGGTAGCGGTTCTGCTGCTGGGTTGTTGCCCTCCTATGGCCCCTTCCTTGTCTCCTGGTGTACTGGCCTGTCTCCTGATAGCGCCTTCAGCCTCTGGACACTACGCTGACAGACACAGCAAACCTTCTTGCCACAGCTCGCATTGATGTGCCATCCTGGATGAGCTGCACTACTTCAACAACTTCTGTGGGTTGTAGAATCCGTCTCATGCTACCATGAGCGTGAAAGCACAATCAACATTCAAAAGTGACCAAAACGTAACCCAGAAAGCAATGGTACTGAGATGTGGTCTGTGGTCCCCACTTGCAGAACCACTCCTTTATTGAGGGTGTCTTGATAATTGCCAATAATTTCTATCTATTGTTTATTCCATTTGCACAACAGCATGTGAAATTGATTGTCAATCAGTGTTGCTTCCTAAGTGGACAGTTTGATTTCACAGAAGTTTGTTTTACTTGGAGTTATATTCTGTTGTTTAAGTGTTATCTTTATTTTTTTGAGCAGTGTATTATAATGGAGACCAAAACCTATTCTACTACAGCCAACTCAGCAAATGGAGACCTAACCAGGAGTGTTCACATTAAAAATTTTTGGGTCTGACACCACTGAAGTGGCATCAGTTTCAGTAGATTATAAGTATTATAATTTTGACAGACACCTCTTCCACTACAGCAAACTCAGTAAATGGAGGCCCAATCAGGAGTGTTCACATTCAAAAAAGAGGGCCTAGAACCACCAAAGTGGCATCAATTTCACTAGAGTTTAATTAGTATAATGGGGACCGACACCGCTTGCACTACAGCCAACAGAAATAGATGGAGACCCAATCAGGATTCTCCACATTTCCAAACATTAGTGGCAGACACCAGCAAAGTGGCATCAATTTCAGTACAGAAGAAATTGTAGAATTAGGAATGACACCTCTTCCCCCACAGCCAACCCAGTAGATGGAGACCCAATTAGGAGTGTTCACATTTTAATAAATTAGAGCCTAAAACCAACAAAGTGGCATCAATTTCACTAGAGTAGAAGTAGTATAATGGAGAGCAAAAACTCTTCTACTACAGCCAACACAGAAGATGGAGACTCAATCAGGAGTGCACCATCCTCGCCAGTCGTTCACAACTGTGTTGTGCAGGTGCACGAGCTAGTCTGAAAAATGTGTGAAAGGACTCACAGAAATTGCTTCTGCCACTTACACTACTGCTGCTGCTAATATTTTGGCGTTGACGAATTGACGTGCCGGAGGTTGGAAGTGTAGAGCTGTGAAGAACTCTGTGTGCCTCACTGCTGGCTTGGGGAAAACCTATGTTAAGGTTGTGTAAATGTATTTTTCGATACTTCCGCATTCGCGGGTCCCTTTCCAGGGCGGGATGCATTTGGAAAAATGTACTCTTATAACGTGGATCTAACACAGTGGCAACACAGTAATCAGCACTATTTCGAATCATAACTATACTAGAATCATGTTGCAAATAGTGCAGCAAGAAAACATTCATATGTAGGGCTGTTTCATGAGGTTCAAGTCCATGCGGTGTTGGTGACTGGGTAATTCTGATACCTGTTTCATCCTTCCCCACCTGCCAAACATGAACAGAGAGGGGATGATTATCCTCTTCATGTTCTGACTGTTGCTTGCCCATCACCTCTTCCTCTATCAATTGTTCCTCGC
The DNA here is from genome assembly GCF_046119375.1 of Phyllobates terribilis. Classification (NCBI taxonomy): domain Eukaryota; kingdom Metazoa; phylum Chordata; class Amphibia; order Anura; family Dendrobatidae; genus Phyllobates; species Phyllobates terribilis. Next base: position 325,315,705 of record NW_027362763.1, on the reverse strand, counting down.
CTTCACTAACACCTTCACTAACAGGTTTTCTGGAATAGCCAGAACCACCCTCGCAGTGAACCACCCTCCCTTGGCACCCTGAGATGTCCCATAGTGTATGATGTTAGTAACAGAAGAAAGTATTTTTTTTAATGTGGATGAGACCTGTATAACATAGGAGATATTCTCCAAACTATTTCAAACTGAACTGAGATGTCCCTGCTCTATAATGTTAGGAACCAAAGTATTTTTTTTACTGTGCATGATGCCTGTATAATATGCGAGATATTCTCCAAACTATTTCAAACTGAGATGTCCCTGCTGTATATTGTTAGGAACTGAACAAAGTATTTTTTTAACTGTGGATGAGGCCTGTATAACATAGGAGATATTCTTCAAACTATTTCAAACTGAGATGTCCCTGCTATATAACTTTAGGAATCGAACAAAGTATTTTTTTTTAGTGTTGATGACGCCTGCATAACATACGAGATATTCTCCAAACTATTTCAAACTCAGATCTAGCCTGCTGTATTACGTTAAGAACAGCAAAAAATAGATTTTTTGACTCTGCACAAGCTCTGAAACAGCTGAATTTCTCTGCCACTAAAAGGACTAGGTGGCTTATAGCAGAGTGTATCACGTTTGCGACAGAAAAAAAAAATTTTTTGACTGTGTCCAGCAACAGAAAAAGTCTTTTTTTTAACTCTGAAAACCGCTGAAGTTCACCACCACTAGCGTAGTAACTGACGTATAGCAGAGTGTATGATTTTTGCCACACAAAAAAATCTTTGGTGAATTCTGCCTAGTAAGACAAAATAAATCTATTTTTTTACTCTGAATACAACTGAGGTTCACCACCGCTAAGATAGTAGGTGGATTTTAGCATACTGTATCACGTTTGCCACGCAAAAATGTCTTTGGTGTACTGTGGCTAGCAACAGAAAAGAAATCTTTGTTTTACTGTGCATACAGCTGAAGTTCATCCACTAAAAAAATGACAAACTGGGCTAACACAGCTTGCACTATCACATTAGCAATTGAAAAAAAAAGGCTTTTGTTCTCTGCACTCAGAAGCTCTGCACTGACAAGCTGTGCAGATAGCTGAATTTCAACCCTACAAAATCAAAAAGTGGCCTAGAAGGGCTTGCTTGCTTTATCACATTAGCAAGTGCAAAAATAATTGAAGGTATACCCCTGCATGGAGCACAGACTACAACCGATGCACAGCACTGTTCTGAGCCATAAATCCTGCTTTCTGTCAGAATCTCAGTAATTGCACAAAAAAGTGCTGCAGGTCGATTGTACAGGTACACAGCACAGGACTTATCTACATTATCTGACTTCCACAAAAGCGCCCATCTATCTAGCTAATATCTCTCATTACACATTAGCTTGGTGCAGGAGCATGAGTAGCATGCATTAAATGACGCTGAGGGAACATGGCCGGTTTTTATATGGAGAGGACATGTGATTTCAGCAGCCAATTGCAGAAGCCCTTGTCTCTGGGACACTGTGGATGCTTCCTGCGCTCTGATTGGCTAGCCGCACTTTCCTGACTTAACCCCTTTCTGGCCCAGGGTGTATTAATACATATCTGTGCCCTGGGCCTTATGGGCCTGATACTTATTAATATGCCCTGGCGATTTCGCCCACGCACAAGCTGTGCGGGCGAGATCGCTGCCAGGTGTTAGCTGATTGTTACAGCTGACACCCGGTGCTATGTGCAGGGAGAGGTCCCACACCGCTCCTGGCACATTAACCCCCGAAATGCTGCTATCGAAATCGATTGCAGCATTCCGGTGGCAAGAGGAGGTAGGAGCTATACTTACCTTCACTGCCGGCGCCCAGCGGCGTCTGAGTCTGGTCCCGGATGTTGCCATGGTGACCCGATGTCATCATGACAACATCCGGGTCACCAGGAGGCAGGAAGTTGCTTCGGTCATGCGCAGTTTACGACTATAGTAACTTCCCCTGTGCAGCGCTGACAGGCTGCATGGCATAGGGAGCTGCTGCTCTCTATGCCATGCAGCCGATCAGGCTGCAAAAAGTGAAAGTCCCATAGTATGACAAAGTGTGAAAGTCATAAAAATGTCAGAAAGTGAAAAAAAAAATGAAAAAAATAAATAAAAATAAAAATATATTGGACCCATAAATAAATAATCTTATAGAAAAAAAAAAACAATAAAAGTATATATATTTGGTATTGCCACGTCTGGAACGACCTGACCTATAAAACTGTTCCACTAGTTAACCCCTTTAGTGAACATGGTAAAAAAAAATAATAAAAAACTAAACATAAACCTATGTTTTATCATCATACCGCCAAACAAAAAATGGAATAAAACGTGATCAAAAAGACAAATGTAGATAAAAATGGTACGGCTGAAAAATAAAAAAGTTATAGCTCTCAGAATAAAGCGATGCAAAAACAATTATTTTTTCTATAAAATAGTTTTTATTGTGTAAAAGCGCCAAAACATAAAAATATAAATGCGGTACGGCTGTAAACGTACTGACTCGAAGAATAAAGATACCTTATCAATTTTACTACACGCAGAACGGCATAAAAAAAACAAAAAAACAATTCCTGAATTGTTGGTTTTTGTTTATTCTGTTTTCTAAAAATCAGAATAGAAAGCGATCAATAAATGTCACATGGCCGAAAATGGTACCAATAAAAACATCAACTTATCCCGCAAAAAACAAGCCCTTACATGACAATGTCGGCCGAAATATATGTCAGCTCTCAAAATATGGTGACGCAAAAACTAGTCTTTGCAAAAAAAATGTGTCTTTTAGTGTGTGACAGCTGTCAATCAAAAAAACCCGATATGAATCTGGCATCGTTGTAATTGCACCAACCCGTAGAATAGAGACGTCTAATCACTTATACCACACAAGGAACGGCGTAAAAAATAAACTTTAGGGTTCGGGTTGTGCTAGGGTAAGGGTTGTGCTAGGGTTAGGGTTGGGCTAGGGTTAGGGTTGTGCTAGGGTTAGGCTAAGGTTAGGGTTAGGTTAGAGTTGGGCAAGGGTTTGAGCTAGGGTTAGGGTTGGGCTAAGATTAGGGTTGGGGTTGGGATTTTTTCAGAAGTAAAGAAAAAAAAATGATGACGATATGGCAACTAATGTTGAGCGCAAGTGCTCACTACTTGAGGTTGCATCGGGTGCTCGGGTATGCACCGAGTATAGCGGGTGCTCAAGTGACATGCTCGAGTCTCTGCCCCAAATGTTTTGCAGCTGTTATACAGCCAAAAAAACTTTGCATGTTTAGTTTTGGGTGTCTAATAACCGTGAAACATGCGTGGCAGAGACTCGAGCATGTCACTTGAGCACCCGCGATACTTGGTGCATACCCGAGTACCCGATGCAAACTTAAATAGCGAGCACTTGCACTCAAGACTATTGACAACTTATTTAATATGGTGACCTAATGTTATGAAATTCTGTGTCGTACCTCTGGATTCAAAATGTTCACTATGGGGGGGAGGGGGAGGTGGTTTCCACTATTTAGGCACATCAGGGACTCCACAAACGCAACATTGTGTCCGCTAGTTATTCAAGCAAATTTCAAGCTCTCCTCCCCTTTCAAACCCTGCCGTGCACCCAAACAGTGGTTTTCCCCCACATATGATGTATCGGCTTACTCGGGAGAAATTGCACAACAAATTGCATGGTGAAATTTGTCCTCTTAACCTTTTGAAAATGCAAAATTGGGGGCTGAAAAAACTTTTTGTTGAAAAAATGTGAAAATTTTATGTTTACGGCTCTATGTTATAAATTTCTGTGAATCACACGGGGGGTTCAGGGTGCTCACCACACATCTAGATAAGATCCCTAAGGGATATAGTTTCCAAAATGGGGTCACTTGTGGGGGGTTTCCACTGTTTAGGCACATCAGGGGCTCCCCAAACTCAACATGGCGTTCGCTAATTATTCAAGCAAATTTTACATTCAAAAAGTCAAATGACGCTCCTTTCCTTCTGAACCCTGCTGTGCGCCCAAACAGTGGTTTTCCCCCACATATGGGGTATCGGCTTACTCAGGAGAAATTGCACAACAAATTCCATGGTGAAATTTCTCCTCTTACCCTTGAGAAAATGCAAAATTGGGGCCTGAAAAACATTTTTGTTGGAAAAATGTGAAAATTTTATTTTTATGGCTCAATGTTATGAACTTCTGTGAAGCACCTGGAGGGTTCAGGGTGCTCACCACACTTCTAGATAAGTTCCCTAAGGGGTCTAGTTTCCAAAAAGGGGTCACTTGTGGGGGGTTTCTACAGTTTAGGCACATCAGGGGCTCCCCAAACGCAACATGGTGTCCGCTAATTATTCAAGCAAATTCTACATTCAAAAAGTCAAATGACGCTCCTTCCCTTCCGAGTCCTGCCGTGCCCCCAAACAGTGTTTTTTCCTCACATATGGGGTATCTGCTTCCTCAGGGGAAATTTCACAACAAATTTTAGTGTCCATTTTTTCCTGTTATCCCTGCTAAAATAAAAAAAAATTGGATCTAAAGTAACAATTTTGTGAAAAAAGTTCATTTTTTTCTTCCACATTCCAAAAATTCCTGTGAACCACATGAAGGGTTAATAAACTTCTTGAATGTGGTTTTAAGCATCTTGAGGGGTGCAGTTTTTAGAATGATATCACTATTGGGTATTTTCTGTCATAAAGGCTCCTCAAAGTCACGTCAAATGTGATGTGGTCTCTAAAAAAATGGTTTTGTAAATTTTATTGTAAAAATGAGAAATCGCTGGTCAACTTTTAACCCTTATTGCTCCCTACTAAAATAAAATTTGGGTTCCAAAATTGTGCTGATCCAAAGTAGACATGTGAGAAATGTTATTTATTAACTATTTTGCGTGACATACAGTACAGATCAAAAGTTTGGACACACCTTCCTATTTAAAGATTTTTCTGTATTTTCATGACTTTGAAAATTGTACATTCACACTGAAGGCATCAAAACTATGTATTAACACTAGTGTTGAGCGAGCATGCTCGACACTGCTCGGTACTCGCGCAAGCATCTCACTACTCGGGATGTTCGGCGAGCACCGAGCATTTCCGGGTTTCTCGGGCGGGAGCACGGGTCTCCGCCCTGCACGTTTAGCGATCTTTACAGAGCCAATGAACATGCAGGGATTGCCATCCAGTCACTGTTATGATGCAGCCATGTTCTTTGTGGGCATTACAGTGATTGGCTGGCCGCACAGCATCACCTCGAGTATTTAAAACCTGGCGCCGCCATCTTGGACACCGTCGCTCCAGGTCAGACAGTGTAGGGTCAGTGCTGCTGCACTAGGGAGAGATTTATCCTGCGAAATAGTTAGTGTAGGGTCTCTAAAGCCTGCCAAATCAAACAAACAGTCCTTCTCAGGACTAATATCCATCCCAGATATCAGGCAGGCAGGCAAGCAGGCTGTATAGGAGACGCAGTGGTTATACCAGCAAACGCCGCATTACAGTCCTGTGTGCTCCCATTGGTCAAATTGCTCGACTTATCACCCCGGTCTCAGGGGCCAGGAAAATTATTTTTTTTTTCATCTAAATCCTGTATTTTTTTTTCCTCAGTCAGACGTTCCAAATACGCATCTTATTGACCTTTTGGTATTCCCCCACCCCCCAAAAAAAAAAATTGAGTGTGTCTGTAACTGTTCAGACACCAATATATCTGTTTAAAAGAGTCAGGTGTAGGCCAGAAAAATATAACTGTGGTTTTGCTGTTCCACGGGTCAAATCTTTGTATTATCCTGTTTTTCGCATTTTTTGCCGTAAAAAAACAGTAATAGTGTCTCCCTGATTGTTCAGACACAAATATATCTGTTTGAAATAGTCTGGTGTAGGCCAGAAAAATATAACTGTGGTTTAGCAGTTCCACGGTTCAAATCTCTGTATTATCCAGCTTTTGGTATTTTTTCCGTAAGAAAAAAACAGTAATAGTGTCTCCCTGACTGGTCAGACACCAATATATCTGTTTGAAAGAGTCTGGTGTAGGCCAGAAAAATATAACTGTGGTTTAGCAGTTCCACGGTTAAAATCTCTGTATTATCCTGTTTTTTGCATTTTTTGCCATAAAAAAAAAACAGTAATAGTTTCTTCCTGATTGTTCAGACACAAATAAATCTGTTTGAAAGAGTCTGGTGTAGGCCAGAAAAATATAACTGTGGTTTAGCTGTTCCACGGTTCAAATCTCTGTATTATCCAGCTTTTGGTTTGTTTTCCGTAAAGAAAAACAGTAATAGTGTCTTCCTGATTGTTCAGACACAAATATATCTGTTTGAAAGAGTCTGGTGTAGGCCAGAAAAATATAACTGTGGTTTTGCAGTTCCACCGGTCAAATCTCTGTATTATCCTGTTTTTGGCATTTTTTGCCATAAAAAAAACAGTAATAGTGTCTTCCTGATTGTTCAGACACAAATATATCTGTTTGAAAGAGTCTGGTGAAGGCCAGTAAAATACAACTGTGGTTTTGCAGTTCCACAGTTAAAATCTCTGTATTATCCAGCTTTTGGTATTTTTTCCGTAAAGAAAAACAGTAATAGTGTCTCCCTGATTGTTCAGACACAAATATATCTGTTTGAAAGAGTCTGGTGTACGCCAGAAAAATATAACTGTGGTTTTGCAGTTCCACGGGTCAAATCTCTGTATTAGCCTGTTTTTGGCTTTTTTTGCCGTAAAAAAAAACAATAATAGTGTCTCCCTGATTGTTCAGACACAAATATATCTGTTTGAAAGATTCTGGTGTACGCCAGAAAAATATAACTGTGGTTTAGCAGTTCCATGGTTAAAATCTCTGTATTATCCAGCTTTTTGTATTTTTTCCGCAAAGAAAAACAGTAATAGTATCTCCCTGATTGTTCAAACACAAATATATCTGTTTGAACGATTCTGGTGTACGCCAGAAAAATATAACTGTGGTTTTGCAGTTCCACGGGTCAAATCTCTGTATTATCCTATTTTTCACATTTTGTCCGTAAAGAAAAACTTTTTTGCAATTTTTGCCATTAAAAAAAACAGTAGTAGTGTCTCCCTGATTGTTCAGACACAAATATATCTGTTTGAAAGATTCTGGTCCACGCCACATAACTATTACTGTGGTTTTGCATTTCCACGGGTCAAATCTCTGTATTATCCACTTTTGGGCCTTTTTTACATAAAAAAAAAGTTTGAGTGTGTCACTGACTGTTCAGCCCCAAATATATCTATTTAAAAAAGTCTGGTATATGTCAGTAAATTAGAACTGTGGTCTTGCATTTCCATAGTTCAAACCTCTGTATTATCCATCTTTTGGCCTGCTTTACGTAAAAAAAAACAGTAATAGTGTCTCCCGGTCTGTTCAGTCACAAATATATCTGTTTAAACGATTCTGGTGTAGGCTAGAGAAATAGAACTGTGGTTTTCCTCTTCCACGGTTTTAATCTCCTTTTCGTTACCCTTTTTCCATTGATAGTGCAAATGTATGCTAATTTACTTCCTTTACAATTGGCAAGGCGCATGGCAAGGGACGTGGAACTGGACGTTCTTGTGATGGTGCTTGTAGAGGACGGGGCCGTGGCCAAGGTGAAGATGTGCCACAACCAACAGCCACATTTTCTCGCTCCCACTTCTTGACCGAATTACTAGGGAAGCACACTACAACACCAGTATTGCGAACTGATCAGTGTGAACAGGTTATTAATTGGATAGCAGATAATACTTCCAGTTACCTGGGTACCATCACCTCCGGTCTGTCTTCCACACGGTAAAGTTTTAGAAGGCATGAGTCTCGACCGCCTACTCCTCCTCACCCTGATGCTCCTTCCTCCCACCATGCCGAGTGTCATCGGACAGCAACTGATCCCACAGTTGGACACTCTGAAGAGCTGTTCACTGGTCCATTTCCATATTTGTGCCCCTCGCCTGCTCCACTTGAAGTGGTGGAAGAGGAGATCCCATGTAGCGATGCCCAAATATTTGAACAGCCACGGCCAGCGGAAGTCGACGCTGGCAATTTGTCACAAGAGGTGGATGATAACGAGACACAATTGGCACGAAGTAAGGAGGAGGATCGTGGTGCGCAAGTGGAAGATGAGGATGTGGTGGATGATCTAGTAACTGACCCAACGAGGCAGGAGGACACGCAGAGCGAGGCTAGCAGCACACAGGGGGAAGGAGGCAGAGTACCCCAACGGGCAGGAAGAAGCAGTGTGGTGGCCGCACACAGAAGGCGGGCAACAGTTCCCCGTAACACCAACACGAGGGACGTTGCCAGTACAACCGGTAGGTCTTCCAGAGTCTGGAATTTTTTTAAAGATTCTGCTGATAACCCCAAAAAGGCCATTTGTACCACCTGCCATGCCAGCATCAGCAGGGGTGAAAAAACTACCAGCCTGACCACCACCAGCATGAACAGGCTAATGGCAGCTAAGCACCCGACTTTGTGGGGCGAACCCCAGGGTCCACGACCAGTGTCAGCCGGTGTCACCACTGCTTCTTCCGCTGTTGTGCGTGTAATAGATCCCCCTGTTGTGCGTGCAAGGCAATCCCCTGTCCATACTGCATGCAAAGATACCCCCTCCTCTCAGTCTTCACTTGTTATGGCAGTTTCTCAAGAAACAGCATCAACGTCCACGTCCCACAGCAGCGTTCCATTGTCCATATCCCAGAGCTTTGAATGAAAGCGCAAATTTGCAGCCAGTGCCCCACAGGCCACAGTCCAAAATTCGCACATTTCACGACTGCTTGCGTTGGAAATGCTGCCTTTTAGGCTGGTGGAGACGGAATCCTTCCGCCACCTTATGGTGGTGGCCATCCCTCGGTACTCGGTCCCCAGCCGACACTATTTTGCCTGGTGTGCCATCCCCGCACTACAAAAGAACGTGTCCCAAAACATCTGCCGTGCCCTCACGCAGTTACTGGAAGAGTCCACCTGACAACGGACACGTGGACAAGTGCTTGGGGCCAGGGATGGTACAGCTCCCTGACGGCACACTGGGTAAAGATAGTGGAAGCCGGGACCCAGTCGGACCTTGGGACGGAACACATCCTCCCCACACTGAGGATTGCAAGCCCTATGTCAGTCAGAGTTGCCCCCACAGTGTACAGCTCCTGCGCATCATCCTCCTCCTCCTCCTCATGTTCAGCCTCCATCTCAGATATCAGCACATCAGTTACAAGCTGGAAGCACTGCAGTACTGCCTCAGCCAAGCAGCAACAGGCTGTGCTGAAACTCATAAGCTTAGGTGATAAACCTCACACTGCTTGTGAGTTGTGGACCGCTGTGAAAGAGCAGGCAGATCTGTGGCTGAGATCGCTGAACCTACATCCAGGCATGGTCGTGTGTGACAATGGCCGTAACCTGGTGGCGGCTCTGAGGCGAGGCGATATCACACACGTACCATGCCTGGCTCATGTACTTAACCTCGTGGTTCAGCGGTTTCTTAAATCTTACCCCGAGTTGCCAGATCTGCTCGTCAAAGTATGCCGCCTGTCAGCTCATTTTCGCAAGTCGTCTACAGCTTCCGCTGCCCTTGCTGTGTTGCAGCAGCATTTGCAGCTTCCGGCACACTGACTGGTGTGTGATGTCCCCACACATTGGAACTCTACCCTCCACATGTTGCAAAGGCTTTGTGAGCAGAAGAGAGCAGTTGTGGAGTACCAGCTGCAACAAGACAGATATTCAGGTCAGACTCCACACATAAGACCTCAAGAGTGGACCTGGATGTCTGACATATGTACCATCCTGACAAACTTTGAGGAGTCCACCAAGATGGTGAGTGGCGATGACGCCATCATTAGCATCCCACTTGTCTGTCTTTTGCAACACTCTCTGCAGAGAATTAAAGAGGAGGCATTGCAGCCAAAGTATGATGAGATGGATCAAGAAGCCGCAGCGGGCGATTATACACAGCCCTGCCTCATCTCATCCCAACGTGCTTTAGGGGACAATGAGGGAGAGGAGGAGGAGGTGGAGGAGTAGGAGAAAGAACAGGAGCTGGTATCATGCGCTGTAGACGGTAGTACCTGTACTACTGTCATACTGTCAGTTCAGCGTGGGTGGCCTGAGGACAGGGGGGAGGAGGAGGAGGGGAGCATGGTCAGTCGTCATCTTGGTGAGGACACGGAAGTCTTGCCCGTTACCAGTCTGGCACGCATGGCTGACTTTATGTTACGCTGCCTTAACCATGACCCTCGCTTTGTCAAAATGTTGGGTGACAGTCATTACTGGTTAGCGACACTTTTAGACCCCCACTACAAGGAGAGCTTTCACTCTCTTATTCCTGAGGTGGAGTGGTCTACAAAAATGGGGCAGTACCAGAAGGCCCTTGCTGCAGAACTGTTAAAAAAAATTTCCATCTGAACACGCTAGCGGCAGAGGTCACAGTTCGTTGCCCAACCAAGGCATACAGGCGAGAGAGACGCAACTCCAATCCAGCAGAAGCAGGGGAACACTGTCAACATTCTGGGACAGTTTTCTAAGACCCGCCCAGCTTACAGGCCCTGAGGCGCGGGGTACTCTCACAAGGAGTAAAAAGTTTCAAAAGATGGTGAGGGAGAACCTTGCCGACCGTACCAGCGTCCTCCTTGATTCCTCTGTGCCTTTTAATTTTTGGGTATCCAAGCTGGACACTTGGAATGAACTCACTCTGTACGCCTTGGAGGTCCTGGCCTGCCCTGCCACTAGCGTGTTATCGGAGCGTGTTTTTAGTGCCGCTGGGGGAATTATAACTGATAAGCGCACTCGCCTGTCAACTGACAATGCTGACAAGCTGACCCTTATCAAAATGAACAAGGGCTGGATTGGGCCAGACTTCTCATCACCACCAAATGACAGCAGAGTAACATAAAGTCAAATCCACTGTGTTATTTCGGCAGGTGTATTCCCATGCACCGCTTCACACCCACACATGGGTATATGCTTCCTCATTTTAGCTGTATTTTGCTCTTCTCCTTATCCTCAGCCTCCACCACCACTATACCAGCAGGGTGACGGTGGTCCGTGTTGCCAGCATTGCAAGTTCCTCCGTATTCATTTTTGGCAGCTTTGGCTTGGAAGGCATAGGCGAAGGCTATGGGAGACCTACTCCCCAATAATGGGAATAATGTTTGTAAGATGCAATGCTGCATGGATCTTGTTTGCCAGCATTGCAAGTACCTCCGTCCTAATTTTTGGCAGCTTTTGCTTGGAAGTCATTAGCAAAGACTATGGGAGACCCACTCCCCAATAATGGGAATAATGTTTTTAAGATGCAGTACTACATGGCTCTTGCTTGCCAGCATTGCAAGTTCCTCCGTTCTAATTTTTGGCAGCTTTTGCTTGGAAGGCATAGGCAAAGACTATGGGAGACCCACTCCCCAATAATGTGAATAATGTTTTTTAGATGCAGTACTGCATGGCTCTTGTTTGCCAGCATTGCAAGTTCCTCCGTCCTAATTTTTGGCAGCTTTTGCTTGGAAGGCATATGCAAAGACTATGGGAGACCCACTCCCCAATAATGGGAATAATGTTTTTAAGATGCTGTACTGCATGGCTCTTCCAAGGGGCATTTAAACCGTCTTGTTAAGCTACTGCAACCTGCACGTCTCTTCCAAGGGGCATTTAAACCGTCTTGTTAAGCTACTGCGACCTGCATGTTTCTTCCAAGGGGCATGTAAACCGTCTTTTTAAGCTGCTGCGACCTCCACCGCTCTTCCAAGGGGCATTTAAACTGTCTTGTTAAGCTACTGTAACCTCCATCACTTTTCCAAGGGGCATTTAAACCATCTTGTTAAGCCACTGCGACCTGCACGTCTCATCCAAGGGGCATTTAAACCATCTTGTTAAGCTACTGCAACCTCCACGTCTCTTCTAAGGGGCATTTAAACCGTCTTGTTGAGCTACTGCAACCTCCACATCTCTGCCAAGCGGCATTTAAAACATCTTGTTAAGCTACTGCGACCTTCACTTCTCTTCCTAGGGGCATTTAAACCATCTTGTTAAGCTACTGCGACCAGCATGTCTCTTCCAAGGGACATTTAAACCGTCTTGTTAAGCTACTGCGACCTGCACGTCTCTTCCAAGGGGCATTTAAACCCTCTTGTTAAGCTACTGCTACCTCCACGTCTCTTCCAAGGTGCATTTAAACCATCTTGTTAAGCTGCTGCGACCTGCACGTCTCTTCCAAGGGGCATTTAAACCATCTTGTTAAGCTACTGCGACCTGCACATCTCTTCCAATGGGCATTTAAACCATCTTGTTAAGCTACTGCGACCTGCACGTCTCTTCCAAGGGGCATTTAAACCATCTTGTTAAGCTACTACGACCTGCACGTCTCTTCCAAGGGGCATTTAAACCGTCTTGTTAAGCTACTGCAACCTCCACGTCTCTTCCAAGGGGCATTTAAACCATCTTGTTAAGCTACTGCAACCTCCACGTCTCTTCCAAGTGGCGTTTAAACTGTCTTGTTAAGCTACTGCGACCTGCACGTCTCTTCCAAGGGGCATTTAAACCATCTTGTTAAGCTACTGCAACCTGCACGTCTCTTCCAAGGGGCATTTAAACTGTCTTGTTAAGTTACTGCGACCTGCACGTCTCTTCCAAGGGGCATTTAAACCGTCTTCTTAAGCTACTGCAACCTCCACCGCTCTTCCAAGGGCCATTTAAACCATCTTGTTAAGCTACTGTAACGTCCACCAGTTTTCCAAGGGGCATTTAAACCGTCTTGTTAAGCCACTGCGACCTGCACGTCTCTTCCAAGGGGCATTTAAACCATCTTGTTAAGCTGCTGCGACCTCCACCACTTTTTCAATGGGCATTGATATTGTCTTTTTATTCCACTGCGAACTCCACCATTCTTCCAACGGGCATTGCATTTCCTCCTAATTTTAGTCAGCTTTTGCTTCTCAATGCATAGGCGAACAATAAGGGAGACCCACTCCCCAATAATGGGTAGAAGGTTTTTAGTATGCTGTAATCCACGTCTGTTTCAAGGGGCATTGCAGTTCCACATAATTTTTGGAAAGCCTTCCATTCACTGCTTTGGCCTATAGTGCACAGGAGACCCAGTTGCTATAAATGGAAAAAAATGGTTTAGTTAAGGTCCTCTGACCTTCATGTCACTTCCAAGGGGCATAGGAGTGCCTCGAAATTTTTGGTAGGCATTGCACTCTCTGCATGCCCTATAACTGTGTAGCCGAACTTCTCCCTTTGGTACAGAAACATATCCTACTAGACATGTTTGGTTGACTGGCCTAATATTATTGTGAATGGTCCCTGTTCCTCCTGCTCTTTCTCCTTTGCCACCACCTCATCCATCATTCATCACCTGAAGCTTTGTTTTAACGGGAGTCATAGAACTGGGATAGTAGCAGGAAAACATCCAGCAATTCTCGAAGGAGGTAGGATATGCGTCAACACGCTGACCACATCAGGCCTAGCCGCTACTGCATACATTCACTTGCATTCCAAGAAAACAAAGCAGATGCTAACTTCTATCATCATCATCATGCCCCTCACCTTGGCACTCTCAACTCCCCTGATGGAGAAGCCAGGGCCCACCAGAGGAGTCTTGTTCTCTGGTGGGCTCGTCCAATGCTGCCCTAAAGCTGGCCGGGCTAAGAAAAGTGTGTGGGGGAAGTTCAGCGGAGAAATCGGTGCGGCTGGGGACCGAGTGTGGAGAGCCGGCCGCCCCCTGGCGGCTCGGGACCGAGCATGGACACTCGGCCGCCGGGCGGCTGGGGACTGACTATGGATACCTCGCTGTCGAAGCAGCCATGAGGTAGTGGCCAGCTTCAGCCTCCTTCAAACTAAAAGGCCCCATTTCAAGCGCAAGCTAGCAGTATGATATTGCAACCTGGGGGTGGGTGGGTGGTAGGTTGCACACTTAGGCTTGCATTCCAAGAAAACAAAGCAGACGCTAACTTCAATCATCATCATCATGCTCAACACCTTGGCACTCTCAACTCCCCTGATGGAGAAGCCAGGGCCCACAGGAGGAGTCTGGTTCTCTGGTGGACTCTTCCAATGCTGCCCTAAATCAGGCCGGGCTAATAAAAGTCTGAGGGGATGTTCCACGGAGAAATAGGGGCGGATGGGGATCGTTTATGTACACCCGGCCGCGCCCAGGTGGCTGGGGACCATGCGCTGACACCCAGCCACCGGGTGGCTGGGGACTGAGTATGGATACCAGTCCAAAGACACAGCCATGACATGTTGGCCGGCGTCTGCCTCCACATGCCTAAAAGGCCCAATTTCAAGTGCAGGCAAGCTAGCAGTATGGTATTGCAGCCTGGGGGTGGGTGGGTGGCAGGCTGCACACTTACGCTTGCATTCCAAGAAAACAAAGCAGATACTAACTTCTATCATCATCATGCTCCTCTCCTTGGCACTTTCAACTCCCCTGATGGAGAAGCCAGGGCCCACCGGAGGAGTCTGTTTCTCTGGTGGGTTCGTCCAATGCTGCCCTAAAGCAGGCCGGTCTAAGAAAAGTGTGTGGGGGAAGTTCAGCAGAGAAATAGGGGTGGCTGGGGACCGAGTATGGACACTCAGCCGCCCCCTGGTGGCTGGGGACTGAGCGTGGACACTCGGCCGCCAGGCGGCTGGAGACTCAGTATGGATACCTCGCTGCCGAAGCAGCCATGATGTAGTGTCCAGCTTCGGCCTCCTCCAAACTAAAAGGCCCCATTTCAAGTGCAAGCTAGCAGTATGGTATTGCAGCCTGAGGGTGGGTGGGCTGCAGGTTGCACACTTACGCTTGCATTCCAAGAAAACAAAGCAGACGCTAACTTCTATCATCATCATCATGCTCCTCACCTTGGCTCTCTCAACTCCCCTGATGGAGAAGACAGGGCCCACCGGAGGAGTCTGGTTCTCTGGTGGGCTTGTCCAATGCTGCACTAAAGCAGGCCGGGCTAAGAAAAGTTTGTGGGGATGTACCGCGGAGAAATAGGGGCGACTGGGGACCGTTTGTGGACACCCGGCCACGGGGCAGCTGGGGACCGAGTATGGACACCCGGCCGCCCCCTGGCAGCTGGGGACCAAGCGTGAACACCCGGCCGCCGGGCGGCTGGGGACTGAGTATGGATACCAGGCCAAAGATGCAGCCTTGACATGGTGGCCGGCGTCTGCCTCCACATGCCTAAAAGGCCCTATTTCAAGTGCAAGCAAGCTAGCAGTATGGTATTGCAGCCAGGGGGTGGGTGGGTGGCAGGCTGCATCTTTGCGCTTGCATTGCAAGGAATGGGGGAGGTACAATTGAACACTGCCCTGGGACAAGGACTTGCACGGTGATAGTTGCAAGCCTGCATCTTCTGATGTGGCAACGATCACTTCTGATGGGCCCACTTTTAGGCAGTGACCTGGGTGTCAGAGATGCTTCCAGGGGTCTTCCCCATGCTGTTCCCATGTCTTTTCAGCACTGTATGTATGTGTCACACAGCACATGGGCAGATAAGGTTGTAATATGTTAAAATGACATTTCCCGGTGAATGCATTTGTCACAGTTGAAAGCAATACAAAAGTGCAAAAACGCATAAAAAATGCTACTTGTGAACATAGCCCAAGGTGTGGAGGAGTATTTTTGTTTTTGGTTATTTATTTTGCCTTATACACAAGTCTTTACCCTGGAAAGGAAGTCCCTTAACATATTTCACAGGAAAATACTTTCAGTTTAGTTTTTGAACGTTTTCTTGTGAGCCCGTAAAAGTGGCTTAATACCTCTGACAACGTTGTTGACAGCAGTGACCTGGGGGTCAGAAATGCTTCCTGGGGCAATGCCCATGCTGTCCCCATGTCTTTTGAGCACTGTCACTATCCTTTTGGGCACTTTTTAGGCTTTCTACAGACTGCCAGGGCTGCCGCCGCAAAAATGCTCGGGTCTCCCATAGACTAACATTGGGCTCATTGCTCGGGTCGAGCACCCAAGTATCATGGCGTGCTCGGCCCGAGCTTCGAGCACCCGAACATTTTAGTGCTTGCTCAACACTATTTAACACATGTGGAATTATATACTTAACAAAAAAGTGTGAAACAACTGAAAATATGTCTTATATTCTAGGTTCTTCAAAGTAGCCACCTTTTACTTAGATGACTGCTTTGCCCACTCTTGGTATTCTCTTGATCAGCTTCAAGAGGTAGTAGCCAGAAATATTTTTCACTTCACATGTGTGCCCTGTCAGGTTTAATAAGTGGGATTTCTTGCCTTATAAATGGGGTTGGGACCATCAGTTGTGTTGTGCAGAAGTCAGGTGGATACACAGCTGACAGACCTAGTAAATAGACTGTTAGAATTTGTATTATGGCAAGAAAAAAGCAGCTAAGTAAAGAGAAACGAATGGCCATCATTACTTTAAGAAATTAAGGTCAGTCAGTCTGAAAAATTGGACAAACTTTGAGTGAAGACAAACACGATATATCGTATTAACAGGATATATTGAAGCAGGCTAACATATATTATAGCAGGCAGGTATAGGCAATAAGCGATCAGTAAACAGTCTCTAGAGACGGTTGTGATGTCAGTACCAACCGATAGATGTCCCAGGTCCAGAAACGCACAGTCCTCTAGATCCTGAACCCGGACCAGGCTCCTTGCAGAGAGTAGGCTGAACTGCAGGTGGATGCAGAGCGGGTCTTTGCACACAGATGAAAGTCCGGATAAACGGCAGGCAGGTAACAGGTGGGGAATCCTAATGTAGAGAAGCAACAGGCACGATGCAAGTCCTTCAAGCTTGGCAGCAGGTAAGATACAAGATACACAAGCAAAGTACAGTTGGCCAGAGTCTCTTTATATTTATAGCAAACAGGAAACAGGAGATATCAGACAGGAAGTAATATGGCCTCCGAGGCTGTCAACTCCATTTTGGATAAAGGCTAAAACCGGACAGAACAGATACATGATTCAGATCCTTACACTGGCTCACATGAGGACCGCCCCAGGAAAGTAAGACCAAGAGTCACCTCTGCTTCTGAGGATAAGTTTATCCAAGTCACCAGCCTCAAAAATCGCAGGTTAATAGCAGCTCAGATTAGAGACCAAGTCAATGCCACCCAGAGTTCTAGCAGCAGACACATCTCTACAACTGTTAGGAGAGTTTGTACAACAGGCCTTCATGGTAAAATAGCTGCTAGGAAACCACTGCTAAGGACAGGCAACAAGCAGAAGAGACTTGTTTGGGCTAAAGAACACAAGGAATGGACATTAGATCAGTGGAAATCTGTGCTTTGGTCTGATGAGTCCAAATTTGAGATCCTTGGTTCCAACCACTGTGTCTTTGTGCGACGCAGAAAAGGTGAAAGGATGGACTCTACATGCCTGCTTCCCACCGTGAAGCATGAAGGAGGAGGTGTGATGGTGTGGGGGTGCTTTGCTGGTGACACTATTGGGGATTTATTCAAAATTTAAGGCATACTGAACCAGCATGACTACCACAGCATCTTGCAGCGGCATGCTAATCCATCCGGTTTGCGTTTAGTTGGACCATCATTTATTTTTCAACAGGACAATGACCTCAAACACACCTACAGGCTGTATAAGGGCTATTTGACCATGAAGGAGAGTGATGGGGTGCTATGCCAGATGACCTGGCCTCCACAGTCACCAGACCTGAACCCAATCGAGATGGTTTGGGGTGAGCTGGACCCCAGAGTGAAGGCAAAAGGGATTGTTGGAAGACCATTTCCGGTTACTAACTCTTGAAGCTCATCAAGAGAATGCCAAGAGTGTGCAAAGCAGTTATCAAAGCAAAAGGTGGCTACTTTGAAGATCCTAGAATATAAGACATATTTTCAGTTGTTTCACACTTTTTTGTTAACTATATACGGTAATTCCACATGTGTTTATTCATAGTTTTGATGCCTTCAGTGTGAATGTACAATTTTCATAGATATGAAAATACAGAAAAATATTTAAATGAGAAGGTGTGTCCAAACTTTTGGTCTGTACTGTATCTCTCTGATTTACGGCATAAAAATTAAAATTTTGAAAATTGCAAAATTTTCAACATTTTCGACAAATTTCCTTTTTTTCCCCAAATAAATAAGTAATATTGAAGAAATTTTACCACTATCATGAAGTACAATATGTCACGAAAAAACATTCTCAGTATCAGCGGGATCCGTTGAAGCGTTCCAGAATAATTACCTCATAAAGTGACAGTGGTCAGAATTGTAAGAATTGGCCTGGTCATTAACGTGCAAACCACCCTCGGGGGTAAAGGGGTTAAAGTTACCGCCTGCAGGGAAAAAAAACACAGCGCGCCGCTGATCTGACCTGTTCTGAGTAGTGATGAGCGAGCACTAAAATAATGCTCAGGTACTCGTTGCTCGGGTCGAGCAAATTGGAATTCTCGGGTGCTCGACCCGAGCAACGAGCCCAATGTAAGTCTATGGGAAACTCGAGCATTTTTCAGGCGGTTGTATAGAAGGCAAAATAAATAACCAAAACCAAAAATACTCCTCCACACCTTTGGCTATGTTCACACGTTGCGTTTTTGACGCATTTTTGCACTTTTGCATTGCTTTCAACCAAGACAAATGCATTCACCAGGAAATGTACTTTTAAGATTTTACAACCTTATCTGGCCATGTGGTGTGTGACACATCATCAGACACATGCACACAGTGCTGACAAGACATGGGAACAGCATGGGGAAGACCTCTGGAAGCATCTCTGACTTACAGGTCGCTCCTTAAAAGTATGTCCCTCATAAGTGATCCTTGGCGCATGCGAAGATGCCTCCCGCCATGCACCTGTCATTGCAGACTTGCAACAATCACTGTCCATGTCCTTGTCCCACTGCAGAGTTCAGTTGTCCCTACCCCATTCCTTGGAATGCAAGCGCAAGTATGCAGGCAGCCAGCCCCCCACCCACCCACAGGCTGCAATACTATACTGCCAAATTTTTGACAGCGGCTTGCACTTGAAATATGGCCTTTTAAGCTCGCGGAGGCGGAAGATTTTCACAACCTCATGCCGGCGGCGGCCGGGTGTCCATACTCGGTCCCCAGCCGCCACTATATTTCCCGGTACTGCCTCTGCCTTCCACAAGCACTGGTCCCACAACGATACCCGTGCGCTCCCAAGTGCACTTACTGGGAAGGACCGCCTCACCACAAACACGTGGACAGGTGAATGTGGCCAGGGACGGTACAGAGCCAGTCCACAACTTTTTTTTGCTGACCGTTGTATTTAGCTCGGTGAAAGGACTGGCATAGAGGGAAACCCTATTTACCCTGCATGTCTTTTCTCACAGGAAGTCCTGTAATGCAGCTTGTTGCAGAAGCAAAGGCAGCCCGTCCAACATAAACTCGCCCTTGTCGGTGGTGCTTTGACACACACACACATCTTTCTTTGCGCATTTAATTTCGTGTATACAGAGTTGAACAATGGCCTGATCTGTTATGCGGTTAGAGAAATAACATGCATAAGCATGGCCGATCCACATTAAAAAAGCAGCCATACAGTGTCCGGGAACCTTTCCACACACTTTTCTTAGCCAGGACTGCATCTTGGCAGGGTTGGACTGTCCCACCAGAAAATCCTCTGGTGTGCCTTGGCTTCTACCTCAGGAAAGTTCATGATAACGCTAACTTTGCAGCTGCTATGGGTATCTTCAGCGGGGGAGAAAGGTTAGCCCTCAGAATCAAATCCTATGGTGGGCACAATGTTTTTCAATCTGAAAAAGCTTCTCAGTGGGAGTTGTATTTCACCACAGCCATATTCTTTAGCTCAGTGAAAGGACTGGCATAGAGGGAAAACTTATCTACCCCGGCTGTCATTTCTCCGACACCAGGTTCCGCCCATTGTCACACACGACCATGCCAGGCTGTATGTTCAGCTGTGAGAGTCTCCGATCAGGCTGCTGTGTTACAGCTTTCAACAACTCTGCAGCGCTGGGCGGTTTGTCAATTAAACATTAAGCATGTTATCTTCAGCACACCCTGTTGCCGCTTGGTCAAGGCAGTGCTGCAGTGCTGTCAGCTTGTGACTGATTTCGTCATTTCGGAGATGGAGGAGGAGGAGCATGAGCTGAACAATTTTATTACATTGTTGTTAAATTGGTGACGCTGTTTTTTTATACTAAAGAAAGATCCTATTGTTTTGTTTTTTTAAGTTTTTTTTTTAAGACAAATGCATTCACCGGGAAATGTCATTTTAACATTTTACAACCTTATCTGGCAATGTGGTTTGTGACACATCATCAGACACTTCCTGTTTGATTCATGATGGAGGGACTCTGAAAGTCATAAAGCCTATTTTTATAGGGACATCAGACGGCCCTTACTATTCTTAAAAGGCCAGCAGTCGGCCCTAGCTATTGTTAGAGAGCCATCAGCCGGCTATGCTTTGTTGTTCCCATTATTAACAAGTGGGCCTCCTATACAGTTATTGCGCATCTAGTGACTGCAAGGGCTGCCAAAAATTTGGACGCAGCCCAATACCCCTTTGAAGAGACATAGAAGAGGGTCTCAGTAAAAAAAATGTTACCATTATAAAGGAGCAGGTCTCCTATAAGTGGTAATGCTCATGCTGTGACTGCAAGGGCTGCCAAAATTTAGGAAAAACCCGACTAAGAATTTAAAGACACAGAGCAGGGCCACAGTAACAAGGTGCGACATGTTCCCATTAGAATGGAGAGAGTCTGCTATACAGTTATAGGGTATGCAGTGAGTCCAACGTCTGACAATTTTAGGAAAAACCCCACTAAGAATTTAAATACATATGGAGCAGGGCCGCAGTAACAAGTACGACATGTTCCCATTAGAAAGGAGAGAGTCTGCTATACAGTTATTGGGTATGCAGTGAGTCCAACGTCTGACAATTTTAGGAAAAACCCCACTAAGAATTTAAAGACACATGGAGCAGGGCCACAGTAACCAGGTACGACATGTTCCCATTAGAAAGGAAAGTGTCTGCTATACAGTTATAGGGTATGCAGTGAGTCCAACGGCTGACCAATTTTAGGAAAAACACCACTAAGAATTTATAGACACATGAAGCAGGGCCACAGTAACAAGTACGACATGTTCCCACTAGAAAGGAGAGAGTCTGCTATACACAGGGCCGGCCTTTGGGGCGTGCCAGCTGTGCAACTGCACAGGGCGCCTCAAACTTGAGAGTGAAGGGGGGCGCTGCGCTGGCTCCCTCCCCGTCGGTATTTTTCTTATGGAAGAGCAGAGAGGGAGCGCCCAGCGTTTCTTCTGTGCTCAGGCGCCGGCGCCCCCTCTCTGCTCTGAAATGTCCGGCCGGGACCCGGGCGCGCTGCACTCTCTCCTCCTCACACACAGGGGCGGAACTACCGCCCGTGCAGCCGGTTCATTGAACGGGGGCCCCGAGGGAGAGGGGGCCCCTTCAGCCTCCAGCAGGGCCGCCATCAGGGCATGACTGCCCTGACTCCAGTATGGGGCCCGGCCGGTAGGGGCCCCCTTGGGGGCCCCCCTCTTGTGTGTCTCTCTCCTCATGGGGCCCCCGGCCCCATGCTAAGCGCCGGGGCCGGAACATCTCTGTCATGATTTCTCTGACTTCCGGTCATGTGACGGCACCGTCACATGACCGGAAGTCAGGAGAACCTGGTGTCATCGATTTGGACGAGGATTCTGCAGGGATCGCATGGGGGTAAGTATAACAAGTTTTTTTTTTTTTTTAAATACAATTTACTAGGAGTGGGGGGAATGGGAGGTGCACATGTGGGGGAGGGGAATGAGAGAGGTGCACATGTGGGGGAGGGGGATGAGAGAGGTGCACATGTGGGGGAGGGGGATGAGAGGTGTGCACATGTGGGGGAGGGGGATGAGAGAGGTGCACATGTGGGGGAGGGGGATGAGAGAGGTGCACATGTGGGGGAGGGGGATGAGAGATGTGCACATGGGGGGGATGAGAGAGGTGCACATGTGGGGGAGGGGGATGAGAGAGGTGCACATGTGGGGGAGGGGGATGAGAGAGGTGCACATGTGGGGGAGTGGGATGAGAGAGGTGCACATGTGGGGGAGGGGGATGAGAGAGGGGCACATGTGGGGGAGGGGGATGAGAGATGTGCACATGGGGGGGTGAGAGCTGCACATGGGGGAATTGGGAGAAAATGAGCTGCACATGGGGGAATTGGGAGTAGGGGGATAATGAGCTGCACATAATGAATGTGGGGTGGGGGACAGTAAATGATGATGGGGTGGGGAGAGCAGGACATGATATAATGAATTGGGGCAGGGGGTGCATGTAAATAATGAATGCGGGGAGCAGGAAGTATAGAGTAGGGGGCGTTGCGGATGCAGGAGTGTAACTGGTAACAAATTGGCGGAAAGAGTAGAGGTTCTAATTAAATTATATATTAAGTGCCTATTTACAGTTAATGGGGGCACCGTGGTGGATTACAATTTATATTTGGAATGGTAGGTTGTATAATAACTAACCATATATTGATGGTGGATACACGTCTGTATTCAGCTGCGTAATGTAGAAGTTGGGGAATGTGCTCTAGATAACTGTGTTATTTTATGCAGAGACGAGTCCTGTCTGGAAGACGTAATGGCGGTCTGTGCTGGATGAAGGAGAAAAGCGTAGCTGAAGGACTTCACCTAGAGACGTCACCAGTGAGTCAGTGTATTACATGTACACTTACACTATATACTATGTACCGGGCTCCTGTGTATAATGTCACTGGTGATCACTGTATTACCTGTACACTGACACTATATACAGAGCTCCTGTGTATAATGTCACTGATGATCACTGTATTACCTGTACACTGACACTATATACAGAGCTCCTGTGTATAATGTCACTGGTGATCACTAGATTACCTGGACACTTACATTATACATACCATGTATAGAGCTCCCGTGCATAATGACACTTATGGTAATATTAGTAATGTGGTGGTAATATTAGTAATGTGGTGGTAATATGTGGTCTGGTCATGGTGTGGCAGTTTTTCCCCCTTCTGTGTGGTATTATTCGGTCACTATGTTGTGGTAATATGTGGTCTGGTCATGGTGTGGCAGTATTCCCTGTATGTGGTATTATTGGTCATTTTTAAAAAAAAATGTATATGACACATTCCCTTAAAGAAAACTAAATAAAAATATATCTAAAAAGAGTATTGGATATTTTAAGAAAATTTTAATAGGTTAGAGTAGGGCCCTGCCAGAAGAGTCTACCTTATCGTGGTGGCGGCTTTAAAACTTTTCAACTTTTGTTGCTTGTTATTACTTGATCATTTGATTAATAAAAAATGCACTTGTTGTTTTCACCTACATGAGTTTAATTTTTTTTCTTTGGGGGGGGGCGCCAAGAGGGATTTCGCACAGGGCGCCATATACCCTAAGGCCGGCCCTGGCTATACAGTTATAGAGTATGCAGTGAGTCCAACTGCTGACCAATTTTAGGAAAAACACCACTAAGAATTTAAAGACACATGAAGCAGGGCCACAGTAACCAGGTACAACATGTTCCCATTAGAAAGGAAAGTGTCTGCTATACAGTTATACGGTATGCAGTGAGTCCAACGGCTGACCAATTTTAGTAAAAACACCACTAAGAATTTATAGACACATGGAGCAGGGCCACAGTAACAAGTACGACATGTTCCCACTAGAAAGGAGAGAGTCTGCTATACAGTTATAGGGTATGCAGTGAGTCCAACGGCTGACGAATTTTAGGAAAAACCCCACTAAGAATTTAAAGACACACAGAGCAGGGCCACAGTAACAAGGAATGACAAATTCCCATTAGAAAGGAGTGAGTCTCCCATAGTGTTGGCCTATGCAGTGAATGCAAGGGCTGCCAAAAATTTGGAGGCACTTCAATGCCCCTTGGAAGAGACATGGAGGATGGCCTCATAAAAAAATGTTCCCATTAGAAAGGAGCGGGCCTCCAATACTTGTAATGCCCATGCACTAAGTGTATGGGCTGACAAATATTTACCCCTGGAGGGTATACATGAACATACTGTATCAAAAATTTTTTTTACCGGCATCATAAACACCATTTAAAAAATTAGGTGGGTGTTACATCACGGACCACGGTCACCCTGGTGATATGGTGGTGGAGGATGAGGAGAAGGAGGAGGACAAGAGCAAATAGCCAAAATCAGGAAGCGTTTACCCATGTGTGGGTGTGAAAAGGTGCATGGGAATACGTCTCTCAAGAAAAGACACTGGATTGGAGTTTATGTTACGCTGCTATCATTCGGTGGTGTTGAGAATTCTGGCCCAATCCAGCCCTTGTTCATTTTTATAAGAGTCTGCCTGTCAGCATTGTCAGTTGACAGGCGGATGCGCTTGTCAGTTATAAATCCACCAGCGGCACTAAAAACTCGCTCTGATAAAACACTGGCGGCAGGGCAGGCCAGGACCTCCAAGGCATAGAGAGCCAGTTCATTCCACGTATCCAGCTTGGATACCCAATAATTATAAGGCACAGCAGAAACACGGAGGACGCTGGTACGGTGGGCAAGGTACTCCCTCAGCATCTTCCCAAATGAGGGACAGTTTTCTCAGACACTCCCAGAGGTGTGGGGTACTCTCACAAGGAGTGCAAAGTTTGGGAAGATGCTGAGAGAGTACCTTGCCGACCGTACCAACGTCCTCCATGATTCCTTAGTGCCTTTGGGGAGTCCTCAAAGTTTTGGAGGATGGTACATATGTCTGACATCCATGTCCACTCCTGAGGTCTTATGTGTGGAGTCTGAACTGAATACCGACGGCATTGTTGATGCTGGTACTCAACAACGGAACTTTTCTGCTCACAAATCCTTCCCAATATCTGCAGTGTAGAGTTCCAGCACGATGGGACATCACACACCAATCTGTGAGCCGGAAGCTGCAAATGCTGCTGTAACACTGCAAGGGCGGCGGAAGCTGTAGATGACTTTCTAAAATGGGCACACAGGTGGCGTTCTTTAACAACCAGATCCGGAAGCTCTGGGTAGGATTTGAGAAACCGCTGAATCACGAGGTTATGCACATGGGCCAGACATGGTACTTATGTGAGCTTGCCTTGCCTCAGAGCCGCCACCAGGTTCCGGCCATTGTCACACACGACCTTGCCTGGCTGTAGGTTCAGCTGTGGGAGCCACAGATCTGCCTGCTCTTTCAGAGCTGTCCACAACTCTTCAGCATTGTGCGTTTTTTCACCTAAGCATATTAGCTTCAGCACAGCCTGTTGCCGCTTGGCCGAGGCAGTGCTGCAGTGCTTCCAGCTTGTGACTGAAGTGGGTATTTCAGAGATGGAGGCTGAAGAGGAGGATGATGCTGAGGAGGATGAGGTACAGGAGCTGTAGAATGTGGGGGCAACCCTGATTGACCTAGGGCCCGCAATCCTTGGCGTCGGGAGGACATGTTCCGTCACAAGGTCTAACTGGGTCCCGGCTTCCACTATGTTAACCCAGTGTGCCTGAGTGAGATGTACCGTCCCTGCACTTGTCCACGTGTCCGTGGTTAGGTGGACATTGCCGGTAACTGCATTGTTGAGAGCACGGCTAATGTTTTGAGACACGTGCTTGTGTAATGCGGGGAGGCACACCGGGAGAAATAGTGGCGGCTGGGGACCGAGTACCAAGGGACGGCCAGTGCCATCAGGTTACAGAATGCTTCCGTCTCCACGAGCCTAAAAGGCAACATTTCGAGCACAAGCAGTCGTGAAATGTGAGAATTTAGTTGTGTGGCCTGTGGGGCATTGGCTGCATATTTGCGCTTGCGTTCCAAGGACTGGGGTATGGACAACTGAACTCTGATCCGGGGCAAGAACATGGACGTGCTTCCTGATGCTGCTACTTGAGAGTGTGCAATGACAGGTGCAGGGCAGGAGGCATCTTTGCATGCACCATGGACAGGGAATTGGCTTGCATGCACAATAGCCGAAGAAGCTATGGTGCCACCCGCAGACACTGTTCCTGGACCCTGGGTTCGGGCCACAAAGTCGGGTGCTTTGCTGCCATGTGACTGATGATGCTGGTGGTGGTCAGGCTGGTCGTTTTGCCACCCCTGCTGATGACGGCCTGGCAGGTGGTGCAAATGGCCTTTTTGGGGTTATCGGCAGAGTCTTTTAAAACAAACAGACTCGGGAAGACCTAACAGTTGTACTGGCAACTTCCTTCATGTTGGTGTTACGGGGAAAGGTTGCCTGCCTTCTGTCTGCGGCCACCACACTGCTTCTTCCTAACTGTTGGGGTGCTCTGCCTCCCTCCCCCTGTGTGCTGCTGTCCTCGCTCTGCATGTACTCCTGCCAGGTTGAGTCAGTTACTATATCGTCCACCACCTCGTCTTCCACTTCCGCACCCTGGTCCTCCTCCTGACTTTCTGGCAATTGTGTCTCATCATTGTCCACCTATTGTGACACTTTCTCACCGTCGCCTTCGTGTGACCGTGGCTGATCAAATATTTGGGCATCGCTACACATGATCTCCTCTTGCCCCACTTAAAGTGGACCGGGCGAGAGGCCCGAATCTATAAATGGAAAAGTGAACAGCTCTTCAGAGTGTGCACGTTTGGGATCATTTGTCTCTGGGTACTTGGCATGGTGGGAGGAAGGAGGATCAGGGTGAAAAATATGCGGTCCAGACTCACGGCTACTGAGACTTGACCATGTGGAAGACAGGGAGGTGGTGGTGTTGGCTAAGTGACTGGAAGCATTATCCGCTATCCAACCAACAACCTTTTGACACTGCTCTGGGTTCAATAGTGGTGTGCTGAAGTCCCCTATTAATTGGGACAGGAAGGTCAGGAGAGAGGATGTGGGTGTTTGTTGTGGCACAATTTTGGCTTGCCCACGGCCTTGTCCTCAGCCTCTGCATGCACCATTACCATCACGTCCAGTTCCCCGCCCCTTGCCTCGTGCCTTGCCCATTTTAAATGTAGGACAGTATCTGCCACACTCACTACAAATGACTGAGTTTAGAGTGAACTTATGTGTGATCCGTTTGATGGAGAAAACAGAGTTTTAAATACCTGGCCTGTAGGTAAGTAGTTTGAACAGCAAACTGCGGTGAATTGCTTCAATGACACACGAAAGGCAATTTTTAATGGAGGCCAGAAATGGCAGTATTTTCTGACAACGTATCTGTGATCTGATTGACGGAGAAAACACAGTTTTAAATACCTGGCCAGTAGGTAAGTAGTTTGAACAGCAAACTGCGGTGAATTGCTTCAATGACACACTAAAGGAAATTTTTAATGGAGGCCAGAAATGGCAGCATTTTCTGACAATGTATATGTGATCAGTTTGATGGAGAAAATACAGTTTTAAATAGCTGGACGTTGCCGCTTGGCCGAGGCAGTGCTGCAGTGCATCCAGCTTGTGACTGATGTGGTCATTTCGGAGATGGAGGCTGAGGAGGATAAGGTGCAGGATCTGTAGACTATGGGGGCAACTCTTATTGACCTAGGACCCGCAATCCTTGGTGTCGGGAGGACGTGTTCCATCCCCAGGTCTGACTAGGTCCCGGCTTTCACTATGCTAACCCAAGGTGCCATCAACGAGATGTACTGTCCCTGCCCACAAGCACTTGTCCATGTGTCCATGGCTAGGTGGACTTTCCCGTAACTGCATTGTTGAGAACACGGCTAATGTTTTGGGACACGTGCTTGTGTAATGCGGGGACGGCACACCGGGAGAAATAGTGGCGGCCAGGGACCGAGTACCGAGGGATGGCTAACGCCATCAGGCTGCGGAATGCTTCCGTCTCCATGAGCCTAAAAGGCAACATCTTGAGCGTAAGCAGTCGTGAAATGTGGGAATTTAGTAGTGTGTTCTGTTGGGCATTGGCTGCGTATTTGCACTTGCGTTCCAAGGACTAGGGTATGGACAACTGAATGCTGCACTGGGACATGGACGTGGACGTGCTTCCTGATGCTGCTACTTGAGAGTGTGCAACGACTGGTGCAGGGCGGAGGCATCTTCGCATGCACCATGGACAGGGGATTGGCTTGCATGTACAACAGCGGAAGAAGCAATGGTGCCACCTGCAGACACTGTTCCTGGAACCTGGGGTTCGGCCCACAAAGTCAGTTGCTTTGCTGCCATGTGCCTAATCGTGCTGGTGGTAGTCAGGCTGAACATTTGCCACCCCTGCTGAAGCTGGCCTGGAAGGTGGTGCAAATGGCCTTTTTGGGGTTATCGGCAGAGTCTTTAAAAAATAACCAGACTCGGGAAGACCTAACAGTTGTATTGGCAACTTTGTTTGCGTCGGTGTTACAGGGAACGGTTGCCTGCCTTCTTTCTGCGGCCACCACACTGCTTCTTCCTGCCTGTTGGAGTGCTCTGCCTCCCTCCCCCTGTGTGCTTCTCTCCTCGCTCTGCATGTCCTCCTGCCAGGTTGGGTCAGTTACTATATCATCCACCACCTCGTCTTCCACTTCCGCACTCTGGTCCTCCTCCTGACTTTCTGGCAATTGTATCTCATCATGGTCCACCACTTGTGACACTTTCCCGCCGTCGCCTTCGTGTGACCGTGGCTGCTCAAATATTTGGGCATTGCTACATGCGATCTCCTCTTGCCCCGCTTCAAGTGGACCAGGCGAGAGGCCTGAATCTATAAATGAGAAAGTGAACAGCTCTTCAGTGTCCAAGTGTGGGATCAGTTGTCTCTGGGCACTCAGCATGGTGGGAGGAAGGAGTTTCAGGGTGAGGAATATGCAGTCCAGACTCCCCTAATAACTGGGACAGGAAGGTCGAGCGAGAAGATGTGGGTGTTTGTTGTGGCACAATTTCAGCTAGCCCACGGCCTCGGCCTCTGCATGCAGCATCATCACCATTATGTCCAGTTCCTCATCCCGTGCCACATGCCTTGCCCATTTTAAATGGAGGACAATATCTTCCACACTCACAACAAATGACTGAGCGAACTTATATGTGATCCGTGTGATGGAGAAAAACACAGTTTTAAATACCTGTCCTGTAGGTATGTAGTTTGAACAGCACACTGCTGTGAATTGCTTCACTGACACACTGAAATTTCTTTTTAATGGAGACCAGAAATAACAGTATTTTCTGACAATGTATATGTGATCCGTTTGATGGAGAAAACAGAGTTTTAAATACCTAGCCTGTAGGTAACTATTTTGAACAGCAATCTGGTGTCAATTGCTTCACTGACACTCTGAAACAAACTTTCAGTATTTTCTGAAAACGTATATGTGATCCATGTAATGGAGAAAACACAGTTTTAAATATCTGGCCATTAGGTACAGTTGTGCTCAAAAGTTTACATACCCCGGCAGAATTTTTGTTTTCTTGGCCTTGTTTCAGAGAATATGAATGATAATAAAAAAACTTTTTCTCCACTCATGGTTATTGGTTGGGTGAAGCCATTTACTGTCAAACTACTGTGTTTTCTCTTTTCACATCTTAATGACAACCAAAAACATCCAAAAGACCCTGATCAAAAGTTCACATACCCCAGTTCTTAATACCGTGTTTTGCCCCCTTTAACATCAATGACAGCTTGAAATCTTTTGCGGTAATTGTGTATGAGGTTCTTTATTTTCTCAGATGGTAAAGCTGCCCATTCTTCTTGGCAAAAATCTTCCAGTTCCTGTAAATTTCTGGGTTGTGTAGCATGAACTGCGTGCTTGAGATCTCCTCAGAGTGGCTCAATGATATTGAGGTCAGGAGACTGAGATGGCGACTCTAGAACCTTCACTTTGTTCTGCTGTAGCCAATGACAGGTCGACTTGGCCTTGTGTTTTGGATCATTGTCATGTTGGAACGTCCAAGTACGTCCCATGCGCAGCTTCCGGGCTGATGAGTGCAAATTTGCCTCCAGTATTTGCTAATAACGTGCTGCATTCATCTTTCCTTCAACTTTTACCAAGTTTCCCGTGACTTTGTAGCTCGCACATCCCCAAAACATCAGCAATCCATCTCTGTTCTTTACAGTAGGAATGGTGTTCCTTTCATCATAGGTCTTGTTGACCTCTCTCCAAATGTAATGTTTAAAGTTGTGGCCAATAAGTTCAATTTTGGTCTCATCACTCCAAATTACCTTGTTCCAGAAGTTTTGAGGCTTGTGTCTGTGCTGTTTGGCGTATTGTAGGCAAAATACTTTGTGGCATTTGCACAGTAATGGATTTCTTCTGGTGAATTAACCATGCAGCTAATTTTTCTTCAAGTGCTTCCTTATTGTGCATCTTGAAACAGCCACACCGCTACTTTTCAGAGAGTCCTGAATTCCAGCTGATGTTATTTGTAGGTTTCTCATTGCATTCCGAACAATTTTCCTGGCAGTTGTGGCTGAAATTTTTGTTGGCCTACCTGACGGTGGTTTGATTTTTACAGAGCTCCTGATTTTCCATTTGTTAATCACAGTTTGAACGTTGCTGACTGGCATTATCAGTTCATTGGATATCTTCTTGTATCCCTTTCCTCAGTTATACAGTTCAACCACCTTTTCCCGTAGATCCGTTGATAATTCTTTTGCTTTCCCCATGACTCACAATCCAGAAACGTCAGTGGCTGGATGAAATATGCAAGAGTCTGTCTGGATCCCAGAAACTCACTCAGCTTTTATGCACACACATTGATTACCAGCAAACAGATG
Source organism: Phyllobates terribilis (assembly GCF_046119375.1). NCBI lineage: Eukaryota > Metazoa > Chordata > Amphibia > Anura > Dendrobatidae > Phyllobates > Phyllobates terribilis. Next base: position 325,285,232 of record NW_027362763.1, on the reverse strand, counting down.
ACAGGTGAGGATGTTACTTTTAGTAAGCATTCAAACCAATTTGTGTCAAATTCTGTGCATGTTATTAGGCCAAAATCACCAGAGTATGTGAACTTTTGATCCGGGTCATTTGGATATTTTTGGTTGTCATTAAGATTTGAAAAGAGAAAACGCAGTAGTTTTACAATAAATGGCTTCACCCAACCAATAACCATGAGTAGAGAAAAAGTTTTTTTGTTATCATTCACATTCTATGAAACGAGGCCAAGAAATAAAAAATTCTGCCGGGGTATGTAAACTTTTGAACACAACTGTAACTATTTTGAACAGCAATCAAGTTTTTAATGGAGGTCAGAAATGGCAGTATTGTCTGAAAACGTATATGTGATCCGTGTGACGGAGAAAAAATAGTTTTAAATACGTGGCCTGTAGGTAACTATTTTGAACAGCAATCTGGTGTCATTTGTTTCACTGACACACTGAAAAAAGTTTTCAATGGAAGTCAGAAATGGCAGTATTTTTTGAAAATGTATATGTGATCCGTGTGAAGGAGAAAACACAGTTTTAAATACCTGGCCTGTAGGTAACTATTTTGAACAGCAATCCGGTGTCAATTGCTTCACTGACACACTGCAACAAATTTTTAATGGAGGCCAGAAATGGCAGTATTTTCAGTGCAATTATATGTGATCCATGTGACGGACAAACCACAGTTTTAAATAGCTGGATTTTTAGCACTGTAATACGGAAAGGACCTGGCTGTATTCTGCAGTGCCAACAAGCAAATGGCACAGAAAAACTGTGTTCTCTGGATTGCTTTTTAAGCAAATAACGAGGATTAAGATCCAAAAAAAAATTATTCCTGGTCCCTGAGACCTGGGCCTATTTCTAGAAATATCTAACAGCAGCAGCAGCAGACAAAACTGGAATGGATCCTCTTGTCCTATGTGCACTGCAGTCTGCTATATACCCTACCTGCCTGCCTATATACACTGCTTGCCTGAAATCTCTGCAGATGGATTAGTCCTCAGAAGGACTGTTTGCTGAGATGGATATGTGTCTCTAATATAGTTTGATACACCTACACTGACTAGAAACAAGCAAATCTCTCCCTAGCTCAGCAGCGGCTCTCCCTACACTCTCTGATTCTGGAGTGACTATAACTAGCATGGCAGCGCCAGGTCTGATATAGACCTGATAATGCTGGGGGGGGCCAGCCAATCACTGTAATGCTCTAAAGAGCGCCAAACATGTAGGGAAGAGACCTGAGCTCCCGCTGAGCAACCCCGGAAATACTCGGCGAGCGTCGAGCATGTCAATCAGTGAGATGCTCGGGCAAGCACCGAGCAGTAGCGAACATGCTCGCTCATCACTATAAAGGAGGACAAAAACGGCAGTTGGTAGTACCCAGAGTATTCCATAGGTTGGTCTTCAAAGAACTCCATGAAAACACGGGACACCTGGGATTGGAAAGGACAACTAACTTGATCATTGAACGTTTGTACTGGCCGTACATGCAGAGAGATATTGAGATTTACGTGAACAGGGAGTGTTGGTGTCTGAAAGATAAATGTCCCAACACATCAATCTGGGCACCTATTGGCAACATCCAAATTACGTATCAATTTGAGATAGTCTCAATAGACTTTCTACATCTCAAGACATGCAAGGATGGTTATGAATACATATTGGTGGCGATGGACCATTTTACTTGATTTGCCCAAGCATATGCCACCACCAATAAAGCTGGTCGAACTGCGGCAGAGAATATCTTCAATGATTTTGCTTTAAAGTTTGGGTTTCCTACGAGGTTACACCCCAATCAAGGAAGAGAATTTGAGAACCAGCTCTTTGCCAAGCTAGGAAAGTACTGTAGAATTCAGAGATCCCACACAACACCCAATCTCTCAGAGGGTAATGGACAGTGATGGACAGTGATGTTCAGTGGTTTGCTGAATTTATGCACCTGTCTTGTAAACAGGAGGTCATGAGTTTGAGTCCACACAGTGACTTTTTCCATTTTTCACAATAAAGCTTTCTACCCAGCCAATGGGAATTTCCATTGTAGGGCTTGAGTTGAGTGCAATTGTGAGGTATAGAATCTGTATTAAATGTTCATAAAGAACAAAATGTCATCATACACTGTATAGATTGGCATTAAGAATGACATAGTGAAACCAATGGATTTCTTTTTGAACTTACCTATTAGCTATTCAATGTTCACTGCCTTTCTTGACAAACATTTGCACCCTTGATGTTCAGTGGCTTGCTGAATTAATGCACCTGTCTTGTAAACAGGAGGTCATGAGTTCAAATCCACACAGTGCCTTTTTCCATTTCTCACAATAAAGCTTTCTACCCAGCCACTCTACCAGTGGAATGCTTTAACCAGACATTATTGTCGATGTTGCGCACTTTATCAGCTGACGAGAAGAAAGACTGGAAGAGTTCTCTGTCAAAAGTGGTACATGCCTATAACTGTACAAAGAGCGATGCAACAGGTTACTCGCCCTTCTTCCTATTGTATGGACAATCGCCAAGACTGCCAATCGACATCATGTTCAATACTCCGGTGTCAGAGACTTAAAGAACGTATCTAGAGTACGTTCGGAAATGGAAGGAACGGATGGCGAAAGCATACAACATAGCCACCAAAGTGGTTATGCAAGGATAGTGTAAGAGTAAGGAGTACTATGATCAAAAATGTTATGGAGCAAAATTGGCATCGGGAAGCCGGGTGCTAGTCAAGAATGTATGTGAGACAGGTGGTCTAGGAAAACTTTGTTCGTACTGGGAAGACAAGGTGTATGTGGTCGTAAAAAGGAAAGCCGATTGGAAAGAGGGGACAAGAAAACCAAAATAGTCCATCGGAATTTATTACTACCCTGTAATTATCTCCCACTACAACAAGACTTCCCAGAAGCAGACTGACATCGACCGAGATCGACTAATTGACCACCACAGATTGAAGCTTCGGTGGTGGATAGTGACTAGAGATGAGCGTTGTTCTACTCGAACTGTTCGCCAATCTCAAATTCGAGCTGTTTTGGGCGGTGTTCGAGCCGGTCGGCGAACACGAACAATTTGAGAAAAATTCGGCTGTTCGAGGTTATGTTCGATAACTGTTCGTGCACCAAAATCATAACTGGATTTTTTCTCAGTAATGATGAAAATTAATGTTAATACGCAGTTTGAGTATACAGCGGGGCGGGGGGAGGGGCAGGGGATGGATCTCTGCAGGAACAATGAAGATCTCCATTTTTTTTTCTCTTTCCCGCATTTGCAGTGGGGAGGTGCAATCTGTCAGCCTATCAGCAGCGCACACACGGAGCGAAGTGCTTTTTTTCACACAAGCAAGGGCATGTGTGATTGGCAGTGTATGTCACATGTCCTTGCCCTATAAGACCAAGCCATTTTCCCCGTCGCCACCATTTTCTCACTGCTGCAGCTGCGTGTTAGACGGCACCGCTGTTGCTGTGTGCGCTATACCTTGTTAATTTCAAGCCAATTTTCGCACAAATATACAGATAGCTTGGGAGTAGGGAATAGTTGTGATTGCAGTCCTTTTAAGGACTAGGTTACAGCATTTCCTACGACTTTTATCAGGCAGGTCTGTGCTCTTAAATAGATAGATTGTGGGAGTAAAGACTAATTGTAATTGGAGTCCTTTTCAGGACTAGGTTACATCAGTTCCTATCAGTTTTTGCCAGGCAGGTCTGTGCCAGTGCTGTGCAAGTTTTTTTCACAGCATTTGGCTGAATCTAGCAAAGCTAATCCTTTTTGGCCTATTGCAGAGTGTGTTAGTCAGTGGAGTAGCCTATCTGTGTTGCAAGATATACCACCTGTGTATAGAATACCAATTTTTTTACTGCACCTAGTGAAGTAAAATCTTTTGGGCATAGCATCATTCTATTAGTCCATCTATACTGACCTCCATCAGGTTGCAAACTGAATATAATTTTTTTCTGCATCTAGCTCTGAAAAAATATTTGGGCTTCTAGCGGTGTGTGGGACTTGGTCTATTAGTCCATCTATACTGACCTCCATCAGGTTGCAAATTAAAAATAATTTTTTTCTGCATCTAGCTCTGAAAAAATATTTGGGCTTCTAGCAGTGTGTGGGACTTGGTCTATTAGTCCATCTATACTGACCTCCATCAGGTTGCAAATTAAAAATAATTTTTTTCTTCATTTATCTCTGAAAAAATATTTGGGCTTCTAGCAGCGTGTGGGACTTGTTCTATTAGTCCATCTATACTGACCTCCATCAGGTTGCAAATTAAAAATAATTTTTTTCTGCATCTAGCTCTGAAAAAATATTTGGGCTTCTAGCAGTGTGTGGGACTTGGTCTATTAGTCCATCTATACTGACCTCCATCAGGTTGCAAATTAAAAATAATTTTTTTCTTCATTTAGCTCTGAAAAAATATTTGGGCTTCTAGCAGTGTGTGGGACTTGTTCTATTAGTCCTTCTATACTGACCTCCATCAGGTTGCAAATTAAAAATAATTTTTTTCTGCATCTAGCTCTGAAAAAATATTTGGGCTTCTAGCAGTGTGTGGGACTTGGTCTATTAGTCCATCTATACTGACCTCCATCAGGTTGCAAATTAAAAATAATTTTTTTCTGCATCTAGCTCTGAAAAAATATTTGGGCTTCTAGCAGTGTGTGGGACTTGGTCTATTAGTCCATCTATACTGACCTCCATCAGGTTGCAAATTGAATAAAAAAATTTTCTGCATCTAGCTCTGAAAAAATATTTGGGCTTCTAGCGGTGTGTGGGACTTGGTCTATTAGTCCATCTATACTGACCTCCATCAGGTTGCAAATTAAAAATAATTTTTTTCTGCATCTAACCCAGCCAATAGTTTTGGCCTAATACCACAGTTTGGCCACTCAGCTCTGCTCGGTTACCATCCATTGTTTTTTTGTGCAAACAACTCCAGAGTTGTGAATTAGTTAACCACCAAAATGAGTGGAAAAAGGCCTGCTGCTGGTGGAAAGGGGAATAGGCGTGTTGGGAAGGGGAAAAAAGGTTGTGTCCGTGGGGTAGGTGCAGAAGAAAGACCATCTTCCAGCCAAACTAAAATGTCTACTTCTTTTAGCGGACAATGTGATAAGATCCCTTTCTTACGGCCACGCCAATCGCTACAAATTCCAGATGAGGCACAAAAACAGCAGGTGCTTCAACGGATATCAAGTGCTCCTTTAAGTGGGCTCTCCTCCACATCAACTTCAACATCACAAATACTCCAGTCCTCAAAGGTGTCACCCAAATCGCACTTGCTTCCTCACAGCTCCCAAATCTCCAGCTGCCCGTCTGAGTATGAGGTAGAACAGATGGTTGAGTCTGCAGAGCTGTTTACTCATACTATAGCCTGGGAATCAGTGGTCGACTCCAGCGCTTCTGTGAATCCAGACGAGGAAATGATCTGCACTGATGCCCAGAATCTTTATGAGTCGGATCCAGGACCAGACGCAGAAGGTTCTGACCATAATGTAGACCCTCATTCCCAAACTGTAACTCCTGTTGGTGGAGACAATGAGGAAGACGATGATAAGACTCAAATACCTGATTGGAGCGACAACTTTAGTTTTTTGTCAGGGCAGGAACAGGTTGGCTCTGAGGACGACGGGTGTGATAACGCACAGGGTGATGATGATGAGGTCGGAGATCCCACTTACTGTCAACCCACAGTCAGCCAAGAGATGAGGTCAGCAGAGGAGGTGGAGGAAGATGCTAGTGACGACGAGGTCAGGTTGCGCCTTCCTGGACAGAGACGTAGTACTGGAAGCACGTCAACAACTGCATCCTCAAACACAACTCTGCCTCTCACCACAAGTCGTGATGGCTCTTCAGGTCGCATGGGTGCTAAGCCTTGCATAGCCTGGGCATTTTTTCAGATCGATAAAGATGACCCAACTCGTGTTATCTGTAACATTTGTCAGCAAAAGCTAAGTAGAGGCCAAAAAATACATAGTTTGAGTACTTCATGCATGAACCGGCACATGGACATGAAGCATAAGTTGCAGTGGGAAGCTCAGTGTGCTACAATGCGGTCTAGCCGGCCGGGCCAACCACCGTCTGCCATATCTTGTGCATCCGCGGCCTCTTCATCCTCTGTGACTGGGGGGACAGCAGTCACACCTGTTTTGGGGCGCAGACCTGCCACCTCTTTACCCGCAACAGCCAGCGTGATTGGCAGGTCATCATTTTCTTTGGAGGTGGTAACACCAGCTGGTCTTGAGCGCTGTCCGACATCGATAGCACCACCTTTGGATGAAGGCAACCTAACATGTCCGCCTGCATCTTCCTCACAGACCGGCAGTTTGCCGGGGACACCCTTATCAACCCCGTCTAAGCACAATAGCCAGCCCTCGGTCCCTCAGATGTGGACAAGTAAAAGACCATTTCCTCCTAGCCATGAGAAAGCTAAGAGGTTGAATTTCACCATCTGCAAGCTCTTGGCTACAGAAATGCTGCCTTTCCGCCTGGTGGACACAGAGGATTTTCGAGACCTTATGTCCGTCGCAGTGCCCCAGTACCAGATGCCCAGTCGGCACTACTTCTCAAAGAAAGGTGTGCCTGCGCTCCACCAGCATGTCGCACACAACATCACCGCTTCTTTGAGAAACTCTGTGTGTGACAGGGTGCATTTCACCACAGACACTTGGACGAGTAGGCATGGACAGGGGCGTTACATGTCGCTGACTGGGCACTGGGTAACTATGGTGACAGCAGGACAAGGGGCTGCTGTCCAAGTCTTGCCGTCCCCACGAGTTGTGCGTCAATCCTCTTTATGTCATTTTTCCTCCACTGCTTCTGCCTCCTCAACCTCCTATCGGTCTTCCACCTGCACCCAAAGCCTGTCTGGTCATGCCACAAGCTTTCTAACTGCGCAGAAGGGATCCTGCACACCTCCTTACTATGCTGGCAGTAGGGCTCAACGTCATCAGGCGGTTTTTACATTGAAATGTCTGGGAAATGTGAGTCACACAGCTGAGGAGTGGTGGTCAGCTCTGGAGAACCAATTTCATGAATGGTTGTCTCCACTGGACCTGAAACCAGGGAAGGCCGTGTGCGACAATGCTGCAAATCTGGGTGCGGCCCTTCGCCGGGGCAATGTCACACACGTGCCTTGTATGGCTCACGTGTTGAACCTGGTTGTCCAGCAATTTTTAGCCCACTATCCCAGACTAGATGGCCTTCTGCAGAGGGCACGGTCGCTGTGTGCTCACTTCCGCCGTTCGCATCCCGCAGCTCAGCGACTTACATCTCTACAGAAGTCGTTGGGCCTGCCACTTCACCGGCTAAAATGCGATGTGCCTACCCGGTGGAATTCAACTCTGCACATGTTGCAGCGACTGTGGCAGCACCGACAAGCCCTGGTGCAATACGTTCTGACGTATAGCCTGGGCCAACGAGATTCAGAGGTGGGGCAAATCACGCTGGAGGAGTGGTCTCAGATCAGGGACCTATGCACCCTTCTGCACAGTTTTGAAATGGCGACGAAGATGTTTAGTGCTGACGATGCCATTATCAGCATGACTATTCCGGTGATTTACATGCTGGAGCACATGTTAAACAGAATTCGGAGTCAGGTGGTGGCACAAGAGGAGGTGGAGGAAGTAGAGGAGGAGGAGTTGTATGCGGAAGGGCTAACATCTGCAAGGTCCAGACGGTCGGCAGCACCAAGGCGGCAGGCATGTGAGGGTGGGGGAGATGGTTTAACCAGGGCGCATGGTAGCAACCAAACTAGTGAGGAAGGTGCAGGAGCCCAGGAAGAAGTGGAGGACGAACTGATGGAAGACTCATCAGATGAGGGAGACCTTGATCACATTTCTGTTGTGCGAGGTTGGGGGGAGAGGACAGAGGAAGGAAGCATGATTGTTACCTCGCCACCAACACAACAGGGACTTGGTGCTCCTGGATGCGCAACACACATGAGTGCCTTCTTGCTGCACTACCTGCAACATGACCCTCGAATTGTGAGAATTAGAAATAATCCTGACTACTGGGTTGCCACACTGTTAGATCCCCGGTACAAAAGTAAATTTGCAGAAATTATTCCTGCCATAGAAAGGGATGCACGCATGCAGGAGTATCAGCAGAGACTGTTGCAGAATCTTACATGTGCTTTTCCACAAAATACCAGTGGTGCACGTAGTGAATCTCACAGTTCCAACTTGCCAACCGTGGGACCGTCAAGTGTTCAGCACTCAAACCGTAACAGAACCACAGTATCTGCTGGTAACATCAATTTTGCGGAATCATTTCACCACTTTTTTAGCCCATCCTTTGCAAGGCCACAGGAGACAAGAAGTCTGACACATAGTCAACGCCTAGAGACGATGGTACAGGAGTATCTCCAAGTAAACATTGAAGCCACGACTGTGTCACTGGACCCTTGCTCTTTTTGGGCTTCCAATCTGGATAAATGGCCGGAGCTAGCCACTTACGCCTTGGAGATCTTGTCATGCCCCGCAGCCAGCGTTCTGTCTGAACGTGTGTTCAGCGCTGCTGGTGGTGTGCTGACAGATAAGCGCACGCGGCTCTCCACTGATAATGTAGACAGACTCACGTTCATAAAGATGAACAAATCATGGATCCGAAACGACTTTTCTACCCCTGTGTCATCCTGGGGAGAGTAAAAGCTTGATGATTGGTTAAAATCACCCTACCAACCGTTTTAAGCTTTCAAATTACTAATCATGTTTATCTGTATCTTGACTGGAAAATAATTTCTGCTTTGTAGCAGTGTGCAGCACTGATCCTATTAGGCCATCTATAATAAGCTTCACCAGATTTAAAATTAAAAATAATTTTTAGCTGCATCTAGCCCGGAAAATAATTTTGGGGCTCCGAGATGCGCAAGACACATAAGTGCCTTCTTGCTGCACTACCTGCAGCATGACCCTCATATTGTCAGAATTCGAAGTAATCATGACTACTGGGTTGCCACACTCTTAGATCCCCCAAACTTTTCGATCAACCTTTTCATTTTAATAAAGACCAAAAAAATGGTCATTTTTGAAATTATAAGCATTAGCAGGTTGTTAGAAACTGAAATCAAACAGTTTTCAACTCAAAACTTTATTCTAGGTGATGTTACATTTTCACATAGGACCCCTTGTTCGAAAGGAGCTTCTGAACTCTCTCGTCCATTGAATTTGTCAGGTTTTGGATGGTTTCTGCTTCAATTGTTTTGCATGAGGACAGAATACCCTCCCAGAGCTGTTGCTTAGATGTGAACTGCCTCCCGCCATCATAGACACTCCTTTTAATGATGCTCCAAAGGTTCTGAATGGGGTAGAGGTCAGGGGAGCATGGGGGTCACACCATAAGTTTGTCCCCTTTTATGCCCATATCAGCCAGAGATGCAGATGTTTTATGTGCAGCATGAGATGGTGCATTATCATGCAGAAAAATGATCTTGCTGTGAAATACACGGTTCTTCTTCTTGAACCATGGCAGGAAGTGCTGTTTGAGAAAATCCACATACATTATGGAGTTCATCTTTAGCGCCTTCAGGGATCCTAAAGGGGCCGACAATCTCTCTCCCCATGATTCCAGCCCAAAACATTACTCCACCTCCTCCTTGTTGGCGCTGTAGCCGTGTTTGCGTGGGGTGTCCATCAACCAGCCATCCTCCACTCCATTCATCTGGACCATCGAGCTCTGCACGGCACTCATCCGTGAACAAAACAGTTTTGAAATCAGTCTTCATGTAATGTTTGGCCCACTGGAGCCGTTTCTGCTTGTGTGAAGTGGATAGAGGAGGTCGACAGGATGGCGTATGCACAGCTGCAAACCTCTGAAGGACCCTGCATCTTGTTGTTCGGGGGACGTTGGAGGCACAAGCAGCTTCAAAAACTTGTCTGCTGCTATGACAAGGCTTTTTTGCCGCTGCTCTTTCAACCTGACGTAATTGCCTGTAGGAAAGAGTCCTCAATTTGCCCTTATCAGCACGCACACGTGTGTACTGTGAATCAGCTACATACTTCTTGATTGCCAAGACACTTCATCCTGATCATCGCACAATGTTGATTGTAGTCATGCCTTGACCTAAACACTCCACAATTTGTTGCTTCTCAGCAGCCGACACATCCTTTTTCTTTCCCATTTTGGCAGAAAATGTAGGCTGCTTAATAATGTGAGAGAGCCTTCTTAAGTAGTCTTGCCTTTCATTGGACACACCTGCCAAACTAATTAGCACAGGTGTCTGCAATTGCTTACAGTGATATAAAGAGCCCTGACACACATCACCATCAATGAGTTTAACTGACAAACAAACAAATTCTTCCCTTATCACTCCTAAACACTTTTTGCATAATAATTTGGAACGCGGTGTACATGTGCTTTTCCACAAAACACCAGTGGTTCACGTAGTGAATCTTACAGTTCTAACTTGCCAACCGTGGTCTGTATGGAATTGTTCAATAAAGGGCCCAAAATTAAGATAACATAGATGGGAGAGGTCTCTATGAATAGGAATTCCTAAGTATTTGATACCCTGTGAGGGCCAGGCAAAGGGAAAGTTGGACTGGATGGAATCCTATATGGATTTAGGGAGGGAGACATCGAGGGCCTCAGACTTCGCTGCATTGATTTTAAAATTTTACCATGTAACAAAGTGATCTATTTCAGCCATAACAGCAGGGATGGATATATGTGATTGAGTGATATATACTAGGACATCATCAGCAAATAGAGAGCACTTGTACTCGGTGCCTCCCACCTCAATCCACCTAATATTGGGGTTATGGCGAATTGATGAGAGCAGGTGCTCCGTCACTAGGATGTATAAGAGAGGGGACAAAGGACATCCCTGCCTTGTCCCATTGGTGATTGTGAAAGGTGATGAAAATGTTCTGACGCACCCCCTGGGCCTTGGGACACCCGGAGCCGGACCCTTTTTGGTGGATGCTGGTGGTTGTAGTCTTCGTGGCGGCGATCCGGTTCCGTGGCTCAGGGCGGTCAAACCAGTGGCGGAACTATTTATGTGGTTTTGATGTTTAAATGTCCGACTACGCCACCCGTGGATTGCGGTCAGAGTGAACCGCCGCTACAGGGCAGACCGCTAAGGCTGGTGTTGTGGGTGCAGCAGAGCGTAGCATAACTCCCCACGGGAGGAGTATAGCCTCAGGGTAGTGTATGCGGAGGATGGGGGTGATGGTGCAGGGCAGCAGCAGTAACGACACGGAGTCAGTGATGCAGTTCAGGGCCTTTACTCACAGTTCTTATTATCCAGACCACGTCTGCAGGTAACGGCTGCCCACGTCGTACTGTGCTCACCAGGTGAGGGGCTCAGACAACTCCCAGATAACTTTGGAGCGCTTCACAGGACCCCCTTTGTGTGTCCTTTGTCTGGCCTTTCTTACCAACACTTCTGTCCGGCTGCCTCGGGCCTCCTCTTGGTAAACTTGGCGCCAGTTTCCCTGACCCTATGTGGTGCCTTCCTAGCGGGTGGAGCAAGGGGCTGCGCCACATAAAATGTCAGAGCCTCCGGTTTCTAGCTGAGGGTCGTTTCCTGCCTCCACTAGTTCGGGGACCGGTCTCCCCCTTTGGCCTGACCCCTCCACGCAGGTGGATTCGGGCGTGCGGTGGCGACTCGCCCGTCCGCACCCCTGGGATCCCTTCATTCCTCGTTCCTGGAGCCTTCTCCGCTCCTCTTCCTTCCTTCTCCCTCTTGCAGGCCTGGGCCTCTGTTACTAGGCCCGCCTCCGGAGCAGAGCTCATGCAGAGCCCCTGCTCCCTGCCACTTCTGCTCAGACTTCTCTGCACTGAACTAAGATGGTGCCCACCTTTTATACTCCCTTCTCAATGCACCCAGGAACTGCTTCCTCCCTGCTCCTGCACTGCAGGGTTCCCCTTCCTCAGTGTTCCCTCCCCCCACTCCAGCCAGGGACAGGGACTGTCGTGCCCATCTCAGGGGCATATTGGTCGCCCTGCCCCACGGCAATGTGGTGTAATGCATGCAGGTGTCGGGTCCTGATCCACACTCCATCCTTATCTGAGAGTGAGGTGAGATATCACACCTCTGGGTGAGGTGCAATACGTCTGTAGCAACCGAGCCCTCGGTGCTACAGTTCCATTTATCTTCAGCCTAGGTGACGTATTGTGATACAGGGCCGTGATTTTGGCTATAAAAGGGTCCCCTAGACCCCTACCCCAAGCTTTTTAAGAGAATCATATATGGCGTGCCAGGAGACTCTATGGAATGCTTTCTCAGCATCCAACGAGAGTATCTACTTACAAATTTTTAACTGCATCTAGCCCAGGAAATACTTTGTGCCTAGTAGCAGTGTCTGCTAGTCAGCGGATTATCCCGGCTGTTAAGCAAGCTACACCACCTGTAGTTTGGACACTTAATTTTTTCAAAGGAAATGCTTCGGGACCACGGGATACTTAGTGAAGAGCATCAGGAGGCACCCCAAGGCATAGGGGCTGGGACTGGCACTAGGATGCCTTGCGGTGGACAGCCGAGCTCGATCCTTATAAAAGCTTTTTAACTGCAGCAGCTTTAGTGGACGCTACTGGAGCTGGAATTACGCGGCTGCTGGCATGAGACTTGCCCTCCAATAGATCCTTGTAAATGGATTTAAAGTGTATTCATTCAAATTAGAGGGACAATTTAAATTAAAAAGCTTAGAGCTGCCTCCACCACAGGGGGGCTCTCTCGACCCACCAGCGGACAGGCACCAGTATTGGGAGAGGGGGGCTGGCCGTCAGGGTTCACCGCGGCTCTGGCACAAACCCGGCGACACGGAGGTGGCACGGGCAGGAGCGGACTGGCCGTCTCGGCTTTTCACTTTTTGGATTTTAGAAGGGCATGACATGCCTATATCTGTGTCTCCCCCTCCTTTTACTCCTCCACCTCTTTTCTTTTCGCATGACTATATGTACTTGTCACTTTTCCATGTGTTAGTTGTGTCTTCTGAGCAGTTTGTCAGCTTTTGGACACCTTTGAAGGTGTTTTCTATGTGTTTCTATGTGTTTTTGTTTGCCTGCCATTGGTTTTAACGGTGTTCGAAGGTGTTCGACGAACAGTTCGACGAACAGTTCGGCGAACACACGGGTGTTCGACGAACCGAACCGAACTCGAACACTACGGGGGTGGCTCAACACTAATAGTGACCTTGAAAGTTCGGATGAAGAAGAGCACACCATTGTATTTCTCTGACCAGCAAGGAAAGGGATGTACCATACTCAGGAGAGTGAACTAAGTCCCGAGGCTCCACAGTTTGTATCAAGGAGTACAGATGAAGTCCAATTCAGATCTGATGATTAGACATCGGAAACTGGAGAGACTCTAAGGAGAAGCAGAATTACCAGACCGTGTGGAACTAAGCAATTCCGGAGAAGTACAGGAACTTACAGAGGCAGTTCCAGGAGCATCTTAGGAAGCACGAAAAATGAGTGTGGTGGAAGAAACCTGTGACTTAAGAACCCGTGGTATCTGAGAAACAACCCACCAGGAGGATGTCAACAGGAGGAGTGAGGAGGCCCATGATGCTGACGCATGAGACACTTGGTGAACCAAGTTAAGTGCCAAGGACTGTCGACTGGAAACAGGTATCTCTGCCTACGGACCAGGTAAGCCCACTGGAGTGGTATTCACCACTGAGAGGCAGTATGGAAGATGTTGCCTGGTGGAAAGATTTGTTTTCATGCTTTGATTTTCCTTAAAAGACTTTGTGAAAACAAAGAACTGTTAAGGCATAGTGAGAGAGAGAGCTGGTTGAAGACGTATGAAAAGCTCCAGCTGAAGAGACGCTGACTGTGTTAATTGTTAATTTCTTACAGGAGTACTACAAGAAAAAGGCCATAGAATAGGTTGTTATAAATGTTTATAAATGTTATGCCAATTTGTATATAAAGTTACTCAACTTTCACTTCTTTCTCAGAATTGGTCAGATTGACCATTTAAGACGAATGTCGAGGATGACATTCAAAAAGGAGGGAAGAGTGTGACATGCAGAAGTAGTGCTATTGCTTTAAAAGCATCGAGCAACTGTTACAAATAACACAAGCGCAGGAGACAGGAAGTGCTGTGCTTCAGAAGGATCCAGCAACTAGAGGGGTTTACACAGTCACAGGAGACAGGGAGTGTTTCAGTAGAGCCCCAGGGGGATTGTGGGGATTTGTTATTGTAGTGTAAGCCTGTGGTTGTGTATGCATAGAAGTGTGCTGCTAAGAGATCTAATCTATGCTGAATTATGCTACTGAAGAGACTGTAATACTGTACCTTGTAAAGAAACTACTGTATTGTTACTGCAGCTGGTTGCTCAAGAAACTCAGACTGTACTGTAATGAAGATTATTGCTGTAATATCCCTGAATTGCACTGGCTGTGCTTCCGATTAAATTCCACTGTTAAACTTTTGAAATAGACTCTTGTCAGATGTGTCTGGTCAGCAATTGAATCTATCGTGTGCCTGAGAGAAGCTGCAGCCTATGGTCACCCTTAGTAACGGTTCCCCCAGGATTCCAAAGAATTCATGAAACCTGTCTCGCCCAATCTGAACCTAGTGGCATGTGTGGAACAATTACCATGGAAAGGATCTTCCTTAACATATTTCCCTTGAAAATCCATTTTGCTTTCGTTTTTGTATGTTTTATTGTGAGTCCGTAAAAGTGGCGTAATACCTCTGACAACGTTTTTGACAGCATTGACCTGGGAAATGCTTCCAGGAGTCTTCCCCATGCTGTTTCCATGTCATTTGAGCACTGTTCCCATTGATTTGGGCAATTTTTAGGCCCTCTGCAGACCGCCGGGGGGAGCCGCCGGAAAAATGCTCAAGTTTCCCATAGACTTACATTGGGCTCGTTGCGCATGTCGAGTACCCGAGCATTCCAATTTACTCGACCCAAGCAACGAGCACCCGAGCATTTTAGTGCTCGCTCATCACTACTGGGAATGCAACATATGAGTATTTTTTACATTTTTAATTTTTAAAAAATAAAAATATTTTTTTTTCAAATATCACATTTATTCTGTGTTAACTGGTTAAACTTTTTACGTTTGTACTTTTTTAATGTTTTTACATTTAATAACCAATGCATTAGACTGCTTTTTGTAGTGCAATGTATTATAGCCTGTGCATATAACAGGCAGGAAGTGGTTATCTAGATTTTGGATAGTATATCTGTGCTTAACAACACTAACAGTGATTGTATGTGATTATATTTTGGGCTCAGTATGTTAATAGGGTTTTAATAAAGGTGATGTCCACTTTGATGTGCAGCTTGACAAATCCTAACAGTATGTAATGTACACATCGCTACGACTTAGCTCCGCTTTCCCATTCCAGAGGTCATCACAAGACCGAAAAGTATGTGATTTGCCGAGTTGCAGTCACATGTCTCAATTGATTATCAATAAAACATTTTAAACAAAGTGGCTGAAACTCTAGTCAGTAAATTTGCAAATCACATACTTGCGGTCACGGTGACTGTTTTCAGGGGAGCAGAATTCTAGAGATGTGTATAGTACAAAGTGGTGAGATTTGAAAAGTAGCATGGTTTGCCAAAAATTTTCTCAGGGGTGGACAAGCCCTTTAAGCCAGCCCCAGTAACTTATATATCTCCCCAGACACATAGGAATTTCTGTGGCCAGTTGTTTACTTTAGACCAGGAATGGCAAACTCAAACACACAGAGGGTCAAAATGAAAAACTTGGACAAAGTCGTGGTCCAACCAGTATACAGGATAATGGGCCCCACATAGTCCTCCATAGAGAATAATGGGCCCCACATAGTCCTCCATACAGTATTACGGGCCCCACATAGTCCTCCTTACAGAATAATGGGCCCCACATAGTCCTCCATACAGAATAATGACCCCACATAGGATTGGTGGTTCTGGTGTTGCGGGCCAAATAAAAATACCCTGCTGGCCATATCTGGCCCACGGGCCGGAGTTTGACATGTATGCTTTACACAAGTATTCCCCAACTCCAGTCCTCAAGGCCCACGAACAGGTTATGTACTGTATGTTGCACAGGTGCAATACTAAGGAAAACCTGAAAATATGACCTGTTGGTGGGCCTTGAGGACTGGAGTTGGGGAACACTGTTTTAGATCATTTGTCTCTAATTCAAATCTACTACAATTGCTAACTAATCTAACTGTAGATGTATTGCTGATTTTAATTCTGAAAACACTGAAGTTAGGTAAAAGTATAGGATATAAAATCAATCATTTATCATGAAACATAATATTTCATACATTATTCACTACTTCCAGGCACTCAAAATGGCTCATGCTGGAATTTCACTCTCTGAATTAGAAGCATCTGTCGCATCTCCATTTACTTCCAAAATTCCAAATATTGAATGTGTTCCACTGCTCATCAAGTAAGTTTTGCATTAATCTGGAAGATACATCTACTTTCGGAGGCATATCATACCTGATTGCTTTAAAAAGGTTATTTTGGCCTAAACAGTTGTGATACTTTTAATCTGGAATTTGGATCAGTGTGAACCACCACTGATTTACTCAATGTGATAAGTTTCCTAATGATATTTCAGTAGATCATCGTGTGATTGGAATAGACCACATGACTTTTGCTCGTGGGGTATGTTTGATATTGATATTGCGGTTCAGCCCTATATACAAAAACTCTTTAACTGAATTTCTGCAATGCAATTTTTTATAAATTCATTAATGCTGACTGATATTTTTTTTTATTACAAATATTATTGTTTTCCAGTAGCTCTGGACAATGTACCCTTTATAAATAACAAAAATATTGTGTTTCTATGCAGGGAAGGTCGGAATACTCTTGTTACATCGTTCTCCATCTTCAAATTCTTGGCAATGTATCAGTTCATTGGACTAACTTGTTTATATTATCTTTTTTGGGTAAGACTTTTCTTTCCTTTTTCCCTTCATCCAAAATGTCAGTCATGAGCAGCTATGGTATTTCTTGGCTCCAGAATTAAAATCAAAAGGATTTTTATTATTATTTATAATGTTATAATATACAAATCACTGATGTAGGTACAGTATAATTCCATATGAAATTTGTTTTGGGTAAATGGCAAAAGGCATTGTTATCTAAAATACTTTCTTCCTGTTAATAGCTTCTCATCACTCTTTTCATCTGGTCCTGTTTCTCCCACTTATCCCACTTATTGCTCCTCTTACAACTACTTATACATTATATAAAAAGTCTACCATTTTATGTGATAAGTATGGTGAACAAACATAAGATTCACATGTCCATAAGGACATGACTATCACACAAGGTCAAACTCCAGACATGTGCCAGTCTATCTCTCTCACATCGCACTTCCATGTTTTTGAGGCCTCTTTAACACATTAAAACAAGCAGACTACACTACTAGGAAATCTCACACTGTTAGCCACATTATTTGAGCACAACTAAACTACCTGGGATTCTCACAAATGTATTCAATTTTTTGGAAAAATTTCAAGAACTTGGCAAATTTGAATTTACAAAGGATTCGATCATCTCTAATTTACATATATGAATTTAAATAAAAGCTGTGAGTATGAACTTTTTATTATCTTGATTTAGCAGATTATATTTTTTGTTCTAGTTATTTTGCTTTAGCCTTATAGGGGTTCTCCACTTTCCCTTATTAGTGCAGTTTTCATCAAAAACTGACCAACTCTTCCGTCCATAAAATGGCTGCTGGTGGAGGAGGATGTGAACAGACCTGTCCATCAGTCTCCTCCAATAGGAGAAACACCTCACATGGGACATTTTATGGATGACACAGGTGCGGGTCAATTTGTGAAGAAAACTGCACTAACAAGAGAAAGTGACCAACCCCTTTAAACCCTTTACCCCCGAGAGTTGTTTGCACATTAATGACTAGGCCAATTTTTACGACCACATCACATTTGAAGTGACTTTGAGGGGCCTTTATTACAGAAAATACCCAAAAGTGACACCATTTTAAAAACTGCATCCCTCAAGGTGCTCAAAACCACATTCAAGAAGTTTATTAATCCTTCAGGCGTTTCACAGGAAGTTTTGGAATGTGGAAGAAAAAAATTAACATTCTTTTTTTCCACAAAAATGTTACTTTAGACCCCAATTTTTTTATTTTCGCAAAGGTATTATTAAAAAATAAACCTTAAAATTTGTTGTGCTATTTCTCCTGAGCATGCTGATACCCCATATGTGGGGGAAAACCACTGTTTGGGCGCTCGGCAGGGTTCGGAAGGGAAGGAGCGCCATTTGACTTTTTGAATGTAAAATTTGCTTGAATAATTAGCAGACACCATGTTGCGTTTGGGGACCCCTGATGTGCCTTAACAGTGGAAACCCCCCACAAGTGACCCCATTTTGGAAACAAGACCCCCAGGGAACTTATCTAGTTGTGTGGTGAGCACCCTGAATCCCCAGGTGCTTCACAGAAGTTTATAACATTGAGTCATAAAAATAAAATTTTCACATTTTTCCAACAAAAAATGTTTTTCAGCCCCTAATTTTGGATTTTCATAAGGGTAACAGGAGAAATTGCACCATACAATTTGTTGTGCAATTTCTCCTGAGTAAGCCGATACCCCAAATTTGGGGGAAAACCACTGTTTGGGCGCACGGCAGGGTTCGGAAGGGAAGGAGCGCCATTTAATTTTTTCAATGTAAAATTTGCTTGAATAATTAGTGGACGCCATGTTGCATTTGGGAAGCCCTTGATGTGCCTAAACAGTAGAAACCCCCCCAAGCGACTCCATTTTGGAAACTAGACCCCTCAAGGATTTTATCAAGGGGTATAGTGTACATTTTGAACCCAGAGGTACGACAGAATTTGATAACATTAGGTCATCATATTGAATAAGTTGTCATTAGTCTTGAGCGCAAGTGCTCGCTACTTGAGTTTGCATCGGGTACTCGGGTATGCACCAAGTATCGCGGGTGCTAAAGTGACAAGCTCGAGTCCCCATTCACAGTTATTAGACACCCAAAAAAACATGCGAGGATCGCTCGTGCATGGCAGGCAATCTCCGCAAGATTTTTTGGGCTGTATAACAGCTGCAAAACATTTGGGGTGGAGACTCGAGCATGTCACTCGAGCACTCTCTATACATGGTGCATATCCGAACACCTAATGCAAACTCAAGTAGCGAGCACTTGCGCTCAACACTAGTCGCCATATCGTTGTCATTTTTTTTCTTTACTTCTGAAAAAATCCCAACCCCAACACAAGCTTTACCCTAATCGTAACCCCAACATTAACCCTAACCCTAGCCCAACCCTGACCCTAGCCCAACTCTAACCCTAGCATAACCCTAACCCTAGCACAACCCTAGCCGAACCCTACCCCTAGCTCAACCCTAACCCTAGCCCAACCCTAACCCTAGCCCAACCCTAACCCTAGCCCAACCCTAACCCTAGCCCACCCCTGACCCTAGCACAACCCTAACCCTAGCCCAACCATAACCATAGCCCAACCCTAACCCTAGCCCACCCCTGACCCTAGCCCACCCCTGACCCTAGTCCAACCCTAACCCTAGCCCAACCCTAACCCTAGCCCAACCCTAACCCTAGCCCACCCCTGACCCTAGCACAACCCTAACCCTAGCCCAACCCTAACCATAGCCCAACCTTAACCCTAGCAGAAACCTAACCCTAGCACAACCCTAACCCTAGAGTTTATTTTTTATGCCGTTCCTAGTGCGGTATTAGTGATTAGACAATGTTATTCTTCAGTTCGGTGCAATTACAGCGATACTAGATTCATATTGTGTTTTTATGATTGACAGCTGTCACACACTAAAAAACCCTTTTTTTTGCAACGACTAGTTTTTGCATCGCCATATTTTAAGAGCTATAATTTTTCCATATTTCGGCCGACAGAGTCATGTGATGGCTTGTTTTTTGTGGGACAAGTTTACGTTTTTATTGCTACCATTTTCGGGCACGTGACATTTTTTGATCGCTTTCTATTCTGATTTTTGAGAGGCAGAATAAACAAAAAACAACAATTCAGGATTTTTTATTTTTATGCCGTTCTGCGTGTGGTAAAATTGATTAGGCAGCTTTATTCTTTGTGTCAGTACGTTTACAGCAGTACCGCATTTATATCGTTTTGTTATGTTTTGGCGCTTTTATACAATAAAAACTATTTTATAGAAAAAATAATTGTTTTTGCATTGCTTTATTCTGAGAGCAATAACTTATTTCTTCTTTTGTCTTTTGCGGGACAAGATGACTTTTTTCAGTGGTACCATTTTTATTTACATTTGTCTTTTTAATCGCATTTTATTCCATTTTTTGTGTGGCGGTAGGATGATAAAGCATTGTTTCGTTTTTTATTAATTTTTTTTACCGTGTTCACTAAAGGGGTTAACTAGTGGGACAATTTTATAGGTCAGGTTGTTCCGGACGCGATGATACCAAATCATATGTTTTTTTCATAAGATTATTTATTTATGGGTACAATATATATATATATATATATTTTATTATTATTATTTTTTTCACTTTTTTTTCAATATTTTTACAATTTTTTTTTTTTTACTTTCTGACATTTTCACTTTTTGCAGCCTGATTGGCTGTATAGCATAGAGAGCAGCACCATCCCTGTGCTTTGCAGCCTGTCAGCGCTGCATAGGGAGATGTTACTTTGGTCGTACACTGCGCATGACCAAATTAACTTCCTGCCTCCTGGTGACCAGGATGTTGTCATGATGACATCAGGTCACCATGACAACATCCGAGACCTGACCCAGATGCCGCGGGACGCCGGCAGAGAAGGTAAGTACAGCGCTTTCCTCCTCTTGCCACCGGAATGCTGCGATCGATTTCGATCGCAGCATTCCGGTGGCTAAAGTGCAGGGAGCTGTGCGGAACTGCTCCTTGCACATAGCACAAGGTGTCAGCTGTGACAATTAGCTGACACCCAGCGGCAATCTCTCCCGCACTGCTTGTTTGCGGATGAAATCGCCAAGGCGTACTAATACCTATCTGGCCCATAAGGTCCAGGGCACAGATACGTATTAGTATGCCCTGGGCCAGAAAGGAGTTAAAGAGTGACAAAACTTTTACTTATGTATTTATTATATTAATCTTGAAAATTTACTTGGAAAAAAATGTAAAACATTTTAAGAGCATCTGTCAGCAGGTTTTCAGGTTTTTGCTATGTAATCTGACAGCAGCATGAACTAGAAATAGAGACCCTGATTCTGGTGATATATCACTTAGTTTACTGGAGCAGCAGTTATGATAAACAGTTTTCTCTGTTGCAGATTTAGCAGAGCTCAGATGTTGATCATTGTAAAACTCCACCCACAACACTGATTTCACCTTTCTGTGTACATTGTCTAGTGACAGAAAGCTGCTAATCAGTGGTGGGGTGGGGTTGGATAACCAGGTACAAGGCATCTTGTCTTATAGCAATGATAGTGTTTTACAGATTATGCACCTGCACTTCTATATATTTTTGCAAATTTTATATCCAATATTTAAAGGTAAAAATAGAAAGTTTACTTACTCTCTAAAAGCCACCTGATCTTAATAAAAAATTCTATATAACCAGATCATACAAATGTTTCAGAGATGATCTGAAGCGCCCCCTGGACCGTGTGTGTGGGGGAATACCCGGAGCCGGATCTCTGTGTAATGCTGGGGGTTGTAGTCTCCGTTGCGGCGACCCAGTCCCGTGGCTCAGGGTGGTCAAACCAGTGGCGGATCTGTTTATTTAGTTTTGTAACGTTTAAATGTCCGACTACGCCACCCGTGGATTGCGGTCACTGAGAACCACCGCTGCGGGGCAGACCACTGAAGCTGATGTTGGGTGCACAGTAGAGGGTAGTATAACTCCCCACGGGAGGAGTATAGCCTCAGGGCAGCGTATATAGATGGTGAGGGTTGTGGTGCATGGGCACTGCAGAAATGACTCAAAGTCCGTACAGTGCAGTTCAGGGTCTTTACTGTTGGTAATGAGGAAGGCCCTGCCAGGAGTACTGGCTAACATTAGAGGCCTGGTCAGTCTGTGAGCGAACAAGAGTCCCCCTGGCCAGGTGGAGGTGTAGGCCTTCCCGTCTGACTGCACTCTTCCTGACTACCCTGCTGTAATCGTGTAGTAGCCCACGTCCCTGAGTGTACCGTGTGGTGCTCACCCGTATGGCTGGTGACTTGGGGCCTTTGGTACCTTCCGCTCCTCGATGGCGGTGCCGGTCCCTTGCGTGTGACTGAGCCTCCGGGCTTTCTATGGCCAGAGGACCTGAAATCCCCTGCCAGTTTGTTTCTGCTGCTGGATATGAATGTCCTCACAGCCTCGGACTCTGGTGTACAGTTCTCTGCGTCTTCGGCCAGGATGAGCTCTGCTCAGCTCCAGTTCCTGGCTTCTTGCTGCTCTGTCCCTTCTCTGGAACTAACTAACTAACCCCGCCCCAGATCCAGTTTATATAGGGCAGGTTCCTCCCCTCCCTGGACTGGGGCAGGAGGCGTTGCATGCAATTGTGCTCCTGACCAAGAAAACTCATGCTCGCTCTCAGACATGGTATTTCTTCCACTGTGGCAACCCGACCCCCTGGGGTGCTACATTCCCCCCTAGTAAATTTTAGTACTCCAGGAATAAACACATTTTAAGAAAACATACATAACATGGTATAAACAATAACACAACAACATATGTACAAGGATTTCAGTTTTTATAGGTCACGGCGCTTCTGTAACCAGGTGTCCATATCACCCAAGATGTCTTTTGAGGGACCCATCCCAAACCCTCCACGTAGGCCCTGGGGTGGCTACAGGGAATCGATGATCCGGCGTTGGACCCCATCTTCAGCCACCTCCACGGGTTTTTGTTCTGTGGTCTGGGGGGGCACTTAACAGGTGCAACTATTTACCAGGTACAGTTCCGGTTATTCATTGTCCATAACCTGTCAGTCCATAGACCCTGTCGGGTAACTTGAAAAACATAATCATTATTCATGCAACAAACATTAAACATTACAACATTTGCAATGTACTGGGTTTTTCTAGATTCTCCAGCGAGCGGGCTTCTGACCTCTAGTGCTCCTGGTGGACCTACGTAACACACTATCTGGTGGTGTTCTTTCTGGGTCCCCTGTTTCCACCCCTTGTGTAGTGGGCTCGCTAGTGTCTGCACTATAGGTGTTTGGAGATGTTACGGGTAGGTTGGGCAGCTTTCTGCGTACTCTTTGGCTTACCATGGGCACGGCAGTCTCACTAGTAGCAGAGGGTTGATTCTCTTGGGCTGCTGGTATGGAATCTTCTGCCTCCGGGGCCGGTTGCTCTCCCAACACTACTGGCTCTTCCGTAGGCCCTTGAGGGGCTGGCTCGAGAAAGGTAAGGACGGGTGCCACAATAGCGTTGTTAATTTGTGTCCAGGACTGCGGAAATTCTCCGAGTACTGTACTGACCATTTCTTCCCTTTCCTCTGCGGGTTGAGGGCTATCTTGGTCTTCATCAGTGCTTTGCAGCTGCTCGGGACACTTCTTCAGGTGGTCTCTGGAGACAGTGGATGTGGTCTCTCCTCCATCCTTACTGATAATGTATACTTTCGGATTTTCATGACTTGAGGGCAGTACTGTGTACGTGTCTTTCTCCCACTGGTCATCCAACTTATGGAGCCGCCACTTCCTCTTCAAGACCTGCTCTCCAGGTGCCAGGGGAACAGCGGGAGCATGCTGGTTGTAAGTCCTCTCTTGCCTTTCTCTTGCTTGAGACAGACTTCTCTCAACACTCTCCTGCACTTTCCGGTACTGCTGCTGCCGTTCTGTATCCCAATCTGCCTCTGGCGAGGTGTCCTCGGGTGTCAGGACTCCCATATCCAGGTCAATAGGCAGTTTACCATGTCTTGCTCTCATTAGGTAAGCCGGGGTGCAGTTGGTGGAATTTACTGGGATGTGGTTATACAAGTCCACCAGATCAGGCAGTTTTTCAGGCCACAGACTGCGTTCTTCCAGGGGCAACGTTTTCAGCAAGTCTATCACCACCTGGTTCATCTTCTCGCACAATCCGTTGGTTTGGGGGTGATAAGGCATTGTCCTTATCTTCTTGCAGCCATACAGGTTGCAGAACTCCTGGAAGACCTCCGCTTCGAAGGCTGGACCTTGGTCAGTCAACACTTGCTCCGGATACCCATGTGGATGGCAAAAGTGCTGCTGGAAGGCTCTAGCGGCTGTCTGAGCTGTTAAGTCCTTGACAGGGACCACCACCTGGAACCGGGAGTAGTGGTCTACGATGGTGAGGGCGTAGACGTACCCGGACCTACTTGGAGCCAGCTTCACATGGTTCAGGGCTACCAGTTCTAGTGGCTGGGGGGAGTCTTCTGGCTGGCACGGTTCTTTCTTCTCAGGTTGCACGGGCCGCAGTCTCTGCACCATCTCTCAATGGCCCCTCTCATCCCTACCCAGAAGAACCGTTCACACAACAGGAACTCCTGTTTCTTCCATCCAAAGTGCCCTGCTTCATCGTGGTATGCCTCCAGGACCATAGCCGCGTCTCGTCTCGGGACCACTACCTGCCAGGTCAACTCATGTGTGCGGGAGTTGACAATTCTCCGGCACAGCTTTCCCTTGTAGAGAAACAGTTTACTCTTCTCCTTCCACAGCTGTTTGGTCTCTTCCGGAGCGCCTCGGTCAAGGCGGGCATCAGCCTGTGTCAGCATCTCTTTTACCAGGCGGACGGCTGGGTCACTGTCTTGCGTCTCCGCCCAGCTGTAGTGGGGTAAGGGATTGAATGTGACCGAGTGCTTGTCCCTTACACAGTGGGAACACTGGGTAATCCCATGATGGTGGAACGCAGGGAGTTCAATTTCTTCCAGTTCTTTTGGATCTTCCCCTCCGTCCGGCAAGTTCGGCATCCTGGACAGGGCGTCTGCATTGGCATTCGTGCGTCCCGCCCTGTATTTTATGGTAAACTCATAGTTGGACAGCCGGGCCATCCATCTCTGCTCCAGGGCACCAAGTCTTGCAGTGTCCAGGTGTGTCAACGGGTTGTTGTCCATGTATACAGTGAACTTGGCAGAGGTAAGATAATGTTTGAAACGTTCCGTCACTGCCCACACCACTGCCAGGAACTCTAGGGTTTCTCTCTGTGGGCCGTAGTTTTCGGCTGGCATAAGCAATTACCCGCTCTCTGTCCTGCTGGATCTGGGATAGTACAGCTCCTAGCCCCACGTTACTGGCGTCTGTATGGAGGATGAAAGGCTGGCCGTAATCAGGGTAAGCCAGGACCTTAACCCCCCGTGAGGGCCATCTTCAGCTGGCGGAAAGACTCCTCTTCCAGCTCGTCCCGCCTGAAGGGTGGCTTCTGATTCTTGGTCTTCGACTGACCCAACAGGAGGTTTTGCATAGGGGCTGCCATTTTGGTGAACCCTGAGATGAATCTTCGGCAGTAGCCTACCAACCCGAGGAACTGCCGCACTTCCTTTATGCTAGAGGGTCTTGGCCAGTCCTTAATCACTGTGATCTTATCAGGGTTTGGAGCTACTCCGTCAGCACTCACCACGTGTCCCAGGTACTGTACCTTTGGTTTCAGTAGATGACACTTAGAGGGTTTCACCTTTAGGCCGTAACCTGCCAGGGCATCAAACACCTCTGCCAGCTGTTTTGGATGGTCCTCATAGGGTTTGGAATACACGATGATATCGTCCAGGTATAGCAGGACCGTCTCGAAATTCCTGAGCCCCAGGCAGCACTCCATTAACCGCTGGAAGGTTCCTGGTGCATTGCAGAGCCCGAACGGCATACAGTTGAATTCGCTGAGACCCATTGGGGTGGTGAACGCGGTCTTCTCCTTGTCTGCCTCTGCTACAGGAACCTGCCAGTACACGCTAGTAAGATCCAAAGTGGAGAAGAAGTTAGCAGACTATAATGCTGCTAAAGATTCCTCTATCCTAGGTAATGGGTACGCATCTTTGTGTGTGATACGGTTGACCTTTCTATAATCTACACATATTCTCATGGTGCCATCTTTCTTTTTCACAAGAACTAGTGGAGCTGCCCAGGAGCTACAGCTGTCCTTGATTACCCCAGCCTCCTTCATTTCTTGCAACATTCCCTTGGCATTCTGATAGTGTGCAGGGGGTACAGGTCGGTATCTTTCCTTTATGGGCGGATGGTCTCCTGTGAGGATATGGTGTTCTACCCCCTTTACCTGCCCAAAGTCTAGCGGGTGTTTGCTAAAGACTCTTTCGTACTCCTGCACCACCTGGTAGACTCCCTGTTTTTGGTGTGAGGGAGTGGAGTCGGTGCCCACATGCAGCTTCTGACACCTGTCCTCCATTTGTTTCTTGGAGCCGTTACCCTCCTCTGGTTGAGATGGAGGCAAGGGTTCCACGGCCTTTACAGAGTTTTGGTTAACGGTGAACAATTTGGCTAGAGTGGCATACCGGGGCAAGTATACTTCTCTTTCCCCAATATTTAGGATGCGGACGGGTACCCTTCCATGGCGTACATAGACCACCCCGTGTGCTGTCAAAAAGGTGGGCCTACTGCCTGAGTAGACGGGTTCTACCATGGCTTGGTAGTCCCTTCCTCTTAACCCAATTGCAGTCCGGCACCAGATCATCATCTCACTTTTTGGGGGCATGGCGATAGGGAACGGGTCACTCATCCTAACACTACCAATCTCACCACCAGACAGTTCTACCTGTTGCCTTCAATAACATTAGTACCCAAGGTTACCTTAGGGTGGCTTTCACAACGGT
The DNA here is from genome assembly GCF_046119375.1 of Phyllobates terribilis. NCBI lineage: Eukaryota > Metazoa > Chordata > Amphibia > Anura > Dendrobatidae > Phyllobates > Phyllobates terribilis. The sequence goes on along the minus strand of NW_027362763.1, from coordinate 325,258,592 downwards.
CAATGTCCACAATAATCAGTCCTTGCACTGGCAGTACAACTTTACCAATTTTGATGGTCACCTCCTTGAATCCCACCTGCGGTACGGGCTGACCATTGCTTGCGATGATGCTCAGATTGTCATCTGGGTAGCGGGTAATATCAGAGTCATCCCAGTACCGCTTAAAAAGCACATAGGGGATGGTGGTTACCTGTGACCCGGTGTCCAGTAGTGCACTCATAGGAATGCCATCCAGCACCACAGGCAAGACCGGTTGTCCCCCTACGTACTTATCATGCCAGCTCGATGGGCCTGATGGTCTTATGCCTGGGGGTTGGCCCTCAGCCCCAGGTTGGGCCCGTTTAAATGACAGTGCCTTGCCATATGTCCTGGTTGGTTGCAGCGGCGGCAGATGGGTTGTCCATCCTGGACATAGCGGTCGCTGTGCCTTCCTCTGGATGATGGGATCCTCCTCCGTTGGCTCCAAGGGACGTCCTCCCGACTGGAAGCCAGCTAGATCTTTCCAGGAGGGGACACTTGTAAAGACTGCACAGTTCTGGTTATCTTTTGGTCAGCTCTTGTACCTGATGGTGCAGGTCTGCAGCCGGGGCTTTGTCCAAAGCCTGTGCATCAGCTCCCACAGGCTCTGCAGACAAGGGCGCCGCCTCCTGGTGATAGTTGATAGCAGGGCTCGTGTGGGTTACAGCGCCACCTAGTGCCGGTTCTCGGAGCACCCAGATGGCCCTGTCTTTAAACTGCGCAAAGTCCAGATCAGGGTTCTGCAAGGCCATTACACACAACTGGGTTCTGTGGGCGCTGGACTGTAGGCCCTCAATGAACTGTTTAGTCAATAGTAGTGTTGAGCCACCCCTCGTGTGTTCGCCGAACTGTTCGTCGAACTGTTCGTCGAACACCTTCGAACACCGTTAAAACCAATGGCAGGCAAACAAAAACACATAGAAACACATAGAAAACACCTTCAAAGGTGTCCAAAAGCTGACAAACTGCTCAGAAGACACAACTAACACATGGAAAAGTGACAAGTACATATAGTCATGCGAAAAGAAAAGAGGTGGAGGAGTAAAAGGAGGGGGAGGCACAGATATAGGCATGTCATGCCCTTCTAAAATCCAAAAAGTGAGAAGCCGACACGTTCAGTCCGCTCCTGCCCGTGCCACCTCCGTGTCGCCGGGTTTGTGCCAGAGCCGCGGTGAACCCTGACGGCCAGCCCCCCTCTCCCAATACTGGTGCCTGTCCGCTGGTGGGTCGAGCGAGCCCCCCTGTGGGGGAGGCAGCTCTAAGCTTTTTAATTTAAATTGTCTCTCTAATTTGAATGAATACACTTTAAATCCATTTACAAGGATCTATTGGAGGGCAAGTCTCATGCCAGCAGCCGCGTAATTCCAGCTCCAGTAGCGTCCACTAAAGCTGCTGCAGTTAAAAAGCTTTTATAAGGATCGAGCTCGGCTGTCCACCGCAAGGCATCCTACTGCCAGTCCCAGCCCCTATGCCTTGGGGTGCCTCCTGATGCTCTTCACTTAGTATCCCGTGGTCCCGAAGCATTTCCTTTGAAAAAATTAAGTGTCCAAACTACAGGTGGTGTAGCTTGCTTAACAGCCGGGATAATCGCTGACAAGCAAACACTGCTACTAGGCACAAAGTATTTCCTGGGCTAGATGCAGTTAAAAATTTGTAAGTAGATACTCTCGTTGGATGCTGAGAAAGCATTCCATAGAGTCTCCTGGCACGCCATATATGATTCTCTTAAAGAGCTTGGGGTAGGGGTCTAGGGGACCCTTTTATAGCCAAAATCACGGCCCTGTATCACAATACGTCACCTAGGCTGAAGATAAATGGAACTGTAGCACCCTGAGGGCTCGGTTACTACAGAGGTATTGCACCTCATCCAGAGGTGTGATATCTCACTCTCAGGTAAGCATGGAGTGTGGATCAGGACCCGACACCTGCATGCATTACACCACATTGCCGTGGGGCAGGGCGACCAATATGCCTCTGAGATGGGCACGACAGTCCCTGTCCCTGGCTGGAGTGGGGGGATGGAACACTGAGGAAGGGGAACCCTGTAGTGCAGGAGCAGGGAAGAAGCAGTTCCTGGGTGCATTGAGAAGGGAGTATAAAAGGTGGGCCCCATCTTAGTTCAGTGCAGAGAAGTCTGAGCAGAAGTGGCAGGGAGCAGGGGCTCTGCATGAGCTTTGCTCCGGAGGCGGGCCTAGTAACAGAGGCCCAGGCCTGGAAGAGGGAGAAGGAAGGAAGAGGAGCGGAGAAGGCTCCAGGAACGAGGAATGAAGGGATCCGAGGGGTGCGGACGAGCGAGTCGCCACCGCACGCCCGAATCCACCTGCGTGGAGGGGTCAGGCCAAAGGGGGAGACCGGTCCCCGAAACTAGTGGAGGCAGGAAATGACCCTCAGCTAGAAACCGGAGGCTGTGACATTTTATGTGGCGCAGCCCCTCGCTACACCCGCTAGGAAGGCACCACATAGGGTCAGGGAAACTGGCGCCAAGTTTACCAAGAGGAGGCCCGAGGCAGCCGGACAGAAGGGTTGGTAAGAAAGGCCAGACAAACGACACACAAAGGGGGTCCTGTGAAGCGCTCCAAAGTTATCTGGGAGTTGTCTGAGCCCCTCACCTGGTGAGCACAGTACGACGTGGGCAGCCGTTACCTGCAGACGTGGTCTGGATAATAAGAACTGTGAGTAAAGGCCCTGGACTGCATCACTGACTCCGTGTCGTTACTGCTGCTGCCCTGCACCATCACCCCCATCCTCCGCATATACTGCCCTGAGGCTATACTCCTCCCGTGGGGAGTTATGCTACGCTCTGCTGCACCCACAACACCAGCCTCAGCGGTCTGCCCTGCAGCGGCGGTTCACTCTGACCGCAATCCACGGGTGGCGTAGTCGGACATTTAAACATCAAAACCACATAAATAGTTCCGCCACTGGTTTGACCACCCTGAGCCACGGAACCGGGTCGCCACCACGAAGACTACAACCACCAGCATCCACCAAAAAGGGTCCGGCTCCGGGTGTCCCAGGGCCCAGGGGGTGCATCAGAACATTTTCATCACCTTTCACAATCACCAATGGGACAAGGCAGGGATGTCCTTTGTCCCCTCTCTTATACATCCTAGTGACGGAGCACCTGCTCTCATCAATTCGCCATAACCCCAATATTAGGTGGATTGAGGTGGGAGGCACCGAGTACAAGTGCTCTCTATTTGCTGATGATGTCCTAGTATATATCACTCAATCACATATATCCATCCATGCTGTTATGGCTGAAATAGATCACTTTGTTACATATTCAAATTTTAAAATCAATGCAGCGAAGTCTGAGGCCCTCGATGTCTCCCTCCCCAAATCCATATAGGATTCCATCCAGTCCAACTTTCCCTTTGCCTGGCCCTCACAGGGTATCAAATACTTAGGAATTCCTATTCATAGAGACCTCTCCCATCTATGTTATCTTAATTTTGGGCCCTTTATTGAACAACTCGATACAGACCACGGTTGGCAAGTTAGAACTGTAAGATTCACTACGTGAACCACTGGTGTTTTGTGGAAAAGCACATGTACACTGTGTTCCAAATTATTATGCAAAAAGTGTTTAGGAGTGATAAGGGAAGAATTTGTTTGTTTGTCAGTTAAACTCATTGATGGTGATGTGTGTCAGGGCTCTTTATATCACTGTAAGCAATTGCAGACACCTGTGCTAATTAGTTTGGCAGGTGTGTCCAATGAAAGGCAAGACTACTTAAGAAGGCTGTCTCACATTATTAAGCAGCCTACATTTTCTGCCAAAATGGGAAAGAAAAAGGATGTGTCGGCTGCTGAGAAGCAACAAATTGTGGAGTGTTTAGGTCAAGACATGACTACAATCAACATTGTGCGATGATTAGGATGAAGTGTCTTGGCAATCAAGAAGTATGTAGCTGATTCACAGTACACACGTGTGCGTGCTGATAAGGGCAAATTGAGGACTCTTTCCTACAGGCAATTACGTCAGGTTAAAAGAGCAGCGGCAAAAAAGCCTTGTCATAGCAGCAGACAAGTTTTTGAAGCTGCTGGTGCCTCCAACGTCCCCCGAACAACAAGATGCAGGGTCCTTCAGAGGTTTGCAGCTGTGCATACGCCATCCTGTCGACCTCCTCTATCCACTTCACACAAGCAGAAACGGCTCCAGTGGGCTAAACATTACATGAAGACTGATTTCAAAACTGTTTTGTTCACGGATGAGTGCCGTGCAGCGCTCGATGGTCCAGATGGATGGAGTGGAGGATGGCTGGTTGATGGACACCCCACGCAAACACGGCTACAGCGCCAACAAGGAGGAGGTGGAGTAATGTTTTGGGCTGGAATCATGGGGAGAGAGATTGTCGGCCCCTTTATGATCCCTGAAGGCGCTAAAGATGAACTCCATAATGTATGTGGATTTTCTCAAACAGCACTTCCTGCCATGGTTCAAGAAGAAGAACCGTGTATTTCACAGCAAGATAATTTTTTTGCATGATAATGCACCATCTCATGCTGCACATAAAACATCTGCATCTCTGGCTGATATGGGCATAAAAGGGGACAAACTTATGGTGTGACCCCCATGCTCCCCTGAACTCTACCCCATTCAGAACCTCTGGAGCATCATCAAAAGGAGTGTCTATGATGGCGGGAGGCAGTTCACATCTAAGCAACAGCTCTGGGAGGGTATTCTGTCCTCATGCAAAACAATTGAAGCAGAAACCATCCAAATCCTGACAAATTGAATGGACGAGAGAGTTCAGAAGCTCCTTTCAAACAAGGGGTCCTATGTGAAAATGTAACATCACCTAGAATAAAGTTTTGAGTTGAAAACTGTTTGATTTCAGTTTCTAATAACCTGCTAATGCTTATAATTTCAAAAATGACAATTTTTTTTGGTCTTTATTAAAATGAAAAGGTTGATCGAAAAGTTTGGGGGATCTAAGAGTGTGGCAACCCAGTAGTCATGATTACTTCGAATTCTGACAATATGAGGGTCATGTTGCAGGTAGTGCAGCAAGAAGGCACTTATGTGTCTTGCGCATCTCGGAGCCCCAAAATTATTTTCCGGGCTAGATGCAGCTAAAAATTATTATTAATTTTAAATCTGGTGGAGCTTAGTATAGATGGCCTAATAGGATCAGTGCTGCACACTGCTACAAAGCCCAAATTATTTTCCAGCCAAGATACAGATAAACATGATTAGTAATTTTAAATCTGGTGGAGCTTATTATAGATGGCCTAATAGAATCAGTGCTGCACACTGCTACAAAGCCCAAATTATTTTCCAGCCAAGATACAGATAAACATGATTAGTAATTTGAAAGCTTAAAACGGTTGGTAGGGTGATTTTAACCAATCATCAAGCTTTTACTCTCCCCAGGATGACACAGGGGTAGAAAAGTCGTTTCGGATCCATGATTTGTTCATCTTTATGAACGTGAGTCTGTCTACATTATCAGTGGAGAGCCGCGTGCGCTTATCTGTCAGCACACCACCAGCAGCGCTGAACACACGTTCAGACAGGACGCTGGCTGCGGGGCATGACAAGATCTCCAAGGCGTAAGTGGCCAGCTCCGGCCATTTATCCAGATTGGAAGCCCAAAAAGAGCAAGGGTCCAGTGACACAGTCATGGCTTCAATGTTTACTTGGAGATACTCCTGTACCATCGTCTCTAGGCGTTGACTATGTGTCAGACTTCTTGTCTCCTGTGGCCTTGCAAAGGATGGGCTAAAAAAGTGGTGAAATGATTCCGCAAAATTGATGTTACCAGCAGATACTGTGGTTCTGTTACGGTTTGAGTGCTGAACACTTGACGGTCCCACGGTTGGCAAGTTGGAACTGTGAGATTCACTACGTGCACCACTGGTGTTTTGTGAAAAAGCACATGTAAGATTCTGCAACAGTCTCTGCTGATACTCCTGCATGCATGCATCCCTTTCTATGGCAGGAATAATTTCGGCAAATTTACTTTTGTACCGGGGATCTAACAGTGTGGCAACCCAGTAGTCAGGATTATTTCTAATTCTCACAATTCGAGGGTCATGTTGCAGGTAGTGCAGCAAGAAGGCACTCATGTGTGTTGCGCATCCAGAAGCACCAAGTCCCTGTTGTGTTGGTGGTGAGGTAACAATCATGCTTCCTTCCTCTGTCCTCTCCCCCCAACCTCGCACAACAGAAATGTGATCAAGGTCTCCCTCATCTGATGAGTCTTCCATCAGTTCGTCCTCCACTTCTTCCTGGGCTCCTGCACCTTCCTCACTAGTTTGGCTGCTACCATGCGCCCTGGTAAAACCATCTCCCCCACCCTCACATGCCTGCCGCCTTGGTGCTGCCGACCGTCTGGACCTTGCAGATGTTAGCCCTTCCGCATACAACTCCTCTTCCTCTACTTCCTCCACCTCCTCTTGTGCCACCACCTGACTCCGAATTCTGTTTAACATGTGCTCCAGCATGTAAATCACCGGAATAGTCATGCTGATAATGGCATCGTCAGCACTAAACATCTTCGTCGCCATTTCAAAACTGTGCAGAAGGGTACATAGGTCCCTGATCTGAGACCACTCCTCCAGCGTGATTTGCCCCACCTCTGGATTTCGTTGGCCCAGGCTATACGTCAGAACGTATTGCACCAGGGCTTGTCAGTGCTGCCACAGTCGCTGCAACATGTGCAAAGTTGAATTCCACCGGGTAGGCACATCGCATTTTAGCCGGTGAAGTGGCAGGCCCAACGACTTCTGTAGAGATGTAAGTCGCTGAGCTGCGGGATGCGAACGGCGGAAGTGAGCACACAGCGACTGTGCCCTCTGCAGAAGGCCATCTAGTCTGGGATAGTGGGCTAAATATTGCTGGACAACCAGGTTCAACATGTGAGCCTCCAAGGCACATGTGTGACATTGCCCCGGCGAAGGGCTGCACCCAGGTTTGCAGCATTGTCGCACACGGCCTTCCCTGGTTTCAGGTCCAGTGGAAACAACCATTCATGAAATTGGTTCTACAGAGCTGACCACAACTCCTCAGCTGTGTGACTCACATTTCCCAGACATTTCAAAGTAAAAACCGCCTGATGACGTTGAGCCCTACTGCCAGCATAGTAAGGAGGTGTGCAGGATCCCTTCTGCGCAGTTAGAAAGCTTGTGGCATGACCAGACAGGCTTTGGGTGCAGGTGGAAGACCGAGAGGAGGTTGAGGAGGCAGAAGCAGTGGAGGAACTTTGACATAAAGAGGATTGACGCACAACTCGTGGGGACGGCAAGACTTGGACAGCAGCCCCTTGTCCTGCTGTCACCATAGTTACCCAGTGCCCAGTCAGCGACATGTAACGCCCCTGTCCATGCCTACTCGTCCAAGTGTCTGTGGTGAAATGCACCCTGTCACACACAGAGTTTCTCAAAGAAGCGGTGATCTTGTGTGCGACATGATGGTGGAGCGCAGGCACACCTTTCTTTGAGAAGTAGTGCCGACTGGGCATCTAGTACTGGGGCACTGCGACGGACATAAGGTCTCGAAAATCCTCTGTGTCCACCAGGCGGAAAGGCAGCATTTCTGTAGCCAAGAGCTTGCAGATGGTGAAATTCAACCTCTTAGCTTTCTCATGGCTAGGAGGAAATGGTCTTTTACTTGTCCACATCTGAGGGACCGAGGGCTGGCTATTGTGCTTAGACGGGGTTGATAAGGGTGTCCCCGGCAAACTGCCGGTCTGTGAGGAAGATGCAGGCAGACATGCTTGGTTGCCTTGATCCAAAGGTGGTGCTATCGATGTCGGACAGCGCTCAACACCAGCTGGTGTTACCACCTCCAAAGAAAATGATGACCTGCCAATCACGCTGGCTGTTGCGGGTAAAGAGGTGGCAGGTCTGCGCCCCAAAACAGGTGTGACTGCTGTCCCCCCAGTCACAGAGGATGAAGAGGCCGCGGATGCACAAGATATGGCAGACAGTGGTTGGCCCGGCCGGCTAGGCTGCATTGTAGCACACTGAGCTTCCCACTGCAACTTATGCTTCATGTCCATGTGCCGGTTCATGCATGAAGTACTCAAACTATGTATTTTTTGGCCTCTACTTAGCTTTTGCTGACAAATGTTACAGATAACACGAGTTGGGTCATCTTTATCGATCTGAAAAAATGCCCAGGCTATGCAAGGCTTAGCACCCATGTGACCTGAAGAGCCACCACGACTTGTGGTGAGAGGCAGAGTTGTGTTTGAGGATGCAGTTGTTGACGTGCTTCCAGTACTACGTCTCTGTCCAGGAAGGCGCAACCTGACCTCGTCGTCACTAGCATCTTCCTCCACCTCCTCTGCTGACTTCATCTCTTGGCTGACTGTGGGTTGACAGTAAGTGGGATCTCCAACCTCATCATCATCACCCTGTGCGTTATCACACCCGTCGTCCTCAAAGCCAACCTGTTCCTGCCCTGACTAAAAACTAAAGTTGTCGCTCCAATCAGGTATTTGAGTCTCATCATCGTCTTCCTCATTGTCTCCACCAACAGGAGTTACAGTTTGGGAATGAGGGTCTTCATTATGGTCAGAACCTTCTGCGTCTGGTCCTGGATCCAACTCATAAAGATTCTGGGCATCAGTGCAGATCATTTTCTCGTCTGGATTCACAGAAGCGCTGGAGTCGACCTCTGATTCCCAGGCTATAGTATGAGTAAACAGCTCTGCAGACTCAACCATCTGTTCTACCTCATACTCAGACGGGCAGCTGGAGATTTGGGAGCTGTGAGGTAGCAAGTGCGATTGGGGTGACACCTTTGAGGACTGGAGTATTTGTGATGTTGAAGTTGATGTGGAGGAGAGCCCACTTAAAGGAGCACTTGATATCCGTTGAAGCACCTGCTGTTTTTGTGCCTCATCTGGAATTTGTAGCGATTGGCGTGGCCGTAAGAAAGGGATCTTATCACATTGTCCGCTAAAAGAAGTAGACATTTTAGTTTGGCTGGAAGAAGGTCTTTCTTCTGCAGATGTTACTGTTGCTTTAACACCTACCCCACGGACACAACCTTTTTTCCCCTTCCCAACACGCCTATTCCCATTTCCACCAGCAGCAGGCGTTTTTCCACTCATTTTGGTGATTAACTAATTCACAACTCTGGAGTTGTTTGCACAAAAAAACAATGGATGGGAACCGAGCAGAGCTGAGTGGCCAAACTGTGGTATTAGGCCAAAACTATTGGCTGGGTTAGATGCAGAAAAAAATTATATTCGATTTGCAACCTGATGGAGGTCAGTATAGATGGACTAATAGAACAAGTCCCACACACAGCTAGAAGCCCAAATATTTTTTCAGAGGTAGATGCAGAAAAAAAATATATTCAGTTTGCAACCTGATGGAGGTCAGTATAGATGGACTAATAGAGAAAGTCACACACACTGCTAGAAGGCCAAATATTTTTTCAGAGCTAGATGCAGACAAAAAATTATTTTTAATTTGCAACCTGATGGAGGTCAGTATAGATGGACTAATAGAACAAGTCCCACACACTGCTAGAAGGCCAAATATTTTTTCAGAGCTAGATGCAGAAAAAAATTATATTCAGTTTGCAACCTGATGGAGGTCAGTATAGATGGACTAATAGAACAAGTCCCACACACAGCTAGAAGCCCAAATATTTTTTCAGAGGTAGATGCAGATAAAAATGATTTTTAATTTGCAACCTAATGGAGGTCAGTATAGATGGACTAATAGAGAAAGTCCCACACACTGCTAGAAGGCCAAATATTTTTTCAGAGCTAGATGCAGAAAAAAATTATATTCGGTTTGCAACCTGATGGAGGTCTGTATAGATGGATTAATAGAACAAGTCCCACACACAGCTAGAAACCCAATATTTTTTCAGAGGTAGATGCCGAAAAAAAATTATTTTTAATTTGCAACCTGATGGAGGTCAGTATAGATGGACTAATAGAGAAAGTCCCACACACTGCTAGAAGGCCAAATATTTTTTCAGAGCTAGATGTAGAAAAAAATTATATTCAGTTTGCAACCTGATGGAGGTCAGTATAGATGGACTAATAGAACAAGTCCCACACACAGCTAGAAGCCCAAATATTTTTTCAGAGGTAGATGCAGATAAAAATTATTTATAATTTGCAACCTGATGGAGGTCAGTATAGATGGACTAATAGAGAAAGTCCCACACACTGCTAGAAGGCCAAATATTTTTTCAGAGCTAGATGCAGAAAAAAATTATATTCAGTTTGCAACCTGATGGAGGTCAGTATAGATGGACTAATAGAACAAGTCCCACACACATCTAGAAGCCCAAATATTTTTTCAGAGGTAGATGCAGATAAAAATTATTTTTAATTTGCAACCTGATGGAGGTCAGTATAGATGGACTAATAGAGAAAGTCCCACACACTGCTAGAAGGCCAAATATTTTTTCAGAGCTAGATGCAGATAAAAATTATTTTTAATTTGCAACCTGATGGAGGTCAGTATAGATGGACTAACAGAGAAAGTCCCACACACTGCTAGAAGGCCAAATATTTTTTCAGAGCTAGATGCAGAAAAAAATTATATTCAGTTTGCAACCTGATGAAGGTCTGTATAGATGCATTAATAGAACAAGTCCCACACACAGCTAGAAGCCCAATATTTTTTCAGAGGTAGATGCAGAAAAAAAATATATTCAGTTTGCAACCTGATGGAGGTCTGTATAGATGGATTAATAGAGCAAGTCCCACACAAAGCTAGAAGCTCAATATTTTTTCAGAGGTAGATGCAGAAAAAAAATATATTCAGTTTGCAACCTGATGGGGATCAGTATAGATGGACTAATAGAGAAAGTCCCACACACTGCTAGAAGGCCAAATATTTTTTCAGGGCTAGATGCAGAAAAAAATTATATTCAGTTTGCAACCTGATGGAGGTCAGTATAGATGGACTAATAGAACTAGTCCCACACACAGTTACAAGCCCAAATATTTTTTCAGAGTTAGATGCAGATAAAAATTATTTTTAATTTGCAACCTGATGGAGGTCAGTATAGATGGACTAATAGAGAAAGTCCCACACACTGCTAGAAGGCCAAATATTATTTCAGAGCTAGATGCAGAAAAAAATTATATTCAGTTTGCAACCTGATGGAGGTCAGTATAGATGGACTAACAGAACAAGTCCCACACACAGCTAGAAGCCCAAATATTTTTTCAGAGGTAGATGCAGAAAAAAATTATATTCAGTTTGCAACCTGATGGAGGTCTGTATAGATGGATTAATAGAACAAGTCCCACACACAGCTAGAAGCCCAATATTTTTTCAGAGGTAGATGCAGAAAAAAAAATATTTTTAATTTGCAACCTGATGGAGGTCAGTATAGATGGACTAATAGAGAAAGTCCCACACACTGCTAGAAGGCCAAATATTTTTTCAGAGCTAGATGCAGAAAAAAATGATATTCAGTTTGCAACCTGATGGAGGTCAGTATAGATGGACTAATAGAACAAGTCCCACACACAGCTAGAAGCCCAAATATTTTTTCAGAGGTAGATGCAGATAAAAATTATTTTTAATTTGCAACCTGATGGAGGTAAGTATAGATGGACTAATAGAGAAAGTCCCACACACTGCTAGAAGGCCAAATATTTTTTCAGAGCTAGATGCAGAAAAAAATTATATTCAGTTTGCAACCTGATGGAGGTCAGTGTAGATGGACTAATAGAACAAGTCCCACACACAGCTAGAAGCCCAAATATTTTTCAGAGGTAGATGCAGATAAAAATTATTTTTAATTTGCAACCTGATGGAGGTCAGTATAGATGGACTAATAGAGAAAGTCCCACACACTGCTAGAAGGCCAAATATTTTTTCAGAGCTAGATGCAGATAAAAATTATTTTTAATTTGCAACCTGATGGAGGTCAGTATAGATGGACTAATAGAGAAAGTCCCACACACTGCTAGAAGGCCAAATATTTTTTCAGAGCTAGATGCAGAAAAAAATTATATTCAGTTTGCAACCTGATGGAGGTCTGTATAGATGGATTAATAGAACAAGTCCCACACACAGCTAGAAGCCCAATATTTTTTCAGAGGTAGATGCAGAAAAAAAATATATTCAGTTTGCAACCTGATGGAGGTCTGTATAGATGGATTAATAGAGCAAGTCCCACACAAAGCTAGAAGCTCAATATTTTTTCAGAGGTAGATGCAGAAAAAAAACATATTCAGTTTGCAACCTGATGGGGATCAGTATAGATGGACTAATAGAGAAAGTCCCACACACTGCTAGAAGGCCAAATATTTTTTCAGGGCTAGATGCAGAAAAAAATTATATTCAGTTTGCAACCTGATGGAGGTCAGTATAGATGGACTAATAGAACTAGTCCCACACACAGTTAGAAGCCCAAATATTTTTTCAGAGTTATATGCAGATAAAAATTATTTTTAATTTGCAACCTGATTGAGGTCAGTATAGATGGACTAATAGAGAAAGTCCCACACACTGCTAGAAGGCAAAATATTTTTTCAGAGCTAGATGCAGATAAAAATTATTTTTAATTTGCAACCTGATGGAGGTCAGTATAGATGGACTAATAGAGAAAGTCCCACACACTGCTAGAAGGCCAAATATTATTTCAGAGCTAGATGCAGAAAAAAATTATATTCAGTTTGCAACCTGATGGAGGTCAGTATAGATGGACTAACAGAACAAGTCCCACACACAGCTAGAAGCCCAAATATTTTTTCAGAGGTAGATGCAGAAAAAAATTATATTCAGTTTGCAACCTGATGGAGGTCTGTATAGATGGATTAATAGAACAAGTCCCACACACAGCTAGAAGCCCAATATTTTTTCAGAGGTAGATGCAGAAAAAAACATATTTTTAATTTGCAACCTGATGGAGGTCAGTATAGATGGACGAATAGAGAAAGTCCCACACACTGCTAGAAGGCCAAATATTTTTTCAGAGCTAGATGCAGAAAAAAATTATATTCAGTTTGCAACCTGATGGAGGTCAGTATAGATGGACTAATAGAACAAGTCCCACACACAGCTAGAAGCCCAAATATTTTTTCAGAGGTAGATGCAGATAAAAATTATTTTTAATTTGCAACCTGATGGAGGTAAGTATAGATGGACTAATAGAGAAAGTCCCACACACTGCTAGAAGGCCAAATATTTTTTCAGAGCTAGATGCAGAAAAAAATTATATTCAGTTTGCAACCTGATGGAGGTCAGTGTAGATGGACTAATAGAACAAGTCCCACACACAGCTAGAAGCCCAAATACTTTTTCAGAGGTAGATGCAGATAAAAATTATTTTTAATTTGCAACCTGATGGAGGTCAGTATAGATGGACTAATAGAGAAAGTCCCACACACTGCTAGAAGGCCAAATATTTTTTCAGAGCTAGATGCAGATAAAAATTATTTTTAATTTGCAACCTGATGGAGGTCAGTATAGATGGACTAATAGAGAAAGTCCCACACACTGCTAGAAGGCCAAATATTTTTTCAGAGCTAGATCCAGAAAAAAATTATATTCAATTTGCAACCTGATGGAGGTCTGTATAGATGGATTAATAGAACAAGTCCCACACACAGCTAGAAGCCTAATATTTTTTCAGAGGTAGATGCAGAAAAAAAATATATTCAGTTTGCAACCTGATGGAGGTCTGTATAGATGTATTAATAGAACAAGTCCCACACACAGCTAGAAGCCCAATATTTTTTCAGATGTAGATGCAGAATAAAAATATATTCAGTTTGCAACCTGATGGAGGTCAGTATAGATGGACTAATAGAGAAAGTTCCACACACTGCTAGAGGGCCAAATATTTTTTCAGAGCTAGATGCAAAAAAAAATTATTTTCAGTTTGCAACCTGATGGAGGTCAGTATAGATGGACTAATAGAACAAGTCCCACACACAGCTAGAAGCCCAAATATTTTTTCAGAGGTAGATGCAGATAAAAATTATTTTTAATTTGCAACCTGATGGAGGTCAGTATAGATGGACTAATAGAGAAAGTCCCACACACTGCTAGAAGGCCAAATATTTTTTCAGAGCTAGATGCAGATAAAAATTATTTTTAATTTGCAACCTGATGGAGGTCAGTATAGATGGACTAATAGAACAAGTCCCACACACAGCTAGAAGCCCAAATGTTTTTTCAGAGGTAGATGCAGATAAAAATTATTTTTAATTTGCAACCTGATGGAGGTAAGTATAGATGGACTAATAGAGAAAGTCCCACACACTGTTAGAAGGCCAAATATTTTTTCAGAGCTAGATGCAGAAAAAAATTATATTCAGTTTGCAACCTGATGGAGGTCAGTATAGATGGACTAATAGAACAAGTCCCACACACAGCTAGAAGGCCAAATACTTTTTCAGAGGTAGATGCAGATAAAAATTATTTTTAATTTGCAACCTGATGGAGGTCAGTATAGATGGACTAATAGAGAAAGTCCCACACACTGCTAGAAGGCCAAATATTTTTTCAGAGCTAGATGCAGATAAAAATTATTTTTAATTTGCAACCTGATGGTGGTCAGTATAGATGGACTAATAGAGAAGTCCCACACACTGCTAGAAGGCCAAATATTTTTTCAGAGCTAGATGCAGAAAAAAATTATATTCAGTTTGCAACCTGATGGAGGTCAGTATAGATGGACTAATAGAACAAGTCCCACACACAGCTAGAAGCCCAAATATTTTTTCAGAGGTAGATGCAGATAAAAATTATTTTTAATTTGCAACCTGATGGAGGTCAGTATAGATGGACTAATAGAGAAAGTCCCACACACTGCTAGAAGCCCAAATATTTTTTCAGAGCTAGATGCAGATAAAAATTATTTTTAATTTGCAACCTGATGGAGGTCAGTATAGATGGACTAATAGAGAAAGTCCCACACACTGCTAGAAGGCCAAATATTTTTTCAGAGCTAGATCCAGAAAAAAATTATATTCAATTTGCAACCTGATGGAGGTCTGTATAGATGGATTAATAGAACAAGTCCCACACACAGCTAGAAGCCTAATATTTTTTCAGAGGTAGATGCAGAAAAAAAATATATTCAGTTTGCAACCTGATGGAGGTCTGTATAGATGTATTAATAGAACAAGTCCCACACACAGCTAGAAGCCCAATATTTTTTCAGATGTAGATGCAGAATAAAAATATATTCAGTTTGCAACCTGATGGAGGTCAGTATAGATGGACTAATAGAACAAGTCCCACACACAGCTAGAAGCCCAAATATTTTTTCAGAGGTAGATGCAGATAAAAATTATTTTTAATTTGCAACCTGATGGAGGTCAGTATAGATGGACTAATATAGAAAGTCCCACACACTGCTAGAAGCCCAAATATTTTTTCAGAGCTAGATGCAGAAAAAAATTATATTCAATTTGCAACCTGATGGAAGTCAGTATAGATGGACTAATAGAATGATTCTATGCCTAAAAGATTTTACTTCACTAGGTGCAGTAAAAAAATTGGTATTCTATACACAGGTGGTATATCTTGCAACACAGATAGGCTACTCCACTGACTAACACACTCTGCAATAGGCTAAAAAGGATTAGTTTTGCTAGATTCAGCCAAATGCTGTGAAAAAAACTTGCACAGCACTGGCACAGACCTGCCTGGCAAAATCTGATAGGAACTGATGTAACCTAGTCCTGAAAAGGACTGCAATTACAATTAGTCTTTACTCCCACAATCTATCTATTTAAGAGCACAGACCTGCCTGATAAAAGTCGTAGGAAATGCTGTAATCTAGTCCTTAAAAGGACTGCAATCACAACTATTCCCTACTCCCAAGCTATCTGTAGATTTGTGCGAAAATTGGCTTGAAATTAACAAGGTATAGCGCACACAGCAACAGCGGTGCCGTCTAACACGCAGCTGCAGCAGTGAGAAAATGGTGGCGACGGGGAAAATGGCGTGGTCTTATAGGGCAAGGACATGTGACATACACTGCCAATGACACATGCCCTTGCTTGTATGAAAAACAGCAGTTCGCTCCGTGTGTGCGCTGCTGATAGGCTGACAGACTGCACCTCCCCACTGCAAATGCGGGAAAAAGAAAAAAAAATGGAGATCTTCATTATTCCTGCAGAGATCCATCCCCTGCCCCTCCCCCCACCCCGCTGTACACTCAAACTACGTATTAACATTAATTTTCATCATTACTGAGAAAAAATCCAGTTATGATTTTGGTGCACGAACAGTTATCGAACATAACCTCGAACAGCCGAATTTTTCTCAAATCGTTCGTGTTCGCCGAACGGCTCGAACACCGCCCAAAACAGCTCGAATTTGAGATTGGTGAACAGTTCGAGTAGAACAACGCTCATCTCTAGTCAATAGCTTATCCTCATTCCGCATGCTGTCAGGGTCAGCCTGCTTAATGGCTCTCAGGGCCTCCTGCAAATTCAAAGCATAGTCCCGTATACTGACTTGTGCCCGCTGTTTGCATCCATAAAATCTTAGTTTGATCTCTGCTGAAGTGCGGGTATCAAAAGTGTCCTTTAGACGGGCCAGTATTTCCTTTACAGTCCCCTTTTCCCTGGCTGACCAGGACTTCACTTCTCTTTGGGCCGCTCCGATTAACTGGCCTGTCAGGATGCTCACCTTTTGTTCCTCGGACAGGGGGTATACTTTGAATAAACTATACAGTCTTTCTTTAAAGTTGCTCAGGGTATGCGACTCCCCTGAGTACTGGGGTAACCATGCCGCTCCGGGGATATACGGCATTGTGAAAGGCATCACTGCAGCAGCAGCCGCGCTAGTGGCGGGAGCTCCCTCCATTCCTGGTGTCTTCCTCCCCCCTAGTTAACCGTGGCCTACCTTCCGTTGCTTCTCCTCCATAGGCCGCGGCTCCGCAGGCGATTGTCGGGTCGAGGACCTTGCGTCGCGCGCTAGTTACGTCGGCGTCCCCCGGGCTCCTTGCAGGACCTTGCGCAGTGTCAGTAGCTAAGGCGGGGCTTCAGCTCTTGCGCGCTTTTGGTGTCCACATCCCTCTTCTTCCCGCGCGGCGTCTCGAAAATGGCGCCCAATGGCGGGAAAATGGCTGCGGATGGCGGGAAACTTCACCACGGCAAGTATCACAGTCTTTCTTCAGGCGCGCAGTACCCGGTGGTTGCGGGCAAGAAATCCTGCCGAATACACCAAAGTTGACGCGCCCCCTGGGCCGTGTGTGTGGGGAAATATCCGGAGCCGGGTCTCTGTGTAACGCTGGGGGTTGTAGTCTCTGTGGCGGCGACCCGGTCCCGTGGCTCAGGGTGGTCAAACCAGTGGCGGATCTGTTTATTCTGTTTTGTAACGTTTAAATGTCCGACTACGCCACCCGTGGATTGCGGTCACTGAGAACCGCCGCTGTGGGGCAGACCGCCGAGGCTGATTTTGGGTGCGCAGCAGAGGGTAGTATAACTCTCCACGGGAGGAGTATAGCCTCAGGGCAGCGTATATAGATGGTGAGGGTTGTGGTGCATGGGCACAGCAGAAATGAGTCCGTACAGTGCAGTTCAGGGTCTTTACTATTGGTAATGAGGAAGGCCCTGCCGGGATTACTGGCTAACATTAGAGGCCTGGTCAGTCTGTGAGCGAACAAGAGTCCCCCTGGCCAGGTGGAGGTGTAGGCCTTATCGTCTGACTGCACTCTTCCTGGCTACCCTGCTGTAGTCATGTAGTAGCCCACGTCCCTGAGTGTACCGTGTGGTGCTCACCCGTATGGCTGGTGACTTGGGGCCTTTGGTACCTTTCGCTCCTTGATGGCGGTGCCAGTCCCTTGCGTGTGACTGAGCCTCTGGGCTTTCTATGGCCAGAGGACCTGAAATCCCCTGCCAGGTGGTTTCTGCTGCTGGATATGAGTGTCCTCACAGCCTCGGACTCAGGTGTCCAGTTCTCTGCGTCTTCGGCCAGGACGAGCTCTGCTCAGCTCCAGTCCCTGGCTTCTTGCTGCTCTGTCCCTTCACTGGAACTAACTAACTAACCCTGCCCCAGATCCAGTTTATATAGGGCAGGTTCCTCCCCTCCCTGGACTGGGGCAGGAGGCGTTGCATGCAATTGTGCTCCTGACCAGGAAAACCCATGCTCGCTCTCAGACATGGTATTTCTACCACTGTGGCAACCAGACCCCCTGGGGTGCCACAGATCTAGATGAGAAAAATTACTAATCATACTCCTAGATGTTTATGACAGCAAAAAGGGTTATATCGTTATTTTTCATTTCTAGAATCATGGTAAATAGTGTTTATCTTAATGAGGTTGTCCTACAAGCAAAAGTGCTGTTTCAGTAATAATAAATGAAAAGTTACCATTTGTACAATTGGATGTATTTGTATCTGACCATGTAGAAGTGCTTAAACTACTATTCAGCACATGCTGTTTGCACTGATCTCACAGAAGGTGGAAAGATAAGTTAATATTCTCTACTAATGGAGTTAGCATGGGCTATTACATGGGCTATTACATGCTTATTTTGTAACTGCTCCCTGCTTATTTCTTTCATCTAAGTAGCGATGGTATATGCTATAGCAGAGGAATTTTGAGTTTAACTCAATAAATCACAAAAGTGCATGACAAGGAGCTCAGTACCTGGACACACTGTCTATGCAGTTTTTTCATTTTATTTTTTGGCCACTGAGCTTGTTGTCCTGGAATTGTGTGATTTATTGAGGTGAGCTCAAAATTCCTCTGCTATAGTTAACCCCTTTAGCCCCGAGGGTGGTTTACACGTTAATGACTAGGCCAATTTTTACAATTCTGACCACTGTCACTTTATGAGGTAATTACTCTGGAATACTTCAACGGATCCCACTGATTCTGAGAATGTTTTTTCGTGACACATTGTACTTCATGATTGTGGTAAAATTTATTCGATATCACTTGCGTTTATTTGTGAAAAAAAAGGAAATTTGTCGAAAATGTTGAAAATTTTGCAATTTTAAAAATTTTAATTTTTATGCCCTTAAATCAGAGAGATATGCCACACAAAATAGTTAATAAATAACATTTCCCACATGTTTACTTTACATCAGCACAATTTTGGAACCAAATTTTTTTTTTATTAGGGAGCTATAAGGGTTAAATTTGACCATCGATTTCTCATTTTTCCAACAACATTTACAAAACCATTTTTTTAGGGACCACATCACATTTGAAGTCACTTTGAGAGGTCTTTATGACAGAAAATACCCAAAAGTGACAACATTCTAAAAACTGAACCCCTCAAGGTGCTCAAAACCACATTCAAGAACTTTATTAACCCTTCAGGTGCTTCACAGGAATTTTTGGAATGTGGAAGAAAAAAATGAACATTTAACTTTTTTCACAAAAATGTTACATCAGACCCAATTTTTTTTATTTTTGCAGGGGTAACAAGAAAAAATGAACCACAAAATTTGTTGTGCAATTTCCCCTGGGCATGCAGATACCCCATACGTGGGGAAAAACCACTGTTTGGGCGCATGGCAGGACTTGGAAGGGAAGGAGCGCCATTTGACTTTTTGATTGTAAAATTTGCTTGAATAATTAGCGGACGCCATGTTGCATTTGGAGAGCCCCTGTGTGCCTAAACATTGGAGCTCCCGCACAAGTGACCCCATTTTGGAAACTAGACCCCCCCAAGGCACCTATCTAGATGCATAGTGAGCTCTTGAAACCCCCAGGTGCTTCACAAATTAGTCAGTAAAAATAAAAAAGTGTTTTTTTCCACTTTTTCATTTTTACTAATCAATTTGTAAAGCACCTGGGGGTTCCAAGTGCTCACTATGCATCAAGATAGGTGCCTTGGGGGGTCTAGTTTCCAAAATGGGGTCACTTGTGGGGGAGCTCCAATGTTTAGGCACACAGGGGCTCTCCAAACGCGGTGTAGTGTCCGCTAACAAATTGAATGGAAAATCGGCTCAAATTGTTAGCGGACACCATGTCGCGTTTGGAGAGCCCCTGTGAGCCTAAACATTGGAGCTCCCCCACAAGTGACCCCATTTTGGAAACTAGACCCCCCAAGGCACCTATCTAGATGCATAGTGAGCACTTGGAGCCCCCAGGTGCTTCACAAATTTATCCGTAAAAATAAAAAAGTGTTTTTTTTTCCACTTTTTCATTTTTACGAATCAATTTGTGAAGCACTTGGGGGTTCCAAGTGCTCACTATGCATCTAGATAGGTGCCTTTGGGGGTCTCGTTTCCAAAATGGGGTCACTTGTGGGGGAGCTCTAATGTTTAGGCTCACAGGGGCTCTCCAAACGCGACATGGTGTCTGGTAACAAATTGAATTGGAAAATCGGCTCAAATTGTTAGCGGACACCATGTCGCTTTTGGAGAGTCCCTGTGTGCCTAAACATTGGAGCTCCCAAACAAGTGACCCCATTTTGGAAACTAGACCCCCCAAGGCACCTATCTAGATGCATAGTGAGCACTTGGAACCCCCAGGTGCTTCACAAATTGATTCGTAAAAATGAAAAAGTGGAAAAAAACACTTTTTTATTTTTACTGACTAATTTGTGAAGCACCTGGGGGTTTCAAGAGCTCACTATGCATCTAGATAGGTGCCTTGGGGGGGTCTAGTTTATAAAATGGGGTCACTTGTGCGGGAGCTCCAATGTTTAGGCTCACAGGGGCTCTCCAAACGCGACATGGTGTCTGCTAACAAATTGAATTGGAAAATCGGCTCAAATTGTTAGCGGACACCATGTCGCGTTTGGAGAGTCCCTGTGTGCCTAAACATTGGAGCTCCCCCACAAATGACCCCATTTTGGAAACTACATCCCCCCAAGGAACCAATCTTGATACATAGTGAGCACTTGGAACCCCCAGGTGCTTCACAAATTAATCCGTAAAAATAAAAAAGTGTTTTTTTTTCCACTTTTTCATTTTTACGAATCAATTTGTGAAGCACTTTGGGGTTCCAAGTGCTTACTATGCATCTAAATAGGTGCCTTGGGGGGTCTAGTTTCCAAAATGGTGTAACTTGTGGGGGAGCTCCAATATTTAGGCACACAGGGGCTCTCCAAACGCAACATGGTGTCCGCTAACAATTTGAGCCGATTTTCCATTCATTTTGTCAGCGGACACCATGTCGCGTTTGGAGAGACCCTGTGTGCCTAAACAGTGGAAACCCCCCACAAGTGACCCCATTTTGGATACTAGACCCCTCAAGGATTTTATCAAGGGGTATAGTGAACATTTTGAACTCAGAGGTACAACACAGAATTTGATAACATTAGGTCATCATATTGAATAAGTTGTCATTAGTCTTGAGCTCAAGTGCTCGCTACTTGAGTTTGCCTCGGGTACTCAGGTATGCACCATGTACTGCGTGTGCTCGAGTCACATGCTCGACTCCCTGCCCCGCATGTTTCTCAGTTATTTGACACCCCAAAAACCATATTCCGGGATCGCTCGTGCATGGCAGGCAATCCCTGCAAAGTTTTTTTGGCCGCAAAGCATATGGGGCGGAGACTCTAGCATGTCACTCAAATACCCACGATACTCAATGCATACCAGAGCACCCGATGCAAACTCAAGCAGTGAGCACTTGCGCTTAACACTAGTTGCCATATTGTCATCTTTTTTCTTACTTTTGAAAAAAATCCCAACCCCATCACAACCCTAACCCCAACCCTAACCCCAACCCCAACCCTAACCCTAGCACAACCCTAACCCTAGCACAACCCTAACCCAAGAGTTTCTTTTTTACGCCGTTCCTCGTGCGGTATAAGTGATTAGACAACTTTATTCTTCGGGTCGGTGCGATTACAGCGATACCAGAATGATATGGGGTTTTTATGATTGACAGCTGTCACACACTAAAAGACGCATTTTTTGTAAAATCTAGTTTTTGCATCGCCATATTTTGAGAGCTATGATTTTTCCATAGTTTGGCCGACATTGTCATGTGACAGCTTGTTTTTTGCTGGATGAGTTGACGCTTTTATTGGTGTCATTTTCAGGCCCCTGACATTTTTTGATCGCTTTTTATTCCGATTTTTGCTCCGCGTGTGGTAAAATTGATAAGGCTGCTTTATTCTTTGGGTCAGTACGTTTACAGCGGTACCCCATTTTTATAGTTTTTCTATGTTTTGCACTTTTACATAATAAAAGCAATTTTATAGAAAAAATTCTTTTTTAGCATTGCTTTATTCTGAGAGCTATAACTTTTTTATTTTTCGGCTGCTGGAGCTGTATTGTGGCTTGTTTTTTGCGGGACAAGATGACGTTTTCAGCGGTACCATTTTTATTTATATTCTTCTTTTTTATCACGTGTTATTAAATTTTTTGTTTGGCACTATGGTGATAAAGCATTGCTTTTTGCTTAGTTTTTTCTTTATTTTTTTTACCGTGTTCACTGAAGGGGTTAACTAGAGGAACAGTTTTATAGGTCAGGTTGTTCCAGAGGTGGTGATACAAAATATGTGTACTTTTATTGTTTTTTTTTTTTTTTTTTTTTCATAATAATATTTATTGATGGGTACATTATATTTTTTTGGGGTGGATTATTTTTTTTTATTTATTTTTTTTACATTTTTACAATTTTTTTTTATTTTTTCACTTTCTGACAGTTTTTTTACTTTTTACTTTGTCCCACTATGGGACTTTCACTTTTTTTACTCTGATCGCCTGCATGGCACAGGAATGGAGCACCATCCCTGCGCCATGCAGGCTGTCAGCACTGGACAGGGAGAAGATAGTTTGGAAATGCTCTGCGCATGTCCAAAAAATCTTCCTGCTGTCTGGTGACCCAGATGTTGTCATGACGACATCGGGTCGTCATGGCAACATCCTGGAAGCCGCGGCAGACAGCTCTGGAGGGCGGAAGAGGAGGTGAGTATACGATCACCTCTCCTTAGCCATCGCAATGCTGCGATCGACTTCGATCACAGCATTGCGGGGGTTAATGTGTCGGGAGCGGTGCGGGACTGCTCCCTGCACATAGCCCCTGGTGTCAGCTGTGACAATCAGCTGACACCCGGCGGCGATCGTGCCCGCACCGCTTGTGTGCGGGCGAAATCACCAGGGCATATTAATACATATCTGGTCCATAAAGCCCAAGGCACAGATACGTATTAATATGCCCTATGTCGTAAAGGGGTTAATGCCATCACTACTGAGATTAAAGTAAATGACAGGGAGGCATAATGTCATAAGCATAGGAAGTCCTTACCAGCACCATTAGTAGAGAATATTAACTTATCCCTCTCTCTTTTTGAGATATCAAACAGCACATGCCAACTAGAGGTGAGCAAACATTTCAATGTTTGGTTTGGAAATGTTCGCCGAATATTTAAACATTCGTCAAATTTATTCGTTGAATGTTCATCGAACATTTCCGAACACCATAAGATTCAATGGGGGAGACAAAAAAAAAGCATAATCAACACCTTCAAATGGGCCCAAAAGCTGCCAAAATACATCAAAATAGGGGTAGACACCAGGAAAGTGTCATCAATTGACCCAGAGTACGAGTACTATAATTATTATTACTATTACAGTGGCATTTATTCCGTGGCGCTTTACATGTGAAAAGGGGTCACCGACTGGTACAAGAGGAGAGGGTGCACAAACAATCTACAAGGGATGGGTGAGGATACAGTAGGTCAGTGTACAGCTAGTCGTGCAGCAGTATGCTGGAGCGAGGGTTACCGCAGATTGTATGCTAGTCAGAAGAAGTGGATCTTCAGCTTCCTTTTCAAGGTTTCCAGGGTAGGCGACAGTCTGATGTGTTGGGGTACAGCACTATCACAGTAGGGGGCATTCATGGGACAAAAATCATGGAAAAGCTTCCAGTAGCTCACAACTGAGCCGATTAGCCCCTGCACCGATTATTATGAAGGCGAAAGGCTTCTAATGACTGCAGGAGTGTGAGGAATCAGTCGCTGCGGTCTTCTGGCTCTTCTCTGTCACTGTAAACCCGTGACACCTTGCAAGTTCAACACATTGTTCACAAGGTAGATAGCAGCGGTGGTCGGTCTCCTAGACAATGAGCTAACTCCTTTATTATGATAGAGGACAACATTCTCCCCGTGTTTGCGGGGGTTTCCCCCGGTTGTCCGGTTTCCTCCTAAGTAAAAAAGCAGCCATACAGGAGTGTTCACAGTTCAAAAAATTAGGGCCTAACACCACCATTTCCATGGCCAACAGATTGGACATGGTGGAGTTCAACCCCTTAGCTTTGTCATGTGTAGGAGTAAACAACTGCGAGACCGAGAGCTGGCTGTAGTGCTGAGAAATGGTGGAGTACGGTGAAACAGACAAACTGCTGGACCGTGAGTGAGGTGCAGATGCAGATGTTACGGTGGATTGAGAAACATGTGGTGTACTCGGTAAAACAAACACAGCAGGCTTGTCCACTTCCGTTATAGCTGACGGGCTCTCACTAAGCCTGACTGGAGCGGGTAGAGAAACAGAATTTCTGTGGTGGGAGATCTGCATGACAATACATGGCACGGAAATAGGGGAGAAGGAAGAAGCAGAGGTTGCGGTTGATGGGGCAGCTGATGGTTGTTGAGGTCCGCATTTTATCGCAGTGTGATTGCCAGAATAACTCATGTTGATTGCGCATGTGAAGGTTCATGCATGTAGTAGTCAAATTATTGCACTTTTTCCCTCTACTTAGTTTTTTATTGCAAAGTTTCCAGATAACATGAGCTGGCTCATCCTTTACGGTCTCGAAAAAAGGCCCAGGATAGGCAACCCTTGCTGCCACTGCGAGCTGCAGACCCGCGACCACTGCTGGTAACTGCCATGGTTGTGGGTAAGGATGCAGTGCTCCTCGTGCTTGCATCACTCCATGTCTGTGCTATAGGACGCAACGTATCCTCCTTGCATTCCTCTTCCTCAGATGAGCTATTCAGCTGCTTGCCTCTAGGTTCACAACAAGTTGGATGTACAACATCATCATCATCCAATGTGCTATCCTATTCCTCGATCTTAGAGTCACCCTCCTCCTCTTCTTGCCCTGAAAGCTCAGTACAGTCGAGGGTCAGGAAGCTGCTCAGACCCAACCTCCCCCCCTGTATGGAGAATAGTATCTGCCCCAAATAATTTTAAGCGGAGATGTAACTGCTTTATATACGACGGTAGAAAGAAAACCAATTTCTATTTTATCATGTGTTCTCCAGTGAGAACAATATCTGCACCAAACAATTAATTTAAATTGATTATAAGTATTATAATGGGGACTGATACCTCTGTCACTACAGCCAATTGAGGAGATGAAAACACAATCAAGAGTGTTCACATTTAAAAAAATTAGGGCCTAACACCACCATTTCCGTAGCCAACGGATTGCTGATGGTGGAGTTCAACCTCCTAGCTTTGTCATGTGTAGGATGAAACAGTCTTTTACGTGACCACAACTGTTTCCTGACCCCACTTAAGCCAAAACTTCTTCCACTACAGCCAACCCAGTAGATGGAGACCCAATCAGGAGTTTTCACATTTACCTAAATTATGGCCTAACACCAGCGAAGAGACATCAATTTCACTACAGTAGATGTAGTATAATGGGGACCGACACCTCTTCCACTACAGCCAACCCAGTAGATGGAGATCCAATCAGGATCCCCCACATTTCCAAAAATTAGTGGCAGACACCAACAAAGTGGCATCAATTTCACTACAATAGAAATTGTAAAATTAGGAATGACACCTCTTCCACCACAGCCAACCCAGGAAATGGAGACTTAACCTGGACTGTTCATGTTTCCCTAAATTAGGTCCTAACACCAGCAAAGTGGCACCAATTGCAGTACAGTGGAAATTGTAGAATTAGGAATGACACCTCTTCCCCTACAGCCAACCCAATAGAAAGAGACCCAATCTGGATTCTCCACATTTCAAAAAAATGAGGGCCTAAAACCTGCAACAGCAGAAAGAGCAGGCACACAAGTCATATCACAGCCTGAAGTTTTGCCAGATCATTGCAGCACACTAAAAACTACAACATCGCCTAGTCTGCACAGTCTGCGATTGGAGTGCAAAAGTCTTTGGAGATCCATGACTTGTTCATCTTGATGAAAGTTAGGCGGTCTACACTTTCATGGGACAGCCGGCTGTGCTTATCCATCAGGAGACCACCAGCAGATCTGAAGACACATTCTGATAGAACGGCTGCTGGGCATGATAAAATCTCCAAGGCTAGACAGGCGAGTTCAGGCCATTCATTCATTTTTGAAGACCAAAATGTAAAAGGGTCCAAATCCTCTCTGATGGTATTCATATTGAGCTATAGATACTCCTCCACCATCCTCTCCATTCATTCACTACGTGTCAGACTTGTACTCTTTTGTGCTGGTGCAGGAGCTGGTCTAAAAAAAATGTGTGAAAGGACTCACATAAATTGGTTCTGCCATTTACTCTGGCAGACAAACTGCTGGACCGTGAGTGAGGTTTAGGCGGAGATGTTACGGTGGATTGAGAAACGTGTGGTGTGTCGGTGAAATAAACACAAGTATGTCCGCTTCCAATATAGCTGATGGGCTCTCACTCAGCCTGACTTGAGCGGGTAGAGAACCAGAGATTCTGAGGTAGGAGATCTGCGTGACAATACTTGGCACGTTAACAGAGCAGGAAGAAGCAGCGGATGCGGTTGATGGGGCAGCTGATGGTTGTTGAGGTCCGCTTGTCTGCATTTTAGCACAGTGAGATTCCCAGCATAATGCATGTTGATTGCGCATGTGAAGGTTCATGCATGTAGTAGTCAAATTATTGCACTTTTTCCCTCTACTGAGTTTTTTATCGCAAACTTTAAGATAATGTGAATTGGCTCATCCTTTGCAGTGACAAAAAAGGCCTAGGCTTGGCAACCCTTGCTGCCCTGCAAACTGTATACCCACGACCGCTGCTGGACACAGCCACAGTTGTGGCTAAGGATGCAGTGGTCCTTGTGTTTGCATCACTCCATGTCTGTGCCGTAGGACGAAACGTGACCTCCTCGTCTTCCTCCTCCACCTCATCAGATGAATTACTCGGCTGCTTGACTCTGGGTTCAAACCAAGTAGGATCTTCATCCTTGTCATCATCCAATGTGTTATCCCATTCCTCACCCTCAGAGTGACCCTTCTTCTCTTCTTGCCCTCACAGCACAGTTCAGTCGAGTGTCAGAAAACTTCTCGGACCAAACCTTTTTTTCTCCCCTGTATGGAGAACAATATCTTCCCCAAACAATTTTAAGCAGAGATGTAGCCTGTTTTATTAGACCAATTTTGAGTTTATGGTGTCTGTGTACCCCTGTGTGGAGAAAAATATCTGTGCCAAAAAAATAATTTCACTACAGTATAACTATTGTAAAGGAGACCAAAACCTCTTACACTGCAGCCAACCGAGCACATGGAGAGCCAATCAGGAGTGTTCACATTTCCCTAAATTAGGGCCTAATACAGAAGTGGCATCTATTTCAGTACAGCAGAAATAGTATACCGACACTTCTTCCCCTACAGCCAACCCAGTAGATGGGGACCGAATCAGTAGTAGTAGTATAGTCTGCATAAGCCTCTGGTATCTGAGTTCTGATTTTCATCAGGATCACCTCCTGATGGTTAATGTCTGGTGATGAGGGTCAGGAGCCTGCTCGGACTCTACTTAGTCCTGCCCCGAATCCAACCGAAAAAATTTTTGGGGATCAATGCAAATGCTTTTCTCCTCTTGACTCTGTGAATGATTGGAGTACCCCTTGGATGCCCATGGTATAGAAAAGATGAACAGTTCTACAGACTCTCCCATCTGTCATTCCCTACAGTCATTTGGGCAGTTAGACAGTTGTGACGCAAGGGAAGCAAGGGAAATTGGGGTGCCACCTCTGTGGACTGTTCTGTGTGTGATGTTGAGGTGGAGGAAGAAGAGGAGAGGCCACTTGAAGCAGCGCTTGCAGTCCACTGGAGCACCTTCCCTTTTTGGCCCTCATCAACAAGGCGTATTGCTGTGCAGCTGCCAAAGAAAGGGAGTGGGGTAGCCGGTCCAGTAACAGAAGCTGTCAGTTGTCAGATAGCACTTGACGATGTACCCACGAATACTTTGAACACCAAGCCTATTTCCCCTTCCACCACAACCTATCTTTTTCCCACTCATGTTGCTCAGATACTGTGGTAGGAGCAGCCTATTAGAAAAACAAAATTCGATTTTTTTCCTCTTCAACAGCTCTGCACACACCTGAATTTCAGTGACACTAAATGACAAAGTAAGATATGACTTGCTGTATAACGTTACTAACAGAAGAAAGTATTTTTAATGTGGATGAGGCCTGTGTAACATACGAGATAGTCTCCAAACTCTTTCAAACTGAGATTTCCCTGCTGTATAAGGTTAGGAACCGAGCAAAGTATTTTTTAAGAGTGGATGATGCCTGTATAACATACGAGATATTCTCCAAACTGGTTTAAACTCAGATCTAGACTGCTGTATCATATTAAGAACAGCAAAAAATATAGTTTTTTTATTCTGTGTAAGCTCTGAATACAGCTGAATTTCACTGCCACTAAAAGACTAGGTAGCTTATCGCAGAGTTTAACACGTTTGCGACACAAAAAAATATTTTTTGGACTCTGCCTAGCAGCATGAAAAAAATCAATTTTTTAACTTTGAAAACAGCTGAACTTCAATGCCATTAAAATAGTATGTGGCTTTTAGCATAGTGTATCACGTTTGCAACACAAAACAATCTTTGGTGGACTATGGCTAGCAAGGAAAAAAAATATATTTTTACTCTGGAAACAGCTGAAGTTCACCGCCACTAAAGTAGTAGCTGACGTATAGCAGAGTGTATCACGTTTGCCACAGAAAAAAATATTTTTGGACTCTGCATATCAAGAGAAAAAATAAATTTTTTTACTCTGAAAACAGCTGAACTTCAATGCCACTAAGATAGTAGGTGGCTTTTAGCAGAGCATATCACGTTTGCTACACAAAACAATCTTTGGTGGACTGTGGCTAGCAACAGAAAAGACAGAAGACAGAAGAAGTTCACCGCCACTAACATAGTATCTGACTTATAGCAGAGTGTATCACATTTGCTGCAGAAAAAAATCTTTTTCGGACTCTGCTTAGCAAGAGAAAAAAACATTTTTTTCACTCTGAAAACAGCTGAACTTCAAAGTCACTAATATAAAAGGTGGCTTTAGCACAGTGTATCACATTTGCGACACAAAAAAATCTTTGCTGGACTGTTGCTAGCAAGATAAAAAAATCCATTTTTTTTACTGTGCATACAGCTGAATTTCACCCACCAAAAATGACAAAGTGGGCTGCTATAGCTTGCGCTATCACATTAGCAAATGAAAAACAAAAGGTTTTTGTGCTCTGCGCTGAGAAGCTCTGCAGAGTCTGCTTACAACTCAACTTCAATACCACAAAATCAAAAGGTGGGCTACAAGGGTTTGCTTGCTTGCTTGATTTATCACATTAGCATGTGAAAAAAGGCATACTCGTGAATTGAGCACAATACAGCCGGTGCACAACACACTTATATGGCATGGGCCTTGTTCTTTCTGTCAGAATCTCAGTAAGTCTCAGCATAGGACTTACCTACACTATCTGACTTCCACACAAGTGCCCCTCTATCTAACTAATATCTCTCATTACACAAGAGCACACTCAGCAGTGTCTGTCACTGGCAGTAATATGGATAAAATGGCGCTGAGGGAACATGGCTGCTTTTTATATGAAGAGGACGTGTGGTTTCACCAGCCAATGGCAGAAGCCCTTGTGTCTGGACAGTGTGGGTGCTTCCTGTGCTCTGATTGGCTTGGCGCACTTTCTGGACTTAATGTTACAGCCAACAGAAAAAAAAAAAAAAGATTACAAGTGCGCCCCTGATCTGACCTATTCTGAGCGTTCCCCAGCCCCTCATCTAACACGTCCCTCAGTTCATCATAAACAGGCACTATGCTAGGCAAACTGTTCAAAACGCTGTAGTTGCCCGGCAATCATGTACCCATATTTATTCGCCGAACGTTGCCGATTTTTCCCGAATTTAAGATAATTTGTTTTCCTTTCCGATCAAGAATCCGAATGTGCCATATTCGTGTCTAATTTAAGTTGTAAGATAGGATTTCGAACAAATTCGCTAATCACCAATGCCAACAGCTGACATTTGTCCTGTTGCATTTGAATTACAATTACACATTTTATAAAATTCTTGCTGCACTAGAAAGCAGCAAGCCCAACCATTAAGTTTTACAGAAATACAAATCTGAAATCTGTGTCAGTTAAACACAGTGTGCTTTGTAAATGAGTTGATCCTGGCTAACACCTAGTTTGGTTCGGGTACCATAACTCTACCCGAACTTGAACTCAAACCCAAAACCCATATAAATCAATGGGGACCCAAGTTTTGGTGCTCTAAAAGGGCTATACAATGGTCATAATAAGGACTAGTGGCTGTCAAAGGAAGCAGAGTACCACCACAGACTCTCTCTCTCTAATTTCCTAGTACTCTGAACACTAAAAGGACTTCCAGGAGAAGTCTATGTTCGGTGTCTGGTGCGAACCCCTACCTTTACAGTTGGGGTTTGCTCAGCTCTAGTGAGGAGCTGAAAGTATAAGTCACAGATTGGGTATGTGCAGAATGAAGGAGACATAGGTAGCAAGTTTTCAAATGGATTGAGAAGTTTTGATCCTAGACATGGCTGGAATATCCTTGCCCTCTAAAGTGGAACAAACATAAATAAGAGCTCAACTTCACAGAGTATGGATGACAGCCCAGAAAGGTAAAGCTGTGGGTTTGTGGGAGTAATGATGAGCGAACGTGCTCGACACTGCTCAGTACTCGCCCGAGCATCACTGTGCTCGGCACTCGACGAGTATTTCCTGGTTGCTCAGGTGGGAACTCGGGTCCCTTCCCTGCATGTTTGGAGCTTTTTAGAGAGCCAACAAAACATGCAGGGATTGCACTCACTGTAATGCCATAGCCATGTTGGTCGTGGGCATTACAGTGATTGGCTGGCCCCACAGCATGATCAGGTGTATATAAGACCGGGTGCCGCCATGCTCGTCACAGTCTACCCCAGAATCAGGCCGAGCAGGGAGAGGTGCTGCTGCGTCAGGGAGAGATTTCCTTGTTTAGAGTTAGTATAGATATTCTACAACATATATCTATAATATCCATCTGAACCAACTGTCCTTCTGAGGACTAATCCAGCTGCATATAATCAGTGCTAGGCAGGCAGGCAGTGTATGTGGCAGACTGCAGTGTATGATACAGCACAAGAGGGGGTCCATTGAACGTCCTGTCTGCTGCTGCTGTAATAATTATAGATATTTCTAGACATAGAAAGGCAATTTTTTTTATCTTAATCCTGGTTATTTGCTTAAAAAGCAATCCATAGTACACCATTTTTGTGCTCACAGCAGAATCAAGTCAGATCTGTTCCATATTTCAGTGCTAAAAATCCAGAAATTTGAACTGAACTTGGAAAATATTGGCCTCCTTTTCCATTCCGCTGCAGTGTGTCGGTGAAGCTATTCACACTAGGTCTCCGTGTAAAATAATATTAGTAAATTTCAGGCCTACAATTTAAAGCTGTGGTTCTCTGTCAGACATATCAACTAAAAGACTGTTCAAAAATCATACATTTGTTCCATTTTCATTCCGTTGCAATGTGTCTGTGAAGCTATTCACGCTAGGTCTCTGTGTAGAATAATATTAGTAAATAACAGACCTACAATTTAAAGTCATGGTTCTCTGTCAGACATATCAACTAAAAGACTGTTCAAAAATAATACATTTCTTCCATTTTCATTCCATTGCAGTGTGTCGGTCAAGTAATTCACATTACATCTCCATGTAGAATAATATTAGTAAATGACAGGCCTGCTATTTCAAATCGTGGTTCTCTGTCATACATATCACCTATAACTGCATTCCAAAATTAGCCATTTCTCGTGAACATGGAAAATATTGTCCTCCATTTAAAATGGGCAAGGTGCAAGGCAAGGGCCGGAATAGTGGACGTGATGGTGCATGCAGAGTCCGAGTATGCGGCCGTGGGCAAGGTGAAATTATGCCAAAACAAACACCCACATCTTGTCACTCAACCTTCCTGTCCCAATTACTAGGGGACCGCAGAGCACCACTATTGAACACAGAGCAGTGCGATAAGGTTATTGGTTGGATAGCAGATAATGCTTCCAGTCACTTGGCCACCACCACCTCCACCCTGTCTTCCACATGGTCGAGCCTCAGTAGCCGTGAGTCTGGACCGCATATTCCTCACCCTGATCCTCCTTGCGCCCACCATGCCGAGTGCCCGGAGACAACTGATCCCACACTTGGACACTCAGAAGAGCAGTTCACTTTTCCATTTGTAGATTCGGGCCTCTTGCCCGGCCAGCTTCAAGCGAGTC
Source organism: Phyllobates terribilis (assembly GCF_046119375.1). Lineage (NCBI taxonomy): Eukaryota > Metazoa > Chordata > Amphibia > Anura > Dendrobatidae > Phyllobates > Phyllobates terribilis. The sequence continues at coordinate 325,226,274 of NW_027362763.1, read as the reverse complement.
AAGAGGAGAACGCGTGCAGTGATGCCCAAATAGTGGAGCAGCCACGGTCACATGAAGGCGATGGTGGTAAAGTGCTATTACTGTCGCAAGAGGTGGATGATGATGATGAGACACAATTGCCAGAATGTCAGGAGGGTGACCAGGGTGCAGAAGTGGAAGACGAGGTGGTGGATGATATAGTAACTGATCCAACCTGGCAAGGGGACACACAGAGCAAAGACAGCAGCACATGGGGAGGGAGGCATAGCACCACAACAGGCAGGAAGAATCAGTCTGTTGGTCGCAGACACAAGGCAGGAAAGCATTCCTCATAATGCCAACACAATGGAAGTTGCCAGTACAAATGTAAGGTCTTCCCAAGCCTGGTTATTTTTTAAAGACTCTGCAGATAACCCCAAAAAGGCCATTTGCACCACCTGCCAGGCCAGCATCAGCAGGGGTAGCAAAACTAGCAGCCTGACCACCACCAGCATGATCAGGCACATGGCAGCAAAGCACCCAACTAAGTGGGCCAAATCCCAGGGTCCAGCAACAGTGTCTGCACGTGACACCACTGCTTGTTCCCCTGTCCATAGCGCATGCCAAGATGCCTCCCGCCCTGCACCTGTCATTGCACACTCTCAAGTAGCACCATCAGCAAGCACGTCCATGTCCTTGTCCCAGTGCAGCATTCAGTTGTCCCTACCCCAGTCCTTGGAATGCAAGTGCAATTACGCAGTTAATGCCCCACAGCCCACACTACTAAATTTACACATTTTGCCAATGCTTGCGCTTGAAATATTGCCTTTTAGGCTCGTGGAGATAAAAGCTTTCCGCAATGTGATGGCAGCGGTCGTCCCTCGGTACTTGGTCCCCAGCCGCCACTATTTCTCCTGGTGTGCCGTCCCCGCATTACATGAACACGTGTCCCAAAATATTAGACATGCCCTCAACAACGCAGTTACTGGGAAAGTCCACCTAACCTTGGACACGTGGACAAGTGCTTGCGGGCAGAGATGGTACATCTTGCTGACGGCACACTGGGATAATATAGTGGAAGCCGAGACCCAGTTGGAACTTGGGACAGAACACGTACTCCTAACGCCGAGGATTGCGGGCCCTGGGTCAATCAGGGTTGCCCAATCCATTCTACAGCTTCTGCACCTCCTCCTCCTCCTTTTCAGCATCCCTCTCCGAAATGGCCATATCAGTCGCAAGCAGGAAGCACTGCAGCATTGCCTCGGCCAAGCGGCAACAGGCTGTGCTGAAGCTAATATGCTTATGTGACAAACCACACAATGCTGAAGAGTTGTGGACAGTTCTGAAAGAGCAGGCAGATTTGTGGCTGACACCGTTGACCCTACAGCCAGACCTGGTCGTGTGTGACAATTGCTGGAATCTGGTGGCGGCTCGCACACGTATCATGCCTGGCCCATGTGCTTAACATCATGGTTCAGTGATTCCTCAAAACCTACCCGGATCTGTTGGATCTGCTTGTCAAAGTATGCCTCCTGTCTGCCCATTTCAGCAGCGTTTGAAGCTTCCAGCTCACCATCTGATCAGCGATGTCTCCACATGTTGGAACTCTACATTGCAGATGTTAGGAAAGATTTGTGAGCAGAAGAGGGCAGTTGTTGACTACCAGCATCAACAAGGCCGTCGGTATTCAGGTCAGACTGCACACACAAAACTTCAGGAGTGGACATGGATGTCAGACATCTGTACTATCCTCCAAAACTTTGAGGAATCCACAAAGATGGTGAGGGGCCATGATGCCATAATTATTGTCACCATCCTGCTTCTCTGTCTTCTGAAAGTGAAGTGTACTCCAACCAGTCACAGAGTTAATGGGAGGAAAGCATCTGCACCGATGCCCAAAATTTTTTTAGATTGGATTCAGGGCAGGATGAAGTAGGGTCCGAGCAGGTTCCTGACCCTTGTCACCAGACGTTAACTGCAGGGGAGAGAGGTGATTCCGATGAGACTCAGGTACCTGAGGCTCATGTGGACTGTACTGTGCTGTCAGGGAAACAAGAGGAGAGGGGTCACTCTGAGGGCGAGGAATGGGAAAACACATTGGATGATGACGAGGTTGAAGATCCTACTTTGTGTGAACCCAGAGTCACGCTGCCGAGTAGCTCATCTGAGGAGATGGAGGAGGAAGACGAGGAGGTTACATTTCTCCCTATGGTGCAGACACAGAGTGATGCAAGCAAGAGGATCACCCCATCCTTAGCCACAACCTTGGCTGTGGCCAGCAGCGGTTATGGGTCTGCAGCTCGCAGGGGAAGCAAGGGTTGCCTAGCATGGGCCTTTATTGTCACTGCAAAGGATGAGGCAACTCACGTTATCGGAAAACTTAGCGATAAAAAACTAAGTAGAAGGAAAAACTGCAATAATTTGACTACTACATGCATGAACCTTCACATTCTCAAACACCATTCTTTACGCTGGGAATCTTACCCCGCTGAAATGCAGACCAGCGCACCTCATCAACCATCAGCTGCCCCATCAAATGCATCTGCTGCGTCTTCCTCCTCCTCTGTTACTGTGCCAAGTAGTGTCACGCAGGTCTCCCATTGCAGAAACTCTGGTTCTTTATCTGCTCCAGTCAGGCTGAGTGACAGCCCATCTGGTGTAATGGAAGCGGACATGCCTGCTGTGTTTGTTTCACCGAGCAGATCGCATGTTTCTCTATCCACTGTAACATCTGCACCTCACTCAAGATGCACCAGTTTTTCTGGTTCACCATACTCCGCCCTCTTTCAGCACCTTAGCCAGCCCTCGGTCCCGCAGTTGTGGCCACGTAAAAGATGCTTCATCCTGCGCATGACAAAGCTAGGAGGTTGAACTACACCATCTCCAATCTGTTGGCCACAGAAATGCTGCCTTTCCGCCTGGTAGAAACAGACGGTTTCGGAAAACTGATGGCCGTCGTAGTCCCCCAGTACCAGTTTCCCAGTTGCCATTACTTCTCTAAGAAAGCTGTGCCTGTGCTATACCAGCATTTCGCAGACAACATCACCCGTTCCGTGTCTAAATCCACCTGGACGAGTATGCATGGCCAAGGGCTTTACATCTCGTTGACTGGGCACTATGTGACTCTGGTTGCTGTGGGGGCAGTTGGGGAAGGGGCTGCTCCACAAATCTTGGAATCCCCAAGACTTGCAGAAGAAACCTCTGTATTTCCCACTTCCTCCGCTGCTTCTGCGTCTTCCACCTCTTCTAGGCCTCCACCTGCACACTCAAACTCTGCCTTAACAAGACACACTTTCCAAGGGTGTGGAGCGAATACACACCACCTCTTTACTGCGCAGTCAGGGCTCACCGTAATCAGGCAGTCTTCAAATTAATATGCCTTGGAGATCGCAATCATACAGGTGAAGAGTTGTGGGAAGCTCTTCAGGATCAGTTTGAGCAATGGCTGTCTCCGCTGAACCTACAGCCAGGGAAGGCCATGTGCGATAATGGTGTGAACCTGTTAGCGGCCCTAGGCCAATGCAAGCTTGCACACGTGCCTTGCATTGCTCATGTCCTCAACCTGGTCGTACTGCGATTTATCCGTCACTATCCTGGCCTGGATGAGCTGCTTCACAAAGTACAGAAACTGTGTGCTCACTTCCGCCGTTCGCACCCCTCATGTCATAGACTTGCATCGATACAGAGGTCTTTGTCTGTGCCAGTTAACAGGTTGATCTGCAGTGTGCCGACACGGGAGAATTCCATTCTGCACATGTTGCAGCGACTGTGCCAGCAGCAATGAGCTCTGGGGCAGTATGTCATGATGTATAGCTTGGGGCAACATAGTATGGACTTGGGAAATATCACGTTTGCGGAGTGGGAACAGATTAAAGACCTCTGCACCCTTCTGCACGGTTTTGAAATGGTTACTAAACTGATTAGCGCTGACAATGCCATCATCAGAATCACTATTCCGGTCATATACATGCTGGAGCAAACTTTGAATAACCTGCGGCAGGAAGTGGTGGCCCCATAAGAAGAGGAGAATGCGGAAGGGATACCATTGTCTCAAATTTCCAGACTTTCGTCACACAGGTGGCAGCCAAGTGACGGTGGATTACAGCGATCAAGGGGGTTTGGTGATACCAGGCAAACTGTTAGTGAAGATGCAAGAGCCGAGGAATTAATGGAGGAGGAAGAGGTGATGGGCGAGCCGCTGTCAGATGATAAAAAGGATAATCATCCCATCTCGTTTGAAAGCAGTTGGCAGGAGTGGACGGAGGAAACAAGCATCAGTGTTACACAGCCCACAATACAGATTGCCTTTGGACCTCCTGGAAGAGCCCGACATATGAGTGCCTTCTTGATGCACTATCTGCAATATGATCCACATATACTTAGGATTCAAAATAATTCTGACTACTGGGTTGCCACTCAGTTAGATCCACTTTATAAGAGTTAATTTTGCCAGATGATTCCCACCCTGGAAAGGGGCTCATTTATGTTGGAGTATCGAAACAAGATTTTAAGCTACCTTAATGGAGGTTTTCCCAAAGATAACAGTGAAGCACACAGTGTGCATTGCAGCTGTAGTCGTTCAACCTCCGGCACGTCAGTTCGTCAGCGCCAAAACATTAGCAGCAGCAGCAGAGTAAGAGGCAGAAGAAATTTCTGGGAGTCCTTTCACACATTTTTTGCACCAGCTCATGCACCAGCACAACAGAGTACAAGTCTGACACGTAGTGAATAGTGTTGAGCCACCCCCCTAGTGTTCGGGTTCGGATTGTCGAACACCGGGATGTTCGTGGAACTGTTCGTCAAACACCTTAGAACATTGTCGAACACTGTCAAACACCGTTAAAACCAATGGAAGGCAAATAAAAACACATAGAAAACACCTTCAAAGGTGTCCAAAAGCTGACAAACTGCTCAGAAGACACTCTCTTTAAAAAAGCCGGCCGGCAATTCAGCATCGGTACCAGACAATTTAGAACAGAAAGAATGCAGCATCACACATAGATTAGATAGATAGAAACATGTCAGTCACATATATAAGAAGTACAGTGACAGTGTTGGTTACTGTTGGTTACTGTACTTGTCATTTAGTGTTAAAGGATTTATTTAAAAAAATACTAGTGTTTTCATGCACCGTCTCTTTAAAAAAGCCGGCTGGCAATTCAGCTTCGGTACCCTACAATTTAGAACAGAAAGAATAGAACATCACACATAGATTAGATAGATAGAAACATGTCAGTCACATATATAATAAGTACAATGATAGTGTTGATTACTGTACTTGTCATTTAGTGTTAAAATAAAGGATTTATTAAAAAAAAAATTGGCGTGGGGTTCCTCGTAATTTTAGTCTCTAGCGGAGGTTAAGCAGACGGCTGGGGCAGATGTTTGAAGCGTGGGAAGGGGGTAACACCCACGGAGCTTCCCAGGCTACTAATATCAGCCCCCAGCTGAATACCTAGCCTTTACTAGCTATCAAAATGGGGGACCCCCCAAAAATGGCATGGGGTCCCCCCTATTTTAATAGCTAGCAAAGGCTAAGCAGACAGCTGGGGGCTGATATTAATAGCCAAGGAAGGGTGCAATGAATATTGGCCTCCTCCCAGGCTAGAAACACCAGCCGTTAGCCGCCCCAGAAATGGCGCATCCATAGGATGAGCCAATTCTGGCACTTAGCCTCGCTCTTCCCACTGCCCTGTAGCGGTGGCAGTGGGGTAATAGGGCTGGGGATGATGTCAGCTTATAATGCCAGCTGACATCAAGCCCAGGTTAGTAATGGAGAGGCGTCTATAAGACACCCTCATTACTAACCCCATAGTCAAAGTTAAAAAAAAACACAAACACCCAGAATAAAGTCCTTTAATTGAAATAAACACACAATTATTTATTGTTCTAAATTAAACAATACTTACCATCACGCCCATTCCAGCTGAAGCCAACGATCTCCTGCAATAAAAGTAAAATAATAGACCACGACGGCTCCAGCTCTGATACATCGAGATGACAGGCTGGATCGCAGCAGAACGCTGCCATCCAGCTTGCCATGCCGCAGACAATGAGAAGCTCAGGCTTGCTTGCGCTCCTCAGTGTCTGGCTGTGACGGCATCCAGATTAGCCGAGTTCATGTACAATGAACTCAGCTCACTTCATGCACGTCACTGACAGCGTGGGAGAATTCTCCTGTGGATGCGGTGAGCATGAGAGAATTCTCCTATATTTTTGTGTCCAGCCAGGTACAGCAGGCAGGAATGGGCTGCCCCCAACCACCAGCTGCCTATTTGTACCTGGCCGGACACAACAATATAGGGAAGCAATTTTTTTATTATTATTTCATGAAATTCATGAAATAATTAAAAACAGGGCTACCCTGTATTTTTGTTTCCAGCCAGGTACAAATAGGCATCTGGGGGATGGGAGCAGCCCGTTCCTGCCTGCTGTACCGGCTAGACACAAAAATACGGCGAAGCCCCACGTAAATTTTTTTTTAACTATTTCATGAATTTTATGAAATAATTTAAAAAAAATTGATGTGGGGCTTCGCCCTATTTTTGTGTCCAGCCAGGTACAGCAGGCAGGAACGAGCTGCCCCCAACCACCAGCTGCCTATTTGTACCTGGCCGGACACAACAATATAGGGAAGCCCTTTTTTTTAATTATTTCATGAATTTCATGAAATAATTAAAAAAAAATACGTGGGGCTTCACCCTATTTTTGTGTCCAGCCAGGTACAACTAGGCAGCTGGGGGCTGGAATCCGCAGCGCAGGAAGGCCCAAGCTTTCTGCCCCCCCGCTGCAAATTGCAGTCCGCAGCCACTCCAGAAAATGGCGCGTTCATAGAAGCGCCATCTTCTGGCGCTGTACCCAACTCATTCAGGGCCCTGGTGCAGTGGCTCACTGGGTAATGAAGGGGTTAGGGCCAGCTTGGTATTATCAGCTGGCCCTAAGCCCAAAATTCATGGGGTCACGCCAATATTAGACATGACCGCCATGAATTTCTAGTAAAGTATTTAAAAAAAACACAACACCCAGAATTAAGTCCTTTAATTGAAATAAACACACAATTTTTTAATGTTCTAAATTAAACCATACTTACCATCACGTCCATTCCAGCTGAAGCCAATGTCTTCTGCAATAAAAGTAAAATAATAAACCAACATCATCCTTACCTTTCCATGGTTCCCAGGACGGCTCCAGCTCTGCTACATTCACATGACAGGCGGAATTTCAGCCGAAAGCTGCCATCCAGCTTGCCATGCCACAGACACTGAGAAGTGCAGGCATGCTTGCGCTCCTCAGTGTCTGGCTGTGACTGCATCCAGATGAGCCAAGTTCATGTCCAATGAACTCGGCTCACCTCATGCACGTCACTGACAGCGTGGGAAAATTCTCCTGCGCTTGCGGTGAGCGTGAGAGAATTCTGCCTGCGCTTCTCAGTTTCTGCGGCATTGCAAGCTGGATGGCAGCTTTCTGCAGCAATCCAGCCTGTCATGTGAATGTAGCAGAGCTGGAGCCGTCCTGGGAACCATGGAAAGGTAAGGATGATGTTGGTTTATTATTTTACTTTTATTGCAGAAGACATTGACTTCAGCTGGAATGGGCGTGATGGTAAGTATGTTTTAATTTAGAACAATAAAGAATTGTGTGTTTATTTCAATTAAAGGACTTTATTCTGGGTGTTTGTGTTTTTTTTAACTTTGACTATGGGGTTAGTAATCGGGGTGTCTTATAGACTCTTCTCCATTACTAACCTGGGCTTGATGTCAGCTTACATTATAAGCTGACATCAACCCCAGCCCTATTACCCCACTGCCACCGCTACAGGGCAGTGGGAAGAGCGAGGCTAAGTGCCAGAATTGGCGCAACCTATAGATGCGCCATTTCTTGGGTGGCTGACGGCTGGTGTTTCTAGCTGGGAGGGGGCCAATACTCATGGCACCCTTCCTTGGCTATTAATATCAGCCCCCAGCTGTCTGCCTAGCCTTTGCTAGCTATTAAAATAGGGGGGACCCCATGTCATTTTTTTGGGGGGGGTCCACCATTTTAATAGCTAGTAAATGCTAGGTATTCAGCTGGGGGCTGATATTAGTAGCCTGGGAAGCGCCGTGGGTATTACCCCCTTCCCACGCTTCAAACATCTGCCCCAGCCGTCTGCTTAACCTCCGCTAGAGACTAAAATTACGGGGAACCGCACGCCAATTTTTTTTTTAATAAATCCTTTATTTTAACACTAAATTACAAGTGCAGTAATCAACACTATCACTGTACTTATTATATATGTGACTGACATGTTTCTATCTATCTAATCTATGTGTGATGCTCTATTCTTTCTGTTCTAAATTGTAGGGTACCGATGCTGAATTGCCGGCTGGCTTTTTAAAAGAGACGGTGCATGAAAACACTATTATATTTTTAATAAATCCTTTAACACTAAATGACAAGTACAGTAACCAACACAGTCACTGTACTTCTTATATATGTGACTGACATGTTTCTATTTCTCTAATCTATGTGTGATGCTCTATTCTTTCTGTTCTAAGTTGTCGGGTACCTGTGTATGCCGCTGCTGAATTGCCGGCTTTTCATGTTTCACTGTGAGTACTTTTCCCATCGATTTAGGCAACCACTGTGATGCCACAACAACCATGGCTGTGATATTACAGTGAGTGGCAGACAATCCCTGCATGATGTGAAAAAATCCTGTTACGCTTTTGGTGCACAAACAGTTATCGAACATAAACTCGAACAGCTGAATTTTTTGCAAATCGTTCGCGTTCGTCGAACGACTCGAACACCGCCCAAACCAGCTCTAATTCGAGATTGGCGAACAGTTCTAGTCGAATACCGCTTATCTCTAGTGGTGAACAAATGGAGAGGATGGTGGAGGAGTATCTACTGGAGCCTTATGTGAATACCATCAGGGAGGATTTTGACCCTTTTACATTTTGGTCTTTAAAAATGGATGAATTGACTGAGCTCGCCTATCACGCCTTGGAGGTTTCATCATGCCCGGCAGCCAGCATTCTCTCTGAACGTGTCTTCAGCACTGCTGGTAATGTCTTGACGGATAAGCACACCCGGTCGTCCCCTGAAAAAGGAGACCGCCTAACTTTCATCATGATTGTAACATCTCTGGTGGCGTGCTAGCATGGCTTACCATCTCCCACCATGCAAGACCCCAATCTTACCTATCAGGCCAGGCTGCACACTTTGCTCCAGTACCTGCTGTTTGTATGTCTCTTGTCTGCTGGCTTAGGGCGGCGGCGCTGTTGCTTCCTGTTTCTTAAAGCTACAGTTTGCGCAGTCCTAATGCGTCCCCAGCCTATTGCTGTGAGTCACTGGAAACTTAAACCCCCTCAACACAGTAGGAGGTGTCTGAGCAACACTTTCTTACAGTGTGTTCTGTGCAACTTTGAGTTGCCAGGTCCTGTCTTGACTCTAGTCTGTTTCCGCCACCCTGGGGGCTAAGTACCCAGGGCCGCTACCTGTATCTCTGACTTCTAGTCTGTTTTCGCCACCCTGGGGGCTGAGTACCCAGGGCCGCTACCTGTATCTCTGACTACTATTCTGTTTCTGCCTCCCTGGGGGCTGAGTTCCCAGGCTCGTTCCTGTATCTTGTTCCCTTTTCAGTTCCTGTCTGAACAGTGTCCTAGCCCATTACCTGTTTGTTTTTATGTCTGAACCTTCCCTTTTCCTGCAGTGTCTGAACCTGCACCTAACTGTAAATCTTTGTCTCTGTACTTCTGTTTGTGAGTTTTGAGTCCACTCGCTACTTCATTGCAAGTACCTTGTGTGTATCTGGTTCTGCTTGTCCCCTTTTCCTTCCTTGGTATCTACCTCCTGTGTTCTAACCATCTTCCTGTATTTTCCAATCTGTTCCATGTGAACAGAGCCCTGTCCTGTCTGCCTGCACCTTCTGCTCTGTTCTGCTCTGCTTGTTCGCCGCGCCCGCGGTTCCGCTCTGCTCTGCTTGTTCACCGCACCTGCAGTTCTGCTCTACTCTGCTTGTTCACCGCACCTGCAGTTCCGCTCTGCTCTGCTTGTTCACTGCACCTGCAGTTTTGCTCCGCTCTACTTTTTCACCGCATTGGCGGTTTCATTCTGCTCTGCTTGTTCACCGCATCTGCGGTTTCTCTCTGCTCTGCTGTCCACCACACCTGCGGCTCCCTTCCTGTGTCCCAGTCTGTACTGGTCCCTATCCTGCCTGTGTTCCTACATGCCAGTACCTGCCTGTGTGTATACCAGCCATGCCTGCCTGTGCCCACCTGCCTGCATGCCAGCCGTGTCTGCCAGTGCCCACCTGTCTACATACCAGCCGTGCCTGCCAATAGCCACCTGTCTTCATACCAGTTCTGTCAGCCAGTACCCACCTGTCTTTATGCCAGCCTAACCTGCCTGTACCTGCATTCCGCGGTGTGGGTCAATAACTGTGACCGGGGTCTGACCTGAAGTAGCACCTGGGCCCTCTGCTTGGTTCCTCCCTGGTTCACGGAGTCAACTGAGCCGCCGTGTGACATTGGTCGGACCGAGTTGATACTTAGTTACGCCCCTCCAGGCACTCCTCGGTTCATGGTCCAGTGGGATCGCTAATCAAGCTCACGCCAGTCAGTCCGGGCGCGAGCGTAACAGTTTGTTCAGGCCATGGTTCCCGTTGAGCCCCACGGCCCTTCGCTCTCAGAGACATTTGAATCCTTGTCTGGTGAATACATGCACAAAGGAAAATTTTTTTCTCAAGCTGAGGTCAAGGCGATTTACGCACCAGCCCAAATGGAGCTATCAGTACTCGTTCCTGAGGATCCACCACGGTACTATGGGCATCCAAAACGAAGTTGTGCATTTGTGGAGAAATGCATGCTGCATTTCAAATTCTATGCTCACTATTTTCCTACCGATTGGGTTAAAGTAGCATTTCTGATGTCCTACCTAGCGGGTGATGCCTTGAAATGGATCATTCCCCTATGGGAAGCATGGGATCCTATCTTCTCTAACCTGCAGGCCTTCCTGGTGGCCTTTCTAATGGTCTTCAATGACCCTAATCCTGAAGCTTCTGCTAAAGCTTCCCTTCCCAATATCCTGGAGCAGCCCCGATGGGTGATTTGTGTAGGTAGTCTACCAGTTCTCCAGCCTGAAGAGACTACTGCCCACACAGAATCCACACAGGATGACAATGCTCCACAGAATACTTCCCTCCCCAACCTCAAGAGGCAGTCCAGACGTGCAAGGTGTAGAGGTAAACAGTCACGCCAGGTTCGGTCCTCCCAAAGACCTCCTGTTCCCCAGCCTGTAGAGGCAGCTATCCGCACAGAATCCATGAAGGATGACTAGGTTCGTCAGGCAAAGCAGAGGCCAGAACTGAGTCACAAAACCGGATTGCGGTCCCGCGGCGGTTGTTTTGGACTCCCTGACGGTCTTTGTCTAGCGAACGTTGGAGAATCCCAAGACATTAGGCCTGTAGGAGAGGCGGCCCTTGGCGCTAGTGTTTCCTCTCCACAGATGACCATGACTGTCTCCGTGGCAAGTGAAGGCCTCGGATTAACCGGAAGTTTCAGGCTTAAAGCCTTGAAGAGTCGGTGTCTGATTCCCGTCCGACAACTCCAGAAGCCGATTTGGGCATTGTCAGCGGAAGGACGAGCCCTACTCAGAAACAGTCAAAATATGTCTGTACAAATTAAGCTCCAGAGTGGAGCATTACACATGAAGAAGTTCACATTCCAGGTGCTGTCTGGTTTACCCACAGGTCATCCAGAGCCGAGAGATCTAGTGCCCGCTCAGGTCTGGATATCCTGCATGGTGTTTCCTGGGGGACTGCTGAGGTGCAAGGGGTGTCCAGTCCCCATATCTTCAGGACAGTCAGCTGTTTCTTCTTCTTCACCAAATCTGCAAGTCGCTGACTCGCTGTGCACTGAAGTCTCCGAAGGAAGGGAAGCAGAGGCATTGTCCCCACACAGTCTCGATGATTGTATCAATGATCTGGCTTTAGGCACCACCCCGCCTCGCAGACTTGTCATCTTAGAAACCAGACTGAAGTTGGTCCCTAAGCAAGGATCCTATATATAACAAATCTGGCAATAAGTCAATCAAGGCGGTGGCTACCTCCAAGTCTCTGCACCCCTCCAACCAGGCGGAGGACCTCCAGTTGCCTCCTGAATCCCCCGGGGTGCTATCTGATAACAAATGGAGAGAGACTTTTCGGCACCCCTCCAACCAGGCAGAGGACTTCCTGTTGTCTCCTGAATCCCCCCGGGTGCTACCTGATAACAAATGGAGAGAGACTTTTCTGCACCCTGTACTGGTACTTCGCCCACTTCATCCAGTAAGCTAGGCAAAGTCTACGTCAAGGTGGTGGTTACCCTCGAGTCTCTGCACCCCTCCAACCAGGCGGAGGACTTCCAGTTGTCTCCTGAATACCCCGGGGTGCTACCTGATAACAAATGGAGAGAGACTTTTCTGCACCCTGTACCTGGTACTTCGTCCACTTCATCCAATAAGCTTGGCAAAGTGTACATCAAAGCGGTGGTTAACCACGAGTCTCTGCATCCCTCCAACCTGGTGGAGGACCTCCAGTTGTCCCGTGAATCCTTTGAGGTACTACCCGATATTAACAAGTGGAGAGAGGCTTTCCTGTGTCCTGTTCCTGGTACTTCGTTCACTTCCTCTATTGCTGAGGATGGCTCGATGGGAGGAAGCATCCTAGTCACCAAGATGGTGAGACCAGTTTTGTTCCCTCTAGTGGACAGAAGAGGCAACCTCCATGAAGAGAAGGATCGGCCTCCAAATTTTCTGCAGGAAATCCTTGCTGGCTTGAAGAAGAGGGAGCGTAAAGGGGATACTGTAACATCCCTGGCGGCATGCTTGCATGGCTTACCTTCTCCCACCATGCAAGACCGCAATCTTACCTATCAGGCCGGGCAGCACACTTTGCTCCAGTACCTGCTGTTTGTATGTCTCTTGTCTACTGGCTTTGGGCGGCGGCGCTGTTGCTTCCTGATTCTTAAAGCTACAATGTGCGCAGTCCTAATGCGTCCCCAGCCTATTGCTGTGAGTCACTGGATACTTAAACACCCTCCACACAGTAGGAGGTGCCTGAGCAACACTTTCTTACAGTGTGTTCTGTGCAACCGTGAGTTGCCAGGTCCTGTCCTGACTCTAGTCTGTTTCCGCCATCCTGGGGGCTGAGTACCCAGGGCCGCTATATGTATCTCTGACTTCTAGTCTGTTTCCGCCACCCTGGGGGCTGAATACCCAGGGCCGCTACCTGTATCTCTGACTTCTATTCTATTTCCGCCACCCTGGGGGCTGAGTTCCCAGGCTCGTTCCTGTATCTTGTTCCCGGTTCAGTTCCTGTTTGAACAGTGTCCTAGCCCATTACCTGCTTGTCTCTATGTCCGAACCTTCCCTCTTCCCTTTTCCTGCAGTGTCTGAATCTGCACCTAACTCCAACTTGTTGTCTCTGTACTTCTGTTTGTGAGTTTTGTGTCCACTCGCTACTTCATTGTAAGTACCTTGTGTGTATCTGGTTATACTTGTCCCCTTTTCCTTCTTCCGTATCTACCTCCTGTGTTGTAACGATCTTCCTGTATTTTCCAGTCTGTTCCATGTGAACAGAGCCCTGTCCTGTCTGCCTGCACCTTCTGCTCTGTTCTGCTCTGCTTGTTCGCCGCGCCCGCGGTTCCGCTCTGCCCTGCTTGTTCACCGCACCTGCAGTTCCGCTCTGCTCTGCTTGTTCACCGCACCTGCGGTTCTGCTCTGCTCTGCTTGTTCACCGCACCTGCGCTTCTGCTCTGCTCTGCTTTTTCACCCCACCTGCGGTTCTGCTCTGCCTGTTCACCGCACCTGCGGTTCCGCTCTCCTCTGCTTGTTCACCGCACCTGCGGTTCCGCTCTGCTTGTTCACCGCACCTGCGGTTCCGCTCTTCTCTGCTTGTTCACCGCACCTGTGGTTCCGCTCTGCTGTGCTTGTTCACCGCACCTGCGGTTCCGCTCTGCTATGCTTGTTCACCCACCTGCAGTTCCGCTCTGATCTGCTTGTTCACCGCACTTGCGGTTCTGCTCTGCTTATTCACCGCAACTCCGGTTCCGCTCTGCTCTGCTTGTTCGCCACACATGTGCTTCTGCTCTGCTCTGCTTGTTCACCTCACCTGTGGTTTTGCTCCGCTCTGCTTGTTCACCGCACCTGCGGTTTTGCTCCGCTCTACTTGTTCACCGCATTGGCGGTTTAGCTCTCCTCTGCTTGTTCACCGCATCTGCGGTTTCCCTCTGCTCTGCTGTCCATCGCACCTGCGGCTCCGTTCTTGTGTTCCAGTCTGTACTTGTCCCTATCCCGCCTGCGTTCCTACCTGCCAGTACCAGCCTGTCTGCATGCCAGCCGTGACTGCCTGTGTCCACCTGTCTTCATGCCAGCCGTGCCTGCCAGTGCCCACCTGTCTGCATACCAGCTGTGCCTGCCAATAGCCACCTGTCTTCATACCAGCCGTGCCAGCCTGTACCCACCTGTCTGTATGCCAGCCTAACCTGCCTGTTCCTGCATTCCCCGCTCTGGGTCAACAACTGTGACCGGGGTCTGACCTGGAGTAGCACCTGGTCCCTCTGCTCGGTTCCTTCCTGGTTCACGGAGTCGACTGAGCCGCCATGTGACCTTGGTCGGACCGAGTTGATACTTAGTTACGCCCCTCCAGGCACTCCTCGGTTCATGGTCCAGTGGGATCACTAATCAAGTTCACGCCAGTCAGTCCGGGTGCGAGCGTAACAATGATGAACAAGTCATGTATCTCCTATTACTTTTGCACCCCAATTGCAGACTGTACAGAGTAGGCGATGTTGTCGTTTTGAGTGTGCTGCATTGATCTCTTGAAATTGCAGTCTGTGATATGGCTTCTGTGCCTGCTGTTGCTGCTGCTGCAGGTTTTAGGCCCTAATTTTGGGAAATGTGAAAAATTCTGATTGTGTCTCCATCCATTGGGTTGGCTGTACTGGGACAATTTTGAGTCTGCATTAAACTACTTGTAGTCTGATGTCTGATGACATTGATGCCACTTCGGTGGTGTTAGGCTCTCATTTAGGGAAATGTGAACACTCCTGGTTAGGTCTCCATCTCCTGAGTTGGCTGTACAGGAAGATGTGTGGGTCTTATTTACACTATGTCTACTATAGCGAAATTGACTATACATTGCTAGTGTCTGCCACTAAGTTTTTGAAATGTGGAGAATCATGACTGGGTCTCCATCTTTTGAGTTGGCTGTACAGTCCCTGACAGAAGTTATGTCGCTTATCCATGTTATGTAAATAAAAGCTTTTAACCTGACTTTAAATTCATCCATTGGTTTTATAAATTACTCTTTTGATAGCTGAAACCCTCCCAAATTTGGTTTAGGTTAAGAAAATAAATTGGCATCAATGCTGAAATATTGATCATTTAATGAACACAGAATGGTCAGATGTTGGCAAGACAAAAGTTTTGTCACCTGGTCATATAATGCGCACAATCCTAGTTTACATCCTCACCAGTGCTCAGAAAATGATCGATTAATTAGTGAGTGTGTATAAAAAGAAACCCAGCACCCCAGACCTTCACTTGAACTGCAACTTGAGCTCTGACAACATGCCAAAAATCCACCCTGCTACCAAAGCCTTGATTATCAAGAGGCTGAAGACCAGATCCACTGCAGAGGTGGCTGGTACATTTAATGTGTCTCAGTGTCGAGTACAAAGAATTAAAAAAAGAATTGAAGAGACTGGAGATGTGTTTGACAAGCCCAGGTACAGTAGACCCCGCAAGACAACTGTTCAGGAGGAACGTTTGTTGGTTAGAAAATCCAAAGCAAGCCCCTCTTCCACTGCAGTAGAGCTCCAACAGGCCTGGTCACCTCAAGTCCCCGTGTCAACTAGAACAGTTTGTAGGATTCTGTCTCAAAATGGCCTCCATGGTCGAATCAGTGCCCAGAAGCCAGCACTAAACAAAAGGCAAATAAAAACCTGTGTGGCATTTGCAAAGTCCCACAGCCTGCTAAACAGATGGACGATGGAAAAGTAGCTGAAGGTGGATTTCTCTGATGAATCTTCAATAGAATTACACCACAGCTCCTGCAAATACTGCAGGAGACCTAACTGGAGCCCGTATGGAACCAAAATACACCCAGAAAACAGTTACATTTGGTGGTGGAAAGATAATGATCTGTGTTACATTCAGTATGGGGGTGTGCGAAACATTTGCAAGGTGGAAGGCAATGTCAATAGCCTAAAATATCAAGAAGTATTGGCTACCTCTTACATTCCAAATCATAAAAGGGGTAAAATTCTGCAGCAGGATTGTGCTCCATCTCATCCATCCATCTCTACAACAAAGTTCCTCCAGGCAAAAAAGATGAAGGTGCTCAAGGACTGGCCAGCCCAGTCACCAGACATGAACATCATTGATCATGTTTGGGGTAGGATGAAAGAGGAAACTTGAAAGACGAAACCAAAGAATCTAGATGAACTCTCGAAGGCATGTAAGACTGCATTCTTTGCTATTCCTGATGACTTCATTAATAAATTGTATGAATCATTGTTGAACCGCATGGATGCAGTCCTTCAAGCTCATGGAAGTCACACAAAATATTAAATATGACTCTAATAGCACCACAACTTCATTCACCAATGTTATGCAACATATAATTGTATTTTAAGATAATTATTTGTTTGAATGTCACATTACTTTCTGTGGGTGACAAAACTTTTGTCTTGCCAAAATCTGACCATTCTGTGTTCATTAAATTAACAATATTTCAGCATTGATGCCAATTTATTTTCTTAACCTAAACCAAATTTGGGAGGGTTTCAGCTTTTAAAAGAGTAATTTATAAAACCAAATAATGAATTTAACGTCAGGTTATAAGCTTTTATTTACATAACATGGATAAGCGACATAACTTCTATCAGGGAGTGTAGACAAACTGGTTTTGGCCTCCTTTTGCAATACTTAAACTCTAGTAAAATTGATGCCACTTCGGTGGTGTTAGGCCCTCATTTAGGGCAATGTGAACACTCCTGGTTAGGCCTCCATCTCCTGGGTTGGCTGTACTGAAAGAGGTGTGGGTCTTATTTACACTATTTTTACAGTAGTGAAATTAATTAGATATTGCTAGTGTCAACCTCAATTTTTTTTAAATGTGGAGAATCCTAATTGGGTCTCCATCTATTGGGTTGGCTGTAGTGGAGCTTCCTGTTCTACAGTCTAAGTTGTGTAAGGTTGCATACCAGTCATTGCTGCACTTCTGATACAGACCCTGCCTGCAGCAGTCTGTTACAGACTCTGCTTTCTGCACTCTGTTACAAACTCTGCATGCTGCACTCCTGATACAGAATCTGCCTGCTGCATTCCTGATACAGACTCTGCCTGCTGGACTCCCGATACAGACTCTGCCTGCTGCACTCTGATACAGACTCTGCCTGCTGCACTCTGATACAGACTCTGCCTGCTGCACTCTGATACAGACTCTGCCTGCTGCACCATCTAGTCTGTCCTACTGGGTCCAGCTGCTGTGTGCATCCATTGGTCTGTCCTGGAGTGGCACCTGGCGTTCATTGGGAGCCAAGTCTAGCCTCACCACCGGAGGCTCTAGTGAACAGTCCGGTGCTCGCTTAGTCCTGCCCATCCAGGCTCTCCGGGGTCCGTGGCACAGTGGTTCTACAAACCACGTCCGTCACAGTGCGCCCTCGCAGGCAGGCTCCTATCTCCTGTTGTGCCTGTCGGTGACCCCTTTTGACATGTAAAGCGCAACTCAATAAATGTCGCTTTCACAGTAATAATAATCATAGTACTTGCAATCTGGGTCAATTGATGGCACATCCCTGGTGTCTACACCTAATTTGATGTGTTTTGGCAGCTTTTGGTCCCATTTCTAGGTGTTGTCTATGCATTTTTTGGTCCCCCCATTGACTCCTATGGTATTCGGAAATGTTCAACGAATATTTGGGGAATATCAATTTGTTCGGCGAACTTTTTCGAACCGAACATTGAAATGTTCGCTCATGCCTAGTCAGTCGTTTTCCTGGTAAGTACATGGAAGTCTTGCCTCTTTGCAGTCAGGCACACATGGCTGAGTTTATGTTGCGCTGCCTTTCCCTTGACCCTCGCGTTGTCCAAATTTTGGGTGACAGTCATTACTGTTAGTGATGCTTGTAGACCCATGCTACAGGAAGAACTTTCTGTCTCTTATTCCCTTGCAGGACTGGCCTAATAAAATGGTGCAGTATGAGAAGGCCCTTGTTGCAGAATTATTAAAAAAAATTCCCATCTAAAAACTCTGGCGGCGAGGTCACAGTTCGTTGGACAACCAAGGTGTACAGGCGAGAGAGCCACAAATTTCATTCTATCAGAGGAAGGGGAAAACTGTCAAAGTTCTGGGAATGTTTTCTCAGAGCCTCCCATCGCACAGGCCCTGAGGCGCACTGCACTCTCCCAAGGAGTGCAAAGTTTCGGAAGATGGTGAGGGAGTACCTTGCAGACCGTACCAACATCCTCCTTGATTCATCTGTGCCTTATAATTATTGGGTATCCAAACTGGACACATGGCATAAACTGGCTCTATAGACCTTGGAGGTCATGGCCTGTCCTGCTGCTAGCGTTTTGTTAGAGCGGGTTTTTAGTGCCACCGGTGGAATCATAACCGATAGTTGCATTCGCCTGTCAACTGAAAATGTTGACAGGCTGACTCTTATAAAAATGAACAAGGGCTGGTTTGGGCCAGACTTCACAACACCACCAAATGATAGCAGTGAAACATAAACTCAAATAAAATGTAGGTATACGATTCCTGATTTTGTCTATTGGCTCTTGTCCTCCACCTTCTCCGCATCCTCATCCTCTACCACCATAACCCCACCATATGTACCATATCAACATATCTATGTCTCTTGCAAGAGGCATTGGAGTTCCTACAAATTTTTGTCAGCCGTTGCTTCACTGCATGTGCAAATAGTATGGGAAACTCACTTCCTAATAATGGGAGAATTTATTGCAAGAGGCACTCCGACCTTTACGTCTCTTGCAAGGGGCTTTGGAGTTCCTCCAAATTTTTGGCAGCCAATGCTTCAATGCATAGGAAAACAGTATGGGAGACACACTTACTAACAATGGGAGCTTTTTTTGCAGGAGGCCCTTCGACCTTTACATCTCTTGCATGGGGCATTGGAGTTCCTCCAAAATTTTGGCAGCCATTGCTTCACTTCATAGGCAAACAGTATGGGAGACACACTTCCTAATAATGGGAGCAATTTTTGCAGGAGGCCCTCCGACCTCTATGTCTCTTGCAAGGAGCATTGGAGTTCCTCCAAATTTTTGGCAGTCGTTGCTTCACTGCATAGGCAAACAGTATGGAAGACACTCCTAATAATGGGAGCAATTTTTGCTGGAGGCCCTTCGACCTCTATGTCTCTTGCAAGGGGCATTGGAGTTCCTCCAAATTTTTGGCAGCCGTTGCTTCACTGCATAGGCAAACAGTATAGGAGACACATTTTCTAATAATGGGAACATTGTTTTCATGAGGCTCTCCAACCTCTATGTCTTTTGCAATGGGCATTGGAGTTCCTCCAAATTTTTGGAAACCGCTGCATTCACTGCATACCCTTTAACTGTATAGCAGATCCTATCCTTTCTAAAGGCAATATGTCGTTGCTGTGGCCCAGCTCTTTGTGTCTTTAAATTGTTAGTGTTTTTTTTTCCAACTTTTAGCAGCCCTTGCAGTCACAGCATGGGCATTACTACTATAAGAGACCCACTCCTTTAAAATGGAAACATATTTTTTACTGAGAACCTCCTCTATGTCTCTTCAAAAGGGTGTTGTGTTGCGTCCAAATTTTTGGCAGTCCTTGCAGTCACTGCATATGCAATAACAATATAAGAAACCCACTTGTTAATAATGGAAACAACAAAGCATAGCCGGCTAAAGGCTCTCTAACAATAGCGAGGGCCGACTGGTGGCCCTTTAAGAATAGTAAGGGCTGCATGATGACCCTATAAAAATAGGCTTTGTGACTTTCAAAGTCCCTCCATCATAAATGAAACAGGATGTGTCTGAGGATGTGTCACACACCACATGGCCAGACAAGGTTGTAAAATGTTAAAATGTTGGGTATCCAAGCTGGTAACGTGGCATGAACTGACTCTCTAGGCCTTGGAGGTCCTAGCCTGCCCTGCCGCTAGCGTTTTGTCAGAGTGAGTTTTTAGTGCCGCCGGTGGAATTATAAACAATAGGCGTCCTCGCCTGTCAACTGAAAATGCTGACAGGCTCACTCTTATAAAAATGAACAAGAGCTGGATTGGGCCTGACTTCTCAACACCACCGAATGATAGCAGCGTAACATGAACTCAAATACAGTGCCTTTTTTTGGGGAGGTCTAACTCTATTCCCATACACCTTTGTCTTCACACCCAGACATTGGTATACACTTCCTGATTTTGTCTATTTGCTCTTGTCCTCCTCCTTCTCCGCATCCTCATCCTCCACCACTATATCACCACCATATGTACCATATCAACATATCTTTTGCAAGGGGCATTGTAGTTCCTCCAAATTTTTGTAAGCTATTGCTTCACTGCATAGACAAAAATTATGGGAGACCCACTTCCTAATAATGGGAACATTGTATTTAGAAGGCTCTCTGACCTCCATGTCTCTTGCAAGGGACCGTTGGTATGGCCTGCAAGGTACTCCCTCACCATCTTCCGAAAAGTTTCACTCCTTGTGAGAGTATGCCCCGCCTCAAGGCCTGTGCGGTCTGAGGGTCTGAGAAAACTGTTCCAGAACTTTGACAGTGTTCCCCTGCCTTTGCTGGATTGCATTTGTGGCTTTCGCGCCTGTACTCCTTGGTTGTCCAACGAACTGTGACCTCTGCCGCCAGTGTTTTCAGATGGTAATTTTTTTAATAATAAGGGCCTTCTCGTACTGCACCATTTTATTAGGCCTGTCCTGCAAGGGAATAAGAGACAGAAAGTTCTCCCTGTAGCGTGGGTCTACAAGCGTCACCAACTAGTAATGACTGTCGGCCAAAATTTGGGCAACTTCAGGGTCACAGGAAAGGCAGCGTAACACAAACTCAGCCATGTGTGCCAGTCTGCAAAAAGGCAAGACATGCCTTTCCTCACCATGCTCTCCTCCTCATCCTCATCTTCCTCCCTGTCCTCAGGCCATCCACGCTGAACAGACGGTATGGCAGTTGTGCAGGTAGTACCGTCTATAGCGCAGGAAACTAGCTCCTGTTCTTTGTCGTCCTCCTCCTCTTCCTCATTATCACCCAATGCACGTTGGGATGAGATGAGGCTGGGCTGTGTGTAATCATCCTGTATGGTTCCTTGCTCTATCTCATCGTTCTCTGCCTGAAATGCAGCCTCTTTAATTGCGAGCATAGAGCGTTTCAGAAGACAGAGAAGCGGGATGGTGACGCTAAATATGGTGTCATCGCTGCTTACCATCTTGGTGAATTCCTCAAAGTTTTGGAGTATGGTGCAGATGTCTGACATCCATGTCCACTCTTGAAGTTTTATGTGTGGAGTCTGACCTGAATACCGATGGCCTTGTTGATGTAGGTAGTCAGCAACTGCCCTCTTCTGCTCAAAAATTATTCCCAATTTCTGCAAAGTAGATTTCCAACGCGTGGGGACATCACACACCAGTCGTTGATCTGGAAGCAGTAAAAACACTGCTGAAGCACGGTAAGAGCAGTGAAAGCTGTAGCTGACTTTCTGAAATGGGCACACAGGCAGCGTATTTTGACAAGCATATCCGGCAGATCCGGTTAGGTTTTGAGAAACCGCTGAACCACGAAATTAAGCACATGGGCCAGGCATGGTATGTGTGTGAGCTCACCTCGCCTCAGAGCCACCACCAGGTTCCGGCCATTGTCACACACGACCATGAATGGCTGTAGGTTCAGCGGTGTGAGCCACAGATCTGCCTGCTCTTTCAAAGCTGTCCACAACTCTTCAGCATTGTGTGGTTTGTCACCTAAGCATATTAGCTTCAGCCTAGCCTGTTGCTGCTTGGTCGAGGCAATGCTGCAGTGCTTCCTGCTTGCGACTGATGTTGTCTTTTTGGAGATGGATTCTGAAGAGGAGGAGGAGGTGCAGGAGCTATAGAATGTGGGGGCAACCCTGACTGACCTAGGGCCCGAAATCCTCGGCGTTAGAAGGAGGTGTTCCGTCCCAAGGTCCGACTGGGTTCCGGCTTCCACTATGTTAATCCAGAGTACCTTCAGCGATATATACCGTCCCTGCCCACAAGCACTTGTCCACGTGTCCGTGGTTAGGTGGACTTTCCCAGTAACTGCGTTGTTGAGGGCACAGCTAATGTTTGGGACATGTGCTTGTGTAATGCGGGGACGGCACACCGGAAGAAATAGTGGCGGCTGGGGACCGAATACCAAGGTGCGGCCATCGCCATCAGGTTGCGGAAAGCTTCCATATCCATGAGCCTAAAAGGTAACATTTTGAGCATAAGCATTCGAGAAACGTGTGAATTTAATAGTGTGGCCTTTGGGGTGTTAACTGTGTATTTGCACTTGAGTTCCAAGGACTGGGGTAGGGAAAACTGAACGCTGCGCTGGGACAATGACATGGACGTGCTTGCTTATGGTACTAGTTGAGAGTATTCAACAACAGGTGCAGGGCGCGAGGCATCTTGACATGCGCCATGGACAGTGGAACAAGCAGTGGTATCACTCGCAGACTCTGTTGGTGGACACGGGGGTTCGGCCCATTTAGTCGGGTGCTTTGCTGCCATGTGCCTGATCATGCTGGCGGTGGTAAGGCTGCTAGTTTTGCAACCCCTGCTGATGCAGGTTGGCAGGTGGTGCAAATGGCCTCTTTTAGGTTATCGGCAGAGTCTTTAAAAATCAACCAGACTCGGGAAGACCTAACAGTTGAACTGGCAACTTCCATTTTGTTGATGTTACCGTGAACAGTTGCCCGCCTTCTGTCTGGGGCCACCACACTGCTTGTTCTTGCCTGTTGTGGTGCTATGCCTCCCTTTCCCTGTGTACTGCTGTCCTCGCTCTGCATGTCACCTTGCCAGGTTGGGTCAGTGACTTCATCATCCACCACCTCATCTTCCACTTCCACACCCTGGTCCTCCCCCTGACTTTCTGGCAATTTTGTGTGACCGTGGCTGCTCAAATATTTTGGCATCGCTACAAGTGATCTCCTCTTGCCCCGCTTCAAGTGAACCGGGCAAGAGGCCCGAATCTATAAATGGAAATGTGAACAGCCTTTCAGAGTGTCAAAGTGTGGGAACAGTTATCTTTGGGCATTTGGCATGGTGGGAGGAAGGAGGATCAGGATGAGGAATATGCAGTCCAGAATCATGGCTACTGAGACTTGACCATGTGGAAGACAGGCTTGTGGTGGAGGCTAAGTGACTGGAAGCATTATCCGCTATCCAACCAATAACCTTTTGACACTGCTCTGGATTCAATAGTGGTGTTCTGCGGTCCCCTAATAATTGGGACAGGAAGGTCGAGCGAGAAGTTGTGGGTGTTTGTTGTAGCACAATTTCAGCTTGCCCATGGACTTGACCTCATCCTGTGCATGCACCATCAACAGCATCACGTCCACTTCCCCGTCCCTTGCCACACACCTTGCCCATTTTAAATGGAGGACAATATTTTCCATAGTCACTACAAATGGCTGGATTTGAAGCAAACTTGTATGTGATACGTGTGACAGAAAACCACAGTTTTAAATGGCTGGCCTGTAGGTAACTATTTTCCACAGTGACTTGGTGTCAACAACTTCACTGACACACTGCAAAAAAATTTAAATGGAAGCCAGAAATGGCTGAATTTGGAGCAAACTTGTATGTGATACGTGTGTCGGAAATCCACAAATTTTGAATAGCTGGCCTGTAGGTTACTATTTTTCACAGCAACCTGGGGTCAATTACTTTACTGACACACTGCAACACAATGTAAATGGAGGCCAGAAATGGCTGAATTTGGAGCGAACTGGTATGTGATACGTTTGAAGTAAAACCACAGTTTTAAATAGCTGGCCTGTAGGTTACTATTTTTCACAGCAACCTGGTGTCAATAACTTCACTGACACACTGCATCATAATTGAAATGGAGGCCAATATTTTCCACGTTCACGTCAAATTTCTGGATTTTTATCACTGTAATATGGAAAGAATCTGGCTGTATTCTGCTGTGGCAACAAGCAAATGGAGCAGAAAAAAATGGTGTTCTCTGGATTGTTTTTTAACCAAATAATCAGGATTAAAATCAAAAAAATAATTATCCATGGACCCTGATACCTGGGGCTATTTGTAGAAATATCTGTAACAGAAGCAGCAGAAAGAAATGGAATGGAGCCTCGTGTGCTGTATTTTACACTGCAGTCTGCCACATACACTGCCTGCCTGCCTAGCTCTGATGTACAGTATATATGTTGTGGATTGCCTAGACTAACAGGATGTTCAATGGACCCTCTTGCTATATGCACTGCAGTCTGCCACATTCACTGCCTTACTAATTCCTGCTATCACCACTGATTATATGCAGCTGGATTAGTCCTCAGAAGGACTGTTAGTTCAGATGGATATTATAGATATATGTTGTGGAATACCTATACTAACTCTAAACAAGCAAATCTCTCAGTGACGCAGCAGCACCTGTCCCTACTCTGCCTGAATCCCGGGGTAGACTGTGACGAGCATGGCGGTGCCCTGTCTTTTTACACCTGATGATGCTCTGCGGCTAGCCAATCACTGTAATGCCACAACCAACATGGCTACGGCATTACAGTCTGTGGCAGGCAATCCTTGCATGTTAATTCGCTCTCTAAAGAGCGCCAAACATGCAGGGAGAGTACCCGAGCTCCCGCCTGAGCAACTAGGAAATACTTGCAGAGCGCCGAGCATCTCGAGCATTGGCAAGCACGCTCGCTCGTCACTAGTAGATACAACTGAATGCTGCGTTGGGACAAGGACGTGGACGGTGATTCTTGCAAGTCTGCAATAACAGGTGCATGGTGGGAGACATCTTCGCATGCCAAGGATCACTTATGATGGGCACACTTTTAGGCAGTGACCTGGGAGTCTTCCCCATGCTATTCCCATGTCTTTTCAGCACTGTATGTACAGTGTTCATTTTAGGACATGATCAGATATCAAAATCAAACATCAGAATGATGTCAGTTTGAGGATAAATACCCTGTCTGACAAGTGATTCTTTCAAGTGATCCTGACAAGTGATTCTGACAAGTGATTTTGACAAGTGACTTTTACAACTGTAATAATAATAATAAAAAAGAGTCACTGTTCGCTGATGGGACTTGAACCCATAATTGTGTGTCCAGAAACCAGTGCACTACCAATGAGATATTAACTCAGTTGAAGAAACTTTGGAGTTCTATTTGGTTATGGGGATCGCCCCAGGAAGCATTTCTGACCCCCAGGTCACTGCTGTCAACAACGTGGTCAGAGGTATTAAGCCACTTTTAAGTGCTCACAATAAAACGTTCAAAAACGAAACTGAAACTGCTTTCCTGTGAAATATGTTAACGAAGTTCCTTTCCAGGGAAAAGACTTGTGTATAAGGTAAAATAAATAACCAAAAAAAAATACTCCTCCACATCTTGGGCTATGTTCACAAGTAGCATTTTTTATGCGTTTTTGCACTTTTGTATTGCTTTCAACCGTGACAAATGCATTCACCGGGAAATGTCATTTTAACATTTTACAATCTTATCTGGCCATGTGCTGTGTGATACATGCATACAGTGCTGAAAAGACATGGGAACAGCATAGGGAAGACCCCTGGAAGCATCTCTGACACCTAGCTCACTGCCTAAAAGTATGCCCATCAGAAGTGATCCTTGCCGCATCAGAAGATGCAGACTTGCAACTATCCCCGTACAAGTCCTTGTCCAAGGGCAGTGTTCAATTGTACCTCCCCCATTCCTTGCAATGCAAGCGCAAATATGCAGCCTGCCACCCACACACCTCCAGGCTGCAATATCATCCTGCTAGCTTGCACTTGAAATAGAGCCTTTTAGCACTAGAAGTCCCAGAGAGGGGTCATTTAACATTTCTACCTTTGGAACCCAGAGACTGGTCGAATGACCTGAAGGATTTTAGCTAACATCCTATAATCACCGTCTTTTGTTCTATAATTAAGGCCATTACTGTCGCACCACAGGAGGTTGTTGTTTTCCATTGAGTTTAACCATTTAGTTTCTAGTTAGTTCTATTCCGTTTATTGTATTTGATAATATAAAGACTATACATATTGTATTTAGTTTATTTTTATTTGAGCAAAAAAGCACTGAAACAATGAATCATTTTTTATATATTTTAAATAGAGAATTAGAAATTTTAGAGCAAGGTACAGCTGTGAGTAATGACCAGAAGCATTTGTGTCTAAGGCCTCAAGCACACTAGCCAGAAAAAATCGTGCGAAAATCACATCGCAATGCGATGTGATTTTTTTTCTGTGATTTGCTAATGTATTTCAATGGCACCAGCACACCTGCGATTTTTTTCGTGCGATTTTTTTCATAGGTGCGATTTTCCTGCGATTTTTTTTTTTGTGCGATTTTTTTCGTGCGAAAAAATCCCAGAGGAGTGATCTATATGACCAATGGGACAGATCGCAAAAAAATCGCAAGTTGCTGCAATTTTTTTGCGATTTTTTTTTCACACCCATTCACTTGAATGGGCTGCGATTTTTTTTATGCGATTTTTTTTGTGCGCAATTCACACAAGAGGACTGAAATTTCAGTGTGAAAAATATACAAAAGAACAACTGTTATTTGTTTCCATGCTTTTTATTTATTTATTTTTTTATTTTCAAAAAAGGGTTATTTCACACCAACATCAAACAATAGTCACATTTTCAAGATGAGCAGTGTATAAGCTTTATGGCCAAACAAATGTGACAAGACAGTGGACAAGAAAACAATATCATCAAATTATACAACAGGGAGGGATGTTTGGGGAGGAGAAGTGGGAAGAGGGGAGGGGGGGGTAAAGACAAATACATGGGGGTAGGGGAGTAAAGGAGCACGCATCAAAGGATGCTTTTTATTTTTGTTATAAAAATAATACAAAAAATACAAGGAACGAAACAATTCCACACATATTTACAATAGGCTGCAGTGGGGGGCTGCGTGTGTGTGAGTGGCATGTCCTTCTTGTGTGACTAGCATTTCAGCACTCACTCAGCAGTCTGTTTGCACTGTCGGAACATACCTGGCACTGCCTGGGTATGCCCCTGGTACATTTGCCACACGTGTATTTGTAGCAGTCAACACATCTCTCAGTTGCACAATTGTTCGTGCATCGATGGTTGACCTGACACTTCGCCCTTTTGCCAGGGCTGGGTCTGGAAGATTGTTGCCGAAGGAGTTTCTCCTTGCGTGCCTTCTTTTCAGTCACATGAGAGCCACCTAACTCTTTTGCAAGCTCAACCAGGAAGTCCACCCGTCTCTCCTGCACCCCAGTGCATGCCTGATAAAGAACATGAGCATTCAGTGCTGCCATGTCAACCATGTTGTAGAACATGGCGACTGGCCATCTCCGTGTTCCTGAATGCACGCTGTACTCCGCACCATTTGGTCCATTACATCCACGCCGCACTTTGTGTGGTTGTATTGTGTGACCGTGTTTGGCTTCCTTTTGTTAGTATCCTCTGTGCATGCTGCTGAGAATGTAGACGGCCTTCTTTTGTTTGGGTGCATACACTGTCAGTGTGGCACCAGTGGTTGGAAACAACTGAGTGGTGAATTCAGTGCGGTCCATCTGTCTAGCGGATTGAGGAATTTCCCGGCGACTCTTGTTGACTGTGCCGAGGATAGTGTCTTTCTGGCTAAGCAGTCGTTGTGCAAGTGACAATGATGTAAAGAAATTGTCCGTGGTTACAGTTCTGCCCTTGTCCATGAATGGTTCCATCAGCCTCATCACAACAGTTTCGGACAGTCTCTCCCCGCTGGGATGACTGGGGTCCTTGCCAAGATATGGGATGACATTACAGATGTACTTTGATTTCAAGTCGCAAGCCATCCAAAACTTGATGCCAAACTTGTCTGGTTTGGTCGCAATGTATTGCAGAAAACAGCAGCGAGTCTTTGATGGGAAAAGCTGTTCATCAATAGTGATGTGTCGGCCAGGGTTGTAGAATGCGATGCAGTTGGTGACAAACGATCGCCACACATCGGAGATTGCATCAAACTTATCGGTCTCCACTCGCTCACTGCGTGTGAACATGTCATCTAAGCGTAGGTGTTGCATGATGTCTTGGAAGCGGTTTCGGGTCATAGTTGCAATGATCCTTGGGTTCTCCAGGTTTGCTGACCAGCTGTCACGTAGTGATGGAACCTTGGTCACCCCCCGCAAGTTAATGACTGAAATAAATGCCATTAGTACCGGGAGACCCATGAACCAATCCACCTGCTCCGTGTGACATGCATGTTGAGTAGTCCATTCTTGAATGCTATGAAGCATGTCTAGAGTGATAAAACAGAGGAAGCTCTGAAGGCGACTCCGGACACTTCGTCTGGCCTTAGCACTTGGCTCTCCATCTGTAGGGTACGGTTCTATTGGGGTGAAATGGAGACGTTTCCCCACTTGTACTTCACGCCACACTGTGCCATCTTTTGCGGTCTCTGTCGGCTCACTCACCAACTGAGCTCTCTTTTTTTGGTAGAGGAGGAGTCTCCTTATCTGCAAGATAAATAATTTCAAATTAACATTTTGCTTTAGTTCTAAATAAAAAAGATAGTCAGGAAATAAAAATAGGTAATTTGAAAAATCTAACCTGAAGACAGCTCAGAGTCCGAATCCGGTTGAAGGACTATGTCTTCTCCATCTGAGTCAGAAGGGTTGGTGTTGCTGAGAATCAGTTCCAATGCCTGTTGAATGGTGTGCCTTCTCTGCATTTTGTTTCTTGTGAACAAAATAGGTGAAGCAGTCACCTATTTATCCCCCACAGCACAAAGCTAAGGTGTTAGCAAACTTAAGCATATCCCCTGCACAACAATGCAGCTGGGGGGTGGGCAGACAGACTCAGGAGCAGCTTGCATTCTTTTGTTTACACTCTCTTACAAGACCTTTGTTGAGGTGGATCAACACAACACAATTGCTCCCTGCAGATTCATCAGGCAATGGCCACATTTACAAATGAAAGGATGCTATTTGAAGCCATCAGAGTTGTCAGTTTGGACTAAGGGTCATTTGACCCTCTTTCGGGACTTCAGGGGGGAGCTCGAAATTTCTGGGGCTTCTAGTGTTAGTTAGGAGGCTGAAGCTGGCCACTACCTTATGGCTGCTTCGGCAGCAAGGTATCCATACTCGGTCCCCAGCCGCCACTATTTGTCCCTGTAACCTTCCCCACACTTTTCTTAGCCTGGCCTGCTTTAGGGCAGCATTGGCTCCAGGGCCCACCAGAATCCTCCGGTGGGCCCTGGCTTCTCCATCAGGGGAGTTGAGAGTGCCAAGGTGAGGAGCATGATGATGATAGAAGTTAGCATCTGCTTCTTTTTCTTGGAATGCAAGCGCATGTATGTAGTAGCAGCTAGGCCTGAGGTGCTCAGCGTTTTGGCGCATATCCTACCTCCTCCGAGGATTGCTGGATGTTTTCCTGCTACTATCCCAGTTCTATGACTCCCGTTAAAACAAAGCTTCAGGTGATAAATGATGGATGAGGTGGTGGCAAAGGAGAAAGAGCAGGAGGAACAGGGAACATTCACATCAATATCAGGCCAGTCAACCACACATGTCTTCTAGGATATGTTTCTGTACCAAAAGCGGTTCGGCTACACAGTTATAGGGCAATGCCTACCAAAAATTTCGAGGCACTCCAATGCCCCTTGGAAGTGACATGGAGCTCAGAGGGCCTTAACTAAACCATTTTTTCCATTTATAGCAAATGGGTCTCCTGTGCACTGTTGGCCTAAGCAGTGAATGGAAGGTTTTCAATAAATTCTGAGGAACTGCAATGCCCCTTGAAACAGACGTGGATTACAGCGTACTAAAAACCTGCTACCCATTATTGGGGAGTGGGTCTCCCTTAGTGTTCGCCTATGCATTGAAAAGCAAAAGCTGACTAAAATTAGGAGGAAATGCAATGCCCGTTGGAAGAGTCGTGGAGGTCGCAGTAGCTTAACAAGACAGTTTTAATGCCCCTCGGAGGAGACGTGGAGGTCCCAGTAGCTTAACAAGACGGTTTTAATGCCCCTTGGAAAAGTTGTGTCGGTCACAGTAGCTTAACAAGACGGTTTTAATGCCCGTTGTAAGATACGTGGAGGTCTCAGTAGCTTAGCAAGACGGTTTTAATGCCCCTCGGAAGAGACATGGAGGGACCAATAGCTTAACAAGATGGTTTTAATGCCCCTTGGAAAAGACGTGGAGGTCCCAGTAGCTTAACAAGACGGTTTAAATGCCCCTTGGAAGAGATGTGGAGGTCCCAGTAGCTTAACAAGACGGTTTTAATGCCCCTTGGAAAAGTGGTGGAGGTCACAGTAGCTTAACAAGATGGTTTTAATGCCCCTCAGAAGAGACGTGGAGATCCCAGTAGCTTAACAAGACGGTTTTAATGCCCCTTGGAAAAGTGGTGCAGGTCACAGAAGCTTAGCAAGATGGTTTTAATGCCCCTCGGAAGAGACGTGGAGGTCCCAGTAGCTTAACAAGATGGTTTTAATGCCCCTTGGAAGAGACACAGAGGTCCCAGTAGCTTAACAAGATGGTTTTAATGCCCCTTGGAAGAGACGTGGAGGTCCCAGTAGCTTAACAAGATGGTTTTAATGGCCCTTACAAGAGCCATACAGTACAACATATTACAAACATTATTCCCATTATTGGGGAGTGGGTCTCCCATAGTCTTTTGCCTATGCCTTCCAAGCAAATGCTCCAAAAATTAGGACAGAGGAACTTGCAATGCCCCTTACAAGAGCCATGCAGTACAGCATATTACAAACATTATTCCCATTATTGGGGAGTGGGTCTCCCATAGTCTTTGCCTATGCCTTCCAAGCAAAAGATGACAAAAATAAGGATGAATGAACTTTCAATAATGGCAACACGGACCACGGTCACCCTGGTGGTATAGTGGTGATGGAGGCAGAGGATAAGGAGAAGAACATAAAACAGCCAAAATGAGGAAGCGTATACCCATGTGTGGGTGTGAAGCGGTGCATGTGAGTACACCTCCCGAAATAACACAGTGGATTTGACTTTATGTTACTCTGCTGTCATTTGGTGGTGATGGGAAGTCTGGCCCAATCCATCCCTTGTTCATTTTGATAAGGGTCAGCTTGTCAGCATTGTCAGTTGACAGGCGAGTGCGCTTATCAGTTATAATTCCCCCAGGGGCACTAAAAACACGCTCCGATAACACGTTAGTGGCAGTGTCCAGCTTGGATATCCAATAATTAAAAGGCACAGAGCAGTCACAGAGGATGCTGGTACGGTTGGCAAGGTACTCCCTGACAATCTTTTGAAACTTTCCACTCCTTGTGAGAGTACCCCACACCTCCAGGTTTGTCCGAAGCGAGGGTCTGAGAAAACTGTCCCAGAATGTTGACAGTGTTCCCCTGCCTCTGCTTTATTGGAGTTGCATCTCTCTCGCATGTACGCCTTGGTTGGACAACGAACTGTGAACTCTACCGCTAGCGTGTTTAGATGGGAATTTTTTTAACAGTTCTGCAGCAAGAGCCTTCTGGTATTGACCAATTTTTGTAGACCTCTCCTCCTCAGGAATAAGAGAGTGAAAGTTCTCCATGTAGCGGGGGTCTAAAAGTGTCACCAACCAGTAATGAATGTCACCCAACATTATGACAATGCGAGGGTCACGGTTAAGGCAGCGTAACATAAAGTCAGCCATGCGTGCCAGACTGGTAATGGTCAAGACTTCCGTGTCCTCACCAAGTTGACGACTGACCATGCTCTCCTCCTCCCCCCCCCCTGTCCTCAGGCCACCCATGCTGAACCGACGGTATGACAGTTGTACAGGTACTACCGTCTACAGCGCATGATACAAGCTCCTGTTCTTCATCCTCCTCCTCCTCCTCCTCTCCCTAATTGTCCCCCAATGCACGTTGGGATGGGATGAGGCTGGGCTGTGTGTAATCGACCGCTATGGCTTCTTGATCCATCTCATTATACTCTGGCTGCAATGCCTCCTCTCTCTGCAGAGAGTGTTGCAATAGACAGACAAGTGGGATGCTGACTCTAATGATGGCGTCATCGCCACTCACCATCTTGATGGACTCCTCTAAGTTTGTCAAGATGGTACATATATCAGACATCCAGGTCCACTCCTGAGGTCTTATGTGTGGAGTCTGACCTGAATATCGACGGCCTTGTTGCAGCTGGTACTCCACAACTGCTCTCTTCTGCTCACAAATCCTTTGCAACATGTGGAGGGTAGATTTCCAACGTGTGGGGACATCACACACCAGTCGGTGTGACCGAAGCTGCAAACGCTGCTGCAACACAGCAAGGGCGGCGGAAGCTGTAGCCGACTTGCAAAAATGAGCTGACAGGCGGCGTACTTTGACGAGCAGATCTGTATACTCGCCATACGATTTAAGAAACCGCTGAACCACGAGGTTAAGCACATGAGCCCGGCATGGTACGTGTGTGATCTCGCCACAGAGCTGCCACCAGGTTACGGCCATTGTCACACACGACCATGCCTGGATGTAGGTTCAGCGGTGTCAGGCACAGATCTGCCTGCTCTTTCACAGCTGTCCACAACTCACAAGCAGTGTGAGGTTTCTCACCTAAGCTTATGAGTTTCAGCACAGCCTGTTGCTGCTTGTCGGAGGCAGTACTGCTGTGCTTCCAGCTTGTAACTGATGTGGTGATATCTGAGATGGAGGCTGAACATGAGGAGGAGGAGGAGGATTATGCGCAGGAGCTGTACACTGTGGGGGCAACTCTGACTGACATAGGGCCCGAAATCCTCAGTGTGGGGAGGATGTGTTCCGTCCCAAGGTCCGACTGGGTCCCAGCTTCCACTATGTTTACCCAGTGTGCCATCAGGGAGATGTACCGTCCCTGGCCACAAGCACTTGTCCATGTGTCCGTTGTCAGGTGGATTTCCCAGTAACTGCATTGTTGAGGGCACGGCAGATGTTTTGGGACACGTGCTTGTGTAGTGCGGGGATTGCACACCGGGCAAAATAGTGTCGGCTATCAGGTTGCGGAAGGATTCCGTCTCCACCAGTCTAAAAGGCAGCATTTCCAATGCAAGCTGTCGTGAAACGTGCAAATTTAGGACTGTGGCCTGTGGGGCATTAGCTGCGAATTTCCGCTTTCGTTCAAAGGTCTGGGATATGTACGATTGAACGCATCGGTGGGACGTGGACGTGGACGTTGATGCTGTTTCTTGAGAAACTGCCATAACAAGTGAAAACTGAGAGGAGGGGGCATCTTTGCATGCAGTATGGACAGGGAATTGCCTTGCACACACAACAGGGGGTTCTATTGCACACTCAACAGAGGAAGAAGCAGTGGTGACACCCGCTGACACTGGTCGTGGACCCTGGAGTTCGCCCCACAAAGTCGGGTGCTTTGCTGCCATGTGCCTGATCATGCTGGTGGTGGTCAGGCTGGTAGTTTTGTCACCCCTGCTTATGCTGGCATGGCAGGTGGTACAAATGGCCTTTTTGGGGTAATCAGCAGAGTCTTTAAAAAAATTCCAGACTCTGAAAGACCTACAGGTTGTACTGGCAACGTCCCTCTTGTTGGTGTTACGGGAAACTGTTGCCTGCCTTCTGTGTGCGGCCACCACACTGCTTCTTCCTGCCTGTTGGGGTACTCTGCCTCCCCTCCCTGTGTGCTGCTGACCTCGCTCTTCATGTCCTCCTGCCACGTTTGGTCAGTTACTAGATCATCCACCACCTCCACCTCTTCCACTTGAGCACCACGATCCTCCTCCTCACTTCCTGGCAATTGTGTCTTGTCATCGTCCACCTCTTGTGACAAATTGCCAGCGTCGAATTCCTCTTGCCGTGGCTGTTCAAATACTTGGGCATCACTACATGGGATCTCCTCTTCCACCACTTCA
The DNA here is from genome assembly GCF_046119375.1 of Phyllobates terribilis. Taxonomy (NCBI): domain Eukaryota; kingdom Metazoa; phylum Chordata; class Amphibia; order Anura; family Dendrobatidae; genus Phyllobates; species Phyllobates terribilis. Next base: position 325,192,285 of record NW_027362763.1, on the reverse strand, counting down.
AGCGGAGCAGGCGAGCGGCACAAATCTGGAAATGGACCAGTGAACAGCTCTTCAGAGTGTCCAAGTGTGGGATCAGTTGCTGTCTGACGACACTCGGCATGATGGGAGGATGGAGCATCAGGGTGAAGAGGAGTATGCGGCTGAGACTCACGGCTACTAAGATTTGACCGTGTGGTTGACAGACTGGAGGTGGTGTTGCCCAGGTAACTGGAAGTATTATCTGCTATCCAATTAATAACCTGTTCACACTGATCAGTTCCCAATACTGGTGTTGTTCTGTGCTTCCCTAGTAATTTGGTCAAGAAGTGGGAGCGAGAAGATGTGGCTGTTGGTTGTGGCACATTTTCACCTTGGACACGGCCCCGTCCTCTGCACGAACGTCCAGTTCCACGTCCCTTGCCACGCGTCTTGCCCATTGTAAAGGAAGTAAAATAGCTTACACTCGCACTATCAATGGAAAAAGGGTAATAAAAAGTAGATTAGAACCGTGGAAGAGGAAAACCACAGTTCTATTTCTCTGGCCTACACCCGACTCTTTTAAACAATCTGAACAATCAGGGAGAAACTATTACTGTTTTTCTTTACGGAAAAAATACCAAAAGCTGGATAAAAGAGATTTTTTACTGTGGGTTGGCAAAACCACAGTTATAATTTACTGGTGTATACCAGACTCTTTTAAACAGATATATTGGTGTCTGAACTATCAGGAGACACTATTACTCTTTTTCTTTACGGCAAAAAATGCCAAAAGCAGGATAATACAGAGATTTGACCCGTGGAGCTGCAAAACCACAGTTCTATTTCTCGGGCCTACACCAGACTATTTTCAACAGATAAATTTGTGTCAGAACAATCAGGAGACACTATTACTGTTTTTCTTTACGACAAAAAATGCCAAAAGCTGGATAATACAGATATTTGACCCGCGGAACTGCAAAATCACAGTTCTATTTCTCGGGCCTACACCAGACTATTTTCAACAGATATATTTGTGTCTGAACAATCAGGGAGACACTATTACAGTTTTTTTTTTATGGCACAAAATGCCAAATGCAGGATAATAGAGATTTTTCCCCATGGAACGGCAAAACCACAGTTATAGTTTACTGGTGTATACCAGACTTTTTTAAATATATATATTTGCGGCTGAACAGTGAGCGACACACTCAAACTGGTTTTTTTAGGATACAAATGGCCCAAAAGTGGATAATACAGAGGTTTGAACTGTGGAACTTCAAAACCATACTTCTGTTTCTCTGGCCTACACCAGATTATTTTCAACAGATATATTTGTGTCTGAACTGTCACATACACACTTTTTTTTTTGGGGGGGGGGGGCTGACACCAAAAGGTTAATAAGACGGGTATTTGTACAGTGAGAAGGAGGGAAAAAAAAGAGGATTTAGATGAAAAAAAAAGGATTTTTCCTGGCCCCCGAGACCTGAAGCTAAGTCCAGCAATTTCAGCAACAGGAGCACCCAGGACTGTAATGCAGCGTATAACCACTGCGTCTCCTATACAGCCTGCCTGATATCTGGGATGGATATTAGTCCTGAGAAGGACTGTTTGTTTGATCTGGCAGCCTTTACACACCCTATAGTAACTATTTTGCAGTATATATCTCTCCCTAAATCAGCAGCTCTGTCCCTACACTGTCTTATCCCAGCCGTCTGTGTCCAAGATGGCGGCGCCCGGTTTTAAATACTTGAGGTGACGCTGTGCGGCCAGCCAATCAATGTAATGCCCACAACCAACATGGCTGCGGCATTACAGTGACTGGCTGGCAATCCCTGCATGTTCATTGGCTCTCTAAACATGCAGGGCGGAGACCCGAGCTCCCGCCCGAGTAACCCGGAAATGCTCGGTGCTCGCCGAACATCCCGAGTAGCGTGATGCTTGGACGAGTACCGAGCAGTGTCGAGCATGTTCGCTCAACGCTAAAAATAGTAATAGTAATAATAATAATAATATTACTACTGGGACTTGAAACCAAAAGCATATGTTTCGCAGTCAGCATACTTACCAGTGAGCTATACACTCATTGTAGAAAAGTGGGCATTTTACTTGGTTATGTTATTTCCAGTGCAATCAGGACTTTCACACAGATATTTTTTAAATGATGCTGGCTAGCAGACAAACTTCATTGATTCTTGGCTTTGATATATGACTTTTCTCACACATCAGAATAAGTAACACAATTACTTTTAGACCCCCTGAGTATTATCATGGTTAATCTCATAGGCCAAGAAAAACCTGTAGGGACACTGAACTTTTTATTATTAATTATTATTATTGTTATTATTATTACTACTATTTTTATTATCCTTTCAAACCAAAACTATGTGACACAGTTGCCTTACCATTAAACTATAGGTTCATTATTTGATTATTTAGATAGTGATATATAATAATAATTACATAGCAAAAGTAAATTGGGAGTTTGCAGCCAGTTCTTGGGTGGATGGAAAGAAAAATTGACAATAAAGAAATTTTATCATTAGACCCCTTTAAGAAATTATGCAAATGTACAGTCACTTGGAAATAGATATGTAGTAAATTAGTGGCGCCCAATTTACTTTGGCTATGTAATTTACCATGCAAATAGACAGTGTGTATGAAATTCTTAACACGTCAGGATGACAATCAAAATGTCAGATATTAAAAGTAAAACACCCTGTAGTTTGTGTGCTAAACAGGCATAATTAAAAAAAAAATAATAATATTTCTATTAGGATTTGAACTGTGATACTGTAGCTTCAGAGGCTGATGCCTTACCACTAAGGTATCCAGTCAAGTGATAGTACCTGGCAGCTGTTTTTGTCCTATGAGATCAATCATGAAAATACTCAGTGTGACTAAAAGTCATTGTGATTCTGATTCTGATGTTTGAAGAAAGTCACACATCAGACTCACACATCAAAATCAAGCATCATTTGAATTTGGCTTGCTTGCAGTCTGTGCATATGTCCCAATGAGCTTCAATCAGGCTTGCACTGAAAATCATATAACCAAATAGAACTCCAAGGTTTCTTCAACTGAGTTAATATCTCAGTGGTTAGTGCGGTGGTTTCTGGACACACAATTATGGGTTTAAGTCCCATCAGCGAACAGTGACTTTTTTATTATTATTATTATAAAAAGTTGTAAAAGTCACTTATCAAAATCACTTGTCAGGATCAGGCTATTTAGCCTCAAACTGACATCATTGTGATGTTTGATTTTGATATCTGATCATGTCCTAAAATGCACACTGTATGTATGCATGTGTCTGATGTGTCACACACCATATGGCCAGATAAGTTTGTAAAATGTTAAAATGACATTTCCCGGTGAATGCATTTGTCTTGGTTGAAAGCAAAAGTGCAAAAACGCTACGTTTGAATATACTCCAAGGTTTATGGAGCATTTTTGTTTTTGGTTATTTATTTTGCCTTATATACAAGTCATTACATTGGGAAGGATGTTGTTTAACATATTTCCCGGAAAAATTCATTTTGGTTTCGTTTTTTCCATGTTTTATTGTGAGACCGTTAAAGTGGCGTAATACCTCTGACAACATTGTTGACAGCAGTGACCTGGGGGTCAGAAATGCTTCCATGGGTCTTCCCCTTGCTGTTCCCATGTCATTTGAGCACTGTTCCCATCGATTTGGGCAATTTTTAGGCGCTCTGCAGACTGCCGGGGGAAGCAATCTGAAAAATGCTCAAGTTTCCCATAGACTTACATTGGGCTCATTACTCGGACCGAACACGCAAGCATTCCAATTTTCTCAACTCAAACAACGAGTACCCAAGCATTTTAGTGCTCACTCATCACTAGTGGGGACGCTTAGTCAGCATAGGAGAAGTTTTGGGGCTGAGGCAGCATGTAGGCTAGACCTGGAAGTGTTAGTAAAGAAATACTAGACTTGCCAGACAGGGCATGTGTACTGCAAAAATAGTGCTTTGGGCAGAGGAAAGATAGCTGAAATGGCTCATGCTATGCTGTATAACTGAAATGCTTCTTTTAAGATATGTGCTGTAACTTGTAAATAATAAGCATCCAAAATCAGTAGATTAAATTAACAAGTCTTGTACCTGCTACCAAGTACATACAGTACAGACCAAAAGTTTGGACACACCTTCTCATTTAAAGATTTTTCTGTATTTTCTTGAGTATGAAAATTGTACATTCACACTGAAGGCATCAAAACTATGAATTAACACATGTGGAATTATATACTTAACAAAAAAGTGTGAAAAAACTGAAAATATGTCTTATATTCTAGGTTCTTCAAAGTAGCCACCTTTTGCTTTGATGACTGCTTTGTACACTCTTGGCATTCTCTTGATGAGTTTCAAGAGGTAGTCACCGGAAATGGTTTTATCAAGTTCATCAATAAAATGAAGTTTAATGTTACACACACACCGCCTAAGTTTAGATAGGGGCGAGACATGTCTCATGAATTCTTTGGAATCCTGGGGGAACCGTTAATCAGGGCTACCATAGACTGCAGCTCTCTCAGTCATACAGGGGTATTGACCCTCAGGCACAGACACGTAGATGGATTCACTTGCTGACCAGACACATTTGACAAGAGTCCTTGTGAACAGTGGAACAGTAGCATTTAATGAAGCTGCATGGCCAGTGCAGTTTAAGTCTCTTGAGCTACAGGCTCCAGTAACAAACAGTTTCTTCTTAAAGGCACATTACAGCACAGATCAAGTCTCTTTAGCAAGTCTCTTTAGCAGCACACTTCTATGCTCCCACAACAGTAATACCTCCACCAGCAGTCCTCGGTCCGCAGTGTCACAGGCTTTACCTTCTAGTGCAGTGAGGTACGAGGAGGGGTTATAATGGAAGGATGAGTCCAGTCCTCAGATGTGGTGTTCAATCCTTGCTTCTGCTAAACAACAGTTAACTCCTTTCTCCACTACTTTCTCCTATAGATACCACTTTCAATCAACCAGCAGTTGCAGTGAAAGAGTCCCAAAGCCCTCATCAGCTTAGTGAAGAGGTCTGCATCATTTAAGCTTGCTCTCCAGCTCAGAACTGACACTACTCAGTCTTTCTGAGGCAAGCCTGGCCACTCCCCCCTAGCTGCACCCTGTTAACCCCTCTAGTTTCTGGATGATTAACAACACCATGTGTGTTATCAACCCGTCACAATAAATTTATGAAGCTTTCTTTATATATGTGTTACATCAAGGGTTTATGTGTCATCTGATAGTATGACGACATAGAGGTAACATTTGCAAGGGTTAAAAACATACACCGTGAGGAATCCATTTCAATGGTGTCTAGGGTTGCAAAAGTACCTCGGCCTGTACAACTCACACAAGCAACTGTACTGAGTTTTTGCATGTCTTGTGTAATCCTTTTTGTGAAAAGTGCAATAATTGTTTATACAAACGAAAATTTACCAAAATCTATACATTTAACTGCGACTGTCCACCTTACGAAGTGCATTTCACAAACAAATTTTTTTGCACAACTGTTTTACTAGTCAAATTTTAAATCTGTGCATGCCACATTAATACAGCACTAGCTAGCACAAGTGCTAGCTTTTCAGAATTGTACCTACCTAACATTTCTTTCTCATAGCGCAGGTCACAATTTTTCCCCATTGATTCTCGCAATTGCATTATTAGGGATGAAGCAGAGGCGTTATGGAATATATGACACTCATTTCACACATGACATTCACAGCATAATGATGCTACCTCAGAAAGCGACACCATCTAATATGGACAGGATTCTGCACAGAGTGGTCTGCCTGATCACAAATGAGTAAAAAAGTATAATTTTTGGACTTTTTTTTATTTTATATACAGTGGGGAAAAAAGTATTTAGTCAGCCACCGATTGTGCAAGTTGTCCCACTTAAAAAGATGAGAGAGGCCTGTAATTGACATCATAGGTAGACCTCAACTATGAGAGACAAAATGAGAAAACAAATCCTGAAAATCACATTGTCTGATTTGGAAAGAAATTCAAATTTTGGTGGAAAATAAGTATTTGGTTAATTACAAAAGTAATATTTTGTAATTACGTTTAAAAAACATGAAAAGTGTGTTAGTGTGCTGTGTTTTTACATGGGCTGTTGGTACTACCGGTTTGCCATTCATTTCTATAGTGAGGTTACTTTGACATTGCATATAAAATATGGATTCTGGGGTTAATAATAAATACAAAGGAAACCTGAAACGTAATCAAAATAGCAAAATGATCGGGATTAATGTATGTTTTTTTTTTTCAGAAAGGTACATTTCTCGGAAATTATCATTATCTCATGCAAGATGTGGCTATCAACATCGCAGTTTCTTTGACTAGTCAGTATATTTTTAAAATTTATCTAATTGTTCTCACAGATGTCACTGCTATTTTTGGACACATATTATTAGCATATTTATGTCAGTTTTTTATGAGTTTGCAAAAACTTATGTCTCTTTCTTTTTCTAGTGAGTTTCAACTATTCAGCCCCAAAGTTGGCTCCTTACAGACCCTCGGGACAGCTTCTCTCTCCAACTTTATTGCTCTCCATTTTCATGCACTTTATATTTACTTTTGTTGTCCAATCCACAGCTTTCTTTTTGGTTCAGCAGCAGCCATGGTACAATGAAATTGATGTCTTCAGGTAAATTTGTTCACTGGAGTCAGAATAGACACTTGGTCAGCCATGTACTGTACAATGATTAGTTCAGTTCATATTTGTACAAGTTGCTTTATGTATGTAATGGAGTGGTACTGCATATACAAAAGTCATGATTGTTATATCATTTTAGTATTAACTTTTTAGAACAAGGATATTTTTCATTTTTGCGCTGTTGGTTTTTACTCACCTTCTTCCAAGTGCAATAACTTATTTATTTTTCGCAAGCATGGACTTTTGAGGGCTTGTTTTTTCCACAGTGAGTTAAGGTTTTCAGGTATGCCAATTTTGTGCACATACGAAGCTTTGATTTCTTATTATTACATTTTCTTAGGAAGGTGAAGTGCAGGGACTTTCATCATCATCACTTAAACTACAGTATATACTACAATACCACAGTGATGTAATTTATAGTGGAAATTTTTTTGTCTTATGAAGCTCAGGCTTGGGGCTCATGAATACCGGGATTACAATTATGAGCATCTTCAAAAGACCCCAGTTTGTTATAGTAAACCATCTATTACCCCGTGATCATGTTGCTGGGGGCCAATGGGACACAGTGTGCGCGAACACCTTTATGCTCAAATTTAAATGCTGCTGTCAGAGATTGACAGTGACGGTTACATGGTTAACTGCCTCAGTTGGAACTCAGCTCCAGCCATGGCTGTTAAAGATTGATGTCAGCTATGTAATATATCGGGCATCAACTATGTGTGGAGTGAGCTCAGCTCCTGAGCCTGCTCCACAAATATGGACTCCTTCTTAGAAGGTTAATTCCCATCCTAGTGCAGACAGTGTTAAATAATTTGCAGATTATCTTTACATATTACAAAGAAATTTGAGACAATTAAAAGGGGCATGTACACTTTTGTCATTAAAATAATTTTTCTAAATAGTATATGTGTTTTTAGATTACCTTATTTCTGCATTGTTCATTTATTTTCAAGATCTTCTTACTCTGATATACAGGTGCTTCTCACAAAATTAGAATATCATCAAAAAGTTAATTTATTTCAGTTCTTCAAAACAAAAAGTGAAACTCATCTATTATATAGAGTCATTACAAACAGTGATGAAGAAGGAGCCCCGACCACGTATTGAGTGCATTTACTGAACATACATTTCAGTAAGCCAACATTTCGTATTTTAAAAACATTTTTCAAGCTGTTGTTATAAAGTATTCTAATTTACTGAGATAAAGACTTTTGTGTTTTTATTGGCTGAAAGCCGTAATCATCAACATTAACATAAACAAACACTTGAAATAGATCACTCTGTTTGTAATGACTCTATATAATATATGAGTTTCACTGTTTGTATTGAAGAACTGAAATAAATTAACTTTTTTATGATATTATTATTTTGTGAGAAGCACATGTACCTCCTTGTAGATCTGCCTGTTAAGAGTTCAGTAGATATTCTGAGTAAAACATTCTCTCTCCATCTTTCTTCTCTGATGGCTGTAATCTGTGCATGTGCCTCCTACTCCACCAGTCACATTAACATGGCAATTAAAACCAGATCCTATTTTATGAGACCAACATATGGTGTTCATGTTATTGGTCACGTGAGCATGGGATGTAATTAGAGCCTTCGCTTACTGTTGAAAAGAATGCTTCTCAATTACTTAAAAAAATAAAAATAAAATACATTTTTAAAGGTTTTTCTAGTTTCACACTTCTTTGGCATAAGGATGTACATACATGATAGGTCTCTGGTTCCCTGTTTGCTGATTCTGTGCAGCCGCTTTTCCTATTGCATCGGAGATGTAGCCGAGCTTCATGATGTTAAAAGCTGTCAGTCATGATAATAACCTAGTTCTGTCGGATTGGCTATTTATGTAACTATCTACCATAGACTATAATGAAAAGGACTGCCATCCATCTTTTGCTGTCTTCAGGTATATATTATAAAAGCCTTAAAAATGTTGCTTTGTGCACATCTAATTTGTCAACTGGAAATTGTTGTTATGTTCAATAAATAATGTAGATTTTTATGCATATTAATTCCTATTCTGGGTTTCAGCAGCTGGTATATATTAAAGGGGTTGTCAACTACTTGGACAACCCCTTCTCATACCTCATGTAAAATCACATATACTCACCTCTGGTGTCGGTGCTGGTACTGTTCCAATTGTGCCGATACTCACGTTCCCGGGGCTCACATTAGGTTGGTACGTCATGTAAGCCCTGCACCCAGTCAGTGCTGTCATCACTGTCACTGATATCAGAAGTATTGAATATCAACAGTAAGCCAGGGCTGTGGTTGCTTTCTGACTTCTTCTTGATGTTTGATTTATCTGAAGGTTGGGACAGTGACGCAAGCATTCATTGGCCGCAGGGCTCACGTGACGCGACAACCTCAAGCAAGTGAGCCCCAGGAATGTGCCAACAGTGTCGTAATGTCACCAGAGGTAAGTATATATTTTTTTTATTTTAAATTGATCAAACATCAGGAATGAGAAGGGGTTGTCCAAGTAGTGAGCCACCCGTTAATATTGTAATGCAGGAAACAGCTTTGGATAAGATTAACAAAGTCATGTAACAACACAGCACTATCATAATAGCTGCTATTCTCATCCACAGTGCATGTCTTCCATTAAACACTAACACAGTGAATGATACAGTGAGAGAACAAGGATTCTCACAGAACTTCTTCACAACAACAATGTTTCCTATAACTGGTTTTAATCTAATTACTGAAGAAATTGTATTAGCCAAAGGAATGCCATTCCGGCAACCTTTATATACTAACTGTAAGTTGAAATATATAACAAATATATAAGTCTATACTGCATTGGATATACAGTCATGAAATTGTTCCATAAAATGAAGTATTTCTCCCAGAAAATTATTGCAATTATACATGTTTTGTTATATACATTTATTTCCTTTGTGTGTATTTGAACAACATAAAAAAATGGCAAATTGGACATAATTTCACACAAAATCCCTAAAATGGGTTGGACAAAATTGTTGCCACTTTTACAAAATTGTGAGCAAACAACTTTGTTTCAAGCATGAGTGTAACATACCTGGCGCTGTCCTTGCATAGTGGTCCATCTCCCACTGTGCAAGAGCGCGCACTTGATTTCCAGTCCAGACTGCCACTCTGGCTTCTTTCCATACTGTCTCCTTTGCTCTGCTCTGGCTGCTTAGGGCGACGCCCGCTGAACTTCATGTTTCTTGTAGCTGTTGCAGACACACCCCTAATGCGTCCTCAGCCTATTGCTGTCTGTCACCTGGTATTTAAACCAGCTCCTCCTTGGAATCCATGCCTGAGCATCTTGTTCTGTCAGTTGGCTTCTTGTCACTGATGTGCCAGGTCCTGTCTATGTTTCTTGCCTTACGGTATCAGTTCCCGTGTCTGAATTGTGTCCTGTCTGTGCACTCTAGCCAGCTGTCTGTCTGCCTTCCTGGAGGCTGTATTTCCAGGCCTGTCTGAACACGCTCCTAGCCTGTTCATCCCGCCCTTTGGGGGCTGCATACCCAGACTCGCTCCTGTATTTGTTGCAGTACAGTTCCTGTCTGAACTGTCTCCTAGCTTCTTACCTGTTTTGTCTTTATGTCCGTTTGCTCCCTTTTTCTGCAATGTCTGAACCAGCACTTGGCTTTACCTTGGCTCGTTCCTGCATTTTGTTGCAGTAACTGTTCTTGTCTGAACTGTCTCCTAGCTTCTTACCTGTTTTGTCTTTATGTCCGTTTGCTCCCTTTTTCTGTAGAGTCTGAACCTGCACCTAACTTCTACTCGTTGTCATTGTACTTCCGTTTGTGAGTTGGAGTCCTTTCGCTACTTCTTTGCAAGTATCTTGTGTTTATCTGGTTCTGCCTTTCTTTTCCAGTCTGTTCCGTGTGAACAGAGCCCTGTCCCCTTTGCTTTGTCTTTGTTTACCGCTTTGGTGATTTATCTCTGTCCTGTCTTACTTACCGCTTCGGCGGTTCCTGCCCGCTCAGCCTTGTCCACCGCACTTGTGGTTTTGCTCTGCTCAGCATTGTCCATCGCGTCTGCGGTTTCGCTCTGCTCGGCCTTGTCTACCGTATCTGCGGTTTCGCTCTGCTCGGCTTTGTCTACCGCGTCTGCGGTTTCGCTCTGCTCGGCCTTGTCTACCGCGTCTGCGGTTTCGCTCGACTCGACCTTGTCTACCACGTCTGCGGTTTCGCTCTGCTCGGCCTTGTCTACAGCATCTGCGGTTTCGCTCTGCTCGGCCTTGTCTACCGCGTCTGCCTATATCTGTGTCTCCCCCTCCTTTTACTCCTCCACCTCTTTTCTTTTCGCATGACTATATGTACTTGTCACTTTTCCATGTGTTAGTTGTGTCTTCTGAGCAGTTTTTCATCTTTTGGACACCTTGGAAGTGTTTTCTATGTGTTTTCTATGTGTTTCTATGTATTTTTGTTTGCCTGCCATTGGTTTTAATGGTGTTCGAAGGTGTTCGACGAACAGTTCAACGAACTACACCCGCTAGGAAGGCACCACATAGGGTCAGGGAAACTGGCGCCAAGTTTACCAAGAGGAGGCCCAAGGCAGCCGGACAGAAGGGTTGGTATGAAAGGCCAGACAAAGGACACACAAAGGGGGTCCTCTGAAGCGCTCCAAAGTTATCTGGGAGTTGTCTGAGCCCCTCACCTGGTGAGCACAGTACGACGTGGGCACCCGTTACCTGCAGAAGTGGTATGGATAATAAGAACTGTGAGTAAAGGCCCTGGACTGCATCACTGACTCCGTGTCGTTACTGCTGCTGCACTGCACCATCACCCCCATCCTCCGAATACACTGCCCTGAGGCTATACTCCTCCCGTGGGGAGTTATGCTACGCTCTGCTGCACCCACAACACCAGCCTCAGCGGTCTGCCCTGCAGCGATGGTTCACTCTGACCGCAATCCACGGGTGGCGTAGTCGGACATTTAAACATCAAAACCACATAAATAGTTCCGCCACTGGTTTGACCGCCCTGAGCCACGGAACCGGGTCGCCACCACGGAGACTGCAACCACCAGCATCCACCAAAAAGGGTCCGGCTCCGGGTGTCTCAAGGCCCAGGGGGCGCATCAGAACATTTTCATCACCTTTCATAATCACCTATGGGACATGGCAGGGATGTCCTCTGTCCCCTCTCTTATACATCCTAGTGATGGAGCACCTGCTCTCATCAATTCGCCATAACCCCAATATTAGGTGGATTGAGGTGGGAGGCACCGAGTACAAGTGCTCTCTATTTGCTGATGATGTCCTAGTATATATCACTCAATCATATATATCCATCCCTGCTGTTATGGCTGAAATAGATCACTTTGTTACATGGTCAAATTTTAAAATCAATGCAGCGAAGTCTGAGGCCCTCGATGTCTCCCTTCCCAAATCCATACAGGATTCCATCCAGTCCAACTTTCCCTTTGCCTGGCCCTCACAGGTTATCAAATACTTAGGAATTCGTATTCATAGAGACCTCTCCCGTCTATGTTATCTTAATTTTGGGCCCTTTATTGAACAACTCCATACAGACCATGGTTGGCAAGTTAGAACTGTAAGATTCACTACGTGAATACATATGGGAAGGAAAAATGGAAGTCACCAGTACTCACTGAATGGGAAATCATTGGGGCATTCAGAGATGGATAAGGACTTGGGCATCTTAATTGATAGCAAACTAAATTGGAGTGCCCAAAGTCAGGCCGCTGCTGTAAGGGCAAACAGGGTAATGGGATGTATCAGAAGAGGTATAGCTGCAAAGGATGAGAACATTGTTCTTCCACTGTACAAAGCTCTGGTCAGACCACACTTGGAATACTGTGCTCAGTTATGGGCCCCTATATATAGAAAGGATATAAACGAGCTTGAAAAGGTACAAAGGAGGGCAACAAAATTAATAAGGGGAATGGAGGGACTGCAATACCCAGGGAGGTTGGCAAAACTAGAACTATTCACCCTGGAAAAGAGAAGGTTGAGGGGGGATATAATAAATCTATACAAATATGTTAGGGGACAATATAGAGACCTTGCCAGGGATTTGTTCAAAAGGAGGGATATTACGGTAACAAGAGGGCATTCACTAAGACTGGAAGAGAAAAGGTTCCAGCACCAGCATTAGAAGGGGTTCTTTACGGTAAGAGCAGTGAGAATATGGAATTCACTGAGTGAGGAGACGGTAATGTCGGATTCACTAAACCAGTTCAAGCGGGGACTGGATGCATTCCTAGATACCAGGCAGGTTTCAGCATATACATAAAAATAGAATAAAATAGTAAGTTGATACAGGGATCTATTCTGACTGCTGGTTTCAGAGTCGGGAGGGAATTTTTCCTCAGGTGAAAATTGGCCAAATCATTTGGGGTTTTTGCCCTCCTCTGGATCAACTTTAGCAATTACAGAACTTACAGGTCGAACTTGATGGACGCAAGTCTTTATACGGCTTTATTAACTATGTAACTATGTAACCACTGGTGTTTTGTGGAAAAGCACATGTACACTGTGTTCCAAATTATTATGCAAAAAGTGTTTAGGAGTGATAAGGTAAGAATTTTTTTGTTTGCCAGTTAAACTCATTGATGGTGATGTGTGTCAGGGCTCTTTATATCACTGTAAGCAATTGCAGACACCTGTGCTAATTAGTTTGGCAGGTGTGTCCAATGAAAGGCAAGACTACTTAAGAAGGCTGTCCCACATTATTAAGCAGCCTACATTTTCTGCCAAAATGGGAAAGAAAAAGGATGTGTCGGCTGCTGAGAAGCAACAAACTGTGGAGTGTTTAGGTCAAGGCATGACTACAATCAACATTGTGCGATGATCAGGATGAAGTGTCTTGGCAATCAAGAAGTATGTAGCTGATTCACAGTACAAATGTGTGCGTGCTGATAAGGGCAAATTGAGGACTCTTTCCTACAGGCAATTAAGTTAGGTTAAAAGAGCAGCGGCAAAAAAGCCTTGTCATAGCAGCAGACAAGTTTTTGAAGCTGCTGGTGCCTCCAACGTCCCCCGAACAACAAGATGCAGGGTCCTTCAGAGGTTTGCAGCTGTGCGTACACCATCCTGTCGACCTCCTCTATCCACTGCACACAAGCAGAAACGGCTCCAGTGGGCCAAACAATACATGAAGACTGACTTCAAAACTGTTTTGTTCACGGATGAGTGCCGTGCAACGCTCGATGGTCCAGATGGATGGAGTGGAGGATAGCTAGTTGATGGACACCCCACGCAAACACGGCTACAGCGCCAACAAGGAGGAGGTGCAGTAATGTTTTGGGCTGGAATCATGGGGAGAGAGATTGTCGGCCCCTTTAGGATCCCTGAAGGGGTAAAGGTGAACTCCATAATGTATGTGGAGTTTCTCAAACAGCATTTCCTGCCATGGTTCAAGAGGAAGAACTGTGTATTCCACAGCAACATAATTTTCATGCATGATAATGCACCGTCTCATGCTGCACATAACACATCTGCATCTCTGGCTGATATGGGCATAAAAGGGGACAAACTTATGGTGTGACCCCCATGCTACCCTGACCTCTACCCCATTCAGAACCTCTGGAGCATCATCAAAAGGAGTGTCTATGATGGCGGGAGGCAGTTCACATCTAAGCAACAGCTCTGGGAGGGTATTCTGTCCTCATGCAAAACAATTGAAGCAGAAACCATCCAAAACCTGACAAATTCAATGGATGAGAGAGTTCAGAAGCTCCTTTCGAACAAGGGGCCCTATGTGCAAATGTAACCTGCTAATGCTTATAATTTCAAAAATGACCATTTTTTTGGTCTTTATTAAAATGAAAAGGTTGATCGAAGAGTGAGGGGGATCGAAGAGTGTGGCAACCCAGTAGTCAGGATTACTTCGAATTCTGACAATCTGAGGGTCATGTTGCAGGTAGTGCAGCAGGAAGGCACTTATGTGTCTTGCGCATCTCGGAGCCCCAAAATTATTTTCCAGGCTAGATGCAGCTAAAAATTATTATTAATTTGAAAGCTGGTGGAGCTTAGTATAGATGGCCTAATAGAATCAGTACTGCACACTGCTACAAAGCCCAAATTATTTTCCAGCCAAGATACAGATAAACATGATTAGTAATTTGAAAGCTTAAAACGGTTGGTGAGGTGATTTTAACCAGTCATCAAGCTTTTACTCTCCCCAGGATGACACAGGGGTAGAAAAGTCGTTTCGGATCCATGATTTGTTTATCTTTATGAACGTGAGTCTGTCTACATTATCAGTGGAGAGCCGTGTGCGCTTATCTGTCAGCACACCACCAGCAGCGCTGAACACACGTTCAGACAGAACGCTGGCTGCGGGGCATGACAAGATCTCCAAGGCGTAAGTGGCGAGCTCCGGCCATTTATCCAGATTGGAAGTCCAAAAAGAGCAAGGGTCCAGTGACACAGTCATGGCTTCAATGTTTACTTGGAGATACTCCTGTACCATCGTCTCTAGGCGTTGACTATGTGTCAGACTTCTTGTCTCCTGTGGCCTTGCAAAGGATGGGCTAAAAAAGTGGTGAAATGATTCCGCAAAATTGATGTTACCAGCAGATACTGTGTTTCTGTTACGGGTTGAGTGCTGAACACTCAACGGTCCCACGGTTGGCAAGTCGGAACTGTGAGATTCACTACGTGCACCACTGGTGTTTTGTGGAAAAGCACATGTAAGATTCTACAACAGTCTCTGCTGATACTCCTGGATGCATGCATCCCTTTCTATGGCAGGAATAATTTCTGCAAATTTACTTTTGTACCGGGGATCTAACAGTGTGGCAACCCATATGAGACAAAAAACTGGCCAATATCATACTAAAATATTAAACCTGGTATCCAGAGAGGTAATCCAGTACCAGGTTCTGATTGCCTACTCATATCACATGGGAAAACACGGAGAACACAAGAGTAGTTAGCAAAAAAGGCAGAATCTTTATTAGTAATACAAAATCACAATTGTAAAAGGTCAATAGAAAAATAGCATGGCAAGGGGATACGGAAAACACAGTGCCAAAGACTGGGCCACCCCTGGCAACACAATTGCTGAGCAATCCGAAATATAAAGATACAGGGTAATCTGCAGGCATAAGGGTCACTCCATATGTATATAACCTCAAATAGAAACAATAAGTGGATAACACAGTTAACCCATTTAGAGGATAAAAATCAATGAGGCAAATATACACACTCCGGATAAATATGGAAGTCGCTCCATGGTGACAGTTTCTATCAATATCCAGAATAGGGGTAAGTTAAATAGTGACCCTATGCCACATAGTACAAGAAAAAATACCCGAACCTGGGTAAAAACACTTACCCAGTAAGACAGTGTCCAGGAGGTAAAACACTCGTACAGATAGCCCAATGACAGGGTGTCCAAAAAGGACGGAGAGCTCGTAAGGTGCCAGGGGAGCCAGAGAGTGTGCTGCAAATGGAGACGCGCCCCGACGCGCGTTTCGCACTTTATCAAGAGGCGCCTCTTGATAAAGAAGTGCGAAACGCGCGTCGGGGCGCGTCTCCATTTGCAGCACACTTTCTGGCTCCCCTGGCACCTTACGAGCTCTCCGTCCTTTTTGGACACCCTGTCATTGGGCTATCTGTACGAGTGTTTTACCTCCTGGACACTGTCTTACTGGGTAAGTGTTTTTACCCAGGTTCGGGTATTTTTTCTAGTACTATGTGGCATAGGGTCACTATTTAACTTACCCCTATTCTGGATATTGATATAAACTGTCACCATGGAGCGACTTCCATATTTATCCGGAGTGTGTATATTTGCCTCATTGATTTTTATCCTCTAAATGGGTTAACTGTGTTATCCACTTATTGTTTCTATTTGAGGTTATATACATATGGAGTGACCCTTATGCCTGCAGATTACCCTGTATCTTTATATTTCGGATTGCTCAGCAATTGTGTTGCCAGGGGTGGCCCAGTCTTTGGCACTGTGTTTTCCGTATCCCCTTGCCATGCTATTTTTCTATTGACCTTTTACAATTGGGGGCGCGTCTCCATTTGCAGCACACTCTCTGGCTCCCCTGGCACCTTACGAGCTCTCCGTCCTTTTTTGGACACCCTGTCATTGGGCTATCTGTACGAGTGTTTTACCTCCTGGACACTGTCTTACTGGGTAAGTGTTTTTACCCAGGTTCGGGTATTTTTTCTAGTACTATGTGGCATAGGGTCACTATTTAACTTACCCCTATTCTGGATATTGATAGAAACTGTCACCATGGAGCGACTTCCATATTTATCCGGAGTGTGTATATTTGCCTCATTGATTTTTATCCTCTAAATGGGTTAACTGTGTTATCCACTTATTGTTTCTATTTGAGGTTATATACATATGGAGTGACCCTTATGCCTGCAGATTACCCTGTATCTTTATATTTCGGATTGCTCAGCAATTGTGTTGCCAGGGGTGGCCCAGTCTTTGGCACTGTGTTTTCCGTATCCCCTTGCCATGCTATTTTTCTATTGACCTTTTACAATTGTGATTTTGTATTACTAATAAAGATTCTGCCTTTTTTGCTAACTACTCTTGTGTTCTCCGTGTTTTCCAGTGTGGCAACCCAGTAGTCAGGATTATTTCTAATTCTCACAATTCGAGGGTCATGTTGTAGGTAGTGCAGCAAGAAGGCACTCATGTGTCTTGCGCATCCAGGAGCACCAAGTCCCTGTTGTGTTGGTGGCGAGGTAACAATCATGCTTCCTTCCTCTGTCCTCTCCCCCCAACCTCGCACAACAGAAATGTGATCAAGGTCTCCCTCATCTGATGAGTCTTCCATCAGTTCGTCCTCCACTACTTCCTGGGCTACTGCACCTTCCTCACTAGTTTGGCTGCTACCATGCGCCCTGGTAAAACCATCTCCCCCACCCTCACATGCCTGCCGCCTTGGTGCTGCCGACCGTCTGGACCTTGCAGATGTTAGCCCTTCCGCATACAACTCCTCCTCCTCTACTTCCTCCACGTCCTCTTGTGCCACCACCTGACTCCGAATTCTGTTTAACATGTGCTCCAGCATGTAAATCACCGGAATAGTCATGATGATAATGGCATCGTCAGCACTAAACATCTTCGTCGCCATTTCAAAACTGTGTAGAAGGGTGCATAGGTCCCTGATCTGAGACCACTCCTCCAGCGTGATTTGCCCCACCTCTGGATCTCGTTGGCCCAGGCTATATGTCAGAACGTATTGCACCAGGGCTTGTCGGTGCTGCCACAGTCACTGCAACATGTGCAGAGTTGAATTCCACCTGGTAGGCACATCGCATCTTAGTCGGTGAAGAGGCAGGCCCAACGACTACTGGAGAGATGTAAGTCGCTGAGCTGCGGGATGCGAACGGTGGAAGTGAGCACACAGCGACCGTGCCCTCTGCAGAAGGCCATCTAGTCCGGGATAGTGGGCTAAAAATTGCTGGACAACCAGGTTCAACACGTGAGCCATACAAGGCACGTGTGTGACATTGCCCCGGCGAAGGGCCGCACCCAGGTTTGCAGCATTGTCGCACACGGCCTTCCCTGGTTTCAGGTCTAGTGGAGACAACCATTCAGGAAATTGGTTCTCCAGAGCTGACCACAATTCCTCAGCTGTGTGACTCACATTTCCCAGACATTTCAAAGTAAAAACCGCCTGATGACGTTGAGCCCTACTGCCAGCATAGCAAGGAGATGTGCAGGATCCCTTCTGCGCAGTTAGAAAGATTGTGGCATGACCAGACAGGCTTTGGGTGCAGGTGGAGGACCGAGAGGAGGTTGAGGAGGCAGAAGCAGTGGAGGAACTTTGACATAAAGAGGATTGACGCACAACTCGGGGGACGGCAAGACTTGGACTGCAGCCCCTTGTCCTTCTGTCACCATAGTTACCCAGTGCCCAGTCAGCGACATGTAACGCCCCTGTCCATGCCTACTCGTCCAAGTGTCTGTGGTGAAATGCACCCTGTCACACACAGAGTTTCTCAAAGAAGCGGTGATGTTGTGTGCGACATGCTGGTGGAGCG
Organism: Phyllobates terribilis; assembly: GCF_046119375.1. Taxonomy (NCBI): domain Eukaryota; kingdom Metazoa; phylum Chordata; class Amphibia; order Anura; family Dendrobatidae; genus Phyllobates; species Phyllobates terribilis. Next base: position 325,173,696 of record NW_027362763.1, on the reverse strand, counting down.
CCGTCACACCTTTCTTTGAGAAGTAGTGCCGACTGGGCATCTGGTACTGGGGCACTGCGACGGACATAAGGTCTCGAAAATCCTCTGTGTCCACCAGGCGGAAAGGCAGCATTTCTGTAGCCAAGAGCTTGCAGATGGTGAAATTCAACCTCTTAGCTTTCTCATGGCTAGTAGGAAACGGTCTTTTACTTGTCCACATCTGAGGGACCGAGGGCTGGCTGTTGTGCTTAGACGGGGTTGATAAGGGTGTCCCCGGCAAACTGCCGGTCTGTGAGGAAGATGCAGGCGGACATGTTAGGTTGCCTTGATCCAAAGGTGGTGCTATCGATGTCGGACAGCGCTCAACACCAGCTGGTGTTACCACCTCCAAAGAAAATGATGACCTGCCAATCACGCTGGCTGTTGCGGGTAAAGAGGTGGCAGGTCTGCGTCCCAAAACATTTGTGACTGCTGTCCCCCCAGTCACAGAGGATGAAGAGGCCGCAGATGCACAAGATGGGGCAGACGGCGGTTGGCCCGGCCGGCTCGGCCGCATTGTAGCACAGTGAGCTTCCCAATGCAACTTATGCTTCATGTCCATGTGCCGGTTCATGCATGAAGTACTCAAACTATGTATTTTTTGGCCTCTACTTAGCTTTTGTTGACAAATGTTACAGATAACATGAATTGGGTCATCTTTATCGATCTGAAAAAATGCCCAGGCTATGCAAGGCTTAGCACCCATGCGACCTGAAGAGCCACCACGACTTGTGGTCAGAGGCAGAGTTGTGTTTGAGGATGCAGTTGTTGACGTGCTTCCAGTACTACGTCTCTGTCCATGAAGGCACAACCTGACCTCATCGTCACTAGCATCCTCCTCCACCTCCTCTGCTGACCTCATCTCTTGGCTGACTGTGGGTTGACCGTAAGTGGGATCTCCAACCTCATCATCATCACCCTGTGTGTTATCACACCCGTCGTCCTCAGAGCCAACCTGTTCCTGCCCTGAGAAAAAACTAAAGTTGTCGCTCCAATCAGGTATTTGAGTCTCATCATCGTCTTCCTCATTGTCTCCACCAACTGGAGTTACAGTTTGGGAATGAGGGTCTACATTATGGTCAGAACCTTCTGCGTCTTGTCCTGGATCTGACTCATAAAGATTCTGGGCATCAGTGCAGATCATTTCCTCGTCTGGACTCACAGAAGCGCTGGAGCCGACCTCTGATTCCCAGGCTATAGTATGAGTAAGCAGCTCTGCAGACTCAACCATCTGTTCTACCTCATAATCAGATGGGCAGCTGGAGATTTGGGAGCTGTGAGGAAGCAAGTGCGATTGGGGTGACACCTTTGAGGACTGGAGTATTTGTGATGTTGAAGTTGATGTGGAGGAGAGCCCACATAAAGTAGCACTTGATATCCGTTGAAGCACATGCTGTCTTTGTGCCTCATCTGGAATTTGTAGCGATTGGCGTGGCCGTAAGAAAGGGATCTTATCACATTGTCCGCTAAAAGAAGTAGACATTTTAGTTTGGCTGGAAGATGGTCTTTCTTCTGCAGATGTTACTGTTGCTTTAACACCTACCCCACGGACACAACCTTTTTTCCCCTTCCCAACACACCTATTCCCCTTTCCACCAGCAGCAGGCCTTTTTCCACTCATTTTGGTGGTTAACTAATTCACAACTCTGGAGTTGTTTGCACAAAAAAACAATGGATGGGAACCGAGCAGAGCTGAGTGGACAAACTGTGGTATTAGGCCAAAACTATCGTCTGGGTAAGATGCAGAAAAAAATTATATTCAATTTGCAACCTGATGGAGGTCAGTATAGATGGACTAATAGAACAAGTCCCACACACTGCTAGAAGGGCAAATATTTTTTCAGAGCTAGATGCGGACAAAAAATTATTTTTAATTTACAACCTGATGGAGGTCAGTATAGATGGACTAATAGAACAAGTCCCACACACTGCTAGAAGGCCAAATATTTTTTCAGAGCTAGATGCAGAAAAAAATGATATTCAATTTGCAACCTGATGGAGGTCAGTATAGATGGACTAATAGAACAAGTCCCACACACTGCTAGAAGGCCAAATATTTTTTCAGATCTAGATGCAGATAAAAATTATTTTTAATTTTCAACCTGATGGAGGTCAGTATAGATGGACTAATAGACCAAGTCCCACACACTGCTAGAAGCCCAAATATTTTTTCAGAGCTAGATGCAGAAAAAAATGATATTCAATTTGCAACCTGATGGAGGTCAGTATAGATGGCCTAATAGAATAAGTCAGACACACTGCTAGAAGCCCAAATATTTTTTCAGAGCTAAATGCAGATAAAAAATATTTTTAATTTGCAACCTGATGGAGGTCAGTATAGATGGACTAATAGAACAAGTCCCACACAGTGCTAGAAGGCCAAATATTTTTTCAGATCTAGATGCAGATAAAAATTATTTTTAATTTTCAACCTGATGGAGGTCAGTATAATTGGACTAATAGACCAAGTCCCACACACTGCTAGAAGCCCAAATATTTTTTCAGAGCTAGATGCAGAAAAAAATGATATTCAATTTGCAACCTGATGGAGGTCAGTATAGATGGACTAATAGAATAAGTTCCACACACTGCTAGAAGCCCAAATATTTTTTCAGAGCTAAATGCAGATAAAAAATATTTTTAATTTGCAACCTGATGGAGGTCAGTATAGATGGACTAATAGAACAAGTCCCACACACTGCTAGAAGCCCAAATATTTTTTCAGCGCTAGATGCAGAAAAAAATTATATTCAATTTTCAACCTGATGGAGGTCAGTATAGATGGACTAATAGACGAAGTCCCACACACTGCTAGAAGGGCAAATATTTTTTCAGAGCTAGATGCAGATAAAAATTATTTTTAATTTGCAACCTGTTGGAGGTCAGTATAGATGGACTAATAGAACAAATCCCACACACTGCTAGAAGGGCATATATTTTTTCAGAGCTAAGTGAAGATAAAAATTATTTTTAATTTGCAACCTGATGGAGGTCAGTATAGATGGACTAATAGAACAAGTCCCACACACTGCTAGAAGGCCAAATATTTTTTCAGAGCTAGATGCAGATAAAAATTATTTTTAATTTGCAACCTGATGGAGGTCAGTATAGATGGACTAATAGAACAAGTCCCACACACAGCTAGAAGGCCAAATATTTTTTCAGAGCTAGATGAAGAAAAAAATTATATTATATTTGCAACCTGATGGAGGTCAGTATAGATGGACTAATAGAACAAGTCCCACACACTGCTAGAAGGCCAAATATTTTTTCAGAGCTAGATGCAGACAAAAATTATTTTTAATTTGCAACCTGATGGAGGTCAGTATAGATGGACTAATAGACCAAGTCCCACACACTGCTAGAAGCCGAAATATTTTTTCAGAGCTAGATGCAGATAAAAATAATTTTTAATTTGCAACCTGATGGAGGTCAGTATAGATGGACTAATAGAACAATTCCCACACACTGCTAGAAGCCCAAATATTTTTTCAGAGCTAGATGCAGAAAAAAATTATTTTTAATTTGCAACCTGATGGAGGTCAGTATAGATGGACTAATAGAACAAGTCCCACACACTGCTAGAAGCCCAAATATTTTTTCAGAGCTAGATGCAGAAAAAAATTATATTCAATTTGCAACCTGATGGAGGTCAGTATAGATGGACTAATAGAATGATACTATGCCCAAAAGGTTTTACTTCACTAGATGCAGTAAAAAAATTGGTATTCTATACACAGGTGGTGTATCTTGCAACACAGATAGGCTACTCCACTGACTAACACACTCTGCAATAGGCCAAAAAGGATTAGCTTTGCTAGATTTAGCCAAATGCTGTGAAAAAATCTTGCACAGCACTGGCACAGACCTGCCCGGCAAAAACTGATAGGAACTGATCTAACTTAGTCCAGAAAAGGACTGCAATTACAATTAGTCTTTACTCCCAACCTATCTATTTAAGAGCACAGACCTTCCTGATAAAAGTCGTAGGAAATGCTGTAACCTAGTCCTTAAAAGGACTGCAATCACAAATATTCCCTACTCCCAAGCTATCTGTAGATTTGTGCGAAAATTGGCTTGAAATTAACAAGGTATAGCGCACACAGAAACAGCGGTGCCGTCTAACACGCAGCTGCAGCAGTGAGAAAATGGTGGCGATGGGGAAAATGGCTGGGTCTTATAGGGCAAGGACATGTGACATACACTGCCAATGACACATGCCCTTGCTTGTGTGAAAAAAAGCAGTTCGCTCCGTGTGTGCTTTGCTGATAGGCTGACAGATCGCACCTCCCCACTGTAAATGCGGGAAAGAGAAAAAAAAATGGAGATCTTCATTATTCCTGCAGAGATCCATCCCCTGCCCCTCCCCCCACCCCTCCCCCTGCCCCACTGTACACTCAAACTGCGTATTAACATTAATTTTCAGCATTACTGAGAAAAAATCTAGTTATGAGTTTGGTGCACGAACAGTTATCGAACATAACCTCGAACAGCCGAATTTTTTTCAAATCGTTCGTGTTCGCTGAACGGCACGAACACCGCCCAAAACAGCTCAAATTTGAGATTAGCGAACAGTTCGAGTCGAACAACGCTCATCTCTAATCATCAGCACTAAACATCTTCGTCGCCATTTCAAAACTGTGCAGAAGGGTGCATAGGTCCCTGATCTGAGACCACTCCTCCAGCGTGACTTGCCCCACCTCTGGATCTCTTTGTCCCAGGCTATACGTCACAACGTATTGCACCAGGGCTTGTCGGTGCTGCCACAGTCACTGCAACATGTGCAAAGTTGAATTCCACCGGGTAGGCACATCGCATTTTAGCCGGTGAAGTGGCAGGCCCAACGACTTCTGTAGAGATGTAAGTCGCTGAGCTGCGGGATGCGAATGGCGGAAGTGAGCACACAGCGACCATGCCCTCTGCAGAAGGCCATCTAGTCCGGGATAGTGGGCTAAAAATTGCACGTGTGTGACATTGCCCGTGCGAATGGCCGCACCCAGGTTTGCAGCATTGTCGCACACGGCCTTCCCTGGTTTCAGGTCCAGTGGAGACAACCATTCATGAAATTGGTCCTCCAGAGCTGACCACAACTCCTCAGCTGTGTGACTCACATTTCCCAGACATTTCAAAGTAAAAACCACCTGATGACGTTGAGCCCTACTGCCAGCATAGTATGGAGGTGTGCAGGATCCCTTCTGCGCAGTTAGAAAGCTTGTGGCATGACCAGACAGGCTTTGGGTGCAGGTGGAGGACCGAGAGGAGGTTGAGGAGGCAGAAGCAGTGGAGGAACTTTGACTTAAAGAGAATTGACGCACAACTCGTGGGGAAGGCAAGACTTGGACAGCAGCCCCTTGTCCTGCTGTCACCATAGTTACCCAGTGCCCAGTCAGCGACATGTAACGCCCCTGTCCATGCCTACTCGTCCAAGTGTCTGTGGTGAAATGCACCTTATCACACACAGAGTTTCTCAAAGAAGCGGTGATGTTGTGTGCGACATGCTGGTGGAGCGCAGGCACACCTTTCTTTGAAAAGTAGTGCGGACTCGGCACCTGGTACCGGGGCGCTGCGACGGACATAAGGTCTCGAAAATCCTCTGTGTCCACCAGGCGGAAAGGCAGCATTTCTGTAGCCAAGAGCTTGCAGATGGTGAAATTCAACCTCTTAGCTTTCTCATGGCTAGGAGGAAATGGTCTTTTACTTGTCCACATCTGAGGGACCGAGGGCTGGCCGTTGTGCTTAGACGGGGTTGATAAGGGTGTCCCCGGCAAACTGCCGGTCTGTGAGGAAGATGCAGGCGGACATGTTAGGTTGCCTTGATCCAAAGGTGGTGCTATCGATGTCGGACAGCGATCAACACCAGCTGGTGTTACCACCTCCAAAGAAAATGATGACCTGCCAATCACGCTGGCTCTTGCGGGTAAAGAGGTGGCAGGTCTGCATCCCAAAACAGGTGTGACTGCTGTCCCCCCAGTCACAGAGGATGAAGAGGCCGCAGATGCACAAGATGGGGCAGACGGTGATTGGCCCGGCCGGCTAGGCCGCATTGTAGCACAGTGAGCTTCCCACTGCAACTTATGCTTCATGTCCATGTGCCGGTTCATGCATGAAGTACTCAAACTATGTATTTTTTGGCCTCTACTTATCTTTTGTTGACAAATGTTACAGATAACACGAGTTGGGTCATCTTTATCGATCTGAAAAAATGCCCAGTCTATGCAAGGCTTAGCACCCATGCGACCTGAAGAGCCACCACGACTTGTGGTCAGAGGCAGAGTTGTGTTTGAGGATGCAGTTGTTGACGTGCTTCCAGTACTACGTCTCTGTCCAGGAAGGCACAACCTGACCTCGTCGTCACTAGCATCCTCCTCCACCTCCTCTGCTGACCTCATCTCATGGCTGACTGTGGGTTGACAGTAAGTGGGATCTCCAACCTCATCATCATCACCCTGTGTGTTATCACACCCGTCGTCCTCAGAGCCAACCTGTTCCTGCCCTGACAAAAAACTAAAGTTGTCGCTCCAATCAGGTATTTGAGTCTCATCATCGTCTTCCTCATTGTCTCCACTAACAGGAGTTACAGTTTGGGAATGAGGGTCTACATTATGGTCAGAACCTTCTGCGTCTGGTCCTGGATCCGACTCATAAAGATTCTGGGCATCAGTGCAGATCATTTCCTCATCTGGATTCACAGAAGCGCTGGAGCCGACCTCTGATTCCCAGGCTATAGTATAAGTAAACAGCTCGGCAGACTCAAGCATCTGTTCTACCTCATTCTCAGACGGGCAGCTGGAGATTTGGGAGCTGTGAGGAAGCAAGTGCGATTGGGGTGACACCTCTGAGGACTGGAGTATTTGTGATGTTGAAGTTGAGGTGGAGGAGGGCCCACTTAAAGGAGCACTTGATATCCATTGAAGCACCTGCTGTTTTTGTGCCTCATCTGGAATTTGTAGCGATTGGCGTGGCCGTAAGAAAGGGATCTTATCACATTGTCTGCTAAAAGAAGTAGACATTTTAGTTTTGCTGGAAGATGATCTTTCTTGTGCAGATGTTACTGTTGCTTTAACACGTACTCCACGGACACAAACATTTTTCCCCTTCCCAACACGCCTATTCCCCTTTCCACCAGCAGCAGGCCTTTTTCCACTCATTTTGGTGGTAAACTAATTCACAACTCTGGAGTTGTTTGCACAAAAAAACAATGGATGGGAACCGAGCAGAGCTGAGTGGCCAAACTCTGGTATTAGGCCAAAACTAGTGTCTGGGTTAGATGTAGAAAAAAATTATATTCAGTTTGCAACCTGATGGAGGTCAGTATAGATGGACTAATAGAACAAGTCCCACACACTGCTAGAAGTCCAAATATTTTTTCAGAGCTAGATGCAGAAAAAAATTATATTCAATTTGCAACCTGATGGAGGTCAGTATAGATGGACTAATAGAACAAGTCCCACACACTGCTAGAAGGCCAAATATTTTTTCAGAGCTAGATGAAGAAAAAAATTATATTCAGTTTGATACCTGATGGAGGTCATTATAGATGGACTAATAGAACAAGTCCCACACACTGCTAGAAGGCCAAATATTTTTCAGAGCTAGATGAAGAAAAAAATGATATTCAATTTGCAACCTGATGGAGGTCAGTATAGATGGACTAATAGAACAAGTCCCACACACTGCTAGAAGGCCAAATATTTTTTCAGAGCTAGATGCAGAAAAAAATTATATTCAATTTGCAACCTGATGGAGGTCAGTATAGATGGACTAATATAACAAGTCCCACACACAGCTAGAAGCCCAAATATTTTTTCAGAGGTAGATGCAGAAAAAAATTATATTCAATTTGCAACCAGATGGAGGTCAGTATAGATGGACTAATAGAACAAATCTCACACACAGCTTGAAGCCCAAATATTTTTTCAGAGCCAGATGCAGAAAAAAATTATATTCAATTTGCAACCTGGTGGAGATCAGTATAGATGGACTAATAGAACAAGTCCCACACACTGCAAGAAGGCCAAATATTTATTCAGAGCTAGATGCAGAAAAAAATTATATTCACTTTGCAACCTGATGGAGGTCAGTATAGATGGACTAATAGAACAAGGCCCACACACTGCTAGAAGGCCAAATATTTTTTCAGAGCTAGATGCAGAAAAAAGTTATATTCAATTTGCAACCTGATGGAGGTCAGTATAGATGGACTAATAGAACAAGTCCCACACACAGCTAGAAGCCCAAATGTTTTTTCAGAGCTAGATGCAGAAAAAAATTATATTCAATTTGCAACCTGATGGAGGTCAGTATAGATGGACTAATAGAACAAGTCCCACACACTACTAGAAGCCCAAATATTTTTTCAGAGCTAGATAAAGAAAAAAATTATATTCAATTTGCAACCTGATGGAGGTCAGTATAGATGGACTAATAGAACAAGTCCCACACACTGCTAGAAGGCCAAATATTTTTTCAGAGCTAGATGCAGAAAAAAAATATATTCAATTTGCAACCAGATGGATGTCAGTATAGATGGACTAATAGAACAAGTTCCACACACTGCTAGAAGGCCAAATATTTTTTCAGAGCTAGATGCAGAAAAAAATTATATTCAATTTTCAACCTGATGGAGGTCAGTATAGATGGACTAATAGCACAAGTCCAATACACTGCTAGAAGGCCAAATATTTTTTCAGAGCTAGATGCAGAAAAAAATTATATTCAATTTTCAACCTGATGGAGGTCAGTATAGATGGACTAATAGAACAAGTCCCACACACTGCTAGAAGTCCAAATATTTTTTCAGAGCTAGATGAAGAAAAAAATTATATTCAATTTGCAACCTGATGGAGGTCAGTATAGATGGACTAATAGAACAAGTCCCACACAGTGCTAGAAGGCCAAATATTTTTTCAGAGCTAGATGCAGAAAAAAAATATATTCAATTTGCAACCTGATGGATGTCAGTATAGATGGACTAATAGAACAAGTCCCACACACTGCTAGAAGGCCAAATATTTTTTCAGAGCTAGATGCAGAAAAAAATTATATTAAATTTTCATCCTGATGGAGGTCAGTATAGATGGACTAATAGAACAAGTCCAATACACTGCTAGAAGGCCAAATATTTTTTCAGAGCTAGATGCAGAAAAAAATTATATTCAATTTGCAACCTGATGGAGGTCAGTATAGATGGACTAATAGAACAAGTCCCACACACAGCTAGAAGCCCAAATATTTTTTCAGAGGTAGATGCAGAAAAAAATTATATTCAATTTGCAACCTGATGGAGGTCAGTATAGATGGACTAATAGAACAAGTCCCACACACAGCTAGAAGCCTAAATATCTTTTCAGAGCTAGATGCAGAAAAAAATTATATTCAATTTGCAACCTGGTGGAGGTCAGTATAGATGGACTAATAGAACAAGTCCCACACACTGCTAGAAGGCCAAATATTTTTTCAGAGCTAGATGAAGAAAAAAATTATATTCAATTTGCAACCTGATGGAGGTCAGTATAGATGGACTAATAGAATAAGTCCCACACACTGCTAGAAGGCCAAATATTTTTTCAGAGCTAGATGCAGAAAAAAATTATATTCAATTTGCAACCTGATGGAGGTCAGTATAGATGGACTAATAGAACAAGTTCCACACACTGCTAGAAGGCCAAATATTTTTTCAGAGCTAGATGAAGAATATTATAGAAATATTGGGCCTTCTAGCAGTGTGTGGGACTTGTTCTATTAGTCCATCTATACTGACCTCCATCAGGTTGCAAATTGAATATAATTTTTTTCTGCATCTAGCTCTGAAAAAATATTTGGGCTTCTAGCAGTGTTTGGTACTTGTTCTATTAGTCCATCTATACTGACCTCCATCAGGTTGCAAATTGAATATAATTTTTTTCTGCATCTAGCTCTGAAAAAATTTTGGGCTTCTAGCAGTGTGTGGGACTTGTTCTATTAGTCCATCTATACTGACCTCCATCAGGTTGCAAATTGAATATAATTTTTTTCTGCATCTAGCTCTGAAAAAAAATATTTGGGCTTCTAGCAGTGTTTGGGACTTGTTCGATGAGTCCATCTATACTGACCTCCATCAGGTTGCAAATTAAAAATAATTTTTATCTGCATCTAACTCTGAAAAAATATTTGGGCTTCTAGCAGTGTGTGGGACTTGGTCTATTAGTCCATCTATACTGACCTCCATCAGGTTGCAAATTAAAAATAATTTTTATCTGCATCTAGCTCTGAAAAAGTATTTGGCCTTCTAGCAGTGTGTGGGACTTGTTCGATGAGTCCATCTATACTGACCTCCATCAGGTTGCAAATTGAATATAATTTTTTTCTGCATCTAACCCAGACAATAGTTTTGGCCTAATACCACAGTTTGGCCACTCAGCTCTGCTCGGTTCCCATCCATTTTTTTTTGTGCAAACAACTCCAGAGTTGTGAATTAGTTAATCACCAAAATGAGTGGAAAAAGGCCTGCTGCTGGTGGAAAGGGGAATAGGCGTGTTGGGAAGGGGAAAAAAGGTTGTGTCCATGGGGTAGGTTTTAAAGCAACAGTAACATCTGCAGAAGAAAGACCATCTTCCAGCCAAACTAAAATATCTACTTCTTTTAGCGGACAATGTGATAAGATCCCTTTCTTACGGCCACGCCAATCGCTACAAATTCCAGATGAGGCACAAAAACAGCAGGTGCTTCAACGGATATCAAGTGCTCCTTTAAGTGGGCTCTCCTCCACATCAACTTCAACATCACAAATACTCCAGTCCTCAGAGGTATCACCCCAATCACACTTGCTTCCTCACAGCTCCCAAATCTCCAGCTGCCCGTCTGAGTTTGAGGTAGAACAGATGGTTGAGTCTGCAGAGCTGTTTACTCATACTATAGCCTGGGAATCAGAGGTCGGCTCCAGCGCTTCTGTGAATCCAGACGAGGAAATGATCTGCACTGATGCCCAGAATCTTTATGAGTCGGATCCAGGACCAGACGCAGAAGGTTCTGACCATAATGTAGACCCTCATTCCCAAACTGTAACTCCTGTTAGTGGAGACAATGAGGAAGACGATGATGAGACTCAAATACCTGATTGGAGCGACAACTTTAGTTTTTTGTCAGGTCAGGATCAGGTTGGCTCTGAGGACGACGGGTGTGATAACACACAGGGTGATGATGATGAGGTTGGAGATCCCACTTACTGTCAACCCACAGTCAGCCAAGAGATGAGGTCAGCAGAGGAGGTGGAGGAGGATGCTAGTGACGACGAGGTCAGGTTGTGCCTTCTTGGACAGAGACATAGTACTGGAAGCAAGTCAACAACGGCATCCTCAAACACAGCTCTGCCTCTGACCACAAGTCGTGGTGGCTCTTCAGGTCACATGGGTGCTAAGCCTTGCATAGCCTGGGCATTTTTTCAGATCGATAAAGATGACCCATCTCGTGTTATCTGTAACATTTGTCAACAAAAGCTAAGTAGAGGCCAAAAATACATAGTTTGAGTACTTCATGCATGAACCGGCACATGGACATGAAGGATAAGTTGCAGTGGGAAGCTCACTGTGCTACAATGCGGCCTAGCCGGCCGGGCCAACCGCCGTCTGCCCCATCTTGTGCATCTGCGGCCTCTTCATCCTCTGTGACTGGGGGGACAGCAATCACACCTGTTTTGGGACGCAGACCTGCCACCTCTTTACCCGCAAGAGCCAGCGTGATTGGCAGGTCATCATTTTCTTTGGAGGTGGTAACACCAGCTGGTGTTGAGCGCTGTCCGACATCGATAGCACCACCTTTGGATCAAGGCAACCTAACATGTCTGGTTGCATCTTCCTCACAGACCGGCAGTTTGCCGGGGACACCCTTATCAACCCCGTCTAAGCACAACAGCCAGCCCTCGGTCCCTCAGATGTGGACAAGTAAAAGACCATTTCCTCCTAGCCATGAGAAAGCTAAGAGGTTGAATTTCACCATCTGCAAGCTCTTGGCTACAGAAATGCTGCCTTTACACCTGGTGGACACAGAGGATTTTCGAGACCTTATGTCCATCGCAGTGCCCCAGTACCAGATGCCCAGTCGGCACTACTTCTCAAAGAAAGGTGTGCCTGCGCTCCACCAGCATGTCGCACACAACATCACCGCTTCTTTGAGAAACTGTGTGTGTGACAGTTTGCATTTCACCACAGACACTGGAACGAGTAGGCATGGACAGGGGCATTACATGTCGCTGACTGGGCACTGGGTAACTATGGTGACAGCAGGACAAGGGGCTGCTGTCCAAGTCTTGCCGTCCCCACGAGTTGTACATCAATCCTCTTCATGTCAAAGTTCCTCCACTGCTTCTGCCTCCTCAACCTCCTCTCGGTCCTCCACCTGCACCCAAAGCCTGTCTGGTCATGCACAAGCTTTCTAACTGCGCAGAAGGGATCCTGCACACCTCCTTACTATGCTGGCAGTAGCGCTCAACGTCATCAGGTGGTTTTTACTTTGAAATGTCTGGGAAATGTGAGTCACACAGCTGAGGAGTTGTGGTCAGCTGTGGAGAACCAATTTCATGAATGGTTGTCTCCACTGGACCTGAAACCAGGGAAGGCCGTGTGCGACAATGCTGCAAACCTGGGTGCGGCCCTTTGCCGGGGCAATGTCACACACGTGCCTTGTAAGGCTCACGTGTTGAACCTGGTTGTCCAGCAATTTTTATCCCACTATCCCGGACTAGATGGCCTTCTGCAGAGGGCACAGTCGCTGTGTGCTCACTTCCGCCGTTCGCATCCTGCAGCTCAGCGACTTACATCTCTACAGAAGTCGTTGGGCCTGCCACTTCACCGGCTAAAATGCGATGTGCCTACCCGGTGGAATTCAACTCTGCACATGTTGCAGTGACTGTGGCAGCACCGACAAGCCCTGGTGCAATACGTTGTGACGTATAGCCTGGGACAAAGAGATCCAGAGGTGGGGCAAATCACGCTGGAGGAGTGGTCTCAGATCAGGGACCTATGCACACTTCTGCACAGTTTTGAAATGGTGACGAAGATGTTTAGTGCTGACGATGCCATGATCAGCATGACTATTCCGGTGATTTACATGCTGGAGCACATGTTAAACAGAATTCGGAGTCAGGTGGTGGCACAAGAGGAGGTGGAGGAAGTAGTGGAGGAGAAGTTGTATGCGGAAGGGCTAACATCTGCAAGGTCCAGACGGTCGGCAGCACCAAGGCGGCAGGCATGTGAGGGTAGGGGAGATGGTTTTACCAGGGCGCATGGTAGCAGCCAAACTAGTGAGGAAGGTGCAGGAGCCCAGGAAGAAGTGGATGACGAACTGATGGAAGACTCATCAGATGAGGGAGACCTTGATCACATTTCTGTTGTGCGAGGTTGGGGGGAGAGGACAGAGTAAGGAAGCATGATTGTTACCTCGCCACCAACACAACAGGGACTTGGTGCTCCTGGATATGCAAGACACATGAGTGCCTTCTTGCTGCACTACCTGCAACATGACCCTCGAATTGTGAGAATTAGAAATAATCCTGACTACTGGGTTGCCACACTGTTAGATCCCCGGTACAAAAGTAAATTTGCAGAAATTATTCCTGCCATAGAAAGGGATGCACGCATGCAGGAGTATCAGCAGAGACTGTTGCAGAATCTTACATGTGCTTTTCCACAAAACACCAGTGGTGCATGTAGTGAATCTCACAGTTCCAACTTGCCAACGTGGGACCATCGAGTGTTCAGCACTCAAACCATAACAGAAACACAGTATCTGCTGGCAACATCAATTTTGTGGAATCATTTCACCACTTTTTTAGCCCATCCTTTGCAAGGCCACAGGAGACAAAAAGTCTGACACATAGTCAACGCCTAGAGACGATGGTACAAGAGTATCTCCAAGTAAACATTGAAGCCATGACTGTGTCACTGGACCCTTGCTCTTTTTGGGCTTCCAATCTGGATAAATGGCCGGAGCTCGCCACTTACGCCTTGGAGATCTTGTCATGCCCCGCAGCCAGCGTTCTCTCTGAACGTGTGTTCAGCGCTGCTGGTGGTGTGCTGACAGATAAGCGCACGCGGCTCTCCACTGATAATGTAGACAGACTCACGTTCATAAAGATGAACAAATCATGGATCCGAAACGACTTTTCTACCCCTGTGTCATCCTGGGGAGAGTAAAAGCTTGATGATTGGTTAAAATCACCTCACCAACCGTTTAAAGCTTTCAAATTACTAATCATGTTTATCTGTATCTTGGCTGGAAAATAATTTGGGCTTTGTAGCAGTGTGCAGTACTGATTCTATTAGGCCATCTATACTAAACTCCACCACATTTAAAATTACTAATCATGTTTATCTGTATCTTGGCTGGAAAATAATTTGGGCTTTGTAGCAGTGTGCAGTACTGATTCTATTAGGCCATCTATACTAAGCTCCACCAGCTTTCAAATTAATAATAATTTTTAGCTGCATCTAGCCCGGAAAATAATTTTGGTGCTCTGAGATGCGCAAGACACATAAGTGCCTTCTTGCTGCACTACCTGCAACATGACCCTCAGATTGTCAGAATTCGAAGTAATCCTGACTACTGGGTTGCCACACTCTTAGATCCCCCACACTCTTCGCTGAACCTTTTCATTTTAATAAAGACCAAAAAATGGTCATTTTTGAAATTATAAGCATTAGCAGGTTATTAGAAACTGAAATCAAACAGTTTTCAACTCAAAACTTTATTCTAGGTTATGTTACATTTGCACATAGGACCCCTTGTTCGAAAGGAGCTTCTGAACTCTCTCGTCCATTGAATTTGTCAGGTTATGGATGGTTTCTGCTTCAATTGTTTTGCATGAGGACAGAATTCCCTCCCAGAGCTGTTGCTTAGATGTCAACTGCCTCCCGCCATCATAGACACTCCTTTTGATGATGATCCAGAGGTTCTGAATGGGGTAGAGGTCAGGGGAGCATGGGGGTCCCACCATAAGTTTGTCCCCTTTTATGCCCATATCAGCCAGAGATGCAGATGTGTTATGTGCAGCATGAGACGGTGCATTATCATGCATGAAAATGATGTTGCTGTGGAATACACGGTTCTTCTTCTTGAACCATGGCAGGAAGTGCTGTTTGAGAAACTCCACATACATTATGGAGTTTATCTTTACCCCTTCAGGGATCCTAAAGGGGCCAACAATCTCTCTCCCCATGATTCCAGCCCAAAACATTACACCACCTGCTCCTTGTTGGCGCAGTAGCCATGTTTGCGTGGGGTGTCCATCAACCAGCCATCCTCCACTCCATCCATCTGGACCATCGAGCGTTGCACGGCACTCATCCGTGAACAAAACAGTTTTGAAGTCAGTCTTCATATATTGTTTGGCCCACTGGAGCCGTTTCTGCTTGTGTGCAGTGGATAGAGGAGGTCGACAGGATGACGTACGCACAGCTGCAAACCTTTGAAGGACCCTGCATCTTGTTGTTCGGGGGACGTTGGAGGCACCAGCAGCTTCAAAAACGTATCTGCTGCTATGACAAGGCTTTTTTGCCGCTGCTCTTTTAACCTGACGTAATTGCCTGTAGGAAAGAGTCCTCAATTTGCACTTATCAGCACGCACACGTGTGTACTGTGAATCAGCTACATACTTGTTGATTGCCAAGACACTTCATCCTGATCATCGCACAATGTTGATTGTAGTCATGCCTTGACCTAAACACTCCACAATTTGATGCTTCTCAGCAGCCGACACATCCTTTTTCTTTCCAATTTTGGCAGAAAATGTAGGCTGCTTAATAATGTGGGACAGCCTTCTTAAGTAGTCTTGCCTTTCATTGGACACACCTGCCAAACTAATTAGCACAGGTGTCTGCAATTGCTTACAGTGATATAAAGAGCCCTGACACACATCACCATCAATGAGTTTAACTGACAAACAAACAAATTCTTCCCTTATCACTCCTAAACACTTTTTGCATAATAATTTGGAACACAGTGTACATATGCTTTTCCACAAAACACCAGTGGTTCACGTAGTGAATCTTACAGTTCTAACTTGCCAGCCGTGGTCTGTATCGAGTTGTTCAATAAAGGGCCCAAAATTAAGATAACATAGACGGGAAAGGTCTCTATGAATACGAATTCCTAAGTATTTGAAACCCTGTGAGGGCCAGGCAAAGGGAGAGTTGTACTGGTTGGAATCCTGTATGGATTTGGGGAGGGAGACATCGAGGGCCTCAGACTTCGCTGCATTGATTTTAAAATTTGACCATGTAACAAAGTGATCTATTTCAGCCATAACAGCAGGGATGGATATATGTGATTGAGTGATATATACTAGGACATCATCAGCAAATAGAGAGCACTTGTACTCGGTGCCTCCCACCTCAATCCACCTAATATTGGGGTTATGGCGAATTGATGAGAGCAGGTGCTCCGTCACTAGGATGTATAAGAGAGGGGACAGAGGACATCCCTGCCTTGTCCCATTGGTGACTATGAAAGGTGATGAAAATGTTCTGACGCGCCCCCTGGGCCTTGGGACATCCGGAGCCAGACCCTTTTTGGTGGATGCTGGTGGTTGTAGTATCCGTGGCGGCGACCCGGTTCCGTGGCTCAGGGCGGTCAAACCAGTGGCAGAACTATTTATGTGGTTTTGATGTTTAAATGTCCGACTACGCCACCCGTGGATTGCGGTCAGAGTGAACCACCGCTGCAGGGCAGACCGCTGAGGCTGGTGTTGTGGGTGCAGTAGAGCGTAGCATAACTCCCCACGGGAGGAGTATAGCCTCAGGGCAGTGTATGCGGAGGATGGGGGTGATGGTGCAGTGCAGCAGCAGTAACGACACGGAGTCAGTGATGCAGTCCAGGGCCTTTACTCACAGTTCTTATTATCCAGACCACTTCTGCAGGTAACGGCTGCCCACGTCGTAATGTGCTCACCAGGTGACGGGCTCAGAAAACTCCCAGATAACTTTGGAGCGCTTCTGAGGACCCCCTTTGTGTGTCTTTTGTCTTGCCTTTCTTACCAACCCTTCTGTCCGGCTGCCTCGGGCCTCCTCTTGGTAAACTTGGCGCCAGTTTCCCTGACCCTATGTGGTGCCTTCCTAGCGGGTGTAGCGAGGGTCTGCGCCACATAAAATGTCACAGCCTCCGGTTTCTAGCTGAGGGTCGTTTCCTGCCTCCACTAGTTTCGGGGACCGGTCTCCCCCTTTGGCCTGACCCCTCCACGCAGGTGGATTCAGGCGTGCGGTGGCGACTCGCCCGTCCCCACGCCTGGGATCCCTTCATTCCTCGTTCCTGGAGCCCTCTCCGCTCCTCTTCCTTCCTTCTCCCTCTTCCAGGCCTGGGCCTCTGTTACTAGGCCCGCCTCCGGAGCAGAGCTCATGCAGAGCCCCTGCTCCCTGTCACTTCTGCTCAGACTTCTCTGCACTGAACTAAGAT
Organism: Phyllobates terribilis; assembly: GCF_046119375.1. Classification (NCBI taxonomy): domain Eukaryota; kingdom Metazoa; phylum Chordata; class Amphibia; order Anura; family Dendrobatidae; genus Phyllobates; species Phyllobates terribilis. The sequence continues at coordinate 325,156,257 of NW_027362763.1, read as the reverse complement.
GGTGCCCACGTTTTATACTCCCTTCTCAATGCACCCAGGAACTGCTTCCTCCCTGCTCCTGCACTACAGTGTTCCCCTTCCTCAGTGTTCCCTCCCCCCACTCCAGCCAGGGAAAAGGACTGTGGTGCCCATCTCAGGGGCATATTGGTCGCCCTGCCCCACGGCAATGTGGTGTAATGCATGCAGGTGTCGGGTCCTGATCCACACTCCATCCTTACCTGAGAGTGAGATATCACACCTCTGGGTGAGGTGCAATACCTCTGTAGCAACCAAGCCTTCAGGGTGCTACAGTTCCATTTATCTTCAGCCTAGGTGATGTATTGCGATACAGGGCCGTGATTTTGGCTATAAAAGGGTCCCCAAGACCCCTACCCCAAGCTTTTAAAGAGAATAATATATGGCGTGCCAGGAGACTCTATGGAATGCTTTCTCAGCATCCAATTACAAATTTTTAACTGCATCTAGCCCAGGAAATACTTTGTGCCTAGTAGCAGTGTCTGCTAGTCAGCGGATTATCCCCGCTGTTAAGCAAGCTACACCACCTGTAGTTTGGACACTTAATTTTTTCAAAGGAAATGCTTTGGGACCACGGCATACTCAGTGAAGAGCATCAGGAGGCACCCCAAGGCATAGGGGCTGGGACTGGTGGTAGGACGCCTTGCGGTGGACAGCTGAGCTCGATCCTTATAAAAGCTTTTTAACTGCAGTAGCTTTAGTGGACGCTACTGGAGCTGGAATTACGCGGCTGCTGGCATGAGACTTGCCCTCCAATAGATCCTTGTAAAAGGATTTAAAGTGTATTCATTCAAATTAGAGAGACAATTTAAATCAAAAAGCTTAGAGCTGCCTCCACCACAGGGGGCTCGCACAATCCACCAGCGGACAGGCACCAGTATTGGGAGAGGTGGGCTGGCCGTCAGGGTCCACCGCGACTCTGGCACAAACCCTGCGACACGGAGGTGGCACGGGCAGGAACGGACTGGCCGTGTCGGCTTCTCACTTTTTGGATTTTAGAAGGGCATGACATGCCTATATCTGTGTCTCCCCCTCCTTTTACTCCTCCACCTCCTTTCTTTTCGCATGACTATATGTACTTGTCACTTTTCCATGTGTTAGTTGTGTCTTCTGAGCAGTTTGTCAGCTTTTGGACACCTTTGAAGGTGTTTTCTATGTGTTTCTATGTGTTTTTGTTTGCCTGCCATTGGTTTTAACGGTGTTCGAAGGTGTTCGACGAACAGTTCGGCGAACACACGGGTGTTCGACGAACCGAACCGAACTCGAACACTACGGGGATGGCTCAACACTAATTGAGAGGTGGAAGAAGCTTGATGATGATTATATACAGGAAGCAATTTATTTCAGTTATTTATTCCAAAGGGTGTGCAACCAAATATTAAGTTGAGGATGCCAACAATTTTGTCCAGCCCTCTTTTTAGGTGCTTTGCTTGAAATTATGTCCAATTTGCCATTTTTCTCTGTTTTTTTGTGCTGTTCCAATACACACAAAGGAGGTAAATAACTATAACAAATCATTTGTAATTGTAATTATTATTGCCATGAAATTCTCACCACACAGTCAAAGAAATCAAACCATATATGTCCTTAAATTGAGTTATGTGAAATAATGAGAAATGACACAAGGAAAACATATTGATTGAACACTTGAAGATAGAGATATGGAAAAAGCCCTGGAAAGTCATGACACCAGCTGAAATCTATCATTAATTAGAAAGTAATCCTGCCACTTAGTGAAACATAATATCAGCTGGTTCAATTAATTCAACTGATGGCCTATAAAAAGGTGTCTCATTATCAAGGTGCCACACATGAATCATCCCATGATGGGTAAAACCAGAAAGCTGTCTCAAGACCTTTGCAACCTTTTTGTTGCAAAACAACATACTGATGGTATTGGTTACAGAAGAATGTCTAAACCACTGAGTGTGCAATGTTGGGTCCAGAATCCGGAAGTGGAAAGAATATAATTTCACCATAAACAGGCCACTACCAGTTTCTTCTCACAATATTTCAGACAGTGGAGTGAAAATAATTATCAGAAGAGTTGTCCAAGAGCCAAGGACCACTTGTGGAGAGCTATAGAAAGATCTGTAATCAGCAGGTACAATAGTTTTAAAGAAAATAACAAGTAATGCACTCAACCTCCATGGCCTATATGCACACTAACCATGCAAGACTCCACTGCTGAAGAAAAAGCATGTTCTAAGTTTTCTCAACAACATTTTGACAAGCTTGAGAAATATAGTCTTGTCAGATGAGACCAAACTTGAACTTTTTGGATTCTAGAATACACACCATGTCAAGAGGCCAAAATGTACTGCATATCACCCCCAAAAAACCATACCAACAGTAAAGTTTGGCGTTAGGAACTTTATGGTGTGAGACTGTTTTTTCAGCATACGGCACTGGCAAACTTCATACAATTGAAAGAAGGATGAATGGACAAATTATTATTTATTATTATTATTTATTATTATAGCGCCATTTATTCCATGGCGCTTTACATGTGAAAAAGGGGTATAATACAAGAACAATTACAATAATCTTGAACACAATGTGACAGCGACTGGTACAGGAGGAGCGAGGACCCTGCCCGCGAGGGCTCACAATCTACGAGGGATGGGTGAGGATACAGTAGGTGAGGGTAGAACTGGTCGTGCAGCGGTATGGTGGAGCGTTGGTTACTGCAGGTTGTAGGCTTGTCGGAATAGGTGGGTCTTCAGGTTCCTTTTGAAGGTTTCCACGGTAGGCGAGAGTCTGATACGTTGGGGTAGAGCATTCCAGAGTAGGGCGGAAGCACGGGAGAAATCTTGTATACGGTTGTGGGAGGAGGAGATAAGAGGGGAGTAGAGCAGGAGATCTTGTGAGGATCGGAGGTTGCGTGCAGGTATGTAACGGGAGACTAGGTCAGAGATATATGGAGGAGACAGGTTGTGAATGGCTTTGTATGTCATGGTTAGGGTTTTGAACTGGAGTCTCTGAGCAATGGGGAGCCAGTGAAGAGATTTACAGAGAGGAGAGGCCGGGGAATAGCGGGGGGGCAGGTTGATTAGTCGAGCAGCAGAGTTTAGGATAGATTGGAGGGGTGCGAGAGTGTTAGAGGGGAGGCCACAGAGCAGGAGGTTGCAGTAGTCAAGGCGGGAGATGATGAGGGCGTGCACTAGTGTTTTTGCAGATTCATGGTTTAGGAATGTGCGGATCCGGGAGATATTTTTGAGTTGGAGTCGGCAGGAAGGGGAAACGGCTTGGATATGTGGTTTGAAGTAGAGTTTCAAGCCCAGGGTTACCCCAAGGCAGCGAGCTTGAGGGACTGGGGAGAGTGGGCAGCCATTGACGTTGATAGATAGGTCAGTTGGGAGGGTTGAAAGAGATGGCGGAAAGAAGATCAATTCTGTTTTGTCCATGTTAAATTTTAGAAATCTGGCAGAGAAGAAGGATGAAATAGCAGACAGACATTGTGGGATTTTGGTTAATAAGGAGGTGATATCGGGTCCAGAGAGGTAGATCTGTGTGTCATCAGCATAGAGGTGATAATGAAAGCCATGAGACTCTATGAGCTGTCCCAGGCCTAAGGTGTAGATGGAGAAGAGCAGGGGTCCTAGAACTGAACCTTGGGGGACACCGACAGATAGGGGGCGAGATGAAAAGGTGGTGTGTGAGTGGGAGACACTGAATGTCCGGTCTGTTAGGTATGAGGAGAACCAGGATAGGGCTAAGTCTGTGATGCCGAGAGATGAGAGAGTCTGAAGTAAGAGGGAATGGTCCACTGTGTCAAAGGCAGATGACAGGTCTAGGAGGAGGAGGACAGAGTAGTGTCGCTTAGATTTGGCGGTTAGTAGGTCGTTTGTGACTATAGTCAGTGCAGTTTCAGTAGAATGGTGCGGTCGGAAACCAGATTGTAGGCAGTCAAAGAGGGAGCAGGAGGAGAGGTGGAAGGACAGTTCAGAATGGACATGTTGTTCCAGTAGTTTTGAGGCATAGGGGAGAAGTGATATGGGACGATATCTAGACACGGAGGATGGGTCAAGGGAGGGCTTTTTGAGGATGGGTGTGATTGAGGCATGTTTGAAGCATGAGGGGAAGACACTAGTTGTTAGTCACAGGTTGAAGAGGTGGGCTAGGGCTGGGATGAAGATAGTGGTAAGGTTTGGGATGAGGTGGGACAGGATTGGGTCAAGTTTACAGGTGGTGAGGTGTGATTTGGAGAGTAAGGTGGAAAGTTGATCTTCAGAAATGGTGGAGAATGTAGTTTTGGAGGAGGAGGGTTGAGTAGGTGTGGGGAGGGGCGGTGGGGGCTTTAGGCAAAAGCTTTGTCTGATGGTGTCAATCTTCTGCTTGAAGAATGAGGCAAAGTCTTCGGCTGAAATAAGAGGAGAGGGAGGAGGCACTGGGGGACGGAGGAGAGAATTGAAGGTGTTGAATAGTTGTTTAGGGTTGTGAGACAGGGAGGATATGAGAGATGCAAAGTATGTTTGTTTTGCTGCAGTCAGTGTGGACTTGAAGGTAGTGAGGGACTGTTTGAATGCGATGAAGTGCTCATGGGAGTGGGACCTTTTCCATCTACGTTCAGCAACCCTGGAAGCCTGTCACAGTTCTTTAGTTAGGCTGGTGTGCCAGGGTTGTCTGTTGATTGTGCGAGCCTTGGTATGCGTGAGGGGGGTGACCGAATCGAGAGCTGCAGCTGTTGTGGTGTTGTATAAAGTGGGAGCAGCATCTGCATCATGTAAGGAACTAATGTCTGTAAGAGGGAGGAGGGATTCAGAGAGAGAGTGTAGGTCAAGGTGTTTGAGATTTCTACGACGGTATGCAGGTTTGTGCAGTGGGGATTGTTGCCCCGGGGAGGAGAGAGAAGAGAATGTGAGTAGGTTGTGGTCAGAAAGAGGGAGAGGTGAGTGTACCGAGACATTCTTGAACAAAATCTGCTGCCATCTACAAGGATAATTAAGATGAAATGAGGGTGGACATTTCAGCAAGACAATGATCACAAACACTAAGCCAAGGAAACTCTCAATTGGTTTCAGAGAAAGAAAATAAAACTGCTAGAATGGCCCAGCTATTCACCTGATCTGAATCCAATAGAAAATTTATGGAAGGAACTAATGCTCAGAGTTCATAGAGCAAGCCCACAGAACCTTAAAGAGTTGAAGAGAGTTTGTGTGGAATAATGGGCTAAAATTACACCTGCATGCCACCAATTTCTCCATACAGGAGGCATCTTGAAGCGGTCATCAACTCCAAGTTTTTGTACAAACCATTACTTAAATTTCAGAAAGCGTGTTCAATACTTTTTGCCTGTATAATTTCTCATTATTTCACAAAACTTAATTTCATTTATTTAATCTGTGTGTGTAAATATAAATATATATATATACATATATATATATATATATATATAGTATACTAGATGGAGACCAGATGCTATCGTATCGGGAGGGCGGTAATGTCACGATGGGGGCAGGCTTTGCAGCATTGAGAATCTCTCCCCCTCATGTTCTCACCCACCTATCCACTCTCTCTTTCCCCATGTGCTGACTTCTCCCGTCTGTGCTCTCTTTAACCTGTCTACCACATGTTCTATCCCCCTTGTCTGCTGTCTCTCTCCTTCCTGTGCTGTGTTCTCTGCTCATGTGCTGTCCCATATGAGCAGTCTCCCCTCTGTGCTCTGTCTCTCTCCCCCCTGTGCGCTTTCTCTCTCCCTCATCTGCTGGCTTCTCCTCTCACGTAATTTCTTCTTTGACCTGTCTACCCCATGTGCTCTCTCCCTTGTCTGCTCTCTCTCTACCCCTGTGCTGTCTTCTTCCCTCATGTGTTCTCTCGTTTGAGCTATCTCCCCCCTGTGTGTCCTCTCTTTCCTATGTGCACTCACCCCTTCCCCTGTGTTAAAATGAAACCAAAGTAGGTAGAGGTAACATTTCATTAACATGGAATAATTTATGACAAAGGTGCTTTAATTTACATTGTATCCACATAAGGACAAAACGTACATATGGCGTATACAGTATGTGTGTGTGTGGTGCGTACGGCTTATACCATGCGTGTGTGTGCATGTATGTTGCGTACAGCATATACAGTGAGAGTGTGTGGTGCGTACTGTGTATACAGTGTGTGTATGGTGTACACAGTGTGTGTGTGTGTGTGGTGCGTATGGCGTATACAGAGTGTGTGTGGTGGTGTGTACGGCATATACAGTGTGTGTGTGCGTGTGTGTGGTGCGTACAGCGTATACAGTATGTGTGTGTATGGGGTGCGTACTGCGTATACAGTGTGTATGTGATGCGAACGGCGTATACAGTGTGTGTGTCTGGTGTGTACGGCGTATACAGTGTGTGTGTGGTGCGTACGGCGTATACCATGTGTGTGCGTGCATGTATGTTGCGTACAGCATATACAGTGAGTGTGTGTGGTGCGTACTGTGTATACAGTGTGTGTATGGTGTACACAGTGTGTGTGTGTGTGTGTGTGGTGCGTATGGCGTATATAGAGTGTGTGTGGTGGTGTGTACGGCATATACAGTGTGTGTGTGCGTGTGTGTGGTGCGTACAGCGTATACAGTATGTGTGTGTATGGGGTGCGTACTGCGTATACAGTGTGTATGTGATGCGAACGGCGTATACAGTGTGTGTGTGGTGCGTACAGCGTATACAGTGTGTGTGTGTATGGGGTGCGTACTGCGTATACAGTGTGTATGTGATGCGAACGGTGTATACAGTGTGTGTGTCTGGTGTGTACGGCGTATACAGTGTGCGTGTGGTGCGTACGGCGTATACCATGTGTTTGTGTGCATGTATGTTGCGTACAGCATATACAGTGAGTGTGTGTGGTGCGTACTGCGTATACAGTGTGTGTATGGTGTACACAGTGTGTGTGTGTGTGGTGCGTACGGCGTATACAGAGTGTGTGTTGTGGTGTGTACGGCATATACAGTGTGTGTGTGCGTGTGTGTGGTGCGTACAGCGTATACAGTATGTGTGTGTATGGGGTGCGTACTGCGTATACAGTGTGTATGTGATGCGAACGGCGTATACAGTGTGTGTGTCTGGTGTGTACGGCGTATACAGTGTGTGTGTGGTGCGTACGGCGTATACCATGTGTGTGCGTGCATGTATGTTGCGTACAGCATATACAGTGAGTGTGTGTGGTGCGTACTGTGTATACAGTGTGTGTATGGTGTACACAGTGTGTGTGTGTGTGTGTGTGGTGCGTATGGCGTATATAGAGTGTGTGTGGTGGTGTGTACGGCATATACAGTGTGTGTGTGCGTGTGTGTGGTGCATACAGCGTATACAGTATGTGTGTGTATGGGGTGCGTACTGCGTATACAGTGTGTATGTGATGCGAACGGCGTATACAGTGTGTGTGTCTGGTGTGTACGGCGTATACAGTGTGTGTGTGGTGCGTACGGCGTATACCATGTGTGTGCGTGCATGTATGTTGCGTACAGCATATACAGTGAGTGTGTGTGGTGCGTACTGTGTATACAGTGTGTGTATGGTGTACACAGTGTGTGTGTGTGGTGCGTATGGCGTATATAGAGTGTGTGTGGTGGTGTGTACGGCATATACAGTGTGTGTGTGCGTGTGTGTGGTGCGTACAGCGTATACAGTATGTGTGTGTATGGGGTGCGTACTGCGTATACAGTGTGTATGTGATGCGAACGGCGTATACAGTGTGTGTGTGGTGCGTGCAGCGTATACAGTGTGTGTGTGTATGGGGTGCGTACTGCGTATACAGTGTGTATGTGATGCGAACGGTGTATACAGTGTGTGTGTCTGGTGTGTACGGCGTATACAGTGTGCGTGTGGTGCGTACGGCGTATACCATGTGTGTGTGTGCATGTATGTTGCGTACAGCATATACAGTGAGTGTGTGTGGTGCGTACTGCGTATACAGTGTGTGTATGGTGTACACAGTGTGTGTGTGTGTGGTGCGTACGGCGTATACAGAGTGTGTGTTGTGGTGTGTACGGCATATACAGTGTGTGTGTGCGTGTGTGTGGTGCGTACAGCGTATACAGTATGTGTGTGTATGGGGTGCGTACTGCGTATACAGTGTGTATGTGATGCGAACGGCGTATACAGTGTGTGTGTGGTGTGTACGGCATATACAGTGTGTGAGTAGTGCGTACAGCGTATACAGTATGTGTGTGTGGTGCATACGGCGTATACAGAGTGTGTGTGTTGGTGCGTACGGCATATACAGTGTGTGTATGGTGTACACAGTGTGTGTGTGTGGTACGTATGGCGTATACAGAGTGTGTGTGGTGGTGTGTACGGCATATACAGTGTGTGTGCGTGTGTGTGGTGCGTACAGCGTATACAGTATGTCTGTGTATGGGGTGCGTACTGCGTATACAGTGTGTATGTGATGCAAACGGCGTATACAGTGTGTGTGTGTGGTGTGTACGGCTTATACAGTGTGTGTGTGGTGCGTACAGTGTATACAGTATGTGTGTGTATGGGGTGCGTACTGTGTATACAGTGTGTGTGTGATGCGAACGGCGCATACAGTGTGTGTGTCTGGAGTGTACGGCGTATACATTGTGTGTGTGGTGCGTACGGCGTATACCATGTGTGTGTGTGCATGTATATTGCGTACAGCATATACAGTGAGTGTGTGTGGTGCGTACTGCGTATACAGTGTGTGTATGGTGTACACAGTGTGTGTGTGTTGTGCGTACGGCGTATACAGAGTGTGTGTGGTGGTGTGTACGGCATATACAGTGTGTGTGTGCGTGTGTGTGGTACGTACAGCGTATACAGTATGTGTGTGTATGGGGTGCGTACTGCGTATACAATGTGTATGTGATGCGAATGGCGTATACAGTGTGTGTGTGGTGTGTACGGCGTATACAGTGTGTGTGTGGTGCGTACAGCGTATACAGTGTGTGTGTGTGTGGTGCATACAGAATATAGTTTGTGTGTGTGTGTGGTGCGTACGGCGTATACAGAGTGTGTGTGTTGGTGCGTACGGCATATACAGTGTGTGTGTGGAGCGTACGGCATATACAGAGTGTGTGGTGCGTATGGCGTATACAGTGTGTGGTGTGCACGGCGTATACAGACTGTTTGTGTGTGTGGTGGTGCGTACGGCATATACATTGTGTGTATGGTGCACACGGCGTATACAGTGTGCTTGTGTGGTGCGAACAGCATATACAGTGTGTGTAAGTGGTGCGTACTGCGTATACAGTGTGTGTGTGTGATACGAACGGCGTATACTGTGTGTGTGTGTCATGCGTACGATGTATACAGTGTGTGTGTGTGTGTGTGTGTGGTGTGTACGGCGTATATAGTGTGTATGTGTGGTGCGTACGGAGTATACAGTGTTTGTGTGTGTGGTGCGTACAGCGTATACAGCGTGTGTGTGTGGTGCATACCGCAAATACAATGTATGTGTGTTTGTGTGTGTGTGATGCGTACAGCATATACAGTTTGTGTGTGTGTGTGGTGTGTATGGGGTATACAGAGTGTGTGTGTGGTGCATACGGCGTAAACAGTGTGTGTGAAGCGAAAGGCGTATGCAGAGTGTGTGTGGTGGTGCGTACGGCATATACAGTGTGTGTGTGGTGCGTATTGTGTATACAGTGTGTGTGTGTGGTGCGTACATCATATACAGTATGTGTGTATGGGGTGCGTACTGCGTATACAGTGTATGTGTGATGCGAACGGCGTATACAGTGTGTGCGTGTGTGTGTGGTGTGTACGGTGTATAAAGTGTGTGTGTGGTGTGTACTGCGTATACAGTGTGTGTGTGGTGCGTACAGTTTATACCGTGTGTGTGGTGCGCACGGCGTATACAGTGTGTGTGTGGTGCGTACGGTGTATAAAGTGTGTGTGTGGTGTGTGCGGCATATACAGTGTGTGTGTGGTGCATACAGCGTATACCGTGTGTGTGGTGCGTACGGCGTATGCAGTGTGTGTGTGTGATGCGTACAGCCTATACAGTGTGTGTGTGTGTACGGTGTACACAGTGTTTGTGTGTGTGTGGTGCGTACGGCGTATATAGTGTGTGTGGTGCGTACGGCTTAAACAGTGTGTGCGTGTGTACAGCGTATACTGTGTGAGTGGTCATTATCGCGTATACAGTGTGTGTGGTGCGTATGGCGTATACAGTGTGTGTGGTATGTACGGCGTATACAGTGTGTGTGTGTGTGGTGCGTACGGTGTATACAGTGTGTGTGTGGAACGTACGGCATATACAGTGTGTGTGTATGTGGTCAATACGGCGTATACAGTGTGTGTGTGTGCTGAGTACGGCATATACAGTGTGTGTTTGAGGTGCGTACTGTGTATACAGTGTTTGTGTAGTGCATACGGCGTATACAGTGTGTGTGTGTGTGTGTGTGTGGTGCGTACGGCGTATACAGTGTGTGTGTCAATGGTGCTTACGGCATATACAGTGTGTGTGTGGTGCGTATGGCATATACAGTGCATGTGTGGTGTGTAAGGCGTATACAGTGTGTGTGTGTGTGTGTGGTCGTGCGCTGCGTATACAGTGTGTGTGGTGCGTACGCTGTATATCGAGTGTTTGTGTATGGGGTGGTGCGTACGGCGTATACAGTGTTTGTGTGGTGCATACGGTGTATACAGTGTGTGTGTGTGTGTGAGGTGCGTATGGCGTATACAGTGTGTGTGTCAGTGGTGCGTACGGCATATACAGTGTGTGTGTGGTGCGTATGGCATATACAGTGTATGTGTAGTGTGTACGGCGTATACAGTGTGTGTGTGTGGTCGTGCGCTGCGTATACAGTGTGTGTGGTGCGTACGCTGTATATCGAGTGTTTGTGTATGTGGTGGTGCATACGGCGTATACAGTGTGTGTATGGTGCGCACAGCGTATAATGTGTGTGTGTGTTGCGAACGGCAAATACAGTGTAGGTATAAGTGGTGCATACTGTGTATACAGTGTGTGTGTGTGTGATGCGTACAGCGTATACAGTGTGTGTGTCATGCGTACGGCGTATACAGTGTGTGTGTGGTGTGTCCGACGTATACAGTGTGTTTGTGTGGTGTGTATACAGTGTTTGTGTATGTGGTGCGTACAGCGTATACAGTGTGTGTGTGGTGCGTACGGCGCATACAGTGTGTGTGTGTATGTGGTGCGTACGGTGTATACAGTGTGTGTGGTGTGTATGGCATATACAGTGTGTGTGTGGGACGTTACGGCATATACAAAGTGTGTGTGTGTGGTGGTTTCGTCGTATACATTATGTGTGTGTATGGGGTGCGTACTGCGTATACAGTGTATGTGTGATGTGAACGGCGTATACAGTGTGTGTGTGGTGTGTACGGCGTATACAGTGTGTGTGTGGTGCGTACGGCGTATACTGTGTGTGTGTGGTGCGTACGGCGTATACAGTGTGTGCGTGTGGTGCGTACAGCGTATACAGTGTGTGCGTGGTGCGCACGGTGTATACAGAGTTTGTGTGAGGTGCGTACGGCGTATACAGTGTGTGTGTTGAGCATACGGCGTATACAGAGTGTGTGTGTGTACGGTGTACACAGTGTTTGTGTGTGTGTGTGGTGCGTACGGCTTATTTAGTGTATGTGGTGCGTACGGCGTAAACAGTGTGTGCGTGTGTATGGTGTATACAGTGTGTGTGGTGATTACCGCATATACAGTGTGTGTGTGGTGAATATGGCATATACAGTATAGTTACATAGTTACATAGTTACATAGTTAGTAAAGCCGAATAAAGACTTGCGTCCATCAAGTTCGACCTGTTAGTTCTGTAATTGCTAAAGTTGATCCAGAGGAGGGCAAAAACCCCAAATGATTTGGCCAATCTTCACCTGAGGAAAAATTCCTACTATTTTATTCTATTTTTAAGTATATGCAGAAATCTGCCTGGTATCTAGAAATGCATCCAGTCCCCGCTTGAACTGGTGTAGTGAATCCGACATTACCGTCTCCTCACTCAGTGAATTCCATATTCTCACTGCTCTTACCGTAAAGTACCCCTTCCTATGCTGGTGCTGAAACCTTTTCTCTTCCAGTCTTAGTCAATGCCCTCTTGTTACCGTAATATCCCTCCTTTTGAACAAATCCTGGGCAAGGTCTCTATACTGTCCCCTAACATATTTGTACACATTTATTATGTCCCCCCTCAACCTTCTCTTTTCCAGGCTGAATAGTCCTAGTTTTGCCAACCTCTCTGGGTATTGCAGTCCCTCCATTCCCCTTATTAATTTTGTTGCCCTCCTTTGTACCTTTTCAAGCTCATTTATATCCTTTCTATATATTGGGGCCCATAACTGAGCACAGTATTCCAAGTGTGGTCTGACCAGTGCTTTGTACAGTGGAAGAACAATGTTCTCATCCTTTGCAGCTATACCTCTTCTGATACATCCCATTACCCTGTTTGCCCTTACAGCAGCGGCCTGACTTTGGGCACTCCAATTTAGTTTGCTATCAATCAAGATGCCCAAGTCCTTCTCCATCTCTGAATTCCCCAATGATTTCCCATTCAGTGAGTACTGGTGACTTCCATTTCTCCTTCCCATATGTATGACCTTACATTTCTCCTCGTTAAACCTCATTTGCCATTTAATGCTCCACCTACCCAGCTTATCCAGATCCCTCTGTAGGTCTGCACTGTCCTCTTTTGTATTAATTGTTTTACATAACTTTGTGTCATCTGCAAATATTGATATTTTACTATTTATCCCGTTGACTATGTCGTTAATAAAGATATTAAATAACATTGGGCCTAGTACAGACCCCTGTGGTACCCCACTAGTGACGCTTACCCAATCTGAGTATATTCCATTTATAACCACCCTCTGCCTTCTATCCTTTAGCCAGTTAGCTACCCACTTGCAGACATTTTCCCCCAGCCCCATCATTCTCATTTTGTATACCAACCTATTATGTGGCACGCTATCGAACGCTTTTGAGAAGTCGAGATACACGACATCCACTGGTTCCCCCTGATCTACTCGAGAGCTAACCTCCTCGTAGAAGTCAATCAGGTTTGTTTGGCAGGAGCGATTCCTCATGAATCCATGTTGGTTCGGGGTTAGTAGATTATTAGCGTCAAGATGCTCCATGATTGCCTCATTAATAAAGCCTTCAAAAATTTTGCCCACAACGGACGTCAGACTCACCGGCCGATAGTTTCCGGCGTCACTTTTCGCTCCCTTTTTGAATATTGGCACTACATTCGCCTGTCGCCAATCAAGTGGCACAGACCCAGTCTCAACAGAGTCCTTAAATATAAGATATAACGGTCTGTCTATCACATTACTTAGTTCCCTTAGTACCCATGGGTGTATGCCATCAGGTCCTGGTGATTTGTTTATTTTAATGTTACTGAGGCGTTTCTGTACCCCAGCTTGGGTTAGATTTGTCATACTTAGTGGAGGATTAAGTTTGTCACTTCTCATTTCGCCTGTTAGTTCTTTTTCCTTTGTGAAAGTTGACGAAAAAAATGTATTTAATAGATTAGCTTTATCCTCATCTTTCTCTATGATTTTGCCTTCATCACTTTTTATCGGTCCAATATTATTCGATTTAATCCTTTACTATTTATATACGTAAAGAACAGTTTGGGATTTGATCTACTTTCCCTAGCAATACGTCTCTCTGTTTCCTCCTTCGCTATTTTTATTTGTTTTTTACAGGTTCTCGTTTTTTCCTTGTAACACATTAGTGCCTCCTTACTGTTTTCCTGTTTTAATCTCTTGAATGCCTCTTTTTTGCTATTTAACGCCCCTTTTACGTTCTTATTCAACCATATTGGTTTCCTCTTATTTCTGGCCCTTTTATTCCCATACGGTATATACCTCTCGCACTGAGTATTCAGAATTCTTTTGAAGGTTTCCCATTTACTATTCGTATTCCTTTGATTAAGTACTTTGTCCCAGTCTATAAGTTGAAGGTTTTCTTTCAGCTGATCAAACTTCGCCCTCCTAAAGTTTAATGTTTTAGTTGTTCCCTTATTGATAACCCTACTGAAGGGCATTTTGAAATTGATAATATTATGATCGCTATTACCTAGGTGCCCCCCTATCTGAACCTCAGTTATTCTATCAGGCCTATTAGTCAATATTAAGTCCAACACTGCCTTCCCTCTCGTTGGTTCCTGCACTAGTTGGGAGAGATAATTATCCTTGATATTTGTCAAGAACCTTTTTCCTTTCTGCGATCTACAGGTTTCTGTTTCCCAGTCAATATCCGGGTAGTTGAAGTCCCCCATTACAATCACCTCATTATGTTTTGCTACTTTGTCTATTTGTCCTAATAGCAGTTTCTCATTCTCCTCTGTTATATTGGGTGGCTTATAGCAGACCCCCAGTAATATTTTATTATTATTTTTTGCCCCCTCTATCTCTACCCACATGGACTTGACCCCCTCTTCTCCCTCTCCTATATCTTCCCTTAGTCTGGGCTTTAGACGTGACTTTACATATAAGCAGACTCCTCCGCCCTTCCCCTGTTTCAGGTCCCTTCTAAATAAACTATAATCTGTTAAATTTACCGCCCAGTCGTAGCTATCGTCTAGCCAAGTCTCTGTTATACCTACGATGTCATACCTCTCCTCCGATATAAGCGCCCGCAGCTCATCCGCCTTATTGGTCAGGCTTCTTGCGTTGGTCAGCATGCAAGATAAAACTTTGGGGTTATTTAGCATCCTATTCTTCTCTAACGATCTAACTGTACTATCCCCACCCCCCTCTCCACCCTCATTATATTCACTTCTCCCCTTCCCCCTTGCTTGCCTCACATCCCACCTATTTCCTTGGTTTCCCCCCCCCGTCTCTAGTTTAAAAACTCCTCCAACCTATTAGCCATCTTCTTCCCCAGCACCGCTGCACCCTCCCCATTGAGGTGCAGCCCGTCCCTACGGTAGAGCCTGTAGCCGACAGCGAAGTCGGCCCAGTTCTCCATGAACCCAAACCCTTCTGCCTTGCACCAACTCTTTAGCCACTTATTCACCTCCCTAACCTCCCGTTGGCGCTCCTGTGTGGCTCGCGGGATTGGTAGTATTTCTGAGAAAACTACCTTGGAGGTCCTTGCCCTAAGCTTCCTACCTAGATCCCTGAAATCATTTTTAAGGACCCTCCATCTACCACTCACTTTGTCATTGGTGCCAATGTGGACCATGACCGCTGGGTCTTCGCCAGCCCCACCCAGTAACCTGTCAACCCGATCCGCGATGTGCCGGACTCGAGCGCCAGGGAGGCAGCACACCGTTCGGCGATCCCGGTCTTTGTGACAGATTGCCCTGTCTGTCCCCCTAATAATAGAGTCACCCACTACCAGGACCTGTCTAGCCTGCCCTACACTTCCCCCCTCCCCCTCATTACTGGAGCATACACTCCCCCGGCGGTCAGAGGATCTGTCGTGCTCCAATAATGCCGGTTCTGAACCAGCCTTCCTATACTTCTTCCCTCTATCCCTTCTAACTGTTACCCAGCTCCCTGCCTGTTCAGCCTGCGCTTCCCCACTAAGCTCCACCCCCAGTGTTGACCCATTGAGTGTCTGCTCGGTGAGCAGCAAACTCCGTTCCATGTTGTCGATGCTCCTCAGTACCGCTATCTGAGCACTTAGATCCAGGATTTGGGCTTCCAAGTGCACGATATGCTCACATCTCTCGCAGCAGTATGGATCCCTGAGCGGTAGCTCAGGGAATGCATACATTGCGCAAGATGTACACTGCACGGCTCCGGCCAACATGGACGTCATTCTAAATATGGGGATACAGTCAGTATATATGTACAAGTACAAAACACAATTATTTATATATAGGTGTATGGACGGGGATCAATTAGGGATGTGCAAGTGTATCGATTAGATATCGGCGCGGGATCAGTTAAGTATGGACGGGGGATCAATTAAGTATCAATTAAGTATGGACGGGGGATCAGCTGAGTGGGTCAGGTGGATTAATTAAGTGTGAACGGTGTGTCAATTAACTATGGACTGGGATCAATAAGTATGGACTGGGGAAATAATTAATTGTGGACTAGGGATTCAATCAATTAATTATGGACAGGGGGTTTAATTAAATAGGATGGGGGGTAAAGCAAATAAATAGGTATGGACGGTGGGTCAATTAACTAAGGACTGGGGATCAATAAGTATCAATAATATCAATAAATATGGACTGGGGAAATAATTAATTGTGGTCTGGGGAATCAATCAATTAATTATGGACAGGGGTTAATTAAATATGGTGGGGGATAAGGCAAATACATAGGGACTGGGGATGAGTAAAAGTGGACAAGGGGAATCTATTAAATAGGACAAGGGGGATCAATCAATTATGGGCTGGGGGGGTCAATCATTTAAATGTGGTCAGGGGGATCACTTTAATATGGACGGGGGGTGGTCGGGGATCAATTAAATGAGGACGGGGGGGTCAATTTAATGTGGTCAGAGGGATCAGTTAAATATGGACGGGGGTGTTCAGGGGAATCAATTTAAATATGGACGGGGGTGATCAATTAAATATGGATGGGGGGGTAATCAATTAAATATGGACTAGGGAATACAATACAATTACAATACAGATACAAATACAATACAGTACAGTACACACTTGGGTTCAGTAGGGCCGCTTATCGCGGCCTCCTGCCCCTCACTCACCTCCTCTAGGGACGCTGCACGCTATCACAGCGCGCTTGTCCCTCCGGTTGCCTCTTACCGGTCCTCCTGATCACCTCCTGGTCACCACCACCTGGCACCCTCCGCTGGCCGGCACTGCACGCTGCCACAGCGCTCTCTTGCGCTCGTCCCTCCGGTCGCCTCCTACTGGTCCTCCCGGTCCGCTCGGTCACCTCCGCCTGGCTCTCCTCCCTTCCCAGGAGCTCTCTCCACACACAGCACAACTCTTGCAGCACACGGCAGGCTCCGCCTCCACCACTTCCTGTCAGGCCTCCTCCCACTTCCTGTCAGTGGTATGTACGGCGTATACAGTGTGTGTTTGTGTGGTGCGTACGGCGTATGCAGTGTGTGTGTGTGGTCAGTAAGGCATATACAGTATGTGTGCGTGTGTGGTGAGTACGGCGTATACAGTGTGTGTGTGGTGCGTACGGCGTATACAGTGTGTGTGTGGTGCATACGGCGTATACAGTGTCTGTGTGGTGCGCACGGCGTATACAGTGTGTGTGTCAGTGGTGAGTACGGCATATACAGTGTGTGTATGGTGCGTACTGCATATACAGTGTGTGTGTGGTGCGTACGGCATATACAGTGTGTGTGTGGTGCATATGGCATATGCAGTGTGTGTGGTGGGTACGGCGTGTACAGTGTGTGTGTGTGGTCATGAGTATGGCGTACACAGTGTGTGTTGTACATACGCTGTATACCGAGTGTTTGTGTGTGTGTTGGTGCGTACGGCGTATACATTGTGTATAAGTGGTGCATACTGCGTATACAGTGTGTGTGTGATGCAAACGGCGTATACAGTGTGCGTGTGGTGTGTACGGCGTATACAGTGTGTATTTGTGGTGCGTATACAGTGTTTGTGTGTGTGGTGCGCTCAGCTTATACAGTGTGTGTGTGTGGTGCGTACAGCGTATACAATGTGTGTGTTTGTGTGTGTGTTTGTGTGGTACATACAGCATATACAGTTTGTGTGTGTGTGTGGTGCGTATGGCATATACAGAGTGTGTGTGTGGTGGTGCGTACGGCGTATACAGTCTGTGTGTGAAGCGTACGGCGTATACAGAGTGTGTATGTGGGTCTGCGTACGGCATATACAGTGTGTGTGGTGCATATGGCGTATACAGTGTGTGTGTGTGTGTGTGTGTGGTGCGTACGACGTAAACAGTGTGTGTGTATGTGGTGCATACGGCGTATACAGTGTGTGTGTTGTGCATACGGCATATACAGTATGTGTGTGCGTTGTGTGTACGGCGTATACAGAGTGTGTGTGTGATGCGTATGGCATATACAGAGTGTGTGTGGTGCATACGGCGTATGCAGTGTGTGTGTGTGGTGTGAACGGCGTATACAGTGTGTGTGTGTGTGGTGCCTACGGCATATACAGTGTGTGTGTGTAATGTATATGGCATATACAGTGTGTGTGTGGTGCATACGAGTGTGCTTTCACACTCGTGGTAGCAAGAGACAGACTCTACAACCCACAGAAGTTGCTCAGGTAGTGCAGCTCACCCAGGATGGCACATCAATGCGAGCTGTGGCAAGATGACATGGAGGGGGCCGTAGGAGGGCAACAACCCAGCAGCAGGACCGCTATCTCCGCCTTTGTGCAAGGAGGAACAGGAGGAGCACTGCCAGAGCCCTGCAAAATGACCTCCAACAGGCCACAAATGTGCATGTGTTTGCACAAATGGTTACAAACCGAATCTGTGAGGGTGGTATGAGGGCCCAACATCCACAGATGGGGGTTGTGCTCACAGTCCAACACCGTGCAGGACGCTTGGCATTTGCCACAGAACACCACAATTGGCAAAGTCGCCACTGGCGCCCTATGCTCTTCACAGATGAAAGCAGGTTCACACTGACCACATGTGACAAACGTGACAGAGTCTGGAGACGACGTGGAGAGCGATGTGCTGCCTGCAACATCCTTCAGCATGACGGGTTTGGCAGTGGGTCAGTAATGGTGTGGGGTGGCAATTCTTTGGAGGGCCGCACAGCCCTCCATGTGCTCGCCAGTGGTTGCCTGACTGCCATTAGGTACCGAGGTGAGATCCTCAGACCCCTTGTGATACCATATGCTGGTGCGTTTGGCCCTGGGTTCCTCCTAATGCAGGACAATGCCAGATCTCATGTGGCTGGAGTGTGTCAGCAGTTCCTGCAAGATGAAGGCAGTGAAGCTATGGACTGGCCCACCCATTCCCCAGACCTGAATCCGATTGAGAACATCTGGGACATCATGTCTCGCTCCATCCACCAACACGTTGCACTACGGACTGTCTAGGAGTTGGCGGATGCTTTAGTCCAGGTCTGGGAGGAGATCCCACAGGAGACCATCCGCAACCTCATCAAGAGCATGCCCAGGCATTGTAGGGAGTTCATACAGGCACGTGGAGGCGACACACAATACTGAGCCTCATTTTGACTTGTTTTAAGAACATTACATCAAAGTTAGATCAGCCTGTAGTGTGTTTTTCCACTTTAATTTTGGGGGTGACTCCAAATCCAGGCCTCCATTGGCTAATAAATTTGATTTCCATTGATGATTTTTGTGTGATTTTGTTGTCAGCATCATTCAACTTTGCACAGAACAAAGTATTCAATGAGAATATTTCATTCATTCAGATCTAGGATGTGTTATTTGAGTGTTCCCTTTATTTTTTGAGCAATATATATATATATATATATATATATATATATATATATATATATATAAATATACTGTGGTAGGTCGACTTGCTCGGCTGCTTCCGGAAGTAGACTCAGGAACCAAGTTTTCTCTGCAGGCTTTATTATATGGCATAAAGCCCTGCAACTCCAGCAAAAATAAGCACAGTCCATATGTGTGTGTGCAGTTCGCTCACACAGGTTATGTCCAGCCTTCAGCTCCTCTCTGAGCTATGGCTGTCCAGTCTGGAGACCTTGCCTCTCCAAACACAACACAGAGAAAAAAAAACAGGACTGAACATTTAAAGCTTGCTCAGCCACACCCTGAGGTAGAGGTATTGGGAATGACTTCCCTCCCATCTCTACGTCATTCCCATAAAACCACACCCTTTAAAAGAGGTAACCCCCAGCATATAACATGCTGGCAGAAATTCAGTAGGTCTCAGTTCACACAGGAAAGCATACTGAGTGACACATACCTCCTCTCGCATATAACACCTGTGACTCTGTCACAATATATGTATATATATATATATATATATATATATATATATATATATATATATAGTACAGACCAAAAGTTTGGAAACACCTTCTCATTTAAAGATTTTTCTGAATCTTCATGACTATGAAAACTGTACATTCAAACTGAAGGCATCAAAACTATGAATTAACACATGTGGAATTATATACTTAACAAAAAAGTGTGAAACAACTGAAAATATGTCTTATATTCTAGGTTCTTCAAAGTAGCCACTTTTTGCTTTGATGACTGCTTTGCAAACTCTTGGCATTCTCTTGATGAGCTTCAAGAGGTAGTCACCGGAAATGGTCTTCCAACAATCCCAATAACCCCAAACACACCTCCAGGCTGTCTAAGGGCTATTTGACCAAGAGGGAGAGTGATGGGGTGCTACGCCAGATGTGGCCTCCACAGTCACCAGACCTGAACCCAATCAAGATGGTTTGGGGTGAGCTGGACCGCAGAGTGAAGGCAAAAGGGCCAACAAATGCTAAGCATCTCTGGGAACTCCTTCAAGATTGTTGGAAGACCATTTTCGGTGACTACCTCTTGAAGCTCATCAAGAGAATGCCAAGAGTGTGCAAAGCAGTCATCAAAGCAAAAGGTGGCTACTTTGAAGAATCTAGAATATAAGACATATTTTCAGTTGTTTCACGCTTTTTTGTTAAGCATATAATTCCACATGTGTTAATTTATAGTTTTGATGCCTTCAGTGTGAATGTACAATTTTCATAGTCATGAAAACACAGAAAAATCTTTAAATGAGAAGGTGTGTCCAAACTTTTGGTATGTACTGTATATATACAGGACCTTGAAAATGTATTCATGCCACATGAACTTTTCAACATTTTTTGACACTACACTTGGTTATGGAAACCAAGAAGCCTAAATCCCATTGGGGATTTAGCAAGAATTGGCAAGAATTGATACTTGCTGTTCACAAACGCTCACCATCCAATCTCATTGAGTTGGAGCTGGTTTACAAAGAAGAATGGGCCAAAATATCATCCTCTAGATTTGAAAAGTTGGTAGAAACATACCCCAAAACACTTGCAGCAGTAATTACAGTGAAAATGGGTCCTATAAAAATATTGACTTAGGATGACTGATTAAAAATACAGGTCACAATGTTCAGATTTGTATTTTTAAATCATTTAGAAAACCAAACATCATTTCCTTTACACTTCACTGTAAGATGTTCAGAGCGTGGGCAAATTTTTATAACCTAATCCTGCTTTACTCTATCCCACAACTTTAACCCTGACCTGTCTGGTGTGCTTCTTGGTTTTCATAATGATATATGATCCCTAATGTTATCAAACGAACCTCTGAGACCTTTACAGAACTGCTGTAGTTATACTGAAAATAAATTATACACAAGTGGTGGACTCAATGTAAAAATCCCGTGACTTCTGGAGGCAATTGGTCACTTAAGATTTTATTTAGGGGTGTCAGGCTATGGGGGGCTGAAGACAAATGCACATCACATTTTTCAGATTTCTATTTTTATAATATTTAGAAAACTATATATCATTTCTTTTACAGTTTACAAATACTTGCTACTTTGTGTTTGTATATCACATAAAATCCCAATAAAATACATTTAAGTTTGTGGGTGTAACATGAAAAAATGTGGAAAAGTTCAACACATGCACAATCAATCCCTGCATGTGTTGCACCTGTCTTACAGCCGTGACACATGCAGCCGCGGGGCTCAAAAGTAGATGCCAAGCATGCCGCAAATGCTCTGCGAGCACCTGAGAGTGATTGATTAAAGGGTTAAATGAGCATGCACAATCACCACTACTGTGCAGCTCTTCATGAACCAAGACTCAGGAGCCTCACATCTAACTCTGCACACTAATCAAGACCAGCATTAAAGTCTTTATGAATTGGGGCTTATGTCTTTTAATTTTTCCTTGTTTACCATTCCCTCTGCAGGGGAACATCAGGCTCATATAGTCTGTATGTTAAATGTTCAAACTTGGAACTATACATATTTGTTGAGGAAAGAAAAAAGACAAGCCCATACTTATGTTAATAAGGTATCACTTGCAAGACATACCTTCCACAATTTTTATACACACATGTTTATTGCCCTAATTATTTTTTTTCAGATGTGCTGTCATTTTTGCTCATAATCCAAATTGCGACTTATCTGTTTGTCATCTTTGCTGATATTGAGACATTTTACACTGCTATGGAGGTAAAGTATTTTAGATTGTATATATGATCAAAGCTCAAATCTCATTTTATTTTGCAAGTATCTGCTGTAAGTGTATGGCAGGACTCCACATGATACTTCAATTTTCTTGTATCTGTTTCATTAAACATTGCAACTCGATATCACTGCTCTCATTGACTATAAAGCTATGTGCCCACGATGCAGAAATGCTCCAGATTTTTCCTGAGCTTTTCTGCATCTCCCTGGCAGAAAAAATGCATGAGGATTTTACATGCGTTTTTCCTGCCAGGGACTAGCGGAAGTGAGGTGTTTTTGCATGCATTTCCGAATGTGGGTTGACAAGCGCTTTCCAAGCAATTTTAGCATCACTTGGAAAGTGCTTGACAACTTGGTCACACTATATAAATCCAATCAACCAGCATAGATTTATATAGTGTGACCGAAAGAATGGTAAAAAATAAAAAATAAATATTATACTTACCTTCTGATGACCCCCGGTGTCCTTGTCTGGGCTTGCCGGCAGCTTGCGGTAGACTAAAGGACATGCCGATGTCAGCGGTCGTGTGACGTCACCGCAGGTCCTTTTAGTCTACCGCGAGCTGCAGGCAAGCCAAGACAATGACACCGGGGGCCATCAGAAGGTAAGTATAATATTTATTTTTTGTTTTATTCTTTTTATTTTTACAGGTACTATGGTACCTGGGTCCGAAGAAGAGTCTCCTCTTCTCCAAACCTGGGTACCATCTGCACATTGAAACGCATGGAATCCGCATCTGCAGATGCAGTGATGCGGATTCCATGCGGTCCAATGCAAGTCAATGCTGCGATTCCGCAAAATTATTGGTAGTGCTGCGGATTTTTCCGCAATGATAATCCGCAGCTGAAATTTCCTCAACATGTGCACAGCACATGCGGATTATCATTGGGGAACATAGCAGACCCTCTACCCAGCATTTTTTAAGCGTTTCTGCAGCGGAATTGCCACTGCGGAAGGGCGTAAAAAACGCATAGTGGGCACACAGCCTAGAGATAGACAATGCACAAATTAATGTATGAGAATTAGTGATGAGCGAGCATGCTAGCCATTGCTCGGTACTCGCCCAAGCATCTCAGTGCTCGACATGTTCGGCGAGTATTTCCGGGATGCTCGGATGGGAGCTCAGGTAGTGTATATAGGTAGTCAGGCAGGGTATATAGCAGACTGCAGTGCACATAGCACAGGAGGCTCCATTCCAGTTTTATCTGCTGCTAAATATTTCTAGAAATAGGCCCAGGTCTCAGGGGCCAGGAATAATTTTTTTTTGGATCTTAATCCTCATTATTTGCTTAAAAAGCAATCTAGAGAACACCGTTGTTCTATGCCATTTGCTTGTTGGCACTGCAGAATGCAGGCAGGTCCTTTCCATATTACAGCGCTAAAAATCCACCTATTTAAAATTGTGGTTTGTCCGTCACACGGATAACATATAATTGTCCTGAAAATACTGCCATTTCTGGCATCCATTATTAATTTGAGTCAGTGTGTCAGTGAAACAATTGACACCAGTTTGCTGTTCAAAATAGTTACCTACAAGCCAGGTATTTAAAACTGTGTTTTCGCCGTCACACGGATCGCATATACGTTTTCAGAAAATACTGCCATTTCTGGCCTCCATTAAAAATTGTTTCAGTGTGTCAGTGAAGCAATTGACACCAGTTAGCTGTTCAAAATAGTTACCTACAGGTCAGCTATTTAAAACTGTGTTTTCTCCGTCACACAAATAACATATACGTTTTCAGAAAATACTGCCATTTCTGGCCTCCATTAAGAATTGTTTCATTGTGTCATTGAAGCAATTGACACCAGTTTGCTGTTCAAAATAGTTAACAACAGGCCAACTTTCTAAAACTGTGTTTTCTCCGTCACACGGATCACATATACGTTTTCAGAAAATACTGCCATTTCTAGCCTTCGTTAAAAGAAATTTCAGTGTGTCAGTGTAGCAATTGACACCAGTTTGCTGTTCAAAATAGTTACCTACAGGCCAGCTATTTAAAACTGTGGCTCGTCCATCACACGGTTCACATATACGTTTTCAGAAAATACTGCCATTTCTGGCCTCCATTAAAAAAAATTTCAGTGTGTCAGTGAAGCAATTGACAGCAGTTTGCTGTTCAAAATAGTTAACTACAGGCCATCTGTTTAAAACAGTGTTTTCTCCATCACACGGATCACATATACAATTTAGGAAAATACTGCCATTCCTGACCTGAATTAAAGATTTGTTTCAGTGTGTCAGTGAAGCAATTGACAGCAGTTTGCTGTTCAAAATAGTTAGCTACAGGCCAGGTATTTAAAACTATGTTTTCTCAGTCACACGGATCATATATACGTTTTCAGAAAATACTGCAATTTCTGGCCTCCGTTAAAAAAAATGTCAGCTTGTCAGTGACGCAATTGACACCAGTGGCTGTTCAAAATGGTTACCTTCAGGCCAGCTATTTAAAACTGTGTTTTCTCAGTCACACAGATAATAGATACAATTTCAGAAAATACTGCTATTTCTGACCTCAATTAAAAAATTGTTTCAGTGTGTCAGTGAAGCAATTGACACCAGTTTGCTATTCAAAATAGTTACCTACAGGCCAGCTATTTAAAACTGTGTTTTCTCCATCACATGGATCACATATATGTTTTTAGAAAATACTGCCATTTATGGCCTCCATCAAAATTTTTTTCAGTGTGTCAGTGAAGCAATTGACAGCAGTTTGCAGGCCAGTTATTTAAAACTGTGGTTTGTCCGTCACACAGATCACACATAAGTTTGCTCCAAATTCAGTCATTTGTAGTAAGCTTGGAAGTTATTGTCCTCCATTTTTAATGGGCAAGGCACGTGGCAAGGGACGGGGAACTGGACCTGATGGTGATGGTGCATGCAGAGGCCGAGGACGTGGGCAAGCTGAAATTGTGCCTCCACAAACACCCACATCTTCTCGCTCGATCTTCCTGTCCTAATTAATAGGGGACCGCAGAATACCACCATTAAACACAGAGCAGTGTGAAAAGGTAATTGGTTGGATAGCAGATAATGCTTCCAGTCACTTAGCAACCACCACCACCACCTTGTCTTCCACATGGTCAAGTCTCAGTAGCTGTGAGTCTGGACCGCATATTCCTCATCCTGAACCTCATTTCTCCCACCATGCTGAGTACCCAGAGACAACTGATCCCACACTTGGACACTCCGAAGAGCTGTTCACTCTTCCTTTTATAGATTCGGGCCTCTTGCCTGGACCACTTGAAGCAGGGGAATAGGAGATCGCATGTAGCAATGCTCAAATATTTGAGCAGCCACGGTCACACGAAAGCGACGGTGAGAAAGTGTCACAGGAGGTGGACGATGATGAGACACAATTACCAGAAAGTCAGGAGGAGGACCAGAGTGCGACAGTGGAAGACGAGGTGGTGGATGATACAGTAACTGACCCAACCTGGCACGAGGACATGCAGAGCGAGGAGAGCAGCACACAAGGGAGGCTGAGCACCCCAACAGGCAGGAATAAGCAGTGTGGTGGCTGCAAAAAGAAGGCAGGCAAAAGATCCCCGTAACACCAGCACGAAGGAAGTTGCCACTACAACTGTTAAGTCTTCCCGAATCTGGTTGTTTTTTTAAGACTCTGACGATTACTCCAAAAAGGCCATTTGCACCACCTGCCAGGCCAGCATCAGCAGGGGTGGCAAAACGACCAGCCTGACCACCACCAGCATGATCAGGCACATGGCAGCAAAGCACCTGACTTTGTGGGCTGAACCACAAGGTCCAGGAACAGTGTCTGCGGGTGGCACTACTGCTTCTTTCGCTGATGTGCATGCAAGTCAATCCCTTGTCCATGGTCCATATGAAGATGCCTCCAGCCCTGCACCTGTCAATGCACACTCTCAAGTAGCAGAGTCAGGAAGCACGTCCACGTCCTTGTCCCACCGCAGCATTTATTGTCCATACCCCAGTCCTTGGAACGCAAGCGCAAATACGCAGTCAACGCCCCACATGCCACACTACTAAATTTGCACATTTCTCGACTGTTTGTGCTAGAAATGTTGCTTTTAGGCTCGTGGAGACAGAAGCATTCCGCAACCTGATGGCGGCGGACGTTCCTCGGTGCTCGGTCCCCAGCCGCCACTATTTCTCCTGGTGTGCCGTCCTCGCATTACACAAGCATGTGTCCCAAAATGTTTGCCCTCAACAACATAGTTAGCGGGAAAGTCCACCTAACCACGGACACGTGGACAAGTGCTTGTGGGCCTGGAAGGTACACCTCACTGATGGCACACTGGGCTTACATAGTGTAAGCTGGGACCCAGTCGGACCTTTGGACGGAACATGTCCTCCCGACGACAAGGATCACAGGCCTTAGGTCAATCAGGGTTGCCCCCACCATCTACAGCTCCTGCACCTCATCTTCCTCAGCCTCCTCCTCCTCTTCAGCCACCATCTCCAAAATGACCACATCAGTCACAAGCTGGAAGCACTGCAGCACTGCCTCGGCCAAGCGGAAACAAGCTGTGTTGAAACTAATATGCTTAGGTGACAAACCGCACAATGCTGAAGAGTTGTGGACAGCTTTGAAAAAGCAGGCATGTCTGTGGCTCACACTGCTGATCCTACAGACAGGCATGGTCGTGTGTGACAATGGCAGGAACCTGGTGGCAGCTCTGAGGCGAGGAGAGCTCACACACGTACCATGCCTGGCCCATGTGCTTAACCTCGTGGTTCAGTGGTTTCTCAAATACCTCCCCAAGCTGCCAGATCTGCTTGTCAAAGTATGCCGCCTGTGTGCCCATTTTAGAAAGTCAGCTACAGCTTTCGCTGCCCTTGCCGTGCTTCAGCAGCGTTTGCAGCTTCCCGCTCACAGACTGGTGTGTGATGTCCCCACGCATTGGAACTCTACACTGCAGATGTTGGGAAGGATTTATGAGCAGAAGAGGGCAGTTGTTGAGTACCAGCATCAACAAGGCCATCGGTATTCAGTTCAGACTCCACACATAAGACTTCAGGAGTGGACATGGATTTCAGACAAACAGTGGTGGCCAAAAGTATTGGCACCCCTGCAATTCTGTCAGATAATACGCAATTTCTTCCTGAAAATGATTGCAATCACAAATTCTTTGGTGTTATTATCTTCATTTAATTTGCTTGCAAGGAAAAACACAAAAGAGAATGAAGCAAAAATCAAATCATTGATCATTTCACACAAAACTCCAAAAATGGGCCAAACAAAAGTATTGGCACCCTCAGCCTAATACTTGGTTGCACAATCTTTAGCCAAAATAACTGCGAACAACCGCTTCCGGTAACCATCAATGAGTTTCTTACAATGCTCTGCTGGAATTGTAGACCATTCTTCTTTGGCAAACTGCTCCAGGTCCCTGATATTTGAAGGGTGCCTTCTCCAAACTGCCATTTTGAGATCTCTCCACAGGTGTTCTATGGGATTCAGGTCTGGACTCATTGCTGGCCACCTTAGAAGTCTCCAGTGCTTTCTCTCAAACCATTTTATAGTGCTTTTGGAAGTGTGTTTTTGGTCATTGCCCTGCTGGCTTTCTCACACTGGGCACTACATTATGCTGCAAAATTTGTTGGTAGTCTTCAGATTTCATAATGCCATGCACACGGTCAAGCAGTCCAGTGCCAGAGGCAGCAAAGCAACCACAAAACATCAGGGTACCTCCGCCATGTTTGACTGTAGGGACCATGTTCTTTTCTTTGAATGCCTCTTTTTTTTCCCTGTTCACTCTATGTTGATGCTTTTTCCCAAAAAGCTCTACTTTTGTCTCATCTGACCAGAGAGCATTCTTCCAAAACGTTTTAGGCTTTCTCAGGTAAGTTTTGGAAGACTCCAGCCTGGCTTTTTTATGTCTCGGGGTAAGAAGTGGGGTCTTCCTGGGTATCTTACCATACAGTCCCTTTTCAATCAGACGCCGATGGATAGTACGGGTTGACACTGTTGTACCCGCGGACTGCAGGGCAGCTTGAACTTGTTTGGATGTTAGTCGAGGTTCTTTATCCACCATCTGCACAATCTTGCGTTGAAATCTCAATTTTTCTTTTCCGTCCACATCTAGGGAGGTTAGCCACAGTGCCATGGGCTTTAAACTTCTTGATGACACTGCGCACGGAAGACACAGGAACATTCAGGTATTTGGAGATGGACTTGTAGCCTTGAGATTGCTCATGCTTCCTCACAATTTGGTTTCTCAAGTCCTCAGACAGTTCTTTGGTCTTCTTTCTTTTCTCCATGCTCAATGTGGTACACACAAGGACACAGGACAGAGGTTGAGTCAATTTAATCCATGTTAACTGGCTGCAAGTGTGATTTAGTTATTGCCAACACCTGTTAGGTGCCACAGGTAAGTTACAGTTGCTGTTAATTACACAAATTAGAGAAGCATCACATGATTTTTCAATCAGTGCCAATACTTTTGTCCACCCCCTTTTTTAGGTTTGGTGTGGAATTATTTCCAATTTGGCTTTAGGACAATTCTTTTTGTGTTTTTTCATTGAAGACAAATTAAATGAAGATAATAATACCAAAGAATTTGTGATTGCAATCATTTTCAGGAAGAAACTGAGTATTATCTGACAGAATTGCAGGGGTGCCAATACTTTTGGCCACCACTGTATGTACCATCCTCCAAAACTTTGAGGACTCCACCAAGATGGTGAGCTGCCATGATGCCATAATTGACCATCCCGCTTCTCTGTCTTCTGAAACCCTCTCTGCTCACAATCAAAGAGGATGCATTGCAGGCAGAGCACGATGAGATGGAGCAAGTAACCATACAGGGTGATTGCACACAGCCCAGCCTCATCTCATCCCAAAGTGGATTGGGTGACAATGAGGAAGAGGAGGAGCAGGTGGAAGACCAGGTGCTATGGACCATGCGCTATAGACGGTACTACCTGCACAACTGTCATACCGTCTGTTCAGCATGGATAGCCTGAGGACAGAGAGGAGGAGGAGAACATGGTCCCTTGTCTTCTTAGTGAGGACATGGAAGTCTTGCCTGTTAGCAGTCTGGCACACATGGCTGAGTTTGTTATGCTGCCTTTCCCATGACCCTCGTGTTCTCAAAATTTTGGATGACAGTCATTACTGGTAGATGACACTTCTAGACCCACGCTACAAGGAGAACTTTATATCTCTTATTCAGAGGCGGACAGGTCTACAAAAATAAGGCAGTACCAGAAGGTCCTTGTTGCGGAACTATTAAAAAAAATTTGCATCTGAAAACTCTGGCGGCAGAGGTCATAGTTCGTTGGACAACTGAGAAATACAGGCGAGAGACACACAACTCCAATCCAGCAGAGGCAGGGGAACAGTAACAAAGTTCTGGGAGAATTTTCTCAGCCCCTCCCATCGCACAGGCCCTGAGGCACCGGGTACTCTCACAAGGAGTGCAAAGTTTGGGAATATGCTGAGGGAGTACCTTGCCGACCGTACCGACATCTTCCGTGATTCCTCTTTGCCTTATAATTATTGGGTATCCAAGCTGGATATGTTGAATGAACTGTCTCTCTATGCCTTGGAGGTCCTGGCCTGCCCTGCCGCCAGCGTTTTATCAGAGCGGGTTTTTAGTGCCGCTTGTGGAATTATAACTGATAAGCGCCTCGGACGCGCCCCCTGGGTCGTGGGGTACTCGGTGACGGGCCGGTCGTTGCTTGGTGAGATGTCACAGTGGCGGTGACCAGGTCCGTGACCCAGGGCGGTCAGTAGAAAGGGGGATTTTATAGTTTTTATGTATGCAATTCGTGACGCCACCTGTGGTATGCGGCTATAGGTAGCCTCCGCTGCTGCACAGATCCTCTGAAGCTGGTGTTTTATTCAGCTGAGTTGGTTTGGCTCTCCACAGGTAGAGCTTAGCTCCAGGGCAGTGTAGATGTTATAGTGAAGTAGATGATGCTGGGCGATGTAGTGCAGGGGTGATGGCGCAGTTAATAATCAGTCCACAACTCAATGGCGGTTTCCTCTTATGTTTACTTGCGGTGATTAGTAAGACCGGAACACGGTTACTGGCTAGAAATGGAAGTCCGGGCAGCCTGGAAGCAAGTAAGGAATCCAACTCGCCAGGTGGAGTTGTAGGCCTTCCCTTTTGCACTAATCTCTCTGGCCCTGCTGCTTGTAGCTGTGCTGTGGCCCTCGTCCCTGAGTACAACGTCCTTGTGCTCACCCATATGGCAGGCAGCTCAGGCCTTGCTGATGCATCGCTCCCACGTGGCGGTGCTGGGCCCTGCGGTGCTGCTAAGCCTCCGGGCGTCTGGTGGGGCCAGGAGACCTGCAGTCTCCTGCCCTCCGGTTTCTGCTGCTGGGCCTTCAGTGCCCCACAACCTCGGACTCCAGTGTCCGGTTCTTCCGTGCTCCTATCCTCAGGGGTGAACTGCCGCGCAGCTCCTTTCCCTAGGTCTTTCCTCGTCAACGTCCTGATTTCAACTCCTGTCTGCTCTCCTCACACTAACTAGCCCCGTCTCCAGATCCCAGTTGCTAAGGGGAGGA
The DNA here is from genome assembly GCF_046119375.1 of Phyllobates terribilis. Classification (NCBI taxonomy): domain Eukaryota; kingdom Metazoa; phylum Chordata; class Amphibia; order Anura; family Dendrobatidae; genus Phyllobates; species Phyllobates terribilis. The sequence goes on along the minus strand of NW_027362763.1, from coordinate 325,125,724 downwards.
GCTCCCCTTGCTGGTCTGGAGCCAGGAAAGTGTTGCATGCTAGCAAAACATGATTAGGGGACCCTTCATTGCTTCCAGGCATGGCATCACCCCCTTGTGAGGGAGGTAATGCCTCTGTGGCAACCGGACTCCTGGGGTGCCACATTCCCCCCTAGTTAACTTCAGTACTCCCAGACTGAGGATACCTTTTTAAAATTTACTATCAACAATAACAATTCACGTTACAAACAGTTTACAAAATCTCAAAAGGCAAAAACTACAAAAACCCAAGCAAAAACGTACAGCAGTCACTGCTGCGCTTAGTCTTTATGCCACAATCCGGGGATTGTCTTTTTCCGGAAAATTTAAATTCGGCTGGTGGGAACCGCATCAACCCACTTTGTGTATCATCCCTGGGCGTGGCTTCAGGGCACTCTTGCGGTGGGCCTGGTCTTCAGCCACGCCTGCGGTTTATTTTCTAGGCCAATTAGTAACTATATCCAACGTTGTCCTGACCACACCTAGTCCTATGGTCCAATTGTCCATAAATTTAACAAATATATATTTCTAGCATTTTTTCATGATTACAACTATTTATAACATACTCTTTAGTTCTCTTACACTTTAGTTCCTCCAGCGGGCAGAGAGCTGACCTTTAGTACTCCGGGTCGATCTATGTAGTACATTTATTGTCACTGACCTTCCCTGGTCCCTAGAGTCAACCCCTGGTGTGGTGGGTACAGTGTGAACTACACTACAGGTAGTCTGAGGTAACACCGGTAGGCTGGGTAATCTCATATGAATTCTTTGACTCACCCTGGGTACAACAGGTTCACTGCTAGTAGAGGGTAGATTCTCCTGATCTGCTGCTGATGAAGCATCTGTCTCTGAGGTCAATTGGTCTTCCAGATGTTCTGGAGCCTCTGCAGCTTCCGGTGAGGCAGCTTAGAGAAAGGTTAGGACCGGTACCACAATTACTCTGTTCACCTGCGTCCAAGACCGGGAAAATGCTCCAAGGACTGTCTGGACCATTTCTTCCACCTCTTCTGTGGGCTGAGGGCTGTCTTGGTCTTCTTCTCTGTGTTTCAACTGTTCAGGACATATCTTCAAGTGGTCTCTTGAGACTGCCGCTGAAGTTTCCCCTCCATCTTTACTGATGAGGCACACTTTGGTGTTATCGTAATTTGAGGGTAGGACGGTGTATGGCTCAACCTCCCACTGGTCATCAAATTTGTGGACTCGTCTCTTCCTTTTGAGTACTTGTTCTCCAAGCGATAAGGGAACTGCAGGTGCATGCAGATTGTAAGTTTTCTCCTGCTTCTGTCTCGCCTGGGACAAATTTCTCTCCACACTTTCTTGCATCTTGCGGTGTTGTTGCTGCCACTCTGTATCCCAATCTGCATCTGGTGATGTCGTCTCTGGTTTTAATACTCCCATGTCTAAGTCAATGGGTAGCTTGCCAGGTTTTGCTCTCATCAGGTAAGCGGGTGTACAGTTAGTGGAGTTCACCGGGATGTGGATATACAGTATAGGTCCACCAAATCTGGTAACTTCTCTGGCCACAGGCTACGTTCTTCAAGGGGCAACATCTTCAACAGGTCTATCACCACCTGGTTCATCTTCTCACACAACCCATTGGTCTGGGGCTGATACGGTGTCGTCCTGATTTTCTTGCAGCCGTACAAGTTACAGAATTCCGGGAACACCTCGGCTTCAAAGGTTGTACCTTGGTCGGTAAGCACTCGTTCAGGGCAACCGTGCGGGCGACAAAAGTGCTGTTGGAACGCTTTGGCTGCTGTCTGAGCCATCTGGTCTTTCACTGGCACTACTACTAAGAACCTGGAGTAGTGGTCTACTATGGTGAGAGTGTAGACATAGCCTGACCGGCTTGGGGCTTTCTTCATGTGGTCCAAGGCTACCAGTTCAAGTTGTTGCTTGGTAATTATGGGTTGCAGGGGAGCCCTCTGGCTGTCACGGTCTTTCCATCTCAGGTTGCATGGACCACATTCTCGACACCATCTCTCAATTGCTTTCCTCATGCCAACCCAGTGGAATTGCTCACGTAGCAGGACTTCCAACTTCTTCCACCCAAAGTGTCCTGCTCCATCGTGGTACGCTTCTAAGACCATTGGCGCATTCCGCCTCGGGACTACCACCTGCCAGACCAGTTCGTGTGTCTGTGAGTTGATGCTTCTTCGACACAGCTTTCCCTCATAGATGAACAGTTTGCCCTTCTCCTTCCACAACTGCTGGGTCTCCTGTGGAGCATGTGGACAGGGTGCGAGTCAGCTTGTGTCTGCAACTCCTTTACCAGGCGGACAGCTGGGTCGCTATCCTGCGGCTCTGCCCATCCATGATGGGGCAATGGGTTGAATGTGGCCTCTATGCTGGCGGAGCGCTTGTCCCTCACACAGTGGGAGCACTGGGTCACCCTGTGACGATGGAAAGTGGGTAGCTCTATCTCCTCCAGCTCTTACGGGTCTTCTCCCCCATCTGGCAAGTTGGGCATCCTGGACAACGCATCAGCATTTATGTTTTTATGCCCCGCCCGATACTTGATGGTAAACTCGTAATTAGACAGTCGAGCCATCCATCGTTGTCCTAGGGCACCAAGCTTCGCAGACTCCAGGTGCGTTAGCGGGTTATTATCCGTGAAGACTGTAAATCTGGAGGAGGGAAGGTAATGTTTTAAGTGCTCTCTTACAGCCCTGACTATGGCTAAAAGCACCAACTTGAAGGAACTATAGTTGTCGGGGTTCCTTTTCATAGGACGGAGCTTCCTGCTGGTGTAGGCAATCACTCTCTCTCTGCTCTGCTGTACCTGGGACAGCACCGCTTCCAATCCCATGTTGCTGGCATCCGTATGGAGTATAAATGGTTGGCCATAATCGGGGTTGGCCAGGACTTCGTCTCCAGTAAGAGCCATTTTCAGTCAAATGAAAGATTCGTCTTCTGGTTTACCCCATTTGAACGGAGGTTTCGGGTATTTGGCCTCTTGGACTGGCCCACTAAGAGGTCCTGCATGGGTGCCGCTATTTTGGTGAAACCTTTGATGAATATCCTGTAGTAGCCTGCCAGCCCGAGGAACTGCCGCACTTCCTTGATAGTGGAGGGTCTTGGCCAGTCCTTGATCACGGTGACTTTTTAGGGTCTGGTGCTACACCTTCGGCGCTTACCACATGACCTAGGTACTGAACCTTGGGCTTCAACAGTTGGCACTTGGACGGCTTTACTTTCAGGCCATAACCAGATAGGGCTTCGAACACCTCAGCCAGGTGCTCCAGGTGGTCTTCACATGTCTTTGAGTAGACAATTTCATCATCTAGGTGCAGCTGGACGGTTTAGAAGTTTTTGTGTCCTAGGCAACACTCCATTAACCGCTGGAAGGTTCCTGGGGTGTTGCAGAGCCCAAATGGCATACAGCTGAACTTGCTGAGGCCCATTGATGTTGTAAGCGCGGTCTTTTATTGGTCTGCCTCTGCCACAGGAACCTGCCAATACCCACTGGTGAGATCCAAAGTGGAGAAATAGTTAGCTGATCTCAATACTGCTAATGATTCCTCAATTCAGGGTAATGGGTAGGCGTCCTTATTTGTAAAGCGGATAATCTGCCTGTATTCAACACATATCCTCATTGTACCATCTTTCTTTCTAACGAGAACTAATGGAGCTGCCAAGGGGCTACAACTATCTCTGAACACCCCAGCCTCCTTCATCTCCCGTAACAATCCTTTGGCACCTTGATAGTGAGCTGGGGGTACAGGCCGGTACCTCTCTTTAATGGGCAGATGATCTCCTGTGGAGATATGATTTGGACCCCTTTTACCTGCCCAAAGTCTAGTGGGTGTTTGCTGAAGACTCGCTTATATTCTTGGACCACCCGGTATACTCCATGCTTTTGGTGCAAAAGGGTGGAGTCAGTGCCTACTTGAAGATTCTGACACCAATCCTTCATCTGCCCGTTGGAACTGTTATCCTCCGCCGGTTTGGACGGAGGCAAGGGTTCCACTGACTTTATTGCGTTGTTACTGACAATGAACAGCTTAGCAAGGGTAGTATACCGGGGTAAATGGATCTGTTTCTCCCCACAATTCAGGATGCGTATCGGTGCTCTCCCCTTGCGGACATTGACTACCCCCCTGGCTGTCAAGACGGTGGGCCTACTGTCAGAGTTCACGGGTTCTACCAGGGCCTGATAATCTTGACCCCTGAAAACTATTGCTGCCCGACACCATATTATCATTTCACTCCTTGGGGGCATTGCAATGGGGAATGGATCACTCATCCGGACACTGCCAACTTCTCCACCAGACAGCTCTACCTGTTGTCTTTTCATCAGGGCTCAGATTTCTTTCTGCAGAACTCACTGCTGACTGGAACTGGCAGTCTCTGCTACCTGTTGCAACAAGAGAATAATTTCTCCAAGACAATTTTCTATCACATTGGTGCCTAAGGTTATTATAGGATGACTTTCTCGGCGATTAATATCAACAATAATCATTCCTTGTGATGGCAATTCTACTTTGCCAACTTTTATGGTCACCTCTTTATACCCCACCAGAGGCAAGGGCTGACCATTGCTGGCATAGATACTAAGATGTTCATCTGGACGGCAGGTAATGTCTGAATCAGTCCAGTATTAGTTATAAAGGATATATGGCATCATTGTCACCTGGGACCCAGTGTCCAGTAATGAGTTCATCGGGATGCCATCAAGCATGACAGGTAGGACCGGTCATCCTCCCACGTACTTGTCTCGCCAGCTTTGTGGGCCTGGTCATCTTACTCCTGGGGGTTGGCCCTCTGCCCCAGGGGTTGCTCGTTTAAATTACAGAATCTTGCTAGTGCCCCGTCTTTTGACAGCGGTGGCAGATGGGTGGTCCGTCCTGGTCATAGCAATCGCTGTTCCTCCCTCTGTTCAGTGGAATTCTACTCTGTCGCCGCCACGGGACATCATCTGGACTGGAAGCCAGCTGAATCTTTTCCTTTGGAGACACTTGCTTGGCCTGCACGGTTTTGGCTAATGCAGCCATAATTTTGGTCAGCTCCTGGACCTGAAGGCGTAGGTCTGTAGAGGAGTCATTATCTAGGGTCTGTGCGTCAGCCTCCACAGGTGCTGGGGGAAAGGACACCACCTCCTGGTGGCATGTGATAGCTGGACGCCGGAGGGATGCAGTGCCACTTGGGATTGATTCTCCCGGGTGGCTCTGCCTTTAAATTGTGCAAAGTCCAGATCAGAGTTTTGCAGAGCCATAATGCGCAGCTGTGTCCTGTGAGCGCCAGACAGGAGCCCCTCAATAAACTGCTCTGTCAACAATCTGTCCTCATCTCGCACACTGTCGGGGTCTACCTGTTTGATGGCCCGCAGTGCCTCCTGCAGGTTTAGAGCATAGTCTTGTACACTGTCCTGCACCCTTGTTTGCACCCGTAGAACTTCATTTTAATTTCTGCTGCTGTGCGTGTGTCAAAGGTATCGTTCAACTGGGCCAGTATTTCCTAGACAGTGCCTTTGTCCTTGCCCGGCCAGGATTTCACCTCTCTCTGGGCTGCACTGATTAGCTGTCCTATGAGGATGCTGACTTTTTGTTCCTCAGACAGGGGGTATACTTTAAACAAACTGCGCAGTCTCTCCTCAAAGTCATTCAGGGTGTGCGACTCCCCTGAGTACTGGGGCAACCACGCTGCCCACGGTATATATGGCATTGATAACGGCCTTACAGTGCCAGCGGCCGCACCCACGGCTGAATCCTCTCCCATGCTGGGCATCTTCCTCCCCCCTAGTGAACCTCAGTCAAGGCCTGGGCGTCTGCTGACATAACAGTATGCTGCTCTGCAGGCGGAAGGATCTCTTACCCGGCAGTTCCGAATCGGGGCCTCTTGCTTCCCCTCAGCAGGCGGCAAATCACGTTATAACACCGTTTAATAAAGTCTATGGCACACAGGACCCACTTATACCGGGCTTCGTGAATCCTGTTAGTGGCTAGTGTTGAGCCAACCCCGTAGTGTTCGAGTTCGGTTCGTCGAACACCCGTATGTTCGCCGAACTGTTCGTCGAACTGTTCGTCGAACACCTTCTAACACCGTTAAAACCAATGGCAGGCAAGCAAAAACACATAGAAACACATAGAAAACACCTTCAAAGGTGTCCAAAAGCTGACAAACTGCTCAGAAGACACAACTAACACATGGATAAGTGACAAGTACATATAGTCATGCGAAAAGAAAAGAGGTGGAGGTGTAAAAGGAGGGGGAGACACAGATATAGGCATGTCATGCCCTTCTAAAACCAAAAAAGTGCGAAGCCGACACGGCCAGTCCGTTCCTGCCCGTGCGACCTCCGTGTCACCGGGTTTGTGCCAGAGCCGCGGTGGACCCTGACGGCCAGCCCCCCTCTCCCAATACTGGTGCCTGTCCGCTGGTGGGTCGAGCGAGCCCACCTGCGTTGGAGGCAGATCTAGTCTTTTTAATTTAAATTGTCTCTCTAATTTGAATGAGTACACTTTAAATCCTTTTACAAGGATCTATTGGAGGACAAGTCTCATACCAGCAGCCGCGTAATTCCAGCTCCAGTAGCGTCCACTAAAGCTGCTGCAGTTAAAAAGCTTTTATAAGGATCGAGTTTGGCAGTCCACCGCAAGGCGTCCAACAGCCAGTCCCAGCCCCCTATGCCTTGGGGTGCCTCCCCGATGCTCTTCATTGAGGTCCCGGGGGCCCGAAGCATTTCCTTTGAAAAAATTAAGTGTCCAAACTACAGGTAGTGTAGCTTGTTTAACAGCTTGGATAATCCGCTGACTAGCAGACACTGCTACTAGGCACAAAGTATTTCCTGGGCTAGATGCAGTTAAAAATTTGTAATTAGATACTCTCGTTGGATGCTGAGAAAGCATTCCATAGAGTCTCCTGGCACGCCATATATTATTCTATTAAAAAGCTTGGGGTAGGGGTCTAGGGGACCCTTTTATAGCCAAAATGTAACGCAATACGTCACCTAGGCTGAAGATAAATGGAACATTTTCATCACCTTTCATAATCACCAATGGGACAAGGCAGGGATGTCCTCTGTCCCCTCTCTTATACATCCTAGTGACGGAGCACCTGCTCTCATCAAATCGCCATAACCCCAGTATTAGGTGGATTGAGGTGGGAGGCACTGAGTACAAGTGCTCTGCATTAGCTGATGATGTCCTAGTATATATCACTCAATCACATATATCCATCCCTGCTGTTATGGCTGAAATAGATCACTTTGTTACATGGTCAAATATTAAAATCAATGCAGCGAAGTCTGAGGCCCTCGATGTCTCCCTCCCCAAATCCATACAGGATTCAATCCAGTCCAACTTTCCCTTTGCCTGGCCCTCACAGGGTATCAAATACTTAGGAATTCGTATTCATAGAGACCTCTCCCGTCTATGTTATCTTAATTTTGGGCCCTTTATTGAACAACTCCATACAGACCACGGTTGGCAAGTTAGAACTGTAAGATACACTACGTGAACCACTGGTGTTTTGTGGAAAAGCACATGTACACTGTGTTCCAAATTATTATGCAAAAAGTGTTTAGGAGTGATAAGGTAAGAATTTTTTTTTTTGTCAGTTAAACTCATTGATGGTGATGTGTGTCAGGGCTCTTTATATCACTGTAAGCAATTGCAGACACCTGTGCTAATTAGTTTGGCAGGTGTGTCCAATGAAAGGCAAGACTACTTACGAAGGCTGTCCCACATTATTAAGCAGCCTACATTTTCTGCCAAAATGGGTAAGAAAAAGGATGTGTCGGCTGCTGAGAAGCAACAAATTGTGGAGTGTTTAGGTCAAGGCATGACTACAATCAACATTGCCAAGACACTTCATCCTGATCATCGCACAATCAAGAAGTATGTAGCCGATTCACAATACACACGTGTACGTGCTGATAATGGAAAATTGAGGACTCTTTCCTACAGGCAATTACGTCAGGTTGAAAAAGCAGTTTCAAAAAAGCCTTGTCATAGCAGCAGACAAGTTTTTGAAGCTGCTGGTGCCTCCAACGTCCCCCGAACAACAAGATGCAGAGTCCTTCAGAGGTTTGCTGCTGTGCGTAAGCCATCCTGTCGACCTCCTCTATGCACTGCACACAAGCAGAAACGGCTCCAGTGGGCCAAACAATACATGAAGACTGATTTCAAAACTGTTTTGTTCACCGATGAGTGCCGTGCAACGCTCAGTGGTCCAGATGGATGGAGTGGAGGATGGCTGGTTGATGGACAACCCATGCAAACACGGCTACGGCGCTAACAAGGAGGAGGTGGAGTAATGTTTTGGGCTGGAATCATGGGGAGAGAGATTGTCGGCCCCTTTAGGATCCCTGAAGGGGTAAATATGAACTCCATAATGTATGTGGAGTTTCTCAAACAGCACTTCCTGCCATGGTTCAAGAAGAAGAACCGTGTATTCCGCAGCAAGGTCATGTTCAGGCATGATAATGCACCGTCTAATGCTGCACATAACACATCTGCATCTCTGGCTGATATGGACATAAAAGTGAACAAACTTATGGTGTGACCCCAATGCTCCCCTTACCTCAACCCCATTCAGAACCTCTGATCATCATCAAAAGGAGTGTCTATGATGGTGGGAGGCAGTTCACATCTAAGCAACAGCTCTGGGAGGGTATTCTGTCCTCATGCAAAACAATTGAAGCAGAAACCATGCAAAACCTGACAAATTCAATAGACGAGAGAGTTCAGAAGCTCCTTTCAAACAAGGGGTCCTATGTGCAAATGTAACATCACCTAGAATAAAGTTTTGAGTTGAAAACTGTTTGATTTCAGTTTCTAATAACCTGCTAATGCTTATAATTTCAAAAATGACCATTTTTTTGTTCTTTATTAAAATGAAAAGGTTGATCAAAGAGTGTGGGGGATCTAAGAGTGTGGCAACCCAGTAGTCAGGATTATTTTGAATTCTGACAATCTGAGGGTCATGTTGTAGGAAGTGCAGCAAGAAGGCACTCATGTGTCTTGCGCATCTAGGAGCCCCAAAATTAATTTCCTGGCTAGATGCAGCTAAAAATTATTATTAATTTGAAAGCTGGTGGAGCTTAGTATAGATGGCCTATTAGAATCAGTACTGCAGACTGCTACAAAGCCCAAATTATTTTCCAGCCAAGATACAGATAAACATGATTAGTAATTTTAAATCTGGTGGAGTTTAGTATAGATGGCCTAATAGAATCAGTACTACACACTGCTATAAGGCCCAAATTATTTTCCAGCCAAGATACAGATAAACATGATTAGCAATTTTAAATCTGGTGGAGTTTAGTATAGATAGCCTAATAGAATCAGTACTGCACACTGCTACAAGGCCCAAATTATTTTCCAGCCAAGATACTGATAAACATGATTAGTAATTTGAAAGCTTAAAACGGTTGGTGAGGTGATTTTAACAAATCATCAAGCTTTTACTCTCCCCAGGATGACACAGGGGTAGAAAAGTCATTTCGGATCCATGATTTGTTCATCTTTCTGAACGTGAGTCTGTCTACATTATCAGTGGAGAGCCGCGTGCGCTTATCTGTCAGCACACCACCAGCAGCACTGAACACATGTTCAGACAGAACGCTGGCTGCGGGGCATGACAAGATCTCCAAGGCGTAAGTGGCGAGCTCCGGCCATTTATCCAGATTGGAAGCCCAAAAAGAGCAAGGGTCCAGTGGTAGAGTCAAGGCTTCAATGTTTACTTGGAGATACTCCTTTACCATCATCTCTAGGTGTTGACTATGTGTCAGTGGTGAAATGATTCCGCAAAATTGATGTTACCAGCAGATACTGTGTTTTTGTTACGTTTTGAGTGCTGAATACTCGACGGTCCCACGGTTGGCAAGTTGGAACTGTGAGATTCACTACGTGTACCACGAGTGTTTTGGGGAAAAGCACATTTAAGATTCTGCAACAGTCTCTGCTGATACTCCTGCATGCGTGCATCTCTTTCTATGGCAGGAATAATTTCTGCAAATTTACTTTTGTACCGGGGATCTAACAGTGTGGCAACCCAGTAGTCAGGATTATTTCTAATTCTCACAATTCGAGTATCATGTTGCAGGTAGTGCAGCAAGTAGGCACTCGTGTGTCTTGCGCATCCAGGAGCACCAAGTCCCTGTTGTGTTGGTGGCGAGGTAACAATCATGCTTCCTTCCTCTGCCCCCTCCCCCCAACCTCGCACAACAGAAATGTGATCAAGGTCTCCCTCATCTGATGAGTCTTCCATCAGTTCGTCCTCCACTTCTTCCTGGGCTCCTGCACCTTCCTCACTAGTTTGGCTGCTACCATGCGCCCTGGTAAAACCATCTCCCCCACCCTCACATGCCTGCCGCCTTGGTGCTGCCGACCGTCTGGACCTTGCAGATGTTAGCCCTTCCGCATACAACTCCTCCTCCTCTACTTCCTCCACCTCCTCTTGTGCCACCACCTGACTCTGAATTCTGTTTAACATTTGCTCCAGCATGTAAATCACCGGAATAGTCATGCTGATAATGGCATTGTCAGCACTAAACATCTTCATCGCCATTTCAAAACTGTGCAGAAGGGTACATAGGTCCCTGATCGGAGACCACTCCTCCAGCGTGATTTGCCCCACCTCTGGATCTTGTTGGCCCAGGCTATACATCACAACGTATTGCACCAGGGCTTGTCGGTGCTGCCACAGTCGCTGCAACATGTGCAGAGTTGAATTCCACCGGGTAGGCACATCGCATTTTAGCCGGTGAAGTGGCAGGCCCAACGACTTCTGTAGAGATGTAAGTCGCTGAGCTGCGGGATGCGAACGGCGGAAGTGAGCACACAGCGACCGTGCCCTCTGCAGAAGGCCATCTAGTCCGGGATAGTGGGCTAAAAATTGCTGGACAACCAGGTTCAACACGTGAGCCATACAAGGCACATGTGTGACATTGCCCCGGCGAAGGGCCGCACCCAGGTTTGCAGCATTGTCGCACACGGCCTTCCCTGGTTTCAGGTCTAGTGGAGACAACCATTCATGAAACTGGTTCTCCAGAGCTGACCACAACTCCTCAGCTGTGTGATTCACATTTCCCAGACATTTCAAAGTAAAAACCGCCTGATGACATTGAGCCCTGCTGCCAGCATAGTAAGGAGGTGTGCAGGATCCCTTCTGCGCAGTTAGAAAGCTTGTGGCATGACCAGACAGGCTTTGGGTGCAGGTGGAGGACCGAGAGGAGGTTGAGGAGGCAGAAGCAGTGGAGGAACTTTGAGTAGAAGAGGATTGACTCACAACTCGTTGGGACGGAAAGACTTGGACAGCAGCCTCTTGTCCTGCTGTCACCATAGTTACCCAGTGCCCAGTTAGCGACATATAACGCCCCTGTCCATGCCTACTCGTCCAAGTGTCTGTGGTGAAATGCAGCCTGTCACACACAGAGTTTCCCAAAGAAGCGGTGATGTTGTGTGCGACATGCTGGTTGAGCGCAGGCACACCTTTCTTTGAGAAGTAGTGCCGACTGGGCATCTGGTACTAGGGCACTGCGACGGACATAAGGTCTAGAATATCCTCTGTGTCCACCAGGTGGAAAGGAAGCATTTCTGTAGCCAAGAGCTTGCAGATGGTGAAATTCAACCTCTTAGCTTTCTCATGGCTAGGAGGAAATGGTCTTTTACTTGTCCACATCTGAGGGACCGAGGGCTGGCTGTTGTGCTTAGACAGGGTTGAGAAGGGTGTCCCCGGCAAACTGCCGGTCTGTGAGGAAGATGCAGGCGGACATGTTATGTTGCCTTGATCCAAAGGTGGTGCTATCAATGTCGGACAGTGCTGAACACCAGCTGGTGTTTCCACCTCCAAAGAAAATGATGACCTGCCAATCACGCTGGCTGTTGCGGGTAAAGAGGTGGCAGGTCTGCATCCCAAAACAGGTGTGACTGCTGTCCCCCCAGTCACAGAGAATGAAGAGGCCGCGGATGCACAAGATGTGGCAGACGGTGGTTGGCCCGGCCGGCTAGGCCGCATTGTAGCACACTGAGCTTCCCACTGCAACTTATGCTTCATATCCATGTGCCGGTTCATGCATGTAGTACTCAAACTATGTATTTTTCGGCCTCTACTTAGCTTTTGCTGACAAATGTTACAGATAACACGAGTTGGGTCATCTTTATCGATCTGAAAACATGCCCAGGCTATGCAAGGCTTATCACCCATGCAACCTGAAGAGCCACCACGACTTGTGGTCAGAGGCAGAGTTGTGTTTGAGGATGCAGTTGTTGACGTGCTTCCAGTACTACGTCTTTGTCCAGGAAGGCGCAACCTGACCTCGTTGTAACTAGCATCCTTCTCCACATCCTCTGCTGACCTCATCTCTTGGCTGACTGTGGTTTGACAGTAAGTGGGATCTCCAACCTCGTCATCATCACCCTGTGTGTTATCACACCCGTCGTCCTCAGAGCCAACCTCTTCCTGCCCTGACAAAAAAACAAAGTTGTCGCTCCAATTCGGTATTTGAGTCTCATCATCATCTTCCTCATTGTCTCCACCAACAGGAGTTACAGTTTGGGAACGAGGGTCTACATTATGGTCAGAACCTTCTGCGTCTGGTCCTGGATCCAACTCATAATGATTCTGGGCATCAGTGCAGATCATTTCCTCGTCTGGATTCACAGAAGCTCTGGAGCCGACCACTGATTCCCAGGCTATAGTATGAGTAAACAGCTCTGCAGACTCAACCATCTGTTCTACCCCATACTCAAACGGGCAGCTGGAGACTTGGGAGCTGTGAGGAAGCAAGTGCCATTTGGGTGACACCTCTGAGGACTGGAGTATTTGTGATGTTGAAGTTGAGATGGAGGAGAGCCCACTGAAAGGAGCACTTGATATCCGTTGAAGCACCTGCTGTTTTTGTGCCTCATCTGGACTTTGTAGCGATTGGCGTGCCGTAAGAAAGGGATCTTATCACATTGTCCGCTAAAAGAAGTAGACATCTTAGTTTGGCTGGAAGATGGTCTTTCTTCTGCAGATGTTACTGTTGCTTTAATACCTACCCCAATGGACACAACCTTTTTTTCCCTTCCCAACACGCCTATTCCCCTTTCCACCAGCAGCAGGCCTTTTTCCACTCACTTTGGTGGTTAAATAATTCACAACTCTGGAGTTGATTGCACAAAAAACAATGGATGGGAACCGAGCAGAGCTGAGTGGCCAAACTGTGGTATTAGCCCAAAAGCATTGGCTGGGTTAGATGCAGATAAAAATTATATTGAATTTGCAACCTGGTGGAGGTTAGTATAGATGGACTAATAGAAAAAGTCCCACACACTGCTGCAAGCCGAAATATTTTTTCAGAGCTAGATGCAGAAAAAAATTATATTGAATTTGCAACCTGGTGGAGGTTAGTATAGATGGACTAATAGAACAAGTCCCACACACTGCTAGAAGCCGAAATATTTTTTCAGAGCTAGATGCAGAAAAAAATTAGATTGAATTTGCAACCTGGTGGAGGTTAGTATAGATGGACTAATAGAACAAGTCCCACACACTGCTAAAGCCGAAATATTTTTTCAGAGCTAGATGCAGAAAAAAATTTGATTGAATTTGCAGCCTGGTGGAGGTTAGTATAGATGGACTAATAGAACAAGTCCCACACACTGCTACAAGCCGAAATATTTTTTCAGAGCTAGATGCAGAAAAAAATTAGATTGAATTTGCAACCTGGTGGAGGTTAGTATAGATGGACTAATAGAACAAGTCCCACACACTGCTACAAGCCGAAATATTTTTTCAGAGCTAGATGCACAAAAAAATTAGATTGAATTTGCAACCTGGTGTAGGTTAGTATAGATGGACTAATAGAACAAGTACCACACACTGCTACAAGCCGAAATATTTTTTCAGAGCTAGATGCAGAAAAAAATTAGATTGAATTTGCAACCTGGTGGAGGTTAGTATAGATGGTCTAATAGAACAAGTCCCACACACTGCTACAAGCCGAAATATTTTTTCAGAGCTAGATGCAGAAAAATATTAGATTGAATTTGCAACCTGGTGGAGGTTAGTATAGATGGACTAATAGAACAAGTCCCACACACTGCTACAAGCCGAAATATTTTTTCAGAGCTAGATGCAGAAAAAAATTTGATTGAATTTGCAGCCTGGTGGAGGTTAGTATAGATGGACTAATAGAACAAGTCCCACACACTGCTACAAGCCGAAATATTTTTTCAGAGCTAGATGCAGAAAAAAATTAGATTGAATTTGCAACCTGGTGGAGGTTAGAATAGATGGACTAATAGGACAAGTCCCACACACTGCTACAAGCCGAAATATTTTTTCAGAGCTAGATGCAGAAAAAAATTAGATTGAATTTGCAACCTGGTGTAGGTTAGTATAGATGGACTAATAGAACAAGTACCACACACTGCTACAAGCCGAAATATTTTTTCAGAGCTAGATGCAGAAAAAAATTTGATTGAATTTGCAGCCTGGTGGAGGTTAGTATAGATGGACTAATAGAACAAGTCCCACACACTGCTACAAGCCGAAATATTTTTTCAGAGCTAGATGCAGAAAAAAATTAGATTGAATTTGCAACCTGGTGGAGGTTAGAATAGATGGACTAATAGGACAAGTCCCACACACTGCTACAAGCCGAAATATTTTTTCAGAGCTAGATGCAGAAAAAAATTAGATTGAATTTGCAACCTGGTGTAGGTTAGTATAGATGGACTAATAGAACAAGTACCACACACTGCTACAAGCCGAAATATTTTTTCAGAGCTAGATGCAGAAAAAAATTAGATTGAATTTGCAACCTGGTGGAGGTTAGTATAGATGGTCTAATAGAACAAGTCCCACACACTGCTACAAGCCGAAATATTTTTTCAGAGATAGATGCAGAAAAAATTTAGATTGAATTTGCAACCTGGTGGAGGTTAGTATAGATGGACTAATAGAACAAGTCCCACACACTGCTACAAGCCAAAATATTTTTTCTGAGCTAGATACAGAAAAATATTAGATTGAATTTGCAACCTGGTGGAGGTTAGTATAGATGGACTAATAGAACAAGTCCCACACACTGCTACAAGCCGAAATATTTTTCCAGAGCTAGATGCAGAAAAAAATTAGATTGAATTTGCAACCTGGTGGAGGTTAGTATAGATGGACTAATAGAACAAGTCCCACACACTGCTACAAGCCAAAATATTTTTTCAGAGCTAGATGCAGAAAAATATTAGATTGAATTTGCAACCTGGTGGAGGTTAGTATAGATGGACTAATAGAACAAGTCCCACACACTGCTACAAGCCGAAATATTTTTTCAGAGCTAGATGCGGAAAAAAGTTAGATTGAATTTGCAACCTGGTGGAGGTTTGTATAGATGAAAAATAGAATGATGCTATGCCCAAAAGGTTTTAATTCACTAGGTGCAGTAAAAAAATTTGTATTCTATACACAGGTGGTGTAGCTTGCAACACAGATAGGCTTCTCCACTGACTAACACACACTGCAAGAGGACAAAAAGGATTTGCTTTGCTTGATTTAGCCAAATGCTGTGAAAAAAACTTGCACAGCACTGGCACAGACCTACCTGGCAAAAAGTGATAGGAACTGATGTAACCTAGCCCTGAATTAGACTGCAATTACAATTAGTCTTTACTCCCAACCTATCTATTTAAGAGCACAGACCTGCCTGATAAAAGTGATAGGAACTGATGTAACCTAGCCCTGAAAAGGACTGCAATTACAATTAGTCTTTACTCCCAACCTATCTATTTAAGAGCACAGACCTGCCTGATAAAAGTGATAGGAACTGATGTAACCTAGCCCTGAAAAGGACTGCAATTACAATTAGTCTTTACTCCCAACCTATCTATTTAAGAGCACAGACCTGCTTGATAAAAGTCATAGGAAATGATGTAACCTAGTCCTTAAAAGGACTGCAATTACAACTATTCCCTACTCCCAAGCTATCTGTAGATTTGTGCGAAAATTGGCTTGAAATTAACAAAGTATAGCACACACAGCAACAGCGGTGCCGTCTAACACGCAGCTGCAGCAGTGAGAAAATGGTGGCGACTGGGAAAATGGCTTGGTCTTATAGGGCAAGGACATGTGACATACACTGCCAATGACACATGCCCTTGCTTGTGTGAAAAAAAGCAGTTCGCTCCGTGTGTGCGCTGATGATAGGCTGACAGACTGCACCTCCCCACTGTAAATGCGGGAAAGAGAAAAACAAATGGAGATCTTCATTATTCCTGCAGAGATCCATCCCCTGCTCCCTCCCCCGCCCCGCTGTACACTCAAACTGCGTATTAACATTAATTTTCAGCATTACTGAGAAAAAATCCAGTTATGATTTTGGTGCACGAACAGTTATCGAACATAACCTCGAACAGCCGAATTTTTTCAAATCGTTCGGGTTCGCCAAACGGCTCGAACACCGCCCAAAACAGCTTGAATTTGAGATTGGCAAACAGTTTGAGTCGAACACTGCTCATCTCTATTAGTGACGTCAAGTTGAAGCACCCCCTGGATCGTGGGGTACTCAGTGCGGGGCCGGTTGTTGCTTGGGGAGATGTCACAGTGGCGGTGACCCGGTCTGTGACCCAGGGCGGTCAGTAGAAAGGGGGATTTTATAATTTTTATGTATGCAATTCGTCACCTGTGGTATGCGGCTATAGGTAGCAGCCACTGCAGCGCAGGTCCTCTGAAGCTGGTGTTTAATGCAGCAGAGTTGGTTTGGCTCTCCACAGGTAGAACTTAGCTCCAGGGCAGTGTAGATGTTGTAGTGAAGTAGATGATGCTGGGCGATGTAGTGCAGGGGTGATGGCGCAGTTAATAATCAGTCCACAACTCAATGGCTGTTTCCTCTTATGTTTACTTGCGGTAATTAGGCAAACCGGAACACGGGTACTGGCTAGAAATGGAAGTCCGGGCAGCCTGGAAGCAAGTAAGGAATCCACCTCGCCAGGTGGAGTTGTAGGCCTCCCCTTTTGCACTAATCTCTCTGGCCCTGTGCTTGTAGCTGTGCTGTGTCCCTCTTCCCTGAGTACAATGTCCTTGTGCTCACCCGTATGGCAGGCAGCTCAGGCCTTGCTGATGCATCGCTCCCACGTGGCGGTGCTGGGCCCTGCGGTTCTGCTAAGCCTCCGGGCATCTGGTGGGGCCAGGAGACCTGCAGTCTCCTGCCCTCCGGTTTCTGCTGCTGGGCCTTCAGTGCCCCACAACCTCGGACTTCGGTGTACGGTTCTTCCATGCTCCTATCCTCAGGGGTGAACTGCCATGCAGCTCCTTTCCCTAGGTCTTTCCTCGTCGACGTCCTGACTTCAACTCCTGTCTGCTCTCCTTACACTAACTAACCCCGCCTCCAGATACCAGTTGCTAAGGGGAGGAGTTCCCCTTGCTGGTCTGGAGCCAGGAAAGTGTTGCATGCTAGCAAAACCTGATTAGGGGACCCTTTCTTGCTTCTAGGCATGGCATCACCCCCTTGTGAGGGAGGCAATGCCACTGTGGCAACCGGACTCCTGGGGTGCCACATTTCCGCCTGTCAACTGAAAATGCCGACAGACTGACTCTTATAAAAATGAACAAGGGCTGGATTGGGCCAGACATCTCAACCCCACCGAATGATAGCAGCATAATATAAACTCAAATCCACTGTGTTTTTTTTGAGAGGTGTATTCCCATGCACCTTTTCACACCCACACCTGATTTTGGCTATTTGCTCTTGTCATCCTCCTTCTCCTCATCCTCATCTGCCACCACCATATCACCAGGGTGACCTTGGTCTGTGATGCAACATTTACATATTTTTTTTAAAGGGTCTTTATGATACCCATAAAAAAAAATGTATACAGTATGTTCATGTATACCACCCAGGGGTAAATGTCTGTCATTACAAGGAAAGGAGACCCGCTCCTTTCTAATGGGAACTTTTTTTATGAGGCCCTCCTCCACGTCTTTTCCAAGGGACATTGGAGTGCCTCCCAATTTTTGGCAGCCCTTGCATTCACTTCATAGGCCAACACTATGGGAGACCCACTTCCTAATAATGGGAAAAAAAATTTCATGAGGCCCTCTATGTCTCTTCCAAGGGACATTGGATTGCCTCTCAATTTTTGTCAGCTTTTGCATTCACTGTATAGGCAAACAATATGGGAGACCCACTTCCTAATAATGGGAACATTGTTTTTAGGAGGCTCTCTGACCTCTACATCTCTTGCAAGGGGCATTGTAGTTCCTCCAAATTTTTGGCAGCCGTCGCTTCACTGCGTAGGCAAACAGTAAGGAAGACTCTCTCCTTTCTAATGGGAATTTGTCGCTACTGTGGCCCTGCTCAATGTGTCTTTAAATTGTTAGTTGGGTATTTCCTAAATTTTGTCAGCCGTTAGACTCGCTACATACCCTATAACTGTATAGCACACCCGCTCCTTTGTAATGGAAACATGTCATTACTGTGGCCCTGCTCTATGTGTCTTTAAATTGTTAGTGGGGTTTTTCCCAAATTTTGTCAGCCGTTGAACTCACTGCATACCCTATAGCTGTATAGCACACCCGCTCCTTTGTAATGGAATTATGTCATTACTGTGGCCCTGCTCTATGTGTCTTTAAATTGATAGTGGGGTTTTTCCCAAATTTTGTCAGCCGTTGGACTCACTGCATAGCCTATAACTGTATAGCACACCTGCTCCTTTGTAATGGAAACATGTCATTACTGTGGAACTGATTTAGGTGTCTTTAAATTGTTAGTGGGGTTTTTCCCAAATTTTGGTGGCTCTTTCAGTCACAGCATGGTACTTACCACTATAGGAGACCCACTCCTTTATAATTGGAACATTGTTTTACTGAGACCCTCCTCTATGTCTCTTTAAAGGGGTATTGGGTTGCGTCTGAATTTTTGGCAGCTCTTGCAGTCACTGTAACAGTATAGGAGACCCACTCGTTAATAATGGGAACAACAAAGCCGGCTGATGGCTCTCTAACAATAGCAAGGGCCCACTGCTGTCCTTTTAAGAATAGTAAGGGCCACCTGATGGCCCTATAAAAATAGACTTTGTGACTTTCAGAGTCCCTCAATCATAAATGAAAGAGGATGTGTCTGATGATGTGTCACACACCACATGGCCAGATAAGGTTGTGAAATGTTAAAATGACATTTCCAGGTGAAAGCATTTGTCTTAAAAAATAACGTAAAAAAAAATAAACAATAGGATCTTTCTTTAGTATAAAAAACAGAGTAGCCAATGTAACCTCAATGTAATCACATTGTTTTGCTCCTGCAGCTCCTACTCCATCTCCGAAATGACCACATCAGTCACAAGCTGAAACCACTGTAGCACTGCCTTGGAGAAGCAGCAACAGGCTGTGCTGAAAATAACATGCTTAATGCTTAGGTGACAAACCGCCCAGCGCTGCAGAGTTGTTGAAAGCTATAACACAGCAGCCTGATCTGTGCCTCTTAATGCTGAACATACAGCCAGGCATGGTCATGTGAGACAACAGGTGGACGGAACCTAGTGACGGAGAAATGACAGCTGGAGTAGATATGGTTTCCCTCTATGCCAGTCCTTTTACCGAGCTAAAGAATATGGCTGTGGTGAAATAACTCCTACTGAGAAGCAAATTCAGGTTGAAAAACATTGTGCCTACCAGAGGATTTGATTCTGAGGGCTCACCTTTCTCCCCCGCTCAAGAGCCCCATTGCAGCTGCAAAGTTAGCGCTATCATGAACTCTCCTAATGTAGTAGCCAGGGCACACGAGAGGATTCTCTGATGGGACTGTCCAACCCTGCCGAAAAGCAGTCCTGGCTAAGAAAAGTGTGTGGGAAGGTTCCCGGATTTTCTATGGTTGCCTTTTCACTGAGGTGGAAACCCACGCAAACACAGGGAGAACATACAAAATCCTTGCAGATGTTGTCCTTGACTGGGATTTGAACCCAGGATCCCAGTACTGCAAGGCTTCAGTGCTAACCACTGATCCAATGTGCTGCTGTTCATCCTCTGATATCTAACAGGCTGACCCGCGCTTGTAGAAGACAGAGACAATACCGGGACAAATAGTGGCGCCTGGGGACCGAGCAAGGATACCTGGCCGCCGCCATGAGGTTATGGACAGTTTAAACATCCACAAGCCTAAAAGGCCACATTTCAAGTGCAAGCAGCTGTCCAGAAATCTGGCAGTTTAATTTTGCGCCTTTGGGTGGGTGGATGGCTGCATAATTGCGCTTGAATTCCAAGTAACATAAAACTTAGCAGATGGTGGCCTCTATCATCATCATGGCCTCAACTCAGCACTATGAACTCTCCTGAATGAGAAGCCAGGGCACACCGCAGGAGTCTCCGGTTCTCTGGTGGGCCCATCCAACCCTGCCAAGAAGCAGCCCTGGCTAAGAAAAGTGTGTGGGAAGGTTCCCGGACACTCTATGGCTGCTTTTTTAATGTGGATTGGACGTGCTTATGCATGTTATTTCTCAAATCGCATTGCAGATCAGGCCATTGCTCAACTCTGAAGTCATGAAATTAAAGGCACAAAGAAAGCTGTTTGTGTGTGGAAGCACCACCAACAATTGCGAGCTGATGTTGGACGGGCTGCCATTACTTCTGCAACAGGCTGCATTAGAAGACTTCCTGGGGAAAATGACAACAGGCGTAGTTACAATTTCCCTCTATGCCAGTCCTTTCTCCGAGCTAAACAATATGGCTTTGGTGAAATACAACTGTCACTGAGAAGCAGTGTCAGACTGAAAAACATTGGGTCCACCAGAGGATTTGATTCTGAGGGCCCACCTTTCTCCCCCGCTCAAGATCCCCGTAGCAGCTGCAAAGTTTGCACCTATCATGATCTCACTTGGTGGAGAAGCTAGGGCCCAGTTGAGGATTCTCTGGTGGGCCCGTCCCACTCTGCTGAGAAGCAGCCCTGGCTAAGACAACTGTGTGGGAAGGTACCCGGACACTCTATGGCTACATTTTTAATGTGGACTATCTCCGTACCATCCCTGGCCACATTCACCTGTCCATGTGTTTGTGGTTAGGCAGACCTTCCAGGATGTGCACTGGGGAGGGCACGAGTAATGTTGAGGGACCCGTGCTTGTGGAAGGCGGAGACGATAACGGGAGAAATAGTGGCGGCTGGGGAGCAAGTATGGACTCCCGGACGCTGCTGGCATGAGATTGTGAAAAGCTTCCGCCTCCACAAGCCTAAACAGCCACATTTCAAGTGAAAGCAGCTTTAGAGGACTTCCTGGGAGAAATGACAGCTGGAGTAGATATGGTTTCACATGTCCTTTCACCAAGCTAAAGAATATGGCTGTGGCGAAATTCAACTTTCAGCAAAAAAAGCTGTGGACTGGCTCTGTACCGTCCCTGGCCACATTCACTTGACCACGTGTTGTTGGTAGGTGGTCCTTTCCAGTAAGTTCACTGGGGAGGGCACGGGTAATGTTGTAGGACAAGTAGTAGCGGCTGGGGACCAAGTATGGATAACCGGTCACCGCCGCCATAAGATTGTGGACAGCTTCCGCCTCCACAAGCCTAAAATGCCACATTTCAAGTGCAAGCAGCTGTAAAAAATTTGGCAGTATAGTATTGCTGCCTGTGGGTGGCTGCATACTTCCGCTTGCATTCCAAGGAATGGGGTAGGGACTAGTGATGAGTGAGCATGCTCGCTACTGCTCTGTGCTCACCCAAGCATCTCACTGCTCGAGATGCTCGGCATTCTCCGAGTATTTCTGGGGTTGCTCGGCTGCAGCTTGGGTTTCTTCCCTGTATGTTTGGTGTTCTTTACAGAGCCAATAAACATGCAGGGATTGCCTGCCTCTCACTGTAATGCTGTAGCTAGGGAGAGATTTGCTTGTTTCTAGTTAGTGTAAGTATACCAAACTATATTAGAGACACATATTTATCTCAACAAACAGTCCTTCTGAGGACTAATCCATCTGCAGATATCAGGCAGGTAGTGTATATAGGCAGGCAGGCAGGGTATATAGCAGACTGCAGTGCACATAGCACAATAGGCTCCAATCCAGTTTTGTCTGCTGCTGCTGTTAGATATTTCTAGAAATAGGTACAGGTCTCAGGGGCCAGGAATAAATTTTTTTGGGGATCTTAATCCTCATTATTTGCTTAAAAAACAATCCAGAGAACACCATTGTTCTGCGCCATTTGCTTGTTGGCACTGCAGAATATAGCCAGGTAACATATAATTGTGCTGAAAATACTGCCATATCTGGCATCCATTAAAAATTTGTTTCAGTGTGTCATTGAAGCAATTGATACCAGTTTGCTGTTCAAAATAGTTACCTACAGACCAGCTATTTAAAACTGTGTTTTCTCCGTCACTCGGTTCACATATACGTTTTCAGAAAATTCTGCCATTTCTGGCCTTCATTAAAAATTGTTTCAGTGTGTCAGTGAAGCAACTGACACCAGTTGGCTGTTCAAAATAGTTACCATCAGGCCAGGTATTTAAAACTGTGATTTGTCCGTCACACAGATCACATATAAGTTCGCTCCAAATTCTGTCATTTGTAATGAGCGTGAAAGACATTGTCCTCCATTTAAAATGGGCAAGGCATGTGGCAAGGGATGGGGAAGTGGACGTGATGTTGATGGTGCATGCAGAGGCCGAGACCGTGAGCAAGCTGAAGTTGTGCCACAACAAACACCCACATCTTCTCGCTCGACCTTCCTGTCCCAATTATTAGGGGACCGCAGAACACCACTATTGAACACAGAGCAGTGTGAAAAGGTTATTGGTTGGATAGCAGATATTGCTTCCAGTCACTTAGCCACCACCACCACCACCACCTTGTCTTCGACATGGTCAAGTCTCAGTAGCTGTGAGTCTGGACCACACATTCCTCACCCTAAGCCTACTTCCCCCCACCATGCCGAGTGCCCGGAGACAACTGATCCCACACTTGGACTCTCCGAAGAGCAGTTCACTCTTCCATTTATAGATTCGGGCCTCTCGCCTGGTCCACTTGAAGCAGAGGAAGAGGAGATCGCATGTAGCGATGCTCAAATATTTGAGCAGCCACGGACACACGAAGGCGATGGTGGGAAAGTGTCACAAGAGGTGGACGATGATGAGACACAATTGCTAGAAGTCAGGAGGAGGACCAGAGTGCGGAAGTGGAAGACGAGGTGGTGGATGATATAGTAACTGACCCAACCTTGCAGGAGGATATGCAGAGTGAGCAGAGCAGCACAAAGGGGGAGGGAGGCAGAGCACCCTAACAGGTTGGAAGAAGCAATGTTGTGGCCACAGACAAAAGGCAGGAAACCATTCCCCGTAACACCAACACAACGGTAGTTGCCAGTACGACTGTTAAGTCTTCCAGAGTCTGGTTGTTTTTTAAAGACTCTGCCGATAACCCCAAAAATGCCATTTGCACCACCTGCCAGGCCAGCATCAGAAGGGGTGGCAAAACTAACAGCCTGACCACCACCACCACCAGCATGATCAGGCACATGGCAGCAAAGCACCTGACCTTGTGGGCCGAACGCCAGGGTTCATGAACAGTGTCTGCGGGTGGCACCAGGGTATGATTCAACAAATAGCAGCTATTTTAAAGTGTTAACTGTTGCATTCCATTTTAATGGTGTTTTAGATGTTCTGTGGGTATGTCCATTTGTCGAATAAAAATTTTTGATATTTTGTAAACATTATTTGAACTTTGATTATTGGTGATCACTGCTGTCATGCATGTCCTCTTCTCTCTTTTACTTCACAATGGCCGGAACCTGGTGGCGGCTCTGAGGCGAGGCGAGCTCACACAAATACCATGTCTGACCTATATGCTTAACCTCGTGGTTCAGCGATTTCTCAAATCCTACCTGGAGATGCCAGATTGGCTTTGTCAAAGTACACCGCCTGTGTGCCAATTTGTAAAGTCAGCTACAGCTTCCGCCGCCCTTGCCGTGCTTCAGCAACGTGTGCAGATTCCGGCTCACAGACTGGTGTGTGATGTCACCACGCGTTGGAACTCTACACTGCAGATGTTGGGAAGGATTTGTGAGCAGAAGAGGGCAGTTGTTGAGTACCAGCATCAACAAGGCCGTCGGTATTCAGTTCAGACTCCACACATACATAAGACCTCAGGAGTGGACATGGATGTCAGACATATGTACCATCCTTCAAAACTTTGAGGACTCCACCAAGATGATGAGCGGTAATGAACCCATAATTAGCATCACCATCCCAATTCTCTGTCTTCTGAAACGCTCTCTGCTCACAATCAAAGAGGATGCGTTGCAGGCGAAAATGCTGACAGGCTGACTCTTATAAAAATGAACAAGGGCTGGATTGGGCCAGACTTCTAAACACCACCGAATGATAGCAGCATAACATAAACTCAAATAATCCAGTGTCTTTTTTTGTGAGGTCTATTCCCATGCACCTTTTCACACCCACACATGGGTATATGCTTCCTGATTTTGGCTATTTGCTCTTGTCCTCCGCCTTCTCTTCATCCTCCACCACCATATCACCAGGATGACTGTGGTCCATGATGCAACACACACATCATTTTTTTAAAGTGTGTTTATGATGCCTGTAAAAAAAATTTTTTATACAGTATGTCCTTGTAAACCCCCCAGGGGTAAATGTTTGTCAGCCCATACACTTAGTGCATGGGCATTACAGGTATAGGAGACCCGCTTCTTTCTATTGGGAACATATATTTATGAGGCCTTCTAAGTCTCTTCCAAGGGGCATTGGAGTGCCTCCCAATTTTTAGCAGCCCTTGCATTCACTGCATAGGCCAACAGTATGAGAGAGCCACTTCCTAACAATAGGAACATTTTTTCATGAGGCCCTGTGCATCTCTTCTAGGGGAATTGGAGTGCCTCCCAATCATTGGCAACCCTTGCATTCACTGAATAGGCTAACACTATGGGAGACCCTCTCCTTTCTAATGGGAATTTGTCTTTACTGTGGCCCTGCTCTATGTGTCTTTAAAATCTTAGTGGGTTTTTTCCTAAATTTGGTCAGTCTTTGGACTCACTGCATACCCTATAACTGTGCAGCAGACTCTCTCCTTTCTATTGGGAACATGTCGTACTTGATACTGTGGCCCTGCTGTTTGTGTCTTTAACAACAAAGCATAGCCGGCTGATGGCTATCTAACAATAGCGAGGTCCGATTGCTGGCCTTTTAAGAATAGTAAGGGCCGCCTTATGGCCCTATAAAAATAGGCTTTGTGACTTTCAGAGTCCCTCCATCATAAATGAAACAGGATGTGTCTGATGATGTGTCACACACCACATTGCCAGATAAGGTTGTAAAATGTTAAAATTACATTTAACGGTGAATCCATTTGTCTTAAAAAATAACGTAAAAAAAAACAAACAGTAGGATCTTTCTTTAGTATAAAATAACTGAGTCGCCATTGTAACCTCAATGTAATCACATTGTTCAGCTCCTTCACCTCCTACTCCATCTCCGAAATGACCACATCAGTCACCAGCTGAAACCACTGCAGCACTGCCTTGGCCAAGGGGCAACAGACTGTGCTGAAAATAACATGCTTAATGCTTAGGTGACGAATCGCCCAGTGCTGCAGAGTTGTTGAAAGCTGTAACACAGCAGCATGATCTGTGGCTCTCACCACTGAACATACAGCCAGGCATGGTCATGTGTGACAATGGGTGGAACCTGGTGACAAAGAAATGACAGCCGGTGTAGATACGGTTTCCCTCTATGCCAGTCCTTTCACCGAGCTAAAGAATATGGCTGTGGTGAAATACAACTCTCACTGAGAAGCTGTTTCAGATTGATAAATATTGGTCCCACAAGAGGATTTGATTCTGAGGGCTCACTTTTCTCCCCTGCTCAAGAGCCCCATAGCAGCTGCAAAGTTAACGCTATCATGAACTCTCCTGATGTAGAAGCCAGGGCACACCAGTGGATTCTCTGGTGGGACCGTCCAACCCTGCCGAGAAGCAGTCCTTGCTGAGAAAAGTGTGTAGCAAGGTTCCCAGACACTCTATAACTACTTTTTTACTGAGGTGGAAACCCACGCAAACAGGGGGAGAACATACAAAATCCTTGCAGATGTCCTTGCTGGGATTTGAACCCAAGATCCCAGTGCTGCAAGACTTCAGTGCTAACCACTGATTCAATGTGCTGCTGTTCATCCTCTGATATCTAACAGGCTGGAGAAACTTGCACCTACTGCCACTCTATCTTCAGCTCCTTTGTGAAAAACAAATGTATTTGGGCAGCCACTCAGTCTACCAAATAAAATTCCTGAGAAGGAAATTGGGGATGACTTTGCTTCTGGTACTGGGGGCAGTGCTAATACCATGGCGTCGTTTACTGGAAATATTCCAGGCTGGTAGGAGGCAAGCAGGTTCCCACAGAAAAGTACCAGAAGTAATGTTCAGGGACCCCCGCTTGTAGAAGTAGAAGGGGAAATAGTCGCGGCTGGGGACCAAGTATAGGCATGAGGCCTGAGGTTGTGAAAAGCTTCCGTCTTCACGAGCCTAAAAGGTCACATTTCAAGTGAAAGCAGCTTTAGAGGACTTCCTGGGAGAAATGACAGCTGGAGGAGATATGGTTTCCCATGTCCTTTCACCAAGCTAAAGAATATGGCGGAGCGAAATAAAACTCAGCAAAAAAAGCTGTGGACTGGCTGCGTACCGTCCCTGGCTGGCTGCATACTTGCACTTGCATTCAAGGAATTGGGTAGGGACAACTGAACGCTGCACTGGGACAAGGATGTGGATTGTTGCAAGTCTGCAATGACAGGGGCATGGCAGGGGGCATCTTCGCATGCGCCAAGGGTCACTTATGATTGGCACACTTTTAGGCAGTGACATGGGAGTCAAAGATGCTTCCAGGGGTCTTCCCCATGCTGTTCCCATGTCTTTTCAGCACTATGTGCATGTGTCTCATGATGTGTCACACACCACATGGCCAGATAAGGTTGTAAAATGTTAAATTGACATTTCCCAGTGAATGCATTTGTCTTGGTTGAAAAGTGCAAAAACGCATCAAAAACGCTACGTGTGAACATAGCCCAGGGTGTGGAACTGTATTTTTGGTTTTGGTTATTTATTTTGCCTTAAATACAAGTAATAACCCTGGAAAGGATGTTCCTTATCATATTTCCCTGGAAAATCCATTTTAGATTGGTTTTTGTATGTTTTTTTGTGAGTCCGTAAAAGTGGCGTAATACTCTGGCAACTTTGTTGACAGCATTGACCTGGGAGTCAGAAATGTTTCCAAGGGTCTTCCTCATACTGTTCCCATGTCATTTGAGCACTGTTCCCATCGATTTGGGCAATTTTTAGGCCCTCTGCAGACCGCCGGGAAGAGCCGCTTGAAAAATGCACGAGTTTCCCATAGACTTACATTGGGCTCGTTGCTCCGGTCGACATCCGAGTATTCCAATGTGCTCGACCCGAAAATCGAGCACCAGAGCATTTTAGTGCTCACCCATCACTAATGGAAATCCAATCAGGATTCCCTTCATTTAAAAAAATTAGTGGCAGTCACCAGCAAAGTGGCATCAATTTCACTACTGTACAAATAGTGTAAATAAAATCCACACCTCTTCCAGTACAGCCAACCCAGGAGACCTAACCAGGAGTATTCACATTGCCCTAAATGAGAGTCTAACATCACAAAAGTGGCATCAGTGGCATCAGACCACATGTAGCTTAATGCAGACCCAAACCTGTCCAACTACAGCCAAACCAATGGAAGGAGACACAATTAGAATTCTCCACATTTCCCAAAACTAGGGCCTAAAACCTGCAGCAGCTACAAGAGCAGGCACAGAAGCCATATCACAGACTGCAATTTTAAGAGATCAATAGAGCACACTCAAAACGACAACATCGTCTACTCTGTACAGTCTGCAATTGGGGTGCAAAAGTCCTTGGAGATCCATGACTTGTTCATCTTGATGAAAGTTAGGCGGCTAACACTTTCAGGGGACAGGCGGGTGTGCTCATCCATCAAGACACTACCATCAGCACTGAAGACACATTCAGAGAGAATGCTGGCTGCCGGGCATGATAAAACCTCCAAGGCGTGAGAGGCGAGCTCAGGCCATTCATCTATTTTTGAAGACCAAAATGTAAAAGCGTCCAAACCCTCCTTGATGGTATTGATATTGAACTCTAGATACTCCTCCACCATCCTCTCCAGTCGTTCACCATGTGTCAGACTTGTACTCTGTGTGCTGGTGCACGAGCTGGTGCAAAAAGTGTGTGAAAGGACTCCCAGAAATTGCTTCTGCCACTTACTCTGTTGCTGCTGCTAATGTTTTGGCATTGACGAAGTGACGTGCCAGAGGTTGAAAGACTACAGCTGCGATGCACACTGTGTGCCTCACTGTGATATTGGGGAAAACCTCCATTAAGGTTGCTTAAAAGCTTGTTTCGATACTCTAACATAAGCAGGTCCCTTTCCAGGGTGGGAAGGATCTGGCAAAATTGACTCTGATAACGTGGATCTAACAGAGTGGTAACCAAGTAGTCAGCATTATTTTGAATCCTAACTATACAGGGATCATGTTGCAGAGAATTCATCAAGAAGGCACTCATATGTCGGGCTCTTCCAGGAGGTCCAAAGCCAGGCTGTGTTGTGGGCTGCGTAACACTGATGCTTGTTTCCTCCGTACCCTCCTGCCAACCACGTTTAAATGAGGGGGATGATTATCCACTTCATCCTCTGACAGCTGCTCGCCCATCACCTCTTCCTCCTCCATTAGTTCCTCAGCTCTTGCACCTTCACTAACAGTTTGCCTGGTATCACCAAACCCCCTCGATTGCTGTAATCCACCATCACTTGGCACCCACCTTTGTGACGACAGTCTGGAAATTTGAGACCTTGGTGTCCCTTCCGCATCCTCCTCTACTTCTAGGGCCACCACCTCCTGCCGCAGGTTATTCAAAGTTTGCTCCAGCATGTATATGACCAGAATAGTGATGCTGATGACGGCATCATCAGCGCTAACCAGTTTAGTAGCTATTTTAAAACCGTGCAGAAGGGTGCAGAGGTCCTTAATCTGTTCCCACTCCGTAAACGTGATATGCCTCAAGTCCGTACTGCATTGCCCCAAGCTATATGTCATGATATATTGCGTCTTAGCTCGTTGCTGCTGGCACAGTCGTGTAACATATGCAGAGTGGAATTCCACCGCGTTGGCACATCGCAGATCAACCTGTTACCTGGCACGGACAAAGACCTTTGTATCAATGCAAGTCGATGACATGAGGGATGCGAACAGTGGAAGTGAGCACACAGCTTCTGTACTTTGTGAAGCAGCTCATCCAGGCGAGGATAGTGGCAGAGAAATCACTGTACCACCAGGTTGAGGACGTGAGCTATGCAAGGCATGAGTGAAAGCTTACCTCGGCCTAGGGCCGCTAACAGGTTTGCACCGTTATCGAACACGGCCTCCCCTGGCTCTAGGTTCAGTGGAGACAGCCATTGCTCAAATTGAGCCTGAAGAGCTGCCCACAACTCTTCACCTGTATGACTGCCTTCTCCAAGGCATATTAATTTGAAGACTGCCTAATTACGGTGAGCCCTGACTGCACAGTATGGAGGTGGTGTGGATTCGCTCTGCACCCTTGGAACGCGTGTCTCGTTAAGGCTGAGGTTGAGTGTGCAGGTGGAGGCCCTAGAGGAGGTGGAGGATGCAGAAGCAGCGGAGATGGTGGGAAATACAGAGATTTCTTCTGCAAGCCTTGGGGATTCCAAGATTTGTGGAGCAGCCCCTTCCGCGCCTGCCCCCACAGCCACCAGAGTCACAAAGTGCCCAGTCAGCGAGATGCAACGCCCTTGGCCATGCTTACTCATCCAGGTGTCTGTGGTGAAATTCTCCCTGGCACATGTAGATTTAGACAAGGAATGGGTGATGTTGTCTGCGACATGCTGGTGTAGTGCAGGCACAGCTTTCTTAGAGAAGTAATGGCAACTGGGCAACTGGTACTGGGGGACTGCGATGGCCATCAGTTTTTGTAAACCGTCTGTTTCTACCAGGCGGAAAGGTAGCATTTCCGTTGCCAACAGATTGGAGATAGTGGAGTTCAACCTGTTAGCTTTATCATGCGTAGGATGAAACAATCTTTTACGTGACCAAAACTGCTGGACCTAGGGCTGGCTAAGGTGCTGAGAGAGAGCAGAGAATGGTTTACCGGAAAAATTGGTGAAGCGTGACTGAGTTGCAGATGTTACTGTTGATAGAGAAACATGCGGTGTGTTCGGTGAAACAAGCACAGCATGCATGTCCGCTTCCATAACAGCTGACTGGCTGTCACTCAGCCTGACTGAGGGTAAAGAACCGGAGTTTCTGCGATGGGAGACCTGCGTGACAATACTTGGCACGCTAACAGAGGGGGAGGAAGAAGCAGCTGATGCGTTTGATGGGACAGCTGATGGTTGTTGAGGTGCGCTGGTCCGCATTTCAGCTCTGTAAGATTCCCAGCGTAAAGAATGTTGTTTGAGCATGTAAACGTTGATGCATGTAGTAGTCAAACTATTGAAGTTTTTCCCTCTACTGAGTTTTTTATCGCAACGTTTGCAGATAAGGTGAGTTGGCTCATCCTTTGAAGTGACAAAAAAGGCCCATGCTAGACAACCCTTGCTGCCCCTGTGAGATGCAGGCCCATGACCACTGCTGGACACAGCTACAGATGTGGCTAAGGATGCAGTGCTCCTCGTGCTTGCATCACTCTGTGTCTGCACCATAGGACGAAATGTAACCTCCTCGTCTTCCTCCTCCACCTTCTCAGATGAGCTACTCGGCTGCATGATTCTGGGTTCACACCAAGTAGAATCTTCAACCTCGTCATCATCCAATGTGTTATCCAGTTCCTCGCCTTCAGAGTGACCCCTCTCCTTTCGTTGCCCTGACAGCACAGTACCGTCCGCATGAGCTTCAGGTATCTGAGTCTCATCGGGATCACCTCTCTCCCCTGCGGTTAACGTCTGCTGACGAGGGTTAGGAACCTGTTTGGACCCTACTTCGTTATGCCCTGAATCCAATCTAAAAAATTTTGGGCATAGGTGCTGTTGCTTTCTTTTCCTCCCCTTGACCCTGTGACTGTTTGGAGTACACTTCTGATGCCCATGGTGTAGAATGGGTGAAGAGTTCTACAGACTCACCCATCTGTTGTTCGCTACAGTCAGTTGGGGAATTGGCCAGTTGTGACACGGGAGGAAGCATGGGTAATTGGGGTGCCACCTCTGTGGACTATTCTGTGTGTGATGTTGAGGTGGAGGAAAAGAGGAGAGGGCACTGGAAGCAGAGCTTCCCATCGACTGAAGCACTGCTCTTTCTGGGCCTTAACAACAAAGCGTATCGCTGTGGGGCTGCCAAAAGAAGGGAGTGCAGTATGCCGTCCACTAAAATAAGTTGTCAGTTGTCTTTGGATAGGACCTGTTTGTGGTGGTTCACTAGTGCTTTCACTAACATTACCACGTACCTCACGTACACCTTGAACACCAAGCCTATTCCCCCATCCACCATGCCCTCTCTTTTTCCCACTCATGTTGGTCTGATACAATGGTAGGAGCACACAATTAACTAAAGAAAAAAACAATTTTTCCTGTGCAATAGCTCAGCACACACCTGAACTTCAGCGACACTAAATGACAAGGTAACATATGACCAGCCGTATAACGTTCCTAAGTACAAAAGAAATTTGTTAATGTGCATGAGGCCGATAAAACCTACGAGATATTCTCCAAACAATTTCAAACTAAGATGTTCCCTGCTGTATTACTTTAGGAACAGAAGAATTTTTTTATTTATTGTGGATAAGGCCAGTATGACATAGAATATATGCTCCAAAATATTTCAAACTCATATCTAGCCAGCTGTATCACTTTACTCAGAGCAAAAAATATTTTTGGGTTACTCTGCATAAGCTCTGCGTCCAGCTGACTTTTACTGCCACTGATGTAGTTGCTAGCTTATAGCACTCTATGACTTTTGGCACAGAAAAAAATATTGAAACCAGGACAAGTTCAACGCCACTAAAATAGGATCTGCCTTTTAGCAGACTGGATCAACTTTGCCACAGTAAAAAACCTTTGGTGGACTCTGCCTGCCAACCAAAAATATCTATAGGTTTGACTGTGCTAAGCTAAATTTGACCGCCACTGACATAGTAGCTGGCTTATAGCAGTGTATGACTTTTGGCACAGGAAAAAATATTTTTTGGACAGGGTGCAGCAAGAGAAAAAAAAATGTTTACTCTGAAACCACCTGAAGTTCAACTCCACTAAAATAGTATCTGACACTAAAAAAAACTTTAGCGCACATTGTAACAGCGTGTCCCTCCCCGGCCTATGTTTGTGGACTGCAATGTAATCAGGCCTGGGTCAACATCTAGTGGGGGATTCTGTCTTTGTTCTTTTCAGCATAGGACTCATCCAATATAAGCCTGCAGCATGTGGAAACTTCTCAAGGTAGCCACATAATCAAAATAGGTGGGATACCTTCCCCATCGATGGGCTGATTCCAGGACACAGAACAATAGACACATGGTTTTGGCCAGTGAGTTGTGTGCTGCCGTGCAAAGGGCTAGGATCTTACTCTGAGGCGAGATCCTGCTGCCCGTGTGTGGATGGTTAGAAGCTGCCATGTGGGATTGTGCTGTTTCCCTCATCTGTTGGATCCATCAAACTTCTTCCAGGATTATTTATACCTTTTCCCTGGTGTTGGATTGCCCAGTGATGCCCCTTGAACTATTCCCTTTTTGGCGTGGACTCATTGTGGACTTTAAGGAACAATATTGATATTTGATGTTCTATTTTCCCTGCCTCAATAAATATCATTGGATTGATCATCGGCCTGGTGTCCCTTCCTGCTGTGCCGCACACCCCATCACAAACTGGTTGGCAGCAATGGGATCAGAGCAGAAGGAATGGAGGACAGCGGCCCATCAACATCTGGAACCAGAATCTCAGGATACAGGAACTGGACTGTGTTGAGCCTACAAACAAAGGCCCGTGAATAAGGAGTCGTCTACAAAGGACTGTCCAAGGAGCAATTAATTGAGTCTTTGGAAGAAGCTTGCCTGCATGATGGCACCGAGGAAGGATTTCCACAGCAAGGGGAGGAAAGACGGGAGCTGCAGGTGAAAAAACAAAAAAAGTCAGTGGGTTTGGTGGTATGAGGAGGAGATGCCATTGCTTGGAGATGAGGCCACAATAGAAGATAAGAGGGAGGCCATCCACACAGCTAAGGAGAGGCAACGCATGGTGGAAGCAGCTAGAAGCTCCAGACAGACTGTAACCACAGCACCCACCATGAGGGAATTCCCTAGTGTCCCATAAGGACTTCAAGCCATTTAATGAGGTTGCAGGCAACATTGAGGGCTTCTTCCAGGACATCAATGTTGATTAATGGAAGTCCCGGAAAGGAAGCGAGTCAGACATCTAGTGGGGCTCTTAGAGGGGGGAGCTGCTGAAGCTTATAGAGCTATGGACTCTCGGTGGAACTGCGATTATGGGAACATTAAAGAGACCATATTGGAACATTATGTTGTAACTCCAGACACTTACAGGGCTCAGTTCTGCTCCTTAGCCTGTGAGGGGGAAGTGTCTTTCAAGATGTATGCCCAAAGGCTCAAACAAGTATGTCATCGCTGGCTGGAGGGAGAGGGGGCCGTAACTTGGGAGACCTTCCTCCAGGTCATCCTAAAAGAACAATTCTACACCAAATGCCCCTCTGAGATCTGGGAATGGGTGCGTGAGAGGAAACCAGCGACAGTGGAACAAGCTGCTTCTCTAGCTCATGAGTTTCTCACCATCAAACCTCAGTGGAAAAAACTACTAGTCAGTGAGAAGAAAGCTACCAGCTCCCCAACATTGGCGACCTCCAATGATCATCGTCCCACTAGACCACCAACTCAAGAGGGACTTGTGTAACTGTGCCTCCCATTACTCCTGCTTCCTCTTTGGGAATACGACGTGGAGAAAAAATCAGAGAAAGCAGATGTTATGGTTTTGGGCAGCCTGGTCATCTGCAAGCCTCCTGTCCAGGTGTTCGGAGGCAGAACAGCTACAAACCACCTTTGCCTGTCCATTATCTACAGACACCTTCAACAGGAGAAGAGCTGGATTCACCCCCTGATGATTGGCCAAGTGACTCTGATATATTGGATCCCCTACCAGGAGTCTATGGGGTGCGTGCCACAGCCACCTGTTTGTCTGATCTGCAGCACAAATATCTACAAGAGGTCGTGCTAGATGGCAAAAAGTTGTTGGCTTTTGTGACACTGGGGCTTTTCTCACCATAGCTGATCCTCGAATAATTCAACCAGAAGCAATTCAAAAGGGGCCAGGAATTGCCATTGAATTGGCTGGAGGTACTCAGAGATATATTCCAAGAGCGAGTGTGACCATGGATTATGGCTTTGGGGCAAAACAATGCATGATTGGTGTGATTAGCTGCCTTCCTGCAAACGTTCTTCTAGGAAATGACGTGGGGAATCTTCAATGTGACTTTGTCAGTGCGGTAACTCGAAGTCAAGCCAAGAGAGCAGCAGATGTGGCCGTGTTCACCCCGTCAATGGAAATAATGCCACAAGAACAGCTGTCACGGCCAGTGAGTGACTCTTCTTGTGGGGATCATATGAGTGTCATTTGGGATAAAGTTCAGTTTAGACAAGAGGTAGAGACTGACCCCACCCTTGCTAGTTTTAGAGCTCGTGTTGAAATAAGGCAGTATGGGGAAAATGGGGAAAAAATTATCACAGAAAAAGGACTTCTATATCGAGTTACCAACCCTGACTCCCTAGGTAAACAGCTGATTGTCCCTCAGAAATACAGAAACTCCCTATTAAACTTTGCTCATGACATTCCTACTTCTGGCCATCAAGGGAAAACCGGCACTGAGAGACGATTGACTCAAATTTTCTATTGGCCTGGGATTTCTCAGGCCGTGGCGCATTTTTGCCGAACGTGCGACATATGTCAGTGTAGAGGGCGACCAGGAGATCATTCAAAAGAAGCCTTGCAACCGCTTCCTATAGTAGAAGAACCCTTTCAAAGAGTAGCTGTCAATATCATTGGACCCCTGGCTAAACCAACTAAATCTGGAAAGCAGTACATTCTAGCTGTTGTGGACTATGCCACCCGATATCCAGAAGCTATGGCCTTTTCAAGTATTTCTGCAGCCAAGGTGGCTAGGACCCTGGTTACCATTTTCACCAGAGTAGGATTCCCAAATGAGATTCTGTCAGACCAAGGCTCACAGTTCATGTCGGAGCTGGTACAGTGTCTGTGGCGCACTTGTGGAGTACGAGCGATACGAACGACACCTTATCATCCTCAAACAAATGGACTTTGTGAACGATTCAATGGCACTTTGAAGAATATGCTAAGGGCCTTCACAGACAGGGATTCAGACTGGGAGAAGTACCTACCCCATCTCCTGTTCACTTATCGGGAAGTCCCCCAGGAGTCCACTGGGTTCTCCCCTTTGAGCTTCTCTATGGAAGAAAGGTCAGAGGACCATTAACCCTGCTAAAAGATTATTGGGAGGGGCAAGTTGAAGATACAGGAACCCCTGTTGTTCTATATGTCCTGAAGCTTCGGGAAACCCTTGCTCAACTTGCTAGTTTTGCTCAGGATCATGTGCGGATGGCTCAAACAAGACAGAAGACATGGTATGACCGCAAAGCATGCTATCGGGAGTTTTCAGAAGGACAAAAGGCCATAATGATTGTTCCCCATCGGCAAAATAAATTGCAGACAACATGGGAGGGTCCCTTCCTGGTTCTCAGGAAACTTAATGACACCAATTACCTTCTTGCTTTAGATGACCAGGGTTTAAGACAAAAGACAGTCCATGTGAATATGATTAAGGAGTACCATGACCGGTCAATACCAGTGATAGCAAGCTCTCAGATTGCTTCAGAAGACAGTCAGGAGGAGGAGGACTCACTACCTGATCTTGTGGAAGCAACGAGGGCTCCATCCACTGTGGAACAGATTCCTCTGAGAGATCACCTGGATTCCTTACAGAAAACCCAGATGCTAGGAGTGCTCCATCAAAGACAAGCTTCTTTCTCATCCCGACCAGGTCGAACCACAGTGACCCAATATCATGTGGACACTTCGGGCATCCGTCCCATACAGCAGGCCCCTTTCCGAGTACCAGAATCAGTTAGAACCACCATGCAGCACAAACTGGAGGAGATGTTACAGCTTGGGGTAATTCAGGCCTCCCATAGCCCTTGGGCTTCTCCTGTGGTGTTAGCACCCAAGAAAGATGGGAATACTCGATTTTGTGTGGACAACAGAATACTAAATGACCATACCATCCGTGATCCTTACCTAATGCCCCGTATTGATGAACTTCTAGACCGGCTAGCTGGGGCCCAATATGTCACTACTTTGGATCTCAGTAAGGGATACTTGCACATCCCCCTAACGGAGGGAGGGAGAGAAAGGTCTGTATCAATTTCTAAACATACCTTTCGAATGAAGAATGCCCCTGAAACCTTTCAGAGAATGGTGGACAAAATCCTCCGAGGATGTGGCGACTTTGCTTGTGCCTACTTAGATGATATTGCCATCTTCAGCCAGACGTGGGAGGTACATTTGAATCAAGTAGCAGTTGTTCTTGACCGGATTTTTGCAGCAGGCCTAACCATTCAACACGATAAATGCCAATTGGGTATGGGTGAAGTCCAGTATCTAAGGCATAGGGTAGGAGGGGGGAAGCTACTGCCTGAACCTGCCAAAATCCAGGCTATTAGAGATTGGCCTGTACCCCAAACCAAGAAACAAGATATGGCTTTTTTGGGCATTGCTAGTTATTACCGAAAATTTGTTTCTCATTTCAGCACTGTGGCCAAGCCTCTTACAGACCTCACCAAGAAAACGATGCCCAGGGTGGTGACCTGGACTCCATCCTGTGATGAGGCTTTTAACCGGCTGAAGGACGCCCTGGTCTGCTACCCTGTTCTGGCTGCTCCAGACTACAAGAGGAGATTTATCGTGCAGACAGATGCCTCTTCTTATGGACTTGGAGCTGTACTCAGCCAGGTGAATGCAGCTGGGGAGGAGCACCCCATTGCCTACCTCAGCAGGAAACTGCTGGACCTGGAAGTGGCCTATGCAACTGTAGTATGGGCCCTTAGGAAACTAAAGCTATATCTGTATGGACGAGAATTCACTGTGGTTACTGATCACAATCCACTCACCTGGCTGAACAGAGTCTCTGGGGACAATGGACGCTTACTACGATTGAGCCTGGCTCTGCAACCCTATAACTTTACAATACTATATAGAAGAGGCAGACAACAGCAAAATGTGGATGGAATGTTCAGGCAGGAGGAGCCCTGAGTCAGGTCAGCCACGACTACGTGTACTTGACAAGCAACCTGTAGAGGTAACTAGTCCATACACAAATTGAGGGCGGAAGGGGTTTTAACAGCGTGTTTCTCTCCCTAGGGCTGTGTTAGTGGACTGCAATGTAATCAGGCCTGGGTTAACATCTAGTGGGGGATTCTGTCTTTGTTCTTTTCAGCATAGGACTCATCCAATATAAGCCTGTAGCTTCTGGAAACTTCTCAAGGTAGCCACATGTTCAAAATAGGTGGGACACCTTTCCCATCAATGGGCTGATCCCAGGACACAGAACAATAGACACATGGTTTTGGCCAGTGAGTTGTGTGCTGCCGTGCAAAGGGCTAGGATCTTACGCTGAGGCGAGATCCTGCTGCCCGTGTGTGGATGGTTAGAAGCTGCCACGTGGGATTGTGTTGTGTCCCTCATCTGTTGGATCCATCGAACTCCTCCCAGGATTATTTCTACCTTTTCCCTGGTGTTGGATTGCCGAGTGGCGCCCTTGGAACTATTCCCTTTTGGCGTGGACTCATTGTGGACTTTAAGGAACAATATTGATATTTGATGTTCTATTTTCCCTGCCTCAATAAATATCATTGGATTGATCATCGGCCTGGTGTCCCTTCCTGCTGTGTCGCACATCCCGTCACACACAGCTTTCAATATCACAATAGCAACAGAAAAAAAAAACAGATTTTGTGCTCTGCAATAAGAAGCTCTGCAGACTGCGCAGAGCATAATTTTAACCCCACTAAATGAAAAGGTGCACTGCGCTTGCTTGATCACATTAGCAAGTGCAAAAAAAGATTCAAGGTATACTGAGACATGGAGCTCTATACAAGTGGTGCACAGCACTGTTGTATGGCATGGGCCCTCTGTTTCTGTCAGAATCTCAGTACTTGCACACGAACACCAAAAATGTGCTGCACCAGTGGTTGCAGAGGTACACAGGCCAGAAATTATCTACACTCTCTGACTACCACACAAGCCCCCATCAATCTAGCTAATATCTCTCATTACACAGGAGAATACTGAGCTGCATCTGTCTTAAGCAGTGACATGGATATAATGGTGCTGAGGGAACATGGCCACTTTTTATATTGAGAGGACATGTGATTTTAGCAGATAATTGCAGAAGCCCTTATGTCTTGGCATTGTAGATGCTTCCTGTGCTATGATTAGCAGACTGCACTTTCTTCAGTTAGATACCACACCCAGGAAAAAAAGCAAAAAAACAGTGTGCCGCTGATCTGACCTGTTCTAAGCGCTCCACAGCCCCCCACACTCACCTGGCACATGTCACCGCTCATCATACACTTGCACTATGCTAACAAAACTGTTCAAAACGCCTTGGTTACCCATTATTCGTGGTCCCGTGCAAATTCGTCAAACTTTTCCGATTTTAAGAAAATTTTCTGGCCTTTGCGTTCACGAATTCGAATGTGCCATGTACGTGTCAAATTTGAAACTTTCGAACATTCGCCAAACAAATTCTCTCAACACTACTGTCTACCTTGTGCCCATTTCAGAAAGTGAGCTACACCACCCTGGCAGTGCTTCAGCAGTATTTCCAGCTTCCAGCTCGCCGACTGTTTTGCGATGTGACCACATGTTGGAAATCAGCGTTGCAGATGTTGGGAAGGATTTGTGAGCAGCAGAGGGCAGTTGTTGAGTACCAACTTCAACACATCCATTGGAATTCAGTACACCGAGAAATAGGCCAATTTATTCAAGCATCTCCCAATAAATAATATGTAAACTGATATAAAATGGAGACCTTGTTCATAAAATAGTTAATTTTTATTTAGACATGATTAAAAAACATTATAAAATTAAATAAAATACATGAAGTGATACAAAAAAGGCATCAAGTGACATGACCATTTGCTAGGACAATTCTATTAATAATAGAGCATAGAATTCATATAAAGAATGACCTTAAAATTACTTTTGGGTATTTTAAATAAAGTGCTTAGTGCTAATATTACTAGAATGTGGTGCCACTTAGTGGCGTAAAATAAATACTATCACCACATTTAATATTTATTGCAACTCATTAACATACAATATATTTAGAAAAATGTTTCCCATAGTAAATACAACCCAATGGTAGGGAGATAAATAAATTCATTATTCATTATTTATAGTAACCACATCTCCTTATAATAGTAAGGACGGTAAGGGTCTTAGAATGGTAGTACATCACAGGCTTTGAGATTCAACATTAATATAAATCTCTGGCCACTGTGGCAATATAATTCTCAAGCTCCCAGCACCTAACAGGCACCCTCACAACAGAGACCCATAGCCCACCAAAACATAACCACCCAGATGGAGAATGCCGGTCAGTCACGCAGAGAACCCCATTAAGCGCGTTTCGCTTGAGCTTCTTTTAGAAGGGATGATTCTGACTGGGGATGCTAGTCTTATATATGTTTTGCCTATGATTTACCTCAAGTGCCACCGCAATCACAAGCATCGCCGGTCCAGACCTCGGCGTCCGACACCACCCACCCATGATCCTTAGCCTGACGCATCAGAGCATGAGGCAGAGCACGCAACGTCACTGAAATGCATAGGTTGTTAAGGCTGCAAGGCTTGGTTGCAAATGGAAGCGCTCCACACTGCACAGTGGTGGCGATTTCCATAAATTACAGGCATCCTTACTTCACATATAAGAAAACAAATCTATCTTGCATAGAATAGCCATTTTCCTTCTTCAAACTCCCCAATCCCTTATATCACATTCCCCATAACTACAAAGAATCACTTATATTTTACAATAAAAGAGATAATAACTAGCCAGAGAATGTGTAATCAGAATATCTACCATCACTAAACAACATTTTACTTAAGGGCATATATTGCCACCAACCCTTAAAATAACCAATGTTATAATGTCAATGAAATACCTCAGTATTAGTATGTAACAAAAGCGTTAGAGCAACAATACAAGTTGGTAGCATAAGTGTAACAGCCAATATTCCACTTCATAATGATCACGTCATAAGCAAAAATTTAAATTAAGAACATTAAAATGTGTAAATAGAAGTGTGTGTATACACAAAAAATCTCAATGTAAAATAAATGCATCCAAAACTAAAGTGAGAAGTGCAGAAAATTAACATAAGGCATAAGGACCCAATCGTCAATCCCACCATAGGGTGCATAGAGGGTTAGGCCCGCATACCCTAAAAAAGTATGAAAAAACATTATATATATATATATAAAAATGGATATTCCACTTTATAATGGTCATATCATGTATTAGAAATAAAGTGCAAAAATTGAATAAAGTGCATAGTAATATATGAATAGTGTTCACCAAGAAATGTGTATAGTAAAAAAAGGGTCTACTAATATAAAAATGACTGGTGAAAAAATAAGTGCATAGGGGATGCAGGGACTCAACTGTCGACCCACCAAATGGTGGGCAGAGGGTGTGGTCCCTCATCCTGATAAAAAATTAATTAAATCCCTTGAAAAATACAAAAGATAAAGTGACATAAGGCATACGTATCAGACTGTCAGCCCACCATCAAGTAGTGGGCAAAGGACTGGTCCGTGCATCCCAAAAATTGAAAAACTTAATACATTAGGGAATATGTGTTTCTTCAAATCCCAATATGAAATAGAAACTACTTCTTAATAGATTACTTAAAAAGAATCCTAAAAATGCACACTAATAAACAAATACAAACCTGGACAGGCATCCTATTACTGATAAAAAAAAAGTTGGATAAAAGATGTGAAGTCTCAGAAGGAATTTTCATGATAGACCAATTTTTCAGGATAAGAGTATAAGATATGTTAAAAGGATAGATAAAAAAACCTAAAAAAAATAATTAAACATAATTAAAAAAAGAGAAATTTTAATTTGACATGCGCCCAAGTCACAAAAATGGCGCAAAACTCAAAATTTAATTTAAACCTTTAGGACGTATGGTGTCAATCTTCCAAAACCATTGTGACTCTATTTGTGCAAACATCTTTTTAAGTCAACTCTAGTTATGAGCATGTACCGTAATATTCGTAATTGCTACACTCGTAACGAGTACTTTGTAATAATCGCGTATTCGTTCCGAATAGCGAGTACAATGTAAGTCAATGGAAAATGCGAGTAATTTTCTGCTGGACCCCTTTTCTGGGGGCCTGAGGAAAAGGCTGAAATGGATGGGAAAGTGATGAAACAGAATGGGAAGAGCCTGGAGAATATGTCTGCATGCATTTCTGACTCACATATGGTTTCTGGGAATAAGTTTGTCGCAGTATTATGCCACTTTTACAGACACACAAGAACAACTACCAAACCTACACCTAAATTGCATTTAACAGGCAAAAAAGGTTAAGAAACTGTTTTTCCTGCATAATCACTTGCAAAAAAGGCTAAATAAACCAGAGAAACCAAAAAAATATCCCTTTTAGCGTTTGTTCACACATACTGTTGTGGTCGTTTTTTGCCTTTTACAATTGGAAGGGGCCTGACTTATACATTTTGTACGTTCCTCTGTCATACATAATTTTAAGTTCGCTATTCCCCAGCACTTTACAAGCACAACTAGAATGCACCAGTAGGTATGTTGATCTTTGACCTGAGAGGTTTCAGGTGGCTCTGTAACATGCATTTTGGAGGGACAGCTGTTAACGTAGACATTTGGGCGGTCCCTCCTTTATTGACACTTAGATAGTGAAATACATATTCCATAGCAGTTTACAATGTGCCCATTGTAGCGCTGGGCTTGACCCTCCTCCTCCTCCTCCTCCACCATATGATACTGCCGCCCTAAATTCAAATGTTCAAAGGCCCTACAGTAGGCAGGAAAGCTGAGTTTTGCAAGAGCCCTCATGTGGCCCTGTAACATACATTTTGAAGTGCTCTAGAAGTGCTATAGGTCCCTCTTGTGTACATTTGAGAGTGCCTTCACTTATTCATATTGTAGGGCTCTCACTCTATTATTTAACTCATTTAAGGGCAGAGACTACAGAGAAAAAGGCCAGGAGACATGGAGTACTAGATGGTAGCAGTGAGTGCGGCCTGCGATCCTCAGGTATGGCTGAACTCTGTGAACCGGAAAAATAAAGCAGCACTAGTCAACTGGATGACGAGCACAAATATATCACTTGTGCAAGTCAACGGACAAAGTACAGGGTGGTCCAAAAGTAGGTGGACAAGGTGTAATAAGGTTATGAAAGGGGAGATTTATCAAACAAAATCCAGTAATTTTAGATCACATTATGTGGAGTGATGAAGCTTCTTTCAAATTATCCGGCCATATTAACAGACATACAGTGCCTACAAGTAGTATTCAACCCCCTGCAGATTTAGCTGGTTGACACATGCGGAATTAACTTGGCATTGTGACATTTGTACTGTAGATCAGCCTGGAAGTGGGAAATGCACTGCAGCAACTTTTGTTTTTGTTTTTTTTTTTGTTTTTTTTTTAAAACGTTAAAAGTTAATTCAGAGTGTCATTTATTATTCAACCCCTCAAACCACAAGAATTCTGTTTGGTCCCCCTAAAGTATTAAGAAGTAGTTCAGGCACCAAGAATAATGAGCTTCACATGTGGGGATTAAAGATCTCTTTTGCCAGCCTTTTCTGACTATTTAAGACCCTCCCCAAACTTGTGAACAGCACTCAGACATGGTCAACATGGGAAAGACAAAAGAGCATTCCAAGGCCATCAGAGACAAGATCGTGGAGGGTCACAAGGCTGGCCAGGGGTACAAAACCCTTTCCACGGAGTTGGGCCTACCTGTCTCCACTGTTGGGAGCATCATCCGTAAGTGGAAGGCTTATGGAACTACTGTTAGCCTTCCACGGCCTGGACAGCCTTTGAAAGTGTCCTCCCGTGCCGAGGCCAGGCTTGTCCGAAGAGTCAAGGCTAACCCAAGGACAACAAGGAAGGAGCTCCGGGAAGATCTTATGGCAGTGGGGACATTGGTTTCAGTCAATACTATAAGTAACGTACTCCACCGCAATGGTCTCCGTTCCAGACGAGCCCGTAAGGTACCTTTACTTTCAAAGCGTCATGTCAAGGCTCGTCTACAGTTTGCTCATGATCACTTGGAGGACTCTGAGACAGACTGGTTCAAGGTTCTATGGTCTGATGAGACCAAGATCGAGATCTTTGGTGCCAACCACACACGTGACGTTTGGAGACTGGATGGCACTGCATACGACCCCAAGAATACCATCCCTACAGTCAAGCATGGTGGTGGCAGCATCATGCTGTGGGGCTGTTTCTCTGCCAAGGGGCCTGGCCATCTGGTCCGCATCCATGGGAAGATGGATAGCACGGCCTACCTGGAGATTTTGGCCAAGAACCTCCGCTCCTCCATCAAGGATCTTAAGATGGGTCGTAATTTCATCTTCCAACAAGACAACGACCCAAAGCACACAGCCAAGAAAACCAAGGCCTGGTTCAAGAGGGAAAAAGTCAAGGTGTTGGAGTGGCCTAGTCAGTCTCCTGACCTT
This sequence comes from Phyllobates terribilis, assembly GCF_046119375.1. Lineage (NCBI taxonomy): Eukaryota > Metazoa > Chordata > Amphibia > Anura > Dendrobatidae > Phyllobates > Phyllobates terribilis. Next base: position 325,081,955 of record NW_027362763.1, on the reverse strand, counting down.
AACCCAATTGAAAACTTGTGGAAGGAGCTCAAGAATAAAGTCCACATGAGACACCCAAAGAACCTAGATAACTTGGAGAAGATCTGCATGGAGGAGTGGGCCAAGATAACTCCACAGACCTGTGCCGGCCTGATCAGGTCTTATAAAAGACAATTATTAGCTGTAATTGCAAACAAGGGTTATTCCACAAAATATTAAACATAGGGGTTGAATAATAATTGACCCACACTTTTATGTTTAAAATTTAATAAAATTCAACTGAGCAACATAACTTTTTGGTTTGTAAGATTTATGCTTCTGTTCATAAAACCTACTCTCGTTTGCAGTTTGAAGGCTCTAACTTATTTGCATCTTATCAAACCAGCTAAATCTGCAGGGGGTTGAATACTACTTGTAGGCACTGTAATTGTATTTACTGGTATAATGAGAACATGCATTTAACATTAGAGCAACAACTAAATGAGCCTGGTGTCAATGTTTGGGGTGGTATTTCAAGTGTTTGTGTTTTAGAACCAATATTTTTTGATGCAACAGTCACAGGAGATAAGTATCTCAAAATTCTAATGAATCAAGTTGTTCTCCAGTTACAGCAACAGCCTAATTCAAATCACCTTTATTTCCAACAAGATGGGGAACTTTCACATTATTCAAGAGTAGTCCGCGAGTATCTTGATAAAACATTTTCTTATAAATGGATTGGCCGAAGAGGCCCACTTGATTGGCCGGCACGTTCACCAGGCTTGACCCCAATGGATTTTTTCTTTTGGGGAGTACTCAAGGACAAAGTTTATAGTCGAAAACCAAAAAGTGTCAGTGATTTGAAAAATTACATAAGAGATGCATTTCAAGAAATTAATACCCAAAGAGACTCGAGCAAAAAAGTTTGTCGAAGCGTAAGAGGCAGACATCAAAGCTGTGCAAATTGTAATGGAAAACAGTTTGAGCACCTGCTTTGATAAAATTTAAGGGCTTTTGTATTAGGCTGTATGCCCATCATGCGTTTTTTAAGCATTTCCACAGCTGCAAAACCGCTGCACAAACGCTTAAAAAACGCATGGTAGAAGGCCTGCCATGTCCCCCAATGATAATCCGTATGTGCTGTGCACATGCTGCGGAAATTTCTGCTGCGGATTATCATTGCAGAAAAAAATGCAGCACTACCAATTATTTTGCGAAAATGCTGCGTTTTCGCGCCATCAACTTGCATTAGAATGCGCCAATTCTGCAAGACTGCATCTGTACTTGCGTAATTGGCGCGTTCTAATGTGCGGATGGTACCCGGTGGGGAGGACCGGAGACTCTCCTCCACACTCAGGTACCATTTAAAGCTGTAAAAAAAAGAATAAAATAAAAAATAAAGATTATATTCACCTTCCGATGGCCCCCGGACTCTTTCTCTGTGCTTGCGGGCAGATCGCGGGCAGATCTGTAGGACCTGTGGTGACGTCACAGTCATGTGACGGCAGGTCCTTCAGTACAGGGCAACGCGATCTGCCGGCAGCCAGCACAGGAGCGCAGCAAGTCTCGGGGGCCATCGGAAGATAAGTATGGTTTATTTTTTATTTTTTGACATTCTCTCGGTCACACTATATAAATCCATGCTGTTTGCATGGATTTATATAGTGTGACTGAGTTGACAAGCACTTTCCAAGTGATGCTAAAAGTGCTTGGAAAGCGCTTGACACCCGCATGCGGAAATGCAAGTGAAGAATGCTTCATTTCCGCATGTCCCTGGCAGGAAAACGCATGTACAATCCGCATGCGTTTTTTTCTGCCAGGGAGATGCAGAAACGCTCAGGAAAAAATCTTGAGCATTTCGGCATCGTGGGCACATAGCCTTATTATTCAGAATAAAATTTAATTGTCAATTTTATTCTTGTGTTAGTAAATAAAATTTTATATATAAATCAAAATAAATGTTATTATTTTCTGGCCACCTGCTTTTGGACCACCCTGTATATATGGTGCCCCCCCCTCCAGGATAGGTTGGAGAAGCTTCTCCAAATGGCTCAGAGATTTTGATTGTCAATATTCCCCAGATTATATAGCAAGAGAAGACTTCTTGATACTGTACTACTTGGTCCAGCGCAGAATGTGCATTGTATTTCCAAAAATTACTGTTAGAACCCTCCTTTTAGTTTTTTTTTCTATTTTGTGGTCACGTGACCTGCTGCCTATTTATTCCAGCTCCGCCCTTCTAGCTTTGCTGGACTTCAGTGTTACTTTGACTCTTAATCTAGCCAGGTGCTTTGTACCTATCTCTATAGTTTGCTTGGTCATTGGACCTCTAAGTATTTTTGTCTGTTTGTCTTTCTGCTCTGCTAAAACTTCTGCTAGGAGGTGTCCAATTTTGTCCCAGTCCTTAATACTTTTATGGACCCCTCCCTTATATTTATTTGTCTGCGTTCAGACTAGCTGAGGACAAAGGCGGGTCTGTTCACAAGGAACAGGTTGCCCGCTGCTTCGTAGGGAATCAGCTTAGTCCTATTGTAGGGACAGTTTTCCTATCTTTCCTTAGTTCTTGTAGCAGATCATAGCAGTAAGTCCAGCCCAAAATAAAAAAAAAAAAAAAAAATCCTAAGGAAAGAGATCCAGAGATCAGCATGGTGTCTGTTCGGGAATTTTCTCAACGCCTGCAGGGATTGTCTCTTGAGGTGGTCGAGCTCCAGCAACACGTGAGTAGCTGTCCTGGAGTGCATTTTGTTGAACAGAAGGTAGGACTGCCTGATTTTTTTTATGGTAAACAACAAGATTTTTTTTCCTTTAAAAATGCTTGTTTATTATATTTTCGTTTGAGACCCAGGTCCTCTGGGAATGAATCACAGCGCATTTGGTTTATCATGTCACTTTTGCGCAAGGAACCACATGGATGGGCCTTTTCTCTCCAACCTAATGATCCGTGTTTTAGATCAGTGGAAGATTTTTTTTCTGCTATGGGGTTATTGTATGATGATACTGATCGAGTCTATTCTGCTGAGACACAACTGAGACGTTTAAAGCAGGGGTCAGGTGACGTTGAAAATTATTGAACACACTTCAGAAGGTGGTCTTCTGAAGTGAGAAGGAATGATTCGGCGTTAAAATGTCTGTTTCTTGCTGGTTTAAGTGAAAGGGTTAAGGATCTGCTGATTGCTTTCCCTGCACCTGGAAACTTGCAAGAAGCCATGCAATTAGCTATACGTGTAGACAGGAGACTGCGTGCCAGGGTTAAAGAGGAGAAAACTACTGCTATGGCAGCTCCTAGTCATCAGAGGGTCTGCTCGGATGACCGAGAACCGATAGAGATTGGAGCGATGTCACTCCGCTCTCAGGAAAAAGACCGCAGGTTTTCCAAGGAATTGTGTTTTTATTGTGGTAAATCTGACCATTTTGTTAAGAACTGTGAGCTTCTATTAAACAAAGTTAAAAAAAAAAGATCAGTTACGCCCGTATTGCTTGTTTAAACTCTAAGGGAGTATTTCTTTCAGGGAGTACCTCATTGCAGGAGGAGTTGATTGAATTTCAGGTATTTGTGGATTGTGGTTCTACACTGAATGTGATTGATAAGGGATTTTTGGAAAAACTTAACTTGGAACCCAAACCTTTGTCATCTCCTATTTCTGTGGTTGCTGTTGATAACACTCCTTTGAAATGCGTTACTCACAAGGTTTTTGAATTTCCCCTCACTATTAATGGTATTCACCAAGAGACTTTGGATTTAGGGGTATTAAATAATTTACCTTCTCCAGTAGTTTTAGGTTTGCCTTGGTTAAAACTGCACAATCCTTTACTGGACTGGTTGTTATGAACTGCTATAAACACTAAGGAAAGAAAGGAAAACTGTCCCTACAGTAGGACTAAGCTGATTCCCTACGATGCAGCGGGGGACCTGTTCCTTGTGAACAGACCCGCCTAAGTCCTCGGCTAGTCTGAACGCAGACCTATAGATATAAGGGAGGGGTCCCTACAAGAACTAAGGACTGGGATATAGTTGGACACCTCCTAGCAGAAATTGTAGCAGAGCAAAGACAAACAAACAGAAGTACTAGTGGTCAAAAGACCAAGCAAACTACAGAGTAAGGTACAAAGCACCTGGCTAGCTTAAGAGTAAATGTAACACTGAAGTCCAGCAAGGCCAGCAGAGTGGAGCTGGATTAAATAGGCAAAAAGTCAAGTGACCAGCAAAATAGAAAAAACTAACAGGAGGGTTCTAACACTGGTCTACTAATGAGATTAAATCTTGGAGTCCTAAGTGTTATGATAAATGTTGTAACGGTCGCATTGCTGCTGTGGAAAGAGGGGAATTACTAGTACCTATTCAGGATTTTTGGAAGGTTTTTTCAGAGGAGGAGTCGCAAATTCTACCTCCTCATAGGGACTATGATTGCACCATTAAGTTTGTTCCTGGAGCTACTCTTCCCAAGAGTCGCTTATTTAATCTTACTATCCCTGAAAGAAAGGCCTTGGAGGAATACATACAGACGAGCTTGGCTGCTGGTCACATTAGACCTTCTTAGTCACCTGTGGCTGTTGGATTTTTTTTTGTAAAAAAAAAGGACGGCGGTTTTTAAAATTGATCTCCGGGGGGCATACAATTTGTTGCGAATGAAGGAGGGTGATGAATGGAAGATGGCTTTTAACACTCCGGTGGGTCATTTTGAGAATCTGGTTATGCCTTTTGGTCTTACCAATGCACCAGCGTTTTTTCAGAACCTTATTAATGACATCCTGAAACCTCTGATTGGTAAGAATGTGATGTTGTATTTGGATGACATTTTGATTTATTCGCTGGATCTGGAGTCTCATTGGCAGAGCGTACATGAGGTTTTGCAGTTATTAAGTGACAATTCACTTTTTGCTAAGCTGGAGAAATGCGAGTTCGCTGTGCAGAGAATTAGTTTTTTGGGCTATATTATCTCCAGCGAGGGCTTTGAGATGGACCCGGTGAAGGTTCAGGCTGTGCAAGAATGGCTTAGGCCTATTGGTTTAAAATCGATACAGAGATTTTTGGGTTTCGCCAATTATTACAGAAAATTCATTAAGAATTTTTCTTTAATTGTTAAGCCACTGACCGATCTTACCAGGAAAGGTGCGAATACGGTCCAGTGGACTACTGAGGCCATTGAAGCTTTTGTGTATCTCAAGGAGAGGTTCAGTTCTGCCCCCATCCTTATGCAGCCTGATGAGACCAAGCCTTTTTTGGTCGAGGTTGATGCTTCTTTGGTGGGGGTCGGTGCGGTTTTGTCTCAGGAGAACAAGGATGGGGTTCATCCCTGTGCTTTTTTTTCGAAAAAAATTTCTGAAACCGAACTTAATTACGATGTTGGTAATCGGGAATTGCTGGCTATCAAACTTGCATTTGATCATTGGCGTCATTTCTTGGAAGGTGCTAAATTTCCCATTCAGGTTTTCACTGATCATAAGAATCTGATCTATCTAGATGCTGCCAAGCGTTTGAATGCCCGTCAGACTAGGTGGGCTCTTTTTTTTTCGCGGTTTAATTTTTCTGTTACTTACATCCCGGGTACTAAGAATGTTAAAGCTGATGCTTTATCTCGCAGCTTTTCTCCCATGGTTGGTACCGAGGTGGAGAGCATTGTACAGGAAGGAGTTGTGATAGCAGCATTGGACTCCGTTTTGGAAGATAGGATTCTGAAAGCCCAGGAGGATGCCCCATCAAACACTCACCATGGGAGGTTGTTTGTACCTAGAACCTTTAGGAGAGAGTTGTTTGTGGAGTATCATGAGTTCCGGTTGGCAGGTCATCCAGGAATTTCTGAGACTAAGAGACTGGCAGGTCACAGTTTTTGGTGGCCTGGGTGGCAGAAGGAAATCATTAAATGGGTGCGTCAATGTACGGTGTGTGCCAGATCAAAGGCTTCACATGCTCCTGCTGCGGGGTTGCTTTGCCCTCTGGAGGTTCCTAGTGCACCTTGGACGCATCTTGCAATGGATTTTATTACTGACCTTCCTGTGTCCGAGGGTTTCACTGTCATCTGGGTGGTCGTGGACCGTTTTAGCAAGATGTGTCACTTGGTTCCTTTCATTAAACTACCCTGCGCTAAGACACTCGCTAAGGCTTTTGTCAAGGAAATTGTCAGACTCCATGGCGTTCCCACCGACATTGTTTCTGATAGGGGACCTCAGTTTGTGGCTCGTTTTTGGCGTGCTTTTTTTGACAGGTTGGGAGTCCATTTGTCACTTTCATCTGGGTATCATCCTGAGTCTATTGGACAGACAGAAAGAAAGAACCAGGATGTTGAGCAGTTTTTGCATTGTTTTGTGGCAGACAATCAAGAGGGGTGGTCTGAGTTTCTGCCACTTGCTGAATTTGCTCTTAACAACCATACATCCTCTTCTGCTGGGTGTTCTCCTTTTTTTTGTTGTACTGGGAGACATCCGTCGTTTGGTTCGTTCTCCAGATTGGAGTCGGCTGTGCTGGAGGAGGAGAATTTTTCCGGTGATTTGGAGAGAGTTTGGACTGATGTACGTTGTAACCTTCAAGAGGCTAACAAAAAGTCTAAGAAGTATTTTAACCGGAAACGTCAAGAGGTTTTGTTTATGGTCGGTGACATGCTTTAGTTGTACTCAAAGAATCTGCGGTTGAGGATTCCTTCTAAGAAATTGGGTCCAAAGTTTGTGGGACCATTTAAGGTGCTTCAGGTGGTTAACCAGTCTGCTGTTAGATTGGAGGTTCCCTCCTCCTGGAAGATTAATCCGGTGTTTCATGATTCCTTTTTGAAAAAAGCTGAAGTATCGGATAGGGATGCCACTGTCACAGTTCCTCCGGTGGTGGAAGACGGTGAATATGAAATTTCTCGTATCCTGAATTCCAGAAGGCATAGAGGGAGATTGCAGTATCTCGTCGCTTGGAAAGGTTTCGGTCCTGAGGATAACTCCTGGGTAAGGGCAGATGATGTCTCTGCTCCTAGACTTATCAAAGCGTTTTACAGGAGGTTTCCTGATAGGCCTGGGCCTGGAGGATCCAGAGGATCCTCATAGAAGAGGGGGTACTGTTAGAACCCTCCTTTTAGTTTTTTTTTCTATTTTGTGGTCACGTGACCTGCTGCCTATTTATTACAGCTCTGCCCTTCTGGCTTTGCTGGAGTTCAGTGTTACTTTGACTCTTAATCTAGCCAGGTGCTTTGTACCTATCTCTATAGTTTGCTTGGTCCATGGACCTCTGAGTATTTTGTCTGTTTGTCTTTCTGCTCTGCTACAACTTCTGCTAGGAGGTGTCCAATTTTGCCCCAGTCCTTAATACTTTTAGGGACCCCTCCCTTATATCTATAGGTCTGCGTTCAGACTAGCTGAGGATGAAGGCGGGTCTGTTCACAAGGAACAGGTTGCCCGCTGCATCGTAGGGAATCAGCTTAGTCCTATTGTAGGGACAGTTTTCCTATCTTTCCTTAGTTCTTGTAGAAGATCATAACAATTACTCCTGGGGGCTGTGTCATAGGTGCAGGAAGATTCCATGCCTCCCTTGACAAACATTATCTACAACGGAGTACTGTTGTAGTTGTGGCCCTCAATTCAAGTTTTCAGAGGGCCATCAGTAGGTCATTGACAGTTAGTGTAAATTTCTATTGAATATGTATCCCCTATCTCAGTCACAATGCAGCACAAACCATGCATGTTTTTTTGCCAAATAGGGTGACTGTCAGTACATTTATATTGAATATGTATCCCCTATCTCAGTCAGAATGTGGCACAACCTGTGACAAGGGCCTCCAATGACAAATATTATTTTGGTAGGACCACTGTATATTCCAGATTTGTAAACTGCACATAGTCCATAGGGCTAATTTTTACAAACCCTATGTGCTGAGTCTTGATTGATGCTGGAAGCCACTATCCCAAGGGCTTCTAATCACAAATAGTATTTAGGCTGGAGTAGGAATGTTCTGGATGTTCCAATGTTCTGGAATGGCCATCCCAGTCCCCAGACCTGAATATCATTGAACATCTGTGGGATCATTTGAAGAGGGCTGTCCATGCTCGGCGACCATCAAACTTAACTGAACTGGAATTGTTTTTTAAAGAGGAATGGTCAAAAATACCTTCATCCAGGATCCAGGAAATCAGTAAAAGCTACAGGAAGCGACTAGAGGCTGTTATTTTTGCAAAAGGAGGATCTACTAAATATTAATGTCACTTTTCTGGTGAGGTGCCCATACTTATGCACCTGTCAAATTTTGTTTGAATGCAGATTGCACATTTTCTGTTAGTACAATAAACCTCATTTCAAGGCAGAAACATCACTGTGTCCAACAGTTATTACATATATCAAACAGAAATAGCTGTTGCAAAAACACCAATTTTTATAAAACATTAAGCTTAAGATTAATAGGGGTGCCCAAACTTTTTCATATAACTGTATATAGCTCCAACATATTCCACAGCACTTTACAATTAAGCGGTGTAAGGCAGCGCTAGTCATCTTCCTGGGGGATACTCGCTGCAGCGGGTAAATTAAGCACACGTGCAATGTCCTTCCGGTATTTTCTCAATACAGCAGTTTATTATATTATCATAAACCGCATATCACACAGTCCTTCTTAGTTTATCACCGGCATGTTTACACACTTAACATCCGGGAGTCTCTCAAGTAGCAGACAGGCCCAATTGGCCCATGTTACAGCCTTCAGCAATTTAATACTATAGCAATGTCTATATAAGTGTCCATATAACAAAGTGTATTACCTTTGACGGGTTTAGTTGCTGCAGTCCATTTCATCCGCCACCACTGTGGCTTTTAGGCTTTCCCAGGTGGGGGTCTCTAGCCGTCGTCCCGTCTAAGGCTACTGGAATATTTCACTCACACACATCCAGTCTGCGCCTTTCCGGACTCTTCACCAAGCCTCTGCCTTTCAAGCCCACTAGCATCCACACAGGATCCAGTCTCGACCTTTCAGGCTGCCAGGCTTCACTGTATCACGTTGTCCCACACACACGGGAACAGGCCTCACGCCCAACACACCGAACACACCTGTCTCCCATCAAGCAGGGTTTATATATAATCCCGTGCACACACACACACACACACACAGACAGGACCTTGCTGATGTCACAGTCATGTGATCAGACAGACATTCTGTGCGCGCAGGACCTGTGCTATGTCACAGTCATGTGACCAGTCACCTGAGGGGGAAGGTACATGGTCAGGTAAAACACATCCTGGACCATTACCGTAATGCTAGCAAGTCGCTGCATTACAGCGGGGACCTGTACATACAATCAATTCAATACAAGGTAAGACAGCTTAAACAGTTAGATTAGGAGTGTGGTCTCTGCTCGCAAGCTTTCATTCTACAAGGAAATGGGTGGACACAATACGTGAAAAGTGCTTGTTATTTCAGGTCTGGCAATTATAATGAGTAGGGATTTTCATTTAAAGCTGAATAATCCGTTCATCAGCAAGTATGCTTAAGTGCAATAATCAAGTATTGAGTGTAGTTATCGTGTGCATGGAGCGTATGGAGACAGATGAATAGTAGGGTGCAGATTCTGAATAATATTTAGAAGGAGGGAACAGGGGAAAGTTAGTTTACTGAGTAGTTGAAGTGGTAGGCTTGTTTAAAGAGATGGGTTTTTAAATTGCTCTTGAAGACGTGGGGGCTAGGCATCAGTCAGATTGTCTGGGATAGAGCATTACAGAGAAATGGTGCAGCATAAGTAAATTCTTAGAGATGGAGGTGCGAGGTTTGGATTATGGGGGATGTTAGTCTTAGGTCATTTGTAGAACGGACGTCATGTGTAGGGCGATAGATAGAGATGAGAGAGGTGATAAAAGGCGGTGCAGAACTGTGGAGAGCTTTGTGGGTGAGAGTGATGAGTTTGTATTGGACCCTGTAGCGAATGGGCAACCAGTGTAATGACTTGCACAAGATGGAGGCATCGGTGAAGCGGCTGGACAGAAATATGACTCTGGCTGCTGCATTCAGGACGGATTGGAGAGGAGATAGTTTGGTAAGAGGGAGACCGATCAGAAGAGAGTTGCAGTAGTCCAGACGAGAGTGAATAACAGCGACAGTAAGAGTTTTAGCAGTTTCAAAGGTGAGAAAAGGTCGGATTATGGAGATGTTTTTAAGGTGCAGATGAAAAGAACGACCTATACTGGTTGGCCACCTTTCTCTATCCAAGGTACAAGGAGAAATTTCCTTCTCTCCTTTTGGAGTAACCAAAGAAATATACAATGGAATCGGTCAAGAGGGCTTTTGTAGATTAGTTGCTGAAAAAATCACCCTCAGACAATGCTGGTGGCAGAGGTACCGGCTCTTTTCAACACCAAGGGATAATGGGGAGAGACACGAACACCAGTTCCAACAGAGGTGGGGGGAAAATGTGCACAAATTGGGCAATTTTCAATACACCAGCACAACCGCAAGGGCTATCTGTGCCTGTAACAATGCTAAGGAGGAACAAGATGCAGAACATGGTCAAGGGTTACTTAAGTGACCATACGTGCGTCCTTTCTGACGCTTCAGTTCCATTTAATTATTGGGTGTCTAAGCTGAACACTTGGCCCGATCTCTCATTATATGCCTTGGAGGTGCTGGCCTGCCCGGCTGCTAGTTAGGTGTCTGAGTATGTTTTCAGTTCCGCTGAGGCAATCATCACTCTCCATGGAAAATGCAGACAGACTTACTGTGATTAAATTCAACAAGGACTAGATATCTCCACAGTTTGTAATCCATCCAATTGACAGCAAGCCAACCTAAATTCATCAAAAATGCATATTCATGCTACTGCTGTTAACGTCAGCCCTTCCCATAAAAACCCCTTTTCCTTCCTTTGTCAACCATGACTCAGCCCATAGGGCTAATGTTTACAAACTTTATGCACATTGTGCAGTGGACAAACCAGGACAGTATTCCTACTCCAGCCTAATTACTATTTGTGATTGGAGGACCTTGGGATGGTGGCTTCCTGCGTAAACCATGACTCAGCCCATAGGGCTAACATTTACAAACTCTATACACATTGTGCAGTGGACAAACCAGGACAGTGTTCCTACTCGAGACTAACTACTATTTGTAATTGGATGCCCTTGGGATGGTGGCTTCCTGCGTCAACCATGACTCAGCCCATAGTGCTAATTTTTACAAACCCTATGTACATAGTGCAGTGGACAAACCAGGACAGTATTCCTACTCCAGCCTAACTACTATTTGTGATTGGTGGCCCTTGGGATAGTGGCTTCCAAAATAGTGGATAAAATGGCCTGGTGCAAGTTTGGTAGCAGGCAGTAGGAAATGTTTGGACTACTGCTACTGGGCACTAACCGCCTTTTTAAGTGGACTAATGTGGACAGCAGAAGCCAGGCTTTGACCCCTAGAACAGCTGGGAAAATAAATCGGTGCTTTTAAAGAAAGAAGGCAGCACAAAATGCTACTACTCTCTGTGCTGGAAAGATATTGCTTTGCCTCTGACAAGACCTATTTTAAGATGGACACTGGAAGAACACTCTAACCTCTCCCTACCTAATACAAAATCTCTCTCTCCCTGTGCTCTGACTTTGTTGTGTGTCTTCAGCTCTGAAAAGAGCTATTTTTTGGTGGTATTAAGGAGCTAGTGAGCGGCTCCTTAAAACTGTCCCTGCTCGAGTATTTCACCCTCCCTACTCTACACTGAACTAGTATACACAGCAGGTAGCCCTTAAAAGGGCTTTTGTGTTATCAAGAGGCCTAAACTCTCTCCCTAGAAGCTCAGCGATCTCTACCTATGACGGCGGCAGGGCTTAAATAGACCCTATGACGCCTGGTGGCCAGCCAATCACAGTAATGCCACAACCAAGATGTCTGTGGAATTAATGTGATTGGTTAAGAAGCCCAGCATGTTTAGTGGCTGCAAAGGAGGCGCCAAAACAGCAGGGTGGGACATCCGAATATAGCGAAGGGAGTACACAAATACCGTACTATCCGCGCAAATAGCGAATAGTAACAAATTATTATTATTATTATTATTTATTATTATAGCGCCATTTATTCCATGGCGCTTTACATGTGATAGGGATATACATAGCAAAAACATTGACATAATCATAACAAAACGAGTCAGCGACGGGTACAGGAGGAGCGAGGACCCTGCCCGCAAGGGCTCACATTCTACAAGGGATGGGTGAGGATACAGTAGGTGGGGGTAGAGGAGGTCATGCAGTAATGTGGTGGAGCGGTGGTTACAGCAGGTGGTAGGCTTGTCGGAAGAGGTAGGTCTTCAGGTTTCTTTTGAAGGCTTCCATGGTAGGCGAGAGTCTGATGTGTTGGGGTACAGAGTTCCAGAGTAGGGGGGATGCACGGGAGAAATCTTGTATACGATTGTGGGAAGAGGACATAAGAGGGGAGTAGAAAAGGAAATCTTGTGAGGATCGGAGGTTGCGTGCAGGCAAGTACCGGGAGACTAGGTCACAGATGTATGGAAGAGACAGGTTGTGGATGGCTTTGTATGCCATGGTTAGGGTTTTGAACTGGATTCTCTGGGCAATGGGGAGCCAGGGAAGGGATTGACAGAGGGGGGAGGCCAGGGAATAGCGAATACTCTTGCTCATCACTGGTCCTCTCCTCTGTTATTTAAATGGCCTTGGTCAATTCCTCTTGCCTTCAGAAATTTCACATTGCAATCATGTGCTAGCTTGAAGTGTTTGAGGATTGATTTAAGCACGGTCACATCTTGAATTTCCTTTGCTTTACCAATATCAAGTTAATGTTCCCTCATTCTAACTCTAAGCTTTCTCAGTGTTAGTCCAATATAGATGAGTCCACAAGGACAAATGGCTTAGTATGTGACTCCCTCTGTATCGCATGTTATGTGTTGTGTGATTTTGAATGTTTTCGTACTATTGCTAGACTCAAAGGAGAGAGATCTCTCCATGTTAGGGCATACTAAACACTGGCCGCATGGATAATAAACCCATTTGGGGCCTTTAGTACCAAAAGCGTGTTGTAAAGTTGTGCCCTTGAACTGACTCCTTACAAGCATGTCTTTTAAATTTTCAGGTCTTCTGTATGCAATCGAGGGTGTAGACGGGAAATACTTAAAATAGGGTCATTGGTGAGAATAGACCAGTATTTATTCAATGTCCCCTGTATTTCTCCACAATAATCATTGTAAGAAGAGATAAATATTACCAAATTCTTGTCTTTATATCTTCTCTTTGGTATGAGGAGTTTTTCTCTCCTAGTTTCTTTTGCTCTTTGAAGTCCTTTCTGGATAACTTTGTTGTATCCTCTTTCTTGAAATTTTAGAGTTAGTTCATTTGCCTATTGAATGAACGTTGCATCTTTAGAAAAATTTCTCCTGACTCTTAGTATACCAGTAGGACAGTTTTTATCTTTCGTTGGTCTAGGGTGAGCCTACTTGGCATGCAGTAATGAATTTACTACTGTTTGTTTATGGTTAGTGGTGAGCAAGCATGCTCGCTACTGCTCGGTGCTTGCCCAAAGATCTCACCGCTCGAGATGCTCGGCGCTCGCTGAGTATTTCCGGGGTTGCTCGGGCTGGAGCTTGCGTCTCCTCCCTGCATGTTTGGTGCTCTTTACAGATCCAATGAACATGCAGGGATTGCCTGCCACTCACTGTAATGCTGCAGCCATGTTGTTTGTGACATTACAGAGATTGGATGGCCGCACAGCGTCATCAGGTCTATATCAGACCTGGCGCCGCCATGCTCGTCACAGTCACTCCGGAAACAGACAGAAATTGTGCCACAACAAACAGCCAGATCTTCTCACCTGACCTTCCTGTCCCAATTCCTAGGGGACCACAGCACACCACTATTGAACCCAGAGCAGTGTCAAAAGGTTGTTGGTTGGATAGCGGATAATGCTTCCAGTCACATAGCCACCACCAAAACCGAGTCTATTACAATGTCAAGTCTCAGTAGCCGTGAGTCTGGACTGCATATTCCTCACCCTAATCCTCTCTCCTCACACCATGCCGAGTGCCCAGAGACATTTGATCCCACACTTGGACACTCCAAAGAGCTGTCCACATTTCCACTTATAGATTCGGGCCTCTCGTCCGGTCCACTTGAAGCGGGTCAAGAGGAAATCGCATGTAGCGATGCCCAAATATTTGAGCAGCCACAGTCACACGAAGGCGACGGTGGGAAAGTGTTGCAAGAGGTGGACGATGATGAGACACAATTGCCAGAAAGTCAGGAGGAGGACCAGGGTGTGGAAGTGGAAGAAGAGGTGGTGGATGATATAGCAACTGACCCAACCTGGCAGGAGGACATGCAGAGCAAGGACAGCAGCACACAGGGGGAGGGAGGCAGAGCACCCCAACAGGCAGGAAGAAGCAGTGTGGTGGCCACAGACAGAAGGCCGGCAACCATTCCCCGTAACACCAACACGAAGGAAGTTCCCAGTACAACTGTTGGGTCTTCGCGAGTATGATTGTTATTTAAAGACTCTGCTAATAACCCCAAAAAGGCCATTTGCACCACCTGCCAGGCCAGCAGCAGCAGTGGTGGCAAAACGACCAGCCTGACCACCACCAGCATAATCAAGCACATGGCAGCAAAGCCCCCGACTTTGTGGGCCGAACCCGAGGGTCCAGGAACAGTGTCTGCGGGTGGCATCATTGCTTCTTCCGCTGTTGTGCATGCAAGCCATTTCCCTGTCCATGGTGCCTGCGAAGACGCCTCCTGCCCTGCACCTGTCACTGCACTCTCTCAAGTAGCAGCATCAGGAAGCACGTCCATGTCCTTGTCCCAGAGCAGCATTCAGTTGTCCGTACCCCAGTCCTTGGAACGCAAGCGCAAATATGCAGCCAACACACCACAGGCCACACAGCTAAATTCTCACATTTCATGACTGCTTGGCTCGAAATGTTGCCTTTTAGGCTCGTGAAGAAGCATTCTGCAACCTGATGGCGGCCGTCCTTCGGTACTCGGTCCCCAGCCACCTCTATTTCTCCCGGTGTTCCGTCCCCGCATTACACAAGCACGTGTCCCAAAACATTAGCCATGCTCTCAACAACGCAGTTCCTTGTAAAATCCACCTACCCATGGACACGTGGACAAGTACTTGTGGGCAGGGACAGTACATCTCGCTGACGGAACACTGGGTTAACATAATGGAAGCCGGTGACCCAGTCGGACCTTGGGACGGTACACGTCCTCCCGACGCTAAGGATTGCGGGCCCTAGGTCAATCAGGGTTGCCCCCACGGTCTACAGCTCCTGCACCTCATCCTTATCAGCCTTCTCCTCCTCTTCAGCCTCCATCTCCGAAATAACATCAGTCACAAGCTGGAATCACTGCAGCACTTCCTCGGCGAAGAGGCAACAGGCTGTGCTGAAGCTAATATGCTTAGCTTAAAAACCGCACAATGCTGAAGAGTTGTGGACAGCTCTGAAATAGCAGGCAGATCTGTGGCTCACACTGTTGAACCTACAGCCAGGCATGGTCATGTATGACAATGGCCAGAACCTGGTGGCGGCGCTGAGGCGAGCTCACATACTTACCATGCCTGGCCCATGTGCTTAACCTCGTGGTTCAGCGGTTTCTCAAATCCTACGCAGAGCTGACGGATCTGCTTGTTAAGCTATGCCACCTGTGTGGCCATTTTAGAACGTCAGCTACAGCTTCCGCCGCCCTTGCCATGCTTCAGCAGTGTTTACAGCTTTTGACTGGTGTGTGATGTCCCCACGCATTGGAACTCTACACTGCCGATGTTGGGAAGGATTTGAAAGCAGAAGAGGGCAGTTGTTGAGTACCAGCATCAACAAGGCCGTCACTATTCAGATCAGACTCCACACATAAGACCTCAGGAGTGGACATGGATGTATGTACCATCCTCCAAAACTTTGAGGACTCCAACAAGATGGTGAGCGGTGATGATGCCATAATTAGCATCACCATCCCGCTTCTCTGTCTTCTGAAATGCTCTCTGCTCACAGTCAAAGAGGATGCATTGCAGGAGGAGCTCGATGAGATGGAGCAAAGAACCATACAGATGATTACACACAGCCAAGCCTCATCTCATCCCAACGTGGATTGGGTGACAATGAGGAAGAGGAGGAGGAAGGACTATAGATGGTACTACCTGCACAGCTGTCATACCGTCTGTTCACCGTGGATGGCCAGAGGACACAGAGGAGGAGAGCATGGTCAGTCATCCTCTTGGTGAGGACACGGAAGTCTTGCCTGTTAGTAGTCTGGCACTCATGGCTGAGTTAATGTTACGCTGCCTTTCCCATGACCCTCACATTCTCAAAATTTTGGGTGACAGTCATTACTGGTTGGTGACGCTTCTAGACCCACACTACAAGAATAACTTTCTATCTCTTATTCCTGAGGCGGACAGGTCTACAAAAATGGGGCTGCACCAGAAGGCCCTTGTTGTGGAACTATTAAAGAAATTCCCATCTGAAAACGCTGGCGGCAGAAGGCACACTTCGTTGGACTACCAAGGAGTTCAGGCGAGACAGACCTAACTTCAGTCCAGCAGAGGCAGGGGAACACTGTCAAAGTTCTGGGAGAGTTTTCTCAGACCCTCCCATCGCACAGGCCCTGAGGTGCGGGGTACTCTCACAAGGAGTGCAAAGTTTGGGAAAATGCTGAGGGAGTACCTTGCCGACCATACCAACATCTTCCATGATTCCGCCGTGCCTTATAATTATTGGGTATCCAAGCTGGAAACGTGGAATGAACTGTCTCTCTAAGCCTTGGAGGTCCTGGCCTGCCCTGCCACCAGCTTTTTATCAGAGTGGGTTTCTAGTGCCGAAGGTGGAATTACAATTGATAAGAGCATCCGCCTGTCAACTGAAAATGCTGACAGGCTGACTCTTATAAAAATGAACAAGGGCTGGATTGAGCCAGACTTCTCAACACCACCGAATTATAGCAGCGTAACATAAACTCAAATCCAGTGTCTTTTCTTGGGAGGTGTATTACCATGCACCTTTTCACACCCACACATGGGTATATGCTTCCTAATTTTGGCTATTTGCTCTTGTCCTCCTACTTCTCCTCATCCTCCACCACCGTATCACCAGGGTGACCGTGGTCCGTGATGCAACACCCACATAATTATTTTAAAGGGTGTTTATGATGCCCTTAAAAATTATTTTTTATAGAGTATGTTTGTGTATACCCCCCAGGGGTAAATGTTTGTCAGCCCATACACTTAGTGCATGGGCATTACAAGTATAGGAGGCCCGCTCTTTTCTAATGTGAACATTTTTTTTATGAGGCCCTCCTCCACGTCTCTACAAAGAGTCATTGAAGTGCCTCCAAATTTTTGGCAGCCCTTGCATTCACTGCATAGGCCAACACTATGGGAGACTCTCTCCTTTCTAATGGTAATTTGTCGGTACTGTGGCCCTGCTCTATGTGTACAGTCATATGTAAAAGTTTGGGCACCCCTATTAATCTTAAGCTTAATGTTTTATAAAAATTTGTGTTTTGGCAACAGCTATTTCAGTTTGATATATGTAATAACTGTTGGACACAGTAATGTTTCTGCCTTGAAATGAGGTTTATTGTACTAACAGAAAATGTGCAATCTGCATTCAAACAAAATTTGTCAGGTGCATAAGTATGGGCACCCTTATCATTTTCTTGTTTTAAATACTCCTACCTACTTTTTACTGACTTACTAAAGCACTTTTTTTGGTTTTGTAAACTCATTGAGCTTTGAACTTCATAGCCAGGTGTATGCAATCATGAGAAAAGCTACTTAAAGTGGCCACTTGCAAGTTGTTCTCCTGTTTGAATCTCCTCTGAAGAGTGGCATCATGGGCTCCTCAAAACAACTGTCAAATTATCTGAAAACAAAGATTATTCAACATAGTTGTTCAGGGGAAGGATACAAAAAGCTGTCTCAGAGATTTAACCTGTCAGTTTCAACTGTGAGGAACATAGTAAGGAAATGGAAGAACACAGGGACAGTTCTTGTTAAGGCCAGAAATGGCAGGCCAAGAAAAACATCAGAAAGGCAGAGAAGAAGAATGGTGAGATCAGTCAAGGACAATCCTCAGACCACCTCCAGAGAGCTGCAGCATCAACTTGCTGCAGATGGTGTCACTGTGCATCGGTCAACTATACAACGCACTTTGCACAAGGAGAAGCTGTATGGGAGAGTGATGCGAAAGTAGCCGTTTCTGCAAGCACGCCACAAAAAGAATCGGCTGAGGTATGCAAAAGCACATTTGGAGAAGCCAATTTCTTTTTGGAAGAAGGTCCTGTGGACTGATGAAACCAAGATTGAGTTGTTTGGTCATACAAAAAGGCGTTATGCATGGTGGCAAAAAAACACAGCATTCCAAGAAAAACACTTGCTACCCACAGTAAAATTTGGTGGAGGTTCCATCCTGCTTTGGGGCTGTGTGACCAATGCCGGCACTGGGAATCCTGTTAAAGTTGAGGGACGCATGGATTCCACTCACTATCAGCAGATTCTTGACAATAATGTTCAAGAATCAATGATAAAGTTGAAGTTACGCAGGGGATGGATTTTTCAGTAAGACAATGATCCAAAACACCGCTCCAAATCTACTCAGGCATTCATGCAGAGGAACAATTACAATGTTCTGGAATGGCCATCCCAGTCCCCAGACCTGAATATCATTGAACATCTGTGGGATTCATTTGAAGAGGGCTGTCCATGCTCGGCGACCATCAAACTTAACTGAACTGGAATTGTTTTGTAAAGAGGAATGGTCAAAAATACCTTCAACCAGGATCCAGGAACTCATTAAAAGCTACAGGAAGCAACTAGAGGCTGTTATTTTTGCAAAAGGAGGATCTACTAAATATTAATGTCACTTTTCTGGTGAGGTGCCCATACTTATGCACATGTCAAATTTAGTTTGAATGCAGATTGCACATTTTCTGTTAGTACAATAAACCTCATTTCAAGGCAGAAACATTACTGTGTCCAACAGTTATTACATATATCAAACTGAAATAGCTGTTGCAAAAACACCAATTTTTATAAAACATTAAGCTTAAGATTAATAGGGGTGCCCAAACTTTTTCATATGACTGTATTTAAATTCTTAATGGGGTTTTTCCTAAAATTTGTCAGTCATTGGACTCACTGCATATCCTATAATTGTATAGCCGACCCTCTCCTTTCTAATGGAAATTTGTCGTTACTGTGGCCCTGCTCTATGTGTCTTTAATTTCTTAGTGGGGTTTTTCCTAAAATTTGTCAGCCGCTGGACTTACTGCATACCCTATAACTGTATAGCAGACCCTCTCCTTTCTGATGGGAACATGTCGTTCTTGTTACTGTGGCCCTGCTCTGTGTGTCTTTAAATTCTAAGTGGGGTTTTTCCTAAAATTGATCAGCTGTTGGACTCACTGCATACCCTATAACTGTATAGCAGACTCTCTCCTTTCTAAATGGAATTTGTCATTACTGTGGCCCTGCTCTATGTGTCTTTAAATTCTTATTGGGGTTTTTCCCAAATTTTGGCAGCCCTTGCAGTCACAGCATGGGCATTACCACCCGCTCCTTTCTAAAGGGAACATTTTTTTCACTGAGACCCTCCTCTATGTCTCTTCAAAGGGGTATTGGGTTGCGTCCAAAATTTTGGCAGCCCTTGCAGTCACTGGATATGCAATAACAGTATAGGAGACCCACTTGTTAATAATGGGAACAACCAAGCATAGCTGGCTGATGGCTCTCTAACAATAGCGAGGGCCGACTGCTGGCCTTTTAAGAATAATAAGGGCCATCTGATGGCCCTATAAAAATAGACTTCATGACTTTCAGAGTCCCTCCATAATAAATAAAACAGGATGTGTCTGATGATGTGTCACACACCACATTGCAAGATAAGGTTGTAAAATGTTAAAATGACATTTCCCGGTGAATGCATTTGTCTTAAAAAAGAACGTAAAAAAAAACAAAACAATGGTATCTTTCTATAGTATAAAAATCAGCGTCACCAATTTAACCCCAATGTAATCACATTGTTCAGCTCATGCACCTCCTCTTCCATCTCCGAAATGACTACATAAGTCACAAGCTGACAGCACTGCAGCACTGCCTTGGCCAAGCGGCAACAGGCTGTGCTGAAGATAACATGCTTAATTGACAAACCGCCCAGCGCTGCAGAGTTGTTGAAAGCTGTAACACAGCAGCCTGATCTGTGGCTCTCATCGCTGAACATACAGCCAGGCATGGTCGTCTGTGACAATGGGCAGAACCTGGTGATGGAGAAATGACAGCCGGGGTAGCAACGGTTTTCCTTTATGCCAGTCCTTTCACTGAGCTAAAGAATATGGGTGTGGTGAAATACAACTCCCACTGAGAAGCTGTTTCAGATTGAAAAACAATGGGCCCACCAGAGAATTTGATTCTGAGGGCTCACCTTTGTCCACCACTCAAGAGCCCCATAGCAGCTGTAAAGTTATCGCTATCATGAACTCTCTTGATGTAGAAGCCAGGGCACAATAGAGAATTCTCTGGTGGGACCGTCCAACCCTGCTGAGAAGCAGTCCTTGCTAAGAAAAGTGTGTGGGAAGGTTCCTGGACACTCTATGGCTGTTTTTTTTACTGAGGTGGAAACCCATACAAACACGGGGAAAATATACAAAATCCTTGCAGATATTGTCCTTGCTCGGATTTGAACCCAGGATCCCAGCGCTGCAAGGTTTCAGTGCTAACCACTGATCCAATGTGCTGCCGTTCACCCTCTGATATCTAACAGGCTGGAGAAACTTGCATCTACTGCCACTCTATCTTCAGCTCCTTTGAGAGAAACTAATGTATTTGGGCAGCCACTCAGTCTACCAAATAAAATTCCTGGGAAGGAAATTGGGGATGGCTTTGCTACTGGTGCTGGGGGCAGTGCTAATACCATGGCGTTGTACCATAGTTTACTGGAAATATTCCATGCTGTGTGAGGCAAGCAGATTCCCACTGAAATTTAGCAGCAGTAATCTTCAGGGACCCTCACTTGTAGAAGGCGGAGACAACACCAGGAGAAATAGTGGCAGCTGAGGACTGAGTATAGACATGAGGCATGAGGTTGTGAAAAACTTTCACGTCCACATGCCTAAAAGGCCACATTTCAAGTGAAAGAAACTTTAGAGGACTTCTTAGGAGAAATTACAGCTGGAGTATATATGGTTTCCCAAGTTCTTTGACCAAGCTAAAGAATATGACTGTGGTGAAATACAACTCTCAGCAAAAAAAAAGCTGTGGACTGGCTCCATACCATCCCTGGCCAAATTTGCTTAACCACTTGTTTGTGGTTAGGCGTTCCTTCCCAGTAAGTGCACTGGGGAGGGCATGGATAATGTTGTGGGACCCGTACTTGTGGAAGGCGGAGACGACACCGGGAGAAATAGTGGCGGCTGGGGACTGAGTATGGACACCCGGCTGCCTCCGATATGAGGTTGTGAAAAGCTTGCGCCTCCACAAGCCTAAAAGGCCACATTTCAAGTGCAAGCAGCTGCCCTGAAATCTGGCAGTTTAGTATTGCAACCTGAGGGTGGCTGACTGGCTGCATACTTGCGCTGGCATTACAAGTAACAGAAAACTAAGCAGATGGTGGCCTCTATCATCATCATTGCCTCACCAAGGCACTATGGACTCTCCTGAAGGAGAATCCAGGGCCCATTGGAGGAGTCTCCGCTTCTCTGGTGTGCCCGTCCAACCCTGCTGAGAAGCAGCCCTGGCTAAGAAAAGTGTGGGGGAAGGTTCCCGGACACTCTATGGCTGTTTTTTTAATGTGGATTGAATGTGCTTATGCATGTTATTTCACAAGCCGCATTGCAGATCAGGCCATTGCCCAACTCTGTAGTCATGAAATTAAATGCCCAAAGAAAGATGTTTGTGTGTCAAAGCACCACCGACAAGTGCGAGCTGATATTGGACAGGCTGCCATTGCTTCTGCAACAAGCTGCATTAAAGGACTCCCTGGTAGAAATGACACCCAGAGTATATATGGTTTCCCTCTATGCCAGTCCTTTCACCAAGCTACAGAATATGGCTGTGATGAAATACAACTCTCAGCAAAAAAAGCTGTAGACTGGCTCCGTACCATCCCTGGCGTCATTCACCTGTCCACGTGTTTGTGATTAGGCGGTCCTTCACAGTAAGTTCACTGGGGAGGGCACGGGTAATGTTCTGGGACCTGTGCTTGTGGAAGGCGAATACGACACCGGGACAATTAGAGGCGGCTGGGAACCGAGTATGGATACCCGGGCGCCATCATCATAAGATTTTGGACAGCTTCCGCTTCCACGAGCCTAAAAGGTCACATTTCAAGTGCAAGCAGCTGTCAAAAATTTGGCAGCATAGTATTGCAGTCTATGGGTGGTTGGTGGCTGGCTGCATACTTGCGCTTGCATTCCAAGGAATGGTGTAGGGACAACTGAACGCTGCACTGGGAAAAGGACGTGGATGGTGATTGTTGCAAGTCTGCAACGACAGGTGCATCTTTGCATGTGCCAAGGATCTCTTATGATGGGCACACTTTTAGGCAGTGACCTGGGAGTCAGAGATGCTTTCATTGGTCTTCCCCATGCTGCTCCCATGTCCTTTCAGTACTTTAAGCATGTGTCTGATGATGTGTCACACACCACATGGAGAGATAATGTTGTAAAATGTTAAATTGACAAAAAGGCATCAAAAATGCTATGTGTGAACATAGCCCAAGGTGTGGAGGAGTATTTTTGGTTTTAGTTATTTATTTTGCCTTATATACAAGTCATTACCCTGGAAAGTATGTTCCTTAACATATTTCCCAGTAAAATCCATTTTGTATTGTTTTTTGTATGTTTTATTGTGAGTACGTAAAAGTGGCATAATACCTCTGTCAACGTTGTTGACAGCAGTGACCTGGGAATCAGAAATTATTCCAGGGGTCTTCCCCATGCTGTTCCCATGTCATTTGAGCACTGTTCCCATCGATTTGGGCAATTTTTAGACCTTCTGCAGACTGCCTGGGGGAGCCTCCTTAAAAA
The DNA here is from genome assembly GCF_046119375.1 of Phyllobates terribilis. NCBI lineage: Eukaryota > Metazoa > Chordata > Amphibia > Anura > Dendrobatidae > Phyllobates > Phyllobates terribilis. The sequence continues at coordinate 325,059,046 of NW_027362763.1, read as the reverse complement.
CGCTCGAGTTTCCCATAGAATTACTTTGGCCTCGCTGCTCGGGTCAAGCACCCGAGTATTCCAATTTGTTCGACCCGAGCATCGAGCACCGGAGCATTTTAGTGCTTGCCCATCACTACCCACCACGGAATAAATGTTACTGTAATAATACAAATAATTATAGTACTTGTACTGGGTCAATTGATGGCACTTTCCTGGAGTCTACCCCTAATTTGATGTGTTTTGGCCGCTTTGGGGCCCATTTGAAGGTGTTGTATATGCATTTTTTGTCCCCCCATTGAATCCTATGGTGATCGGATATGTTCAATGAGCCTTCGACGAATAAATTTGGCGAATGTCTTAATATTAGGTGAAAATTTCTGAACCGAACATTGAAATGTTCGCTCATCTCTAGTCTCCATCTGCTGGGTTGGCTGTATTGGAAGAGTTGTTGGTCCCCATTATACTAGTTCTACTCTAGTGAAATTAATTCTTTGGTGCATATATTGTTGTCACAGGTGTATACATGATATTTTCAAAATTGGTTTTCTTATTACCATGGTATATAAAGCAGGCTATAGTTCATCTTTTAATTATTTGGTGCTGATATTGTTCTCCACACAGGGGCACACATTAGTGATGAGCGAGCACTAATCAACTTAGTGGTTCAGTGGTTTCTCAAAACCTACTCAGGTTACCCAGAGCTGCTTGTGAAAGTATACCGCGTGTGTGCCCATTTCAGAAAGTTAGCTACAGCTTCCGCCAGCCTGGCATCGCTTCAGCAGTGTTTGCAGCTTCTGGCTCACTGACTGGTGTGCGATGTGACCACACATTGTAAATCAACTTTGCAGATGTTGAGAAGGATTTATGAGGAGCAGAGGGCATTTGATGAGTAAAAGCTTCAACATGCTCATTGGAATTTAGGTCAGCATATGCACATAAGAGCTGATGAGTGTATGTCTGACATCTGTGCCGTCCTCCAAAACTTTGAGTACTCCACCAAGATGGTGGACTGCTCACAATTAAAGAGGAGGCATTGCAGGCAGAGCAAGGGACTATACAGGGTGATGCTACACTGCCCAACCTCATCTCATCTCAATGCGGATTGGTTGATAATGACGAGGAGGAGAACATGGACAGTCGTCCTCTTGGTGAGGACAGGGAAGTCTTGGCTGTCTTGGAAGTTTTCCCCCTCTTTCAGTCTGTGAGAAAGCTGTATGAGTTTCACTAAAGGAAGTTGTCCATTTCTTTTACATTAATGCCCTATGCCCTATGCCGCAGTTTCTGATTCCTCCCACTCCTACACTCATTAGAAGCCTTTTGCCTTCATATTAAACGGTGCTGGGGTTCATCTGCTCAGTTGTGAGCTCCTGAAAGCTTACCTTCATTTAGGCTCTCAGCAGATTTGTCCCGTGCATCTCGCCTACTGTGTAACTCTGTACCCCAACACATCAGACTGTCGCGTACTGTGGAAACCTTAAAAAGGAAGCTGAAGACACACTTCTTCTGACAAGCGTACAATCTGTGGTAACCCTCTCTCCAGCATAACACTGCACGACTAGCTGTACCCTGACCTACTGTATCCTCATCCATCCCTTGTAGATTGTTTGTGCACCCTCGCGGGCAGGGTCCTCTTTCCTCTTGTACCAGTCGGTGACCCCCTTTCATATGTAAAGTATCACAGAATAAATGTCGCTGTAATAATAATAATAATAGTTCTCGTACTCTGGGTCAATTAATGGCACTTTTCTGGTGTCTACCGCTAATTTGATGTGTTTTGGCAGTTTTTGGGCCCATTTAAAGGTGTTGTGTATGCGTTTGTTTTCACCCCCCCATTGAATCCTAGGGTGTTCGGTGAATATTCGGAGAATATTTCCAAATTTGGCAAACGCGGCCGAACCGAATATTGAAATATTCGCTCATCTTTGTTCAATACATCTGTTGTGTCTCTCAGGTAGGAGGACAATATTTAGACCAATGATTTCAGGTGAGAGTCTAAAAATTTACACTAGGGTTTGCACAGATTTCCTTTACCTGAAATAATCGGACCACCAGGTTGAGTATTGCTATTTTTGTGGACTTTTGGCAACATATAGAGGCAAAAGGTTCTTGGATAGTCCACATAAAGAAAATTGTGTTGCTCTTTGGAAATTGTACCAGCATTAAGTGCATCATCAAGGATCCTCATCAATTGCCTCTGTGTCATGGGTGTGTCAGATGCAATAGGCAGTCGTTCTGCATCTGGCTGCAGAAGGTCTCTGTGCTTGGCATTGCAGACGCCTTTTTATCCTTCTGACTTTTGGACCCAGCGGCAACCTCTCTCCTGCTCTGATTGACACCTGGATCTGGGTGTTTATTTATCTCTCAGTCTGCTTCAGGGAGTTGCTGGTGATATTCACTTTTTCCCTTGTGAAGGCTTGGAGCATCAGCAGTTGGCTTACTTCTTCTCTGGTGCCATTGGAGGACGTTTGGTGTTATCTCTTTGGAGTCTGCTCAAGCTAAGTTTCTTCCCCCTTGTTTATCTCACTTGTTGTCTTTAGTTTACAGTGGGAACTGACCAGTGCTCATCCCCCCCTCCCTATCCAGGGCCTAGCTCTAGGGATATACAGGGTTTAGGTTGCCTGGTCGTTGATTGATGTAGAACCAGTGTAGGGATGGTAGGGTAGGCAGTGTGTTATTAGATATGCCTAGGGGTGTCCATTCCCCCTTCCCTAGTGTCTGGGCTTCCTTCCCCTCATCCCTTCGTGTTGCACTTAGTCTATCCCACACTGTGTGTGACAGGCAGCTTGTTCAACATCAGCTCACACTTCTCGGTGCTTCGACACACAAAGATCTTTCTTTACGCCTTGAATTTCATGACTACAGAGTTGGGCAATGGCCTGATCTGCAATGCATTTTGAGAAAAACGTACATAAGCAAAGCCAAGGTTTAGACCACTGAAAGTCAACAGTAAGCGAAACTCATACAGCTTTCCCACAGACTGAAAGAGTTAAGACTTCCAAGATACCAAATAAAATTCCTGAGATGGAAATTGTGGATGGCTTCGCTTCTGGTACTGGGTGCTAATATCTAACCATGGCACTCCATAATTCACTGGAAATATTCCTGGCTGGTTGGAGACAAGCTCATTCCTACAAAAAAGTACCAGTGTCACGGAATGACAAGAGGATGTTCGAAGCACAGCACAACACATGAATGCAATGGGAGACAGAGGGTAAAGGACGGCCTTAGTTGTAGGGAACAAGGGAAGGGACCCCTCCTGACACCAACATGTGTCTGTCTATATGATCCCCTATCTTCCCTAGATGGGTCCCCACCCCCCCGTGCGTGATCACGTGCCTAAGCCCTTGCTGGCCTGCGCACTAGCCAGGTTAAGTCAATGGCCAGTGACAATAGTCTCACCACTACAATAGGACAACACAAGGAAGGGAAGACAAACAATAGGAAGATAGCAACATAAAATACATCACAGCTTCTCCAGAGACTTGCTCCTTCAAAGAGGTCAGCATAGAATGAACTATAATCAGCGTTCAGCTGATGGATCATGTGGCTGTTTAAAGGGAGGTGGGAGTGGCACCAACCAACATCAGCTGACCACCAACAAAAGGTTGCCAGCAAGAGATAACATTAACCAAAAGGAAAAAACTACATTGAAATTGCAGCATAACCAGAGCTACCATGAATCTCCAAATTATTTGTGACAACCAGCAAGCTAAGGAGATGATGGCCTATATGATCATGAAGGCGTTTGCTCATTGTCTACGAGACTGACCAATTCTGCTGTCTACCTTGTGAATAATGTGTTGAAGCTTGATTGACGCAGGGCCTGCAATCCTCTGCGTCGGGAGGACATGTTCCGTCCCAGGGTCCGACTTTGTCCCGGCTCCCAGTGTGCCATTAGTGAGATGTACCATCCCTGGCCATAAGCACTTGTCCATGTGTCGGTGGTTAGGTGATCCTTCCCAGTAGCTGCGTTGGTGAGAGTACAGGTAATCTTCTGGGACCCATGCTTGTGTAAGGCAGGATGGAACACCAGGAGAAATAGTGGCGACTGGTGACTGAGTTCCGAGGGCCAGCCACTGCCATGAGCTTCCACCTACATGAGCCTAAAGGGCTCTCCACTCCCCCTTTCCCTATTTGTAGGGCACTATTCCCTTTTCCTGTCGTTATACTCTGGGTTCTCCCCATACCCAGCGTGAAACATATCTCCTCTTCCCACAATCGCATACAAGATTTTTCCCATGCATCCCACTTACTCTGGAACTCTCTACCACAACATACCAGATTCTCGTCTACTGTTGAAAAATTCAAATGGAACCTAAAGACATACCTCTGCCAACAAGCATACAACCTTCAGTGACCCTCGCTCCACCATACCGCTACACTACCATCTCTATCTTCACCTACTGTACCCTATTTCTCTTTCATCCCTTGTACACTGTGAGCCCTCGCGGGCAGGGTCCTCTCTCCTCTGGTACCAGTCGACGTTACATTTTTGTTCAAGATTATTGTAATTGTTTTTACTATGCTTACCGCTTTTTCAGCGGTAAGGTGCTCTAATAATAAATAATAATAATTTTAACAATAATAATGTGGTCCAGACACACAGACTGGACCGTGTGGAAGACAGGGTGATGGTGGTGGTGGTTGCAAACTGACTGGAAGCATTATTTATTTATCTACTATCCAACCAGTGACCTTTTCACATTGGTCTGACTTCAAGAGTCGTATTCCGCAGCCCCCTAGAAAGTGGGACAGGAAGTTAACTTGACATGATGTGGGTCATTGTTGTGCTCCCTCTGCAGGCACAGTTTCATCTTGCCCACAGCCTCGGCCTCTGCGTGCACCATCACCATTACATCCATTTCCTTGTCTCACGCGTCTTGTCCATTTTAAATGGAGTTTAATATTTGTCACATTGCCAAAAATATCTGTATCATTACCGTAGTAGTATAGGATCACGTCTGATGGCCATGGTTTTAGGCAGTGACCTGGCAGTCAGAGATGCTTACAGGGTTCTTCCATATGCTGTTCCCATGTCACTGAGCACTGTTCCCTTCGATTTAAGCAATTTTTAGGCCCCCTGGAGACCTACGGGGGAAGCCATCAGAAGAATGCTCGAGTTTCCCATCTATATATATAATCGTCTTATCCCATCTGTCTGTGTGTCTGTCTGTCCAGGAAATCCCGCGTCGCTCATTGGTCCGCCAGCGGCCAATCAGCGCCGCGGGATTTCTGAAAAAAGATGGCGGCCGTTAGCGGCTCATCTGCGGGACGGAGCTCAGCGGCGATGCAGCCGGGAGATGACCGGCGCGAGGCGCTCATCTCCCGGCCGGTATCAGCAGAAGGAACCCGACCGCCGGACCCATCTGCGGGACGGAGATGCAGCCGGGAGATGAGCGGCGCGAGGCGCTCATCTCCCGGCCGGTAGCAGCGGAAGGACCGCCGGCGCCGCTGACCTCCATGCGGAACGGAGGACCGGAGAGCGGCGCTGCGGGTCGGGATACTTCTGCTGCGAGCGCCCGCTATGTCCCGGGTTCTCGCAGCGGAAGTACCCGCACAGGCAGCGCCGCTCCCCGGTCCTCACCAAGACGATCGATGATTGGTCGTGGTCTTCGGACCCGACCAATCACTGATCTTAGCTCAAAACTTAAACACCGCTGTGCTGATTGGTCGCCGACGCTGCCCGCGACCAATCACCGATTTGGGCACCACATTTAAATATCGGCCGCGAACAATCAGCACAGCGGTGTTTAAATGTGGAACCAAGATCGGTGATTGGTCGCGGCCGATATTTAAATTTGGCACCCAAATCGGTGATTGGTCGCGGGCAGCGTCCGCAACCAATCAGCACAGTAGTGTTTAACTTTGGCCGCAAGATCAGCGATTGGTGGCGGGCCAAGACCGCGACCAATCACCGATTTGTGCGGCACATTTAAATAGCGGCCGCGACCAATTGGATGTCAGCGCCGCTCCCCGGTCCTCCCTTCACACCCTAGCCGCATGGATGTCAGCGGCGCTGCCTGTGCGGATACTTCCGCTCCGAGAACACGGGACATGAGCGGGCGCTCGGAGCAGAAGTATCCCGACCCGCAGCACCGCTACCCGGTCCTCCCTTCATACCCTAGCTGCTGATGTCCCCACAGTATCCGCATGGTGTTACAAAGGTCCGGACATTTGTGTTAAAAATCGCTGATTGGTCGCTGGCGCTGCCCGCGACCAATCACCGATTTGGGCGCCAAATTTAAATATCGGCCGCGACCAATCAGCACAGCGGTGTTTAAATGTGGAGCCAAGATCGGTGATTGGTCACGGCCGATATTTAAATTTGGCGCTCAAATCGGTGATTGGTCGCGGTCAGCGTCCGTGACCAATCAGCACAATAGTGTTTAACTTTGGCGCCAAGATCAGCGATTGGTCGTGGGCCAAGACCGCGACCAATCACCGATTTGTGCGGCAGATTTAAATAGCAGCCGCGAAGAATTGGGTGTCAGCGCCGCTCCCCGGTCCTCCCTTCACACCCTAGCCGCATGGATGTCAGCGGCTCTGCCTGTGCGGATACTTCCGCTCCGAGAACCCGGAACATGAGCGGGCGCTCGGAGCAGAAGTATCCCGACCCGCAGCGCCGCTCCCCGGTCCTCCCTTCACACCCTAGCCACTGATGTCCCCACAGTATCCGCATGGTGTTACAAAGGTCCGGACATTTGTGTTAAAAATCGCTGATTGGTCGCTGGCGCTGCCCGCGACCAATCACCGATTTGGGCGCCAAATTTAAATATCGGGATACTTCTGCTGTGAGCGCCCGGGTTCTCGCAGAAGAAGTATCCGCACAGGCAGCGGCGCTCCGCGGTCCTCACTAATACGATTCCGCTCCCCGCTCCTCACCAATACCATTCGCTGATTGGTCGCGTGCGGAGATCGCGACCAATCAGTGATCTTGGCGCTAAAGTTAAACACCGCTCTGCTGATTGGTCGCGGCCGCTGCCCACGACCAATCACCGATTTGGGCGCCACATTTAAATAGCGGCCGCGACCAATCACCGATCTTACCGCCACATTTAAACACTGCTGTGCTAATTGGTCGTGGACGCCAGCCGCAACCAATCAGCGAGCTTGGCGCCAAATTTAAACAACGCTCTGCTGATTGATCGCGGTCGCTGGCCGATATCAATCAGCAGTATTGGCGCAAAATTTAAACACCGCTCTGCTGATTGGTCGCGGTTGTCGGCCATGACCAGTCAGCAGTATTGGCGCCAAATTTAGACCTCACTCTGCTGATTGGTCGCAACCACCGGCCGCGACCATTCTTCGTTTTTTGTGCCAAATTTAAACAACGCTCTGCTGATTGGTCGCGGTCGCTGGCCGCGACCAATCAGCAGTATTGGGGCCAAATTTAAACCCCGCTCTGCTGATTGGTCGCGGTCTCCGGCCACGACCCATCAGCATTATTGGTGACAAATTTAAACCCCGCTCTGCTGATTGGTCGCGGCCGCCAACCGCGAACAATCAGCGAGATTGGCGCCAAATTTAAACACCGCTCTGCTAATTGCGCCCGGTCGGCCGCATACCTATTCTAGAATACCCGATGCATTAGAATCGGGCCACCATCTAGTTGACTTATATTGGGCTTGTTGCTCGAGTTGAGCACCCGAGCATTACTATTTGCTTTACCCAAGCAACGAGCCTTTTAGTGTTCGCTCATCACTAAGGAGCAGCAATTTTACATTATAGAGATTAATAAGTAAGCCACTAATTCAATATATAAGGCCATTGCTTTCATTATTTTTTTTAAATATGAAAAGAGATATAAATATAGTAATTAAATATCATGCAGAAAAAGTTTGGTTCATATCTTCATCATGGTGCTAGCTGTAACAGAAACTGTGGAGTAGTCCTGGACCCATTGACTATAAAGGACAGTTTTGTGACATCTTGGTGCCTATCATTTTGGTTGATAAATTATTGCTAAAATAAAAAAAATTAACTACTACTCTCCATACCGCTCCCCTCTCTCGCCCTCTGCTCCTCGCTGTCCTCGTCACATCTTCTTATCACCGCTATAATCGCTGAATCTCTGGGTCTACCAGGCTGGTAATTCTGGCTCTGATCAGGCCCAGGAAGGTTACGATGCATATCATCATGACCTTACACATGCTTGTGCGAATTGTCCAAGGCCATGTCAATGCCGGGGCCAGAGAGGAGAGCAGTAACTGGAGTTTTAGGATTTTTCTTTAATTTTTTCATGTTATGTTTATTCATTAAATTCACAACAAATAATTTTTCTAGAAATCAAATTTCCTGAGAGAATCTGTGTGAATTCACATTTTGTCTGATCCACTCATATTTAGTCACAGAATATTGTAATAGAGTTTCCAAAAGTGAACTCAGACTAAGCAAGATAAATATGATGGCTTTTTTCATTTGCTGTAGGAAATTGCCACTTATTGGGCTTCTTGCTGTAGTTTTAATAAAACAATACATTTTTCCGCTATATCTTCATTATGAACTGCTGCTGTGTAGTCCTTGATATTCACGATCTCTTGCTATCTCTACCCCTCACAATTGATTAGAAGCTTTCTTCCTATGCACAGTATACAGAGAAAACTGTCAGTCAATGGTGCAGGCAGAGTCATAAAGAGCACTTCGTTGAGATAACTAGTAGATCTGCAGCAGATAAAATGGTGATTTTTATGAAATCTGCAACAGAAGCCTTCTAAGTGACTCAACTTTGGAATCAGGGTTTCTGTCACTATTTTATGCTACCCACAGATTGGCAAGCATAAATCTGATGAAAGACTCCCTTTAAATGCCCATTACATGCACATTTATATTTGATATCCACACAAGCCATCTGTTGAATTAAAACTAATTGTGTTAGAATTGGTGTCAATATGGTTAATTACAACATTTGTCAAAATTATATTAATTTTCTAGTTTTTAACTTATCCTAACTATTAAAAATCAAAACAGTTTGATTCCTTAAGTATTTTATAAGTATTATTTTTTGTATAAATCATTGCTCATTCACATCTCTTTATTCATTATTCAGCTTGTGTGTACTCCATATTACTGGAGATGGTACATCTTGACCATGGTGCTTGTTCTCTTCATCGTGTCATACATTGCGGAGGTAAATGTTCCTAGAGTATTTTATTCATCAACTATTTACTATGAAAAATTTTAAGAAACAAAATATTGCACTTCTTGCCATATTTTTAAAATATACTGTACAGAGAGAGGAAAACACGCATTTAGATGCTTATGTTTAAACTGTTCTCTATTTTAAATGGAATCTGTCAACAGGTTTTTGCTATATAATCTGACAACACCATAAGGTAGGGGCTAAGACCCTGATTACAGCGATGTATCACTTAATTTTACTGGGTGTAGCAGTTATGATATAATTTCTCTGCTGTAGTTCTAGCAAAACTCAGTTGTTGAGCTGTGCATAAACCTGACTACAGCAAAGATTTCTGTGTACATTTTACACTAACTGAGAGCTGCTAATCAGTGCTGGGGGTGTGGTTGGAGTAGGGTGGACGAAGACAGTTGTCCTGTACTAATAATCTCCTGCTGTTTATATTGAAAAAGCAAAAAAACAGCTCAGTAAGTGACGCATCACTGTAATCAGGGCCTCTACTCCTTCATTATGCTAGATCAATAGTAGACTGCGATATACTGAGAAATGGTAGATCTTGTAAGTCTTCTGACTGCTAACTTGCAAAGTTCAGTTGCTTCCTCATAGGTTCTTTTTCAGTGTTCCTACCACCACATAGCATTTATTGAAGGTATAATGGACACTTGTGAGTCTTGACTTGAGTACAATTGTGTACTGATGTAGATTTAGATCTCCAAAACACTCTGCCAACAGCTCTGTGCACAAGATATGGTCGGATACAGAGGGTGAAATAATGAACACATCACCAATTTTATTAGTAAATATATTTCTAAAAGTGCTATTTACATCTAATTCTCACAAGATGTCGGTAACAATCCATCCAATCCACACAGGCAAAAAAAAGTTAAACCATAGATGTCCATAAATTAAGTTATGCTAAATAATAAGAAATTATAAGAAATTAATAAAATTAATGATTAAGAACTCCTAAGCGTGTGTTTTAATTATCTATATGACCTAATAAAATACAATTGATTTTAAAAGATTGTTCAGCTGCATTCTCCTCTGCTTCCTGATTCCCAGTTGCACCGCTGGCTACGTGCTGAGATCTTCTATGTGGGTGAGCTGATAATTTTTGCTTCCTCTTTTGCCACTTGAAGAAAGAGAGGTGCAAAAAGCCATAGAAAGTCATGACACCAGCTGAAATCTATCCGTAATTAGAAAGCAATCCTGCCACTTACTGAAAAAAAATATCATAAAAAGACGTCTCATTACCAAAGTGCCACAGAAGAAACATATCATGACAGGTAAAACCAGTGAGCTGTCTCAAGATCTTTGCAATCTTATTGTTAAAAAAATAAACAGATGGCATTGGTTTCAGAAGAATTTCTAAACTACTTAAGGTTCCAGTGAGTACGGTTGGGGTCATAATCCGGAAGTAGAAAGTAGAAAGAACATCATTTCACCATAAAATGGCCACGACCAGGTGCTCCCTGCAAGATTTCAGACAAAGGAGTGAAAATAATTACCAGAAGATTTGTCCAAGAGCAATGGATCACATGTGGACAGTTACAGAAAGACCTGAAATCAGCAGGTACAATTGTTTCAGAGAAAACTATAAGTAATGCACTGCACCTCCATGACCTGTATGTACGCTCACCACACAAGACTCTATTGCTGAACAAAAAGCATGTTCAAGCTCATTTAAAGTTTGCTCAACAACATTTAGAGAAGCCTGTGAAATATTGGAAAAATATAGTCTGGTTAGATGAGACCAAAACTGAACTCTTTGGATGTTATAATTAGAGATGAGCGTTGTTCTACTCGAACTGTTCGCCAATCTCAAATTCGAGCTGTTTTGGGCGGTGTTCGAGCCGTTCGGCGAACACGAACAATTTGAGAAAAATTCGGCTGTTCGAGGATATGTTCGATAACTGTTCGTGCACCAAAATCATTACTGGATTTTTTCTCAGTAATGATGAAAATTAATGTTAATACGCAGTTTGAGTGTACAGCGGGGTGGGGGGAGGGGCAGGGGATGGATCTCTGCAGGAACAATGAAGATCTCCATTTTTTTTTCTCTTTCCCGCATTTGCAGTGGGGAGGTGCAATCTGTCAGCCTATCAGCAGCGCACACACGGAGCGAAGTGCTTTTTTTCACACAAGCAAGGGCATGTGTCATTGGCAGTGTATGTCCCATGTCCTTGCCCTATAAGACCAAGCCATTTTCCCCATCGCCACCATTTTCTCACTGCTGCAGCTGCGTGTTAGACGGCACCGATGTTGCTGTGTGCGCTATACCTTGTTAATTTCAAGCCAATTTTCGCACAAATCTACAGATAGCTTGGGAGTAGGGAATAGTTGTGATTGCAGTCCTTTTAAGGACTAGGTTACAGCATTTCCTATGACTTTTATCAGGCAGGTCTGTGCTCTTAAATAGATAGATTGTGGGAGTAAAGACTAATTGTAATTGGAGTCCTTTTCAGGACTAGGTTACATCAGTTCCTATCAGTTTTTGCCAGGCAGGTCTGTGCCAGTGCTGTGCAAGTTTTTTTCACAGCATTTGGCTGAATCTAGCAAAGCTAATCCTTTTTGGCCTATTGCAGAGTGTGTTAGTCAGTGGAGTAGCCTATCTGTGTTGCAAGATATACCACCTGTGTATAGAATACCAATTTTTTTACTGCACCTAGTGAAGTAAAATCTTTTGGGCATTGCATCATTCTATTAGTCCATCTATACTGACCTCCATCAGGTTACAAATTGAATATAATTTTTTTCTGCATCTAGCTCTGAAAAAATATTGGGCTTCTAGCTGTGTGTGGGACTTGTTCTATTAGTCCATCTATACTGACCTCCATAAGGTTGCAAACTGAACATAATTTTTTTCTGCATCTACCTCTGAAAAAATATTTGGCCTTCTAGCTGTGTGTGGGACTTGTTCTATTAGTCCATCTATACTGACCTTCATAAGGTTGCAAACTGAATATAATTTTTTTCTGCATCTACCTCTGAAAAAATATTTGGCCTTCTAGCTGTGTGTGGGACTTGTTCTATTAGTCTATCTATACTGACCTTCATAAGGTTGCAAACTGAATATAATTTTTTTCTGCATCTACCTCTGAAAAAATATTTGGCCTTCTAGCTGTGTGTGGGACTTGTTCTATTAGTCCATCTATACTGACCTCCATCAGGTTGCAAATTGAATATAATTTTTTTCTGCATCTAGCTCTGAAAAAATATTGGGCTTCTAGCTGTGTGTGGGACTTGTTGTACTAGTCCATCTATACTGACCTCCATCAGGTTGCAAACTGCATATATTTTTTTTCTTCATCTACCTCTGAAAAAATATTGGGCTTCTAGCTGTGTGTGGGACTTCTTCTATTAATCCATCTATACAGACCTCCATCAGGTTGCAAACTGAATATATTTTTTTCTGCATCTACCTCTGAAAAAATCTTTGGCCTTCTAGCTGTGTGTGGGACTTGTTCTATTAGTCCATCTCTACTGACCTCCATAAGGTTGCAAACTGAATATAATTTTTTTCTGCATCTACCTCTGAAAAAATATTTGGCCTTCTAGCTGTGTGTGGGACTTGTTCTATTAGTCCATCTATACTGACCTCCATAAGGTTGCAAACTGAATATAATTTTTTTCTGCATCTACCTCTGAAAAAATCTTTGGCCTTCTAGCTGTGTGTGGGACTTGTTCTATTAGTCCATCTATACTGACCTCCATAAGGTTGCAAACTGAATATAATTTTTTTCTGCATCTACCTCTGAAAAAATATTTGGCCTTCTAGCTGTGTGTGGGACTTGTTCTATTAGTCCATCTATACTGACCTCCATCAGGTTGCAAACTGAATATAATTTTTTTCTGCATCTAGCTCTGAAAAAATATTGGGCTTCTAGCTGTGTGTGGGACTTGTTGTACTAGTCCATCTATACTGACCTCCATCAGGTTGCAAACTGCATATATTTTTTTCTTCATCTACCTCTGAAAAAATATTGGGCTTCTAGCTGTGTGTGGGACTTGTTCTATTAATCCATCTATACAGACCTCCATCAGGTTGCAAACTGAATATATTTTTTTCTGCATCTACCTCTGAAAAAATATTTGGCCTTCTAGCTGTGTGTGGGACTTGTTCTATTAGTCCATCTATACTGACCTCCATAAGGTTGCAAACTGAATATAATTTTTTTCTGCATCTACCTCTGAAAAAATATTTGGCCTTCTAGCTGTGTGTGGGACTTATTCTATTAGTCCATCTATACTGACCTCCATAAGGTTGCAAACTGAATATAATTTTTTTCTGCATCTACCTCTGAAAAAATATTTGGCCTTCTAGCTGTGTGTGGGACTTGTTCTATTAGTCCATCTATACTGACCTCCATAAGGTTGCAAACTGAATATAATTTTTTTCTGCATCTAACCCAGCCAATAGTTTTGGCCTAATACCACAGTTTGGCCACTCAGCTCTGCTCGGTTCCCATCCATTGTTTTTTTGTGCAAACAACTCCAGAGTTGTGAATTAGTTAACCACCAAAATGAGTGGAAAAAGGCCTGCTGCTGGTGGAAAGGGGAATAGGCGTGTTGGGAAGGGGAAAAAAGGTTGTGTCCGTGGGGTAGGTGTTAAAGCAACAGTAACATCTGCAGAAGAAAGACCATCTTCCAGCCAAACTAAAATGTCTACTTCTTTTAGCGGACAGTGTGATAAGATCCCTTTCTTACGGCCACGCCAATCGCTACAAATTCCAGATGAGGCACAAAAACAGCAGGTGCTTCAACGGATATCAAGTGATCCTTTAAGTGGGCTCTCCTCCACATCAACTTCAACATCACAAATACTCCAGTCCTCAAAGGTGTCACCCCAATCGCACTTGCTTCCTCACACCTCCCAAATCTCCAGCTGCTCGTCTGAGTATGAGGTAGAACAGATGGTTGAGTCTGCAGAGCTGTTTACTCATACTATAGCCTGGGAATCAGAGGTCGACTCCAGCGCTTCTGTGAATCCAGACGAGGAAATGATCTGCACTGATGCCCAGAATCTTTATGAGTCGGATCCAGGACCAGACGCAGAAGGTTCTGACCATAATGTAGACCCTCATTCCCAAACTGTAACTCCTGTTGGTGGAGACAATGAGCAAGACGATGATAAGACTCAAATACCTGTTTGGAGCGACAACTTTAGTTTTTTGTCAGGGCAGGAACAGGTTGGCTCTGAGGACGACGGGTGTGATAACGCACAGGGTGATGATGATGAGGTTGGAGATCCCACTTACTGTCAACCCACAGTCAGCCAAGAGATGAGGTCAGCAGAGGAAGTGGAGGAAGATGCTAGTGACGACGAGGTCAGGTTGCGCCTTCCTGGACAGAGACGTAGTACTGGAAGCACGTCAACAACTGCATCCTCAAACACAAGTCTGCCTCTCACCACAAGTCGTGGTGGCTCTTCACGTCGCATGGGTGCTAAGCCTTGCATAGCCTGGGCATTTTTTCAGATCGATAAAGATGACCCAACTCGTGTTATCTGTAACATTTGTCAGCAAAAGCTAAGTAGAGGCCAAAAAATACATAGTTTGAGTACTTCATGCATGAACCGGCACATGGACATGAAGCATAAGTTGCAGTGGGAAGCTCAGTGTGCTACAATGCGGCCTAGCCGGCCGGGCCAACCACCGTCTGCCATATCTTGTGCATCCGCGGCCTCTTCATCCTCTGTGACTGGGGGGACAGCAGTCACACCTGTTTTGGGGTGCAGACCTGCCACCTCTTTACCCGCAACAGCCAGCGTGATTGGCAGGTCATCATTTTCTTTGGAGGTGGTAACACCAGCTGGTGTTGAGCGCTGTCCGACATCGATAGCATCACCTTTGGATCAAGGCAACCTAACATGTCCGCCTGCATCTTCCTCACAGACCGGCAGTTTGCCGGGGACACCCTTATCAACCCCGTCTAAGCACAATAGCCAGCCCTCGGTCCCTCAGATGTGGACAAGTAAAAGACCATTTCCTCCTAGCCATGAGAAAGCTAAGAGGTTGAATTTCACCATCTGCAAGCTCTTGGCTACGGAAATGCTGCCTTTCCGCCTGGTGGACACAGAGGATTTTCGAGACCTTATGTCCGTCGCAGTGCCCCAGTACCAGATGCCCAGTCGGCACTACTTCTCAAAGAAAGGTGTGCCTGCGCTCCACCAGCATGTCGCACACAACATCAACGCTTCTTTGAGAAACTCTGTGTGTGACAGGGTGCATTTCACCACAGACACTTGGACGAGTAGGCATGGACAGGGGCGTTACATGTCGCTGACTGGGCACTGGGTAACTATGGTGACAGCAGGACAAGGGGCTGCTGTCCAAGTCTTACCGTCCCCACGAGTTGTGCGTCAATCCTCTTTATGTCAAAGTTCCTCCACTGCTTCTGCCTCCTCAACCTCCTCTCGGTCCTCCACCTGCACCCAAAGCCTGTCTGGTCATGCCACAAGCTTTCTAACTGCGCAGAAGGGATCCTGCACACCTCCTTACTATGCTGGCAGTAGGGCTCAACGTCATCAGGCGGTTTTTACATTGAAATGTCTGGGAAATGTGAGTCACACAGCTGAGGAGTTGTGGTCAGCTCTGGAGAACCAATTTCATGAATGGTTGTCTCCACTGGACCTGAAACCAGGGAAGGCCGTGTGCGACAATGTTGCAAACCTGGGTGCGGCCCTTCGCCGGGGCAATGTCACACACGTGCCTTGTATGGCTCACGTGTTGAACCTGGTTGTCCAGCAATTTTTAGCCCACTATCCCAGACTAGATGGCCTTCTGCAGAGGGCACGGTCGCTGTGTGCTCACTTCCGCCGTTCGCATCCCGCAGCTCAGCGACTTACATCTCTACAGAAGTCGTTGGGCCTGCCACTTCACCGGCTAAAATGCGATGTGCCTACCCGGTGGAATTCAACTCTGCACATGTTGCAGCGACTGTGGCAGCACCGACAAGCCCTGGTGCAATACGTTCTGACGTATAGCCTGGGCCAACGAGATTCAGAGGTGGGGCAAATCACGCTGGAGGAGTGGTCTCAGATCAGGGACCTATGCACCCTTCTGCACAGTTTTGAAATGGCGACGAAGATGTTTAGTGCTGACGATTCCATTATCAGCATGACTATTCCGGTGATTTACATGCTGGAGCACATGTTAAACAGAATTCGGAGTCAGGTGGTGGCACAAGAGGAGGTGGAGGAAGTAGAGGAGGAGGAGTTGTATGCGGAAGGGCTAACATCTGCAAGGTCCAGACGGTCGGCAGCACCAAGGCGGCAGGCATGTGAGGGTGGGGGAGATGGTTTTACCAGGGCGCATGGTAGCAGCCAAACTAGTGAGGAAGGTGCAGGAGCCCAGGAAGAAGTGGAGGACGAACTGATGGAAGACTCATCAGATGAGGGAGACCTTGATCACATTTCTGTTGTGCGAGGTTGGGGGGAGAGGACAGAGGAAGGAAGCATGATTGTTACCTCGCCACCAACACAACAGGGACTTGGTGCTCCTGGATGCGCAACACACATGAGTGCCTTCTTGCTGCAATACCTGCAACATGACCCTCGAATTGTGAGAATTAGAAATAATCCTGACTACTGGGTTGCCACACTGTTAGATCCCCGGTACAAAAGTAAATTTGCAGAAATTATTCCTGCCATAGAAAGGGATGCACGCATGCAGGAGTATCAGCAGAGACTGTTGCAGAATCTTACATGTGCTTTTCCACAAAATACCAGTGGTGCACGTAGTGAATCTCACAGTTCCAACTTGCCAACCGTGGGACCGTCAAGTGTTCAGCACTCAAACCGTGACAGAACCACAGTATCTGCTGGTAACATCAATTTTGCGGAATCATTTCACCACTTTTTTAGCCCATCCTTTGCAAGGCCACAGGAGACAAGAAGTCTGACACATAGTCAACGCCTAGAGACGATGGTACAGGAGTATCTCCAAGTAAACATTGAAGCCACGACTGTGTCACTGGACCCTTGCTCTTTTTGGGCTTCCAATCTGGATAAATGGCCGGAGCTAGTCACTTACGCCTTGGAGATCTTGTCATGCCCCGCAGCCAGCGTTCTGTCTGAACGTGTGTTCAGCGCTGCTGGTGGTGTGCTGACAGATAAGCGCACGCAGCTCTCCACTGATAATGTAGACAGACTCACGTTCATAAAGATGAACAAATCATGTATCCGAAACGACTTTTCTACCCCTGTGTCATCCTGGGGAGAGTAAAAGCTTGATGATTGGTTAAAATCACCCTACCAACCGTTTTAAGCTTTCAAATTACTAATCATGTTTATCTGTATCTTGGCTGGAAAATAATTTGGGCTTTGTAGCAGTGTGCAGCACTGATTCTATTAGGCCATCTATAATAAGCTCCACCAGATTTAAAATTACTAATCATGTTTATCTGTATCTTGACTGGAAAATAATTTGGGCTTTGTAGCAGTGTGCAGCACTGATCCTATTAGGCCATCTATACTAAGCTCCACCAGATTTAAAATTAATAATAATTTTTAGCTGCATCTAGCCCGGAAAATAATTTTGGGGCTCCGAGATGCGCAAGACACATAAGTGCCTTCTTGCTGCACTACCTGCAGCATGACCCTCATATTGTCAGAATTCGAAGTAATCATGACTACTGGGTTGCCACACTCTTAGATCCCCCAAACTTTTCGATCAACCTTTTCATTTTAATAAAGACCAAAAAAATGGTCATTTTTGAAATTATAAGCATTAGCAGGTTGTTAGAAACTGAAATCAAACAGTTTTCAACTCAAAACTTTATTCTAGGTGATGTTACATTTTCACATAGGACCCCTTGTTCGAAAGGAGCTTCTGAACTCTCTCGTCCATTGAATTTGTCAGGTTTTGGATGGTTTCTGCTTCAATTGTTTTGCATGAGGACAGAATACCCTCCCAGAGCTGTTGCTTAGATGTGAACTGCCTCCCGCCATCATAGACACTCCTTTTAATGATGCTCCAAAGGTTCTGAATGGGGTAGAGGTCAGGGGAGCATGGGGGTCACACCATAAGTTTGTCCCCTTTTATGCCCATATCAGCCAGAGATGCAGATGTTTTATGTGCAGCATGAGATGGTGCATTATCATGCAGAAAAATGATCTTGCTGTGAAATACACGGTTCTTCTTCTTGAACCATGGCAGGAAGTGCTGTTTGAGAAAATCCACATACATTATGGAGTTCATCTTTAGCGCCTTCAGGGATCCTAAAGGGGCCGACAATCTCTCTCCCCATGATTCCAGCCCAAAACATTACTCCACCTCCTCCTTGTTGGCGCTGTAGCCGTGTTTACGTGGGGTGTCCATCAACCAGCCATCCTCCACTCCATCCATCTGGACCATCGAGCGCTGCACGGCACTCATCCGTGAACAAAACAGTTTTGAAATCAGTCTTCATGTAATGTTTGGCCCACTGGAGCCGTTTCTGCTTGTGTGAAGTGGATAGAGGAGGTCGACAGGATGGCGTATGCACAGCTGTAAACCTCTGAAGGACCCTGCATCTTGTTGTTCGGGGGACATTGGAGGCACAAGCAGCTTCAAAAACTTGTCTGCTGCTATGACAAGGCTTTTTTGCCGCTGCTCTTTCAACCTGACGTAATTGCCTGTAGGAAAGAGTCCTCAATTTGCCCTTATCAGCACGCACACGTGTGTACTGTGAATCAGCTACATACTTCTTGATTGCCAAGACACTTCATCCTGATCATCGCACAATGTTGATTGTAGTCATGCCTTGACCTAAACACTCCACAATTTGTTGCTTCTCAGCAGCTGACACATCCTTTTTCTTTCCCATTTTGGCAGAAAATGTAGGCTGCTTAATAATGTGAGACAGCCTTCTTAAGTAGTCTTGCCTTTCATTGGACACAGCTGCCAAACTAATTAGCACAGGTGTCTGCAATTGCTTACAGTGATATAAAGAGCCCTGACACACATCACCATCAATGAGTTTAACTGACAAACAAACAAATTCTTCCCTTATCACTCCTAAACACTTTTTGCATAATAATTTGGAACGCAGTGTACATGTGCTTTTCCACAAAACACCAGTGGTTCACGTAGTGAATCTTACAGTTCTAACTTGCCAACCGTGGTCTGTATGGAGTTGTTCAATAAAGGGCCCAAAATTAAGATAACATAGATGGGAGAGGTCTCTATGAATAGGAATTCCTAAGTATTTGATACCCTGTGAGGGCCAGGCAAAGGGAAAGTTGGACTGGATGGAATCCTATATGGATTTGGGGAGGGAGACATCGAGGGCCTCAGACTTCGCTGCATTGATTTTAAAATTTGACCATGTAACAAAGTGATCTATTTCAGCCATAACAGTATGGATGGATATATGTGATTGAGTGATATATACTAGGACATCATCAGCAAATAGAGAGCACTTGTACTCAGTGCCTCCCACCTCAATCCACCTAATATTGGGGTTATGGCGAATTGATGAGAGCAGGTGCTCCGTCACTAGGATGTATAAGAGAGGGGACAGAGGACATCCCTGCCTTGTCCCATTGGTGATTGTGAAAGGTGATGAAAATGTTCTGACGCACCCCCTGGGCCTTGGGACACCCGGAGCCGGACCCTTTTTGATGGATGCTGGTGGTTGTAGTCTTCGTGGCGGCGACCCGGTTCCGTGGCTCAGGGTGGTCAAACCAGTGGCGGAACTATTTATGTGGTTTTCATGTTTAAATGTCCGACTACGCCACCCGTGGATTGCGGTCAGAGTGAACCGCCGCTACAGGGCAGACCGCAGAGGCTGGTGTTGTGGGTGCAGCAGAGCGTAACATAACTCCCCACGGGAGGAGTATAGCCTCAGGGCAGTGTATGCGGAGGATGGGGGTGATGGTGCAGGGCAGCAGCAGTAATGACACGGAGTCAGTGATGCAGTTCAGGGCCTTTACTCACAGTTCTTATTATCCAGACCACGTCTGCAGGTAACGGCTGCCCACGTCGTACTGTGCTCACCAGGTGAGGGGCTCAGACAACTCCCAGATAACTTTGGAGCGCTTCACAGGACCCCCTTTGTGTGTCCTTTGTCTGGCCTTTCTTACCAACACTTCTGTCCGGCTGACTCGGGCCTCCTCTTGGTAAACTTGGCGCCAGTTTCCCTGACCCTATGTGGTGCCTTCCTAGCGGGTGTAGCGAGGTGCTGCGCCACATAAAATGTCAGAGCCTCCGGTTTCTAGCTGAGGGTCGTTTCCTGCCTCCACTAGTTCGGGGACCAGTCTCCCCCTTTGGCCTGACCCCTCCACGCAGGTGGATTCGGGCGTGCGGTGGCGACTCGCCCGTCCGCACCCCTGGGATCCCTTCATTCCTCGTTCCTGGAGCCTTCTCCGCTCCTCTTCCTTCCTTCTCCCTCTTGCAGGCCTGGGCCTCTGTTACTAGGCCCGCCTCCGGAGCAGAGCTCATGCAGAGCCCCTGCTCCCTGCCACTTCTGCTCAGACTTCTCTGCACTGAACTAAGATGGTGCCCACCTTTTATACTCCCTTCTCAATGCACCCAGGAACTGCTTCCTCCCTGCTCCTGCACTACAGGGTTCCCCTTCCTCAGTGTTCCCTCCCCCCACTCCAGCCAGGGACAGGGACTGTCGTGCCCATCTCAGGGGCATATTGGTCGCCCTGCCCCATGGCAATGTGGTGTAATGCATGCAGGTGTCGGGTCCTGATCCACACTCCATCCTTACCTGAGAGTGAGATATCACACCTCTGGGTGAGGTGCAATACGTCTGTAGCAACCGAGCCCTCAGGGTGCTACAGTTCCATTTATCTTCAGCCTAGGTGACGTATTGTGATACAGGGCCGTGATTTTGGCTATAAAAGGGTCCCCTAGACCCCTACCCCAAGCTTTTTAAGAGAATCATATATGGCGTGCCAGGAGACTCTATGGAATGCTTTCTCAGCATCCAACGAGAGTATCTACTTACAAATTTTTAACTGCATCTAGCCCAGGAAATACTTTGTGCCTAGTAGCAGTGTCTGCTAGTCAGCAGATTATCCCGGCTGTTAAGCAAGCTACACCACCTGTAGTTTGGACACTTAATTTTTTCAAAGGAAATGCTTCGGGACCACGGGATACTCAGTGAAGAGCATCAGGAGGCACCCCAAGGTATAGGGGCTGGGACTGGCAGTAGGATGCCTTGCGGTGGACAGCCGAGCTCGATCCTTATAAAAGCTTTTTAACTGCAGCAGCTTTAGTGGACGCTACTGGAGCTGGAATTACGCAGCTGCTGGCATGAGACTTGCCCTCCAATAGATCCTTGTAAATGGATTTAAAGTGTATTCATTCAAATTAGAGAGACAATTTAAATGAAAAAACTTAGAGCTGCCTCCACCACAGGGGGGCTCGGTCGACCCACCAGCGGACAGGCACCAGTATTGGGAGAGGGGGGCTGGCCGTCAGGGTTCACCGCAGCTCTGGCACAAACCCGGCGACACGGAGGTGGCACGGGCAGGAGCGGACTGAACGTGTCGGCTTCTCACTTTTTGGATTTTAGAAGGGCATGACATGCCTATATCTGTGTCTCCCCCTCCTTTTACTCCTCCACCTCTTTTCTTTTCTCATGACTATATGTACTTGTCACTTTTCCATGTGTTAGTTGTGTCTTCTGAGCAGTTTGTCAGCTTTTGGATACCTTTGAAGGTGTTTTCTATGTGTTTCTATGTGTTTTTGTTTGCCTGCCATTGGTTTTAACGGTGTTCGAAGGTGTTCGACGAACAGTTCGACGAACAGTTCGGCGAACACACGGGTGTTCGACAAACCGAACCGAACTTGAACACTACGGGGGTGGCTCAACACTAGTTATAATAAGCACCATGTTTGGAGGGCAAAAG
The DNA here is from genome assembly GCF_046119375.1 of Phyllobates terribilis. Classification (NCBI taxonomy): domain Eukaryota; kingdom Metazoa; phylum Chordata; class Amphibia; order Anura; family Dendrobatidae; genus Phyllobates; species Phyllobates terribilis. Next base: position 325,037,084 of record NW_027362763.1, on the reverse strand, counting down.
GCATTGCATATCACTCAAAAACAACATACCAACTGTGATGTTCGAAGGTGGCAACATCATGGTGTGGGGCTATTGTTCTGCATACGGCACTGGCAAGCTTCATACATTTGTCCATTCATCCTTCCATTTATTATATGAAGACATTCTTGATAAAAATATGCTGCCATTTACCAGGATGATGAAGATGAAATGAGGGTGGACATTTCAACAAGACAATGGTCCCAAACCCACAGCTAAGGAAACTTTCAATTAGTTTCAGAGAAAGAAAAGAAAGCTGCTAGAATGGCCCAGCCAATCACCTGACCTGAATCCAATCGAAAATGTATGGAAGTAACTAAAGCTCAGTATTAATAGAAGGAGCCCTTGGAATCTTCAGGTTTTGAAGAATGTGTTGGGCCAAAGTCACACCTGAGCAATGCATGCAACTAGTTTCTCCATACAGGAGGTGTCTTGAAGCTGTCATCAAAGGCTTTATAATGAAGTATTAAATAAATTTCAGTAAGCATGTTCAATACTTTTTACCTTTGTCATTATCACACATATCTCAATTTATGGGCATCTATTGTGTGATTTCTTTGCCGATTGGATTAGATGGGTTGTTACCGACATCTGGGGAGAATTTTATGTCAATAGCACCTTTAGAAATATATTTACTTAGAAGATTGGTAACATGTTAAATACTAATTTTATCAGCTGTATAAGCTAAAAGAGTTTCATTTTACATAGGTCAGAAACCCACAGACCCCTACAACTCTTCATAGTTTGGAGATAAGATGCCTTGAGCCTGACTCAGTCTCTTGTGGCTATGGGAATATATTCTCACAATAACTGTTTTATTTACTTAGGACTGCTATTGCTGATAAGAAAAGAGCATCACAATAACGAACAACTTGGTATACACTGTATATCCTTCATACCTAATAATGCCATCTCCTTATACTCCATTTTTTTCATTATTTTTATTTTTCCTAGGTGTGGTTTATTGAAAATAGAAAACTCTGGCTCAGGTTAAAGCGATTCTTTAACTACAAATCAAAGAGCCAGTACAGAAAGTTGCAAAGGAAAATACAAAAAGATCCAGAGTGGCCTCCACAGAACAGAATGGACTATGCCATCCAAAACGTCACTGCACAGGATTGCAGCATTTTAACTTACAGTAACCGCCATTGTAGCATTGCACCAAATGAATCTGAAGAAATGATCCATCTCTCGGCATTCCACGATTCCAAGTACTGCGCTTAGTAAGAGATGAAGTATAGAAATCGGCAGCGGCCACGAAGCAATGTACGGTGCTGCTGAGATTTGCGCTCACTTATACATCGCTTATATCCACTCACTGCAGATTTTAGATGACCCAGTGTACTCGATTTCATTTTGATGGCCTACTCCATCAATATGTCAGTCGTGGGACAACACCTTTAATAATACTTGGAGCCGAGCTAAGCAAAATATCCTCATGTAATCAGCTTTAGTTAGAGGGTCAAAGGCATTTTAACACTGTACTATATTTTTTATGCATAAATTAGTAGCAATCTATATCCAATTTTGCTAAAATGTGAGTTAAATATGATGCTGCTTACTGTTAAAAGAAGGTTATACCCACTTTTAGGCCCCATTCAGATATCAGTTTTTCACATATGTTTTCTATTGGTGGTTTTCACTTATAGATCACAAACCTATTGTAGTCTATGTGGCTTTTCATATGTCTGTTTTTTTTGCTGACTAGCAAAAATCAGAGATATGTCTTTTTTTACCAGCATCATGCATGAAAATCACCCGTACAAGTCTATGGGTCCGTGAAATGTAAATTAACAATGTAAAAGATGAGAGAAGCTTTGTATTTTATGTATTTTATTTTTCCATATGTGACAGTCACTAATGAAGCACTGATTGTAATAACTGACCAAACACTGATGAATCTCGGATAGAAAACACTGATGACACTCGTACCAATTTTTTGCATTTATGAACAAACACAGATGTCTGAATGGAGCCTTAAAGACGTTGTCTGTGATATAACCTCTTAAAAAATATATTTCTTTAAAACGTGACTACATGTAAGCATTGCAGTGGGGCTTATTGTTCATCTATAATCTTTTTTTTCAAATGTAATTGGGCCCAACTATACAGCAACCTCTTTGATATAATTCCCTATGACTGGTACGTGTAATCTCTTTGAGACTCAGGCCTTACACTAGTAATGTATAACTCAGAAGTAAAACCTATGCTTATCCCCCTCTAAACTGTAATACGTGCTCATTCCTGCAAACATAGTGAGAAATTATTAATAAAATAATATATATCCACAGCATAAATATGCTTTGTTTTTATTTTTGCTTTTCAAATGTTCAGAATGTTACATTTTTACATACAGTACATTATGATTACAAAGACGGTAATATATCATAAATTATTCATTGGAAAAAGTACAAATACATATATGTAACATGTACATACATTTATTAGGCACAAGTGATCAAAGTACAAAGGTACACAGTGGTATGTTAACATAAATTCATGCTTACAGAAAGATAAAGAATAGAAAAACTCTGTGTTCTAGTCTATGGTTAAATATTTAATCAGGTCTATCTTGATACTTTTTAATGCCTTGAGTCATTCCAGTGTACTACATCTTATAGCTTCTACTCTGTGAACTGTCCATCATTCCTATGATGTTTATTTTTATTATTTGTTCTTGATCGGGCTTGAACTGGACACATTGTACATATAAAATGTCCCATGTAGACTTAAATGCGATTTTTATTAACTTATAAGATTTAGAATACAGTCACTTCATCGGTCTCATTTACGTATCCATCAACGGCATCGTCATCTTCAAGTCCTAGATTAATTTGTGTACCAGATTCCTTATTCTCCCCTAATACATGAACATTGTACCTGGTCTGGACGTTCTCATCAAATGCAAGGTTCAGCTGTACTTGTGGTTCATTTTATTCCATGTTTATTGATCTGAATGATCTGTTGTCTATTCCATCCTCACTCACAGAATCACTGGAAGCCAAAAACTTATTCTTCTTTTTTCTATAAAAATAGAAAGAAGCAAATGCTATCATTGATGCAGACAATTACATATAGTTACATAGGTTGAAAAAAGACCTAGGTCCATCAAGGTCAACCTTTCTCCACAAATTATACATTTTCTTACTAATTTAATTATACCCCACAATATTATTTGTACTGAGGAAATCATCCAGGCCCTTTTTAAAAGCTGTTATAGTGTCTGCCATCACTACTAGAGATGAGTGGTGTTCGACTTGAACTGTTCGCCAATCTCAAATTCGAGCTGTTTTGGTCGGTGTTCGAGCCGATTGGCGAACACAAACAATTTGAAAAAAATTCGGCTGTTCGAGGTTATGTTCGATAATTGTTCATGCACCAAAATCATAAATGGATTTTTTCTCAGTAATGCTGAAAATTAATACGCAGCTTGAGTGTACAGCGGGGCGGGGGGAGGGGCAGGGGATGGATCTCTGCAGAAATAATGAAGATCTCCATTTTTTTTTCTCTTTCCCGCATTTACAGTGGGGAGGTTCAGTCTGTCAGCCTATCAGCAGCGCACACATGGAGCAAAGTGTTTTTTTCACACAAGCAAGGGCATGTGTCATTGGCAGTGTATGTCATATGTCCTTGCCCTATAAGACCCAGCCATTTTCCCCGTCGCCACCATTTTCTCACTGCTGCAGCTGCGTGTTAGACGGCACCACTGTTGCTGTGTGCACTATACTTTGTTAATTTCAAGCCAATTTTCGCACAAATCTACAGATAGCTTGGGAGTAGGGAATAGTTGTGATTGCAGTCCTTGTAAAGACTAGGTTACATCATTTCCTACGACTTTTATAAGGCAGGTCTGTGCTCTTAAATAGATAGGTTGGGAGTAAAGACTAATTGTAATTGCAGTCCTTTTCAGGGCTAGGTTACATCAGTTCCTATCACTTTTATGTGACAGGTCTGTGCTCTTAAATAGATAGGTTGGGAGTAAAGACTAATTGTAATTGCAGTCCTTTTGAGGGCTAGGTTACATCAGTTCCTATCACTTTTTGCCAGGCAGGTCTGTGCCAGTGCTGTGCAAGTTTTTTTCACAGCATTTGGCTAAATCTAGCAAAGCAAATCCTTTTTGGCCTCTTGCAGTGTGTGTTAGTAAGTGGAGTAGCCTATCTGTGTTGCAAGCTACACCACCTTTGTATAGAATACAAATTTTTTTACTGCACCTAGTGAAGTAAAACCTTTTGGGCATAGCATCATTCTATTAGTCCATCTATACTAACCTCCACCAGGTTGAAAATTGAATTTAATTTTTTTCTGCATCTAGCTCTGAAAAAATATTTTGGCTTGTATCAGTGTGTGGGACTTGTTCTATTAGTCCATCTATACTAACCTCCACCAGGTTGCAAATTCAAAATAATTTTTATCTGCATCTAGCTCAGAAAAAATATTTCGGCTTGTAGCAATGTGTGGGACTTGTTCTATTAGTCCATCTATGCTAACCTCCACCAGGTTGCAAATTCAAAATAATTTTTATCTGCATCTAGCTCTGAAAAAATATTTCGGCTTGTAGCAGTGTGTGGGACTTGTTCTATTAGTCCATCTATACTAACCTCCACCAGGTTGCAAATTCAATATAATTTTTTTCTGCATCTAACTCTGAAAAAATATTTCGGCTTCTAGCAGTGTGTGGGACTTGTTCTATTAGTCCATCTATACTTACCTCCACCAGGTTGCAAATTCAAAATAATTTTTATCTGCATCTAACCCAGCCAATACTTTTAGGCTAATACCACAGTTTGGCCACTCAGCTCTGCACGGTTCCCATCCATTGTTTTTTGTGCAAACAACTCCGGAGTTGTGAATTAGTTAACCACCAAAATGAGTGGAAAAAGGTCTGCTGCTGGTGGAAATGGGAATAGGCGTTTTGAGAAGGGAAAAAAAGTTTGTGTCCGTGGGGTAGGTGTTAAAGCACCAGTAACATCTGCAGAAGAAAGACCATCTTCCAGCCAAACTAGGATGTCTACTTCTTTTAGCGGACAATGTGATAAGATCCCTTTCTTACCGCCACGCCAATCGCTACAAATTCCAGATGAGGCACAAAAACAGCACGTGCTTCAACGGATATCAAGTGCTCCTTCAAGTGGGCTCTCCTCCACCTCAACTTCAACATCACAAATACTCCAGTCCTCAGAGGTGTCACCCCAATCGCACTTGCTTCCTCAAAGCTCCCAAGTCTCCAGCTGCCCATCTGATTATGGGGTAGAACAGATGGTTGAGTTTGCAGAGCTGTTTACTCATACTATAGCCTGGGAATCAGAGGTCGGCTCCAGAGCTTCTGTGAATTCAGACGAGGAAATGAAATGCACTGATGCCCAGAATCTTTATGAGTCGGATTCAGGACCAGACGCAGAAGGTTCTGACCATAATGTAGACCCAAGTTCCCAAACTGTAACTCCTGTTGGTGGAGACAATGAGGAAGACGATGATGAGATTCAAATACCTGATTGGAGCGACAACTTGAGTTGTTTGTCAGGGCAGGAAGAGGTTGGCTCTGAGGACGACGGGTGTGATAACACACAGGGTGATGATGACGAGGTTGGAGATCCCACTTACTGTCAACCCACAGTCAGCCAGTCGATGAGGTCAGCAGAGGAGGTGGAGGAGGAAGCTAGTGACGACGAGGTCAGGTTGCGCCTTCCTGGACAGAGACGTGGTACTGGAAGCCCGTCAACAACTGCATCCTCAAACACAACTCTGCCTCTGACCACAAGTCGTGGTGGCTCTCCAGGTCGCATGGGTGCTAAGCCTTGCATAGCCTGGGCATTTTTTCAGATCGATAAAGATGACCCAACTCGTGTTATCTGTAACATTTGTCAGCAAAAGCTAAGTAGAGGCCAAAAAATACATAGTTTGAGTACTTCATGCATGAACCGGCACATGGATATGAAGCATAAGTTGCAGTGGGAAGCTCACTGTGCTACAATGCGGCCTAGCCGGCCGGGCCAACCACCGTCTGCCACATCTTGTGCATCTGCGGCCTCTTCATCCTCTGTGACTGGGGGGACAGCAGTCACACCTGTTTTGGAACGCAGACCTGCCACCTCTTTACCCGCAACAGCCAGCTTGATTGGCATGTCATAATTTTCTTTGGAGGTGGAAACACCAGCTGGTGTTCAGCCCTGTCCGAAATCGATAGCACCACCTTTGGATCAAGGTAACCTAACATGTCCGCCTGCATCTTCCTCACAGACTGGCAGTTTGCCGGGGACACCCTTATCAACCCCGTCTAAGCACAACAGCCAGCCCTCGGTCCCTCAGATGTGGACATGTAAAATACCATTTCATCCTAGCCATGAGAAAGCTAAGAGGTTGAATTCCACCATCTGCAAGCTCTTGGCTACAGAAATGCTGCCTTTCCGCCTGGTGGACACAGAGGATTTTCAAGACCTTATGTCCGTCGCAGTGCCCCAGTAACAGATGCCCAGTCGGCACTACTTCTCAAAGAAAGGTGTGCCTGCGCTCCACCAGCATGTTGCACACAACATCACCTCTTCCTTGAGAAACTCTGTGTGTGACAGGGTGCATTTCACCACAGACACTTGGACAAGTAGGCATGGACAGGGGCGTTACATGTCGCTGACTGAGCACTGGGTAACTATGGTGACAGTAGGACTAGGGGCTGCTGTCCAAGTTTTGCCATCCCCATGAGTTGTGCGTCAATCCTCTTTATCTCGAAGTTCCTCCACTGCATCTGCCTCCTCAACCTCCTCTTTGTCCTCCACCTGCACTCAAAGCCTGTCTGGTCATGCCACAAGCTTTCTAACTGCGCAGAAGGGATCCTGCACACCTCCTTACTATGCTGGCAGCAGGACTCAACGTCATCAGGCAGTTTTTACTTTGAAATGTCTGGGAAATGTGAGTCACACAGCTGAGGAGTTGTGGTCAGCTCTGGAGAACCAGTTTCATGAATGGTTGTCTCCACTGGACCTGAAACCAGGAAAGGCCGTGTGCGACAATGCTGCAAACCTGGGTGCGGCCCTTCACCGGAGCAATGTCACACACGTGCCTTGTATGGCTCACGTGTTGAACCTGGTTGTCCAGCAATTTTTAGCCCACTATCCCGGACTAGATGGCCTTCTGCAGAGGGCACGATCGCTGTGTGCTCACTTCCGCCGTTCGCATCCCGCAGCTCAGCGACTTACATCTCTACAGAAGTCGTTGGGCCTGCCACTTCACCGGCTAAAATGCGATGTGCCTACCCGGTGGAATTCAACTCTGCACATGTTGCAGCGACTGTGGCAGCACTGACAAGCCCTGGTGCAATACGTTCTGACATATAGCCTGGGCCAATGAGATCCAGAGGTGGGGCAAATAACGCTGGAGGAGTGGTCTCAGATCAGGGGCCTATGCACCCTTATGCACAGTTTTGAAATGGCGACGAAGATGTTTAGTGCTGACGATGCCATTATCAGCATGACTATTCCGGTGATTTACATGCTGGAGCACATGTTAAACAGAATTCGGAGTCAGGTGGTGGCACAAGAGGAGGTGGAGGAAGTAGAGGAGGAGGAGTTGTATGAGGAAGGGCTAACATCTGCAAGGTCCAGACGGTTGGCAGCACCAAGGCAGCACGCATGTGAGTGTGGGGGAGATGGTTTTACCAGGGCGCATGGTAGCTGCCAAACTAGTGAGGAACATTTCTGTTGTGCGAGGTTGGGGGGAGAGGGCAGAGGAATGAAGCATGTTTGGTATCTCACCACCAACACAACAGGGACTTTGTGCTCCTGGATGCGCAAGACACATGAGTGCCTTCTTGCTGCACTACCTGCAACATGACCCTCGAATTGTGAGAATTAGAAATAATCCTGACTACTGGGTTGCCACAATGTTAGATCCCCGGTACAAAAGTAAATTTGCAGAAATTATTCCTGCTATAGAAAGAGATGCACGCATGCAGGAGTATCAGCAGAGACTGTTGCAGAATCTTACATGTGCTTTTCCACAAAACACTAGTGGTGCACGTAGTGAATCTCACAGTTCCATCTTGCCAACCGTGGGACCGTCAAGTGTTCAGCACTCAAAATGTAACAGAATCACAGTATCTGCTGGTGACATCAATTTTGCGGAATCATTTCACCACTTTTTTAGCCCATCCTTGGCAATGCCACAGGAGACAAGAAGTTTGACACATAGTCAACGCCTAGAGACTATGGTACAGGAGTATCTCCAAGTAAACATTGAAGCCATGACTGTGTCACTGGACCCTTGCTCTTTTTGGGCTTCCAATCTGGATAAATGGCCGCCACTTACGCCTTGGAGATCTTGTCATGCCCTGCAGTCAGCGTTCTGTCTGAACGTGTGTTCAGTGCTGCTGGTGGTGTGCTGACAGATAAGCGCACGCGGCTCTCCACTGATAATGTAGACAGACTCACGTTCATAAAGATGAACAAATCATGGAGCCGAAACGACTTTTCTACCCCTATGTCATCCTGGGGAGAGTAAAAGCTTGATGATTTGGTGGTGAGTTCCCCTTCAATGGACGTCTTCAAACAGAGGCTGGACAGACATCTGTCTGAGATGATCTAGTGAATCCTGCTTTGAGCAGGGGGTTGGACCAGATGACCCAGGAGGTCCCTTCCAACTCTACCATTCTATGATTCTATGATTTGTTAAAATCACCTCACCAACCGTTTTAAGCTTTCAAATTACTAATCATGTTTATCTGTATCTTGGCTGGAAAATAATTTGGGCCTTGTAGCAGTGTGCAGTACTGATTCTATTAGGCCATCTATACTAAATTCCACCTGATTTAAAATTACTAAACATGTTTATCTGTATCTTGGCTGGAAAATAATTTGGGCTTTGTAGCAGTGTGCAGAACTGATTCTATTAGGCCATCTATACTAAGCTCCACCAGCTTTCAAATTAAAAATAATTTTTAGCTGCATCTAGCCCGGAAAATAATTTTGGGGCTCCTAGATGCGCAAGACACATGAGTGCCTTCTTGCTGCACTACCTGCAACATGACTCTCAGATTGTCAGAATTCAAAATAATCCTGACTACTGGGTTGCCACACTCTTAGATCCCCCACACTCTTCGATCAACCTTTTCATTTTAATAAAGAACCAAAAAATGGTCATTTTTGAAATTATAAGCATTAGCAGGTTATTATAAACTGAAATCAAACAGTTTTCAACTCAAAACTTTATTCTAGGTAATGCTACATTTGCACATAGGACCCCTTGTTCGAAAGGAGCTTCTGAACTCTCTCGTCCATTGAATTTGTCAGGTTTTGGATGGCTTCTGCTTCAATTGTTTTGCATGAGGACAGAATACCCTCCCAGAGCAGTTGCTTAGATATGAACTGCCTCCTGCCATCATAGACACTCCTTTTGATGATGCTCCAGTTCTCAATGGGGTTGAGGTCAGGTTAGCATGGGGGTCACACCATAAGTTTGTTCCCTTTTATGCCCATATCAGCCAGAGATGCAGATGTGTTATGTGCAGCATGAGACGGTGCATTATCATGCATGAAAATGATCTTGCTGCGGAATACATGGTTCTTCTTCTTGAACCATGGCAGGAAGTGCTGTTTGAGAAACTCAACATACATTATGGAGTTCATCTTTACCCCTTCAGGGATCCTAAAGGGGCCGACAATCTCTCTCCCCATGATTCCAGCCCAAAACATTACTCCATCTCCTCCTTGTTGGCGCCGTAGCCGTGTTTGCATGGGTTGTCCATCAACCAGCCATCCTCCACTCCATCCATCTGGACCATCGAGCGTTGCACGGCACTCATCAGTGAACAAAACAGTTTTGAAGTCAGTCTTCATGTATTGTTTGGCCCACTGGAGCCTTTTCTGCTTGTGTACAGTGGATAGAGGAGGTCGACAGGATGGCTTACGCACAGCTGCAAACCTCTGAAGGATCCTGCATCTTGTGGTTCGGGGGACGTTGGAGGCAACAGCAGCTTCAAAAACTTGTCTGCTGCTATGACCAGGCTTTTTTGCCGCTGCTCTTTTAACCTGACGTAATTGCCTGTAGGAAAGAGTCCTCAATTTTCCCTTATCAGCACGCACACGTGTGTACTGTGAATCAGCTACATACTTCTTCATTGTGCGATGATCAAGATGAAGTGTCTTGGCAATGTTGATTGTAGTCATGCCTTGACCTAAACACTCCACAATTTGTTGCTTCTCAGCAGCCGACACATCTTTTTTCTTTCCCATTTTGGCAGAAAATGTAGGCTGCTTAATAATGTGGGACAGCCTTCTTAAGTAGTCTTGCCTTTCATTGGACACACCTGCCAAACTAATTAGCACAGGTGTCTGCAATTGCTTACAGTGATATAAAGAGCCCTGACACACATCACCATCAATGAGTTTAACTGACAAACAAAAAAATTCTTACCTTATCACTCCTAAACACTTTTTGCATAATAATTTGGAACACAGTGTGCATGTGCTTTTCCACAAAACACCAGTGGTTCACGTAGTGTATCTTACAGTTCTAACTTGCCAACCGTGGTCTGTATGGAGTTGTTCAATAAAGGGCCCAAAATTAAGATAACATAAACGGGAGAGGTCTCTATGAATACGAATTCCTAAGTATTTGATACCCTGTGAGGGCCAGGTAAAGGGAAAGTTGGACTGGATTGAATCCTGTATGGATTTCGGGAGGGAGACATCGAGGGCCTCAGACTTCGCTGCATTGATTTTAATATTTGACCATGTAACAAAGTGATCTATTTCAGCCATAACAGCAGGGATGGATATATGTGATTGAGTGATATATACTAGGACATCATCAGCTAATGCAGAGCACTTGTACTCGGTGCCTCCCACCTCAATCCACCTAATACTGGGGTTATGGCGATTTGATGAGAGCAGGTGCTCCGTCACTAGGATGTATAAGAGAGGGGACAGAGGACATCCCTGTCTTGTCCCATTGGTGATTATGAAAGGTGATGAAATTTTCCATTTATCTTCAGCCTAGGTGACGTATTGCGATAAAGGGCCGTGATTTTGGCTATAAAAGGGTCCCCTAGACCCCTACCCGAAGCTTTGTAAGAGAATAATATATGGCGTACCAGGAGACTCTATGGAATGCTTTCTCAGCATTCAACGAGATTATCTAATTACAAATTTTTAACTGCATCTAGCCCAGGAAATACTTTGTGCCTAGTAGCAGTGTCTGCTAGTCAGCGGATTATCCCAGCTGTTAAGCAAGCTACACCACCTGTAGTTTGGACACTTAATTTTTTTAAAGGAAATGGTTCAGGCCCCCGGGACACTCAGTGAAGAGCATCGGGGAGGCACCCCAAGGCACAGGGCTGTGACTGTTGGTAGGACGCCTTGTGGTGGACCGCCAAGCTCGATCCTTATAAAAGCTTTTTAACTGCAGCAGCTTTAGTGGATGCTACTGGAGCTGGAATTACCGCGGCTGCTGGCATGAGACTGGCCCTTCAATAGATCCTTGTGAAAGGATTTAAAGTGTACTCATTCAAATTAGAGAGACAATTTAAATTAAAAAGTTTAGACCTGCCTCCACCGCAGGGGGGCTCGCTTGACCCACCAGCGGACAGGCACCAGTATTTGGAGAGGGGGGCTGGCCGTCAGGGTCCACCGCAGCTCTGGCACAAACCCGGCGACATGGAGGTCGCACGGGCAGGAACGGACTGGCCGTGTCGGCTTCGCACTTTTTTGGTTTTAGAAGGGCATCACATGCCTATATCTGTGTCTCCCCCTCCTTTTACTCCTCCGCCTCTTTTCTTTTCACATGACTATATGTACTTGTCACTTTTCCATGTGTTAGTTGTGTCTTCTGAGCAGTTTGTCAGGTTTTGGACACCTTTGAAGGTGTTTTCTATGTGTTTCTATGTGTTTTTGTTTGCCTGCCATTGGTTTTAACGGTGTTCGACGAACAGTTCGACGAACAGTTCGGCGAACATACGGGTGTTCGATGAACCGAACCAAACTCGAACACTACGGGGGTGACTCAACATTAATTACTACCTCTTGAGTAGCAGTCTGACTGCTCTAACTGTAAAGAACCCTTTCCTGTTTAGGTGCCAGAATTGCCTTTCTTCCACCCATAATGAGTGCCCCCTTGTCCTTAGTATAGTCTTTGTAAGGAATAAGTCATGTGCTAGTCCTTTGTACTGACCTCACATATATTTATACATATAGATGAGATCTCCTCTGAGATGTCTTTTTTTCTAAGCTAAACAAGCCCAACTTTTCCAACCTCTCATCAAATTAGTAGCCTTCCATCCCATGTAATAATCTAATAGCCTGCATTTGAACTGACTCTAACTTCTGAATATCCTTTTGAAAATGTGGATACCAAAACTGGATCCCATATTCTAGATGTGGCCTCATCAGTGATAGGAGTAACAATACGTTGGGATGACAGGTTTTTTTCTTTCTTTTTATGCATCTTAAAATCTTGTTTGCTTTGGTGGCTGCTGCCTGACATTGAGTACTGCTGCTCATCTCAATTGCAATCAGAATACCCAAGTCCTTTTGTTCTGTAGTCCTGGGTATTCTGCCATTTAATGAATGTGCAGCAATAGGATTACTCCTTCCTAGCGGCATTACTCTACATTTATCAACATTAAGTTTACTTTGACAAGTGTTTTCCCATTCAGTCATCTTATCCAGATCATTCTGAAATATTTTAATGTCAAGGTCAGATTTTATTTTCCTACATAATTTGGTGTCTCAATTCCATCCCCAAGGTTATTAATGAAGAGGTTAATATGATACAATGAAAATGATGTTTAGTGATGTTTAGTTTTGTTCACACTTGACTCTGAGGCTCTGAACTCACAATCTCCATCAATTTCACCAAAAGAAAAAGCTGTACTATTTTTTTCAGTAAAATAACTGACATGACAAACCCAATATCAGTCTGGACCATCTGGCACCGATTGTGATCATAATGTGATGGTTCAATTTCTTAGGTGTTTTTCTGGTTTACTGTTTTAATATTAGAACAGAAAGCGGAATTCTAAACGTTAGTGTGAACCAAGCCTTATTACAACCATCTGACACTGCTGAAATCCAGAGCAGAAGTTACACCAAGACCACCAAGTTGGGTTTTCATTTAAAAGCATTAAACATTATCCTGGATCATGCAGATGCTGACAGCAGAACGTCTGGTGCACATTTCTGCAGATCTCCTGATCCATAAATGTTGGTGCTGTGAAGGATAAGTAGGGCTCGGGCAGAGTCAGATTCCATTTAGAATATTTTTAAGAAAAGCTATTGTTCTTTCATTCTGATCACTTACTTGGATTTGAGGTAGAAATGTGCAATAACCATAAACACTAAGCTGATCACAAACACTCCAACAACGACACCAATCACTATGTAGATTATAACTGTATAAATATAAATATATGCTTAATATTCTTAATATTCTCAGTCATTATTAGTGTTGAGCCACCCCCGTAGTGTTCGAGTTCGGTTCGGTTCGTCGAACACCCGTGTGTTCGTCGAACTGTTCGTCGAACACCTTCGAACACCGTTAAAACCAATGGCAGGCAAACAAAAACACATAGAAACACATAGAAAACACCTTCAAAGGTGTCCAAAAGCTGACAAACTGCTCAGAAGACATAACTAACACATGGAAAAGTGACAAGTACATATAGTCATGCGGAAAGAAAAGAGGTGGAGGAGTAAAAGGAGGGGAGACACAGATATAGGCATGTCATGCCCTTCTAAAATCCAAAAAGTGAGAAGCCGACATGGCCAGTCCGTTCCTGCCCGTGCCACCTCTGTGTCGCCGGGTTTGTGCCAGAGCCGCGGTGGACCCTGACGGCCAGCCCCCCTCTCCCAATACTGGTGCCTGTCTGCTGGTGGGTCGAGCCCCCCCGCGGTGGGGGGGAGTAACATCTGCAGAAGAAAGACCATCTTCCAGCCAAACTAAGATGTCGACTTCTTTACGTGGACAATGTGATACGATCCCTTTCTTACGGACACGCCCATCGCTATAAATTCCAGATGAGGCACAAAAACAACAGGTGCTTCAACGGAAATCAAGTGCTCCTTCAAGTGGGCTCTCCACCACCTCAATTTCAACATCACAAATACTCCAGTCCTCAGAGGTGTCACCCCAATCGCACTTGCTTCCTCACAGCTCCCAAGTCTCCAGCTGCCCATCTGAGTATGGGGTAACACAGATGGTTGAGTCTGCACAGCTGTTTACTCATACTATAGCCTGGGAAACGAAGGTCTGCTCCAGAGCTTCTGTTAATCCAGACGAGGAAATGATCTGCACTGATGCCCAGGACCAGATGAAGAAGGTTCTGAGCATAATGTAGACCATGATGAGACTCAAATACCTGATTGGAGCGACAACTTGACTTTTCGGTCAGGGCAGGAAGAGGTTGGCTCTGAGGACGATGGGTATGAGAACACACAGGGTGATGATGACGAGGTTGGAGATCCCACTTACTGTCAACCCACAGTCAGCCAGTCGATGAGGTCAGCAGAGGAGGTGGAGGAGGATGTGACTAGCCCAGGGGATGGGGATGACTCGGTACCTGGGCCTTTGCCTGGCCTTGGGGATGTCGCGGTGGTCGGCTCCCTGGCCCGTACCCTGGGGTCACTCTTTAAAAGCGTGGATAATTGTTAATTTTATAAGAGTTCGTGACGCCACCTGTGGTATCTGGTGAGAAGCACCAGCGCTGCAGCAGTCCACAGAGGCCGGTGATAAGGCAGCTCGATGGTATAGCTCCCCACAGGTGGAGCTAGGTCTCAGGGCAGCGTATGCAGGGGGAATGCAGGACAGGCGAGACTCAGCTGGGTCAGAGCAAGAACGGGAACGGACACGGTAGTCAATTCAATACCTTTTACTGGTGGAAAATCAGGCACATCCCGGAGTACTGTAGGGTGAAGTGTGCATATCAGTATCCTCCCCAATGAGCGGGTGTAGGGCCTCCTGTTTCTTGCCTCTGCATAGTAAGTTTCTGACCTGCCGGGAGCTAGGCCTAACTTTGTCTCTGTCCTGCGCTGGCTGACCTTGTGGTAGGGCCTTCTCTTGGAGTTCACGCTCCCAGTATGCGGGGCCTAAGCATCTCCTGGCTCTGTTACGTATCAGCACCTTAGCGATCCTGGGACTTGTAGTTCTCCAGGGATTCTTGTTATGCCTTACTGGGTCATAGAGATCCCGGTAAGCTCAGATCCGGTGTCCGGTAAATGCTTCGGGGTGAGCTGGTTAAGCTCCTCAACCCCTTATGTACTAACTCGCCGCTCGCCTTCGGCCTACTCGGGCCCTCACTAGGCTATACACACTAACGGCAGCTTGCCGCGCTTCACCGATCTTATGGCGCCGGCACACCTTAAGCTCTATCTGGGCTCCCTGAATCTAGCAACCAGGAGCCTCGTGCTCCACTGCTGAACTATTAACTGAGTTCTCTAGACTAGACTGAGCTCCACTGCAGACTGACCTCTCTTAGGCTTCTCTACTGCAGGAACTCTTCAGAGGAACTGAACTGCCTAGCTCCACCTTCCCTATTTATATCCCTAACGGGCTCCCTCTGCTGGTCTGAGGTGGAAGGTGGAGATGTGTAAATGTTTATGGGGGCCTCTTGGGGAGGATTCCATCAATGCACTCTTCTAGGATCTGTGATACCAAGCGCTGCGGGGCGTCACAGATGCTATTGACGACGAGGTTATGTTGCGCCTTCCTGGACAGAGACGGAGTACTGGAAGCACGTCAACAACTGCATCCTCAACCACAACTCTGCCTCTGACCACAAGTCGTGGTGGCTCTTCAGGTCGCATGGGCTCTAAGTCTTGCATAGCCTGGGCATTTATTCAGATCGATAAGGATGACCCAACTCGTGTTATCTGTAATATTTGTCACCAAAAGCTAACTAGAGGCCAAAAATCCATAGTTTGAGTACTTCATGCATGTACCGTCACATGGATATGAAGCATAAGTTGCAGTGGGAAGCTCACTGTGCTACAATGCGGCCTAGCGGGCTGGGCCTACCACCGTCTGCCCCATCTTGTGCATCTGCAGCCTCTTCATCCTCTGTGACTGGGGGGACAGCAGTCACACATGTTTTTGGACGCAGACCTGCCACCTCTTTACCCGCAACAGCCAGTGTGATTGGCAGGTCGTCAGTTCATTGGGAAGTGGAAACACCTGCTGGTTTTGAGCACTCTCCGACATCAAGAGCGCCACCTTTGGATCAAGGCAACCTAACATGTCCGCCTGCATCTTTCTCACAGACTGGCAGTTTTCCGGGGACACCCTACTCAACCCCGTCTAAGAACAACAGCCAGCCCTCGGTCCCTCAGATGTGGAAAAGTAAAAGACCATTTCCTCCTAGACATGAGAAAGCTAAGAGGTTGAATTTCACCATCTTCAAGCTGTTGGCTACAGAAATGCTGCCTTTCCGCCTGGAGGACACAGTGGATTTTCGAGACCTTATGTCTGTCGCAGTGCCTCAGTAACAGATGCCCAGTCGGCACTACTTCTCAAAGAAAGGTGTGCCTGCGCTCCACCAGCATGTCGCACACAACATCACCGCTTCTTTGAGAAACTCTGTGTGTGACAGGGTGCATTTCACCACAGACACTTGGACGAGTAGGCATGGACAGGGGCGTTACCTGTCGCTGACTGGGCACTGGGTAACTATGATGACAGCAGGACAAGGGGCTGCTGTCCAAGTCTTACCGTCCCCACGAGTTGTGCGTCAATCCTCTTTGTCTCGAAGTTCCTCCACTGCTTCTGCCTCCTCAACCTCCTCTCTGTCCTCCACCTGCACCAAAAGCCTGTCTGGTAATGCCAACTGCTTTCTATCTGCACAGAAGGAATCCTGCACACCTCCTTACTATGCTGGCAGCAGGGCTCAACAGCATCAGTGTTTACTTTGAAATATCTGGGAAATGTGAGTCACACAGCTGAGGAGTTGTGGTCAGCTCTGGAGACCCAGTTTCATGAATGGTTGTCTCCACTGGACCTGCAACCAAGGAAGGCCGTGTGCGACAATGCTGCAAACCTGGGTGCGGCCCTTCACCGGGGCAATGTCACAAACGTGCCTTGTATGGCTCACGTGTTGAACCTGGTTGTCCATAAATTTTTAGCCCACTATCCCGGACTAGATGACCCTCTGCAGAGGGCACGGTCACTGTGTGCTCACTTCCGCAGTTCACATCCCGCATCTCAATGACTTACATCTCTACAGAAGTCGTTGGGCCTGCCAGTTCACTGGCTGAAATGCGATGTGCCGACACGGTGGAATTCAACTCTGCACATGTTGCAGCGACTGTGGCAGCAACGACAAGCCCTGGTGCAATACGTTCTGACGTATAGCCTGGGCCAACGAGATCCAGAGGTGGGGCAAATCACGCTGCAGGAGTCGTCTCAGATCAGGGACCTATGAAGTTGACGCGCCCCCTGGGCCGTGGGGTACCGAGCCGGGCCGGTAGACGCTGGGGATTGTAGTCACTGTGGCGGTGACCCGGTCCGTGACTCAGGGTGGTCAATCCAAGGGTAATTTGTATATATGGATTTTATAGTGTTCGACTACGCCACCTGTGGAGTGCGGCCAAAGGGGCCGCCACTGCGGAACAGTCCTCTGAAGCTGGTAGTTTTGCAGCAATGGTATTATTACTCACCACAGGAAGAGTGTAGCTTCAGGGCAGTGTGGGTGGATGATGGTGGTTGTAGTGCAGGGAGTCAGTAATGAACACAGAGTCCGTGTGATGCAGTCCCAAGATCTTTACTCACAGTTGTTGCAGTCCAGATAACAGGTACCAGAGCAATCTCCCCTGTCGTGCTGTGTGTACTCAGTGAGGGGCTCAGTCCACCCCCAGATACCTCCGGAGTACTTAGCAGGACCCCCTTCTGTGTGTCCTTTCTCTGGCCTTCTCCCTCCACCTCACACCCAGTGACACTTCTATCCGGTATCCTCGGGCCTTGGCGGGCGACTTGTGTTCTGTCCCCTGGGTCCTATGTGGCTACCTTCTTAGTGAGACTGGTGTGGACTTTGGCCTGCAGTACATGAAATGCTGCAGCCTCCGGTTTCTAGTTGAGCCTTGCCGTTTCTCCGCTAGTTGAAGGACCGGTTCCCCTTATCTGGCCTGACCCCTCTACCTCCTGGTAGCAGCGAGTACGTGTGGCCTTCTGCACGGCCCGTACCCCTAGGGTCCCTTCGGTTCCTGGAGCCTTCCTGCTCCCACTCCTCTCTTCTCTCCTTCAGTCCTGGGCCTCCCAGGCTAGGCCCGCCTCCGGAGCAGAGCTCATGCCGAGCCTCTGTTCCTGTCACTTTTCCTCCTCTGACTGGCTTGCTCTTTCTAAGATGGCTTCCTATTTATACTCTCCCTGTCATGTGCTCTCCTAAGCTGCTCCCCTAAGCACTCACTACATAGGACCCTCCCACCAGATAGAGACCTGGGACTGTGCTCTCCCTTAGGAGCAATCTCGCCCTACCCCAACTGCGGGTATGTGTTGGATGCAGGTGTTAGGGTCCCGAGCCATATGCCTTCCTTACCTGAGGGTGAGATACCACACCTCTGGGTGAGATGCAGTAACTCTGTGGCGACTAAACCCTCAGGGGCGCCACACACCCTTCTGCACAGTTTTGAAATGGCGACGAAGATGTTTAGTGCTGACAACATGCCATTATCAGCATGACTATTCCGGTGATTTACATGCTGGAGCACACATTAAACAGAATTCAGAGTCAGGTGGTTGGACAAGAGGAGGTGGAGGAAGTAGAGGAGGAGTCATATGTGGAAGGGATAACATCTCCAAGGTCCAGACGGTTGGCAGCACCAAGGCGGCAGGCATGGGAGGGTGGGGGAGAGGGATTAACCAGGGCGCATGGTAGCAGCCAAACTGTTGAGGAAGGTGCAGGAGCCAAGGAAGAAGTGGAGGATGAACTGGCGATGGGCATGGAAGACTCATCAGATGAGGGAGACCTTGATCACATTTCTGTTGTGCAAGGTTGGGGGGAGAGGGCAGAGGAAGGAAGCATGATTCTTACCTCGCTACCAACACAACAAGGACTTGGTCCTCCTTGATGCGCAAGACACATGAGTGCCTTCTTGCTGCACTACCTGCAACATGACCCTCGGATTGTCAGAATTCGAAGTAATCCCGACTACTGGGTTGCCACACTCTTAGATCCCCAGTGCAAAAGTAAATTTGCCGAAATAATTCCTGCCATAAACAGGGATTGAGCCATGCATGAGTGTCTGCAGATGCTGTTGCAGAATCTTACATGTGCTTTTCCACAAAACACCAGTGGTGAATCTCACAGTTCTAACTTGCCAACCGTGGGACTGTCGAGTCTTCATCACTCAAACCGTAACAGTAACACAGTATCTGCTGGTAACAGCAATTTTGTGGAATCGTTTCACCACTTTTTTAGACCATCCATTGCAAAGCCACAGGAGATAAGAAGTCTGACACATAGTCAACGCCTAGAGAGGATGGTACAGGAGTATCTCCAAGTGAACATCGAAGCCATGACTGTGTCACTGGACCCTTGCTCATTTTGGTATTCCAATCTGGAAAAATGGCTCGAGCGCGCCACTCACGCCTTGGAGATCTTGTCATGCCCTGCAGCCAGCATTCTCTTTGAACGTGTGTTCAGCGCTGCTGGTGGTGTGCTGACAGATAAGCGCACTCGGCTGTCCATTGAGAATGTAGACAGACTCACGTTCATAAAGATGAACAAATCATGGATTCGCAAGGACTTTTCTACCCCTGTGTCATCCTTTGGAGACTAAAAGCTTGAGGATTTGGTAAAATCACCTCACCAACCGTTTTAAGCAACTGTGGGACAATTGATGCCACTTAACCATAGAACGCATGACCATAAAAATCTACACTTTCACATACCTGGGGCCTTTTAGGCCCGTGTGCAAATAACATGGAATAACTCAAACTCAAATGACAAACAACTATATACATGAAGAATACCTAGAGTTTCAAGATTCTAACTAAAGTAATCTTGCAGAAAATAGAAAACAATTAACAGGGCGGGCCTGCGAGGCCCCAGGTATGCGTTCTAGGGTTAAGCGGTGTCTGTGCCACAATTTTGGGAAAAAATGGAGACTCTTTTTGGAGTCCCCTTGCTGTGTCTTACGTGACGTTGGCATCGTCAATTCCAGGTGGGTTGGGTCGCTGCCCCCACCTTTTAACTGTAAGAAACTACATATGACGAGCCCCTGGGCCTTCTGTGTCGTGCGGCATCGCGCGCACGGGGGCTTACCCGGAGCCGGATCAGATGGGGGTAGTAGTCTCGTGGCGGTGACCCGGTCCGTGCCCAGGGAGTCAAACTAAGTGGCGAGTCTATTAGCAGTAGATGTTGGATGACTACGCCACCCGTTGAATGCAGCTTTGGAGCTGCCGCTGCAGAGCAGACCGCTGAGGCCGGTGGAAGGATGGTGCAGCGGGGATGGTATAACCCCCAACGGGAGGGGTATGGCCTCAGGGCAGCAGGTGTAGATGATGGGGGTTGTGATGGTGCGGTAAGGAGGCACAGAGACGTGGGATGCAGTTTCAGGGTTTTTACTTACTGGTGTTGCTTCAGTCACTTCGGCCGGGAGTGACCACCCGAGCCGTGCTGCGTCCACCAGGTGCGGGACTCGGCCAACCCCCAGTCAATTCCGGAACGTGGTCCTGAGCTCCCTTCTCTCTCTCTCTCTCCGGCCATTCCCACCAGGGATCCACCTTTGTCCGAATCCCTTGGGCCTCTATATGGTAAAACCTTTTAAGGCTTTCCTGACCCTACTCGTGGTGTACCTTCCTGGTGAATGTGGTGAGGGTCGTGGCAAAACTTGACCACGACCTCCGGTTCCTGATTAAGGATGTTTTGCCTCCGTCAGTTTGGGATCCGGTGCCCTCTTCTGCCAACCCTTCACCCTTTTTAGCTTACTCGTGGGATCTCAGGGTTCCCTCTTGGTCTTATGCCTCTGGGCCTTTCTTCCTCTTCCTCTCTGCTTCAGGCCTGGCCCTGGAGCTGGGCCCAGCCGGAGCCACAGCTCCCTGTCAGCCCTCCTGGCTGAACTCCTCCTCAGAACTCTCCTGACAGACTGACCCTATCTCTAGATGGTGCCCACCATATATACTCCCTCTATGTGTGAGCCCAGGTGACTAGCACCCAATGGGCTCCTACCTCTATGCCCAGAGCCCCTCCCCTATCTGCCCCTACACTACCGGGATGTTCCTCCCCCCCTCCCACTCCAGCTAGGGACAGATGCTGTCGTACCTGCACATCTAACTGGTGGGAGTACCGTAGTTCTGTCCCCCGGAAATGGGATGAGTGTAGTGCATGCAGCTATCTGAGCTCATTCCCACATTCCATCCTTACCCGGGAGTGGAATACCACACCTCTGGTTTGAGGTGCAATACCCCTGTAGCAGCCGAGTCCTCAGGGTGCTACACATACACTATGGCTTGGGGTAACACAGATGGTTGAGTCTGAAGAGCTGTTTACTCAGAGGTCTGCTCCAAATCTTCAGTGTCTGCTAGTCAGCGTAGAATTTTTAACTGTATCTAGCCTATTCAATACTTTGGGCATAGTAGCCCAGCTGCGAAGCAAGCTGCACCGCCTGTGTATCTAATAAGAATTTTTAAATGCATCTAGCCTAGGCAGACTGTGGGGACCCCCAAACAAACCCAAACGCTCAGCCCCCCTAACGCCCCCCTTTCCTTGACAATATAATAATGTAACTCTTACAACTGGATGGGTGAGGATCGGTCACAGCTTTATTAACTCTTTATACTCATTCCATTAGAAAGGCATCTTATTTCTAAAATAATTCAGCTTGTTGCAGCATGCCCTGGGTCTCCACTCCGGCAAGTTGGCCAACAAGTGTAACTCTCCAACATGTCCTTTCTATTTCCAGGCCACGGACGATCCTGTGTACTCGTATGCAGGACCCTGACCCCCACCCATCACTCTTAACACTTGATCCACTCCGTCCTGGAGTCCTGATAGGAATATGTCCAGTCCAAAATTAAGTGAACACCGTTGGGCCGTATGAGGCCTGCTTTTTCTCCTTTCAGTTGTCGGTATCACTACACCGCCTCTGTCTCTTCTAAATTTTGCCATCCGAATATTTATTACCCACCTTGTCCGTTCGATGGCCGTGATGTCTCGGGCACCTTGCCATACCGCTATCGGCACAATCTCTGACCATACTATAGTTAGTTTTGTGAAAAATTCTCTGAAGCGCTCAGTGTCTAGTTTCGTTATTGCCATTAGTTATGCGCTCTTGTGATGACCTAGGTTGTTTCCACCGCCTGTATAACTAAGAAGACCGGACCTCTTGCCTCTCTCCCTACCTTGATTACCTCCATTAGTACCTGTGGCCATAGCAGGCCTCTAATAGCTCTCCAGTTGAAATCTGTGTTATGAAGTTCTAATTTCCTCCCGCCTGGGTGGACTTTCGCCCTTTTTTCTGCCCAATATATATATGAGTGGCCTATCACCCACACTGTTGGCTTAACATCACCTGTAAAAGAAACAAACCGCGTTACGATAACAAGTCCGTTCTTATGTATCTCGCCAAACACGTGGATCGCCATCTCCCTATCCTCTGAACTTCCGTTTCTGAGAGTCCTGCTCTTGCTGCTTCCGTGGCCGCGCCTTTGCGGAATGAGTGTGTCCCGTAATCTTTGGGGTGGTTCCCTGCCGATGTTATGCATTTATTAAATATAGCTTGGAACTGGTATCTTGATAATGGCGTTCCATCAATGTGTGATAGGAAGAAATTACTTTGTGATCTGATGGTTAGATATGTTTTTACTATTGTTACCCGACTCAGTGTACCGTTTGTGGGTTGTAGAAGTACCCAAGTGCCCGTGCCCGCTGGAACCGTTTTCGATTGGTGTATGCGTAGACGTATTGCATTATTGGCTATGACTACGTCCTGGTGTAATAAGCCTCCTCTGGTGGTAATTTTGGATTGAGGGACTAATTCACTTATGCATAGCGCCCCGAAGAAGGCAATCACAAATGCAGTAGACAGTAGTGTTGCTTCAAATTGTGAGTGTCATGTTAATGGTGTTAGGGATATGATGTGAGAAATCAGTTTTAGTGACACGGGACGGGACTTCTACACTCCTGACTTGGCTGACCCCTTTTCCACCCTTCTATGGATTGTCTGATGATGAATCTTTGTCACATCTCCCCAATTCAGTAGTTGGAAGCGAAATGCTACTCCGGTCAGACACCGCTGCGCTGATGCCCCTGATATGCCCCTCATCATTAGCTAGTGAAGAAATTCTATGGTGACTTGTGAACTGGCTTGTTCACATTGGCCAACCCGTCTGCCTGCTACTAGTCGTGTCCACTCTTCCCATGCCTTACCGTATGCTTGCCACGTCGACGGGGCAACTGACGCTCTGATTAATGGCATCAACTATTCGCCACTAGATCCGATAGGGAGGATGGGCAACTGTTGCCCGATGGGTGGGCGCTGCGGAAGAGCTCTGTGAAAATCTGCCAATTGAATTGTTATAAAGCGTTAGCAGCAGCTTTAGACCCCTCAGCATAGTGGCTAGTGTGGACCCATACATTGTGTTTTAGGCACAGGAATGCGAGCCTGCGTAATAGGCCTAGCACTGGGAGAGACGATGATGCCATCTTAATAATGCACTGCGCTAGGCTGGTGTTTTTTGTTATGAAGCGTATAATTTTGTTAGCCAGGCGCGCGCCCCTTATTTCTATTGCTACCACTATTGGGAAGAAAAATTATTTTCAGGGCTAGATGCAGATAAAAATTATTATTAATTTCAAAGCTGGTGGAAGTTAGTATAGATGGACTAATAGAAGAAGTCCCACACACTGCTGAAGCCCAAATATTTTTTCAGAGCTAGATGCAGATAGAAAATTATTATTAATTTGCAACATGATGGAGGTCAGTATAGATGGACTAATAAACCATGTCGCACACACTGCTAGAAGCCCAAATATTTTTTCAGATCTAGATGCAGAAAAAAATGATTTTCAATTTGCAACCTGATGGAGGTCAGTATAGATGGACTAATAGACCTAGTCCCAAACACTGCTAGAAGCCTAAATATCTTTTCAGAGCTAGATGCAGAAAAAAAATATTTTTAATTTGCAACCTGGTGGAGGTTAGTATAGATGGACTAATAGACCAAGTCCCACACACTGCTAGAAGCCCAAATATTTTTTCAGAGCTAGATGCAGAAAAAAATTATATTCAATTTGCAACCTGGTGGAGGTTAGTATTGATGGACTAATAGAATGATGCTGTGCCCAAAAGGTTTTACTTCACTAGGTGCAGTAAAGAAATTGGTATTCTATACACAGGTGGTGTAGCTTGCAACACAGATAGGTTATTCCACTGACTAACACACTCTGCAATAGGCCAAAAAGGATTAGCTTTGCTAGATTTAGCCAAATGCTGTGAAAAAAACTTGCACAGCACTGGCACCGACCTGCATGGCAAAAACTGATAGGAACTGATGTAACTTAGTCCTGAAAAGGACTGCAATTACAAATAGTCTTTACTCCCAACCTATCTATTTAAGAGCACAGACCTGTCTGATAAAAGTTATAGGAAATGATGTAACCTAGTCCTTAAAAGGACTGCAATCACAACTATTCCCTACTCCCAAGCTATCTGTAGATTTGTGCGAAAATTGGCTTGAAATTAACAAGGTATAGCGCACACAGCAACAGCGGTGCCGTCTAACACGCAGCTGCAGCAGTGAGAAAATGGTGGCGACGGGGAAAATGGCTTGGTCTTATAGGGCAAGGACATGTGACATACACTGCCAATGACACATGCCCTTGCTTGTGTGAAAAAAAGCAGTTCGATCCGTGTGTGCGCTGCTGATAGGCTGACAGATTGCACCTCCCCACTGTAAATGCGGGAAAGAGAAAAAAAAATGGAGATCTTCATTATTCCTGCAGAGATCCATCCCCTGCCCCTCCCCCCACCCCGCTGTACACTCAAACTGCGTATTAACATTAATTTTCATCATTACTGAGAAAAAATCCAGTTATGATTTTGGTGCACGAACAGTTATCGAACATAACCTCGAACAGCCGAATTTTTTTCAAATCGTTCGTGTTCGCCGAACGGCTCGAACACCGCCCAAAACAGCTCGAATTTGACATTGGCGAACAGTTCGAGTCGAACAACGCTCATCTCTAGTCATTATGTATACATTCCTTTCTTGTTATAATGCTTTATTCATCTGAAGAGCAAATGTTCATAGACCTTTCATTTTATTTTCTTATTATTTCTGTATTTATTAACAGATGACATCTTCTATTAACATATTAGTATTAGTGACCACTAATATGTCTTTTCACTGACCTGAGATATAAGAGCTTACCATCCCACTACAGGTGAATATGGAGCAACTTTCATCTGTACACTATAGCTGCACCCTGCTGCATCAGCAATGATTGGTGTTGACACCAAACAAACCCTTAGATGCTGCTGTCAAGAGTGACAAAGGCATCTAGATGGTTAACAGATCATGATGGCTCCTTCTTTTACTGTGTCTTTTTGTGTTTCAGTCCTTTGGTGGTGTGAACACTGTCCTATAGACTTGTTCACCGTGTGCATGGCCCATGTGTTTATATTCAATTCAATTTGTTTCTTGCTTTTGCAAGATCAGGGAGGTCTCCACCCCTCCCTTGTGGGCCATGCACATAAAATGCCGTCCTCTGCAGTGTGTCCACATGGACATTACCTGTTAGATCTTCTCATATAGGTACCATACACATGATCAGTTTTTAAATACATCAGATAGGGACTGCTCTGATCTGGGTTACTTTGACGTTGGTACAGTGGCTTAGTATACATTTTTTGCAAAAAACGTGTAAACTAAATAACCTGTAGTTTATCACCTTTTTACTAGCACTTGCTGTTTACTGTTACTTTTTTACAACAGAGTATTTTTATATGTTTGTTTTACCGTGTCCTTGGGTGTTATAGTGTAATACGGGACACTTGTTGGTGTTTTCATGAACCATTATATAGTCAAGGCATCCATCCACAGAAATTGAACTGAAGTCACCTATATGTCATGGGCTATGTATGGGGCAGATTTTATACCACAGCAATGGGTTTTCTTTGAAAAGGAAACTTAATTTTATAACATTAGATTTTTCAAAACATACTATTGACTACTTTATGATTATAAAATATTATCTAAAATGTTGTCCATATAGCTTTTCATATTGGTACAAGTCATTAAGCAGGCACATACCCTCCTTTATGTCCTCGCAGTAAATTCCAGTGTGGGTGCTAGGGCACAGACAGTTCATACTACTTGTGGAATTTCCTACTTCTGGCACCTCTGCACAAGTTCCACCATTTTCACAAGGGTTCTCTAGACAAGGGCTTGATGTATTAAAATCTAAAAATATAATGAATGTATATTCTAATGATTTACTTTATATTTCACTGCATTCTTTCTTCTTAAAATACAATCTAATTTTTTGCGACTTAAGGATATAACATCCTCGAATCTGGCTGGCAGTTGTACATTCTTCTCCTGGTTCGCATGTCATTTCAACACAAGTTACATATGAGGTGTCTAAGCAAATACAGGTCTGTGAGCAGGGCCGGCGTCAGCACCCAGCGCACCCAGGCAAGTACCGGAGCCCTGAGCAGGCGGGGGGGCCCACTTGCGGTTGGGCACCTCGCCGGGCTATGGGTGGAGGAGATCGGTGTCAGTGCCCGACCTTCTCCCCCGCTTTCTCAGGGCCCTGGCAGCCGGATACTTACCTCTCCCCGTGCCTCCACAGATCCACTGTCTTCCTGCTGTGCGCTCCCTGTGACGTCTCATGTCAGAGAGTGCAGTGATGTCTTTCCACCGCTCCCTCCCCTGAGCCGTCACAGGCAGCGCAGAGCGGGAAGACGCCGGCGACGCTGGAGTCCGGACCTGAGCAGCGGCAGCAGGTGAGGAGAAGTGAGGTGAGTATTTGATTTTTTTTATGTATGGAGGCATGGAGCATTATATGGGGGGAAGACATCCTGCATGGGACATTATAAAGAGGGGGGGTGACATTCTGCATGGGGGATTATAAAGAGGGGGGGTGACATCCTGCATGGGGCATTATAAAGAGGGGGTGACAACCTGCGTGGAGCATAATATGGGGGGTGACATCCTGCATGGGGCATAATATGGGGGTTGACATCCTGCATGGGGCATAATATGGGAGGTGACATCTTGCATGGGGCATTATAAAGAGGGGGTGTGACATCTTGCATGGGGCATTATAAAGAGGGGGGTGACATCCTGCATGGGGCATTATAAAGAGGGGGGTTGACATCATGCATGGGGCATTATAAAGAGGGGGGTGTGACATCCTGCATGAGGCATTATAAAGAGGGGGGGTGACATCCTGCATGGGGCATTATAAGGGGGGAACAGTCTGCATTGGGCATTATAAGAGGGGAACAGCCTGCATAGGGCATTATGTGGGGGGAACAGCCTGCATGGAGCATTGTATGGGGGCCAGTATCCTGTATGGAGCATTATATGGGGGCCAGTATCCTGTATGGAGCACTATATGGGGGCCAGTATCCTGTATGGAGCGTTATATGGGGGCCAGTATCCTGTACTGAGTGGTTTATGGGGGCCAGTATTCTGTATGGAGAAATATATGGGGGCCAGTATTCCGTATGGAGCGTTATATGGGGGCCAGTATTCTGT
The DNA here is from genome assembly GCF_046119375.1 of Phyllobates terribilis. Taxonomy (NCBI): domain Eukaryota; kingdom Metazoa; phylum Chordata; class Amphibia; order Anura; family Dendrobatidae; genus Phyllobates; species Phyllobates terribilis. Next base: position 325,009,391 of record NW_027362763.1, on the reverse strand, counting down.
ATTGAGCATTATATGGGGGCCAGTATTCCCTATGGAGTGTTATATGGGGGCCAGTATTCCGTATGGAGCGTTATATGGGGGCCAGTATTCTGTATGGAGCATCATATGGGGGCCAGTATTCCATATGGAGTGTTATATGGGGACCAGTATTCTGTATGGAGCATTTTATGGGGGCCAGTATACTGTGTGGAGCGATTCGCCGGTTTCTGAGTTATTGTGGAATTTACAATAGATATCACTCATGTAATGTAAGAAGTGAAATATTTGCCTTGTACTATATATATATATATATTTCTCTGCGGTATCTGAGCATCATGAATCGTGGTATGTGTTAAAGGGGCCCACTGAGACTCTCTCGCCCGGGGCCCAGAAAATCCTGGAGCCGGCCCTGTCTGTGAGCAATCATCTGTAACAAATGATTCCCCTTTCTGGAAACAAAGTAAAATCCAAAGTTAGACTTTGTTCTTTTTGTTTAAAAGAATTATCTAAGGCGTCATTAACACATGTCATTTACACAGAATCAAAAAGTTGGAGATTTAAAAATCCAGACAGTAACAAATATTAAAATGAAAACATTAATGAGATACAGAAAGTTTAGAATCACTCAATATTCTATTTCAAACTTCCCTAGGATGAAGTTATCACCTATCCTGATGGGCTCCACACATATCTGTAGAAAGGGGCTTTGCAGAGCCCCTTTTATATAGTGCTGAGGCTTGACAGGCAAAGCTCCACTTCATTCATTCTTTTAGAAAACACCAAGCATTCTACTGTGCTATCTACAGCAGTTCCATAGGGAATGAATGCAGTATTGGTGCACATGTCTAGCCATCGCTCCACACAGAAGAGCCTCTGCAGAGCCCCACTTCTGGACCGTGGAGACCCAGCTGTTATACCCCCATTGATAAGCAGGTTATCACCTATACACTAGATAATTGAAAATCTCTAAAAATGGGAATTACTTTTTAAACACTGACTGATGCATTAAGGTTTCTGCAAAGAGCAGCTCATAAAAAAAACGTGTCTGTAAGAATTTGCATGATCTTAAGATGTATGGTCAACATCCTTTCTTAAAGCACCACTCCGGTATTTTTTAATATTTCAGTGCTGGAGTGATGCTACTAATCTAAGGTCCCTGCTCCTAGTGTTACACTTAACCAGCCTTGAGTGAGTTAGGGTATTTTAACACTTTGCAGGTTTGTTGATTTTTTTAACACTGTATAGTCCAGATTGATATATACTAACTTGTAGTATTTATTGTCGTAGCTGCATCCACACTCGCTATATGGTACACACTCATAATTACTAAGAATGTAGCCTTCTTTACACTGACATCCTTCACAGGAAGGCACCTCACATTCAGACTCAGATGCCATGTTGCTACAGAATGCTGGACAGGCACTCATGCGATCTGAAGAGACACTATGGGATACTATGCAATAAATTAGGAATATGGTGGTTCAAAGTCATGATCATTGTGGTTTGGGTCTGATGAAGTGGTTTGAAAACCTTGAAATGCATTATAATAAAATGCATTCATTCTTCACCTCTGTGTGTGATTATAACTTTGAACCTAGGTAGCACGGACTTTGAACCACCATATTCCTCATTTATTGCATTTTAATAATTTTGAGTGTTTCGTGCCACCTCTGATATTTGTCTCTTTATGATCAATACAAGATGATATGAAATTTTTTATTTGACAGTGAAACCTTGATGTTTTCTTCTAATACTTACCACTAAGACCTTGTTTTGTTTGAATGTTATAATATGGCTGTAAACTACAATTTCCAGCTCCTTGAGCTAACTGTACTTGCGGAATATCACCATGGCTTCATTTTTGCCTTTGATTTTAAATGTCTCCATGAAGTCAGGTAGGGAGGGTACGTTATTGATATCATGTACGTCTGCTTCCTTTGGAAGTGATGATTCAAGCCATCGAAGGTATTGTAGTGTGGATCACTAGCGATTGTGCACTTGCCATAGCCTAGAACCAATTCAAAGAGACAAAAGAGTAAGAAAGATAGTACCACTATAAATCAATTATCTGAGCATTTTCGATAATGCTCAAAACATATAGCAGTAATAAAAAATCAAAAATATCTACACAACTAGTGAATATGTGCCATAAAGGTAGCATGAAACCTGCTATCATTCCAAGAGAAAAGGAGCGGGAGCTCGGGTTAGTCGCCTTTCTTGATCAATAGTAGTGTTGAGCGAACATGCTCGACACTGCTCGGTATTCGCCTGAGCATCACGCTACTCGGGATGTTCGGCAAGCACCGAGCATTTCCGGGTTACTCGGGTGGGAGCTCGGGTCTCCGCCCTGCATGTTTGGCGCTCTTTACAGAGCCAATGAACATGCAGGGATTGCCAGCCAGTTACTGTAATGCCGCAGCCATGTTGTTTGTGGGCATTACAGTGATTGGCTGGCCGCACAGCGTCACCTCGAGTATTTAAAACCGGGCGCCGCCATCTTGGACACAGTCGCTCTGGATCAGACATTGTAGGGACAGCGCTGCTGATTTAGGGAGAGATATATCCTGCAAAATAGTTAGTGTAGGGTCTGTAAAGGCTGCCAGATCAAACAAACAGTCCTTCTCAGGACTAATATCCATCCCAGGTATATCAGGCAGGCAGGCAGGCAGGCTGTATAGGAGACGCAGTGGTTATACCAGCAAACGCTGCATTACAGTCCTGTGTGCTGCTCCTGTTGCTGAAATTGCTGGACTTAGCTCCAGGTCCCGGGGGCGAGGAAAAATCCTTTTTTTTATCTAAATCCTCTTTTTTTTTTCCTCCTTCACAATGTACAAATACCCATCTTATTAACCTTTTGGTGTCCCCCCCCCCCCCCCAAAAAAAAAAGTGTGGTGTGCCTCTGATTTTTCAGACACAAATATATCTGTTGAAAATAGTCTGGTGTAGGCCAGAGAAATAGAAGTGTGGTTTTGCAGTTCTATGGGCCATTTGTATCTAAAAAAAACAGTTTGAGTGTGTCGCTCACTGTTCAGCCGCAAATATATATATATTTTAAAAAGCCTGGTATACACCAGGAAATTATTACTGTGGTTTTGATGTTCCACGGTAAAACATCTCTATTATCCTGTTTTTGGCATTTTTTGCTGTATAAAAATAATAATAGTGTCTCCCTGATTTTTCAGACACAAATATATCTGTTGAAAATAGTCTGGTGTAGGCCAGAGAGACAGAAGTGTGCTTTTGCTGTTCCACGGTAAAAAATCTCTATTATCCTGCTTTTTGCATTTTTTGCTGTAAAAAAAAAAAAAAAAAAGTGTCTCCCTGATTTTTCAGACACAAATATATCTGTTGAAAATAGTCTGGTGTAGGCTAGAGAGACAGAAGTGTGCTTTTGCTGTTCCACGGTAGAAAATCTCTATTATCCTGCTTTTTGCATTTTTTGCTGTAAAAAAAAAAAAAAAATAGTGTCTCCCTGATTTTTCAGACACAAATATATCTGTTGAAAATAGTCTGGTGTAGGCCCGAGAAATACAAGTGTGGTTTTGCAGTTCCATGGTACAAACCTCTGTATTATCCACTTTTGGGCCATTTGTATCTAAAAAAAACAGTTTGAGTGTGTCGCTCACTGTTCAGCCGCAAATATATATATATTTTAAAAAGCCTGGTATACACCAGTAAATTATTACTGTGGTTTTGATTTTCCACGGTAAAACATCTCTATTATCCTGTTTTTGGCATTTTTTGCTGTATAAAAATAATAATAGTGTCTCCCTGATTTTTCAGACACAAATATATCTCTTGAAAATAGTCTGGTTTAGGCCAGAGAGACAGACGTGTGCTTTTGCTGTTCCACGGTAAAAAATCTCTATTATCCTGCTTTTTGCATCTTTTGCTGTAAAAAAAAAAAAAAAATAGTGTCTCCCTGATTTTTCAGACACAAATATATCTGTTGAAAATAGTCTGGTGTAGGCCCGAGAAATACAAGTGTGGTTTTGCAGTTCCACGGTACAAACCTCTGTATTATCCACTTTTGGGCCATTTGTATGTAAAAAAAACAGTTTGAGTGTGTCGCTCACTGTTCAGCCGCAAATATATATATATTTTAAAAAGCTTGGTATACACCAGTAAACTATTACTGTGGTTTTGATGTTACACGGTAAAACATCTCTATTATTCAGGTTTTAGTAGTTTTTTCCGTAAAGAAAAACAGTAGTGTCTCCTGACTGTTGTGACACAAAAATATATCTGTTGAAAATAGTCTTGTGTAGGCCTAACATCCCAGTGTGGTTTCGCAGTTCCACGGGTCAAATCGCTGTACTGTCCAGTTTTGGGCCTTTGGTATCTAAAAAAAAAGCAGTTTGAGTGTGTCGCTCACTGTTCAGCCGCAAATATCTCTATTTAAAAAAGTGTGGTATACCCCAGTAAACAATAACTGTGGTTTTCCTCTTCCACGGTTCTAATCTACTCTTTATTACCCTTCTCTCATTGATAGTGCAAGTGTAAGCTATTTTACTTCATTTACACTGGGCAAGGCGCGTGGCAAGGGACGTGGAAGTGGACGTTCTGGTGATGGTTCGTGCAGAGGACGGGGCCGTGGCCAAGGAGAAAATGTGCCACAACCAACAGCCACATCTTCTCGCTCCCACTTCTTGACCGAATTACTAGGGAAGCACAGAACAACACCAGTATTGAGAACTGATCAGTGTGAACAGGTTATTAATTGGATAGCAGACAATACTTCCAGTTACCTGGGCACCACCACCTCCGGTCTGTCTTCCACACGGTCAACTCTTAGTAGCCGTGAGTCTCGACCGCATACTCCTCCTCACCCTGATGCTCCTTCCTCCCACCATGCCGAGTGTCGTCAGACAGCAAGTGATCCCACACTTGGACACTCTGAAGAGCTGTTCACTGGTCCATTTCCATATTTGGGCCCCTCGCCTGATACGCTTGAAGTGGTGGAAGAGGAGATCCCATGTTGCGATGCCCAAATATTTGAACAGCCACGGCCACAGGAAGTCGACGTTGGCAATCTGTCACAAGAGGTGGACGATGACTAGACACAATTGCCAGGAAGTGAGGAGGAGGATCGTGGTGCGCAAGTGGAAGAGGAGGAGGTGGTGGATGATCTAGTAACTGACCCAACGTGGAAGGAGGACATGCAGAGTGAGGCCAGCAGCACACAGGGGGAGGGAGGCAGAGTACCCCAACAGGCAGGAAGAAGCAGTGTGGTGGCCGCAGACAGAAGGCAGGCAACCGTTCCCCGTAACACCAACATGAGGGAAGTTGCCAGTACAAGCGGTAGGTCTTCCAGAGTCTGGAATTTTTTTAAAGACTCTGCTGATAACCTCAAAAAGGCCATATGTTCCACCTGCCATGCCAGCATCAGCAGGGGTGACAAAACTATCAGCCTGACCACCACCAGCATGATCAGGCACATGGCAGCAAAGCACCCGACTTTGTGGGGCGAAACCCAGGGTCCACGACCAGTGTCAGCGGGTGTCACCACTGCTTCTTCCACTGTTGTGCGTGCAATAGAACCCCCTGTTGTGTGTGCAAGGCAATCCCCTGTCCATACTGCATGTAAAGATGCCCCCTCCTCTCAGTCTTCACTTGTTATGGCAGTTTCTCAAGAAACAGCATCAACGTCCACGTCCACGTCCCACCGCAGCGTTCAATTGTCCATATCCCAGACCTTTGAACGAAAGCGGAAATTCTCAGCTAACGCCCCACAGGCCACAGTCCTAAATTCGCACATTTCACGACTGCTTGCATTGGAAATGCTGCCTTTTAGGCTGGTGGAGACGAATCCTTCCGCAATCTTATGGCGGTGGCCGTCCCTCGGTACTCGGTCCCCAGCCGACACTATTTTGCCCGGTGTGCCATCCCCGCACTACACAAGCACGTGTCCCAAAGCATCTGCCGTGCCCTCAACAACGCAGTTACTGGGAGAGTCCACCTGACAACGGACACGTGGACAAGTGCTTGTGGCCAGGGACGGTACATCTCTTTGACGGCACACTGGGTAAACATAGTGGAAGCCGGGACCCAGTCGGACCTTGGGACGGAACACATCCTCCCCACACCGAGGATTGCGGGCCCTATGTCAGTCAGAGTTGCCCCCACAGTGTACAGCTCCTGCGCATCCTCCTCCTCCTCCTCATGTCCAGCCTCCATCTCAGATATCACCACATCAGTTACAAGCTGGAAGCATTGCAGTACTGCCTCCGCCAAGCGGCAACAGGCTGTGCTGAAACTCATAAGCTTAGGTGATAAACCTCACACTGCTTGTGAGTTGTGGACAGCTGTGAAAGAGCAGGCAGATCTGTGGCTGAGACCGCTGAACCTACATCCCGGCATAGTCATGTGTGACAATGGCCGTAACCTGGTGGCGGCTCTGAGGCGAGGTGAGATCACACACGTACCATGCCTGGCTCATGTGCTTAACCTCGTGGTTCAGCGGTTTCTTAAATCGTACCCCGAGTTGCCAGATCTGCTCGTGAAAGTACGCCGCCTGTTTAGCTCATTTTTGCAAGTCGGCTACAGCTTCCGCCGCCCTTGCTGTGTTGCAGCAGCGTTTGCAGCTTCCGGCACACCGACTGGTGTGTGATGTCCCCACGCGTTGGAACTCTACCCTCCACATGTTGCAAAGGATTTGTGAGCAGAAGAGAGCAGTTGTGGAGTACCAGCTGCAACAAGGCCGTCGATATTCAGGTCAGACTCCACACATAAGACCTCAGGAGTGGACCTGGATGTCTGACATATGTACCATCCTGACAAACTTTGAGGAGGCCACCAAGATGGTGAGTGGCGATGACGCCATCATTAGTGTCAGCATCCCACTTGTCTGTCTTTTGCAACGCTCTCTGCAGAGAATTAAAGAGGAGGAATTGCAGCCAGAGTATGATGAGATGGATCAAGAAGCCATAGCGGGCGATTACACACAGCCCAGCCTCATCTCATCCCAACGTGCATTGGGGGACAATGAGGGAGAGGAGGAGGAGGAGGAGGAAGAACAGGAGCTGCTATCATGCGTTGTAGACGGTAGTACCTGTACAAGTGTCATACCGTCGGTTCAGCGTGGGTGGCCTGAGGACAGGGGGGAGGAGGAAGAGGAGGAGGAGGAGGAGAGCATGGTCAGTCATCATCTTGGTGAGGACACGGAAATATTGCCCGTTACCAGTCTGGCACGCATGGCTGACTTTATGTTACGCTGCCTTAACCGTGACCCTCGCGTTGTCAAAATGTTGGGTGACAGTCATTACTGGTTGGTGACACTTGTAGACCCCCGCTACAAGGAGAACTTTCACTCTCTTATTCCTGAGGTGGAGAGGTCTACAAAAATGGGGCAATACCATAAGGCCCTTGCTGCAGAACTCTTAAAAAAATTCCCATCTGAACACGCTAGCGGCAGAGGTCACAGTTCGTTGCCCAACCAAGGCGTACAGGCGAGAGAGATGCAACTCCAATCCAGCAGAGGCAGGGGAACACTGTCAACGTTCTGGGACAGTTTTCTGACACCCTCCCAGCTTACAGGCCCTGAGGCGCGTGGGTACTCTCACAACGAGTGGAAAGTTTCAAAAGATGGTGAGGGAGTACCTTGCCGATCGTACCAGCGTCCTCCGTGATTCCTCTGTGCCTTTTAATTATTGGGTATCCAAGCTGGACACTTGGAATGAACTCGCTCTGTACGCCTTGGAGGTCCTGGCCTGCCCTGCCGCTAGCGTGTTATCGGAGCGTGTTTTTAGTGCCGCTGGGGGAATTATAACTGATAAGCGCACTCGCCTGTCAACTGACAATGCTGACAAGCTGACCCTTATCAAAATGAACAAGGGCTGGATTGGGCCAGACTTCTCATCACCACCAAATGACAGCAGAGTAACATAAAGTCAAATCGACTGTGTTATTTCGGGAGGTGTATTCACATGCACCGCTTCACACCCACACATGGGTATACGCTTCCTCGTTTCGGCTGTTTAATCTTCTTCTCCTTATCCTCAGCCTCCACCACCACTATACCACCAGGGTGCCAGCATTGCAAGTTCCTCCGTCCTAATTTTTGGCAGCTTTTGCTGGGAAAGCATAAGCAAATACCATGGGACACCCACACCCCAATAATGGGACTTATGTTTGTAATATGCTGTACTGCATGGCTCTTGTAAGGGGCATTGCAAGTTGCTCTGTCCTAATTTTTGGCAGCTTTTGCTGGGAAAGCATAAGCAAATACTATGAGAGACCCACTCCCCAATAATGGGACTTATGTTTGTAATATGCTGTACTGCATGGCTCTTGTAAGGGGCATTGCAAGTTGCTCCATCCTAATTTTTGGCAGCTTTTGCTTGGAAAGCATAAGAAAATACTATGGGAGACCCACTCCCCAATAATGGGACTTATGTTTGTAATATCCTGTACTGCATGGCTCTTGTAAGGGGCATTGCAAGTTGCTCCGTCCTAATTTTTGGCAGCTTTTGCTTGCAAGGCATAAGCAAATACTATGGGACACCCACTCCCCAATAATGGGACTTATGTTTGTAATATGCTGTACTGCATGTGACGCGCCCCCTGGGCCATGTGTACACGTGTGTGGGATACCCGGTGCCGGGTCTCTGGGGTCTGTAGTCTCCGTGGCGGTGACCCGGTCCCGTGGCTCAGGCTGGTTAAACCAGTGGCAATCTTTCTTAGGTTTTGAGGTTAATTGTCCGACTGCGCCACCCGTGGATTGCGGTCAGGGAGTAACACTGCTGCGAGGCAGACCGCTGAGGCTGGTGTTGTGTGCGCAGCATAAAATGGGATAACTCCCCTCGGGAGGAGTATAGCCTCAGGGCAGTGAGTGTGGATGATGGGGGTGATGGTGCACGAGCGCAGCAGGAATGACTCAGAGTCTTTGCAGTGCAGTTCAGGGTCTTTACTGATGATTATAAGGTAGACCCTCCCGGGAGTACTGGCTAGCATAAGAGGCCTGGTCAGTCTGTGAGCAAGCAGGAGTTCCCCTGGCCAGGTGGAGTTGTAGGCCTCCCCGTCTGCTGCACTCTTCCTGGCTACCTTGCTGTAAGCGGGTAGAAGTAGCCCACGTCCCTGAGTGTACCGTGCAGTGCTCACCCGTATGGCTGGTGACTTGGGGCCTTCTGTTAGCCTCCGCTCCACGACGGCGGTGCTGGTCCCTTGCTTGTGACTGAGCCTCCGGGCTTCTATGGCCAGAGGACCTGAAATCCCCTGCCGGCTGGTTTCTGCTGCTGAATATATAAGTCCTCACAGCCTCCGACTCCTGTGTCCGGTTCCTATTGTCTTCTGCCAGGGCAAGCTCTGCTCAGCTTCCAGCCCCTCGTCTTTAGCTCCTAGCTCCTACAGAGCTCCTTGCTGTTACTTTCCCTTGCTCTCACTCTGACTCTGACTGTTCTCTGTCTCACTCAACCCCACCCCAGATCCAGTTTATAAGGGCAGAATTCTCCCCTCCCAGGACTGGGGCAGGAGGATGTTGCATGTTTAAGGGATCCTGACCAGGAAACCTCCCACTTGCTCTCCGACGTAATCTCTATTACTGTGGTGACCAGACCCCTGGGGTGCCACACATGGCTCTTGTAAGGGGCATTGCAGTACCTCATAATTTTTGGAAAGCCTTCCATTCACTGCTTAGGCCAACAGTGCACAGGAGACCCAGTTGCTATAAATGGAAAAAAAGGTTTAGTTAACGCCCTCTGACCTCCATGTCATTTCCAAGGGGCATTGGAGTGCCTCGAAATTTTTGGTAGGCATTGCACTCACTGTATGCCCTATAACTGTGTAGCCGAACCACTCCTTTTGTTACAGAAACATATCCTACAAGACATATCTGCTTGACTGGCCTGATATTGATGTGAATGGTCCCTGTTCCTCCTGCTCTTTCTCCTTTGCTACTACTTCATCCATCATTTATCACCTGAAGCTTTGTTTTAACGGGAGTCATAGAACTTGGATAGTAGCAGGAAAACATCCAGCAATCCTCGGAGGAGGTAGGATATGCACCAAAACGCTGACCTCCTCAGGCCTAGCCGCTACTATATACATGCGCTTGCATTACAACAAAACAAAGCAGATGCTAACTTCTATCATCCTCATCATGCTCCTCACCTTGGCACTCTCAACTCCCCTGATGGAGAAGCCAGGGCCCACCAGAGGAGTCTGATAGTCCGGTGGGCTCGGCCAATGCTGCCCTAAAGCAGGCCAGGCTAAGAAAAGTGTGGGAAAGGTTACCGGTACAAATAGGGGTGGCTGGGGACCGAGTATGGACACCCGGCCACCCCCTGGAGGCTGGGGAGCAAGCGGGGGCACCCGGCCACCAGGCGGCTGGGGACTGAGTATGGATACCAGGCCGCCGAGACAGCCATGGCGTGGTGGCCAGATTCCGCCTCCACATGCCTAAAAGGCCAAATTTAAAGTGCAAGCAAGCAAGCAGTATGGTATTGCAGCCTGGGGGTGGGTGGGTGGCAGGCTGCATACTTGCGCTTGCATTGCAAGGAATGGGAGAGGTACAATTGAACACTGCCCTGGGACAAGGACTTGAATGGGGATAGTTGCAAGTCTGCAACGACAGGTGCAAGGTGGGAGGCATCTTCGCATGTACCATGAACAAGGGTTTGGCATGCACACACTACAGCGGAATAGGCTCTCCTTCCCACTAAATGCTCTGGGGAGGGCACAGGTAATGTTTTGGTATACGCGCTTAATCTTATGTATAAGGCACACCAGGACAAATAGGGGCGGCTGGGGACTGAGTATGGATACCTCGCTGCCGAAGCAGCCATGAGGTAGTGGCCAGCTTCGGCCTCCTCTAAACTAAAAGGCCCCATTTCAAGTGCAAGCTAGCAGTATGGAATTGCAGTCTGGGGGTGGGTGGGTGGCAGACTGCACACTTACACTTGCATTAAAAGAAAACATAGCAGATGCTAATTTCTGTCATCATCATCATGCTCCTCACCTTGGCACTCTCAACTCCACCGATGGAGAAGTCATGGCCCACCGGAGGAGTCTGGTTCTCTGGTGGGCTCGTCCAATGCTGCCTAAAGCAGGCTGGGCTAAGAAAAGTGTGTGGGGGGATGTTCCAAGGAGAAATGGGGGCGGCTGGGGACCGTTTATGGACACCCGACTGCCCCCCAGGCGGCTGGGGACCGTTTGGACACTCGGCCGCGGGGCGGCTGGGGACTGAGTATGGACACCCGGCCGCCGGGCGGCTGGGGACTGAGTATGGATTCCAGGCCGCCAACACAGCCATGACGTGGTGGCCAGATTCCGCCTCCACATGCCTAAAAGGCCCAATTTCAAGTTCAAGCAAGCAAGCAGTATGGTATTGCAGCCTGGGGGTGGGTGGGTGGCAGGCTGCATACTTGCGCTTGTATTGCAAGGAATGGGGGAGGTACAATTGAACACTGCCCTGGGACTAGAACTTGCATGGGGATAGTTGCAAGTCTGCATCTTCTGATGCGGCAAGGATCACTTATGATGGGCACACTTTTAGACAGTGACCTGGGAGTCAGAGATGCTTCCAGGGGTCTTCCCCATGCTGTTCCCTTGTCTTTTCAGCACTTTATGCATGTGTCACACAGCACATGGCCAGATAAGGTTGTAAAATGTTAAAATGACATTTCCCTGTGAATGCATTTGTCATATTTGAAAGCAATACAAAAGTGCAAAAACGCATAAAAAATGCTACTTGTGAACATAGCCGAAGGTGTGGAGGAGTATTTTTGTTTTTGGTCATTTATTTTAACTTATACACAAGTCTTTTCCCTGGAAAGGATGTTCCTTAACATATTTCACAGGAAAAAAGTTTCACTTTCGTTTTTGAACGTTTTATTGTGAGCCCGTAAATGTGGCTTAATACCTCTGACCACGTTGTTGACAGCAGTGACCTGGGGGTCAGAAATGCTTCCTGGGGCGATCCCCATGCTGTCCCCATGTCATTTGAGCACTGTCACTATCGTTTTGGGCACTTGTTAGGCTTTTAAAAGACTGCCGGGGGTGCCACCGCAAAAATGTTCGAGTCTCCCATAGACTAACATTGGGCTCGTTGCTCGGGTCGAGCACCCGAGTATCACGGCGAGCTCGGCCCGAGCTTCGAGCACCCGAGCATTTTAGTGCTCTCTCAACACTAATCAATAGCCTTTGTGTATCTGTACAGATCTATCCTCTTAATAGGCCACATGTTAGTAAAAAGGTTAGACAAAAGAAACCCAAATGGTCATGTTTCCCTACACAGCAAAGGAGGAGAAGAGGATAGACAAGAAATGCCTCTAGATTTAGGTGTGTGATGGGGCTTGGTGATACGTTGTAGTTGCTCTTATTAGGTCCTTGAACTTCAAAGTTTTCTTGCAAGCCCAGAATTGATATTAATTTAAAGGATCTCGTAGAGAATAACTTGATGAGACAAACATTGTAACCACTGATCACTACTCTTACTTTTTGGCTTATAGTTTTAATGTCCATTCTTGTTCACACTGCAGACTCCATTGGCACATCTAAATTCTTTACATTTGATTTCATTGCCCTTCTTGCACTCACATTTCTTTGTGCAGTGTGGAGTAATCCAGCTCTCATCAACCTGGAAAAGAACAAGACAAACAGTATAAATGTTACTTCTATGGGCTTTATTGGAAACCATTCACATGTGACTTTTTTCTTAACTGTGTTTGCAAGCAGATAACTTTTTTGTGTGAGACATTGTAATCTACGACACATATTGATATTAATATATATAAGAAAACCTCTGAACAAATTAATCTGTTTATAAAATAGAAGGGACAGAGAAGCTGTCTGCCTTCTGCTGTTTATTGATATTGAGACCAGGTATTGCCAAGTATGGCCTTTTTTCTGGGAAGATTTTTTGGATTTTATGTCTTTTTCAGTGATTTGGTTTTTATTTTAGTGTAGGGACTTGCAAGACATAAGAAACATTATGAGCTTTGGATATTTTGGTCAAAATACTGTAGCATGTCCAAAAAAAGTTGTCTAAGACATTAATGATGTCTATTTGCTAAATCTGAATAATGGTGCAAGTTTGCATCACAATCAAAGCAGAGTTAAATCTTTAAATTCTGCTGTGAGTTTTTTAGTGTTGCTAAAAACATGACAATGTATATACACTTTACTTTATGTTAGTTGCAGTAAACTGTTCTGTTCTTTTTCCGTATATACAAAGATGCAAATATTTGAGTACGTATGACAGAAAGATGGATTTCTGCACTTAATGTTCACTCATTGAGTTCTACAGGCGTCAACATAGGCTTGGACTACGGAACATAGAGTAGACTGCATGCCATTGTATCTGCACATGTCATATACACAGGACTTGATGAAGTCATCTGGGTTAACTAGATTATGGCACGCTTGGAATGTGTCTGACTGGAGAATATTGCACTGTCTCTGGATGTTTAGCAGTGAATTAGCAGTGCATGGTGGATCTAGATCAGGGGTCTCAAACTCAGCTGGGAATATGGGCCGCACACGGAAAAACATTTAATTTGGGGGGCCGCATTATTTGCATGACAAAGTGACATTTTTAATGATACCATATTATTTTCTATACACCTTTTGAACTTGTCCTCATCTTGCAGACATGGTCTCCCATCCAGGTCCCCCATATTGCAGACATGGTCCACCATCCAGATTCGCCATATTGCAGACATCGTCTCCCATTCATGTCCTTCATATTGCAGACATAGTCCCCCATCCAGGTCCCCATATTGCAGACATGGTCTCCCATTCAGGTCCCCCATATTGCACACATGGTCTCCCATCCAGGTCCCCCATATTGCAGACATGGTCTCCCATCCAGATTCGCCATATTGCACACATAGTCTCCCATCAGGTCCTTCATATTGCAGACATGGTCCCCCATCCAGGTCCCCATATTGCAGACATGGTCTCCCATTCAAGTCCCCCATATTGCACACATGGTCTCCCATCCAGGTCCCCGATATTGCAGACATGGTCTTCCATCCAGGTCCCCCATATTGCAGACATGGTCTCCAATCCAAGTCCCCCATATTGCAGACATCGTCTCCCATCCAGGTCCCCGATATTGCAGACATGGTCTCCCATCCAGGTCCCCCACATTGCAGACATTGTCTCCCATCCAGGTCCCCCATATTGCAGACATGGTCTCCCATCCAGGTCCCTCATATTGCAGACACGGTCTCCCATCTAGGTCCCCCATATTGCAGACATGGTCCCCATATTGCAGACATGGTCCCCATATTGCAGACATGGTCTGCCATGCAGGTACCCCATATTGCAGACATGGCACCCATATTGCAGACATGATCCCCATATTGCAGACATGGTCTTCCATCCAGGTCCCCCATATTGCAGACATGGTCCCCTATCCAGGTCCCTCATATTGTAGACATGGTCCCCCATCCAGGTCCCCCATATTGCAGACATGGTCCCCCATCCAGGTCCTCCATATTGCAGACATGGTCCCCCATCCAGGTCCCCCATATTGCAGACATGGCCACCCATATTGCAGACATGGTCCCCATATTGCAGACATGGTCCCCCATCCTGGTCCTTATCTTGCAGACTTGTCCCCCATCCAGGTCCCTATGTTGCAGACATGTCCCCAATCCAGGTCCCCCCAATGCTGCGCACAGGTTCCCCCCCCCATACTGCATGCAGGGTCCACCCCCCCATACTGCGCGCAGGGTCCGCCCCCCCCATACTGCGCACAGGGTCCGTCCACCCCCTTACTGTGCACAGGGTCTGTCCCCCCCATACTGCGCACAGGGTCTGTCCCCCCCATACTGCGCACAGGGCCCCCACATTCTGCGCACAGGGTCCCCATCCCCCCATACTGCACACAGGGTCCCCGTCCCCCCATACTGCGTACAGGGTCCCCATCCCCCCACACTGTGCACAGGGTCCCCGTCCCCCCATACTGCGCACAGGGTCCCCGTTCCCCCCATACTGTGCTCAGGGTCCCCATCCCCCCATACTGCTCACAGGGTCCCCTTCCTCCCATACTGCGCTCAGGGTCCCCATCCCCCCATAAAGTGCTCAGGCTCCCTGTACCCCCATACTGCGCACAGTGCCACCCCTCATACTGAGCACAGGTCCCCTGTGCTGTATTTCACATGACAGAGGAAAAAAAAAGATTCTCACCTGTCCTCCGTTCCCTCAGCATCCTTTCTGCAACTGTGGCCCACAGGCACAGACCCCATAACGATCGCGGCTCTCTCCAGCAGCCGCAAAAATCAGCGCTGTAGTGCACATCATTGCCGCGCAGAGACCGGCTCTCTGCACAGCAATACCAGTGTCAGCCGCCGGCCTATCAGAGGCCAGCAGCTGACATCTGCACATGGCAGTGACGTCATACGCCGCTGCGCTGGGACGCAGATGTCAGCTGCTGGCCTCTGATAGGCCGGCGGCTGACACTGGTTTTGCTGTGCAGAGAGCCGGTCTCTGCGCGGCAGTACACTGCACTACAGTGCTGATCTCGGCGACGGCTGGAGAGAGCCACGATCGTTACGGGGTCTATGTGCCTGCGGGCCGCAAGAAGCAGCCGGAGGGGCCGCATGCTGGCGCGGGCCGCATGTTTGAGACCCCTGATCTAGATCATCTCGTGTATCATCTAAGCAACTGTAAGAGAAACAAGAAAGTTATTACATTTATTTTTCTCTACAAATAGGTAGTGTCATTATATAGGATAGGATGGAGAGGGGGCGCCAATAGCGCTGTTACCCAGACAAGTAGTGGTATAAAGGAAAAAGGATGCTCACCTTGGTGAGTTGTGAAATGCACAACTCAAATGTTGGTATAGTGGAGTGCTGCAGGAGACACCAAACCTCAAGGGTCCGAGTAACATAAGTTGTGGATGCAAGAAAGTGCCAATGATTCTGCGCTCCTCCGGGTCAGAAGAAGGGATGTATTACCCAGTGCTTGGCTAGGAGTCTATTTATTTAGAAACTAAAATCAGACACGTTTGGTGGACGTCCTGTCCACTTCATCAGTGCATACCTTGTGTCAGGTATAGCAAGGAGTGGACATATATATACAAAAAATATGAAAAAAACTGGCGCCAAAACAAGGTGGCCATTAAGTCAGAAAAGTACAATCAATAAAAAGGCATAAATTTGAGTATCCATCAATATATATATGCGTCGGGAATAAAATATTGTTAGCATGATTAAAAAATAATTAAGAATCAATATAGTTCAATGCAAAAAAATAAATAAATAATTTAAAAATATACATATAATTCCTGAAGTGGGAATTGAACCTGTTGTATTGCAATCAACTGGATCGTGTTTAGATACTAATCATGGTAGAACCCTCTAAGCCAAGGGTGCTCATGTATGTTGAGACTGATTTTGTTCTGATAGGAAGTAATAAACGAATATTAAAAGATATATCTATCTTATATGTACATTCTAAACAAAATAAAAATGTATGTCAACATCCAAAAGACAGTGCCTAAGAAGAGAATGTGTCTTATGGAAGATACGTATTAAGAAATGTACCAGTTACCCTTGTCTGTATTATACAGCCCAAATGCATGAAATTTGTACTCACATACAATGAATTGTTCCCCCAATTTTTTTTTTTTTTAATTTTTCTTATAATAGAATATGTGATCGAATCTGCAACCAGAATTATTTTCAGAACATGAATGATTTCTTTAGGAGTGTGTCCGTATTACTGGTGTAGTACTAGAGAATAGTCATGCGCATTAATACTAGGTGGTATGATGAGCACTGAAAGTATGCTAGGGAATAGTGAAGACTACTGGGAACAGAATGCAATGATCATTAGAAGAAAAGGAAACTTGACTCAGTCAAAACCTTGATCGGGACAGGGGATCAAGAATAAGCCAAGACATATGTTCCTGACCATGTATAGGTAAATTATATTTGCCAGTGCTTTCAAATAAAATCCTCTGATATTTCATTGAGACCCCAAGGTTTCAAAGTATTTTGTTGATATATCCAGTAAATCTCTTTCCTATTGAGACACTGAATTCTATTGGGAGTGGTGCATGGAATATGCTCTATGGGCATGATTTTAAGACACTAAAAGTCTTTATTGTGATGGATTGCCATATGACGGGATAAACCATGTTTTAAAAAACCTGTAGCAACATTGTGCCCATGAGAATTTAGTCTTTTATGAAAGGATTGCATAGTTCTACCGACATATTGCTTGGGACACATGCATCCAATCAGATATATGACAAAATCAGTGTCACTGGACATAATACTCTTTATTTCGAACCGTTCGTTGCTTGATGTGGATGCAATAGTGTCGGCTCCATGAGTAATATTCAAGCAACACAAGCAGTTCTTTTTGCCACATTTGGTGATTGTTTTATTCTTATTATTGATCTTGCTACCATCTAGAGTAGAAAGGGTGTGTATTCTAGGGGGGGCTAAAATGTTCCTTAGAGTGGGGGCTCTCCTATACACAATGGAGGGTTTTTCTGGGATAATCTTCTTGAGTATCGGATCATTTAACACAATATGACAATTCTTCTGCAGAATATCTCTAAATGATTTATGCTGAAAATTGTATGTAGTAATGAATTTTACACAGTGCTCATAGGACATTTTATCTGAATTAGATCTTAAAAGAAGTGAACTCTGGCTACAGGTGTCCCTTAGCCTTTCAAATGATTTGCCAACAAGATTTTTGGGATAACCCTGTTGTAGAAATTTCTGTTTCAGCATACTTGATTGCTCTGAAAAATCATTTTCAGAAGTGCAATTCCTTCTGATCCTCTAAAATTGATTAAAAGGAATATTACGCAGCCATTTAGGGTAGTGGCCACTGCTGTAGTGGATGTAACTATTCGCATCCACTTGTTTAAATTAAGTCTTGGTGCAGATCCTATTGTTCTCTATAAATAAAGTCAGATCCAGAAAATTACTGCTGGTGTTATTTGTATCGGAATTGAAGGAAATACCACAGCAGTTGATCTTTAGAAAACTGGCAAGGGCTGAGGGTTCTGCGATGTCCTTATTAAGAATGAAAATTAAGTCATCAATGTATCTTTTGTAAAATATAATGCTTCCCAAAATGGACCACCACAGGTGAACACCAGTTCAAATATGCCCATGAAAATATTAGCGAACGTAGGATCGACCTTTGACCCCATCGCAGTCCCTTTGATCTGGTGGTAAGTGTGTTGGAGGAAAGTGAAATAATTGTTATTAAGGATGAAAGATAACCCGGATAGAATAAAGGATCTGTGTGAGGAAGACAGGCCGGTGTCTTTGGAGATCATATGTTCAACACATAATAAACCAATTTCACAATCAATATTAGAGTAAAGGGATGTGACATCAAGGCTTAAAAATACAAATGATTCTTCCCAATGGATGTTGAGGCTGATGAGGTGGCTGGAGTCACAAAGGTAACTCCTCAACCTTTTAAAATGGGGCTGAAGGAGGACATCAATATACTCTGCTAGATTACTAGTGAGGGAGCCTATACCCGATATAATAGGCCTCCCAGGGGGATTGGTAGGGTCTTTGTGTATTTTAGGAAGATGGTAGTAAAAGGGCATGCTTGGATTCTGTATCGTGAGAAATGTTCTCTCATTCTCATTAAATAGTTCCTGTTCATTCCCCTTTTTTATCAGTTTTTTATATTCTAAGTTGGTACTTTCTAAACCATAATGATAAATTTCTTTATAGTAATTTGTGTCATTAAGGATCCTTTTTGCCTCCCCTATATTATCACAATAATCTTGTATTACAATTCCTCCGCCTTTGTCAGCTGATCTAATAATGATGTTTTTGTTCTTTCTAAGATCCGAAAGTGCTTTTTTTTTCGTTTATATTTAAATTTCGAATTTTTCTGAAACACGAAACGCATCTGATTTTAACTTCTAAATAAATGGACTCATAACCAAGCACTGGATAATGCATCCCTTCTTCTGACCCGGAGGAGCGAGGAATCATTATATAGGATACTGAGAGCATAAAGTGTAATACTGAATCTTGAGTAGGATTTATCTTGAAAAAATGTATTGAGATGTAGTAGTGTTATAGCTAAGCAATGTACTGTGATGATCTGAGTGCCAGTGCTTTAGATGCCACCAATTCTTTTAACATCTCCATGAAATTCAGAACGTAAGAATTTAAAACCCTCAATGTTCTCATAAGAAGATACAGAGTTGATATGAAATGCACCTCAAAAAAGCTAAAAGTCATAAACTTTTAGGACATGTGTGGTATATCCATTGGATATGTCATAAATCACTGATGGATACAAATATTACTTTTAAGATCCACACTGAGTTTGAGAACAGGGTTCTATGACCTATCTCACAGACATTGTGAATGGAGAGGTGACCGTACATTCTTAGCTTTTTCTATTCACTGCTATGTGAGTTCCAGTCTTATCTAAGCACAGTCATATTCCCAGTAAACTGAGCAGACTGAATAGGGCTTATTCATCTTGGTGACATCTAATTTGAATTACATTTTTTCTAGCTAGTATTGTTACTGATATTTCCACACATTGTGTTAAGACTTGTACAAACAACAGACAACTTCTAAATAATACAAGAATATTTGTAGTTACTTCAGATCACTGTCAATTTCTGATTTCCAGCTGTTTTCCAAATTCTATAACATTGGCTGCTTGAAGTCCATTTGGCATTAATGGGGTTTTCCCACGAACTAAAGTTCATTTTAATCAATAGATCTTGGAATAATAATAAATTCCACAATTGGATGTTTTTAGATAAAATGTTCCTGTACTGAGGTAATCTTATAAATGTGCTCCTGCTATGTACTGTGTAATGGTTGTGTCTGACCATGCATGGACATGGTCTGATCATACTACAGCTCCTTGGGGGGGGGAAGCAAAAGATGTGGTATGATCAGACCATGTTCCATGATTTTCTCTGCACAAGAATATTTTATTTAAACCCATCCAATTGTGGAACTTACTATTATTTCAAAAGCTATTGATTAAAATGTACTTTTCTTCATGGGAAAACCCTTTTAAGAAATTCATCATTCTTCAAGGCCGTTGAAATTACCACACATAACACACACCTGTTATGTCACAGAAAAGAGAAATCCATTACATGTCGTGAACATAAATTATTGTATTGCAGTTTTTTCTACAGCTAAAACCACTAGAACTGACCTTGTCATAGTAAGCGTTAGGGAGGACAACCTCCAAGTGGTGATTTCCATCAACCTTCACAATCATTCCAAAGTCTGTGGTCACCACAGTGTAAATACCAACATTTCCAATAGTGAGCCCTTTCACATTTCCTGACCATGGTGTTTGATTCGTATGTTATCCACCTGCTGTTAAAGGGAAATTAAATAACTTAATTATGTATTTTTTTCAGGCTTATATTATCAATAATAAGGACAAATATTACTGCAAAGTACTGAGATAGATAGACTGATTAAAAGATAGATAATAGATAGATAGATAATGTGATTAGTAAATAAATGTGTTTTATTTTATAATTAGTATACATATGTAAATCTTTCAAGAATTTCCCTGTCTTTCTGCAAGGTGATACGTATTCTATAGATATCGATATAAACTTCTTTAAGGTATGTTGCTGCCCTTTGTCCACGGTCCTCTGTTTTTCCTTTGATGGTAAATGGAATGACACTACTCTTGTCACATACAGTTAGGTCCATATATATTTGGACAGAGACAACATTTTTCTAATTTTGGTTCTAGACATTACCACAATGAATTTTAAACAAAACACTTCAGATGCAGTTGAAGTTCAGACTTTCAGCTTTCATTTGAGGGTATCCTCATTAAAATTGGATGAAAGGTTTAAGAGTTTCAGCTCCTTAACATGTGCCACCCTGTTTTTAAAGGGACCCAAAGTAATTGGACAGATTAAATAATTGTGAATAAAATGTTCATTTCTAGTACTTGGTTGAAAACCCTTTGTTGGCAATGACTGCCTGAAGTCTTGAACTCATGGACATCACCAGACGCTGTGTTTCCTCCTTTTTGATGCTCTGCCAGGCCTTCACTGCGGTGGTTTTCAGTTGCTGTTTGTTTGTGGGCCTTTCTGTCTGAAGTTTAGTCTTTAACAAGTGAAATGCATGCTCAATTGGGTTGAGATCAGGTGACTGACTTGGCCATTCAAGAATATTCCTCTTCTTTGCTTTAATAAACTCCTGGGTTGCTTTGGCTTTATGTTTTGGGTCATTGTCCATCTGTTGTATTAAACAACGACCAATCAGTTTGGCTGCATTTGGCTGGATCTGAGCACACAGTATGGCTTTGAATACATCAGAATTCATTCGGCTGCTTCTGTCCTGTGTCACATCATCAATAAACACTAGTGACCCAGTGCCACTGGCAGCCATGCATGCCAAAGCCATCACACTGCCTCCGCCGTGTTTTACAGATGATGTGGTATGCGTTGGATCATGAGCTGTACCAAACCTTCGCCATACTTTTCTCTTTCCATCATTCTGGCAGAGGTTGATCTTGGTTTCATCTGTCCAAAGAATGTTCTTCCAGTACTGTGCTGGCTTTTTTAGATGTTTTTTAGCAAAGTCCAGTCTAGCCTTTTTAATCTTGATGCTTATGAGTGGCTTGCACTGTGCAGTGAACCCTCTGTATTTCCTTTCATGCAGTCTTCTCTTTATGGTAGATTTGGATATTGATACGCCTACCTCCTGGAGAGTGTTGTTCACTTGGTTGGCTGTTGTGAAGGGGTTTCTCTTCACCATGGAGATTATTCTGCGCTCATCCACCACTGTTGTCTTCCGTGGGCGCCCAGGTCTTTTTGCATTGATGAGTTCACCAGTGCCTTCTTTCTTTGTCAGGATGTACCAAACTGTAGATTTTGCCACTCCTAATATTGTAGCAATTTGTCAGATGGGTTTTTTCTGTTTTTGCAGCTTAAGGATGGCTTATTTCAACTGCATGGAGAGCTCCTTTGACCGCATATTTACTTCACAGCAAAACCTTCCAAATGCAAGCACCACACCTCAAATCAACTCCAGGCCTTTTATCTGCTTAATTGAGAATGACATAATGAAGGGATTGCCCACACCTGTCCATGAAATAGCCTTGGAGTCAATTGTCCAATTACTTTTGGTCCCTTTAAAAACAGGGTGGCACATGTTAAGGAGCTGAAACTCCTAAACCCTTCATCCAATTTTAATGTGGATACCCTCAAATGAAAGCTGAAAGTCTGAACTTCAACTAGATCTGAATTGTTTTGTTTAAAATTCATTGTGGTAATGTCTAGAACCAAACTTAGAAAAATGTTGTCTCTGTCCAAATATATATGGACCTAACTGTGTATCCACTAGTGTTGAGCCACCCCCGTAGTGTTCGAGTTCGGTTCGGTTCGTCGAACACCCGTTTGTTCGCCGAACTGTTCGTCGAACTGTTCGTCGAACACCTTCGAACACCGTTAAAACCAGTGGCAGGCAAACAAAAACACATAGAAACACATAGAAAACACCTTCAAAGGTGTCCAAAAGCTGACAAACTGCTCAGAAGACATAACTAACACATGGAAAAGTGACAAGTACATATAGTCATGCGAAAATAAAAGAGGTGGAGGAGTAAAAGGAGGGGGAGACACAGATATAGGCATGTCATGCCCTTCTAAAATCCAAAAAGTGAGAAGCCGACACGGCCAGTCCGCTCCTGCCCGTGCCACCTCCGTGTCGCCGGGTTTGTGCCAGAGCCGCGGTGAACCCTGACGGCCAGCCCCCCTCTCCCAATACTGGTGCCTGTCCGCTGGTGGGTCGAGCGAGCCCCCCTGTGGTGGAGGCAGCTCTAAGCTTTTTAATTTAAATTGTCTCTCTAATTTGAATAAATACACTTTAAATCCATTTACAAGGATCTATTGGAGGGCAAGTCTCATGCCAGCAGCCGCGTAATTCCAGCTCCAGTAGCGTCCACTAAAGCTGCTGCAGTTAAAAAGCTTTTATAAGGATCGAGCTTGGCTGTCCACCGCAAGGCATCCTACTGCCAGTCCGAGCCCCTATGCCTTGGGGTGCCTCCTGATGCTCTTCACTGAGTATCCCGTGGTCCCGAAGCATTTCCTTTGAAAAAATTAAGTGTCCAAACTACAGGTGGTGTAGCTTGCTTAACAGCCGGGATAATCCGCTGACTAGCAGACACTGCTACTAGGCACAAAGTATTTCCTGGGCTAGATGCAGTTAAAAATTTGTAATTAGATACTCTCGTTGGATGCTGAGAAAGCATTCCATAGAGTCTCCTGGCACGCCATATATGATTCTCTTAAAAAGCTTGGGGTAGGGGTCTAGGGGACCCTTTTATAGCCAAAATCACGGCCCTGTATCGCAATACGTCACCTAGGCTGAAGATAAATGGAACTGTAGCACCCTGAGGGCTCGGTTGCTACAGAGGTATTGCACCTCACCCAGAGGTGTGATATCTCACTCTCAGGTAAGGATGGAGTGTGGATCAGGACCCGACAACTGCATGCATTACACCACATTGCCGTGGGGCAGGGCGACCAATATGCCCCTGAGATGGGCACGACAGTCCCTGTCCCTGGCTGGAGTGGGGGGAGGGAACACTGAGGAAGGGGAACCCTGTAGTGCAGGAGCAGGGAGGAAGCAGTTCCTGGGTGCATTGAGAAGGGAGTATAAAAGGTGGGCACCATCTTAGTTCAGTGCAGAGAAGTCTGAGCAGAAGTGGCAGGGAGCAGGGGCTCTGCATGAGCTCTGCTCCGGAGGCGGGCCTAGTAACAGAGGCCCAGGCCTGGAAGAGGGAGAAGGAAGGAAGAGGAGCGGAGAAGGCTCCAGGAACGAGGAATGAAGGGATCCCAGGGGTGCGGACGGGCGAGTCGCCACCGCACGCCCGAATCCACCTGCGTGGAGGGGTCAGGCCAAAGGGGGAGACCGGTCCCCGAACTAGTGGAGGCAGGAAACGACCCTCAGCTAGAAACCGGAGGCTCTGACATTTTATGTGGCGCAGCCCCTCGCTACACCCGCTAGGAAGGCACCACATAGGGTCAGGGAAACTGGCGCCAAGTTTACCAAGAGGAGGCCCGAGGCAGCCGGACAGAAGTGTTGGTAAGAAAGGCCATACAAAGGACACACAAAGGGGGTCCTGTGAAGTGCTCCAAAGTTATCTGGGAGTTGTCTGAGCCCCTCACCTGGTGAGCACAGTACGACGTGGGCAGCCGTTACCTGCAGACGTGGTCTGGATTATAAGAACTGTGAGTAAAGGCCCTGAACTGCATCACTGACTCCGTGTCGTTACTGCTGCTGCCCTGCCCTACGGGTGGCGTAGTCGTACATTTAAACATCAAAACCACATAAATAGTTCCGCCACTGGTTTGACCGCCCTGAGCCACGGAACCGGGTCGCCGCCACGAAGACTACAACCACCAGCATCCACCAAAAAGGGTCCGGCTCCGGGTGTCCCAAGGCCCAGGGGGTGCGTCAGAACATTTTCATCACCTTTCACAATCACCAATGGGACAAGGCAGGGATGTCCTCTGTCCCCTCTCTTATACATCCTAGTGACGGAGCACCTGCTCTCATCAATTCGCCATAACCCCAATATTAGGTGGATTGAGGTGGGAGGCACCGAATGCAAGTGCTCTCTATTTGCTGATGATGTCCTAGTATATATCACTCAATCACATATATCCATCCATGCTGTTATGGCTGAAATAGATCACTTTGTTACATGGTCAAATTTTAAAATCAATGCAGCGAAGTCTGAGGCCCTCGATGTCTCCCTCCCCAAATCCATATAGGATTCCATCCAGTCCAACTTTCCCTTTGCCTGGCCCTCACAGGGTATCAAATACTTAGGAATTCCTATTCATAGAGACCTCTCCCATCTATGTTATCTTAATTTTGGGCCCTTTATTGAACAACTCCATACAGACCACGGTTGGCAAGTCAGAACTGTAAGATTCACTACGTGAACCGCTGGTGTTTTGTGGAAAAGCACATGTACACTGCGTTCCAAATTATTATGCAAAAAGTGTTTAGGAGTGATAAGGGAAGAATTTGTTTGTTTGTCAGTTAAACTCATTGATGGTGATGTGTGTCAGGGCTCTTTATATCACTGTAAGCAATTGCAGACACCTGTGCTAATTAGTTTGGCAGGTGTGTCCAATGAAAGGCAAGACTACTTAAGAAGGCTCTCTCACATTATTAAGCAGCCTACATTTTCTGCCAAAATGGGAAAGAAAAAGGATGTGTCGGCTGCTGAGAAGCAACAAATTGTGGAGTGTTTAGGTCAAGGCATGACTACAATCAACATTGTGCGATGATCAGGATGAAGTGTCTTGGCAATCAAGAAGTATGTAGCTGATTCACAGTACACACGTGTGCGTGCTGATAAGGGCAAATTGAGGACTCTTTCCTACAGGCAATTACGTCAGGTTGAAAGAGCAGCGGCAAAAAAGCCTTGTCATAGCAGCAGACAAGTTTTTGAAGCTGCTTGTGCCTCCAACGTCCCCCGAACAACAAGATGCAGGGTCCTTCAGAGGTTTGCAGCTGTGCATACGCCATCCTGTCGACCTCCTCTATCCACTTCACACAAGCAGAAACGGCTCCAGTGGGCCAAACATTACATGAAGACTGATTTCAAAACAGTTTTGTTCACGGATGAGTGCCGTGCAGTGCTCGATGGTCCAGATGGATGGAGTGGAGGATGGCTGGTTGATGGGCACCCCACGCAAACACGGCTACAGCGCCAACAAGGAGGAGGTGGAGTAATGTTTTGGGCTGGAATCATGGGGAGAGAGATTGTCGGCCCCTTTAGGATCCCTGAAGGCGCTAAAGATGAACTCCATAATGTATGTGGATTTTCTCAAACAGCACTTCCTGCCATGGTTCAAGAAGAAGAACCGTGTATTTCACAGCAAGATCATTTTTCTGCATGATAATGCACCATCTCATGCTGCACATAAAACATCTGCATCTCTGGCTGATATGGGCATAAAAGGGGACAAACTTATGGTGTGACCCCCATGCTCCCCTGACCTCTACCCCATTCAGAACCTTTGGAGCATCATTAAAAGGAGTGTCTATGATGGCGGGAGGCAGTTCACATCTAAGCAACAGCTCTGGGAGGGTATTCTGTCCTCATGCAAAACAATTGAAGAAGAAACCATCCAAAACCTGACATTCAATGGACGAGAGAGTTCAGAAGCTCCTTTCGAACAAGGGGTCCTATGTGAAAATGTAACATCACCTAGAATAAAGTTTTGAGTTGAAAACTGTTTGATTTCAGTTTCTAACAACCTGCTAATGCTTATAATTTCAAAAATGACCATTTTTTTGGTCTTTATTAAAATGAAAAGGTTGATCGAAAAGTTTGGGGGATCTAAGAGTGTGGCAACCCAGTAGTCATGATTACTTCGAATTCTGACAATATGAGGGTCATGCTGCAGGTAGTGCAGCAAGAAGGCACTTATGTGTCTTGCGCATCTCGGAGCCCCAAAATTATTTTCCGGGCTAGATGCAGCTAAAAATTATTTTTAATTTTAAATCTGGTGAAGCTTTAGTATAGATGGCCTAATAGGATCAGTGCTGCACACTGCTACAAAGCCCAAATTATTTTCCAGCCAAGATACAGATAAACATGATTAGTAATTTGAAAGCTTAAAACGGTTGGTAGGGTGATTTTAACCAATCATCAAGCTTTTACTCTCCCCAGGATGACACAGGGGTAGAAAAGTCGTTTCGGATCCATGATTTGTTCATCTTTATGAACGTGAGTCTGTCTACATTATCAGTGGAGAGCCGCGTGCGCTTATCTGTCAGCACAGCACCAGCACTGCTGAACACACGTGCAGACAGAACGCTGGCTGCGGGGCATGACAAGATCTCCAAGGCGTAAGTGGCTAGCTCCGGCCATTTATCCAGATTGGAAGCCCAAAAAGAGCAAGGGTCCAGTGACACAGTCGTGGCTTCAATGTTTACTTGGAGATACTCCTGTACCATCGTCTCTAGGCGTTGACTATGTGTCAGACTTCTTGTCTCCTGTGGCCTTGCAAAGGATGGGCTAAAAAAGTGGTGAAATGATTCCGCAAAATTGATGTTACCAGCAGATACTGTGGTTCTGTTACGGTTTGAGTGCTGAACACTTGACGGTCCCACGGTTGGCAAGTTGGAACTGTGAGATTCACTACGTGCACCACTGGTATTTTGTGGAAAAGCACATGTAAGATTCTGCAACAGTCTCTGCTGATACTCCTGCATGCGTGCATCCCTTTCTATGGCAGGAATAATTTCTGCAAATTTACTTTTGTACCGGGGATCTAACAGTGTGGCAACCCAGTAGTCAGGATTATTTCTAATTCTCACAATTCGAGGGTCATGTTGCAGGTAGTGCAGCAAGAAGGCACTCATGTGTGTTGCGCATCCAGGAGCACCAAGTCCCTGTTGTGTTGGTGGCGAGGTAACAATCATGCTTCCTTCCTCTGTCCTCTCCCCCCAACCTCGCACAACAGAAATGTGATCAAGGTCTCCCTCATCTGATGAGTCTTCCATCAGTTCGTCCTCCACTTCTTCCTGGGCTCCTGCACCTTCCTCACTAGTTTGGCTGCTACCATGCGCCCTGGTAAAACCATCTCCCCCACCCTCACATGCCTGCCGCCTTGGTGCTGCCGACCGTCCGGACCTTGCAGATGTTAGCCCTTCCGCATACAACTCCTCCTCCTCTACTTCCTCCACCTCCTCTTGTGCCACCACCTGACTCCGAATTCTGTTTAACATGTGCTCCAGCATGTAAATCACCGGAATAGTCATGCTGATAATGGCATCGTCAGCACTAAACATCTTCGTCGCCATTTCAAAACTGTGCAGAAGGGTGCATAGGTCCCTGATCTGAGACCACTCCTCCAGCGTGATTTGCCCCACCTCTGAATCTCGTTGGCCCAGGCTATACGTCAGAACGTATTGCACCAGGGCTTGTCGGTGCTGCCACAGTCGCTGCAACATGTGCAGAGTTGAATTCCACCGGGTAGGCACATCGCATTTTAGCCGGTGAAGTGGCAGGCCCAACGACTTCTGTAGAGATGTAAGTCGCTGAGCTGCGGGATGCGAACGGCGGAAGTGAGCACACAGCGACCTTGCCCTCTGCAGAAGGCCATCTAGTCTGGGATAGTGGGCTAAAAATTGCTGGACAACCAGGTTCAACACGTGAGCAATACAAGGCACGTGTGTGATATTGCCCCGGCGAAGGGCCGCACCCAGGTTTGCAGCATTGTCGCACACGGCCTTCCCTGGTTTCAGGTCCAGTGGAGACAACCATTCATGAAACTGGTTCTCCAGAGCTGACCACAACTCCTCAGCTGTGTGACTCACATTTCCCAGACATTTCAAAGTAAAAACTGCCATAAAGAGGATTGATGCACAAATCGTGGGGACGGCAAGACTTGGACAGCAGCCCCTTGTCCTGCTGTCACCATAGTTACCCAGTGCCCAGTCAGCGACATGTAACGCCCCTGTCCATGCCTACTCGTCCAAGTGTCTGTGGTGAAATGCACCCTGTCACACACAGAGTTTCTCAAAGAAGCGGTGATGTTGTGTGCGACATGCTGGTGGAGCGCAGGCACACCTTTCTTTGAGAAGTAGTGCCGACTGGGCATCTGGTACTGGGGCACTGCGACGGACATAAGGTCTCGAAAATCCTCTGTGTCCACCAGGCGGAAAGGCAGCATTTCTGTAGCCAAGAGCTTGCAGATGGTGAAATTCAACCTCTTAGCTTTCTCATGGCTAGGAGGAAATGGTCTTTTACTTGTCCACATCTGAGGGACCGAGGGCTGGCTATTGTGCTTAGACGGGGATGATAAGGGTGTCCCCGGCAAACTGCCGGTCTGTGAGGAAGATGCAGGCGGACATGTTAGGTTGCCTTGATCCAAAGGTGGTGCTATCGATGTCGGACAGCGCTCAACACCAGCTGGTGTTCCCACCTCCAAAGAAAATGATGACCTGCCAATCACGCTGGCTGTTGCGGGTAAAGAGGTGGCAGGTCTGCGCCCCAAAACAGGTGTGACTGCTGTCCCCCCAGTCACAGAGGATGAAGAGGCCGCAGATGCACAAGATATGGCAGACGGTGGTTGGCCCGGCCGGCTAGGCCGCATTGTAGCACACTGAGCTTCCCACTGCTACTTATGCTTCATGTGCATGTGCCGGTTCACGCATGAAGTACTCAAACTATGTATTTTTTGGCCTCTACTTAGCTTTTGCTGACAAATGTTACAGATAACACGAGTTGGGTCATCTCTATCGATCTGAAAAAATGCCCAGGCTATGCAAGGCTTAGCACCCATGCGACCTGAAGAGCCACCACGACTTGTGGTGAGAGGCAGAGTTGTGTTTGAGGATGCAGTTGTTGACGTGCTTCCAGTACTACGTCTCTGTCCAGGAAGGCGCAACCTGACCTCGTCGTCACTAGCATCTTCCTCCACCTCCTCTGCTGACCTCATCTCTTGGCTGACTGTGGGTTGACAGTAAGTGGGATCTCCAACCTCATCATCATCACCCTGTGCGTTATCACACCCGTCGTCCTCAGAGCCAACCTGTTCCTGCCCTGACAAAAAACTAAAGTTGTCGCTCCAATCAGGTATTTGAGTCTTATCATCGTCTTCCTCATTGTCTCCACCAACAGGAGTTACAGTTTGGGAATGAGGGTCTACATTATGGTCAGAACCTTCTGCGTCTGGTCCTGGATCCGACTCATAAAGATTCTGGGCATCAGTGCAGATCATTTCCTCGTCTAGATTCACAGAAGCGCTGGAGTCAACCTCTGATTCCCAGGCTATAGTATGAGTAAACAGCTCTGCAGACTCAACCATCTGTTCTACCTCATACTCAGACGGGCAGCTGGAGATTTGGGAGCTGTGAGGAAGCAAGTGCGATTGGGGTGACACCTTTGAGGACTGGAGTATTTGTGATGTTGAAGTTGATGTGGAGGAGAGCCCACTTAAAGGAGCACTTGATATCCGTTGAAGCACCTGCTGTTTTTGTGCCTCATCTGGAATTTGTAGCGATTGGCGTGGCCGTAAGAAAGGGATCTTATCACATTGTCCGCTAAAAGAAGTAGACATTTTAGTTTGGCTGGAAGATGGTCTTTCTTCTGCAGATGTTACTGTTGCTTTAACACCTACCCCACGGACACAACCTTTTTTCCCCTTCCCAACACGCCTATTCCCCTTTCCACCAGCAGCAGGCCTTTTTCCACTCATTTTGGTGGTTAACTAATTCACAACTCTGGAGTTGTTTGCACAAAAAAACAATGGATGGTAACCGAGCAGAGCTGAGTGGCCAAACTGTGGTATTAGGCCAAAACTATTGGCTGGGTTAGATGCAGAAAAAAATTATATTCAATTTGTAACCTGATGGAGGTCAGTATAGATGGACTAATACAACAAGTCCCACACACAGCTAGAAGCCCAATATTTTTTCAGAGGTAGATGCAGAAAAAAATATATTCAGTTTGCAACCTGATGGAGGTCAGTATAGATGGACTAATACAAGAAGTCCCACATACAGCTAGAAGCCCAATATTTTTTCAGAGGTAGATGCAGAAATAAATATATTCAGTTTGCAACCTGATGGAGGTCAGTATAGATGGACTAATACAAAAAGTCCCACACACAGCTAGAAGCCCAATATTTTTTCAGAGGTAGATGCAGAAAAAAATATATTCAGTTTGCAACCTGATAGAGGTCAGTATAGATGGACTAATACAACAAGTCCCACACACAGCTAGAAGCCCAATATTTTTCAGAGGTAGATGCAGAAAAAAATATATTCAGTTTGCAACCTGATGGAGGTCAGTATAGATGGACTAATACAAAAAGTCCCACACACAGCTAGAAGCCCAAATATTTTTTCAGAGGTACTGTAGATGCAGATAAAAATTATTTTTAATTTGCAACCTGATGGAGGTCAGTATAGATGGACTAATAGAGAAAGTCCGACACACTGCTAGAAGGCCAAATATTTTTTCAGAGCTAGATGCAGAAAAAAATTATATTCAGTTTGCAACCTGATGGAGGTCTGTATAGATGGATTAATAGAACAAGCCCCACATACAGCTAGAAGCCCAATATTTTTTCAGAGGTAGATGCAGAAAAAAATGTATTCAGTTTGCAACCTGATGGAGGTCAGTATAGATGGACTAATACAACAAGTCCCACACACAGCTAGAAGCCCAATATTTTTTCAGAGGTAGATGCAGAAAAAAATATATTCAGTTTGCAACCTGATGGAGGTCAGTATAGATGGACTAATACAAAAAGTCCCACACACAGCTAGAAGCCCAATATTTTTTCAGAGGTAGATGCAGAAAAAAATATATTCAGTTTGCAACCTGATGGAGGTCAGTATAGATGGACTAATACAACAAGTCCCACACACAGCTAGAAGCCCAATATTTTTTCAGAGGTAGATGCAGAAAAAAATATATTCAGTTTGCAACCTGATGGAGGTCAGTATAGATGGACTAATACAACAAGTCCCACACACAGCTAGAAGCCCAAATATTTTTTCAGAGGTACTGTAGATGCAGATAAAAATTATTTTTAATTTGCAACCTGATGGAGGTCAGTATAGATGGACTAATAGAGAAAGTCCGACACACTGCTAGAAGGCCAAATATTTTTTCAGAGCTAGATGCAGAAAAAAATTATATTCAGTTTGCAACCTGATGGAGGTCTGTATAGATGGATTAATAGAACAAGACCCACACACAGCTAGAAGCCCAATATTTTTTCAGAGGTAGATGCAGAAAAAAATATATTCAGTTTGCAACCTGATGGAGGTCAATATAGATGGACTAATACAACAAGTCCCACACACAGCTAGAAGCCCAATATTTTTTCAGAGGTAGATGCAGAAAAAAATATATTCAGTTTGCAACCTGATGGAGGTCAGTATAGATGGACTAATACAACAAGTCCCACACACAGCTAGAAGCCCAATATTTTTTCAGAGGTAGATGCAGAAAAAAATATATTCAGTTTGCAACCTGATGGAGGTCAGTATAGATGGACTAATACAAGTCCCACACACAGCTAGAAGCCCAAATATTTTTTCAGAGGTACTGTAGATGCAGATAAAAATTATTTTTAATTTGCAACCTGATGGAGGTCAGTATAGATGGACTAATAGAGAAAGTCCGACACACTGCTTGAAGGCCAAATATTTTTTCAGAGCTAGATGCAGAAAAAAATTATATTCAGTTTGCAACCTGATGGAGGTCAGTATAGATGGACTAACAGAGAAAGTCCCATACACTGCTAGAAGGCCAAATATTTTTTCAGAGCTAGATGCATACAAAAAATTATTTTGAATTTGCAAACTGATCGAGGTCAGTATAGGTGGACTAATAGAACAAGTCCCACACACTGCTAGAAGGCCAAATATTTTTTCAGAGCTAGATGCAGAAAAAAATTATATTCAGTTTGCAACCTGATGGAGGTCTGTATAGATGGATTAATAGAACAAGACCCACACACAGCTAGAAGCCCAATATTTTTTCAGAGGTAGATGCAGAAAAAAATATATTCAGTTTGCAACCTGATGGAGGTCAGTATAGATGGACTAATACAACAAGTCCCACACACAGCTAGAAGCCCAATATTTTTTCAGAGGTAGATGCAGAAAAAAATATATTCAGTTTGCAACCTGATGGAGGTCAGTATAGGTGGACTAATGCAACAAGTCCCACACACAGCTAGAAGCCCAATATTTTTTCAGAGGTAGATGCAGAAAAAAATATATTCAGTTTGCAACCTGATGGAGGTCAGTATAGATGGACTATTACAACAAGTCCCACACACAGCTAGAAGCCCAAATATTTTTTCAGAGGTACTGTAGATGCAGATAAACATTATTTTTAATTTGCAACCTGATGGAGGTCAGTATAGATGGACTAATAGAGAAAGTCCGACACACTGCTAGAAGGCCAAATATTTTTTCAGAGCTAGATGCAGAAAAGAATTATATTCAGTTTGCAACCTGATGGAGGTCAGTATAGATGGACTAATAGAATGATGCTATGCCCAAAAGATTTTACTTCACTAGGTGCAGTAAAAAAATTGGTATTCTATACACAGGTGGTATATCTTGCAACACAGATAGGCTACTCCACTGACTAACACACTCTGCAGTAGGCCAAAAAGGATTAACTTTGCTAGATTCAGCCAAATGCTGTGAAAAAAACTTGCACAGCACTGGCACAGACCTGCCTGGCAAAAACTGATAGGAACTGATGTAACCTAGTCCTGAAAAGGACTCCAATTACAATTAGTCTTTACTCCCACAATCTATCTATTTAAGAGCACAGACCTCCCTGATAAAAGTCGTAGGAAATGCTGTAACCTAGTCCTTAAAAGGACTGCAATCACAACTATTCCCTACTCCCAAGCTATCTGTATATTTGTGCGAAAATTGGCTTGAAATTAACAAGGTATAGCGCACACAGCAACAGCGGTGCCGTCTAACACGCAGCTGCAGCAGTGAGAAAATCGTGGCGACGGGGAAAATAGCTTGGTCTTATAGGGCAAGGACATGTGACATACACTGCCAATGACACATGCCCTTGCTTGTGTGAAAAAAAGCACTTCGCTCCGTGTGTGCGCTGCTGATAGGCTGACAGATTGCACCTCCCCACTGCAAATGCGGGAAAGAGAAAAAAAAATGGAGATCTTCATTGTTCCTACAGAGATCCATCCCCTGCCCCTCCCCCCACCCCGCTGTACACTCAAACTGCGTATTAACATTAATTTTCATCATTACTGAGAAAAAATCCAGTTATGATTTTGGTGCACGAACAGTTATCGAACACAACCTCGAACAGCCGAATTTTTCTCAAATTGTTCGTGTTCGCCGAACGGCTCGAACACCGCCCAAAACAGCTCAAATTTGAGATTGGCGAACAGTTCGAGTAGAACAACGCTCATCTCTAGTATCCACCAGAAAATAAGTACATGTGCCCATGAAACTGTGCATAACTTTATTAAATGTATTGAAATGAGGATCTCCAAAAATATGACAAGTTCCAATACCTGTAGAAAAGAACATACACCAAATCATGAATAACATTTATCTATTAGGACAACAGATATCCATTCTGCTACTGTGTCAACAGATTTAACATACTTTATGTGCAGTTTATCAATATAACTTATGATTTAGTCATTGGCCATAAATAAACATATCTATAGAACTGCATTATCATTGATTCACTACTTTCATCCCTTCATTTGTATTTTTATGTAATTTTTGATGACAACGCTAAACTAAATAGTATTCAGGTATTCAGGTCACCTATAAATTTACTAAACAATGATATACCTAATCTTTAATCTGGCAAAATAAATTCTAATTTCATAAGTAAAAATAATTATAATATATATTTAGAGCAGAGCCAGGTAGGACTGGGTTGAATCTTAGCACTACAGGTCTTAATTAGATGTACTTGACTAGCTTCAACTAAGAACCAGAAAGTGGGTTCAGCTTGTGTCAGTCTGTCACTCTGCTGGATGTTGACCAGAGTGCAGTGTGTTGAAGCTGATGAGTGACCAGTCAAAATGTTAGCTGTAGCTGGGAGAGAAACAAGCCCAATTCTCCCTCGGAATAGAGACTGCACACGTCAGCTAGGACAGCTGAGCAGTCTGTGTGATGGAGCTGCAGAGTAACATATCGAAGTTGCAGTCTGTTCAGTGTGAACTATGCATGGAGTTGAACATTTCTATTTGGCGCTGGAAGCTGTTGGAGCTCAGGCTGAAGGGGATACTGAGATTGGTAGGACCGTACCTCTTCTGTGAATAAGGTTTACTCCAGGATAAAGTACTGTAATATGTTTGGGTAAGCTCTCATTGACATATATGTACCCTGCTGAATGAACTGTTTATTTGTTGCTATATCTTTGTGCCCAGAAGAGGCTATTTTGGTTTTGAACCCCTTGAAGTTTTATGAAGGCAAAAGATCTGGACACATTCAGACTAAACCGCATCACCTGTGTGAACACTACCTAATGCCTACCTGAGAGCATGAATCCCTTCAACATATAGACATTTATAAACTTGATATGTGCATTACACACACTAGAGTTGAACTTTCAATAACATACAAACCAGAGGATTGACATCCCAGCACTCCATCCTGCTGTTTGCATTGTTCATAGATTCCACACTGCCAAATTTCACAAGTGATGTTGTTATTATTATTGCATGTGCAGGGCTGTGTGCAGTGTTCATGGGTGAAACAGCTTTAACCAACCTGAAGATAACATATGAAAGAGTTCATAGCGTAGCACAGAGAAGTTCTGAAATAATAGTACTTTTATATAGATCTATATTAATAACTTAATAACTACGGAAGCCTTTACTTTACTTAGGAGTTACTTTCATCAGTGCATCCCCACTCACTTGGAAAAACACATCTGTCTCCACTTAGGACATAAGAGTCATTATACAGGGTGGGCCATTTATATGGATACACCTAAATAAAATGGGAATGGTTGGTGATATCAACTTCCTGTTTGTGGCACATTAGTATATGGGAGGGGGAAAACTTTTCCAGATGGGTGGTGGCCATGGCGGCCATTTTGAATCCAACTATTTTTTTCAATGGGAAGGAGGTCATGTGACATGTGTCAAACTTATTGAGAGTTTCATAAGGAAAGCAATGGTGTGCTTGGTTTTAACGTAACTTTATTCTTTGATGAGTTATTTACAAGTTTATGACCACTTATAAAATATGTTCAAAGTGCTGCCCATTGTGTTGGATTTTCAATGCAACCCTCTTCTCCCACTCTTGAGACACTGATAGGAACACCACAGAAGAAATGCTAGCACAGGCTTCCAGTATCCATTGTTTCAGATGCTGCACATCTTGTATCTTCACAGCATAGACAATTGCCTTCAGATGACCCCAAAGATAAAAATCTAAGGGGGTCAGATCGGGAGACCTTGGTGGCCATTCAACTGGACCATGACGACCAATCCACTTTCCAGGAATCTGTTCATGTAGGAATGCTCGGACCTGACACCCATAATGTGGTGGTGCACCATCTTCTTGGAAAAACTCAGGGAACGTGCCATCTTCAGTGCATAAAGAGGGCAACACATCATCATGTAGCAATATCAGATATCCAGTGGCATTGAGGTTTCCATTGATGAAGATGGCCCCACTATCTTTGTACCCCATATACCACACCATACAATCAATTTTTGTTTTTCAACAGTCTTGGAGGGATCTATCCACTTTGGGTTAGTGTCAGACCAATAGCGGTGGATTTGTTTGTTAACTTCACCACTCACAAAAAAGTTTGCCTCATCACTGAACATAATGTTCTGTGTAAACTGAGGGTCCTGTTCCAATTTTTGTGTTGCCCATTCTGCAAATTCAGTGCGCCGATCTGGGTCATCCTCGTTGAGATGCTACAACAGCTGGATTTGGTAAGGGTGTCATTAGTGAGTAGCTAATATCTGCCGAAGGGATGTTTAACTGGTGCCACTCTCCAGTGACTTGAGGCGAGTGCTACACTGTGGGCTCTTGCTTAATGAAGCCACTGATGTTTCTTCATTAGTGACAGTTTTCTTGCGTCCACATTTTGGCAATTCCAACACTGAACCTGTTTCACGAAATTCAGCAAGCAGTTTGCTAACTGTAGCATGGGAGATGGGTGGCCTCATAGGGTGTCTTGCATTGAAATCTGCTGCAATGACCCGGGTACTGTGTTCACCAAATATAAACACAATTTCTACCCGCTCCTCACGTGTTAACCTCTGTGACATGTCAATGGCTGTAAACAAAGAAAAACTTGTAAATAACTCATGAAAGAATAATGTTATGCTAAAACCAAGCACACAATTGTTTTTCTTATGAAATTCTCAATAAGTTTGATGTGTCACATGACCCTCTTCCCATTGAAAAAAATAAAGTTGGATCCAAAATGGCCGATTTCACCAACCATTCCCATTTTATTTAGGTATATCCATATAAATGACCCACAATGTAGAAGCAACCTTATACTGCCTCTGCCTTGCTCGGTGCCACTTGTGGAGAGTTGAAGGAACTGGCAGGACATGTGGTACCAAAGCTCTTCTATTCACTTCTTGCAGGACAAGAAATTGCTAGAAAATATTGAAACAAAGGTTGCCAGAAATAAATTATCTGAAGACTGTCCAACTGGAGACTCAACCATCAACAATTTTTACTCAATTATGAATGTTGTATAAAATACACTGCTCAAAAAAATAAAGGGAGCACTCAAATAACACATCCTAGATCTGAATGATCTCCTGGATGATCGCCAACTCCTGGACAGTCTGTGGAGCAACGTGATGTTGGGGGATGGAGCGAGACATGATGTCCCAGATGTGCTCATTCAGATTCAGGTCTGAGGAATGAGCGGGCCAGTCCATAGCTTCAATGCCTTCATCTTGCAGGAACTGCTGACACACTCCAGCCACATGAGGTCTGGCATTGTCCTGCATTAGGAGGAACCCAGGGCCAACTGCACCAGCATATGGTCTCACAAGGGGTCTGAGGATCTCATCTCTGTATCTAATGGCAGTCAGGCTACCTCTGGTGAGCACATGGAGGGCTGTGTGGCCCTCCAAAGAAATGCCACCCCACACCATTACTGACCCACTGCCAAAGCAGTCATGCTAAAGGATGTTGCAGGCAATAGATGGCTCTCCACGGCGTCTCCAGACTTTGTCACGTCTGTCACATGTGCTCAGTGTGAACCTGCTTTCATCTGTGAAGAGCACAGGGAGCCAGTGGCGACTTTGCCAATCCTGGTGTTCTGTGGCAAATGCAAAGCGTCCTGCATGGTGTTGGGCTGTGAGCACAACCTCCATCTGTGGGTGTCGGGCCCTCATACCACCCTCATGGAGTCGGTTTCCAACCGTTTGTGCAAACACATGCATATTTGTGGCCTGCTGGAGGTCATTTTGCATGGCTCGGGCAGTGCTCCTCCTGTTCCTCCTTGCACAAAGGTGGAGGTAGCGGTCATGCTGCTGGGTTGTTGCCCTCCTATGGCTCCCTCCATGTCTCCTGGTGTACTGGCCTGTCTCCTGGTAGCGCCTCCACACTCTGGACACTACGCTGACAGACACAGCAAACCTTCTTGCCACAGCTCGCATTGATGTGCCATCCTGGATGAGCTGCACTACCTGAGCAACTTCTGTGGGTTGTAGAGTCAGTCTCATGCTACCATGAGTGTGAAAGCACAGCCAACATTCAAAAGTGACCAAAACATCAACCAGAAAGCATTGGTACTGAGATGTGGTCTGTGGTCCCCACCTGCAGAACCACTCCTTTATTGAGTGTGTCTTGATAATTGCCAATAATTTTCATCTATTGTCTATTCCATTTGCACAACAGCATGTGAAATTGATTGTCAATCAGTGTTGCTTCCTAAGTGGACAGTTTGATTTCACAAAAGTTTGATTCACTTGGAGTTATATTCTGTTGTTTAAGTGTTCCCTTTATTTTTTTGAGCTGTGTATTATGGCAATAAAAATTTTAATTTAAGAGTTATTTCCAACATTCCCAACATAAACATCAACTTGAAGATTGGTAGACATCCAATCACTTGGATCCTCATTGTTCCTGAGGACATGATTAGTTGACTAGAGGCTGCATATGTGAGACACTGAGACATACAGATGAAACCTGAAGTTTACATACACTATATAAAAAGACACATATGCATATTTTTCTCAATATTTGACATGAAATCAGAATAAACCTGTTCCATTTTAGGTCAATTAGGATTACCATCATTTTTAATATTTGCCAAATGCCAGAATAATGAGAGAGCGAGAATTTTTAAGGCATTTTTATTACTTACTACAAAGTCAAAAGTTTACATACACTAAGCTTACTATGCCTTTAAACGATTCTGGACTGCCCATATGATGAGGTCATGTGTTTGGAAGCTTTGTTTTTTGGCAATATCTGAGTTAATTAGAGACACACCCATGGATGTATTTTAATGCACACCTGAAACACACTGCTTCTTTGTATAGCATCACGGGAAAGTCTAAAGAAATCAGCCAAGATATCAGGAAGAGATTTGTGGACTTGTACAAGTCTGGTTAATCCTTGGGTATAATATTAAAATACCTGAATATGCCTCATTCATCTGTACAAACAATTATATGCAAGTTCAAACAAGAGGGGAATGTCAAGCCATCATACCACTCAGGAAGGAGATGGGTTCTTTGTCCCAGAGATGATCATGCTTTGGTCCGACATGTGCATATCAACCCAAAGACAAAAGCAAAAGACCTTGTGAAGATGATGGTGGAAGCTGATAAGATTGTGTCAATAACCACAGTGAAATGAGTACTGTATCAACATGGGCTGAAAGGCCACTCTGCCAAGAAGGATCAATTACTCCAAAAGAAACATAAAAGAGGCAGATTATTGTTTGCAATTGCACACAGGAACAAAGACATTCATTTTGGGAGACAAGTCCTGTGGTCTGATGAAACTAAATTTGAACTTTTTGGGCATAATGACCATCTTAACGGTTGGTATGAAAAAGGAAAAAGCTTGGAATCCTAAGAACACCATCCCAACTGTGAAACATGGTGGTGGAAGCATCATGTTGTTGGCTTGTTTTGTTGCAGGAGGGACTGGTGCACTTCACAAACTAGATGGCATCATGAGTAATAATGAGTGAATATGTTTGAAATCCGATCTCCAAACTTAAGTTCGACACAAATGTGGCACATTCGGATTCGTGATGAGAAAGGCGAGCAAAATTTGTTAATTTCTGGAAAATCAGTAACATTTTGCGAATTTGCATGGTTACATGATTGCGGGGCAATTACAGCGTTTTTGACAGTTTTGATAGCATAGTGCTTGTGTATGATGAGCAGGGGGACGTGATAGATGAGTGAGGGGCTGGTGATAGCTCAGAAAAAGTCAGATCAGCGGCGCCCAGTTTTTTCTTTTTACGATAAGCGGTAACTTTAAGTCAGGAAAGCACGGCTAGCCAATCAGAGAGATGGAAGCATCCACGGTGTCACAGACACGAGGGCTTCTGCAATTGGATGCTGAAATCACATGTCCTCACCATATAAAAACCGGCCATGTTCTCTCAGTGCCATTTTATGTATGTCACTTGTGTTAGACGCTGCTCCTGCACCCAGCTCCTGTGTAATGAGTAGAGATGAGCGTTGTTCTACTCGAACTGTTCGCCAATCTCAAATTCGAGCTGTTTTGGGCGGTGTTCGAGCCGGTCGGCAAACACGAACAATTTGAGAAAAATTCGGCTGTTCGAGGTTATGTTCGATAACTGTTCGTGCACCAAAATCATAACTGGATTTTTTCTCAGTAATGATGAAAATTAATGTTAATACGCAGTTTGAGTGTACAGCGGGGCGGGGGGAGGGGCAGGGGATGGATCTCTGCAGGAACAATGAAGATCTCCATTTTTTTTTCTCTTTCCCGCATTTGCAGTGGGGAGGTGCAATCTGTCAGCCTATCAGCAGCGCACACACGGAGCGAAGTGCTTTTTTTCACACAAGCAAGGGCATGTGTGATTGGCAGTGTATGTCACATGTCCTTGCCCTATAAGACCAAGCCATTTTCCCCGTCACCACCATTTTCTCACTGCTGCAGCTGCGTGTTAGACGGCACCGCTGTTGCTGTGTGCGCTATACCTTGTTAATTTCAAGCCAATTTTCGCACAAATATACAGATAGCTTGGGAGTAGGGAATAGTTGTGATTGCAGTCCTTTTAAGGACTAGGTTACAGCATTTCCTACGACTTTTATCAGGCAGGTCTGTGCTCTTAAATAGATAGATTGTGGGAGTAAAGACTAATTGTAATTGGAGTCCTTTTCAGGACTAGGTTACATCAGTTCCTATCAGTTTTTGCCAGGCAGGTCTGTGCCAGTGCTGTGCAAGTTTTTTTCACAGCATTTGGCTGAATCTAGCAAAGCTAATCCTTTTTGGCTTATTGCAGAGTGTGTTAGTCAGTGGAGTAGCCTATCTGTGTTGCAAGATATACCACCTGTGTATAGAATACCAATTTTTTTACTGCACCTAGTGAAGTAAAATCTTTTGGGCATAGCATCATTCTATTAGTCCATCTATACTGACCTCCATCAGGTTGCAAACTGAATATAATTTTTTTCTGCATCTAGCTCTGAAAAAATATTTGGGCTTCTAGCGGTGTGTGGGACTTGGTCTATTAGTCCATCTATACTGACCTCCATCAGGTTGCAAATTGAATAAAAAAAATTTCTGCATCTAGCTCTGAAAAAATATTTGGGCTTCTAGCAGTGTGTGGGACTTGGTCTATTAGTCCATCTATACTGACCTCCATCAGGTTGCAAATTAAAAATAATTTTTTTCTGCATCTAGCTCTGAAAAAATATTTGGGCTTCTAGCAGTGTGTGGGACTTGGTCTATTAGTCCATTTATACTGACCTCCATCAGGTTGCAAATTGAATTAAAAAATTTTCTGCATCTAGCTCTGAAAAAATATTTGGGCTTCTAGCAGTGTGTGGGACTTGGTCTATTAGTCCATCTATACTGACCTCCATCAGGTTGCAAATTGAATAAAAAAATTTTCTGCATCTAGCTCTGAAAAAATATTTGGGCTTCTAGCAGTGTGTGGGACTTGGTCTATTAGTCCATCTATACTGACCTCCATCAGGTTTCAAATTAAAAATAATTTTTTTCTGCATCTAGCTCTGAAAAAATATTTGGGCTTCTAGCAGTGTGTGGGACTTGGTCTATTAGTCCATCTATACTGACCTCCATCAGGTTGCAAATTGAATTAAAAAATTTTCTGCATCTAGCTCTGAAAAAATATTTGGGCTTCTAGCAGTGTGTGGGACTTGGTCTATTAGTCCATCTATACTGACCTCCATCAGGTTGCAAATTGAATAAAAAAAATTTCTGCATCTAGCTCTGAAAAAATATTTGGGCTTCTAGCGGTGTGTGGGACTTGGTCTATTAGTCCATCTATACTCCATCAGGTTGCAAATTAAAAATAATTTTTTTCTGCATCTAGCTCTGAAAAAATATTTGGGCTTCTAGCAGTGTGTGGGACTTGGTCTATTAGTCCATCTATACTGAACTCCATCAGGTTGCAAATTAAAAATAATT
The DNA here is from genome assembly GCF_046119375.1 of Phyllobates terribilis. Classification (NCBI taxonomy): domain Eukaryota; kingdom Metazoa; phylum Chordata; class Amphibia; order Anura; family Dendrobatidae; genus Phyllobates; species Phyllobates terribilis. Next base: position 324,967,329 of record NW_027362763.1, on the reverse strand, counting down.
TTTTTCTGCATCTAGCTCTGAAAAAATATTTGGGCTTCTAGCAGTGTGTGGGACTTGGTCTATTAGTCCATCTATACTGACCTCCATCAGGTTGCAAATTAAAAATAATTTTTTTCTTCATTTATCTCTGAAAAAATATTTGGGCTTCTAGCAGCGTGTGGGACTTGTTCTATTAGTCCATCTATACTGACCTCCATCAGGTTGCAAATTAAAAATAATTTTTTTCTGCATCTAGCTCTGAAAAAATATTTGGGCTTCTAGCAGTGTGTGGGACTTGGTCTATTAGTCCATCTATACTGACCTCCATCAGGTTGCAAATTAAAAATAATTTTTTTCTGCATCTAGCTCTGAAAAAATATTTGGGCTTCTAGCGGTGTGTGGGACTTGGTCTATTAGTCCATCTATACTGACCTCCATCAGGTTGCAAATTAAAAATAATTTTTTTCTGCATCTAGCTCTGAAAAAATATTTGGGCTTCTAGCAGTGTGTGGGACTTGGTCTATTAGTCCATCTATACTGACCTCCATCAGGTTGCAAATTAAAAATAATTTTTTTCTGCATCTAGCTCTGAAAAAATATTTGGGCTTCTAGCGGTGTGTGGGACTTGGTCTATTAGTCCATCTATACTGACCTCCATCAGGTTGCAAATTAAAAATAATTTTTTTCTGCATCTAGCTCTGAAAAAATATTTGGGCTTCTAGCAGTGTGTGGGACTTGGTCTATTAGTCCATCTATACTGACCTCCATCAGGTTGCAAATTAAAAATAATTTTTTTCTGCATCTAGCTCTGAAAAAATATTTGGGCTTCTAGCGGTGTGTGGGACTTGGTCTATTAGTCCATCTATACTGACCTCCATCAGGTTGCAAATTAAAAATAATTTTTTTCTGCATCTAGCCCAGCCAATAGTTTTGGCCTAATACCACAGTTTGGCCACTCAGCTCTGCTCGGTTACCATCCATTGTTTTTTTGTGCAAACAACTGCAGAGTTGTGAATTAGTTAACCACCAAAATGAGTGGAAAAAGGCCTGCTGCTGGTGGAAAGGTGAATAGGCGTGTTGGGAAGGGGAAAAAAGGTTGTGTCCGTGGGGTAGGTGCAGAAGAAAGACCATCTTCCAGCCAAACTAAAATGTCTACTTCTTTTAGCGGACAATGTGATAAGATCCCTTTCTTACGGCCACGCCAATCGCTACAAATTCCAGATGAGGCACAAAAACAGCAGGTGCTTCAACGGATATCAAGTGCTCCTTTAAGTGGGCTCTCCTCCACATCAACTTCAACATCACAAATACTCCAGTCCTCAAAGGTGTCACCCAAATCGCACTTGCTTCCTCACAGCTCCCAAATCTCCAGCTGCCCGTCTGAGTATGAGGTAGAACAGATGGTTGAGTCTGCAGAGCTGTTTACTCATACTATAGCCTGGGAATCAGAGGTCGACTCCAGCGCTTCTGTGAATCCAGACGAGGAAATGATCTGCACTGATGCCCAGAATCTTTATGAGTCGGATCCAGGACCAGACGCAGAAGGTTCTGACCATAATGTAGACCCTCATTCCCAAACTGTAACTCCTGTTGGTGGAGACAATGAGGAAGACGATGATAAGACTCAAATACCTGATTGGAGCGACAACTTTAGTTTTTTGTCAGGGCAGGAACAGGTTGGCTCTGAGGACGACGGGTGTGATAACGCACAGGGTGATGATGATGAGGTCGGAGATCCCACTTACTGTCAACCCACAGTCAGCCAAGAGATGAGGTCAGCAGAGGAGGTGGAGGAAGATGCTAGTGACGACGAGGTCAGGTTGCGCCTTCCTGGACAGAGACGTAGTACTGGAAGCACGTTAACAACTGCATCCTCAAACACAACTCTGCCTCTCACCACAAGTCGTGGTGGCTCTTCAGGTCGCATGGGTGCTAAGCCTTGCATAGCCTGGGCATTTTTTCAGATCGATAAAGATGACCCAACTCGTGTTATCTGTAACATTTGTCAGCAAAAGCTAAGTAGAGGCCAAAAAATACATAGTTTGAGTACTTCATGCATGAACCGGCACATGGACATGAAGCATAAGTTGCAGTGGGAAGCTCAGTGTGCTACAATGCGGCCTAGCCGGCCGGGCCAATCACCGTCTGCCATATCTTGTGCATCCGCGGCCTCTTCATCCTCTGTGACTGGGGGGACAGCAGTCACACCTGTTTTGGGGCGCAGACCTGCCACCTCTTTACCCGCAACAGCCAGCGTGATTGGCAGGTCATCATTTTCTTTGGAGGTGGTAACACCAGCTGGTGTTGAGCGCTGTCCGACATCGATAGCACCACCTTTGGATCAAGGCAACCTAACATGTCCGCCTGCATCTTCCTCACAGACCGGCAGTTTGCCGGGGACACCCTTATCAACCCCGTCTAAGCACAATAGCCAGCCCTCGGTCCCTCAGATGTGGACAAGTAAAAGACCATTTCCTCCTAGCCATGAGAAAGCTAAGAGGTTGAATTTCACCATCTGCAATCTCTTGGCTACAGAAATGCTGCCTTTCCGCCTGGTGGACACAGAGGATTTTCGAGACCTTATGTCCGTCGCAGTGCCCCAGTACCAGATGCCCAGTCGGCACTACTTCTCAAAGAAAGGTGTGCCTGCGCTCCACCAGCATGTCGCACACAACATCACCGCTTCTTTGAGAAACTCTGTGTGTGACAGGGTGCATTTCACCACAGACACTTGGACGAGTAGGCATGGACAGGGGCGTTACATGTCGCTGACTGGGCACTGGGTAACTATGGTGACAGCAGGACAAGGGGCTGCTGTCCAAGTCTTGCCGTCCCCACGAGTTGTGCGTCAATCCTCTTTATGTCAAAGTTCCTCCACTGCTTCTGCCTCCTCAACCTCCTCTCGGTCTTCCACCTGCACCCAAAGCCTGTCTGGTCATGCCACAAGCTTTCTAACTGCGCAGAAGGGATCCTGCACACCTCCTTACTATGCTGGCAGTAGGGCTCAACGTCATCAGGCGGTTTTTACATTGAAATGTCTGGGAAATGTGAGTCACACAGCTGAGGAGTTGTGGTCAGCTCTGGAGAACCAATTTCATGAATGGTTGTCTCCACTGGACCTGAAACCAGGGAAGGCCGTGTGCGACAATGCTGCAAACCTGGGTGCGGCCCTTCGCCGGGGCAATGTCACACACGTGCCTTGTATGGCTCACGTGTTGAACCTGGTTGTCCAGCAATTTTTAGCCCACTATCCCAGACTAGATGGCCTTCTGCAGAGGGCACGGTCGCTGTGTGCTCACTTCCGCCGTTCGCATCCCGCAGCTCAGCGACTTACATCTCTACAGAAGTCGTTGGGCCTGCCACTTCACCGGCTAAAATGCGATGTGCCTACCCGGTGGAATTCAACTCTGCACATGTTGCAGCGACTGTGGCAGCACCGACAAGCCCTGGTGCAATACGTTCTGACGTATAGCCTGGACCAACGAGATTCAGAGGTGGGGCAAATCACGCTGGAGGAGTGGTCTCAGATCAGGAACCTATGTACCCTTCTGCACAGTTTTGAAATGGCGACGAAGATGTTTAGTGCTGACGATGCCATTATCAGCATGACTATTCCGGTGATTTACATGCTGGAGCACATGTTAAACAGAATTCGGAGTCAGGTGGTGGCACAAGAGGAGGTGGAGGAAGTAGAGGAGGAGGAGTTGTATGCGGAAGGGCTAACATCTGCAAGGTCCAGACGGTCGGCAGCACCAAGGCGGCAGGCATGTGAGGGTGGGGGAGATGGTTTTACCAGGGCGCATGGTAGCAGCCAAACTAGTGAGGAAGGTGCAGGAGCCCAGGAAGAAGTGGAGGACGAACTGATGGAAGACTCATCAGATGAGGGAGACCTTGATCACATTTCTGTTGTGCGAGGTTGGGGGGAGAGGACAGAGGAAGGAAGCATGATTGTTACCTCGCCACCAACACAACAGGGACTTGGTGCTCCTGGATGCGCAACACACATGAGTGCCTTCTTGCTGCACTACCTGCAACATGACCCTCGAATTGTGAGAATTAGAAATAATCCTGACTACTGGGTTGCCACACTGTTAGATCCCCGGTACAAAAGTAAATTTGCAGAAATTATTCCTGCCATAGAAAGGGATGCACGCATGCAGGAGTATCAGCAGAGACTGTTGCAGAATCTTACATGTGCTTTTCCACAAAATACCAGTGGTGCACGTAGTGAATCTCACAGTTCCAACTTGCCAACCGTGGGACCGTCAAGTGTTCAGCACTCAAACCGTAACAGAACCACAGTATCTGCTGGTAACATCAATTTTGCGGAATCATTTCACCACTTTTTTAGCCCATCCTTTGCAAGGCCACAGGAGACAAGAAGTCTGACACATAGTCAACGCCTAGAGACGATGGTACAGGAGTATCTCCAAGTAAACATTGAAGCCACGACTGTGTCACTGGACCCTTGCTCTTTTTGGGCTTCCAATCTGGATAAATGGCCGGAGCTAGCCACTTACGCCTTGGAGATCTTGTCATGCCCCGCAGCCAGCGTTCTGTCTGAACGTGTGTTCAGCGCTGCTGGTGATGTGCTGACAGATAAGCGCACGCGGCTCTCCACTGATAATGTAGACAGACTCACGTTCATAAAGATGAACAAATCATGGATCCGAAACGACTTTTCTACCCCTGTGTCATCCTGGGGAGAGTAAAAGCTTGATGATTGGTTAAAATCACCCTACCAACCGTTTTAAGCTTTCAAATTACTAATCATGTTTATCTGTATCTTGACTGGAAAATAATTTGGGCTTTGTAGCAGTGTGCAGCACTGATCCTATTAGGCCATCTATAATAAGCTTCACCAGATTTAAAATTAAAAATAATTTTTAGCTGCATCTAGCCCGGAAAATAATTTTGGGGCTCCGAGATGCGCAAGACACATAAGTGCCTTCTTGCTGCACTACCTGCAGCATGACCCTCATATTGTCAGAATTCGAAGTAATCATGACTACTGGGTTGCCACACTCTTAGATCCCCCAAACTTTTCGATCAACCTTTTCATTTTAATAAAGACCAAAAAAATGGTCATTTTTGAAATTATAAGCATTAGCAGGTTGTTAGAAACTGAAATCAAACAGTTTTCAACTCAAAACTTTATTCTAGGTGATGTTACATTTTCACATAGGACCCCTTGTTCGAAAGGAGCTTCTGAACTCTCTCGTCCATTGAATTTGTCAGGTTTTGGATGGTTTCTGCTTCAATTGTTTTGCATGAGGACAGAATACCCTCCCAGAGCTGTTGCTTAGATGTGAACTGCCTCCCGCCATCATAGACACTCCTTTTAATGATGCTCCAAAGGTTCTGAATGGGGTAGAGGTCAGGGGAGCATGGGGGTCACACCATAAGTTTGTCCCCTTTTATGCCCATATCAGCCAGAGATGCAGATGTTTTATGTGCAGCATGAGATGGTGCATTATCATGCAGAAAAATGATCTTGCTGTGAAATACACGGTTCTTCTTCTTGAACCATGGCAGGAAGTGCTGTTTGAGAAAATCCACATACATTATGGAGTTCATCTTTAGCGCCTTCAGGGATCCTAAAGGGGCCGACAATCTCTCTCCCCATGATTCCAGCCCAAAACATTACTCCACCTCCTCCTTGTTGGCGCTGTAGCCGTGTTTGCGTGGGGTGTCCATCAACCAGCCATCCTCCACTCCATTCATCTGGACCATCGAGCGCTGCACGGCACTCATCCGTGAACAAAACAGTTTTGAAATCAGTCTTCATGTAATGTTTGGCCCACTGGAGCCGTTTCTGCTTGTGTGAAGTGGATAGAGGAGGTCGACAGGATGGCATATGCACAGCTGCAAACCTCTGAAGGACCCTGCATCTTGTTGTTCGGGGGACGTTGGAGGCACAAGCAGCTTCAAAAACTTGTCTGCTGCTATGACAAGGCTTTTTTGCCGCTGCTGTTTCAACCTGACGTAATTGCCTGTAGGAAAGAGTCCTCAATTTGCCCTTATCAGCACGCACACGTGTGTACTGTGAATCAGCTACATACTTCTTGATTGCCAAGACACTTCATCCTGATCATCGCACAATGTTGATTGTAGTCATGCCTTGACCTAAACACTCCACAATTTGTTGTTTCTCAGCAGCCGACACATCCTTTTTCTTTCCCATTTTGGCAGAAAATGTAGGCTGCTTAATAATGTGAGAGAGCCTTCTTAAGTAGTCTTGCCTTTCATTGGACACACCTGCCAAACTAATTAGCACAGGTGTCTGCAATTGCTTACAGTGATATAAAGAGCCCTGACACACATCACCATCAATGAGTTTAACTGACAAACAAACAAATTCTTCCCTTATCACTCCTAAACACTTTTTGCATAATAATTTGGAACGCGGTGTACATGTGCTTTTCCACAAAACACCAGTGGTTCACGTAGTGAATCTTACAGTTCTAACTTGCCAACCGTGGTCTGTATGGAATTGTTCAATAAAGGGCCCAAAATTAAGATAACATAGATGGGAGAGGTCTCTATGAATAGGAATTCCTAAGTATTTGATACCCTGTGAGGGCCAGGCAAAGGGAAAGTTGGACTGGATGGAATCCTATATGGATTTAGGGAGGGAGACATCGAGGGCCTCAGACTTCGCTGCATTGATTTTAAAATTTTACCATGTAACAAAGTGATCTATTTCAGCCATAACAGCAGGGATGGATATATGTGATTGAGTGATATATACTAGGACATCATCAGCAAATAGAGAGCACTTGTACTCGGTGCCTCCCACCTCAATCCACCTAATATTGGGGTTATGGCGAATTGATGAGAGCAGGTGCTCCGTCACTAGGATGTATAAGAGAGGGGACAGAGGACATCCCTGCCTTGTCCCATTGGTGATTGTGAAAGGTGATGAAAATGTTCTGACGCACCCCCTGGGCGTTGGGACACCCGGAGCCGGACCCTTTTTGGTGGATGCTGGTGGTTGTAGTCTTCGTGGCGGCGATCCGGTTCCGTGGCTCAGGGCGGTCAAACCAGTGGCGGAACTATTTATGTGGTTTTGATGTTTAAATGTCCGACTACGCCACCCGTGGATTGCGGTCAGAGTGAACCGCCGCTACAGGGCAGACCGCTAAGGCTGGTGTTGTGGGTGCAGCAGAGCGTAGCATAACTCCCCACGGGAGGAGTATAGCCTCAGGGCAGTGTATGCGGAGGATGGGGGTGATGGTGCAGGGCAGCAGCAGTAACGACACGGAGTCAGTGATGCAGTTCAGGGCCTTTACTCACAGTTCTTATTATCCAGACCACGTCTGCAGGTAACGGCTGCCCACGTCGTACTGTGCTCACCAGGTGAGGGGCTCAGACAACTCCCAGATAACTTTGGAGCGCTTCACAGGACCCCCTTTGTGTGTCCTTTGTCTGGCCTTTCTTACCAACACTTCTGTCCGGCTGCCTCGGGCCTCCTCTTGGTAAACTTGGCGCCAGTTTCCCTGACCCTATGTGGTGCCTTCCTAGCGGGTGGAGCAAGGGGCTGCGCCACATAAAATGTCAGAGCCTCCGGTTTCTAGCTGAGGGTCGTTTCCTGCCTCCACTAGTTCGGGGACTGGTCTCCCCCTTTGGCCTGACCCCTCCACGCAGGTGGATTCGGGCGTGCGGTGGCGACTCGCCCGTCCGCACCCCTGGGATCCCTTCATTCCTCATTCCTGGAGCCTTCTCCGCTCCTCTTCCTTCCTTCTCCCTCTTGCAGGCCTGGGCCTCTGTTACTAGGCCCGCCTCCGGAGCAGAGCTCATGCAGAGCCCCTGCTCCCTGCCACTTCTGCTCAGACTTCTCTGCACTGAACTAAGATGGTGCCCACCTTTTATACTCCCTTCTCAATGCACCCAGGAACTGCTTCCTCCCTGCTCCTGCACTGCAGGGTTCCCCTTCCTCAGTGTTCCCTCCCCCCACTCCAGCCAGGGACAGGGACTGTCGTGCCCATCTCAGGGGCATATTGGTCGCCCTGCCCCACGGCAATGTGGTTTAATGCATGCAGGTGTCGGGTCCTGATCCACACTCCATCCTTATCTGAGAGTGAGATATCACACCTCTGGGTGAGGTGCAATACGTCTGTAGCAACCGAGCCCTCGGTGCTACAGTTCCATTTATCTTCAGCCTAGGTGACGTATTGTGATACAGGGCCGTGATTTTGGCTATAAAAGGGTCCCCTAGACCCCTACCCCAAGCTTTTTAAGAGAATCATATATGGCGTGCCAGGAGACTCTATGGAATGCTTTCTCAGCATCCAACGAGAGTATCTACTTACAAATTTTTAACTGCATCTAGCCCAGGAAATACTTTGTGCCTAGTAGCAGTGTCTGCTAGTCAGCGGATTATCCCGGCTGTTAAGCAAGCTACACCACCTGTAGTTTGGACACTTAATTTTTTCAAAGGAAATGCTTCGGGACCACGGGATACTTAGTGAAGAGCATCAGGAGGCACCCCAAGGCATAGGGGCTGGGACTGGCACTAGGATGCCTTGCGGTGGACAGCCGAGCTCGATCCTTATAAAAGCTTTTTAACTGCAGCAGCTTTAGTGGACGCTACTGGAGCTGGAATTACACGGCTGCTGGCATGAGACTTGCCCTCCAATAGATCCTTGTAAATGGATTTAAAGTGTATTCATTCAAATTAGAGGGACAATTTAAATTAAAAAGCTTAGAGCTGCCTCCACCACAGGGGGGCTCTCTCGACCCACCAGCGGACAGGCACCAGTATTGGGAGAGGGGGGCTGGCCATCAGGGTTCACCGCGGCTCTGGCACAAACCCGGCGACACGGAGGTGGCACGGGCAGGAGCGGACTGGCCGTCTCGGCTTCTCACTTTTTGGATTTTAGAAGGGCATGACATGCCTATATCTGTGTCTCCCCCTCCTTTTACTCCTCCACCTCTTTTCTTTTCGCATGACTATATGTACTTGTCACTTTTCCATGTGTTAGTTGTGTCTTCTGAGCAGTTTGTCAGCTTTTGGACACCTTTGAAGGTGTTTTCTATGTGTTTCTATGTGTTTTTGTTTGCCTGCCATTGGTTTTAACGGTGTTCAAAGGTGTTCGACGAACAGTTCGACGAACTGTTCGGCGAACACACGGGTGTTCGACGAACCGAACCGAACTCGAACACTACGGGGGTGGCTCAACACTAGTGGGAACCATCTTAGAACAGGGTCTTTTGTAGAGGTTTGGTCAGACAAGCAGAGCAGCTCAGCCAGCTCCAAGGCCAAGAGAGTGAGAGAGAGGAGAAAAGAAGGACCCAGAGGGGGAGAAGAGGGAACTCCAAGAACCCAAAATTAGACCAGAGGGTGAAGAGTTGGCACAAGGGTACCGGATCCCAAGCTGGTGGAGGGCACTAATCCTTAGCCAGAGACCGGAGGTCGTGGGCAGGATCTGCCACGACCACCCACTAAATCCACCCGGAAGGCAAACCAAGAATAGGGTCAGGGAACCCAGAGACAAGGGTTTTACCAACAAGAGGCCCGAGGGAGCCGGACTTAGGTGGATCCCTGGTGGGGAAGGCCAGAGAGAAGGACAAGTCAGAAAGGGAGCTCAGGAACACGCTCCAGAATCACCTGGGGGTTGGCCGAGTCCAGGACCTGGTGGACGCAGCACGGCTCGGGTGGTCACTCAAGGCCGGAGTGACCGACACAAAAGCAGTAAGTAAAAACCCTGAACTGCACAGCCCGACTCTGAGTTTCATTACCATCTTCACTGCACCTCCACAACCACCATCCTCTGCAACTGACCCCCTGAGGCTATACCCCTCCCGTTGGGGGTTATACTACCTGAGCTGCACACACACCACCAGCCTCAGCGGACCCTGCTGCAGCGGCGGCCGTAGTGACCGCAAATCAACGGGTGGCGTAGTCGACACTAAAGAACATCCAGCAACATCTGTAGGACTGCCACACACTGAGCTTGACACCCTGGGCACGGACCTGGTCACCGCCACTCGGAGACTACAACCCCCATCTGATCCGGCTCCGGGTATCCCCCAAACAACACTGGCCCAGGGGGCGCGTCAACTTTGGCGTAGTCGGCAGGATCACGTGCCCGCAACAACCGGGTACTGCGTGCCTGAAGAAAAGTTCACAGTTACCTTAAAAAGAAGTCTCCCGCCGGTTCCGGAGGGTCCCCGCCAAAGGACCCCATCACAGGTCGTTTCCCGCCGGTTGTCCGCCATTTGCAGCTTTTTCCCGCCATCCGTGGAGTTTCCCGCCACTGGGAGACGATTCCCGCCATTTCCAAAGATTTCCCGCCTTGGAAGAGCGGACGCCATTATGGGCGTGCCAGAGGGTGGCAAGAGGTCACCTCCCATCGTGGGCCAGGTCGAAGAATGGCGCCAAAAGCGGAAACCGCGCCCACCAACAGAGACTGTGATGCTGGAATTGTCCATCAGCGTGAGAGAACTGCCCCTGGAACTGACAATCACTAAGTTGCCCCGGGACCACCCTAAATGTGGGCGGAGACAGAACAAGAGAACGAAGATGGGTGTCGCCTGGAGCGGTCTGGAGAGAGCGCACCCGGAGACAAGAAGTCTGGAGAGGAGTCCAGAGAGAGCCTACCCGGAGATGGAGGGAGAGTCAGGCAGCACCGACCCAGTGGTCAGGAGCCTGCTACAAGCCACAACCCCACTAGGCCTAGTGGAGGTCCTGGCATAGCTCCCCCGAGACCAGGAGTGTGCACAGACTGCACTGGAGGGCCTCGCACGGAGGATGGCCCGGGTGCAGTGAGAGACATTGGCGGAGTGGAGCCGAGAGATGGCCCAGCGGACAGAAACCCGTCAGCGGAGCACGCCACCCGAGACGAGGAGACAGACCGCCTCTGAGGATGGTGCAGGAGGACTCAAGGCCGGAGACGGCGCCGAGAAGGGAGCTGAACGAATGGAGGCAGGTAAAGGGGACGTCTCTACCCCGAGCCGGGAAACCGCGTGCCTGCCCCAGCTCCCCGTCGCAGAGCCCGAAATTCCCCCTGCCGTGCCCGTCGCTGCATCGTCACCGCCGCAGACTAGGCCTCAACCGGAAACCGCGGCCGCGACCCCTGTGACGTCATGCGCTTCGACCCTGAGCGCGGCAAAGCAGGAAATACCATCGGCCTGGTCGCAAGGCCTAGTACACCCGGGCGCCGCCATTCCAACAGCGCCCCCTACCTCCGCGGAGGCACCAGCCTGGTCGCAGGGCCGAGTAACCACGGGCGCCGCCGTTCTTACGGTGCCCTTTTCCTTTAGCGTGCCCCAAGCCTAGTCGCAAGGCCTGGTCAACCCGGGCGCCGCTACCACCACAGCGCCCATAACACCCAAAGTACCGCACCTGGGTGAGGACCTGTTCGCCCAGCATACGTGCCCGGATGGGCAGCCCTTCATATGGCCCCAGGAGTACTACCAACTGAAACTCCAAAGGGCGAGGCCCCTGTGTGAGCCCCTGATTCCGGCTCCGAAGCCCGTCAGGAGGACCCAGCCCCCGCTAGAGGAGGCACAGTTTGAGTGGGACCCCACCGGAGGAGACCTCATGGGGTTCACTCAGGAGACTCGGGCGGCCGCAGCGGAGCGTGCAGAGTGCTGCCGCCAGCAGCTCGAGGTCTTCGAGAAGGAGCGGAGAGAGAGGCGGGTCCGGGAACAGCAAGCACAGATAAGGAGCGCGGAGCAGAAGAGCCGGACCAGGAGAGATCCCCGTGCAGCTCATGGTCCCCGTACCACCGGGACTGTGATTAAATTCAACCTGCAGCATGGGTGGGGCTTCATAAGAGACCATCATACCCCCGGCGACGTCTTTGTCACCCGCAGAGACGTAGAAAGCCATCTGCCGGAGGGACACAGAGGTCGTGACCTGTATGTAGGGGACGAGGTCACCTTCACCCGGCACAAGTGTGCCAAAGGACCCTACGCCCTCCATGTACATCGCCTGACGGAGGAGGAGCTGCGGTGTGAGGAGGAGCAGGAGGACTCGGACGGGTCTAACTCCAAAGAAGGAGCAGGAGGACGCCGTCGTTAAAGTACGGTAAAGAGACTGTAAATAGTTACCCATCGGGGTACAGTGAACTGTTGCTGCTTTAAATATGTCCCCGTTGGGACAAGAGTGAACTGTTAACCCGTGTGTCCCTATTCCCATTACCTGGCCGAGGACTGAGAGCGGCCATATTCCCCCTGTATATAGTTGCGCTTTCTAAGGCGCCCTCTACAGGTTTTATAGGAAAACCGTGTTTCTAAAGGAGACTGTCGCACTTTTTCCCGGTCACAAGTTGCACCGTGGCCGGAGGAGCAAGAGTGTTTACAAGGATGTTATTTATGAAAAGTTTTATATGAAAAGTTTTATTGCTGATAATATATGTGATGTTTTATATGTTTATGTTTATGAAAAAAAAAAATTGTATGTTTTGGATGTTTTTTATATCTTACAGCCCGAGGACGTGCTGTGATTTACCAGGGGGGAATGTAGCACCCTGAGGATTCGGCTGCTACAGGGGTATTACACCTCAAGCCAGAGGTGTGGTATTCCACTCCCGGGTAAGGATGGAGTGTGGAACTGAGCTCAGTAGGCTGCATGCACTACATACATCCCATTTCCGGGGGACAGACCAATGGTACTCCCACTAGAGAAATGTGCAGGTACGACAGCGTCTGTCCCTGGCTGGAGTGGGAGGGGGGTGGAACATCCCAGTAGTGTAGGGGCAGATAGGGGGAGCAGTCTGGGTAATGCTAGGAGCTCATTGGGTGCTGGTCACCTGAGCTCACACATAGAGGGAGTATATAAGGTGGGAACCATCTTAGAACAGGGTCTTTTGTAGAGGTTTGGTCAGACAAGCAGAGCAGCTCAGCCAGCTCCAAGGCCAAGAGAGTGAGAGAGAGGAGAAAAGAAGGACCCAGAGGGGGAGAAGAGGGAACTCCAAGAACCCAAAATTAGACCAGAGGGTGAAGAGTTGGCACAAGGGTACCGGATCCCAAGCTGGTGGAGGGCACTAATCCTTAGCCAGAGACCGGAGGTCGTGGGCAGGATCTGCCACGACCACCCACTAAATCAACCCGGAAGGCAAACCAAGAATAGGGTCAGGGAACCCAGAGACAAGGGTTTTACCAACAAGAGGCCCGAGGGAGCCGGACTTAGGTGGATCCCTGGTGGGGAAGGCCAGAGAGAAGGACAAGTCAGAAAGGGAGCTCAGGAACACGCTCCAGAATCACCTGGGGGTTGGCCAAGTCCAGGACCTGGTGGACGCAGCACGGCTCGGGTGGTCACTCAAGGCCGGAGTGACCGACACAAAAGCAGTAAGTAAAAACCCTGAACTGCACAGCCCGACTCTGAGTTTCATTACCATCTTCACTGCACCTCCACAACCACCATCCTCTGCAACTGACCCCCTGAGGCTATTCCCCTCCCGTTGGGGGTTATACTACCTGAGCTGCACACACACCACCAGCCTCAGCGGACCCTGCTGCAGCGGCGGCCGTAGTGACCGCAAATCAACGGGTGGCGTAGTCGACACTAAAGAACATCCAGCAACATCTGTAGGACTGCCACACACTGAGCTTGACACCCTGGGCACGGACCGGGTCACCGCCACTCGGAGACTACAACCCCCATCTGATCCGGCTCCGGGTATCCCCCAAACAACACTGGCCCAGGGGGCGCGTCATATGCACTACTGCAACGGCTGCCTAAATTTTGGAAAAACCCCAATACCCCTCTGAAGACACATAGAGGAGAGCCTCAGTAACAAAATGTTACCATTATAGAGGTGCGGATCTGCTGTACAGTTATTGTGTATGCAGTGACTGCAATGGCTGCCTAAATTTTGGAAAAACCTCAATTACAATTTAAAGACACATAGAGGAGGTCCTCAGCAACAAAATGTTCCCATTATCAAGGAGTGGTTCTGTTACACAGTTATTGCGTATGCAGTGACTGCAACGGCTGCCTAAATTTTGGAAAAAAACAATATCATTTTAAAGACACATAGTGGAGGGCCTCAGTTTCAAAATGTCCCCTTAATTAAGGAGTGATTCTGCTATACAGAGAAAAGAGGAAAATCTCCAGCATAGGATACAGTTGAAACATAGTAATTCATTGAGTCCAAGATAAAAAAATCTTTGAGTTCATCCGAGAAATATAAGCATCACATCAATCTTCTCCAGTGAGGAATTACATCAGACAAATTGACACATTTCAACTCAGACGAGTCTTATTCATGATCTATAGTCAAGAAGAGGCAACTCACATATATAGGGTTAGTAAGCCACCATCCAGAAACAGGTGCACTCATTAGTGAATGAAATAACAAGCTGTCTAAATGGGAGGAAAAGGGTTAAAGTCAGCAACACAACTAGCAGGCAATGTGAGGAATGTGAGCTCCATAAGAAAAGAAAACTGATAAAAACAATACTCAGAAAACCAACTCATGAATTAACTAACATCAATTATACTGTAGAATTAAATTCTGGCGAGTGTTTATTAAACCATAAGGGATACGGATTTGTAATTTAAAAATCCAAAAACTCTCTCTATTCAGAATTTTTCTCCTGAGGTCACCACCTCTGACGGGTTTAAAAACTTTTTCTATACCCATATATTTTAGATATCGAGTATCTCCGCCGTGTTTAGCGGCAAAGTGCTTTGAAACCGCAGAGATATTAGTCGCAGAGGTGCTAGTAGTGTCAGAAATATGTCTTCGAATGCGTTTTTTAAGAGGACCTGTAGTACATCCTACTAGTGTTGAGCAAGCACTAAAATGCTCGGGTGCTCGAAGCTCCGGCCGAGCTTGCTGTGACACTCCGGTGTTCGACCCGAGCAACGAACCCAATGTTAGTCTATGTGAGACCCGAGCATTTATGTGGCGGCACCCCCCGGCAGTCTTTTAAAAGCCTAACAAGTGCCCAAAACGATTGTGACAGTGCTCAAATGACATGGGGACAGCATGGGGATCGCCCCAGGAAGCATTTCTGACCCCCAGGTCACTGTTGTCAACAATGTGGTCAGAGGTATTAAGCCACTTTTACAGGCTCATAATAAAACGTTCAAAAACGAAAGTGAAACTTTTTTCATGTGAAATATGTTAAGGAATTTCTTTTCCAGGGTAAAGACTTGTGTATAAGGTAAAATAAATAACCAAAAACAAAAATACTCCTCCACACCTTGGGCTATGTTCACAAGTAGCATTTTTTATGCGTTTTTGCTTTCAACCGTGACAAATGCATTCACAGGGAAATGTAATTTTAACATTTTACAACATTATCTGGCCATGTGCTGTGTGACACATGCATACAGTGCTGAAAAGACATGGGGACAGCATGGGGAAGACCCCTGGAAGCATCTCTGACTCCCAGGTCACTGCCTAAAAGTGTGTCCATCAGAAGTGATGCTTGCCGCATCAGAAGATGCAGACTTGCAACTATCCCCGTGCAAGTCCATGTCCCAGGGCAGTGTTCAATTGTACCTCCCCCCATTCCTTGCAATACAAGCGCAAATATGCAGCCAACCACCCACCCACAGGCTTCGGCGGCTGGGTGTCCATAAACAGTCCCCAGCCGTCCCGATTTCTCCGCGGAACATCTCCACAGACTTTTCTTAGCCCGACCTACTTTAGGGCAGCATTGGACTAGCCCACCAGAGAACCAGACTAAGTGTGCAACCTGCCACCCACCCACCCCCAGGCAGCAATACCATACTGCTAGCTTGCTTGCACTTGAAATTGGGCCTTTTAGGCATGTGGAGGCAGACGCCGGCCACCATGTCATGGCTGTGTCGGCGGCCCTCTTATCCATACTCAGTACCCAGCCGCCCGGCAGCCGGGTGTCCATACTCGGTCCCCAGCGCCCCGCGGCCGGGTGTCCACACACGGTCCCCTGCCGCCAGGGGGCGGCCGGGTGACCGTAAACGGTCCCCAGCCGCCCCGATTTCTCCTGTTACCTACCCACACACTTTTCTTAGACTGGCCTGCTTTAGGGCAGCATTGTACGAGCCCACCAGAGAACCAGACTCCTCCGGTGGGCCCTGGCTTCTCCATCAGGGAAGTTGAGAGTGCCAAGGTGAGGAGCATGATGATGATGATAGAAGTTAGCATCTGCTTTGTTTTCTTGGAATGCAAGCACATGTATGTAGTAGGGGCTAGGCTTTAGGTGGTCAGCTTTTTGGCGCACATCCTACCTCCTCCGAGGATTGCTGGATGTTTTCCTGCTACTATCCCAGTTCTATGACTCCTGTTAAAACAAAGCTTCAGGTGATAAATGATGGATGAGGTGGTGGCAAAGGAGAAAGAGCAGGAGGAACAAGGACCATTCACATCAATATCAGGCCAGTCAACCACACATGTCTTGTAGGATATGTTTCTGTAACAAAAGGAGCGGTTCTGCTACACAGTTATAGGGCATACAATGAGTGCAATGCCTACCAAACATTTCGAGGCACTCCAATGCCCCTTATAAGTGACATGGAGGTCAGAGGGCCTTAACTAAACCGTTTTTTCCATTTATAGCAACTGGGTCTCCTGTACACTGTTGGCCTAAGCAGTGAATGGAAGGCTTTCCAAAATTTATGAGGAACTGCAATGCCCCTTGAAACAGCCGTGGATTACAGCGTACTAAAAACCTTCTGCCCATTATTGGGGAGTGGGTCTCCGTTAGTTTTCGTCTTTGCATTGAAAAGCAAAAGCTGAATAAAATTAGGAGGAAATGCAATGCCCGTTGGAAGAGTAGTGGAGGTTAGAGGTAATTAAAAACAACATTTCAAAGCCCCTCGGAAAAGACGTAAAGGTCACAGTAGCTTAACAAGACAGTTGTAATTAGAGATGAGCGTTGTTCGACTCGAACTGTTCACCAATCTCAAATTCGAGCTGTTTTGGGCGGTGTTCGAGCCGTTCGGCGAACACGAACGATTTGAGAAAAATTCGGCTGTTCGAGGTTATGTTCGATAACTGTTCGTGCACCAAAATCATAACTGGATTTTTTCTCAGTAATGATGAAAATTAATGTTAATACGCAGTTTGAGTGTACAGCGGGGTGGGGGGAGGGGCAGGGGATGGATCTCTGCAGGAATAATGAAGATCTCCATTTTGTTTTCTCTTTCCCGCATTTACAGTGGGGAGGTGCAATCTGTCAGCCTATCAGCAGCGCACACACGGAGCGAAGTGCTTTTTTTCACACAAGCAAGGGCATGTGTCATTGGCAGTGTATGTCACATGTCCTTGCCCTATAAGACCAAGCCATTTTCCCCGTCACCACCATTTTCTCACTGCTGCAGCTGCGTGTTAGACGGCACCGCTGTTGCTGTGTGCGCTATACCTTGTTAATTTCAAGCCAATTTTCGCACAAATCTACAGATAGCTTGGGAGTAGGGAATAGTTGTGATTGCAGTCCTTTTAAGGACTAGGTTACAGCATTTCCTACGACTTTTATCAGGCAGGTCTGTGCTCTTAAATAGATAGATTGTGGGAGTAAAGACTAATTGTAATTGCAGTCCTTTTCAGGACTAGGTACATCAGTTCCTATCAGTTTTTGCCAGGCAGGTCTGTGCCAGTGCTGTGCAAGTTTTTTTCACAGCATTTGGCTGAATCTAGCAAAGCTAATCCTTTTTGGCCTATTGCAGAGTGTGTTAGTCAGTGGAGTAGCCGATCTGTGTTGCAAGATATACCACCTGTGTATAGAATACCAATTTTTTTACTGCACCTAGTGAAGTAAAATCTTTTGGGCATAGCATCATTCTATTAGTCAATCTATACTGACCTCCATCAGGTTGCAAATTGAATATAATTTTTTTCTGCATCTAGCTCTGAAAAAATATTTGGGCTTCTAGCAGTGTGTGGGACTTGTTCTATTAGTCCATCTATACTGACCTCCATCAGGTTGCAAGCTGAATATAATTTTTTCTGCATTTAGCTCTGAAAAAATATTTGGCCTTCTAGCAGTGTGTGGGACTTGTTCTATTAGTCCATCTATACTGACCTCCATCACGCTGCAAATTCAAAATATTTTTTTGTCTGCATCTAGCTCTGAAAAAATATTTGGTCTTCTAGCAGTGTGTGGGACTTTCTCTATTAGTCCATCTATACTGACCTCCATCAGGTTGCAAATTAAAAATAATTTTTATCTGCATCTACCTCTGAAAAAATATTTGGGCTTCTAGCTGTGTGTGGGACTTGTTCTATTAGTCCATCTATACTGACCTCCATCAGGTTGCAAACTGAATATAATTTTTTTCTGCATCTAGCTCTGAAAAAATATTTGGCCTTCTAGCAGTGTGTGGGACTTTCTCTATTAGTCCATCTATACTGACCTCCATCAGGTTGCAAATTAAAAATAATTTTTATCTGCATCTAGCTCTGAAAAAATATTTGGCCTTCTAGCAGTGTGTGGGACTTTCTCTATTAGTCCATCTATACTGACCTCCATCAGGTTGCAAATTAAAAATAATTTTTTGCCTGCATCTAGCTCTGAAAAAATATTTGGCCTTCTATCAGTGTGTGGGACTTTCTCTATTAGTCCATCTATTCTGACCTCCATCAGGCTGCAAATTAAAAATAATTTTTATCTGCATCTACCTCTGAAAAAATATTTGACCTTCTAGCTGTGTGTGGGACTTGTTCTATTAGTCCATCTATACTGACCTCCATCAGGTTGCAAACTGAATATAATTTTTTTCTGCATCTAGCTCTGAAAAAATATTTGGTCTTCTAGCAGTGTGTGGGACTTTCTCTATTAGTCTATCTATACTGACCTCCATCAGGTTGCAAACTGAATATATTTTTTTCTGGATCTACCTCTGAAAAAATATTGGGCTTCTAGCAGTGTGTGGGACTTTCTCTATTAGTCCATCTATACTGACCTCCATCACGCTGCAAATTCAAAATAATTTTTTGTCTGCATCTAGCTCTGAAAAAATATTTGGCCTTCTAGCAGTGTGTGGGACTTTCTCTATTAGTCCATCTATACTGACCTCCATCAGGTTGCAAACTGAATACAATTTTTTCTGCATCTACCTCTGAAAAAATATTTGGGCTTCTAGCTGTGTGTGGGACTTGTTCTATTAGTCCATCTATACTGACTTCCATCAGGTTGCAAACTGAATATAATTTTTTTCTGCATCTAGCTCTGAAAAAATATTTGGCCTTCTAGCAGTGTGTGGGACTTTCTCTATTAGTCCATCTATACTGACCTCCATCAGGTTGCAAATTAAAAATAATTTTTATCTGCATCTACCTCTGAAAAAATATTTGGCCTTCTAGTAGTGTGTGGGACTTTCTCTATTAGTCCATCTATACTGACCTCCATCAGGTTGCAAATTAAAAATAATTTTTTGTCTGCATCTAGCTCTGAAAAAATATTTGGCCTTCTAGCAGTGTGTGGGACTTTCTCTATTAGTCCATCTATACTGACCTCCATCAGGTTGCAAATTCAAAATAATTTTTTGTCTGCATCTAGCTCTGAAAAAATATTTGGCCTTCTAGCAGTGTGTGGGACTTTCTCTATTAGTCCATCTATACTGACCTCCATCAGGCTGCAAATTAAAAATAATTTTTATCTGCATCTACCTCTGAAAAAAATATTTGGCCTTCTAGCTGTGTGTGGAACTTGTTCTATTAGTCCATCTATACTGACCTCCATCAGGTTGCAAACTGAATATAATTTTTTTCTGCATCTAGCTCTGAAAAAATATTTGGCCTTCTAGCAGTGTGTGGGACTTTCTCTATTAGTCCATCTATACTGACCTCCATCAGGTTGCAAATTAAAAATAATTTATATCTGCATCTAGCTCTGAAAAAAATATTTGGCCTTCTAGCAGTGTGTGGGACTTTCTCTATTAGTCCATCTATACTGACCTCCATCAGGTTGCAAATTAAAAATAATTTTTTGTCTGCATCTAGCTCTGAAAAAATATTTGGCCTTCTAGCAGTGTGTGGGACTTTCTCTATTAGTCCATCTATACTGACCTCCATCAGGTTGCAAACTGAATATATTTTTTTTCTGCATCTACCTCTGAAAAAATATTTGGGCTTCTAGCTGTGTGTAGGACTTGTTCTATTAGTCCATCTATACTGACCTCCATCAGGTTGCAAACTGAATACAATTTTTTTCTGCATCTACCTCTGAAAAAATATTTGGGCTTCTAGCTGTGTGTGGGACTTGTTCTATTAGTCCATCTATACTGACCTCCATCAGGTTGCAAATTGAATATAATTTTTTTCTGCATCTAACCCAGCCAATAGTTTTGGCCTAATACCACAGTTTGGCCACTCAGCTCTGCTCGGTTCCCATCCATTGTTTTTTTGTGCAAACAACTCCAGAGTTGTGAATTAGTTAACCACCAAAATGAGTGGAAAAAGGCCTGCTGCTGGTGGAAAGGGGAATAGGCGTGTTGGGAAGGGGAAAAAAGGTTGTGTCCGTGGTGTAGGTGTTAAAGCAACAGGAACATCTGCAGAAGAAAGACCATCTTCCAGCCAAACTAAAATGTCTACTTCTTTTAGCGGACAATGTGATAAGATCCCTTTCTTACGGCCACGCCAATCGCTACAAATTCCAGATGAGGCACAAAAACAGCAGGTGCTTCAACGGATATCAAGTGCTCCTTTAAGTGGGCTCTCCTCCACATCAACTTCAACATCACAAATACTCCAGTCCTCAAAGGTGTCACCCCAATCGCACTTGCTTCCTCACAGCTCCCAAATCTCCAGCTGCCCGTCTGAGTATGAGGTAGAACAGATGGTTGAGTCTGCAGAGCTGTTTACTCATACTATAGCCTGGGAATCAGAGGTCGACTCCAGCGCTTCTGTGAATCCAGACGAGGAAATGATCTGCACTGATGCCCAGAATCTTTATGAGTCGGATCCAGGACCAGACGCAGAAGGTTCTGACCATAATGTAGACCCTCATTCCCAAACTGTAACTCCTGTTGGTGGAGACAATGAGGAAGACGATGATGAGACTCAAATACCTGATTGGAGCGACAACTTTAGTTTTTTGTCAGGGCAGGAACAGGTTGGCTCTGAGGACGACGGGTGTGATAACGCACAGGGTGATGATGATGAGGTTGGAGATCCCACTTACTGTCAACCCACAGTCAGCCAAGAGATGAGGTCAGCAGAGGAGGTGGAGGAAGATGCTAGTGACGACGAGGTCAGGTTGCGCCTTCCTGGACAGAGACGTAGTACTGGAAGCACGTCAACAACTGCATCCTCAAACACAACTCTGCCTCTCACCACAAGTCGTGGTGGCTCTTCAGGTCGCATGGGTGCTAAGCCTTGCATAGCCTGGGCATTTTTTCAGATCGATAAAGATGACCCAACTCGTGTTATCTGTAACATTTGTCAGCAAAAGCTAAGTAGAGGCCAAAAAATACATAGTTTGAGTACTTCATGCATGAACCGGCACATGGACATGAAGCATAAGTTGCAGTGGGAAGCTCAGTGTGCTACAATGCGGCCTAGCCGGCCGGGCCAACCACCGTCTGCCATATCTTGTGCATCCGCGGCCTCTTCATCCTCTGTGACTGGGGGGACAGCAGTCACACCTGTTTTGGGGCGCAGACCTGCCACCTCTTTACCCGCAACAGCCAGCGTGATTGGCAGGTCATCATTTTCTTTGGAGGTGGTAACACCAGCTGGTGTTGAGCGCTGTCCGACATCGATAGCACCACCTTTGGATCAAGGCAACCTAACATGTCTGCCTGCATCTTCCTCACAGACCGGCAGTTTGCCGGGGACACCCTTATCAACCCTGTCTAAGCACAATAGCCAGCCCTCGGTCCCTCAGATGTGGACAAGTAAAAGACCATTTCCTCCTAGCCATGAGAAAGCTAAGAGGTTGAATTTCACCATCTGCAAGCTCTTGGCTACAGAAATGCTGCCTTTCCGCCTGGTGGACACAGAGGATTTTCGAGACCTTATGTCCGTCGCAGTGCCCCAGTACCAGATGCCCAGTCGGCACTACTTCTCAAAGAAAGGTGTGCCTGCGCTCCACCAGCTTGTCGCACACAACATCACCTCTTCTTTGAGAAACTCTGTGTGTGACAGGGTGCATTTCACCACAGACACTTGGACGAGTAGGCATGGACAGGGGCGTTACATGTCGCTGACTGGGCACTGGGTAACTATGATGACAGCAGGACAAGGGGCTGCTGTCCAAGTCTTGCCGTCCCCACGAGTTGTGCGTCAATCCTCTTTATGTCAAAGTTCCTCCACTGCTTCTGTCTCCTCAACCTCCTCTCGGTCTTCCACCTGCACCCAAAGCCTGTCTGGTCATGCCACAAGCTTTCTAACTGCGCAGAAGGGATCCTGCACACCTCCTTACTATGCTGGCAGTAGGGCTCAACGTCATCAGGCGGTTTTTACTTTGAAATGTCTGGGAAATGTGAGTCACACAGCTGAGGAGTTGTGGTCAGCTCTGGAGAACCAATTTCATGAATGGTTGTCTCCACTGGACCTGAAACCAGGGAAGGCCGTGTGCGACAATGCTGCAAACCTGGGTGCGGCCCTTCGCCGGGGCAATGTCACACACGTGCCTTGTATGGCTCACGTGTTGAACCTGGTTGTCCAGCAATTTTTAGCCCACTATCGCAGACTAGATGGCCTTCTGCAGAGGGCACGGTCGCTGTGTGCTCACCTCCGCCGTTTGCATCCCGCAGCTCAGCGACTTACATCTCTACAGAAGTCGTTGGGCCTGCCACTTCACCGGCTAAAATGCGATGTGCCTACCCGGTGGAATTCAACTCTGCACATGTTGCAGCGACTGTGGCAGCACCGACAAGCCCTGGTGCAATACGTTCTGACGTATAGCCTGGGCCAACGAGATCCAGAGGTGGGGCAAATCACGCTGGAGGAGTGGTCTCAGATCAGGGACCTATGCACCCTTCTGCACAGTTTTGAAATGGCGACAAAGATGTTTAGTGCTGACGATGCCATTATCAGCATGACTATTCCGGTGATTTACATGCTGGAGCACATGTTAAATAGAATTCGGAGTCAGGTGGTGGCACAAGAGGAGGTGGAGGAAGTAGAGGAGGAGGAGTTGTATGCGGAAGGGCTAACATCTGCAAGGTCCAGACGGTCGGCAGCACCAAGGCGGCAGGCATGTGAGGGTGGGGGAGATGGTTTTACCAGGGCGCATGGTAGCAGCCAAACTAGTGAGGAAGGTGCAGGAGCCCAGGAAGAAGTGGAGGACGAACTGATGGAAGACTCATCAGATGAGGGAGACCTTGATCACATTTCTGTTGTGCGAGGTTGGGGGGAGAGGACAGAGGAAGGAAGCATGATTGTTACCTCGCCACCAACACAACAGGGACTTGGTGCTCCTGGATGCGCAACACACATGAGTGCCTTCTTGCTGCACTACCTGCAACATGACCCTCGAATTGTGAGAATTAGAAATAATCCTGACTACTGGGTTGCCACACTGTTAGATCCCCGGTACAAAAGTAAATTTGCAGAAATTATTCCTGCCATAGAAAGGGATGCACGCATGCAGGAGTATCAGCAGAGACTGTTGCAGAATCTTACATGTGCTTTTCCACAAAACACCAGTGGTGCACGTAGTGAATCTCACAGTTCCAACTTGCCAACCGTGGGACCGTCAAGTGTTCAGCACTCAAACCGTAACAGAACCACAGTATCTGCTGGTAACATCAATTTTGCGGAATCATTTCACCACTTTTTCAGCCCATCCTTTGCAAGGCCACAGGAGACAAGAAGTCTGACACATAGTCAACGCCTAGAGACGATGGAACAGGAGTA
Source organism: Phyllobates terribilis (assembly GCF_046119375.1). Classification (NCBI taxonomy): domain Eukaryota; kingdom Metazoa; phylum Chordata; class Amphibia; order Anura; family Dendrobatidae; genus Phyllobates; species Phyllobates terribilis. The sequence goes on along the minus strand of NW_027362763.1, from coordinate 324,943,606 downwards.
TCTCCAAGTAAACATTGAAGCCATGACTGTGTCACTGGACCCTTGCTCTTTTTGGGCTTCCAATCTGGATAAATGGCCGGAGCTAGCCACTTACGCCTTGGAGATCTTGTCATGCCCCGCAGCCAGCGTTCTGTCTGAACGTGTGTTCAGCGCTGCTGGTGGTGTGCTGACAGATAAGCGCACGCGGCTCTCCACTGATAATGTAGACAGACTCACGTTCATAAAGATGAACAAATCATGGATCCGAAACGACTTTTCTACCCCTGTGTCATCCTGGGGAGAGTAAAAGCTTGATGATTGGTTAAAATCACCCTACCAACCGTTTTAAGCTTTCAAATTACTAATCATGTTTATCTGTATCTTGGCTGGAAAATAATTTGGGCTTTGTAGCAGTGTGCAGCACTGATTCTATTAGGCCATCTATAATAAGCTCCACCAGATTTAAAATTACTAATCATGTTTATCTGTATCTTGACTGGAAAATAATTTGGGCTTTGTAGCAGTGTGCAGCACTGATCCTATTAGGCCATCTATACTAAGCTCCACCAGATTTAAAATTAATAATAATTTTTAGCTGCATCTAGCCCGGAAAATAATTTTGGGGCTCCGAGATGCGCAAGACACATAAGTGCCTTCTTGCTGCACTACCTGCAACATGACCCTCATATTGTCAGAATTCGAAGTAATCATGACTACTGGGTTGCCACACTCTTAGATCCCCCAAACTTTTCGATCAACCTTTTCATTTTAATAAAGACCAAAAAAATGGTCATTTTTGAAATTATAAGCATTAGCAGGTTATTAGAAGCTGAAATCAAACAGTTTTCAACTCAAAACTTTATTCTAGGTGATGTTACATTTTCACATAGGACCCCTTGTTCGAAAGGAGCTTCTGAACTCTCTCTGTTAGAACCTTGCTCTTAGGTTTTTTTTCCTTTGCTGGTCACATGACCTTGTTGGCCTATTTAAGCCTGCTCCGCCCTTCTGGCTTTGCTGGACTTCATTGTATAACTACTTTCTAGCTAGCCTGTGCTCTGTATCTTACTCTGTTAGTTTGCTTGGTCTACGGACCTCTATGTTCTATATATTTTGTTTGTTTGTCTGTCTGCTACTATTTCTGTTAGGAGGTGTCCCATATTCCTCCCAGTCCTTAGTACTTGTAGGGATTCCTTCCCCACATCTATAGGTCTCCGTACAGACTAGCTTAGGACTTTAGCAGGTCTGATTGCAGGATCAGGTTCCCTGTTACATCGTAGGGATTCAGCTGAGTTCTATCATAGGGACAGTTCTCCTCTCTTTCCTTAGCTCTGGTAGCAGAACATAACAGTAAGTCCAGTCTGCAAATTCTCTAAGGAAAGATTTTTCTGTTCCATCATGGTGTCGGTTCAGGATTTGGCTCATCGCCTGCAGGGACTCTCTCTGGAGGTGGCCGAGCTCCGTCAGCACGTGAGTAACTGTCCTGGAGCACATTTCTTGGAGCCTAAGGTATGTTTGCCGGATTTATTTTTTGGTGAACATCGAGAATTTTTTTCATTTAAAAATGCTTGCTTATTGTATTTTCGTTTGAGACCCAAGTCCTCTGGGGATGAATCCCAGTGCATAGGGTTCATAATGTCACTTTTGCGCAAAGAGCCTCAGGAGTGGGCCTTTTCTTTGCAACCTAGTGATACATGCTTCAGATCAGTGGATAGTTTTTTTTCTGCTTTGGGACTATTATATGACGATCCTGACCGTGTCGCATCAGCTGAGACTGAGTTGAGACGTTTGAAACAGGGATCAGGTAATGTGGAAAAATATTGTACTCATTTCCGTCATTGGTCTACTCAAATAGGGTGGAACGATTCTGCTCTGAAAAGTCTATTTCTTGCTGGGCTCAGTGAAAGGGTTAAAGACCTGCTAATTGCTTATCCTACACCTGAAGATTTGCAACAGGCTATGCAATTAGCTATACGAGTGGATAGGAGACTGCGTGCAAGGGTTAATGAGAGCAAATCCTCTGCTATGTCAGTTTCTGGTTATGAGAATGTGTGTACTAACAGTGGTGAACCAATGGAGATTGGATCGGTGGCACCTCGCTCTTAAGAAAAAGACCGTCGATTTTCTGAAGGCTTGTGTTTCTATTGCGGAAAATCTGGTCATATGATTAAAGGCTGTGAGCTTCGTATGAAGAAAGAAAAAAAAATGGTCAGTCATGCCCGTATTGCCTGTTTAAATTCCAAGGGTGTATTTTTAGCTGCTTCCACGATTGCTCAGGAAAAATTAATGGAATTTCAGGTGTTTGTTGATTGTGGGTCTACTCTGAATGTAATTGATGGGGGATTCTTGGAAAGACTCAATTTAAAACCCGAACCTTTATCATCCCCCATTGCTGTGGTTTCTGTGGATGGTTCCCCTTTGAAGAATATTACTCTCAAGGTCTGTGAATTTCCTCTCACTATTAATGGTGTTCACCATGAGAAATTGGATTTGGTAGTTTTGAATAACTTGCCTTCTCCAGTAATATTGGGATTGCCCTGGTTAAAATTTCACAATCCTGTACTGGATTGGTCTACCAATGAAATTAAATCCTGGAGCCATAAATGTTATGACAAGTGTTGTAACGGGCGTATTGCAGCTTTGGATAGGGGAGAATTGCCTGTTCCTATTCAGGATTTTTGGAGAGTTTTTTCTGAGAAGGAATCTCAGGTTTTGCCTCCCCATAGAGACTATGATTGTTCTATTGAATTTGTCCCTGGAGCGACTCTTCCTAAAAGTCGTTTATTTAACCTTACTATTCCTGAGAGGAAGGCTTTGGAGGAATACATACAGACAAGTTTGGCCGCCGGTCACATTAGGCCCTCTAAGTCTCCTGTGGCGGTTGGATTTTTTTTTGTAAAAAAAAAAGGACGGCGGTTTACGTCCTTGTCTGGATTTTCGTGAGATTAACAAAATTACTGTACGCAATCCTTACCCACTGCCATTGATTCCTGATCTGTTTAACCAGTTAATGGGGACCAAGTGGTTCTCTAAAATTGACCTTAAGGGGGCATACAATCTGTTGCGCATGAAGGAGGGTGATGAATGGAAGACTGCTTTTAACACTCCTGTGGGTCATTTTGAGAGTCTGGTTATGCCTTTTGGTCTTACTAATGCTCCTGCATTTTTTCAGAATCTTATTAATGACATCCTGAGACCTTTGATCGGCAAAAATGTGGTTGTGTATTTGGATGACATTTTGATTTATTCGCCGGATCTGGAGTCTCATTGGCGGAGCGTATGTGAGGTATTACAGTTATTAATGGACAATTCGCTTTTTGCTAAGCTGGAGAAATGTGAGTTCGCTGTACAGAGAATTAGTTTTTTGGGCTACATTATCTCCAGTGAAGGTTTTGAGATGGACCCGTTTAAAGTTCAAGCTGTACTGGAATGGCCTAGGCCTATTGGTTTGAAATCGATACAGAGGTTTTTAGGTTTCACCAATTATTACAGAAAATTCCTAAAAAAATTTTCTAGTATTGTCAAACCTCTGACCGATCTCACCAGGAAAGGTGCTGATGCGGTTCAGTGGTCTTCTGAGGCCATTGAAGCTTTTGTGTATCTCAAGGAGAGGTTCACCTCTGCTCCCATCCTTATGCAGCCTGATGTGACTAAGCCGTTTTTGGTTGAGGTTGATGCTTCCTCTGTGGGGGTTGGCGCAGTATTGTCTCAGGATAACGGGGATGGATTACATCCCTGTGCCTTTTTTTCAAAAAAATTTTCGGAGACTGAACTGAATTACGATGTTGGTAATCGGGAATTATTGGCTATTAAACTCGCATTTGAACACTGGCGTCACTTCTTGGAAGGTGCGGAATTTCCCGTTCAGGTTCTTACGGATCATAAAAATCTGATATATCTTGATGCTGCCAAGCGCCTGAATGCCCGTCAGGCTAGGTGGGCACTGTTTTTCTCACGGTTTAATTTCTCCGTTACTTACATCCCTGGTACTAAGAATGTTAAGGCGGATGCCTTGTCTCGCAGTTTTTCTCCCATAGTCGGTGCTGAGAAAGAGGAGAACATTTTACAAGAAGGTGTTGTGATAGCTGCTTTGGACTCCGTTTTGGAAGATGAGATTCTTAAAGCACAGGAGAATGCCCCATCTAACACTCCCCATGGGAGGTTGTTTGTGCCTGGGACCTTTAGGAGAGATTTATTTGTCGAGTGTCACGAATCTCGGTTGGCAGGTCATCCCGGAATCTCTGAGACCAAGAGACTGGTGGGTCGCAGTTTTTGGTGGCCTGGATGGCAGAAGGAAGTCATTAAGTGGGTGCGTCAATGTACTATATGTGCTAGATCTAAGTCCTCACATACTCCTGCTGCGGGGTTGCTTTGTCCTTTGGAGGTTCCCAGTGCTCCTTGGACACATTTGGCTATGGACTTTATAACTGACCTTCCCCCCTCTGAGGGTTTTACTGTCATCTGGGTGGTCGTGGACCGTTTTAGCAAGATGTGTCACTTGGTTCCCTTTGTCAAACTGCCCTGCGCTAAAACTCTCGCTAAGGCCTTTGTCAAGGAAATTGTCAGACTTCATGGCGTTCCTACTGACATTGTTTCTGATAGGGGTCCTCAGTTCGTGGCTCGTTTTTGGCGTGCCTTTTGTGACAGGTTGGGAGTTCATTTATCGTTCTCGTCTGGATATCATCCTGAATCTAATGGCCAGACAGAAAGGAAAAACCAGGATGTTGAGCAGTTCTTGCGTTGTTTTGTGGCAGACAATCAAGAGGGGTGGTCTGAGTTTCTGCCACTTGCTGAATTTGCTCTGAACAATCATACATCTTCTTCTGCTGGTTGTTCGCCTTTTTTTTGTTGTTCTGGGAGACATCCGTCGTTTGGGTCGTTCTCCAATTTGGGATCTGCCGTGCCTGAGGAGGAGAATTTTTCCGGTGATTTGGAGAGAGTTTGGACGGATGTGCGTGGTAATCTTCAGGAGGCCAACAGAAAATCTAAGGACTACTTTGATAGGAAACGACAGGAGGTTTTGTTCGCTGTTAGTGACATGGTTTGGTTGTCCTCTAGGAATCTGCGGTTGAGGATTCCTTCTAAGAAATTGGGTCCCAAGTTTGTAGGGCCCTTTAAGGTGCTTCAGGTTGTCAACCAATCTGCTGTTAGGTTGGAGGTTCCTACCTCCTGGAGAATTAATCCGGTATTTCATGTCTCTCTGTTGAAAAAAGCTGTTGTATCGGATTGTGACGCCTCTGCCTCTGTTCCTCCGGTGGTGGAGGACGGGGAATATGAAATTTCTCGCATCCTTAACTCTAGACTGTATAGAGGTAGTTTGCAGTATCTTGTGGCCTGGAAAGGTTTCGGACCCGAGGATAACTCTTGGGTGAGGTCGGATGATGTTTCCGCGTCCAGACTTATCAGAGCATTTCACAGGAGATTTCCTGATAAGCCTGGTCCTAGGGGATCCGGAGGATCCTCTTAGAAGGGGGGGTACTGTTAGAACCTTGCTCTTAGGTTTTTTTTCCTTTGCTGGTCACATGACCTTGTTGGCCTATTTAAGCCTGCTCCGCCCTTCTGGCTTTGCTGGACTTCATTGTATAACTATTTTCTAGCTAGCCTGTGCTCTGTATCTTACTCTGTTAGTTTGCTTGGTCTACGGACCTCTATGTTCTATATATTTTGTTTGTTCGTCTGTCTGCTACTATTTCTGTAGGAGGTGTCCCATATTCCTCCCAGTCCTTAGTACTTGTAGGAATTCCTTTCCCACATCTATAGGTCTCCGTACAGACTAGCTTAGGACTTTAGCAGGTCTGATCGCAGGATCAGGTTCCCTGTTACATCGTAGGGATTCAGCTGAGTTCTATCGTAGGGACAGATCTCCTCTCTTTCCTTAGCTCTGGTAGCAGAACATAACACTCTCGTCCATTGAATTTGTCAGGTTTTGGATGGTTTCTGCTTCAATTGTTTTGCATGAGGACAGAATACCCTCCCAGAGCTGTTGCTTAGATGTGAACTGCCTCCCGCCATCATAGACACTCCTTTTGATGATGCTCCAGAGGTTCTGAATGGGGTAGAGGTCAGGGGAGCATGGGGGTCACACCATAAGTTTGTCCCCTTTTATGCCCATATCAGCCAGAGATGCAGATGTTTTATGTGCAGCATGAGATGGTGCATTATCATGCAAAAAAATGATCTTGCTGTGAAATACACGGTTCTTCTTCTTGAACCATGGCAGGAAGTGCTGTTTGAGAAAATCCACATACATTATGGAGTTCATCTTTAGCGCCTTCAGGGATCCTAAAGGGGCCGACAATCTCTCTCCCCATGATTCCAGCCCAAAACATTACTCCACCTCCTCCTTGTTGGCGCTGTAGCCGTGTTTGTGTGGGGTGTCCATCAACCAGCCATCCTCCACTCCATCCATCTGGACCATCGAGCTTTGCACGGCACTCATCCGTGAACAAAACAGTTTTGAAATCAGTCTTCATGTAATGTTTGGCCCACTGGAGCCCTTTCTGCTTGTGTGAAGTGGATAGAGGAGGTCGACAGGATGGCGTATGCACAGCTGCAAACCTCTGAAGGACCCTGCATCTTGTTGTTCGGGGGACGTTGGAGGCACCAGCAGCTTCAAAAACTTGTCTGCTGCTACTATGACAAGGCTTTTTTGCCGCTGCTCTTTTAACCTGACGTAATTGCCTGTAGGAAAGAGTCCTCAATTTGCCCTTATCAGCACGCACACGTGTGTACTGTGAATCAGCTACATACTTCTTGATTGCCAAGACACTTCATCCTGATCATCGCACAATGTTGATTGTAGTCATGCCTTGACCTAAACACTCCACAATTTGTTGCTTCTCAGCAGCCGACACATCCTTTTTCTTTCCCATTTTGGCAGAAAATGTAGGCTGCTTAATAATGTGAGACAGCCTTCTTAAGTAGTCTTGCCTTTCATTGGACACACCTGCCAAACTAATTAGCACAGGTGTCTGCAATTGCTTACAGTGATATAAAGAGCCCTGACACACATCACCATCAATGAGTTTAACTGACAAACAAACAAATTCTTCCCTTATCACTCCTAAACACTTTTTACATAATAATTTGGAACACAGTGTACATGTGCTTTTCCACAAAACACCAGTGGTTCACGTAGTGAATCTTACAGTTCTAACTTGCCAACAGTGGTCTGTATGGAGTTGTTCAATAAAGGGCCCAAAATTAAGATAACATAGATGGGAGAGGTCTCTATGAATAGGAATTCCTAAGTATTTGATACCCTGTGAGGGCCAGGCAAAGGGAAAGTTGGACTGGATGGAATCCTATATGGATTTGGGGAGGGAGACATCGAGGGCCTCAGACTTCGCTGCATTGATTTTAAAATTTGACCATGTAACAAAGTGATCTATTTCAGCCATAACAGCATGGATGGATATATGTGATTGAGTGATATATACTAGGACATCATCAGCAAATAGAGAGCACTTGTACTCGGTGCCTCCCACCTCAATCCACCTAATATTGGGGTTATGGCGAATTGATGAGAGCAGGTGCTCCGTCACTAGGATGTATAAGAGAGGGGACAGAGGACATCCCTGCCTTGTCCCATTGGTGATTGTGAAAGGTGATGAAAATGTTCTGATGCACCCCCTGGGCCTTGGGACACCCAGAGCCGGACCCTTTTTGGTGGATGCTGGTGGTTGTAGTCTTCGTGGCGGCGACCCGGTTCCGTGGCTCAGGGTGGTCAAACCAGTGGCGGAACTATTTATGTGGTTTTGATGTTTAAATGTCCGACTACGCCACCCGTGGATTGCGGTCAGAGTAAACCGCCGCTGCAGGGCAGACCGCTGAGGCTGGTGTTGTGGGTGCAGCAGAGTGTAGCATAACTCCCCACGGGAGGAGTATAGCCTCAGGGCAGTGTATGCGGAGGATGGGGGTGATGGTGCAGGGCAGCAGCAGTAACGACACGGAGTCAGTGATGCAGTCCAGGGCCTTTACTCACAGTTCTTATTATCCAGACCACGTCTGCAGGTAACGGCTGCCCACGTCGTACTGTGCTCACCAGGTGAGGGGCTCAGACAACTCCCAGATAACTTTGGAGCGCTTCACAGGACCCCCTTTGTGTGTCCTTTGTCTAGCCTTTCTTACCAACCCTTCTGTCCGGCTGCCTCGGGCCTCCTCTTGGTAAACTTGGCGCCAGTTTCCCTGACCCTATGTGGTGCCTTCCTAGCGGGTGTAGCGAGGGGCTGCGCCACATAAAATGTCACAGCCTCCGGTTTATAGCTGAGGGTCGTTTCCTGCCTCCACTAGTTTCGGGGACCGGTCTCCCCCTTTGGCCTGACCCCTCCACGCAGGTGGATTCGGGCGTGCGGTGGAGACTCGCCCGTCCGCACCCCTGGGATCCCTTCATTCCTCGTTCCTGGAGCCTTCTCCGCTCCTCTTCCTTCCTTCTCCCTCTTGCAGGCCTGGGCCTCTGTTACTAGGCCCGCCTCCGGAGCAGAGCTCATGCAGAGCCCCTGCTCCCTTCCACTTCTGCTCAGACTTCTCTGCACTGAACTAAGATGGTGCCCACCTTTTATACTCCCTTCTCAATGCACCCAGGAACTGCTTCCTCCCTGCTCCTGCACTACAGGGTTCCCCTTCCTCAGTGTTCCCTCCCCCCAATCCAGCCAGGGACAGGGACTGTCGTGCCCATCTCAGAGGCATATTGGTCGCCCTGCCCCACGGCAATGTGGTGTAATGCATGCAGGTGTCGGGTCCTGATCCACACTCCATCCTTACCTGAGAGTGAGATATCACACCTCTGGGTGAGGTGCAATACCTCTGTAGCAACCGAGCCCTCAGGGTGCTACAGTTCCATTTATCTTCAGCCTAGGTGACGTATTGTGATACAGGGCCGTGATTTTGGCTATAAAAGGGTCCCCTAGACCCCTACCCCAAGCTTTTTAAGAGAATCATATATGGCTTGCCAGGAGACTCTATGGAATGCTTTCTCAGCATCCAACGAGAGTATCTAATTACAAATTTTTAACTGCATCTAGACCAGGAAATACTTTGTGCCTAGTAGCAGTGTCTGCTAGTCAGCGGATTATCCCGGCTGTTAAGCATGCTACACCACCTGTAGTTTGGACACTTAATTTTTTCAAAGGAAATGCTTCGGGACCACGGGATACTCAGTGAAGAGCATCAGGAGGCACCCCAAGGCATAGGGACTGGGACTGGCAGTAGGATGCCTTGCGGTGGACAGCCGAGCTCGATCCTTATAAAAGCTTTTTAACTGCAGCAGCTTTAGTGGACGCTACTGGAGCTGGAATTACGCGGCTGCTGGCATGAGACTTGCCCTCCAATAGATCCTTGTAAATGGATTTAAAGTGTATTCATTCAAATTAGAGAGACAATTTAAATTAAAAAGCTTAGAGCTGCCTCCACCACAGGGGGGCTCGCTCGACCCACCAGCGGACAGGCACCAGTATTGGGAGAGGGGGGCTGGCCGTCAGGGTTCACCGCGGCTCTGGCACAAACCCGGCGACACGGAGGTGGCACGGGCAGGAGCGGACTGAACGTGTCGGCTTCTCACTTTTTGGATTTTAGAAGGGCATGACATGCCTATATCTGTGTCTCCCCCTCCTTTTACTCCTCCACCTCTTTTCTTTCCGCATGACTATATGTACTTGTCACTTTTCCATGTGTTAGTTGTGTCTTCTGAGCAGTTTGTCAGCTTTTGGACACCTTTGAAGGTGTTTTCTATGTGTTTCTATGTGTTTTTGTTTGCCTGCCATTGGTTTGAACGGTGTTCGAAGGTGTTCGATGAACAGTTCGACGAACAGTTCGGCAAACACACGGGTGTTCGACGAACCGAAGTCGAAAACTACGGGGGTGGCTCAACACTAGTTGTAATGCCCCGTGAAAAAGTGGTGGAGGTCACAGTAGCTTAACAAGACGGTTTTAATGCCCCTTGGAAGAGACATGGATGTTGCAGTAGCTTAACAAGACGGTTTTAATGCCCCTCGGAAGAGACGTGGAGGTCGCAGTAGCATAACAAGACGCTTTTAATGCCCCTTGGAAAAGTGGTGGAGTTCGCAGTTGCTTAACAAGACGGTTTTAATGCCCCTCAGAAGAGACTTGGAGATCAGAGTGGTATAACAAGATGGTTTTAATGCCACTTGGAAGAGACGTAGAGGTCAGCGTGGTATAACAGCACGCTTTTAATGCCCCTCAGAAGAGACGTGGAGGTCCCAGTAGCTTCACAAGACGGTTTTAATGCCCCTTACAAGAGCCATGTAGTGCAGCATATTACAAACATTATTCCCATTATTGGGAAGTGGGTCTCCCATAGTCTTTGCTTATGCCTTCCAAGCAAAAGCTGCCAAAAATTAGGATGGAGGAAATTGCAATGCCCCTTACAAGAGCGATGCAGTACAGCATATTACAAACATTATTCCCATGATTGGGGAGTGGGTCTCCCATAGTATTTGCTTATGCCTTCCAAGCAAAAGCTGCCAAAAATTAGGATGGAGGAACTTGCAATGCCCCTTACAAGAACCATACAGTACAGCATCTTAAAATTATTATTCCCATTATTGGGGAGTGGGTCTCCCACAGTCTTTGCTTATGCCTTCCAAGCAAAAGCTGACAAAAATAAGGACGGAGGAACTTTCAATAATGGCAACACGGACCACGGTCACCCTGGTGGTATAGTGGTGGTGGAGGCTGAGGATAAGGAGAAGAACATAAAACAGCCGAAATGAGGAAGCGTATACCCATGTGTGGGTGTGAAGCGGTGCATGTGAATACACCTCCCGAAAAAACACAGTGGATTTGACTTTATGTTACTCTGCTGTCATTTGGTGGTAATGAGAAGTCTGGCCCAATCCAGCCCTTGTTCATTTTGATAAGAGTCAGCTTGTCAGCATTGTCAGTTAACAGGCGAGTGCGCTTATCAGTTATAATTCCCCCAGCGGCACTAAAAACACGCTCTGATAACACGCTAGCGGCAGGGCAGGCCAGGACCCCCAAGGCGTACAGAGCGAGTTCATTCCAAGTGTCCAGCTTGGATACCCAATAATTAAAAGGCACAGAGGAATCACGGAGGACGCTGGTACGGTCGGCAAGGTACTCCCTCACCATCTTTTGAAACTTTCAACTCGTTGTGAGAGTACCCCGCGCCTCAGGGCCTGTAAGCTGGGCAGGTCTCAGAAAACTGTCCCAGAACATTGACAGTGTTCCCCTGCCTCTGCTGGATTGCAGTTGCCTCTCTCTCGCTTGTACGCCTTGGTTGGTCAATGAACTGTGACCTCTGCCACTAGCGTGTTCAGATGGGAACTTTTTTAACAGTTCTGCAGCAAGGGCCTTCTGGTACTGCCCCATTTTTGTAGACCTCTCCACCTCAGGAATAAGAGAGTGAAAGTTCTCCTTGTAGCAGGAGTCTAAAAGTGTCACCAACCAGTAATGACTGTCACCCAACATTTTGACAATGCGAGGGTCACGGTTAAGGCAGTGTAACATAAAGTCAGCCATGACTGGTAACGGGCAAGACTTCCATGTCCTCACAAGATGATGACTGACCATGCTCTCCTCCTCCTCCTCCTCCTCCCCCCTGTCCTCAGGTCACCCACGCTGAACCGACGGTATGACAGTTGTTCAGGTACTACCGTCTATAGCGCATGACACAAGCTCCTGTTCTTCTTCCTCCTCCTCCTCCTCCTCTCCCTCATTGTCCCCCAATGCACGTTGGGATGAGACGAGGCTGGGCTGCGTGTAATCGACCGCTACGGCTTCTTGATCAATCTCATCATACTCTGGCTGCAATGCCTCCTCTTTAATTCTCTGCAGAGAGCGTTGCAAAAGACAGACAAGTGGAATGCTGACACTAATGATGGCATCATTGCCACTCACCATCTGGGTGGACTCCTCAAAGTTTGTCAAGATGGTACAGATGTCAGACATCCAGGTCCACTCCTGAGGTCTTATGTGTCGAGTCTGACCTGAATATCGACGGCCATTTTGTAGCTGGTACTCCACAACTGCTCTCTTCTGCTCACAAATCCTTTGCAACATGTGGAGGGTAGAGTTCTAACGTGTGGGGACATCACACACCAGTCGGTGTGACGGAAGCTGCAAACGCTGCTGCAACACAGCAAGGGCGGGGAAGCTGTAGCCGACTTGCGAAAATGAGCTGACAGGCGGCGTACTTTGACGTGCAGATCTGGCAACTCGGGGTACTATTTAAGAAACCGCTGAACCACGAGGTTAAGCACATGAGCCAGGCATGGTATGTGTGTGATCTCGCCTCAGAGCCGCCACCAGGTTACGGCCATTGTCACACACGACCATGCCTGGATGTAGGTTCAGCGGTCTCAGCCACAGATCTGCCTGCTCTTTCACAGCTGTCCACAACTCACAAGCAGTGTGAGGTTTCTCACCTAAGCTTATGAGTTTCTGCACAGCCTGTTGCCGCTTAGCGGAGGCAGTACTGCAGTGCTTCCAGCTTGTAACTGATGTGTTGATATCTGAGATGGAGGCTGAACATGAGGAGGAGGACTATGATGCGCAGGAGCTGTACTTTGTGGGGGCAACTCTGACTGACATAGGGCCCGCAATCCTCGGTGTGGGGAGGATGTGTTCTGTCGACTCCCAAGGTCCGACTGGGTCCCGGCTTCCACTATGTTTACCCAGTGTGCCGTCAGGGAGATGTACCATCCCTGGCCACAAGCACTTGTCCACGTGTCCATTGTCAGGTGGACTCTCCCAGTAACTGCGTTTTTGAGGGCACGGCAGATGTTTTGGGACATGTGCTTGTGTAGTGCGGGGATGGCTCATCGGGAAAAACAGTGTCAGCTGGGGACCGAGTACCGAGGGACTGCCACCGCCATAAGGTTGCGGAAGGATTCTGTCTCCACCAGCCTAAAAGGCAGCATTTCCAATCCAAGCAGTCATGAAATGTGCGAATTTAGGACTGTGGCCTGTGGGGCGTTAGCTGCGAATTTCCGCTTTCGTTCAAAGGTCTGGGATATGGACAACTGAACGCTGCGGTGGGACGTGGACATGGACGTTGATGCTGTTTCTTGAGAAACTGCCATAACAAGTGAAGACTGAGAGGAGGGGGCATCTTTGCATGCAGTATGGACAGGGGATTGCCTTGCACACACAACAGTGGGTTCTATTGCACGCACAACAGCGGAAGAAGCAGTGGTGACACCCGCTGACACTGGTCGTGGACCCTGGGGTTCGCCCTACAAAGTCGGGTGCTTTGCTGCAATGTGCCTGATCATGCTGGTGGTGGTCAGGCTGGTAGTTTTGCTACCCCTGCTGATGCTGGCATGGCAGGTGGTACAAATGGCCTTTTTGGGGTTATCAGCAGAGTCTTTAAAAAAAACTCCAGACTCTGGAAGACCTACCGCTTGTACTGGCAACGTCCCTCGTGTTGGTGTTACGGGGAACGGTTGCCCGCCTTCTGTCTGCGGCCACCACACTGCTTCTTCCTGCCTGTTGGGGTACACGGCCTCCCTCCCCCTGTGTGCTGCTGGCCTCATTCTGCATGTCCTCCTGCCACGTTGGGTCAGTTACTAGATCATCCACCACCTCCTCCTCTTCCACTTGCGCACCACGATCCTCCTCCTCACTTCCTGGCAATTGTGTCTCGTCATCGTCCACCTCTTCTGACAAATTGCCAGCGTCGACTAACTGTGGCCGTGGCTGTTCAAATATTTGTGCATCGCTACATGGGATCTCCTCTTCCACCACTTCAAGAGGAGCAGGTGAGGGGCACAAATCTGGAAATGGCCCAGTGAACAGCTCTTCAGAGTGTCCAAGTGTGGGATCAGTTGCTGTCTGATGACACTGGGCATGGTGGGAGGAAGGAGCATCAGGGTGAGGAGGAGTATGCGGTCGAGACTCACGACCACTAAGAGTCGACCGTGTGGAAGACAGACCGGAGGTGGTGGTGCCCAGGTAACTGGAAGTATTATCTGCTATCCAATTAATAACCTGTTCACACTGATCAGTTCGCAATACTTGTGCTGTTCTGTGCTTCCCTAGTAATTCGGTCAAGAAGTGGGAGCGAGAAGATGTGGCTGTTGGTTGTGGAACATTTTCACCTTGGCCACGGCCCCGTCCTCTTCACGCACCATCACCAGAACGTCCACTTCCATGTCCCTTGCCACGCGCCTTGCCCATTGTAAAGGAAGTAAAATAGCTTACACTCGCACTATCAATGGAAAAAGGGTAATAAAAAGTAGATTAGAACCGTGGAAGAGGAAAACCACAGTTCTATTTCTCTGGCCTACACCCGACTCTTTTAAACAATCTGAACAATCAAGGAGAAAATATTACTGTTTTTCTTTACGGAAAAAATACCAAAAGCTGAATAATAGAGATTTTTTACCGTGGAACAGCAAAACCACAGTTATAATTTACTGGTGTATGTATAACAGACTTTTTAAAATATATATATATTTGCGACTGAACAGTGAGCGACACACTCAAACTGTTTTTTTTAGATACAAATGGCCCAAAAGTGGATAATACAGAGGTTTGAACCATGGAACTGCAAAACCACACTTGTATTTCTCGGGCCTACACCAGAATATTTTCAGCAGATATATTTGTGTCTGAACAATTAGGAGACACTATTATTTTTTTTTTACAGCAAAAAATGCCAAAAGCAGGATAATAGAGATTTTTTACCGTGGAACAGCAAAACCACAGTTATAATTTACTGGTGTATACCAGACTATTTTCAACAGATATATTTGTGTCTGAACAATCAGGAGACACTATTATTTATTTTTTACTGCCAAAAATTGCGAAAAGCAGGATAATACAGAGATTTGACCCGTGGAACTGCAAAACCACACTTGTATTTCTCGGGCCTACACCAGACTATTTTCAACAGATGTATTTGTGTCTGAACAATCAGGAGAAACTATTATTTATTTTTTACGGCAAAAATGCCAAAAGCAGGATAATAGAGATTTTTTACCGTGGAACAGCAAAACCACAGTTAAAATTTACTGGTGTATACCAGACTATTTTCAACAGATATATTTTTGTCTGAACAATCAGGAGACACTATTATTTATATTTTACTGCCAAAAATTGCGAAAAGCAGGATAATACAGAGATTTGACCCGTGGAACTGCAAAACCACACTTGTATTTCTCGGGCCTACACCAGACTATTTTCAACAGATGTATTTGTGTCTGAACAATCAGGAGAAACTATTATTTATTTTTTACGGCAAAAATGCCAAAAGCAGGATAATAGAGATTTTTTACCGTGGAACAGCAAAACCACAGTTAAAATTTACTGGTGTATACCAGACTATTTTCAACAGATATATTTTTGTGTCTGAACAATCAGGAGACACTATTATTTATTTTTTATGGCAAAAAATGCCAAAAGCAGGATAATAGACATTTTTTACCGTGGAACAGCAAAACCACAGTTATAATTTACTGGTGTATACCAGACTATTTTCAACAGATATATTTGGGTCTGAACAATCAGGAGACACTATTATTCATTTTTTACGGCAAAAAATTCCAAAAGCAGGATAATAGACATTTTTTACCGTGGAACAGCAAAACCACAGTTATAATTTGCTGGTGTATACCAGACTTTTTTAAGTATATATATATTTGTGGCTGAACAGTGAGCGACACACTCAAACTGTTTTTTTTTAGATGCAAAAGGCACAAAACTGGATAATACAGAGATTTCACCCGTTGAACTGCAAAACCACACTTCTGTTTCTGTGGCCTATACCAGACTCTTTTCAACAGATATATTTGTGTCTGAAAAATCAGAGACACACTTTTTTTTTGGGGGGGGTGGGACACCAATAGGTTAATAAGACGGGTATTTGTACAGTGTGAAGGAGAAAAAAAAAAAGAGGATTTAGATGATAAAAAAGGATTTCTCCTGGCCCCTGAGACCTGCAGCTAAGTCCAGCAATTTCAGAAACAGGAGCACACAGGACTGTAATGCAGCGTTTGCTGGTATAACCACTGAGTCTCCTATACAGCCTGCCAGCCTGCCTGATATCTGGGATGGATATTAGTCCTGAGAAGGACTGTTTGTTTGATCTGGCAGCCTTTACAGACCCTACACAAACTACTTCGCAGGATAAATCTCTCCCTAGCTCAGCAGCGCTGTCCCTACACTGTGTCCAAGATGGCGGCGCCCTTTTTTAAATGCTCAAGGTGACGCTGTGTGGCCAGCCAATCACTGTAATGCCCACAAACAACATGGCTGTGGCATTACAGTGACTGGCTGGCAATCCCTTCATGTTCATTGGCTCTGTAAAGAGTGCCAAACATGCAGGGCAGAGACCCGAGCTCCCGCCCGAGTAACCAGGAAATGCTCGGTGCTCGCCGAACATCCCGAATAGCGAGTACCGAGCAGTGTCGAGCATGCTCGCTCAACACTACATCCTACATATTGGATTTTACATATCACACATTTTATTAAATAAACCACAGAAGTCGTATTGCAGTTTATGAAACTCTTCATAGAATATTCACGTCCATTGGTTGAAGATACAAAGGTTGGGGAAACATTTGCATAATTGCAGGACTTACAAATATTATGGCCACATCTAAAAAAGCCTTTTGTAGATAACCATGTGCCTGTATTATTGGCAGGTAATGATTTATCCATATAATAGCTAGGTGAAAGAATATTACCCAAAGTATAGGCTTTTTCAGCTACAGTTTAATATCATGATTCAGCATAGGAAAGAATCCTTTAATAATCAAAACTATTTCATGGAATTCAGTGCTGTATTGTGTGGAGAATGTAATATAATCATATTGTTTCATATACTCCATAAGCTCTCCTCCATTCTTATTTTTCTTGTTATTTTTATATTTATCCTTGTTCTTATTAATAGTTCTATTACTATTCAAAAGATCATCCCTTTTCATGTTATCCACAATTGACTCAGCTCGTAGGAGAGTCTATTCTGGGTAACCACGTTCCCTCAGTCTATTGTTAGTGGTGTGGAGTTCAGTTTCATATAAATCTCTGGTTGTGCAGTTTGTCTTCATCCTGACCAGTTCCCCGACAGGGATATTTTTAATTGTCTGCATGGGATGACAGGAATGTGCTTCCAAAATAGAGTTAGATTCTGATGGTTTTCTATTGGTCATTGTAAAAACCTTGTTGTAGTAATTATCACCTCTCAGGGTTATATCCAAAAAAATAACTGTTGTTTCAGCAGAGAAATGAGTGAATTTTAAGTAATAATTGTTGTCATTGATATAAGACATAAAATTATTTATTTCTGTTTCCCCTCCATTCCAAATCAGTATTGTATCGTCTATGTAGCGTCCATAAAAAACTATATGCTCTGAAAAATGATTGCTATCAGTAAAAATATATTCTTCTTCCCA
Source organism: Phyllobates terribilis (assembly GCF_046119375.1). NCBI lineage: Eukaryota > Metazoa > Chordata > Amphibia > Anura > Dendrobatidae > Phyllobates > Phyllobates terribilis. The sequence continues at coordinate 324,926,255 of NW_027362763.1, read as the reverse complement.
TATGGCCACTATTATATTAGCTAATGAGGGGGAGAATTTCTCCCCCATGCTCACATCTTGCTTTTGTAGATAAAATAATTTATCAAAAGTAAAATATTTATGGTTTAACAGAAAAGTGACAGCCATAGTAATAAATTGTTGAATAGCAATCAAATATGTACTGAATTTATATAGAAACATTTCTAAGCATTTGGTCGCTATATTATGTGGAATTGAAGGATATAAACTGACAATATCACAGCTAAGCCAACTATATTGGGATTTCCATGATTGATTAGAAAGCGCATTGAGAATTGATTTGGTATCCTTGATGTGACCGGGAATAAAACTAATAAGAGGCTGTAGATAATGATCTACCCATTTTCCCAGCCTTTCCAACATTGAACCTATGCCTGATATAATTGGCCTAAAAGGTGGGGGAAAGACCCCCTTATGGTCTTTTCGGAAGAGCATGGTAAATAGGGATTATCGGATTTTCCACGTAAAGATATTCAGAAAGTTTGGTGTCTATTGCGCCTAAATATATACCTTCGCTTAATAATTTACTCAATTCTTGTTGGAAGGCTGAAATAGGATCCATTAAGAACCTTTTGATTTTCTTGGAGGTATAAGGAGGTATTAAGGACAACTATCCCACCTCCCTTGTCTGCATTCTTGATCATTAGATCTTTATTCTTGGTAATATTGTCTAAAGCCAACTTTTCACCTATAGTAAGGTTAGAAATTAAATGATGACTAGAATAGTCCAATTTAACCAATTCTTCCTCTATGCATTCCTGGAAGAGATCCAATACTTGTGGTCTTAACTGTACTGGATAAAAGAAGGGGTTATGCTGTACAAATGTATCATTACGAGTACTAGATGGAACAATCGACTCTACCTCAAAATTGCTAAGAGCTGTGTGATGTAATAATTCCTGAAATGAAGATATATCGTTAGACAGACACGATGTAAATCTGGAGTCCTGGTCACATTGAAAAGGTCTATCTGGGGATAGAGTGTCATTCAAAAAGTGACATTTTAAAGTTAAGTTCCTCGCAAATTTATTTATGTCCAGCAGGGTTTTAAAAATGTCAAATTTGGTATCTGGAGAAAAACCCAAGCCTTTAGAAAGAAGTGAAATCTGATCTTCAGAAAGGATGTAGCTAGAAAGGTTCGAGACAGGGCAGGTTAGTAGCGATTTTTGTTTCTCTGTGGATATCTTTTTGCAGCGGTGTTTTCTTCCTGCCCTTCTCTTGCGTTTTTTGAAGTCTGATGTGAGGAGGGCTTAGGCTGTATATTATCTTGACGCACGAGAGGAGGAAAATCCGAGCTGTCATCTGAAGAATATAAGTTAGAAGATCCGGTTGAAAGCCGTGCGATACACCAGGTTTTAAGATAGATCTCCTGGATTTAACAGTATTCCTGGAATAGACTTTATTCTGTTTATAGTTCATCGTATCCTGTTCAAATTTTGATTTCTTTGTTTCTGATATAGTATCCTCCAGTTTCTGCAAGTTTTTCATAATTTTTTGATTGAGACTGTCAAACTCATCTGATTTGACATATGGGTTGAGCAAAGACTGTAATATATTAATTTAATCTTTTAAAACAGCCATTTCTTGTGTCTCATATTTAACAATTAATTCCATGCGTCTAATTGAACATGTAGACAAGATTCTGTTCCATTCACATTGGAACATTTCTGGATAGGAGAAAGTTGGATTTTTCTCAATCCCCTAGGAATCATTTCCTTAGATATATAGGATTGTAATGATGTTGAGTCCCACCATAATTTGAGTACTTTAATTTTCTTATTCTCGAGTTGTTTCATGAGAGAATCAAGATTGTCCTTCACTGATAATATGAAAAGGGATGATCTTTTGAATACTAATAGAACTATTAATAAGAACAAGGGTAAATATAAAAATAACAAAAAAAATAAGAATGGAGCAGAACTTATGGAGTATCCGAAACAACATGATTATATTACATTCTCCACACAATATAGCACTGAATTCCATGTAATAGTTTTGATTATTAAGATTCCTTCCTATGCTGAATCATGATATTAAACTGGCACAAATTTTACAGAACACGGATATAAGATTTGTAGCTAAAAAAGCCTGTACTTTGGGTAATATTCTTTCACCTAGCTATTATATATGTAAATCATTGCCTGCCAATAATACAGGCACATGGTTATCTACAAAAGGCTTTTTCAGATGTGGTCATAATATTTGTAAGTCCTGCAATTATGCAAATGTTTCCCCAACCTTTGTATCTTCAATAGAGATGAGCGTTGTTCTACTCGAACTGTTCGCCAATCTCAAATTCGAGCTGTTTTGGGCGGTGTTCGAGCCGGTCGGCGAACACGAACAATTTGAGAAAAATTCGGCTGTTCGAGGATATGTTCGATAACTGTTCGTGCACCATAATCATAACTGGATTTTTTCTCAGTAATGATGAAAATTAATGTTAATACGCAGTTTGAGTGTACAGCGGGGCGGGGGGAGGGGCAGGGGATGGATCTCTGCAGGAACAATGAAGATCTCCATTTTTTTTTCTCTTTCCCGCATTTGCAGTGGGGAGGTGCAATCTGTCAGCCTATCAGCAGCGCACACACGGAGCGAAGTGCTTTTTTTCACACAAGCAAGGGCATGTGTGATTGGCAGTGTATGTCACATGTCCTTGCCCTATAAGACCAAGCCATTTTCCCCGTCGCCACCATTTTCTCACTGCTGCAGCTGCGTGTTAGACGGCACCGCTGTTGCTGTGTGTGCTATACCTTGTTAATTTCAAGCCAATTTTCGCACAAATATACAGATAGCTTGGGAGTAGGGAATAGTTGTGATTGCAGTCCTTTTAAGGACTAGGTTACAGCATTTCCTACGACTTTTATCAGGCAGGTCTGTGCTCTTAAATAGATAGATTGTGGGAGTAAAGACTAATTGTAATTGGAGTCCTTTTCAGGACTAGGTTACATCAGTTCCTATCAGTTTTTGCCAGGCAGGTCTGTGCCAGTGCTGTGCAAGTTTTTTTCACAGCATTTGGCTGAATCTAGCAAAGCTAATCCTTTTTGGCCTATTGCAGAGTGTGTTAGTCAGTGGAGTAGCCTATCTGTGTTGCAAGATATACCACCTGTGTATAGAATACCAATTTTTTTACTGCACCTAGTGAAGTAAAATCTTTTGGGCATAGCATCATTCTATTAGTCCATCTATACTGACCTCCATCAGGTTGCAAACTGAATATAATTTTTTTCTGCATCTAGCTCTGAAAAAATATTTGGGCTTCTAGCAGTGTGTGGGACTTGGTCTATTAGTCCATCTATACTGACCTCCATCAGGTTGCAAATTAAAAATAATTTTTTTCTTCATTTAGCTCTGAAAAAATATTTGGGCTTCTAGCAGTGTGTGGGACTTGTTCTATTAGTCCTTCTATACTGACCTCCAGCAGGTTGCAAATTGAATATAATTTTTTTCTGCATCTAGCTCTGAAAAAATATTTGGGCTTCTAGCGGTGTGTGGGACTTGGTCTATTAGTCCATCTATACTGACATCCATCAGGTTGCAAATTAAAAATAATTTTTTTCTGCATCTAGCTCTGAAAAAATATTTGGGCTTCTAGCAGTGTGTGGGACTTGGTCTATTAGTCCATCTATACTGACCTCCATCAGGTTGCAAATTAAAAATAATTTTTTTCTTCATTTATCTCTGAAAAAATATTTGGGCTTCTAGCAGCGTGTGGGACTTGTTCTATTAGTCCATCTATACTGACCTCCATCAGGTTGCAAATTAAAAATAATTTTTTTCTGCATCTAGCTCTGAAAAAATATTTGGGCTTCTAGCAGTGTGTGGGACTTGGTCTATTAGTCCATCTATACTGACCTCCATCAGGTTGCAAATTAAAAATAATTTTTTTCTTCATTTATCTCTGAAAAAATATTTGGGCTTCTAGCAGCGTGTGGGACTTGTTCTATTAGTCCATCTATACTGACCTCCATCAGGTTGCAAATTAAAAATAATTTTTTTCTGCATCTAGCTCTGAAAAAATATTTGGGCTTCTAGCAGTGTGTGGGACTTGGTCTATTAGTCCATCTATACTGACCTCCATCAGGTTGCAAATTAAAAATAATTTTTTTCTTCATTTATCTCTGAAAAAATATTTGGGCTTCTAGCAGCGTGTGGGACTTGTTCTATTAGTCCATCTATACTGACCTCCATCAGGTTGCAAATTAAAAATAATTTTTTTCTGCATCTAGCTCTGAAAAAATATTTGGGCTTCTAGCAGTGTGTGGGACTTGGTCTATTAGTCCATCTATACTGACCTCCATCAGGTTGCAAATTAAAAATAATTTTTTTCTGCATCTAGCTCTGAAAAAATATTTGGGCTTCTAGCAGTGTGTGGGACTTGGTCTATTAGTCCATCTATACTGACCTCCATCAGGTTGCAAATTGAATAAAAAAATTTTCTGCATCTAGCTCTGAAAAAATATTTGGGCTTCTAGCGGTGTGTGGGACTTGGTCTATTAGTCCATCTATACTGACCTCCATCAGGTTGCAAATTAAAAATAATTTTTTTCTGCATCTAACCCAGCCAATAGTTTTGGCCTAATACCACAGTTTGGCCACTCAGCTCTGCTCGGTTACCATCCATTGTTTTTTTGTGCAAACAACTCCAGAGTTGTGAATTAGTTAACCACCAAAATGAGTGGAAAAAGGCCTGCTGCTGGTGGAAAGGGGAATAGGCGTGTTGGGAAGGGGAAAAAAGGTTGTGTCCGTGGGGTAGGTGCAGAAGAAAGACCATCTTCCAGCCAAACTAAAATGTCTACTTCTTTTAGCGGACAATGTGATAAGATCCCTTTCTTACGGCCACGCCAATCGCTACAAATTCCAGATGAGGCACAAAAACAGCAGGTGCTTCAACGGATATCAAGTGCTCCTTTAAGTGGGCTCTCCTCCACATCAACTTCAACATCACAAATACTCCAGTCCTCAAAGGTGTCACCCAAATCGCACTTGCTTCCTCACAGCTCCCAAATCTCCAGCTGCCCGTCTGAGTATGAGGTAGAACAGATGGTTGAGTCTGCAGAGCTGTTTACTCATACTATAGCCTGGGAATCAGAGGTCGACTCCAGCGCTTCTGTGAATCCAGACGAGGAAATGATCTGCACTGATGCCCAGAATCTTTATGAGTCGGATCCAGGACCAGACGCAGAAGGTTCTGACCATAATGTAGACCCTCATTCCCAAACTGTAACTCCTGTTGGTGGAGACAATGAGGAAGACGATGATAAGACTCAAATACCTGATTGGAGCGACAACTTTAGTTTTTTGTCAGGGCAGGAACAGGTTGGCTCTGAGGACGACGGGTGTGATAACGCACAGGGTGATGATGATGAGGTCGGAGATCCCACTTACTGTCAACCCACAGTCAGCCAAGAGATGAGGTCAGCAGAGGAGGTGGAGGAAGATGCTAGTGACGACGAGGTCAGGTTGCGCCTTCCTGGACAGAGACGTAGTACTGGAAGCACGTCAACAACTGCATCCTCAAACACAACTCTGCCTCTCACCACAAGTCGTGGTGGCTCTTCAGGTCGCATGGGTGCTAAGCCTTGCATAGCCTGGGCATTTTTTCAGATCGATAAAGATGACCCAACTCGTGTTATCTGTAACATTTGTCAGCAAAAGCTAAGTAGAGGCCAAAAAATACATAGTTTGAGTACTTCATGCATGAACCGGCACATGGACATGAAGCATAAGTTGCAGTGGGAAGCTCAGTGTGCTACAATGCGGTCTAGCCGGCCGGGACAACCACCGTCTGCCATATCTTGTGCATCCGCGGCCTCTTCATCCTCTGTGACTGGGGGGACAGCAGTCACACCTGTTTTGGGGCGCAGACCTGCCACCTCTTTACCCGCAACAGCCAGCGTGATTGGCAGGTCATCATTTTCTTTGGAGGTGGTAACACCAGCTGGTCTTGAGCGCTGTCCGACATCGATAGCACCACCTTTGGATCAAGGCAACCTAACATGTCCGCCTGCATCTTCCTCACAGACCGGCAGTTTGCCGGGGACACCCTTATCAACCCCGTCTAAGCACAATAGCCAGCCCTCGGTCCCTCAGATGTGGACAAGTAAAAGACCATTTCCTCCTAGCCATGAGAAAGCTAAGAGGTTGAATTTCACCATCTGCAAGCTCTTGGCTACAGAAATGCTGCCTTTCCGCCTGGTGGACACAGAGGATTTTCGAGACCTTATGTCCGTCGCAGTGCCCCAGTACCAGATGCCCAGTCGGCACTACTTCTCAAAGAAAGGTGTGCCTGCGCTCCACCAGCATGTCGCACACAACATCACCGCTTCTTTGAGAAACTCTGTGTGTGACAGGGTGCATTTCACCACAGACACTTGGACGAGTAGGCATGGACAGGGGCGTTACATGTCGCTGACTGGGCACTGGGTAACTATGGTGACAGCAGGACAAGGGGCTGCTGTCCAAGTCTTGCCGTCCCCACGAGTTGTGCGTCAATCCTCTTTATGTCAAAGTTCCACCACTGCTTCTGCCTCCTCAACCTCCTCTCGGTCTTCCACCTGCACCCAAAGCCTGTCTGGTCATGCCACAAGCTTTCTAACTGCGCAGAAGGGATCCTGCACACCTCCTTACTATGCTGGCAGTAGGGCTCAACGTCATCAGGCGGTTTTTACATTGAAATGTCTGGGAAATGTGAGTCACACAGCTGAGGAGTTGTGGTCAGCTCTGGAGAACCAATTTCATGAATGGTTGTCTCCACTGGACCTGAAACCAGGGAAGGCCGTGTGCGACAATGCTGCAAACCTGGGTGCGGCCCTTCGCCGGGGCAATGTCACACACGTGCCTTGTATGGCTCACGTGTTGAACCTGGTTGTCCAGCAATTTTTAGCCCACTATCCCAGACTAGATGGCCTTCTGCAGAGGGCACGGTCGCTGTGTGCTCACTTCCGCCGTTCGCATCCCGCAGCTCAGCGACTTACATCTCTACAGAAGTCGTTGGGCCTGCCACTTCACCGGCTAAAATGCGATGTGCCTACCCGGTGGAATTCAACTCTGCACATGTTGCAGCGACTGTGGCAGCACCGACAAGCCCTGGTGCAATACGTTCTGACGTATAGCCTGGGCCAACGAGATTCAGAGGTGGGGCAAATCACGCTGGAGGAGTGGTCTCAGATCAGGGACCTATGCACCCTTCTGCACAGTTTTGAAATGGCGACGAAGATGTTTAGTGCTGACGATGCCATTATCAGCATGACTATTCCGGTGATTTACATGCTGGAGCACATGTTAAACAGAATTCGGAGTCAGGTGGTGGCACAAGAGGAGGTGGAGGAAGTAGAGGAGGAGGAGTTGTATGCGGAAGGGCTAACATCTGCAAGGTCCAGACGGTTGGCAGCACCAAGGCGGCAGGCATGTGAGGGTGGGGGAGATGGTTTTACCAGGGCGCATGGTAGCAGCCAAACTAGTGAGGAAGGTGCAGGAGCCCAGGAAGAAGTGGAGGACGAACTGATGGAAGACTCATCAGATGAGGGAGACCTTGATCACATTTCTGTTGTGCGAGGTTGGGGGGAGAGGACAGAGGAAGGAAGCATGATTGTTACCTCGCCACCAACACAACAGGGACTTGGTGCTCCTGGATGCGCAACATACATGAGTGCCTTCTTGCTGCACTACCTGCAACATGACCCTCGAATTGTGAGAATTAGAAATAATCCTGACTACTGGGTTGCCACACTGTTAGATCCCCGGTACAAAAGTAAATTTGCAGAAATTATTCCTGCCATAGAAAGGGATGCACGCATGCAGGAGTATCAGCAGAGACTGTTGCAGAATCTTACATGTGCTTTTCCACAAAATACCAGTGGTGCACGTAGTGAATCTCACAGTTCCAACTTGCCAACCGTGGGACCGTCAAGTGTTCAGCACTCAAACCGTGACAGAACCACAGTATCTGCTGGTAACATCAATTTTGAGGAATCATTTCACCACTTTTTTAGCCCATCCTTTGCAAGGCCACAGGAGACAAGAAGTCTGACACATAGTCAACGCCTAGAGACGATGGTACAGGAGTATCTCCAAGTAAACATTGAAGCCACGACTGTGTCACTGGACCCTTGCTCTTTTTGGGCTTCCAATCTGGATAAATGGCCGGAGCTAGCCACTTACGCCTTGGAGATCTTGTCATGCCCCGCAGCCAGCGTTCTGTCTGAACGTGTGTTCAGCGCTGCTGGTGGTGTGCTGACAGATAAGCGCACGCGGCTCTCCACTGATAATGTAGACAGACTCACGTTCATAAAGATGAACAAATCATGGATCCGAAATGACTTTTCTACCCCTGTGTCATCCTGGGGAGAGTAAAAGCTTGATGATTGGTTAAAATCACCCTACCAACCGTTTTAAGCTTTCAAATTACTAATCATGTTTATCTGTATCTTGACTGGAAAATAATTTGGGCTTTGTAGCAGTGTGCAGCACTGATCCTATTAGGCCATCTATACTAAAGCTTCACCAGATTTAAAATTAAAAATAATTTTTAGCTGCATCTAGCCCGGAAAATAATTTTGGGGCTCCGAGATGCGCAAGGCACATAAGTGCCTTCTTGCTGCACTACCTGCAGCATGACCCTCATATTGTCAGAATTCGAAGTAATCATGACTACTGGGTTGCCACACTCTTAGATCCCCCAAACTTTTCGATCAACCTTTTCATTTTAATAAAGACCAAAAAAATGGTCATTTTTGAAATTATAAGCATTAGCAGGTTGTTAGAAACTGAAATCAAACAGTTTTCAACTCAAAACTTTATTCTAGGTGATTTTACATTTTCACATAGGACCCCTTGTTCGAAAGGAGCTTCTGAACTCTCTCGTCCATTGAATTTGTCAGGTTTTGGATGGTTTCTGCTTCAATTGTTTTGCATGAGGACAGAATACCCTCCCAGGGCTGTTGCTTAGATGTGAACTGCCTCCCGCCATCATAGACACTCCTTTTAATGATGCTCCAAAGGTTCTGAATGGGGTAGAGGTCAGGGGAGCATGGGGGTCACACCATAAGTTTGTCCCCTTTTATGCCCATATCAGCCAGAGATGCAGATGTTTTATGTGCAGCATGAGATGGTGCATTATCATGCAGAAAAATGATCTTGCTGTGAAATACACGGTTCTTCTTCTTGAACCATGGCAGGAAGTGCTGTTTGAGAAAATCCACATACATTATGGAGTTCATCTTTAGCGCCTTCAGGGATCCTAAAGGGGCCGACAATCTCTCTCCCCATGATTCCAGCCCAAAACATTACTCCACCTCCTCCTTGTTGGCGCTGTAGCCGTGTTTGCGTGGGGTGTCCATCAACCAGCCATCCTCCACTCCATCCATCTGGACCATCGAGCGCTGCACGGCACTCATCCGTGAACAAAATAGTTTTGAAATCAGTCTTCATGTAATGTTTGGCCCACTGGAGCCGTTTCTGCTTGTGTGAAGTGGATAGAGGAGGTCGACAGGATGGCGCATGCACAGCTGCAAACCTCTGAAGGACCCTGCATCTTGTTGTTCGGGGGACGTTGGAGGCACAAGCAGCTTCAAAAACTTGTCTGCTGCTATGACAAGGCTTTTTTGCCGCTGCTCTTTCAACCTGACGTAATTGCCTGTAGGAAAGAGTCCTCAATTTGCCCTTATCAGCACGCACACGTGTGTACTGTGAATCAGCTACATACTTCTTGATTGCCAAGACACTTCATCCTGATCATCGCACAATGTTGATTGTAGTCATGCCTTGATCTAAACACTCCACAATTTGTTGCTTCTCAGCAGCCGACACATCCTTTTTCTTTCCCATTTTGGCAGAAAATGTAGGCTGCTTAATAATGTGAGAGAGCCTTCTTAAGTAGTCTTGCCTTTCATTGGACACACCTGCCAAACTAATTAGCACAGGTGTCTGCAATTGCTTACAGTGATATAAAGAGCCCTGACACACATCACCATCAATGAGTTTAACTGACAAACAAACAAATTCTTCCCTTATCACTCCTAAACACTTTTTGTATAATAATTTGGAACGCAGTGTACATGTGCTTTTCCACAAAACACCAGTGGTTCACGTAGTGAATCTTACAGTTCTAACTTGCCAACCGTGGTCTGTATGGAGTTGTTCAATAAATGGCCCAAAATTAAGATAACATAGATGGGAGAGGTCTCTATGAATAGGAATTCCTAAGTATTTGATACCCTGTGAGGGCCAGGCAAAGGGAAAGTTGGACTGGATGGAATCCTATATGGATTTGGGGAGGGAGACATCGAGGGCCTCAGACTTCGCTGCATTGATTTTAAAATTTTACCATGTAACAAAGTGATCTATTTCAGCCATAACAGCATGGATGGATATATGTGATTGAGTGATATATACTAGGACATCATCAGCAAATAGAGAGCACTTGTACTCGGTGCCTCCCACCTCAATCCACCTAATATTGGGGTTATGGCGAATTGATGAGAGCAGGTGCTCCGTCACTAGGATGTATAAGAGAGGGGACAGAGGACATCACTGCCTTGTCCCATTGGTGATTGTGAAAGGTGATGAAAATGTTCTGACGCACCCCCTGGGCCTTGGGACACCCGGAGCCGGACCCTTTTTGGTGGATGCTGGTGGTTGTAGTCTTCGTGGCGGCGACCCAGTTCCGTGGCTCAAGGCGGTCAAACCAGTGGCGGAACTATTTATGTGGTTTTCATGTTTAAATGTCCGACTACGCCACCCGTGGATTGCGGTCAGAGTGAACCGCCGCTACAGGGTAGACCACTGAGGCTGGTGTTGTGGGTGCAGCAGAGCGTAGCATAACTCCCCACGGGAGGAGTATAGCCTCAGGGCAGTGTATGCGGAGGATGGGGGTGATGGTGCAGGGCAGCAGCAGTAACGACACGGAGTCAGTGATGCAGTTCAGGGCCTTTACTCACAGTTCTTATTATCCAGACCACGTCTGCAGGTAACGGCTGCCCACGTCGTACTGTGCTCACCAGGTGAGGGGCTCAGACAACTCCCAGATAACTTTGGAGCACTTCACAGGACCCCCTTTGTGTGTCCTTTGTCTGGCCTTTCTTACCAACACTTCTGTCCGGCTGCCTCGGGCCTCCTCTTGGTAAACTTGGCGCCAGTTTCCCTGACCCTATGTGGTGCCTTCCTAGCGGGTGTAGCGAGGGGCTGCGCCACATAAAATGTCAGAGCCTCCGGTTTCTAGCTGAGGGTCGTTTCCTGCCTCCACTAGTTCGGGGACCGGTCTCCCCCTTTGGCCTGACCCCTCCACGCAGGTGGATTCGGGCGTGCGGTGGCGACTCGCCCGTCCGCACCCCTGGGATCCCTTCATTCCTCGTTCCTGGAGCCTTCTCCGCTCCTCTTCCTTCCTTCTCCCTCTTCCAGGCCTGGGCCTCTGTTACTAGGCCCGCCTCCGGAGCAGAGCTCATGCAGAGCCCCTGCTCCCTGCCACTTCTGCTCAGACTTCTCTGCACTGAACTAAGATGGTGCCCACCTTTTATACTCCCTTCTCAATGCACCCAGGAACTGCTTCCTCCCTGCTCCTGCACTACAGGGTTCCCCTTCCTCAGTGTTCCCTCCCCCCACTCCAGCCAGGGACAGGGACTGTCGTGCCCATCTCAGGGGCATATTGGTCGCCCTGCCCCACGGCAATGTGGTGTAATGCATGCAGGTGTCGGGTCCTGATCCACACTCCATCCTTACCTGAGAGTGAGATATCACACCTCTGGGTGAGGTGCAATACGTCTTTAGCAACCGAGCCCTCAGGGTGCTACAGTTCCATTTATCTTCAGCCTAGGTGACGTATTGCGATACAGGGCCGTGATTTTGGCTATAAAAGGGTCCCCTAGACCCCTACCCCAAGCTTTTTAAGAGAATCATATATGGCGTGCCAGGAGACTCTATGGAATGCTTTCTCAGCATCCAACGAGAGTATCTAATTACAAATTTTTAACTGCATCTAGCCCAGGAAATACTTTGTGCCTAGTAGCAGTGTCTGCTAGTAAGCGGATTATCCCGGCTGTTAAGCAAGCTGCACCACCTGTAGTTTAGACACTTAATTTTTTCAAAGGAAATGCTTCGGGACCATGGGATACTTAGTGAAGAGCATCAGGAGGCACCCCAAGGCATAGGGGCTGGGACTGGCAGTAGGATGCCTTGCGGTGGACAGCCGAGCTCGATCCTTATAAAAGCTTTTTAACTGCAGCAGCTTTAGTGGACGCTACTGGAGCTGGAATTACCGCGGCTGCTGGCATGAGACTTGCCCTCCAATAGATCCTTGTAAATGGATTTAAAGTGTATTCATTCAAATTAGAGAGACAATTTAAATTAAAAAGCTTAGAGCTGCCTCCACCACAGGGGGGCTCGCTCGACCCACCAGCGGACAGGCACCAGTATTGGGAGAGGGGGGCTGGCCGTCAGGGTTCACCGCGGCTCTGGCACAAACCCGGCGACACGGAGGTGGCACGGGCAGGAGCGGACTGGCCGTGTCGGCTTCTCACTTTTTGGATTTTAGAAGGGCATGACATGCCTATATCTGTGTCTCCCCCTCCTTTTACTCCTCCACCTCTTTTATTTTCGCATGACTATATGTACTTGTCACTTTTCCATGTGTTAGTTATGTCTTCTGAGCAGTTTGTCAGCTTTTGGACACCTTTGAAGGTGTTTTCTATGTGTTTCTATGTGTTTTTGTTTGCCTGCCATTGGTTTTAACGGTGTTTGAAGGTGTTCGACGAACAGTTCGACGAACAGTTCGGCGAACACACGGGTGTTCGACGAACCGAACCGAACTCGAACACTACGGGGGTGGCTCAACACTAATCTTCAAACAATGGACGTGAATATTCTATGAAGAGTTTCACAAACTGCAATACGACTTCTGTGGTTTATTTAATAAAATGTGTGATATGTAAAATCCAATATGTAGGATGTACTACAGGTCCTCTTAAAAAACACATTCGCAGACATATTTCTGACACTACTAGCCCGTCTGTGACTAATATCTCTGTGGTTTCAAAGCACTTTGCCGCTAAACACGGGGGAGATACTCGATATCTAAAATACATGGGTATAGAAAAAGTTTTTAAACCAGTCAGAGGTGGTGACCTTAGGAGAAAAACTCTGAATAGAGAGAGTTTTTGGATTTTTAAATTACAAACCCGTATCCCTTATGGTTTAAACACTCGCCAGGAGTTAATTCTACAGTATAATTGATGTTAGTTAATTCATGAGTTGGTTTTCTGGGTATTGTTTTTATCAGTTTTCTTTTCTTATGGAGCTCACATTCCTCACATTGCCTGCTAGCTGTTTTGCTGATTTTAACCCTTTTCCTCCCATTTAGACAGCTTGTTATTTCATTCACTAATGAGTGCACCTGTTTCTGGATGGTGGCTTACTTACGCTATATGTGTGAGTTGCCTCTTTTTGACTATAAATCATGAATAAGACTCGTCTGAGTTGAAACGCGTCGATTTGTCTGATGTAATTCCTCACTGGAGCAGATTGATGTGATGCTTGTGTTTCTCGGATGAACTTAAAGATTTTTTTATCTTGGACTCAATAAATTACTATGTTTTAACTTTATCCTACGCTGGAGATTTTCCTCTTTTCTCTTCATTGCAGCGACCCGAGCCAGGGCGACTCCCTGCGAGGATCTCTGGACAGAAGATCTACAGACTGCATTCCGGTGAGCTGACTCTCCCCCTCTTTCCCTCCCTGTTTCATATATTCTGCTATACAGTTATTGTGTATGCAGTGACTGCTAAGGCTGCCTAAATTTTGGAAAAACCCCAATACCCATTTAAAGACACATAGAGGAGGGTCTCAGTAACAAAATGTTCCCATTATAAAGGAGCGATCCTGCTATACAGTTATTGCGTATGTAATGTCTGCAATGGTTGCCCAAAATTTGGACGCATCCAATACCCCTTTGAAGACACATAGAGGAGGGCCTCAGTTACAAAATGTTCTCACTATAAAGGACCTGGTATCCTATACTGGTTTTGCGTATGCAGTGAATGCCAAAAAGTTGGACCCATCCCAATACCCCTTTAAAGAATCATAGAGAAGGGCCTCAGTAAAAAAAAATGTTCCCATTATTAGGAAGTGGGTCTAATATACTGTTATTGCCTATGCAGTAAATGCAAGGACTGCCAAAAATTAGGAGGCATCACAATACCCCTTTGAAGAGACATAGAAGAGGGCCTCAGTAAAAAAAAATGTTCCCATTATAAAGGAGTGGGACTCCTAAATTGGTAATAACCATGAAGTGAATGCAAGGGCTGCATTGGACACACTCCAGTACCCCTTTGAAGAGATGTAGAGGAGGTTCTCATTCAAAAAATTGTTACCGTTGTTAAGGAGTGGCTCTCCTATACTGGAAATGCCCATGTGCATGGGCTGAAAAACATTTACCCCTGGTGGGTATACTTGAACATACTGTATATCATACAGTATGTCCCAGTATCATACAGTATGTCCCAGCTTGGCAGTTATGGGAGGGTAATTGAGCAGAGAATGAGGAGCAGGACGAGGGGAGAGAGGAAGTGGAATATGAAGAGGCAAAACACTAACAGAAGTTGGCCCCGCTATTCTCGGCGTGGGTAGGATGTGTGATGTTCCAGTTTGCGCCTTTGTCCCACCCTCCACCAGGTTCACCCAGTATGACGTGACAGAAATGTATCATCCCTGTCCACAACAACTTGTCCAGGTGTGTGTTGTTAGGTGGACCTTCCCGGTTACGGCATTGGTGAGAGCACGGTTCAGATTGTTTAACACGTGATTGTGTAACACAGGGATGGCACACCGGCAAAATAGTGATGGCTGGGAACACTGTATCATGAAGTAGCCACAGCCAAGAGATCACGGAAAGACTCTGTTCCCACCAGCCTAAACGTCAACATCTCCACAGCTAGCAATCTGGCAATGTGCGAGTTTAGTATTTGTGTCTGTGGGTGCGTGGCTGAGTATTTACACTTTCTTTCCACGCTCTCAGGCGCGGACAATTGGACGCTTCGCTGGGACAAGGAAGTGGATGTGGTTGATGTTTGTTGTGTGTGAGCAACCGCAGCTTGTGGGCAGGAGGTATGAGTGCCTGCTTCCTGGACAGCAGATTCTGAAGGACATAGCCCAGGCGACATAGCATTGGTTTGACCCGCAGACTCAGATTTCGTACCCTGTTGTTCTGCCCACCTACTGAGGTTCTTGGCTGCCATGTGGTTTCACATACTGATGCTGTTCAGGTTGCCTTTGCCCTGGCCTCTGCTCAACTTGGTATGGCAGATGCTACAGACTACAATGTTTTTCTCTGAAGGAATTTCAGATAAAAAATTCCACACAGCAGCTGAATGGAACTCTTGGGAACAGTTGACCCAGTTCCTACTCTGGGAAAAACTTGACCCCTTGGTGCCTGTTTTGGTGCTACATATCCATCTTCCTCTGTGTTGCTGTCATGGCTATGCATGCCAACGGTCCAGGTCGGATCAGTGGACTCATCATCGACCACTTTGCCTTCCATCTCATCCTCCTTCCCAGTTGACATTGTAGGCTGACCTGATGGCAACTGTGTCTCATCTTCATCAGCCTCCACCTCTGAAGACAGGAAATGACATTCCTCCAAGTGGCTTTCTTCTGGCCGTATGTACTCAAATACTTGAGCATCAAAGGGCGCCACCTCCTCTTGTCCCTCTTCAATGCTGCATAGTAATAGGCCAGAGCCAACCAAAGGATACATACCAAACAGACCCTCGGAGTGGCCAAGCTTGGGGTCATATTTCTCCTGTGACTGATAATGGCAAGAGGAAGTAGTACCAGATTCAGGATTGGATGGGCCAGCCTTCTGTGTATCGACAGTAGACTGTGTGGTCATGGAAGATTTGTTGCATGCTTGGCAAATGCGTAGAGACCTTGTCTGCTATCCAAGACAGAATCTGCTCTCGCTCTTCTGGCTTCCACACACGTTTACGTTCCAGACCGGGAAATTTTTCCAGGAACATAGTGGATGCATTAAGCTTCTTCTGACCTGACACAGACTGAGTGCCTTCTCACGCACCACTGACAACACCACATTCATGTCCACGCCCCTTAACAACAGGCTTTTTTGGCATTTTGGGTTTTGTTGACAGATTTTCAGATGTTGATGGCACAAGCCAACTAGCTGTCACAGCCAAAATAGTAGGTAAAATGTCCTGGTGCGTTCTTGGTAGCAGGCAGTAGGAAATGTTTGGATACTGCTTTGCGTAGGGCACTAAACGCCTTTTTAAGTGGACTAATGTGGACAGAAGGCAGGCTGTCACCCCAAAAACAGCGGGGAAAATGGTCTGGTGCGTGCTTTGTAGCAGGCAATAGGAAATGTTAGAAATACTGCTTTGCGTAGTGCACTAAACGCCTTTTTAAGTGCACTGATGAGGACAGAAGGCAGGCTGTCACCCCAAAAACAGCAGAGAAAATGGCCTGGTGTGTGCCTGGTAGCAGGCAGTAGGAAATGTTTGGACTACTGATTTGTGTAGGGCACAAAACACCTTTGTAAGTGCACTAATTTGGACAGAAGGCAGGCTGTCACCCCAAAAACAGCGGGGAAAATGGGCTGGTGCGTGCTTTGTAGCAGGCAGTAGGAAATGTTTGGACTACTGCTTTGCATTGGCACTAACTGCCTTTTTAAGTGGACTAATGTGGACAGCTGAAGCCAGGCTCTGACCCCTAAAACAGAGGGGAAAATACACCGGTGCTTTTAAAAAAAAGGCAGCACAAAATACTACTACTCTGTGTGCTGGAAAAATATTGCTTTGCCTCTCACAAGAACTGTTTTAAGAAGGACACTGGAAGAACACTTTAACCTCTTCCTACCTAGACACAATCTCTCCCTCCCTGTACTCTGACTTTGTTGTGTGTCTTCAGCTCTGAAAAGAGCTATTTTTTGGTAGTATTATGGAGCTGGTGAGTGGCTCCTTTAAACTGTCCCTGCTCGAGTATCTCTCCCTCCCTACTCTACACTGAACTAGTATACACTGCAGGTAGCCCTTAAAAGGGCTTTTGTTTTATCAAGAGTCCTAAACACTCTCCCTAGCAGCTCAGCGATCTCTCCCTATGCTTGTAGAATGCAGGCTCTTGATGCAATGTACACAAAATGTCGGCGGCAGGGCTTAAATAGACCCTATAACGCTGGGTGGCCAGCCAATCACAGTAATGTCACAACCAAGATGTCTGCGGCATTACTGTGATTGGTTAAGAAGCCCAGCATGTTTAGTGGCAGCAAGTGAGGTGCCAAAATTGCAGGGTGGGACATCCGAATATAGCAAGGCGAGTACACAAATACTCGCAATATAACGAGTAACCGAATACCGTACTATCCGTGCGAATAGCGAATAGTAACAAATACACTCGCTCATCACTAGCTGTAGACCAAAGAGTTCATAAAGCTCATTCTCATATTTTAAGATACAGCAATACTGTATACTAAATAAATTAAAAATGAAAATGCTTTTAAATGGATATTCTCATGTTATTAAATTGGTTTTATTAGCTAGCATGAAAATAAGTAAGTTTGCAATTTACTTAATTTTTTTGTCTCCTTTCACTTTTCTTCTGTGAGAGCTTTTATCTTTCATAGAGTAAAGCAAGTTTCCACTGAGCTCTTCCAATAGATCCTGGTGGAGTGTGTGCAGTAACTAAATTCCAGGAGAGGAGTTAAGTCCTAATATACTAGCCACTGCCAACATTCTTCAGACCAGTGATTTCTAAACAATGGTTAATTGCTTAATTGCCTCTCCTTCCTTCACCACTACTGACTGAGGTGCTGTTATAAATCTTGCAAACTCATCAGTCTCTACCATCAGCTGCTTCCAGATCTTCTAATCATGGCTTTCACTTTCCAGAGCCGTGTGCTTGCTCAAACATTCTGTTAACTCTATATGTAAATATAGTGATGAGTGTAGAATCGAGAATAAACCACCAATGGCTGAATGTGATACAGAGGAACTTATGTTGACTGTTATAGTTCTAGTAATATTACAGCTCTCCTATTAATCAGAACTGTCACTCAAGGAAGAGAGATCCTCTTTATGTACAACCCTCCTCCCCCCAGAAACTAGGAAATTAGCAAACTGCAGACTTGTGAGCTGCTCAAGAAACAACTTAAGAATAACTCTATAAGCTTCAGAAATTTTGACTTTGCAGTATTAAAATAGTATAGTAAAAAGTTGGAGGACAACTACTATATTTATATACTTTAACTCAATTTAACATGAAACACAGTATTATGAAATATTTAAGTAATATATAGCAGTTGATCTTGAATTCTTCCTATATTTCAATTCATTATTTTTGTAAAACATTGTGGAAGTTGTTGCTGTTATTGTCACGGGTGTGTCAGATGTAAAACATAGTCGCCCTGCAGTTAGTTGCAGGAGATCTCTTTGTTTGGCAATACAGACAACTTCTTAGAAGCTGTCTCACTCTAGGATCCAATGGCCACCTCCCTCCTACTCTAATTAACATGCAGGCCTGGGTGTTTAAATACTTTCAGTCTGCTTTAGGCCGGCGCTGGTGATATTAAATTGTTTCCTTGTGAAAGTTTGGAGCAAGTGCAATTCTTACTTCCTCTCTGGTGCTAGCAGGACGTGTGCGCTATCTCTCTAAAGTCGGCTCAAGCTAAGTTACTTTCCAGTACAGTAGTTGTTAGAAGGGACTGACTAGTGCTCATCCTCCCCCTTCCCTAGCCAGGGCCCAGCTCTAGGAAAATATAGGGTTTTATGTTCCTGTGCGGTGATTGGTGAGGAACCAATACAAAGACGATAGGGGAGACAGGGTGATATTAGATCAGCCTAGGGGATCTCCACTCCTCCCTCCTTCCCGTAGTGTCTGGGCTCCCTTCCCCTTATCCCTTTGTGTTGCACTTAGTCTTTCCCACACCTTGAGTGACAGTTATATCATACAATGATATAGATTAATGCAAGATACAGTAAACAGCCTGCATGCTATATTGTATAAAGATTTATTATTATCTTACCTCTTTTGACAGCAGTTTCCACACAGGAGTGACCTTCACTGTAATTGTGTTTAGTCCACAGATCTGTTGTCTGGCCAAACATAAAACAAGTAATAACTGTACAATAGCCGTATGACATACATCTATAATGTTATGTGGTATTCTAGTTTTATCTTTATAAAGCCTTATCAATGTAAAATGCAAAGTTATATAGGTATCCAATATAATTTGTTTAATTTCCTATCTGATTTAAAGAGCTCTTCTTGCTGTCAACGATAAAAAACCTTATCAATCATGCAACTGTATGGCTTATTACAACAAAGCTTTTCTCTAGTGAAACTTCTACCTATATAATCATGTTTTCACCTTCTGGATATCAACAATGAATGCTTTTATCCACTGAGAGCAATCAGAGATATTCATAAGTGACAGCAATTAATGCACTACCTTTTCAGTTTACAGTCAATCTGCTTTAATTATATAAAAAACTGGAAAACCAGTATCACTTAATTTCAGAAATTAGACTGAGGAAATGATAGGGGATAGGGGTGTTTATACCTGATTTCCTGTTCTTCTTTGATAAGACCAAAACTATATTTGGAGTGTATATCTGAACAAGAGAGGTCTTTTTCCAGAACACTAAAAGGAAAATATCTTTGATTATGAAATTGATTGATAAAATACAGCTCTAAAGGAGTCATCAGGTACTTGCTAACTACTTGCCTTTTCTGCCGTGTGACTATCTCTCCCAGCTCAGAGTGGTCATGGACCAATCCTCGTGATGATTCTCATACTTTCATGTGATGTCACGTCAACTGAGCAGTTTCTTCTCTTCTGTCACTGTCAATGTCATGTTGACTAACAGCTCTCTGATCAGAATAGAAGGAACTGTTTTGTTGATGTGATGTCACAGGAAGTAGGAGATTCACTGCCAAGAGTGGTCCATGACCGCTCTGAGCCAGGAGAGAACAGGCAGGTAGTTATCCGATAAGTTCTTAGCCGCATAGAAAATCCATTAAGTCCTAGATAACCCCTTTAAATTTTATTTGTAGCTCACTTACCCAATTTTTATAAACTTGCTCTCAGAAGGAATCCAGACATATCGTATTTTTTGCACTTGTATATATCTTACCTAATCATAGCAATGAGAGAAACCAGTAAGCAATGAATAATATAAGGACTTATGTATCACAATTTAAACAGCATCTGTGTCTATTACACGTTGCTCTACTGATGTGGTTTACTCTATTAACACGCAAACTCTTCTAAATGCAGACATGAAAGGAGAATAGAAACTGAGCTTGAATGATTTGGGATAGAGAACCCAACAAATCCTAGTAGAGACTCAACAGGTTAAACTTGGGGATAAGCTTACTTTGGTCACAAGAAACCATAAAACAACACTATAGCACTGGTGGTTCTTTTTGTATTTTACAGCAACTCTCATTATGTGCTTTACTGCTTCATAGGATATCAGGACAGCGCCCAGCACCTTCTAAAGGATTGCAGAACACCAGGGTTCTTTGTACAGCCCTTCTTCGTTCATAACTACCTGATTCTTCTCAAAACTCAGCTCCAATCACAGCCCTCTCACATCTTCTCCTGTTGTGGTCACAAGTAGTACATACATCTTATCTCAGTGTCAGCCATGACCTAAACTACCCAAGCATGCACCAATTTCTTCCCATCAGAAAACATGCACCTACTATAATGGCCAATTTTAAGGACTTGTTGTGAAGACACAGGGTTTTCCGTGGGCTTAACACTATTCAGACAACAACAGTGTAGCAATACTTTATTTAACCATAAAACGGACAATAAACACATAGCACAGTCCCAGCAAATACCCAAGATGGTACAACATTACACAGTCTCATCCTCCCGCTCCGTCCACCTGGGATAGAACAGCTGTGACTTTGGGACTTCCAGGGCCAACTACCTCAACCAGTGGCCCCCCGCTTCCCGCTTCTGGCAGGCCCCCACAGAGAGAAGGTAGAGGCAAGCTTAGGAAGCTAACAGTCCATTGAGGTACAAGGTCAGGAGACCTGATGGTCCTACCCTGCCTCTCTGAGAGTTTTCTTGAGGCCAGATGACCAGCTGGTCCCAATCTGGCTTCTCCAAATGTCTCCATGGGTTCCAGGCTACCAAGGGGCCTCTCCTGACAACACCAAACAACATAATACTGGGGCGAGGTGACTTCATCGTCCCAACCTGGTCTCCCCAAATGTATCCATGGGTCTCTGATGGTCAGTGGAGCAGATCCGTATCTTTCCAGTCAGGGATATATACCCTTAGACTAGAATCATGTAGAATCCAAATCTGTGTCTCTTTGGGTAAAGCCATACTTCCAAGCTGATAGTGTGAAGAGAGTCTGAGTGTCCTCTTGCTTCTTGCTTCTCCTTGATTCTCTTATTTGAAACTCTCTGCTACAGAAGCACATGTCCCTGAAAATAGTTACAGGTGTCCATCAAGTACACATGCACAGGTAAGGGGTTAGGGAGAGCAGAATCATGTCTCATTGTTTGAGCATTTGAGCATGTCCTCCAGTCTTGTGAATCAATAAGCCACAAGGTCCACAAAAGTTAACAATTAGCAAACATTCATTGTTCCAGAATCATAGAGAGACAACAATCAGGGTTATACAAATACTGGTCTGTT
This sequence comes from Phyllobates terribilis, assembly GCF_046119375.1. Lineage (NCBI taxonomy): Eukaryota > Metazoa > Chordata > Amphibia > Anura > Dendrobatidae > Phyllobates > Phyllobates terribilis. The sequence goes on along the minus strand of NW_027362763.1, from coordinate 324,904,585 downwards.
CTTATTGACCAGACACATAAATACACAAAGATAATAGCGTATTTCTCTTGGATTAACAAATCTAAAAATCTGGCTTATTAATATTATAGGCTTTATCGTCACACTAGGACATAAGTGTAATGCATACAAAGGTCCTTGTGATAATAATACTATATACAGAGCTTAAGATTAGTGATGGGCGAGCATGCTCGGCACTGCTTGGTACCCGCCCAAGCATTGGGATGCTCAATCGATTATCGAGCAGTGTTGAGTATTGCGTGGTGATCGAGTTCTCGGGTCCCTTTAATAAATTCATTTGATCCAATTTCTGAATCACCTGAACGGAATGCCACATTGAAGCCAGGTATATACAGTTATATGAAAAAGTTTGGGCACCCCTATTAATCTTAAGCTTAATGTTTTATAAAAATTGGTGTTTTTGCAACAGCTATTTCAGTTTGATATATGTAATAACTGTTGGACACAGTAAAGTTTCTGCCTTGAAATGAGGTTTATTGTACTAACAGAAAATGTGCAATCTGCATTCAAACAAAATTTGACAGGTGCATAAGTATGGGCACCTCACCAGAAAAGTGACATTAATATTTAGTAGATCCTCCTTTTGCAAAAATAACAGCCTCTAGTCGCTTCCTGTAGCTTTTGATGAGTTCCTGGATCCTGGATGAAGGTATTTTTGACCATTCCTCTTTACAAAACAATTCCAGTTCAGTTAAGTTTGATGGTCGCCGAGCATGGACAGCCCTCTTCAAATGATCCCACAGATGTTCAATGATATTCAGGACTGGGGACTGGGATGGCCATTCCAGAACATTGTAATTGTTCCTCTGCATGAATGCCTGAGTAGATTTGGAGCGGTGTTTTGGATCATTGTCTTGCTGATAGATCCATCCCCTGGGTAACTTCAGCTTTATCACTGATTCTTGGACATTATTGTCAAGAATCTGCTGATACTGAGTGGAATCCATGCGTCCCTCAACTTTAACAAGATTCCCGGTGCCGACATTGGCCACACAGCCCCAAAGCATGACGGAACCTCCACCAAATTTTACTGTGGGTAGCAAGTGTTTTTCTTGGAATGCTGTGTTTTTTTGCCGCCATGCATAACACCTTTTTGTATGACCAAACAACTCAATCTTGGTTTCATCAGTCCACAGGACCTTCTTCCAAAAAGAAATTGGCTTCTCCAAATGTGCTTTTGCATACCTCAGCCGACTCTGTTTGTGGCGTGCTTGCAGAAACGGCTTCTTTCGCATCACTCTCCCATACAGCTTCTCCTTGTGCAAAGTGCATTGTATAGTTGACCGATGCACAGTGACACCATCTGCAGCAAGTTGATGCTGCAGCTCTCTGGAGGTGGTCTGAGGATTGTCCTTGACTGATCTCACCATTCTTCTTCTCTGCCTTTCTGATGTTTTTCTTGGTCTGCCACTTCTGGCCTTAACAAGAACTGTCCCTGTGTTCTTCCATTTCCTTACTATGTTCCTCACAGTGGAAACTGACAGGTTAAATCTCTGAGACAGCTTTTTGTATCCTTCCCCTGAACAACTATGTTGAATAATCTTTGCTTTCAGATCATTTGACAGTTGTTTTGAGGAGCCCATGATGCCACTCTTCAGAGGAGATTCAAACAGGAGAACAACTTGCAAGTGGCCACTTTAAGTAGCTTTTCTCATGATTGCATACACCTGGCTATGAAGTTCAAAGCTCAATGAGGTTACAAAACCAAAAAAGTGCTTTAGTAAGTCAGTAAAAAGTAGGTAGGAGTATTTAAAACAAGAAAATGATAAGGGTGCCCATATTTATGCACCTGTCAAATTTTGTTTGAATGCAGATTGCACATTTTCTGTTAGTACAATAAATCTCATTTCAAGGCAGAAACATTACTGTGTCCACCAGCTATTACATATATGAAACTGAAATAGCTGTTGCAAAAACACCAATTTTTATAAAACATTAAGCTTAAGATTAATAGGGGTGCCCAAACTTTTTCATATAACTGTACATCTCTGCCTAGCTATTAGATAGACATAGATGTATATATCTGGGTTCAGTGCTTCGATCTCTGGGTTAGGATATTTCCTGTGCTGTCATCTGCGTGACAGTGCAGGAAACAAAGGCTCTGATCAGTATAATAGCATTACCGCTGTCAGAGCGCTGTGGGATCATGCTATCAGATGTCAGTGTGATCCCACAGATGTGACAGTGACCTGCAGTAAAAAGCTTACTGGCACCGGCTGATGGGACTACTACCACCATCAGCCTGTGCCTGCTGTCATAGGAAATAGCTAGCACAGGTGCTGTTGGATGTGAGCAGTAGTCTCTCATCCTCTGACACCTGTGCTGAAAGTAAAAAAAAAAATGTTAACATTAATAAAAAAATATTCAAATAAAAGAAAAACATTATACTCACCTAAACGTTGTCCCCAATGTTCTCCTCCCCTGCAAAAAAATAAAAATAAAAAAACACCATTTACTCACATTGCACCTAGTCCCTGAAGCCATTGTCCCCTGTAATAAAGGTAAAATAATAAACCAAGCACATCCTCACCTGTCCGCCGTAGTCCAAATGCTGAGATTCCCACATTGATCTCATGAATAGAACGGCCACATCAGAAAATGTGACTGCTCTATTCAGCAGCCACGCTACACTGACAGGCGCACGATCATTCCAGTCAGTGTACAGGTTGAGCTGGGGGGAGTGAGGTCAGAAGAGTTCATCATGAACTTGTGTGATGTCACTTACAACTGTACTGATGCGTAGGAATTTCGACAGTAGTGCTTTAAGTGAGGTCACACAAGTTCATCAACTAATGGACTCCTGTGAACTCTCTGCCAGAGCTCAGCCTGTAAACTGACACAGGAGTGATTACACTCCTGTGTCAGTGAATAGCCTGCTGTCCTCTATAACAGTCACATCAGTGACTATTCTAAAGGTAACGTTCAAAATGCAGTTGGCACTCTGCAATCCTTTCGTGGTGCACGAGGAGAAGTGACATATTCAAGAGCAAAAATGAATATCGGCTCTCACATGTGGTGAATTAATCTCGTTTATTCCACATCTCAAAATGTTTTGAGATGTGGAATGAACTAGATTAATTCACCACATGTGAGTGCCGGGATTCGTTTTTGCTCTTGACTATTCTAGAGGTGACCCAGATCGCTGTGGGACAATCTGGAATGTCATTGCGTCGGACAGGTGAGGGATATGTTTTTTTAAATTTTATATTTGTTAATTAAGAATCAAATAAAATTGTGTGTGCTTTTTATTTCAAATAAAGGACTTTTATATTTCTCCAATTTTACTATAGAATTAGTAATGGGGACATCTTATAAACGCCGCTCCATTACTAACCTGGGCTTCATGCCAGCCTCCAATACAAGGCTGACTTGAAACCCAAAGCTATTACCCTACTCGCCACCACTAAACGGCAGTGGGAACAGCTGAGGCTAAGAGCCAGATTTGGATGTGCCTTTTCAGGGGCAGATGAGAGATGATATTATTAGCTTCGGAGGGGGCTAGTATTCATGGCCCCTTCCCTGGCTATTAATATCAGCCTACAGCTTTCTGTTTAGCAAGGGAAAGCAAGGGAAAGCAAAGCACAGTCAACGCAAAACGTGCGTTGGGAAGACGCCAATCCACCCCAGCTACCGGTCTGAGGGTCTTTGGTAGTGTTGAGCCACCCCAATAGTGTTCGGGTTCGGTTCGGTTCGTCGAACACCGGGATGTTCGAGGAACTGTTCGTCGAACTGTTCGTCGAACACCTTAGAACACCGTCGAACACCATTAAAACCAATGGCAGGCAAACAAAAACACATAGAAACACATAGAAAACACCTTCAAAGGTGTCCAAAAGCTGACAAACTGCTCAGAAGACGCTTTCTTTAAAAAAGCCGGCCGGCAATTCAGCAGCGGCATACACCGGTACCCGACAATTTAGACAAGAAGGAATAGAGCCTCACACATAGATTAGATAGATAGAAACATGTCAGTCACATATATATGAAGTACAGTGACAGTGTTGCTTACTGTAATTGTCATTTAGTGTAAAGGATTTATTAAAAAATATAATAGTGTTTTCATGCACTGTCTCTTTAAAAAAGCCGGCCGGCAATTCAGCATCTGTACCCGACATTTATAACAGACAGAATAGAGCTTCACACATAGATTAGATAGATAGAAACATGTCAGTCACATATATATGAAGTACAGTGACAATGTTGCTTACTGTACTTGTCATTTAGTGTAAAGGATTTATTAAAAAATATAATAGTGTTTTCATGCACTGTCTCTTTAAAAAAAACGTCCGGCAATTCAGCATCTGTACCCGATAATTTATAACAGACAGAATAGAGCTTCACACATAGATTAGATAGATAGAAACATGTCAGTCACATATATATGAAGTACAGTGACAGTGTTGCTTACTGTACTTGTCATTTAGTGTAAAGGATTTATTAAAAAATATAATAGTGTTTTCATGCACTGTCTCTTTAAAAAAGCCGGCCGGCAAATCAGCATCTGTACCCGACATTTATAACAGACAGAATAGAGCTTCACACATAGATTAGATAGATAGAAACATGTCAGTCACATATATATGAAGTACAGTGACAATGTTGCTTACTGTACTTGTCATTTAGTGTAAAGGATTTATTAAAAAATATAATAGTGTTTTCATGCACTGTCTCTTTAAAAAAACCGTCCTGCAATTCAGCATCTGTACCCGATAATTTATAACAGACAGAATAGAGCTTACACATAGATTAGATAGATAGAAACATGTCAGTCACATATATATGAAGTACAGTGACAGTGTTGCTTACTGTACTTGTCATTTAGTGTAAAGGATTTATTAAAAAATATAATAGTGTTTTCATGCACTGTCTCTTTAAAAAAGCCGGCCGGCAATTCAGCATCTGTACCCGACAATTTATAACAGACAGAATAGAGCTTCACACATAGATTAGATAGATAGAAACATGTCAGTCACATATATATGAAGTACAGTGACAGTGTTGCTTACTGTACTTGTCATTTAGTGTAAAGGATTTATTAAAAAATATAATAGTGTTTTCATGCACTGTCTCTTTAAAAAAGCCGGCCGGCAATTCAGCATCTGTACCCGACAATTTATAACAGACAGAATAGAGCTTCACACATAGATTAGATAGATAGAAACATGTCAGTCACATATATATGAAGTACAGTGATTGTGTTGGTTACTGTACTTGTCATTTAGTGTTAAAATAAAGGATTTATTATTAAAAAAAATTGGCGTGGGGTTCCCCTTAATTTTAGTCTCTAGCGGAGGTTAAGCAGACAGCTGGGGCAGATGTTTGAAGCCTGGGAAGGGGGTAATACCCACGGAGCTTCCCAGGCTACTAATATGAGCCCCCAGCTGAATACATAGCCTTTACTAGCTATTAAAATGGGGGACCCCCCCAAAAAAATGACGTGGGGTCCCCCCTAATTTAATAGCTAGCAAAGGCTAGGCAGACAGCTGGGGGCTGATATTAATAGCCCAGGAAGGGAGCCATTAATATTGGCCCCCTCCCAGGCTAGAAACACCAGCCGTCAGCCGCCCCAGAAATGGCGCATTCATAGGATGCGCCAATTCTGGCACTTAGCCTCGCTCTTCCACGCTGCCCTGTAGCGGTGGCAGGGGGTAATAGGGCTGGGGTTGATGTCAGCTTATAATGCCAGCTGACATCAAGCCCAGGTTAGTAATGGAGAGGCGTCTATAAGACACCCCCATTACTAACCCCATAGTCAAAGTTAAAAGAAAACACAAACACCCAGAATAAAGTCCTTTAATTGAAATAAAGACACAATCCTTTATTGTTCTAAATTAAACCATACTTACCATCACGCCCATTCCAGCTGAAGCCAACGATCTCCTGCAATAAAAGAAAAATAACAAAGCAACATCATCCTTACCTTTCCATGGTTCCCACGACAGCTTCAGCTCTGCTACATCGAGATGACAGGCTGGACCGCAGCAGAACGCTGCCATCCAGCCTGTCATCCCGCAGACACTGAGAAGCGCAGGCTTGCTTGCGCTCTGCAGTGTCTGGCTGTGACGGCTTAAAGATGAGACGAGTTCATGTCCAATGAACTCGGCGCACCTCATGCACGTCACTGACAGCGTGGGAAAATTCTCACGCTGAAGCGCTGAGTGCAGGAGAATTCTCCCACGCTGTCAGTGACGTGCATAAGGTGAGCTCATGTCCAATGAACTCAGCTCACCTCCTGCACGTCACTGACAGCGTGGGAGAATTCTCCTGCACTCAGCGCTTCAGCGTGAGAATTCTCCCACGCTGAAGCGCTGAGTGCAGGAGAATTTTCCCACGCTGTCAGTGACGTGCATAAGGTGAGCTCATGTCCAATGAACTCAGCTCACCTCCTGCACGTCACTGACAGCGTGGGAGAATTCTCCTGCACGCAGCGCTTCAGTGTGAGAATTCTCCCACGCTGAAGCGCTGAGTGCAGGAGATTTTTCCCACGCTGTCAGTGACGTGCATGAGGTGAGCCGAGTTCATTGGACATTAACTCGGCTCATCTGGATGCCCTCACAGAGAGACACTGTGGAGCGCAAGCAAGCCTGCGCTTCTCAGTGTCTGCGGGATGACAGGCTGGATGGCAGCGTTCTGCTGCGGTCCAGCCTGTCATCTCGATGTAGCAGAGCTGAAGCTGTCATGGGAACCATGGAAAGGTAAGGATGATGTTGCTTTGTTATTTTTCTTTTATTTCAGGAGATCGTTGGCTTCAGCTGGAATGGGCGTGACGGTAAGTATGGTTTAATTTAGAACAATAAAGAATTTTGTGTTTATTTCAATTAAAGGACTTTTTTCTGGGTGTTTTGTTTTTTTTAAATACTTTACTAGAAATTCATGGTGGTCATGTCTAATATTGGCGTGACCCCATGAATTTTGGGCTTAGGGCCAGCTGATAATGCCAAGCTGGCCCTAACCCCTTTATTACCCAGTGAGCCACCGCATCAGGGCCCTGGATGAGTTGGGTACAGCGCCAGATGATGGCGCTTCTATGAACGCGCCATTTTCCGGGGTGGCTGCGGACTGCAATTTGCAGCGGGGGTGGCCCAGAAAGCTTGGGCCTCCCTGCGCTGCGGATTCCAGCCCCCAGCTGCCTAGTTGTACCTGGCTGGACACAAAAACAGGGCGAAGCCCTACGTCAATTTTCTTTAAATTATTTCATGAAATAATTAAGAAAAAAAGGGCTTCCCTATATTGTTGTGTCCGGCCAGGTACAAATAGGCAGCTGGTGGTTGGGGGCAGCCCGTTCCTGGCTGCTGCACCTGACTGGACACAAATATAGTGCGAAGCCCCACGTCAATTTTTTTTTAATTATTTCATGAATTTCCTGAAATAATTTAAAAAAATTGAAGTGGGGCTTCGCACTATATTTGTGTCCAGCCAGGTACAGCAGGCAGGAATGGGCTGCCCCCAACCACCAGCTGCCTATTTGTACTTGGCTGGACACAACAATATAGGGAAGGCCTTTTTTTCTTAATTATTTCATGAATTTCATGAAATAATTAAAAAAAATTGAAGTGGGGCTTCGCACTATATTTGTGTCCAGCCAGGTACAGCAGGCAGGAACGGGCTGCCCCCAACCACCAGCTGACTATTTGTACCTGGCCGGACACAACAATATAGGGAAGGCCTTTTTTTCTTATTTATTTCATGAATTTCATGAAATAATTAAAAAAAAAATACGTGGGGCTTCGCCCTATTTTTGTGTCCAGCCAGGTACAACTAGGCAGCTGGGGGCTGGAATCTGCAGCGCAGGGAGGCCCAAGCTTTCTGGGCCACCCCCGCTGCAAATTGCAGTCCGCAGCCACCCCGGAAAAAGGCGCGTTCATAGAAGCGCCATCTTCTGGCGCTGTACCCAACTCATCCAGGGCCCTGATGCGGTGGCTCACTGGGTAATAAAGGGGTTAGGGCCAGCTTGGTATTATCAGCTGGCCCCAAGCCCAAAATTCATGGGGTCACGCCATTATTAGACATGACCGCCATGAATTTCTAGTAAAGTATTTAAAAAAAACACAACACCCAGAATAAAGTCCTTTAATTGAAATAAACACACAATTCTTTATTGTTCTAAATTAAACTATACTTACCATCACGCCCATTCCAGCTGAAGCCAACGATCTCCTGCAATAAAAGAAAAATAATAAACCAACCTCATCCTTACCTTTCCATGGTTCCCACGACAGCTTCAGCTCTGCTACATCGAGATGACAGGCTGGACCGCAGCAGAACGCTGCCATCCAGCCTGTCATGCCGCAGACACTGAGAAGAGCAGGCATGCTTGCGCTCCTCAGTGTCTCGCTGTGACGGCATCCAGATGAGCCGAGGTCATGTCCAATGAACTCGGCTCACCTCATGCACGTCACTGACAGCGTGGGAAAATTCTCCTGCACTCAGCGCTTCAGCGTGAGAATTCTCCCACGCTGTCAGTGACGTGCATGTGGTGAGCCGAGTTCATTGGACATGACCTCGGCTCATCTTTATGCCGTCACAGAGAGACAATGTGGAGCGCAAGCCTGCCTGCTCTTCTCAGTGTCTGCGGGATGACAGGCTGGATGGCGGCGTTCTGCTGCGGTCCAGCCTATCATCTCGATGTAGCAGAGCTGAAGCTGTCGTGGGAACCATGGAAAGGTAAGGATGAGGTTGCTTTATTATTTTATTTTTATTACAGGAGATCGTTGGCTTCAGCTGGAATGGGCGTGATGGTAAGTATGGTTTAATTTAGAACAATAAAGAATTGTGTGTTTATTTCAATTAAAGGACTTTATTCTGGGTGTTTGTGTTTTTTTTAACTTTGACTATGGGGTTAGTAATGGGGGTGTCTTATAGACGCCTCTCCATTACTAACCTGGGCTTGATGTCAGCTGGCATTATAAGCTGACATCAACCCCAGCCCTATTACCCCCTGCCACCGCACCAGGGCAGCGTGGAAGAGCGAGGCTAAGTGCCAGAATTGGCGCATCCTATGAATGCGCCATTTCTGGGGCGGCTGACGGCTGGTGTTTCTAGCCTGGGAGGGGGCCAATATTCATGACTCCCTTCCTGGGCTATTAATATCAGCCCCCAGCTGTCTGCCTAGCCTTTGCTAGCTATTAAATTAGGGGGGACCCCACGTCATTTTTTTGGGGGGGTCCCCCATTTTAACAGCTAGTAAAGGCTATGTATTCAGCTGGGGGCTGATATTAGTAGCCTGGGAAGCTCCGTGGGTATTACCCCCTTCCCAGGCTTCAAACATCTGCCCCAGCTGTCTGCTTAACCTCCGCTAGAGCCTAAAATTAAGGGGAACCCCACGCCAATTTTTTTAATAATAAATCCTTTATTTTAACACTAAATGACAAGTACAGTAACCAACACTATCACTGTACTTCATATATATGTGACTGACATGTTTCTATCTATCTAATCTATGCGTGAAGCTCTATTCTGTCTGTTATAAATTGTCAGGCACAGATGCTGAATTGCCGGCCGGCTTTCTTAAAGAGACGGTGCATGAAAACACCATTATTTTTTTTGATAAATCCTTTACACTAAATGACAAGTACAGTAATCAACACTGTCACTGTACTTCATATATATGTGACTGACATGTTTCTATCTATCTAATCTATGTGTGAAGCTCTATTCTGTCTGTTATAAATTGTCGGGTACCGCTGCTGAATTGCCGGCCGGCTTTTTTAAAGAGACGGTGCATGAAAACACTATTATTTTTTTTGATAAATCCTTTACGCTAAATGACAAGTACAGTAAGCAACATTGTCACTGTACTTCATATATATGTGACTGAAATGTTTATATCTATCTAATCTATGTGTGAAGCTCTATTCTTTCGGTTCTAAACTGTCGGGTACCGGTCTATGCCGCTGCTGAATTGTCGGCTTTTCATGTTTCACTGTGAGCACTGTTCCCATCGATTTGGGCAATCACTGTAATGCCACAACCACCATGGCTGTGGCATTACAGTGAGTGGCAGACAATCCCTGCATGATTGGTGCTCTAAATAGCGCCAGACATGCAGGACACGCTTTTGGTGCACGAACAGTTATCGAACATAACCTCGAACAGCCGAATTTTTTGCAAATCGTTCGGGTTCGTCGAACAACTCGAACACCGCCCAAAACAGCTCGAATTTGAGATTCGCGAACAGTTCTAGTCGAACACCGCTCATCTCTAGTCTTTGGGATACTACAATTAGGGTAAGCGGTCTGAGGCTTTGTGTTACAATGCTCTGGTACTTATATATGTGTTGATGGTGGCCCTGGGAGTTTGTATTTTAGCAGGCACACTGAGTGCTTATACTCCTACTACCTGCTTTATATACACTACCTAGATTAACCTGTTATGATTAGCCTTAAATATTCCGCTTTTCCCGGCCCATACCTAGTATACAATCATAGATAACCTCTGACCAGTTCTTTTGTTCTGGGAGGGGGGGGAGGTTTCCTGACACTGCTCTTTATGCACACTACTTTTACCCATATTGTCTTCTTGCTAATATGTATACATGTGTATTTAATAAAGATTTTGTTTTATTTTTGTACAAGAAACTCCTAGTTTCTCATTTTTTTTTCATGTTTCTGGAGTTAGATGGGCACACTCTTACTTATGCATGCTGATGTGCCCTAGTCTAATATGATCTTGGGAAACCTTTATATAAAAGATAATTAGATAGGTAGATAATAGATAAATATCTATATGAATAGATAGGTAATAGATAGATAAATAGATAATATATAGATATATGAATAGATAGATAGCTATAATATAACAGGAGATGCGTGTCTCTATCTGAAGCCTTTATAGTCTGGCTCCAGACTAGTGTTGAGCCACCCCCGTAGTGTTTGGGTTCGGTTCGTCGAACACCGGGATGTTCGTGGAACTGTTCGTCGAACACCTTAGAACACTGTCGAACATCATCGAACACCGTTCAAACCAATGGCAGGCAAATAAAAATACATAGAAAACACCTTCAAAGGTGTCCAAAAGCTGACAAACTGCACAGAAGACACTCTCTTTAAAAAAGCCGGCCGGCAATTCACCATCGGTACCCGACAATTTAGAACAGAAAGAATAGAGCATCACACATAGATTAGATAGATAGAAACATGTCAGTCACATATATAATAAGTACAGTGATAGTGTTGATTACTGTACTTGTTATTTAGTGTTAAATGAAAGGATTTATTAAAAAAAAAAATTGGCTTGGGGTTCCCCGTAATTTTAGTCTCTAGCAGAGTTTAAGCAGACGGCTGGGGCAGATGTTTGAAGCCTGGGAAGGGGGTAATACCCACGGAGCTTCCCAGGCTACTAATATCAGCCCCCAGCTGAATACCTAGCCTTTACTAGCTATTAAAATGGGGGACCCCCAAAAAAAATGATGTGGGGTCCCCCCTATTTTAATAGCTAGCAAAGGCTAGGCAGACAGCTGGGGGCTGATATTAATAGCCCAGGAAGGGTGCCATGAATATTGGCCCCCTCTCAGGCTAGAAACACCAGCCGTCAGCCACCCCAAAAATGGCGCATCCATAGGATGCGCCAATTCTGGCACTTAGCCTCTCTCTTCCCACTGCCCTGCAGTGGGGCAGTGGGGTAATAGGGCTGGGGTTGATGTCAGCTTATAATGCCAGCTGACATCAAGCCCAGGTTAGTAATGGAGAGGCGTCTATAAGACACCCCCATTACTAACCCCACAGTCAAAGTTAAAAAAAAACACAAACACCCAGAATAAAGTCCTTTAATTGAAATAAACACACAATTCTTTATTGTTCTAAATTAAACCATACTTACCATCACGCCCATTCCATCTGAAGCCAACGATCTCCTGCAATAAAAGTTAAATAATAAACCAACATCATCCTTACCTTTCCATGGTTCCCAGGACGGCTCCAGCTCTGCTACATCGAGATGACAGGCTGGATGGCGACAGAACGCTGCCATCCAGCTTGCCATGCCACAGACACTGAGAAGCGCAGGCATGCTTGCGCTCCTCAGTGTCTGGCTGTGACGGCATCCAGATGAGCCGAGTTCATATCCAATGAACTCAGCTCACCTCATACATGTCACTGACAGCGTGGGAGAATCCTCCTACGCATGCGGTGACCGTGAGAGAATTCTCCGGCGCTCACGGCAGCCTGTCATGTGAATGTAGCAGAGCTGGAGCCGTCCTGGGAACCATGGAAATGTAAGGATGATGTTGGTTTATTATTTAACTTTTATGGCAGAAGACATTGGCTTCATCTGGAATGGGCGTGATGGTAAGTATGGTTTAATTTAGGACATTAAAAAATTGTGTGTTTATTTCAATTAAAGGACTTTATTCTGGGTGTTGTGTTTTTAAAAATACTTACTAGAAATTCATGGCAGTCATGTCTAATATTGGCGTGACCCCATGAATTTCGGGCTTAGGGCCAGCTGATAATACCAAGCTAGCCCTAACCCCTTTATTACCCAGTGAGCCACCGCACCAGGGCCCTGGATGAGTTGGGTACAGCGCCAGAAGATGGACCTTCTATGAAAGCGCCATTTTCTGGGGTGGCTGCGGACTGCAATTTGCAGTGAGGGGGGAGGGTAGAAAGCTTGGGCCTCCCTGCACTGTGGATTCGAGCCCCCAGCTGCCAAGTTGTACCTGGCTGGACACAAAAATAGGGCGAAGCCCCAAGTATTTTTTTTTAAATTATTTCATGAAATTCATGAAATAATAAAAAAAAAAGGGCTTCCCTATATTGTTGTGTCCGGCCAGGTACAAATAGGCAGCTGGTGGTTGGGGGCAGCCCGTTCCTGCCTGCTGTACCTGGCTGGACACAAAAATAGGGCGAAGCCCCACATCAATTTTTTTTTAATTATTTCATGAAATTCATGCTCTATTCTTTCTTTTCTTAATTGTCGGGTACCGATGCTGAATTGCCGGCCGGCTTTTTTAAAGAGACGGTGCATGAAAACACTATTATTTCTTTTAATAAATCCTTTAACACTAAATGACAAGAAGAGTAACCAACACTGTTGCTGTACTTCTTATATGTGTGAGTGACATGTTTCTATCTATCTAATCTATGTGTGATGCTCTATTCTTTCTGTTCTAAATTGTCGGGTACCGGTGTATGCCGCTGCTGAATTGCCGGCCTTTCATGTTTCACTGTGAGCACTGTTCCCATCGATTTGGGCAACCACTGTAATGCCACAACCACCATGGCAGTGACATTACATTGAGTTGCAGACAATCCCTGCATGATGTGAAAAAATCCAGTTCCGCTTTTGGTGCACGAACAGTTATCGAACATAACCTCGAACAGCCAAATTTTTTGCAAATCGTTTGCGTTCGTCGAACGACTCGAACACCGCCCAAAACAGCTCGAATTTGAGATTGGCGAACAGTTCTAGTCGAACACCGCTCATCTCTACTCCAGACAGAAGACTGCATGGAGCCGTTACAGGTAAAAAGAGTGTATGGCGCCGTAGATCACGGTATGTGTAAACACTGAACGCATACCGTAATCTTCAGCGCCATACTTACATACTTACCTGACCGGGAGGAGCGTTGCCGCAGCGCCTCTCTTCGCCGGAAACCGGGGCAGGAGTGAGGCGTTAGATCAGTGCATGCGCATAGCGCTGTCCGGCGCCACTTCAATGAAGACATATTTGCAGTGTGTCTTCATCAAAATGGCGCTGGAGAGCGCTGTATGGGTATGCGCGTACTCCGGTGCCGCACTCCTCCTCCGGCCTCCGGCAGAACAGGACGCAACAGCACTGGAGCACAGTTAAGAAAGGTAAGTATAAGTGTTTATTTTTATGTATGTGTGCAGCGTGAAAGGGATGAGGAGTACCAAGCATACCAGGATTGTGTGGTGAGGGGACCATACATACCAGGATTGGGGAATGAGGGGACCATGCATACCAGGATGGAGGGGTACCACACATACCAGGATTGTGGTGTGAAAGGACCATGCATACCAGGATTGGGAGGTGAGGGGACCATGCATACCATGATGAGGGGTACCACACATACCAGGATTGGGGGTGAGGGGACTATGCAAACCAGGATTGAGGGAGAGGGGACCATGCATACCAGGACTGGGGGGTGAGGGTTACCACACATACTAGGATCGGGGGTGAGGGGACCATGCATACCAGGATGAGGGGTACCACACATACCATTATTGGGGAATGAGGACACAATGCATACCAGGATTGGGGGGTGAGGGGACCATGCATACCAGGATTGGGGGGTGAGGGGACCATGCATACCAGGATTGGGGGTGTGAGGGGACCATTCATACCAGGACTGGCGGGTGAGGGACCATGTATACCAGGATTGGGGGGTGAGGGGAACATGCATACCAGGATTGTGGTGTGAGGGGACCATGCATTCCAGGATGAGGCGTACCACACATACCAGGATTGGGGGTGAGGGGACTATACATACCAGGAATGAGGGGGAGAGGACCATGCATACCAGGATTGGGGGGGTGAGGGGTACCACACATACCAGGATTGGGGGGTGAGGGGACCAGGCATACTAAGATGAGGGGTACCACACATAGCATTAATGGGGGATGAGGACACCATGCATATCTGGATTGGGAGGTGAGGGGACCATACATGCCAGGATTGGGGGGTGAGGGGACCATGCATACCAGGATTGGGGGGGTGAGGGGTCCATGTATACCAGGATTGGGGGGTGAGGGACCCATGTATACCAGGATTGGGGGGTGAGGGGACCATGCATACCAGGATTGCGGGGTGAGGGGACCGTGCATACCGGGATTGGGGGATGAGGGGACCATGCATACCAGGATTTGGGGGTGAGGGGCCCATACATACCAGGATAGGGATGAGGAGTGCCATGCATACCTGGATAGGGATGAGGAGTACCATACATACCAGTATTGGGGATGAGGGGAGCCATGCATAACAGGATGAGGGATGGGGTGCCATGCATACCAGGATGAGTGGTACCATACATACCAGGAAAGGGATGAGAGGTACCATGTATACCAGGATTGGGGATGAGGGGCCCATGCATACCAGGATAGGGATGAGGAGTGCCATGCATACCAGGATAGGGATGAGGAGAGCCATGCATACCAGGATTGGGGATGATGGAGCCATGCATACCAGGATTGGGGACAAGGGGTGCCATGTATAACAGGATTGGGGATGAGGAATGCCATGCATAACAAGATTGTTGATGAGGGAGCCATGCATACCAGGATTGGGGATGAGGGAGCCAGGCATACAAGGATTGGGGATGAGGGAGCCATGCATACCAGGATTGGAGATGAGGGGTGCCATGCATAACAGAATTGGGGATGAGGGAGGCATGCATACCAGGATTGGGGGGGGTGAGGGTTGCCATGCATACCAGGATTGGGGATGAAGGGTGCCATGCATACCAGGATTGGGGATGAAGGGTGCCATGCATACCAGGATTGAGGATGAGGGAGCCATGCATACCAGGATTGGGGACGAGAGGTGCCATGCATACCAGGATTGAGGACGAGGGGTGCCATGCATACCAGGATTGGGGAAGAGGGAGCCATGCATACCAGGATTGGGGATGAGTGAGCTATGCATACCCGGATTGGGGATGAGCGAGCCATGCATAACAGGATTGGGGATGAGGGGTGCCATGCATACCAGGATTGGGGATGAGGGAGCTATGCATACCAGGATTGGAGGGTGAGGGGTGCCATGCAAACCAGGATTGGGGATGAAGGGTGCCATGCATACCAGGATTGTGGATGAGGGTTGCCATGCATACCAGAACTGGGGATGAGGGGTGCCATGCATACCAGGATTGGGGATGAGGGGTGCCATGCATACCAGGATTGGGGATGAGGGGTACCACACATAATAGAATTGGGGGGTGAGGGGACCATGCATAACAGGATGAGGAGCATAAAACATACCATTATTGTGGGATGAGGGGACCATGCAAACCAGGATTTGGGGGGTGAGGGGACCATGCATACCAGGATTGGGGGGTGAGGGACCCATGTATACCAGGATTGGGGGGTGAGGGGACCATGCATACCAGGATTGCGGGGTGAGGGGACCGTGCATACCGGGATTGGGGGATGAGGGGACCATGCATACCAGGATTTGGGGGTGAGGGGCCCATACATACCAGGATAGGGATGAGGAGTGCCATGCATACCTGGATAGGGATGAGGAGTACCATACATACCAGTATTGGGGATGAGGGGAGCCATGCATAACAGGATGAGGGATGGGGTGCCATGCATACCAGGATGAGTGGTACCATACATACCAGGAAAGGGATGAGAGGTACCATGTATACCAGGATTGGGGATGAGGGGCCCATGCATACCAGGATAGGGATGAGGAGTGCCATGCATACCAGGATAGGGATGAGGAGAGCCATGCATACCAGGATTGGGGATGATGGAGCCATGCATACCAGGATTGGGGACAAGGGGTGCCATGTATAACAGGATTGGGGATGAGGAATGCCATGCATAACAAGATTGTTGATGAGGGAGCCATGCATACCAGGATTGGGGATGAGGGAGCCAGGCATACAAGGATTGGGGATGAGGGAGCCATGCATACCAGGATTGGAGATGAGGGGTGCCATGCATAACAGAATTGGGGATGAGGGAGGCATGCATACCAGGATTGGGGGGGGTGAGGGTTGCCATGCATACCAGGATTGGGGATGAAGGGTGCCATGCATACCAGGATTGGGGATGAAGGGTGCCATGCATACCAGGATTGAGGATGAGGGAGCCATGCATACCAGGATTGGGGACGAGAGGTGCCATGCATACCAGGATTGAGGACGAGGGGTGCCATGCATACCAGGATTGGGGAAGAGGGAGCCATGCATACCAGGATTGGGGATGAGTGAGCTATGCATACCCGGATTGGGGATGAGCGAGCCATGCATAACAGGATTGGGGATGAGGGGTGCCATGCATACCAGGATTGGGGATGAGGGAGCTATGCATACCAGGATTGGAGGGTGAGGGGTGCCATGCAAACCAGGATTGGGGATGAAGGGTGCCATGCATACCAGGATTGTGGATGAGGGTTGCCATGCATACCAGAACTGGGGATGAGGGGTGCCATGCATACCAGGATTGGGGATGAGGGGTGCCATGCATACCAGGATTGGGGATGAGGGGTACCACACATAATAGAATTGGGGGGTGAGGGGACCATGCATAACAGGATGAGGAGCATAAAACATACCATTATTGTGGGATGAGGGGACCATGCAAACCAGGATTTGGGGGGTGAGGGGACCATGCATACCAGGATTGGGAGGTGAGGAAACCATGCATACCAGTATTGGGGGGTGAGGGGACCATGCATACCAGTATTGGGGGGTGAGGGGACCATGCATACCAGGATTGGGGGGTGAGGGGACCATGCATACCAGAATTGGAGATGAGGGGTGCCATGCATACCAGGATTGGGGTTGAGGGGTGCCATGCATACAATGATTGTTGATGAGGGATCCATGCATACCAGGATTGGGGATGGGGGATGCATGCATACCAGGATTGGGGATGAGGGGTGCCATGCATACCAGGAATGGGGATGAGGGGTCCCATGTATACCAGGATTGGGGATGAGGGAGCTATGCATACCATGATTGGGGGGTGAGGGGTGCCATGCATACCAGGATTGGGGATGAAGGGTGCCATGCATATCAGGATTGGGGAGGAGCGGTGCCATGCATACCAGGATTGAGGACGAGGTGTGCCATGGATAACATGATTGGGGATGAGGGGTGCCATGCATACCAGGATTGTTGATGAGGGAGCCATGCATACCAGGATTGGGGATGAGGGAGCCATGCATACCAGGATTTGGGATGAGGAAGCCATGCATACCAGGATTGGGGATGAGGGGCGCCATGCATACCTGGATTGGGGAGGAGGGGTGCCATGCATACCAGGATTGGGGGGGGGTGAGGGGACCATGCATACCAGGATTGGGGAATGAGGGGACCATGTATATCAGGATTTTGGGGTGTGGGGGCCATCCATACTAGGATTGGGGTTTTAAGGGTACCACACATACCAGGATTGGGGGGGTGAGGAGACCATGCATTCCAGGATGAGGGGTAACACACATAACATTATTGGGGGGTGAGGGGACCATGCATACCATGATTGGGGGGTGAGGGGACCATGCATACCAGGAATGGGGGTGAAGGGACCATGCATTTCAGGATTGTGGGGTGAGGGGTCCATGCATATCGGGATTGGGGGGTGAAGGGACCATGCATAACATGATTGGGGGATGAGGAGACCATGCATACCAGCATTGGGGGGTGAGGAGTGCCATGCAAACTATTCATACCAGAATAGGCATGAGGGGTACCAAACATACCAGGATAGGAATGCGGGGTGCCATGCATATCAGGATGAGGGGTACAATGCATACCAAAATAGGAATGAGGGGTACCATGCATACCAGGATAAGGATAAGGGGTGCCATGCATACTAGGATGAGGGATTGGGTGCCATGCATACAGGTTTCGGGGATGAGGAGGCCATACATACCAGAATTGGGATGTGGGGTGCCATGCATACCAGGATGAGGGGTAGCATACATACCAGAATAGGGGTGAGGGGTACCAATCATACCAGGATGAGGGATGTGGTGCCATGCATTCCAGGATGAGGGGTACCATACATACCAGGATAGGGATGAGGGAAACCATGTATATCAGGATTGGGGATGAGGGTCCCATGCATAGCAGGAAAGGGATGATGAGTGTCATGCATACCAGGATAGGGATGAGAAGTGCCATACATACCAGGATTGGGGATGACGGAGCCATGCATACAAGGATTGGGGATGAGGGGTGCCATGTATAACAGAATTGGGGATGAGGGAGCCATGCATACGAGGATTGGGGACGAGGGGTGCCATGCATACCACGATTGGGGACGAGCGGTGCCATGCATACCAGGATTGGGGATGAGGGGTGCCATGCATACCAGGATTGGGGATGAGGGGCCATGGATACCAGGATAGGGATGAGGAGTGCCATGCATACCAGGATGGGGGTGAGGGGTTCCATGCATACCAGGATGTGGGTGAGGGGTGCCATGCATACCAGGATAGGGATGAGGGTTGGGGTACTGTGCATACCAGGATACGGATGAGGAGTAGCACACATACCAGGATTGGGGATGAGGGATGCCATGCATACCAAGATTGGGGGTGAGGGGTGCCATGCATACCAGGATTGGGGATGAGGGGTGCCATGCATACCAGGATTGGGGATGAGGGGTGCCATGCATACCAGGATTGGGGGTGAGGGGTGCCATGCATACAGGATTGGGGGTGAGGGGTGCCATGCATACCAGGATTGGGGGTGAGGGGTGCCATGCATACCAGGATTGGGGGTGGTATACCAATTCTGGTATACATGGCACCCCTCATCCCAATCCTGGCATGCATGGCTCCCCATCTCTCATCCTGGCATACATGGCCCCCTCATCCAAATCGTATATACATGGCACCCCTCTTCCCAATCTTGGTATATATGGCACCCCTCATCCCCCAATCCTGGTATATATGGTACCTAATCCCTCATCCGGTATGCATGGCTCCCTCATCCCCAATCCTGGTATGCATGTTACCCCTCATCCCCAATCTTGGTATGCATGGTGATGTCCATGAGTTCAAGACTTCAGGCAGTCATTACCAACAAAGGGTTTTCAACCAAGTACTAGAAATGAACATTTTATTAACAATTATTTAATCTGTCCAATTACTTTTGGTCTCTTTAAAAACAGGGTGGCACATGTTAAGGAGATGAAACTCCTAAACCCTTCATCCAATTTTAATGTGGATACCCTCAAATGAAAGCTGAAAGTCTGAACTTCAACTGCATCTGAATTGTTTTGTTTAAAATTCATTGTGGTAATGTCTAGAACCAAAATTAGAAAAATGTTGTCTCTGTCCAAATATATATGGACCTAACTGTATATATATATACATAAATATATAAAAAGAAAGCGCAGCAGCACTCCATTATGGCCAAGATACATAAAGAGCAAAGACAATAAAAACATTTGATTTACAACTGTGTTATTACTCAATGAGCTTTACTTACAAAAAACGGAGGTTCTTAGCGCATAAATTGGCCAATTCATGTGTGCCCATCAACCGCTGCAAGGTGACCTTTATGTATCTTGGCCATAATGGAGTGCTGCTGCGCTTTCTTTTTATATATCTTATTCAGTTTCTGCAGCTTGCACCTGTTCACATTAGGATGTGCTGGTCAGTTCTTTTTACATGTTACTGGTAACTGCCTCCTGTTTGACCTTGCACTCCCCCCATTTAACCAGCAGGTGATGTATATTCTATTCTACCAGCCCATTTAAATTGTAGGTGTTTCAGCCCAGAAGTGACATGTTCTGTCCTAAGTTATAGGCTTGTAGCCCAAGAGAGGCATGTAGGCAGAGTAGTACCCGTCAGATGGGAGGTCACCTTGCAGCGGTTGATGGGCACAAATGAATTGGCCAATTTATGCGCTAAGAACCTCCGTTTTTTGTAAGTAAAGCTCATTGAGTAATAAAACAGTTTAAATCAAATGTTTTTATTGTCTTTATGTATCTTGGCCATAATGGAGTGTTGCTGCGCTTTCTTTTTATATATCTTATGCAGTTTCTGCAGCTTGCACCTGTTCACATTTAGGATGTGCTGGTCAGTTCTTTTTACATATATACATATATATATACACTAGCTATTGAGCCCATTCTACGCCCGGGAGCCGAGTATTTTTATTGGTATATGGTCTCCCATTCTGGTATTTGTGCTGCCCCTATCCTGGTATTTGTGATGCTCCCATCCTGGTATTTGTGCTGCCCCCATACTGGTATTTGTGCTCCCCAATCCTGTTCCCCCATCCTGTTATGTGCTGCCCTCATTCCTATCCTGGTATACATGGCACCCCTCATCCCTATCCTGGTATGTCAGGTACCCCTCAACCCCAATCCTGGTATGCATGGCACCCCTCACCCCCAATCCTGGTATGCATGGCACCCCTCAACCCTATCCTGGTATGCATGGCACCACTCATCCCTATCCTGGTATGCATGGCACCCCTCATCCCCAATCCTGGTATGCATGGTACCCCTCATCCCTATCCTGGTATGCATGGCACCCCTCATCCCCAATCCTGGTATGCATGGTATTCCTCACCCCCAATCCTGGTATGCATGGCACCCCTCACCCCCAATCCTGGTATTCATGGCACCCCTCACCCCCAATCCTGGTATGCATGGCACCCCTCACCCCCAATCCTGTATGCATGGCACCCCTCACCCCCAATCCTGGTTTGCATGGCACCCCTCATCCCCTATCCTGGTATGCATGGCACCCCTCATCCCCAATCCTGGTATGCATGGCACCCCTCACCCCCAATCCTGGTATGCATGGCACCCCTCATCCCCAATCCTGGTATGTGTGGTACTCCTCATCCGTTTCCTGGTACGCATCGTACCCCAACCCTCATCCCTATCCTGGTATGCATTGCACCCCTCACCCACATCCTGGTATGCATGGCACCCCTCACCCCCATCCTGGCATGCATGGCACTCCTCATCCCTATCCTGGTATGCATGGCACCCCTCATCCCCAATCCTGGTATTCATGGCACCCCTCTTCCCCTATCCTGGTATGCATGGCACCCCTCGTCCCCAATCCTGGTATTCATAGCTCCCTCATCCCAAATCTTATATACATGGCACTCCTCATCCCAATCCTGGTATATATGGCACCCCTCATCCCCCAATCCTGGTATGTATGGTACCCAATCCCTCATCCTGGTATGCATGGCTCCCTCATCCCCAATCCTGGTATGCATGGTACCCCTCCTCCCCAATCCTGGTATGCATGGCACTCCTCATCCCTAACCTGGTATATATGGTACCTCTCATCCTGGTATGCAAGACACCCCATCCCTCATCCTGGTATGTATGGCCCCCTCATCCCTATCCTGATATGCATGGCACTCCTCATCCCCCAATACTGGTACGTATGGCACCACATATTCCTATTCTGGTATGAATGGTACCCCTCATCCTGATATGCATGCACCCCATCCATCATCCTGGTATGAATGGTACCCCGCATTCCTATCCTGGTATGTATGGCACCCTTAATTCCCCATGCTGGTATGCATGGCAACCCTCACCCTCCAATCCTGGTATGCATGGCACCCCTCACTCCCAATACTGGTATGCAAGGCACCCCTCACCCCCAATGCTGGTATGCATGGCACCCCTCATCCCCAATCCTGGTACACAGGGTCCCCTCACCCCCAATCCTGGTATGCATGGTCCCCTTACCCCCCAATCCTGGTATGCATGGTCCCCTCACCCCCCAATCCTGGTATGCATGGCACTACTCATCCCTAACCTGGTATGTATGGTACCTCTCATCCTGGTATGCATGACACCCCATCCCTCATCCTGGTATGTATGGCCCCCTCATCCCTATCCTGATTTGCATGGCACTCCTCATCCCCCAATACTGGTATGTATGGCACCACATATTCCTATTCTGGTATGAATGGCACCCCTCATCCTGATATGCATGCACTCCATCCATCATCCTGGTATGAATGGTATCCCGCATTCCTATCCTGGTATGCATGGCACCCTTAATTTCCAATGCTGGTATGCATGGCAACCCTCACTCCCAATCCTGGTATGCATGGCACCCCTCACCCCCAATGCTGGTAAGCATGGCACCCCTCATCCCCAATCCTGGTATGCATGGTCCCCTCACCACCGAATCCTGGTATGCATGGCCCCCCTCACCCCCAATCCTGGTATGCATGGTCCCCTCACCCCCCAAACCAGGTATGCATGGTCCCCTCACCCCCCAATCGTGGTATGCATGGTCCCCTTGCCCCCCAATCCTAGTATGCATGGTACCCTCATCCCCCAATCCTGGTATGCATGGTCCCCTCATCCCCCAATCCTGGTATGCATGGTCCCCTCACCCCCCAATCCTGGTATGTGTGGCCCCCTCACCCTCCACTCCTGGTATGTGTGGCCCCCTCACCCTCCAATCCTGGTATGTATGGCACCCCTCATCCCTTTCATGCTGCACAAGTACAAAAAAAAAACACTTATACACACCTTTCTTCCCTGTGCTTCAGCGCTTCTGTGTCCTGTTCAGCCGGAGGCCGGGGATGGAGTGTGGGGCAGGAGTACGCGCGTGCCCATACCTCGCTGTCCGGCGCCAGTTTGCTGAAGACACACTGCAAATGTGTCTTCAGTAAAATGGTGCCGGATAGCGCTATGCGCATGCGCCGATTCTGATGCCTTCACTCCTGCCTCGGTCTCCGGCGAGAAGAGAGGCGCCGCAGAAACGCTCCTCCCAGTCAGGTAAGTATGTAAGTATGGAGCCAGAGATCGCAATATATGTTCAGTGCCTACACATACCGCGATCTTCGGCACCATACACACTACTCTTACTTGTAACAGCTCCATGCGTTTTTCTCTCTGGAGCCCGACTGCGCAGGCGTGTCGCACTTGCGCAGTCCATAAAGGCTTCGGACAGAGGGCCGCTTCTGCGATTATATTATAGATATATATGGATAGATAAATAGAGTTCTCACGCTCGTGGTGCCGGCAAATTACGTCAGTGCATGCGCATTTTAATAGCCAGTAAAGGCTAACTATACAGCTGGGGACTGATATTAGTAGCCTGGACAGCTCCATGGGTATTACCCCCTTCCCAAGATAAAAACATCAGCCCCAGCTGTCCGCTTTACCTCTGCTATTTAATAAAATTACTGGGGACCCCTCGCCATTTTTTTTTCAGAAATGTAATAATTTATTAAGAAATTACATGAACAGTAACGTACACACGCAAAACACTGATTATATATCTCACGTATTTACATCTATCTGTATATCTATCTATTATCTATCTATCTGTAAATCTACGTACTGTATCTATATATCAACCTATCCATAAATCTATTTATCTATCCATATATCTATCTATCTATCCATATATCTATCTGTTTATCTGTCTATTTATCAATCTATCTATGCATATATCTATCTGTCAGAAAAGTATTAAGAAATATTAAGAATCTCTCCCTCCCAGATGCCTCTTCCTCCCCCCTCCCCTATAGTATTTGTCAAAAGAGAAGAGCTGACACCTTGGCCAGCTGTCCCCATGCAAATGATCCCACAAAGGAGAAATAGCTTGTAGCAAATGCTAGCACCAAGGCTGCTACCAAACAAAGGCTTGCGATAAATCTACATCTAGGTTAGAAGGCTGTATTCCCAGGTCGTCAAAAGGAATTTAACAGAAGGTCTGCAGACAGGCCGCAACCGATACAAAATGTGGAATATCTGAAGTTCTATACTTCTGATAATTGTGGAACCTATATTTTTAGTGGTCAGCCAAGGAACAATATGCTTATTTTCCCATAGCTGTGAGCCCCTCCAGTGAGCTGTGGCGCAAAAGTACAAGAATAACGGACTGCAGCCATATCGTGTGAGGTCTCTGGAGAAAGGTAAAATCATAATAGAAAACATGGTAACACTTTCGGGCTTCTGTGACAAATCGGCGATAAGTTATCGCAAAAGCCAGATATTCTAATAAAAATATGAACACTGGAACCCAGCCCATGTGATGTCATCACAGGGGGTGTGGGCAGGTCTCTCCCTTCGGCATAAAATAATCCACTGAGGATGAATCAGTATTCATTGCCGGGAGTATATATGTATTATCGCAAAGGATTACGTCGGATAAATGTCAAGTCTGGAGAGCCTCCCTTCCACCTATACTGAATCGTCTCAGTGATCTTTATAGTAAGTTTCTTCTTTAATCCTGTTTTATTTGTGTAACTGAATACTCTGTACTGTAAATGTCCTTTTTGTAAAATCCTTGTATATGTTTCATCACAATGCCTCCCTTTTGTATTAAATATAAAATGTACTAGTTCTGTTTCTGTAATCGTTCCCTCCCCCGAAGCCATATACACTACCAGAAAGTAGGCGTCTGACCAGGCCTGTATTATAATTCAAACTCGGTCGGTGGTGGCAGCGAATAATAATAATTGGGCTATCGTGAAGCTGGCAGTAACCGTACGGGGCGTATACACATATTCCATGAGTTGGAATCCGGAGGTGTGATGCCATACGCTTTCTGCTCGCTTGCCGATAGCTACATAGTGATTAGTCGGGATCGTGTGCGCACGGATCCCTGACGAAATCCTGACACAGTGACGGCTACAGTGAGATATTGTGTGATCTCCCTGGTGTCGCCACTGACGTCCCTGACACTATCTATCTATTATCTCTTTAGCTATCTATTATCTATCTATCAACATATATATTACTAGCTATTGAACCCATTCTATGCCCGGGTGGCGAGCATTTTTACTGGTACATGGTCTCCCATGCTGGGATCTGCTGCCCCCCTCCTGCTATGTGCTGCCCCCATCCTGTGCCCCCATCCTGGTATTTGTGCTGCCCCCATCCTGGTATATGTGCTGCCCCCATCCTGGTATAAGTGCTGCCCCCATTCTGGTATTTGTGGTGCCCCCATCATATTTGTGCTGCCCCCATCCTGCTATTTGTGCTGCCCCCATCCTGCTATTTGTGCTCCCCAATCCTGTTCCCCCATCCTGATATGTGCTGCCCCCATCCTATCCTGGTATGCATGGCACCCCTCATCCCTATCCTGGCATGCATGGCACCCCTCATCCCTATTCTGGTATGCATGGCATCCTTCATCTTTATCTTGGTATGCATGGCACCCCTCACCCCCAGTCCCGGTATGCATGGAAACCCTCACAGTCAATCCTGGTATGCATGGCACCCCTCACCCCCAATCCTGGTATGCATGGTCCACTCACCCCCCAATCCTGGTATGCATGGTACCCCCTCATCCCAATCCTGGTATGCATGGCACTCCTCACCCCCAATCCCGTTATGCACGGCATCCCTCACTGCCAATCCTAGTATACATGGCACCCCTCACTCCCAATCCTGGTATGCAGGGTCCCCTCACCCCCCAATCCTGGTATGCATGGTCTCCTCACCCCCCAATCCAGGTATGCATGGCACACCTCATTCCCAATGCTGGTATGCATGGCACCACTCACCCCCCCCAATCCTGGTATGTATGGCACCACTCACCCCCAATGCTGGTATGCATGGCACCCCTCAACCCCTAATCCTGGTATGTATGGTCCCCTCACCCCCCAATCCTGGTATGCATGGTCCCCTCAGCCCCCATTCCTGGTATGCATGGCCCCCTCACCCCCCCCAATCCTGGTATGCATGGTCCTCACCCCCCAATACTGGTATGCATGGCACCCCTCACCCCCCAATCCTGGTATGCATGGTTCCCCCCTCATCCCAATCTTGGTATGCATGTTCCCTTCACCCCCCAATCCTGGTATGCATAGCACGCCCTCATCCGTATTCTGGTATGTATGGCACCCCTCACCCCTCAATCCTGGTATGCATGGGCCCCTCAACCCCCAATCCTGGTATGTATGGCACCCCTCACCCTCCAATCCTGGTATGCATGGCCCCCACACCCCTCAAACCAGGTGTATGCATGGTCCCCTTACCCCCCAATCCTGGTATGCATGGTACCCCCTCATCCCTATCCTGGTATGCATGGTCCCCTCACCCCCCCAATCCTGGTATGCATGGTCCCCTCACCCCCCAATCTGGGCATTTATTATCTCCTCACCCCGCAATTCTGGTATGCATAGTCCCCTCACTGCCCAATCCTGGTATGCGTGGCCCCCTCATCCCCAATGCTGGTATGTATGGCATCCCTCACCCCCCAATCATGGTATTCATGGTACCCCCTTATCCCAATCTTGGTATGCATGGTCTCATCACCCTGCAATCCTGGTATGCATAGTACCCCCTATCCTGGTATGTATGGCACCCCTCACCCCTCAATCCTGTTATGCATGGGCCCCTCAACATCCAATCCTAGTATATATGGCACCCCTCACCCCCCAATCCTGGTATGCATGGCCCTCATACCCCAGAATCCTGGTATGCATGGTCCCCTTACCCCCCAATCCTGGTATGCATGGTATCCCCTCTTCCTTATCCTGATATGCATGGTCCCCTCACCCCCCAATCCTGGTATGCATGTTCCCCTCACCCCCCAATCCTGGCATGTATGGTCCCCTCTCCCCCCAATTCTGGTATACATGGTCCCCTCACCGCCCAATCTTGGCATGCATGGCCCCCTCACCCCCAATCCTGGTATGCATGGTCCGCTCTCCCCCCAATCCTGGTATGCATGACACCCCTCACCCCCCAATCCTGGTATGCATTGTACCCCCTCATCACTATCCTGGTATGTATGGAACCCTCTCACCCCCCATTCCTGGTATGCATTGGCCCCTCACCTCCCAATCCTGGTTTGTATGGCACCCCTCACCCCCAATCCAGGTATGCATGGTCCCCACACCCCCCAATCCTGTAATGTATGACACCCCTCACCCCCCAATCCTGGTATGCATTG
Organism: Phyllobates terribilis; assembly: GCF_046119375.1. NCBI lineage: Eukaryota > Metazoa > Chordata > Amphibia > Anura > Dendrobatidae > Phyllobates > Phyllobates terribilis. The sequence continues at coordinate 324,877,018 of NW_027362763.1, read as the reverse complement.
TCCCCTCACCCCCAATCCTGGTATGCATGGCACCCCTCATCCCCAATGCTGGTATGTATGGCACCCCTTAACCCCAAATCCTGGTATGTATGGCACCCCTCACCCCTCAATTCTGGTATGCATGGCACCCCTCTCCCCCAACGCTGATATACATGGCACCCCTCACACCCCAATCCTGGTATGCATGGTCCCCTCACTCCCCAATCCTGGTATGCATGGTCCCCTCACCCCCAATCCTGGTATGCATGGCCCTTTCAGCCCCCAATCCTGGTATGCATTGTCCCCTCACCCCCCGATCCTGTTATGTATGGCACCCCTCACTCCCCAAATCCTGGTGTGCATGGTACCCCCTCATCCCTATCCTGGTATGCATGGTCCCCTCACCCCCTGTCCTAGCATGCATGGTCCCCTCACCCCCCAATCCTGATATGCATGGTACCCCCTCATACCTATCATGGTATGCATGGTCCCCTCACCCCCTAATCCTGGTATGCATGGTACCCCCTCATCCCTATCCTGGTATGTATTGTACCCCCTCACCCAACAATCCTGGTTTACATTGCACCCCTCCCCCCAATCCTGGTATGCATGTTCCCCTTATCCCACAATCCTGGTATGCATGGTACCCCCTCATCACTATCCTGGTATGCATGGTCCCCTCACCCCCAGTCCTAGCATGCATGGTCCCCTCACCCCCCAATCCTGGCATGTATGGTTGCCTCAACCCCAATTCTGGTATGCATGGTACCCTCTTATCCCTATCCTGGTATGTATGGCACCCCTCACCCTCCTATACTGGTATGTATGGCATCCCTCACCCACCAATCCTGGTATGCATGGGCACCTCATCCCCCAATCCAGGAATGCATGGCACCCCTCACCCCCAATCCTGGTATGCATGGTCCCCTCACCCCCAATCCTGGTATGCATGGCACCCCTCACCCACCAATCCTGGTATGCATGATCCCCTCACCCCCCAATCCTGGTGTGCATGGCACCACTCACCCCAAATGCTTGTATACATGGCACCCCTCATCCCCCCAATCCTGATATGCAACGGCCCCTCACCCCCCAAACCTAGTATGCATGACAATCGTCACAGCCAATCCTGGTATGCATGGCACCCCTCACACCCAATCCTGGTATGCATTGTACCCCCTCATCCGAATCCTGGTATCTGTGGTACCCCCTCACCCCCCAATCCTAGTATGCATGGCACCCCTCACCCCCCCAATCCTGGTATTCATGGTCTCCTCACCCCCCATTCCTGGTATGCATGGCCCCCTCAAACCTCATTCCTGGTATGCATTGTCCCCTCACCCCCAATCCTGTTATGTATGGCACTCCTCACTCCACAAATCCTGGTATGCATGGTCCCCTCACCCCCCAATCCTGGTATGCATGGTCCCCTCACCCCCTAATCTTAGTGTGCATGGTCCCCTCACCCCCCAATCCTGATTTGCATGGTCCCCCCTCATCCCTTTCCTGGTATGCATGGTCCCCTCTCCCCCCCAGTCCTTTTATGCATGGTCCCATCACCCCCCAATCCTGGTATGTATGGTCCCCTCACCCACAAATCTGGTATGCATGATCCCCTCACCCTCAAATCCGGGTATGCATCGTACCCTTTCATCCCTATCCTGGTATGTATGGCACCCCTCACCCCCCAATACTGGTTTGTTTGGCACCCCTTACCCCCCAATCCTGGTATGCATGGGTTCCTCATCCCCCAATACTGGTATGCATGGCACCCCTCACCCCCAATCCTGGTATGCATTGTCCCATCACCCCCAATCCTGGTATGCATTGCACCCCTCATCCCTAATGCTGGTATGTATGGCACCCCTCACCCCCCAATCCTGGTATGCATGGCACCCCTCACCCCCAATGCTGGTATACATGGCACCCCTCATCCCCCCAATCCTGATATGCATGGTCCCCTCACCCCCCAATCCTGGTATGCATGGCAATCCTCACAGCCAATCCTGGAATGCATGGCACCCCTCACCTCCAATCCTGGTATGCATGGTCCCCTCACCCCCCAATCCTGGTATGCCTGGAACCCCCTCATCCCTTTCCTGTTATGCATGGTCCCCTCGCCCCCTAAACCTGGTATGCATGGTACCCCCTCATCCCAATCCTAGTATGTATGGTACCCCCTCACCCCCCAATCCTAGTATGCATGGCACCGCTCACCACCCAATCCTGGTATGCATGGCATCCCTCACCCCCCAATCCTGTTGTGCATGGTCCCTTCACCCCCCAATCCTTGTATGCATGGTACCCCCTTATCCCTATTCTGGTATGCATTGTACCCTCACCCCCTATTCCTGGTATGCATGGTACCCCCTCATCCCAATCCTGGTATGTATGGTACCCCCTCACCTCCCAATCCTAGTATGCATGGCACTTATCTCTCATTTTTTGATCATTGAGGTCCCGCTGGGTATCATGCATCGGTGTGTTTAACACCTTACCAGCGACCTCATTGGTGACTCAGAACTGAGAAGTCGTCCCTCATCGAGGTCTGAATTGTCAGACTAGCTGCTATGTGACAGGGTCCCAACGACTGCCGACATCGTTATACAGTAGTGTTGAGCCACCCCCGTAGTGTTCGGGTTCGGTTCGGTTCGTCGAACACCGGGATGTTCGAGGAACTGTTCGTCGAACTGTTCGTCGAACACCTTAGAACACCGTCGAACACCGTTAAAACCAATGGCAGGCAAACAAAAACACATAGAAACACATAGAAAACACCTTCAAAGGTGTCCAAAAGCTGACAAACTGCTCAGAAGACGCTTTCTTTAAAAAAGCCGGCCGGCAATTCAGCAGCGGCATACACCGGTACCCGACAATTTAGACAAGAAGGAATAGAGCTTCACACATAGATTAGATAGATAGAAACATGTCAGTCACATATATATGAAGTACAGTGACAGTGTTGCTTACTGTACTTGTCATTTAGTGTAAAGGATTTATTAAAAAATATAATAGTGTTTTCATGCACTGTCTCTTTAAAAAAGCCGGCCGGCAATTCAGCAGCGGTACCCGACAATTTATAACAGACAGAATAGAGAATCACACATAGATTAGATAGATAGAAACATGTCAGTCACATATATATGAAGTACAGTGACAATGTTGCTTACTGTACTTGTCATTTAGTGTAAAGGATTTATTAAAAAATATAATAGTGTTTTCATGCACCGTCTCTTTAAGAAAGCCGGCCTGCAATTCAGCATCTGTACCCGACAATTTATAACAGACAGAATAGAGCTTCACACATAGATTAGATAGATAGAAACATGTCAGTCACATATATATGAAGTACAGTGATAGTGTTGGTTAACTTACTTGTCATTTAGTATTAAAATAAAGGATTTATTATTAAAAAAAATTGGCGTGGGGTTCCCCTTAATTTTAGTCTCTAGCGGAGGTTAAGCAGACAGCTGGGGCAGATGTTTGAAGCCTGGGAAGGGGGTAATACCCACGGAGCTTCCCAGGCTACTAATATGAGCCCCCAGCTGAATACATAGCCTTTACTAGCTATTAAAATGGGGGACCCCCGAAGAAAATGACGTGGGGTCCCCCCTAATTTAATAGCTAGCAAAGGCTAGGCAGACAGCTGGGGGCTGATATTAATAGCCCAGGAAGGGAGCCATGAATATTGGCCCCCTCCCAGGCTAGAAACACCAGCCGTCAGCCGCCCCAGAAATGGCGCATTCATAGGATGCGCCAATTCTGGCACTTAGCCTCGCTCTTCCACGCTGCCCTGTAGCGGTGGCAGGGGGTAATAGGGCTGGGGTTGATGTCAGCTTATAATGCCAGCTGACATCAAGCCCAGGTTAGTAATGGAGAGGCGTCTATAAGACAACCCCATTACTAACCCCATAGTCAAAGTTAAAAGAAAACACAAACACCCAGAATAAAGTCCTTTAATTGAAATAAAGACACAATCCTTTATTGTTCTAAATTAAACCATACTTACCGTCACGCCCATTCCAGCTGAAGCCAACGATCTCCTGCAATAAAAGAAAAATAATAAAGCAACATCATCCTTACCTTTCCATGGTTCCGACGACGGCTCCAGCTCTGCTACATCGAGATGACAGGCTGGACCGCAGCAGAACGCTGCCATCCAGCCTGTCATCCCGCAGACACTGAGAAGCGCAGGCTTGCTTGCGCTCTGCAGTGTCTGGCTGTGACGGCATAAAGATGAGACGAGTTCATGTCCAATGAACTCGGCGCACCTCAGGCACGTCACTGACAGCGTGGGAAAATTCTCACGCCGAAGCGCTGAGTGCAGGAGAATTCTCCCACGCTGTCAGTGACTTGCATAAGGTGAGCTCATGTCCAATGAACTCAGCTCACCTACTGCACGTCACTGACAGCGTGGGAGAATTCTCCTGCACTCAGCGCTTCAGCGTGAGAATTCTCCCACGCTGAAGCGCTGAGTGCAGGAGAATTTTCCCACGCTGTCAGTGACGTGCATGAGGTGAGCCGAGTTCATTGGACATTAACTCGGCTCATCTGGATGCCCTCACAGAGAGACACTGTGGAGCGCAAGCAAGCCTGCGCTTCTCAGTGTCTGCGGGATGACAGGCTGGATGGCAGCGTTCTGCTGCGGTCCAGCCTGTCATCTCGATGTAGCAGAGCTGAAGCTGTCATGGGAACCATGGAAAGGTAAGGATGAGGTTGCTTTATTATTTTTCTTTTATTGCAGGAGATCGTTGGCTTCAGCTGGAATGGGCGTGACGGTAAGTATGGTTTAATTTAGAACAATAAAGAATTGTGTGTTTATTTCAATTAAAGGACTTTTTTCTGGGTGTTGTGTTTTTTTTAAATACTTTACTAGAAATTCATGGTGGTCATGTCTAATATTGGCGTGACCCCATGAATTTTGGGCTTAGGGCCAGCTGATAATGCCAAGCTGGCCCTAACCCCTTTATTACCCAGTGAGCCACCACATCAGGGCCCTGGATGAGTTGGGTACAGCGCCAGAAGATGGCGCTTTTATGAACGTGCCATTTTCCGGGGTGGCTGCGGACTGCAATTTGCAGCGGGGGTGGCCCAGAAAGCTTGGGCCTCCCTGCGCTGCGGATTCCAGCCCCCAGCTGCCTAGTTGTACCTGGCTGGACACAAAAACAGGGCGAAGCCCCACGTCAATTTTCTTTAAATTATTTCATGAAATAATTAAGAAAAAAAGGGCTTCCCTATATTGATGTGTCCGGCCAGGTACAAATAGGCAGCTGGTGGTTGGGGGCAGCCCGTTCCTGCCTGCTGCACCTGACTGGACACAAATATAGTGCGAAGCCCCACTTCAATTTTTTTTAATTATTTCATGAAATTCATGAAATAATTAAGAAAAAAAGGCCTTCCCTATATTGTTGTGTCCGGCCAGGTACAAATAGGCAGCTGGTGGTTGGGGGCAGCCCGTTCCTGCCTGCTGCACCTGACTGGACACAAATATCGTGCGAAGCCCCACGTCAATTTTTTTTTAATTATTTCATGAATTTCCTGAAATAATTTTAAAAAATTGAAGTGGGGCTTCGCACTATATTTGTGTCCAGCCAGGTACAGCAGCAGGAACGGGCTGCCCCCAACCACCAGCTGACTATTTGTACCTGGCCGGACACAACAATATAGGGAAGGCCTTTTTTTCTTAATTATTTCATGAATTTCATGAAATAATTAAAAAAAAAATACGTGGGGCTTCGCACTATATTTGTGTCCAGCCAGGTACAACTAGGCAGCTGGGGGCTGGAAGCTTTCTGGGCCCCCCCCCCGCTGCAAATTGCAGTCCGCAGCCACCCCGGAAAATGGCGCGTTCATAGAAACGCCATCTTCTGGCGCTGTACCCAACTCATCCAGGGCCCTGGTGCGGTGGCTCACTGGGTAATAAAGGGGTTAGGGCCAGCTTGGTATTATCAGCTGGCCCCAAGCCCAAAATTCATGGGGTCACGCCAGTATTAGACATGACCGCCATGAATTTCTAGTAAAGTATTTAAAAAAAACACAACACCCAGAATAAAGTCCTTTAATTGAAATAAACACACAATTCTTTATTGTTCTAAATTAAACTATACTTACCATCACGCCCATTCCAGCTGAAGCCAACGATCTCCTGCAATAAAAGAAAAATAATAAACCAACCTCATCCTTACCTTTCCATGGTTCCCACGACAGCTTCAGCTCTGCTACATCGAGATGACAGGCTGGACCGCAGCAGAACGCTGCCATCCAGCCTATCATCCCGCAGACACTGAGAAGCGCAGGCATGCTTGCGCTCCTCAGTGTCTCGCTGTGACGGCATCCAGATGAGCCGAGGTCATGTCCAATGAACTCGGCTCACCTCATGCACGTCACTGACAGCGTGGGAAAATTCTCACGCTGAAGTGCTGAGTGCAGGAGAATTCTCCCACGCTGTCAGTGACGTGCATGAGGTGAGCTCATGTCCAATGAACTCAGCTCACCTCATGCACCTCACTGACAGCGTGGGAAAATTCTCCTGCACTCAGCGCTTCAGCGTGAGAATTCTCCCACGCTGTAAGTGACGTGCATGAGGTGAGCCGAGTTCATTGGACATGACCTCGGCTCATCTTTATGCCGTCACAGAGAGACAATGTGGAGCGCAAGCAAGCCTGCTCTTCTCAGTCTCTGCGGGATGACAGGCTGGATGGCGGCGTTCTGCTGCGGTCCAGCCTGTCATCTCGATGTAGCAGAGCTGGAGCTGTCGTGGGAACCATGGAAAGGTAAGAATGAGGTTGCTTTATTATTTTATTTTTATTACAGGAGATCGTTGGCTTCAGCTGGAATGGGCGTGACGGTAAGTATGGTTTAATTTAGAACAATAAAGAATTGTGTCTTTATTTCAATTAAAGGACTTTATTCTGGGTGTTTGTGTTTTTTTTAACTTTGACTATGGGGTTAGTAATGGGGGTGTCTTATAGACGCCTCTCCATTACTAACCTGGGCTTGATGTCAGCTGGCATTATAAGCTGACATCAACCCCAGCCCTATTACCCCCTGCCACCGCACCAGGGCAGCGTGGAAGAGCGAGGCTAAGTGCCAGAATTGGCGCATCCTATGAATGCGCCAGTTCTGGGGCGGCTGACGGCTGGTGTTTCTAGCCTGGGAGGGGGCCAATATTCATGGCTCCCTTCCTGGGCTATTAATATCAGCCCCCAGCTGTCTGCCTAGCCTTTGCTAGCTATTAAATTAGGGGGGACCCCACGTCATTTTTTTGGGGGGGTCCCCCATTTTAATAGCTAGTAAAGGCTATGTATTCAGCTGGGGGCTGATATTAGTAGTATTACCCCCTTCCCAGGCTTCAAACATCTGCCCCAGCTGTCTGCTTAACCTCCGCTAGAGCCTAAAATTAAGGGGAACCCCACACCAATTTTTTTAATAATAAATCCTTTATTTTAATACTAAATGACAAGTACAGTAACCAACACTATCACTGTACTTCATATATATGTGACTGACATGTTTCTATCTATCTAATCTATGTGTGAAGCTCTATTCTGTCTGTTATAAATTGTCGGGTACAGATGCTGAAATGCCGGCCGGCTTTCTTAAAGAGACGGTGCTTGAAAACACTATTATTTTTTTTAATAAATCCTTTACACTAAATGACAAGTACAGTAAGCAGCACTGTCACTGTACTTCATATATATGTGACTGACATGTTTCTATCTATCTAATCTATGTGTGATTCTCTATTCCTTCTATTCTAAATTGTCGGGTACAGATGCTGAATTGCCACCCGGCTTTTTTAAAGAGACGGTGCATGAAAACACTATTATTTTTTTTGATAAATCCTTTACGCTAAATGACAAGTACAGTAAGCAGCACTTTCACTGTACTTCGTATATATGTGGCTGACATGTTTATATCTATCTAATCTATGTGTGAAGCTCTATTCTTTCGGTTCTAAATTGTCGGGTACCGGTGTATGCCGCTGCTGAATTGCCGGCTTTTCATGTTTCACTGTTGGCACTGTTCCCATCGATTTGGGCAATCACTGTAATGCCACAACCACCATGGCTGTGGCATTACAGTGAGTGGCACACAATCCCTGCATGATTGGTGCTCTAAATAGCGCCAGACATGCAGGACACGCTTTTGGTGCACGAACAGTTATCGAACATAACCTCGAACAGCCGAATTTTTTGCAAATCGTTCGGGTTCGTCGAACAACTCGAACACCGCCCAAAACAGCTCGAATTTGAGATTGGCGAACAGTTCTAGTCGAACACCGCTCATCTCTATTATACAGGTCGCTATGGGTCGCCGTATCGTTGCTGCGTCATTGGGAAGATCTGACTGTTTGACATCTCACCAGCGACCACATAACGACGCAGCAACGATCCCTGCCAGGTCGTATCGTTGTCGGGATCGCTGTAGCATCGCTAAGTGTGACGGTACCTTAAGCCAGGTGGGCTAAACAGCACTATTGTGTGGACTTGTTATTTTATGTTTTACCTTCTGCTGGACAATGGCTGCATTTACGTTTTTCTGGTGACGTGATTTATGAGAACTGAAATAAATCAGCCGCACATTAAATAGAAACAGTTCCTGTGTCTGCCTCTTTTGGCAGAGTGAGTCAATCTACCACAGTTGGTTTTAGAAGTTCAGGCAAGATCCCCAGGAAGCAAGTGTGATGGCTGTAGACAGACTGTCCTGGATGAAAGCATCTATGAACATTGAACAGCGTTCAGACAAAATGGAGGAGATGATCAAGCACCTGGTCAAAAGCCAACACCAGCAGCACCAGCAACACCTGCAATAGCTGCAGCAGCACAGAGAACAGCTGCAGAAGCAGCTGCAGCAGCAACATCTGGCACAACAGGAGACAAGTAAGCTTCTTATGCAACAGCTGCAGCAGCAGCAACATCACCAGCAGCAGCTCCAACAGCAGCAGCAGTTCCAACAGCGGCAGCAGCTGTTCCAGCAACATACTTGACAACAGCAGCAGCAGATTGATTTACTCACAGAGGCGGTTCGTGGCACTGCAGCGGCTTCAACTGCAATGTCAGCAGATGATTTCTCTGTCCGGAAAGTTGTGAGGAGAGCCTTGCAGAAGATGACCCCGGGTGATGAAATAGAGGCCTTTTTAACCGTTTTTGAAAGGATCGCTGATAGAGAGAAACTCCCACCAGAGCAGTGGGTGGAAGTCCTGGCGCCATACTTAACAGGGGAGCCACAAAAGGATTTACAGGACACCAAAGAATATGAAAAATTGAAAACAGAAATTTTTGCACACTTGGGGGTAACAATGCCTGTCAGGGCACAACGAGTCCACCGCTGGGCATATCACCATGACAAACCCCCTCGCTCCCAAATTTTTGATCTGCTTCACCTCATCCAAAAGTGGTTACAGCCAGAGTCCTCAACCCCAGTGCAGATGGTGGAGCGAGTTGTAATGGACCGGTTCGTGCACTCCCTTCCGAGCCCGATGCAGACCTGTGTTACCCAGGGAGATACCCGGAATGCAGATGACTTGGTCGGACTGGTCGAAAGGTATCCGGGTGTTGAAGGGTCGGTGGGGACGCAACCCATTCCATACTGGGGGGCGGAGGTTAAAAAGGGGGTGGGGCATCTAAAGTCCAAGGGGGCGACAGAGGTCATGCCAAGGCCCATATTGCGGGATGTAATTTGCTTGTGATGTTACGGTCCAGGTCATATAGCAACCCATTGTTCCGTGACCACTGAGCAAATGGACTGTAGCATGGGACACCAGTGTTCCTTCTATGCTTATCCAGCTTTCAGCATGGACTGTACACGCAGCAAAGGGCCCCAAACTTGTCCTATAACAGTGAATTGCCTGCAAATAACTGAACTACTGGACTCAGGAAGTTTGATGACTCTCGTGAGGGACACACTCCCTCTCCAATTGATTCCTGAAAAGAAGGTTGGCGTCCCCTGCATTCACAAGGATGCTAAAGACTATCCGGTGGCCAGAGTGGTCATTAAGACGGCCCGAGGTACTGAGTCCCATGAGGTTAGCGTAATTCCAGATTTGTTTCACCCAATCATCATAGGCCGGTACTTTGTGGTTTTTTGGGACTTGTGGGGGAGGGGCGGAGACTTGGATTACTCGGGTAAGAAACGGGTTGGCCCTAAAAAAGTCTCACCAACTCCAGAGTTTGACGGGTTTCCCCTCTGTGTAATGGGAAATGAGGAGAAAGTAGTATCCACTGAGGCAGACATTCCTGAGATAGGGGTGACCAGACAAAAATTTGGGGCTTACTCAACATAGAGACTTTTCACTAAAAGAAGCGTTCAATAAGGTTACCGTAATAAACGGCATAGCACAGGAATCCGGGGCTGACCCCAGTTTCTCTATTTTATGTTGAGTGGGGACTTATTGTACTGAGTTACTAAGGTGAGGGAGGAGATAGTGGAGCAATTATTGGTTCCAGGTGTTAGAACCCTCCTGTTTGTTTTTTCCATCTTGAGTTTTGCGGTCACGTGACCATCTGCCTTTATATTCCAGCTCTGCCCTTTTGGCTGTGCTGGACTTCAGTGTTTGACTGTTTCTCTAGCCAGGTGCTTCTGCGCCTTTCTAAGTCAGTTCGATTGGTCCTTCTGGGACCTCTAGTACCTTTTTGTCAGTTTGTCTTTTTGTGCTCTGCAACAACTTCTCTGTTTAGGAGGTGTTCCATTTTGTCCCAGTCCTTAGTTCTTTTAGGGACCCCTCCCTTAATGATATAGGTCTTCGTTCAGACTAGCCGAGGACCTGGGCGGGTCTGTTCGCAAGGAACAGGCAGCCCGCTACATTGTAGTGACTCAGCTTAGTCTTACTGTAGGGACAGCTTTCCACTATCTTTCCTTAGTACATGTTGCAGATCATAACACCAGGACCCTATAGACAAAGGGTGTTGGACATGGCCCATTCATATGTCTTGGGTGGCCATCTGGAGGTGGATAAAACTCAAAAACGGGTCATGCAGAGATACTATTGGCCCAGGTATCAAAGTGAAATCCTAAAATATTGCAAGTCCTGTCCCACCTGCCAGAAAACCACAACCTTGTTTATTTTCAAAATCCTCTCATGCCGCTATCCGTCAAGGCAGGGCAACAGAGAGACCACGGTGAAACTCCATGGAGGCTAGCAAATGTAAATCAAGTATATGTGTAGCTTACCACGGGCCTAGGTGGTCTGGAGTTGGGACCCGGTCCTATTTGTCTACCCTTTTATATGCATTACTTCAACTTTGATATACAGTAAGGTTTTTAATATAGACAGTATAGGTACCGTCCCAATTTAGGGTCACCTTGCCGCTGGTGGGACGGCTTGTATACTTTTTTTGATCAAAAATAGTTCACTAAGTACCCTATATTTATTATGCAACTTTGCTTTACATTTATATATAATGATGGTAGGGTATGAGATATATTTTTGTCTTTTGTAGGTTTTGCTTCTTTTTGCTAGTGTGAACATGCTCCTATTTCTTACATGTCTACCATCTTAGACCTCAGTTCACATTGCTTGGTTTTTTGTCTTGTTTGCATTCTGTGCAATTTAAGGGTGTGGCATCCCCTTTGTTGAGCTGGTTAGTATATGTGTAGCTTACCACGGGCCTAGGTGGTCTGGAGTTGGGACCCGGTCCTATTTGTCTACCCTTTTATATGCATTACTTCAACTTTGATATACAGTAAGGTTTTTAATATAGACAGTATAGGTACCGTCCCAATTTAGGGTCACCTTGCCGCTGGTGGGATGGCTTGTATACTTTTTTTGATCAAAAATAGTTCACTAAGTACCCTATATTTATTATGCAACTTTGCTTTACATTTATATATAATGATGGTAGGGTATGAGATATATTTTTGTCTTTTGTAGGTTTTGCTTCTTTTTGCTAGTGTGAACATGCTCCTATTTCTTGCATGTCTACCATCTTAGACCTCAGTTCACATTGCTTGGTTTTTTGTCTTATTTGCATTCTTTGCAATTTAAGGGTGTGGCATCCCCTTTGTTGAGCTGGTTAGTATATGTGTAGCTTACCACGGGCCTAGGTGTTCTGGAGTTGGGACCCGGTCCTATTTGTCTACCCTTTTATATGCATTACTTCAACTTTGATATACAGTAAGGTTTTTAATATAGACAGTATAGGTATCGTCCCAATTTAGGGTCACCTTGCCGCTGGTGGGACGGCTTGTATACTTTTTTTGATCAAAAATAGTTCACTAAGTACCCTATATTTATTATGCAACTTTGCTTTACATTTATATATAATGATGGTAGGGTATGAGATATATTTTTGTCTTTTGTAGGTTTTGCTTCTTTTTGCTAGTGTGAACATGCTCCTATTTCTTGCATGTCTACCATCTTAGACCTCAGTTCACATTGCTTGGTTTTTTGTCTTGTTTGCATTCTGTGCAATTTAAGGGTGTGGCATCCCCTTTGTTGAGCTGGTTAGTATATGTGTAGCTTACCACGGGCCTAGGTGGTCTGGAGTTGGGACCCGGTCCTATTTGTCTACCCTTTTATATGCATTACTTCAACTTTGATATACAGTAAGGTTTTTAATATAGACAGTATAGGTACCGTCCCAATTTAGGGTCACCTTGCCGCTGGTGGGACGGCTTCTATACTTTTTTTGATCCAAAATAGTTCACTAAGTACCCTATATTTATTATGCAACTTTGCTTTACATTTATATATAATGATGGTAGGGTATGAGATATATTTTTGTCTTTTGTAGGTTTTGCTTCTTTTTGCTAGTGTGAACATGCTCCTATTTCTTGCATGTCTACCATCTTAGACCTCAGTTCACATTGCTTGTTTTTTTGTCTTGTTTGCATTCTGTGCAATTTAAGGGTGTGGCATCCCCTTTGTTGAGCTGGTTAGTATATGTGTAGCTTACCACGGGCCTAGGTGGTCTGGAGTTGGGACCCGGTCCTATTTGTCTACCCTTTTATATGCATTACTTCAACTTTGATATACAGTAAGGTTTTTAATATAGACAGTATAGGTACCGTCCCAATTTAGGGTCACCTTGCCGCTGGTGGGATGGCTTGTATACTTTTTTTGATCAAAAATAGTTCACTAAGTACCCTATATTTATTATGCAACTTTGCTTTACATTTATATATAATGATGGTAGGGTATGAGATATATTTTTGTCTTTTGTAGGTTTTGCTTCTTTTTGCTAGTGTGAACATGCTCCTATTTCTTGCATGTCTACCATCTTAGACCTCAGTTCACATTGCTTGGTTTTTTGTCTTATTTGCATTCTTTGCAATTTAAGGGTGTGGCATCCCCTTTGTTGAGCTGGTTAGTATATGTGTAGCTTACCACGGGCCTAGGTGTTCTGGAGTTGGGACCCGGTCCTATTTGTCTACCCTTTTATATGCATTACTTCAACTTTGATATACAGTAAGGTTTTTAATATAGACAGTATAGGTATCGTCCCAATTTAGGGTCACCTTGCCGCTGGTGGGACGGCTTGTATACTTTTTTTGATCAAAAATAGTTCACTAAGTACCCTATATTTATTATGCAACTTTGCTTTACATTTATATATAATGATGGTAGGGTATGAGATATATTTTTGTCTTTTGTAGGTTTTGCTTCTTTTTGCTAGTGTGAACATGCTCCTATTTCTTGCATGTCTACCATCTTAGACCTCAGTTCACATTGCTTGGTTTTTTGTCTTGTTTGCATTCTGTGCAATTTAAGGGTGTGGCATCCCCTTTGTTGAGCTGGTTAGTATATGTGTAGCTTACCACGGGCCTAGGTGGTCTGGAGTTGGGACCCGGTCCTATTTGTCTACCCTTTTATATGCATTACTTCAACTTTGATATACAGTAAGGTTTTTAATATAGACAGTATAGGTACCGTCCCAATTTAGGGTCACCTTGCCGCTGGTGGGACGGCTTGTATACTTTTTTTGATCCAAAATAGTTCACTAAGTACCCTATATTTATTATGCAACTTTGCTTTACATTTATATATAATGATGGTAGGGTATGAGATATATTTTTGTCTTTTGTAGGTTTTGCTTCTTTTTGCTAGTGTGAACATGCTCCTATTTCTTGCATGTCTACCATCTTAGACCTCAGTTCACATTGCTTGGTTTTTTGTCTTGTTTGCATTCTGTGCAATTTAAGGGTGTGGCATCCCCTTTGTTGAGCTGGTTAGTATATGTGTAGCTTACCACGGGCCTAGGTGGTCTGGATTTGGGACCCGGTCCTATTTGTCTACCCTTTTATATGCATTACTTCAACTTTGATATACAGTAAGGTTTTTAATATAGACAGTATAGGTACCGTCCCAATTTAGGGTCACCTTGCCGCTGGTGGGATGGCTTGTATACTTTTTTTGATCAAAAATAGTTCACTAAGTACCCTATATTTATTATGCAACTTTGCTTTACATTTATATATAATGATGGTAGGGTATGAGATATATTTTTGTCTTTTGTAGGTTTTGCTTCTTTTTGCTAGTGTGAACATGCTCCTATTTCTTGCATGTCTACCATCTTAGACCTCAGTTCACATTGCTTGGTTTTTTGTCTTATTTGCATTCTTTGCAATTTAAGGGTGTGGCATCCCCTTTGTTGAGCTGGTTAGTATATGTGTAGCTTACCACGGGCCTAGGTGGTCTGGAATTGGGACCCGGTCCTATTTGTCTACCCTTTTATATGCATTACTTCAACTTTGATATACAGTAAGGTTTTTAATATAGACAGTATAGGTACCGTCCCAATTTAGGGTCACCTTGCCGCTGGTGGGACGGCTTGTATACTTTTTTTGATCAAAAATAGTTCACTAAGTACCCTATATTTATTATGCAACTTTGCTTTACATTTATATATAATGATGGTAGGGTATGAGATATATTTTTGTCTTTTGTAGGTTTTGCTTCTTTTTGCTAGTGTGAACATGCTCCTATTTCTTGCATGTCTACCATCTTAGACCTCAGTTCACATTGCTTGGTTTTTTGTCTTGTTTGCATTCTGTGCAATTTAAGGGTGTGGCATCCCCTTTGTTGAGCTGGTTAGTATATGTGTAGCTTACCACGGGCCTAGGTGGTCTGGAGTTGGGACACAGTCCTATTTGTCTACCCTTTTATATGCATTACTTCAACTTTGATATACAGTAAGGTTTTTAATATAGACAGTATAGGTACCGTCCCAATTTAGGGTCACCTTGCTGCTGGTGGGACGGCTTGTATACTTTTTTTGATCAAAAATAGTTCACTAAGTACCCTATATTTATTATGCAACTTTGCTTTACATTTATATATAATGATGGTAGGGTATGAGATATATTTTTGTCTTTTGTAGGTTTTGCTTCTTTTTGCTAGTGTGAACATGCTCCTATTTCTTGCATGTCTACCATCTTAGACCTCAGTTCACATTGCTTGGTTTTTTGTCTTGTTTGCATTCTGTGCAATTTAAGGGTGTGGCATCCCCTTTGTTGAGCTGGTTAGTATATGTGTAGCTTACCACGGGCCTAGGTGGTCTGGATTTGGGACCCGGTCCTATTTGTCTACCCTTTTATATGCATTACTTCAACTTTGATATACAGTAAGGTTTTTAATATAGACAGTATAGGTACCGTCCCAATTTAGGGTCACCTTGCCGCTGGTGGGATGGCTTGTATACTTTTTTTGATCAAAAATAGTTCACTAAGTACCTTATATTTATTATGCAACTTTGCTTTACATTTATATATAATGATGGTAGGGTATGAGATATATTTTTGTCTTTTGTAGGTTTTGCTTCTTTTTGCTAGTGTGAACATGCTCCTATTTCTTGCATGTCTACCATCTTAGACCTCAGTTCACATTGCTTGGTTTTTTGTCTTATTTGCATTCTTTGCAATTTAAGGGTGTGGCATCCCCTTTGTTGAGCTGGTTAGTATATGTGTAGCTTACCACGGGCCTAGGTGGTCTGGAATTGGGACCCTGTCCTATTTGTCTACCCTTTTATATGCATTACTTCAACTTTGATATACAGTAAGGTTTTTAATATAGACAGTATAGGTACCGTCCCAATTTAGGGTCACCTTGCCGCTGGTGGGACGGCTTGTATACTTTTTTTGATCAAAAATAGTTCACTAAGTACCCTATATTTATTATGCAACTTTGCTTTACATTTATATATAATGATGGTAGGGTATGAGATATATTTTTGTCTTTTGTAGGTTTTGCTTCTTTTTGCTAGTGTGAACATGCTCCTATTTCTTGCATGTCTACCATCTTAGACCACAGTTCACATTGCTTGGTTTTTTGTCTTGTTTGCATTCTGTGCAATTTAAGGGTGTGGCATCCCCTTTGTTGAGCTGGTTAGTATATGTGTAGCTTACCACGGGACTAGGTGGTCTGGAGTTGGGACACAGTCCTATTTGTCTACCCTTTTATATGCATTACTTCAACTTTGATATACAGTAAGGTTTTTAATATAGACAGTATAGGTACCGTCCCAATTTAGGGTCACCTTGCCGCTGGTGGGACGGCTTGTATACTTTTTTTGATCAAAAATAGTTCACTAAGTACCCTATATTTATTATGCAACTTTGCTTTACATTTATATATAATGATGGTAGGGTATGAGATATATTTTTGTCTTTTGTAGGTTTTGCTTCTTTTTGCTAGTGTGAACATGCTCCTATTTCTTGCATGTCTACCATCTTAGACCTCAGTTCACATTGCTTGGTTTTTTGTCTTGTTTGCATTCTTTGCAATTTAAGGGTGTGGCATCCCCTTTGTTGAGCTGGTTAGTATATGTGTAGCTTACCACGGGCCTAGGTGGTCTGGAGTTGGAACCCGGTCCTATTTGTCTACCCTTTTATATGCATTACTTCAACTTTGATATACAGTAAGGTTTTTAATATAGACAGTATAGGTACCGTCCCAATTTAGGGTCACCTTGCCGCTGGTGGGACGGCTTGTATACTTTTTTTGATCAAAAATAGTTCACTAAGTACCCTATATTTATTATGCAACTTTGCTTTACATTTATATATAATGATGGTAGGGTATGAGATATATTTTTGTCTTTTGTAGGTTTTGCTTCTTTTTGCTAGTGTGAACATGCTCCTATTTCTTGCATGTCTACCATCTTAGACCTCAGTTCACATTGCTTGGTTTTTTGTCTTGTTTGCATTCTGTGCAATTTAAGGGTGTGGCATCCCCTTTGTTGAGCTGGTTAGTATATGTGTAGCTTACCACGGGCCTAGGTGGTCTGGAGTTGGGACCCGGTCCTATTTGTCTACCCTTTTATATGCATTACTTCAACTTTGATATACAGTAAGGTTTTTAATATAGACAGTATAGGTACCGTCCCAATTTAGGGTCACCTTGCCGCTGGTGGGACGGCTGGTATACTTTTTTTGATCAAAAATAGTTCACTAAGTACCCTATATTTATTATGCAACTTTGCTTTACATTTATATATAATGATGGTAGGGTATGAGATATATTTTTGTCTTTTGTAGGTTTTGCTTCTTTTTGCTAGTGTGAACATGCTCCTATTTCTTGCATGTCTAGCATCTTAGACCTCAGTTCACATTGCTTGGTTTTTTGTCTTGTTTGCATTCTTTGCAATTTAAGGGTGTGGCATCCCCTTTGTTGAGCTGGTTAGTATATGTGTAGCTTACCACGGGCCTAGGTGGTCTGGAGTTGGGACCCGATCCTATTTGTCTACCCTTTTATATGCATTACTTCAACTTTGATATACAGTAAGGTTTTTAATATAGACAGTATAGGTACCGTCCCAATTTAGGGTCACCTTGCTGCTGGTGGGACGGCTTGTATACTTTTTTTGATCAAAAATAGTTCACTAAGTACCCTATATTTATTATGCAACTTTGGTTTACATTTATATATAATGATGGTAGGGTATGAGATATATTTTTGTCTTTTGTAGGTTTTGCTTCTTTTTGCTAGTGTGAACATGCTCCTATTTCTTGCATGTCTACCTTCTTAGACCTCAGTTTACATTGCTTGGTTTTTTCCATGGAGGCTAGGCAGACCAGAAGGTGACACTAATGGCATCCCAATGGCCCCTGTCAACAACCCAGAAACAACAGTGCCGAGAACTTCTTCAGCGGAACCAGGACCTGTTTTCAGAGCTACCAAGACGTACGCAGTTTGATGAACAAGGAATCCTGATGGAACCACATGTGCAGGTGAACCAAAAGGCGTATAGCATCCCCGAAGTCCGCCGCAAGGTGATTTCTAAAGGCTAAAATTTACACGTATACAATACCCTGCGATGATGAACTCAGATTAGTGTCAGCTAGTGATGAGCGAGCATGCACGCTACTGCTCGGTGCTCGCCCGAGCATCTCACTGCTCGAGATGCTCGGTGCTCGCCGAGTATTTCCGGGTTGCTCGGGCAGGAAATCTGGTCCCCTACCTGCATGTTTGGCATGCCTTAGAGAGCAAATAAACATGCAGGGATTGACTGCCATGCACTGTAATGCCGCAGCCATGTTGGTTGTGGGCATTACAGTGATTGGCTGGCCGTACAGCGTCATCAGGTCTATATCAGACATGGCGCCGCCATGCTCGTCACAGTCACTCGGGATCAGACAGTGTAGGGAGAGCTGCTGCTGCGTCAGGGACAGATTTGATTGTGTATTAGGTAGTGTAGGGAGAAAAACCGTATATTACACATATCCATTTTAACAAACAGTCCTTCTGAGGACTAATACATCTGCAGAGATATCAGGCAGGCAGGGTGTATAGGCGGGCAGTGTACATAGCAGACTGCAGGGCATATAGCACAAGAGGCTCCATTCCAATTCTGCCTTCTGCTGCTGTTAAATATTTCTATACAAAGGCCCAGGTCTCAGGGGCCAGGAATACTTTTCTTTGGATCTTAATCCTCATTATTTGCTTAAATAGCAATCCAGAGAACATCATTTTTTCTGCGCCAATTGCTTGTTAGCACTGCAGAATACAGCCAGGTCCTTTCCATATTAGAGCGCTAGAAATCCAGGAATTTAAAACCGTGTTTTCTCCGTCACATGGATCACATATACGTTGTCAGAAAATACTGACATATCTGGCCTCCATTAAAAATTTCCTTTAGTGTGTCATTGAAGTAATTCACCGCAGTTTGCTGTTCAAACTACTTACCTACAGGCCAGGTATTTAAAACTCTGTTTTCTCCGTCACATGGATCACATTTACGTTGTCGGAAAATACTGCCATTTCTGGCCTCAATTAAAATTTTCCTTCAGTGTGTCATTGAAGCAATTCACCGAAGTTTGCTGTTCAAACTACTTACCTACAGGCCAGGTATTTAAAACTCAGTTTTCTCCATCAAACGGATCACATACATGTTGTCAGAAAATACTGCCATTTCTGGCATCCATTAAAAATTTCCTTTAGTGTGTCATTGAAGCAATTCACTGCAGTTTGCTGTTCAAACTACTTACCTACACGTCAGGTATTTAAAACTCTGTTTTCTCCGTCACACGGATCACATATACGTTGTCAGAAAATACTGCCATTTCTTGCCTCCATTAAAAATTTCCTTTAGTGTGTCATTGAAGCAATTCACCGCAGTTTGCTGTTCAAACTACTTACCTACAGGACAGGTATTTAAAACTCTGTTTTCTCCATCACACGGATCACAGATAAGTTCGCTCCAAACTCAGTCATTTGTAGTGAGCGTGGAAGATACTGTCCTCCATTTAAAGTGGGCAAGGCATGTGGCAAGGGACGGGGAACTGAATGTAATGGTAATGGTGCATGCAGAGGCCGAGGACAAGGCCGTGGGCAGGCTGAAATTGTGCACAACAAACACCCACATCTTCTCGCCTGACCTTCCTGTCCCAATTTCTAGGGGACCGCAGCACACCACTAATGAACCCAGAGCAGTGGTTGTTGGCTGGATAGCGGATAATGCTTCCAGTCATTTAGCCACCACCACCACCCTGTCTTCCACACGGTCAAGTCTCAGTAGCCATGAGTCTGGACCGCATATTCCTCACCCTGATCCTCCTTCCTCCCACCATGCCGAGTACCCAGAGACAACTGATCCCACACTTGGACACTCTGAAGAGCTGGTCACTTTTCCATTTATAGATTCGGGCCTCTCGACCGGTCCACTTGAAGCGGGTCAAGAGGAGATCGCGTGTAGCGATGCCCAAATATTTGAGCAGCCAGGGTCACACGAAGGTGACGGTGGGAAAGTGTCACAAGAGGTGGACGATGATGAGACACAATTGCCAGAAAGTCAGGAGGAGGACCAGGGTGCGGAAGTGGAAGACGAGATGGTGGATGATATAGTAACTGACCCAACCTGGCAGGAGGACATGCAGAGCGAGGACAGCAGCACACAGGGAGGGAGGCAGAGCACCCCAACAGGCAGGAAGAAGCAGTGTGGTGGCCGCAGACAGAAGGCAGGCAACCATTTCCCGTAACACCAACACAAAGGAAGTTGCCAGTACAACTGTTAGGTCTTCCCGAGTCTGGTTGTTTTTTAAAGACTCTGCCTATCACCCAAAAAAGGCCATTTGCACCACCTGCCAGGCCAGCATCAGCAGGGGTGGCAAAAAGACCAGCCTGACCACCACCAGCATGATCAGGCACATTGCAGCAAAGCACCCGACATTGTGGGCCGAACCCCAGGGTTCAGGAACAGTGTCTGCGGGTGGCACCATTGCTTCTTCTGCTGTTGTGCATGCAAGCCAATCCACTGTCCATGGTGTATGCGAAGACGCCTCCTGCCATGCACTTATGATTGCACACTCTCAAGTAGCACCATCAGGAAACACATCCATGCCCTTGTCCCAGCGCAGCGTTCAGTTGTCCATATCCCAGCCCTTGGAACGCAAGCGCAAATATGCAGCCAACGCCCCACAGGCCACACTTCTAAATTCTCACATTTCACGACTGCTTGTGCTCGAAATGTTGCCTTTTAGGCTTGTGGAGACAGAAGCATTCCGCAACCTGATGGCGGCGGCCGTCCCTCGGTACTCGGTCCCCAGACGCCACTATTTCTCCCGGTGTGCCGTCCCCACATTACACAAGCACTTGTCCCAAAACATTAGCCGTGCTCTCAACAAAGCAGTTAACGGTAAATTCCACCTAACCACGGACACGTGGACAAGTGCTTGTGGGCAGGGATGGTACATCTCGCTGACGGCACACTGGGTTAACATGGAAGCCGGGAACCAGTCGAACCTTGGGACGGTACACGTCCTCCCGACGCCAAGGATTGCGGGCCCTAGATCAAAAAGGGTTGCCCCCACGGTCTACAGCTCCTGCACCTCATCCTCCTCAGCCTTCTCCTCCTCTTCAGCCTCCATCTCCGAAATGACCACATCATTCACAAGCTGGAAGCACTGCAGCACTGCCTCGGCCAAACGGCAACAGGCTGTACTGAAGCTAATATGCTTAGCTGAAAAACCACACAATTCTGAAGAGTTGTGGACAGCTCTGAAAGAGCAGGCAGATCTGTGGCTTACACCACTGAACCTACAGCCAGGCATGGTCGTGTGTGACAAAGGCCGGAACCTGGTAGCGGTTCTGAGTTGAGGCGAGCTCACACACGTACCATGCCTGGCCCATGTGTTTAACCTCGTGGTTCAGTGGCTTGTCAAATCCTACCCGGAGCTGCTGGTTCTGCTTGTTAAAGTATTCCGCCTGTGTGCCCATTTTAGAAAGTCAGCTACAGCTTCTGCCGCCCTTGCCGTGCTTCAGCAGCATTTGCAGCTTCCCGTTCACAGACTAGTGTGTGATGTATCCACGCATTGGAACTCTATACTGCAGATGTTGGGAAGGACTTGTGAGCAGAAGAGGGCAGTTGTTGAGTACCAGCATCCACAGGCCGTCGGTATTCAGTTCAGACTCCACATATAAGACCTCAGGAGTGGACATGGATTTCAGACATATGTACCATCCTCCAAAACTTTGAGGATTCCACCAAGATGGTGAGCGGTGATGACACCATAAATAGCATTACGATCCCGCTTCTCTGTCTTCTGAAACGCTCTCTGCTCACAAGGAAAGAGGATGTATTGCAGACGGAGCACGATGAGATGGAGCAAGGAACAATACAGGGTGATTACACACAGCCAAGTCTGATTTCATCCCAACGTGGATTGGGTGACAATGAGGAAGAGCAGGAGGAGGAGGAAGGACAGGTGCTAGTTTCATGCACTATAGACGGTACTACCTGCACAGCTGTCATACCGTCTGTTCAGCGTGGATGGCCAGAGGACAGAGAGGAGGAGGAGGAGGTGAGCATGTTCAGTCATCCTCTTGGTGAGGACACGGAAGTCTTGCCTGTTAGTAGTCTGGCACACATGGCTGAGTTTATGTTACGCTGCCTTTCCCATGACCCTCGTGTTCTCAAAATTTTGGGTGACAGTCATTACTGGTTGGTGACACTTCTAGATCCACGCTACAAGGAGAACTCTATATCTCTTATTCCTGAGGCGGACAGGTCTACAAAAATGGGGCTGTACCAGAAGGCCCTTGTTGCGGAACTATTAAAGAAATTCCCATCTGAAAATGCTGGCGGCAGAGGGCACACTTCGTTAGACAACCAAGGAGTACAGGCGAGAGAGACGCAACTTCAATCCAGCAGAGGCAGGGGAACACTGTCAAAGTTCTGGGATAGTTTTCTCAAACCCTCCCATCGCACAGGCCCTGAGGCGCGTGGTACTTTCACAAGGAGTGTAAAGTTTGGGAAGATGCTGAGGGAGTACCTTGTCGACCATACCCACGTCCTCCGGGATTCCGCTGTGCCTTATAATTATTGGGTATCCAAGCTGGACACGTGGAATGAACTGGCTCTCTATGCCTTGGAGGTCCTGGCCTGCCCTGCCGCCAGCGTTTTATCAGAGCGGGTTTTTAGTGCCGCTGGTGGAATTATAACTGATAAGCGAATCCGCATGTCAACTGAAAATGCTGACAGGCTGACACTTATAAAAATGAACAAAGGCTGGATTGGGCCAGACTTCTCAACACCACCAAATGATAGCAACATAACATAAACTCAAATCCAGTGTCTTTTCTTGGGACGTGTATTCCCATGCACAATTTGACACCCACACATGGGTACACGCTTCCTGATTTTGGCTATTTGCTCTTGTCCTCCTCCTTCTCCTCATCCTCCACCACCATATCACCAGGGTGACCGTGATCCGTGATGCAACACCCACAGAATTTTTTTAAAGGGTGTTTACGATGCATGTAAAAAAATTTTTTATACATTATGTTCATGTATACTCCCCAGGGGTAAATGTTTGTCAGCCCATACACTTAGTGCAAGGGCATTACAAGTATAGGAGACCCGCTCCTTTCTAATGGGAACATTTTTTTATGAGGCCCTCCTCCACGTCTCTTCCAAGGGTCATTGAAGTGACTCCAAATTTTTTGGCAGCCCTTGCATTCACTGCATAGGCCAACACTATGCAAGACTCTCTCCTTTCTAATGGGAATTTGTCGTTACTGTGGCCTTGCTCTATGTGTCTTTAAATTCTTAGTGAGGTTTTTCCTAAAATTGGTCAGCCGTTGGACTCACTGCATACCCTATAACTGTATAACAGACTCTCTCCTTTCTAATGGGAACATGTTGTACTTGTTACTGTGGCCCTGCTCTGTGTGTCTTTAAATTCTTAGTGGGGTTTTTCCTAAAATTGGTCAGCCGTTGGAGTCACTGCATACCCTATAACTGTATAGCACATTCTCTCCTTTCTAAATGCATTCACTGCATAGGCCAACACTATGCAAGACTCTCTCCTTTCTAATGGGAATTTGTCGTTACTGTGGCCCTGCTCTATGTGTCTTTAAAATCTTAGTGGGTTTTTTCCCAAATTTTGGCAGCCCTTGCAGTCACAGCATGGGCATTACACCCGTTCCTTTTTAATGGGAACATTTTTTTTTTACTGAGACCCTCCTCTGTCTCTTCAAAGGGGTATTGGGTTGCATCCAAATTTTTGGTAGCCCTTGCAGTCACTGGATATGCAATAACAATATAGGAGACCCACTTGTTAATAGTGGGAACAACAAAACATAGCCGGCTGATGGCTCTCTAACAATAGCGAGGGCCGACTGCTGGCCTTCTAAGAATAGTAAGGGCCGTCTGATGGCCTTATAAAAATAGGCTTTATGACTTTCAGAGTCCCTCCATCATAAATAAAACAGGATGTGTCTGATGATGTGTCACACACCACATTGCCAGATAAGGTTGTAAAATGTTAAAATGACATTTCCCGGTGAATGCATTTGTTTTAAAAAATAACGTAAAAAACACAAAACAATAGGATCTTTCTTTAGTATAAAAAATAGCGTCACCAATTTAACCTCAATGTAATCACATTGTTCAGCTCATGCACCTCCTCCACCATCTCCGAAATGACTACATCAGTCACAAGCTGACAGCACTGCAGCACTGCCTTGACCAAGCGGCAACAGGCTGTGCTGAAGATAACATGCTTAATGCTTAATTGACAAACCGCCCAGCGCTGCAGAGTTGTTGAAAGCTGTAACACAGCTGCCTGATCTGTGGCTCTCACCGCTGAACATACAGCCAGGCATGGTCGTGTGTGACAATGGACGGAACCTTGTGACGGAGAAATGACAGCCGGGGTAGATACGGTTTCACTCTATGCCAGTCCTTTCACTGAGCTAAAGAATATGGCTGTGGTGAAATACAACTCCCACTGAGAAGCTGTTTCAGATTGAAAAACATTGTGCTCACCAGAGGATTTGATTCTGAGGGATAACCTTTCTCACCCGCTCAAGAGCCCCAGAGCAGCTGCAAAGTTAGAGCTATCAAGAACTCTCCTGAGGTAGAAGCCAAGGCACACCAGAGGATTCTCTGTTGGGACCGTCCAACCCTGCCGAGAAGCAGTCCTTGCTAAGAAAAGTGTGTGGGAAGGTTCCCAGACACTCTATTTTTACTGAGGAGGAAACACAAGCAAACACGGGGAGAACATACAAAGTCCTGGCATATGTTGTCCTTTTTGGGAACCCAGGACCCCAGCGCTGCAAGGCTTCAGTGCTAACCACTGATCCAGTGTGCTGCTGTTTACTCTCTAATATCTAACAGGCTGGAGAAACTTGCACCTACTGAAACTCTATCTTCAGCTCGTTTGGGAGAAAATGTATTTGGGCAGCCACTCAGTCTACCAAATAAAATTTCTGAGAAGGAAATTGGGGATGGCTTTGCTACTGGTACTGGGGGCAGTGCTAATACCATGGCGTTGTACCATAGTTTGCTGGAAATATTCCAGGCTGGTAGGAGGCAAGCAAATTCCCACAGAAAAGTACCAGCAGTAATGTTCAGGCCATATTTCAAGTGCAAGCAGCTTTAGAGGACTTCCTGGGAGAAATGACACGCAGGGTAGATACGGTTTCCCTCTATGCCAGTCCTTTCACCGAGCTAAATACAACGCTCAGCAAAAAAAGTTGTGGACTGGCTCTGTACCATCCCTGGCCACATTCACCTGTCCACGTGTTTGTGATTAGGCGGTCCTTCCCAGTACGTGCACTGGGGAGGGCACGGGTAATGTTGTGGGACCCGTGCTTGTGGAAGGCGGAGGCGATACCGGGAAATATAGTGCCAGCTGCGGACCGAGTATGGACACCCGGCCGCCGCGGGCATGAAGTTGTGAAAAACTTGCGCCTCTGCGAGCTTAAAAGGCCATATTTCAAGTGCAAAGAGCTGCCCAGAAATCTGGCAGTTTAGTGTTGTGGCCTGTGTGTGGGTGGGTGGGTGGCTGCATACTTGCACTTGCATTCCAAGTAACAGAAAACTAAGCAGATGGTGGCCTCTATCATCATCATGGCCTCACCTCGGCACTATGAACTCTACTGAAGGAGAAGCCAGGGCCCGCCGGAGGAGTCTCCGGTTCTCTGGTGGGCCCATTCAACCCAGCGAAAAACAGCCCTGGCTAAGAAAAGTGTAGGGGAAGGTTCCCGGACACTCTATGGCTGCTTTTTTAATGTGGGTTAGCCATGCTTATGCATGTTATTTCTCAAAACGCATTACAGATCAGGCCTTTGTCCTCCTCAGTATTCAAGACATTAAATGCGCAAAGAAAGATATGTGTGTTTCAAAGCACCACCGACAAGTGAAAGTTGATGTTGGATGGGCTGCCATTGCTTCAGCAACAAGCTCAATTACAGGACTTCCTGGGAGAAATGACACGCAGGGTAGATACGGTTTCCCTCTATGCCAGTCCTTTCACCGTGCTAAATACAACTCTCAGCAAAAAAAGTTGTGGACTGGCTCCGTACCATCCCTGGTCACATTCACCTGTCCACGTGTTTGTGGTTAGGCGGTCCTTCCCAGTAAGTGCACTGGGGAGGGCACGGGTAATGTTGTGGGACCCATACTTGTGGAAGGCGGAGGCGATACCGGGAAATATAGTGGCGGCTGGGGACTGAGTATGGGCACCCGGCCGCCGCTGGCATGAGGTTATGAAAAGCTTCAGCCTCCACGAGCCTAAAAGGCCACATTTCAAGTGCAAGCAACTGTCAAAAATTTGGCAGTATAGTATTGCAACCTGTGGGCGGGTTGGTGGCTGCCTGCATACTTGCGCTTGCATTCCAAGGAATGGGGTAGGGACAACTGAACGCTGCAGTGTGACAAGGATGTGGATGGTGACTGTTGCAAGTCTGCAACGACAGATGCATGGCGGGCAGCATCTTCGCATGCGCCAAGGATCACTTATGATGGGCACACTTTTAGGCAGTGACCTGGGAGTCAGAGATGCTTCCAGGCGTCTTCCCCATGCTGTTCCCATGTCTTTTCAGCACTGTATGCATGTGTCTGATGATGTGTCACACACCACATGGCCTGATAAGGTTGTATAATGTTAAAATGACATTTCCTGGTGAATGCATTTGTCTTGGTTGAAAGCAATGCAATAGTGCAAAAACGAATCAAAAACGCTACGTGTGAACATAGCCCAAGTTGTGGAGGAGTATTTTTGTTTTTGGTTATTTAATTTGCCTTATATACAAGTCATTACCCTGGAAAGGATGTTCCTTAACATATTTCCCAAGAAAATCCATTTTGGTTTCGTTTTTGCATTTTTTATTGTGAGTCCGTAAAAGTGGCGTAATACTATGACCACGTTGCTGACAGCAGTGATCTGGGATTCAGAGATTCTTCCAGGGGTCTTCCCAATGCTGTTCCCATGTCATTTGAGCACTGTTCCCATCGATTTGGGCAATTTTTAAGCCCTCTGAAGACAGCCGGCTGCAGCCGCCTGCAAAATGCTCGAGTTTCCCATAGACTTACATTGGGCTCGTTGCTCAGGTTGAGCACCCGAGTACTCCAATTTGCTCGACCCGAGCAACGAGTACCCTAGCATTTTAGTGCTTGCTCATCACTAGTGTCAGCCAGATACATCACCTCCCTGGACTTGACGAAGGGTTGCTGGCAAATCTTCTGTCAGAGTGTCAAGAAGAAGACAAACTCCTTTTCACATGAGGGTTTCTTCAAGTATACCAGAAGCCCATTGGGTCTGCAAAGAGATCCAGCTATCTTCCGAAGGGCCATAGACTGGATCTTAGCTCCTCACAAAAAGTATGCCGCTGCTTACCTCGACGATATTCTGATATTCAGCCCTGATTGGGGAAGTCATCTGCAGAAGGTCCAGGCCATGCTGGATGCGTTGAGGAAAGTGGGGTTTACTATGAACCCAAAGAAGTGTGCCATTGGAAAAAAGAAGGAAAAATACCTGGGCTACAGGACTTTATCTTTCATGTGAACACAGGCCTGGGAAGCTGTATAGTAATGCAGATACCAGTTTAGACTCCCCTGTTTGGTGACTGAAGGTGCCAAAACCTACTGCTTTGGCAGAGGGGGGGAATATGTGACAAGGTCACTGGCAAAGTACTAGAGGGGTGATATGTAGCACTAGGATTGATAGCTGCAGTAATTGTTGTAGGAAAAAGTTTCCAGCACACAAGTAAGTTAATCAGACATCTTGCTTCTAGGGTGTTTAAAGCACCTGTAGAAAGGGAGGAACTGGGAGGATACAAAAACACAGATGTGCAGAGCATTTGTGTGTGTAGTGGGCTGGAGGTGGAAGCTCTGAGCTGTTTGTGGCACACATGCTGGATGTATGGATATTGCAGGTCTCCGGGTGTGAATTCCTTTGTTAAAGGACATGGACGCTGGAATATAAGCCATGTGGGCTAAACAGCACTATTGTATGAACTTGTTATTTTATGTTTTACCTTCTGCCAGACAAAGGCAGTATTTATGTTTTTCTGGTGACGAAATTTATGAGAACTGCAATAAAACAGCCGCACTTTAAAAAGAAAAAGTTCATGTGTCTGCCTCTTTAAGAAGCCGAGTGAGTCGATCTACCACACCATCTATCTATCTATCTATCTATCTATCTATCTATCTATCTATCTATCTATCTATCTATCTATCTATCTATCTATCTATTTATATATATAACTATCTAGCTGTCTATCTAACTATCTATCCATCTTATCTACATATATATATAATATATAAAGCTGAATGTGTGTGTGTGTACAGTGGTGGCCAAAAGTATTGGCACCCCTGCAATTCTGTCAGATAATACTCAGTTTCTTCCTGAAAATGATTGCAATGACAAATTTTTTGGTATTATTATCTTCATTTAATTTGTTTGCAAGGAAAAAACACAAAAGAGAATGAAGCAAAAATCAAATCATTGATCATTTCACACAAAACTCCAAAAATGGGCCAGACAAAAGTATTGGCACCCTCAGCCTAATACTTCGTTGCACAACCTTTAGCCAAAATAACTGCGAACAACCGCTTCCGGTAACCATCAATGAGTTTCTTACAATGCTCTGCTGGAATTGTAGACCATTCTTCTTTGGTAAACTGCTCCAGGTCCCTGATATTTGAAGGGTGCCTTCTCCAAACTGCCATTTTGAGATCTCTCCACAGGTGTTCTATGGGATTTAGGTCTGGACTCATTGCTGGCCACCTTAGAAGTCTCCAGTGCTTTCTCTCAAACCATTTTATAGTGCTTTTGGAAGTGTGTTTTGGGTCATTGTCCTGCTGGAAGACCCATGACTTCTGAGGGAGACCCAGCTTTCTCACACTGGGCCCTACATTATGCTGCAAAATTTGTTGGTAGTCTTCAGACTTCATAATGCCATGCACACGGTCAAGCAGTCCAGTGCCAGAGGCAGCAAAGCAACCCCAAAACATCAGGGAACCTCAGCCATGTTTGACTGTAGGGACCGTGTTCTTTTCTTTGAATGCCTCTTTTTTTTCCAGTACACTCTATGTTGATGCTTTTTCCCAAAAAGCTCTACTTTTGTCTCATCTGACCAGAGAACATTCTTCCAAAATGTTTTAGGCTTTCTCAGGTAAGTTTTGGCAAACTCCAGCCTAGCTTTTTATGTCTCGGGGTAAGAAGTGGGGTCTTCCTGGGTATCCTACCATACAGTCCCTTTTCATTCAGACGCCGACGGATAGTACGGGTTGACACTGTTGTACCCTCGGACTGCAGGGCAGCTTGAACTTGTTTGGATGTTAGTCGAGGTTCTTTATCCACCATCCGCACAATCTTGCGTTGAAATCTCTCGTCAATTTTTCTTTTCCGTCCACATCTAGGGAGGTTAGCCACAGTGTCATGGGCTTTAAACTTCTTGATGACACTGCGCACGGAAGACACAGGAACATTCAGGTCTTTGGAGATGGACTTGCAGCTTTGAGATTGCTTATGCTTCCTCACAATTTGGTTTCTCAAGTCCTCAGACAGTTCTTTGTTTTTCTTTCTTTTCTCCATGCTCAATGTGCTACACACAAGGACACAGGACAGAGGTTGAGTCAACTTTAATCCATGTTACCTGGCTGCAAGTGTGATTTAGTTATTGCCAACACCTGATAGGTGCCACAGGTAAGTTACAGGTGCTGTTAATTACACGAATTAGAGAAGCATCACATGATTTTTCAAACAGTGCCAATACTTTTGTCCACCCCCTTTTTTAGGTTTAGTGTGGAATTATATCCAATTTGGATTTAGAACAATTCTTTTTGTGTTTTTTCATTGAAGACAAATTAAATGAAGATAATAATACCAAAGAATTTGTGATTGCAATCATTTTCAGGAAGAAACTGAGTATTATCTGACAGAATTGCAGGGGTGCCAATACTTTTGGCCACCACTGTATGTATGTATATAGGTATGTACTGTATGTGTGTATGTCCGGGATTGGCATCTGCACCGTCGCAGCTACAGACACAAAATTTTGCACAGTCACACATCTGGACCCCGAGAGCGTCATAGGCTATGTTGTGAGGTGACATTTTAACCCCGCGCGTTCCAATTCACCAAACAATTTTGCCCCTATCTACATAATGGGGAAAAATTGAAAGGAAAAGTGTTGCAGGCAAATTGACAGCTGCCACATGTGAACAAGGGAGAAATAAAGAATGAGAGCAATGGCGCCAAAGAGTATATAACGTACTGTTGCTAATGTGGGACCCCGACATGGGATACTCATACTCACCACACACGGGGATATGAACACACACACAAAATGCTCCACACACTACCACGTGCTTGAACACATATACCACCCTCAGCACACACAAAACTCATCTCACAAAGATTTATCAGGCTGCCAATAGCAACCAATCACAGCTCAGCTTCTATTTTGCTACAGTTAATTAATCTGAGCTGTGATTGGTTAATATAGGCAACAAAGGACATTCTCTGTATAACAAAGCTTGTGTAAGGTAATAAGATGTCAGTTAAGGTGTGTTGGTGGAAAGGCTGATGTCAGTCACATTACTTCTATTTGAGAGGATATAGAAACTGCCAGTTACAGACTATTTTTACCACAATAATGCCTCATAAGAAAAGCAATTTCATGGCACGAATGTCAGCTGATGCGAAAAGAAAAGCTGCATAACGGGCCAATGAAAAATGTGAAGACGGAGAAACAAGGCTGACACACATGAGAACAGCAGCTGCTTCCTCAAGAGTCAATGAACTTTCTGAGCAGAGGGAAGCGAGGCTTGCAGACAAGAGAACAAGAGCTGCTTCCTCAAGGACCAATGAACTTTCTGAGGAGAGGGAAGCGAGGCTTGCAGACATGAAAACAAGAGCTGCTTCCTCAAGAGCCAATTAACTTTCTGAGGACAGGGAAGCGAGGCTTGCAGACATGAAAACAAGAGCTGCTTCCTCAAGGGACAATGAACTTTCTGAGGAGAGGGAAGCGAGGCTTGCAGACAAGAGAACAAGAACTGCTTCCTCAAGAGCCAATGAACTTTCTGAGGAGAGGGAAGTGAGGCTTGCAGATAAGAAAAGAAGAGCTGCTTCCTCAAGAGCCAATGAGTCATCTCAGCAGAGAGAAGGCCGACTTGCCAAGAAGAGAATTGCTATTTCTTCCACCAGGTCACAGGAAATGGTTGGAGATTTGAAACATGCTGCCTTTTGTTACCAGTCAGACATAAACTATCAGGATAATCCTAAAGTTCAGATAGGAAAAATGGATGTAGTCTGCATGTACTGCAGTACCCTGAAATGGAAAGATGAACCGCCAGGTCTATGCTGTGCAAATGGCAAGATAATACTTCCACCTCTCCTGTCACCACTAGATCCACTAAAGTCTCTGATGACAGGTACCAGTACAATATCAAAGCATTTCTTGGACAACATTAGGAAGTACAACTCCTGATTCCAAATGACATCATTAGGTGCAACAAAAGAAATGTTTACAACAGGATTTATGCCGACATTTAAAGTTCAAGGACAGGTTTACCACTCAATTGGCTCACTGCTTCCATTACAAGGAGAAGAACCTCAATTTCTTCAACTCTTCTTTATGGGAAATGGAGAAGCAGAGGCTCAGCGGAGATGCTCTTTAATTCCTAACACTCGCCTTGATATTGTCACTATTTTGCAGCAGTTCCTTCACTCCAACAATCTATATGCACAATTTTTCAAGACTACACTTGAATGCATGCCAAAAGACGATTACAAGGTTCTCATTCGAGCTGACAAAACACCACAAGGTGAACATCAGCGAAGTTTCAATGCTCCCTAATTTGATGAGGTAGCCATCTTGATTGTAGGTAATGATTTTCAAAGCCGTGACATTGTGCTTCAGAAAAGGAACAATAATTTGCAACGAGTAGCAGAAACTCACAGGTCCTATGATTCTCTGCAATATCCTATCATCTTTTGGCAGGGACAGGATGGCTATCACTTTGGAATACCTCAGACAGATCCTACAACAGGCAACCCTTCAGGAAAAAAAAGTGTCTGCCATGGACTTCTATGCATATAGGATTATGACAAGATTTGCAGGGGCATTGGAGTTCCTCCAAATTTTTATCAGTCGCTGCTTCACTGCATAGGCAAACAGTATGGAAAACTCACTTCCTAATAATGGGAACATTGTTTTCAGGAGGTCCTCCGACCTCTACTTCTCTTGCAATGGGCATTGGAGTGCCTCCAAATTTTTGTCAGCCGTTGCTTCACTGCATAGGCAAACTGTATGGGAGACTCACTTCCTAATAATGGGAGCATTGTTTTCAGGAGGCCCTCCTACCTTTACTTCTCTTGCAATGGGCATTGGAGCTCCTCCAATTTTTTGCCAGTTGTTGCTTCACTGCATAGGCAAACAGTATGGGAGACCCACTTCCTAATAATGGGAACATTGTTTTCAGGAGGTCTTTCGACCTCTAGGTCTCTTGCAATGGGCATTGGAATTCCTCCAAATTTTTGGCAGCCGTTGCTTCACTGCATAGGCAAACATGCAGACCCGCTCCTTTCAAATGGGAATATGTCTTTAAATTGTTAGTGGGATTTTTCCAAAATTTTGGCTACCGTTGGACTCACTGCATACCCTATAACTGTATAGCAGACCCTCTCCTTTCTAATGAGAACATGTCATTACTGTGGCCCAGCTCTATGTGTCTTTAAATTGTTAGTGCCATTTTTCCCAACTTTTGGCAGACCTTGCATTACCACTATAGGAGACTTGCTCCTTTTTAATGGGAACATTTTTATTACTGCGACCCTCCTCTATGTTTGGCAGCCCTTGCAGTCACTGCATATGCAATAACAATATAGGAGACCCATTTGTTAGTAATGGGAACAACAAAGCATAGCCGGCTGATGGCTCTTTAACAAAGGTGAGGGCAAACTGCTGGCCCTTTAAGAATAGTAAGGGCCGCTTGATGACCCTATAAAAATAGGCTTTGCGGCTTTCAGAATCCCTCTATCATAAATGAAGCAGGATGTGTCTGATGATGTGTCACACACCACATGACCAGATAACGTTGTAAAATGTTAAAATGACATTTCCCGGGGAATGCATCTGTCTTAGAAAATAACGCAAAAAAAAATAAAATAAATAATAACACATTAGGATATTTGTTTAGTATAAAAACCAGACTCGCCAATGTAACCTCAATGTAATCACATTGTTCAGCTCCTGCACCTCGTCCTCCAGTTCGGCCTCCATCTCCAAAATGACCACATCAGTCACAAGCTGAAAGCACTGCAGCACTGTCTTGGCCAAATGGCAACAGGATGTGCTGAAGATAATATGCTTAATTCTTAGGTGACAAACTGCCCACTGCAGCAGAGTTGCTGAAAGCTGTAACAAAGCAGCCTGATCTGTGGCTCTCACCACTGAATATACAGCCAGTCAATGGGCAGAATCTGGCGACTGAGGAATGACAGCAGGAGTAGATACGGTTTCCCTCTATGCCAGTCCTTTCACTGAGCTAAAGAATATGGCTGTGGTGAAATACAACTCCCACTGAGAAATAGTTTCAAACAGAAAAACTTTGGGCCCACCAGAGGATTTGATTCTGAGGGCTAACCTTTCTCCCCTGCTCAAGAGCTCCATAGCTGCTGCAAAGTTAGCGCTATCATGAACTTTCCTGAGGTAGAAGCCAAGGCACACCAGAGGATTCTCTGTTGGGACCGTCCAACCCTGCCGAGAAGCAGTCCTGGCTAAGAAAAGTGTGTGGAAAGGTTCCCGGACGCTCCTTTTTGTGAAACTAATGTATTTGGGCAGCCACTCAGTCTACCAAATAGAATTCCTGAGAAAAGAAATTGGGGATGGCTTTGCTACTGGTACTGGGGGCAGTGCTAATACCATGGCGTCATACCATAGTTCATTGGAAATATTGCAGGTTGGTAGGAGGCAAGCAGATTCCTACAGAAAATTACCAACAGTAATGTTCAGGGACCCTTGCTTGTGGAAGGCGGTGACGATACCGGGAGAAATAGTGGCGGCTGGGGACAGAGTATGGACACCCGGCCGCCGCCGCCATGAGGTTGTGAAAAACTTTCTCCTCCATGAGCCTAAAAGGCCACATTTCAAGTGCAAGCAGCTGTCTAAAATTTGGCATTATAGTATTGCAGCCTGTGGGTGGGTAGGTGGGTGGCTGGCTGCATACTTGCGCTTGCATTCCAAGTAACAGAAAACTAAGCAGATGGTGGCCTCAATCATCATCATAGCCCCGCCTTGGCACTATGAACTCTCCTGAAGGAGAAGTTAAGGCCCACCAAAGGAGTCTCTAGTTCTCTGGTGGGCCTGTCCAACCCTGCCGAGAAGCAGCCCTGGCTAAGAAAAGTGTGGGGGAAGGTTCCCGGACACTCCATGTCTGCTTTTTTTAATATGGGTTGGACGTGCTTAATTGCATGTTATTTCTGAAACCACATTGCAGATCAGGCCATTGCCCAACTCTGTAGTCATGAAATTAAAGGGCAAAGAAACATGTTTGTCTGTCAAAGCACCACCGACAACTGCGAGCTGATGTTGGATGGGCTGCTGCCATTGCTTATGTACCAAGCTGCATTAGAGGACTTCTTGGGAGAAATAACAGCTGTAGTAGATACGGTTTCTCAAGTCCTTTCACCAAGCTAAAAAATATGGTTATGGTGAAATACAACTCACCGACAAGCTGTGGACTTGCTCCGTACCGTCCCTGGCCACATTCACTTGTCCACGTGTTTGTGGTTAGGCGGTCCTTCCCAGTAAGTCCACTGGGGAGGGCACAGGTAATGTTGTAGGAACTGTGCTTGTGGAAGGCGGAGACGACACCGGGAGAAATATTGGTGGCTGGGGACCGAGTATGGACACCCGGCTGCCACCGCCATAAGGTTGTGGACAGCTTCTGCCTCCACGTGCCGAAAAAGGCCACATTTCAAGTGCAAGCAGCTGTCAAAAATTTGGCAGTATAGTATTGCAGACTGTGGGTGGGTGGCTGGCTGCATGCTTGCGCTTGCATTCCAAGGAATGGAATAGGGACAACTAAACGCTGCGCTGGGACAAGGACATGGACTGTGATTGTTGCAAGTCTGCAATGACAGGTGCATGGCGGGAGGCATCTTCGCATGCGCCAAGGATCACTTATGATGTGCACACTTTTAGGCAGTGACCTGGAAGTCAGAGATGCTTCCAGGGGTCTTCCCCATGCTGTTTCCATGTCTTTTCAGCACTGTATGCATGTGTCTGATGATGTGTCACACACCACATGGCCAGATAAGGTTGTAAAATGTTAAAATTACATTTCCCAGTGAATACATTTGTCTTGTTTGTGTGAACATAGCCCAAGGTGTGGAGGAGCATTTTTGTTTATTTTTTTCCCTATATACAAGTCATTGCCCTGGAAAGGATGTTCCTTAACATTTTTCACAGGAAAATTCATTTTGGTTTTGTTTTTGCATGTTTTATTGTGAGTCCGAAAAAGTGACATAATACCTCTGACAACATTGTTGGCAGCAGTGATTTATACATCCAAAATGCTTCCAGGGGTCTTCCCCATGCTGATCCCATGTCATTTGAGCACAGTTCCCATTGATTTGGGCAATTCTAGGTCCTTTGCAAACCGCCGGGGAAGCCGCCTGAAAAGTGCTTACGTTTCCCATAGATTTACATTGGGCTTGTTACTCGGTCCGAGCACTTGAGCATTCCAATTTGCTCTACCTGAACAACGAGTACCCGAGAATTTTAGCGCACGCTCATCACTAGATATCATCATCTTTAGTACAGATTGGCATACCCACCTGTCTCACGTACAAGCGGTGCTGGATTCTCTCAGTCAAGCAGTGCTGGATTCACTCAGTCACGGGGCTAACAGCGAACCCCAAAAAATGCGCGATAGGTCTTGAGGAAGCCCCATACTTAGGGTACATGATTGGCCGTGGGGTTATCAAACTCCAAGTAAATAAGATTGAGGCCATTCAAAACTGGCCCAGGCCTTTGACTACCAAACAGGTGAGAGTGTTTCTTGGCATCATTGGGTACTACCGCCGGTTTATACCTAATTTTGCTGGGAGAACGGCACCCTTGACTGATCTCCTAAAGGGGAAGAAGTCAGTCATGGTTCGATAGAACCCTCAGGTGGAGGAAACGTTCCAGGACATGAAGTTGGCATTGTGTGGACAGCCGTTCCTCACCAGTCCCAACTTCAAAAAAGGCTTCATCGTGCAAAAGGATGTCTCAGAGGTAGGCCTAGGAGCGGTACTGTCGCAAGAGTTGAACGGAAAAGAACATCTGGTCACCTACTTGGGCAGGAAACTTACCCCTGCAGAAAAAAATTATAGCATAGTGGAGGAGTGCTTGGCAATTAAGTGGGCCTTGGAGTCCCTACGCTATTCTTTGCTCAGGCGACAGTTTCACTTAGTTACGGACCATTCACCTCTCGTCTGGATGAGAAACGCAAGCGAGAGGAATGCGCGGGTCACCAGATGGTTCCTGTCCCTACAAAATTTTAGTTTTTCAGTGGAACATCGGGCTGGGAAGTCGCAGGGAAATGTGGATGCCCTGTCACGGGCACCCTGTATGGTGACAAAGTGTTCAACCCCACAAGTTTGAACACAGGGGGGGATATGTGAGGCAGTGAGAGGGATCATATGCGAGGGACGGTATGTATCCCCCAGGATGCACATAGAAGAATTTTGAACCCACTGGAGTGCATTGCTATTACAGACACAGCTGTGATTGCAGTGCAGAGTAAAAGTAAAGTTTGAACTTTTTGGCTAAGTTGGATTTAAGAAAACCCGGCATGGCCTTTTATTCTTGGAGTGGTCTACAGGAAGGCAGTGGGGTGGTCCACTCACTCCAGCACGGGACTTACAAGTGGCTTATGGCCACAGATTCCCTTTTAAAACATGCAGTGAAGTTTGGATGTGTCAGTGTTGGTATTGCTAGCAGCATAGCAGGAAAGCTCTGCAAGCTTGTGTGAGGCTGAACACAGGCCTGTGAAGGCACCGCATCTGACGCACCCTGAATGACAGGGCGCGGCCGTCTCCCATGGCAACAGGGTTATATGAACTGTGTTGATATCCCGGTTGCAATCCGGAGGACAGCTTTTGCTTTGAAGTGTGAGTTTTGCTGAATAAAGCCATTTAAGTTGGACTTTCCTTGGGTCACTCCCTCATTTCTGCACAGTGTGAACACTGCCGCACTACAAATGACTGGCATAAAGCGGAAGCGTCTGAGTAATGATTAGCCAGATAGATGACCTTGGCTGCAGCATTAAGGCTGGACTGGAGAGGGGAAAGTCGATTGAGGAGGAGGCCAATTAATAGAGAGTTACAGTAGTCAAGATAGGAGTGTTTCCTGGAATCATTTCTGGGGACAGGTCCAGGATGTAAGTTTTGGGGCTTACGTGGAAAGGATGAGGATGGTAATATCCCCCCTTCATGTAGTGGTAGACTGTTCATGGGGTACTGGGGGTGTCAATCTGAACTACTGATTCCTTTCTTCCCTGTTCTTCTTGATCATGTACTGCTATATCATCCTCATCTCTTTCTTCATTCTTCTTTTTATAGACTGTATTAATTATTGGAGCTAAAATGGCTGCTGGGGCGGAAGTGCAATTACTACTTGAATAGGTGGCCTGACTTAAGATGGCTGCTGGGCCGGATGTGCCCTGATTTAAGATGGCCGCTGCAGTCTGGATTCTACATTTGACAGAATGTACATGTTCAGTCCTTCAGAAAATATATATGTATGAGGTATCCATGGTTCAGATGCAGCTGCTGCAACCGACACACTTTCCTCAGGTGATGACTGATTGGCATTCTCTCCACATCTGTCCTTTCACTTTCCTTGTCATTCTATACAAAGCTTCAGCATTCTGTAATAGTACCTGGGGTGCTTCTCTTTACCCATTAACACATTCTTTCATTCCTTCTTATCTAATCCTCCTCCTTTTGGGGTCAGAAAGAGGGTCTTTTTCACACGTTTTTTTCCTTGCTTTCTCCGCTACCGACACTGTGGGCTGTGTGTCTTCTGCATGTGTTGACTGATTACTCCCACCCATTTTAGCATCTAACGCTTGAAGGTATGGTCTGAGAGACATATGTGTCTTATTTCTGGAAACAAGGTTACCACAGGGTTTTAGATAGTTAACCTAGTAGGCGTATTTAATCTCAGTGTTTAAATTATGGACACGTGCTTGTCTTATGTT
The DNA here is from genome assembly GCF_046119375.1 of Phyllobates terribilis. Lineage (NCBI taxonomy): Eukaryota > Metazoa > Chordata > Amphibia > Anura > Dendrobatidae > Phyllobates > Phyllobates terribilis. The sequence continues at coordinate 324,838,619 of NW_027362763.1, read as the reverse complement.
TAGAAATAGGGAAAAGGGTTCGCAGTGACTTGTGATAGCTAATACTTAGCTAATACTTTGAACACAGTGATAAAGGAGGTTCAGCTCTAGAGATGAGCGGTGTTCGACTAGAACTGTTCGCCAATCTCAAATTCGAGCTGTTTTGGGCAGTGTTCGAGTCGTTCGTCGAACGCGAACGATTTGCCAAAAATTCGGCTGTTCGAGGTTATGTTCGATAACTGTTCGTGCATGAAAAGCGTGTCCTGCATGTCTGGCGCTATTTAGAGCACCAATCATGCAGGGATTGTCTGCCACTCACTGTAATGCCACAGCCATGGTGGTTGTAGCATTACAGTGGTTGCCCAATTCAATGGGAACAGTGCTCACAGTGAAACATGAAAAGCCGGCAATTCAGCAGCGGCATACACCAGTACCCGACAATTTAGAACAGAAAGAATAGAGTATCACACATAGATTAGATAGATAGAAACATGTCAGTCACATATATAAGAAGTACAGTGACAGTGTTGGTTACTGTACTTGTCATTTAGTGTTAAAGGATTAATTTAAAAAAATATTAGAGTTTTCATGCACCGTCTCTTTAAAAAAGCCGGGTGGCAATTCAGCATCGGTACTCGACAATTTATAACAGAAAGAATAGAGCATCACATTTAGATTAGATAGATAAAAAAATGTCAGTCACATATATAATAATTACAGTGATAGTGTTGATTATTGTACTTGTCATTTAATGTTAAAATAAAGGATTTATTAAAAAAAATTTGGCGTGGGGTTCCCCGTAATTTTAGTCTCTAGCGGAGGTTAAACAGACGGCTGGGGCAGATGTTTGAAGCCTGGGAAGGGGGTAATACCCATGGAGCTTCCCAGGCTACTAATATCAGCCCCCAGCTGAATACCTAGACTTTACTAGCTATTAAAATGGGGACCCCAAAAAAAAACGATGTGGGGTCCCCCCTATTTTAATAGCTAGCAAAGGCTAGGCAGACAGCTGGGGCTGATATTAATAGCCCAGGAAGGGTGCCATGAATATTGGCCCCCTCCCAGGTTAGAAATACCAGCCGTTAGTCGCCCCAGAAATGGCGCATCCATAGGATGATTATTAGGTAACTTAATAAAAAACAAATATAATCCCATCTCACTTGTTTATTTTCACCAGGTAAACCAATATCAGTGCACAAAATTTAGAAATAAGCATTTCTGACATGCAAAAACAAAAACCAAAAAAATTAGTGATCAATATAGCCACCTTTCTTTATGATGACAGTCAACAGCCTTCCATCCATAGATTCTGTCAGTTGCTTGATCTGTTTTCGATCAACATTGCAGCAGTCACCACAGCCTCCCAGACACTGTTCCGAGAGGTGTACTGTTTTCCCTCCCTGTAGATCTCACATTTTATGATGGACCACAGGTTCTCTATTGGGTTCAGATCAGGTGAACAAGGGGGCCATGTCATTATTTTTTCTTCTTTTAGACCCTTACTGGCCAGCCACGCTGTGGAGTAGTTGGATGCATGTGATCGAGCATTGTCCTGCATGAAAATCATGTTTTTCTTGAATGATACCGACTTCTTCCTGTACCACTGCTTGAAGAAGTTGTCTTCCAGAAACTGGCAGTAGGTCTGCCATAGGATGCGTCAATTCTGGCACTTAGCCTCGCTCTTCCCACTGCCCTGTAGCGGTGGCAGTGGGGTAATAGGGCTGGGGTTGATGTCAGCTTATAATGCCAGCTGACATCAAGCCCAGGTTAGTAATGGAGAGGCGTCTATAAGACACCCCCATTACTAACCCCATAGTCAAAGTTAAAAAAAAACATAAACACCCAGAATAAAGTCCTTTAATTGAAATAAACACACAATTCTTTATTGTTCTAAATTAAACCATACTTACCATTATGCCCATTCCAGCTGAAGCCAACGATCTCCTGCAATAAAAGTTAAATAATACACCAACATCATCCTTACCTTTCCATGGTTCCCAGGATGGCTCCAGCTCTGCTACATTCACATGACAGGCTGGATCGCAGCCGAAAGCTGCCATCCATCTTGCCATGCCGCAAACACTGAGAAGCGCAGGCATGCTTGTGCTCCTCAGTGTCTGGCTGTGACGGCATCCAGATGAGCCGAGTTCATGTCCAATCACTTACTTACTTATTATATATGTGACTGACATGTTTCTATCTATCTAATCTATGTGAGATGCTCTATTCTTTCTGTTGTAAATTGTCGGGTACCGATGCTGAATTGCCGGCCGGCTTTTTTAAAGAGACGGTGCATGAAAACACTATTATTTTTTTAATAAATTCTTTAACACTAAATGACAAGTACAGTAACCAACACTGTCACTGTACTTCTTATATATGTGACTGACATGTTTCTATCTATATAATCTATGTGTGATGCTATATTTTTTCTGTTCTAAATTTTCGGGTACTGGTGTATGCCGCTGCTGAATTGCTGGCTTTTCATGTTTCACTGTGAGCACTGTTCCCATCGATTTGGGCAACCACTGTAATGCCACAACCGCCATGGCTGTGACATTACAGTGAGTGGCAGACAATCCCTGCATGATGTAAAAAAATCCAGTTACGCTTTTGGTTCACGAACAGTTATCGAACATAACCTCGAACAGCCGAATCTTTTGCAAATCGTTCGCGTTTGTCGAACGACTCGAACACCGCCCAAAACAGCTCGAATTTGAGATTGGCGAACAGTTCTAGTCGAACACCGCTCATCTCTACTCACCTTCTGATGCCTCGCGGTCTTCTCTCTGGTGTGTCCAGTCTTTCATACAGCTCTTGGTGGTGTAAAAGGACCTTACATGACATCATTTAGTCATGTGACAGATCATTCGACCGCCAACTTCAGCGGTCATGTGACCTGTAGCATGACTAAATGATGTCATGGAAGGTCCTTTTACACCATCGCGAGCTACCGGGAGCCAGGACTCACCACAGAGGAGACCGGGTGACATCGGAAGGTATGTATAAGGTATATTTTTTATTTTAAATTCTTTTTCTTACAGGTACTATGGTACCCGGGTCAGGAGGAGAGTCTCCTCTTCTCCAGACCCGGGTACCATCTGCACATTAATCGCTTAATATCCACATGTGCACATGTAGTCACACGGATATTAAGCAATTCAATGCAAGTCAATGGCGTCAATTACGCTGCTTGTCCGTAAAATTAATGGACATGCTGCAGATTTTTCCGCAATGATAATCCGCGGTGGAAATTTCCGCAGCATGTGCACAGCACATACGGATTATCATTGGGGACCATGGGGCACGTATTACCAGAGTTTTTTAAGTGTTTTCGCTGGGGAAATTCCGTGGCAAAAACACTTGAAAAATGCATAGTGGGCATGCAGCCTAACACAAATGGACACAGAAAAATGCAACTACGCTTAGTTAATAATTAACCACAGTAGCTTAGCTTCAATAGACTTTGTTCTCAAACACTAAATTGCACCAGTTAAAACATCAGAAGAAACACAATCTTATCCTTTTTAAGAAATTCTCTATTTACATGAATATTTTATCACTCTATTTTACAGCTCTGAAGTACGTAAAAACAGACCAGTTTATAACTAACTGGTGGCCGCGACCAATCATCGAATCGTATTAGTGAGGACTGGGGAGCGGCGCTGCCTGTGCGGGTACTTCCGCTGTGAGCAGCCGGAACATGACCAGCTGCTCGCAGCAGAAGTATCCCGACCGGCGGCGCCACTCCCCGGTCCTCCCTTCACACTTGCCATCGGGAGATCAGCGGCCCTAGCCTCTGATCTCCCAACGGTAGCCACATGGAGGTCAGCAATGCTGACCTCTGTGCAAAGCGGTGTTTAAATTTGGCGCCAATATCGCTGATTGGTCGCAGCCGGCGGTCGCGACCAATCAGCACAGCGGTGTTTAAATTTGGTGCCAATATCGCTGATTGGTCGCGGCCGGCGGCTGCGACCAATCAGCGAATTGTATTAGTGAGGACCGGGGAGCGGCGCTGCCTGTGCTGGTACTTTCGCTATGAGCAGCTGGGACATGACTGGCTGCTCGCAGCAGAAGTATCCCGACCGGCGGCGCCGCTCCCCGGTCCTCCCTTCACACTTGCCGTCGGGAGATCAGCGGCCCTAGCCGCTGATCTCCCGACGTTAGCCGCATGAAGGTCAGCCATGTCGCCGGTCGGGGTACTTCTGCTGCATCGCCGCTCACCTCTGTGCAGATCGGTGTTTAAAGTTGGCACCAATATCGCTGATTGGTCACTGCCGGCGGCCACGACCAATCAGCACAGCGGTGTTTAAATTTGACACCAATATCGCTGATTCGTCGCGTCCGGCGGCCGCGACCAATCAGCAGAGCGGTGTTTAAACTTGGCGCCCATATCGCTGATTGATCGCAGCCGGCGGCCGCGACCAATCACCGTCGTATTAGTGTGGGCCCGGGAGCGGCGCTGCCTGTGCGGGTACTTCCGCTGCGAGCAGCCGGGAGATGAGCAGCTGCTCGCAGCAGAAGCATCCCGACCGGCGGCGCCGCTCTCCGGTCCTCCCATCACACTTGCCGTCGGGAGATCAGCGGCCCTAGCACCACCGGTCGGGGTAGTTCTGCTGCGAGCCGCCGGGAGATGACCGCCTGGCGCCGGTCATCTCCCGGCTGCATCGCCGCTGACGTCCATGCGGCAGATGAGCCGCTAACGGCCGCCATATTTTTCTGAAATCCCACTTCGCTGATTGGCCGCGGCCGGACCAATCAGCGACTTGGGATTTCCTGGACAGAAGGACAGACAGACAGACAGAAAGACAGACAGGATAAGACAATTATATATATATTAGATTCTTTACTAAAATCAGTCTTACAATGATTTCACAATCTCACTAATCTCACAATGTATACAGAATGAATTCAAAACTTTTACTTTTACCTATATGCTACCTTTTTAGTATGCCTCCTGCCCGCAAATCATACACACAACATAAACAGATACGGATAGAAAAACAGCTTCTGATAACGCTACTACCAAACTTTGCAACAGTATTCAACTGAATGTTTAACCAAGTACCACCACATTACACAACCTATATGCCAGCCTGATTCGTAGAGATGACAAGTCTATTCCTGGGCAATACATACACTTTAAGCAGACAGGGATACAGCAATCACTTAATCACATCAATATGATAGTTCTAATTATCCTTCCACCCGTATAGTACTAAACTACAGCTGGAACACAACACCTTAGCTAGGTGGTTGAGGATGGGAAACTGCAATAAGTCATCAGTCACTCACTTAGAAATTGGAACGGCATACAAAATCACCAACCCCCTACCTATACTTAAAGAGATAAAAAGGGCAGGAACCATAAAACTTTAAAAATTTCAATAAAACATTGGCCAGGCCAAGAGCAGGTCCGGTACCAGAGTGACAGTGAATTTGTTCAGTACATCACCCTGTCTTTTTCAAGCTGGCTGAGGTAACAATCAGGTATGCAAACAGTATAGCAGAGAGAGATAAGGCAGAAAGAAAGCAGACAATTAAGGAAATCGTATGACCTGGTTCAAGAGAGTAGGACTTGTCAGTGTCAGTCACTGTGTCCATGTCTGACAGCTAACTGACCTTTTATCTCAGCATGGAGGCATGAGAGGTATTAGGTAAGATGAATAATTTTCTTACCTAGTTAGGAGTCGCAATCTCCTTCCTTGAGTGTGTACCTTCTGAGATTAGAGGTCCTTGTTTGAAGCTGGTCACCCCCGAATGTCTCGTCCTAGACCCATGTTGAGCGCCAATTGTTATGGGCACACAAAATGTGTGTTCTCATCTTAGTTGTCTGCCGCCAAATTGCTATAGGATCTATACAACCGCAGAAGGCACAAATGAGACTGGAATCGTGTCCCAAATGAGTTCTGCTTTATTGGTCAAATACACAGCTTTTTATAGGGAATCTCGGGGAATTCAGGGAATTTCCACTTTAATCATTATCTGCTTTATCTCATAATTGGTACAGACATTTGTCACCATATGTCATTTTCTATATTACCTTAATGGTAATAAATAAAACAATTGGGTCAAGCTGACCTCTGGTCTGGCACATAGGGTTCATAGGTGAATCAGTATGATCAGTTATCATAATTACCCATAATTATCCTATAAGCAGTAAAAGTCCATTCTCAGAGTCATTGGGGTTTTTCTATTTGGTAATATTTAGTGATGAGCGAGTACCGTAATATTTGTAATCGCTATACTCGTAGCGAGTACTTTGTAATAATCGCGCATTCGTTCCGAATAGCGAGTACATTGTAAGTCAATGGGAAATGCAAGTAATTTTCTGCTGGACCCTACAAAAGGGTCTAGGGGCCTGAGGAAAAGGCTGAAATTGATGGGAAAGTGATGAAACAGAATAGGAAGAGCCTGGAGAACATGCCTGCATGCATTTCTGACTCACATATGAATTCTGGAAATAACTTTATAGCAGTATTATGCCACTTTTACAGACACACAAGAACAACTACCAAACCTAACCTAAATTGCATTTAACAGGCCAAAAAGGTTAAGAAACAGTCTTTTTCTGCATAATCACTTTTATGTAAGGCTAAATAAACCAGAGAAACCAAAAACATATCCCTTTTAGCATTTGTTCACACATACTGTTGTGGCTTTTTTTCACCTTTTACAATTGGGAGAGCCCTGACTTTTTGTAGGTCCCTCCATCATTTTTAGTTCGGTATTCCTCAGCACTTTACAAGCACAGCTAGAACGTACCAGTAGGTATGTTGATCTTTGACCTGAGAGGCCTCAGATGGCTCCATCATTGACACTCAGATAGTGGAATACATATTCCATAGCAGTTTACAATGTGCCCATTGTAGCATTGGGCTTGATTCTCCTCCTCTTCCTCCTCCACCACCACCATGTGATACTGCAGCCCTAAATTCAAATGTTCAGAGGGCCTGCAGTGGGCAGGAAAGCTGAGTTTTGTGAGAACCCTCATGTGGCCCTGTAACATACATTTTGAAGTGCCCCCCTCTAGAAATTTTGCAGGTCCCTCTTGTGTACATTTGAGAGTGCCCTCAGATATTCATATAGTAGGGCCCTCACTCTAATATTTAACTCATTTAAGGGCAGAGACTACAGATAAAAAGGCCAAGAGACATTGAGTACTAGAAGGTAGCAGTGAGTGGGGCCTGCGATCCTCAGGTATGGCTGAACTCTTTGAACCAGAAAAATAAAGCTGCACTAGTCAAGTGGATGACAAGCTCAAATATATCACTTGTGTAAGTCAATGGACAAAGGATATATGGTGCCTCCCCTCCAGGATGGTTTGGAGAAGCTTCTCCAAAAGGCTCAGAGATATTGATTGTCAATATTCCCCAGATTATATAGCAAGAGAAGACTTCTTGATACTGTACTACTTGGTCCAGTGCAGAATGTGCATCATATTTCCAAAAATTACTCCTGGGGGCTGTGTCATAGGTGCAGGAAGATTCCATGATAAGGGCCTCCCTTGACAAACATTATCTACGATGGAGTACTGTAGTAGTTGTGGCCCTCAATTCAAGTTTTCAGAGGGCCATCAGTCGGTCATCAACAGTCAGTGTAAATTTCTATTGAATATGAATCCCCTATCTCAGTCACAATGTGGCACAACCTGTGACAAGGGCCTCCAATGACAAATATTAGTTTGGTAGGATTACTGTACATTCCATATTTGTCCACTGCACAATGTGCATAGGGTTTGTAAAAATTAGCCCTATGGGCTGAGTCATGGTTGACGCAGGAAGCCACCATCCCAAAGGCCTCCAATCACAAATAGAAGTTAGGTAGGAGTAGGAATACTGTCCTGGTTTGTCCACTGCACAATGTGCATAGGGATTGTAAAAATTAGCCCTATGGGCTGAGTCATGGTTAACGAAGGAAGGAAATGGGATTTTATGGGAAGGGGGTGACGTTAACAGCAGTATCATGAATCTGCACTTTTGGTGAATTTAGGTTGGCTTGCTGTCATCTGAAGGGATTACAAACTGTGGAGATATCCAGTCCTTGTTGAGTTTAATCAGAGTAAGTCTGTTTGCATTTTCCATGGAGAGGCGTGTGCGCCTATCAGTAATGATTGCCCCAGCAGAACTGAAAACACGTTCAGACACCACACTAGCAGCCGGGCAGGCCAGTACCTCCAAGGCATATAAGGAGAGTTGGGCCAAGTGTTCAGCTTAGACACCCAATAATTAAAGGGAACTAAAGCGTCAGAAAGGACGCACGTATGGTTACTTAAGTAACCCTTGACCATGTTCTTCAATTTATCCCTCCTTGGCATTGTTACAGTCACAGATAGCCCTTGCTGTTGTGCTGTTTTACTGAAAATTGCCCAACTTGTGCACATTTTCCCCCCACCTAATTTGGAGCTGGTGTTCGTGTCTCTCCCCATTATCCCTTGGTGTTGAAAAGAGACGGTACCTCTGCCACCAGCATTGTCTGACGGTGATGTTTTCAGCAACTGATCTACAAAGGCCCTCTTGAATGATTCCATTGTAAAACTCTTTGGTGACTCCAAAAGGAGATAAGGAAATTTCTCCTTGTACCATGGATCGAGAAAGGTGGCCAACCAGTATAGGTTGTTGGATAAAATGTGTATCACGCGAGGGTCTTGCCACAGACACTTACACATGAACTGTGCCATGTGGGCCAAGCGGCAAAAAAGCAAATGTTCTGTGTCCCCAACAGTAGAAACAGTACCTATCCTCTCCTCACGCTGACTTGCCTCCTTCTCCACCTCCTCCAGACATGAAGCTTGGGTTGGGTGTTCCCTCTGTGGCATTATGAGTCCCCTCGGTGACACAGAAAAACAAGTCCTCTCCCTCTTCATCCTCCTCATCTTCCTCCTTATCACGTTGGTTCAGAATATTGACTGGGCTGGGTAGCATCACCTATTGGAAAATCTGGCTTCATACCAACATTCTGTGCACTCAAAGCTTCCTCTTTGAGATTGTGCAGTGATTGTTTCAAAAGACACAGCAGCGGGATGGTTGCGCTGATAATAGCCTGATCACCACTCACGAGGTTGGTGCTGTACTCAAAGCTCTCAAGAACCTCAGAAATGTCAGCTATCCACACCCACTCGAAAGTTGTTATGTGTGGTGGCTGACTCTCAGTCTGATGGGCATGTTGAAGTTGGTATCCAGCTACTGCTCTCTGCTGTTCGCTAATCCGCGTCAACATATAATATGTTGAGTTCCACCGCGTGGGCAGGTTGTAAATGAATCGATGACTTGGCAAATTCAAGCACTTTTGCAGTGCTGTAAGAGCAGCAAAAGTGGTAGAGGAATGGCAGAAAAGGGCACTAATACGGTGAACCTTCTCAAGTAGGTACGGCAAGTCACGGTAAGTTTTCAGAAATTTCTGAACAACTAGATTCAGCACGTGAGCCATACATGGCACGTGTATAAGGTTTCCAACCTTTAAAGCCGCCATCAGGTTACACCCATTATCGCAGATGACTAGACCGGGTTTGGGGGTGCAGCATGAAGAGCCACTGATCCGTCTGTTGTTTTAAAGCTTGCCATAGCTCTACTGCAGTGTGTGCTTTCTGACCTAAACAGATCAGTTTCAGCAGAGCGTGTTGCCGCTTTGCAGATGCTCTGCTGCACAGGTCCCAGCTTCATAGTCATGGGGGGGTAAATTAGCAGAGGATGAGGACCAGGAGGAGAGTACAGAGGAAGTGAAATATGAAGAGGCGGAAACCCTGACAGAAGTTGAGCCCACTATTCTTGGCGTGGTTAGGATGTGTGATATTCCAGTTTGCGCCTTTGTCCCACCCTCCACCAGGTTCACCCAGTGTGCCGTCACAGAAATGTATCGTCCCTGTCTACAACAACTTGTCCAGGTTTCTGTTGTTAGGTGGACTTTCCCGGTTACGGCGTTGGTGAGAGCACGGTTCAGATTGTTTAACATGTACTTGTGTAATGCATGGATGGCACACCGGGCAAAATAGTGGCGGCTGGGAACATTGTATCGTGGGGCAGCCACAGCCAAGAGATCACGGAAAGACTGTGTTCCCTTAAGTCTAAATGGCAACATCTCCACAGCTAGCAATTTGGCAATTTGCGAGTTTAGTATTTGTGCCTGTGGGTGCGTGGCTGGGTATTTACTCTTTCTTTCCAATCTCTCAGGCACGGACAATTGGACGCTTCGCTGGGACAAGGAAGTGGATGTGGTTGATGACTGTTGTGTGTGAGCAACCGCAGCTTGTGGGCTGGAGGTATGAGCGCCTGCTTCCTGAACAGCAGATTCTGAAGGACATAACCCAGGCAACATGGTATTGGTTTGACCCGCAGACGCAGATTTGGTACCCTTGTGTTCTGTCCACTTATTGGGGTGCTTGGCTGCCATGTGGTTTTGCATACTGGTGGTGCTCAGGTTGCCTTTGCCTTGGCCTCTGCTCAACTTGGTATGGCAGATGGTACAGACTACAATGTTTTTCTCTGAAGGACTTTTCGAAAAAAAATTCCACACAGCACCTGAAAGCCCCCTTGCCCTGACTTGGCACACAGCGGGGGTGCTCTTTGGAACAGTTGACCCAGTTCTCACTCTGGGCAAACCACAGCCCCTTGCTGCCTGTGTTGGTGCTACATATCCATCTTCATCTGTGTTGCTGCCATGGCTATGTGTGCCAACGGTCCAGGTCGGATCAGTGGACTCATCATCGACCACCTTCTCTTCCATCTCATCCTCCTTCCCAGTTGACATTGTAGTCTGACCTGATGGCAACTATGTCTCCTCATCATCAGCCTCCACCTCTGGAAACAGTAAATGACATTCCTCCAAGTGGCTTTCTTCTGGCCGTAGTTCCTCAAATACTTGAGCATCACCGCACACCACCTCCTCTTGTCCCTCTTCAATGCTGCATGGTGATAGGCCAGCGCCAACCAAAGGATACGTACCAAACAGATCCTTGGAGTGGCCAAGCTTGGGGTCATAGGTCTCCTGTGACTGATAATGGCGGGAGGAAGGAGAACCAGCTTCAGGATTGGATGAGCCAGCCTTCTGTGTATCGACAGTAGACTGTGGGGTCGTGAAAGATTTGTTGCTACTTGGCAAATGCGTAGAGGCCTTGTTTGCTATCCAAGACATAATCTGCTCTCGCTCTTCTGGTTTCCACACACGTTTATGTTCCAGACTGGGAAATTTTTCCAGGAACATAGTGGATGCATCAAACTTCTTCTGACCTGACAACGACTGAGTGCCTTCTCGCACACCACTAGCAATACCACATCCACATCCCTTAACAACAGGCTTTTTTGGCATTTTGGGTTTTGTTTACAGATTTTCAGATGTTGATGGTACAAGCCAAGCTAGCTGTCACAGCCAAAATAGTGGGTAAAATGGCCTGGTGCATGCTCGGCAGCAGGCAGTAGGAAATGTTTCTACTACTGCTTTGTGTAGAGCACTAAACGCCTTTTTAAGGGGACTAATGTGGATAGAAGGCAGGCTGTCACCCCAAAAACAGCTGGGAAAATGGGCGGGTGCATGCCTTGTAGCAGGCAGTAGGAAATGTTTGGACTACTGCTTTGCATTGGACGCTAACCACCTTTTTAAGTGGACAAATGTGGACAGCAGAAGCCAGACTCTGACCCCTAAAACAGCGGGGAAAATATACCGCTGCTTTTAAAAATAAAGGCAGAACAAAATGCTACTACTCTGTGTGCTGGAAAAATATTGCTTTGCCTCTGACAAGAGCTGTTTTAAGATGGACACTGGAAGAAAACTTTAACCTCTTCCTACCTAATACACAATCATAGAATCATAGAATCATAGAATGGTAGAGTTGGAAGGGACCTCCTGGGTCATCTGGTCCAACCCCCTGCTCAAAGCAGGATTCACTAGATCATCTCAGACAGATGTCTGTCCAGCCTCTGAAGACGTCCATTGAAGGGGAACTCACCACCTCTCGTGGCAGCCTGTTCCACTCATTAATCACCCTAACTGTCAAAAAGTTTTTTCTAATATCTAATCTGTGTCTCCTCCCATTTAGTTTCATCCCATTGCTTCTAGTCTTTCCTTGTGCAAATGAGAATAAAGATGATCCTTCTACAATGTGACAGCCCTTGACATATTTGTAGACAGCTATTAAGTCTCCTCTCAGTCTTCTTTTTTGCAAGCTAAACATTCCCAAATCCTGCAACCGTTTCTCATAGGACATGGTTTGCAGACCAGTCACCATTCTGGTCGCTCTTCTCTGAACTTGCTCCAGTTTGTCTATGTCTTTTTTAAAATGTGGTGCCCAAAACTGTACACAGTATTCCAGATGAGGTCTGACCAAAGAGGAGTAAAGACCGATAATGACTTCACGTGATCTAGACTGTATGCTTCTGTTAATACATCCCAGAATTGTATTTGCCTTTTTTTGCTGCTGCATCACACTGTTGACTCATGTTCAGTCTATGATCTATTAGTATACCTAAGTCTTTTTCACATGTACTGTTGCTTAGCTCTATTCCTCCCATTCTGTATATGCTTTTTTCATTTTTATTGCCTAGATGTAGTACTTTGCATTTTTCCCTGTTAAAAACCATTCTGTTGGTTGCTGCCCACTGCTCCAGTTTATTTAGGTCTTTTTGAATCCTCTCTCTCTCTTCTCTAGTATTAGCTATCCCTCCTAGCTTTGTGTCATCAGCAAATTTAATCAGTTTACCCTCAATTCCTTCATCTAAATCATTGATAAAGATGTTGAACAATACAGGTCCCAGGACGGAGCCCTGTGGTACCCCACTTGAGACATTCATCCAGCTGGATGTGAAGCCATTTACAACCACCCTTTGAGTCCGATCACTAAGCCAGTTATGAATCCACCTAACAGTTGCCTGGTCCATTGCATACTTGGTCATTTTTTCAATAAGGATGGTGTGAGATACTTTGTCAAATGTTTTGCTGAAGTCAAGATATACTATATCTACAGCACTTCCCTGATCCACCCAGTCAGTGATTCTGTCATAGAAGGAAATTAAGTTAGTCTGACATGACTTGTTAGTTACAAACCCATGCTGACTCTGGTTAATCACTTCATTCTTATCCATGTACTTACATACATGTTGTTTAATAATTTGTTCAAAGATCTTTCCTGGTATAGAAGTCAGACTCACCGGCCTATAGTTCCCTGGGTCCACCTTCTTCCCCTTTTTGAAGATAGGAACAACATTTGCTCTTCTCCAGTCTTCTGGGACTTCTCCTGTGCTCCAAGAATTTTCAAAGATTATGGAGAGTGGTTCTAAAATTTCTTCTACGATCTCCTTCAGTACTCTGGGGTGTAATTCATCTGGACCTGGAGACTTGAACTCATTTATGTTAGCTAAATATTCCCTCACAATCTTTCTGTTTACAGATAACTTGGATTCCTCTATTCCTTTAAAAGGACAGTGAAGATCAGTTGATGTTACATTTTCTTTCTGAGAGAAAACAGATGCAAAATAGGAATTAAAAAGTTCGGCCTTCTCAACATCCTCTCTTACCATTTCTCCATTTTTATCCTGTAAAAATCCTATAGCATCTTTGACTTTTCTTTTACTTTTGACATACCCCCAAAATCCTTTTTTATTGCTTTTGACATCTCTTGCAAGCCTTAATTCATTGTCAGCTTTAGCTAACCTGATACGTGCCCTGCAGGATCTGCAGACTGCATTATAATCTTCTTTAGATATGCCTCCCTCTTTCCATTTAATAAACATTTCTTTCTTTCTTTTTAGCATGTGTTTAAGTTCTGTGTTCATCCATCCTGGTTTCCTTAAATGCTTCCCATTCTTCCTACTTTTCGGGATTGTTAACGATTGTGCTTTGAGAATCTCATTTTTAAAAATTTCCCATCCTTCCTGGACATTTTTGTCCTTAAGGACATCCAGCCATTGGATCCCTCCTATTCTCTTTCTGAGTCTCTTAAAATCTGCCTTTCTAAAATCTAACCTTGAAATTTGAGTCTTCACATGTCTTCCTCCTCTAGTTATCCAAAATTCTATAATAGCATGATCGCTGCCTCCTAGGGTCCCAGCCACCTTTACCTCCTCAACCATTTCCTCCCTGTTTATAAGGATTAGATCCAAAGTAGCAGATCCCCTTGTTTTCTCCCCTACCTTTTGGAAGATAAAGTTGTCAGCAAGAGAGGATAAGAATTTGCTTGACCTGTTAGTTTTACTTGAGAGAGATTCCCAACAAATGTCTGGATAGTTGAAATCTCCCATGACCACTACGTCATATTTTTTGGAGAACTTGGTCATTTGATACATAAAGAGTTCATCCATATCTTCAGCTTGCCCAGGTGGCCTGTAGTAAATGCCTACAATGGTGTCCTTTCCGTTGTTCTCTCCTTGTATTCTTACCCAAACAGTTTCCACAGAACTCCCAGTCTCTGAAGCTTCAATCTCTGTGCAGATATACGCTTTTCTAACATACAATGCAACACCTCCTCCTCGTTTATCAAGTCTGTTTCTTGCAAATAAGTTGTATCCTTTTAGCCTTTTATTCCAATCATGTGTATCGTCCCACCAAGTTTCAGTGATTCCAATGACATCATATTCCTTTTCCTGCATTAGTAGTTCCAATTCTCCTTGTTTGTTGCCCATGCTTTGTGCATTTGTATAAAAACATTTTAGTTTGTGATTGGTTTCTCTTCCTCCCATATTTTTATTATTTAAATTGTTTTGTCTTTGTTCTTCCTTTCCACTTCCAATAGCAGAGATCTCAATAGTATTTGTCAGCTGTATGGCTTTTTCTGGCCTTTTGCTTCCCTTCCCACATTGTTCTAGTTTAAAGCTCTTCTGATGAGTGTAGCAAGGCGACTTCCAAATACATGTTTTCCAGTCTTCGTAAGGTGCACCCCATCTCTAGCAAGTAGTCCATCATATAGGTAATTCATTCCGTGATCCAGAAATCCAAATCCTTGTTGACGGCACCATCGACGTAGCCAGTTGTTCACCTGTAGAATCTTATTCCACCTCATTGTTCCATGGCCATCCACTGGGAGGATGGATGAGAAGACCACCTGCGCTCCCAATTCTTTCACTTTCTTGCCTAAGTCTTCAAAGTCACTGCAGATGGTTTCCAGGTCCTTTCTTGCGGTGTCATTTGTCCCCACATGTATTAGCAGGAATGGGTAGTGATCTGTAGGTCTGAAGAGTCTTGATATCCTGTCAGACACATCTTTAATTTTTGCTCCTGGAAGACAGCACATTTCTCTTGAGGTTATGTCTGGTCTGCAGATAGCGGCCTCTGTTCCTCTTAACAGGGAATCCCCCATGACCACCACTCTCCGTTTTTTCTTCACAACATTCTTCTTTCTCCATCCAGGAGGATTCTGAGGGCTTACAAGGTTATTCATTGCTGGCAAAGTCTTATTTTGCTGTATTTCTTCATGGTTCTCCTGCGTGAGAGCCTGGTACTGGTTCCTGAGCAGTATGGGTGCTGACTGCCTCTCGATCCTCCTGCTTCTGTGGGTCACATGCTTCCATTCCTCTGTTTCGTCAGGTGCAGTTCGAATTTCTTCTCTTTCTGAATCATGAAGAGATAATTCTGCTCTGTCTAAGAACTCTTCACCTTCCTTAATGATTTTCAAGGTAGTTAACCTCTCTTCTAGATTTCGCAACTTTTCCTCCAACAGGGACACAAGCTTGCATTTCTGGCATGTGAAGTTTGGCTTTTCCACTGGCAAGTCTGTGAACATGTAGCAGGATATGCAGCTCACCAAATGGCTCCTGGACTCTTCCATGTTCTTATTGTTAATGTTCTGAAAACAGTGAAAAAAGCTTAAAAAAAAAAGCTTAAAAAAAAAGCTTCAAAATGCGCGTGCCGGCCGGCGCGCGGTTTACCGATGTCCTCTTTTCAGCTCCAACAGCCAAAATCCAGTGTTCTTTGAGCTCGCGGAGACTCTTCACTTACCCCAAAATGCAGTGGGACTATGCAAATTATCTCCTCAGGACTCCTCCCCTGGTTTTTGATCTCTACCTCCCTGTGCTCTGACGTTGTTGTGTGTCTTCAGCTCTGAAAAGAGTTATTTTTTAATGGTATTATGGAGCTTGTGAGTGTCTCCTTTAAACATTGAACTAGTATACACTGCAGGTAGCCTTTAAATGGGTAGTCCCACCTCCAAGATCCTATCCCAATATGTAGTAGGTGTAATTAAAGTAATTTTAGCAAATATCTCCAATTAGAAATGTAGTATATTTTTTCTGATTCGCTATCTCTCTTTTCTTTATGGGCAGGCATCACTGGACCTTAGGTATCCATGGTTACGTCCACTGATAAAGTCACAGTTAGTTAGCTAGTTGCTAGTGGACGTTACCATGGATACCTAAGGTCCTGCGATGCCTACCCATGAGGTAAGAGAGATAGCGAATCAAAAATACTATAGTACATTTCTAATTGGAGACATTTGCTAATATTATTATTATTACTCCTACATATTGGGATAGGATCTTGGAGATGGGTATACCCCTTTAAAAGGGCTTTTGTTTTATCAAAAGGCCTAAACACTCTCCATAGCAGCTCTGCGATGTCTCCCTATGCTTGTAGAACGCAGGCTCCAGATGCAATGTGCACAAAATGGTGGCAGCAGGGCTTAAATAGACCCTATGATGCTGCATGGACAGCCAATCACAGTAATGCCACAACCAAGATGTCTGCGGCATTACTGTGATTGGTAAATGTCTGCGGCATTACTGTGATTGGTTAAGAAGCCCAGCATGTTTAGTGGCTGCAAAGGAGGCACCAAAACTGCAGGGCGGGACATCAGAATATAGTGAGGCGAGTACAGAAATACTCGCAATATAACGAGTAACCCGAATACTGTACTATCCGTGTGAACAGCGAATGGTAACGAATACACTCGATCATCACAAGTAATTGTTAGGTAGCCTGTAAACTTTGACTGGATAAGGTGACTGGAGCTACGTGGAACATCTTAGACTTTGGATTTATGCAATTCCTAATATGTATATAAGTATGAAGTTACATTTCAATATAACTTCAATGAATATACATATTTTATATCCTTATCATTTTTATGAGAACCTCTGAATGACATCTGAATGACAAGAGTGATGAGTAAATGAGTATAAGGGACAAACAAATGAGTCCCTGATTTAGATAAGAGGTTCGGTTAGGCGTGGTCCCCTGTATGTGACAGGGAATATTCAACTCACCTTGAGTTGAAACAGGCAGAGTGATTGAGATTAGGGAATCTACGTGAAAGGAAAAAAAATATCGCCATGAAATAGATCCCTGAATGAGCACGCATGAAAGAATCGTTATTTGTCATTTTTGTGACTCTGTGATGTTATTCTGTGATTCTGGGTATAATATGTCAGGCTGAGTCCTACAGGAGTTTCATGTGGAATTCTTGGAGTTTTCTGTGTTATGTTGAACAAATAATAAGCCTATCTCATAGAAGGTATGACATTTGGAATGGTTCCTGTGTGTTATGTATGATCAATCTGTTCAATTTATCCTAGGGAGTCATTGATCTGTCCCTATAGTGAACCGCCTTGGTTTTATTACCCTAACTATGAGAATGAAGGTTTTGAAGACTGTATATTAATTATTCCTTTTTAACAAAAGTAATGAGCTTGTTAAGTACTGACAGCAGGTGCTACTCGACTCTTGTGTATGAGAGAGCAGGGGCGAATCTGCTCCAGATGTGCAGCTGTGGGCCTGTCAGTCTCTGTGAGAAATACTTTGCCTATTTTAGGAAATGCTGAAAGTGATTATTTGGTCATCAGTGTGTGATTGTACCTGCTTCCAGTTGTGTGCTGTATGACTGCTGTACAGCTGGTTAAGGATCAGCAGAGATGGGTAGCCAGCTGCACGGCTGATCTAGTAGGTGAAAGCCTGGGCCTTCCTACTTTAGTCAGCAGGTTTTTGTGGTGAGAGGCCGTGTGAGCCTTCCCATGGTCAATGAAGCTGGTCTGGTAGGAGAGGCCTATCACATGTGGGCTTTCCTATTACAGTCAGTTGGTATAATGGGGTGAGAGAGCTACCAGAGCCTTCCCGTTACACCCTGTAGGTCTGCCGGGTGAGAGAGCTATGAGACCCTTTCTGCTACACCTTGCCATCTCAATCTGACTTGCTAGAGTTTGGCCTGTGGACTAAGGTCCAGGCACACTGAGGGAGGGCATTTGCAGAAAGGTGAGTAGTGTGGAGAATAAGTCAAAGCCATGGGCAACTTGTTCTGTGTGCAGTCAGGGTCCCCCAATGGGATCCAAAACAGCTATAGAGATAATAAAAGACAGAGAAGGAAAGGAAGCAGTGAAAAATATGGGACCAACACTGAAAAAGGCAGACATGCCAGAGTGTGGATGTTTGGATGTACAAAAATGGGACAGTTTTAGGGAGCGAAATAAGAGTTGGATAAAAGACAAGAGAAGAGAACAACAGGTGAATAAATGGTGTCGGGTGGCTGAGGAAACACATCAGTATGTCTGTAAAGAGACTGCAGTGGGGTGTAAAGTGTATTATGAATGTTTTGATGCACAAAAATCTAAGACTATGACTGCTACAGTTCCATCATTGTGTGCCCAGAGACCTAGACAAGATGGATGGACTTGTAAACATTATAGTCAGCAAAACCCAGACTCGAGAGATACTTGTGTGACATGTACTACCACCCGACCTAAGCGAGTTACACTGACTTCGATCCAGACAAGATCACATGTAGTGACAGAAGGCGCTGACACAGAAGTGAGGGTTTTGACTTTTGAGAAGGAAGCTGACAGTAACCCTGAGAGGGAGGAAGATGTGGGACGCCATGTCACCTCCACCCAACATCCTGTTACCTCCACCACCAGACAACCATCCACATCAGGACTGAGAGGGGTGACTAGAGTAAGACAGACAGAGGAGTATTATCCCTGGAGCCCCTCTGACCAGTTAGCTATGCAGAAACAGCTGCCGGACCCTGAGAGCCAACCTTTCCCAGTTTACAAACAAATACAGACAATACAACAGACGTTTAAGTGCACTTGGGCAGACCTAGAGAGTTTGGTGACTGCAAAGCCAGGTGACGTACTAGGACATATAATCAAGACTCAAGCATGGAGCGTGAGTGGTCAACCTGTACGGTCTGGGGAGATGTACTGTGAAGCACTGAAAGAATGGAACACTGAAACAATCAGAGCAGTCTGTACTACTGACTGACGTGACACAGCAAAAAGGAGAAAGTATAGAAACATACTTTGGACAGACATGGGGTACAGTGCCAGGAACATTCTTGATATTAAAATACTGATAAGAGCATTCATTGTCGGTATGAATAAAGGACTACATAGGGCAGTACAGACAGCCAAACCTGAATGGAGAACTATGGACCCAAAATATCTCTCACAAGTTGCCAGAGGAGTTTAACAGGCAAGGACCAAGCGACCAATCATGTATGGTAAAGCACAAGGGAAACAGTGGAGACAAAGTAGGGAACCAAATGACCTTACAAGAGTGCAGTACTTGAATTGTGGGGAAGATGGACATTACGCCAAACATTGTAAAAACTTTAGGAAGGAGACAGAGCAGACTGACTGACATTCCACCTCCTCTGCCTTCAGTCTAGGAGCCACTCCTCCATGTCTAAAAAAAAATCAATAGCTCTCCCTAGGGGTATAAAAGAATATGTTCAGGCAGGGGGCACTGGTACAAAAATCATCCCCCTGTAACACCCCCTTGTATACCATTTAAAAAAAAAAAAAAGAGGTTTCCCTGACACAGAATGGTACATGATTTGAGATCAATTAATGATGTTATAGAGAGTGTGACCTTGATTGTTTCTAACACACACACACATTACTGGCACACATCCCAACGACCTCTAAATGTTTCACAGTAATTGACTTGACAAATGCATTTTTCTCTGTGCCGGGTTACTGCACGGACTACTGGACAAACCGGATGTTGACAACTTTTCTCTGTGCCCCTTCACCCTGACTGTCAGTATCTTTTCACCTTCACACATGAAAGGAAACAGTACTGCTAGACAGTCCTCCCACAAGGAGGAATGAACTTCCCTACCATTGATTCAACAGCAATGGCAAGGATCCTGTAGCAATGGCAATCACCTCATCCACAGATCGTGCTATTACAGCACGTGGATGACCCCTTGCTCTGCTATCTGGACCAGACATCCTGCAAGGAAGCCAGTTTCCTTGGTCTGTTTCTTAGCAGCAAAAGGTTGCAAAGTCTCACGTGACCCATTACAATTCTGAAAACAAAAGGTGACACTTTTGGGCTGGGTGTCCTATTGTAGCCTTGGATAAGCTCAGCTTCCCAAATGATGCAACCACTCTATGACTGTTTATCATCAGACCTCTTTGATTTCACTTAGGAAGTTATTCATTCTTTTAATTCTCTCAAACTGCTCATTGTGCCAGCCCCAGCCTTAGGCATGACATGCTATGATCAGATGATCAGCCATTTTCTTGTTTTGCACAGAGCAAGGAGGTCATGCAGTACTGACACAACAGCATGATGACAGACAAACACCAATAGCTTAGTACTCAGCACAATTTGACCCAGTGATCAGAGGATCTCCCACGTGGGTCTGTGCTGTATGTGCTGCTGCACTACTGCTAGGAAAGGCATGCAAGATCACATTGACTTTTCCTTTGATAATTATCAATAATTATTATTATTATAATTTACTCTCCACATGGCATTCAAGCTATACTCGTACAGGTTCAGCCAAAGCACCTGTCTATGGCCAGACAACTCAAACTTGAATGTGCTCTTAATTCCTGAGTATGTCACCCTGAAAAGATGTAGTGTTCTGAATCCAGCCACTGTTCTGCCTGTGGATTCAGAAAAGGAGGAATTGGTGACAGTGTTATCAAGTGAGGAAGAGTATTTTGACATGGCACTTGAACATGATGGCATAGAACTAATGAGTCAAGAGACAGTGGGTTTTTCACATGTTCATGATAAACCTGTTACTAATACAGATTTTGAGTTTTTTATGTAGATGGCTCCAGATACCACCAGGATGGGAGATTGTACACTGGATATGCAGTAGTATCCTCACATGAGGTAATCCGAGCTGAACCACTCTCTCCTCACATGACAGCACAGGAGGCAGAGTTGAAGGCACTCACTAAAGCGTGTAGAGCTGCTGCAGGTAAAGGTACATAGATTCAAGTTATGGATGTGGAATTTCACCTGATAATAGCCCCATCTGGAGAAGCAGAAACTTTCTTACATCAGCTGGTAAGCAAATTAAAAAAAATGCAGAGCTGGTGAAATAATTAATGGACTCATTAATGTTACCAGTCCAGGTTGGCATAATCAAGGTGAAAGCACACACAAAATGTGACTCCCTATAGTTAGCGGGCAATAGAAGGGCAGACGAGGCTGATAAAGTAGCAGCAAGGTGGACTAGGGAGCAGAGGACTGTGGCAGGGAGTCAATGAATTCCAGCCACGGCCAGTCTGGACATCCTGAAATCCCTTGAGCATCAGGCTACCCCCACAGAGAAGGAACACTGGAGAAAAATGGGAGCTGTGCTAAACTCAAATGGAGTATGGGAGACTAGGGATAGATTGTGCTTCCGGAGGCCCTGTTACTTGTGATGGTGCAAGCAACCCATGGCCCCACACACGCCTCGAAAAGTCACATGCGTACCATGGTAAATACCTTCTGGATCACTCCTGGTTTAAGTTACACAGCCGCAAAACACTGCAGATATGATGTCCCAGAAACCATAGAGAGTGACAGGGGTACACACTTCACTTCTAGGAATAAAAACAAGCATTTAACACCCCATATAGGCCACAAAGCAGTGGAAAAGTGGAGAGGTTAAATGGGACACTAAAACTAAAAGCTATATCAGACATAGGAAAGAACTGGGTAGAGTGCTTGCCACTTGCACTCTTTTCAGTCAGACACACGCCAAATAGAAAGACAAGATTGTCTCCTTTTAAAGTCTTGTTTGGAAGTGCCCCAAAGACAGAGCCTGTACTTCCTGCAGGTACTACAAATACAACACGATACTAAGACAGCATATGCCCAGGCCTTGCAGAAAAAAATTTGATGTGGTGCATAAACATGTGTTTCATCCATTCCAGATCCTAATGCAAGTGCAGACGTGCATCAATTGAATCCAGGTGATTGGGTGTTCATACGAAGACACATGAGAAGGAGCCTAGATCCACGATTTAATGGCCAATTCCAAGTCCAGATGACCACATCCACCTCAGTGAAGCTTGAGGGAAGGCCCAACTGGATCCACGTCAGTCACTTCAAAAAGGTCACTTCACTGACAAAATGAATGTCCTTTTTTATCATCCTGCTCGGAGTAGCAGGATTATTGCACCCTACAGAGACTCTGGATAGACTTTTAAATATGGACTGGGACAACAAACTTATTCGACATCATGCTTTTCTTATAAAGGACATGGAAGGAGGAAAGCCCAAAGACTGTTGACTGTTGGATCTGCACACACAGCCCAGTATCTACAAGGACTATGCCATATTTAGAGTATCTGCAAGGACTATGCCGTACTTAGCCTTACCTCTGGAGCCACAAGAGGTATAAACCCCAAACTTCATACACAAATGAGAACTGGACTCAATCTAAATTTTGGGGAAAGGCTGTGCCCTGTGATATATCTGCTTCATGGACTATAGTCGGATGAGTCACTAATCCCTGATTTCAGTTAAATATACAGTAGCGGAAATAAATATTTGATCCCTTGCTGTTTTTGTAAGTTTGCCCACTGACAAAGATATGAACAGACTATAATTTTAAGGGTAGGTTAATTTTAACATTGAGAGATAGAATATCCCCCCCCCAAAAAAAATCAATAAAATCACATTGTATAAATTTTATATTTTTTTTGCATTTTGCAGTGAGAAATAAGTATTTGATCCCCTACAAACCATTATGAGTTCTTGCTCCTACAGACCAGTTAGATGGTCCTAATCAATTTGTTACCTGCATAAAATACTCCTGTCCACAGACTCAATTAATCAGTCAGACTCTAACCTCTACAACATGGGCAAGACCAAAGAGCTTTCTAAGGAAGTCAGGGACAAGATCATAGACCTGCACAAAGCTGGAATGGGCTGCAAAACCATAAGTAAGACGTTGGGTGAGAAGGAGAAAACTTTTCGTGCAATAGTAAGAAATACTAAATGACTGTCAATCGACATCGATCTGGGGCACCATGCAAAATCTCACCTTGTGGGGTATCCTTGATTATGAGGAAGGTGAGAGGTCAGCCTAAAATTACACGGGGGGAACTTGTTAATAATCTCAAGGCAGGATCACAGTCACCAAGAAAACCATTGGTAACACATTATGCTTTAACGGTTTAAAATCCTGAAGTGCCAGCAAGCTCTCCCTGTTCAAGGAAGCACATATGCAGGCCCGACTGAAGTTTGCCAATGAACACCTGGATGATACTGTGACTTATTGGGAGAAGGTGCTGTGGTGAGATGAGACAAAAATTGAGCTCTTTGGCATTAGCTCAACTCGCAGTGTTTGGAGGAAGAAGAAGGATGAGTGCAACCCTAAGAACATCGTCCCAACCGTGAAGCATGGTGGGGAAAACATTATACTTTGGGGGTGCTTTTCTGCAAAGGGGACATAATGACTGCACTGTACTGAAGGGAAGATGTATGGGGTCATGTACAGTACAGACCAAAAGTTTGGATACATCTAATCATTTAAAGAATTTTCTGTATTTTCATGACTTTGAAAATTGTACATTCACACTGAAGGCATCAAAACTATGAATTAACACGTGGAATTATATACTTAACAAAAAAGTGTGAAGCAGCTGAAAATATGTCTTATATTCTTGGTTCTTCAAAGTATCCACCTTTTGCTTTGGTGACTGCTTTGCACACTCTAGGCATTCTCTTGAGGAGCTTCAAGAGGTAGTCACCGGAAATGGTTTTCACTTCACAGGTGTGTCCTGTCAGGTTTAATAAGTTGGATTTCTTGCCTTATAAATGGGGTTGGGACCATCAGTTGTGTTGTGCAGAAGTCAGGTGGATACAGAGCTGATAGTCCTATTGAATAGACTGTTAGAATTTGCATTATGGCAAGAAAAAAGCAGCTAAGTAAAGAAAAACGAGTGGCCATCATTACTTTAAGAAATGAAGGTCAGTCAGTCCGAAAAATTGGGCAAACTTTTAAAGTGTCCCCAAGTGCAGTTGCAAAAACCATCAAGTGCTACAAAGAAACTGGCTCACATGAGGACCGCCCCAGGAAAGGAAGACCAAGAGTCACCTCTGCTTCTGAGGATAAGTTTATCCGAGTCACCAGCCTCAGAAATCTCAGGTTAACAGCAGCTCAGATTAGAGACCAGGTCAATGCCACACAGAGTTCTAGCAGCAGACACATTTCTACAACAACTGTTAAGAGGAGACTTTGTGCAGCAGGCCTTCATGGTAAAATAGCTGCTAGGAAACCACTGCTAAGGACAGGCAACAAGCAGAAGAGACTTGTTTGGGCTAAAGAGCACAATGAACGGACATTAGACCAGTGGAAATCTGTGCTTTGGTCTGATGAGTCCAAATTTGAGATCTTTGGTTCCAACCACTGTGTCTTTGTGCAACGCAGAAAAGGTGAACGGATGGACTCTACATGCCTGGTTCCCACCGTGAAGCATGGAGGAGGAGGTGTGATGGTGTGGGGGTGCTTTGCTGGTGACACTGTTAGGGATTTATTCAAAATTGAAGGCATACTGAACCAGCATGGCTACCACAGCATCCTACAGCGGCATGCTATTCCATCCGGTTTGCGTTTAGTTGGACCATCATTTATTTTTCAACAGGACAATGACCCCAAACACACCTCCAGGCTGTGTAAGGGCTTTTTGACCAAGGAGGAGAGTGATGGAGTGCTACGCCAGATGACCTGGCCTCCACAGTCACCAGACCTGAACCCAATCGAGATGGTTTGGGGTGAGCTGGACCACAGAGTGAAGGCAAAAGGGCCAACAAGTGCTAAGCATCTCTGGGAACTCCTTCAAGATTGTTATAAGACCATTTCCGGTGACTACCTCTTGAAGCTATAATAATAGCAGAAATCTGGCACTCCAAAAATATGATGAGAAAAGAATTTAAGAATTTTTTTATTATATGTTTCTTTGATGTTTCGGCCTCATATGGCCTGCTTCAGAACTGTAAATTAAATTAACATAATTATATATATATATATGGGTATAACCCCCATATTATAGAATGAATAACACAACAGTTACTACACATATGAATCACATTTTGTATACTTGATATAGAGATAAGGCAAGTATACAATAGAGATATTACATAATACAAAAAGCAAGGCTCCTCTCAACAGGCGTGAATCACAGACATAAGACCATATAATAGACATAATGGAAAAATCTAGTAATACATATCAATATATCATGAATTACTATGGGTTATCATGAATCATCATTACCAGGGTTCTGCCCAGTGGATGTGTAGAAGCAACCCACCAATGACTGTAAAACAGAAAAATATGCCATGGATCACTGAGAAAGTGCACACAGTAACATCACAATAATTATATTATAATTTCAAAGTTCAAATTGCAGCTCACCAGGATTAGAATAATGCTGTGTTTGGAGAAAAAGCACTACCGTGCTGGGGAAGATACGGTGTCTGCCATAGCAATCTAACATGTTTATATACTTCCTGATCGCGGAGCTGAATGAGCGTCCGGAAGTCACATGATAGCCTATTAGACGCGTCACCGGAAGTGACGCGTCGGAAGGAATATGTCACCGCTAGGCGCCATATTGGTGGGATAAAAGTGATGTTATGTGTTCTATGTTGTAGTGTCCACCCGGAAATACCATAGCAGTTTTATATGTAAGCGGCTGACTAGTCAGACTAGACAAAACATTGGGAGATACCTTTGATATATTGATATAAGGAACAATGATCAGATGTGGTTGAACAAACTGCAAAAGCACAATTTAGATACTAGAATAAGGGATGAAAATATGGATATAAGAAGATTAGGACCAAGAGAAGAAAAAAGGAAAAGATTATATGACACCAGGGGGGGGGGGAAGAATGATAACATTATTATCATAAAGAAATATAAATAAAGACTGAATAGAAAAAGAAAAAATAATAAAAATATAAAATAAAAAATAAAAAGTAAAATGTAAAAATAAAAAATATAATAAAAAAAAAAAAAATAAAATAAAAATAAGAAATAAAAATAAAAAATTAAAAATTAAATGTAAAAATAAAAATAAAATAAAAAACACAAAATTAGCAAAAATGATTATAGATACAAAATGTAATCATACCAACCAGTTTGATGTTGGGACTCAATTTAGACGGCTCTATTGTGAGAATAAATAGAAAAAAAGAAGAAAAGAAGAATTAGATAAAACTCGAAATTTCATAATCCCTATTCAAACCCCTTGGTTCTAAGGTATCCAATCTATGTATCAAAAAGGATTCACGACGTTTTAATGTTTTGATTCTGTTGCCTCCTCTCCTAGGAACTGGCACACATTCAAGAACTTGAAATTTAAGCTGAGCTATACTGTGTTTTTTATACGCTCAAAATGAGATGGAATGGGTAGATAGGTCTTGCCACAACGAATACTAGATTTATGCTGCGATATGCGGTCCCGTATATGTTGAGTGGTCCCACCAACATACACCAGACCGCATGGGCACTACCTCATGAAGCTCATCAAGAGAATGCCAAGAGTGTGCAAAGCAGTCATCAAAGCAAAAGGTGGCTACTAGTGATGAGTGAGCATGCTCTCCATTGCTCGGTACTCGCCCAAGCATCTCAGTACTCGAGATGCTCGGAGCTCGCCGAGTACTTGCGCGATGCTCGGGCGGGAGCTCGGGTCCCTGTCCTGCATGTTTGGCGCTATTTAGAGCACCAATAATGCAGGGATTGTTGCCACTCACTGTAATGTCACAGCCATGGTGGTTGTGGCATTACAGTAATTGCCCAAATCAATGGGAACAGTGCTCCCAGTGAAACATGAAAAGCCGGCAATTCACCAGCGGCATACATCAGTACCCGACAATTTAGAACCGAAAGAATAGAGCATCACAATTAGATTAGATAGATAGAAACATGTCAGTCACATATATAATAAGTACAGTGACAGTGTTGGTTACTGTACTTGTTATTTAGTGTTAAAATAAAGGATTTATTAAAAAAAAAATTAGCGTCGAGTTCCCCGTAATTTTACTCTCTAGCAGAGGTTAAGCAGATGGCTGGGGCAGATGTTTGAAGCCTGGGAAGGGGGTAATACTCACAGAGCTTCCCAGGCAACGAATATCAGCCCCCAGCTGAATAGCTATCCTTTACTAGCTATTAAAATGGGGGACCCAAAAAAATGACATGCACCCCAGACGTTCACTTGAACTGCAACTTGAGTTCTGACAACATGCCAAAAATCCAGCCTGTAACCAAAGCCTTAATTATCAAGAGGCTGAAGACCAGATCCACTGCAGAGGTGGCTGGCACCTTTAATGTGTCTCAGGGTCAAATACAAAGAATAAAAAAAAGATTTGAAGAGACTGGAGAGGTGTTTGACAAGCCCAGGTCTGGCAGACCCCGCAAGACAACTGCTCAGGAGTAGTATTGAGCGAGCATGCTCGACACTGCTCGGTACTCGCCTGAGCATCTCACTACTCGGGATGTTGGGCGAGCACCGAGCATTTTCGGGTTACTCGGGTGGGAGCTGGGGTCTCCGCCCTGCACGTTTGGTGCTCTTTACAGAGCCAATGAACATGCAGGGATTGCCAGCCTGTCACTGTAATGCCGCAGCCATGTTGTTTGTGGGCATTACAGTGATTGGCTGGCCGCACAGCATCACCTCGAGTATTTATAACCGGGCGCCGCCATCTTGGACACAGTCGCCCGGGATCAAACAGTGTAGGGTCAGTGCTGCTGAGTTAGGGAGAGATATATAGTGCGAAATAGGTAGTGTAGGGTCTCTAAAGCCTGCCAAATCAAGCAAAAAGTCCTTCTCAGGACTAATATCCATCCCAGATATCAGGCAGCCAGGCAGGCTGTATAGGAGATGCAGTGGTTATACCAACAAACACTGCATTACAGTCCTGTGTGCTCCTGCTGGTCAAATTGCTAGACTTATCCCCCGGTCTCAGGGGCCAGGAAAAATCCTTTTTTTTTTTCATCTAAATCCTGTATATTTTTTTTTTCCTCAGTCAGACTGTACAAATACGCGTCTTATTAACCTTTTGGTTAACACCAATATATCTGTTTAGCAGATTCTGGTGTAAGCCAGATAACTAGAACTGTGGTTTTGCAGTTCCACAGTTCAAATCTCTGTATTATCCTGGTTTTGGCTTTTTTTATATTAAAAAAAACAGTAATAGTGTCTCCCTGACTGTTCAGACACAAATATATCTGTGTAAAAGCTTCTGGTGTAGGCCAGATAACTAGAACTGTGGTTTTGCAGTTCCACGGTTCAAATCTCTGTATTATCCTGCTTTTGGCCTTTTTTCCGTAAAAAAAAACAGTAATAGTGTCTCCCTAACTGTTCAGACACAAATATATCTGTTTAAAAGAGTCTGGTGTAGGCCAGAGAAATAGAACTGTGGTTTTCCTCTTCCACGGTTGTAATCTCCTTTTTGTTAACCTTTTTCCGTTGATAGTGCGAGTGTAAGCTATTTTACTTCATTTACAATGGGCAAGACGCGTGGCAAGGGACGTGGAACTGGACGTCCTGGTGATGGTGTGTATAGAGGACGGGGCCGTGGCCAAGGTGAAAATGTGCCAAAACCAACAGCCACATCTTCTCGCTCCCACTTCTTGGCCGAACTACTAGGGAAGCACACTAAAACACCAGTATTGCGAACTGATCAGTGTGAACAGGTTATTCATTGGATAGCAGATAATTCTTCCAGTTACCTTGGCACCACCAACTCCGGTCTGTCTTCCACACGGTAAAGTTTTAGTAGCCAAGAGTCTCGACCGCATACTCCTCCTCACCCTGATGCTCCTTCCTCCCACCATGCCGAGTGTCGTCAGACAGCAACTGATCCCACAGTTGGACACTCTGAAGAGCTGTTCACTGGTGCATTTCCATACTTGTGCCCCTCGCCTGCTCCGCTTTTAGTGGTGGAAGAGGAGATCCCATGTAGCGATGCCCAAATATTTGAACAGCCACGGCCTTGGAAGTCGACGCTGGCAATTTGTCACAAGAGGTGGACGATGATGAGACACAATTGCCACGAAGTGAGGAGGACGATCATGGTGCGGAAGTGGAAGAGGAGGAGGTGGTGGATGATCTAGTAACTGACCCAACGTGGCAGGAGGACACGTGGAACGAGGCCAGCAGCACACAGGGGGAGGGAAGCAGAGTACCCCAACAGGCAGGAAGAAGCAGAGTGATGGCCGCAGACAGAAGGCGGGCACAGTTCCCCGTAACACCAACACGAGGGACGTTGCCAGTACAACCGGTAGGTCTTCCAGAGTCTGGAATTTTTTTAAATACTCTGCTGATAACCCCAAAAGGCCATTTGTACCACCTGCCATGCCAGCATCAGCAGGGGTGACAAAATTACCAGCCTGAACACCACCAGCATGATCAGGCACATGTCAGCAAAGCACCCGACTTTGTGGGGCGAACCCCAGGGTCCACGACCAGTGTCAGCGGGTGTCACCACTGCTTCTTCCGCTGTTGTGTGTAAGAGAACCCCCTGTTGTGCGTGAAAGGCAATCCCCTGTCCATACTGCATGTAAAGATGCCCCCTCCTCTCAGTCTTCACTTGTTATGGCAGTTTCTCAAGAAACAGCATCAACGTCCACGTCCCACCGCAGTGTTCAATTGTCTATATCCCAGAGCTTTGAACGAAAGCGCAAATTCGCAGCCAACGCCCCACAGGCCACAGTCCTAAATTCGCACATTTCACGACTGCTTGCGTTGGAAATGCTGCCTTTTAGGCAGGTGGAGACGGAATCCTTCCGCAACCTTATGGCGGTGGCCGTCCCTCGGTACTCGGTCCCCAGCCAACACTATTTTGCCCGGTCTGCCATCCCCGCACTACACAAGCATGTGTCCCAAAACATCTGCCGTGCCATCAACAATGCAGTTACTTGGAGAATCCACCTGACAACGGACACGTGGACAAGTGCTTGTGGCCAGGGACGGTACATCTCCCTGACGGCACACTGGGTAAGCATAGTGGAAGCCGGGACCCAGTCAGACCTTGGGACGGAACACATCCTCCCCACACCGAGGATTGCGGGCCCTATGTCAGTCAGAGTAGCCCCCACAGTGTACAGCTCCTGTGCACCATCCTCCTCCTCCACCTACTCATGTTCAGCCTCCATCTCAGATATCACCACATCAGTCACAAGCTGGAACCACTGCAGTACTGCCTCAGCCAAGCGGCAACAGGCTGTGCTGAAACTCATAAGCTTAGGTGAAAAACCTCACACTGCTTGTGAGTTGGGTACAGATGTGAAAGAGCAGGCAGATCTGTGGCTGAGACCGCTGTACCTACATCCAGGCATGGTCGTGTGTGACAATGGCCGTCACCTGGTGGCGGCTCTGAGGCGAGGTGAGATCACACACGTACCATACCTGGCTCATGTGCTTAACCTCGTGGTTCAGTGGTTTCTTAAATCATACCCCGAGATGCCAGATCTGCTCGTCAAAGTATGCCGTCTGTCAGCTCATTTTTGGAAGTCGGCTACAGCTTCCGCCGCCCTTACCGCCCAGCAGCGTTTGCAGCTCCCCGCACATCGACTGGTATGTGATGTCCCTACACGTTGGAACTCTACCCTCCACATGTTGCAAAGGAATTGTGAGCAGAAGAGTGTAGTTGTGGAGTACCAGTTGCAACAAGGCTGTCGATTTTCAGGTCAGACTCCACACATAAGACCTCAGGAGTGGACCTGGATGCCTGACATATGTACCATCCTGACAAACTTTGAGGAGTCCACCAAGATGGTGAGTGACGATGACGCCATCATTAGCGTCAGCATCCCACTTGTCTGTCTTTTGCAATGCTCTCTGCAGAGAATTAAAGAGGAGGCATTGCAGCCAGAGAATGATGAGATGGATCAAGAAGCCATAATGGAAGATTACACACAGCCCAGCCTCATCTCATCCCAACGTGCATTGGGGGACAATGAGGGAGAGGAGGAGGAGGAGGAGGAGGAGGAACAGGAGCTGGTATCATGCGCTGTAGACGGTAGTACCTGTACAACTGTCATGCTGTCGGTTCAGCGTGGGTGGCCTGAGGACAGGGGGGAGGAGGAGGAGGAGGAGAGCATGGTCAGTCATCATCTTGGTGAGGACACGGAAGTCTTGCCCGTTACCAGTCTGGCACACATGGCTGACTTTATGTTACGCTGCCTTAACCGTGACCCTCGCGTTGTCAAAATGTTGGGTGACAGTCATTACTGGTTGGTGACACTTTTAGACCCCCGCTACAAGCAGAACTTTCACTCTCTTATTCCTGAGGTGGAGAGGTCTACAAAAATGGGGCAGTACCAGAAGGCCCTTGCTGCAGAACTGTTAAAAAAATTTCCATCTGACCACGCTATCGGCAGAGGACACAGTTCATTGACCAACTAAGGCGTACAGGCGAGAGAGACTCAACTCCAATTCAGCAGAGGCAGGGGAACACTGTCAACATTCTGGGACAGTTTTCTGAGACCCACCCAGCTTACAGACCCTGAGGCGTGGGGTACTCTCACAAGGAGTGGAAAGTTTCAAAAGATGTTGAGGGAGTACCTTGCCGACCATACCAGCATCCTCCGTGATTCCTCTGTGCCTTTTAATTATTTTGTATCCAAGCCGGACACATGGAATGAACTCACTCTGTATGCCTTGGAGGTCCTAGCCTGCCCTGCCGCTAGCGTGATATCGGAGCGTGTTTTTAGTGCCACTGGGTGAATTAGAACTGACATTCGCCTTTCAACTGACAATGCCGACAAGCTGACCCTTATCAAAATGAAGGGGCATTGATATTGTCTTTTTATTCCACTGTGACCTCCACCACTCTTCCAAGGGGCATTCATAGTCTTTTTATTCCACGGCGATCTCCACCACTCTTCCAAGGGGCATTAAAACTGTCTTGTTAAGCTACGGTGACCTCTACCACTCTTCCAAGGGGCATTAAAATTGTCTTGTTAAACCACTCTGAACTCCACAGCTCTTCTAAGGGGCATTAAAACCATCTTATTAAGCTACTGTGACCTCCACCACTCTTCCAAGGGGCATTAAAACAGTCTTGTTAAACCACTCTGACCTCCACATCTCTTGCAAGGGGCATTGAAACTGTCTTATTAAGCTACTGTGACCTCCACCACTCTGCCAAGGGGCATTAAAACCATCTTGTTAAGCTACTGTGACCTCCACCACACTTCCAAGGGCCATTAAAACCATCTTGTTAAGCTACTGTGACCTCCACCACTCTTCCAAGGGCCATTAAGACCGTCTTGTTAAACTACTCTGACCTCCACGTTTCTTCCAAGGGGCATTAAAACTGTCTTGTTAAGCTACTGTGACCTCCACCACTCTTCCAAGGGACATTAAAACCATCTTGTTAAGCTACTGTGACCTCCACGTCTCTTCCAAGGGGCATTTAAACTGGCTTGTTAAGCTACTGTGACCTCCACGTCTCTTCCAAGGGGCATTAAAACCATCTTGTTAAACCATGCTGACCTCCACCTCTCTTCCAAGGAGCATTAAAACCATCTTCTTAAACCACTTACCTCTACATCTCTTCCAAGGGGCATTAAAAGCGTCTTGTTAAGCTACTGTGACCTCCACGTCTCTTCCAAGGGGCAACAAAACCATCTTGTTAAACCACTCTGACCTCCACGTCTCTTCCAAGGGGCATTAAATCCGTCTTGTTAAACCACTCTAACCTCCATGACTCTTCCAACGGGCATTACATTTCCTCCTAATTTTAGTCAGCTTTTGCTTTTCAATGCATAGGCGAACACTAAGGGAGACCCACTCCCCAATAATGGGTTGAAGGTTTTTAGTACGCTGTAATCCATGTCTGTTTCAAGGGGCATTGCAGTTCCTCATAATTTTTGGAAAGCCTTCCATTCACTGCTTAGGCCAACAGTGCACAGGAGACCCAGTTGCTATAAATGGAAAAAATGGTTTAGTTAAGGCCCTCTGACCTCCATGTCACTTCCAAGGGGCATTGGAGTGCCTCAAAATTTTTGGTAGGCAATGCACTCACTGTATGCCTTATAACTGTGTAGCCAAACCACTCCTTTTGGTACAGAAATATATTCTACAAGACATGTGTGGTTGACTGGCCTGATATTGATGTGAATGGTCCCTGTTCCTCCTGCTCTCTCTCCTTTGCCACCACCTCATCCATCATTCATCACCTGAAGCTTTGTTTTAACGGGAGTCATAGAACTGGGGTAGTAGCAGGAAAACATCCAGCAATCCTCGGAGGAGGTAGGATATGCGCCAAAACGCTGACCACCTCAGGCCTAGCCGCTACTACATACATGCGCTTGCATTCCAAGGAACAGAAAGCTAAGGAGATGGATGGCCTCATGATCATGAATAATTTACTCATTGTATAGGAGGCTGACCACTGCTGCTGTCTACCTTTTGAACTTTGTGTTGAAGCCTGATTGACCCAGGACCCGCAATCCTCTATGTCTGGAGGACGTGTTGCATCCCAGTGTCCACCTGTGTCCCGGCTTCCACAATATTAACCCAGTGTGAAGGCGTCAGTCAGATGGACCATCCCTGGCCACATTCACTTGTCCACATGTTTGTGGTTAGGCTGTCCTTCAAATAGGGGTGGCTGGGGACCATTTATGGACACCCGGCCGCCCCCAGACGGCTGGGGACCGTGTGTGGGCACCCGGCTGTGGGGCGGCTGGGGACCGAGTCTGGACACTCGGCCGCCCCCTGGTGGCTGGGGACCAAGCGTGGACACCCGGCCTGCTGGGCGGCTGAGGACTTAGTATGGATACCAGGCCGCTGACGCAGCCATGACGTGGTGGCCAGATTCTGCCTCCACATGCCTAAAAGGCCCAATTTCAAGTGCAAGCAAGCAGTATGGTATTGCAGCCTGGGGTGGGTGGGTGGCAGGCTGCACACTTGCGCTTGCATTGCAAGGAATGGGGGAGGTACAATTGAACACTGCCCTGGGACAAGGACTTGCACGGGGATAGTTGCAAGTCTGCATCTTCTGATGCGGCAAGATCACTTCAGATGGGCACACTTTTAGGCAGTGACCTGGGTGTCAGAGATGCTTCCAGGGGTCTTCCCCATGCTGTTCCCATGTCTTTTCAGCACTGTATGCATGTGTCACACAGCACATGGCAGAAAAGGTTGTAAAATGTTAAAATTACATTTCCCGGTGAATGCATTTGTCACAGTTGAAAGCAATACAAAAGTGCAAAAACGCATAAAAAATGCTACTTGTGAACATAGCCCAAGGTGTGGAGGAGTATTTTTGTTTTTGGTTATTTATTTTACCTTATACACAAGTCTTTACCCTGGAAAGGATGTTCCTTAACATATTTCACAGGAAAACCGTTTCAGTTTCGTTTTTGAACGTGTTATTGTGAGCCCGTAAAACTGGCTTAATACCTCTGACCATATTGTTGACAGCAGTGACCTGGGGGTCAGAAATTCTTCATGGGGCGACCCCCATTCTGTCCCCATGTCATTTGAGCACTTTTTAGGCTTTCTGCAGACTGCCGGGGGTGCGGCCGCAAAAATGCTCGGGTCTCCCATAGACTAACATTGGGCTCGTTTCTTGGGTCGAGCACCCGAGTGTCACGGTGAGCTCGGCCCGAGCTTCGAGCACCCAAGCATTTTAGTGCTTGCTCAACACTAATAGGCACACATCCTTGGTGTTTGAGAGGGATTTTGGGAGGTACCGCTCACCCGACCCTTACATGAACTGCAGGATGTCAGTGAGTTGTAAGGTGGCAACAGGACTGATTGACAGTACGGGGTCCCTGAACAGATGCAAATCAGGGATCCTGGAGGTGGTCAGATCCTTCTACTCGCACCTCTTGGGAAGGAGGGATCCAGATCGGGATGAGATGTCGGCTTTCCTGGCTGAAATCATCCCTGAGCCAGGGGATGACCCCTCTCTTCATGTTTTGGCAGAAGCAATCAGGGAAGAGGAAGTGAGACGGGCGATTGATGGGCTTCGTCCCAAAAAAAAAATTTAAATAATCAAAAGAAAAAATCGCTTTGTCCGGATGGCTTAACATCTGAGTTTTACAAGACTTTTAGGGACTCCTTGGTCCCCCTCTTGACTGAAGTGTTTAATGAGTATCTCTCCTCGGACTCTGCCCAGCTCAATGAGGAAGTTAGCCTTGATTATTCTGTCAAAGGGTAAAGACTCGTCCCGTATTGAGAATTGGCGTTCCATAGCACTTCTCAATACGGACCGAAAAGGTTCTGGCAAAGGTGCTTTTTAATCGGTTGGTGAAATTTGCACCCCGGCTCCATTCGGGGGCCCAGCACTGCTCTGTTCCAGGCCGCAGTACATTTATGGCTGTGCTCGGCGTCCGGGAGGCAGTGGAGCAGGGCAGGTCACTGGAAGGGGTACTTGCTGTCCTTAGACCAGGCGAAAGCCTTTGACCGGGTTAACCATGAGTACCTCTGGTCCGTCCTTCTGAGGTACGGTCTGCCCGGGTGGTTTGTTGATTGGTTGAGAGTGTTATACAATGGGGCAGAGAGTTTTCCGCTCATGAACGGTTGGGTCGGATACCCTTTTGAGGTGAAGTCTGGCGTCCGCCAGGGCTGTCCTTTGAGCCCGCCGTTATACGTGTTCGCGATCGACCCCCTTTTAAAGAGGGTGGAGCGTGGACCGTTGGTGGGAGTCAGGATTGACCGGGCGGAGCCAGAGGCCACCTTGAGGGTAATGGCGTATGCCGATGATGTTTCCCTTTTTGTATCCTCGAGAGGGGAGGCAGATTGGGTCATGTCTGAGGTGGAGCACTACTCGGGGGCATCCGGGTCCATGAGCAACCGGGATAAGTGTGAGAGCCTCTGGCTGGGAGGGGGAGATCCTAGTTTTGATCTCCCAGACACCGTTCCAGGGCATTAGGCCACAGCAAAAATATTAGGCATCAGTTTTGTCCAAGGGGACTATCCCCAGCAAAATTGGGAGGGCAGACTTATGATCGCCGCCCTGAAGGTGGATCAGTGGAAGGGTTGGTCCTTGACCCTGAGGGAAAGGGTTAGCCTTGCCAAAGGGTATTTGCTCCCTTTATTAATATACTTGGGCAGTGTCTGCATCTTGCCAGAACCTCTTTTGACACGGTTCTACAGCCTGTAATTCCAGCTATTGTGGGGGAATAGGCTGAACCTAATCAAAAGGGAGGTCACGTACCGCACGAGAAGACTAGGAGGGTTGTATATGGTCAACCCAGTGGTGTTTCTAGTAAACACCTTTCTTAAGGCAATCATCGCCAACCAAGGGTTAGAGAGGGCTCCTCCGTGTGTATTCTCCTGTAGGAGGTGGTTTCGGCCTTTCTTCCAGGAATGGGAGACAGGAGGGCAGGTGAAAGACCTTCGAATGCCTCATGGGCATCTTCCGGCTTAGGCTATCCCCGGTTCTGAAGGTGATCCGCCGGTGGGGTCTGGGAGTGTGGGAGATCAGGACCTTGTCAAGGAGGTTACTTGACAATAGGGTCCTGTTGACCCACTTTCAGAAGCCCCTGGCGCTCAAGGATTGCCCAAGCCGGGATCTGGAGGCAGGGCTTGGGTTATTAAACTCTAAACGGATCCCCTTGAAGTTTTGGGACTTGGCTTGGCACTGCTTCCATGGGAGACTGTATATGAGGGACAACCTGAAGTACAGGAACTCTGATGACCGGGATTGTCCCCACGAGGAGTGTGGCAGCATGCTTGAAAGCATTGAGCACTTCCTGCTTTGGTGTCCTGCTTTAATACAGAGGTCTACAGTAGGGTGGGTGCTTCCATTGGCTGGCCCAGGCTGGCAGGCCTTTCCTATGCGGAGTGGGCCTATGGGGCATTCAGGTCCCTTGGTGGCCGAGATCAGGGCACTGTTTTCTTAGTTAGCTTAGTGACTAGGTTCTACACGTGGAACGCACGGTGTTTAGTGTCCACCCAGCAGAAAGACCTCCCCCGGTAAGAGGTGATTAGGAACATCCTGGGTGACATGGCAAAAGTGTGCTCGCTGGAGTATGAGAGGCTGGGTGCAGGGAGGGCTTCCCTTCTATTGAGGGGGTTCTCATTTAATGTGCCCTAGGGAGAGTTAGGTTCCGTGTGTCTGTGATGGGGTGAGTTAGTCTCTTTCTATATTTTATATTTTATATTTATTTTGTAGGGTCAGACATTTGTGTAGGGTCAGGGAGGGACAGATAGGGACAGTCTTCAGGGACAGGTAGTTAGTATTAGGTTGGTAGAGAGGGCCAGTGAGGGACAGGTAGGGACAGGTAAGGAAAGATTGGTAGGGCGGTATCCTTTTTCTTTATTAGGGAGGGACAGGATGGTGTGTGTTAGATTAGGGGGAGAGCCTCTGTAGTCTCCAGTTCCCTGGTGGTGGGCTGCCACCCTCACTTGTAGTCTTTTGTTTTGTGATATTGGAAACCGGAATATAGGGCTTGCAAGCACCAAACTTAGGTCTGATTTTGATTATAGCTAGTTCCTTAGAGTAAATTGTTATGTTGTCTAGATATATTGTTATGTTGTGTATTGTACTATTATGTTGCATATCGTTTATTGTATGTATATTAAGTGGTATGTGTATTATGATGCGTGTGGGGGGGTTAGTTTAGGTTGGCTGGGGGGGCGGGGTTGTGGTGTTTTGTGGGAAAAATTGGTCGTTCTGAGAAGGCAAAAGGACCTTTTTGTGTGAAATAGGCCACAAACTTTAGTGGGACCTTGTTGTGGTAAGGCCACAGACTCTCGTGGGACCTTGGTTGTTAAAAAATGGTGGTGGTAAAAAAATAAATAAATTAATAACAATTTTCAAAAAAAAAAAGAGAGGGTTTTTCGTATGTATAGGTGTTAAGTTTTTTGGCCAGGTGGCCTGTCTCTTATTTTGGGCGATGGGCCAGGTTTTTTTTTAGTTTTCCTTTTGTTAGGGGGTTAGGTGTGAATGTGAGCGAATGTTGGGGGTATTTTGAAAGGATGTATTAAAAAAGGAGAAGGTTAAGTAAGGAGTACGTAAGGTCTTCCCTTGCCGGGGGGGTTCTTGGAAAAGTAAGGACATTTCTGAGTGCATGTATTTTGCTGGACTCTGGAGAGTCTTGGACTCACTGGGGTTCTAGGACTATACTTTGCTGGGGTTTTAGTTGTTCTTGTACAGTGTTTGTATTTGTGTTTTTGTACTTTTCTAATTAAAAAAAGAGTTCCAGTTCTGTCTGCTGGTGCTTTTACAGATATTTGAAGAAACAGACCCACAGATCCTGGGCCAGGAGTAATTTTTTTTTTTATCTTAATCCTGATTATTTGCTTAAAAAGCAATCCAGAGAACACCGTTTTTCCGGCCATTTGCTTGTTGGCACTGCAGAATACAGCCCGGTCCTTTCCATATTACAGCGCTAAAAATCCAGCTATTTAAAACTGTGGTTTGTCCATCACACGGATCACATACAGATGCAGCTCATTAAATTAAAATAATATCAGAAAGTTAATTTATTTCAGTTCTTCAATACAAAAAGTGAAACTCATATAGAGTTATTACAAACAGAGTAATCTATTTCAAGGGTTTATTTCTGTTAATGTTGATGATTATGGCTTACAGCCAATGAAAAGACAAAAGTCATTATTTCAGAAAATTAAAATAATTACCTAAAACACCTGCAAAGGTTTCCAAAACATGAATGATGACTTGACAGATGTTAAGAAGGCAGTGATTGACACACTCCACAAGGTCCCAGAGTTCCAATTTTCATTTGGAAATCAAGGTCCCAGAGTCTGGAGGAAGAGTGGAAAGGCACACAATCCAAGCTGTTTGCGGTCTAGTGTGAAGTTTCCACAATCAGTGATGGTTTGGGGGGCCATGTCATCTGCTGGTGTAGGTCCACTGTGTTTTATCAAGACCAAAGTCAGCGCAGCTGAGTCCCAGGTCACTGCTGTCAGAGTATTATGCCACTTTTACAGATTTACAATAAAACATACAAAAACAAAACCAAAATAGATTTTCCTGGAAAATATATTAATAAACATCCTTTCCAGGGTAATGACTTGTATATAAGGCAAAATAAATAACCAAAACGAAAAATACTCCTCCACACCTTGGGCTATGTTCACACGTAGCGTTTTTGATGCGTTTTTGCACTTTTGCATTGCTTTCAACAAAGACAAATGCATTCACTGGGAAATGTCATTTTAACATTTTACAACCTTATCTGTCCATGTGGTGTGTGACACATCATCAGACACATGCATACAGTGCTGAAAAGACATGGGAACAGCATGGGGAAGACCTCTGGATGCATTTCTGATTCCCAGGTCACTTCCTAAAAGTGTGTTCATCATAAGTGATCCTTGGCACATGTGAAGATGCCTCCCGCCATGCACCTGTCTTTGCAGACTTGCAACAATCACCGTCCACGTCCTTGTCCCAGTGCAGGGTTCAGTTGTCTCTACCCCATGCAGCCAGCCACCCACCCACAGGCTGCAGTACTATACTGCCAAATTTTTGACAGCTGCTTGCACTTGAAATGTGGCCTTTTCCGGCACGTGGAGGCAGAAGCTGTCCACAACCTTATGGCGGCGGCAGCCGGGTGTCCATACTCGGTCCCCAGCCACCAATATTTCTCCCGGTGTCGTCTCCGCCTTCCACAAGCACAGTTCCTACAACATTACCTGTGCCCTCCCCAGTGCACTTACTGGGAAGGACCGCCTAACCACAAACACGTGGACAAGTGAATGTGGCCAGGGACGGTACGGAGCAAGTCAACAGCTTGTCGGTGAGTTGTATTTCACCATAACCATATTTTTTAGCTTGGTGAAAGGACTTGAGAAACCGTATCTACTACAGCTGTTATTTCTCCCAAGAAGTCCTCTAATGCAGCTTGGTGCATAAGCAATGGCAGCAGCCCATCCAACATCAGCTCGCAGTTGTCGGTGGTGCTTCGACAGACAAACATGTTTCTTTGCCCTTTAATTTCATGACTACAGAGTTGGGCAATGGCCTGATCTGCAATGTGGTTTCAGAAATAACATGCAATTAAGCACGTCCAACCCATATTAAAAAAAGCAGCCATGGAGTGTCCGGGAACCTTCCCCCACACTTTTCTTAGCCAGGGCTGCTTCTCGGCAGGGTTGGACAGGCCCACCAGAGAACTAGAGACTCCTTTGGTGGGCCTTAACTTCTCCTTCAGGAGAGTTCATAGTGCCAAGGCGGGGCTATGATGATGATTGAGGCCACCATCTGCTTAGTTTTCTGTTACTTGGAATGCAAGCGCAAGTATGCAGCCAGCCACCCACCTACCCACCCACAGGCTGCAATACTATAATGCCAAATTTTAGACAGCTGCTTGCACTTGAAATGTGGCCTTTTAGGCACGTGGAGGCGGAAGGTGTCCACAACCTCATGGCGGCGGCAGCCGGTTGTCCATACTCAGTCCCCAGCCGCCAATATTTCTCCCGGTGTCGTCTCCACCTTCGACAAGCACGGGTCCCACAACATTATCCGTGCCCTCCCCAGTGCACTTACTGCGAAGGACCATCTAAATAAACATGTGGACAGGTGAATGTGGCCAGGGATGGTACGGAGCCAGTCCACAGCTTTTTTTGCTGAGAGTTGTATTTAGCTCGGTGAAAGGACTGGCATAGAGGGAAACCATATCTTCCCTGGGTGTCATTTCTCCCAGGAAGTCCTCTAATGCAGCTTGTTGCAGAAGCAATGGCAGCCCGCCCAACATCAAACATCAACTCGCACTTGTCGGTGGTCCTTTGCCACACAAACATCTTTCTTTGCGCATTTAATTTCATAAATACAGAGTTGGACAATGGCCTGATCTGCAATGCAGTTTAAGAAATAACATGCATAAGCATGTCCGATCCACATTAAAAAAAGCAGCCATAGAGTGTCCGGGAACCTTCCCCCACAATTCTTAGCCAGGGCTGCTTCTTGGCAGGGTTAGATGGGCCCACCAGAGAACCAAAGACTCCTCCGGTGGGCCCTGGCTTCTCCTTCAGGAGAGTTCATAGTGCCGAGGTGAGGCCATGATGATGATTAAGGCCACCATCTGCTTAGTTTTCTGTTACTTGGAGTGCAAGTGCAAGTATGCAGCCAGCCACCCACCCACAGGCCACAACACTAAACTGCCAGATTTCTGGGCAGCAGCTTGCACTTGAAATATGGCCTTTTAGGCTCGTGGAGGTGGAAACCTTTCACAACCTCATTCCGGCAGCGGCCGGGTGTCCATACTCAGACCCCAACCGCCACTATTTCTCCCGGTATCGTCTCCGCCTTCCACTATCACAGGTCCCACAACATTACCCGTGCCCTCCCCAGTGCACTTACTGGGAAGGACCGCCTACCCACAAACACGTGGACAGGTGAATGCGGCCATGAACGGCACGGAGCCAGTCCACAGCTTTTTTTGCTGAGAGTTGTATTTAGCTTGGTAAAAGGACTGGAATAGAGGGAAACCGTATCTACTCCGGCTGTCATTTCTCCGTCACCAGGTTCCGCACATTGTCACACACGACCATGCGTGGCTGTATTTTCAGCAGTGAGAACCACAGATCAGGCTGCTGTGTTACAGCTTTCAACAACAATACAGCGCTGGGCGGTTTGTCAATTAAGCATGTTATCTTCAGCACAGCCTCTTGCCGCTTGGCCAAGGCAGTGCTGCAGTGCTGTCAGCTTGTGACTGATGTGGTCATTTCGGAGATGGAGGAGGAGGTGCAGGAGCTGAACAATGTGATTACATTGAGGTTAAATTGGTGAAGCTATTTTTTATACTAAAGAAAGATCCTATTGTATTTTTTTTACGTTATTTTTTAAGACAAATGCATTCAGCGGGAAATGTCATTTTAACATTTTACAACCTTATCTGGAAATGTAGTGTGCGACACATCATCAGACACATACTGTTTTTTTTATGATGGAGAGACTCTGAAAGTCATAAAGCCTATTTTTATAGGGACATCATACGGCCCTTACTATTCTTAAAAGGTCAGCAGTAGGTCCTCACTATTGTTAGAGAGCCATCAGCAGGCTATGCTTTGAAGTTCCAATTATTAACAAGTGTGTCTTCTATACTGTTATTGCGTATTCAGTGACTGTAAGGGCTGCTAAAAATTTGGACGTAACCCAATACCACTATGAAGAGACATAGAGGAGGGTCTCAGTAAAAAAAATGTTCCCATTATAAAGGAGCGGGTCTCCTATAGTGGTAATGCTGTGACTGCAAGGGCTGCCAAAATTTGGGAAAAACCCCATTAAGAATTTAAAGACACATAGAGCAGGGCCACAGTAACAAGTAAAACATGTTCCCATTAGAAAGAAGAGAGTCTCCTATACGGTTATAGGGTACGCAATGAGTCCAACGGCTGACCAATTTTAGGAAAAAAAGCACTAAGAATATAAAGACACATGGGGCAGGGCCACAGTAACGACAAATTCCCATAAGAAAGGAGGGAGTCTCCCATAGTGTTGGCTTATGCATTGAATGCAAGGGCTGCCAAAAATTTGGAGGCACTTCA
Source organism: Phyllobates terribilis (assembly GCF_046119375.1). NCBI lineage: Eukaryota > Metazoa > Chordata > Amphibia > Anura > Dendrobatidae > Phyllobates > Phyllobates terribilis. Next base: position 324,796,005 of record NW_027362763.1, on the reverse strand, counting down.
ATGCTCCTTGGAAGAGACGTGGAGGAGGGCCTCATAAAAAAATGTTCCCAATAGAAAAGAGCAGACCTCCTATACTTGTAATGCCCATGCACTAAGTGTATGGGCTGACAAACATTTACCCCTGGGGGGTATACATGAACATACTGTATAATTTTTTTTTTTTACGGGCATCATAAACACCCTTAATTATGTGGGTGATGCATCACGGACCACAGTCACCCTGGTGATATGGTGGAGGATGAGGAGAAGGAGGAGGACAAGAGCAAATAGCCAAAATCAGAAAGCGTATACCCATGTGTGGGTGTGAAAAGGTGCATGGGAATACACCTCTGAAGAAAAGACACTGGATTGGAGTTTATGTTATGCTGCTATCATTCGGTGGTGTTAAGAAGTCTGGCCCAATCCAGCCCTTGCTCATTATTATAAGAGTCAGCCTGTCAGCATTTTCAGTTGACAGGCAGATGCGCTTATCAGTTATAATTCCACCAGCGGCACTAAAAACCCGCTCTGATAAAACGCTGGCGGCAAGGCAGGCCAGGACCTCCAAGGCATACAGAGCCAGTTCATTCCATGTATCCAGCTTGGATACCCAATAATTATAAGGCACAGACGAATTACAGAGGACATTGGTACGGTCGGCAAGGTACTCCCTCAGCATCTTCCAAAACTTTGCACTCCTTGTTAGAGTACCTCTTGCCTCATGGCCTGTGCGATGGGAGGGTCTGAGAATACTCTCCCAGAACTTTGTCAGTGTTCCCCTGCCTCTGCTGGACTGAAGTTGTGTCTCTCTCACCTGTACTCCTTGGTTGTTCAATGAAGTGTGACCTCTGCTACCAGCGTTTTCAGATGGGAATTTTTTTAATAGTTCCGCAACAAGGGCCTTCTGGTGCAGCCCCATTTTTGTAGACCTGTCCACCTCAGGAATAAGAGATATAAAGTTCTCCTTGTAGCATGGGTCTAGAAGTGTCACCAACCAGTAATGGCTGTCACCCAAAATTTTGAGAACGTGAGGGTCATGGGAAAGGCAGCGTAACATAAGCTCAGCCATGCGTGCCAGACTACTAATAGGCAAGACTTCTGTGTCCTCACCAAGAGGATGACTGACCATGCTCTCCTCCTCCTCCTCCTCCTCTCTGTCCTCTGGCCATTCATGCTGAACAGACGGTATGACAGCTGTGCAGGTAGTACCATCTATAGGGCATGAAACTAACTCCTGTCCTTCCTCCTCCTCTTCCTCATTGTCACACAATCCACGTTGGGATGAGATGAGGCTTGGCTGTGTGTAATCACCTTGTATTGTTCCTTGCTCCATCTCATCGTGCTCCGCCTGCAATGCATCTTCTTTGATTGTGAGCAGAGAGCGTTTCAGAAGACAGATAAGCGGGATGGTGATGCTAATTATGGCATCATCACCGCTCACCATCTTGGTGGAGTCCTCAAAGTTTTGGAGGATGGTACATATGTCTGACATCCATGTCCACTCCTGAGGCCTTATGTGTGGAGTCTGAACTGAATACCGATGGCCTTGTTGATGCTGGTACTCAACAACTGCCCTTTCTGCTCACAAATCCTTCACAACATGGGCAGTGTAGACCCGTGGAGACATCACACACCAGTCTGTGAGCCGGAAGCTGCAAACGCTGCTGAAACACTGCAAGGGCGGCAGGAGCTGTGACTGACTTTCAGAAATGGGCACCAGGCGTCGTACTTTATCAAGCAGATCCGGCAGCTCCGGGTAGGATTTGAGAAACTGCTGAACCACGAGGTTAAGCCAATGGGCCAGTAATGTTAAGTGTGTGAGCTCGCCTCGCCTCAGAGCCGCCAACAGGTTTCAGCCATTGTCACACACGACCATGCCGGGCTGTAGGTTCAGCGGTGTGAGCCACAGATCTGCCTGCTCTTTCAGAGCTGTCCACAACTCTTCAGCATTGCTCGGTTTGTCACCTAAGCATATTAGCTTCAGCACAGCCTGTTGCGGCCTGGCCAAGGCAGTGCTGCAGTGCTTCTAGCTTGTGACTGATGTGGTCATTTCGGAGATGGAGGCTGAGAAGGAGGAAGAGGCTGGAGTTTTAAATACATGGCGTGTAGGTAAGTATTTTGAACAGCAAACTGGTGTGAATTGCTTCCCTGACACGCTAAAGGAAATTTTTAATGGAGGCCAGAAATGGCAGTATTTTCTGACAACGTATATGTAGTGATGAGCGAACGCGCTCGCCACTACTTGGTACTCGCCCGAGCATCATGGTGCTCGACAAGCTCGGCGATTATTTCCGGGTTGCTCGGATGGGAACTCGGGTTCCCTCCCTGAATGTTTGGCACTCTTTAGTGAGTCAATGAACATGCAGGTATTGCCTGCCATGCACTGTAATGCCGTAGCCATGTTGGTTGTGGGTATTACAGTGATTGGCTGGCCACACAGCATCATCAGGTCTATATAAGACCTGGCGCCGCCATGCTCGTCAGTCACTCCAGATCAGACAGTGTAGGGAGAGCTGCTGCTGTGTCAAGGAGAGATTTAATTGTGTATTAGGTAGTGTAGGGAGAAAAACCGTACATTACACATATCCATGTTAGCAAAACAGTCCTTTTCAGGACTAACTAATCCATCTGTAGAGATATCAAGCAGGCAGTGTATATAGGCAGGCATGGTATATAACAGACTGCAGTGCATAAACTGTAGGACAAGAGGCTCCATTCCATTTCTGTCTTCTGCTGCAGTTATATTTCTAAAAATAGGCCCAGGTCTCAGGAATAATTTTTTTTGCATCTTAATCCTCATAATTTGCTTAAAAAGCAATCCAGAGAACACCATTTTTCTGCAACATTTGCTTGTTGGCACTGCAGAAAACAACCAGGTCCTTTCCATATTACAGCACTAAAAATCCAGCTATTTAAAACTGCGTTTTCTCCGTCACATGAATCACATATACGTTTTCAGAAAATACTGCCATTTCTGGCCTCCATTAAAAAAAATTTTCAGTGTGTCAGTGAAGCAATTCACACAAGTTTGCTGTTCAAACTACTTACCTACAGGCAAGGTATTTAAAACTGTGTTTTCTCCGTCAAACTGCTCACATATAAGTTCGCTCCAAACTCAATCATTTGTAGTGAGCGTGGAAGATACTATCCTCCGTTTAAAATGGGCAAGGCACGTGGCATGGGAAGGGTAACTGGACGTGATGGTAATGGTGCATGCAGAGGCCGAGGACAAGGCCGTGGGAAAGCCGAAATTGTGCCACAACAAACACCCACATCTTCTCGCCTGACCTTCTTGTCCCAATTTCTAGGGGACCACAACACACCACTATTGAACCCAGAGCAGTGTCAAAAGGTTGTTGGTTGGATAGCAGATAATGCTTCCAGTCACTTAGTGACCACCCTGTCTTCCACACGGTCAAGTCTCAGTAGCCGTGAGTCTGCATATTCCTCACCCTGATCCTCCTTCCTCCCACCATGCCAAGTACCCAGAGACAACTGATCCCACACTTGGACACTCTGTAGAGCTGTTCACTTTTCCATTTATAGGTTCGGGCCTCTCGCCCGGTCCACTTGAAGCGGGGCAAGAGGAGATCGCGTGTAGCGATGCCCAAATATTTGAGCAGCCACGGTCACACGAAGGCGACGATGGGAAAGTGTCACAAGAGGTGGACGATGATGAGACACAATTGCCAGAAAGTCAGAAGGAGGATCAGGGTGCGGAAGTGGAAGACAAAGTGGTGGATGATATAGTAACTGACCCAACCTGGCAGGAGGACATGCAGAGCGAGAACAGCAGCACACAGGGGGAGGGAGGCAGAGCACCCTAACAGGCAGGAAGAAGCAGTGTGGTGGCCGCAGATAGAAGGCAGGCAACCATTCCCCGTAACACCAACACGAAGGAAGTTGCCAGACTCTGCTGATAACCCCAAAAAGACCATTTGCACCACCTGCCAGGCCATAATCAGCAGGGGTGGCAAAACGAGCAGCCTGACCACCACCAGCATGAACAGGCATATGGCAGCAAAGCACCCGACTAAGTGGGCCAAACCCCAGGGTCTAGGAACGGTGTCTGCGGGTGGCACCATTGCTTCTTTCACTGTTGTGGATGCAAGCCAATCCCCTGTCCATGATACATGCGAAGATGCCTCCTGCCCTGCACCTGTCGTTGCACACTCTCAAGTAGCAGCGTCAGGAAGCACGTCCATGTCCTTGTCCCAGCGCAGCGTTCAGTTGTCCATACCCCAGTCCTGCAAATATGCAGCCAACGGTCTACATCTCCTGCACCTCATCCTCCTCCTGTTCTTCAGCCTCCATCTCCGAAATGACCACATCAATCACAAGCTGGAAGCACTGTAGCACTGCCTCGGCCAAGCAACAACAGGCTGTGCTGAAGCTAATATGCTTAGGTGAAAAACCGCACAATGCAGAAGAGTTGTGGACAGCTCTGAAAGAGCAGGCAGATCTGTGGCTCACACCGCTGAACCTACAGCCAGGCATGGTCATGTGTGACAATGGCCGGAACCTGGTGGCGGCTCTGAGGCGAGGCGAGCTCACACACGTACCATGCCTGGCCAATGTGCTTAACCTCGTGGTTCGGCGGTTTCTCAAATCCTACCCGGAGCGGCCGGATCTGCTTGTTAAAGTATGCCGCCTGTGTGCCCATTTTAGAAAATCAGCTACAGCTTCCAACGCCCTTGCAGTGTTTCAGCAGCGTTTGCAGCTTCCAGCTCACAGACTGGTGTGTGATGTCCCCACGCGTTGGATCTCTACACTCCAGATGTTGTGAAGGATTTATGAGCAGAAGAGGGCAGTTGTTGAGTACCAGCATCAACAAGGCCGTCTGTATTCAGTTCAGACTCCACACATAATACCTCAGGAGTGGACATGGATGTCAGACATATGTACCATCCTCCAAAACTTTGAGGACTCCAAGATGTTGAGCAGTGATGACGCCATAATTAGCCTCACCATACTGTTTCTCTGTCTTCTGAAACGCTCTCTGCTCACAATCAAAGAGGATGCATTGCAGGCCTTGCATGATGAGATGGAGCAAGGAACAATACAGGGTGATTACACACAACCAAGCCTCTTCTCATCCCAACGTGGATTGTGTGACAATCAGGAAGAGGAGGAGGAGGAGGAGGAGGAGGAAGGACAGGAGCTAGTTTCATGCACTATAGATGGCACTACCTGCACAGCTGTCATACCATCTGTTCAGCGTGGATGGCCAGAGGACAGAGAGGAGGAGGAGGAGAGCATGGTCAGTCATCCTCTTGGTGAGGACACAGAAGTCTTGCCTATTAGTAGTCTGGCACGCAAGGCTGAACTTATGTTACGCTGCCTTTCCCATGACCCTCACGTTCTCAAAATTTTGGGTGACAGCCATTACTGGTTGGTGACACTTCTAGACCCACGCTACAAGGAGAACTTTACACATCTCTTATTCTTGAGGCGGACAGGTCTACAAAAATGGGGCTGTACCAGAAGGCCCTTGTTGCGGAACTATTAAAAATATTCCCATCTAAAAAACGCTGGCGGCAGATGGCACACTTCGTTGGACAACCAAGGAGTACAGGCAAGAGAGACACAACTCCAATCCAGCAGAGGCAGGGGAACACTGTCAAAGTTCTGGGAGAGTTTTCTCAGACACTCCCATCGGACAGGCCCTGAGGTGCAGGGTACTCTCAGAAGGAGTGCAAAGTTTGGGAAGATGCTGAGAGAGTACCCTGCCGACCGTACCAATGTCCTACGTGATTCCGCTGTGCCTTATAATTATTGGGTGTCCAAGCTGGATACTTGGAACGAATGGCTCTCTATGCCTTGGAGGTACTGGCCTGCCTTGCCGCCAGCGTTTTATCAGAGAGGGTTTTTAGTGCCGCTGGTGGAATTATAACTGATAAGCGCATCCGCCTGTCAACTGAAAATGCTGACAGGCTGACTCTTATAAAAATGAACAAGGGCTGGATTGGGCCAGACTTCTCAACACCACCCATTGATAGCAGCGTAACATAAACTCAAATCCAGTGTCTTTTCTTGAGAGGTGTATTCCCATGCACCTTTTCACACCCACACATGGGTATACGCTTTCTGATTTTGGCTATTTGCTCTTGTCCTCCTCATCCTCCACCACCATTTCAACAGGGTGACCATGGTCCATGATGCAACACAACATTTTTTTAAAGGGCGTTTATGATGCCGGTGAATTTTTTTTTTATTTTATACAGTATGTTCATGTATACCCCCCAGGGGTAAATGTTTGTCAGCACATGCACTTAGTGCATGGGCATTACAAGTATAGGAGGCCCGCTCCTTTCTAATGGGAACATTTTTTTATGAGGCCCCCCTCCACGTCTCTTCCAAGAGGCATTGAAGTGCCTCCAAATTTTTGGCAGCCCTTGCATTCACTGCATAAGCCAACACTATGGGAGACTCTCTCCTTTCTAATGGGAATTTGTTGTTACGGTGACCCTGCTCTATATGTCTTTAAATTCTTCGTGGTGTTTTTCCTAAAATTGGTCAGCCGTTGGACACACTGCATGCTCTATAACTGTATAGCAGACCCTCTCCTTTCTAATGGGAACATGTCGTACCTTGTTACTGTGGCACTGCTCCATGTGTATTTAAATTCTTAGTTGGGTTTTTCCTAAAATTTTGGCAGCCCTTGCAGTCACAGCATGGGCATTACCACTTATAGGAGACCCGCTCCTTTATAATGGGAACATTTTTTTTACTGAGACCCTTCTCTGTTTCTTCTAAGTGGTATTGGGTTGCATCCAAATTTTTGGCAGCCCTTGCAGTCACTGGATGCGCAATAACAGTATAGGAGACCCACTTGTTAATAATGGCAACAACAAAGCATAGCTGGCTGATGGCTCTCTAACAATAGCGAGGGCCGACTGCTGGCCATTTAAGAATAGTAAGGGCCGTCTGATGTCCCTATAAAAATAGGCTTTATGACTTTCAGAGTCCCTCCATCATAAATAAAACAGGAAGTGTCTGATGATGTGTCACACACCACATTGCCAACTAAGGTTGCAAAATGTTAAAATGACATTTCCTGATGAATGCATTTGTCTTAAAAAAAAAAAAAAACAATAGGTTCTTTCTTTATTATAAAAAGCAGTGTCACCAATTTAACCTCAATGTAATCACATTGATCAGCTCATTCACCTCCTCCTCCATCTCCGAAATGATCACATCAGTCACAAGCTGACAGCACCGCAGCACTGCCTTGGCCAAGCGGCAAGAGGCTGTGCTGAAGATAACATGCTTAATGCTTAATTGACAAACCGCCCAGCGCTGCAGAGTTGTTGAAAGCTGTAATACAGCAGCCTGATCTGTGGCTCTCACTGCTGAACATACAGCCAGGCATGGTCATGTGTGACAATGTGCCGAACCTGGTGACAGTGAAATGACAGCCGGGGTAGATATCGTTTCCCTCTATGCCAGTCCTTTCACCGAGCTAAAGCATATGGCTGTGGTGAAATACAACTCCCACTGAGTAGCTGTTTCAGATTGAAAAACATTCAATCAAGAGCCCAATAGCAGCTGCAAAGTTAGCGCTATCATGAACTTTCCTGAAGAAGAAGCCAAGGCACACCAGAGTATTCTCTGGTGGGACCTTCCAACCCTGCTGAGAAGCAGTCCTGGTTAAGAAAAGTGTGTGGAAAGGTTCCCGGACACTCTATGGCTGCTTTTTTACTGAGGTGGAAACCCACGCAAACATGGGGAGAACAAGCAAAGTCCTTGCAGGTGTTGTCCTTGCTGGGATTTGAACCATGGATCCCAGCGCTGCAAGTCTTCAGTGCTAACCACTGATCCATTGTGCTGCCGTTCACACTCTAATATCTAACAGGCTGGAGAAACTTGCATCTGCTGCCACTCTATCTTCAGCTCCTTTGTGAGAAAATGTATTTGGGTAGCCACTCAGTCTACCAAATAAAATTCCTGAGTAGGAAATTGGGGATGGCTTCGCTACTGGTACTGGGGGCAGTGCTTATACCATGGCGTCATACCATAGTTTGCTAGAAATATTCCAGGCTGTTTGGAGGCAAGCAAATTCCCCCAGAAAAGTACCAGCAGTAATGTTCAGGGACCAGCGCTTGTAGAAGACGAAGACAACATCGGGAGAAATAGTGACGGCTGGGGACCGAGTATGGACCCGAGGCATGAGGCATGTGGTTGTGAAAAGCTTCCGCCTCCACGAGCCTAAAATGCCACATTTCAAGTGTAAGCAGTAGTGTTGATTGAGCACTAAAATGCTCGGGTGCTCGAAGCTCGGGCCGAGCTCACCGTGATACTCGGGTGCTCGACCTGAGCAACGAGCCCAATGTTAGTCTATGGGAGACCCGAACATTTTTGCTGCGGCACCCCCAGCGGTCTGTAGAAAGCCTAAAAAGTGCCCAAAATTATAGTGGCAGTGCTCAAATGACATGGGGACAGCATGGGGATCGCCCTAGGAAGCATTTCTGACCCCCAGGTCACTGCTGTCAACAACATGGTCAGAGGTATTAAGCCACTTTTACGGGCTCACAATGAAACGCTCAAAAACAAAACTGAAAAGGTTTTCCTGTGAAATATGTTAAGGAACATCCTTTCCAGGGTAAAGACTTGTGTATAAGGTAAAATAAATAACCAAAAACAAAATACTCCTCCACACCTTGGGCTATGTTCACAAGTAGCATTTTTTATGCGTTTTTGCACTTTGGTATTGCTTTCAACCGTGACAAATGCTTTCATCGGGAAATGTAATTTTAACATTTTACAACCTTATCTGGCCATGTGCTGTGTGACACATGCATACAGTGCTGAAAAGACATGGGAACAGCATGGGGAAGACCCCTGGAAGCATCTCTGACACCCAGGTCACTGCCTAAAAGTGTGCCCATCAGAAGTGATCCTTGCCGCATCAGAAGATGCAGACTTGTAACTATCCCCGTTCAAGTCCTTGTCACAGGGCAGTGTTCAGTTGTGCCTCCCCCATTCCTTGCAATGCAAGCGCAAGTATGCAGCCTGCCACCCATCTACCCCCAGGCTGCAATACCATACTGCTTGCTTGCACTTGAAATTAGGCCTTTTAGGCATGTGGAGGCGGAATCTGGCCACCACATCATGGCTGCGTCGGCGGCCTGGTATCCATACTCAGTCCCCAGCCGCCCAGGGGCCGGGTGTCCAAGCTTGGTCCCCAGCCGCCAGGGGGTGGCCGGGTGTCCACATTCAGTCCCCAGCCGCCTGGGGGGCGGCCGGTTGTCCATATTCAGTCCCCAGCCGCCTGGGGGTGGCCGGGTGTCCATAAACGGTCCCCAGCCGCCCCCATTTGTCCCAGTGCCCCTTATAGACAAGCACACATACCAAATCATTACCTGTGCCCTCCCCAGTGCATTTAGTGGGAAGGGCAGCCTAACCACAGACACGTGGACAAGTGATTGCGGCCAGGGATGGTCCATCTCACTGACGCCTTCACACTGGGTTAATATTGTGGAAGCCGGGACACAGTTGGACACTGGGATGCAACACGTCCTCCAGACAGAGGATTGCGGGTCCTGGGTCAATCAGGCTTCAACACAAAGTTCAGAAGGTAGACCACAGCATTCGTCGGCCTCCTACACAACGAGTAAATTATTCAAGATCATGAGGCCATCCATCTCCTTAGATTTCTGTTCCTTGGAATGCAAGCGAATGTATGTAGTAGCTGCTAGGCCTGAGGTGGTCAGTGTTTTGGCGCATATCCTACCTCCTCCGAGGATTGCTGGATGTTTTCCTGCTACTATCCCCATTCTATGACTCCCGTTAAAAAACAAAGCTTCAGGTGATCAATGATGGATGAGGTGGTGGCAAATGAGAAAGAGCAGGAGGAACAGGGACCATTCACATCAATATCAGGCCAGTCAACCACACATGTCTTGTAGGATATGTTTCTGTACCAAAAGGAGCGGTTCGGCTACACAGTTATAGGGCATACAGTGAGTGCAATGCCTACGAAAAATTTTGAGGCACTCTAATTCCCCTTGGAAGTGACATGGAGGTCAGAGGGCCTTAACTAAACCATTTTTTCCATTTATAGCAACTGGGTCTCCTGTACACTGTTGGCCTAAGCAGTGAATGGAAGGCTTTTCAAAAATTATGAGGAACGGCAATGCCCCTTGAAACAGACGTGGATTACTGCGTACTAAATACCTTCAACCCATTTTTGGGGAGTGGGTCTCGTTTAGTGTTTGCCTATGTATTGAAAAGAAAAAGCTGACAAAAATTAGGAGGAAATGCAATGCCCGTTGGCAGAGTTGTGGAGGTTAGGAGTAATTAAAAATAACATTTCAATGCCCCTTGGAAAAGCTGTGGAGTTCGCAGTGGAATAAACTGACAATATCAATGCCCCTTGGAAGAGTGGTGGAGGTTACAGTGGAATAAAAAAACAATATCAATGCCCCTTGAAAGAGTGGTGGAGGACCCAGTGGAATAAAAAGACAATATCAATGCCCCTTGGAAGAGTGGTGGAGGTCCCAGTGGAATAAAATCACAATATCAATGACCCTTGGAAGAGACGTGGAGGTCACAGCAGCTTAACAAGACGGTTTTAATGCCCCTTACAAGAGCCATGCAGTACAGCATATTAAAAACATTATTCCCATTATTGGGGAGTGGGTCTCCCATAGTCTTTGCCTATGCCTTCCAAGCAAAAGCTGAAAAAAATTAGGACGGAGGAACTTGCAATGCTGGCAACACGGACCACGGTCACCCTGGTGGTATAGTGGTGGTGGAGGCTGAGGATAAGGAGAAGAGCAAAAAACAGCCGAAATGAGGAAGCATATACCCATGTGTGGGTGTGAAGCGGTGCATGGGAATACACCTCCCAAAATAGCACAGTGGATTTGACTTTATGTTACTCTGCTGTCATTTGGTGGTGATGAGAAGTCTGGCCCAATCCAGCCCTTGTTCATTTTGATAAGAGTCAGCTTGTCAGCATTGTCATTTGACAGGCGAGTGAGCTTATCAGTTATAGTTCCCCCAGCGGCACTAAAAACACGCTCCGATAACACTCTATCGGCAGGGCAGGCCAGGACCTCCAAGGTATACAGAGCGAGTTCATTCCATGTGTCCAGCTTGGATACCCAATAATTAAAAAGCACAGAGGACACTGGTACGGTCAGCAAGGTACTCCCTCACCATCTTTTGAAACTTTCCACTCCTTGTGAGAGTATCCCGCAGCCTTAGGGCCTGTAAGCTGGGCGGGTCTCAGAAAACTGTCCCAGAATGTTGACAGTCTTGCCCTGCCTCTGCTGGATTGGTGTTGCCTCTCTCTCGCTTGTACGCCTTTTTTGGTCAACGAACTGTGACCTCTGTCGCTAGCGTGTTCAGTTGGGAATTTTTTTAACAGTTCTGCAGCAAGCGCCTTCTGGTACTGCCCCATTTTAGTAGACCTCTCCACCTCAGGAATAAGAGAGTGAAAGTTCTCCTTGTAGTGGGGGTCTAAAAGTGTCACTAACCAGTAATGACTGTCACTCAACATTTTGACAACGCGAGTTTCGCGGTTAAAGCAGCGTAACATAAAGTCAGCCATGTGTGCCAGACTGGTAACGGGCAAGACTTCCGTGTCCTCACCGAGATGATGACTGACCATGCTCTCCTCCTCCCCCCTGTCCTCAAACCACCCACGCTGAACCGACGGTATGACAGTTGTACAGGTACTACCGTCTACAGCGCATGATACCAGCTACTGTTCTTCCTCCTCCTCCTACTCCTCTCTCTCATTGTCCCCCAATGCACGTTGGGACGAGATGAGACTGGGCTGTGTGTAATCGCCCGCCACGGCTTCTTGATCCATCTCATCATGCTCTGGCTGAAATGCCTCCTCTTTAATTCTCTGCAGAGAGCGTTGCAAAAGACAGACAAGTGGGATGCTGACGCTAATGATGGTGTCATCGCCACTCACTATCTTGTTGGACTCCTCAAAGTTTGTCAGGATGGTACATATCTCAGACATCCAGGTCCACTCCTGAGGTCTTATGTGTGGAGTCTGACATGATTATCGACGGCCTTGTTGCAGCTGGTAGTCCACAACTGCTCTCTTCTGCTCACAAATCCTTTGCAACATGTGGAGGGTAGAGTTCCAATGTGTGGGGACATCACACACCAGTCGGTGTGCCGGAAGCTGCTAACGCTGCTGCAACACAGCAAGGGCGGCGGAAGCTGTAGCTGACTTGAGAAAATGAGCTGACAGGCGGCGTACTTTGACGAGCAGATCTGGCAACTCGGGGTACGATTTAAGAAACCGCTAAACCACGAGGTTAAGCACATGAGCCAGGCATGGTACGTGTGTGATCTCACCTCAGAGCCGCCACCAGGTTACAGCCATTGTCACATACGACCATGCCTGGATGTAGGTTCAGCGGTCTCAGCCACAGATCTGCCTGCGCTTTCACTGCTGTCCACAAATCACAAGCAGTGTGAAGTTCATCACCTAAGCTTATGTGTTTCAGCACAGCCTGTTGCCGCTTGGCAGAGGCAGTACTGCAGTGCTTCCAGCTTGTAACTGATGTGTTGATATCTGAGATGGAGGCTGAACATGAGGAGGATGATGCGCAGGAGCTGTACACTGTGGGGGCAACTCCGACTGACATAGGGCCCGCAATCCTCGGTGTGGGGAGGATGTGTTCCGTTCCAAGGTGCGACTGGGTCCCGACTTCCACTATGTTTACCCAGTATGCCGTCATGGAGATGTACCGTCCCTAGCCACAAGCACTTGTCCGTTGTCAGGTGGACTCTCCCAGTAACTGCGTTGTTGAGGGCACAGCAAATGTTTTGGGACACGTGCTTGTGTAGTGCGGGGATGGCACACCGGGCAAAATAGTGTCGGCTGGGGACTGAGTACCGAGGGACGGCCACCGCCATAAGGTTGCGGAAGCAGTCGTGAAATGTGCGAATTTAGGACTGTGGCGCGTTGGCTGCGAATTTGCGCTTTTGTTCAAAGGTCTGGGATATAGACAATTGAACACTGCAGTGGGACGTGGACGTGGACGTTGATGCTGTTTCTTGAGAAACTGCCATAACAAGTGAAGACTGAGAGGAGGGGGCATCTTTGCATGCGGTATGGACAGAGGATTGCCTTGCACGCACATCAGGGGGTTCTCTTACACACACAACAGCGGAAGAAGCAGTGGTGGCACCTGCTGACACTGGTCGTGGACCCTGGGGTTCGCCCCACAAAGTTGGGTGCTTTGCTGACATGTGCCCGACTCTGGAAGACCTACCGGTTGTACTAGCAACGTCCCTCATGTTGGTGTTACGGGGAATGGTTGCCCGCCTTCTGTCTGTGGCCACCACACTGCTTCTTCCTGCCTGTTGGGGTACTCTGCCTCCCTCCCCCTGTGTGCTCTTGGCCTCGCTCTGCATGTCCTCCTGCCACGTTGGGTCAGTTACTAGATCATCCACCACCTCCTCCTCTTCCACTTCCGCACCACGGTCCTCCTCCTCTCTTCGTGGCAATTGTGTCTCGTCATCGTCCACCTCTTGTGACAAATTGACAGAGTCACCTTCCTGTGGCCGTGGCTGTTCAAATATTTGGCCATCGCTACATGGGATCTCCTCACGAAGCAGGCGATGGGCACAAATATGGAAATGGACCAGTGAACAGCTCTTTAGAGTGTCCAACTGTGGGATCAGTTGCTGTCTGACGACACCCGGCATGGTGGGAGGATGGAGCATCAGGGTGAGGGGGAGTATGCAGTTGACCTTGTGGAAGACAGACCGGAGCTGGTGGTGCCCATGTGACTGGAAGTATTATCTGCTATCCAATTAATAACCTGTTCACACTGATCAGTTCGCAATAGTGGTGTTGCTGTGTGCTTCCCTAGTAATTCGGTCAAGAACTGGGAGCGAGAAGATGTGGCTGTTGGTTGTGGCACATTTTCACCTTGGCCAGGGCCCCGTCCTCTGTATGCACCATCACCAGAACGTCCAGTTCCATGTCCCTTGCCACGCGCCTCACCCATTGTAAATGAAGTAAAATAGCTTACACTCGCACTATCAATGGCAAAAGGGTAATAAAAAGGAGATTAGAACCGTGGAAGAGGAAAACCACAGTTCTATTTCTCTGGCCTACATCAGAATCTTTTAAACAGATATATTTGTGTTTGAACAGTCAGCAAGACACTCAAACTCTTTTTTTTTTTTATGGAAAAAAGCCAAAAAAGTGGATAATACAGAGATTTGACCCGTGGAACTGCAAAACCACAGTTCTAGTTATCTGGCCGAAACCAGACTCTTTTAAACGGATATATTTGTGTCTGAACACTCACAGACACACTTTTGGGGGATACCAAAAGGTTAATAAGACGGGTATTTGTACAGTCTGACTGAGGGAAAAAAAAAAGGATTTAGATGAATAAAAAAGAATTTTTCATGGCCCCTGAAACCTCGGGCTAAGTCTAGCAATTTGTGAAGCAACACACAGGACTGCAATGCAGTGTTTGTTGGTATAACCACTGTGTCTCCTATACAGCCTGCCTGCCTGATATCTGGGATGGATATTAGTCCTGAGAAGGACGGTTTGTTTGATTTTGCAGGCTTTAGAGACAATACACTACCTATTTCGCAGTATAAATCTCTCCCTAGCTCAGCAGCTCTCGTCCTACACTGTCTGATCCGGAGCGACTGTGTCCAAGATGGCGACGCCCAGTTTTAAATTCTCGAGGTGATGCTGTGTGGCCAGCCAATCACTGTAATGCCCACAAACAACATGGCTGCGGCATTACAGTGACCGGCTGGCAATCCCTGCATGTTCATTGGCTCTGTAAAGAGCGCCAAACATGCAGGGCGGAGACCCGAGCTCCCGCCCGAGTAACCCGAAAATGCTCGGTGCTCGCCAAACATCCCGAGTAGTGAGATGCTCGGGCGAGTTGCGAGCAGTGTCGAGCATGCTCGCTCAACACTAGTAAGCAGCTTTACAAGATTTCCTGTGAGAAATGACATGCAGGCTAGATAGGGTTTCCCTCTATGCCAGTCCTTTCACCGAGCTAAATACAACTGTCAGCAAAAAAAGTTGTGGAATAGCTCCGTACTACCACTTGAAGCTCATCAAGAGAATGCCAAGAGTGTGCAAAGCAGTCATCAAAGCAAAAGGTGGCTACTTTGAAAAACCTAGAATATAAGATATATTTTCAGTTGTTTCACACTTTTTGTTAAGTATATAATTCCACATGTGTTAATTCATAGTTTTGATGCCTTCAGTGTAAATGTACAATTTTCATAGTCATGAAAATACAGAAAAATCTTTAAATAAGAAGGTGTGTCAAAACTTTTGGTCTGTACTGTATGTGATCCGTGTGACGGAGAAAACAGAGTTTTAAATACCTGGCCTGTAGATAATATTATACAACAACCCATTTGGATCACAAAGGAGAAAAATGGAGCCTTCAATAGCTTAGAACGATTATTCAAATTTTATTACATATAAAGATTAAAATCAGTAACAAAAAACACCCATATAACATTCATGCACAAAAAAGTGATCAACAAAGACCTCAAGCTGTGATCAGCCAGTGGCGTCAATTACAATGTGGTATCATGAATAGTGACTATGCCACAAGGGCATTCCTATATGTAGTACATACTGATAGTATCTAATGAGTCCATAAGTTAAACCCTGAGCCAAAAGGAAGGTATAGTACCTAGTACATCTTGGTAGTTATCAATAGGCTCAAGGGAGAATACATATAAAATAATTGGACTCATGAACATACCCAGTAGTTGGAGATGGACACCAATGGGACCGTCAGCCTGGTGAAAAGATTCCCCACGTCCCCTACGCACATTTCGCTTGTATAAATGACTGCTTCATCATGGGGGAATATACACCTATACCTTCCAGGACCTTCTTATACCATGTGATGAGTCACATGGTGTAGCCTCAGCCAATGGGAAAAAATGCACCTATACTTTCCAGGACCTTCTTACACCATGTGATGAGTCACATGGTGTAGTCTCAGCCAATGGGTGATGGTTCTGATGGTGTAGCCTCAGCCAATGGGGGAATATGCACCTATACCTTCCAGAACCTTCATGGCGGCTCCAGGTCTGATATAGACCTGATGACGCTGTGCGGCCAGCCAATCACTGTAATGCCACAACCACCATGGCTGCGGCATTACAATGAGTGGCAGGCTATCCCTGCATGTTGATTGGTGCTCTAAAGAGCCCCAAACATGTAGGGAGGGGACCCGAGCTCCCGTCGATCAACCCAGGAATTACTCGGCGAGCGCCGAGCATCTCGAGCAGTAGCGAGCATGCTCGCTCATCAGTAGTAGTGAGTGAACATGGGTTTAAGCTAAGTCTATATCTTTCAAATTTTTGTTGGTTATATATTAGGCATGCTCTCCTGATGAACCCATTGAAGGGAAAACGCGTCACGCTATATGCATACTTTCTGTCATGTCTATATAATAGCATGAAGATGCCTGCTATTTGGATGAGTGACTACACTGTGTTCCAAATTATTATGCAAATAATATTTTCTCCGATTTTCCCAAATTACCTATATGAATTGCAGTCATTGTAATTTTCCAGTCAAATAACTATTAGAGTACAATTGAAATGTTTTTGTACAAACTGCCTATGATAACAGTATATTTTTTAAAAAATAAAAAACTCAAACTGCAATCAAAATGCATGTTCCAAATTATGCACAGCAGAGTTTTCAACCTTTTCATTTTAATAAAGAACAAAAAAATTGTCATTTTTGGAATTATTCTTCAGGTAAGAGGAGTGTGTATGGCGCCGGAGATCGCGGTATGCATTCAGTGTCTACACATGCCGTGATCTCCGGAGCCATACTTGCATACTTACCTTACCGGGAGGAATGTGCCGTGGCACCTCTCTCCTCACCAGTGGCCGAGGCAGGAGTGAAGGCATTGGAATCGGCACATACGCATAGCGCTGTCCAGCGTAATTTTACTGAAGACACATTTGCAGTATGTCTTCAGCAAAATGGTGCCGGACAGCGTGGTATGGGCATGCGTGTACTCCGGCGCTGCACTCCTCCCCCGGTCTGGATGAGGGCTACCATGCATACCAGGATGAGGGGTACCATACATACCAGGATAGGGATGAGGGGTACCATACATACCAGAATAGGGATGAGGGGTGCCATGCATACCAGGATGAGGGCTGGGGTGCCATGCATACCAGGATTGGGGGATGAGAAGGCCATACATGCCAGGATTGGGGGATGAGAGGTGCCATACATATCAGAATTGGGATGAGGGGTGCCATGAGTGTGACCGGAGCGTAAGTGTGTGACTTGTGATTCAGCGACTTTGAATTCAGGGAGTTTGGAAGGGAAGAATTTGGACTGAATTGCTGTCTGTATTTTATTAATTCTTTACATTTTTTTTACTTAACATTTCTGTCTAGTGCAATCCCCATTAGGAAATGAGCTCTATTATTGACAATACTATCCAGTGTACATCTTGCTACATGTATGCAATCCTTGAACAGTGCATACTGCTGTGCAAGATGTGCGCTCGTTAGGCATTTGGAAGCCCAGGTACTGGATCTAAATGAGCCATTGACAATATGGAAAGGAGTCTGCTGCTTACTGGGGTAGATATGGTAGTAGGGAGCTGCAGGATAGTGAGGCAGCTAGCTGGGTGTCAGTTAGAAGGGGGGGTAGAGACAAGAGTGCCAGGGAGGCTCGACCTGACCTGGCACACCCCAATAAGTTTGCAAAGTTGGCAGATGAGGTGGGTGTCGGTACAGAGGTAGCACTGCTGCAGCATGGCATGTCCTCTGAAAGCCAGGGGAGTGTTAGCTCCTGTAAGGGGGAAAATAGGAGAGCAGGGCAGGTCAGGCAGGTGCTGGTAGTGGGGGACTCAATTATTAGGGGAAAACATAGGGAAATCTGTCACAAAGACAGGGATCATCGAACAGTGTGCTGCTTACCTGGCGCTCGAGTCCGTCACATTGCTGATCGGGTTGACAGGTTACTGGGAGGGGCTGGTGAGGACCCAGCGGTCATGGTGCACATTGGCACAAATGACAAAGTTATGGGTAGGTGGAAGGTCCTTAAAGATGATTTCAGGGAATTAGGCTGCAAGCTTAAAGCAAGGACCTCTCTGAAATACTGCCTATACCTTCTGCCACACCAGAGAGGCAATGGGAGATTAGGGAGATTAATAAGTGGCTCAGGAATTGGTGTAGGAAGGAAGGGTTTGGGTTCCTGGAGAACTGGGCCGACTTCTCAGTTGGCTACAGGTTCTAGGCTAGGGACGTGCTGCACCTCAATGCGGAGGGTGCAGCTGTGCTGGGGGACAAAATGGCTAGAAGGTTGGAGGAGTATTTAAACTAGAGATTGGGTGGGAGGGTATTCATTTTATAGTTGGGGAAGATAGTGCAGATAGTGACCTGGGCACAAATAAACAAATTGGGGGTGGAGTTAGAACAGTCAATATAGTAAGAAGCAATAGAGGTACAGAGAGATACATAAAATGCATGTACACTAATGCCAGATGCCTCACCAACAAAATGGAGGAATTAGAATTAATTTTGTTGGAAAATAATTATGACATGGTGGGGTTATCTGAGACATGGCTGGACGAGAGCCACGACTGGGCAGTTAATTTACAGGGCTATAGTCTGTTCAGAAATGACCGTACAAACAAGCGAGGGGGGGGTGTGTTTGTATGTAAAATCATCCTTAAAACCCTTCTTGCGTGAGAAGATATGTGAATCTAATCAAAATGTAGAGTCCCTGTGGGTGGAGATAAGGGGAGGGGGAAAAATAATAAATTACTGATAGGGGTTTGTTATAAGTCTCCAAAAATAATGGAAGCAGCGGAGAATATCCTCATAACACAAATAGATTAAGCAGCGACTCAAGGAGAAGTCATTATTATGGGGGACTTCAACTACCCTGAAATACATTGGGGAACAGAAACCTGTAGCTCAAGCAAAGGTAATAGATTTTTGACAACTTTGAGAGACAATTACCTTTCACAACTGGTTCAGAACCCAACAAGAAGGGGGGGCACCGCTAGACCTAATATTAACCAATAGGCCAGACCGCATATCAAATATACGAGTTGGGGGTCACTTGGGTAATAGTGATCACAAAATAATAAGTTTTCATGTATCCTTTAATAAGAAGTGTAGTAGAGGGGTTACAAGGACACTAAACTTCAGGAAGGCACATTTCCAACGATTGAGAGATGATCTCAGTGCAATAAACTGGGACGATATCCTGAGACAAAAACTACACAAAGCAAATGGGAGACATTTATTAGTGTCCTGAATAGGACCTGTGCACAATATATACCCTATGTGAATAAGCATGCTAGAAATAGGAGGAAACGACTATGGCTAAATGGAGCTGTAAGGGGCGCAATAAGTGACAAAAAAAATCATTTAGAGAACTAAAGCAAGTAGGTAATGATGAGGCATTAAAAAAATACTGAAAATTTAAATAAATAATGTAAAAAACAAATCAAGGCAACAGAGAATGAGACAGAGAGACCCATTGCCAGAGAAAGTAAAAATAATCCCAAAATATTCTTTAACTACATAAAAAGTAAAAAACTGTCAAACTAATATGATCAGCTTTTATGAGGAGGCAAGTTCCAGACTGGACCAAGGAAATGCAGTGAATGTTGTGTATATGGACTTTTCAAAAGCTCTTGATATGGTTCCACACAAAAGGTTGATACATAAAATGAGAACACTGGGGATAGGGGAGTATATATGTATGTTGGTTAAGAACTGGCTCAATGATAGGAAACAAAGGGTGGTTATTAATGGAAAACACTCAGACTGGGTCCCAGTTAACAGTGGGGTACCACAGGGTTCAGTATTGGGTGCGCTTCTTTTTAACATATTTATTAATGATCTTGTAGGGGGCATACAGAGTAGTATTTCAATATTTGCAGATGACACTAAACTCTGCTGGGTAATCAATACAGAGGAGGACAATTTTATATTACAGGAGGATCTATGTAAACTAGAAGCTTGGGTTGATAAATGGCAAATGAGCTTTAATGGGGATAAATGTAAGGTAATGCACTTGGGCAAAGGAAATAAAATGTATAATTATATGCTTAATTGTAAAACACTGGGCAAAACTGTCACTGAGAAGTACCTGGATGTATTGATGGACGACAGGCTCACATTTGGTGGCCAGTGTCAGGCAGCTGCTGCAAAGGCAAATAAAATAATGGGATGCATTAAAAGAGGCATAGATGCTCACGAGGAGAACATAATTTTACCTCTATACAAGTCACTAGTGCGACCACACTTAGAATACTGTGTACAGCTCTGGTCTCCGGTGTATAAGAAAGACATAGCTGAACTAGAGATGCAGAGAAGAGCGACCAAGGTTATTAGAGGACTGGGGGGTATGCAATACCAAGACAGGTTATTACACTTGGGGTTATTTAGTTTGGAAAAACGAAGGCTTTGGGGTGATCTTATTATTATGTACAAGTATATAAGGGGACAGTACAAAGACCTTTCTACTGATCTTTTTACTCTGAGGCCTGAGACGGGGACAAGGGGGCATCTTCTACGTCTGGAGGAAAGAAAGCTTAATCATAATCACAGATGCGGATTCTTTACTGTAAGAACAGTGAGACTTTGGAACTCTTTGCCGCATGATGTTGTAATGAGTGATTCACTACTAAAATTTAGGAAGGGCATGGATGCCTTTCTTGAAAAGTATAATATTACAGGTTATATATATTAGATTCCTTGATAGGGCGTTGATCCAGGGAACTAGACTGATTGTCGTATGGAGTCAGGAAGGAATTTTTTTTTCCCCAATGTGGAGCTTAGTGTTTGCCACTTTTTTTTTTTTTGCCTTCCTCTGGATCAACATGTTAGACTATGGGTTGAACTAGATGGACTTAGTCTTCCTTCAACCTTAAAAACTATGTTACTATGTATACCAGGATGAGGGGTACCATGCATACCAGGATGGGGTGCCATGCATATTAGGATGAGGGGTACCATACATACCAGGTTAGGTATGAGGGGTACCATACATACCAGCATGAGGGAAGGGGTGCCATGCATACCAGAATGAGGGATTGGGTACCATACATACCAGGATAAGGATGAGGGGTGCCATGCATACCAGGGTAGGATGGGGGCAGCACAAATCCCAGGATGGGGGGCAGCACATACCAGCATGGGAGACCATAAGACCATATACCAATAAAAATGCTCACCACCCGCTATTATATAGCGGTGTTGTCAAATTACCATGTATTTTTAATATATCTTTAATAAAAGTGATGTTTTATTAAATATTTGTTTATTTAGTGTTTAAGTCAGTGAAACTGTTGATTAATGAACTATATTTTTTGGAGGCTAATTTCCGCTTCTGCAGCTTGTAAGGTTATAATCATCTTACTTTCTATTAGTTATTATTTTCTTCTATTCTCAGATGAGATGTCACAAGCAACGTCCTCCGGCAAAAAATCCTTCATTAAAATGCAGCTATTGAACAAAGCTGTTGGTAATGGGACTTTTAAGTAGTGTTGAGCCACCCCCGTAGTGTTCGGGTTCGGTTCGGTTCGTCGAACACCGGGATGTTCGAGGAACTGTTCGTCGAACTGTTCGTCGAACACCTTAGAACACCGTCGAACACCGTTAAAACCAATGGCAGGCAAACAAAAACACATAGAAACACATAGAAAACACCTGCAAAGATGTCCAAAAGCTGACAAACTGCTCAGAAGACACTCTCTTTAAAAAAGCCGGCCGGCAATTCAGCAGCGGCATACACCGGTACCCGACAATTTAGACAAGAAGGAATAGAGCATCACACATAGATTAGATAGATAGAAACATGTCAGTCACATATATATGAAGTACAGTGACAGTGTTGGTTACTGCACTTGTCATTTAGTGTAAAGGATTTATTAAAAAAAATATTAGTGTTTTCATGCACCGTCTCTTTAAAAAAGCCGGCCGGCAATTCAGCATCTGTACCCGACATTTTATAACAGACAGAATAGAGCATCATACATAGATTAGATAGATAGAAACATGTCAGTCACATATATAATAAGTACAGTGATAGTGTTGCTTACTGTACTTGTCATTTAGTGTAAAGGATTTATTTAAAAAAATAATAGTGTTTTCATGCACTGTCTCTTTAAAAAAGCCGGCCGGCAATTCAGCAGCGGTACCCGACAATTTAGAACAGAAAGATAGAGCATCACACATAGATTAGATAGATAGAAACATGTCAGTCACATATATATGAAGTACAGTGATAGTGTTGGTTACTGTACTTGTCATTTAGTATTAAAATAAAGGATTTATTATTAAAAAAATTGGCGTAGGGTTCCCCTTAATTTTAGGCTCTAGCGGAGGTTAAGCAGACGGCTGGGGCAGATGTTTGAAGCCTGGGAAGGGGGTAATACCCACGGAGCTTCCCAGGCTACTAATATCAGCCCCCAGCTGAATACATAGCCTTTACTAGCTATTAAAATGGGGGACCCCCCAAAAAAAATGACGTGGGGTCCCCCCTAATTTAATAGCTAGCAAAGGCTAGGCAGACAGCTGGGGGCTGATATTAATAGCCCAGGAAGGGAGCCATGAATATTGGCCCCCTCCCAGGCTAGAAACACCAGCCGTCAGCCGCCCCAGAAATGGCGCATTCATAGGATGCGCCAATTCTGGCACTTAGCCTCGCTCTTCCACGCTGCCCTGGTGCGGTGGCAGTGGGGTAATAGGGTTGGGGTTGATGTCAGCTTATAATGCCAGCTGACATCAAGCCCAGGTTAGTAATGGAGAGACGTCTATAAGACACCCCCATTACTAACCCCATAGTCAAAGTTAAAAAAAACACAAACACCCAGAATAAAGTCCTTTAATTGAAATAAAGACACAATCCTTTATTGTTCTAAATTAAACCATACTTACCATCACGCCCATTCCAGCTGAAGCCAACGATCTCCTGCAATAAAAGAAAAATAATAAAGCAACCTCATCCTTACCTTTCCATGGTTCCCACGACAGCTTCAGCTCTGCTACATCGAGATGACAGGCTGGACCGCAGCAGAACGCTGCCATCCAGCCTGTCATCCCGCAGACACTGAGAAGCGCAGGCTTGCTTGCGCTGCTCAGCGTCTCTCTGTGACGACATCCAGATGAGCCGAGTTCATGTCCAATGAACTCGGCTCACCTCATGCACGTCACTGACAGCGTGGGAAAATTCTCACGCTGAAGCGCTGATTGCAGGAGAATTTTCCCACGCTGTCAGTGACGTGCAGGAGGTGAGCTGAGTTCATTGGACATGAGCTCACCTCATGCACATCACTGACAGCGTGGGAGAATTCTCCTGCACTCAGCACTTCAGCGTGAGAATTTTCCCACGCTGTCAGTGACGTGCATGAGGTGAGCCGAGTTCATTGGACATGACCTCGGCTCATCTGGATGCCGTCACAGCGAGACAGTGAGGAGCGCAAGCATGCCTGCGCTTCTCAGTGTCTGCGGGATGAGAGGCTGGATGGCAGCGTTCTGCTGCGGTCCAGCCTGTCATCTCGATGTAGCAGAGCTGAAGCTGTCGTGGGAACCATGGAAAGGTAAGGATGAGGTTGGTTTATTATTTTTCTTTTATTGCAGGAGATCGTTGGCTTCAGCTGGAATGGGTGTGATGGTAAGTATGGTTTAATTTAGAACAATAAAGAATTGTGTCTTTATTTCAATTAAAGGACTTTATTCTGGGTGTTGTGTTTTTTTTAAATACTTTACTAGAAATTCATGGCGGTCATGTCTAATACTGGCGTGACCCCATGAATTTTGGGCTTGGGGCCAGCTGATAATACCAAGCTGGCCCTAACCCCTTTATTACCCAGTGAGCCACCGCACCAGGGCCCTGGATGAGTTGGGTACAGCGCCAGAAGATGGCGCTTCTATGAACGCGCCATTTTCCGGGGTGGCTGCGGACTGCAATTTGTAGCGGGGGGGGGCCCAGAAAGCTTGGGCCTCCCTGCGCTGCAGATTCCAGCCCCCAGCTGCCTAGTTGTACCTGGCTGGACACAAAAATAGGGCGAAGCCCCACGTACTTTTTTTTTAATTATTTCATGAAATTCATGAAATAATTAAGAAAAAAAGGGCTTCCCTATATTGTTGTGTCCGGCCAGGTACAAATAGGCAGCTGGTGGATGGGGGCAGCCCGTTCCTGCCTGCTGTACCTGGCTGGACACAAATATAGTGCGAAGCCCCACTTCAATTTTTTTAAATTATTTCAGGAAATTCATGAAATAATTTAAAAAAAATTGACGTGGGGCTTCGCACTATATTTGTGTCCAGCCAGGTACAGCAGGCAGGAACGGGCTGCCCCCAACCACCAGCTGCCTATTTGTACCTGGCCGGACACAACAATATAGGGAAGCCCTTTTTTTCTTAATTATTTCATGAAATAATTTAAAGAAAATTGACGTGGGGCTTCGCCCTGTTTTTGTGTCCAGCCAGGTACAACTAGGCAGCTGGGGGCTGGAATCCGCAGCGCAGGGAGGCCCAAGCTTTCTGGGCCACCCCCGCTGCAAATTGCAGTCCGCAGCCACCCCGGAAAATGGCGCGTTCGTAGAAGAGCCATCTTCTGGCGCTGTACCCAACTCATCCAGGGCCCTGATGCGGTGGCTCACTGGGTAATAAAGGGGTTAGGGCCAGCTTGGCATTATCAGCTGGCCCTAAGCCCGAAATTCATGGGGTCACGCCAATATTAGACATGACCACCATGAATTTCTAGTAAAGTATTTAAAAAAAACACAACACCCAGAAAAAAGTCCTTTAATTGAAATAAACACACAATTCTTTATTGTTCTAAATTAAACCATACTTACCATCACGCCCATTCCAGCTGAAGCCAACGATCTCCTGAAATAAAAGAAAAATAATAAAGCAACATCATCCTTACCTTTCCATGGTTCCCATGACAGCTTCAGCTCTGCTACATCGAGATGACAGGCTGGACCGCAGCAGAACGCTGCCATCCAGCCTGTCATCCCGCAGACACTGAGAAGCGCAGGCTTGCTTGCGCTCCACAGTGTCTCTCTGTGAGGGCATCCAGATGAGCCGAGTTAATGTCCAATGAACTCGGCTCACCTCATGCACGTCACTGACAGCGTGGGAAAATTCTCCTGCACTCAGCGCTTCAGCGTGGGAGAATTCTCACACTGAAGCGCTGAGTGCAGGAGAATTCTCCCACGCTGTCAGTGACGTGCAGGAGGTGAGCTGAGTTCATTGGACATGAGCTCACCTTATGCACGTCACTGACAGCGTGGGAAAATTCTCCTGCACTCAGCGCTTCAGCGTGGGAGAATTCTCACGCTGAAGCGCTGAGTGCAGGAGAATTCTCCCACGCTGTCAGTGACGTGCAGGAGGTGAGCTGAGTTCATTGGACATGAGCTCACCTTATGCACGTCACTGACAGCGTGGGAGAATTCTCCTGCACTCACCGCTTCAGCGTGAGAATTTTCCCACGCTGTCAGTGATGTGCATGAGGTGAGCCGAGTTCATTGGACATGAACTCGGCTCATCTGGATGTCGTCACAGAGAGACGCTGAGCAGCGCAAGCAAGCCTGCTCTTCTCAGTGTCTGCGGGATGACAGGCTGGATGGCAGCGTTCTGCTGCGGTCCAGCCTGTCATCTCGATGTAGCAGAGCTGAAGCTGTCGTGGGAACCATGGAAAGGTAAGGATGAGGTTGCTTTATTATTTTTCTTTTATTGCAGGAGATCGTTGGCTTCAGCTTGAATGGGCGTGACGGTAAGTATGGTTTAATTTAGAACAATAAAGGATTGTGTCTTTATTTCAATTAAAGGACTTTATTCTGGGTGTTTGTGTTTTTTTTAACTTTGACTATGGGGTTAGTAATGGGGGTGTCTTATAGACGCCTCTCCATTACTAACCTGGGCTTGATGTCAGCTGGCATTATAAGCTGACATCAACCCCAACCCTATTACCCCCTGCCACCGCACCAGGGCAGCGTGGAAGAGCGAGGCTAAGTGCCAGAATTGGCGCATCCTATGAATGCGCCATTTCTGGGGCGGCTGACGGCTGGTGTTTCTAGCCTGGGAGGGGGCCAATATTCATGGCTCCCTTCCTGGGCTATTAATATCAGCCCCCAGCTGTCTGCCTAGCCTTTGCTAGCTATTAAATTAGGGGGGACCCCACGTCATTTTTTTGGGGGTGTCCCCCATTTTAATAGCTAGTAAAGGCTATGTATTCAGCTGGGGGCTGATATTAGTAGCCTGGGAAGCTCCGTGGGTATTACCCCCTTCCCAGGCTTCAAACATCTTCCCCAGCCGTCTGCTTAACCTCCGCTAGAGCCTAAAATTAAGGGGAACCCCACGCCAATTTTTTTAATAATAAATCCTTTATTTTAATACTAAATGACAAGTACAGTAACCAACACTATCACTGTACTTCACATATATGTGACTGACATGTTTCTATCTATCTAATCTATGTGTGATTCTCTATTCCTTCTATTCTAAATTGTCGGGTACCGCTGCTGAATTGCCGGCCAGCTTTTTTAAAGAGACGGTGCATGAAAACACTATTATTTTTTTTGATAAATCCTTTACGCTAAATGACAAGTACAGTAAGCAGCACTTTCACTGTACTTCGTATATATGTGGCTGACATGTTTATATCTATCTAATCTATGTGTGAAGCTCTATTCTTTCGGTTCTAAATTGTCGGGTATCGGTGTATGCCGCTGCTGAATTGCCGGCTTTTCATGTTTCACTGTTGGCACTGTTCCCATCGATTTGGGCAATCACTGTAATGCCACAACCACCATGGCTGTGGCATTACAGTGAGTGGCAGACAATCCCTGCATGATTGGTGCTCTAAATAGCGCCAGACATGCAGGACACGCTTTTGGTGCATGAACAGTTATCGAACATAACCTCGAACAGCCGAATTTTTTGCAAATCGTTCGGGTTCGTCGAACAACTCGAACACCGCCCAAAACAGCTCGAATTTGAGATTGGCGAACAGTTCTAGTCGAACACCGCTCATCTCTACTTTTAAGGTCAAAAATAAATATGACCTTGAATTTCCAGCCCTTCCCTGTGAAGAAATCATTCATCAAGCACAAGTCCTAATAGATTCGATAGTGGGCACTGATTTGCTGAGGACAAACTGTGAGCAATTGTCCGTCTTGCTGCGTTATGGAGAAAACATTTATATTCCGATATTTTTAAAGCAGTACTTTATTGAATTGTGGATAATTCACAAAGAAAAAAAGTTAAAATTTCTAAAGGCCATTACTCCTTGCATTCTGGACCCATACTTTCAATAACACCAGAAAACTGCAGTGAGTCTCTATTCAGCCTTAACAACTTTCCAATGAATAATTAGAAAGAATCTAAAGAAAATTTATATACAATGTTGCATTCATGGATCATATTTAGGATCCTACTAAATTGTGTTATATTTATAAAAAAAGGGGCAGGGGCACTTAGAATGATATACTTAGCGCTGCTATTTTGTATACTTTTCTTTGTTACCTTATCGCTTGAATATTTTTACATCGATGGTTTGTGGCCAAAATGTCAGTGTCCTCCACATATTAGCCCACTATATATAATGAAGAGGAAATTAAATTGAGCTTTAAACTTTGCTTACAATTTTTTCAGCATCCTCTCTGCTTAATAAAAAAATACATTGAATACGTTTTTAGCACATTATTTTGGCGGTCGGCGTATATACTGGGCAAATTTTAATATGTACAGTACAGACCAAAAGTTTGGACATGCATTCTCATTTAAAGATTTTTCTGTATTTTCATGACTATGAAAATTGTACATTCACACTGAAGGCATCAAAACTATGAATTAACACATGTGGAATTATATACTTAACAAAAAGTGTGAAAAAACTGAAAATATGTCTTATATTCTAGCTTATTCAAAGTAGCCACCTTTAGCTTTGATGACTGCTTTGCACACTCTTGGCATTCTCTTGATGAGCTTCAAGAGGTAGTCACAAGAGATGAGCGGTGTTCAACTAGAACTGTTCGCCAATCTCAAATTCGAGCTGGTTTGGGCGGTGATCGAGTCGTACGACGAACGCGAACGATTTGCAAAAAATTCGGCTGTTCGAGGTTATGTTCGATAACTGTTCGTGCACCAAAAGCGTAACTGGATTTTTTCACATCATGCAGGGATTGTCTGCCACTCACTGTAATGTCACAGCCATGGTGGTTGTGGCATTACAGTCTTTGCCCAAATCAATGGGAACAGTGCTCACAGTGAAACATGAAAAGCCGGGCATTCAGCAGCGGCATACACCGGTACCCGACAATTTATAACAGAAAGAATAGAGCATCACACATAGATTAGATAAATAGAAACATGTCAGTCACATATATAATAAGTACAGTGATAGTGTTGATTACTGTACTTGTCATTTAGTGTTAAAATAAAGGATTTATTAAAAAAAAAATTGGCGTGGGGTTCCCCGTAATTTTAGTCTCTAGCGGAGGTTAAGCAGATGGCTGGGGCAGATGTTTGAAGCCTGGGAAGGGGGTAATACCCACGGAGCATCCCAAGCTACTAATATCAGCCCCCAGCTGAATACCTAGCCTTTACTAGCTATAAAAATGGGGGACCCCCCCAAAAAAATGACATGGGGTCCCCCCTATTTTAATAGCTAGCAAAGGCTAGGCAGACAGCTGGGGGCTGATATTAATAGCCCAGAAAGAGTGCCATGAATATTGGCCCCCTCCCAGGCTAGAAACACCAGCCGTCAGCCGCCCCAGAAATGGCGCATCCATAGGATGCGCCAATTCTGGCACCTAGCCTCGCTCTTCCCACTGCCCTGTAGCGGTGGCAGTGGGTCTAATAGGGCTGGGGTTGATGTTAGCTTATAATGCCAGCTGACATAAAGCCCAGGTTAGTAATGGAGAGGCGTCTATAAGACACCCCCATTACTAACCCCATAGTCAAAGTTAAAAAAAAAACACAACACCCAGAATAAAGTCCTTTAATTGAAATAAACACAGAATTCTTTATTGTTCTAAATTAAACCATACTTACCATCACGCCCATTCCAGCTGACGCCAACGATCTCCTGCAATAAAAATAAAATAATAAACCAAATTCATCCTTACCTTTCCATGGTTCCCAGGACGGCTCCAGCTCTGCTACATTCACATGACAGGCTGGATCGCAGCCAAAAACTGCCATCCAGCTTGCCATGCTGCAGACACTGAGAAGCGCAGGCATGCTTGTGCTCCTCAGTTTCTGGCTGTGAGGGCTGTGACGGCTTTTTTAAAGAGAGTGTCTTCTGAGCAGTTTGTCAGCTTTTGTACACCTTTTGAAGGTGTTTTCTATGTGTTTTTGTTTGCCTGCCATTGGTTTTAATGGTGTTCGACAGTGTTCTAAGGTGTTCGACGAACAGTTCCATGAACATCCCGGTGTTCGACGAACCGAACCCGAACACTACGGGGGTGGCTCAACACTAGTAGTCACTGGAAATGGTTTTCACTTCACAGGTGTGCCTTATCAGGTTTAATAAGTGGGATTTCTTGCCTTATAAATGGGGTTGGGACCATCAATTGTGTTGTGCAGAAGTTTGGTGGATACACAGCTGCTAGTCCTACTGAATAGACTGTTAGCTGCTTTTTTCTTGCCATAATACAAATTCTAAGTAAAGAAAAATGAGTGGCCATCATTACTTTAAGAAATTAAGGTCAGTCAGTCCGAAAAATTGGGAAAACTTTGAAAGCGTCCCCAAGGGCAGTTGCAAAAACCAGCAAGCGCTACAAAGAAACTGTCTCACATGTGGACCGCCCCAGGAAAGGAAGACCAAGAGTCACCTCTGCTTCTGAGGATAAGTTTATCGGAGTCACCAACCTCAGAAATTGCAGGTTAACAGCAGCTCAGATTAGAGACCAGGTCAATGCCACACAGAGTTCTAGCAGCAGACACATCTCTACAACAACTTTAAAGAGGAGACTTTGTGCAGCAGGCCTTCATGGTAAAATAGCTGCTAGGAAACCACTGCTAAGGACAGGCAACAAGCAGAAGAGACTTAATTGGGCCAAAGAACACAAGGAATGGACATTAGACCAGTGGAAATCAGTGCTTTCGTCTGATGAGTCCAAATTTGAGATCCTTGGTTCCAACCACTGTGTCTTTGTGTGATGCAGAAAAGGTGAACGGATGGACTCTACATGCCTGGTTCCCACCGTGAAGCATGGGAGAGGAGGTGTGATGGTGCTTTGCTGGTGACACTGTTGAGGATTTATTCAAAATTGAAGGCATACTGGACCAGCATGGCTACCACAGCATCTTGCAGCGGCATTCTATTGCATCCGGTTTGCGTTTAGTTGGACCATCATTTATTTTTCAACAGGACAATGACCCCAAACACACCTCCAGGCTGTGTAAGGGCTATTTGATCAAGAAGGAGAGTGATGGAGTGCTATGCCAGATGACCTGGCCTCCACAGTCACCAGACCTGAACCCAATCGAGATGGTTTGGGGTGAGCTGGACTGCAGAGTGAAAGCAAAAGGGCCAACAAGTGCTAAGCATCTCTGGGAACTCCTTCAAGATTGTTGGAAGACCATTTCCGGTGACTACCACTTGAAGCTTATCAAGAGAATGCCAAGAGTGTGCAAAGCAGTCATCAAAGCAAAAGGTCGCTACTTTGAAGAACCTAGAATATAAGACATATTTTCAGTTGTTTCACACTTTTTTGTTAAGTATATAATTCCACATGTGTTAATTCATAGTTTAGATGCCTTCAGTGTGAATGTACAATTTTCGTAGTCATGAAAATGCAGAAAAATCTTTAAATGAGAAGGTGTGTCCAAACTTTTGGCTGTACTGTATATCCTGACAACCCCATAGACCCTAATTGACAACTCTTTGTTAAAAGGGTGTTCATTTGGCAAAACCTTGGTTGCAATAAGTCATAATTTCTCAGACCCAACTGTATAGAAAGTAAGGCTTTTTAATACCAGTGTATATAAACTATGTGTACCGTAGACTTGCTCAAGTAGTTTTCCTAAAGGAAAGAAGACTGTTACTGACCAAGTAAAGGCAAACCATTCCACTCTTCTAAACACAATTGCGGATACATTGGCACACAAAGCTTTTTTGTTACTGGCACTTCACGAGGAACAAGATGCTTGTTTTCTACAGTGCACACATGAGGTAGAATTCTTTAATATTGCAGAATAAAACAATCTGGATCATACTCACTGATTAGTGATGAGCGAGCGTGCTCACCACTATTTGATACTGAATCGAGCATCGGGTTGCTCGGGCATGTTCGATACTTGATCAAGTATCCCTGGTGCGCTCATGCTTGAATCCCCGCCCTGCATATTTCACGGCTGTTTTTGAGCCACTAAACATGTGGGGATTGCCTGCCAATCACGGTAATACAATAGCCATGTTGGCTACTGCCATTACTATGAATGGCCGGCCATATCATATCAACTGGTCTATATAAGACTGGGTGAAGTGATGCTCTCCTCACTGTAAATCAGAAACAGAATAGGGATAGTTGATGGAGAAGGGAAAGTTTGTGTTACAGGCCTATAGTCAGGGTTTATAGCCTTACAGTTCTTACAGCTGAAACCTAAAGCCAAATACTCCTCTTCAGTGCTACATCTATTGTTTTCAATATAAATATTGCTATTAGCTGTATTTAGTGTAAGGATAGCTGCTGGAAAAGGGAGAGCAGTGCATTACAGGCCTTGCTGCAGAAACCTAAAACCAAAACTCCCTATCAGGGCTACATCAATTATATTAGTGCATTATAAGCCTAGAGGCAGGGTTTATAACCCTACATTCCTTGCTGCAGAAAACTAAAACCAAAACTCCTTATCAGGCCCTCATATATTCAATTCTAGTCCCTAATAATACCACTCTTAGCTGCGTACCTAATTTAATATGTGCAAGGCGTCCGGTAAGGGATGGGGAAGTGAACGTGCTGCTGATGGTGCAAGCCGAGGCTGAGGCCATGACCCAGGTGAAACCGTGCTAGCTTTATGTGCACAACAAACAAGCTCAACCACGATACCTAGCTTCTTGTTCCACATTGCAGGGAGCGCAGGACACCACTCTTGAAGCCAAAACAGTGCAAACAGGTGGTCGGTTGGATTGCAGATAATGCTTCCATTATGCTTCCAGCACCACCCTGTCTTCCACGCGGTCCGGTCAAACTAGTCAAGAGTCTGGACTGGACTGGTCTAATCCTCACATTGATCCTCCTTCCTCCCACCATGGCAAGTCCCACACTTGGACACTCCGAGAAACGCTTTAGGTTAACATGTGTTATTTTTGGCCCTGAAAGTTTTAAGAGAGAAATGATTAGAGGGTGTGTAGTGATGTCCAAATATTTGAGCAGTCACAGTCAGAAGCAGATGATGGTGGGGAAGGGGAATTAATGTCTGAAGAGGTAGATGATGATAAGACACAGTTGCCAACAAGTGATGTACTTAAGTCAACAAGTCAAGAGGTCCAGAGTGCGGAAGTGGAAGATGAGGTGGTGGACAATGAAGTCATTGGCCCAATATGGGAAGGTGCCATGTAGAGCGAGGCCAGCAGCTCAGAGGTGGAGGTATCCACAACACCGCAACATGCGGGAAGAGGCAGTGGGGTGACCAGAGGGAGAAGGGGGGCAACTAGTTCCCAGAGCACCCAAACGTGGCAAGATCTCAGGTGAAGGGTTAGGTTTTTCCCAGTATGGTGCTTTTTTTACAGAAAGTGCGGACAAGAAAACAATCATTTGCAACTGTGCTGTACCAAGATCAGCAGGGAGATGACCACTACCACTGTGACCACCAACAGCATGTTCAGGTACTTGTCATCCAATTAGCCAACTAGGTGGGTGATACTACTGCCTCCTCCCCTGTGCTACGTACTTTCCAATCTCCTATCCAGGACGCAGGTGATGATGCCTCATGCCCTGCACCACCTGTTGTTGGACATTCGCAAGCACCATTAGAAACCACATCCACTTCCTTGTCCCAGCACAGTGTTCAGCTATCCCTACCCCAGGTCTTGTAACACAAGCAGAAAAATGCAGCCACCCACCCACAGGCCCAAACACTAAACAGACACATTTCCAGACTGCTTGTCCTTTAAAGGTTGCAGCTTACATTTGTGGACTCTGAGGCTGTCCGCAAACTCATGGCTGTTGCCGTCCCACAGTATTCAGTCCCCAGCCACCACTATTTCTCCCTTTGTGACGTTCTCGCCTTACACAAGTATGTGTGCCATAACATCACCTGTGGCTTGACCAATGCAGTTGCTGGGAAGGTCCATTTAACCACCGACACGTGGACAAGTTCTTGTAGTCAGGGATGCTACATGTCACGGGGATACTGTGACAGAGAAGAGGCAGAAGATGTCTGGATACTCAAACTCCTAAACTCATTAGAACTGCTTCACCTTCCATTTCACCGTTCAGGTTTTCATTGCTCTGTCATTGCACGGGTTATTCAGCTCTGTTGATCTTTTGGAGCTCTTCATCCTGAATTGTCTCAGCTGTTCTGTGTTGGCTACTCCCTTCTGGAGGTCCAAAGAGGCAAGCCATGAAGAACTATATCACAGAAAGTCTGGTAAGGCTACTGTCCCACTACCAGTATTTGGTCAGTATTTTTTCTCAGGAGTGGGAGCCAAAACCAGGTGAGGAACAATCAGAGAAATGGTATAATAGGAAAAAGTGCACCAATTCTGCATTTTTGACCCACTCCAGGTATTGGCTCCCACTCTTGAGAAAAAATACTGACCAAACACTGATAGTGGAGATGTAGCCTAAGGGTCATATCAGACCCTTCTCATCCCCCATTGAAGCTGGGCTTTTCTTTGTTAAGAAAAAAGATGGGGGTTATGCCCCTACTTAGATTTCCGAGAACTAAATTGGATTACGGTTCGAGATCCATATCCCCCTCCCTCTCTTCCAGACCTGTTTAATCAGATCATCGGGGCTAAGTGGTTTTCTAAATTGGATCTCAGGGGGGCAAATATTCTCATTCGTATAAAGGAGGGGGATGAGTGGAAGACTTCTTTTAATCCACCAGAGGGACACTATGAAAACCTTGTTATGCCATTTGGATTGACTAATTCTCCCACCGTTCTTCAGCACTTTGTAAATTACATTTTTCGTCATCTGACAGGTAGATTTGTGGTAGTATATCTGGATGACATATTGATTTATTCGCTGAACCTCGAGTCACATCAGGTACATGTCAGGCAGGTCTTATAAATACTCAGCGACAATAAATTATATGTCAAACCAGAGAAATGTATGTTTTCGGTTCAGGAGATCATGTTCTCGGGTATTTCTTATTATCCATTGCTTTTCTCATCAATCCGGCGTAAGTCCGAAAGGCGGTACTGGATTGGGATCTTTCTGAAGACTTAAAAGCTTTACAAAGATTTTTAGGTTTCACAATTATTACTGTAAGTTCATCAAGAACTTTTCGGTAGTGGCCAAACCACTGACAGATATGACAGAAGTGGTCTGGTCCAGCCTGTGAGGCATTTACTAACTTAGAGATCTTTTGCTTCTGCACTGATTCTTATACATGTATGCACATTTCGCGTGTTAAACACATGCTTTCTCAAGGGTAAGAAAGCACGAAATGTGCATACGTAGGGCTCTGCACTTTCTGCGTGTGCATTCCCTGGGGGGACTTCACCTGCTACATGGGTAAGGTTTTTTTCATTGAATTATTCGATGGTGGTTTTTCTGACATACTTTCATTTACACATGTGTGACATAGGACAGATTGTATACATGTCAAGATTCCACCTGTCAGTCATAATTTAATACCTTCTATATTAGCATGTTCCATGTGTTTTCCCTACCTCAGGGTTTTTGCTTGTTGCTATTTTGCCTGTCCTGGTACTTTGCAAGGACGTTTTTAACCAGTATTTACTAAAAGATTTATATTTTATACACACTCCCTTTGCTCCTCATCTTTTCAAGTATTCATTTAGGAGTGTTCTAGATTTCTTTACATGCATGAAAGATCTATGATGATTAGTGTTGAGCGAGCACTAAAATGCTCGGGTGCTCAAAGCGTGGGCCGAGCTCACCATAATACTCGGGTGCTCGACCCGAGCAACGAGCCCAATGTTAGTCTATGGGAGACCCGAGCATTTTTGCTGCACCCCCGGCAGTCTGTAGAAAGCCTAAAAAGTGCCCAAACCGATAGTGACAGTGCTCAAATGACATGGGGACAGCATGGGGATCGCCCCAGGAAGCATTTCTGACCCCCCAGGTCACTGCTGTCAACAACATGGTCAGAGGTATTTAGCAGCTTTTACGGGCTCACAATAAAATGTTCAAAAACGAAACTGAAACTGCTTTCCTGTGAAATATGTTAAGGAACATCCTTTCCAGGGTAAAGACTTGTGTATAAGGTAAAATAATTAACCAAAAACAAAAATACTCCTCCATACCTTGGGCTATGTTCATAAGTAGCATTTTTTATGTGTTTTTGCACTTTTGTATTACTTTCAACAGCGACAAATGCATTCACCGGGAAATGTCATTTTAACATTTTACAACCTTATCTGGCCATGTGCTGTGTGATACATGCATACAGTGTTGAAAAGACATGGGAACAGCATGGGGATGACCCCTGGAAGCATCTCTGACACCCAGGTCACTGCCTAAAAGTGTGCCCATCAGAAGTGATCCTTGCCGCATCAGAAGTTGCAGACTTGCAACTATCCCCATGCAAGTCCTTGTCCCGGGGCAGTGTTCAATTGTACCTCCCCCATTCCTTGCAATGCAAGCAAAAATATGCAGCCAACCACCCACCCACCCCCAGGTTGAAATACCATACTGCTTTCTTGCACTTGAAATTTGGCTTTTTAGGCATGTGGAGGTGGAATCTGGCATCAGCGTCATGGCTGCATCGGCGGCCTGGTATCCATACTCAGTCCCCAGCTACCCAGCGGCCAGGTGTCCACGCTTGGTCCCCTGCTGCCAGGGGGCGGCCGGGTGTCAATATTCGGTTTCCAGCCGCCCCATGGCCGGGTGCCCACACACGGTCCCCAGCCACCTGGGGGTGACCGGGTGCCCAAACATGCTCCCCAGCCACCTGCGGGCAGCCGGGTGTCCATAAACGGTCCCCAGCCACCCCTATTTGTCCCAGTGCGCCTTATACACAAGCGTGCATACCAAAACATAACCTGTGCCCTCCCCAGTGCATTTAGTGGGAAGGACAGCCTAGCCACAAACACGTGGACAAGTGAATGTGGCCAGGGATGGTCCATCTCACTGACGCCTTCACACTGGGTTAATATTGTGGAAGCCGGGACACAGTTGGACACTGGGATGCAAAATGTCCTCCAGACATTGACACAGTACCCGCAATCCTCTATCAGGCTTCAACACAAAGTTCAGAAGGTGGACAGCAGCAACTGTCGGCCTCCTACCTAATGAGTAAATTATTCTTGATCATGAGGCCATCCATCTCCTTAGCTTTCTGTTCCTTGGAATGCAAGCGCATGTATGTAGTAGCAGCTAGGCCTGAGGTGGTCAGCGTTTTGGCGCATATGCTACCTCCTCCGAGGATTGCTGGATGCTTTCCTGCTACTATCCCATTTCTATGACTCCCGTTAAAACAAAGCTTCAGGTGATGGATGAGGTGGTGGCAAAGGAGAAAGAGCAGGAGGAACAGGGACCATTCACATCAATATCAGGCCAGTCAACCACACATGTCTTAAAAACAGACAATGTGAACTGAGGTCTAAGATGGCAGACATACAAGAAACAGAGGCATGTTCACACTAGCAAAAAAGAAAAAAAAGAAGCAAGACAAAAATATATCTCATACCCTACCATAATTATATATAAATGTAAAGCAAAGTTGCATAATAAATATAGGGTACTTAGTGAACTATTTTTGATCAAAAAAAGTATACAAGCCATCCCACCAGCGGCAAGGTGACCCTAAATTGGGACGGTACCTATACTGCCTATATTAAAAACCTTACTGTATATCAAAGTTGAAGTAATGCATATAAAAGGGTAGACAAATAGGACCGGGTCCCAACTCCAGACCACCTAGGCCCGTGGTAAGCTACATATATACCAATCAGCTCAACAAAGGGCATGCCACACCCTTAAATTGCACAGAATGCAAACAAGTCAAAAAAACAGACAATGTGAACTGAGGTCTAAGATGGCAGACATACAAGAAACAGAGGCATGTTCACACTAGCAAAAAAGAAAAAAAAGAAGCAAGACAAAAATATATCTCATACCCTACCATAATTATATATAAATGTAAAGCAAAGTTGCATAATAAATATAGGGTACTTAGTGAACTATTTTTGATCAAAAAAAGTATACAAGCCGTCCCACCAGCGGCAAGGTGACCCTAAATTGGGACGGTACCTATACTGCCTATATTAAAAACCTTACTGTATATCAAAGTTGAAGTAATGCATATAAAAGGGTAGACAAATAGGACCGGGTCCCAACTCCAGACCACCTAGGCCCGTGGTAAGCTACATATATACCAATCAGCTCAACAAAGGGCATGCCACACCCTTAAATTGCACAGAATGCAAACAAGTCAAAAAAACAGACAATGTGAACTGAGGTCTAAGATGGCAGACATACAAGAAACAGAGGCATGTTCACACTAGCAAAAAAGAAAAAAAAGAAGCAAGACAAAAATATATCTCATACCCTACCATAATTATATATAAATGTAAAGCAAAGTTGCATAATAAATATAGGGTACTTAGTGAACTATTTTTGATCAAAAAAAGTATACAAGCCGTCCCACCAGCGGCAAGGTGACCCTAAATTGGGACGGTACCTATACTGCCTATATTAAAAACCTTACTGTATATCAAAGTTGAAGTAATGCATATAAAAGGGTAGACAAATAGGACCGGGTCCCAACTCCAGACCACCTAGGCCCGTGGTAAGCTACATATATACCAATCAGCTCAACAAAGGGCATGCCACACCCTTAAATTGCACAGAATGCAAACAAGTCAAAAAAACAGACAATGTGAACTGAGGTCTAAGATGGCAGACATACAAGAAACAGAGGCATGTTCACACTAGCAAAAAAGAAAAAAAAGAAGCAAGACAAAAATATATCTCATACCCTACCATAATTATATATAAATGTAAAGCAAAGTTGCATAATAAATATAGGGTACTTAGTGAACTATTTTTGATCAAAAAAACCACACATGTCTTGTAGGATATGTTTCTGTACAAAAAGGAGCGGTTTGGCGACACAGTTATAGGGCATACAGTGAGTGCAATGCCTACCAAAAATTTTGAGGCACACCAATGCCCCTTGGAAGTGACATGGAGGTCAGAGGGCCTTAACTAAACCGTTTTTTCCATTTATAGCATCTGCGGCCCTCTTATCCATACTCAGTACCCAGCCACCCGGCAGCCGGGTGTCCATACTCGGTCCCCAGCCGCCCCGCGGCCGGGTGTCCACACACGGTCCCCTGCCGCCAGGGGGCGGCCGGGTGACCGTAAACCCGTAATATGTATGGGTGACTGCTGTTTTTCTTTCCCATGTGCATGACCTTACATTTATCGGCATTGAACCCCATTTGCCATTTTTTGGCCCAACTCCCCAATTTATCTAAATCCTCCTGTAGCTGTGCCCTATCCTCATCTGTATTAACTACTTTACAAAGTTTAGTATCATCTGCAAATATTGCTATTTTACTATGCAACCCTTCCACTAGATCATTAATAAATATATTAAATAATATAGGGCCCAAGACTGACCCTTGAGGCACCCCGCTAGTAACCCTGACACACCCTGAGCTTACTCCATTGATAACCACCCTCTGCTTTCTATCACTCAGCCAGCTATTTACCCACTTGCACACATTATCCCCCAGACCAAGCATTCTCATTTTATATACCAACCTTTTGTGTGGCACGGTATCAAACGCTTTGGAGAAGTCAAGGTTAGTGTTGAGCCACCCCCGTAGTGTTCGAGTTCGGTTCGGTTCGTCGAACACCCGTGTGTTCGCCGAACTGTTCGTCGAACTGTTCGTCGAACACCTTCGAACACCGTTAAAACCAATGGCAGGCAAACAAAAACACATAGAAACACATAGAAAACACCTTCAAAGGTGTCCAAAAGCTGACAAACTGCTCAGAAGACATAACTAACACATGGAAAAGTGACAAGTACATATAGTCATGCGAAAATAAAAGAGGTGGAGGAGTAAAAGGAGGGGGAGACACAGATATAGGCATGTCATGCCCTTCTAAAATCCAAAAAGTGAGAAGCCGACACGGCCAGTCCGCTCCTGCCCGTGCCACCTCCGTGTCGCCGGGTTTGTGCCAGAGCCGCGGTGAACCCTGACGGCCAGCCCCCCTCTCCCAATACTGGTGCCTGTCCGCTGGTGGGTCGAGCGAGCCCCCCTGTGGTGGAGGCAGCTCTAAGCTTTTTAATTTAAATTGTCTCTCTAATTTGAATGAATACACTTTAAATCCATTTACAAGGATCTATTGGAGGGCAAGTCTCATGCCAGCAGCCGCGGTAATTCCAGCTCCAGTAGCGTCCACTAAAGCTGCTGCAGTTAAAAAGCTTTTATAAGGATCGAGCTCGGCTGTCCACCGCAAGGCATCCTACTGCCAGTCCCAGCCCCTATGCCTTGGGGTGCCTCCTGATGCTCTTCACTAAGTATCCCATGTTCCCGAAGCATTTCCTTTGAAAAAATTAAGTGTCTAAACTACAGGTGGTGCAGCTTGCTTAACAGCCGGGATAATCCGCTCACTAGCAGACACTGCTACTAGGCACAAAGTATTTCCTGGGCTAGATGCAGTTAAAAATTTGTAATTAGATACTCTCGTTGGATGCTGAGAAAGCATTCCATAGAGTCTCCTGGCACGCCATATATGATTCTCTTAAAAAGCTTGGGGTAGGGGTCTAGGGGACCCTTTTATAGCCAAAATCACGGCCCTGTATCGCAATACGTCACCTAGGCTGAAGATAAATGGAACTGTAGCACCCTGAGGGCTCGGTTGCTACAGACGTATTGCACCTCACCCAGAGGTGTGATATCTCACTCTCAGGTAAGGATGTAGTGTGGATCAGGACCCGACACCTGCATGCATTACACCACATTGCCGTGGGGCAGGGCGACCAATATGCCCCTGAGATGGGCACGACAGTCCCTGTCCCTGGCTGGAGTGGGGGGAGGGAACACTGAGGAAGGGGAACCCTGTAGTGCAGGAGCAGGGAGGAAGCAGTTCCTGGGTGCATTGAGAAGGGAGTATAAAACGTGGGCACCATCTTAGTTCAGTGCAGAGAAGTCTGAGCAGAAGTGGCAGGGAGCAGGGGCTCTGCATGAGCTCTGCTCCGGAGGCGGGCCTAGTAACAGAGGCCCAGGCCTGGAAGAGGGAGAAGGAAGGAAGAGGAGTGGAGAAGGCTCCAGGAACGAGGAATGAAGGGATCCCAGGGGTGCGGACGGGCGAGTCGCCACCGCACGCCCGAATCCACCTGCGTGGAGGGGTCAGGCCAAAGGGGGAGACCGGTCCCCGAACTAGTGGAGGCAGGAAACGACCCTCAGCTAGAAACCGGAAGCTCTGACATTTTATGTGGCGCAGCCCCTTGCTACACCCGCTAGGAAGGCACCACATAGGGTCAGGGAAACTGGCGCCAAGTTTACCAAGAGGAGGCCCGAGGCAGCCGGACAGAAGTGTTGGTAAGAAAGGCCAGACAAAGGACACACAAAGGGGGTCCTGTGAAGTGCTCCAAAGTTATCTGGGAGTTGTCTGAGCCCCTCACCTGGTGAGCACAGTACGACGTGGGCAGCCGTTACCTGCAGACGTGGTCTGGATAATAAGAACTGTGAGTAAAGGCCCTGAACTGCATCACTGACTCCGTGTCGTTACTGCTGCTGCCCTGCACCATCACCCCCATCCTCCGCATACACTGCCCTGAGGCTATACTCCTCCCGTGGGGAGTTATGCTACGCTCTGCTGCACCCACAACACCAGCCTCAGTGGTCTGCCCTGTAGCGGCGGTTCACTCTGACCGCAATCCATGGGTGTCATAGTCGGACATTTAAACATGAAAACCACATAAATAGTTCCGCCACTGGTTTGACCGCCCTGAGCCACGGAACTGGGTCGCCGCCACGAAGACTACAACCACCAGCATCCACCAAAAAGGGTCCGGCTCCGGGTGTCCCAAGGCCCAGGGGGTGCGTCAGAACATTTTCATCACCTTTCACAATCACCAATGGGACAAGGCAGTGATGTCCTCTGTCCCCTCTCTTATACATCCTAGTGACGGAGCACCTGCTCTCATCAATTGGCCATAACCCCAATATTAGGTGGATTGAGGTGGGAGGCACCGAGTACAAGTGCTCTCTATTTGCTGATGATGTCCTAGTATATATCACTCAATCACATATATCCATCCATGCTGTTATGGCTGAAATAGATCACTTTGTTACATGGTAAAATTTTAAAATCAATGCAGCGAAGTCTGAGGCCCTCGATGTCTCCCTCCCCAAATCCATATAGGATTCCATCCAGTCCAACTTTCCCTTTGCCTGGCCCTCACAGGGTATCAAATACTTAGGAATTCCTATTCATAGAGACCTCTCCCATCTATGTTATCTTAATTTTGGGCCCTTTATTGAACAACTCCATACAGACCACGGTTGGCAAGTTAGAACTGTAAGATTCACTACGTGAACCACTGGTGTTTTGTGGAAAAGCACATGTACACTGCGTTCCAAATTATTATACAAAAAGTGTTTAGGAGTGATAAGGGAAGAATTTGTTTGTTTGTCAGTTAAACTCATTGATGGTGATGTGTGTCAGGGCTCTTTATATCACTGTAAGCAATTGCAGACACCTGTGCTAATTAGTTTGGCAGGTGTGTCCAATGAAAGGCAAGACTACTTAAGAAGGCTCTCTCACATTATTAAGCAGCCTACATTTTCTGCCAAAATGGGAAAGAAAAAGGATGTGTCGGCTGCTGAGAAGCAACAAATTGTGGAGTGTTTAGGTCAAGGCATGACTACAATCAACATTGTGCGATGATCAGGATGAAGTGTCTTGGCAATCAAGAAGTATGTAGCTGATTCACAGTACACACGTGTGCGTGCTGATAAGGGCAAATTGAGGACTCTTTCCTACAGGCAATTACGTCAGGTTGAAAGAGCAGCGGCAAAAAAGCCTTGTCATAGCAGCAGACAAGTTTTTGAAGCTGCTTGTGCCTCCAACGTCCCCCGAACAACAAGATGCAGGGTCCTTCAGAGGTTTGCAGCTGTGCATGCGCCATCCTGTCGACCTCCTCTATCCACTTCACACAAGCAGAAACGGCTCCAGTGGGCCAAACATTACATGAAGACTGATTTCAAAACTGTTTTGTTCACGGATGAGTGCCGTGCAGCGCTCGATGGTCCAGATGGATGGAGTGGAGGATGGCTGGTTGATGGACACCCCACGCAAACACGGCTACAGCGCCAACAAGGAGGAGGTGGAGTAATGTTTTGGGCTGGAATCATGGGGAGAGAGATTGTCGGCCCCTTTAGGATCCCTGAAGGCGCTAAAGATGAACTCCATAATGTATGTGGATTTTCTCAAACAGCACTTCCTGCCATGGTTCAAGAAGAAGAACCGTGTATTTCACAGCAAGATCATTTTTCTGCATGATAATGCACCATCTCATGCTGCACATAAAACATCTGCATCTCTGGCTGATATGGGCATAAAAGGGGACAAACTTATGGTGTGACCCCCATGCTCCCCTGACCTCTACCCCATTCAGAACCTTTGGAGCATCATTAAAAGGAGTGTCTATGATGGCGGGAGGCAGTTCACATCTAAGCAACAGCTCTGGGAGGGTATTCTGTCCTCATGCAAAACAATTGAAGCAGAAACCATCCAAAACCTGACAAATTCAATGGACGAGAGAGTTCAGAAGCTCCTTTCGAACAAGGGGTCCTATGTGAAAATGTAACATCACCTAGAATAAAGTTTTGAGTTGAAAACTGTTTGATTTCAGTTTCTAACAACCTGCTAATGCTTATAATTTCAAAAATGACCATTTTTTTTGTCTTTATTAAAATGAAAAGGTTGATCGAAAAGTTTGGGGGATCTAAGAGTGTGGCAACCCAGTAGTCATGATTACTTCGAATTCTGACAATATGAGGGTCATGCTGCAGGTAGTGCAGCAAGAAGGCACTTATGTGCCTTGCGCATCTCGGAGCCCCAAAATTATTTTCCGGGCTAGATGCAGCTAAAAATTATTTTTAATTTTAAATCTGGTGAAGCTTTAGTATAGATGGCCTAATAGGATCAGTGCTGCACACTGCTACAAAGCCCAAATTATTTTCCAGTCAAGCTACAGATAAACATGATTAGTAATTTGAAAGCTTAAAACGGTTGGTAGGGTGATTTTAACCAATCATCAAGCTTTTACTCTCCCCAGGATGACACAGGGGTAGAAAAGTCGTTTCGGATCCATGATTTGTTCATCTTTATGAACGTGAGTCTGTCTACATTATCAGTGGAGAGCCGCGTGCGCTTATCTGTCAGCACACCACCAGCAGCGCTGAACACACGTTCAGACAGAACGCTGGCTGCGGGGCATGACAAGATCTCCAAGGCGTAAGTGGCTAGCTCCGGCCATTTATCCAGATTGGAAGCCCAAAAAGAGCAAGGGTCCAGTGACACAGTCGTGGCTTCAATGTTTACTTGGAGATACTCCTGTACCATCGTCTCTAGGCGTTGACTATGTGTCAGACTTCTTGTCTCCTGTGGCCTTGCAAAGGATGGGCTAAAAAAGTGGTGAAATGATTCCGCAAAATTGATGTTACCAGCAGATACTGTGGTTCTGTTACGGTTTGAGTGCTGAACACTTGACGGTCCCACGGTTGGCAAGTTGGAACTGTGAGATTCACTACGTGCACCACTGGTATTTTGTGGAAAAGCACATGTAAGATTCTGCAACAGTCTCTGCTGATACTCCTGCATGCGTGCATCCCTTTCTATGGCAGGAATAATTTCTGCAAATTTACTTTTGTACCGGGGATCTAACAGTGTGGCAACCCAGTAGTCAGGATTATTTCTAATTCTCACAATTCGAGGGTCATGTTGCAGGTAGTGCAGCAAGAAGGCACTCATGTGTGTTGCGCATCCAGGAGCACCAAGTCCCTGTTGTGTTGGTGGCGAGGTAACAATCATGCTTCCTTCCTCTGTCCTCTCCCCCCAACCTCGCACAACAGAAATGTGATCAAGGTCTCCCTCATCTGATGAGT
This sequence comes from Phyllobates terribilis, assembly GCF_046119375.1. NCBI lineage: Eukaryota > Metazoa > Chordata > Amphibia > Anura > Dendrobatidae > Phyllobates > Phyllobates terribilis. Next base: position 324,751,763 of record NW_027362763.1, on the reverse strand, counting down.
CTTCCATCAGTTCGTCCTCCACTTCTTCCTGGGCTCCTGCACCTTCCTCACTAGTTTGGCTGCTACCATGCGCCCTGGTAAAACCATCTCTCCCACCCTCACATGCCTGCCGCCTTGGTGCTGCCGACCGTCTGGACCTTGCAGATGTTAGCCCTTCCACATACAACTCCTCCTCCTCTACTTCCTCCACCTCCTCTTGTGCCACCACCTGACTCCGAATTCTGTTTAACATGTGCTCCAGCATGTAAATCACCGGAATAGTCATGCTGATAATGGCATCGTCAGCACTAAACATCTTCGTCGCCATTTCAAAACTGTGCAGAAGGGTGCATAGGTCCCTGATCTGAGACCACTCCTCCAGCGTGATTTGCCCCACCTCTGAATCTCGTTGGCCCAGGCTATACGTCAGAACGTATTGCACCAGGGCTTGTCGGTGCTGCCACAGTCGCTGCAACATGTGCAGAGTTGAATTCCACCGGGTAGGCACATCGCATTTTAGCCGGTGAAGTGGCAGGCCCAACGACTTCTGTAGAGATGTAAGTCGCTGAGCTGCGGGATGCGAACGGCGGAAGTGAGCACACAGCGACCGTGCCCTCTGCAGAAGGCCATCTAGTCTGGGATAGTGGGCTAAAAATTGCTGGACAACCAGGTTCAACACGTGAGCCATACAAGGCACGTGTGTGACATTGCCCCGGCGAAGGGCCGCACCCAGGTTTGCAGCATTGTCGCACACGGCCTTCCCTGGTTTCAGGTCCAGTGGAGACAACCATTCATGAAATTGGTTCTCCAGAGCTGACCACAACTCCTCAGCTGTGTGACTCACATTTCCCAGACATTTCAATGTAAAAACCGCCTGATGACGTTGAGCCCTACTGCCAGCATAGTAAGGAGGTGTGCAGGATCCCTTCTGCGCAGTTAGAAAGCTTGTGGCATGACCAGACAGGCTTTGGGTGCAGGTGGAAGACCGAGAGGAGGTTGAGGAGGCAGAAGCAGTGGAGGAACTTTGACATAAAGAGGATTGACGCACAACTCGTGGGGACGGCAAGACTTGGACAGCAGCCCCTTGTCCTGCTGTCACCATAGTTACCCAGTGCCCAGTCAGCGACATGTAACGCCCTTGTCCATGCCTACTCGTCCAAGTGTCTGTGGTGAAATGCACCCTGTCACACACAGAGTTTCTCAAAGAAGCGGTGATGTTGTGTGCGACATGCTGGTGGAGCGCAGGCACACCTTTCTTTGAGAAGTAGTGCCGACTGGGCATCTGGTACTGGGGCACTGCGACGGACATAAGGTCTCGAAAATCCTCTGTGTCCACCAGGCGGAAAGGCAGCATTTCTGTAGCCAAGAGCTTGCAGATGGTGAAATTCAACCTCTTAGCTTTCTCATGGCTAGGAGGAAATGGTCTTTTACTTGTCCACATCTGAGGGACCGAGGGCTGGCTATTGTGCTTAGACGGGGTTGATAAGGGTGTCCCCGGCAAACTGCCGGTCTGTGAGGAAGATGCAGGCGGACATGTTAGGTTGCCTTGATCCAAAGGTGGTGCTATCGATGTCGGACAGCGCTCAACACCAGCTGGTGTTACCACCTCCAAAGAAAATGATGACCTGCCAATCACGCTGGCTGTTGCGGGTAAAGAGGTGGCAGGTCTGCGCCCCAAAACAGGTGTGACTGCTGTCCCCCCAGTCACAGAGGATGAAGAGGCCGCGGATGCACAAGATATGGCAGACGGTGATTGGCCCGGCCGGCTAGGCCGCATTGTAGCACACTGAGCTTCCCACTGCAACTTATGCTTCATGTCCATGTGCCGGTTCATGCATGAAGTACTCAAACTATGTATTTTTTGGCCTCTACTTAGCTTTTGCTGACAAATGTTACAGATAACACGAGTTGGGTCATCTTTATCGATCTGAAAAAATGCCCAGGCTATGCAAGGCTTAGCACCCATGCGACCTGAAGAGCCACCACGACTTGTGGTGAGAGGCAGAGTTGTGTTTGAGGATGCAGTTGTTGACGTGCTTCCAGTACTACGTCTCTGTCCAGGAAGGCGCAACCTGACCTCGACGTCACTAGCATCTTCCTCCACCTCCTCTGCTGACCTCATCTCTTGGCTGACTGTGGGTTGACAGTAAGTGGGATCTCCGACCTCATCATCATCACCCTGTGCGTTATCACACCCGTCGTCCTCAGAGCCAACCTGTTCCTGCCCTGACAAAAAACTAAAGTTGTCGCTCCAATCAGGTATTTGAGTCTTATCATCGTCTTCCTCATTGTCTCCACCAACAGGAGTTACAGTTTGGGAATGAGGGTCTACATTATGGTCAGAACCTTCTGCGTCTGGTCCTGGATCCGACTCATAAAGATTCTGGGCATCAGTGCAGATCATTTCCTCGTCTGGATTCACAGAAGCGCTGGAGTCGACCTCTGATTCCCAGGCTATAGTATGAGTAAACAGCTCTGCAGACTCAACCATCTGTTCTACCTCATACTCAGACGGGCAGCTGGAGATTTGGGAGCTGTGAGGAAGCAAGTGCGATTTGGGTGACACCTTTGAGGACTGGAGTATTTGTGATGTTGAAGTTGATGTGGAGGAGAGCCCACTTAAAGGAGCACTTGATATCCGTTGAAGCACCTGCTGTTTTTGTGCCTCATCTGGAATTTTTAGCGATTGGCGTGGCCGTAAGAAAGGGATCTTATCACATTGTCCGCTAAAAGAAGTAGACATTTTAGTTTGGCTGGAAGATGGTCTTTCTTCTGCAGATGTTACTGTTGCTTTAACACCTACCCAACGGACACAACCTTTTTTCCCCTTCCCAACACGCCTATTCCCCTTTCCACCAGCAGCAGGCCTTTTTCCACTCATTTTGGTGGTTAACTAATTCACAACTCTGGAGTTGTTTGCACAAAAAAACAATGGATGGTAACCGAGCAGAGCTGAGTGGCCAAATTGTGGTATTAGGCCAAAACTATTGGCTGGGTTAGATGCAGAAAAAAATTATTTTGAATTTGCAACCTGATCGAGGTCAGTATAGATGGACTAATACAAATAGTCCCACACACTGCTAGAAGCCCAAATATTTTTTCAGAGGTACTGTAGATGCAGATAAAAATTATTTTTAATTTGCAACCTGATGGAGGTCAGTATAGATGGACTAATAGACCAAGTCCCACACACTGCTAGAAGCCCAAATATTTTTTCAGAGCTAGATGCAGAAAAAAATTATTTTTAATTTGCAACCTGATGGAGGTCAGTATAGATGGACTAATAGACCAAGTCCCACACACCGCTAGAAGCCCAACTATTTTTTCAGAGCTAGATGCAGAAAAAAATTATATTCAATTTGCAACCTGCTGGAGGTCAGTATAGAAGGACTAATAGAACAAGTCCCACACACTGCTAGAAGCCCAAATATTTTTTCAGAGCTAAATGAAGAAAAAAATTATTTTTAATTTGCAACCTGATGGAGGTCAGTATAGATGGACTAATAGACCAAGTCCCACACACTGCTAGAAGCCCAAATATTTTTTCAGAGCTAGATGCAGAAAAAAATTATTTTTAATTTGCAACCTGATGGAGGTCAGTATAGATGGACTAATAGACCAAGTCCCACACACCGCTAGAAGCCCAAATATTTTTTCAGAGCTAGATGCAGAAAAAAATTATTTTTAATTTGCAACCTGATGGAGGTCAGTATAGATGGACTAATAGACCAAGTCCCACACACTGCTAGAAGCCCAAATATTTTTTCAGAGCTAGATGCAGAAAAAAATTATTTTTAATTTGCAACCTGATGGAGGTCAGTATAGATGGACTAATAGACCAAGTCCCACACACCGCTAGAAGCCCAAATATTTTTTCAGAGCTAGATGCAGAAAAAAATTATTTTTAATTTGCAACCTGATGGAGGTCAGTATAGATGGACTAATAGACCAAGTCCCACACACTGCTAGAAGCCCAAATATTTTTTCAGAGCTAGATGCAGAAAAAAATTATTTTTAATTTGCAACCTGATGGAGGTCAGTATAGATGGACTAATAGACCAAGTCCCACACACCGCTAGAAGCCCAAATATTTTTTCAGAGCTAGATGCAGAAAAAAATTATATTCAATTTGCAACCCGCTGGAGGTCAGTATAGAAGGACTAATAGAACAAGTCCCACACACTGCTAGAAGCCCAAATATTTTTTCAGAGCTAAATGAAGAAAAAAATTATTTTTAATTTGTAACCTGATGGAGGTCAGTATAGATGGACTAATAGACCAAGTCCCACACACTGCTAGAAGCCCAAATATTTTTTCAGAGCTAGATGCAGAAAAAAATTATTTTTAATTTGCAACCTGATGGAGGTCAGTATAGATGGACTAATAGACCAAGTCCCACACACTGCTAGAAGCCCAAATATTTTTTCAGAGCTAGATGCAGAAAAAAATTATATTCAGTTTGCAACCTGATGGAGGTCAGTATAGATGGACTAATAGAATGATGCTATGCCCAAAAGATTTTACTTCACTAGGTGCAGTAAAAAAATTGGTATTCTATACACAGGTGTTATATCTTGCAACACAGATAGGCTACTCCACTGACTAACACACTCTGCAATAGGCCAAAAAGGATTAGCTTTGCTAGATTCAGCCAAATGCTGTGAAAAAAACTTGCACAGCACTGGCACAGACCTGCCTGGCAAAAACTGATAGGAACTCATGTAACCTAGTCCTGAAAAGGACTCCAATTACAATTAGTCTTTACTCCCACAATCTATCTATTTAAGAGCACAGACCTGCCTGATAAAAGTCGTAGGAAATGCTGTAACCTAGTCCTTAAAAGGACTGCAATCACAACTATTCCCTACTCCCAAGCTATCTGTATATTTGTGCGAAAATTGGCTTGAAATTAACAAGGTATAGCGCACACAGCAACAGCGGTGCCGTCTAACACGCAGCTGCAGCAGTGAGAAAATGGTGGCGACGGGGAAAATGGCTTGGTCTTATAGGGCAAGGACATGTGACATACACTGCCAATGACACATGCCCTTGCTTGTGTGAAAAAAAGCACTTCGCTCCGTGTGTGCGCTGCTGATAGGCTGACAGATTGCACCTCCCCACTGCAAATGCGGGAAAGAGAAAAAAAAATGGAGATCTTCATTGTTCCTGCAGAGATCCATCCCCTGCCCCTCCCCCCACCCCGCTGTACACTCAAACTGCGTATTAACATTAATTTTCATCATTACTGAGAAAAAATCCAGTTATGATTTTGGTGCACGAACAGTTATCGAACATAACCTCGAACAGCCGAATTTTTCTCAAATTGTTCGTGTTCGCCGAACGGCTCGAACACCGCCCAAAACAGCTCGAATTTGAGATTGGCGAACAGTTCGAGTAGAACAACGCTCATCTCTAGTCAAGGTATACAACATCCACTGACTCTCCCCGGTCCAGCTGTGAGCTCACCTCCTCGTAGAAGGCGATCAGGTTTGTTTGGCAGGAGCAATCCCTCATGAATCCATGTTGATATGGAGTTAGACAGTTATTATCATTAAGATATTCTACAATAGCATCTCTAAGAAATCCTTAAAACAATTTACCCACAACAGCCGTTAAGCTGACTGGTCTATAGTTCCCAGGGTCACTTTTAGACCCCTTTTTGAATATTGGTACCACATTTGCTTGGCGCCAGTCTAGTGGGACAGTCCCTGTCCATAAAGAGTGCTTGAATATAAGATACAGCAGCCTGTCTATCACATTACTTAATTCTTTTAGTACCCGGAGGTGTATGTCATCTGTGTTAGAACCTTGCTGTTAGGTTTTTTTTCCTTTGCTGGTCACATGACCTTGTTGGCCTATTTAATCCTGCTCCGCCCTTCTGGCTTTGCTGGACTTCATTGTATATCTACTTTCTAGCTAGCCTGTGCTCTGTATCTAACTCTGTTAGTTTGCTTGGTCTACGGACCTCTATGTTCTATCTATTTTGTTTGTTCGTCTGTCTGCTACTATTTCTGTTAGGAGGTGTCCCATATTCCTCCCAGTCCTTAGTACTTGTAGGGATTCCCTCCTCACATCTATAGGTCTCCGTACAGACTAGATTAGGACTTTAGCAGGTCTGATCGCAGGATCAGGTTCCCTGTTACATCATAGGGATTCAGCTGAGTCTTATAGTAGGGACAGATCTCCTCTCTTTCCTTAGCTTTGGTAGCAGAACATAACAGTAAGTCCAGCCTGCAAATTCTCTAAGGAAAGATTTTTTTTTTTTTTTTTTGTTCCATCATGGTGTCGGTTCAGGATTTGGCTAAACACCTGCAGGGACTCTCTCTGGAAGTGGCCGAGCTCCGTCAGCACGTGAGTAACTGTCCTGGAGCATATTTCTTGGAGCCTAAGGTATGTTTGCCGGATTTATTTTTTGGTGAACATCGTGAATTTTTTTCATTTAAAAATGCTTGCTTATTGTATTTTCGTTTGAGACCCAAGTCCTCTGGGGATGAATCCCAGCGCGTAGGGTTCATAATGTCCCTTTTGCGCAAAGAGCCTCAGGAGTGGGCCTTTTCTTTGCAACCTAGTGATACATGCTTCAGATCAGTGGATAGTTTTTTTTCTGCTTTAGGACTATTATATGATGATCCTGACCGTGTGGCATCAGCTGAGACTGAGTTGAGACGTTTAAAACAAGGATCAGGTAATGTCGAAAAATATTGTACTCATTTTCGTCGTTGGTCCACTCAAACAGGGTGGAACGATTCTGCTCTGAAAAGTCTATTTCTTGCTGGGCTCAGTGAACGGGTTAAAGACCTGCTAATTGCTTATCCTACACCTGAGGATTTGCAACAGGCTATGCAATTAGCTATACGGGTGGATAGAAGACTGCGTGCTAGGGTTAATGAGAGCAAATCCTCTGCTATGTCAGTTTCTGGTTATGAGAATGTGTGTACTAACAGTGGTGAACCGATGGAGATTGGATCGGTGGCACCTCGCTCTCAAGAAAAAGACCGTCGTTTTTCAGAAGGCTTGTGTTTCTATTGCGGAAAATCTGGTCATTTGATTAAAGGCTGTGAGCTTCGTATGAAGAAAGAAAAAAAAATGGTCAGTCACGCCCGTATTGCCTGTTTAAATTCCAAGGGTGTATTTTTAGCTGCTTCCACGATTGCTCAGGAAAAATTAATGGAATTTCGGGTGTTTGTTGATTGCGGGTCTACACTGAATGTAATTGATGGGGGATTCGTGGAAAAACTCAATTTAAAACCTGAACCTTTATCATCCCCCATTGCTGTGGTTTCTGTGGATGGCTCCCCTTTGAAGAATATTACTCTCAAGGTCAGTGAATTTCCTCTCACTATTAATGGTGTTCACCATGAGAAATTGGATTTGGTAGTGTTGAATAACTTGCCTTCTCCAGTAATATTGGGTTTGCCCTGGTTAAAATTTCACAATCCTGTACTGGATTGGTCTACGAGTGAAATTAAATCCTGGAGCCATAAATGTTATGACAAGTGTTGTAACGGGCGTATTGCAGCTTTGGATAGGGGAGAATTGCCTGTTCCTATTCAGGATTTTTGGAGAGTTTTTTCTGAGAAGGAATCGCAGGTTTTGCCTCCCCATAGAGACTATGATTGTTCTATTGAATTTGTCCCTGGAGCGACTCTTCCTAAAAGTCGTTTATTTAACCTTACCATTCCTGAGAGGAAGGCTTTGGAGGAATACATACAGACAAGTTTGGCCGCCGGTCACATTAGGCCCTCTAAGTCTCCTGTGGCGGTTGGATTTTTTTTTGTAAAAAAAAAGGACGGCGGTTTACGTCCTTGTCTGGATTTTCGTGAGATTAACAAAATTACGGTACGCAATCCTTACCCACTGCCATTGATTCCTGATCTGTTTAACCAGTTATTGGGGGCCAAGTGGTTCTCTAAAATTGACCTTAAGGGGGCATACAATCTGTTGCGCATGAAGGAGGGTGATGAATGGAAGACTGCTTTTAACACTCCTGTGGGTCATTTTGAGAATCTGGTTATGCCTTTTGGTCTTACTAATGCTCCTGCATTTTTTCAGAATCTGATTAATGACATCCTTAGACCTTTGATCGGTAAAAATGTGGTTGTGTATTTGGATGACATTTTGATTTATTCGCCAGATCTGGAGTCTCATTGGCGGAGCGTGCGTGAGGTATTACAGTTATTAATGGACAATTCGCTTTTTGCTAAGCTGGAGAAATGTGAGTTCGCTGTACAGAGAATTAGTTTTTTGGGCTACATTATCTCCAGCAAAGGTTTTGAGATGGATCCGGTTAAGGTTCAGGCTGTGCAGGAATGGCCTAGGCCTATTGGTTTGAAATCGATACAGAGGTTTTTGGGTTTCGCCAATTACTACAGAAAATTCATAAAAAATTTTTCTAGTATTGTCAAACCTCTGACTGATCTCACCAGGAAAGGTGCTGATGCGGTTCAGTGGTCTTCTGAGGCCATTGAAGCTTTTGTGTATCTCAAGGAGAGGTTCACCTCTGCTCCCATCCTTATGCAGCCTGATGTTACTAGGCCGTTTTTGGTTGAGGTTGATGCTTCCTCTGTGGGGGTTGGCGCAGTATTGTCTCAGGATAACGGGGATGGATTACATCCCTGTGCCTTTTTTTCAAAAAAATTTTCGGAGACTGAACTGAATTACGATATTGGTAATCGGGAATTATTGGCTATTAAACTCACATTTGAACACTGGCGCCACTTTTTGGAAGGTGCGGAATTTCCCGTTCAGGTTCTTACGGATCATAAAAATCTGATATATCTTGATGCTGCCAAGCGCCTGAATGCCCGTCAGGCTAGGTGGGCACTGTTTTTCTCGCGGTTTAATTTCTCCGTTACTTACATCCCTGGTACTAAGAATGTTAAGGCGGATGCCTTGTCTCGCAGTTTTTCTCCCATAGTCGGTGCTGAGAAAGAGGAAAACATTTTACAAGAAGGTGTTGTGATAGCTGCTTTAGACTCCGTTTTGGAAGATGAGATTCTTAAAGCACAGGAGAATGCCCCATCTAACACTCCTCATGGGAGGTTGTTTGTGCCTGGGACCTTTAGGAGAGATTTGTTTGTTGAGTGTCACGAATCTCGGTTGGCAGGTCATCCCGGAATCTCTGAGACCAAGAGACTGGTGGGTCGCAGTTTTTGGTGGCCTGGATGGCAGAAGGAAGTCATTAAGTGGGTGCGCCAATGTACTATATGTGCTAGATCTAAGTCCTCACATACTCCTGCTGCGGGGTTGCTTTGTCCTTTGGAGGTCCCCAGTGCTCCTTGGACACATTTGGCTATGGACTTTATAACTGACCTTCCCTCCTCTGAGGGTTTTACTGTCATCTGGGTGGTCGTGGACCGTTTTAGCAAGATGTGTCACTTGGTTCCCTTCGTCAAACTGCCCTGCGCTAAAACTCTCGCTAAGGCCTTTGTCAAGGAAATTGTCAGACTTCATGGCGTTCCTACTGACATTGTTTCTGATAGGGGTCCTCAGTTCGTGGCTCGTTTTTGGCGTGCCTTTTGTGACAGGTTGGGAATTCATTTGTCGTTTTCGTCCGGATATCATCCTGAATCTAATGGCCAGACAGAAAGGAAAAACCAGGATGTTGAGCAGTTCTTGCGTTGTTTTGTGGCAGACAATCAAGAGGGGTGGTCTGAGTTTCTGCCACTTGCCGAATTTGCTCTGAACAATCATACATCTTCTTCTGCTGGTTGTTCGCCTTTTGTTTGTTGTTCTGGGAGACATCCGTCGTTTGGGTCGTTCTCCAAGTTGGGATCTGCCGTGCCTGAGGAGGAGAATTTTTCCGGTGATTTGGAAAGAGTTTGGACGGATGTGCGTGGTAATCTTCAGGAGGCCAACAGAAAATCTAAAGACTACTTTGATAGGAAACGACAGGAGGTTTTGTTCGCTGTTGGTGACATGGTTTGGTTGTCCTCTAGGAATCTGCGGTTGAGGATTCCTTCTAAGAAATTGGGTCCCAAGTTTGTAGGGCCCTTTAAGGTGCTTCAGGTTGTCAACCAATCTGCTGTTAGGTTGGAGGTTCCTACCTCCTGGAGAATTAATCCGGTCTTTCATGTCTCTCTGTTAAAAAAAGCTGTTGTGTCGGATGGTGACGCCTCTGCCTCTGTTCCTCCGGTGGTGGAGGACGGGGAATATGAAATTTCTCGCATCCTTGACTCTAGACGGTATAGAGGTAGTTTGCAGTATCTTGTGGCCTGGAAAGGTTTCGGACCCGAGGATAACTCTTGGGTGAGGTCAGATGATGTTTCCGCGTCCAGACTTATCAGAGCGTTTCACAGGAGATTTCCTGATAAGCCTGGTCCTAGGGGATCCGGAGGATCCTCTTAGAAGGGGGGGTACTGTTAGAACCTTGCTGTTAGGTTTTTTTTCCTTTGCTGGTCACATGACCTTGTTGGCCTATTTAATCCTGCTCCGCCCTTCTGGCTTTGCTGGACTTCATTGTATATCTACTTTCTAGCTAGCCTGTGCTCTGTATCTAACTCTGTTAGTTTGCTTGGTCTACGGACCTCTATGTTCTATCTATTTTGTTTGTTCGTCTGTCTGCTACTATTTCTGTTAGGAGGTGTCCCATATTCCTCCCAGTCCTTAGTACTTGTAGGGATTCCCTCCTCACATCTATAGGTCTCCGTACAGACTAGATTAGGACTTTAGCAGGTCTGATCGCAGGATCAGGTTCCCTGTTACATCGTAGGGATTCAGCTGAGTCTTATAGTAGGGACAGATCTCCTCTCTTTCCTTAGCTTTGGTAGCAGAACATAACAATCTGGGCCTGGTGACTTGTCTATTTTGATATTATTTAGGCGTTTCTGAACTTCCTCCTGGGTTAGGTGGGTGATATTTAGCGGAGGGTTTACTTTATCACTCTGCATTTCTTCCGATAAATTGTTTTCTTTTGTGAAAACAGTGGAGAAGGAGCTATTGAGTAGGTTTGCTTTACCCTCATCGCCCTCTATGATTTTACCCAGGTTATTTTTCAATGGGCCAACGCCATCAGTTTTTATCCTTTTACTGTTTATATAGTTAAAGAACAGTTTGGGATTCGTTTTACTTTCCTTGGCAATTAGTCTCTCTGTCTCCTCTTTTGCTATTCTTATTTGTTTCTTACAGATTTTGTTTTTTTCCCTATAAGATATTAGCGCTTCCTCGCTGCCTTCTTGTTTAAGTTTACCGAAAGCCCTTTTTTTGTTTTTCATTGCCCTCTTGACTTCCTTATTTAGCCACATTGGCTTCCTCCTATTCCTAGCCCATTTACTCCCATAAGGTATGTACCTTCTACAGTGACTATGTAGGACTGTTTTGAAAATTTCCCATTTTCTATCCATGCTCCTATTACTAAAGATACTATCCCAGTCTATAAGGTGAAGGGCATCTCTTAGCTGATCAAACTTTGCCCTCCTGAAGTTCAGTGTTTTTGTGACTCCCTTGCTGGGCACCCTACTGAAGCACATGTAGAATTGTATAATGTTGTGGTCACTATTTCCCAGGTGCCCCCGACCTGCACCTCAGTTATTCTGTCTGGCCTGTTAGTTAATATTAAGTCTAAAAGGGCCGTCCCTCTAGTTGGTTCCTGCACAAGTTGTGACAAATAATTGTCTTTGATAATTGACAGAAACCTGTTTCCTTTCTGAGATCTACAGCTTTCGGTTTCCCAGTCTATATCAGGGTAGTTGAAGTCCCCCATAATAATCACCTCGTTATTTTTTGCTACCTCGTCTATTTGTCTCATTAATAGACTTTCCGTGGCTTCTGCTATATTTGGTGGTTTATAACAGATTCCTATGATAATTTTATTATTGTTTTTTGCCCCCTGTATCTCCACCCATAAGGACTCGACCTCCTCATTTCCCTCCCATACATCCTCCCGTATTGTAGGCTTTAGACACATCTTTACATATAGACAGACTCCACCCCCTTTCCGACTTCTTCGATCCCTTCTAAAAAGACTGTAACCCTGTAAGTTAACTGCCCAGTCATAGCTTTCATCTAACCATGTCTCGGTTATTCCAACTATGTCATAGTTACCTGTAGATATTTCTGCTTCCAGTTCATCCATCTTGTTTGTCAGGCTCCTGGCATTTGCTAGCACGCAGTTTACACGATTTTGTTTTGTTCCAATCTTCTCCCTGTGGATTGTATTAGAAATTTTCTTACCTCCCTTCCAAGTATCTTGTCTTGGACCTTCTCTGTCGCACTTCATATCTTTCATTAGTATGTTCTCTGGTTGCATGTTCGTGTCCGGCGTTTTTCTTCCCATCCCCTCTTCTTCTAGTTTAACGCCCTCCTGATGAGTGTTGCGAGTCTCCTGGCGAATGTGTGTTTCCCGGGTTTGTTGAGGTGTAGTCCGTCTCTGGCAAGGAGTCCGTCATAGAGGTAATTCACACCGTGGTCCAGGAATCCAAATCCTTGTTGTCTGCACCATCGTCTCAGCCAGTTGTTCACATCAAGGATCCTGTTCCATCTCCTGATGCCATGCCCGTCTACTGGAAGGATAGAAGAAAAAACTACCTGCGCATCCAGTTCTTTTACTTTCTTCCCCAATGCTTCAAAGTCCTTGTAGATTGTCGGTAGGTCCTTCATTGCCGTGTCATTGGTGCCAACATGTATCAGAAGAAATGGGTGGACATCCTTGGAACTGATGAGCTTCGGTATCCTATCGGTAACATCCTTGATCTTCGCCCCTGGGAGGCAGCATACTTCTCTTGCGGTTATGTCTGGTCTGCAGTTAGCTGCTTCTGTTCCTCTCAGTAGTGAGTCTCCCACCACCACCACTCTTCTTCCCTTCTCGGCTGTCCTTTTTCTTGTCGCTTCTGGGTGTTTCTGGGTGCTCTTTTCTTTTTTGCTTGCTGGTAGTTCCTCATCCTTAGGTGTGCCATCTTCGTCCTCCACAAGTCCTTGGAATCTGTTTCTCAGTTGTGTGGTTGGTGGTGTCTCCATGGTCTTCTTGCTTCTTTTGGTCACTTGCCTCCACTTGTCTGCCTCTGGAGGTTCTCTGATGCTTCCTTGACTTTCCGTGACCAGTAGTGACGCTTCTGTTCTGTCCAGGAAGTCTTCATTTTCCTTGATGAGTTTTAATATCGCAATTCTATCTTCCAGTCCCCGCATCTTTTCTTCTAAAAGAGCCAGTAGTCTACACTTCTGTCAGGTGAAGTTGGTTTCAGCTTCTGGTCGATCTGTGAACATGTAGCACATGTTGCATCTCACCATGTAGGTTGTCACATCTGCAATGCTGCTCTTTGTCCCTGCTGACTTGATGTCTGTCTTCTTTCTTGTGATACCCTAGGATAAACAAATTAACCAAATTCAACGATCTTCTAGTTGAAGGAGACTCTTTGCTTTTCCCAGAAGGCACCTGGAATAAGCAAATTGTCCTCTTCAAGCTTCAATCCCTGGTTTGGCGATGCTTTCCAAGCAGCTGGTCCCGGCTGTACCCAACGATCTTCTAGCTGAAGGAGACTCTTCGCTTTTCCCAGAAGGCACCTGGAATATGCAAATTGTCCTCTTCAAGCTTCAATCCCTGGTTTGGCGATGCTTTCCAAGCAGCTGGTCCCGGCTGTACCCAACGATCTTCTAGCTGTAGGAGACTCTTCGCTTTTCCCAGAAGGCACCTGGAATATGCAAATTGTCCTCTTCAAGCTTCAATCCCTGGTTTGGCGATGCTTTCCGAGCAGCTGGTCCCGGCTGTACCCAACGATCTTCTAGCTGAAGGAGACTCTTCGCTTTTCCCAGAAGGCACCTAGAATATGCAAACTGTCCTCTTCAAGCTTCAATCCCTGGTTTGGCGATGCTTTCCAAGCAGCTGGTCCCGGCTGTACCCAACGATCTTCTAGCTGAAGGAGACTCTTCGCTTTTCCCAGAAGGCACCTGGAATATGCAAATTGTCCTCTTCAAGCTTCAATCCCTGGTTTGGCGATGCTTTCCAAGCAGCTGGTCCCGGCTGTACCCAACGATCTTCTAGCTGAAGGAGACTCTTCTCTTTTCCCAGAAGGCACCTGGAATATGCAAATTGTCCTCTTCAAGCTTCAATCCCCGCCAAAGATGGGGCATCTTTGCATGCAGTATGGACAGGGGATTGCCTTGCACGCACAACATGGGGTTCTCTTACACGCACAACAGCAGAAGAAGCAGAGGTGACACCCGCTGACACTGGTCGTGGACCCTGGGGTTCGCCCCACAAAGTCGGGTGCTTTGCTGACATGTGCCTGATCATGCTGGTGGTGGTCAGGCTGCTAGTATTGTCACCCTTGCTGATGCTTGCCTGGCAGGTGGTACAAATGGCCTTTTTGAGGTTATCAGCAGAGTCTTTAAAAAAATTCCCGACTCTGGAAGACCTACCAGTTGTACTGGCAGCGTCCCTCGTGTTGGCGCCATGGGGAATGGCTGCCCGCCTTCTGTCTGCGGCCACCACACTGCTTCTTCCTGCCTGTTGGGGTACTCTGCATCTCTCTCCCTGTGTGCTGCTGGCCTCGCTCTGCGTGTCCTCCTGCCACGTTGGGTCAGTTACTAGATCATCCACCACCTCCTCCTTTTCCATTTCCGCACCGCGGTCCTCCTCCTCACTTCGTGGCAATTGTGTCTCATCATCATCCACCTCTTTTGACAAATTGCCATCGTCGCCTTCCTGTGGCCCTGGCTGTTCAAATATTTGGCCATCGCTACATGGGAACTCCTCTTCCACCACTTCAAGCAGAGCAGGCGAGGGGCCAAAATAGGGAAATGGACCAGTGAACAGCTCTTCAGAGTGTCCAACTGTGGGATCAGTTGCTGTCTGACGACACTCGGCATGGTGGGAGGAAGGAGCATCAGAGTGAGGAGGAGTATGCAGTCGAGACTCACGGCTACTAACACATGACCGTGTTGAAGACAGACCGGAGGTGGTGGTGCCCAGGTGAGTGGAAGTATTATCTGCTATCCAATTAATAACCTGTTCTCACTCATCAGTTCGCAATAGTGGTGCTGTTGTGTGCTTCGCCAGTAATTCGGTCAAGAACTGGGAGCGAGAAGATGTGGCTGTTAGTTGTGGCACATTTTCACCTTGGCCACGGTCCCGTCCTCTGCACGCACCATCACCAGAACGTCCAGTTCCATGTCCCTTGCCACGCGCCTTGCCCATTGTAAATGAAGTAAAATAGCTTACACTCGCACTATCAATGGAAAAAGGGTAATAAAAAGGAGATTTGAACCGTGGAAGAGGAAAACCACAGTTCTAGTTATCTTACCTATACCAGACACTTTTATACAGATATATTTGTGTCTGAACAGTCAGCGAGACACTAAAACTTTCTTTTTATGTAAAATGGTGGATTACACCTAGATTTGAACAGTGGAAGAGGAAAACCACAGTTCTACACCGCATGCAGAATAATTAGGCAAATGATTTTTTTGTTCACTTTGATACTTTTTATACATGTTGTCCTACTCCAAGCTGCATAGGCTTGAGAGCCAACTATCAATTAAGTTAATCTGGTGATGTGCATCTCTGTAATGAGGAGGGGTGTTGTCTAATGACATCAACACCCTATATAAGGTGTGCTTAATTATTAAGCGTTTCATGGCAAATAGCCAACAGGGTCACAAGAAGCGTGTTGGCCAAAAAAGGCGCAAAATAACTGCCCATGAATTGAAGAAAATCAAGCGTGAAGCTGCCAAGATGCCATACGCCACCAGTTTTGCCATATTTCGGAGCAGCAATGTTACTGGAGTATCAAAAAGCACAAGGTGTGCGATACTCAGGGACATGGCCAAGGTAAGGATGGCTGAAAAACAACCACCTTTGAACAAGAAACATAAGATAAAATGTCAAGAATGGACCAAGAAATATCTTATGAATGAAATTTAAAAGGTTTTATGGACTGATGAAATGAGAGTGACTCTTGATAGGCCAGAGGCTGGATCAATATAGGGCAGAGAGCTCCACTCCGACTCAGACGCCAGCAAGGTGGAGGTGGGGTACTAGTATGCACCGGTATCATCAAAGATGAACTTGTGGGACCTTTTCGGGTTGAGGATGGAATGAAGCTCAACTCCTAGACCTGCTGCCAGTTTCTGGAAGACCACTTCTCCAAGCAGTGGTGCAGGAAGAAGTCGGTATCGTTCAAGAAAAACATGATTTTCATGCAGGACAATGCTCCATCACATGCATCCAACTACTCCACAACGTGGCTGGTCAGTAAAGGTCTAAAAGAAGAAAAAATAATGACATGGCCCCCTTGTTCACCTGATCTGAACCCCATAGAGAACCTGTGGTCCATCATAAAATGTGAGATCTACAGGGAGGGAAAACAGTACACCTCTCGGAACAGTGTCTGGGAGGCTGTAGTGGCTGCTGCACGCAATGTTGATCGAAAACAGATCAAGCAACTGACAGAATCTATGGATGGAAGGCTGTTGAGTGTCATCTTGAAGAAAGGTGGCTATATTGATCACTATTTTTTGGTTTTTGCATGTCAGAAATGTTTATTTCTACATTTTGTGCACTGATAATGGTTTACCTGGTGAAAATAAACAAGTGAGATGGGATTATATTTGGTTTTTATTAAGTTGCCTAACAATTCTGCACAGTAATAGCTACCTGCACAAACAGATATCCTCCTAAGATAGCCAAAACTAAAAAAATCCCACTCCAACATCCAAAAATATTAAGCATGGATATTTATGAGTCTTTTGGGTTGATTGAGAACATAGTTGTTGATCAATAATAAAAATAATCCTCTAAAATACAACTTGCCTAATAATTCTGCACACAGTGTAGTTATCTGGCCTACACCAGAATATTTTAAACAGATATATTTGTGTCAGAACAGTCTGCGAGACACTGAAACAGTTTTTTTTGTGCAAAAAGGTCGATTACACCCAGATTTGAATAGTGGAAGAGGAAAACCACAGTTCTAGTTATCTGGCCTACACCAGACTCTTTTAAACAGAGGGGGGAATACCAAAAGGTTAAAAAGACTAGTATTTGTACAGTCTGACTGAGGAGAAAAAAAAAAAGAGGATTTAGATGAAAAAAAAAAGGATTTTTCATTGCCCCTGAGACCTGGGGCTAAGTCTAGCAATTTGAAAAGCAGCACACAGAACTGTAATGCAGTGTTTGTTGGTATAACCACTGCATCTCTTATACAGCCTGCTTGCCTGCCTGATATCTGGGATGGTTATTAGTCCTGAGAAGAACAGTTTGTTTGATTTTGCAGGCTTTAGAGACCCTACACCACCTATTTCGGAGTATAAATCTCTCCTAAGCTCTGAAGCACTCTCCCTACACCATCTAATCCGGAGCGACTGTGTCCAAGATGGCGGCGCCCAGTTTTAAATACTCGAGGTGACGCTATGCGGCCAGCCAAACACTGTAATGCCCACAACCAACATGGCTGCGGCATTACAGTGACAGGCTGGCAATCCCTGCATGTTCATTGGCACTGTAAAGAGCGTCGAACATGGAGGGCAGAGACCCGAGCTCCCGCCCGAGTAACCCGGAAATGCTCGGTGCTCGCCGAACATCCCGAGTAGTGAGATGCTCGGGCAAGTACCGAGCAGTGTCGAGCATGCTCGCTCAACACTAATAATGATCTATTTATTTGTATTTCATTTTGCCTATGGGTCTTGTATTTCAAAAATGATTCTTATACAGCCTGACGTCACTCAGCCATTCATTGTAGAGGTTTATGCATCAGAAGTGGGGTTTGGGGCTGTATTGTCGCAGGGTTCATCTCCAAGTAAATGGCATCTGTGTATATACTTCTCCAAGAAATTGTGACTTATAGGCTGGGGGATAAGAACATTAAACTGGATGTTTTATATTGTTGTTTTCCGTGCGAAGAAAGTGATTGTGCATCGGTTGCTATATTACAGAAAGGTGTAGTTATTGCTACTCAGGGGGACGCCCCGGTTGCATGTCCTTCAGGTAAACTGTTTGTCCCTGTGAAACTCCATCTTAGATGGCTGGACATCGTGGTAATAAAGCCACCAGGGATTCTTGCTCATCGTTTTTAGTGGTCTAGAGTGCACCAGGATGTTTGGGAATAAGTAGCTGCCTGAATCACTAGTAAAACCAAACATACTCATCCATCCAGGGCTCTTCAACCTTTGGCAATTGCCTGTAGTTCATGGACTCATTTGTCTGTAGATTTCATCATTGATCTCCCCGTGTCAGAAGGAAACACTGCTATATTGGTGGTGGTGGATAGAGATGGGCGAATATTTCAATATTCAGTTCGGATTACGTTCGCCGAATTTGCAATATTCGTCGATTTATTCATTGAATATTTGTAGAACATTAGCGAACACCATAGGATTCAATGGGGGGGCAAAAACAAACGCATACACAACACCTTCAAACAGGCCCAAAACCTGCCAGAACACATCAAATTAGGGGTAGACACCAGGAACGTGCCATCAATTGATCCAGAGTACAAGAACTATAATAATTATTATTATTGCAGCAACATTTATCCCGTGGCGCTTTACATGTGAAAAGGGGTCACCGACTGGTGCAAGAGGATAGAGGACCCAGCCTGCGAGGGCGTACAAACAATCTACAAGGGATGGGTGAGGATACAGTAGGTCAGAGTACAGCTAGTCGTGCAGCGGTATGCTGGAGTGAGGGTTACCGCAGATTGTACGCTTGTCAGAAGAAGTGGATCTTAAGCTCCATTTTCAAGGTTTCCACGGTAGGCGAGAGTCTGATGTGTTAGGGTACAGAGTTACACAGTAGGGGAGATGCACAGGACAAATCTTGTATGCGATAGGGGAAAGAAGAGATAAAAGGGAAGTAGAGAGAAGGAGATCTTGGAAGGATGGGAGGTTGCATGCAGGTAACTTGTACAGGGAGACTAGGTCACACATGTATGGAGGAGACAGGTTTTTGATTGCTTGGTATGCCAAAATTAGGCTTATCAACTGGAATCAGCACAGATTAGGATAGATTGGAGGGCTGCGAGAGTGGTAAAATCGAGGCCATAGAGCTGGAGCTTGTAGTAGTCAAGGCGGGAGATGATGAGGGTGCGCATCGATGCTTTTCTAGATTCATGGTTGAGTAATGTGCGGATCCCCGAGATAATTTGGAGTTGGAGTTAGCAGCAAGTGGAAAGGGCTTGGATTTGAGATTTGAAGGACAGATTAGAATCAAGCTTGCGGGACTGGGGAGAGTGAGTAGCCATTCACTTTGCTGGATTGGTCAGCTGGGGGGAATAATAAGATTGTGGAAAGATGATGCATTCGGTTTTATCCATGTTAAGTTTTACAAATCTAGCAGAGAAAAAAGATGAAATAGAGGACACTATTGATGAGCAAGCACTAAAATGCTCGGGTACGCATTGCTTCGGTCGAGCAAATTGGAATTGAGTGCTCGGACCGAGTAACGATCCCAATGTAAGTCTATAGGAAACTCAAGCATTTTTCCAGCGGCATCCCTGGTGGTCTGCAGAGGGCCTAAAAATGGTCCAAATCAATTGAAACAGTGCTCAAATGACATGGGAACAGATTGGGGAAGACCCCTGGAAGCTTTTCTGACTCCCAGGTCACTGCTGTCAACAACGTTGTTAGAGGTATTACGCCACTTATACGGACTCACAATAAATCATGCAAAAACTAAACCAAAATGGATTTTCCTGGGAAATATGTTAAAGAACATCCTTTCCAGGGTAATGACATACTGCCTAAAAGTGTGCCCATCATAAGTGATCCTTGGTGCTTGCAAAGATGCCTCCCACCATGCAACTGTCATTGCAGACTTGCAACAATCACCGTCCACGTCCTTGTCCCAGTGCAGCGTTCAGTTGTCCACACTCCATTTCTTGGAATGCAAGCATAAGATTGCCGCCAGCCACCTACCCACCCACAGGTTGCAATAATATACTGCCAAATTTTTGACAGCTGCTTGCACTTGAAATGTGGCCTTTCAGGTGGGTGGAGGTGGAAGCTTTTCACAACCTCATGGCGGCGGCGGGTGTCCATACCGCCACTGTCTCTCCCGTTGTCGTCTCCGCCTTCCACAAGCATGGGTCCCACAACATTACCCGTGCCTTCCCCATTGCACTTAGGTGGGAGCTACCGCCTAACCACAAATATGTGGACAGGTGAATATGGTACAGAACCAGTCCACATTAAAAATGGAGCCATAGAGTGTCCGGGAACCTTCCCAAACACATTTCTTAGCCAGGGCTACTTCTCAGCAGGGTTGGACAGGTTCATCAGAGAAATGGAGACTCCTCTGGTGGGCCCTGGCTTCTCTATCAGGAGAGTTCATAGTGCTGAGGTGAGGACTCGTGATGATGATAGAGTCCACCATCTGCTTGCGAAATCAAAATTTATTTTCCTTGAAAAAAACATTAAGGAACATTCTTTCCAGGGTAATGACTTGCATATAAGGCAAAATAATAACCCCCCAAAATAATGCTCTTCCACACCTTGGGCTATGTTTACACATAGTGTTTTTGATGCATTTTTGCACATCTGCATTGCTTTCAATGGTGAAAAATACATTCACCGGTAAATGTCATTTTAACATTTTACTACCCTATCTTGCCTTGTGGTGTGTGAGACATGATCCGACACATCCTGTTTCATTTTAGAAGGAGGGACTCTGAAAGTCACAAACACTATTTTTATAGGGCCATCAGGCGGCCCTTACTATTCTTAAAGTGCCAGCAGTCGGCTATGCTTTGTTGTTCCCATTATTAAACAGTGGGACTCCTATACTGTTATTGTGTATGCAGTGACTGCAATGGCTTCCAAATATTTGGAGGAACTTCAATGCCCCATGCAAGAGACGTAGAGGTCAGAGGGCCTCCTGAAAACAATGTTCCCATTATTAGGCAGTGGGTCTCCCATACTGTTTGCATATGCAATGAATGCAATGGCTGTCAAAAACTTGGAGGCACTCCAATTCCCCTTTCAAGAGACGCAGAGGAGGGTCTCCTGAAAACCTTGTTCTCATTATTAGTAAGTGGGTCACCCATACTGTTTGCCTATGCAGTGAATGCAATGGCTGCCAAGAATTTGGAGGAACTCGAATGCCCTTTGCAAGAGATGTAGATATGGTGATATGGTGGTGGAGGATAAGGATGAGAAGGAGGAGGACAGAGCAAATAGACAAAATCAGTAAGCGTATACCCATGTCTGGATGTGAAGACAGAGGTGCATGCGAATAAAGTTAGACCACCCCAAAAAAACCACTGTATTTGAGTTTAGTCTACGCTGCTATCATTTGGTGGTGTTGAAAAGCCAGGCCCAATCCAGCTCTTGTTCATTTTTATAAGAGTCAGCCTGTCAGCATTTTCAGTTGACAGGTGGATGTGACGCGCCCCCTGGGCCATGTTCTGTAGCGTTGAGCACGCGGGGAATACCCGGAGCCGGATCTGTTGGGGGTGGTAGTCCTCGTGGCGGTGACCCGGTCCGTGCCCAGGGTGGTCAAACTAAGTGGCAGTGCTCGGCATTAAGATGTTATAGAGTTCGACTACGCCACCCGTTGATTGCGGCTATGAACCCGCCGCTGCAGGGCAGACCGCTGAGGCCGGTGGTACGGTGGTGCAGCGTGGATGGTATAACCCCCAACGGGAGGGGTATAGCCTCAGGGCAGCTAATGAGGCAGGGAGGAATGATGGTGGTAGTGGTGGTGTGACAAGGAATCACTGAGACGTGCGGTTGCAGTTTTCACAGCTTTACTCACAGTTCTTTATCAGGTCACTTGTGCGCAGTAAGGACCACCCGAGCTGTGCTGCGCCCACCAGGTGAGGGACTCGGTTAACTCCCAGGCAATTCCGGAGCGTGGTCCAGAGCTCCCCTCTCTTCCTTCCTACTGGCCGTCCCCACCAGGGACCCACCTTTGTCCGGCTCCCTCGGGCCTTCTGGTGGTGAAACCTTTCCCGGTTTCCCTGACCCTATATGGTATGCCTTCCTGGTGGATGTGGCGAGGGGTCGCGCCAAAACTTGACCACGACCTCCGGTTCCTGGCTAAGGATAATTGGCCTCCACCAGTTTGGGATCCGGCACCCTGTTCTGCCAACCCTTCACCCGGTATCTTGTGGGATCTCAGGGTTCCCTCTGTGCTTGCGTCTCTGGGCCTTTCCTTGTGTTTCTGTTCCTTCTCTCTCTCTGTCTCAGGTCTCACTTCAGGCTTGCCTCTGGAGCTGGGCCCAGACTGAGCCACAGCTCCCTGTCAGCCCTCTCTGGCTGAGCTCCTCTCCTCTTCTCCTCCTGCCTGAACTGAACCCTGATCTAAGATGGTGCCCACCTTATATACCTCCCTCTATGTGTGAGCCCAGGTGACCAGCACCCAATGGGCTCCTACCTATGCCCAGAGTCCCTCCGCTGTCTGCTCCTACACCACAGGGATATTCCTCCCCCCTCCCCACTCCAGCCGGGGACAGACGCTGTCGTACCTGCACATCTATCTGGTGGGAGTACCGTTGATCTGTCCCCCGGAAATGGGGTGAGTGTAGTGTATGCAGCTAACTGAGCTCCGTTCCACACTCCAACCTTACCCGGGAGTAGAATACCACACCTCTGGTTCGAGGTGCAATACCCCTGTAGCAACCGAGTCCTCAGGGTGCTACATTCCCCCCTGGTAAACCACAGCACGTCCTCGGGCTGGAATAGAATAAAACAATTAGACATACAAAAATTTTTAGAGTGCACTCACATATAAGATATTAACTATGAACTCATCCCTTTATGGGAGGTACTCTTCTCCTAGAACGTTACAGGTATAAAACATTTTCCTATGACATTATAAAATATCTGGCTAATGCCACCGGAACTCTTTTGTAAAACATTATGCAAGATTTTGGCGTTACTGTTTTAGCAGCATAATAAACTTTCTATTATAAGACATTTTCACATACAACGTTTTCAGAACATATTCTTGATTTCTGGCCACGGTGCAACTTGTGACCAGGTAAAGTGCAACAGTCACCAATTCCGTAGTAGAAAAAACAGTTCCTTATAAAACCAGTAGGGGGCGCTTTAAGAAGCGCAACTATTTACAGGGTGTTGACCGCTCTCAGTCCTCGGCCAGTGGGGAATAAGGAAATGGCTGCTCACAATCCTCAGCCTGGTTAGGGATAGGGGCACACAGGAAACAGTTCTTTAACAGTTCCACACTAGTCCCAACGGGGACCACACTCCAATTAGCAGCATGACAGGTACCCTTACGGGTAACTATATACAGTTTCAGTTACCGTTCATTAGTAACGATGTCCTCCTGCTCCTTCCTGAGGGTAGTCTTCAGACCCGTCCGGGTCCTCTTGGTCTTCCTCATACTGCATCTCCTCCTCAGTCAGCCGGTGTACGTGAAGGGCGTACGGTCCTTTAGCACACTGATGCCGGGTGAAGGCGACCACATCACCCGGGTAGAGGTCACGTCCGCGGTGTCCCTCCGGCAGGTGGCTCTCGACATCCCTGCGGGTGAGAAAGACGTCGCCGGGGGTTCGGTGATCCCGGATAAAGCCCCAGCCTTTCTCCAGTTGAAACTTTATTACGGTCCCGTTGGCGCGGGGACCGTGGGCCGTACGGGGGTTTCGTCGGGCCCGGCGTTTCTGCTCCGCGCTTTGGGCCTGCAGCTGTTCCTCGCGGATCCGCCTCTCTCGCCGTTCTCTCCCAAAGACCTCTAGCTGATGACGGCAGCACTCCTCACGCCGGGCTGCGGCCGCCCGGGTCTCCTTGGTGAACCCCATGAGGTCCTCACCGGTCGGATCCATGCGAATTGGGCGTCCTCCAACGGGAGCGGGACAATTTTGGCGGGCGCCGGTGCCGGGATCAGAGGCTCACACAGGGGCCGTTCCCTCCGGAGTCGGGGGTTGATGTACTCCGGTGGCCACACGAAGGGCAGCCCGTCCGGGCTAGTATGCTGCGCGAAGAGATCTTCGCCCAGGGGCAGCACTGTGGAGGTCGAGGGCGCTGTGGGGGCAGCGGTGCCCGGAGGTACTCGGCCTTGCGTCCAGGCCGGAGGCATCCTCTTTGGGTCCAGGTATGGCACCTTTGGGGAGGAGGGCGCTGGAGGGGCAACGGCGCCCGGATGCACCAGGCCTTGCGACCAGGCCGGTGGCACAGTGGAGGTAGAGGGCGCTGTGGAGACCGCGGCGCCCGGGGGTACTCGGCCTTGCGACCAGGCCGGTGGCACTTCCTGTTTTGCCGCGCTCAGGGTCGAGGGGCGTGGCGTAACAGAGGGCGCGACCGCGGCTCCTGCCGCTTGAGGCCTAGTTGGGAGCAGCGGCGGTGCGGCAATGGGCGCGGTGAGTATGACTTCGGGCTCTGCGATGGGGAGCTGGGGCAGGTTTACGGCTACTGGGCACGAGGTGATGACGTCCCCATTACCTGCTTCCATCCCTGCGGCTCCCTCCGCGGCGTCGTCTCCGGCCTTCGTCCCTCCTGCACCATCCTCAGGGGCAGACATGCCCCATGTTGCGGGTGGCGTCCTCTGCTGACGGGTTCCAGCCTGCTGGGCCATCTCCCTTCTCCATTTGGCCAGTGCTTCCTGCTGTACTCGGGCCATCTTCCGGGCCAAGGCCTCCAGCGCGGTCTGTGCACGCTCCCGATCTCTGGGGAGCTGTGCCAGGATCTCCACCAGGCCTTCTGGGGTGGCGGCCTGCAGCAGGCCCCGGACCACGGGGTCGGTACCGCTTGTCTCTTCCTCCATCCCCGGGTGCGATCTGTCCAGACTCCTCCAGGCCGCACCCATCTTCTCAACTTTGTTCTCTATCCGCCCCCATTGGGAGTGGCCCCGGGGCAACTTGGCGACTGTCAGTCTCAGGGGCAGCCCCCCCACGCTGATGGACATTTCTATCATTGCAGTCTCTGCTGGTGGGGGCGGTTCCCGCTTTTGGCGCCCTTCTGGGACCACGCCCACGATGGGAGGTGGTCTCTTGTCACCCTCTGGCACGCCCATAATGGCGTCCGCTCTGCTAGGGCGGGAAATCGTCTCAGATGGCGGGAATCGTCTCCCAACGGCGGGAAACTCCGCGGATGGCGGGCAAAGGCTGCAGAT
The DNA here is from genome assembly GCF_046119375.1 of Phyllobates terribilis. Lineage (NCBI taxonomy): Eukaryota > Metazoa > Chordata > Amphibia > Anura > Dendrobatidae > Phyllobates > Phyllobates terribilis. The sequence continues at coordinate 324,726,787 of NW_027362763.1, read as the reverse complement.
GGCGGGCAAACGGCGGGAAACAACCCGAGATGGCGTCCGATGGCGGGGACCATCTGGAACTGGCGGGAGACTTCTTCTTACGGTACATGTGAACTTTTCTTCAGGCACGCAGTACCCGGTGGTTGCGGGCACGAGATCCTGCCGACTACGCCAAAGTTGACGCGCCCCCTGGGCCATGTTCTGTAGCGTTGCGCACGCGGGGAATACCCGGAGCCGGATCTGTTGGGGGTGGTAGTCCTCGTGGCGGTGACCCGGTCCGTGCCCAGGGTGGTCAAACTAAGTGGCAGTGCTCGGCATTAAGATGTTATAGAGTTCGACTACGCCACCCGTTGATTGCGGCTATGAACCCGCCGCTGCAGGGCAGACCGCTGAGGCCGGTGGTACGGTGGTGCAGCGTGGATGGTATAACCCCCAACGGGAGGGGTATAGCCTCAGGGCAGCTAATGAGGCAGGGAGGAATGATGGTGGTAGTGGTGGTGTGACAAGGAATCACTGAGACGTGCGGTTGCAGTTTTCACAGCTTTACTCACAGTTCTTTATCAGGTCACTTGTGCGCAGTAAGGACCACCCGAGCCGTGCTGCGCCCACCAGGTGAGGGACTCGGTTAACTCCCAGGCAATTCCGGAGCGTGGTCCAGAGCTCCCCTCTCTTCCTTCCTACTGGCCGTCCCCACCAGGGACCCACCTTTGTCCGGCTCCCTCGGGCCTTCTGGTGGTGAAACCTTTCCCGGTTTCCCTGACCCTATATGGTATGCCTTCCTGGTGGATGTGGCGAGGGGTCGCGCCAAAACTTGACCACGACCTCCGGTTCCTGGCTAAGGATAATTGGCCTCCACCAGTTTGGGATCCGGCACCCTGTTCTGCCAACCCTTCACCCGGTATCTTGTGGGATCTCAGGGTTCCCTCTGTGCTTGCGTCTCTGGGCCTTTCCTTGTGTTTCTGTTCCTTCTCTCTCTCTGTCTCAGGTCTCACTTCAGGCTTGCCTCTGGAGCTGGGCCCAGACTGAGCCACAGCTCCCTGTCAGCCCTCTCTGGCTGAGCTCCTCTCCTCTTCTCCTCCTGCCTGAACTGAACCCTGATCTAAGATGGTGCCCACCTTATATACCTCCCTCTATGTGTGAGCCCAGGTGACCAGCACCCAATGGGCTCCTACCTATGCCCAGAGTCCCTCCCCTGTCTGCTCCTACACCACAGGGATATTCCTCCCCCCTCCCCACTCCAGCCGGGGACAGACGCTGTCGTACCTGCACATCTATCTGGTGGGAGTACCGTTGATCTGTCCCCCGGAAATGGGGTGAGTGTAGTGTATGCAGCTAACTGAGCTCCGTTCCACACTCCATCCTTACCCGGGAGTGGAATACCACACCTATGGTTCGAGGTGCAATACCCCAGTAGCAACCGAGTCCTCAGGGTGCTACAGATGCGCCTATCTGTTATAATTCCACCAGCACTGAAAAGCTGCTCTTACATGCTAGCGGCAGGGCAGACCAGGACCTCTAAGGTGTAGATAGCCAGTTTATTCCACGTGTCCAGCTTGGATACCCAATAATTATAAGGCACAGAGGAATCACGGAGGACGTTGGTACGGTTGGCAAGGTACTCCCTCAGCATCCTCTGAAACTTTTCCCTCCTTGTGAGAGTACCCCACGCCTCAGGGCTTGTGCGATGGGAGTTTCTGAGAAAACTGCCCAAGAACTTTAACAGTGTTCCCCTGCTTCTGGATTGGATTTGGGTTTCTCTCACCTGTACTCCTTGGTTGTCCAACGAACTTTGACCTCTGCCGCCAGCGTTTTCAGATGGGCATTTTTTTTAATAATTCCGTAGCAAGGGCATTCTGGTACTGCCCCATTTTATTAGGCCTGTTCAGCATGGGAATAAGACACACAAAGTTCTCTTTGTAGCGTGGGTCTAGAATTGTCACCAACCAGTAATAACTGTCTCCCAAAATTTGGAAAACGTGGGTGTCACAGGAATGGCAGCATAACATAAACTCAGCCATGTGTGGCAGACTGCAAAAAGACAAGATTTCCATGTCCTCATCAAGAGGACGACTGACTATGCTCTCCTTCTCCTCCTCTTCCTCTTCCTCCCTGTCCTCAGGCAATCCACGCTGAACAGTCCTTATGACATTTGCGCAGGTAGTACTGTCTATAGCAGAGGAAATCAGACACTGTTTACTGATGCTGGTAGTCAACTACTGCCATCTTCTCACAAATCCTTCCCAACATCTGCAATGTAGAGTTCCAATGAATGGGGACATCACACACCAGTCAGTGAGCTGGAAGCTGCAAATGCTGCTAAAATGGGCACACGCGGTATACTTTGAAAAGAAGATGCGACAGATCTGGGTAGGTTTTGAGAAACCACTGACCCAAGAAGTTAAGCACATGGGGCAGGCATGGTATGTGTGTGATCATGCCTCGCTTCAGAGCCGCAGCCAATTTCGGGCCATTGTCACACACGACCATGCCTGGCTGTAGGGTCAGCGGTGTGGGCCAGAGATCTGCCTGCTCTTTCAGAGCTTTCCACAACTCTTCAGCGGTGTGTGGTTTGTCACCTAAGAATATTAGCTTCAGCACAGCCTGTTGATGCTTGGCCGAGGCAGTGCTGCAGTGTTTCCAGCTTCTGACGGATGTGGACATTTCGGAGATGGAGGCTGAAGAGGAGGAGGTGCAGGAGCTGTAGAATTTGAGGGCAACCCTGATTGACCCAGGGCCCGCAATCCACAGCGTCGGGAAGACGTGTTCCATCCCAAGGACTGACTGGGTCCTGGCTTCCACAATGTTAACCAAGTGTGCCATCAGCGGGATGTACCATCCCTGCCCACAAGCACTTGTCCACGTGTCTGTGGTTAGGTGGAGTTTCCCAGTAACTGCGTTGTTGAGTGTACGGCTAATGTTGTGGGACACATGCTCGCGTAATGCTGGGACGGCACACCGGAAGAAATAGTGGCAGCTCGGGACCAAGTACCGAGGGACGGCCGCCAACATCAGGTTGCGGAAAGCTTCTGTCTCCATGAGAATAAAAGGCAACATTTTGAACGCAAGCAGTCACGAAATATGTGAATTTAGTAGTGTGGCTTGTGGGGCGTTGGCTGTGTATTTGCACTTGCATTCCAAGGACTGGAGTAGGGACAACTAAACGCTAGGAAAAGGACTTGGACGTGCTTGCTGATGGTGCTAGTTGAGAGTGTGCAAAGACAGGTGCAGGGTGGGAGGCATCTTTGCATGCGCCATGCACAAGGGATTGGCGTGCACGCACAACAGTGGAAGAAGCAGTGGTGTCACCCACAGACACTGTTACTGGACCTTAGGGTTCAGCCCACTAAGTAGGATGCTTTTCTGCCATATGCCTGATCATGATGTTGGTGATCTGGATGCTAGTTTTGCTACCCCTGCTAATGCTGGCAGACAGGTGGTGCAAATAGCCTTTTTGGGGTTATCTGCAGAGTCTTTAAAAAAACAACCAGACTCTGGAAGACCTAACAGTTGTACTGGCAACTTCCGTCGTGCTGGTGTTATGGGAAACGCTTTTCCTCCTTGTATCTGCGGCCACCACACTGCTTCTTCCTGCCTGTTTTGGTGCTATGCCTCCCTCCCCCTGTGTGCTGCTGCCCTCGCTTTGCATGTCCCTCTGCCAGGTTGAGTCAGTTACTATATCATCCACCACCTCATTTTCCACTTCCGCTTCCTGGTCCTCCTCCTGATTTTCTGGCAATTGTGTCTCATCATCATCCACCTCTTGCGACAGTAATTGCACTTTCCCACAGTTGCCTTCATGTGACCGAGGCTGCTGAAATATTTGGGCATCGATACACGCGTTCTCCTCTTGACTCGCTCGAAGCTGGCTGGGCGAGAGGCCCGAATCTGCAAATAGAAAAGTGAACAGCTCTTCTGAGTGTCCAAGTGTAGGATCAGTTGTCTCCAGGCACTCGGCATCGTGGGAGGAAGGAGGATTAGGGTGATGAATATGCGATCCAGACTCACGGCTTCTAAGACTTGACCGTGTGGAAGACAGGGTGGTAGTGGTGGTGGCAAAGTGACTGGAAGCATTATCTGCTATCCAACTAACAACCTTTTGACATTGCTCTGGGTTCAATAGTGGTGTGCTTCGGTCCCCTAGCAATTGGGACAGGAAGGTCAGGCGACAAGATGTAGGTGTTTGAAGCAAGAAGCTTGCCCATTGCCACGGCCCCGGCGAGGTTATCCCCCATCCCGTCACACCCGGCATCCACCGCACGCGCATTCATTGACAGAGCGCGCGGTGGATGCTGGGTGTGACACGATGGTGGATAACCCCACCCACAGCCCGTCATTCACCATGCTACGCGGAACAGGAGACCCCTGGCTGCAGCCGCTAATATTCGTGATGTAAGCGGAAGCAAGAGCCGGCTGCAGCCGGGGGAATTACGTGCTGGCTGTGCGTGGTCAGCGATGTTGTCACAAGAAGTATTGACAACATGACGTAATTACAAAATTCATTAGGGGCCCCGGGGGGATACATTGGGGGGTTAATTTAAAGTAGTGCACAACCCATTTAAACACTGCTTCGCTGATTAGTCGCGCCCGGTTGGCCGCATACATATTCTAGAATACCCGATGCGTTAGAATCGGGCCACCATCTAGTACTTATTATAAACAAGCAATTCTCTCCCTGACTCGGCAGCACCATACTCTGCCTGTTTCCAGGGTAGACTGTGACGAGCATAGCAGAGCCAGGTCTTATATAGACCTGATGACGCTGTGCGGCCAGCCAATCATTGCACTGCCCCAACCAACATGACTACGGCATCACAATGCATGACAAGCAATCCCTGCATATTCATTGGCTCTCTAAAGAGTGCCACACATGCATGTCGAGGATCCGAACTCCCGCCCGAGCCACCCGGAAATAGTTGATGAGCGCCGAGCTTGTTGAGCTCTGTGATGCTCGGGCGAGTACAGAGTAGTGGCGAGCACGTTCGCTCATCACTAGAGGACACACATTGTGGGATTCTGGTTAGCAAGGTGGTGATATCAGGTCCAGAGAGGTAGATCTGTGTGTCATAAGCATAGAGGTGATATTGAAAGCTGTAAAACTATGAGCTGTCCCAGGCCAAAGGTGTATATGGAAAAGAGCAGGGGTCATAGAACTGAACCTTGTGGGACACCGACACATGCGGGTAAGATGAGGATGTGGTGTGTGAGTGGGAGACACTGAATGTCCTGCCAGTTAGGTATGAAAAGATCCAAGATAGGGCCAACTTTGTGACGCCAAGAGATGAGAGTCTGTAGTAAGAGGGAATAGACTACTGTGTAGAAGGCAGATGACAGGTCTAGGAATAGGAGGACAGAGTAGTCTTGCTTGGATTTGACAGTTAGTAGGACATTGTTGACTTTACTCACGGCAGTTTCAGTGGAATGGTGCAGTCGGAAGCCAGATTGTAGGCAGTCAAAGAGGGAGTAGGAGGAGCGGTGGGAGGACAGTTCAAAATAGACGTGCTGATTCAGCAGTTTGTAGGCATAGGGGATAAGTGAGATGGGGTGATAGCTAGACATAGGATGGGTCAAGGGAGGGCTTTTGGAGGGTGGGTGTGATCGAGGTATGTTTGAATCATGAGGGGAAGACACCAGTTGTTAGTGACAGGTTGAAGAGGGGAGTTAGGCTTGGGATGAAGACTGTAGTATGCTTTGAAATGAGGTGGGAAGGTATTGGGTCAAGTTCACAGGTGGTGAGATGTGATTTGGAGAGTAAAGATGATCTTCCGTGATGGCGGAGAAGCTGGTTTTGGAGGAGGAGAGTTGAGTAGTTATGAGGAGGGGCTGTTGGGACTTTAAGCAAAAGCTTTGCCCTATGTTGTCAATCTTCTGCTTGAAGAATGAGGCTAAGTCTTCAGCTGAAATGAGAGGAGAGGGAGGGGGAGCTGGTGTACAGAAGAGAGACTTGAAAGTACTGAACAGCTGTTTAGGGTTGTGAGACATGTATTATATAAGAGATTAGAAGTAGGTTTGTTTTGCTGCAGGGAACAATTGTGCTGCATTTTGAAAACTTGTGTAACTGGATTCCACTCCCTTTCTTTGGCAACCGCACAGCATTATGCCTTGTAGATGAGGGGCAGGAAGAACATGTGCTCCAGTAGATGACAAGCGCTGCATCAAGTGGCCTCTGCTCCTCTTCCTCCACCTTAACATCACACACAGTACAGTCCTCAGAGGTGGCACCCCAATTACCCTTGTCACAACTCTCCAACTGACTGTGGGGAAGCACAAATGGGCGAGTCTGCAGAGTTGTTCACACATTCTATTCGGGGGAATCAAAGGTTTGATCCAAATCTTCACAGACTCAAGAGGGGGAAAGCATGTGTAGCGATGACTAAAATTTTTTTCAATTGATCCGGGCCCGGACGAAGTAGTGTCCGAGAAGAATCCAAACCCTCATCACCAGACATTAACCCCTGGGGGTGAGCATAGATGATTTGGAGAATGAAATAAGTACACACCAGAACATGGAGAACTAAACTAATATACAACAGGGGTTGGAAAACTAAACTACTAAACAGCTAGGGTTGGAGAACTAAACTACTACACCTCAGGGGATGGAGAACTAAACCACTAGATATCAAGGTGTAACTAGCCAAGAGTGTTGGAATCCCCAAGGCTTGCGAGACAATCCTCTATGTCTAACACTTTCTCCAGTGCTTCTGCCTCCTCCACTTCCTCTAGGGCCTCCACCTGCACCCACAACCTCAGCCTTAATGAGACACACCTTCTAACAGTGCAGAGAGAATCCCCCTTACCTCCATACTGCACAGCCAGGGCTCACCTCAATCAGGCAGTGTTAAAATTAATATACCTTGGAAATCGCAGTCATACATCTGAAGAGTTGTTGACAGCTCTCTAGGCCGAGTTTGAGCATTGCCTTTCTCCACTGAACCTGGAGCAAGGGAAGGCCATGTGCGATAACGGTACAAACCAGGTGGCGGCCCTATGTCGGGGCAACCTCACACACGTGCCTTGCATGGCTCACAACCTCAACCTGATGGTGCAGCATTTTCTCCGCCACAATCCAGGCCTGGATGCGCAGCGGTGGTCGGTCCCCTAGACCATGAGCAAACTCCTTCATAATAATAGAGGTCACCATCTCCTTACCTTGCTGGTACTTTTCTGTGGGAATTAGCTTGTCTCCAACCAGCCAGAAATATCCAGTGAATGGCACACGGTTTGGTATTAGCACCCAGTATCAGAAGCGAATCCATCCACAATTTCCATACCTCAGGAATTTTATTTGGTAGACTGGGTGCCCAAACATTAGTTTCTCACAAAGGAGCTGAAGACACTGATTGGCAGTAGGTGCAGGTTTCTCCAGGATGACCTGTTTGTTATTGTTAGATATCAGAGGGAGAACATAATTATGCTTTACCAAGGTGCCATATTGCATCTTAAGTCTTATAGACCCTGCACTTGGTGGCTTAAATTCTACAGGATGGTGGGGAAGGAGACAGGAGGTTGTGGAGTTGCAATAGCTCTGGTGGTGTTGAGGTGACTTTGAGGCAATGGCATGCTGTAGGCTGTCTTGAAGAGATGGTCTTTCAGGTTCTGTTTGAAGGATCCGAATGTGGTGGCTAATCAGACGTGTTGAGGCACAGAATTCCAGAGGATGGGGGATATTTGGTAGAAGTGTTGGAGGCAATTGGGTGAGGAACAAATAAGTGTGGAGGAGAGAAGGAGGTCTTGGGAGATCCAGAGATTACGTTAGGGAATATATCGTGAGATTAATTCAGAGAAGTATGGAGAAGAAAGGTTATTGATGGCTTTGTAGGTCAGTGTTAGTAGTTTGAACTGGATATGCTGGGCAATTGGAAGCCAGTGAAGGAATATTATAGATTGCAATCTTATACATTGCTGAAGCCAGTCAACTGTAAAAAAAAATCAGCCATGGAGTGTCCGTGAACCTTCACACAGACTTTTCTTAGCCAGGGCCACTTCTTGGCAGGGTTGGATGGGCAAACCAGAGAACCAAAGACTCCTCGGGGGGGGGGGGCCTGGCTTCTCTTTCAGGAGAGTTCATAATGCAAACCTTGCAGGTTGTGATGATTATAGAGGTCATCATCTTCTTAGTTTGCTGCTGGTACTTTTCTGGGGGAATGAGCTTGTCTCCAACCAGTCTGGAATATTTCCAGTGAATTATGGCACTCCATTGGTATTAGCAGTGCACCCAGTACCAGAAGCAAAGCCATCCATAATTTCCTTCTCAGGAATTTTATTTGGTAGACTGAGTGGCTTCCGAAACATTATTTTTTCACAAAGATGCTGAAGATATTGAGTGGCACTAGGTGCAAGTTTCTCCAGCATGTTAGACCGGAGATTATGTAAGGAAATTTATCTGAAGATTAGTTCACCGATGTGAGGAGGAGAAAGGTTTTGGTTGTCTTTGTAGGTCAGTGTTAGTAGTTTGAACTGGATATGCTGGGCAATTGGGAGCCAGTGAAAGGATCTTAAAGATTGCAAACATATAGATTGCTGGAGCCAGTCCACAGTTAAAAAGCAGCCATAGAGTGTCCAGGAACCTTCCCACAGAATTTTCTTAGCCAGGGCTGCTGGCATCTCCTTCAGGAGAGTTCATAGCACAAACCTTGCAGCTTCTATGGGGCTCTTGAGGGGGGGGGGGAAGGTTGTCCCTTAGAATCAAATCTTCTGGTGGGCCCAATGTTATTCAGTCTTATACTGCTTCTCGGTGACAGTTGTATTCACCTCAGCCATGTTCTTTAGCTCTGTGAAAGGACTGGCATAGAGGGAAACTGTATCTACTCCGGCTGTCACTTCTCCCATGAAAGTCCTCTAATGCAGCTTGTTCCATAAGCAATGACAGCCTATCCAATATCAGCTCACACTTTCGGTGGTGCTTCAACACAAAAATATTCTTCTTTGCACCTTGAATTTCATGACTACAGAGTTGTGCAATGGCCTGATCTGCAATGTGAAATAACGTGCATAAGCAAAACCAAAGTTTAGGCGACTGAAGGTCATCATTATGCGAAACTCATACAGCTTTCTCACAGACTGAAATAGTGGCATAATGAGTTTCAAAACAGCTAAGACTTCCCTGTCTTCACCAAGAGGATGACTGTCCATGTTCTCCTCCTCCATCTCATTATAACCCAATCTGCGTTGAGATAAGATGAGGCTGGGCTCTGTAGTGTCACCCTGTATAGTTCCTTGCTCTGCCTGCAATGCCTCCTCTTTAATTGTGATCAGCGAGCATTTCAGTAGACAGAGTAGCGGGACGGTGATGCTAATTATGGCGTCATCACAGTTCACCATCTTGGTGGAGTTCTCAAAGTTCTCAAAGTTTTGGAGGATGGCACAGATGTCAGACATCCATGCTCATTCAACAGCTCTTATGTGCGGAGGCTGACCTGAATTCCAACGGACATGTTGCAGCCGGTACTCAACAACTGCCCTCTGCTGATATATAAGGACTAGATACAAATATGCTCAGACGCTGATGTGTCTATATCTGAAAAAACCTACATATGTGACACATAAACTGAATTATTTTAAAAAATATAACATTTATTGAATCAATAGAGATGATAAAATATACATAGAAAGATAAAATGGGGAAAAGGTAACACAATATAGAGGTTACTGGGAGAGACAATAATTATAGTGTGGTTTTTACATATGCATAATCAATTCATTATATACCAAGCAAAACATAAGTTTGCAGCCTGTATTTAAATAAAGTCCACAATAAAGTGCATAGTGCTAATGATAGACTCCATAGATAAGAATATAATGTGCTACATCATACGTTAATGCGCATGGTATACAAAGACAAAAAGTATAATGATAATAAAATTTGTACTGACCCAGATATCCAAATCCAACAAGCGTTTCGCCAGGGGCTTTGACGAGGATATGATGTCAGAAGGTGAGTGGGAAGTATTTATCAGGAGCCGGACCAATGAACAGTGTGTTTGATAAATGGCCGTTATGCTGTATATGTTTATTGTAACATGGCGCCATGTTTGATGTGCCTCACACCGCTGCCCCGTACTGAGCTGCGACTCCCGGGAGCACAGAGCAGGCGGGGAAGCCAGGTGTCGGCATGCGTGTCATTGTGGAACGCAAAACCGGAAGTGATGTAATACACGTCATGTAGGAGGAGTGTAACAGGAAGAGCGTTCCACGGTGGAACGCATACATAATCAGGAAACGCCAGTGCAGCGATAAGATGCAGAACAGACAGAGAAAAGAGAAGAAAGAAGAGATATAGATGTGCTAAGAATGTGGATGGACAAAAGTGAATGATGGTGTGTAGTGTATTGTGTGACAGGTGATACTAGTGGACTGTAATGTGACATGAAAGTGGAATATATATAAATTTAGTAGGCAATAATGTACATAAGTGCATGTGTATATAAGTAATAATGACAAGCTGAAGAAGAGTATAGTGATGATGTAGAGAGAAAAGAATAGTGTGAGGAGGTGAAATAAAATATACAAGATGAAATCATGTAATACAATAAGGGAAGAATTGATGTGAATGTGAGAAATTGTATATAACATAAAGAGAGAACATGTGTATATAAAAGATAAAAATGGGAGTATATGTAAACATGTGATCAAAGAAAATACTGGAAATATAACTACATAAGAAAATGGCACGTACTGTAAATACATAAAAAATATATATATATGGATTTATGAAAAATACATAATAAACCATGTCTGCATATTGAATATTTATAAATATTTACAAATCATATTGTCACCATGAATTGATGAATGCTGAATCATACAGGCATATACCCAGACACTGCTGTTATACCATAACACTATAATTATAGTAACATGTAGATCAATATATAATAATAATATAGTGTATTTGTTGATTGAAGGAAGATGAGGAAGATGCAGAAAATGGCCGGCTCCGAGAAGAGACCAAATGCAAGTGAATCGTCAGGCGAAAGAAGTAGAACGACCAGAGAAAAGAAGTAAGTAACAGATAAAACTAATTAAAAACTAATAGAACAAATGTATACGAATGACCGTAAAAAATACCTCAATGGAAACACTCAGATTTAAAGAAAGGAAACAAAGCTATTTGTTTCATTAAGGCCATAGGGGGTCAAGGTGTTCAAAACGGTGATCCGCCTTGCTTCCCTCTGTGCTAACGTTTTCTTCCAATTGCCACCTCTAATACCAGGATAAACCCTGTCAATGCCACTTACCTGGAGACCGGAGGAGTTGCAGTCGTGAAATTGTTTGAATTGACGGGGTAGCGTTTTAAGATGATCCAGATTTTCAACCTCCCTGGCTGCCTTGATGTCAAGAACATGCTCTCTTGTTCGTCTTTGGAGTTCTCTTGAGGTTAAACCAATATATTTTTTGCCACAGGGGCATTTTGCACAGTAAATAACCCCAGTGGTCGTACAAGTAATACTATGAGTGATCTTAAATTCTTTTGTTTGGTCTGAGTTGGTGAAGATTTTTGTGGATTCGATATTAACACAGGCTACACATGAGCCGCATGGCGGCAACCCCACGGAGGGCCCCTCGATCCAAATAGACCTTTTGTGCCAGAAGATTCCAGGTGACTGTGGACCAAAAGATCTTTCAGGTTTTTTGAACGTCGATACGTGATTACAGGGTTAGGCGGTAAATACCTATTGAGGGTCTGATCAATTTGTAACACTTTCCAATGTTTCTTCAAGACTTGCCACATTTCACTATTTCGGGCGTTATAGGTGGAAATAAATCGCACCATGTCTTCCTTAATTTTTTCTCTCGTATGATAGAGGAGATCCTTTCTTTTCAAGCACTTTGCTCTACGGTAGCCATGATAGATAATTCTATCATTATAACCCCTATTCTGGAATCTGGTTTTGAGGTCTAAGGCTTGATTTTCAAATTAAGAGTCATTGGAACAAATGCGCCGCATTCTTAAGAATTGTCCAGTAGGGATGCTTCTGATGAGATTTTTTGGATGTGAAGATTCCGCATGGAGCAGTGTATTTGCAGAGGTGGATTTGTGGAAGACATCTGTTTGGATGAAACCATTGGGGTCAATATCCAATATGACATCTAGGTATTCAATTTTTCTTTTCCTGTCTTGAAGGTGAGTTTTATATTGCGATCATTTCTGTTGAGTAAGTTGATCAGAGATGTAACATCTTGGATGGATCCCTGCCATAGAAAAAAGATGTCCTCTATGTATCTGCCCCAGTACAAGATGTTATTGATTAGAGGCAGAGGGTTGGTCATAAAGATCTCCCTCTCCAACAGCCCCAGGAATAAATTTGCATATGAGGGGGGCACATGCCACCCCCATTGCGGTACCCCGGAGCTGTAGGAAGATGGAATCTTGGAAGAGAAAGAAATTGTGGCTCAATGCAAAATGTAATAGTTGCATAATTAGTGTTCTAAGATTTTCGGCATAATTGGACATAATAAGAAAAATATTTACCGCCTTTAAGCCGTCCTCGTGATCAATTGAGGTTTAGAGAGATTCTACATCACATGTGACCATCAGGACATCATTGTCCACATGAATGCCATCTACTTTTTTTTAGAAAATCCGTTGTATCTTGAATGAAAGAAGGAAGTGTTTGAACTAGAGGACGTAATACATGGTCTATGAATTTACATATTGGTTCGCAAAAATTTTCCACACCTGAAACTATAGGCCTACCTGGGGGGTTGGTCACATCCTTATGAACTTTGGGGATCAAATATAGTGTGGCGATACGAGGGTCTTTGTTGAACAGATAATCACATTCCTTCTTTGTTAGTGTGCCTCGGGTTTCTGCTTCATCCAAGATAGATCGAAGTTCAACCTGATATTTAGACATGGGACTAAATGTGTTTTTTGTATGATTTCCCATCTCCAAGTTGTTTTTTAGCTTCCCGTATGTACATAGAAGTAGGCCATAGGACCACATTGCCACCCTTGTCCAAAGGTTTTATAATTACATCCTGTAATTGTTTAAGTTCGTTGATTGCTTTTCTCTCTTCCCTAGTACAGTTATCGTATGGTAGAGATGAAACAATTTGTTTGAATTCATCATCTACCAGCCGGACAAAGAGGTCGATGTTGGAATACATAGATAAAGGAGGGAAACGCTGGGATTTGGGAATGATTGATGTGGGTAACTTACTTGTTTGGATATGTTCTTGTTCATCCAAGAGACTCTGGAGGACGCTCACTGCTTCCTGTTCCTCTAGAGTGGTGAATAAATCTATATCAGCAGGTCTATGGAACAATTTTTTAAAAGTCAATTTTCGAGCAAATGGAGATCTTTTAATGCAGTGAAATAATCAAAACCTGTTGTTGGTGAAAATGATAAACCCTTACAGAGAACATCATTTTGTGATTGAGTGAGTACATGCTGAGATAGATTAATTACCTTCATTGAAGAGGACGCAGTGTCAGAATCAACTTGGTTAAGGTCCCTCAGTTTGTTCTTCTTGGATCCAAAGTTTTTTTGTCCCAACCTAGTGTTATAATTTGTTGTCGTGGTGGATGATCCCATTAGTTCACTGTCCGTTGATACTGAAGATGATGTAGATATTTTGCGTTCGCCTTGAGAAGACTGAGGAAATTTCCACTTGTAAATTTTATTGTTCTCTTTATCTTGACAATCTCGTTGGTATTTGGATGTTTTTGTGGTCTTGATCTGTTTCTCCCATAGGGAAAAATATTCTTCCATATCACTGTAAAATTTGTCCCAATCATCTTTTAAGATGAGGGATTTGAGTTTGTCCTGTAGTGAATTAATTTCTTGGTAAGTTTCGACTAATGTAGTACTATTTTTCTTGATAATAAGACCAAGAAAATTGTTTCAACAAGCATTACATATCTCTTCCCACTGGGAGGAGAAATCTGGATCATCTTTACCATAGGAGGGGAAGACTTGAACTCGGAGACCACGTGGCATGAGCTTTTCTTCCAGATATTGTTCTAACGTGAATTTGTTCCACCATATCTTAAGACGGCGGTGATAAAGAAGTTTAAGAGAGTGTTTTAAATTGTGTGAAGTTCTAAGATCATTCGATACAATTTGTGTACCTTTCCCTTTAAAACTGATAGAGCTTGGCTGTGCCAAGCTGCCTCCTTGGCATGAAAATCCATGGTAAGACAATGCAAAACCTCTGTAATGATACAGGAATAAGCAAATACATAAGGACTATATACAGTACAAATATGCTCAGACGTTGATGTGTCTATTAGAGATGAGCGTTGTTCTACTCGAACTGTTCGCCAATCTCAAATTCGAGCTGTTTTGGGCGGTGTTCGAGCCGGTCGGCGAACACGAACAATTTGAGAAAAATTCGGCTGTTCGAGGTTATGTTCGATAACTGTTCGTGCACCAAAATCATAACTGGATTTTTTCTCAGTAATGATGAAAATTAATGTTAATACGCAGTTTGAGTGTACAGCGGGGCGGGGGGAGGGGCAGGGGATGGATCTCTGCAGGAACAATGAAGATCTCCATTTTTTTTTCTCTTTCCCGCATTTGCAGTGGGGAGGTGCAATCTGTCAGCCTATCAGCAGCGCACACACGGAGCGAAGTGCTTTTTTTCACACAAGCAAGGGCATGTGTGATTGGCAGTGTATGTCACATGTCCTTGCCCTATAAGACCAAGCCATTTTCCCCGTCGCCACCATTTTCTCACTGCTGCAGCTGCGTGTTAGACGGCACCGCTGTTGCTGTGTGCGCTATACCTTGTTAATTTCAAGCCAATTTTCGCACAAATATACAGATAGCTTGGGAGTAGGGAATAGTTGTGATTGCAGTCCTTTTAAGGACTAGGTTACAGCATTTCCTACGACTTTTATCAGGCAGGTCTGTGCTCTTAAATAGATAGATTGTGGGAGTAAAGACTAATTGTAATTGGAGTCCTTTTCAGGACTAGGTTACATCAGTTCCTATCAGTTTTTGCCAGGCAGGTCTGTGCCAGTGCTGTGCAAGTTTTTTTCACAGCATTTGGCTGAATCTAGCAAAGCTAATCCTTTTTGGCCTATTGCAGAGTGTGTTAGTCAGTGGAGTAGCCTATCTGTGTTGCAAGATATACCACCTGTGTATAGAATACCAATTTTTTTACTGCACCTAGTGAAGTAAAATCTTTTGGGCATAGCATCATTCTATTAGTCCATCTATACTGACCTCCATCAGGTTGCAAACTGAATATAATTTTTTTCTGCATCTAGCTCTGAAAAAATATTTGGGCTTCTAGCAGTGTGTGGGACTTGGTCTATTAGTCCATCTATACTGACCTCCATCAGGTTGCAAATTAAAAATAATTTTTTTCTTCATTTAGCTCTGAAAAAATATTTGGGCTTCTAGCAGTGTGTGGGACTTGTTCTATTAGTCCTTCTATACTGACCTCCAGCAGGTTGCAAATTGAATATAATTTTTTTCTGCATCTAGCTCTGAAAAAATATTTGGGCTTCTAGCGGTGTGTGGGACTTGGTCTATTAGTCCATCTATACTGACCTCCATCAGGTTGCAAATTAAAAATAATTTTTTTCTGCATCTAGCTCTGAAAAAATATTTGGGCTTCTAGCAGTGTGTGGGACTTGGTCTATTAGTCCATCTATACTGACCTCCATCAGGTTGCAAATTAAAAATAATTTTTTTCTTCATTTATCTCTGAAAAAATATTTGGGCTTCTAGCAGCGTGTGGGACTTGTTCTATTAGTCCATCTATACTGACCTCCATCAGGTTGCAAATTAAAAATAATTTTTTTCTGCATCTAGCTCTGAAAAAATATTTGGGCTTCTAGCAGTGTGTGGGACTTGGTCTATTAGTCCATCTATACTGACCTCCATCAGGTTGCAAATTAAAAATAATTTTTTTCTGCATCTAGCTCTGAAAAAATATTTGGGCTTCTAGCAGTGTGTGGGACTTGGTCTATTAGTCCATCTATACTGACCTCCATCAGGTTGCAAATTGAATAAAAAAATTTTCTGCATCTAGCTCTGAAAAAATATTTGGGCTTCTAGCGGTGTGTGGGACTTGGTCTATTAGTCCATCTATACTGACCTCCATCAGGTTGCAAATTAAAAATAATTTATTTCTGCATCTAGCTCTGAAAAAATATTTGGGCTTCTAGCAGTGTGTGGGACTTGGTCTATTAGTCCATCTATACTGACCTCCATCAGGTTGCAAATTAAAAATAATTTTTTTCTTCATTTAGCTCTGAAAAAATATTTGGGCTTCTAGCAGTGTGTGGGACTTGTTCTATTAGTTCTTCTATACTGACGTCCAGCAGGTTGCAAATTGAATATAATTTTTTTCTGCATCTAGCTCTGAAAAAATATTTGGGCTTCTAGCGGTGTGTGGGACTTGGTCTATTAGTCCATCTATACTGACCTCCATCAGGTTGCAAATTAAAAATATTTTTTTTCTGCATCTAGCTCTGAAAAAATATTTGGGCTTCTAGCAGTGTGTGGGACTTGGTCTATTAGTCCATCTATACTGACCTCCATCAGGTTGCAAATTAAAAATAATTTTTTTCTGCATCTAGCTCTGAAAAAATATTTGGGCTTCTAGCAGTGTGTGGGACTTGGTCTATTAGTCCATCTATACTGACCTCCATCAGGTTGCAAATTAAAAATAATTTTTTTCTTCATTTAGCTCTGAAAAAATATTTGGGCTTCTAGCAGTGTGTGGGACTTGTTCTATTAGTCCTTCTATACTGACCTCCAGCAGGTTGCAAATTGAATATAATTTTTTTCTGCATCTAGCTCTGAAAAAATATTTGGGCTTCTGGCGGTGTGTGGGACTTGGTCTATTAGTCCATCTATACTGACCTCCATCAGGTTGCAAATTAAAAATAATTTTTTTCTGCATCTAGCTCTGAAAAAATATTTGGGCTTCTAGCGGTGTGTGGGACTTGGTCTATTAGTCCATCTATACTGACCTCCATCAGGTTGCAAATTAAAAATAATTTTTTTCTGCATCTAGCTCTGAAAAAATATTTGGGCTTCTAGCAGTGTGTGGGACTTGGTCTATTAGTCCATCTATACTGACCTCCATCAGGTTGCAAATTGAATAAAAAAAATTTCTGCATCTAGCTCTGAAAAAATATTTGGGCTTCTAGCGGTGTGTGGGACTTGGTCTATTAGTCCATCTATACTGACCTCCATCAGGTTGCAAATTAAAAATAATTTTTTTCTGCATCTAACCCAGCCAATAGTTTTGGCCTAATACCACAGTTTGGCCACTCAGCTCTGCTCGGTTACCATCCATTGTTTTTTTGTGCAAACAACTCCAGAGTTGTGAATTAGTTAACCACGAAAATGAGTGGAAAAAGGCCTGCTGCTGGTGGAAAGGGGAATAGGCGTGTTGGGAAGGGGAAAAAAGGTTGTGTCCGTAGGGGAAGGTGCAGAAGAAAGACCATCTTCCAGCCAAACTAAAATGTCTACTTCTTTTAGCGGACAATGTGATAAGATCCCTTTCTTACGGCCACGCCAATCGCTACAAATTCCAGATGAGGCACAAAAACAGCAGGTGCTTCAACGGATATCAAGTGCTCCTTTAAGTGGGCTCTCCTCCACATCAACTTCAACATCACAAATACTCCAGTCCTCAAAGGTGTCACCCAAATCGCACTTGCTTCCTCACAGCTCCCAAATCTCCAGCTGCCCGTCTGAGTATGAGGTAGAACAGATGGTTGAGTCTGCAGAGCTGTTTACTCATACTATAGCCTGGGAATCAGAGGTCGACTCCAGCGCTTCTGTGAATCCAGACGAGGAAATGATCTGCACTGATGCCCAGAATCTTTATGAGTCGGATCCAGGACCAGACGCAGAAGGTTCTGACCATAATGTAGACCCTCATTCCCAAACTGTAACTCCTGTTGGTGGAGACAATGAGGAAGACGATGATAAGACTCAAATACCTGATTGGAGCGACAACTTTAGTTTTTTGTCAGGGCAGGAACAGGTTGGCTCTGAGGACGACGGGTGTGATAACGCACAGGGTGATGATGATGAGGTCGGAGATCCCACTTACTGTCAACCCACAGTCAGCCAAGAGATGAGGTCAGCAGAGGAGGTGGAGGAAGATGCTAGTGACGACGAGGTCAGGTTGCGCCTTCCTGGACAGAGACGTAGTACTGGAAGCACCTCAACAACTGCATCCTCAAACACAACTCTGCCTCTCACCACAAGTCGTGGTGGCTCTTCAGGTCGCATGGGTGCTAAGCCTTGCATAGCCTGGGCATTTTTTCAGATCGATAAAGATGACCCAACTCGTGTTATCTGTAACATTTGTCAGCAAAAGCTAAGTAGAGGCCAAAAAATACATAGTTTGAGTACTTCATGCATGAACCGGCACATGGACATGAAGCATAAGTTGCAGTGGGAAGCTCAGTGTGCTACAATGCGGTCTAGCCGGCCGGGCCAACCACCGTCTGCCATATCTTGTGCATCCGCGGCCTCTTCATCCTCTGTGACTGGGGGGACAGCAGTCACACCTGTTTTGGGGCGCAGACCTGCCACCTCTTTACCCGCAACAGCCAGCGTGATTGGCAGGTCATCATTTTCTTTGGAGGTGGTAACACCAGCTGGTCTTGAGCGCTGTCCGACATCGATAGCACCACCTTTGGATCAAGGCAACCTAACATGTCCGCCTGCATCTTCCTCACAGACCGGCAGTTTGCCGGGGACACCCTTATCAACCCCGTCTAAGCACAATAGCCAGCCCTCGGTCCCTCAGATGTGGACAAGTAAAAGACCATTTCCTCCTAGCCATGAGAAAGCTAAGAGGTTGAATTTCACCATCTGCAAGCTCTTGGCTACAGAAATGCTGCCTTTCCGCCTGGTGGACACAGAGGATTTTCGAGACCTTATGTCCGTCGCAGTGCCCCAGTACCAGATGCCCAGTCGGCACTACTTCTCAAAGAAAGGTGTGCCTGCGCTCCACCAGCATGTCGCACACAACATCACCGCTTCTTTGAGAAACTCTGTGTGTGACAGGGTGCATTTCACCACAGACACTTGGACGAGTAGGCATGGACAGGGGCGTTACATGTCGCTGACTGGGCACTGGGTAACTATGGTGACAGCAGGACAAGGGGCTGCTGTCCAAGTCTTGCCGTCCCCACGAGTTGTGCGTCAATCCTCTTTATGTCATTTTTCCTCCACTGCTTCTGCCTCCTCAACCTCCTCTCGGTCTTCCACCTTCACCCAAAGCCTGTCTGGTCATGCCACAAGCTTTCTAACTGCGCAGAAGGGATCCTGCACACCTCCTTACTATGCTGGCAGTAGGGCTCAACGTCATCAGGCGGTTTTTACATTGAAATGTCTGGGAAATGTGAGTCACACAGCTGAGGAGTTGTGGTCAGCTCTGGAGAACCAATTTCATGAATGGTTGTCTCCACTGGACCTGAAACCAGGGAAGGCCGTGTGCGACAATGCTGCAAACCTGGGTGCGGCCCTTCGCCGGGGCAATGTCACACACGTGCCTTGTATGGCTCACGTGTTGAACCTGGTTGTCCAGCAATTTTTAGCCCACTATCCCAGACTAGATGGCCTTCTGCAGAGGGCACGGTCGCTGTGTGCTCACTTCCGCCGTTCGCATCCCGCAGCTCAGCGACTTACATCTCTACAGAAGTCGTTGGGCCTGCCACTTCACCGGCTAAAATGCGATGTGCCTACCCGGTGGAATTCAACTCTGCACATGTTGCAGCGACTGTGGCAGCACCGACAAGCCCTGGTGCAATACGTTCTGACGTATAGCCTGGGCCAACAAGATTCAGAGGTGGGGCAAATCACGCTGGAGGAGTGGTCTCAGATCGGGGACCTATGCACCCTTCTGCACAGTTTTGAAATGGCGACGAAGATGTTTAGTGCTGACGATGCCATTATCAGCATGACTATTCCGGTGATTTACATGCTGGAGCACATGTTAAACAGAATTCGGAGTCAGGTGGTGGCACAAGAGGAGGTGGAGGAAGTAGAGGAGGAGGAGTTGTATGCGGAAGGGCTAACATCTGCAAGGTCCAGACGGTCGGCAGCACCAGGGCGGCAGGCATGTGAGGGTGGGGGAGATGATTTTACCAGGGCGCATGGTAGCAGCCAAACTAGTGAGGAAGGTGCAGGAGCCCAGGAAGAAGTGGAGGACGAACTGATGGAAGACTCATCAGATGAGGGAGACCTTGATCACATTTCTGTTGTGCGAGGTTGGGGGGAGAGGACAGAGGAAGGAAGCATGATTGTTACCTCGCCACCAACACAACAGGGACTTGGTGCTCCTGGATGCGCAACACACATGAGTGCCTTCTTGCTGCACTACCTGCAACATGACCCTCGAATTGTGAGAATTAGAAATAATCCTGACTACTGGGTTGCCACACTGTTAGATCCCCGGTACAAAAGTAAATTTGCAGAAATTATTCCTGCCATAGAAAGGGATGCACGCATGCAGGAGTATCAGCAGAGACTGTTGCAGAATCTTACATGTGCTTTTCCACAAAATACCAGTGGTGCACGTAGTGAATCTCACAGTTCCAACTTGCCAACCGTGGGACCGTCAAGTGTTCAGCACTCAAACCGTAACAGAACCACAGTATCTGCTGGTAACATCAATTTTGCGCAATCATTTCACCACTTTTTTAGCCCATCCTTTGCAAGGCCACAGGAGACAAGAAGTCTGACACATAGTCAACGCCTAGAGACGATGGTACAGGAGTATCTCCAAGTAAACATTGAAGCCACGACTGTGTCACTGGACCCTTGCTCTTTTTGGGCTTCCAATCTGGATAAATGGCCGGAGCTAGCCACTTACGCCTTGGAGATCTTGTCATGCCCCGCAGCCAGCGTTCTGTCTGAACGTGTGTTCAGCGCTGCTGGTGGTGTGCTGACAGATAAGCGCACGCGGCTCTCCACTGATAATGTAGACAGACTCACGTTCATAAAGATGAACAAATCATGGATCCGAAACGACTTTTCTACCCCTGTGTCATCCTGGGGAGAGTAAAAGCTTGATGATTGGTTAAAATCACCCTACCAACCGTTTTAAGCTTTCAAATTACTAATCATGTTTATCTGTATCTTGACTGGAAAATAATTTGGGCTTTGTAGCAGTGTGCAGCACTGATCCTATTAGGCCATCTATAATAAGCTTCACCAGATTTAAAATTAAAAATAATTTTTAGCTGCATCTAGCCCGGAAAATAATTTTGGGGCTCCGAGATGCGCAAGACACATAAGTGCCTTCTTGCTGCACTACCTGCAGCATGACCCTCATATTGTCAGAATTCGAAGTAATCATGACTACTGGGTTGCCACACTCTTAGATCCCCCAAACTTTTCGATCAACCTTTTCATTTTAATAAAGACCAAAAAAATGGTCATTTTTGAAATTATAAGCATTAGCAGGTTGTTAGAAACTGAAATCAAACAGTTTTCAACTCAAAACTTTATTCTAGGTGATGTTACATTTTCACATAGGACCCCTTGTTCGAAAGGAGCTTCTGAACTCTCTCGTCCATTGAATTTGTCAGGTTTTGGATGGTTTCTGCTTCAATTGTTTTGCATGAGGACAGAATACCCTCCCAGAGCTGTTGCTTAGATGTGAACTGCCTCCCGCCATCATAGACACTCCTTTTAATGATGCTCCAAAGGTTCTGAATGGGGTAGAGGTCAGGGGAGCATGGGGGTCACACCATAAGTTTGTCCCCTTTTATGCCCATATCAGCCAGAGATGCAGATGTTTTATGTGCAGCATGAGATGGTGCATTATCATGCAGAAAAATGATCTTGCTGTGAAATACACGGTTCTTCTTCTTGAACCATGGCAGGAAGTGCTGTTTGAGAAAATCCACATACATTATGGAGTTCATCTTTAGCGCCTTCAGGGATCCTAAAGGGGCCGACAATCTCTCTCCCCATGATTCCAGCCCAAAACATTACTCCACCTCCTCCTTGTTGGCGCTGTAGCCGTGTTTGCGTGGGGTGTCCATCAACCAGCCATCCTCCACTCCATTCATCTGGACCATCGAGCGCTGCACGGCACTCATCCGTGAACAAAACAGTTTTGAAATCAGTCTTCATGTAATGTTTGGCCCACTGGAGCCGTTTCTGCTTGTGTGAAGTGGATAGAGGAGGTCGACAGGATGGCGTATGCACAGCTGCAAACCTCTGAAGGACCCTGCATCTTGTTGTTCGGGGGACGTTGGAGGCACAAGCAGCTTCAAAAACTTGTCTGCTGCTATGACAAGGCTTTTTTGCCGCTGCTCTTTCAACCTGACGTAATTGCCTGTAGGAAAGAGTCCTCAATTTGCCCTTATCAGCACGCACACGTGTGTACTGTGAATCAGCTACATACTTCTTGATTGCCAAGACACTTCATCCTGATCATCGCACAATGTTGATTGTAGTCATGCCTTGACCTAAACACTCCACAATTTGTTGCTTCTCAGCAGCCGACACATCCTTTTTCTTTCCCATTTTGGCAGAAAATGTAGGCTGCTTAATAATGTGAGAGAGCCTTCTTAAGTAGTCTTGCCTTTCATTGGACACACCTGCCAAACTAATTAGCACAGGTGTCTGCAATTGCTTACAGTGATATAAAGAGCCCTGACACACATCACCATCAATGAGTTTAACTGACAAACAAACAAATTCTTCCCTTATCACTCCTAAACACTTTTTGCATAATAATTTGGAACGCGGTGTACATGTGCTTTTCCACAAAACACCAGTGGTTCACGTAGTGAATCTTACAGTTCTAACTTGCCAACCGTGGTCTGTATGGAATTGTTCAATAAAGGGCCCAAAATTAAGATAACATAGATGGGAGAGGTCTCTATGAATAGGAATTCCTAAGTATTTGATACCCTGTGAGGGCCAGGCAAAGGGAAAGTTGGACTGGATGGAATCCTATATGGATTTAGGGAGGGAGACATCGAGGGCCTCAGACTTCGCTGCATTGATTTTAAAATTTTACCATGTAACAAAGTGATCTATTTCAGCCATAACAGCAGGGATGGATATATGTGATTGAGTGATATATACTAGGACATCATCAGCAAATAGAGAGCACTTGTACTCGGTGCCTCCCACCTCAATCCACCTAATATTGGGGTTATGGCGAACTGATGAGAGCAGGTGCTCCGTCACTAGGATGTATAAGAGAGGGGACAGAGGACATCCCTGCCTTGTCCCATTGGTGATTGTGAAAGGTGATGAAAATGTTCTGACGCACCCCCTGGGCCTTGGGACACCCGGAGCCGGACCCTTTTTGGTGGATGCTGGTGGTTGTAGTCTTCGTGGCGGCGATCCGGTTCCGTGGCTCAGGGCGGTCAAACCAGTGGCGGAACTATTTATGTGGTTTTGATGTTTAAATGTCCGACTACGCCACCCGTGGATTGCGGTCAGAGTGAACCGCCGCTACAGGGCAGACCGCTAAGGCTGGTGTTGTGGGTGCAGCAGAGCGTAGCATAACTCCCCACGGGAGGAGTATAGCCTCAGGGCAGTGTATGCGGAGGATGGGGGTGATGGTGCAGGGCAGCAGCAGTAACGACACGGAGTCAGTGATGCAGTTCAGGGCCTTTACTCACAGTTCTTATTATCCAGACCACGTCTGCAGGTAACGGCTGCCCACGTCGTACTGTGCTCACCAGGTGAGGGGCTCAGACAACTCCCAGATAACTTTGGAGCGCTTCACAGGACCCCCTTTGTGTGTCCTTTGTCTGGCCTTTCTTACCAACACTTCTGTCCGGCTGCCTCGGGCCTCCTCTTGGTAAACTTGGCGCCAGTTTCCCTGACCCTATGTGGTGCCATCCTAGCGGGTGGAGCAAGGGGCTGCGCCACATAAAATGTCAGAGCCTCCGGTTTCTAGCTGAGGGTCGTTTCCTGCCTCCACTAGTTCAGGGACCGGTCTCCCCCTTTGGCCTGACCCCTCCACGCAGGTGGATTCGGGCGTGCGGTGGCGACTCGCCCGTCCGCACCCCTGGGATCCCTTCATTCCTCGTTCCTGGAGCCTTCTCCGCTCCTCTTCCTTCCTTCTCCCTCTTGCAGGCCTGGGCCTCTGTTACTAGGCCCGCCTCCGGAGCAGAGCTCATGCAGAGCCCCTGCTCCCTGCCACTTCTGCTCAGACTTCTCTGCACTGAACTAAGATGGTGCCCACCTTTTATACTCCCTTCTCAATGCACCCAGGAACTGCTTCCTCCCTGCTCCTGCACTGCAGGGTTCCCCTTCCTCAGTGTTCCCTCCCCCCACTCCAGCCAGGGACAGGGACTGTCGTGCCCATCTCAGGGGCATATTGGTCGCCCTGCCCCACGGCAATGTGGTGTAATGCATGCAGGTGTCGGGTCCTGATCCACACTCCATCCTTATCTGAGAGTGAGATATCACACCTCTGGGTGAGGTGCAATACGTCTGTAGCAACCGAGCCCTCGGTGCTACAGTTCCATTTATCTTCAGCCTAGGTGACGTATTGTGATACAGGGCCGTGATTTTGGCTATAAAAGGGTCCCCTAGACCCCTACCCCAAGCTTTTTAAGAGAATCATATATGGCGTGCCAGGAGACTCTATGGAATGCTTTCTCAGCATCCAACGAGAGTATCTACTTACAAATTTTTAACTGCATCTAGCCCAGGAAATACTTTGTGCCTAGTAGCAGTGTCTGCTAGTCAGCGGATTATCCCGGCTGTTAAGCAAGCTACACCACCTGTAGTTTGGACACTTAATTTTTTCAAAGGAAATGCTTCGGGACCACGGGATACTTAGTGAAGAGCATCAGGAGGCACCCCAAGGCATAGGGGCTGGGACTGGCACTAGGATGCCTTGCGGTGGACAGCCGAGCTCGATCCTTATAAAAGCTTTTTAACTGCAGCAGCTTTAGTGGACGCTACTGGAGCTGGAATTACGCGGCTGCTGGCATGAGACTTGCCCTCCAATAGATCCTTGTAAATGGATTTAAAGTGTATTCATTCAAATTAGAGGGACAATTTAAATTAAAAAGCTTAGAGCTGCCTCCACCACAGGGGGGCTCTCTCGACCCACCAGCGGACAGGCACCAGTATTGGGAGAGGGGGGCTGGCCGTCAGGGTTCACCGCGGCTCTGGCACAAACCCGGCGACACGGAGGTGGCACGGGCAGGAGCGGACTGGCCGTCTCGGCTTCTCACTTTTTGGATTTTAGAAGGGCATGACATGCCTATATCTGTGTCTCCCCCTCCTTTTACTCCTCCACCTCTTTTCTTTTCGCATGACTATATGTACTTGTCACTTTTCCATGTGTTAGTTGTGTCTTCTGAGCAGTTTGTCAGCTTTTGGACACCTTTGAAGGTGTTTTCTATGTGTTTCTATGTGTTTTTGTTTGCCTGCCATTGGTTTTAACGGTGTTCGAAGGTGTTCGACGAACAGTTCGACGAACAGTTCGGCGAACACACGGGTGTTCGACGAACCGAACCGAACTCGAACACTACGGGGGTGGCTCAACACTAGTGTCTATATCTGAAAAAACCTACATATGTGACACATAAACTGAATTATTTATAAAATATAACATTAATTGAATCAATAGAGATGATAAAATATACATAGAAGGATAAAATGGGGAAAAGGTAACACAATAGAGAGGTTACTGGGAGAGACAATAATTATAGTGTGGTTTTTACATATACATAATCAATTCATTATATACCAAACAAAACATAAGTTTGCAGCCTGTATTTAAATAAAGTCCACAATAAAGTGCATAGTGCTAATGATAGACTCCATAGATAAGAATATAATGTGCTACATCATAAGTTAATGTGCATGGTATACAAAGACAAAAAGTATAATGATAATAAAATTTGTACTGACCCAGACAACCAAATCCAACGCGCGTTTTGCCAGGGGCTTTGACGAGTATATGATGTCAGAAGGTGAGTGGGAAGTATTTATCAGGAGCCGGACCAATGAACAGTGTGTGTGGTAAATGGCCATTATGCTCTATATGTTTATTGTAACATGGCGCCATGTTTGATGTGCCTCATACCGCTGCCTAGTACTGAGCTGCGACTCCCAGGAGCGCAGAGCAGGCGGGAAGCCAGGTGTCGGCGTGTGTGTCATTGTGGAACGCAAAACCGGAAGTGATGTAATGCATGTCATGTAGGAGGAGTGTAACAGGAAGAGCGTTCCACGGTGGAACGCATACATAATCAGGAAATGCCATTGCAGCGATAAGAGGCAGAACAGACAGAGAAAAGAGAAGAAAGAAGAGATATAGATGTGCTAAGAATGTGGATGGACAAAAGTGAATGATGGTGTGTAGTGTATTGTGTGACAGGTGATACTAGTGGACTGTAATGTGACATGAAAGTGGAATATATATAAATATAGTAGGCAATAATGTACATAAGTGAATGTGTATATAAGTGATAATGACAAGCTGAAGAAGAGTATAGTGATGATATAGAGAGAAAAGAATAGTGTGAGGAGGTGAAATAAAATAGACAAGATGAAATCCTGTAATACAATCTGGGAAGAATTGATGTGTATGTGAGAAATTGTGTATAACATAAAGAGAGAACATGTGTCTATAAAAGATAAAAATGGGAGTATATGTAAACATGTGATTAAAGAAAATATAACTACATAAGAAAATGGCACGTACAGTAAATACATAAAAAGAAAATATATGAATATATGAAAAATACATAATAAACCATGTCTGCATATTGAATATTTATAAATATTTACAAATCATATTGTCACCATTAATTGATGAATGATGAATGTTGAATCATACAGGCATATACCCAGACACTGCTGTTATACCATAACAATATAATTATAGTAGATCAATATATAATAATAATATAGTGTATTTGTTGATTGAAGGAAGATGAGGAAGATGCAGAAAATGGCCGGTTCCGAGAAGAGACCAAATACAAGTGAATCGTCAGGTGAAAGAACTGGAACTGCCCTCTGCTGCTCACAAATCCTTCCCAACATCTGCAACGTTGGTTTCCAACATGTGGTGACATCGCACAACAGTCGGTGAGCTGGAAGCTGAAAACGCTGCTGAAGCACTGCAAGGGTGGTGGAAGCTGTAGCTGACTTTCTGAAATGGACACACACGCTTTGTACTTTCATAAGCAGCTCTGGCAGATCTGGGTAGGTTTTGAGAAGCTGCTAAACCACTAAGTTGAGCATATTTAGTGCTCTCTCATTACTAATATGTACCCCTGTATGGAGAACACTATCAGCACCAAAGATTTAAAAGATGAAATATAGCCTGCCTTATATACCACGGCAGTAAAAAAAACTATTTTGATTATATTATGTGTACCCCTGTGACAATAATATCTGCACCAAAGAATTAATTTCACTAGGGTAGAACTAATATAATGGTGACTGACAACTCTTCCACTGCAGCTAACACAGCAGATGGAGACCCAATCAGGAGTGTTCACATTTCAAAATATTAGGGCCTGATACCACTATTTCCTTGGCCAGCAAATTGGAGATGATGGAGTTCAATTTCTTAGCTTTGTTATATGTAGGAGGAAGCAATCTTTTAAGTGACCACAACTATGGGACCGAGGCCTGGCTGCAATGCTGAGAGAGGGCGGAGTACAGTGAACTGGACAGACTGCTGGACCATGAATGAGGTGCAGGTGGAGATGTTATGGTGGATTGAGAAAGATGTGGAATCCTCGGTGAAACAAACACTGCAGGCATGTCCACTTTCGTTACAGCTGACGGGCTCTCTATCAGCCTGACTGAAGTGGGTAAAGAACTGGAGGCTCTGTGGTCAGAGACCTCCGGGAAAATACTTGGCATGGTAACAGAGGAGGAGGAAGAAGCAGCAGATGCGATTGATGGGGCGGCTGATGGTTGTTGAGGTCCGCTGGTCCACCGATCCGCATTTTATCGCAGTGAGATTGGCAGAGTAACGCATGTTGATTGCGTATGTGAAGTTTCATGCATGTTGTAGTCAAATTATTGCACTTTTTCCCTCTAGTGAGTTTTTTCTTGCAAAGCTTGCAGATAACGTGAGTTGGCTCATCCTTTGTGGTCTCAAAAAAAGGCCCAGGCTAGGCAACCCTTGCCTCTCCTGCGAGCTGCAGACCCGCGATGGCTGCTGGCAAGAGCCACAGATGTGGCTAAGGATGCAGTGCTCCTTGCACTTGCATCTCTCCGTGTCTGCGCCGCAGGGTGAAACCTAACCTCCTCATCTTCACCCTCCACCCCCTTAGATGAGCTACTCAGCTGTGTGGCTCTGGGTTCACACCAAATGGGATCTACAACCTCATCATCTTCCAATTTGTTATCCCATTCCTTGACCTGAGAGACACCCTCCTCCTCTTCTTGCCCTGACAGCACAGTACAATCCACGTGACCCTCACGTATCTGAGTCTCATCAGTATGAACCCACCCACCCACGGGGGTTAACTTAACTTCTGCTGACGAGGATCAGGATGCTGCGTGGACCCTATTTTTTTCCCCTGTATGGAGAACAATATTTGTAACAAAGAATTTTAAGCTGAGATGTAGCCTACTTTATATACCACGGTATTAAGAAAAACTATTTTCAGTTTATCATGTCTGTGTACCCCTGTGTGGAGAGCAATATCTGCACCAAAAATTTATTTCACTAGAGTATAACTATTGTAAAGGAGACCAAAACCTCTTCCACTACAGCCAACCCAGCACATGGAGACCCAATCAGGAGTGTTCACACTTCCATAAATTAAGGCCTAACACCACTGAAGTGGCATCAATTTCAATACAGTAGAAATAATATAATTAGTAACGACACCTCCTACAGCCAACGCATTAGATAAAGACTCAATCAGGAGTGTTCACATTTGAAAACATTGGGCCTAAAACCACCAAAGTGGCATCAATTTCACTAGAGTATAAGTAGTATAATGGGGACCAACGCTTATTCCACTGCAGCCAACCCAATAGATGGAGAACCAGTCAGGATTCCCCACATTTCCAAAAATTTGTGGCAGACACCAACAAAGTGGCATCAATTTCAGTACAGTACAAATTGTAGAATTAGGAACGACACCTCTTCCACTACGGCCAACTCAGTAGATGGAGACCCAAACAGGAGTGTTCACATTTGAAAACATTTGGGCCTAAAACCACCAAAGTGGCATCAATCTCAGTACCGTAGAAATAGTATAATTAGGACTGACACTTCTTCCCCTACAGCCAACCCATTAGATCGAGACTCAGTCAGGAGTGTTCACATTTAAAAGCATTTGGGCCTAAAACCACAATAGTGGCATCAATTTTAGTAGAGTATAAATTGTAGAATTAGTTAATGACACCCCTTCTACTACAGCCAACCCAGGAGATGGAGACCTAACCTGGACTGTTCACATTTCCCTTAACTAGGGTCTAACACCAGCAAAGTGGTATCAATTTGAGTACAGTAGAAATTGTAGAATTAGGAACAACACCTCTTCCACTACAGCCAACCCAATGGATTGAGAGACCAAATTTATATTCTCCACATTTCAAAAAATTAGGGCCTAAAACCTGCAGAAGCAGCAGCAAGACCAGGCACACAAGCCATATCACAGACTGCAATTCTGCAAGATCAATGCAGCATACTAAAAACTACTGTTTGTGGACAGTGTATACAGCACAATAGGGTCCATTGCACTTTCTGGCTGCTGCTGCTGTTAAAGATATCCATAACCCTACATATCAGGGCTATTTTTTTTACTCTTAAACCTGATTATTTGCTTAAAAAGCAATACCACCCTGCAACCTCACCACCACCAGAGCTGCTGCAACTCCCCACCTACTGTCTCCTTCCCCATCTCGTACAATGTAAGCCTGAAGGGCAGGATCATCTTCCCTCTGTACCAGTCTATCATTGTTAGTTCATTCACTGCAAATGATATCTGTATTTTGTATGTGACCCCTTCTTATGTACAGCACCATGGAATCAATGGCGCTATATAAATAAATAATAGTAAAAAAAGAAAAATATAGTACACTATTTTACTGCTCCATTTGCTTGTCAGCAGAATACAGCCAGATGTTTTTGATTTTATTCGCATTGCTGTATTGTGGAAGCAGAGAAACT
This sequence comes from Phyllobates terribilis, assembly GCF_046119375.1. Taxonomy (NCBI): domain Eukaryota; kingdom Metazoa; phylum Chordata; class Amphibia; order Anura; family Dendrobatidae; genus Phyllobates; species Phyllobates terribilis. The sequence continues at coordinate 324,696,745 of NW_027362763.1, read as the reverse complement.
TTTCCATCATCAGATGTCATCCCATATTGCTGCGGTAATAATACAGACCTTTTGTGGAGCGTGCCAAATATTACACTCGATTTAAAGTCTGGCAGCTGTGTTTTGTTGAACCTATTCACACTTGGTCGCTGATCAATACCACATCTATAAGGCCACTTTCTAAAATCATGGTCATCACGCGTGATCCAATAATACTGCCATAATAATCCTGACATTTTTGGGAGCGTGCCAAATATTATACTCCATTTAAAGTCTGGCAGCTATGTTTTGTTGAACCCATTTACACTTGATCGCTGACCAATACTATACTACAAGACCATTGGCTAAATCTGTGGTCGTCACATGTGATCCCATATTACTGTCGTAATAATACAGACATTTTGTGGACCAAGCCCAATATTACACTCCATGTAAAATGGTCAAGGCTCATGGCAAGGTGAAGTGGAGGTGATGGTGATGGTGCGCGCAGAGTCCGAGACCGTGGGCAGATGAAACTGTGACAAGTTGAGAGAAAATACAGCTCCAGCAATATAAAATCTAAAATATTTCTTTATTGTAAAGTGGATAAAAATGTAGGTGATTGTCAAGAGCAATTCTTTCAAGTACAGTAGAAGAAAAAGGTGCTGATAAATAACAACTGGACGCGTTTTGAGCACTCTGCATGCCCTTAGACTCTTTGTTAATGCAGAGAACAGGAAGGAGGTATTTAACAACCTGTGTGAACATACTTACCATAATTATTCTTCATTATGCATTAGGTGAGCAAGCAATCATTAAAACCATTATGTTAAAAATACATATGGAGTATCAGCTAAAATCATCCAGATAAATATAAAATATGGACAATTAATCAGTAGTGTAGCATGATTTCTATCTTTAGGTTTAAATCTGGAGGAACACGAGTGTTTAATAAGTAAATCCAAAAGGCTTCACGATCGCGCAGCTGCCGTTTTTATTACCGCCTCTGGTGTGCTTTTGGACATGTTCAATGGCATAAACTTCGCAATGTGTAATCTGTTGTGTGCATTGATGAAGTGTTTGGATATGTTACATACATTACAGTTAGAAGGTTGAATTACGTCATGCAAATGTTCTCTTACCCTAGTTTTCAGTTTTCTAGTGGTTGAGCCAACATATTTTAGATTGCAAGCTAGACTTTCTATAATATATACTACTGATTCAGAATTACAATTCAAAAAGATTTTGATATTATATGATTTAGTTCCATCAGAGCATGAAAAGTAGGGGGTCTTATGGGAAACTTTACAAGTTTTACAAGGGAACTGACCGCACTTAAAATAACCTGACATCGATAGCCAATGTTGTGAATGGGGTTTACTATAAGAGTCATATAAGCTGGGTGATCACTAGCTACCAATGGTGGGAGCACGTCTGCAAACAATTCGGGTTGCCTTCACTAAGGATTTTGTCCATAATTTCGTCATTTCTCAAAATATGTAAATTGCGGTGCATTATGTCCGAGATTGATCTAAAGTGACAGCTGTATGTAAGAACTAAGGTGGGTTTATGTGATGAATTGGAATTTTTTATTTTTACTTTCTGGGATATCAAATTTTCTCTACTTTTTGGAATCCACTATATATGAGTGACTCGTTCCAAAGTCGAGTTGGACTAGCTCTTAATATATGTTTAATGGTTATTACTTCTTTAATATATGATGACATAATATTGCAATTCCATTTAGCTCTTGTTAGTTCCCCCACTGGGATAGCCTTAATGGTATGTGACTATATGCGCGTAGAAGAGTGATACCCACAACTTTTTTTCTGTGAGTACAACTAGAAACAGGCATCCCTGATTTTGCACTTAAGCATAAATCCAAAAAACAAATTGTGTACTGATGATGGAATGAAGTGAATTTTAAATTAAATGGATTGTTTAAAAAGTCCACAAAAAGAGAAATTAAAGGCAAATCATTGCCGCACACCATCACCAAATCATCTATGTATCCTGCGTACCACATGATTTAACCCAAAAAGGGATTTGATTCACTGTAAATATAGGTCTCTTTCCACCATGCCATAACAAGATTTGCTACTCATGGGGAGAACTTGGCCCCATGGAAATGCCATTTTTTTGTAGATAGAATTTTTTATTAAAAAGAAAATAATTATGGGTAAGTAGAAAGAATAAAGTTGATTTGATAAATAATCTGTGTTCATCAGTATATGTACTGTATTTAGTAAGGTGAAAATCTACAGCTGGAATAGCAATTTGATTTGATGTGACACGCAAGTATACAGAGAGATGATATCACAGGTAAGCCAAGACCAAATGACATTCCAAAACATGTTAAGGGCATCCTTTGGGTCCCTAAGGTAACCTGGAATACACTGAACCAGGGGCTGCAACACCGTGTCCAACAATTGACAAAGGCGTTCTCCCAAAGCCCCGATGCCCGATACTATGGGACACATAGGGGATGAAAGAACGCCTTTATGAATTTTCGGTAAGGCGTGCATTATTGGGATAGTAGTATTCTGTACAGTTAGAAATTCCATTATTTTTTTTTAAACAACCCTATAGAAAAACCCTCTTGGATAACAGCATTGCAAGCTGCAGAAAACACTGAAGAGAGATCATGTATGAAGAGGGAGTATGTCTCACCAGACAACAACTGTTCGGTGGAGGAAACGTAGTCCCCTTCACCCATGACAACCACTGAACCTCCTTTTTCCGACATTTTGATTATAATGTCAGATCGGGAACACAAGTTTGTGAGAGTTTTTTATTCTGTTTTTATAATTTTTTTCTATTAGAAGACAAATTAGTGGTAGTTAACAAATTTTTTATGTCTCGTTCCACATTGTCCTGAAAACAATCCATGACATCTGTTCTTGTTTACACAGGATAAAACAGAGGATTTTTCATCTGAAAGGAATTAATTAAGTTTGTATCAGAAGATGGTTTTTCAGTTGAACTCAATTCCATAAGGCATAATAAGCTGTTCTGTTCCAAGAAATAATTATCCGGGAAGGTTTCCATGGGATCCTCCAAATCTTGTGATTCTGAAAAGAAATGTTTTTTTATTGTCAAGTCCAGGACACATTTGTTAATATCTTTTATAAAAGCATAGATGTCCAATTTAGAATTGGTAGGAACAAAATTCATGCCACGGGATAAAAGTTTAATCTCTGCATCAGATAATGTCACTGATGATAAATTAACTACATATAGTGCTATGTTTTGTTGAAGCTCCTCAGGCGACTTCTGAAGAAAGTCGATGTGTTCTGCCTCCCCTTCTTGTGAATTTTTTGTTGCCTTTGTAAATTTGCACAGTTTTTTATAATAGCTAGATAGTGATCTATTAGTGTAGATTTTATTACCAGCAGTATTTCCAGTGTTTTTCTGAAACATGTTCACTAGTGATGAGCGTGTCTTGCCACTGCTTGGTACTCGCCCGAACATCACTGTGCTTGACATGCTCAACACTTAGCGAGTATTTCCGGGTTGCTCGGGTGGGAGCTCCGGTCCCAGCCCTGCATCTTTAGCGCTCTTTAGAGAGCCAATGAACAGGCAGGGATTGCTTGCGAAACACTGTAATGCCGTAGTCATGTTGGTTGGCCATACAGTGATTGGCTGGCCGTATAGCGTCATTGGGTCTATATAAGACCTGGTGCCCCTATGCTTGTCACAGTCTCACCTGGAAATAGGCAAAGTATGGAGAGCTGCGCTGAGTGAGGGAGAGATTTGCTTGTTTATTAGTTAGTATAGGTATTCCACAGCATATCTATATATCCATCTGAACTAACAGTCCTTCTGAGGACTAATCAAGCTGCATATATTTAGTGGTGATAGCAGGAGTTAGGCAGGCAGGCAGGGTTTGTGGCAGTGTATACAGCATAAGAGGGTCCATTGAACGTTCTGTCTGCTGCTGCTGTTACAGATATCCGTAGACATAGCCGCAGATATCAGGGGCCGAAGCTAATTTTTTTTGTTTCTTAATCCTGAATATTTGCTTAAAAAGCAATACAGAGTACACTATTTTAGTGCTCCATTTGCTTGATAGCACTGCAAAATACAGCCAGATCTTTTCATCATCAGACATGATCCCATATTACAGCGATTAAAATCCACAAATTTGTAGTGAACGTGGAATTTATTGTCCTCCATTTAGAGTCTGTAGCAGTGTGTCCGTCAGATGTATCACATATAACTGTGGTACAAATCTAGCCATTTGTAGTGAAAGTGGAAAATATTGTCCTCCATTTAGAGTTTTGTATCAATGTGTCAGTGAAGCTATTCACACGTGGTCGCTGTAAAGAATAGTAAACTGCAGGGCTGCTATTTAAAACTGTGGGTGTCAGTCAGATGTATCACATAAAACTGCGGTACAAATCCAGCCATTTGATGTGAACGTGGAAAATATTGTCCTCCATTTAGAGTTTGTAGCAGTGTGTCAGTGAAGCTACACACATCTGTCGTGTGTGACAATGGACGGATCCTGGTGGCAGTTCTGAGGCAAGGCGAGCTCACACATGTACCATGCTTGGCCCATATGCTTAACCTCATGGTTCAGCGGTTTCTCAAAACCTACCTGGAGCTGCCGGATCAGCTTGTCAAAATACGCTGCTAGTGTGCCCATTTTAGAAAGTCAGCTACAGTTTCCACCGCCCTAGCTGTGCTTCAGCAGAGTTTGCAGCTTCTGGCTCACTGACTGGTGTGTGATGTCCCCTCATGTTGGAACTCTACACTGCAGATGTTGGAAAGGATTTGTGAGCAGAAGAGGGCAGTTGTTGACTACCAGCATCACCAAGGCCATCGGTATTCAGTTCAGAGTCCACACATAAGACCTCAGGAGTGGGCATGGATGTCAGACATATGTACCATAATCCAAAACTTGAGTACTCTACCAAAATGGTGAGCGGCGATGACGCCAAAATTAGCGTCACCATCCCACTTCTCTGTCTTCTGAAACGCTCTCTGCTCAAAATCAAAGATGATGCATTGCAGCCAGAGGACAATGAGATGGAGAAAGGAACCATACAGGGTGAATACACACAGCCCAGCCTCATCTCATCCCAACATGGATTGGGTGACATTGAGGAAGAGAAGGAGGAGGAGGAGGAAGAACAGGAGCTAGTTTCATGCGCTATAGACAATACTACCTGCACAATTGTCAAACCAACTTTTCAGTGTGGATGGCCTGAGGACAGGGAGGAGGAGAGATGGAGGAGGAGGAGAGCATGGTCAGTCGTCCTCTTGGTGAGGACACGGAAGTCTTGCCTGTTAGCAGTCTGGCACGGATGGCTGAGTTTGTTACGCTACCTTTCCTGTGACCCTCGTGTTTTTAAAATTTTGGGTGACAGTCATTACTGGTTGGTGACACTTCTAGACCCATGCTACAAGAAGAACTTTATATCTCCTATTCCTGATACGGACAGGTCTACAAAAATGGGGCAGTACCAGTATTAAAAAAAATTCCCATCTGAAAACGCTGGCGGCAGAGGTCACAGTTCGTTGAACAACCAAGGAGTACAGGCAAGAGAGACATTACTCCAATCCAGCAGAGACAGAGGAACACTGTCAAAGTTCTGGGACAGTTTTCTCAGCCCCTCCCATTACACAGGCCCTGAGGCGCGGGGTACTCTCACAAGGAGTGCAAAGTTTGGGAAGATGCTGAAGGAGTACCTTGCCGACCGTACCAATGTCCTCCATGATTCCTCTCTGCCTTATAATTATTGGATATCCAAGCTGGACACGTGGAATTAACTGGCTCTCTACGCCTTGGAGGTCTTGGCCTGCCCTGCTGCTAGCATTTTATCAGAGCAGGTTTTTAGTGCCGCTGGTTGAATTATAACTGATAAGCTCAGCCACCTGTCAGCTGAAAATGCTGACAGGCTGACTCTTATAAAAATGAACATGGGCTGGATTGGGCCAGACTTGTCAACACCACCGAATGAAAGCAGCGTAACATAAACTCAAATCCAGTGTCTTTTTTTGGGAGGTGTATTCCCATGCACCTTTTCTTTTCACACCCACACATGGGTATATGATTCCTGATTTTGGCTATTTGCTCTTGTCTTCCTCCTTCTCCTCATCCTCATCTTCCACCACCATATCACCAGGGTGACCGAGGTCTGTGATGTAACACTCAACACATTTTTTTTAAAGGGTGTTTATGATGCCCGTAAACATTTTTTTTATACAGTATGTTCATGTATACCCCCAGGGGTAAATGCTCAAGTTTCCCATAGACTTACATTGGGCTCGTTGTTCGGGCCCAATTTGCTCGACCCGAGCATCGAGCACCCGAGCATTTTAGTGCTCGCCCATCACTACTACTAATCTATTCTGTGTACCCTATTACTGTAAGTTGAGTGTTTTCTATATGTATTATTCTAGAATCCATGTCAGTGGAAGCACTTAGATAATCCCAATACCTCCTCCTAAGCACAGATTCACTATTTCATAGTATTATATAAAACTCATTGTCATTAATTTAAGAGAAATCTTGAAATAGTCATAGAAAAATATGGCTTAATGGGAAAAAGAAATAAACTGTATAAGCTTAATTGTGCATTCAACTTAACATATTTTTCATTTTCTAGGCTCATATCTCAGATTTCATGATATATCATGGGGGTACATGACCCTGCTCCTCTCACAGTACCATAAGGTTAAATGAAAAACTGTGTACTACCTGAAACCACCTGTAGGGAGAGGCTAGATTCTTGCTGCATACAAACTCATTATACAGTTTAGGTCGAGCTGTATACAGTTAGGTCCATATATATTTGGACAGAGACAACATTTTTCTAATTTTGGTTCTAGACATTACCACAATGAACTTTAAACAAAACAATTCAGATGCAGTTGAAGTTCAGACTTTCAGCTTTCATTTGAGGGTATCCACATTAAAATTGGATGAAGGGTTTAGGAGTTTCAGCTCCTTAACATGTGCCACCCTGTTTTTAAAGGGACCAAAAGTAATTGGACAGATTAAATAATTGTAAATACAATGTTCATTTCTAGTACTTGGTTGAAAACCCTTTGTTGGCAATGACTGCCTGAAGTCTTGAACTCATGGACATCACCAGACGCTGTGTTTCCTCCTTTTTGATGCTCTGCCAGGCGTTCACGGCGGTGGTTTTCAGTTACTGTTTGTTTGTGGGCCTTTCTGTCTGAAGTTTAGTCTTTAACAAGTGAAATGCATGCTCAATTGGGTTGAGATCAGGTGACTGACTTGGCCATTCAAGAATATTCCACTTCTTTGCTTTAATAAACTCCTGGGTTGCTTTGGCTTTATGTTTTGGGTCATTGTCAATCTGTAGTATGAAACGACGACCAAGCAGTTTGGCTGTATTTGGCTGGATGTGAGCACACAGTATGGCTCTGAATACATCAGAATTCATTCGGCTGCTTCTGTCCTTTGTCACATCATCAATAAACGCTAGTGACCAAGTGCCACTGGCAGCCATGCATGCCCAAGCCATCACACTGCCTCCACCGTGTTTTACAGATGATGTGGTATGCTTTGGATCATGAGCTGTACCACGCCTTCGCCATACTTTTCTCTTTCTATCATTCTGGTAGAGGTTGATCTTGGTTTCATCTGTCCAAAGAATGTTCTTCCAGAACTGTGCTGGCTTTTTTAGATGTTTTTTAGCAAAGTCCAGTCTAGCCTTTTTATTCTTGTTGCTTATGAGTGACTTGCACCGCGCAGTGAACCCTCTGTATTTACTTTCATGCAGTCTTCTCTTTATGGTAGATTTGGATATTGATACGCCTACCTCCTGGAGAGTGTTGTTCACCTTGTTGGCTGTTGTGAAGGGGCTTCTCTTCACCATGGAGATTATTCTGCGATCATCCACCACCGTTGTCTTCCGTGGGCGTCCAGGTCTTTTTGCATTGATGAGTTCACCAGTACTTTCTTTCTTTCTCAGGATGTACCAAACTGTAGATTTTGCCACTCCTAATATTGTAGCTATATCTCGGATGGGTTTTTTCTGTTTTTGCAGCTTAAGGATGGCTTGTTTCAACTGCATGGAGAGCTCCTTTGACCGCATGTTTACTTCACACCAAAACCTTCCAAATGCAAGCACCACACCTCAAATCAAATCCAGGCCTTTTATCTGCTTAATTGAGAATGACATAACGAAAGGATTGCCCACACCTGTCCATGAAATAGCCTTGGAGTCAATTGTCCAATTACTTTTGGTCCCTTTAAAAACACGGTGGCACATGTTAAGGAGCTGAAACTCCTAAACCCTTCATCCAATTTTAATGTGGATACCCTCAAATGAAAGCTGAAAGTCTGAACTTCAACTGCATCTGAATTGTTTTGTTTAAAATTCATTGTGGTAATGTCTAGAACCAAAATTAGAAAAATGTTGTCTCTGTCCAAATATATATGGACCTAACTGTATATCTGTATGCAGTATCATCCCGCTAGTGTTGGCTGCAAACATTGAAAACACCCCTTCCTTTTTTTTTTTATTTTACCGCTGGAGTGGTTCTTCCAATCTAAGGTCCCAGACTCTTAAGGTAAGCCTCTTATAACTTCCCTGCTGGCATCTTCACCTTTTAACACCTGCTGGTCTCCAACAGTTTGAGACCTGCCAGATCGCTCCAGTGTTTCATAATAAAATAGTGATTTTTATAGGTGATCTCTTGTTTGGAATGCTTCTTTTTCCCTTTATGTACTCTATATTGGTATGCTTAAAGAATGGAGACGACTGTAATTTTTATTGTGGGTATACTTCAACTGTGAGAGACAGAATCTAAGAATAAAAACCAGAAAATCACATTGCATGATTTTTAACTAATTAAATTGCATTATATTGCATGAAAAAAGTATTTGATCGCCTACTAACCAGCAAGAATTCTGTCTCTCACAGACCTGTTTATTTTTCTTTCAGAAGCCCTCTACTCTGCACTCATTATCTGTATTAAATTGCACTTGTTTGAACTCGTTACCTGTACAAAAGAAAACTGTCCACACACTCAATCATTCACTCTCCAACCTCTCCACCATTGCCAAGACCAAAGAGCTGTCTGCGTACATCAGGGACAAAATTGTAGACCTGCAAAAGGCTGGAATAGGTTACAGGGGACAATAGGTAAGCAGCTTGATGAGAAACCAACAACTGTTGGTGGAATTATTAGAAAATGGAAGAAACACACTCCATTCTTTGTAGGTGGGAAAACTTGCAAAATTGACAGTGTATAAAATACTTATTTTCCCCACTGTAGGTATAGGCTTCTAAGTGATATAGCTTAATAAAAATATATTTTCAAGAATTTATAGTGAAACAAAATGACTTACCTCCACACTATGCAAAACAGCAAAAAGTATAATAGGCATTCCTAATATTTCTAACCTCCAGTAATAGACAGTGCAGACAAGCTAGCAGGGGAGAGAAAAATCAACTATCCAGTATGTAAAATTCAAAGATAATAAATAGACCCTGTCCTTTACAATTGCAAATATAATCAATAATATAGCGGTAGATACGTCCCTCTGTCTGAAGCCTATATAGACTGCGCAAGCACGACGCACCTGCGCAGTCTGGCTACAGACCGAAGACCGCATCCAGCCATTACAGGTAAGAGGAGTGTATGGTGCTGGAGATCACGGTATGCATAGTCATTGATATGCCATAAGGACATACTTACCTGACCCAGAGGAGTGTTCCCGCGGCGCCTCTATTATGGCGTCGGAATTGGCGAATGCGCATAGCGCGCTTTTCGATGCCATTTTACTGAGGACACATTTGTAGTGTGTCTTCATCAAAATGGCGCCAGACACTGCGGTATGGGCACGCGCGTATTCTGGCACTGCAGTCCGCCACCCGGCCAGAACAGAGGCAGAATGGGACACAACGCTGGAGCACAGATAAGAAAGGTGAGTGGAATTGTTTTATTTTAATACGTATGTGCAGCGTGATGGTGATGAGGGGCCATGCATATCAGGATTGGGGGATGAGGAGTACCATGCTTACCAGGATATGGATGACGGGCCATACATACAAGGATAGGGATCAGGGGGGCCATACATACCAGGATTGGGAGATGAGGGGTACCATGCTTACCAGGATTGGGGGATGAGGGGTACCATGCTTACCAGGATACAGATGAGGGGCCATACATGCCAGGATAGGTATGAGGAGGCCATACATACCAGAATTGGGGCATGAGGGGTACCATGCTTACCAGGATAGGGATGAGGGGTGCCATACATACCAGGATAGGGATGAGGGGTGCCATACATACCAGGATAGGGATGAGGGGGTACCATGCATACCAGGATAGGGATGAGGGGTGAAATACATACCAGGATAGGGATGAGGGGTGCCATACATACCAGGATAGGGATGAGGGGACATCCATACCAGGATACAGATGAAGAGCCATCCATACCAGGATTGGGGATAAGGTGGTACCATGCATACCAGGATAGGGATAAGGGGGTATCATTCATACCAGGATAGGGATGAGGGGTGCCATGCATACCAGGATAAGGATCTGGAGTGCCATACATACCAGGATTGGGGATGAGGGGTGCCATACATACCAGGATAGGGATAAGGGGCCATGCATACCCGGATTGGGGAAGAGGGGGATCATACAAACCAGGATACGGATGAGGGGCTATGCATACAAGGATAAGGATGAGGGGCTATACATACTAGGATTGGGGATGAGGGGGGCCATACAAACCAGGATAGGGATGAGAGGCATACATATGAGGATAGGGATGAGGGGCCATGCATACCAGGATACAGAAGAGTGACCATGCATACCAGGATACGGATGAGGGGCCATGCATACCAGGATAGGAATGAGGGGGTACCATGCATACCAGGATAGGGATGAAGGGGTACCATGCATACCAGGATAGGGATGAGGGGGTACCATGCATACCAGGGTAGGGATGAGGGGGTACCATGCATACCAGGATAGGGATGAGGGGGTACCAAGCATACAAGGATATAGATGAGTGGTGCCATACATACCAGGATAGGGATGAGGGGGTACCATGCATACCAGGATAGATATGAGTGGTGCCATATATTCCAGGATAGGGATGAGCGGGTACCATGCATACCAGGATAGGGATGAGGGGTGCCATGCATACCAGGATGGGGATGAGGGGTGCCATGCATATCTGGATAAGGATGAGGGGTGCCATGCATACCAGGATAGGGATGAGGGGTGCCATGCATACCAGGATAGGGATGAGGGGTGTCATGCATACCAGGAAAAGGGGTGCCATGCATACCAGGATAAGGATTTGGGGTGACATACATACCAGGATAAGGATGAGGGGTGCCGTGCATACCAGGATAGGGATGAGGAGTGCCATGCATACCAGGAAAAGGGGTGCAATGCATACCAGGATAAGGATGAGGAGTGCCATACATAACCAGGATAAGGATGATGGGTGAAATGCATAGCAGGATAGGGATGAGGTGTGCTATGCATACCAGAATAAGGATGAGGGGTGCCGTGCATAACAGGATAGGGGATGAGAGGTGTCAATCATACCAGTATTGGGGATGAGGGGTGCCATGCATACCAGGATAGGGATGAGGGATGCCATGCATACCAGGATAGGGATGAGGGATGCTATGAATATGAGGATAAGGATGAGGGAGACCTTGCATACCAGGAGAAGGATGATTGGGGCCTTGTACATAAGGATGAGGGGTGTCTTGCAAACCAGGATGGGGATCAGGGGTGCCATGCATACCGGGATGGAGGGGTGCCATGCATACCGGGATGGAGGGGTGCCATGCATGGGATATTAACAGAATTGGGGGACCTCTATAATATAACCAGGGATGTGTCCTTCTGTCCAAAGCCTCTATAGAATGCACAAGCGAGACGCGCCTGCGCAGTCTGGCTCCAGACAGAAGAACGCATCCAGTCGTTACAGGTAGGAGAAGTATATGGCGCCATAAGTACATACCTGACATGAAGGAATGTTGTCGCGGCACCTCTGTTTTGGCCGGAATCCGGGGGAGGAGTGCGGCGTCGAAATCGGCGCATGCACATAGCGCGCTATCCAGCACCATTTTATTGAAGACACATTGGCACCGGACAGCGCAGTATGGGCACACGTGTACTCTGGCCCCACACTCCTCCCCCGGCCTCCGGATGAGGGCTGCACATAACAGGATGGGGTCTTTGGGGTGCACATAACAGGATGGGGTCTGCACATAACAGGATGGGGGCAGCACATAACAGGATTGGGGAGCAGGATGGAGGGTGCACATAGCAGGATGGGGGCTATACATAATAGGATGAGGGCTACACATAATAGGATGGGGGCTGCACATAGCAGGATGGGGACTGCACATAGCAGGATGGGGGCTGCACATAGCAGGATGGGGGCAGCACATAGCAGGTTGGGGGCTGCACATAACAGGATGGGGGAGCATATACCAATAAAAATGCTCGCCACCCAGGCATAGAATGGGTTCAATAGCTAGTAAATTATATTTACAGATTTTCACCAAAACTGTATATCACCCATACCGTAAAATGAACTACCTAGTTATCACTTCAGTCCAGTAACATATTTAGAGAGATCTGCTGTTTTTACAATATTTTTCATGAATGGCCATTGATCTACAATTCTGAATCAAGGTTAGAAATCTTTGACAGTGAATATAAATAGATGACTGTGAAGCATAAATGTAATTTTTGCCAAAGTCTCTGTTCAGATTAGTGAATGCTAATATTCTATAGCATTGTATATCTCCAATCTTTTAATAATAAACATTTATAGTGAAATAAGGAGTAAAGATTAGTGATGAGCGAACGTGCTAGCCACTTCTTGGTACTCGCCCGAGCATCACTTTGCTCGACAAGCTCGGTGAGTATTTTCGGGTTGCAAGGGCAGGAACTGGGGTCCCCTCCCTGCATGTTTGGTGGGAGTAGGGAGTACTGTAGAGGTTCTGCTGAGTCAAGGAGAGATTTGCTTGTTTATAGTTAGTATAGGTATTCCACAACATATATCTATATCCATCTGAACTAACAGTCCTTCTTAGGACTAATCCAGCTGCATATATTCAGTGGTGATAGCAGGAGTTAGGCAGGCAGGGTATGTGGCAGACCTCAGTGCATATAGTGCAAGAGGGTCAATTGAATGTCCTGTTAGTATAGGTATTCCACTATATATATATATATATATATATATATATATACTGTATATATATATATATATATATATATATATTCATCTGAACTAACAGTCCTTATGAGGACTAATTCAGCTGCATATAATCAATGCTAGGCAGGCAGGCTGTGCATGTGTATGATACAGTACAAGAGTGTCCATTGAACATCCTTTCTGCTGCTGCTGTAATAATTACAGATATTTGTAGACATAGCCCCAGATATCAGGGGCCAGGGCAATTTTTTTTAACTTAATTTTGGTTATTTGCATAAAAAGCAATCCAGAGCAGTGCTTCCCAAACTCCAGTCCTCATGGCCCCCACAGGTCACGTTTTCAGGATTTCCTTAGTGTTACACAGGTGATGGAAGTATCATCAAGGCATTAGGAATTTTCTCATCTGTGCAACACTATGGAAATCCTGAAAACGTGACCTGTGGGGGTCCGTGAGGATGGGGTTTGGGATACATTGATCCAGAGTATACCATTTTTCTGCTACATTTGCTTGTTAGCGCTACAAAAAAAAAGCCAGATCTGTTCCATATGTCAGCGAAAAAAATCCAGAAATTTGAACTGAACGTGGAAAATATTGGCCTCCTTTTCCATTCTGTTGCAGTGTGTTAGTCAAGCTATTCACACTAGGTGTCTGAAGAATAGTATTAGTAAATGATAGGCCTGCTGTCGAAAACCATGGTTCTGTGTCAGACTTATCACCTATAAGACTGTTCTAAAATCAGCCATTTCTTCCATTTCCATTCTGTTGCAGTGTGTCAGTCAAGCTTTTCACACTAGGACTCTGTGTAGAATAATATTAGTAAATTACAGGACTGCTATTTAAAACCGTGGTTCTCTGTCAGACATATCACCTATAAAATTGTTCCAAAATCAGCCATTTCCATTCTGTTTCAGTGTGTCGGTCAAGCTATTCACACTAGGTGTCTGAGAAGAATAGTGTTAGTAAATTACAGGCCTGCTATTTAAAAACATGGTTTTCTGTCAGACATATCACCTATAAGACTGTTCCAAAATCAGCCATTTCTTCCATTTCCATTCTATTGTAGTGTGTCGGTCAAGCTATTCACACTAGATCTCTGTATAGAATATTAGTAAATTACAGGCCTGCTATTTAAAACCGTGATTCTCTGTCAGACATATCACCTATAAGACTGTTCCAGAATCAGCCATTTCTTCCATTTCCATTCTGTTGCATATTGTCGGTCAAGCTATTCACACTAGGTCTCTATGTAGAATAATAATAGTAAATTACAGGCCTGCTATTTACTTTCCAATATTTTTATTAACGTTTTATAGATAAAAGGAAAATAAAGGGAGGAAGGAGGGAAAGGGTGAATGGAATGAGAAAAGGGAAGGAATCATACATTGAATCAAGGGTAAATATCTTAAAGGTTACAATAGTAAAATTAAAGAAAAATAAAGCAATTAAAAATCATAAATTTAAATATCAAATTCACCTGAATATAAGTAATCAAGTAGAAGGAATTAAGGATATAATTTCATCCAACTAGACCATTTTTTAACATATTTGTTAAAACAGTCATTAGTTATGGCAAATTTTTGTTCGAAGGTGTTATGCAATTTTATTCTTTCGACAATATCATTAAAAAGAGGAGGTTCAGAATTTTTCCAATGAAAGGCGATCGCATATTTGACAGTCAAAAGTATATGAATAATGATTGGCCTATCAGATGTGTCAAAGCTGTCCAATCCAATGGACAACAGAGGCAATTGTGGTGTAAGATTGAAAGTCTTATTGGAAATTTTCCCAATAAGGTCAGAGGTTTGAGACCATAGTAGTTTAATTTTTGGGCATCTCCAAAATATATGTAATAGATCTCTATTTAGTCCGCAATTTCGCCAGCAATTTGGGTGGAATTCTGAATTAATATGTGATAACTAGTGTTAAGCGAGCACTAAAATGCTTGGGTGTTCGAAGCTCGGGGCGAACTCGCCGTGATACTCGGGTGCTCGACCCAAGCAACGAACCCAATGTTAGTCTATGGGAGACCCGAGCACTTTTGCGGCGGCACCCCAGGCAGTCTGTAGAAAGCCTAAAAAGTGCCCTAAACGATAGTGACAGTGCTCAAAAGACATGGAGACAGCATGGGAATCGCCCCAGGAAGTATTTCTGACTCCCAGGTCCCAGCTGTCAACAACGTGGTCAGAGGTATTAAGCCATTTTTAAGGGGCTCGCAATAAAACGTTCAAAAAAGAAACTGAAATGGTTTTCCTGTGAAATATGTTAAGGAACATACTTTCCAGGGTAAAGACTTGTGTATAATGTAAGATAAATAGCCACAAACAGAAATACTCCTCCACACCTTGGGCTATGTTCACAAGTAGCATTTTTTATGCATTTTTGCACTTTTGTATTGCTTTCAACTGTGACAAATGCATTCACCGGGAAATGTCATTTTAACATTTAACAATCTTATCTGGCCATGTGCTGTGTGACACATGCATACAGTGCTGAAAATAGATGGGAACAGCATGGGGAAGACCCCTGGAAGCATCTCTGACACCCAGGTGACTGCCTAAAAGTGTGCTAATCAGAAGTGATACTTGCCAAATCAGAAGATGCAGACTTGCAGCTATCCCCGTGCAAGTCCTTCTCCCAGGACAGTGTTCAATTGTACCTCCCCCATTCCTTGCAATGCAAGCACAAGTATGCAGCCTGCCACCCACCCACCCCCAGGCAGCAATACCTTACTGCTAGCTTTCTTGCACTTGAAATGGGGCCTTTTAGTTTGGAGGAGGCTGAAGCTGGCCACTACCTCATGGCTGGGTCGGCAGAGTGGTATCCATACTCAGTCCCCAGCCACCCGGCGGCCGGGTGTCCACGCTCGGTCACCAGCCGCCAGGGGGCAGCCGGGTGTCCATACTTGATCCCCAGCCGCCCCGCAGCTTGGGGGTCCACACACGGTCCCCAGCCGACTGGGGGCGGCCGGGTGTCCATAAACGGTCCCCAGCTGCCCCTATTTCTCCTTGGAACATCCCCCCACACACTTTTCTTAGCCCTGGCTGCTTTAGGGCAGCATTGGACGAGCCCACCAGAGAACCAGACTCCTCCGGTGGGCCCTGGCTTCTCCATCAGGGGAGTTGAGAGTGCCAAGGTGAGGAGCATGATGATGATGATAGAAGTTAGCATCTGCTTTGTTTTCTTGGAATGCAAGCGCATGTATGGAGTTGCGGCTAGGCCTGAGGTTGTCAGCGTTTTGGCGCTTATCCTACCTCCTCCGAGGATTGCTGGATGTTTTCCTGCTACTATCCCAGTTCCATGACTCCCGTTAAAACAAAGCTTCAGGTGATGAATGATGGATGAGGTGATGGCAAAGGAGAAAGAGCAGGAGGAACAGGGACCATTCACATCAAGATCAGGCCAGTCAACCACACATGTCTAGTAGGATATGTTTCTGTACCAAAAGGAACGGTTTGGCTACACAGTTATAGGGCATGCAGTGAGTGCAATGCCTACCAAAAATTTCAAGGCACTCCAATACCCCTTGGAAGTGACATGGAGGTCAGAGGGCCTAAACTAAACCATTTTTTTCCATTATAGCAACTGGGTCTCCTGTGCACTGTTGGCCTAAGCATTGAGTGGAAGGCTTTCCAAAAAATATGAGGAACTGCAATGCCCCTTGAAACTGACGTGGATTACAGCATACTAAAAACCTTCTACCCATTATTGGGGAGTGGGTCTCCCTTAGTGTTCACCTATGCATTGAAAAGCAAAAGCTGACTAAAATTAGAAGGAAATGCAATGCCCGTTGAAAGAATGGTGGAGTTCACAGTGGAATAAAAAGACAATATCAATGCCCCTGGGAAAAGTTGTGGAGGTTGCAGTAGCTTAACAAGACGGTTTTAATGCCCCTTGGAAGAGACGTGGAGGTCGCAGTAGCTTAACAAGATGGTTTTAATGCCCCTTGGAAGAAACGTGGAGGTTGCAGTAGCTTAACAAGATGGTTTTAATGCCCCTGTGAAGAGACGTGGCGGTCGCAGTAGCTTAACAAGACGGTTTTAATGCCCCTTGGAAAAGTGGTGGAGGTCGCATTAGCTTAACAAGACGGTTTTAATGCCCCTTGGAAGAGACGTGGAGGTCGCAGTGGAATAAAAAGACAATATCAATGCCCCTGGGAAAAGTGGTGGAGGTCGCATTAGCTTAATAAGACGGTTTTAATGCCCCTTGGAAGAGTGGTGGAGGTCGCAGTAGTTTAACAAGACAGCTTTAATGCCCCTTGGAAGAGACGTGGACGTCGCAGTGGAATAAAAAGACAATATAAATGCCCCTGGGAAAAGTGGTGGAGGTCGCAATAGCTTAACAAGACAGCGTTAATGCCCCTTGGAAAAGTGGTGGAGGTCGCAGTAGCTTAACCAGATGGTTCTAATGCCCCTTGGAAGAGACGTGGAGGTTGCAGTAGCTTAACAAAACGGTTTTAATGCCCCTTGGAAGAGACGTGGAGGTTGCAGTAGCTTAACAAGATGGTTTTAATGCCCCTTGGAAAAGTGGTGGAGGTCGCATTAGCTTAACAAGACGGTTTAAATGCCCCTTACAAGAGCCATGCAGTACAGCATATTAAAAACATTATTCCCATTATTGGGGAGTGGGTCTCCCATAGTCTTTGCCTATGCCTTCCAAGCAAAAGCTGCCAAAAATTAGGACGGAGGAACTTGCAATGCTTGCAACACGGACCACGGTCACCCTGGTGGTACAGTGGTGGTGGAGGCTGAGGATAAGGAGAAGAGCAAAAAAAAGCTGAATTGAGGAAGCGTATACCCATGTGTGGGTGTGAAGCGGTGCATGGGAATACACCTCCCGAAATAACACAGTGGATTTGACTTTGTTACTCTGGTGTCGTTTGGTTGTGATGAGAAGTCTGGCCCAATCCAGCCCTTGTTCATTTTGATAAGGGTCAGCTTGTCAGCATTGTCAGGTGACAGGCGAGTGCACTTATCAGTTATAATTCCCCCAGCGGCACTAAAAACACGCTCCGATAACACGCTAGCGGCAGGGCAGGCCAGGACTTCCAAGGCATACAGAGCGAGTTCATTCCAAGTGTCCAGCTTGGATTCCCAATATTTAAAAGGCACAGAGGAATCACAGAGGACGCTGGTACGGTCGGCAAGGTACTCCCTCACCATCTTTTGAAACTTTCCACTCCTTGTGAGAGTACCTCGCGCCTCAGGGCCTGTAAGCTGGGCGGGTCTCAGAAAACTGTCCCAGAATGTTGACAGTGTTCCCCTGCCTCTATTGGGTTCGAGTTGCGTCTCTCTCGCCTGTACGCCTTGGTTGGTCAACGAACTGTGACCTTTGCCTCTAGCGTGTTCAGATGGGAATTTTTTTAACAGTTCTGCAGCAAGTGCCTTCTGGTACTGCCCCATTTTTGTAGACCTCTCCACCTCAGAAATAAGAGAGTGAAAGTTCTCCTTGTAGCGGGGGTCTAAAAGTGTCACCAACCAGTAATGACTGTCACCCAACATTTTGGCAACGCGACGGTCACGGTTAAGGCAGAGTAACATAATGTCAGCCATGCGTGCCAGACTGGTAATGGGCAATACTTTTGTGTCCTCACCAAGATGACGACTGACCATGCTCTCCTCCTCCTCCTCCTCCTCCTCCTCCTCCTCCCCCCTGTCCTCAGGCCACCCACGCTGAACCGACTGTATGACAGTTGTACAGGTACTACCGTCTACAGCGCATGATACCAGCTCCTGTTTTTCCTCCTCCTCCTCCTCCTCTCCCTCATTGTCCCCCAATGCACGTTCGGATGAGATGAGGCTGGGCTGTGTGTAACCGCCCGCTACGGCTTCTGGATCCATCTCATCATACTCTGACTGCAATGCCTCCTCTTTAATTCTCTGCAGAGAGCATTGCAAAAGACAGACAAGTGGGGTGCTGACGCTAATGATGGCGTCATCGCCACTCACCATCTTGGTGGACTCCTCAAAGTTTGTCAGGATGGTACATATCTCAGACATCCAGGTCCACTCCTGAGGTCTTATGTGTGGAGTCTGACCTGAATATCGATGGCCTTGTTGCAGCTGGTACTCCACAACTGCTCTCTTCTGCTCACAAATCCTTTCCAACATGTGGAGGGTAGAGTTCCAACGTGTGGGGACATCACACACCAGTCGGTGTGCCGGAAGCTGCAAACGCTGCTGCAACACAGCAAGGGTGGCGGAAGCTGTAGCCAACTTGCGAAAATGAGCTGACAGGCGGCGTACTTTGACGAGCAGATCTGGCAACTCGGGGTACGATTTAAGAAACCGCTGAACCACGAGGTTAAGCACATAAGCCAGGCACGGTACGTGTGTGATCTCGCCTCGACTCAGAGCCACCACCAGGTTACGGCCATTGTCACACACGACCATGCCTGGATGTAGGTTCAGCGGTCTCAGCCACAGATCTGCCTGCTCTTTCACAGCTGTCCACAACTCACAAGCAGTGTGAGGTTTATCACCTAAGTTTATGAGTTTCAGCACAGCCTGTTGCCGCGTGGCTGAGGCAGTACTGCAGTGCTTCCAGCTTGTAACTGATGTGGTGATATCTGAGATGGAGACTGAACATGAGGAGGAGGAGGAGGAGGATGCGCAGGAGCTGTACACTGTGAGGGCAACTCTGACTGACATAGGGCCCGCAATCCTCGGTGTGGGGAGGATGTGTTCCGTCCCAAAGTCCGACTGGGTCCTGGCTTCCACTATGTTTACCCTGTGTGCGGTCAGGGAGATGTACCGTCCCAGGCCATAAGCACTTGTCCACGTGTCTGTTGTCAGGTGGACTCTCCCAGTAACTGCTTTGTTGCGGGCATGGCAGATGTTTTGGGACATGTGCTTGTGTAGTGCGGGGATTGCACACTGGGCAAAATAGTGTTGGCTGGGGACAGAGTACCGAGGGACGGCCACCGCCATAAGGTTGCGGAAGGATTCCGTCTCCACCACCCTAAAAGGCATCATTTCCAACACAAGCAGTCGTGAAATGTGCGAATTTAGGACTGTGGCCTGTGGGGCATTGGCTGCAAATTTGCGCTTTCGTTCAATGCCGCGGGAATATGGACAATTGAACGCTGCGGTGGGACTTGGACGTGGACGTTGATGCTGTTTCTTGAGAAACTGCCATAACAAGTGAAGACTGAGAGGAGGGGGCATCTTTGCATGCAGTATGGACAGGGGATTGCCTTGCACACACAACAGGGGGTTCTATTACATGCACAACAGCAGAAGAAGCAGTGGTGACACCCGCTGACACTGGTCGTGGACCCTGGGGTTCGCCCCAAAAAGTCGGGTGGTTTGCTGCCAGGTGCCTGATCATGCTGGTCAGGCTGGTAGTTTTGTCACCCCTGCTGATGCTGGTATGGCAGGTGGTACAAATGGCCTTTTTGGGGTTATCAGCAGAGTCTTTAAAAAAATTCCAGACTCTGGAAGATCTACCAGTTGTACTGGCAACGTCCCTCGTGTTGGTGTTACGGGGAACTGTTGCCCGCCTTCTGTGTGCGGCCACCACTCTGCTTCTTCCTGCCTGTTGGGGTACTCTGCCTCCCTCCCCCTGTGTCCTGCTGGCCTAACTCTGCGTGTCCTCCTGCCACGTTGGGTCAGTTACTATATCATCCACCACCTCTCCCTCTTCCACTTGCGCACCACGATCCTCCTCCTCACTTCGTGGAAATTGTGTCTCGTCATCGTCCACCTCTTGTGACAAATTGCCAGCGTCGACTTCCTGTGGCCATGGCCGTGGCTGTTCAAATATTTTGGCATCGCTACATGGGATCTCCTCTTCCACAACTTCAAGCGGAGCATGCGAGGGGCACAAATATGGAAATGGACCAGTGAAAAGCTCTTCAGAGTGTCCAGCTGTGGGATCAGTTGCTGTCTGATGACACTCGGCATGATGGGAGGAAGGAGCATCAGGCTGAGGAGGAGTATGTGATCGAGACTTATGGCTACTAAAACTTGACCGTGTGGAAGCCAGGTGGTGGTGCCCAGGTAACTGGAAGTATTATTTGCTATCCAATTAATAAACTGTTCACACTGATCAGTTCGCAATACTTGTATTGTTCTGTGCTTCCCTAGTAATTCGGTCAAGAAGTGGGAGCGAGAAGATGTGGCTGTTGGTTGTGGCACATTTTCACCTTGGGCACGTCCTTTACACGCACCATCACCAGAACGTCCAGTTCCACGTCCCTTGCCACACACCTTGCCCATTGTAAATGAAGTAAAATAGCTTACACTCGCACTATCAATGGAAAAAGGGCAATAAAATGGAGATTAGAACCATGGAAGAGGAAAACCACAGTTCTATTTCTCTGGCCTACACCAGAATCTTTTAAACAGATATATTTGCGACTGAACAGACAGGGAGACACTATTACTGTTTTTTTTTACGTAAAACAGGGCAAAAGCTGGATATTTGAACCGTGAAACTGCAAAACCACAGCTCTATTTTACTGGCGTATACCAGACTTTTTAAAATAGATATATTTGGGGCTGAACAGTCAGCAACACACTCAAACTGTTTTTTTCATGTAAAAAAGGCCCAAAAGTGGATAATACAGAGATTTGAACCGTGGAACTGCAAAACCACAGTTATATTTTCCTGGCCTACACCAGACTCTTTTAAACATATATATTGGTGTCTGACCAGTCAGGGAGACACTATTACAGATTTTTTTTTACGGAAAAAAAAATGCCAAAAACAGGATAATACAGAGATTTGACCCATGGAACTGCAAAACCACAGTTATATTTTTCTGGCCTACACCAGACTCTTTTAAACAGATATATTGGTGTCTGACCAGTCAGGGAGACACTATTACAGTTTTTTTTTACGGCAATAAATGCTAAAAATAGGATAATACAGAGATTTGACCCGTGGAACTGCAAAACCACAGTTATATTTTTCTGTCCTACACCAGACTCTTTTAAACAGTTATATTGATGTCTGAACAGTCACATACACACTCAATTTTTTTTTTTTGGGGGGGAATACCAAAAGGTTAATAAGACGTGTATTTGGACAGTCTGACTGAGGGAAAAAGAAAATACAGGATTTAGATGAAAAAAAAGGATTTTTCCTGGCCCCTGAGACCGGGGTGATAAGTCTAGCAATTTGACCAACAGGAGCACACAGGACTGTAATGCAGCGTTTCCTGGTATAACCACTGCATCTCCTATACAGCCTGCCTGCCTGCCTGCCTGATAGCTGGGATGGATATTAGTCCTGAGAAGGACTGTTTGTTTGATTTGGCAGGCTTTAGAGACCCTATACTACCTATTTCGCACTATATATCTCTCCCTAACTCAGCAGCACTGACCCTACATTGGCTGATCTGGAGCGACTGTGCACAAGATGGCGGCGCCCGGTTTTAAATACTCGAGGTGACGCTGTGCGGCCAGCCAATCACTGTAATGCCCACAAACAACATGGCTGCGGCATTACAGTGACTGGCTGGCAATCTCTGCATGTTCATTGGCTCTGTAAAGAGCACCAAACATGCAGGGCGGAGACCCGAGCTCCCGCCCGAGTAACCCGGAAATGCTCGTTGCTCGCCAACATCCCGAGTAGTGAGATGCTCGGGTGAGTAACGAGCAGTGTCGAGCATGCTCACTCAACACTAGTGATAACCTAGTTGGGGTGAAATACCACCTTGAGAGTAGTTGAAAATAAGACTCGTGGAGAGACATAGATATATTTGAGGAGTATGTATGAGTGATTACATTCTCCCAATCTTCTGGCTGGAAAGAGAAATCTAGAATTCTTTCCCATTTAGACATATAGGAATTTTTAATCATTTTTGTATCATTGTGATACCATTTATAAATATTACTGGTGCTCCAGAAAATCTTATGATTGTGATTATTCAAAAAATTAGAGGAAGCTTCAGAACAAAGAGGTTTATTGACAGTGAAGTTATGAATAAGGTCTTTTAATAGTAAATATGCTAAAAATTCATCTGTATTGAGATTGAATTTCTCTTTAAGAACTTTAAAAGGGAGACAATTTTCTCCATCATGAATATCCTTAAGTTTTTTAATTCCTATCTCCAGCCACCGTTGGGGTATTGAAGAACCATACAAGGATACAATAAAAGTAAGTGAAAAGTTTCTTAAATGATTGATTCTATTTGAACCTCTATTAGGTTTGGATAGCTTTCTCCATGCGAGAATGAGAGCATTAAAGATGGGGTGCGAATAATTCAAATGTTTGTTTGTAAGGATGTGACTAAAAAGTAGATTGCGGGGGTGAGTATTATTATTTAAGAACGTTTCTAGTTCTAGCCAAGCTGGAGTTTCTGGAGGGGAAAACCAATATGTACTTTGTTTAATAAGATTTGCATAATAATAAGCCGAAATATTTGGGAAGCCGAGACCCCCATGCGATTTACTTTTGAATAATATATTATTAGCGACTCTAGGCTTCTTATACTTGCAAATGAAGGAGTTTAATAAAAGTTTAAGGTTCATTCAGGCCTGCTATTTAAAACCGTGGTTCTCTGTCAGACTTATCACCTATAAGAGTGTTCCAAAATCAGCCATTTCTTCCATTTCCATTCTATTGCAGTGTGTCGGTCAAGCTATTCACACTAGGTGTCTGTGAAGAATTATATTAGTAAATTCCAGGCCTGCTATTTAAAACCGTGGTTCTCTGTCAGACATATCACCTATAAGAGTGTTCCAAAATCAGCCATTTCTCGTGAACGTAGATAATATTATCCTCCATTTAAAATGGACAAGGTGCGTGGCAAGGCATTGGGAAGTGGACATGATGATGAGCTTTCATGCAGAAGCTGAGGTCAAAAATGTGGCCGTGGGCAAGCTGAAATTATGCCACAACAAACACCCACATCTTGTGGCTCGACCTTCCTGTCCCAATTACTAGGGGATCACAGTACACCACCATTGAACCCAGAGCAGTGTCAAAAGATTGTTGGTTGGATAGAAGATAATGCTTCCAGTCACTTTGCCACCACCACCTGTCTTCCACACGGTCAAGTCTCAGTAGCCATGAGTCTGGACCGCATATTCCTCACCCTGATCCTCCTTCCTCCCACCATGCCGAGTGCCTGGAGACACCTGATACCACACTTGGACACTCTGAAGAGCTGTTCACTTTTCCATTTGTAGATTCAGGCCTCCCGCCTGGCCAGCTTTAAGCGAGTAAAGAGGAGAACGCGTGTAGCAATGCCCAAATATTGGATCAGCCACGGTCACACAAAGGCGACGGTGGGAAAGTGCAATTACTGTCGCAAGAGAAGGATGATGATGATGAGACACAATTGCCAGAAAGTGAGAAGGAGGACCAGGGTGCAGAAGTGGAATGGAAGGTGGTGGATGATATAGTAACTGACCCAACCTGGCAGGGAGACATACAGAGCGAAGACAGCAGCACAAAGAGGGAGGGAGGCGTAGCACCACTTCACGGTACTCATCCGAGCATCTCAGTACTCGAGATGCTCGGAGCTCGCCGAGTACTTGTGCGATGCTCGGACGGGAGCTTGGGTCCCCGTCCTGCATGTTTTGTGCTCTTTAGAGCGCCAATCAACATGCAGGGATTGCCTGCCACTCACTGTAATACCGTAGCCATGTTGGTTGGGGCATTACAGTGATTGCCCAAATCGATGGGAACAGTGCTCAGTGAAACATAAAAAGCCGGCAATTCATCAGAAGCATACAGTTATAACATCGGTACCCGACAATTTAGAACAGAAAGAATAGAGCATCACACATAGATTAGATAGATAGAAACATGTCAGTCACATATATAATAAGTACAGTGACAGTGTTGGTTACTGTATTTGTCATTTAGTGTTAAAATAAAGGATTTATTAAAAAAAAATTGGCATGGGGATCCCCGTAATTTTAGTCTCTAGCAGAGCTTAAGCAGACGGCTGGGGCAGATGTTTGAAGCCTGGGAAGGGGGTAATGCCCACGGAGCTTCCCAGGCTACTAATATCAGTCCCCAGCTGAAAACCTAACCTTTACTAGCTATTAAAATGGGGGACCCAAAAAAAATGACGTGGGGTCCCCCTATTTTAATAGCTAGCAAAGGCTAGGCGGACAGCTGGGGGCTGATATTAACAGCCCAGGAAGGGTGCCATGAATATTGGCCCCCTCCCAGGCTAGAAACACCAGCCCTCAGCCGCCCCAGAAATGGCGCATCCATAGGATGTGCCAATTCTGGCACTTAGCCTCGCTCTTCCCACTGCCCTGTTGTGGTGGCAGTGGGGTAATAGGGCTGGGGTTAATGTCAGCTTATAATGCTAGCTGACATCAAGCCCAGGTTAGCAATGGGGGGGCGTCTATAAGACGGCCTCATTACTAACCCCATAGTGAAAGTGAAAAAAAAACACCAACACCCACAATATAATATTTTAATTGAAATAAACACACAATACTTTAATGTTCTAAATTAAACTCTAATTACCATTACGCCCGTTCCAGCTGAATCCCATGTCTCCTGCAATAAAAGTAAAATAATTAACAAACCTCATCCTTACTTTTCCATGGTTCCCACGACAGCTCCAACTCTGCTACATTGAGATGGCAGGCTGGATCGTAGCAGAACGCTGCCATCCAGCTTACCATGCTGCAGAGACACTGAGAAGATGTCCAATGAACTCAGCTCACCTCATGCATGTCACTGACAGCACGGGAGAATTCTCCTGCGCATGCGGTGCCGGCAAATGATGTCACCGCGTGAGCAGGAGAATACTCCCACGCTGTTTGTGACGTGCATGAGGTGAGCCGAGTTCATTGGACATGAACTCGGCTCATCTGGATGCCGTTGCAGCGAGACACTGTGGAGCGCAAGCATGCCTGCACTCGGCAGTGTCTCTGAAGAATGACAAGCTGGATGGCAGCGTTCTGCTACGCTCCAGCCTGCCATCTCAATGTAGCAGAGCTGGAGCCGTCGTGGGAACCATGGAAAGGTAAGAATGAGGTTTGTTAATTATTTTACTTTTATTGGAGGAGACATGGGATTCTTCTGGAAAGGGTGAAATGGTAAGTAGAGTTTAATTTAGAACATTAAAGTATTGTGTGTTTATTTCAATTAAAAGATTTTATTCTGGGTGTTGGGTTTTTTTCACTTTCACTATAGGGTTAGTAATGGGGGCGCCTTATAGACGCCTCCCCATTACTAACCTGGGCTTGATGTCAGCTAGCATTATAAGCTGACATCAACCCCAGCCCTATTACCCCACTGCCACCGCTACAGGGCAGTGGGAAGAGTGAGGCTAAGTGCAGAATTGGCACATCCTATAGATGCGCCATTTCTGGGGCGGCTGAGGGCTGGTGTTTCTAGCCTGGGAGGGAGCCAACATTCATGGCACCCTTCTTGTGCTATTAATAACAGCCCCAAGCTATCTGCCTAGCCTTTGCTAGCTATTAAAATAGGGGGACCCCACGTCATTTTTTTGGATCCCCCATTTTAATAGCCAGTAAAGGAAAGGTATTCAGCTGGGGGCTGATATTAGTAGCCTGGGAAGCTCCGTGGGCATTACCCCCTTCCCAGGCTTCAAACATCTGCCCGAGCCGTTTGCTTAACCTCCGCTAGAGACTAAAATTACTGGGATTCCCATGCCTATATTTTTTTCATACATCCTTTATTTTAACACTAAATGACAAGTACAATAACCAACACTGTCACTGTACTTATTACAGTTAGGCGCATATATATTTGGACAGAGACAACATTTTTCTAATTTTGGTTCTAGACATTACCACAATGAATTTTAAACAAAACAATTCTGATGCAGTTGAAGTTCAGACTTTCAGCTTTCATTTGAGGGTATCCACATTAAAATTGGATGAAGGGTTTAGGAGTTTCAGCTCCTTAACATGTGCCACCCTGTTTTTAAAGGGACCAAAAGTAATTGGACAATTGACTCCAAGGCTATTTCATGGACAGGTGTGGGCAATCCCTTCGTTATGTCATTCTCAATTAAGCAGATTAAAGGCCTGGAGTTGATTTGAGGTGTGGTGCTTGCATTTGGAAGGTTTTGGTGTGCAGTAAACATGTGGTCAAAGGAGCTCTGCATGCAGTTGAAACAAGCCATCCTTAAGTTGCAAAAACAGAAAAAACCCATCCGAGAAATTGCTACAATATTAGGAGTGGCAAAATCTACAGTTTGGTACATCCTGAGAAAGAAAGAAACAACTGGTGACCTCATCAATGCAAAAAGACCTGGGCGCCCACGGAAGACAACAGTGGTGGATGATCGCAGAATAATCTCCATGGTGAAGAGAAACCCCTTCACAACAGCCAACCAAGTGAACAACACTCTCCAGGAGGTAGGCGTATCAAAATCCAAATCTACCATAAAGAGAAGACTGCATGAAAGTAAATACAGAGGGTTCACTGCACGGTGCAAGCCACTCATAAGCATCAAGAATAAAAAGGCTAGACTTAACTTTGCTAAAAAACATCTAAAAAAGCCAGCACGGTTCTGGAAGAACATTCTTTGGACAGATGAAACCAAGATCAACTTCTACCAGAATGATGGAAAGAGAAAAGTATTGCGAAGGTGTGGTACAGCTCATGATCCAAAGCATACCACATCATCTGTAAAACACGGCAGAGGCAGTGTGATGACTTGGGCATGCATGGCTGCCAGTGGCACTGGGTCACTAATGTTTATTGATGATGTGACACAGGACAGAAGCAGCCGAATTAATTCTCATGTATTCAGAGCCATACTGTGTACTCAGATCCAGCCAAATGCAGCCAAACTGATTGCTCGTCGTTTCATACTACAGATGGACAATGACCCAAAACATAAAGCCAAAGCAACCCAGGTGTTTATTAAAGCAAAGAAGGGGAATATTCTTGAATGGCCAAGTCAGTCACCTGATCTCAACCCAATTGAGCATGCATTTCACTTGTTAAAGACTAAACTTCAGACAGAAAGGCCCACAAACAAACAGCAAATGAAAACCACTGCAGTGAAGGCCTGGCAGAGCATCAAAAAGGACGAAACACAGCGTCTGGTGATGTCCATGAGTTCAAGACTTCAGGCAGTCATTGCTAACAAAGGGTTTTCAACCAAGTAGTAGAAATGAACATTTTATGTACAATTATTTAATCTGTCCAATTACTTTTGGTCCCTTTAAAAACAGGCTGGCACATGTTAAGGTGATGAAACTCCTTCTCTTCATCTAATTTTAATGTGGATACCCTCAAATGAAAGCTGAAAGTCTGAACTTCAACTGTATCTGAATTGTTTTGTTTAAAATTCATTGTGGTAATGTCTAGAACCAAAATTCGAAAAATGTTGTCTCTGTCCAAATATATATGGACCTAACTGTATATATGTGACGGACATGTTTCTATCTAATCTATGTGTGATGCTCTATTCTTTCTGTTCTAAATTGTCGGGTACCGATGTTATAACTGTATGCGACTGCTGAATTGCTGGCTTTTTAAAAGAGACTGGTGCGTGAAAATCGGAGGGCGATACTGTGTTCCGAGTGTCCTGCTATGTTTTTCATGCACCCTCCTATATACCCTGCCTGCCTGTCTGCCTATATATTCTGCCTGCCTGCCTGACATGTTTCATTGAGCACTGTTCCCATCGATTTGGGCAATTTTTGACCTTCTGCAGACTGACGGAGGGACCGCCAGAAAAATGCTCGAGTTTCCCATAGACTTACATTGGGCTCGGTGCTCGGGTCGAGCAACCGAGTATCACGATGTGCTCGGCCCGAGCTTTGACCATCCGAGCATTTTAGTGCTTGATCAACACTACTCGTAACGCCAACACGAAGGAAGTAGCCAGTACAACTGTTAGGCCTTCCCGAGACTGGTTATTTTTTAAAGACTCTGCTGATAACCCCAAAAAGGCCATTTGCACCACCTGCCAGGCCAGCATCAGCTGGAGTAGCAAAACTAGCAGCCTGACCACCACCAGCATGATCAAGCACATGGCAGCAAAGCACCTGACTGAGTGGGCCAAGCCCCAGGGTCCAGCAACAGTGTCTGCGGGTGACACCACTGCTTCTTCCGCTGTTGTGCGTGCATGCCAATCCCCTTACCATGGTGCATGCCAAGATGCCTCCCGCCCTGCACCTGTCGTTGCACACTCTCAAATAGCACCATCACCAAGCACGTCCATGTCCTTGTCTCAGCGCAGCGCTCAGTTGTCCATACCCCAGTCCTTGGAACGCAAGCGCACATAAGCAGCCAACGTCCCACAGGCCACACTGCTAAATTCACACATTTTGCGACTTCTTGCGTTCGAAATGTTGCCTTTTAGGCTCGTGGAGATGGAAGCTTTCCGCAACCTGATGGTGGCGGCCATCCCTCGGTACTCGGTCGCCAGCCGCCACTAATTCTCCTGGTGTGCCGTCCCCACATTACACGATCACGTGTCCCTTAACATTAGACGTGCCCTCAACAACGCAGTGACCGGGAAAGTCCACCTAACCATGGACACGTATACAAGTGGTTGTGGGCAGGAACGGTACATCTTGCTGACGGCACACTGCAATAACATAGTGGAAGCCTGGACCCAGTCAGACCTTGGGACGGAATACGTCCTCCCGACGCCAAGGATTGTGGGCCTTGGGTCAATCAGGGTTGCCTCCATATTCTGCAGCTCCTGCACCTCCTCCTCCTCCTCTTCAGCCTTCATATCCAAAATGACCACATCAGTCACAAGCTGGAAGAAGAGCAGCACTGCCTCGGCCAAGTGGCAACAGGCTGTGCTGAAGCTAATATGCTTAGGTGACAAACCGCACAACGCTGAAGAATTGTGGACAGCTCTGAAAGAGCAGGCAGATCTGTGGCTGACACCGCTGACCCTACAGCCAGGCATGGTTGAGTGTAACAATGGCCGGAACCTAGTGGTGGCTCTGAAGCAAGGCAAGCTCACACAAGTACCATACCTGGCCCATGTGCTTAGCCTCGTGGTTCAGTGGTTTCTCAAAACCTACCCAGATCTTCCGAATCTTCTTGTCAAAGTACGCTGCTTTTGTGCCCATTTTAGAAAGTCACCGACAGCTTCCGCCGCCCTTGCCGTGCTTCAGCAGTGTTTGCAACTTCTAGCTCACCGACAGATCTACGATGTCCCCATCCATTGGAACTCTACATTGCAGATGGTGGGAAGGATTTGTGAGCAGAAGAGGGCATTTGTTGACTACCAGCATCAACAAGGCTGTTGGTATTCAGTTCAGACTCCACACGTAAGACCTCAGGAGTGGACATGGATGTCAGACATATGTACCATACTCCAAAACTTTGAGGACTCCACAAAGATGGTGAGTGGTGATGATGCCAAAATTAGCATCACAATCCCACTTCTCTGTCTTCTGAAACGCTCTCTGCTCACAATCAAAGAGGATTTAATGCAGGCAGAGCACAATGAGATGGAGCAAGGAACCATACAGGGTGATTCCAAACAGCCCAACCTCATCTCATCCCAACGTGGATTGGGGACAATGAGGAAGAGGAGGAGGAGGAAGAACAGGAGCTTGTTTCCTGCGCTATAGACATTACTACCTGCACAACTGTTATACCGTTTGTTCAGCGTGGATGGCCTAAGGACAGGGAGGAAAAGGAAGAGGATGCGAAGGAGAGCATGATCAGTCATCCTCTTGGTGAGGACACAGAAGTTTTGCCTCTTTGCAGTCTGGCACACAAGGCTGAGTTTATGTTACGCTGCATTTCCCGTGACCCTCGTGTTGTCCAAGTTTTGGGTGACAGTCATTACTGGTTATTGACACTTCTAGACCCAAGCGACAAGGAGAACTTTCTGTCTCTTATTCCCACGCAGGACAGGCCTAATAAAAATGTGCAGTACGAGGCCCTTGTTCCAGAATTATTTAAAAAATTCCCATCTGAAAACGCTGGTGGCAGAGGTCACAGTTCATTGGACAACCAAGGAGTACAGGCGAGAGATACACAAATGCAATCCAGCAGAGGCAGGGGAACACCCTCCCATCGCACAAGCCCTGAGGCGCGGGTTACTCTCCCAAAGAGGGAAAAGTTTCGGAAGATGGTGACGGAGTACCTTACCAACCATACCAACATCCTCCGTGATTACACTGTGCCTTAGAATTATTGGGTATCCAAGCTGGACACGTGGCATGAACTGGCTCTCTAAGCCTTGGAGGTCCTAGCCTGTCCTGCCGCTAGAGTTTTGTCAGAGTGGGTTCTTGGTGCCACCGGTGGAATTATAATTGATAGGCGCATCTGCCTGTCAACTGAAAATGCTGACAGGCTGACTCCTATAAAAATGAACAAGGGGTGGATTGGGCCAGAATTCTCAACACCACCGAATGATAGCAGCGTAACAAACTCAAATGCAGTGTCTTTTTTTTGGTAGGTCTTACTCTGTTCCCATTCATCTCTGTCTTCACACCCAGACATGGGTATACACGTCCTGATTCTGTCTATTTGCTTTTGTCCTCCTCCTTCTCCTCATCCTTCACATTCTCCTCCATATCACCACCATATCTACCATATCAGCATATCTATGTTTCTTGCAAGGGGCATTGGAGTTTCTCCAAATTTTTGGCAGCAGTTGCATTGGCAAACAGTATGGGAGACCCACTTCCTAATAATTGGAGCATTTTTTTTCTGGAGGCCCTCCAACCTCTACGTCTCTTTAAAGGGCTATTGGAGTTCTTCCATTTTGGTTGAGTTTTTGTATATTTATTGGGAGTCCATAAAAGTGGCATAATACCTCTGACAACATTGTTGACAGCAGTGACCTCGGAGTCATAAATGCTTCCAGGCGTCTTCCCCATGCTGTTCCCATGTCATTTAAGCATTGTTCCCATCGAAATGGGCAATATTTAGGCCCTCTGCAGAGCTGCCGGAAAAATGCTTGAGTTTCCCATACACTTACACTAGGCTCGTTACGCGGACCGAGCACTCGAGCATACCAATTTGCTCAACTTGAACAACGAGTACCCGAACATTTTAGTGCTCGCTCATCACTAGTAAAGATGTCTAATACCCATTCTTCCTTTCATTTATCTATAATTATGCACACAGGGTCAGACTAGACTGGCGGGGTATCGGAGAGCCTGGCTAGACACATAAGGGGGGCCACTGGCTGGACACATAAGAGGGGGCCTGACTGGACACATAAGGGGGGAGCCTGGCTGGACACATTAGGGTGGGGCTGGCTGGACACATGGGAGGTGGAGCTGCTGGCTGGACACATAAGGGGGAGCCTGGCTGGACACATAAGGAGGGAGCCTGGTTGGACACATAAGGGGGGAGCCTGGCTGGACACATAAGGGGGGCTTGCTGGACACATAATGGGGAGCCTGGCTGGACACATAAGGGAGGAGTCTGGCTGGACACAAAAGGGGGGAGCCTGGCTGGACACATAAGGGGGGCTAGCTGAACACATAAGGGGAGGCTGGCTGGACACATGAGGGGGGACCTGACTGGACTCATAATGGGGGGCTGGATGGACACATAAGGGGGGGCTGGCTGGACACATGAGGGGGGCCTTTCTGGACACATGAGGGGGGCCTGGCTGTACACATAAGTGGGGTCTGGATGGACACATAAGAGGGACTGGCTGGACACATGGGAAGGAGGGGGGCAGGATGGGTATATTGCAGACAGGCTGGACGCATAGAGGTCAGGATGGATATATGGGGGGCAGGCTGGACACATGGGGGCCAGGATGGATATATGGGGGGGCAGGCTGGACACATGGAGGCCAGGATGGATATATGGGGGGCAGGATGGACACATAGAGGCCAGTATGGATATATGGGGGGGTAGGCTGAACACATGGAGGCCAGGATGGATATATGGGGGGCAGGCTGGACACATGGAGGCCAGGATGGATATATGGGGGGCAGGCTGGACACATGGGGGCCAGGATGGATATATGGGGGGGCAGGCTGGACACATGGAGGCCAGGATGGATATATGGGGGGCAGGATGGACACATAGAGGCCAGTATGGATATATGGGGGGGTAGGCTGAACACATGGAGGCCAGGATGGATATATGGGGGGCAGGCTGGACACATGGAGGCCAGGATTGATATATGAGGGGCAGGCTGGATACATGGGGGCAAGGACGGATATATGGGAGGGGGCAGGCTGGAAACATGGAGGCCAGAACGAATATATGGGGGGCAGGCTGGACACATGGGGGGCTAGGATTGATACATAGGAGGGGCAGGCTGGACACATGGGGAGCTAGGATGGATATTTGGGGGGTGTCAGGATGAATATATGCAGGGGGGCAGGATGGATATATGGGGGGGCAGACTGGACAAGTGACTTAATTATTGTTTGGGGGCCAGATTAAGGATTTTCTGCAGAGATGAGTCCTGGCTGGAAGAAATGATGGCCGTCTGTGCCAGATGAAGAAGAAAAGTGAAGATGAAAGATTTCACCTAGAGACGTCACTGGTGAGTCAGTGTACACTTACACTGTATAGTACATACAGAGCTCCTGTGTATGTCACTGTTGATCACTGTATTACCTGTACACTATATACAGAGCTCATTTTTATAATGTCACTGGTGATAACTGTGTTACCTGAACACTGACACTATATACAGATCTCCTGTGTATAATGTCATTGGTGGTAATAACAGTGTTGTTAGTATTGTGGTTTGTATTCATGATCATTATTGTAGTATTTGGTCACTTTGTGGTGGTAATATGTGGTCCGGTCATGGTGTGGCCGTATTTGTTCCTTGTGTGTGGTAATATTGGGTCACTATGTGGTGGTAATATGTGATCTGGTCATGGTGTGGCGATATTTGCTCCTTGTGTGTAGTATTATTCGGTCACTTTGTGGTGGTAATATGTGGTCTGGTCATGGTGTGGCTGTATTTATTCCTTGTATGTGGTATTATTCAGTCGCAATGTGGTGGTAATATGTGATCTGGTCATGGTGTGGTGATATTTGTCCCTTTTGTATGAGGTATTATTGGTGTTGGTATAGTGGATTGTGTTGTGCATGGCGGTCATTTGTTCTCGCTGATATTAACTAGGAAAATATTTTTTTCTATTAGGACTGAGCCTCACTGTTAGTATTTGGTCAGTATTTTTTCTCAGGAGTGGGAGACAAAACGAGGAGTGGGTGATAAATGCTGAATTGGCGACTTGTTTCTATTATACCTTTTCTCTGATTGTTGCTCACCTGGTTTGCTCCCACTCCTGAGAAAAAATGCTGACTGGATACTGACTAGTGATGAGCGAACACTAAAATGTTCAGGTACTCGTTGCTCGGTCGAGCACATTGGAATACTCGGGTGCTCGATCCGAGCAACGAGCCATATGTAAGTCTATGGGAAACTCGAGCATTTTTCAGGCGGCTCCCCCGGCGGTCTGCAGAGGGCCTAAAAATTGCCCAAATCGATGGGAACAGTGCTCAAATGACATGGGAATAGCATGGGGATGCCACTTTTACGGACTCACAATAAAATTTACAAAAACGAAACCAAAATGGATTTTCCTGGGAAATATGTTAAGGAACATCCTTTCCAGGGTAATGACTCGTATATAAGGCAAAATAAATAACCAAAAACCAAAAATACTCCTCCACACCTTGGGCTATGTTCACACGTAGCGTTTTTGATGCATTCTTGCACTTATCAAGACAAATGCATTCACCAGAAAATATCATTTTAACATTTTCCAACCTTATCCGGCCATGTGGTGTGTGACACATCATCAGACACATGCATACAGTGCTGAAAAGACATGGGGACACCATGGAAAAGACCTCTGGAAGCATCTCTGACTCCCAGGTCACTGCCTAAAAGTTTGCCCATCATAAATGATCCTTGGCGCATGCGAAGATGCCTCCCGCCATGCACCTGTCATTGCAGACTTGCAACAATCACCGTCCACATCCTTGTCCCAGTGCAGCGTTCAGTTGTCCCAACCCCATTCCTTGGAATGCAAGCGCAAGTATGCAGCCAGCCACCCACCAACCCACAGGCTGCAATGCTATACTGCCAATTTTTTGACATCTGCTTGCACTTGAAATGTGGCCTTTTAGGCTCTTGGAGGCGGAAGCTGTCCACAATCTTATGGCAGCGGCGACCAGGTATCCATACTCGGTCCCCAGCCGCCACTATTTGTCCCAGTGTCGTCTCCACCTTCCACAAGCACGGGTCCCATAACATTACCTGTGCCCTCCTCAAGGCACTTACTGGGAATGACCGCCCAACCACAAACACGTGGACAGGTGAATGTGGCCAGGGACGGTACAGAGGCAGTCCACAGCTTTTTTTGCTGAGTTGTATTTCCCCACAGCCATATTCTTTAGCTTGGTGAAAGGACTTGGGAAACTATATCTACCCAGCTGTCATTTCTCCCAGGAAGCCCTCTAAAGCATCTTTTGCAGAAGCAATGGCAGCCCATCCAGCATCAACTCGCACTTCTCGGTGGTGCTTTGACACACACAAACATCTTTCTTTGCACATTTAATTTCATGACTACAGAGTTGGGCAATGGCCTGATCTGCAAACCGGTTTGAGAAATAACATGCATAAGCACATGCGATCCACATTAAAAAAATAGCCATACAGTGTCCGGGAACCTTCCCCCACACTTTTCTTAGCCAGAGCTGCTTCTCGGCAGGGTTGGATAGACCCACAAGAAAACCGGAGACTAGTGTTGAGCATTCCGATACTGAAATATCGGGTATCGGAGTTCCGATACTGAGTTCCGATACTTTTAGAATATTGAATACCGGAATCGGAAGTTCCCATAATGCCTGCACTCTGCAGTGTCTCTGAAGGATGACAAGCTGGATGGCAGCGCTTAGCTTACTGTACTTGTCATTTAGTGTTAAAGGATTTATTTAAAAAAAATAATAGTGTTTTCATGCACCGTCTCTTTAAAAAAGCCGGCCGTCAATTCAGCATCGGTACACGACAATTTAGAACAGAAAGAATAGAGCATCACACATAGATTAGATACACAGAAACATGTCAGTCACATATATAAGAAGTACAGTGATAGTGATGATTACTGTACTTGTCATTTAGTGTTAAAGTATTTATTAAAAAAAATAATAGTGTTTTCATGCACCGTCTCTTTAAAAAAGCTGGCCGGCAATTCAGCATCGGTACCCGACAATTTAGAATAGAAAGAATAGAGCATCACACATAGATTAGATACATAGAAACATGTCAGTCACATATATAAGGAGTACAGTGATAGTGTTGATTACTGTACTTGTCATTTAGTGTTAAAATAAAGGATTTATTAAAAAAGAAATTGGAGTGGGGTTCCCCGTAATTTTAGTCTCTAGCGGAGGTTAAGCAGAGGGCTGGGGCAGATGTTTGAAGCCTGGGAAGGGGGTAATACCCACGGAGCTTCCGAGGCTGCTAATATCAGCCCGCAGCTGAATACCTAGCATTTACTAGCTATTAAAATGGGGGACCCCCAAAAAAATGACGTGGGGTCCCCCCTATTTTAATAGCTAGCAAAGGCTAGGCATACAGCTGGGGGCTGATATTAATAGCCCAGGAAGGGTGCCATGAATATTGGCCCCCTCCCAGGCTAGAAACACCAGCCGTCAGCCGCCCCAGAAATGGCGCATCTGTGACACCCCAGGGGTCTGGTTGCCACAGTAATAGAAATATTATGTCTGAGAGCAAGTGGGAGGTTTCTCTGGTCAGGAGCCCTAAGCATGCAACATGGCCCACCCAGACCTGGGAGGGGAGGAATCTGCCCTTATAAACTGGGTCTGGGGCGGGATTAGACAGAGACAGAGCCTGCAGAACAAGCAGAGCAGTCAGAGTCAGAGTGAAGTCCCAGACAGAGACGCAGTCAGGTCTGGAGGACAGCAGACACAGGGAAAGTGACAACAGGAGCTCTGTAGGAGCAGTAGCTGAATACCAGGGCCTGGAGCTGAGCAGAGTTCGCCCTGGTTGAAGACACTAATACCGGACACGGAGTCCGAGGCTGTGGGGACATCCAGGTCCAGCAGCAGAATCCAACCGGCAGGGGATTCCATGTCCTCTGGCCTTAGAAACCCGAAGGCACGGTCACAAGCAAGGGACCAGCACCGCCATCGTGAAGCGGA
Organism: Phyllobates terribilis; assembly: GCF_046119375.1. NCBI lineage: Eukaryota > Metazoa > Chordata > Amphibia > Anura > Dendrobatidae > Phyllobates > Phyllobates terribilis. The sequence goes on along the minus strand of NW_027362763.1, from coordinate 324,659,567 downwards.
GGCTAACGGAAGGCCCCAAGTCACCGGCCATACGGGTGAGCACCACACGGTATACTCAGGGACGTGGGCTACTTCTATCCGCATAGAGCAAGGTAGCCAGGAAAGAGTGCAGATAATCGGGGAGGCCTACAACTCCACCTGGCCAGAGGAGATCCTGCTTGCTCACAGACTGACCAGGCCCCTACTGCTAACCAGTACTCCCAGGAGGGTCTGCTTTATACCATCAGTAAAGACCCTGAACTGCACCACACGTCTCTGTGTTTCATCGCCTCACCAGCACCATTACTACTGGGACGCTCACACCATCACTCCCATCATCCACATTAGCTGCCCTGAGGCAATACTTTTCCCGTGGGGAGTTATCCCATACTCGGCTGCGCAAACTACATCAGCCTCAGCGGTCTGCAGCGCAGCGGCGGTCCCCACTGACCGCAATCCACTGGTGGCGTAGTCGGACATTGTTATTACTTAAGACTGCCACTGGTTTGGCCGCCCTGGGCACGGACCAGGTCGCCGCCACACTGAGACTACAACCCCCACCGATCCGGCTCCGGGTGTCCCCCTGCACAGCACAGGCCCAGGGGGCGCGTCACATCCATACGTCAGTGACGTGTATGAGGTGAGCTGAGTTCATAGGACATAACCTCGGTTCATCTGGATTCCATCACAGCCAGACACTGCAGAGAGCAAGCATGCCTGCGCTTCTCAGTGTCTGCGGCATGGCAAGCTGGATGGCAGCATTCGGCTGCGATCCAGTCTGTCGTGTGAATGTAGCAGAGCTGGAGCCATCGTGGGAACCAAGGAAAGGTAAGGATGAGGTTGCTTTATTATTTTACTTTTATTGCAGAAGACATTGGCTTCAGCTGGAATGGGCATGATGGTAAGTATAGTTTAATTTAGAACATTAAAAAGTTGTGTGTTTATTTCAATTAAAGGACTTTATTCTGGGTGTTGTGTTTTTTTAAATATTTTACTAGAAATTCATGGTGGTCATGTCTAATATAGGCGTGACCCCATGAATTTCGGGCTTAGGGCCAGCTGATAATGCCAAGTTGGCCCTAACCCCTTTATTACCCAGTGAGCCACTGCACCAGGGCCCTGGATGAGTTGGGTACAACGCCAGAAGATGGCGCTTCTATGAACGCGCCATTTTCTGGGGTGGCTGCGGACTGCAATTTGCAGGGGGGGGGGCAGAAAGCTTGGGCCTCCCTGCGCTGCGGATTCCAGCCCCCAGCTGCCTAGATATACCTGGCTGGACACAAAAATAGGGCGAAGCCCCACGGCAATTTTTTTAAAATAATTTCATGAAATTCATGAAATAATTAAAAAAAAGAGCTTCCCTGTATTTTTGTTTCCAGCCAGGTACAAATAGGCATCTGGGGTTGGGGGCAGCCCGTTCCTGCCTGCTGTACCTGGCTGGACACAAAAACATGGCAAAGGCCCCGTCAAATTTTTGGTGAAAAATTCAATAAAAATTAAAAAAAAAAACACATTTAGGGACTGCATCTTTATTAACCCCTCCACGTGAGGGATTAATAAAGATTAATGATTTTTTTTTTTTGTTATTTTTTAATTAATTTTTCCCAAAAACTTTGATGTGGGTTTCGCCATATTTTTGTATGCCAGCCAGGTATAGCATCCAGGAACGGGCTGCCCCCATCCACCAGATGCCTATTTATACCTGGCCGGACACAACAATATAGGTAACCCTTTTTTTTTTTATTTCATGAATTTCATGAAATAATTAAAAGAAAAATACGTGGGGCCTCGCCCTATTTTTGTGTCCAGCCAGGTACAACTAGGCAGCTGGTGGCTGGAATCTGCAGCGCAGGGAGGCCCAAGCTTCCCCCCCCCCCGCTGCAAATTGCAGTCCGCAGCCACCCCAGAAAATGGCGCGTTCATAGAAGCACCATTTTCTGGTGCTGTACCCAACTCATCCAGGGCCCTGGTGCGGTGGCTCACTGGGTAATAATGGGGTTAGGGCCAGCTTGGCATTATCAGCTGGCCCTAAGCCTGAAATTCATGGGGTCACGCCAATATTAGACATGACTGCCATGAATTTCGAGTAAAGCATTTAAGAAAAACACAACACCCAGAAAAAAGTCCTTTAATTGAAATAAACACACAATTTTTTAATGTTCTAAATTAAACCATACTTACCATCCCGCCCATTCCAGCTGAAGCCAATGTCTTCTGCAATAAAATTAAAATAATAAAGAATCCTTACCTTTCCATGGTTTCCACGATGGCTCCAGCTATGTTAAATTCACATGACAGGCTGGATCGCAGCCGAAAGCTGCCATCCAACTAGCCATGCCGCAGACACTGAGAAGCGCAGGCATGCTTGCGCTCTGCAGTGTCTCTGAAGGATGACAAGCTGGATGGCAGCGTTCAGCTGCGATCCGGCCTGTCATCTCAATGCCATCCCAGTGTGGGAGAATTCTCCTGCTCAAGCGCAGAGCGCAGGGGAATTCTCCCACGCTATCAGTGACGTGCATGAGGTGAGCTGAGTTCATTGGACATGAGCTCACCTCATGCACGTCACTGACAGCGTGAGAAAATTCCCCTGCGCTCAGCGCTTCAGCAGGAGAATTCTTTCCTGCTCACCGCATGTGCAGGAGAATTCTCCCACGCTGTCAGTGACGTGCATGAGGTGAGCTGAGTTCATTGGACATGACCTCGGCTCATCTGGATGCCATCACAGCCAGACACTGAGGAGCGCAAACATGCCTGCGCTTCTCAGTGTCTGCGTCATGGCAAGCTGGATGGCAGCTTTTGGCTGCGATCCAGCCTGTCATGGGAATGTAGCAGAGCTGGAGCCGTCGTGGGAACCATGGAAAGGTAAGGATGAAGTTGCTTTATTATTTTACATTTATTGCAGAAGACATTGGCTTCAGCTGGAATGGGCGTGATGGTAAGTATGGTTTAATTTAGAACAATAAATAATTGTGTGTTTATTTCAATTAAAGGACTTTATTCTGGGTGTTTGTGTTTTTTTAACTTTGACTATGGGGTTAGTAATGGTGGTGTCTTATAGACGCCTCTCCATTACTAACCTGGGCTTGATGTCAGCTGGCATCATAAGCTGACATCAACCCCAGCCCTATTAACCCAAAGCCACCACTACAGGGCAGTGGGAAGAGCGAGGCAAAGTGCCAGAATTGGCACATCCTATTGATGCGCCATTTCTGGGGTGGCTGACGGCTGGTGTTTCTAGCCTGGGAGGGGGCCAATATTCATGGCACCCTTCCTGGGCTATTAATATCAGCCCCCAGCTGTGTGCCTAGCCTTTGCTAGCTATTAAAATAGGGGGGACCCCATGTCATTTTTTGGCTAGTAAAGGCTAGGTATTCAGCTGGGGGCTGATATTAGTAGCTTGGGAATCTCCGTGGGTATTACCCCCTTCCCAGACTTCAAACATCTGCCCCAGCCATCTGCTTAACCTCCGCTAGAGACTAAAATTACGGGGAACCCCACTCCAATTTTTTTTTTTAATAAATCCTTTATTGTAACACTAAATAACAAGTACAGTAATCAACACTATCACTGTACTTCTTATATATGTGACTGACATGTTTCTATGTATCTAATCTATGTGTGATGCTCTATTCATTCTATTCTAAATTGTCGGGTACCGATGCTGAATTGCCGTCCGGCTTTTTTAAAGAGACGGTGCATGAAAACACTATTATTTTTTTTAATAAATCCTTTAACACTAAATGACAAGTACAGTAAGCAACACTGTCACGGTACTTCTTATATATGTGACTGACATGTTTCTATCTATCTAATCTCTGTGTGATGCTCTAATCTTTCTGTTCTAAATTGACGGGTACCGGTGTAATCCGCTGCTGAATTGCCGGCTTTTCATGTAATACATTCTACATTATTCTTAGTTGTTTTCCTTCATGTAGAATTAACCTACAAGGAAAGAAAGGGTTTATTTTCATTCCGATATTTGTGTCCCATTGACTTGCATTGGTTTCCGGTATCTGAATCGGCGATATCCGATATTTTTTGGGTATCGGTCCGATCCAATCCGATCCGATATTTCCCAATATCGGAAGGTATCGCTCAACACTACCGGAGTCTCCTCCGGTGGGCCCTGGCTTCTCCTTCAGTAGAGTTCATAGTGCCGAGGTGAGGCCATGATGTTGATAGAGGCCAACATCTGATTAGTTTTCTGTTACTTGGAATGCAAGTGCAAGTATGCAGCCAGCCACCCACAGGCTGCAATCCTAAACTGCCAGATTTCTGGGCAGCTGCTTGCACTTGAAATGTGGCCTTTTAGGCTCGTGGAAGCGGAAGCTTTTCTCAACCTCATGCCTCATGCCTCGTGTCCATACTCAGTCCCCAGCCGCCGCTATTTCTCCCGGTGTTGTCTCCGCCTTCTACAAGCGCGGGTCCCTGAACATTACTGTTGATACTTTTCTGTGGGAATTTGCTTGCCTCTTGCCAGCCTGGAATATTTCCAGTAAACTATGGTACGACGTCATGGTATTAGCACTGCCCCCAGTAACAGTAGCAAAGCCATCCCCAATTTCCTTCTCAGGAATTTTATTTGGTAGACTGAGTGGCTGCCCAAATACATTAGTTTCTCACAAAGTAGCTGAAGATAGAGTGGCAGTAGGTACAAGTGTGTCACCCCAGGCCTGGATGCCACAAATATTAAAGGCTGTGTCTGAGAGCAGGAGGGAGGTTTCCTGGTCAGGGACCATTAGCATGCAGCACCTCCTGTCCCAGGCCAGTAGGGGGAGCAGGCTGCCCCTATAAAAGCTGGAACTGGGGCAGGGTTAGAGAGACCAGAACCCACTTCTTAAGTGACCAGAAGGGTTCTCAGAGACGAAGGACAGGTCAGCAGCAGCTGAGGAGTCCGTGAGGCAGAGGAGAAGCTGCGAGCCAGGGACAGAGGCGACGAGAGCCAGTCCTGACTGAGAGAACTACACTACCGGACATTGGGGTCCGAGGCTGTCAGGGTTGCAAGCCCAGCAGCAGAGAACCAACCCGCGAGGGATTTCAGGTCCCTTGGCCTAAGAAGCCTGGAGGCTCCGCCACGCAGAGGGACCAGTACAGCACGAGGAAGCAAAAGGTACCTAAGGCCCGAGTCTCAAGCCATACAGGCGAAGTACACGGCCAGCTCAGGGACGTGGGCTATTAATCCACAAAAAGTGGGATAGTCAGCAAGGGCAGAGAGAGAACGGTAGGCCTACACACTCACCTTGACCAGTGGGGCTCGCCCGAATGCTCTCAGATACCCAGGCCCATTCCTAACCGATACTCCTGTTGGGTCAGTAATAACATCTGCAATAAAGACCCTGGACTGTTTGAAGCGGACTGTGAACTCTTACTATTGCGGCCTGCACTATCACCCCCAGCATTCACATACGCTGCCCTGAGGCTACACTCTTCCCGTGGGGAGTTATCCTACCCCTGTGCTGCACACCAACACCAGCCTCAGCGGTCTTCCTTGCAGCGGCGGTCATCCCTGACCGCAATCCACGGGTGGCATAGTCGGACATTCATAACTCCATAAATAGACTGCCACAGCATTTGGTCTGACCACCCTGAGCCACGGGATCGGGTTGCCACTACTACCCCCATCAGCACCATACACAAGAAGGCCCGGTTCCGGGTGCCCCATGGCCAGGGGGCGAGTCAGCTTTGGTGTAGTCGGCAGGATTGTGACCAACCCACCACAAACGGGTATTGCGTGCCTGAAAAAGACTTTATACTTACCTGAGTGAAGTTTCCCGCCAATCTGAGCCGTTTCCCGCCATCTTCAGCCTTTTTACCGCCATCGGATGCCATCTTCGGGACTCCGCGCGAGAAGAAGAGGGGCGTGGACATCAAAAACGAGCGAGACCTGAAGCTCTGCCCTACGCTGAGACGCTGCGCAAGGTCCTGGAAGGAGAGAGAGCGACGCTGACGTCATCACCCCGCGACGCAAGGTCCTCACCCAGAGCATCACGAGCGGAGCCGCGGCCTACAGAAGAGGATCGTCGGAAGGTAGGCCACGGTTAACTAGGGGGGAGGAAGATGTCGGACGTGGAGGGACCCTCTACCAACAGCATTGCCGCCGCAGCTGTGATGCCGTTTTCCATGCCCTATATCCCCGGAGCGGCCTGGCTGCCACAGTATGCTGGCGAGTCACATACCTTGGGCGACTTTAAGGAAAGGCTGTATAGCCTGTTCAAAGTTTATCCCCTGACAGAAGAACAAAAAGTAAGCATACTGATAGGACAGTTAACTGGTGCGGCCCAGCGGGAGGTAAAGTCTTAGACAGCTGAGGAGAAAAGGACTGTAAGGGGGGTTCTGACCCGTCTACGGGACACCTTTGATACCTGTACCTCAGCAGAAATCAAAATGCGGTTCTATGGATGTAAGCAGCGAGCTCAAGATAACATCAGAGACTATGTCCTAAATTTACAGGAAGCCTTGGGGGCAATTAAGCAAGCTGACCCTGGCAGCGTGCAGGATACCGATAAACTGTTGACTGATCAGTTCATAGAAGGTCTTCTGTCCAGCGCCCACAGAACCAAGCTGCGCCTCATGGCCCTACAGAACCCCGATTTGACTTTTGCACAGTTCAAAGATAGGGCCATCCGGGTGCTCCGAGAACAAGCACCAGGTGGCGCTGTAGTTTCTCGGCACCCTGCCATCACTTACCACCAGGAGGCAGCGCCCTACCCTGCAGACCTTGAGGGGGCTGATGCGCAGGCCCTAAATCCATCCCCGCCTGCAAACCTGCACCATCAGGTCCAAGAACTAACAAAGAGTGTTGCTGCATTGACCAGGACCGTACAGTCATTACAGATGGACCAGTCAGGACCAATCAAGCTGGCTTCCAGTCCGGAGGATGTCCCGTGGTGTTGACGGAGGAGGATCCCGTCGTTCAGAGGGAGGCCCGCCGATCGTTACACTGAGGATGGACAGCCGATTTGCCGCCGTTGCAGCTAGCCGGGACACGTAGCCAGGTATAGTACTTTAAATGGGTCTGACCTGGGGCAGAGGGCCAACCCCCAGGCATAAGGTCACCAGGCCCATCTAATTGGCGTGATAAGTACGTAGGGGGACGCCCGGTTTTACCCGTAGTGCTGGACGGTATCCCCATGAGTACACTGCTGGACACCGGGTCCCAAGTGACTACCATCCCCTATGTACTTTTCAAGCAGTACTGGAGTGACACTGACATAACCCGCTATCCAGACAGTGACTTGAGCATCATCGCCAGCAATGGCCAGCCCGTGCCACAGGTGGGGTTCAGAGAGATGACCATTAAGATTGGTAAAGATGAACTGCCGGCACAGGGAGTGATCATTGTGGACATTGACCGTCGAGAAAGTCACCCTAAAATAACCTTGGGTACTAACGTGATTGAAAATTGTCTTTCAGAAGTGATTGTAATTTTGCAGCAGGTGGCGATGAATGCGAGCTCCAGCCAACAGGGGTCCTCCAGAAGCAGATAAGAGCCCTGATGAGATGGCAACAGTTAGAACTGTCTGGTGGTGAGATCGGTAGCGTGAGGATGAGCAACCCGTTCCCCATTGCCATGCCTCCCAAAAGTGAAATGATGATCTGGTGTCGGACTGCAATCGGGTTAAGAGGGAGAGACTACCAAGCCATGGTAGAACCCATGTACTCAGACAGCAGGCCCACCATTTTGACAGCCCGGGGGGTGGTTGATATCCGCCATGGAAGGGTGCCCATCCGGATCTTAAACATTGGGGAAAGGGAAGTACACTTGCCCCGGTACGCTACACTAGCCAAATTGTTTGCCGTCGAACGCAATGCTCTCAGGGTCGTGGAACCCTTGCCTCCATCTTCCCCTGTGGAGGGTAATGGCTCCCAGAAACCTAAGGAGGACTGGTGCCAGAAACTCCACGTGGGTGCTGACTCCACTCCCTTGCACCAAAAACAAGGAGTCTACCGGGTGGTTCAGGAGTACGAGAGAATCTTTAGTAAGCACCCGCTAGACTTCGGCAGGGTGAAAGGGGTAGAACACCACATCCCCACGGGAAGCCACCCACCAATAAAAGAGAGATACAGACCTGTACCCCCCGCACATTATCAGAATGCAAAGGGCATGCTGAGAGAAATGAAAGAAGCCGGGGTCATTAGAGACATCTGTAGCCCCTGGGCAGCCCCCTTGGTTCTGGTAAAAAAGAAAGACGGTACCATGAGAATGTGCGTGAACTATAGACAAATCAATCGTATCACCCATAAAGACGTGTACCCGTTACCTAGTACAGAGGAGTCTTTAGCCGCACTAAAATCAGCTAATTTCTTCTCTACTTTGGACCTTACTAGCGGGTACTGGCAGGTTCCTGTGGCAGAGGCTGACAAGGAGAAGACCGCCTTCACCACCCCGATGGGATTGAGTGAATTCAACTGTATGCCATTCGGGCTCTGCAATGCACCCGGGACCTTCCAGAGGCTGATGGAATGCTGTCTAGGGCACCGAAACTTCGAGACGGTCCTACTTTACCTGGACGACGTGATCATCTATTCGAAGACCTACGAGGACCATCTAAAACATCTGGCAGAGGTGTTCGAAGCCCTGGCAGGCTATGGCATGAAAGTGAAACCCTCCAAGTGCCATCTGTTAAAGCCGAAGGTACAGTACCTGGGGCATGTGGTGAGTGCAGAAGGAGTAGCCCCCGACCCTGACAAGGTCACAGTAATCAAGAGCTGGCCAAGCCCCTCAAACATCAAAGAAGTGAGGGAGTTCCTCGGGTTGGTAGGCTACTACCGAAGGTTCATCCCAGGGTTCACAAAGATGGCGGCTCCAATGCAGGACCTCCTGATAGGTCAGTCTAAATCCAGAAGTCAAAAGCCACTCTTCAAGTGAGACAAGACGGAAGAGGAGTCCTTCAGGCCAGTTGAAGATGGCCCTCATGGGGGATGAGATCCTGGCCTACCCCGATTATGGCCAGCCTTTTATCCTCCACTCAGACGCCAGTAATGTGGGGTTAGGAGCCGTACTGTCCCAAAACCAACAGGGCAGAGAAAGGGTGATCGCGTACGCCAGCCGGAAGCTGAGGCCCACTGAAAGAAACCCGGAGAATTACAGCTCCTTCAAGCTAGAATTCTTGGCAGTGGTGTTAGCCGTCACAGAACGGTTTAAGCATTACCTGGCCTGATCAAAGTTCACTGTGTACATGGACAACAACGCGTTGACACACCTGGACAATGCAAGACTAGGTGCCCTAGAACAGCGATGGATGGCCCGGCTATCAAATTATGACTTCACAATCAAGTACCGGGCGGGCAGAACCAACGCCAACGCAGACGCCCTATCAAGAATGCCCCACCTTCCCGAAGGAGAAGAAGACTTGGAAGAGCTGGAGGAAGTAGTGCTCCCTGCGTTCCACTGGTATTTGGCCACTCAGTATTCTCACCGGGTAAGAGACAAGACCTAACCATCGTCATGTTCAACCCCTTACCCCACCATGGCTGGGCTGAAACGCAAGATGGTGACCCTGCAATTCGCCTGGTGAAAGACCTGTTAACCCAGGCAGACGCTAGCCCTGGCCCGGACGCTCCAGAGGAAGCCAAGCAGTTATGGAAGGAGAAAAGCAGGCTATTCCTCTACAAAGGTAAGCTGTGCAGAAGGCTTGTCAACCACCGGACGCACGAGCTGACCTGGCAGGTAGTGGTCCCGAGACGGGATGCAGCAATGGTCCTGGAGGCCTACCATGACAGAGCGGGACACTTCGGGTGGAAGAAACTGGAGTTCCTACTGAGAGAGCGGTTCTACTGGATCGGTATGAGAGGGGCCATAGAGAAGTGGTGCAGGGACTGCGGCCCATGTCACCTCAGAAGGAACGACCGTACCAGCCAGAAGACACCCTTGAGGCCCATCGTCACCAGGCAGCCTCTTGAGCTTGTAGCTCTGGACCATGTGAAGTTGGCTCCAAGCCGATCCGGCTACATCTATGCCCTCACGATTGTGGACCATTACTCCCGGTTCTTGGTGGTGGTCCCGGTTAAAGACTTGATGGCCCAAACGGCGGCCAGAGCCTTCCAACAACACTTCTGCCGTCCACACGGGTATCCGGAACAGGTCATGACAGATCAAGTTCCAGCGTTTGAGGCGGAAGTCTTCCAGGAGTTCTGCAACCTCTACGGCTGCAGGAAGATTCGGACAACGCCTTACCACCCACAAACCAACGGGCTGTGTGAGAAAATTAATAATATCGTCATTGATCTCCTCAAGACGTTGCCCCTGGAAGAACGCAGCCTGTGGCCGGAGAAGCTGCCAGATCTGATAGACTTGTACAACCATATCCCGGTGAACGCTACAAATTGCACCCCGGCTTACCTGATGCGAGCAAGACCAGGTAAGCTGCTGGTAGACCTGGAGATGGGAGTCCTGACACCCGAGGACACCTCCCCAGACGCGGACTGGGATACGGAACAGCGGCTACAGTACAGGAAGGTACAGGAGAGTGTGGAGAGGAGTCTGGCTCAAGCGAGAGACAAGCAAGAGAGGCTCTTCAACCAACACGCCCCTGCTGGTCCCCTGGAACCTGGAGAGCAGATCCTGAAGCGGAAGAGAAGGCTTCACAAGCTAGATGACCAGTGGGAGAGCGATCCGTACACAGTACTGCCGTCCAACCACGACAACCCGAAGGTATGTGTAATTAACAAGGATGGAGGAGAAACCACTAGCACTGTCTCCAGAGACCACCTAAAATGGTGCCCCGAGCAACTGCAGAATCCAAGAGAAGATCAAGATGACCTTGAACCCGCAGAGGACAAGGAAGAAATGGTCAGCACCATTCTCGGAGAGTTCCCCCGGTCCTGGACTCGGATAAACAATGCCATAGTGGTACCCGTCCTACACTTCCTTCAACTTACCCAGCAGGAGCCTACAGGAGAGCAGGAAGAACAAGCATCCCCGGAGGCAGAAGAACCCACGCCAGCAGCCCAGGAGAGTCAACCCTCTGCTGACAGTGAGCCTGCCATGCCTGCGGTAAGCCAAAGGACCCGCAGACAGCTGCCTGCCCTGCCTGTAAACTCAGCTAGTAGCGGTACCCTAAATTCTAGTGGGGAAAGCCAGGTTAGACCACCACCAGACAGTGGGTTACGCAGGTCAACCCGGATCACTAGGAGTCAAATAACAACTCGCTGGAAAATCTGAATGTAAAGTATATAGTTAATGTTTTATGTTTGTTATCCGAGTATTAATACTGTTTTCCAGTTTTTCCTAGTATAATGGACTGACAGGTCATGGACACTGGATGACCGGAACTACCATGTAGATAGTTGCACCTTGGTGCCCTCTTGTGAAGATGGCCACAGAAGAAAAACCTGTCCGGCGTGGGTCCCTTGTGGCTCAAAGTAGTTAGCTCGGCATTGTGACCACGCCCAAGGCCAGGAACTTGGGGTTTATGGAGACAGGTCCCCACATTGTGGAAAACTTCACCTTGTTGGGTGATATGGACACCCGGTCACGGAAGCGCCGTGACCTTAAGGACAAAATATACGTGTATATATGTTATGTTGTTGTTTATACCCTGTTTGTTGTTGGCCAAAAAGGCTTAGTCCCGGAGTACTAAATTTAACTAGGGGGGAATGTGTCACCCCAGGCCTGGATGCCACAAATATTAAAGGCTGTGTCTGAGAGCAGGAGCAAGGTTCCCTGGTCAGGGACCATTAGCATGCAGCACCTCCTGTCCCAGGCCAGTAGGGGAGCAGGCTGCCCCTATAAATGCTGGAACTGGGGCAGGGTAAGAGAAACCAGAACCCACTTCTGAAGTGTCCAGAAGGGTTCTCAGAGACGAGGGACAGGTCAGCAGCAGCTGAGGAGTCCGTGAGGCAGAGGAGAAGCTGCGAGCCAGGGACAGAGGCGACGAGAGCCAGTCCTGGCTGAGAGAACAACACTACCGGACATTGGGGTCCGCCACGCAGAGGGACCAGTACAGCACGAGGAAGCAAAAGGTACCTAAGGCACGAGTCGCAAGCCATACAGGCGAAGTACACGGCCAGCTCAGGGATGTGGGCTATTACACCACAAAAAGGGGGATAGTCAGCAAGGGCAGAGAGAGAACGGTAGGCCTACACACTCACCCTGACCAGTGGGGCTCGCCCGAATGCTCTCAGATACCCAGGTCCATTCCTAACCGGTACTCCTGTTGGGTCAGTAATAACATCTGCAATAAAGACCCTGGACTGTTTGAAGCGGACTGTGAACTCTTACTATTGCGGCCTGCACTATCACCCCCAGCATTCACATACGCTGCCCTGAGGCTACACTCTTCCCGTGGGGAGTTATCCTACCCCTGTGCTGCACACCAACACCAGCCTCAGCTGTCTGCCTGGCAGCGGCGGTCATCCCTGACCGCAATCCCCGGGTGGCATAGTCAGACATTCATAACTCCATAAATAGACTGCCACAGCATTTGGTCTGATCACCCTGAGCCACGGGATCGGGTTGCCACTACTACCCCCATCAGCACCAAAAACAAGAAGGCCCGGTTCTGGGTGCCCCATGGCCCAGGGGGCGAGTCACAAGTTTCTCCAGCCTGTTAGAGGGTGAAAGACAGCACAATGGATCAGTGGTTAGCACTGAAGCCTTGCAGCGCTGGGATCCTGGGTTCAAATCCCAGCAAGGACAACATCTGCAAGGACTTTGTATGTTCTCCCCATGTTTGCGTGGGCTTCCACCTCAGTAAAAAAGCAGCCATAAAGTGTCCAGGAACCTTCCCACACACTTTTCTTAGCCAGGACTGCTTCTCGGCAGGGTTGGACTTGGACGGTCCCACCAGAGAATCCTCTGGTGTGCCCTGGCTTCTACATCAGGAGAGTTCATGATAGTGCTAACTTTGCAGCTGCTATGGGGCTCTTGATCGGCGGAGAAAGGTGAGCCCTCAGAATTAGTGATGAACGAGCATGCTCACTACTGCTCGGTGTTCGCCAAATCATCTCACTGCTCAAGATGTTCGCCGCTCGCCGAGTATTTCTGGGGTTGCTCGGCGGGAACTCGAGTTTCCCTCCCTGCATGTTTGGCGCTCTTTAGAGCGCCAATCAACATGCAGGGATTGTCTGCCAATCACTGTAATGCCGTAGCCATGTTGGTTGTGGCATTACAGTGACTGGCTGGCCGCACAGCATCATCAGGTCTATATCAGACCTGGCACCGCCATGCTAGTCACAGTCACTCTGGAATCAGGCAGAGTAGGAAGAGGTGCTGTTGCATCAGGGGAAGATTTGCTTGTGTACTAGGTAGTGTAGGGAGAAACACCGTACATTACACATATCCACCTTAACAAACAGTCCTTTTGAGGACTAACTAATCCATCTGCAGAGATATCAGGCAGGCAGTGTATATAGGCAGGCAGGCAGGGTATATAGCAGACTGCAGTGCATATAGAACAAGAGGCTCCATTCCAATTCTGCCTTCTGCTGCTGTTAGATATTTTTATACAAAGGCCCAGGTCTCAGGGGCCAGGAATACTTTTTTTTGGATCTTAATCCTCATTATTTGCTTAAAAGCAATTCAGGGAACACCGTTTTTCTGCGCCATTTGCTTGTTGGCACTGCAGAATACAGCCATCTCCTTTCCATATTACAGCGCTAGAAATCCAGCTATTTAAAACTGTGTTTTCTCCGTCACACGGATCGCATATACGTTGTTAGAAAATACTGGCATTTCTGGCCTCCATTAAAAATTTCTTTCAGTGTGTCAGTGAAGCAATTCACACCAGTTTGCTGTTCAAACTACTTACCTACAGGCCAGGTATTTAAAACTCTGTTTTCTCCGTCACACAGATCACATATACGTTGTCAGAAAATACTGCCATTTCTGGCCTCCATTATAAATTTCCTTTAGTATGTCAGTGAAGCAATTCACACCAGTTTGCTGTTCAAACTACTTACCTAAAGGCCAGGTATTTAAAACTCTGTTCTCTCAGTCACACGCATCACATATACGTTGTCAGAAAATACTGCCATTTCTGGCCTCCATTAAAAATTTCCTTTAGTGTGTCAGTGAAGCAATTCACACCAGTTTGCTGTTCAAACTACTTACCTACAGGCCAGGTATTTAAAACTCTGTTTTCTCCATCACACGGATCACATACCACACCTGGCAAAAATTATGGAATCACTGGGCTCAGAGGATGTTCATTCAGTTGTTTAATGGTGTTGAAAAAAAGCAGATCACAGTCTTGGCACAAAACTAAAGTCATTTCAAATGGCAACTTTAGGGCTTTAAGAAATACTAAAAGAAATCAAGATAAAAAATGGGGTACTCAGTAAGGGTAATTTTTTTCAGACTAAGCAGAGGGAAAAAATTTTGGAATCACTCAATTCTGAGGAAAAAATTATGGAATCACCCTATAAATTTTCATTTCCAAAACTAACACCTACATCAAATGAGATCTGCTCGTTAGTCTGCATCTAAAAAGGAGTGATCACACCTTGGAGAGCTGTTGCACCAAGTGGACTGACATGAATCATGGCTCCAACACGAGAGAGGTCAACTGAAACAAAGGAGATGATTATCAAACTCTTAAAAGAAGGTAAATCATCACGCAATGTTGCAAAAGATGTTGGTTGTTCAGTCAGCTGTGTCTAAAATCTGGACCAAATACAAACAACATGGGAAGGTTGTTAAAGGCAAACATACTAGTAGACCAAGAAAGACATCAAAGCGTCAAGACCGGAAACTTAAATCAATATGTCTCCAAAACAGGAAATGCACAACAAAACAAATGAGGAACGAATGGGAGGAAACTGGAGTCAATGTCTGTGACCAAAGTGTAAGAAACCGCCTAAGGGAAATCGGATTTACATACAGAAAACGTAAACAAAAGCCATCATTAACAACTAAATAGAAAAAAACATGGTTACAATGGGGTAAGGAAAAGCAATCGTGTACTGTGGATGAATGGATGAAAGTCATATTCAGTGATGAATTGCGAATCTGAATTGGGCAAGGTGATGATGCTGGAACTTTTGTTTGGTGCCGTTCCAATGAGATTTATAAAGATGACTGCATGAAGAGAACATGCAAATTTCCACAGTCATTGATGATATGGGGCTGTATGTCAGGTAAAGGCACTGGGGAGATGGCTGTCATTACATCTTCAATAAATGCCCAAGTTTACATTGATACTTTGGACAGCTTTCTTATACCATCAATTGAAAGGATGTTTGGGGATGATGACATCATTTTTCAAGATGATAATGCATCCTGCAATAGAGCAAAAACTGTGAAAACATTCCTTGAAAGAAGACTAATGTTGAGCGAGCACTAAAATGCTCGAGTGCTTGAAGCTCGGGCCGGGCTCGCCGTGATACTCGGGTGCTCGACGCGAGCAACGAGCCCAATGTTAGTCTATGGGAGACCCGAGCATTTTTGCGGCGGCACCCCCGGCAGTCTTTTAAAAGCCTAAAAAGTGCCCAAAACGATAGTGACAGTGCTCAAATGACATGAGGACAGCATGGGGATCGCCCCAGGAAGCATTTCTGACCCCCAGGTCACTGCTGTCAACAACGTGGTCTGAGGTATTAAGCCACTTTTAAGGGCTCACAATAAAACGTTCAAAAACGAAACTGAAACTGCTTTCCTGTGAAATATGTTAAGGAAGTACCTTTCCAGGGTAAAGACTTGTGTATAAGGTAAAATAAATAACCAAAAAAAAAAATACTCCTCCACACCTTGGGCTATGTTCACAAGTAGCATTTTTTATGCGTTTTTGCACTTTTGTACTGCTTTCAACCGTGACAAATGCATTCACCGGGAATTGACATTTTAACATTTTACAATCTTATCTGGCCATGTGCTGTGTGACACATGCATACAGTGCTGAAAAGACATGGGAACAGCATGGGGAAGACCCCTGAAAGCATCTCTGACACCCAGGTCACTGCTTAAAAGTGTGCCCTTCAGAAGTCATCCTGGCCGCATCAGAAGATGCAGACTTGCAACTATGCCCGTGCAAGTTCTTGTCCCAGGGCAGTGTTCAATTGTACCTCCCCCATTCCTTGCAATGCAAGCGCAAATATGCAGCCAACCACTCACCCACCCCCATGCTGCAATACCATACTCCTTGCTTGCACTTGAAATTGGGCCTTTTAGGCATGTGGAGGCGGAATCTGGCCACCACGTCATGGCTGCGTTGGCAGCCTGTAATCCATACTCAGTCCCTAGCTGCACGGCGGCCGGGTGTCCACACTCAGTCCCCAGCCGTCAGGGGGCGGCGGGGTGTCCATAATAGGTCCCCAGCCGCCCCGCGGCCGGGTGTCCACACACGGTCCCCAGCCGCCTGGGGGCAGCCAGGTGTCCATAAACAGTCCCCAGCCACCCCTATTTATCCTGTCAGCTTCCCTCCACACACTTTTCTTAGCCTGCCTTCTTTAGGGCAGCATTGGACGAGCCCACCACAGAACCAGACTCCACCGGTGGGCCCTGGCTTCTCCATCAGGGGAGTTGAGAGTGCCAAGGTGAGGAGCATGATGATGATGATAGAAGTTAGCATCTGCTTAGTTTTCTTTTAATGCAAGTGTAAGTGTGCAGCCTGCCACCCACCCCCAGGCTGCAATGCAATACTGACAGCTTTCAATCAAAATGGGGTCTTTTAATTTGGAGGAGGCCGAAGCTGGCCACTACCTCATGGCTGCTTCGTCAGCGAGGTATCCATACTCAGTCCCCAGCCACCCCTATTTGTCCCGGTGTGCCTTATACATAAGATTAAGAGCGCATACCAAAACATTACCTGTGCCCTCCCCAGTGCATTTAGTGGGAAGGACAGCCTATTCCGCTGTAGTGTGTGCATACCATGTTCATGATACATGCGAAGATGCCTCCCACATTGCACCTGTCGTTGCAGACTTGCAACTATCCCCGTTCAAGTCCTTGTCCCAGGGCAGTGTTCAATTGTACCTCTCCCATTCCTTGCAATGCAAGCGCAAGTATGCAGCCTGCCACCAACCCACCCACCCCCAGGCTGCAATACCATACTGCTTGCTTGCACTTGAAATGGGGCCTTTTAGGCATGTGGAGGCGGAATCTGGCCACCACGTCATGGCTGCGTTGGCAGCCTGGTATCCCTTCTCAGTCCCCAGCCGCCCGGCGGCCGGGTGTCCACATTCGGTCCCCAGCCGCCAGGCGGCGGCCGGGTGTCCGCACACGGTCCCCAGCCGCCTGGGGGCGGCCGGGTGTCCATAAATAGTCCCAAGCCACCCCTATTTCTCCTGTCAACTTCCCGCCACACACTTTTCTTAGCCCGGCCTGCTTTAGGGCAGCATTGGACGAGCCCACCAGAGAACCAGACTCCTCTGGTGGGCCCTGGCTTCTCCATCAGGGGAGTTGAGAGTGCCAAGGTGAGGAGCATGATGATGATGATAGAAGTTAGCATCTGCTTTGTTTTCTTGGAATGCAAACGCATGTATGTAGTGGCGGCTAGGCCTGAGGTGGTCAGCGTTTTGGCGCATATCCTACCTCCTCTGAGGATTGCTGGATATTTTCCTGCTACTATCCCAGTTCTTTGACTCCTGTTTAAACAAAGCTTCAGGTGATAAATTATGGATGAGGTAGTGGCAAAGGAGAAAGAGCAGGAGGAACAGGGACCATTCACATCAATATCAGGCCAGTCAACCACATATGTCTTGTAGGATATGTTTCTGTAACAAAAGGAGCAGTTCGGCTACACAGTTATAGGGCATACAGTGAGTGCAATGCCTACCAAAAACTTTGAGGCACTCCAATGCCCCTTGGAAATAACATGGAGGTCAGAGGGCCTTAACTAAACCATTTTTTCCATTTATAGCAACTGGGTCTCCTGTACACTGTTGGCCTAAGCAGTGAATGGAAGGCTTTCCAAAAATTATGAGGAACTGCAATGCCCCTTGAAACAGACGTGGATTACAGCGTACTAAAAACCTTCTACCCATTATTGGGGAGAGGGTCTCCCTTAGTTTTCGACTTTGCATTGAAAAGCAAAAGCTGACTAAAATTAGGAGGAAATGCAATGCCCGTTGGAAGAGTCGTGGAGGTTAGAGGTAATTAAAAACAAAATTTCAATGCCCCTTGGAAGAGCTGTGGAGTTCAGAGTGGCTTAAGAAGATGCTTTTAATGCCCTTTTGAAGAGACGTGGAGGTGCCAGTAGCTTAACAAGACGGTTTTAATGCCCCTCGAAAAAGTAGTGGAGGTCCCAGTAGCTTAACAAGACGGTTTTAATGCCCCTCGGAAAAGTGGTGGAGGTCACAATAGCTTAACAAGACGCTTTTAATACCCCTAAGAAGAGACGTGGAGGTCCCAGTAGCTTAACAAGACGGTTTTAATGCCCCTCTGAAAAATGGTGGAGGTCCCAGTAGCTCAACAAGATGGTTTTAATGCCCCTTGGAAAAGTGGTGGAGGTCACAGTAGCTTAACAAGATGCTTTTAATGCCCCTCAGAAGAGACGTGGAGGTCCCAGTAGCTTAACAAGTCGGTTTTAATGCCCCTCGGAAAAGTGGTGGAGGTCACAGTAGCTTAACAAGACGCTTTTAATGCCCCTCGGAAAAGTGGTGGAGGTCGCAGTGGCATAACAAGACGCTTTTAATGCCCCTTACAAGAGCCACACAGTACAGCATCTTAAAAATATTATTCCCATTATTGGCGAGTGGGTCTCCCACAGTGTTTGCTTATGCCTTCCAAGCAAAAGCTGACAAAAATAAGGACGGAGGAACTTTCAATAATGGCAAAACGGACCACGGTCACCCTGGTGGTATAGTGGTGGTGGAGGCTGAGGATAAGGAGAAGAACATAAAACAGCAGAAATGAGGAAGCGTATACCCATGTGTGGGAGTGAAGTGGTGCATGGGAATACACCTCCCGAAATAACACAGTGGATTTGACTTTGTGTTACTCTGCTGTAATTTGGTGTGATGAGAAGTCTGGCCCAATCCAGCCCTTGTTCATTTTGATAAGGGTCAGCTTGTCAGCATTGTCAGTTGACAGGCGAGTGCACTTATCAGTTATAATTCCCCCAGCGGCACTAAAAACATGCTCCGATAACACGCTAGCGGCAGGGCCGGCCAGGACCTCCAAGGCGTACAGAGCGAGTTCATTCCCAGTGTCCAGCTTGGATACCCAATAATTAAAAGGCACAGAGGAATCATGGAGGACGCTGGTACGGTCGGCAAGTTACTCCCTCACCATCTTTTGAAACTTTCCACTCCTTGTGAGAGTACCCCGCGCATCAGGGTCTGTAAGCTGGTTGGGTCTCAACAAACTGTCCCAGAACGTTGACAGTGTTGCCCTGCCTCTGCTGGATTGGAGTTGCCTCTCTCTCGCTTGTACGCCTTGGTTGGTCAACGAACTGTGACCTCTGCCGCTAGCGTGTTCAGATGGGAATTTTTTTAACAGTTCGGCAGCAAGGGCCTTCTAGTACTGCACCATTTTTGTAGACCTCTCCACCTCAGGAATAAGAGAGTGAAAGTTCTCCTTGTAACGGGGGTCTAAAAGTGTTACCATCCAGTAATGACTGTCACCCAACATTTTGACAATGCGACGGTCACGGTTAAGGCAGCGTAACATAAAGTCAGCCATGCGTGCCAGACTGGTAACGGGCAAGACTTCCATGTCCTCATCAAGATGATGACTGACCATGCTCTCCTCCTCCTCCTCCTCCTCCTCCCCCCAGTCCTCAGGCCACCCACGCTGAACCGACGGTATGACAGTTGTACAGGTACTACCATTTACAGCGCATGATACAAGCTCCCGTTCTTCCTCCTCTTAATCCTCCTCCTCTTCCTCATTGTCTCCCAATGCACGTTGGGATGAGATGAGGCTTGGCTGCGTGTAATCGACCGCTATGGCATCTTGATCCATCTCATCATACTCTGGCTGCAATGCCTCCTCTTTAATTCTCTGCAGAGAGCGTTGCAAAAGACAAGTGGAATGCTGACGCTAATGATGGTGTCATCGCCACTCACCATCTTGGTGGACTCCTCAAAGTTTGTCAAGATGGTACATATATCAGACATCCAGGTCCACTCCTGAGGTCTTATGTGTGGAGTCTGACCTGAATATTGACGGCCTTGTTGCAGCTGGTACTCCACAACTGCTCTCTTCTGCTCACAAATCCTGTGCAACATGTGGAGGGTAGAGTTCCAACGTGTGGGGACATCACACACCAGTCTGTGTGACGGAAGCTGCAAGTGCTGCTGCAACACAGCAAGGGCGGCGGAAGCTGTAGCCGACTTGCGAAAATGAGCTGACAGGCGGCGTACTTTGACGAGCAGATCTGGCAACTCGGGGTACGATTTAAGAAACCGCTGAACCACGAGGTAAAGCACATGAGCCAGGCATGGTACCTGTGTGATCTTGCCTCGTCTCAGAGCCGCCACCAGGTTACGGCCATTGTCACACACGACCATGCCTGGATGTAGGTTCAGCGGTCTCAGCCACAGATCTGCCTGATCTTTCACAGCTGTCCACAACTCACAAGCAGTGTGAGGTTTCTCACCTAAGCTTATGAGTTTCAGCACAGCCTGCTGCCGCTTGGCGGAGGCAGTACTGCAGTGCTTCCAGCTTGTAACTGATGTGGTGATATCTGAGATGGAGGCTGAATATGAGGAGGAGGAGGATGATGCGCAGGAGTTGTACACTGTGGGAGCAACTGTGACTGACATAGGGCCCACAATCCTTGGTGTGGGGAGGATGTGTTCTGTCCCAATGTTCGACTGGGTCCCGGCTTCCATTATGTTTACCCAGTGTGCCGTCAGGGAGATGTACCGTCCCTGGCCACAAGCACTCTTCCACGTATCCGTTGTCTGGTGGACTCTCCCAGTAACTGCGTTGTTGAGGGCACGGCAGATGTTTTGGGACACGTACTTGTGTAGTGCGGGGATGGCACACCAGGCAAAATAGTGTCGGCTGGGGACCGAGTACCGAGGGACGGCCACCGCCATAAGGTTGCGGAAGGATTCCGTCTCCACCAGCCTAAAAGGCAGCATTTCTAACGCAAGCAGTCATGAAATGTGCGAATTTAGGACTGTGGCCTGTGGGGCGTTAGCTGCGAATTTCCGCTTTCATTCAGAGGTCTGGGATATAGACAATTGAACGCTGCGGTGGGACGTGGACGTGGACGTTGATGCTGTTTCTTGAGAAACTGCCATAACAAGTGAAGACTGAGAGGAGGGGGCATCTTTGCATGCAGTATGGACAGGGGACTGCCTTGCACACAAAACAGGGGGTTCAATTGCACGCACAACAGCGGAAGAAGGAGTGGTGACACCCACTGACACTGGTCGTGGACCCAGGGCTTCGCCCCACAAAGTCAGGTGCTTTGCTGCCATGTGCCTGATCATGTTGGTGGTGGTCAGGCTGGTAGTTTTGCCACCCCTGCTGATGCTGGCATGGCAGGTGGTACAAATGGCCTTTTTGGGGTTATCAGCAGAGTCTTTAAAAAAATTCCAGACTCTGGAAGACCTACAGGTTGTACTGGCAACGTCCCTCGTGTTGGTGTTACGGGGAACTGTTTCCCGCCTTCTGTGTGCGGCCACCACACTGCTTCTTCCTGCCTGTTGGGGTACTCTGCCTCCCTCACCCTGTGTGCTGCTGGCCTCGCTCTTCATGTCCTCCTGCCACATTGGGTCAGTTACTAGATCATCCACCACCTTCTCCTCTTCCACTTGCGCACCACGAACCTCCTCCTCACTCCCTGGAAATTGTGTCTCGTCATCGTCCACCTCTTATGACAAATTACCAGCGTCGACTTCCTGTGGCCGTGGTTGTTCAAATATTTTGACATCGCTACATGGGATCTCCTCTTCCACCACTTCAAGCGAAGAAGGCGAGGGGCACAAATCTAGAAATGGACCAGTGAACAGCTCTTCAGAGTGTCCAAGTGTGGGATCAGTTGCTGTCTGACGACACTCGGCATGGTGGGAGGAAGGAGTATCAGGGTGAGGAGGAGTATGTGATCGAGACTCACGGCTACTGGAAGTATTATCTGCTATCCAATTAATAACCTGTTCACACTGATCAGTTCGCAGTACTGGTGTTGTTCTGTGCTTCCCTAGTAATTCGGTCAAGAAGTGGGAGCGAGAAGATGTGGCTGTTGGTTGTGGCACATTTTCACTTTGGCCACGGCCCCATCCTCTGCACGCACCATCACCAGCACGTCCAGTTTCCACGTCCCTTGCCACGCACCTTGCCCATTGTAAATGAAGTAAAATAGCTTACACTCGCACTATCAATTGAAAAAGGGTAATAAAAAGTAGATTAGAACCGTGGAAGAGGAAAACCACAGTTCTATTTCTCTGGCCTACACCCGACTCTTTTAAACAATCTGAATAATCAGGGAGAAACTATAGCTGTTTTTCTTTACAGAAAAAATACCAAAAGCTGAATAATAGAGATTTTTTACCGTGGAATGGCAAAACCACAGCTATTGTTTACTGGGGTATACCAGAAAATTTTAAATAGATAAATTTGCGGCTGAACAGTGAGCGACACACTCAAACTGTTTTTTTTAGGTAAAAATGGCCCAAAAGTGGATAATACAGAGGTTTGAACAGTGGAACTGCAAAACCACACTTGTTTTTCTCGGGCCTACACCAGACTATTTTCAACAGATATATTTGTGTCTGAACTATCAGGAGAAACTACTGTTTTTCTTTACGGCAAAAAATGCAAAAAAGCAGGATAATACAGAGATTTGACCCGTGGAACTGCAAAACTACACTTGTATTTCTCGGGCCTACACCAGACTATTTTCAACAGTTATATTTGTGTCTGAACAATCAGGAGACACTACTGTTTTTCTTTACAGCAAAAAATGAAAAAAAGCAGGATAATACAGAGATTTGACCCGTGGAACTGCAAAACCACACTTGTATTTCTCGGGCCTACACCAGACTATTATCAACAGATATATTTGTGTCTGAACAATCAGGAGACCCTACTGTTTTTCTTTACGGCAAAAAAGGCAAAAAAGCAGGATAATACAGAGATTTGACCCGTGGAACGGCAAAACCACACTTGTATTTCTCAGGCCTACACCAGACTATTTTCAACAGATATATTTGTGTCTGAACAATCAGGGGACACTACTGTTTTTCTTTACAGCAAAAAATGCAAAAAAGCAGGATAATACAGAGATTTGACACGTGGAACTGCAAAACCACACTTGTATTTCTCGGGCCTACACCAGACTATTTTCAACAGATATATTTGTGTCTGAACAATCAGGAGACACTACTGTTTTTCTTTACGGCAAAAAACGCAAAAAAGCAGGATAATACAGAGATTTGACACGTGGAAATACAAAACCACACTTGTATTTCTCGGGCCTATATCAGACTATTTTCAACAGTTATATTTGTGTCTGAACAATCAGGAGTCACTACTGTTTTTCTTTACAGCAAAAAATGCAAAAAGCAGGATAATACAGAGATTTGACCCGTGGAACTGCAAAACCACACTTGTATTTCTTGGGCCTACACCAGACTATTTTCAACAGATATATTTGTGTCTGAACAATCAGGAGACACTACAGTTTTTCTTTACGGCAAAAAATGCCAAAAAGCAGGATAATACAGAGATTTGACCCATGGTACTGAAAAAGCACACTTGTATTTCTCAGACCTACACCAGACTATTTTCAACAGATATATTTGTGTCTGGACAATCAGGAGACACTACTGTTTTTCTTTACGGCAAGAAATGCCAAAAAGCAGGATAATACAGAGATTTGACCAGTGGAACAGCAAAACTACAGTTGTAATTTACTGGTTTATACCAGATTTTTTTAAATATATATATTTGCGGCTGAACAGTGAGCGACACACTCAAACTGTTTTTTCTTAGATACAAACGGCCCAAAAGTGGATAATACAGAGGTTTGAACTGTGGAACTGCAAAACCACACTTCTGTTTCTCTGGTCTACACCAGACTATTTTCAACAGATATATTTGTGTCTGAAAAATCAGGGAGACACTATTAGCTTTTTTTTTATGGCAAAAAATGCCAAATGCAGGATAATAGAGATTTTTTACCGTGGAACAGCAAAACCACAGTTATAATTTACTGGTGTATACCAGACTTTTTTAAATATATATGTTTGCGGCTGAACAGTGAGCGACACACTCAAACTGTTTTTTTTAGATACAAATGGCCCAAAAGTGGATAATACATAGGTTTGAACCGTGGAACTGCAAAACCACACTTGTGTTCCTCGGGCCTATATCAGACTATTTTCAACAGATCTATTTGTGTCTGAACAATCAGGAGACACTACTGTTTTTCTTTACGGCAAAAAATGCTAAAAAGCAGGATAATACAGAGATTTGACCCGTGGAACTGCAAAACCACACTTGTATTTCTCGGGCCTACACCAGACTATTTTCAACAGATATATTTGTGTCTAAACAATCAGGAGACACTACTGTTTTTCTTTACAGCAAAAAATGCAAAAAAGCAGGATAATACAGAGATTTTTTACCGTGGAACAGCAAAACCACAGTTATAATTTACTGGTGTATACCAGACTTTTTAAAATATATATATTTGCGGCTGAACAGTGAGCGACACACTCAAACTGTTTTTTTTTAGATACAAACGGCCCAAAAGTGGATAATACAGAGGTTTGAACTGTGGAGCTGCAAAACCACACTTCTGTTTCTCTGGTCTACACCAGACTATTTTCAACAGATATATTTGTGTCTGAACAATCAGGAGACACTATTATTTATTTTTTATGTTAAAAAATGCCAAAAGCAGGATAATAGAGATTTTTTGCCGTGGAACAGCAAAACCACAGTTATAATTTACTGGTGTACACCAGACTTTTTTAAGTATATATATTTGCGGCTGAACAGTGAGCGACACACTCAAACTGTTTTTTTTAGATACAAATGGCCCAAAAATGGATAATACAGAGGTTTGAACCGTGGAACTGCAAAACCACACTTCTATTTCTCTAGCCTACACCAGACTATTTTCAACAGACATACTTGTGTCTGAAAAATCAGAGACACACTTTTTTTGGGGGGGGAAAGGGGTGACACCAAAAAGTTTATAAGATGGGTATTTGTACAGTGTGAAGGAGGAAAAAAAAAAGAGGATTTAGATGAAAAAAAAGGATTTTTCCTGGCCCCCGAGAACTGGAGCTAAGTCCAGCAATTTCAGCAACAGTAGCACACAGGACTGTAATGCAGCGTTTTCTGGTATAATCACTGCGTCTCCTATACAGCCTGCCTGCCTGCCTGATATCTGGGATGGATATTAGTCCTGAGAAGGACTGTTTTTTTGATCTGGCAGCCTTTACAGACCCTACACCAACTATTTTGCAGGATATATCTTTCCCTAAATCAGCAGCGCTGTCCCTACACTGTCTGATCCGGAGCGACTGTGTCCAAGATGGCGGCGCCTCATTTTAAATACTCGAGGTGACGCTGTGCGGCCAGCCAATCACTGTAATGCCCACAAACAACATGGCTGTGGCATTACAGTGACTGGCTGGCAATCCCTGCATGTTCATTGGCTCTGTAAAGAGCGCCAAAAATGCAGGGCGGAGACCCGAGCTCCCGCCCGAGTAACCCGGAAATGCTCGGTGCTCGCCTAACATCCCGAGTAGCGTGATGCTAGGGCGAGTACCGAGCAGTGTTGAGCATGCTCGCTCAACACTAAAGAAGACACATAAGGGCAATGTCATGGCCTGAAAATAGTCTGGATCTGAATCCAATTGAAAATTTTTGGTGGAAGTTGAAGAAAATGGTCCATGACAAGGCTCCAACCTGCAAAGCTGATCTGGCAACAGCAATCAGAAAAAGTTGGAGCCAGATTGATGAAGAGCACTGTTTGTCACTCATTAAGTCCATGCCTCAGAGACTGCAAGCTGTTATTAAAGCCAGAGGTGGTGCAACAAAATACTAGTGATGTATTGGAGTGTTTTTTGTGTGTTTGTTTTTCATGATTCCATAATTTTTTCCCTCTGCTTGGTCTGAAAAAAATTATTCTTACTGAGTACCACATTTTTTATCTTGATTTCTTTTAGTGTTTCTTAAAGCCATAAAGTTGCCATTTGAAATGACTTAAGTTTTGTGCCATGTCTGTGATCTGTTTTTTTTAAACAACATTAAACAACTGAACGAACATCCTCCGAGCCCGGTGATTCCATAATTTTTGCCAGGGGTTGTATATGTTGTAAGAAAATGCTGCCATTTCTGGCATCCATTAAAAATTTCTTTCAGTGTGTCAGTGAAGCAATTCACACCAGTTTGCTCTTCAAATTACCTACCTACAGGCCAGGTATTTAAAACTGTTTTCTCCTTCACACGGATCACATATACGTTGTGAGAAAATACTGCCATTTCTGGCCTCCATTAAAATTTTCCTTCAGTGTGTCAGTGAAGCAATTCACACCAGTTTGCTGTACAAATTAGTTACCTACAGGCCAGGTATTTAAAACTCTGTTTTCTCTGTCACACGGATCACATATACGTTGTCAGAAAATACTGCCATTTCTGGCCTACATTAAAAATTTCTTTCAGTGTGTCAGTGAAGCAATTCACACCAGTTTGCTGTTCAAACTAGTTACCTACAGGCCAGGTATTTAAAACTCTATATTCTCCGTCACACGGATCACATATAAGTTCGCTCCAAACTCAGTCATTTGTTGTGAGCGTGGAAGATACTGTCCTCCATTTAAAATGGGCAAGGCATGTGGCAAGGGACGGGGAACTGGACGTGATGGTGATGGTGCATGCAGAGGCCGAGGACAAGGCTGTGGACAAGCTGAAATTGTGCCACAACAAACACCCACATCTTCTCACCCGACCTTTCTGTCCCAATTCCTAGGGGACCGCGGTACACCACTATTGAACCCAGAGCAATGTCAAAAGGTTGTTGGTTGGATAGCGGATAATGCTTCCAGTCACTTAGCCACCACCACCACCCTGTCTTCCACATGGTCAAGTCTCAGTAGCCGTGAGTCTGGACTACATATTCCTCACACTGATCCTCCTTCCTTCCACCATGCCGAGTGCCCAGAGACAACTGATCCCACACTTGGACACTCTGAAGAGCTGTTCACTTTTCCATTTAAAGATTCGGCATGAATATGGCACATTCGGATTCGTGATCGCAAAGGCGAGCAAAGTTTCTTAAAATTGGAAAAGATCAACGAATTTGCGCGGGACCGCGAATACAGGGCAACCACGGCGTTTTGAACAGTTTTGTTAGCATAGTGTATGATGAACGGTGACATGTGCCAGGTGAGTGTGGGGGCTGTGGAGAGCTTAGAACAGGTCAGATCAGCAGTGCATTGTATTTTTTTTTTCCTGTGGGCAGTAACTTTAACTGAGGAAAGCGCGGCTAGTCAATCATAGCGCAGGAAGCATGTACACTGTCCAGACATAAGGGCTTCTGCAATTGGTTGCAGAAATCACATGACCTCTCAATATAAAAACTGGCCATGTTCCCTCAGTGCCATTATATCCATGTCACTGCAGGAGACAAACGCAGCTCAGTGTTCTCCTGTGTAATGAGAGGTATTAGCTAGATAGATGGGCGCTTGTGTGGTAGTCAGATAGTGTAGATAATTCCTGGCCTGTGTACCTCTGCAACCACTTGTGTAGCACATTTTTGGTGTTCTTGTGCAAGTACTGAGATTCTGACAGAAACAGAGGGCCCATGCCATACAATAGTGCTGTGCACCGCTGGTATAAAGCTCCATGTGTCTGTATACCTTGAATCTTTTTTTGCACTTTATAATGTGATCAAGCCAGCTCAGTGCGCCTTTTCATTTAGTGGGGTTGAAATTGTGAAGTTTTTTTAGTGTCAGAAACTATTTTAGTGGAGTTGAACTTCAGGTGGTTTCAGAGTGAAAAAATACATTTTTTCTCTTGCTACGCCCGGTCCAAAAAATATTTTTTCCTGTGCCAAACGTCATACGGTGCTATAAGACAGCTATTACGCCAGTGGCGGTCAAATTCAGCTCGTACGCACAGTCAAACCTATATATATTTTTGGTCGGCAGGCTTATGTTAGTGGACGGCCTACTGCACTCTCTTCCTTTGGCAGCCGCACAGCGATACGCCTTGTTGATAAGGACTAGAAAGAGGATGGCAAGCTCTGCTTCCAGTGGCCTCTCCTCTTCTTCCTCCACCTAAACATCACATGCAGTACAGTCCACAGAGGTGGCACCCCAATTACCCATGCTTCCCCCCCTGCGTCACAATTGGCCAACTGCCTATCTGACTGTAGCGAACCACAGATGGACGAGTCTGTAGAGCTCTTAACCTATTCTACACCATGGGCATCAAAAGTGTACTCCAAACAGTCACAAAGTCAAGGGGAGGAAAGCATCTGCACCAATGCTCAAAATTATTTTAGCTTGGATTTGGGGCAGGACGAAGTAGAGTCCGAGCAGGTTCCTGACCCTCATCACCGGACGTTAACCGCAGAGGAGAGAGTTGATCCCGATGAGACTTAGATACCTGAGGCTCATGCAGACTGTACTGTGCTGTCAGGGCAACATGAGGAGAGGGGTCACTCTGAGGACGAGGAATGGGATAACACATTGGATGATGACGAGGCGGGGAAGGAGCTGCTCCACAAATCTTGGAATTCCCAAGGCTTGCAGAAGAAACCTCTGTATTTCCAACTTCCTCCACTGCTTTTGCGTCCTTCACTTCCTCTAGGGCCTCCACCTGTGCACTCAACCTCTGCTTTAACGAGAAACGCGTTCCAAGGGTGCGCAGCGAATACACACCACCTCCGTACTGCGCAGTCAGGGCTCACTGTAATCAGGCAGTTTTCAAATTAATATGCCTTGGAGATCGCAGTCATACAGGTGAAGAGTTGTGGGCAGCTCTCCAGGTTCAGTTTGAGCAATGGCTGTTTCCACTGAACCTAGAGCCAGGGAAGGCCATGTGCGATAACGGTGCGAACCTGTTAGCGGCCCTAGGCCGAGGAAAGTGGTACAGCGATTTCTCCACCACTATCCTGGCCTGGATGATCTGCTTCACAATGTATGGAAGCTGTGTGCTCACTTCCGCCGTTCGCACCACTCATGTCATCGACTTGCATCGATACAGAGGTCTTTGTCCGTGCCAGTTAACAGGTTGATCTGTGATGTGCCGACACGTTGGAATTCCACTCTGCACATGTTGCAGTGACTGTGCCAGCGGCAACGAGCTCTGACGCAGTATGTCATGATGTATAGCTTGGGGCACGGCAGTACGGACTTGGGGCATATCACGTTTGCGGAGTGGGAACAGATTAAGGACCTCTGCACCCCTCTGCACGGTTTTGAAATGGCTACTAAACTGGTTAGCGCTGATGATGCTGTCATCAGCATCACTATTCTGGTCATATAAATGCTGGAGCAAACTTTGAATAACCTGCGACAGAAGGTGGTGGCCCCAGGAGAAGAGGAGGATGCGGAAGGGATACCAATGTCTCAAATTTCCGTGACACAGGCGGATGCCAAGTGACGGTGGATTACAGCGATCGAGGGGGTTTTGTGATACCGGGTAAACTATTACTGAAGGTGCAAGAGCCGAGGAACTAATGGAGGAGGAAGAGGTGATGGGCGAGCAGCTGTCAGAGGATAATTATCCCCTCTCATTTGAACATGGTTGGCAGGAGGGGACGGAGGAAACAAGCATCAGTGTTACGCAGCCCACACTACAGCCTGGCTTTGCACCTCCTGGAAGAGCCCAACATATGAGTGCATTCTTGATGCACTATCAGCAACATGATCCCCATATATTTAGGATTCAAAATAATGCTGACTGCTGGGTTCCCACTCTGTTAGATCCACGTTACAAGAGTCAATTTTGCCAGATGCTTCCTGCCCTGGAAAGGGACCCGCTTATGTTGGAGTATTGAAACAAGGTTTTAAGCAACTTTAATAGAGGTTTTCCCCAAGATAACAGTGAGGCACACAGTGTGCATCGCAGCTGTAGTCTTTCAACTTCCGACACGTCAGTTCGTCAAAGACAAAACATTAGCAGCAGAAGAGTAAGTGGCAGAAGCAATTTCTGGGAGTCCTTTCACACATTTTTTGCACCAACTCGTGCACCAGCACAACAGAGTACAATTCTGACATGTGGTGAATGACTGGAGAGGATGGTGGAGGAGTATTTAGAGCTTAATATGAATACCATCAGGTAGGATTTTGACCCTTTTACATTTTGGTCTTCAAAAATGGATGTATGGCCTGAGCTTGCCTCTCACACCTTGGAGGTTTTATCATGCCCAGCAGCCAGCGTTGTCTCTGAACGTGTCTTCAGCTCTGCTAGTAGTGTCTTGATGGATAAACGCACCTGGCTGTCCCCTGAATGTGTAGACCGCCTAACTTTCATCAAGATGAACAAGTCATGGATCTCCAAGGACTTTTGCACCCCATTTGCAGACTGTACAGAGTAGGTTATATTGTTGTTTTGAGTGTGCTGCATTGATCTCTTGAAATTGCAGTCTGTGATATAGTTATGTTCTGCAACTTAGAACTAAGGAATAGGAGGGAAAAGATGTCCCTGAACTGAGACTCAGCTTAACTCTATTCTGGGGTGGGTGCCCTATTACTTGTGAATAGCCCCACCGAAACTCCTACACTGAACTCAAAAGAAGACCTGTAGGATAGGGAAAGGGGTCCCTAAAAGATCTAACGACTGGGAGCAAAAGCAGGAGACCTCCTAACAGAAAAGTTAGTTGCAGAAACAAAAATTAAAGGAAACAAAACTGGTGGAACAAGAAGTCCCAGGATAACAATAGTCAAAAGCAAGAACTAAACCAGGCTACTTAGCCAGAGCACATGCGTTACAACACTGATGTCCAGCAGGGAATGGGGGCAGGTGCTGGGTAATAAAGAGTGCAGAGATCACGTGACCAAGAAACCCAGCACCAGAGGAAAAGACTAGAAGCTAGCAAACCACAACAAGATGGCCGATAGTAAAACAACATAGATTCTAACAGATATGGCCTCTATGCCTGCTCTTGGTGCTGCTGCAGGTTTTAGGCCCTAATTTTGGGAAATGTGGAGAATTCTGATTGTGTCTCCATCCATTGGGTTGGCTATAGTGGGACATGTTTGGGTCTGCGTAAAACTTCTTGCAGTCTGATGACATTGATGCCACTTCGGTGGTGTTAGGCCCTCATTTAGGGCAATGTGAACACTCCAGGTTAGGTCTCCATCTCCTGGGTTGGCTGTACTGGAAGAGGTGGGGGTCTTATTTACACTATTTCTATTGTAGTGAAATTGATTAGACATTGCTAGTGTCTGCAATAAATGTTTTGAAATGTGGAGAATCTTGATTGGGTCTCCATCTCTTGGGTTGGCTGTAATGGAACTGGTTTAAGCCTCCTTTGCAATACTTATAATCTGGTGAAATTGATGCCACTTCAGTGGTGTTAGGCCCTCATTAAGGGCAATGTGAACACTCCTGGTTATGTCTCCATCTCTTTGGTTGTCTGTACTGGAAGAGATGTGGGTCTCATTTACACTATTTCTACTGTAGTGAAATAGATTACACTTTGCTGGCGTTTGCCACAAATTTTTGGGAATGTGGAGAATCCAGAATAGGTCTCCACTCCATTTAGTTGACTGTAGTGGAAGAGGTTTTGGTCTCCATGCATTTCTATAGTTATACTGTAGTGAAATTAGGCATTTGGTGCAGATATTGTTCTCCCCAAAAGGGTACACAAACATAATAAACTCTAAATTCATTTTCAATAAACAACCCTCAGCCGCCCCATCAAACACCTCTGCTGCTTCTTCCTTCTCCTCTGTTGCCGTGCCAAGTTGGGTCACACAGGTGTCCGACAGAACCAGTTGTATACCCGCTGCAGTTAGGCTGAGTGACAGCCCATCAGCTGTAAGTGAAGCAGACATGCCTCCTGTGTTTGCTTCTCTGAGCACACCACATGTTTCTCAATCCACCGTAACATCTCCGCCTGCACCTCACTCACAGTTTATCGGTTTGTCCGTTTCACTGAACTCTGCCCTCTCTCAGCACTGCAGTAAGCCCTCATTCCCGCTGTTGTGGTAATTTAAAAGATTGTTTCATCCTACACATGACAAAGCTAAGAGGTTGAACTCAACCATCTCCAATCTGTTGGCCACGGAAATGGTAGTCTTAGGCCCTATTTTTTTAAATGTAAACACTTCCGATTAAGTCTGCATCTCCTGGATTGGCTGTAGTGGGACAGGTATGGGTCTGCGTTAAACTACTTGTAGTTTGATGACATTGATGCCACTTCGGTGGTGTCAGGCAATGTGAAAACTCCTGGTTATGTCTCCATCTCTTGGGTTGTCTGTACTGGAAGAGATGTGGGTCTTATTTACACTATTTCTACAGTAGTGAAATTGATGCCACTTTGCTGACGTCTGCCACTATTTTTTTTAAATGTGGGGGATCCTGATTGGGTCTCCATCTATTGCGTTGGCTGTATTGGAAACTTCCTGCTCTGCAGTCTAAATCGTGTAAGGTCGCGTATCAGTCCTTGCTGCACTTCTGATACAGACTCTGCTTGCTGCACTCTGATATAGACTCTGCCTGCTGCACTCTGATACAGACTTTGCTTGCTGCACTCTGATACAGACTCTGGCTGCTGCACTCCTGAAACAGACTCTGCCTGCTGCACTCCTGATACAGACTCTGCCTGCTGCACTCCTGAAACAGACTCTGCCATCTGCACTCCTGATACAGACTCTGGCTGCTGCACTCTGATACAGACTCTGCCATCTGCATTCCTTATACAGACTGTGCCTGCTGCACTCCTGATACAGACTCTGGTTGCTGCACTCTGATACAGACAATGCTTGCTGCACTCTGATACAGACTCTGCCTGCTGCACTCTTGATACAGACTCTGTCTACTGCACTCTGATACAGACTCTGGCTGCTGCACTCCTGATACAGACTCTGGCTGCTGCACTCTGATACAGACTTTGCCTTCTGCACTCCTGCTATAGACTCTGCCTGCTGCACTCCTGATACAGACTCTGCCCTCTCTCAGCACTGCAGTAATCCCTAAATCCCACTGTTGTGGTCATTTAAAAGATTGTTACATCCTAGACATGTCAAAGCTAAGAGGTTGAACTCAACTATCTCCAATCTGTTGGCCACGGAAATGATAGTCTTAGGCCCTATTTTTTAAATGTAAACACTTCCGATTGAGTCTGCATCTCCTGGATTGGCTGTAGTGGGACAGGTATGGGACTGCGTTAACCTACTTGTAGTCTGATGACATTGATGCCACTTCGGTGGTCTTAGGCAATGTGAAAACTCCTGGTTATGTCTCCATCTCTTGGGTTGTCTGTACTGGAAGAGATGTGGGTCTTATTTACACTATTTCTACAGTAGTGAAATTGATGCCACTTTGCTGACGTCTGCCACTATTTTTTTTAAATGTGGGAGATCCTGATTGGGTCTCCATCTATTGGGTTGGCTGTATTGGAACCTTCCTGTTCTGCAGTCTAAATCGTGTAAGGTCGCGTACCAGTCCTTGCTGTACTTCGGATACAGACTCTGCTTGCTGCACTCTGATACAGACTCTGCCTGCTGCACTTCTGAAGCAGACTCTGGCTGCTGTACTCCTGAAACAGACTCTGGCTGCTGTACTCCTGAAACAGACTCTGCCTGCTGCACTCCTGATACAGCCTCTGCCTGCTGCACTCCTCAAACAGACTCTGCCATCTGCACTCCTGATACAGATTCTGACAGCTGCACTCCTGAAACAGACTCTGCCTGCTGCACTCCTGATACAGCCTCTGCCTGCTGCACTCCTCAAACAGACTCTGCCATCTGCACTCCTGATACAGACTCTGACAGCTGCACTCCTGATACAGACTCTGGCTGCTGCACTCTGATACAGACTCTGCCATTTGCATTCCTTATACAGACTGTGCCTGCTCCACTCCTGATACAGACTCTGTCTGCTGCACTCTCATACAGATTTTCCTGCTGCACTCATTATACAGACTCTGCCTGCTGCACTCCTGATACAGACTTTGCCTGCTGCACTCCTGATACAGACTCTTCCTGATGTACTCCTGATACAGACTCTGCCTGCTGCACTCTGATACAGACTCTGTCTGCTTCACTCCTGATACAGCCTCTGGCTGCTTCAATCCTGATACAGACTCTGCCTGCTGCACAGACTCTGTCTGCTTCACTCCTGATACAGCCTCTGGCTGCTTCAATCCTGATACAGACTCTGCCTGCTGCACTCCTGATACAGACTCTGCCTTCTGCACTCCTGATACAAACTCTGGCAGCTGCACTCGTGATACAGACTCTAGCTGCTGCACTCTGATACAGACTCTGCCATCTGCATTCCTGATAAAGACTCTGGCTGCTGCACTCCTGATACAGACTCTGGCTGCTGCACTCCTGATACAGACTGTGCCTGCTCTACTCTGGTACGGACTTTAACTGCTGCACTCCTGATACTGACTCTGGCTTCTGCACTCCTGATACAGACTCTGCCTGCTTCACTCTGATATAGACTCTGGCTGCTGCACTCCTGATACAGACTCTGCCTGCTGCACTCCTGATACAGACTCTGGCTGCTGCACTCCTGATACAGACTCTGGATGCTGCACTCTGATACAGACTCTGTCTGCTGCACTCCTGATACAGACTCTGCCCTCTCTCAGCACTGCAGTAAGCCCTAAATCCCGCTGTTGTGGTCATTTAAAAGATTGCTACATCCTACACATGACAAAGCTAAGAGGTTGAACTCAACTATCTCCAATCTGTTGGCCACGGAAATGATAGTCTTAGGCCCTATTTTTTTAAATGTAAACACTTCCGATTGAGTCTGCATCTCCTGGATTGGCTTTAGTGGGACAGGTATGGGTCTGCGTTAACCTACTTGTAGTCTGATGACATTGATGCCACTTCAGTGGTGTTAGGCAATGTGAAAACTCCTGGTTATGTCTCCATCTCTTGGGTTGTCTGTACTGGAAGAGGTGTGGGTCTTATTTACACTATTTCTACAGTAGTGAAATTGATGCCACTTTGCTGACGTCTGCCACTATTTTTTTTAAATGTGGGGGATCCTGATTGGGTCTCCATCTATTGCGTTGGCTGTATTGCAACCTTCCTGCTCTGCAGTCTAAATCGTGTAAGGTCGCGTATCAGTCCTTGCTGCACTTCTGATACAGACTCTGCTTGCTGCACTCTGATATAGACTCTGCCTGCTGCACTCTGATACAGACTTTGCTTGCTGCATTCCTGATACAGACTATGCTTGCTGCACTCTGATAGAGACTCTGGCTGCTGCACTCCTGAAACAGACTCTGCCTTCTGCACTCCTGAAACAGACTCTGTCATCTGCACTCCTGATACAGACTCTGACAGCTGCACTCCTGATACAGACTCTGGCTGCTGCACTCAGATACAGACTCTGCCATCTGCATTCCTTATACAGACTGTGCCTGCTGCACTCCTGATACAGACTCTGGCTGCTGCTCTCTGATACAGACTATGCATGCTGCACTCTGATACAGACTCTGCCTGCTGCACTCTTGATACAGACTCTGTCTGCTGCACTCTGATACAGACTCTGCCTGCTGCACTCCTGATACAGACTCTGCCTGCTGCACTCCTGATACAGACTTTGATTGCTGCACTCATGAGACAGACTCTGTCTTCTGCACTCCTGCTATAGAC
Source organism: Phyllobates terribilis (assembly GCF_046119375.1). Taxonomy (NCBI): domain Eukaryota; kingdom Metazoa; phylum Chordata; class Amphibia; order Anura; family Dendrobatidae; genus Phyllobates; species Phyllobates terribilis. Next base: position 324,623,945 of record NW_027362763.1, on the reverse strand, counting down.
TCTGTCTGCTGCACTCCTGATACAGACTCTGCCTGCTGAACTCCAGATACAAACTTTGCCTGCTGCACTCCTGATACAGACTTTGCCTTTTGCACTCCTGCTATAGACTCTGCCTGCTGCACTCCTGATACAGACTCTGGCTGCTCCACTCTGAAACAGATTCTGCCTGCTGCACTCCTGATACATACTCTGCCTACTGCACTCTGATACAGACTCTGCATGCTGCACTCCTGATACTGACTTTGCCTTTTGCACTCCTCATACAGACTCTGCCTTCTGCACTCTGATACAGACTCTGCCATCTGCATTTCTGATACAGACTCTGGCTACTGCACTTTGATACAGACTCTGCCTGCTTCACTCTGATGCAGACTTTGCCTGCTGCACTCATGATACAGACTCTGCCTGCTGCACTCCTGACACAGACTCTGGCTGCTGCACTCCTGATACAGACTCTGCCTGCTGCACTCCTGATACAGACTCTGTCTGCTGCACTCCTGATACAGACTCTGTCTGCTGCACTCCTGATACAGACTCTGCCTGCTGCACTCCAGAAACAAACTTTGCCTGCTGCACTCCTGATACAGACTTTGCCTTCTGCACTCCTGCTATAGACTCTGCCTGCTGCACTCCTCTCTTAGACTCTGGCTGCTCCACTCTGAAACAGATTCTGCCTGCTGCACTCCTGATACAGACTCTGCCTGCTGCACTCTGATACAGACTCTGCCATCTGCATTTCTGATACAGACTCTGGCTACTGCACTCTGATACAGACTCTGCCTGCTGCACTCCTGATACAGACTCTGCCTGCTGCTCTCCTGATACAGACTCTGCCTGCTGCACTCTGATACAGACTCTGCCTGCTGCACTCTGATACAGACTCTGTCTGCTTCACTCCTGATACAGACTCTGGCTGCTTCACTCCTGATACAGACTCTGGCTGCTTCACTCCTGATACAGACTCTGGCTGGTTCTCTCCTGATACTGACTCTGGCTGCTTCACTCTTGATACAGACTCGGGCTGCTTCACTCCTGATACAGACTCTGCCTGCTGCACTCCTGATACAGACTCTGCCTGCTGCACTCCTGATACAGACTCTGCCTGCTGCACTCTGATACAGATTCTGCCTGCTGCACGCTTGATATAGACTCTGCCTGCTGTGCCATCTAGTCTGTCCTACTGGGTCCAGCTGCTGAAAGTCCGTTGGTTTGTCCTGCAGTGGCATCAGGCGTTCATCGGGAGCCAAGTCTAACCTCACCATGAGAGGCTCTAGTGAACAGTCCGGTGCTCGTTTAATCATGCCCCTCCAGGCTCTCCGGGTCCGTGGCACATTGGTTCCAAAATCCACGTCCGTGACCTTCCTGTTCTGCAGTCTAAGTTGTGTAAGGTTGCATACCAGTCCTTGCTGCACTCCGGATACAGACTCTGGCTGCTGCACTCCTGATACAGACTCTGCTTGCTGCACTCTGATATAGACTCTGCCTGCTACACTCTGATACAGAATCTGCTGCTGCACTCCTGATACAGACTCTGTCTGCTGCACTCCTGATACAGACTCTGCCTGCTGCACTCCTGACACAGACTCTGGCTGCTGCACTCCTGATACAGACTCTGCCTGCTGCATTCCTGATACAGACTCTGTCTGCTGCACTCCTGATACAGACTCTGTCTGCTGCACTCCTGATACAGACTCTGCCTGCTGCACTCCAGAAACAAACTTTGCCTGCTGCACTCCTGATACAGACTTTGCCTTCTGCACTCCTGCTATAGACTCTGCCTGCTGCACTCCTCTCTTAGACTCTGGCTGCTCCACTCTGAAACAGATTCTGCCTGCTGCACTCCTGATACAGACTCTGCCTGCTGCACTCTGATACAGACTCTGCATGGTGCACTCCTGATACAGACTTTGCCTTTTGCACTCCTGATGCAGACTCTGCCTTCTGCACTCTGATACAGACTCTGCCATCTGCATTTCTGATACAGACTCTGGCTACTGCACTCTGATACAGACTCTGCCTGCTTCACTCTGATACAGACTTTGCCTTCTGCACTCATGATACAGAATCTACCTGCTGCACTCCTGACACAGACTCTGCCTGCTGCACTCCTGATACAGACTCTGCCTGCTGCACTCCTGATACAGACTCTGCCTGCTGCTCTCCTGATACAGACTCTGCCTGCTGCACTCTGATACAGACTCTGTCTGCTTCACTCCTGATAAAGACTCTGGCTGCTGCACTCCTGATACAGACTCTGGCTGCTTCACTCCTGATACAGACTCTGGCTGGTTCTCTCCTGATACTGACTCTGGCTGCTTCACTCTTGATACAGACTCGGGCTGCTTCACTCCTAATACAGACTCTGCCTGCTGCACTCCTGATACAGACTCTGCCTGCTGCACTCCTGATACAGACTCTGCCTGCTGCACTCTGATACAGATTCTGCCTGCTGAACGCTTGATATAGACTCTGCCTGCTGTGCCATCTAGTCTGTCCTACTGGGTCCAGCTGCTGAAAGTCCGTTGGTTTGTCCTGCAGTGGCATCAGGCGTTCATCGGGAGCCAAGTCTAACCTCACCATGAGAGGCTCTACTGAACAGTCCGGTGCTCGTTTAGTCATGCCCCTCCAGGCTCTCCGGGTCCGTGGCACATTGGTTCCAAAATCCACGTCCGTGACCTTCCTGTTCTGCAGTCTAAGTTGTGTAAGGTTGCATACCAGTCCTTGCTGCACTCCGGATACAGACTCTGGCTGCTGCACTCCTGATACAGACTCTGCTTGCTGCACTCTGATATAGACTCTGCCTGCTACACTCTGATACAGAATCTGCTGCTGCACTCCTGATACAGACTCTATCTGCTTCACTCCTGTTAAAGACTATGCCTGCTGCTCTCTGATAGAGACTTTGCTTGCTGCACTCCTGATACAGACCCTGCCTTCTGCACTCCTGACACAGACTCTGGCTGCTGCACTCCTGATACAGACTCTGGCTGCTGCACTCCTGATACAGACTCTGGCTGCTGCACTCCTGATACAGACTCTGGCTGCTGCACTCCTGATACAGACTCTGCCTGCTGCTCTCTGATAGAGACTTTGCTTGCTGCACTCCTGATACAGACCCTGCCTTCTGCACTCCTGACACAGACTCTGGCTGCTGCACTCCTGATACAGACTCTGGCTGCTGCACTCCTGATACAGACTCTGGCTGCTGCACTCCTGATACATACTCTGGCTGCTGCACTCTGATACAGACTCTGCCTGCTGCACTCTGATACAGACACTGCTTGCTGCACTCTTGCTAAAGACTCTGCCTGCTGCACTCCTGAAACAGACTCTGGCTGATGCACTCTGATACAGACTCTGCCTGCTGCACTACTGATACTGACTCTTCCTGATGTACTCCTGATACAGACTCTGCCTGCTGCACTCTGATACAGACTCTGTCTGCTTCACTCCTGATACAGCCTCTGGCTGCTTCAATCCTGATACAGACTCTGCCTGCTGCACAGACTCTGTCTGCTTCACTCCTGATACAGCCTCTGGCTGCTTCAATCCTGATACAGACTCTGCCTGCTGCACTCCTGATACAGACTCTGCCTTCTGCACTCCTGATACAAACTCTGGCAGCTGCACTCGTGATACAGACTCTAGCTGCTGCACTCTGATACAGACTCTGCCATCTGCATTCCTGATAAAGACTCTGGCTGCTGCACTCCTGATACAGACTCTGGCTGCTGCACTCCTGATACAGACTGTGCCTGCTCTACTCTGGTACGGACTTTAACTGCTGCACTCCTGATACTGACTCTGGCTTCTGCACTCCTGATACAGACTCTGCCTGCTTCACTCTGATATAGACTCTGGCTGCTGCACTCCTGATACAGACTCTGCCTGCTGCACTCCTGATACAGACTCTGGCTGCTGCACTCCTGATACAGACTCTGGCTGCTGCACTCTGATACAGACTCTGTCTGCTGCACTCCTGATACAGACTCTGCCCTCTCTCAGCACTGCAGTAAGCCCTAAATCCCGCTGTTGTGGTCATTTAAAAGATTGCTACATCCTACACATGACAAAGCTAAGAGGTTGAACTCAACTATCTCCAATCTGTTGGCCACGGAAATGATAGTCTTAGGCCCTATTTTTTTAAATGTAAACACTTCCGATTGAGTCTGCATCTCCTGGATTGGCTTTAGTGGGACAGGTATGGGTCTGCGTTAACCTACTTGTAGTCTGATGACATTGATGCCACTTCAGTGGTGTTAGGCAATGTGAAAACTCCTGGTTATGTCTCCATCTCTTGGGTTGTCTGTACTGGAAGAGGTGTGGGTCTTATTTACACTATTTCTACAGTAGTGAAATTGATGCCACTTTGCTGACGTCTGCCACTATTTTTTTTAAATGTGGGGGATCCTGATTGGGTCTCCATCTATTGCGTTGGCTGTATTGCAACCTTCCTGCTCTGCAGTCTAAATCGTGTAAGGTCGCGTATCAGTCCTTGCTGCACTTCTGATACAGACTCTGCTTGCTGCACTCTGATATAGACTCTGCCTGCTGCACTCTGATACAGACTTTGCTTGCTGCATTCCTGATACAGACTATGCTTGCTGCACTCTGATAGAGACTCTGGCTGCTGCACTCCTGAAACAGACTCTGCCTTCTGCACTCCTGAAACAGACTCTGTCATCTGCACTCCTGATACAGACTCTGACAGCTGCACTCCTGATACAGACTCTGGCTGCTGCACTCAGATACAGACTCTGCCATCTGCATTCCTTATACAGACTGTGCCTGCTGCACTCCTGATACAGACTCTGGCTGCTGCTCTCTGATACAGACTATGCATGCTGCACTCTGATACAGACTCTGCCTGCTGCACTCTTGATACAGACTCTGTCTGCTGCACTCTGATACAGACTCTGCCTGCTGCACTCCTGATACAGACTCTGCCTGCTGCACTCCTGATACAGACTTTGATTGCTGCACTCATGAGACAGACTCTGTCTTCTGCACTCCTGCTATAGACTCTGTCTGCTGCACTCCTGATACAGACTCTGCCTGCTGAACTCCAGATACAAACTTTGCCTGCTGCACTCCTGATACAGACTTTGCCTTTTGCACTCCTGCTATAGACTCTGCCTGCTGCACTCCTGATACAGACTCTGGCTGCTCCACTCTGAAACAGATTCTGCCTGCTGCACTCCTGATACATACTCTGCCTACTGCACTCTGATACAGACTCTGCATGCTGCACTCCTGATACTGACTTTGCCTTTTGCACTCCTCATACAGACTCTGCCTTCTGCACTCTGATACAGACTCTGCCATCTGCATTTCTGATACAGACTCTGGCTACTGCACTTTGATACAGACTCTGCCTGCTTCACTCTGATGCAGACTTTGCCTGCTGCACTCATGATACAGACTCTGCCTGCTGCACTCCTGACACAGACTCTGGCTGCTGCACTCCTGATACAGACTCTGCCTGCTGCACTCCTGATACAGACTCTGTCTGCTGCACTCCTGATACAGACTCTGTCTGCTGCACTCCTGATACAGACTCTGCCTGCTGCACTCCAGAAACAAACTTTGCCTGCTGCACTCCTGATACAGACTTTGCCTTCTGCACTCCTGCTATAGACTCTGCCTGCTGCACTCCTCTCTTAGACTCTGGCTGCTCCACTCTGAAACAGATTCTGCCTGCTGCACTCCTGATACAGACTCTGCCTGCTGCACTCTGATACAGACTCTGCCATCTGCATTTCTGATACAGACTCTGGCTACTGCACTCTGATACAGACTCTGCCTGCTGCACTCCTGATACAGACTCTGCCTGCTGCTCTCCTGATACAGACTCTGCCTGCTGCACTCTGATACAGACTCTGCCTGCTGCACTCTGATACAGACTCTGTCTGCTTCACTCCTGATACAGACTCTGGCTGCTTCACTCCTGATACAGACTCTGGCTGGTTCTCTCCTGATACTGACTCTGGCTGCTTCACTCTTGATACAGACTCGGGCTGCTTCACTCCTGATACAGACTCTGCCTGCTGCACTCCTGATACAGACTCTGCCTGCTGCACTCCTGATACAGACTCTGCCTGCTGCACTCTGATACAGATTCTGCCTGCTGCACGCTTGATATAGACTCTGCCTGCTGTGCCATCTAGTCTGTCCTACTGGGTCCAGCTGCTGAAAGTCCGTTGGTTTGTCCTGCAGTGGCATCAGGCGTTCATCGGGAGCCAAGTCTAACCTCACCATGAGAGGCTCTAGTGAACAGTCCGGTGCTCGTTTAATCATGCCCCTCCAGGCTCTCCGGGTCCGTGGCACATTGGTTCCAAAATCCACGTCCGTGACCTTCCTGTTCTGCAGTCTAAGTTGTGTAAGGTTGCATACCAGTCCTTGCTGCACTCCGGATACAGACTCTGGCTGCTGCACTCCTGATACAGACTCTGCTTGCTGCACTCTGATATAGACTCTGCCTGCTACACTCTGATACAGAATCTGCTGCTGCACTCCTGATACAGACTCTGTCTGCTGCACTCCTGATACAGACTCTGCCTGCTGCACTCCTGACACAGACTCTGGCTGCTGCACTCCTGATACAGACTCTGCCTGCTGCATTCCTGATACAGACTCTGTCTGCTGCACTCCTGATACAGACTCTGTCTGCTGCACTCCTGATACAGACTCTGCCTGCTGCACTCCAGAAACAAACTTTGCCTGCTGCACTCCTGATACAGACTTTGCCTTCTGCACTCCTGCTATAGACTCTGCCTGCTGCACTCCTCTCTTAGACTCTGGCTGCTCCACTCTGAAACAGATTCTGCCTGCTGCACTCCTGATACAGACTCTGCCTGCTGCACTCTGATACAGACTCTGCATGGTGCACTCCTGATACAGACTTTGCCTTTTGCACTCCTGATGCAGACTCTGCCTTCTGCACTCTGATACAGACTCTGCCATCTGCATTTCTGATACAGACTCTGGCTACTGCACTCTGATACAGACTCTGCCTGCTTCACTCTGATACAGACTTTGCCTTCTGCACTCATGATACAGAATCTACCTGCTGCACTCCTGACACAGACTCTGCCTGCTGCACTCCTGATACAGACTCTGCCTGCTGCACTCCTGATACAGACTCTGCCTGCTGCTCTCCTGATACAGACTCTGCCTGCTGCACTCTGATACAGACTCTGTCTGCTTCACTCCTGATAAAGACTCTGGCTGCTGCACTCCTGATACAGACTCTGGCTGCTTCACTCCTGATACAGACTCTGGCTGGTTCTCTCCTGATACTGACTCTGGCTGCTTCACTCTTGATACAGACTCGGGCTGCTTCACTCCTAATACAGACTCTGCCTGCTGCACTCCTGATACAGACTCTGCCTGCTGCACTCCTGATACAGACTCTGCCTGCTGCACTCTGATACAGATTCTGCCTGCTGAACGCTTGATATAGACTCTGCCTGCTGTGCCATCTAGTCTGTCCTACTGGGTCCAGCTGCTGAAAGTCCGTTGGTTTGTCCTGCAGTGGCATCAGGCGTTCATCGGGAGCCAAGTCTAACCTCACCATGAGAGGCTCTACTGAACAGTCCGGTGCTCGTTTAGTCATGCCCCTCCAGGCTCTCCGGGTCCGTGGCACATTGGTTCCAAAATCCACGTCCGTGACCTTCCTGTTCTGCAGTCTAAGTTGTGTAAGGTTGCATACCAGTCCTTGCTGCACTCCGGATACAGACTCTGGCTGCTGCACTCCTGATACAGACTCTGCTTGCTGCACTCTGATATAGACTCTGCCTGCTACACTCTGATACAGAATCTGCTGCTGCACTCCTGATACAGACTCTATCTGCTTCACTCCTGTTAAAGACTATGCCTGCTGCTCTCTGATAGAGACTTTGCTTGCTGCACTCCTGATACAGACCCTGCCTTCTGCACTCCTGACACAGACTCTGGCTGCTGCACTCCTGATACAGACTCTGGCTGCTGCACTCCTGATACAGACTCTGGCTGCTGCACTCCTGATACAGACTCTGGCTGCTGCACTCCTGATACAGACTCTGCCTGCTGCTCTCTGATAGAGACTTTGCTTGCTGCACTCCTGATACAGACCCTGCCTTCTGCACTCCTGACACAGACTCTGGCTGCTGCACTCCTGATACAGACTCTGGCTGCTGCACTCCTGATACAGACTCTGGCTGCTGCACTCCTGATACATACTCTGGCTGCTGCACTCTGATACAGACTCTGCCTGCTGCACTCTGATACAGACACTGCTTGCTGCACTCTTGCTAAAGACTCTGCCTGCTGCACTCCTGAAACAGACTCTGGCTGATGCACTCTGATACAGACTCTGCCTGCTGCACTACTGATACTGACTCTGCCTGCTGCACTCCTGATACAGACTCTGCCTGCGGCACACTGATACAGACTCTGCCTGCTGCACTCTGATACAGACTCTTCCTGCTGGACTCCTGATACAGACTCTGGCTGAGGCACTCTGATACAGACTCTGCCTGCTGAAGTCTGATACAGGCTCTGCCTGCTGCGCCATCTAGTCTGTCCTACTGGGTCCAGCTGCTGCGCGTCCGTTGGTCTGTCCTGGAGTTGCACCTGGCATTCATTGGGAGCCAAGTCTAACCTCACCATAAGATGCTCTAGTGTATTGTCCGGTGCTCGCTTAGTCATGCCCCAACAGGCTCTCCATGGTCTGTGGCGCATTGGTTCCACAAACCACGTCCGTGACAGTGCGCCCTCGCAGGCAGGGTCCTCTATCCTGTAGTACCAGATGTTGACCCCTTTTGACATGTAAAGCATAACTGCCCAAATGTCACTGTCACAGTAATAATAATCATAGTACTTTTAAAGTGCTGCCGAATATGTTGGCGCTATAAAAATAAAAATTATTCTTATTATTGTACTTTGGGTCAATTGATGGCACTTCCCTGGTGTCTACACCTAATTTTATGTGTTTTGGCAGCTTTTGGTCCCGTTTCCAGGTGTTCTCTATGAATTTTTTTGGTCCCCCCATTGACTTCTATGGGATTCGGAAACGTTCGACGAACATTCGGAGAATAAATTCGGTGAATATCAATTTCTTCGGTGAACTTTTCCGAACCGAACATTGAAATGTTTAACTCATGCCTACTCAACACCACCATAGCTACTACAACCTCCCAACCTACTGTCTCCTTCCCTCACCATCCTGTAGAACAGGGGTCTCAAACACGCGGCCCGCGGGCCGCATGCGGCCCCTGAGGCTGCTTTATGCGGCCCGCAGGCACAGACCCCTTGACGATCCCGACCTGGTCCAGGAGGAGCCGCCGACAGCAGCGCTGAATTGCCACACAGAGACTGTTTCCCAGCACTGCATTTCCAATGCCAGCCGCTGGCCAATCAGAGGCCAGCAGCTGATATCTGCGTGTCGGCGCAGCGAGTATGACGTCATTGCCATATGCAAATGTCAGCTGCTGGCCTCTGATTGGCCAGCGGCTGGCATTGGAAATGCAGTGCTGGGAAACAGTCTCTGTGTGGCAATTCAGCGCTGCTGTCGGCGGCTCCTCCTGGACCAGGTCGGGATCGTCAAGGGGTCTGACTCTGTGGTGTCTGCGGGCCACATCTGCAGGAAGGCCGCCGAGGGAACGGAGGACAGGTGAGAATCATCTTTTTTTTTTTCTATTTTATGTGTGTGAAGAACAACACAGGGGGCACATAGCCACAAGAGGGGACCTGGATGGGGCACATAGCCACAGGATGGGGACCTGGATGGGGCACATAGCCACAAGAGGGGACCTGGATGGGGCACATAGCCACAGGATGGGGACCTGGATGGGGCACATAGCCACAAGAGGGGACCTGGATGGGGCACATAGCCACAGGATGGGGACCTGGATGGGGCACATAGCCACAAGAGGGGACCTGGATGGGGCACATAGCCACAGGATGGGGACCTGGATGGGGCACATAGCCACAAGAGGGGACCTGGATGGGGCACATAGCCACAGGATGGGGACCTGGATGGGGCACATAGCCACAAGATGGGGACCTGGATGGGGCACATAGCCACAGGATGGGGACCTGGATGGGGCACATAGCCACAAGAGGGGACCTGGATGGGGCACATAGCCACAAGATGGGGACCTGGATGGGGCACATAGCCACAAGATGGGGACCTGGATGGGGCACATAGCCACAAGATGGGGACCTGGATGGGGCACATAGCCACAAGATGGGGACCTGGATGGGGCACATAGCCACAAGATGGGGACCTGGATGGGGCACATAGCCACAAGATGGGGACCTGGATGGGGCACATAGCCACAAGATGGGGACCTGGATGGGGCACATAGCCACAGGATGGGGACCTGGATGGGGCACAGAGCCTCAAGATGTGGACCTGGATGGGGCACATAGCCACAAGATGGGGACCTGGATGGGGCACAGAGCCACAAGATGGGGACCAGAGCCACAACATGGGGACCTGGATGGGGCACATAGCCACAAGATGGGGACCTGGATGGGGCACATAGCCACAGGATGGGGACCTGGATGGGGCACATAGCCACAAGAGGGGACCTGGATGGGGCACATAGCCACAAGATGGGGACCTGGATGGGGCACATAGCCACAAGATGGGGACCTGGATGGGGCACATAGCCACAGGATGGGGACCTGGATGGGGCACAGAGCCTCAAGATGTGGACCTGGATGGGGCACAGAGCCTCAAGATGTGGACCTGGATGGGGCACATAGCCACAAGATGGGGACCTGGATGGGGCACAGAGCCACAAGATGGGGACCAGAGCCACAACATGGGGACCTGGATGGGGCACATAGCCACAAGATGGGGACCTGGATGGGGCACATAGCCACAGGATGGGGACCTGGATGGGGCACATAGCCACAAGAGGGGACCTGGATGGGGCACATAGCCACAAGATGGGGACCTGGATGGGGCACATAGCCACAAGATGGGGACCTGGATGGGGCACAGAGCCACAAGATGGGGACCTGGATGGGGCACAGAGCCACAAGATGGGGACCTGGATGGGGCACAGAGCCACAAGATGGGGACCTGGATGGGGCACAGAGCCACAAGATGGGGACCAGAGCCATAAGATGGGGACCTGGATGGGGAACATTGCCACAGGATGGGGACCTGGATGGGGCACATAGCCCCAAGATGGGGACCTGGATGAGGCACATTAGTACAAGATGGGCGCCAGGATGGGGAACGTTGCTACAGGATGGGGACCTGGATTGGGCACATAGCCACAGGATGGGGACCTGGATGGGGCACATTAGTACAAGATGGGGACTTGGATGGGGAACATTACTACAAGATGTTTTCTATTATTACTATATGATGCTAATTGTAAGACAATATTACTGTATGTGGCCAATTGGGGGAAATAAAATTGTAAAAAAAATAAAAAATAAAATAAAGCATGAAAAAATATTGGGCACTAAAAATGCTGTTTTATATGTAAACTAAAGTAAACACAAAAAAGTGCACGTTTATTATCGCCACATCCATAACGACCCAAGCCATAAAAAAATAAACACGGCAAAAATGTTCAAAAGGTGTATACAAAAAAAATGGTATCACTAAAAATGTCATATTGAACAAAGAATGCGGCCCCCCAAATTCAAATTTTTTCCATGTGCGGCCCATATACCCAGCCGAGTTTGAGACCCCTGCTGTAGAATGTAAGCTCGCATGTGCAGGATCTATAAGACTTAAGATGCAATCTGGCACCTTGGCAAAGCCCAATTCTGTTCTCCCTCTGATTTCTAACATGCTGTAGAAACTTGCACCTACTGCCACTCAGTGTATTCTGCTCCTTTGTGACAGACTAAAATTTGGGCAGCCACTCAGTCTACCAAATAAAATTCCTGAAAAGGAAATTGTGGATGGCTTCTCTTCTGGTACAGGGTGCTGTGCTAATACCATGGTGTGCCATAATTCACTGGAAATATTCCATGCTGGCTGAAGACAAGCTCATTCCCACAGAAAAATACCAGCAGCAAGCTAGGGAGATGGTGGCCTCTGTCATCATGAAGAAGTTAGCTCATTGTCTAGTTGTCTGATTTTTATACTAAAGATCCTGCTCATTTTTATAGTTTTAAGTGTGCATTGAGAGACCATGGTTTCTAAAGCAGCACATCCAGGCCCGGGATTGTGGTGGAGAAATTATTGTACCATCAAGGTGAGGATGCGAGCGCGTGTCTGAGGTTACCCCGGCGTATGGCCGACACCAGGTTTTCACATTTATCGCACACGGCCTTCCCTTGCTCCAGGCTCAGTGGAGACAGCCATTGCTCAAACTCGGCCTGTAGAGCTGTCCACAACTCCTCAGTTGGATGACTGCGATCTCCAAGGCATAATAATTTTAACACTGCCTGATTGTGGTGAGCCCTGGCTGCGCAGTACAGAGGTGGGGGGTTTTCTATCTGCACTGTTGGAACGTGTGTCTCATTAAGGCAGAGGTTGAGGGCGCAGGTGGAGGCCCTAGAGGAGGTGGAGAAGGCAGTAGCACTGAAAGAAGTGTTAGACACAGAGGTATGTCCCTCAAGCCTTGGGGATTTCCAACACTTTCTGTCTAGTGACACCTTGGTGTCTAATGGTTTAGTTCTCCATCCCCTGATGCGCAGTAGTTTAGTTTTCCAACCCCTGTTGTCTATTAGTTTAGTTCTCCATGCTCTGGTGTATATTTGTTTCATTCTCCAATCCTATCTGTTTAGTAGTTTAGTTCTTTAACCCCCGTTGTCTATTAGTTTGGTTCTTCATCTTCTGGTGTCTAGTGGTTTAGTTCTCCTTCCCCTGGTGTGTAGTAGTTTAGTTTTCCAACCCCTGTTATCTATTAGTTTAGCTCTCCATGTTCTGCTGTGTATTTGTTCATTCTCCAACCCATCCATGCCCACCCCAGGGGTTAATATCTGATGACGAGGGTTTGGATTCTGCTCGGACCCTACTTCAACCAGCCTCGAATCAACTGAAAAAAAATGTAGTCATCGCTATACATGCTTTCCCCCTCTTGAGACTGTGAAGCTATGATGCCCTAGAATAGAATGTGTGAACAGCTCTGCAGATTCGCCCATCTGTGGTTCCCCACAGTCAGTTGGGCAGTTGGAGAGTTGTGACACGGGTGAAAGCAAGGGTAATTGGGGTGCCACCTCTAAGGACTGTATGTGACATGCATAATTAGTGCTGTTGTAGAGTGTGACATGCATAAGTAGTGTGGTTGCTTTAGAAGCATCCTGCAACTAGAGGGGTTAACACAGTCACAGGAGAAGGGGACAGTTTTATCAGAGCCCCAGGGGGATTGTGGGGAAGTTGTTTACTGTCTGGCCGGAGCCAAAGAGAAAGGTGGCTTATGATCTGTATCTCAAAGAAGGCAAGGGAACAGAATTCAGGTCAGGAGGGAAGCTAATCAAAGGTCAGTTAGACTCCCTGAGCTAACAGTGTGGAGTATTATCGGCCAGGAAGAAAAGGACTGGAAGGAAGCTTGTCATAGAGATCATCTCTCTCATCACAATCCCCCCCCCCCTCCATCTCCATGCAGGATAAAGAATGCTGTGTACTATTGAGTCCTTGTGAAGGAAAAGCCTGTGTTTGCGTATGCATTAAAACTGTGCTGTACTGTGCTGCCGGATAATAAACTGTGTGTTGCTGTGCTGCAAAGGAGACTGTAGTGTTATTACTGGAGCTGGTTGCTCTAAGAGACATTTGCATTGCACTGGCCGTACCTCATTAAATGTTACTGTTCTACCGTTTATGAAGACTCTTGTCAGATGTGTTAGGTCAGCAACTGAATCTATTGTGTGCCTGAGAGAAGCTGCAGCCTATGGTCACCCTGAGTAATGGTTCCACCAGGATTCCAACGAATTCATGAAACCCGTCTCGCCCCTATCTGAACTTAGGCAGCGTGCGTGTAACATGTACTGTGTGTGATGTTAAGGTGGAGGAAGAGGATCAGATGCCACTTGATGCAGCGCTTGTCATCTACTGGAGCACATGTTCTTTCTGGCCCTCATCTACAAAGCGTACCGCTCTCTCGGCATCACAGACTTGGCCCTATCTTGGATCTCTTTATACCTAACCGAGCGTGATTTGTAGAACTTAACATGGATAAAACCAAATTCATCATCTTTCCACCATCTCATTCTCCCCCCAACTAACCCATCCATCAAAGTTAATGGCTGCTCACTCTGATCTGTCCTTCAAACGTCAGATCCAAGCCCTTTCCGCTTGCTTCTGACTCCAACTCCAAAATATCTCCAGTATCCGCACATTCCTCAACCATGAATCTACCAATACAGCAGTGCACGCCCTCATCAATCATCTTCCGCCTGGACCAAGTCTCCCGGTACTTACCTGCACGCAACCTCCCATCCTTCCAAGATCTCCTTCTCTACTTCCCTCTTTCTTATCTTTTCTTGTCACAATCGCATACAAGTTTTGTCCCGTGCATCTCCCCTACTGTGGAACTCTGTACCCCAACACATCAGACTGTCGCCTACCATGGAAACCTTGAAAAGGAAGCTGAAGAAGACCCACTTCTTCTGACAAGCGTACAATCTGCAGTAACACTCGCTCCACCATAATGCTACACCTCCAGCTGTACCATGACCTACTGTATCCTCAACCATCCCTTGTAGATTGTTTGTGCGCCCTCGCGGGCAGGGTCTTCTTTCCTCTTGTTCCAGTTGCTGACCCCTTTTAACATGCAAAGTGCCACGGAATAAATGTCGCTACGATAATAATTATAGTACTTATACTCTGGGTCAATTGATGGCAATTTACTGGTGTCTGCCCCTAATTTGATGTGTTTCCCCCCCCCCCACCCGTTGAATCCCGTGGTGTTTGGCTATGTTCGGGGAATATTCGACGAATAAGTCGGCGAATGTTGAAAATTTGACGATAGCAATACAAACCGAATGTTGAAACATTCTCTCATCTCCATTCCTTACCATCATGCCATTGTGGCTTTTTAATGTGGTTTTTCTCTATTTTTTTAGGGTTTCTAATGATTTTATATGTGGTGTTTTTATAAGCTATTTGTTTTTGTAAACTCATATTCTGTTTTTGTCCCTCAAATTTTTCTTCTCAGAAATACTCAGAGTTGTGACCCTAAAGTCTCAACATGCATATGTTTTTGGGATAACTTCTAGCCCTTCAGCGCTATCAAGAATGTAGCTATGGACTGTATACTCCTCTCTGTATAGCATTTTTGCTCTCTCTTCACTGGACGTTTGTGAGCAAAAATGTATTTCTCTTTGTTGTGGTAATTATACTCAATTTTCACAGATGTTTATACCTGCTGTATGTGGAATTCTAATAATTTCTGATAATACCATGTTTCAGTCTCTTGTAACAATGTGTAGCACTATTGTAATGATATTGTATAATAATCATATGTTGGATATACTGTCCATATACAAACTTCTGGTGTCATTAGGTATTCTGCTATTTGGGATATGTGGGGAAAATTCCTACCCTCTAGGATCCTTACCTGGATATGTGGCATATGTGATGGACTGGTTATGACAAGGTTCGACTGTATTTGCGCATGTCCGCACACTGGGTTATGTTATAGTTACATTTAATATGGGGTTAACCCAAAAGATATATGATCTTAGTGTTATCATGCATGCACACACTTGAACCTATGACACAAGATAGCCCTTGTGGGCATAACCTTACATGCCACTCATTTTTACATATTTTTTTTTTATATATTTTATGTGCCTTGCTGTTTTCTTTGCCCAACTCATCGGTACCATTGGCTCCATCCCCCCTGTACATCTATGTCTGATTTCCCAATTGCCCGCCGGTACTTTAAACCCCTTTTGGCATTTCTTGTATGATGAGTGCGCAGGTGCGCTTGTCCCTCCTCGGCCATGCGTCCACCTCCCCATCGTCACTCCTGTCCCGATCGTGTGGTGTGCAGCCTGGCGCCGGCCACCCCACGTGACCATGGCGTTGGAGGGGTGGGGCAGTGGATGCGCCACACGATTGGGTTAGCCAGCGCACATGCACTGAAGGAGTCACCAGCCTGTGGACCAAGTCGGTCAGGTGACCACAAGTTCCTAGTACTTGTAGTACATATTCCATCTTGTAGCCACGCCCCCCGAAGAAGCTAGTTTTGCGAAACACACATTTGGGACCCGATATCTACAGTGCCACCACTCCCTGGACCAAGGGTAAATAATTTATAAATATATGGTTTACTTATCCCTGCATGGTTATTGAGGTGTCTGAATAATAGTGATTCATGTTAGCACTTATCTGTGGTATATGATACCGATGTGCTTGGACTTATAGTGATTCATGTGAGTACATACCTGTGACACATGACATATGGTTACACTATTGCCTCTTATATCCTCCATGAGCTTACCTTTGACCAATATATGGTCATGCACAGCATAGCACTATATTCACTTTAGCAGTGGTTGTCACTGTCAGACTCCTATTCTGAGTTTTGCTTTCTTCGTTATACTTCTTAAGTTATTGCCCTTTTTTGTTGATCTTCTAGTGATATTTTCTATTGATATATCATGTCTACATTGTATTAAATCTAAATAAAATGCATTTGTAGTTTCATAGCATTTGACTCATTGCTCTCCCTTTTCTATATGTATTTTGAGTCTCTATTATGACATTGGCTTTTTTTAAATATAGACAGTTGTTTTTGATCTTTTTTTAGATGATCCAGGATAATGTTTAATGCTTTTAAATGAAAACCCATCTTGGTGGTCTTGGTGTAACTTCTGCTCTGGATTTCAGCAGTGTCAGCTGGTTGTACTGAAGGTTTGGTTTTTATTTTACTCACTTATATAGCACCATTAATTCCACATTGCTTTACATACAATATCGGCACTGTCCTTATTGGGGCTCACAATCTAAAGTCCCTATCAGTGTGTCTTTGGAATGTGAGAGGAAACACATGCAAATATGGGGAGAACATACAAACTCCTTGCAGATGTTGTCCTTGGTGAGATTTGAACCTAGGACCCCAGCGCTGCAAAGCACCAGTGCTAACCACTGAGCCACCATGCTGCCTATAGGCTCACACTAACGTTTAGAAGTTCGCTTTTCTTTTCTAATATTAAAACTGTAAACTAGAAAAACACCCAAGAAATTAAACCATCGCATTATGATCACAATCAGTGACAGATGGTCCAAACCAAACTGATATAGGTTTTGTCATTTTACTGAAAAAAATTACCATAGTACAGCTTTTTCTTTTGGTGAAATTGATGGACATTGTGAGTTCAGAGCCTCAGAGTCAAGTGCGAACAAAACTAAACATAATTTTCATTGCATCATATTAACCTCTTCATTAATGACCTTGTGGATGGGACTGAGAGTAAAGTGTCAGTCTTTGCTGATGACACCAAATTATGTAAGATATTAAAATCTGACCTTAACATTAAAATATTGCAGAATGATCTGGATAAGATGTGTGAATGGGAAAACACTTGGCAGATGAGGTTTAATGTAGATAAATGTAGAGTAATGCACCTCGGACAGAGTAATCCTATTGCTGAACATACATTAAATGGGAGAATACTCAGGATTACAGAATAAAAGGATTTGGATATTCTGGTTGCAAGTGAGCTAGCTGAGCAGCAGTACTCAATGTCAGGCAGCAGCCGCCAAAGCAAACACGATTTTAGGGTGTATAAAGAGAGAAAAAAAAACTGTGATCCCAACGTATTGTTACCCTTTTATCACTGGTGAGGACTCATCTAGAATATGGGATCAAGTTTTGGACTCCACATTTTTAAAAGGGTATTCAGAAGTTAGAGTCAGTTCAAATGCAGGCAACTAGATTATTACAAGGATTGGAAGGCCTCTCATTTGATGAGAGGTTGGAAAAGTTGGGCATGTTTAGCTAAGAAAAAAAGACTTCTCAGAGGAGAGCTCATCTATATGTATAAATATATGTGTGGTTAGTACAAAGTACTGACACATGACTTATTCCTTACAATGACCATGCTAAGGACCAGTGGGCACTCATTACAGTTGGAAGAAAGGCGATTCCGGCAGCTAAATAGGAAAGGGTTCTTTACAGTTAGAGCAGTCAGGCTGCTACTCAAGAGGTAGTGATGGCAGACACTGTAAAAGCTTTTAAAAAGGGGCTGGATGATTTCCTCAGTACAAATAATATTGTGGGTTATAATTAAATTAGTAACAAAATGTATAATTGGTGGAGAAAGGCTGACCTTGATAGACTTTTTTCAACCTATGTGGATGAATAGACAACTAATCATTCAGATCAATGAACATGGAATATAATGAACCACAAGTACAGCTGAACCTTGCATTTGATGAGAACTTCCAGACCAGGTACAATGTTCATGTAATAGGGGAGAATAAGGAATCTGGCGCACAAATTAATCTAGGACTTAAAGATGACGATGCCGTTGATGGATACGTAAATGAGACCGATGAAGTGACTGTATTCTAAATCTTATAAGTTAATAAAAATCCCATTTGATTCTACATGGGGCATTTTATATGTACAATGTGTCCAGTTCAAGGCAGGTCTAAGAAAAATAATAAAAATAAACATCATAGGAATGATGGACAGTTCACAGAGTAGAAGCTATAAGATGTAGTACACTGGAATGACTCAAGGCATTAAAAAGTATCAAGATAGACCTGATTAAATATTTAACCATAGACTAGAACACAGAGTTTTTCTATTCTTTATCTTTCTGTAAGCATGAATTTATGTTAACATACCTCTGTGTACCTTTGTACTTTGATCACTTGTGCCTAATAAATGTATGTACATGTTACATATATGTATTTGTACTTTTTCCAATGAATAATTTATGATATATTACCGTCTTTGTAATCATAATGTACTGCAGGTAAAAATGTAAAATTATGAACATTTGAAAAGCAAAAATAAAAACAAAGCATATTTATGCTGTGGATATATATTATTTTATTAATAATTTCTCACTTTGTTTGCAGGAATGAGCACGTATTACAGTTTAGAGGGGGATAAGCATAGGTTTTACTTCTGAGTTATACATTACTAGTGTAAGGCCTGAGTCTCAAAGAGATTACACGTACCAGTCATAGGGAATTATATCAAAGAGGTTGCTGTATAGTTGGGCCCAATTACATTTGAAAAAAAAGATTATAGATGAACAATAAGCCCCACTGCAATGCTTACATGTAGTCACGTTTTAAAGAAATATATTTATTAAAAAGTTATATCACAGACAACTTCTTTAAGGCCTCATTCAGACATCTGAGTATGTTCATATATGCAAAAAATTGGTACGAGTGTCATCAGTGTTTTCTATCAGAGATTCATCAGTGTTTGGTCAGTTTTTACCATCAGTGCTTCATTAGTGACTTTCACATATGGAAAATTGAATACATAAAATACAAAGCTTCTTGTATCTTTTAACATGTTAATCACAGACAGCACACGGACAGCACTGATGGTATCCATATGCTGTAAATGATTTTCACGAACCCATAGACTTGTACGGGTGATTTTCATGCATGATGCTGGTTAAAAAAAGACATGTCTCCGATTTTTGCTACTGACACACAGTCAGCAAAAAAATAACAGACATATGAAAAGCCACATAGACAATATGGCTATGTGCGCACGATCAGGAATTGCTTGCAGAAATTCCACGCATTTTTGATGGTCTGTTTTTGCATTGATATGCGTTTTTTGTGCGTTTTTGCCATGCATTTTTTACAATGCTTTATATAGGAAAAACGCAGTATGAGGCAGTGACTGGGATTGTATACAAGGGACGGTATATACAGTGCTGGCCAAAAGTATTGGCACCCCTGCAATTCTGACAGATAATACTCAGTTTCTTCCTGAAAATTATTGCAATCACAAATTCTTTGGTATTATTCTCTTCATTTAATTTGTCTTCAATGAAAAAAACACAAAAAGAATTGTCCTAAAGCCAAATTGGATATAATTCCACACCAAACCTAAAAAAGGGGTGGACAAAAGTATTGGCACCGTTTGAAAAATCATGTGATGCTTCTCTAATTCGTGTAATTAGCAGCACTGTAACTTACCTGTGGCACCTAACAGGTGTTGGCAATAACTAAATCACACTTGCAGCCAGTTAACATGGATTAAAGTTGACTCAACCTCTGTCCTGTGTCCTTGTGTGTACCACATTGAGCATGGAGAAAAGAAAGAAGACCAAAGAACTGTCTGAGGACTTGAGAAACCAAATTGTGAGGAAGCATGAGCAATATCAAGGCTACAAGTCCTTCTCCAAAGACCTGAATGTTCCTGTGTCTTCCGTGCGCAGGGTCATCAAGAAGTTTAAAGCCCATGGTACTGTGGCTAACCTCCCTAGATGTGGACGGAAAAGAAAAATTGACGAGAGATTTCAACGCAAGATTGTGC
The DNA here is from genome assembly GCF_046119375.1 of Phyllobates terribilis. Lineage (NCBI taxonomy): Eukaryota > Metazoa > Chordata > Amphibia > Anura > Dendrobatidae > Phyllobates > Phyllobates terribilis. The sequence goes on along the minus strand of NW_027362763.1, from coordinate 324,603,525 downwards.
GGATGGTGGATAAAGAACCTTGACTAATATCCAAACAAGTTCAAGCTGCCCTGCAGTCCGAGGGTACAACAGTGTCAACCCGTACTATCCGTCGGCGTCTGAATGAAAAGGGACTGTATGGTAGGATACCCAGGAAGACCCCACTTATTACCCCCAGACATAAAAAAGCCAGGCAGAAGTTTGCCAAAACTTACCTGAGAAAGCCTAAAACATTTTGGAAGAATGTTCTCTGGTCAGATGAGACAAAAGTAGAGCTTTTTGGGAAAATGCATCAACATAGAATGTACAGGAAAAAAAAGAGGCATTCAAAGAAAAGAACACGGTCCCTACAGTCAAACATGGCGGAAGTTCCCTGATGTTTTGGGGTTGCTTTGCTGCCTCTGGCACTAGACTGCTTGACCGTGTGCATGGCATTATGAAGTCTGAAGACTACCAACAAATTTTGTAGGGCCCAGTGTGTGAAAGCTGGGTCTCCCTCAGAGGTCATGGGTCTTCCAGCAGGACAATGACCCAAAACAGACTTCCAAAAGCACTATAAAATGGTTTTAGAGAAAGCACTGGAGACTTCTAAGGTGGCCAGCAATGAGTCCAGACCTGAATCCCATAGAACACCTGGGGAGAGATCTCAAAATGGCAGTTTGGAGAAGGCACCCTTCAAATATCAGGGACCTGGAGCAGTTTGCCAAAGAAGAATGGTCTACAATTCCAGCAGAGCATTGTAAGAAACTCATTGATGGTTACCGGAAGTGGTTGTTCGCAGTTATTTTGGCTAAAGGTTGTGCAACCAAGTATTAGGCTGAGGGTGCCAATACTTTTGTCCGGCCCTTTTTTTGGAGTTTTGTGTGAAATGATCAATGATTTGATTTTTGCTTCATTCTCTTTTGTGTTTTTTCCTTGCAAGCAAATTAAATGAAGAGAATAATACCAAAGAATTTGTGATTGCAATCATTTTCAGGAAGAAACTGAGCATTATCTGACAGAATTGCAGGGGTGCCAATACTTTTAGCCAGCACTGTATTCCCCAGAATAAGTACAGACCCCAATTAAACCCATCGGAGTGCATTGCAGTCACAGACACAGCTGCGGCTGAAATGCAGGAATGAAGGTGAGCAGTGACCTGGTCAGGCTATCTGGCTAAGGCAGATTACGTAAAACCCGGCAGGGCTTTCATTTCTTGGGGGAGGCTACAGGAAGGCAGTGGGGCGGCCTCCTCCCTCCAGCCCGGGTTTTCCAGTGGCTCTTGCCACAGGTCCTTGAAAAACCCTGCATTAAGGGTTAGTGTTGTTCAGTGTTGGGACCTGCTTGGAGCATAGCAGGAAAGTTCGGCGGGCTTGTGAGCAGCTGAACCCACACCTGGGAAGGCTCTGCACCTGCCAGGCTGGGGGTTGCCCGGCGTGGCCGTTGCCCCCGGCAACTGTTGTTATGGACTTGTGTTAACCCGTCTGCAAACCGGAGGACTTTCTGTTTACCTGTAATTTTTGCTGAATAAAAGCTGCTTATGTTGGACTTGCTTGGGACACTGCCTCATTTACTGCACGGTGTGAACACCGCCGCCCTACAGCTTGGTGGAGAATGCGGGCATTGTGACTGCGGCATACCCCACCGGAAGCTGCATGACCACAATCCGACCTGCCACCTTTCAGCCCCACCCCGTGGACAAAATGGAGGAGCTGTTAAAGCAGTTGGTACTCACCCAGCAGCAGCAACTGCAGTCTCAGCGGCAACAGCAGGAGCAGCACCAGAGTCTCCAATGGCAACAGCAGGAACAGCAGCACAATAAGCAGCAGCAGCTACTGTACCAGCAGCAGCAAAAAACAAATTGCTGCCCTGCAGGAAACGGCCACAACGCCGATCCTGGAACATCGAGAGGCCCGGGACAAGGTTCGCTCAGCGTTGAGGAAGATGGGACCGGAGGACGACATGAAAGCCTTCCTGACCATCTACGAACGCACAGCAGAGTGGGAAAACCTACCTGCTGGCCAGTGGGAGGAAGTGGTGGCTCATTTTTTGGTCGGCGATGCCCAGAAGGCCTACTTCGACCTCAGTCGGGAGGATGCCAAGGACTACCAGAGGCTCAAAGGCGAGATCATTGCCCGACTAGGAGTCAATACATACGCGAGGGCTCAGCGCGTATTTTCATGGTCTTTTGTGGAGACCCGACCCGCCCGGTCTCAGGCTTATGACCTTCTGCAGCTGGTAAGGAGGTGGCTCCAGCCAGAGACTTTGACTCCAGCCCAGATGGCGGAGAGGGTGGTGGTCGACCGGCTGGTCAGGACTCTGCTGGCCGCTTTCCAACGTTGGGTGGGGCAAGGGGAACCCGGCACCCTCGACCAGATGGTCAGCCTGATTGAGTGGTACTTGGCCACTCAGGGCTTTATACTGGACTCTGCCCCCTCAAGATTGTCACACCGGACCATGCCAAACCAGGAACCGGAAAAGGTGTCGCGTCCCTCTGCTGAGGACAGTCAATACCGTACCCGTGCTGAAGGGGAACCCCAGAGTGAGAGTGGCAGGAGACCGGTTCCCACCCAAATGGTCTTAAGAACTAACAGTACGTCCGCCATTAGGTGCTGGCAATGTCAGGGGCTGGGACATGTGGTTGCTAACTGCCCCCTGACTATAGAGCTCATGAACTGTGGGTATAACCGCCGGGTCTCACTGTACTCCGGGACCGTCTGCACTGCGAGTGCCAACCCCCCCCAAACAGTGAACCCCAACTGTGCCAGGTACTGGTTAATGGGTACCCAACAGAGGTCCTCCTAGACTCGGGGAGCCTAGTGACTTTGGTACATGAGTCGCTGGTGGCAGGAGACAACCCCAGTGGATGGACAGTCAGGGTTGTGTGTATTCATGGCGACCTCCGAGAATACCCAACCGCGGAGGTAGTGTTGTCCACGCCATGTGGGAATACGAAACATGTGGTGGGGGTGGTAAAAACTCTTCCCTATGGGAATGTGTTGGGAAGAGACCTGCCTCTATTCTGGACTCTGTGGAAAAACAGAAACCACTCTTCCCCGGTAAAATTTATTACGGCGCTATTCCCGAAGAACCCGAGTAAGGAGTACCTGCCATAGGGGTGTCCAACCTAGGGACAGAGTGTGACCCCAATAGGTTTCACTTAGACGTGATGGCAGGAGAGGTCGAGGAGACCCCATAAATCCCCAAGCTGGAAGTGTCCCAGGGCACGTTTCGGACAGCTCAGCTACAGGATCCTACCCTGACTCAGGTGCAGAAAAGGGAGTTAGATGTAAATGGGGTAACTCAACAGCCCGGTGTAGATACTGTTATTCCACGAATGGTGGTCAACGTTGAGTTGCTCTATAGGGTAGACAAAATCAGGGACGAGGTCATGGAACAGTTAGTGGTGCCTCAGTCGTACCGTTGGGCGGTTTTGGAAATGGCACACACACACCTGCTGGGTGGACATTTAGGGGTTAAAAAGACGCAAGAGTGTATCTTGCAGTGGTTCTTTTGGCCTGGGATTTACGCGGAGGTTCAAAAGTACTGTGAATCCTGCCCTGAATGTCAGCTGACCACACCCACCACAAGCTTTCGTAGCCCATTGGTACCTCCGCCAGTGAAAGAGGTACTTTTTGAACGGATTGCAATGGACTTAGTAGGGCCCTTTGTAAAATCCTCTCGAGGCCACAAACATATACTTGTGGTCATCGACTGTGCCACCCGCTACACGGAGGCTCTAGAACTACTCAATACCTTGGCAAAACTGTTTGAACAGGAGCTGTTTGCCATGTTCTATCACCTTGGTCTACCTAAGGAGATCCTGATGGATCAAGGGACCCCATTTATGTCTAAGGTGATGAGAGAACTGTGCAAACTATTAAAAATAAAACAATTGCGCACCTCGGCGTATCACCTTCAAACCGACAGGGTAGTAAAACGGTTCAATAAAACCCAGAAGTCCGTGTTAAAAAAGGTGGTTTCTAAGGAAGGAAGGGATTGGGATATATTACTACCCTATTTGATGTTCGCCATCCGAGAGGTACCCCAGGCTTCCACAAGGTTCTCTCCCTTTGAGTTATTGTACGACAGACACCCTAGGGGTCTGTTTGAAGTAGCCAAAGAGACGGGGGAACAAGAGCCGACTCCACATAGGAGTATAATTGAACACGTGGCTAGTATGCAGGATCGGATCACTACGGTCGCGCCCATCGTGAAAAAAGCATCTGTTAGATGCCCAGGCAGCACAGAGGCGCACATATAATAAAAGAGCTACGGTCAGGTCTTTTAACAAGGGTGATCGGGTGGTAGTACGTGTACCCTCAGCCAGGGGTGTGTCCGGGGGAGAGGTCAGGATAAGTGATGCTCTCACTAAACAGCAGCGACGGGAGGCTTGCTCGCTGGTGCAGTAGAATGCCGATGTGTTCTCAGAGCTACTGGGTAGGACTGGGGTTCTCCAGCATGACATTGTCACCGAACCTGGTGTAAGGGTACGAATGAGACCGTGCTGGGTACCCGAAGCGTGGAGGCAAGCCATCATGGCTGAAGTAAACATATGCTCCAGTTAGGAGTCATCAAGGAATCACGGAGTAAATGGGCTAGCCCCATTGTACTGATCCCGAAACCAGATAAATCATTACGCTCCTGTAACGATTTCCGGAAATTAAATGAAGTGTCGAAGTTGGACCTTTGTCCAACGCCAAGGAGAGGAATGCGCGAGTCACCAGGTGGTTTCTGTCACTGCGAAATTTCAGTTCTCTGTAGAAGTCGCAGGCAAACGCGGATGCCCTGTCCCGGGCACCCTTTATGGTGACAAATGTTCAACCCCACAAGTTTGAACAGGATGGGAGGGGGGATATGTGAGGCAATGAATGGGATCGTATACGAGTGACGGTATATATTCCCCAGAATGTTTACAGAGACCTGTTAAATCCATTGGATTGCATTGCAGTCACAGACACAGCTGCAGCTGCAATGCAGGATGGAAGATGAGCATAGACCTGGTCAGGCTATCTGGCTAATGCAGATTAAGTAAAACCCGGCAGGGTCTTCATTTCTTGGAGGAGGCTACAGGAAGGCAGTGGGGTGGCCTCCTCCCTCCAGCCCGGGTTTTCCAGTGGCTCTTGCCACAGGTCCTTTAAAAACCCTGCATTAAGGGTTAGTGGTGTTCAGTGTTGGGACCTGCTAGGAGCATAGCAGGAAAGCTTGGCGGGCCTGTGAGTAGCTGAACCCACGCCTGGGAAAGCTCTGCACCTGTCAGGCTCTGAGAGGTCTGGCGCAGCCATTGCCCCCGGCAACCGTTGTTATGGACTTGTGTTAACCCGTCTGCAAACCGGAGGACTTTCTGTTTACCTGTAAGTTGCTGAATAAAAGCTGCTTATATTGGACTTGCTTGGGTCACTGCCTCAGTTACTGCACGGTGTGAACACCTCCGCCCTACAGCAGGCAAATCCGCACAAAGAATGGGCATGCTACTTCTTTTTCCGCACATGAAATTCAGTCAGGAAATTTCTGATCATGTGCACAGATCTTCCAAATTCCCATAGGAAATACTGGGATAAGGATTACAATGAGTTTTTGGCCCATTTCTGTGCAAAAAAAACACACAAAAATGCAACAAAAATGCAGTGTGCACATACCCTAATAGGTTTGAGTTCTATAAGTGAAAACCACCAATAGAACAAATATGTGAAAAACTGATATCTGAATGAGGCCTAAAAGTGGGTATATCATTCTTTTATGGGGAAGCAGCATCATATTTAACTCACATTTTATCAAAATTGTATTTAAAATGTTTCTAATTCATGCATAAAAAAATATAGAACAGTGTTAAAATGCCTTTGACCCTCTAACTACAGCTGATTACATGAGGATATTTTGCTTAACTTGGCTCCAAGTATTTTTAAAGAGGTTGCCCTAGGACTGACATATTGATGGAGTAGGCCATCAATATGAAATATAGTACACCGGGTAACCCAACCGATCATCGAAAAGGTGCAGTGAGTATATATAAGCGATGTATAAGCGAGGGCAAATCTCAGCAGCACCATACATTGCTTAGTGGCCACTGCTGCGTTCTACTATACTTTATCTCTTACTAAGTGCAGTACTCCACATCGTGGAGGTCCGGGTGTTGGACCCCAACTGATCTCAAATGTATGACCTATCCTATTTATTGGGTTCACTGCCTTTTCACTAGCAAAATAAGCATTTCTTTTCAGGTTTGCTGCATCTACATTACAGTTAAAATCATCTCTTCAGATTCATCTGGTGCAATGCTACAATGGCGGTTACTATAAGTTAAAATGCTGCAATCCTCTGCAGTGACGTTTTGGATGGCATAGTCCTTTCTGTTCTGTGGAGGCCACTCTGGATCTTTCTGTATTTTCCTTTGCAACTTTCTGTATTGGCTCTTTGATTTGTAGTTAAAGAATCGCTTTATCCCGAGCCAGAGTTTTCTATTTTCAATAAACCACATCTAGGAAAAATAAAAATAATGGAAAAAAAATGAGTTGGTCTAAAACGGCAGTATAAGAAGCTGGTACTATTAGGTATGAAGGATATATACCAAGTTGTTAGCTATTGTGGTGCTCTTTTCTAGTGTTGAGCCACCCCCATAATGTTCGGGTTCGGTTCGGTTCGTCGAACACCGGGATGTTCGAGGAACTGTTCGTCGAACACCTTAGAACACCGTCGAACACCGTTAAAACCAATGGCAGGCAAACAAAAACACATAGAAACACATAGAAAACACCTTCAAAGGTGTCCAAAAGCTTACAAACTGCTCAGAAGACGCTCTCTCTAAAAAAGCCGGCCGGCAATTCAGCAGCGGCATACACCGGTACCCGACTATTTAGACAAGAAGGAATAGAGCATCACACATAGATTAGATAGATAGAAACATGTCAGTCACATATATAAGAAGTACAGTGACAGTGTTGGTTACTGTACTTGTCATTTAGTGTAAAGGATTTATTAAAAAAAATATTAGTGTTTTCATGCACCGTCTCTTTAAAAAAGCCGGCCGGCAATTCAGCAACAGTACCCGACAATTTAGAACAGAAAGAATAGAGCTTCACGCATAGATTAGATAGATAGAAACATGTCAGTCACATATATAATAAGTACAGTGACAGTGTTGCTTACTGTACTTGTCATTTAGTGTAAAGGATTTATTTAAAAAAATAATAGTGTTTTCATGCACCGTCTCTTTAAAGAAGCCGGCCAGAAATTCAGCAGCGGTACCCGACAATTTAGAACAGAAAGATAGAGCATCACACATAGATTAGATAGATAGAAACATGTCAGTCACATATATAAGAAGTACAGTGACAGTGTTGGTTACTGTACTTGTCATTTAGTGTTAAAATAAAGGATTTATTAAAAAAAAAATTGTCGTGGGGTTCCCCGTAATTTTAGTCTCTAGCGGAGGTTAAGCAGACGGCTGGGGCAGATGTTTGAAGCCTGGGAAGGGGGTAATACCCATGGAGCTTCCCAGGCTACTAAAATCAGCCCCCAGCTGAATACCTAGCCTTTACTAGCTATATTAAAATGGTGGACCCCCCCCAAAAAATGACGTGGGGTCCGCCCTATTTTAATAGCTAGCAAAGGCTAGACAGACAGCTGGGGGCTGATATTAATAGCCCAGGAAGGGTGCCATGAATATTGGCCCCCTCCCAGGCTAGAAACACCAGCCGTCAGCCTTCCCAGAAATGGCGCATCCATAGGATGCGCCAATTCTGGCACTTAGACTCGCTCTTCCCACTGCCCTGTAGCGGTGGCAGTGGGGTAATAGGGTTGGGGTTGATGTCAGCTTATAATGCCAGCTGACATCAAGCCCAGGTTAGTAATGGAGAGGCGTCTATAAGACACCCCCATTACTAACCCCATAGTCAAAGTTACAAAAAAACACAAACACCCAGAATAAAGCCCTTTAATTGAAATAAAGACACAATTCTTTATTGTTCTAAATTAAACCATACTTACCATCACGCCCATTCCAGCTGAAGCCAATGATGTCCTGCAATAAAAGAAAAATAATAAAGCAAAATCATCCTTACCTTTCGATGGTTCCCAGGACATCTCCAGATCTGCTACATCGAGATGACAGGCTGGACCGCAGCAGAAAGCTGCCATCCAACCTGTTATCCCGCAGACACTGAGAAGTGCAGGCATGCTTGCGCTCCTCAGTGTCTGGCTGTGATGGCATCCAGATGAGCCGACAATGAACTCAGCTCACCTCATGCACGTCACTGACAGCGTGGGAGAATTCTCCTGCGCATGCTTTGAGCATGAGAGAATTCTCCTGCTGAAGCGCTGAGCGCAGGAGAATTTTCCCACGCTGTCAGTGATGTGCATGAAGTGAGCTGAGTTCATTGGACATGACCTCGGCTCATCTGGATGCCGTCACAGCCTGACACTGAGGAGCGCAAGCATGCCTGCGCTTCTCAGTGTCTGCGGGATGACAGGCTGGATGGCAGCTTTCTGCTGCGGTCCAGCCTGTCATCTCGATGTAGCAGAGCTGGAGCTGTCCTGGGAACCATCGAAAGGTAAGGATGATGTTGCTTTATTATTTTTCTTTTATTGCAGGAGATCGTTGGCTTCAGCTGGTATGGGCGTGATGGTAAGTATGGTTTAATTTAGAACAATTAAGAATTGTGTGTTTATTTCAATTAAAGGACTTTATTCTGGGTGTTGTGTTTTTTTAAAATACTTTACTAGAAATTCATGGTGGTCATGTCTAATATTGGCGTGACCCCATGAATTTCGGGCTGAGGGCCAGCTGATAATGCCAAGCTGGCCCTAACCCCTTTATTACCCAGTGAGCCACCGCACCAGGGCCGTGGATGAGTTGGGTACAGCGCCAGAAGATGGCGCTTCTATGAACGCGCCATTTTCCGGGTTGGCTGCGGACTGCAATTGCAGCAGGTGGGGCCCAGAAAGCATGGGCCTCCCTGCACTACAGATTCCAGCCCCCAGCTGCCTAGTTGTACCTGGCTGGACACAAAAATAGGGTGAAGCCCCACTTCAATTCTTTTTTAATTATTTCATGAAATAGTAAAAAAAAAGGGCTTCCCTATATTGTTGTGTCCGGCCAGGTACAAATAGGCAGCTGGTGGTTGGGGGCAGCCCGTTCCTGCCTGCTGTACCTGACTGGACACAAATATAATGCGAAGCCCCACGTCAATTTTTTTTAAATTATTTCATGAATTTCCTGAAATAATGTAAAAAAAATTGACGTGGGGCTTCGCACTATATTTGTGTCCAGCCAGGTACAGCAGGCAGGAACGGGCTGCCCCCAACCACCAGCTGCCTATTTGTACCTGGTTGGACACAACAATATAGGGAAGCCCTTTTTTTCTTAATTATTTCGTAAATTTCATGAAATAATTAAAAAAAAAATAGTGGGGCTTCGCCCTATTTTTGTGTCCAGCCAGGTACATCTAGGCAGCTGGGGCTGGAATCCGCAGCGCAGGGAGGCCCAAGCTTTCTGCCCCCCCCCCCCCCGCTGCAAATTGCAGTCCGCAGCCACCCCGGAAAAAGGCGCATTCATAGAAGCGCCATTCTCCTGCACTCAGCGCTTCAGCGTGAGAATTCTCCCACGCTGTCAGTGACGTGCATGAGGTGAGCTGAGATCATTGGACATGAACTCACCTCATGCACGTCACTGACAGCGTGGGAAAATTCTCCTGCACTCAGCGCTTCAGCGTGAGAAATTTCCCACGCTGTCAGTGACGTGCATGAGGTGAGTTCATGTCCAATGATCTCAGCTCACCTCATGCACGTCACTGACAGCGTGGGAGAATTCTCACGCTGAAGCGCTGAGTGCAGGAGAATTTTCCCACGCTGTCAGTGACGTGAATGAGGTGAGCCGAGTTCATTGGACATGAACTCGGCTCATCTTTATGCCGTCACAGCGAGACACTGAGGAGCGCAAGCATGCCTGCGCTTCTCAGTGTGTGCGGCATGGCAAGCTGGATGGCAGCGTTCTGCTGCGATCCAGCCTGTTATGTGAATGTAGCAGAGCTGAAGCCGTCGTGGGAACCATGGAAAGGTAAGGATGATGTTGCTTTATTATTTTATTTTTATTGCAGAAGACATTGGCTTCAGCTGGAATGGGCATGATGGTAAGTATGGTTTAATTTAGAACAATAAAGAATTGTGTCTTTATTTCAATTAAAGGACTTTATTCTGGGTGTTTGTGTTTTTTTTTAACTTTGACTATGGGGTTAGTAATGGGGGTGTCTTATAGACGCCTCTCCATTACCAACCTGGGCTTGATGTCAGCTGGCATTATAAGCTGACATCAACCCCAGCCCTATTACCCCACTGCCACCACTACAGGGCAGTGGGAAGAGCGAGGCTAAGTGCCAGAATTGGCGCAGTCTATGGATGCGCCATTTCTGTGGCGGCTGACGGCTGGTGTTTCTAGCCTGGGAGGGGGCCAATATTCATGGCACCCTTTCTGGGCTATTAATATCAGCCCCCAGCTGTCTGCCTAGCCTTTGCTAGCTATTAAAATAGGGGGACCCCACGTCATTTTTTTGGGGGGGTCCCCCATTTTAATAGCTAGTAAAGGCTAGGTATTCAGCTGGGGGCTGATATTAGTAGCCTGGGAAGCTCCGTGGGTATTACCCCCTTCCCAGGCTTCAAACATTTGCCCCAGCCGTCTGCTTAACCTCTACTAGAGCCTAAAATTATGGGGAACCCCACGCCAATTTTTTTTTAAATAAATCCTTTATTTTAACACTAAATGACAAGTACAGTAATCAACACTGCCACTGTACTTCATATATATGTGACTGACATGTTTCTATCTAATCTATGTGTGATTCTCTATTCCTTCTATTCTAAATTGTCGGGTACCGCTGCTGAAATGACGGCCGGCTTTTTTAAAGAGACGGTGCATGAAAACACTTATTTTTTTTTAATAAATCCTTTACACTAAATGACAAGTACAGTAAGCAACACTGTCACTGTACTTCTTATATATGTGACTGACATGTTTCTATCTATCTAATCTATGTGCGATTCTCTATTCTTTCTGTTCTAGATTGTCGGGTACCGGTGTATGCCGCTGCTGAATTGCCGGCTTTTCATGTTTCACTGTGAGCACTGTTCCCATCGATTTGGGCAATCACTGTAATGTCACAACCACCATGACTGTGGCATTACAGTGAGTGGCAGACAATCCCTGCATGATTGGTGCTCTAAATAGCGCCAGACATGCAGGACACGCTTTTGGTGCACGAACAGTTAACGAACATAACCTCGTACAGCCGAATTTTTTGCAAATCGTTCGGGTTCGTCGAACAACTCGAACACCGCTCAAAACAGCTCGAATTTGAGATTGGCGAACAGTTCTAGTCGAACACCGCTCATCTCTACTCTTTTCTTATCAGCAAAAGCAGTCCCAAGTAAATAAAACGGTTATTGTGAGTATATATTCCCATAGCCACCAGAGACTCAGGCTCAAGGCATCTTATAAGCAAACTATGAGGAGTTGTAAGGATCTGTGGGTTTCTCTCCTATGCAAAATGAAACTCTTTTAGCTTATACAGTGGATTAAATAAGTATTTAACATGTCATCTATTTTCTAAGTAAATATATTTCTAAAGGTGCGATTGACATGAAATTCTCACTAGGTGTCGGTAACAACCCATCCAATCCACACAGGCAAAGAAATCAAACTATTGATGTCCATAAATTGAGATATGTATGATAATGAGAAATGACACAGGTAAAAAGTATTGAACATGCTTACTGAAATTTATTTAATACTTCGTACAAAAGTCTTTGTTGGTGATGACAGCTTGATGACACCTCCTGTATGGAGAAACTAGTCGCATGAATTGCTAAGGTGTGACTTTGTCCCATTCTACCACACAAACATTTTAAATCCTGAAGGTTCCACTGACTCCTTTTATGAACTCTGAGCTTTAATTCCTTCCATAAATATTCTATTGGATTCAGGTCAGGTGATTGGCTGGGCCATTCTAGCAGCTTTATTTTCTTTCTCTGAAACCAATTGAGAGTTTCCTTGGCTGTGTGTTTGGGATCATTATCTTGCCTCGTTTTATCTCCATCATCATCCTGGTAGATGGCAGCAGATTTTTATTAAGAATGTCTCCGTACATTTGTCTATTCATCCTTCCATCAATTTATGAAGTTTGCCAGTGCCATATGCTTAAAAACAGCCCCACACCATGATGTTCCCACCTCCATGCATCACTGTTGGTATGGTGTTTTTGAGTGATCTGCAGTGCCCTTTGGCCTCCAAACATGGTGCGTATTATTACATCCAAAGAGTTCAGTTTTGGTCTCATCTGAGCAGAATATATTTTTCCAATATTTCACAGGCTTGTCTAAATGTTGTTGAGCAAACTTTAAATTAGTTTGAACATGCTTTTTATTCAGCAAATGGAGTCTTGCGTTATGAGTGTGTATACAGGCCATAGAGGTTGAGTGCATTACTTATAGTTTTCTCTGAAACAATTGTACATGATGATTCCAGGTCTTCTGTAACTCTCCACAGGTGATCAATTGCTCTTGGACAAATCTTCTGATAATTCTTTGTCAACTCCTTTGTCTGAAATCTTGCAGGGATCAACTGGTCGTGGCCAGTTTATGGTGAAATTATGTTCTTTCTACATCTGGATTATGGCCCCAACAGTGCAGACTGGAACCTTCAGTAGTTTAGAAAGTCTTCTGAAACCAATGGCATCAGTATGTTTTTGACATCTTTTTATAGGCCATCAGTTGATACAGCTGATATATTTTTTTCACTAAGTGGTAGGATTGCTCACTAATTATTGATAGATTTCAGTTAGCTTCTATGGCTTCTTGCACCTCTCTTTCTTCAGGTGTTCAATACTTTTTCCCTGTATAATTTCGCATAATTAGAAATAACTTAATTTACGAACATCTATGGTTTGATTCATTTGCCTGTGTGGATTGGATGAGTTGTTACCGATATCCGGTGAGAATTTTATGTTAACAGCACTTTTAGAAATATATTTACTTAAAAAATTGGTGATGTGTTCATTATTTCACTCTCTGTATCTGAGCATATCTTGTGCACAGAGCTGGTGACAGAGTGTCTTGGAGATCTATATACACATTAGTACACAGTTGTACTCAAGTCAAGACTCACAAGTGTATATAATACCTTTATGAATGTTAGGTGGTGGTTGGGACACTAAAAAATAAACCTATGAGGAAGCAACTGAACTTTGCAAGTTAGCAATCAGAAGACTTACAAGATCTACCATTTCAAAACTCATGGTCTTTCAGTATGTCACAGTCTACTATTTGGTTACCATTGATCTAGCATAATGAAGGAATAGAGGCCCTATTTACAGTGATAGTTATCCTTGGCAGGAGAAGATAGAAGGAGGAAAAAGAACAGAGAGCTCTGCCTGAGCGTAGTAATTAATTGTAATGTTATGGAGAGGTGAAGTGTATGTAATGAACGCACCCAAAATGGTTGTAGTGGACAGGCACAACACTGGCAGAAAATTTAGAAGAGGACTGGAGTTTCTCCTCTGGTATGCAGCTCATCCAATGCTGTGGTAGTGTGTTTTTCCTGGCCCTGAAGCCACTCCACGTGGAGGTATACAAGGAAAGAAGAACTTGGGATGGCTCTTCCGTGTGAATGTGGAAATCAGACAGTCCATATATCCATATTAAATTTCTTGCTTTTAAAAATAGATTTTACTGTCAAACCACATTTACCATAAAAAAAAGTTTAAAAGCACGACGCGTTTCAATTTATTTGAGTCTTCATCAGGTGTTTTTTAAAAGATTGTTTATGGTAAATGTGGTTTGACAGTAAAATCTGTTTTTAAAACCAATAAATTTAATATGGATATATGGACTGTCTGATCTCCACATTCAAACTGAAGCACCATCCGAAGTTCTTCTTTCCCAATTATTGTGATGTATCACTTACTGGGCTGTGTTTTTCTTGTTTAATACAAAGTGTTTTATCAGCAGGAGATTATTACTACAGGACAACTCGTGCATCCTAGTCCAACCACACCCCAAGCACTGATTAGCAGCTCTATAAAATGTACATAGAAAGATTTGTAGTGGCCGGGGTTATACACAGCTCAACAACTGATCTTTGCTAGAACTGCAGCAGAGAAAACTGTGATTCTATCATAACTGCTGCACCCAGTAAACTAAGTGATCCATCGCTGTAATCAGGGTCTCAGCCCCTATCTCAGGGTGCTGGCAGATTACATTGAAAAAACCTGTTGATAGATTCCCTTTAAAATAGAGAACAGTTTTAACATAAGCATCTTAATTAGTGATAAGCGAGTGAGCTCGCCACTGCTCAGTACTTGCCCGAGCATCTCACTGCTCGAGATGCTCGGTGAGTTTTTCCGGGATACTTGGGCGGGAACTCAGGTCGCCACCCCACATGTTTGGTGTTCTTTAGACAGCCAATGAACATGCAGGGATTGTCTGCCACTCAATGTAATTCAGTAGCCATCTTGGTGGTGGCATTACATTGATTGGCTGGCAGTATAGCGTCATCGGGTCTATATCAGACCTGGTGATCCTATGCTTATCACAGTCTACCCCGGAAACAGGCAGCGTAGAGAGAGGTGCTGCTGAGTGAGGGACAGTATTGGCGGTTTAATAGTTAGGTATGCAATGCTGGCCAAAAGTATTGGCACCCCTGCAATTCTGTCAGATAATACTCAGTTTCTTCCTGAAAATGATTGCAATCACAAATTCTTTGGTATTATTCTCTTCATTTAATTTGTCTTCAATGAAAAAAACACAAAAATAATTGTCTGAAAGCCAAATTGGATATAATTCCACACCAAACCTAAAAAAGGGGGTGGACAAAAGTATTGGCACCCTTTGAAAAATCATGTGATGCTTCTCTAATTCGTGTAATTAACAGCACCTGTAACTTACCTGTGGCACCTAACAGGTGTTGGCAATAACTAAAGCACACTTGCAGCCAGTTAACATGGATTAAAGTTGACTCAACCTCTGTCCTGTGTCCTTGGGTGTACCACATTGAGCATGGAGAAAAGAAAGAAGACCAAAGAACTGTCTGAGGACTTGAGAAACCAAATTGTGAGGAAGCATGAGCAATCTCAAGGCTACAAGTCCATCTCCAAAGACCTGAATGTTCCTGTGTCTTCCGTGCGCAGTGTCATCAAGAAGTTTAAAGCCCATGGCACTGTGGCTAACCTCCCTAGATGTGGACGGAAAAGAAAAATTGGCGAGAGATTTCAACGCAAGATTGTGCGGATGGTGGATAAAGAACCTCGACTAACATCCAAACAAGTTCAAGCTGCCCTGCAGTCCGAGGGTACAACAGTGTCAACCCGTACTATCCGTCGGCGTCTGAATGAAAAGGGACTGTATGGTAGGATACCCAGGAAGACCCCATTTATTACCCCGAGACCTAAAAAAGCCAGGCTGGAGTTTGCCAAAACTTACCTGAGAAAGTCTAAAACGTTTTGGAAGAATGTACTCTGTCAGATGAGACAAAAGTAGAGCTTTTTGGAAAAAAGCATCAACACAGAGTGTACAGGAAAAAAAAAGAGGCATTCAAAGAAAAGAACACGGTCCCTACAGTCAAACATGGCGGAGGTTCCCTGATGTTTTGGGGTTGCTTTGCTGCCTCTGGCACTGGACTGCTTGACCGTGTGCATGGCATTATGAAGTCTGAAGACTACCAACAAATTTTGCAGCATAATATAGGGTCTTCCAGCAGGACAATGACCCCAAACACACTTCCAAAATCACTATAAAATGGTTTGAGAGAAAGCACTGGAGACTTCTAAGGTGGCCAGCAATGAGTGCAGACCTGAATCACATAGAACACCTGTGGAGAGATCTCAAAATAGCAGTTTGGAGAAGGCACCCTTCAAATATCAGGGACCTGGAGCAGTTTGCCAAAGAAGAATGGTCTACAATTCCAGCAGAGCATTGTAAGAAACTCATTGATGGTTGTTCGCAGTTATTTTGGCTAAAGGTTGTGGAACCAAGTATTAGGCTGAGGGTGCCAATACTTTTGTCCGGCCCTTTTCTGGAGTTTTGTTTGAAATGATCAATGATTTGATTTTTGCTTCATTCTCTTTTGTGTTTTTTCCTTGCAAGCAAATTAAATGAAGAGAAAAACACCAAAGAATTTGTGATTGCAATGATTTTCAGGAAGAAACTAAGTATTATCTGACAGAATTGCAGGGGTGCCAATACTTTTGGCCAGCACTGTAGGTATTCCACAAGTACATATATATATCCATATGAACTAATAGTCCTTTTGAGGACTAATACAGCTGCATATATTCAGTGGTGATAGCAGGAGTTAGGCAGAGATTTTGGAAATTATACAGCAAGCACAATAGGGTACATTGCACATTCTGTCTGCTGCTACCTATTACAGATATCCATTGCATTAGATATCAGGGCTAATTTTTTTTTTGCTCTTAATCCGGATTATTTGCTTAAAAAACAATACAGTACACCATTTTACTACTCCATTTGTTTGTTAGCACTGCAGAATGCAGCCAGATCTTTTCCATCATCAGACGTGATCCCATATTACTGTGGTACAAATCCAGAAATTTGTAGGGAACACGTAAAATATTAAAGTCTATTTACAGTTTGGCAGTAGTGTGTTGGTGAAGCTATTCACACGTGGTCGCTGACAAATAATACTAAACTGCAAGGCCAGTGCTTAAAATCGTGGGCGTTCATCAGACCAGGACCGGCGTCAGCACCCAGGCAAGTGCCGGAGCCCTGAGCAGGCGGGGGGGCCCACTCGCCATCGGGCACCCCGCCGCGCTATGGGACCGGTGAGCTGAGGAGAGCGGTGCCAGCGCCCTCCCCCCCACTTGCTCAGGGCCCCGGAACCCGGCGCAATACTTACTTCTCCCCGTGCCTCCGCAGCAGCTCTGGTCTCTTCTGCGGCTGCTGCACAGTGACGTCTCAGGTCAGAGGGTGCGGTGACGGTGCAGAGCAGGAAGACGCCGGCGACGCTGGAGTCCGGAGCAGCGGCAGCAGGTGAGTATTTGATTTTTTTTTTATTGTATGGAGGCATGGGGCATTATATGGTGGAGGGGTGTGACATCCTGTATGGGGCATTATATGGTGGGGGTGTGTGACATCCTGCATGGGGCATTATATCGTGGGGGGGTTGTGATATCCTGCATGGGGCATTATATGGTGGGGAGGGGGGTGACATCCTGCATGGGGCATTATAAGCGAGTGGGGGGTGTGACATCCTGCATGGGGCATTATAAGTGAGGGGGGGGTGTGATATCCTGCATGGGGCATTATAAGCGAGGGGGGTGTGTGACATCCTGAATAGGGCATTATAAGGGCGGGTGGGTGACATCCTGCATGGGGCATTATAAGGGAGGGGGTGTGTGACATCCTGCATGGGGCATTATAAGGGAGGGGGTGTGTGAAATACTGCATAGGGAATTAAAAGGGGGGGAAGTGACATCCTGCATAGGGCATTATATGGGGGGGAGTGACATCCTGCATGGGGCATTATAAGGGAGGGGGTGTGTGACATCCTGCATGGGGCATTATTAGGGGGGGTGACATCCTGCATGGGGCATTATTAGGGGGTGACATCCTGCATGGGACATTATATGGGAGGGGACAGTCTGCATGGGGCATTATGTGGGGGGAACAGCCTGCGTGGGGAATTATGTGGGGGGCACAGCCTGCATGGAGCATTATGTGGGGGCCAGTATCCTGTATGGAGCATTATATGGGGGCCAGTATCCTGTATGGAGCGTTATATGGGGGCCAGTATCTTGTATGGAGCATTTTATGGGGGTCAGTATTCTGTATGGAGCGATTTGCCGGTTTCTGAGCTATTGTGGAATTTACAATAGATATCGCTCATGTAATGTAAGAAGTGAAATCTTTGGCATTGTAATATATATATATATATATATATATATTTCTCTGCGGTATCTGTTCATCATGAATCGTGGTATGTGTTAAAGGGGCCCACTGAGACTCTTTCACCCGGGGCCAAGAAAAACCTGGAGCCGGCCCTTCGTCAGACATACCAGATATTACTGCGATACAAATCCAGAAATTTGTAGGGGGCATGTAAAATATTATAGTCCAGTTACAGTTTGGCATTAGTGTGTTGGTGAATCTATTCACACATGGTCACTGACAAATAATACTAAACTACAAGGCCGGTGCTTAAAACCATGGGCGTCAATCAGACATATCAGATATTACTGCTGTACAAATTCAGAAGTTTGTAGAGGACGTGTAAAATATTATACTCAATTTAAAATGGGCAACGTGCATGGCAAAGGATGGGGACGTGGACGTGATGGTGCACGCATAGGCCGAGGCCGTGGGCAAGCTTAAATTGTGCCTACTGAGGGAGCACAACAAGCACCCACATCATGTCACCCTAGCTTCCTGTCCCACCTTATAGGGTGCCGCAAAACACCACTATTGAACACAGAGCAGTGTGAAAAGATTGTTGGTTGGATCGCAGATAATGTTTCCAGTCAGTTTGGTACCACCACCACCACCCTGTCTTCCAAATGGTCCAGTCTCAGAAGCTGTAATTCTGGACCACATATTTCTCACTCTGATCCTCCTTCCTCCCACCATGCCGAGTGTCCAGAGACAAGTGATCCCACACTTGGACACTCCGAAAAGCTGTTCAATTTCCCAGTCAAAGATTCAGGCCTCTCGCCTGACCCGCTTCAAGCGGTGCAAGAGGAGATCGCATGTTGCAATGTCCAAAAATTTGAGCAGTGATGGTCACGCGAAGGTGGGAAAGTGCAATTACCATCGCAAGAGGTGGATGATGATGAAACACAATTGCCAGAAAGTCAGAAAGAGGACCAAGGTGTGGAAGAGGAAGACGAGGTGGTGGACAATGAAGTCACTGATCCAACTTGACAAGGTGACATGCATAAGTGAGGACTGCAGCACAAAGGACGAGGCAGGCATAGAACCACAACAGGCAGGAAAAAGTAGTGGGGTGGCCACGGACACAAAGTGGGCAACTGTTCCCCGAAACACCAACACGAGGGAAGTTGGAACTGTTAGGTCTTCCAGAGTCTGGCAGTTTTTTAAAGACTGTCCAGACAGTCCCAAAAAGGCCATTTGCAACATCTGCCTTGCCAGCAACAGCAGAGGCAACAAAACTACCAGCTTGACCACCACCAGCATGCTCAGGCACATAACAGCAAAGCACCCGAATAGGTGGGCCGAACGCCAGGTTCTAGAAACAGTGTCTGCTGGTGCCACCACTGCCTGTCCCGCTGTTGTGCGTGCACGCCAATCCCCTGTCCATGGCACTGGTGAAGATGTCTCCCACCCTGCACCTGTCGTTGCACACTTGCAACCACCACCATCAGCACCCAGGTCCACATCCTTGTCCCAGCGTAGAATTCATTTGTCCCTACCCCAGTCTTTTGAATGCAAGCGCAAATACGCAGCCAACGCCCCACAGATCACAATAGTACTTGGTCCCAAGCCGCCACTATTTCTCCCAGTGTGCCATCCCTGCCTTCAACAAGCACTTGTCCCAGAACATTTCCCGTGTCCTCAACAATGCAGCTACTGGGAAGGTCCACCTAACCACAGACACGTGGACAAGTGTTTTTGGCTAGGGACAGAACATCTTGCTGATGGTACACTGAGTTAATATAGTGAAAGCCGGGACCCAGTCGGACCGTGGAACAGAACACATCCTCCTGACACCGAAGATTGTGGGCCCTGGGTGAATCAGGGTTGCCCCCACATTCTACATCTCCTGCATCACCTCCTCCTCGTCTTCAGGCTCCATCTCCAATATGACCACATCAGTCGCAAGCTGGAAGCACTGCAGCACTGTCTCGGCCAAGCGGCAACAAGCTGTGCTGAAGCTAATATGGTTAGGGGACAAACTGCACTCTGCTGCAGAGTTGTTGAGAACTGTAAAACAGCAGGCATATCTGTGGCTGTCACCATTGAACCTACCTTGATTTGCCTGAGCTGCTTGTCAAAGTATGCCAAGTGTGTGCCCATTTTAGAAAGTCAGCTACAGCTTCCGCCGCCCTTGCAGTGCTTCAACAGCGTTTGCAGCTTTCAGCTCACCAACTGGTGTACGATGTCCCCACGCATTGTAACTCAACGTTGCAGATGTTGAGAAAGATTTGTGAGCAACACAGGGCAGTTGTTGAGTACCAGCATTAAAACGCCCATCGATATTCAGGTCAGCCTCCGCACATAAGAGATTCGGAGTAGGTATGGATCTTAGACATGTGCCGTCCTCCAAAACTTTGAGGACTCCACCAAAATGATGAGCAGCGATGACGCTATATTTAATGTCACCATCCCGCTTCTCTGCCTTCTGAAACAATCGCTGCTCACAATTAAAGAAGAGGCATTGCAGGCGGAGCATGATGAGATGGAGCAAGGAACCATACAGGGTGATTCCATACAGCCCAGCTTCTTCTCATCTCAAAGTGGATTGGTTGACAATGAGGAATAGGAGGAGTAGGTGGAACAGGAGATAGTTTACTGCGCTATAGACGGTACTACTCACGCAACTGTCATACTGTCTGCTCAGTGTGTATGGCCTAAGGAGAGGGAGAAGGAGGTAGAGGACTAGAGTATGGTCAGGGAAGTTTTGCCTGTTAGCAGTCTGGCAAACATGAGTTTATGGTACGCTGACTTTCCCGTGACCCTTGCGTTCTCCAAATTTTGGGTGACAGTCATTACAGGTTGGTGACACTTCTTGACCCAGGCTACAAGGAAAACTTTCTATCTCTCATTCCCGAAGCGGACAAGTCTACTAAAATGGTGCAGTACCAGAAGTCCATTGTTGCCAATTATTAAAAAAATTCCCATCTCAAAGTTTGTTGGACAACCAAGGAGTTCACATTGGACCTATAGAAGCACCGGAAGGTTGCAAAGTAGCCGTAGTTCTCTGTTCCTTTTTCCCTCACACGTCTCTTCGGGCCTCTCGTTTGACGGTCACTAATATGTCCCGTCTTTGAGAATAAAGGACTGCTTTTACAAGATTTGCTGCCTTTATCGACTTTCTTCATATTTGCAACCAAGGAGTACAGGCGAGAGAGACACAAATGCGATGCAGCAGAGGCAGGGGAACACTGTCAAAGATCTGGGACAGTTTTCTCAGACCCTCCCATCGCACAGGCCCTGATGAGTGGGGTACTCTCACAAGGAGGGATCATTTTTTGAAGATGCTGAGGGAGTACCGTACCAATGTCCTCTGTTATTCCTCTGTGCCTTATAATTATTGGGTATCCAAACTGGACACGTGGCATGAACTGGCTCTCTAGGCCTTGGATGTCCTGGCCTGCCCTGCCGCTAGCGTTTTGTCAGTGCGGGTCTTTGTACCGCCGGGGGCATTATAACTAATAGGCACATCTGCATGTCAACTGAAAATGCTGACAGGCTGACTCTTACAAAAATGAACAAGGGCTGGATTAAGCCAGACTTCTCAATACAACCAAATGAAAGCAGCGTAACATAAGCTCAAATCCATTTTTTGGGAGGTTTATTCCCATGCACCTCTTCACACCCAGACATGAATATATGTTTCCTAATTTTATCTATTTTCTGTTGTTCTCCTCCTCTTCCTTCTCCTCATCCTCAACCCCCACCACCATATCACCAGGGTGACCGTGATGCAACACCCACATAATTTTGTTTAAGGGTGTTTATAATGCCCGTAAGAAATTTTTATTATACAGTATGTTCATGTAAACCCCCCAGGGGTAAATGCTTTTCAGCCCATGCACTTAGTGCATGGGCATTACAAGTATAGCAGACCCACTCCTTAATAATGGGAAAAAAATTTTTAATGAGGCCCTCCTAAACATCTCTTCCAAGGGGCATTAGATTGCGTCCAAATTTTTGGCAGCCCTTACAGTCACAGCATACGCAATAACAGTAAATGAGAACAGCTCCTTTATAAAGAGAACATTTTTTTAATGAGGCCCTCCTCTATGTCTCTTCCAAGGGGCATTGGAGTGCGTCCAAATTTTTCTCAGCCCTTGCATTCACTGCATATTCAATAACAGTATAAGAAACCCGCTTCCTAATAATGGGAACATTTTTTTAACTGAAGCCCCCCTCTATGTCTCTTCAAAGGGGTATTGAGGTGCGTCTACATATTTGGCAGCCCTTGCATTCACTAGCATTCACTAGCATTCACTACATAGGCATTGATAGTATAGACAGTATGACATGACCATCTCCTTTAAAATGGGAATATTTTATTAACTGAAGCCCTCCTCTGTCTATTCAAAGGGGTATTGGGGTGCGTCCACATATTTGGCAGCCCTTGCATTCACTGCATAGGCAATAACATTAAAGGAGACCTGCTTCTTTATAATAGGAACATTTTTTAACTGAAGCACTCCTTTATGTCTCTTCAAAGGGGTATTGAGGTGCATCCACATATTTGGCAGATCTTGCATTCACTGCTTAAGCAATAACAGTATAGGATACATTCTCCTTTATAATGGGAGCATTTATTTAACTGAAGCAATCCTCTATGTCTCTTCAAATGAGTATTGGGGTGCGTCCACATATTTGGCATCTCTTGCATTCACTACATAGGCAATAACAGTATAAGAAGCCAGCTTCCTAATAATGAGAAAAAAATGTAACTAAAGTCCCCCTCTTCTATGTCTCTTCAAAGGGGAATTGGAGTGTGTCCACATATTTGGCAGCCCTTGCATTCACTGCATAGGCAATAATCGTATAGGAGACCTCCTTTATAATGGGAACATTTTTTAACTGAAGCCCTCCTCTATGTCTCTTCAAGGGGGTATTGGGGTTCGTCCACAAATTTGGCAGCCCTTGTATTCACTGCATAGACAATAACAGTATAGGAGACCCGCTTCCTAATAATGGGAACATTTTTTTTAACTGAAGCCCTCCTCTATGTCTCTTCAAAGGGGTATTGGGGTGCATCAACATATTTGGCAGCCCTTGCATTCATTGCATAGGCATTAACCTTATAGAAGACTCACTCTTTAATAATGGGAACAACAAAGCATAGCCAGCTGATGGCCCTCTAACATTAGTGAGGGCTGCCTGATGGCCCTGTAAAAATAGGCTTTGTGACTATAAATGAAACAGGATGTGTCTGATCATGTTTCACACACCACATGGGCAGATAAAGTTGTAAAATTTTACAATGACATTTACTGGTGAATGTATTTTCACCATTGAAAGCAATGCAAAAGTGCAAAAACGCATCAAAAATGCTACGTGTGAACATAGCCCAAGGTGTGGAGGAACATTTTTTTGCCTTATATACAAGTCATTACCCTGGAATGAATGTCCCTTGACGTTTTGTCCAGGAAAATCCTTTTTGATTTTGTTTTCGTATGTTTTATTATGAGTCCGGAAAAATAGCCTAATACTCTGACAACATTGTTTACAGCACTGACCTGGGAGTCTCTATGGCTTACAGGGGGGCTCCCCCATGCTTTTCTCATATCATTTGAGCACTGTTCACATCGATTTGGCTAATTTTTAGGCTCCCTGCAGACCACCAGGGGGATCACTGTAAAAATGCTTGAGTTTCCCATAGACTTACATTTGGCTCATTGCTTGGGTCAAGCACCCGAGCATTCCAATTTGCTTGACCCGAGCAACGAGCACCCGAGCATTTTAGTGCTCGCTCATCACTACTCACCACTACAATAGGACAATACAAGGAAGGGAAGACAAAAAATGGGAAGATAACAATATAAAATACACTTATCTCTCCAACAGAAATAACAATAGCAACGAACACCACAGCTTCTCCAGAGACTGGCTCCTTCAAAGAGGTCAGCATAGAATGAACTATAACTCCCAGTCAGCTAATGGATCATATGTCTATTTAAAAGACCTTCGGAGTGGCACCAACCAACATCAGCTGGCCCCTAACAAAAGGCTGCCAGCAAGAGACTAACATTAACCCTTGCTGGACCAAAGGGAAAAAAACTACATTTAGGCTGCGTGCCCACGTTGCGTATTACAAGCGTATATGCTGCCGAATTTCCGCAGCGTAAACGCTTGTAAAACGCATGTATATCCGCACCCATGGTCCCCAATGGCATTCCGCAATGTCAATGCCCATGCTGCGGATTTTTCCGCAGCGTATATGCTGCGGACAAAAATCCGCAGCATGTTCATTAATTTTGCGGAATCGCAGCGGAATCAATGTGCGGATGGTACCCAAGTCTGGATGAGAGGAGACTCTCATCCAGACCTGGATACCAAAGAACCTGTAAAAAAAAGAATAAAATAAAGTTTATACTTATCTTCTGATGTTTTCCCTCCGTTGCGCTGTTGTGTGAAGGACCTGCCACGTCATTGAGTCATGTGACCCATCACATGACTCAATGACTTCACCGCAGGTCCTGCACACACCAGCGTGAGCCGCTCAAGACTCCGGATGGGGCAGAGAATGCATCGGAAGGTGAGTATAAACTTTATTTTTTTATTTTTTACCATTCTGATTCTTTTTTTTTAACTATTACTTGGTCACACTATATAAATCCATGCCGGTTGCATGGATTTATATAGTGTGAACAAGTTGTCAAGCACTTTTCCAAGTGATGCTTAAATCACTTGGAGAAGTACTTGATAACCCGCATGCGGAAATGCATGCAAAGACGCTGCAAAGACGCCTCACAAACACTTCTACCTGGCGGGAAAACTGCATGTAAAATCCGCATGCGATTTTCCGGCCAGGGAGAAGCGTAAAAAATATGCTTCAGTTCCGCAACGTGGGCACTTAGCCTTAAATTACAGCATAACCAGAGCTGACAGCAATCTCCAAATTATATGTGGCAACCAGGAAGCTAAGGAGATGGTAGCCTCTATCATCATGAAGGAATTAGCTTGTTGTCTAGTGACCAGGTTTTTATACTAAAGATCCTACTCATTTTTATAGTTTTAAGTGAGTACACAGAGACTGTGGTTTCTGCAGAAGCACATCCAGGCCAGAATAGTGGCAGAGAAATTGCTGTACCATCAGGTTGAGGATGCGAGACATGTAAGGCACGTGTGTGAGGTTTCCCTGGTGTTGGGCTGCCACCAGTTTTGCACCGTTATCGCACGTCCTTCCCTTGCTCCAGGTTCAGTGGAGACAGTCATTGCTCAAACTCGGCATGCATAGCTGTACACAACTCTTGATCAGTTTGACTGCGAAATCCAAGGCATTTTAATTGAAACAATGCCTGATTGCAGTGAGCCCTGGCTGCGCAGTACAGAGGTGGAGGGGGGGATTGTATCTGCACTGTTGGAACATGTGTCTCATTAAGGCAGAGGTTGAGGGCACAGGTGGACACCCTAGAGGAGATGGAGGAGGCATAAGCACTGGAGGAAGTGTTAGATACAAAGGTTTGTCCTGCAAGCCTTGGGGCTTTCAAGACTTTCTGTCTAGTGACACCTTGGTGTCTGGTGGTTTAGTTCTACATGCCCTGGTGTTTAGTAGTTTAGTTCTCCAACCCTAGCTGTTTAGTTGTTTAGTTTTCCAACCCCTGTTGTCTATTACTTTAGTGCTCTGTGTTCTGCGGTTTATGTTTCGTTCTCCAACCCATCCATGCACACTCCCAGGGGTTAACGTTTGGTGACGAGGGTTTGGATTCTGCTCGGACCCTACTTCTTCTGGGCCCCAGATCAACAGAACAAAAATTTTGGGCATCGCTACACATGCTTTCCCCCTCTTGAGTCTGTGAAGCTTTGGAGCAGACCTCTGATGCCATGGAATAAAATGAGTGAATACCTCTGTAGACTCGCCCATCTGTGCTTCCCCACAGTCACTTGGACGGTTGGAGAGTTGTGACGTGGGTGAAAACAAGGGTAATTGGGGTGCCACCTCTAAGGACTGTACTGTGTGTGATGTTAAGTTGGAGGAAGAGGAGCAGAAGCCACTTGATGCAGCGCTTGTCATCTACTGGAGCACATGTTCTTTCTGGCCCTCATCTACAAAGTGTACCGCTGTCTCGGCATCACAGATTTGGCCCTAACTTGGATCTCTTTATACCTAACCGACCAGACATTCAGTGTCTCCCACTCACACGTCACCTCCTCATCTCGCCCTCTATGTGTTAGTGTCCCCCAAGGTTCAGTTCAAGGACCCTTGCTCTTCTCCATCTACACCTTTGGCCTGGGACAGCTCATCGAGTCTCATGGCTTTCAGTATCACCTCTACGCTGATGACACACAGATCTACCCCTCTGGACCTGATATCACCTTCTTACTAACCAGAATCCCACAATGTGTGTCCGCTATTTCATCTTACTTCTGTGCTAGATTTGTAAAACTTAACATGGATAAAACAAAATTCATGATCTTTCCACCATCTCATTCACCTCTCCTCCCTCAAATAAGCCATCCATCAAAGTCAATGGCTGCCCACTCTGATCTGTCCTTCAAACGTCAGATCCAAGCCATTTCCACTTGCTGCCGACTCCAGCGCCAAAATATCTCCGGTATCTGCACATTCCTCAAGCATGAATCTTCCAAAACACCAGAGCACAGCCTCATCATCTCCCGCCTTAACTACTGCAAGCTCCTGCTCTGTGGACTCTGTTCTACCACTCTCGCACCCCTAGAATCTATCCTAAACTATGCAGGCTGGCTAATCCACCTATCTCATTGCTATTCCTCGGCTTCTCCCCTCTGTCAATCCCTGCATTGGCTCCCCGTTGCCTAGAGACTCCAGTTGAAAGCCTAACTTTGGCATACCAAGCCATTGAAAACCAGTCTCCTCCATACATGTGTGACCTAGTCTTCCTGTACATACCAGCATGCAACCTCCCATCCTTACAAAGATCTCCTTCTCTACTTCCCTCTTATCTCTTCTTGCCACAATCACATACAAGATTTGTCCTATGCATCTACCCTACTGTGGGACTCTGTACACCAACACATCAGACTCTCGCCTACCATGGAAACCTTGAAAAGGAAGCTGAAGACCCACTTCTTCTGACAAGCATACAATCTGCGGTAACCCTCGCTCCAGCATACCGCTGCACGACCAGCTGTACCCTCACCTACTGTATCCTCACCCACCCCTTGTAGATTGTATGTGCGCCCTCCACTATTGTACCAGACCCCTTTTCACATGTAAAGCACCATGGAATAAATGTCGCTATAATATTAAATAAAAATTATACTATTTGTACTCTGGGTCAATTGATGGCACTTTCCTGGTGTCTGCCCCTAATTTGATGTGTTTTGCAGCTTTTGGGCCATTTGAAGGTGATGTGTATGTGTTTGTTTTTACCCCCCATTGAACCTTATGGCATTCGGTAACATTTGGCGAATATTCGACGAATAAATTGACGAATATTGCAAATTCGATGATCGTAATCCGAACCAAATATTGAAATATTCGCTCATCTTTACTCATCACTAATCTCAATGCGTGTTTTTCCTCTCTCTGTATGTTTTGAAAGTATGGCAAGAAGTGCAATATTTTGTTTGTTAACATTTTTTATAGTAAATAGTTGATGAATATAATACTCTAAGAACATTTACCTCCGCAATGTATGACACGATGAAGAGAACAAGCACCATGATCAAGATGTACCTTCTCCAGTAATATGGAGTACACACAAGCTGAATAATGAATAAAGAGACACGAGTGAGCAATGATTTATACAAAAAATAATACTTATAAAATACATAAGAAATCAAACTGTTTTGATTTTTAATAATTAGGATAAGGTAAATATTAGAAAATTAATATAATTTTGACAAATGTAATTAACCATATTGACACAGATTCTAACAAAATTAGCTTTAATTCAACAGATGGCTTGTGTGGATATGAAATACTGTATATATTTGCATGTAATGGGCATTTAAAGGGAGTCTGTCATCAGATTTATGCTTTCTAATCTGAGGTTAGCATAAAATAGTGACAGAAACCCTAATTCTAAAAGGGTGTCACTTAGAAGGCTCCTTTCTGAAGTTTTCATAAAAATCACTGTTTTATTTGCTGCACATCTGCTAATTATCTCAATGAAGTGCTCTTTATAACCCTACCTGCACCACTGACTGACAGATTTCTCTGTACACTGTGCATAAGAAGAAAGCGGCCAATCAATGGTGAAGACATAAGTGGGCTGTGCTGCTGGAGTACATCAATTCTTCAGAGATGATGATGATGATGAAAAGGCTTTTTATTCACAACGCGTTTCAACACCATACCAGCATCTTTTTCACGTTTCGTCACTGATGCCAGGACAGCATTGAAACGTGTTTTAAATAAATATCATTATCATCATCATCATCATCATCGCAGCCCACTTACGTGTTCATCCTACAGGATCTAATATCTCCTGGAGGATTTATCCACCAGCCACAGAGCAGCATCAGCTGTTTTTCTTCATGCCTTTATAGGAGTTGTGCCAGTCACAACTCCATCAGGTCAGTGTAACCAGCACTCTCTTACTCTCCCTCCATAGGGTATCACCCTATTGTGCGCTCTGTTCCCCACATTTAGATTTACATATAATCAATGGTGAGGGGTAGAGATAGCCAGAGAACATGAATATCAACGACTATGCAGCAGCAGTTCATAACGAAGAAACAGCAGAAAAAAATGTGTTTTTTATCAAAACTGCTGCAAAAAGCCCAATCAGTGGCACACCACTGAAATAAGGGACTCTGCCTCTCTTTTTTGCTATTGTCCGATGGGGCATCAAAAACTTAGTGACAGAGTCACAAATTTCCTTACAGACACAGTTTTCTCCAGCAGAAAATTTAAAAAAGCCATCATATTTATCTTGTTTAGTCTGAGTTCCCTTTTGGAAACTGTTACAATGTTCTGTGACTAAAAAGGAGTGGATCAGGCAAATTTTGAATTCTCCTGTTCACACAGATTTTCTCATTAAATTTGATTTGCAAGTTATTTATGTGAATTTAATGTCCTTTATTACTTTCTGGGTTCTCTCCAGACCCTAGACCATAATAAACATTAGATGTAAAAATTAAAGAAAAATCCTAAAACTCTGCTTAATGCTCTCCTCTCTGGTCCCTGCATTGACAAGGCCTGGGACAGTTCGCACAAGTATGTGTAAGGTCATGATGTTATGATATGCGCCGTAACCTTACTGGGCCACATCAGAGCCGGAATTACCAGCCTGGTAGACCCGGAGATTCAGCGATTACAGCGGTGATAAGAAGATGTGATGAGGACAGTGAGGAGCAGAGGGCGAGAGAGGAGCAGTATCTATTTTTTTATTTTAACCTTTGATGGTCCTTTATGGTTCAAATTTTGCTTAATCCATGTGAATCGAAATGAGATAAAATTCACATTAGTGAATGCGGACTTTATGTAATATTCAGATATTATTCAGTTCCACTCAAACATATTCGCTCATCTCTCTGTGTCAATTGCTGGGAAGAATAGTTTTGCATGAAGCAATAATCTGTCAATTAAAATGATAGACACCAAGACGTCACAAAACTGTCCTTTATAATCAATGGGTCAGTGGGCAGCAGGTCCATCTCTCCCATAACAGATCCAGGACTACTCCACAGTTTCTGTTACAGCTAGCAGCCATGATGAAGATATGAACCAAACTTTTTCTGCATGATATTTATTTACTATATTTATATCTCTTTTCATATTTTAATCCCTTTCTGACAGCGTCAGTAATAGTACGTAGCTGCGCCCTGGGCCTATTGGGCCAGCTACATACTATTACATGCGCTGCGATCTCGCCCGCACACAGTTGATTGTCACAGCTGACACCCGGTGCTATGTGCCAGGAGAGGTCCCGCACCGCTCCCGGCACATTAACCCCTGAAATGCTGCTATAGAAGTCGATCGCAGCATTGCGGGGGCAAGGGGAGGTAAGCGCCGATACTTACCTCCTCTCCGGCATCACGTGGGGTCTGCGGTTGCTCACAGATGTTGTCATGGTGACCTGGTGTTGTAATGACAACATCCGGGTCACCAGGAGGCAGGAAATTACTTTGGTCATGTGCTAAACTGATAAATCATGTGGTATAGCCGTATATAGCAGTCACATCACAGGTAATCCATGAGAAGTTCTCACACCTTTCTTGTATTTTATTATATTAAGGACATGCTTGCTGTTTCTGATATAACTTGGAGAGATCGGAGCCAGAGGTTGAAGGTGTTAATCAAGCCATTTACCAAAGTGCACACACAGCGAACCCACACCAGAGACAATGGGTCTAAGTGGAGGTGGAAATTTTTTTAACATGTAGGATCAACTTTAAGCTTGCAATAAGTTTCAGCATCTTGTAACATATCTAGAATTTCATGTTCATATAAATCTTTGTCTAGTATTACAACAGAACCATCTTTATCAGAGTTTCTTATAACAATGTTTGGATTATTTTGTAAGGTTTTTAAAGCTTTCTGCTGTTGAAAGGTGAGGTTAGATTTGTATTTTTTCTGATTTTCATGTAAAGTTTTTAGCTCTTCTTCAACCACATGCTGAAAATCGTCCATTGCCGGACTTCTAGTGTGAATTGGGAAGAAATCCGGATTAGGGACTCTCTGGAAAAAATTGTCATCTAATGTTTTTTGGCTTTCTTCAGATAGTGAATGTAAATTAATTAATGACATCTGACGCGCCCCCTGGGCCGTGGGGTACTCGGCAGCCGGGCCTCTGGTTGCTGTGGGATATCACGGTAGCTGGCTCGGTCCGTGACCCAGGGGGGTCAGTACAAGGGGGAGATATAGGGGATTTGGGAAAGTTTGCGACGCCACCTGTGGATTGCGGCTAGAGGGAGCCGCAGCTGCGGAGCAGTCCCCTGGAGCTGGTGTTGCAGCAGCAGAGATGGTGTGGCTCTCCACATGGATGGTGGTGCAGGGGAGAGATGGCAGGACGGTCTCGGAGGAAAGACGGACACTCACATGGTGGTAAGCTTCAGTACCTTTACAGGTGATGCTGCAGGCACGGTCCAGGATACTCCAGGCAAAGGGCACACTTTTGGACTCTCCCCAGTGAGCGGGTATAGGGCCTCCTGATCCGTTGCTTTATTCTCTAAGCTTCTGACCTGCCTGGAGCTAGGCCTAGCTTGGTTACTGTCTCTCTTTGCACCTGCTGACCTGGTAGTAGGGCCTTCTCTTGGAGATCACTCTCCCTGGACGCTGGGGCCTCCGTGACTCCTAGCCCTGGTACTGTAGTCAGCGTTTGGTGAACCTGGGACCTGTAGTCCTCCAGGGGTTCCGGTGGTTCCTACTGGGTATAAAGGGTCCCTGTAGGTGCGGACCCGGTGTCCGTTATATATATCGGGGTGAGCCTGGTATGGTCCTCTGCCCCCTTGCTACTTCTTCCTTCTCCTCTCTGCCTTCGGCCCACTCAAGGCCCTCACTAGGCTTTCACACGTGCTGTAGGCTTTCGCTCGCCTAAGCACAGCCAGCTCGCTGCCTCTTCACTGCTCTCTGAGCGGTAGCACACTCTCTGCTCACTCTGAGCTGTGTTTCTCTCTGTCTCTGAACACTAAACTCCAACTAAACTGAGCTGCCTGGCTCCACCCTCCCTATATATTTCCCTAAAGGGCTCCCTCTGCTGGTCTGAGGTGGTAGGGTGAAGATGTGTGAATGTGTGAGGGCCTCTTGTGGAGAAGTCCAGCCATGCACCCTTCTGGGTTCTGTGGCACCAATGCGCAGCAGGGCGCCACACATCTGCTCAAAAAACATCACATTAGAATATTCATTCTGGTTTGTCCTTGCATCATTATTACAATTATCCTCAATCTCATGTTGCCCTTGTGCAAAATGTTTTTTTATAGTAAGACATCTCATGAATTTGTTCACATTCATTAAGGTGGGAAGTAATTCAAAACGTTTCGTAGGTACAAATTTCAAGCCTTTCTTTAGTACTTCTTGCTGAGTTTGATTTATAATGTTGGCTGACAGGTTAATCACTGTAAGATCTTCATCTCTCATTTCCTCTGCCGTGTTGGATAATTGTGCATGCTTTTTGCGATGCTTCCTCCCTGCTCGTCTTGTTTTTTTTAGTGGCTGACGGCGTGGCATATTGTGAAGAATAAAAGTAGATCTGTTTTTTGGCTACACATTGTGATTTGTTGAACATTCAGCTTTATCACTTTCAAAATCAGATGAATCCCTATTGCCATCTTTGGATTTCAGTTCAGATGATGTAAAACTCACACGTGGATTGTTATACCTGCTTTTCCTTCCATTTTTCTCATATTTATTTTTTAATATTGACTTAGGGTTTTCCTTATATTGATGCCAGTTATAAACAACATTATTTTCATAATCTTGTAAATCTCTTTTAAATATATTTTGTTTT
This sequence comes from Phyllobates terribilis, assembly GCF_046119375.1. Classification (NCBI taxonomy): domain Eukaryota; kingdom Metazoa; phylum Chordata; class Amphibia; order Anura; family Dendrobatidae; genus Phyllobates; species Phyllobates terribilis. The sequence goes on along the minus strand of NW_027362763.1, from coordinate 324,571,270 downwards.
ACTACAGTTATAGTATCTGCCAGTTTACCCACATTTTCATTTATCCTAGTTTTAGAGGCAATATAAAATTCGGCTAATGAATTCTCAATTTCCTTTATTTTAATTTCAATGGATTCCATTTTATTTTTCTCATGTTTTATTAATTCCATTAAATTGGTCGAGCATGCTGAAAAAAATACCGTCCCATTCATTCAAAAACTCATTATTATATATTTGTGTAGGACATTTCTTGATTCTTAAACCACGAGGGATCATAGTTTTTTCCATATATGTTTGCAATGTTGTTGAGTCCCACCAAGTTCTGAGCCTAATTGTTATTTCATTCTCTAGGTTAATTAATGTTTCTTTTATGTTGTTAGGGTCAGTAATCACATTGCTGCTTATGCATTGAAAAAATGTCAGCTGCTTTTTGAATTCTGGCTTGACTATCCACATTGAAAAAATCCTCCTCCCCAGAGGTAGAGGCATCCATTTAGAATTTCAGCAATATTAACATGAAAAAAAAAAAAAATTCTGAGATAAGAAAAAAAAATTTGAGGGACAAAAATTATTATTTTTTTCTTTTTTCTTTTCTTCTTCCCTTTTTATGTTGTAAATAGTATATATGTTAAGTACATATAGTTGTAAACTTGGTTCTTTTTATACAAATATTTATAATCCTTGGGGAGCACGGATAATGGCCGACATGAATCAGTATATAAAAATGTAAAAGTTCATCCAGCTCACCATATGAAGTGGAATTCCTCAGGACGTGCTGGGATTGAGAGCCTGTGTTGGCAGCAGGGTGGATCAACGGCAGGAAAGAGAGATTTATCCAGCACAAAATCCAGGGAATTAATTAAAAACTTGAAATTTATTCAAACATGATTAAAAAGAGTACATGTTAAAAAATGCTCTAAGCAGCATGCTATCTGACGTGTTTCGAACTGTGTGTTCTAATTCATAGTATAACATGTGTTAGCACAATAGATCAAATAAGTATTGCGGGTATTCGAGTGACATGCTCGAGTCTCCGCCCCATATGCTTCGCAGCCCAAAAAAAGTTGTTGGGATTGCCTGCCATGCACAAGGGACTCGAACATGTCACTCGAGCACCCGTGATACATGATGCATACCAGAGAACCCGATGCAAACTCAAGTAGCGAGCATTTGCGCTCAAGACTAATGACAACTTATTCAATATGATGACCTAATGTTATCAAATTCTGTCGTACCCCTGGGTTCAAAATGTTTACTGTACCCCTTGATAAAATCCTTTAGGGGTCTAGATTCCAAAATGGAGTCAATTGTGGAGGGGTTTCCAGTATTTAGGCACATCAGAGGCTCCCGAAATGCGACATGGCATCCACTCTTGATTCCAGCCAAACAGTGTATTTTCCCCACATATGGGGTATTGGCATACTCAGGAGAAATTGCACAATAGTTTTTAGGTTCCATTTTCTCCTCTTACCCTTGTGAAAATAAAAAAATTTAATTTTGGGCTACAAGATCATTTTTTTATTTTCACGGCTCCATGTTATAAATTTCTGTGAAGCACCTGGGGGTTATGGGTGCTCACCACACATCTAGATAAGTTCCCTGAGGGCTCTAGTTTCCAAAATAGTGTCCCTTGTGGGGAGTTTCCACTGTTTAGGCACATCAGGGGCTCTCCAAATGCAACATGGCATCTGCTAATTATTCAAGCAAATTTTACATTCAAAAAGTCAAATGGCGCTCCTTCCCTTCTGAGCCCTGCTGTCCACCCAAACAGTGTTTTTTCCCCACGTATGGGGTATCTACATACTCAGGGGAAATTGCGCAACAAATTTTGGGGTCCATTTTTTAACTATTACTCCTGCAAAAATAAAAAAATGTGGGTCTAAAGTAAGATTTTGGTAAAAAAAAGTGAAATGTTAATTTTTTTCTTCCCCATTCCAAAAATTCTTGTGAAGCACCTGAAGGGCTAATAAACTTCTTGAATGTGATTTTGAGCACCTTGAGGGGTGCAGTTTTTAGAATGGTGTCACATTTGGGTATTTTCTGTCATAAAGGCCCCTCAAAGTCACTTCAAATGTGATGTGGTCCCTAAAAAAATGGTTTTGTCCATTTTGTTGTAAAAATGAGAAATCGCTGGTCAATTTTTAACCCTTATAGCTCCCTAATAAAAAAAATTTTGGTTCCAAAATTGTGCTGATGTAAAGTAGTCATGTGGGAAATGTCATTTATTAACTATTTTGTGTGACATATCTCTCTGATTTAAGGGCATAAAAATTAAAATTTTGAAAATTGCAAAATTTTCAAAATTTTTGCCAAATTTAATTTTTTTCACAAAGAAACGCAAGTGATATCGAAGAAATTTTACCACTATGATGAGTACAATATGTCATGAAAAAACAATCTCATAATCAGCAGGATCCGTTGAAGCGTTCCAGAGGTATTACCTCATAAAATAACAGTGGTCTGATTTGTAAAAATTGGCCCGGTCATTAACGTGCAAACCACCCTCGAGGGTAAAGGAGGTAATGAAAAATAATGAAATCAATGGCCTAATATATTGGGTTAGTTGCTTACTTATTAATTTCTATAAAGTAAAATCGATATTCATATTAATTTGTGCATCGTCTATCTTTATAGTCAATGAGAGCAGTGATATCAAGTTACAATGTTTGATTAAACAGATAAAAGAAAATTAAAGTATCATGTGGAGTCCTACCATACACTGAAAACAGATACTTGCAAAATAAAATAAGATTTGAGCTTTGATCATATATACAATCTAAAATACTTTACCTCCATAGCAGTGTATAATGTCTCAATATCAGCAAAGATGACAAACAGATAAGCCACAATTTGGATTACAATCAAAAATGACAGCACATCTGAAAAAAAATAATTAGGACAATCAACATGTGTGAATAAAAAATGTAGATGGTACGTCTTGCAAGTAATACCTAATAAATATTAACATAAGCCATGGACTTGTCTTTTCTCTATGTACAACAAATAATTATAGTTCCAAGTTTGAAAGTTTAACATACAGTTTATGGTAAAAAACGAAAAATTAAAAGACATAAGCCCCAATTCATAAAGACTTTCATGCTGGTCTTGATAAGTGGGCAGGGTGGAGTGTGAGGCTCTTGATTCATTAGGAAGTGCACACCTTTTAATGAAGCAGGCGAGATGTGCACCTCACCACAAATTTTACTTCAATGCCTGTTGGAGTAATATTTGTGATGTAGCGAATGCGGCCTCTCATCCTGAATTTGAGGAGCAAGGGTTGCCACACAGTCACTCCTCAGCTCAGCCCACATTCAAAAGTTGCAACATTTTTGTTGCACTAAATTTTATAACTTTTCAACACTTTTTAAACCAGAATTCTGGGGAAAAAGCTTTTGTGGATCAGACACCGTTTTTCTTTAAATGGTACAAATCAATATTAGAGATTCACACCATAAAGACTCCTAATTTAGTATACTCATCTTATGTTGTTGTGTGAAGTGCCGGCAATCAAGCAGCGCCGGCCATCCTGCACTGATTCTGGGGTAGCAGCCCGGGCCCCGACAGCGAGTGGGCCCCCCTCATGGTCCAGGGGCATGTCTATGATGGCCATTAAACACGCGCCAGCGGCCCTGCACAGCCACATGCTAGAGGAGCTGGACGGGACACAGGCCGGAGGCAAGTGAGCGAGGCTTGTCGCCAGCTTCCCCACTCCCAATATTAAAAATATTTCTAATGTGTGTGTGTGTGTGTGTACATGTATGATGTGAATGTCTGTGTATGTCAGTGTGTATGACTGTATATTTATTTGTCTGTTGTATATGTGTTTTTAAGAATTTGTGTTCAAATATGTACATATGTCTGTATGTGTAATTATCTGCGTATATCTTTGTGAATGTGCATATTGTTTGTGTGCATATGTGTGTACCATGTGCATATGTGTGCAAGCCTGCATGTGTTTGCATGTCTGCGTACTGTATGTGTGCGTACTGTGTGCATGTGCATGTCTGCATACTCTGTGTGTGCATGTGTGCGTGCATGTCTGCATATTGTGTGCATGTTCATGTCTGCGTACTGTGTATGTGCAAGTCTGCGTACCGTGTGTGTGTGCAAATCTGCATACTATGTGCATGTGCAAGTCTGCGCACTGTGTGTGTGTGCATGTCTGCATACTGTGTGCATGTGCATGTCTGTGTACAGTGTGCGTGTGCATGTCTGCGTACTGTGTGCGTGTGCATGTCTGCGTACTGTGTGTGTGTGCATGTCTGTATACTGTGCATGTGTGTGCATGTTTGCATATGTGAAGGATGAGGGGATAGCCTGGGCCCTGTGTTGTCTATTTCTCCACCGTATCTGTGCATCATGAATGGTGGTATGTGTTAAAGGGGCCCACTGAGACTCTCCCGGGGCCCACGAAAACCTGGAACAAGCCCTGTATAGCAACAATTTATTTTTTAAGGTGAACAAGTACAGATAACTTGTTTTGGTGTGTAATATCTTCTTGAAATCAGTCTATTAAATCCTTTTACAAAGAGTGGACTGCACAAGTTCTCACCTTCTAAGGGTGATGTCTCATAATTGCATCATAAAACCTTGGCATTTAGAAAACAAAATTGGCAACATTTTTGGGAATCCCCTTAAAGCCAGGAAAGTTTTCAACCTGAAGAAAAATACCCATCTGAAATTTTGACAGCTATACAATATTAAAATTGCATTCTCTGCTGACTTGCTCGATCCATCAGGGAAGATGAGCACTTTGCTTTAGGTTGCACACTTCCCTGACTGTAAGTAGGCTGCATCTTGCCATCCACACACATAGATATCTATATCTATCTATATCTCTCTCTATTATTCTGTGTATATATGTGTATATATATATATATATATATATATATATATATATATATATATATATATACACAGTACAGAACAAAAGTTTGGACACACCTTCTCATTTAAAGATTTCTCTGTATTTTCATGACTATGAAAATTGTACATTCACACTGAAGGCATCAAAACTATGAATTAACACATGTGGAATTATATACTTAACAAAAAAGTGTGAAACAATTGAAAATATGTCTTATATTCTAGGTTCTTCAAAGTAGCCACCTTTTGCTTTGATGACTGCTTTGCACACTCTTGGCATTCTCTTGATGAGCTTCAAGAGGTAGTCACTGGAAATGGTTTTCACTTCACAGGTGTGCCCTGACAGGTTTAATAAGTGGGATTTCTTGCCTTATAAATGGGGTTGAGACCATCAGTTGTGTTGTGCAGAAGTCTGGTGGATACACAGCTGATAGTCCTACTGAATAGACTGTTAGAATTTGTATTATGGCAAGAAAAAAGCAGCTAAGTAAAGAAAAACGAGTGGCCATCATTACTTTAAGAAATGAAGGTCAGTCTGTGCGAAAAATTGGGAATACTTTGAAAGTGTCCCCAAGTGCAGTTGCAAAAACCATCCAGCGCTACAAATAAACTGGCTCACATGAGGACCACCCCAGGAAAGGAAGACCAAGAGTCACCTCTGCTTCTGAGGATAAGTTTATCCGAGTCACCAGCCTCAGAAATCGCAGGTTAACAGCAGCTCAGATTAGAGACCAGGTCAATGCCACACAGAGTTCTAGCAGCAGACACATCTCTACAACAACTAAGAGGAGACTTTGTGCAGCAGGCCTTCATGGTAAACTAGCTGCTAGGAAACCACTGCTAAGGACAGGCAAAAAGCAGAAGAGACTTGAGAATGGGGCGTAGGTTCACCTTCCAGCAGGACAACAACCCTAAACATACTAAAATGGCCCAGTCAAAGTCCAGATCTAAATCCCATAGAGAATCGGTGGCAAGAATTGAAACTTGCTGTTGATAAATGCTCACCATCCAATCTCATTGAGTTGGAGCTGGTTTGCAAAGAAGACTGGGCAAAAATGTCAGCCTCTAGATATGAAAAGCTGGTAGAGACATACCCTAAAACAGATGCAGCAGTAATTACAGTGAAAGGTGGTCCAATAAAAATATTAACTCAGGATGACTGAATACAAATACAGGCCACAATGTTCAGATTTGTATTTTTAAATTATTTAGAAAACCATACATAATTTCTTTTAAACTTCACAAATACTTGCCAATTTGTATTGGTATATCACAGAAAATCCTAATAAAATACTTTAAAGTATGTGAGTGTAACGTGAAAAAATGTTGAAAAGTTCATGTGGTATGAATACTTTTTCAAGGCACTGTATATATTGTGACAAGGTCACTGGAAAAGTACTGGAGGGGAGATATGTAGCACTGGGATGGATTGCTGCAGTAATTATACATAGGAAAAAGGTTCCAGCACACGAGTGTGTTAAACAGCCATTTTGGTGCAAGGGTAATTAAAGCACCTGTAGAGAGGAAGGAACTCAGGGGATAAAATCACATCGTTGCAGAGAAATTGGTGTGAGGAGGACCTGGAGGCACAAGCTCTGGACATGTGGTGTGCATGTTAAGGAAAGCTAAATATTGGGTTATTTTTGTTAGTGAAGCGGCGGTTACCTGTTTCATCAAGGACTGTGCCATATGTTATGTTTTTGTTTTCCTGTTAGACTGGGAAGGCCGTGTTTGTGTTGCTAACAATGCTGTGGCTTATTCAGTGCTCTTAATAAGCCACAAAAGATTTAAAGAGACAGTGTTGTTGTGTACCTCTGTAGTGAGCCGATCTACCACAGTTGGTGCTAGAAGTGCCAGCAAGATCCCCAGGAAGCAAGCGTGATGGCTGTGGACAGGCTACATATCCTGGGTGAAGACGGCTGTGAGCATGGAACAGCGGACAGACAATATGGAGGAGCTGATCAAGCATCTGGTCCAAAGCCAACACCAGCAGCACCAGCAGCACCTGCAACAGTTACAGCAGCACCAGGAGCAGCATCCGAAGCAGCAACAGCATCGGAAGCAACCTCAGCAGCAACAGCTGGCACAACAGGAGACAAATAAGCTGCCTGTGTAACAGCTGCAGCAGCAGCATCAACAGCAGCTCCAACAGTACCAGCAGCAGCAGCAGATTGATTTACTCACAGAAACGGTCCGTGGCACAGCAGTGGCTCCGACTCCAATGTCAGCTGATGATTTCTCTGTCCAGAAGGCGGTGAGGAGAGCCTTGCAGAAAATGACCTGGGGTGACGATATAAAGGCCTTTTTAACCGTTTTTGTGAGGGTTGCCAATAGAGAGAAACACCCGCCAGAGCAGTGGGCTGAAGTCCTGGTGCCATACTTAACGGAAAAGCCACAAAAGGCCTACTATGATTTGGCCTTAAAGGATCCAAAAGAATATGAAAAATTGAAAACAGAAATTTTGGCGAGCTTGGGGGAGACAATGTCCGTCAGGGCACAACGGGTCCACCGCTGGGCATATCATGACAAACCCCCTCAATCACAAATGTTTGATCTGCTGCACCTCATCCAAAAGTGGTTACAGTCAGAGTCCTCTACCCCAGCTCAGATGGTGGAGTGAGTTGTAATGGACCGGTTCGTGCAATCCCTTCCGAGCCCGATGCTGACTTGGGTTTCCCAGGGAGATCCCCGGAACGTCGATGACTTGGTTGGACTGGTCGAAAGGAGTCAGAAGTTCGACAGGTCTGTGGGGAGGCAACCCATTCCATACTAGGGGTATAGGTTAAAAAGGGAATGGGGCGTCCAAAGTCCAAGGGGGCGACAGAGGTCATGCCAAGGACCTCATTGGGAGATGTAATTTGCTGGAGATGTCACGGCCCAGGTCATATAGCTGCCCATTGTCTCCTGACCAACAAGCAAATGGACTGCAGAATGGGACATCAATATTCATTCTACGCATATCCAGCTTGCAGTGTGGACTGTCCACCCGGCAAGGGGCCCCAAGTTTGTATTGTCAAAGTGAATGACATACAAATGACTGAACTAATAGACTACGGGAGTTTGTTGACCCTCATGAGGCACACACTCCCTCTGCAATTGATCACTGGAAAGAAGGTGGGCATCTGCTGCATTCATGGGGATGCTAAAGACTATTCGGTGGCCAGAGTGGTCATTAAGACGGACCGAGGTATTGAGTCCCATGAGGTCGGCGTGGTCCAGGCTTTGTTGTACCCAATCATCATAGGCCGGGACTTTGTGTTGTTTTGGGACTTGTGAAGGAGGGGCTGAGACCATAATTGCTCACGAAAGAAACGGGTTGGCACTAAAGAAATCACACCAACCTCAGAGTCTGATGGGTTTACTTTTGGTGTAATGGGAGAAGAAGAGAAAGTAGTATCCCCTGTGGCAGACATTGCAGAGCTAAGGGTGACCAAAGAAAATTTTGGGTTCACCCAACATAGGGACCTAACTCTAAAAGAGACATTCAATAAAGTAACAGTCATAAACGGCATAGCACAGGAGTCAGGGGCTCCCACCAGGTTTCTGTATTTCATGTTGAGTGGGGACTTATTGAACCGGGTCACTAAGGTGAGGGAGGAGAAAGCGGAGCAATTATTGGTACCAGGACCCTATAGACAAAGGGTGTTGGACAGGGCCTATTCACATGTCTTGGGTGGCCATCTGGGGGTGGGCAAAACTGAACAACGGGTCATGCAGAGGTATTGACCCAGATGTGAAAGTGAAATCCTAAAATATTGCAAGTCCTGTCCCACTTGCTAGATAACCGCTAACTCCTCTCCATTCCAAAATCCTCTCATACCGCTATTCGTCAAGGCTGGGCAACTGAGAAACCAAGTTGAAACTCCATGTGGACTGGATAGACCAGAAGGTAACACTAAGGGCATCCCTGTGGCAGAGACACTGTCACAAGCCCAGAAACAACAGTGCCAAGAACTTCTTCAGTGGAACAGGGACCTGTTTTCGGAGTTACCAAGACATACGCAGGTTGATAAGCAAGGAATCTTGACAGAACCACATGTGCAGGTGAACCAAAAGCCATAAAGAGTCTTTGAAGTCTACCACAAGTTGATTTTTAAGGAAGGGGCTAAAAATTACACATATCCGAGACCCCGCAACAAACTCATATTGAAGCTAGGATCAACCAGATACAACACCTCCTTGCACCTAACAAAAGGTTACTGGCAAATCCTCTTCTTTCACAGCGCCAAGAAGAAGATGACCTTACACCTGATGGTTGCTTCCAGTATACCAGGAGCCCATTGGGCCTGAAAAGAGACCCAGCTACCTTCCGAAGGGCCATAGACCGGACCTTAGCCCCTCAAAAAAAACATGCCACAGCTTATCTCAACGACATTGTGATATTCCTCCCGGATTGGGGAAGTCATCTACAGAAAGTCAAGACTGCGCTGGATGCGCTGAATAAAGGGGGGTTTACCAAATACCCAAAGAAATGTGTCATCGGGAAAAAGAAGGGGAAACACATGGGCTACATCATTGGAAGAAGCAGAGATGGCGTACTTCATCTTTCATGTGAATACAGACCTGGGAAGCTGCACGGTAATGCAGATGCCAGTTTAGACTCCACTGTTTTGTGACTAAAGGTGCCAAAACCTACAGCTTTGGACAGAGGGGGGAATATGTGACAAGGTCACTGGCAAAGGACTGGAAGGGAGATATGTAGCACTGGGATGGATAGCTGCAGTAATTATACATAGGAAAAAGGTTCCAGCACACAAGTGTATTAAACAGCCATCTTGGTGCTAGGAAGATTAAAGCACCTGTAGAGAGGAAGGAACTCAGAGGATAAAATGACAGCCTTGCAGAGCATTTGGTATGGGGAGGGCCTGGAGGCACAAGCTCTGGAGCTGTGGTGTGCATGTTAAGGAAAGCTAAATCTTGGGTTATTTTTGTTCCTGAAGTGGGCAGTTACCAGTTTCAACAAGGACTGTGCCATACATTATGTTTTTGTTTTCTTGTTAGGCCGGGAAGGCCTTGCTTGTGTTGCTAACAATGCTGTGGCTTATGCAGTGCTCTTAAAGGAGTTGTTCAGTACTTTTTAGTATGGCCTAAATGTCCCCCAATGTATTTACCCTCTTCAGATAAGAGTTTTTGTAAATACCTCTCTTTGTCCTTCTTGCCTATGAGCGGCCCTACAGCGGGCCACTCACAGGCATCATGTGACCCCCAGCTGCAGCCTCTTCTGATGTCACGTCAAGTGAGGCATGACATCAGTGATGCGGTCCCCGCGGTGGATGCTGGGCTGTGAGAGGGATTACCCCCCGCGTCACAGCCCAACATCCCAGCATCCAGCCCACACTTTTCCAATGAATAAAGAGAGGGTAAGCGTGCAGTGGATGCTGGGTGTGACGCGCAGTGTAACCCCGCCCACAGACCATCACTTACCGTGGAATGCAGCACAGAGTCACGCCTGGCTGCAGTCGGAACTTGACGTGATATCAGCGGTTGTCAGAGTCGGCTGCAGCCGAGGGTCACATGATGCCTGTGAACGGCCAGCCATAGCGCCGCTCACAGGTAAGAAGGACCAACAGAGACATTAACAAAAACCCTTACCTGAAGAGGGTAAATAGATTATGGGACATTTGGGCCATAGTAAAAAAAACTGGACATCTTCCTTAATAAACCACAGAAGATTTAAAGAGACAGTGTTCTTGTGTACCTCTGTATATACAGTTGTGCTCAAAGTTTACGTACACCGGCAGAACTTTTGCTTTCTTTGCCTTGTTTCAGAGAATATGAATGATAACAAAAAAATTTTTTATACACTCATGGTTATTGGTTGGATGAAGCCATTTATTGACAAACTACTGTGTTTTCTCTTTTTAAATCTTAATGACAACCAAAAACATCCAAATGACCCTGATCAAAAGTTCACATACCCCAGTTCTTAATACCGTGTATAGCCCCCTCTAACATCAATGACAACTTGAAGTCTTTTGTGGTAGTTGTGGATGAGGGTCTTTATTTTCTCAGATGGTTAAGCTGCCCATTCTTCTTGACAAAAAACCTCCAGTTCCTGTAAATTCCTGGCCTGTCTAGCATGAACCGTGTGCTTGAGATCTCCCCAGAGTGACTCAATGATATTGAGGTCAGGAGACTGAGATGGCCACTCCAGAACCTTCAATTTGTTCTGCTGTAGCCAATGACAGGTCGACTTGGCCTTGTGTTTTAGATCGTTGTCATGATGGAACATCCAAGTACGTTCCAAGCACAGCTTCTGGGCTGATGAGTGCAAATTTGCCTCCAGTATATGCTGATAACATGCGCCATTCATCCTTCCTTCAACTTTAAGGCTGTGTGCCCACGATGTGTTTTTTAAGTGTTTCCACAGCGGCAAAAATGCTGCAGAAATGCTTAAAAAATGCATGGTAGAAGGCCTGCCATGTTCCCCAATGATAATCCGCATGTGCTGTGCACATGCTGCGGAGATTTCCGCTGCGGATTATCATTGCGGAAAAAAACGCAGCACTACCAATTATTTTGTGGAAGTGCTGCGTTTTCGCCGCCATTGACTTGCATTAGATCGCATGTATTATGCATCACTGTATATGTAGATGCGCATTTCATGCATTCTAATGTGCGGATGGTACCCAGGTCTAGAGGAGAGGAGACTCTCCTCCGGACCCGGGTACCATAGAAAACTGTAAAAGAAAGAATAAAATAAAAAATAAATATATAGTTTCCTTCTGGCGGCCCGCGGGGCGCTCCTCCTCGCATGCCGACAGTTCGAGATGTACTGAAGGACCTGCGCTGACGTCAGAGTCATGTGACGGGTCACGCGACGCTGACGTCGGCAGGTCCTTCAGTGTAGCGCTGCCGGCAGCCGGGACAGAGGGAAACAAGACACCGGGGGCCATCGGAACGTAAGTATAGATTTCTTTTTTATTTTTTACCATTCTTTAAGGTCACACTATATAAATCCATGCTGTTAGCATGGATTTATATAGTGTGACCAAGTTGACAAGCACTTTCCAAGTGATGCTAAAATCGCTTGGAAAGCGCTTGTTAACCCCCATGCGCAAATGCAAGTGAAGAATGCTTCACTTACGCATGTCCCTGGCAGGAAAACGCATGTACAATCCGCATGTACAATCCGCATGCGCTTTTTTCTGCCAGGGAGATGCAGAAACGCTCAGGAAAAAATCCTGAGCATTTCTGCATCGTGGGCACATAGCCTTACCAAGTTTACTGTGCCTTTGCAGCTCACACATCGCCAAAACATCAGCGATCCACCTCTGTGCTTTACAGTAGAAATGGTGTTCCTTTCATCATAGGCCTTGTTGACCTCTCTCCAAATGTAACGTTTATGGTTGTCATCAAAAAGTAAAATTTTAGTCTCATCACTCCAAATTACCTCGTTCCAGAAATTTTGAGGCTTGTCTCTGTGCTGTTTGGTGTATTGTAGGCGAGATAATTTGTGGCATTTGCGCAGTAATAGCTTTCTTCTGGCGACTCGACCATGCAGCCCATTTTTCTTCAAGTGCTTCCTTATTGTGCATCTTGAAACTGCCAGACCGCTAGTTTTCAGAGAGTCCTGAATAGCTGCTGATGTTATTTGTGGATTTTTCTTTGCATCCCAAACAATTTTCCTGGCAGTTGTGTCCAAAATTCTTGTTGGTCTACCTAACCGTGGTTTGGTTTTTACAGAGCCCCTGATTTTCCATTTGTTAATCACAGTTTGAATGCTGCTGACTGGCATTATCAATTCCTTGGATATCTTTTTGTATCCCTTTCCTGTGTTATACAGTTCAACTACCTTTTCCCGTAGATCCGTTGACATTTCTTTTGCTTTCCCCATGACTCACAATCCAGAAACGTCAGTGGCTGGATGAAAGATGCAAGAGTCTGTATGGATCCCAGAAACTCACTCAGCTTTTATGCACACACACTGATTACAAGCAAACAGGTCACAGGTGAGTATGTTACCTTTACTAGCCATTTAAACCAATTTGTGTCAAATTCTGTGCATATTATCAGGCCAAAATCACCAGGGTATGTTAACTTTTGATCAGGGTCATTTGGATGTTTTTGGTTGTCGAACAAATTTAAAAAGAGAAAACACAGTAGTTTGACAACAAATGGCTTCACCCAACCGATAACCATGAGTGGAGAAAAAGTTTTTTTGTAATCGTTCATATTCTCTGAAACAAGGCAAAGAAAGCAAAAATTCTTCCGGGGTATGTAAACTTTTGAGCACAAGTGTATATATCTATCTATATATATATATATATATATATATATATATGTATATATATATATATATATATATATATATATATATATATATATCTGATATAACTGTCTATCTATATACAGCGGGTTTATCTATATACAGTGGGTGAAATAAGTATTGAACAAGTCACAAATTTTCTAAGTAAATATATTTCTAAAGATGCAATTACCATGAAATTCTCCCCAGATATCGCTAACAATCCATCCAATCCACACAGGCAAAGAAATCAAACCTTAGATGTCCATAAATTAAGTTATGTGCAATAATGAGAAATTACACAGGGAAAAAGTATTGAACATACTTGCTGATATTTAACTAATGTTTCGTACAAAAGCCTTTGTTGGTGATGACAGCTTCAATACACCTCCTGTGTGGAGAAACTAGTTGCATACATTGCTCAGATGTGATTTTGGCCCATTATTCCAAACAAACACTCTTCAAGTTCTGAAGGATCTGTGGGCTTCCTCTATGAACTTTGAGCTTCAGTTCCTTCCATAAATTTTCTATTGGATTCAGATCAGGTGAATGCCTGGGCCATTCTAGCAACCTTATTTTCTTTCTTTGAAACCAATTGAGAGTTTCCTTGGCTGAGTGTTTGTGATCATTGTCTTGCTGAAATGTCCACCCTCATTTCATCTTAATTATCCTTGCAGATGGCAGCCGATTTTTTTCAAGAATGTCTCTGTACATTTGTCCATTCATCCTTCTTTCAATAATATGAAGTTTGCCAGTGCTGTATGCTGAAAAACAGTCTCACTGTTGGTATGGTGTGTTTGGGGTGATATGCAGTGCATTTTGGCCTCCCGACATGGTGTGTATTCTAGAATCCAAAGAGTTCAACTTTGGTCTCATCTGACCAGACTATATTTCACAAGCTTTGGTAAATGCTGTTGAGAAAACTTTAAACGTACTTGAACATGCTTTTCCTTCATCAATGGAGTCTTGCGTGGTTACTGGTTCTTTCAGTAGTTTAAAAATTTTTCTGTAACCAATACCATCAGTATGTTGTTTTGCAACAAAAAAGTTGCAAAGGTCTTGAGACAGCTCACTAGTTTTACCATCATGGGATGTTTCTTGTTTGGCACCTTGGTAATGACATCTTTTTATAGGCCATCAGTTGAACCAGCTCATATTATTTTTCACAAAGTGGCTGGATTACTTTCTAATTACTGATAGATTTCAGCTGGTGTCATGACTTTCCAGGGGTTTTTGCATCCCTATTTCTTCAAGTATTCAATACGTTTTCCTTGTGTCATTTCTCATTATTACACATAATTTAATTTATAGACATCTATGGTTTGATTTCTTTATCTATTTGGATTGGATTGGTTGTTAACAATGTGGCACCCCAGGGGTCTGGTTTCCACAGTAATAGCAGTATTACGTTTGTGAGCAGGTGGGAGGTCTCCTGGGCAGGAATCCTAAGCATGCCACACCTACTGCCCAGTCCTGGGAGGGGAAGAACTTCCCCTATATAAACTGGGGCTGAGGCAGGGTTAGAGAGAGGAGTTCCAGACAGAGACGGAGTCTGGTCTGGACACGCAGAAACAGGGACAGATAGACATCAGGAGCTCTGTAGGAGCCAAGGAGAAGCGCCAGGGGCTGGAGCTGTGCAGAGCTCGCCCTGGGAGAAGGTACAAAAACCGGACACAGGAGTCCGAGGCTGTGGGGACTAAGATATACCCAGCAGCAGAATCCATCTGGCAGGGGATTCCAGGTCCTCTGGCCATAAAAGCCCGGAGGCTCAGTCACAACGAAGGGACCAGCACCGCCATCCCGGAGCGGAGGCTAACAGGAGGCCCCAGGTCACCAGCCATACGGGTGAGCACCACACGGTATACCCAGGGACGTGGGCTACTTGTAACCGCCGAAAGCAGGGTAGCCAGGAAGGGTACAGACTAACGGGAAGGCCTACAACTCCACCTGGCCAGGGGAACTCCGGCTTACTCGCAGACTAACCAGGATCCAACTACTAGCCAGTACTCCCGGGGGAATTTGCCTTGTACCATCAGTAAAGACCCTGAACTGTACCCTCGCGTTTCCGTGCTTCCTTGTCGCACCGTTAGTGCTGGGACATCCACACCATCACTCCCAACATCATCCACATCCGCTGCCCTGAGGCCATACCTCTCCCGTTGGGGGTTATATCAACATTGCTGCACACCTATACCACCGGCATCAGCGGTCTGCCCTGGGTGGCGTAGTCGGACACTAATACCATCATACCAATAACCGCCACTTAGTTTGACCACCCTGGGCGCGGAACGGGTCACCGCCACACGAAGACTACTACCCCCATCGGATCCGGCTCCGGGTATCCCCCACGCGCACGCGCGCCGCATTACAGCACTGGCCCAGGGGGTGAGTCAATTTTGGCGTAGTCGGCAGGATTACGTGCCCGCAACCACCGGGTACTGCGTGCCTGAAAAAAGAGACTTTTATACTTACCTGTGGTGAAGTTTCCCGCCGTCCGGAGTCGTTTCCTGCCATCTGGAGCCGATTCCCGCCATCCGACGCCATCTTCTGCCTTCTTCCCGCCATCCGTGGAGTTTTCCCGCCATTGGACGCCATCTTGAGGGTGCCGCGCGGGAAGAAGAGGGGCGTGGACTCCGAAAGCCTGCGAGAACTGAAGCCCCGCCTCACGTCCGGACGTTGCGTAAGGTCCTGGAAGGAGCCCAGCAGACACCGACGTCACAGGAGCGCAACGGAAGGTCCTCAACCCTGACGATCCACTGCGGAGCCGTGGCCTACGGAAGAGGATCATCGCAAGGTAGGCCACGGTCCACTAGGGGGGAGGAGAATGTCGGATACGGAGGAGAGCTTCACCGCCACAGCCGCCGCCAGCGCCACCGCTGCTGCGGTCATGCCTTTCACCATGCCCTATATCCCGGGGGCAGCCTGGCTACCCCAGTACTCAGGGGAGTCACATACCCTAAATGACTTCAGAGAAAGGCTGGATAGCCTCTTCCAGGTGTATCCCCTCACGGAGGCGCAAAAAGTGAGCATCCTGGTGGCCCAATTAATCGGGGCAGCCCAAAGGGAGGTAAAGTCCTGGCCACTTGGGAGGAAGAGGACTGTCATAGACATACTAACCCGGCTGAAAGACACATTTGACACCCGCACCTCAGCCGAAATAAAACTAAGATTTTATGGGTGCAAACAACGGGCACATGAGAGTATAAGAGACTATGCTCTAAACCTACAAGAGGCCCTGAGAGCCATTAAGCAGGCAGACCCTGACAGCGTGGGAAATGAAGATAAGCTGTTGACTGAACAATTCATTGAGGGTCTACTGTGCAATGCCCACCAAACCCAGTTGCGGGTAATGGCCTTACAGGACCCTGACCTGGACTTTGCACAGTTCAAGGACAGAGCCATCCGGGTGCTCTGAGAACCGGCACCAGGTGGCGCTGTGACCCACAGGCGCCCTGCTATCACTTATCACCAGGAGACGGCGCCCTTGTCTGCAGGGCCTGTGGGAGCTGATGCGCAGGCTTTAAACAGTGACCCGGCTACAGACCTGCACCATCAGGTCCAAGAGCTAACTAAAATCGTTGCCGCGCTAACCCGAACTGTGCAGTCTTTACAGGTTTCTACTGCAGGGAAGATCGAGCTGGCATCCGGACCGGAGGACATCCCGTGGCGCCGACCAAGGAGGACCCCACCGGCCAGAGGAAGACCCAGCGATCGATACAACGAGGACGGACGACCTATTTGCCGCCGCTGCAATCAACCCGGACATGTGGCAAGGTACTGTCATTTAAACGGGCACAACCTGGGGTAGAGGGCCAACCCCCAGGCATAAGACCATCAGGCCCATCAAACTGGCGTGATAAATACGTAGGGGGACGTCCAATCTTGCCTGTGGTACTGGATGGCATTCCTATGGGTGCCCTACTAGACACTGGGTCACAGGTCACCACCATCCCGTACGTGCTCTTTAAGCAGTACTGGAATGATTCGGACATAACCCGCTACCCAGACGACGACCTGAGTATCATCGCCAGCAATGGTCAGCCCGTGCCGCAGGTGGGATTCAAGGAGGTGACCATTAAAATCGGTAAAGTCGAACTGGCGGCACAAGGACTGATTGTAGTGGACATAGACCGTCATGAGAGTCACCCTAGAATCACCCTGGGAACCAATGTAATTGAAAATTGTCTTGCAGAGGTGATTCTCATTTAACAGCAGGTTGCCAAGAACGCCAGTTCCGGCCAGCAGCGTGTGCTCCAAAAAGAGATCCGGGCACTAATGAAGCGGCAACAGGTGGAACTATCTGGTGGTGAGATAGGTAGCGTGAGAATGTGTGACCCGTTCCCTATTGCCATGCCCCCAAAAAGTGAGATGATGATTTGGTGCCGGGCAGCTATTGGTCTAAGAGGTAGAGACTACCAAGCAATGGTAGAACCCGTCTACTCAGACAGTAGGCCCACCATTTTGACAGCACGGGGGGTGGTCGATGTACGCCATGGGAGGGTGCCCGTTCGCATCATAAATATCGGTGAGAGAGAAGTACACCTGCCCCGGTATGCCACGCTAGCTAAATTGTTCACCATAAACCAGAATTCTGTACAGGCCGTGGAACCCTTGCCTCCATCTCAACCAGAGGAAGGTAACGGCTCTAAGAAACCAATGGAGGACTGGTGTCAGCAACTACATTTGGGTACTGACTCCACTCCCTCACACCAGAAACAGGGAGTCTATCGGGTGGTTCAAGAGTACGAGAGAGTGTTTAGTAAACACCCGTTAGACTTTGGGCGAGTAAAGGGGGTAGAACACCACATCCCCACGGGAGACCATCCTCCCATAAAGGAGAGATACCGACCCGTACCCCCTGCACACTACCAACACGCCAAGGGGATGCTTAGAGACATGAAGGAGGCCGGGGTAATCAGGGACAGCTGTAGCCCCTGGGCAGCTCCACTAGTCTTAGTGAAAAAGAAGGACAACACTATGAGAATGTGTGTAGACTACAGGAAGGTCAACCGTATCACACACAAAGATGCGTACCCGTTACCAAGGATAGAAGAGTCCTTAACTGCATTAAAATCTGCTAACTTCTTCTCTACTTTGGATCTCACTAGCGGGTACTGGCAGGTTCCTGTAGCAGAGGCAGACCGGGAGAAGACCGCATTCACCACCCCGATGGGTCTCAGCGAATTTAACTGTATGCCGTTCGGGCTCTGCAACGCACCAGGAACCTTCCAACGGTTGATGGAATGCTGTCTGGGACACCGGAACTTCGAGACGGTCCTGTTATACCTGGACGATGTCATCGTCTATTCCAAGACCTACGAGGATCACCTGAAACACCTGGCGGAAGTGTTTGAAGCTCTGGCAAACTACGGCCTAAAGGTGAAACCCTCCAAGTGTCACCTCCTGAAACCAAAGGTGCAATACCTGGGACACGTGGTGAGTGCTGACGGAGTGGCTCCCGACCCTGATAAGATCACTGTAATTAAGGACTGGCCAAGACCCTCCAGCATAAAGGAAGTGCGGCAGTTCCTCGGGTTGGTAGGCTACTACCGAAGATTCATTCCCGGTTTCACCAAAATGGCAGCCCCTATGCAGGACCTCCTGATAGGTCAATCTCTGAAAGCCAAAAACCAGAAGCCGCCCTTCAGGTGGGAAAAGCTGGAAGAGGAGTCCTTCTGCCAGCTGAAGATGGCCCTCACGGGGGATGAAATCCTGGCATATCCAGACTACAGCCAGCCCTTTATCCTCCACACGGACGCAAGCAACATCGGGCTAGGAGCCGTACTGTCCCAGATCCAGCAGGGGAAAGAACGGGTAATCGCTTACGCCAGCCGAAAGCTACGGCCCACGGAGAGGAACCCTGAGAATTATAGCTCATTTAAGCTGGAGTTCCTGGCAGTAGTGTGGGCAGTGACCGAACGTTTCAAGCATTACCTTGCCTCCTCCAAATTCACTGTGTACACGGATAACAACCCGTTGACACACCTGGACACTGCAAGGCTCGGTGCCCTGGAACAGAGATGGATGGCCCGCCTGTCCAACTTTGAATTCACCATCAAATACCGGGCAGGACGCTCAAATGCCAACGCGGATGCCCTGCCTAGAATGCCGAACTTACCGGATGTAGGGGAAGATCCAGAAGATCTGGAAGAAGTTGAGCTCCCTGCGTTCCACCGTCATGGGATTACCCTGTATTCCAACCGTGTGAAGGACAGGCGCTCCGCGACGTTCAATCCCTTGCCCCACTACAACTGGGCGGAGACGCAAGACAGTGATCCTGCAGTCCGCCTGGTGAAGGAAATGCTGACCCAAGCCGATGCCAGTCTGGACCCAGACGCCCCAGAGGAGACTAAGCAACTGTGGAAGGAGAAAAGTAGGCTGTTCCTCTACAGGGAGAAGTTGTGCCGGAGAATGGTTAACTCTCGAACGCATGAGTTGACCTGGCAGGTAGTGGTCCCCAGACGAGACACGGCTATGATTCTGGAGGCGTACCACAACGGAGCAGGACATTTCGGGTGGAAGAAGCTGGAGTTCTTATTGCGTGAACGGTTCTACTGGGTAGGCATGAGAGGAGCCATCGAGAGGTGGTGCAGAGACTGTGGACCGTGCCACCTAAGAAGGAAGGACCGTGCCAGCCAGAAGACTCCCTTGCAGCCCATCATCACCCGACAGCCACTGGAACTGGTAGCCCTGGACCATGTGAAACTGGCTCCAAGCAGATCTGGGTATGTCTACGCCCTCACAATCGTAGATCATTACTCCCGGTTCCTGGTGGTGGTCCCGGTCAAGGACTTAACGGCTCAAACAGCAGCTAGAGCCTTCCAGCAGCACTTCTGCCGTCCACACGGGTACCCGGACCAAGTGCTGACAGACCAAGGGCCAGCCTTCGAAGCGGAAGTCTTCCAGGAGTTCTGCAACCTGTATGGCTGCACGAAGATAAGAACAATGCCCTATCACCCACAAACTAATGGACTCTGCGAGAAGATGAACCAGGTGGTGATAGACCTCCTGAAAACATTGCCCCTGGAAGAACGCAGTATGTGGCCTGAGAAGCTGCCTGATCTGGTGGACCTATACAACCACATCCCTGTAGGTTCTACCAACTGTACCCCGGCTTACCTAATGAGAGCGAGACCTGGTAAGCTGCCTATCGACCTGGATATGGGAGTCCTGACGCCCGAGGACACCTCGCCAGAGGCAGACTGGGATACAGGGCGGCAGCAGCAGTATCGGAAAGTGCAGGAGAGCGTGGAGCGAAGTCTGTCTCAAGCTAGAGAAAGGCAAGAGAGGGCTTATAATCAGTATGCTCCCGCTGTTCCCCTGGTACCTGGAGAGCAGGTCTTGAAGAGGAAAAGACGGCTCCACAAGTTGGACGACCAGTGGGAGAAGGACCCGTACACCGTACTGCCATCAAGCCATGAGAGCCCAAAGATTTGCGTGATCAGTAAGGATGGAGGAGAAACCACAGCCGTTGTCTCCAGAGACCACCTGAAGAAGTGTCCCGAGCAGCTGCAAAGCCCTGAAGAAGAAGATCAAGAAAACCCTCGACCCGCAGAGGAAAGGGAAGAAATGATCAGGACTGTACTCGGAGACTTCCCCCGGTCTTGGACACAAGTAAACGGTGCTGTCATGGTACCCGTCCTCACCTTTCTCCAGCCAGCCCCGCAAGTGCCTACAGAAGAACCAGTAGAGCTGGAAGAGCAGCTGGCCCAAGAGGCAGAAGAGTCCACACCGGCAGGCTCACTCTGCTAGTAGTGAGCCTGCCGTGCCCCTAGTGAGCCAAAGAGTGCGCAGAAAGCTGCCCAGCCTGCCCATAACACCTCCTACACCCTGTAGTGCAGGACCAGTTAGTGAGCTCCGTAGGTCCACTAGGGTTACCAGAGGCCAGATGCCCGTACGTTGGAGAATCTAAGTTGGCTAGTTGCTTTAACTATTTTATGGTTACCTGTTTTGTTGTAGCCGTTGCTAATTATGTTTTTCAGTTGCAGATTTCTTTATATGGACTGACAGATTTTGGACAGTGAGTAACCGGAACTCTGTTGTAAATATGTTTGGAGCTTAACCCAGGAATGGACTACAGACTGTTAAAGACTCGGGGCAGGACAGACCCCTACCTGCTTACGGCTCCCTGTTCTTTGGTGAAATGGACACCCTTATTGCTTCCCGGTTACGGACACGCCGTGACCATCTCATGTATTTAATTGTTATTGTTTATACCCTGTTATGTTTAGTCCGGGAGTACTAAATTTCACTAGGGGGGAATGTGGCACCCCAGGGGTCTGGTTTCCACAGTAATAGCAGTATTACGTCTGTGAGCAGGTGGGAGGTCTCCTGGGCAGGAATCCTAAGCATGCCACACCTCCTGCCCAGTCCTGGGAGGGGAAGAACTTCCCCTATATAAACTGGGGCTGAGGCAGGGTTAGAGAGAGGAGTTCCAGACAGAGACGGAGTCTGGTCTGGACACGCAGAAACAGGGACAGATAGACATCAGGAGCTCTGTAGGAGCCAAGGAGAAGCGCCAGGGGCTGGAGCTGTGCAGAGCTCGCCCTGGGAGAAGGTACAAAAACCGGACACAGGAGTCCGAGGCTGTGGGGACTAAGATATACCCAGCAGCAGAATCCATCCGGCAGGGGATTCCAGGTCCTCTGGCCATAAAAGCCCGGAGGCTCAGTCACAACGAAGGGTCCAGCACCGCCATCCCGGAGCGGAGGCTAACAGGAGGCCCCAGGTCACCAGCCATACGGGTGAGCACCACACGGTATACCCAGGGACGTGGGCTACTTGTAACCGCCGAAAGCAGGGTAGCCAGGAAGGGTACAGACTAACGGGAAGGCCTACAACTCCACCTGGCCAGGGGAACTCCGGCTTACTCGCAGACTAACCAGGCCCCAACTACTAGCCAGTACTCCCGGGGGAATTTGCCTTGTACCATCAGTAAAGACCCTGAACTGTACCCTCGCGTTTCCGTGCTTCCTTGTCGCACCGTTAGTGCTGGGACATCCACACCATCACTCCCAACATCATCCACATCCGCTGCCCTGAGGCCATACCTCTCCCGTTGGGGGTTATATCAACATTGCTGCACACCTATATCACCGGCCTCAGCGGTCTGCCCTGCAGCGGCGGTTTCATAACCGCATTCAACGGGTGGCGTAGTCGGACACTAATACCATCATACCAATAACCGCCACTTAGTTTGACCACCCTGGGCGCGGACCGGGTCACCGCCACACGAAGACTACTACCCCCATCGGATCCGGCTCCGGGTATCCCCCACGCGCACGCGCCGCATTACAGCACTGGCCCAGGGGGTGAGTCAACAACATCTGATGAGAATTTCATGTCAAAAGCAACTTTTAGTAGTATATTTAGTAAGAAAATTGGTGACATGTTCAATACTTTATTCACCTGCTGTACATACAGTATATGTATATCTATAAATATACAGCTGTGGCCAAAACTGTTGGCACTAGTGATGAGCGAGGACTAAAATGCTCGGGTGCTCGTTACTCGGGTCAAGCTAATTGGAATGCTCGAGTGCTCGACCCGAGCAACGAGCCCAATGTAAGTCTATGGGAAACTCGAGCATTTTTTTGGCACCCCTCCCCGGAGGTCTGCAGTGGGCCTTAAAATTGCCCAAATTGATGACAACAGTGCTCAAATGACATGGGAACAGCATGAGGAAGACCCCTGGAAGCATCTCTGACTCCCAGGTCACTGCTATGAATAATGTTGCCAAAATATTACGCCACTTTTACAGGCTCACAATAAAACATACAAAAACTCAACCAAAATGTATTTTCCTGTGTAATGTCTTGTATATAATGCAAAATAAATAATCAAAAACAGAAATGATCCTGCACACCTTGGGAAATGTTCACACATAGCGTTTTTGATGCGTTTTTGCACTTTTGCATTGCTTTCAACAGTGAAAAATACATTTACCAGTAAATGCCATTTTAACATTTTACTACCTTATCTGGCCATGTGGTGTGAGAGACATAGACACATACTGTTTCATTTATGAAGGAGGGACTCTGAAAGTCACAAAGCTTATTTTTATAGGGCCATCAGGTAGCCTTTACTATTCTTAAAGGGCCAGCAGTTGGCCCTCACTATTGTTAGAGGGCCATCAGCCGGCTCTGATTTGTTGTTCCCATTATTAAAGAGTGGGTCTCCTATACTGTTATTGCTTATACAGTGACTGCAAGGGCTGCCAAAAATTTGGACTCACCCCAATACCAATTTGAAGACACATGGAAGTGGGCCTCAGTAACAAAATGTTCCCGTTAGGAAGGAGCGGTTCTGCTATACAGTTATTGCGTATGTAGTGACTGCAACGGCTGCCTAAATGTAGGAAAAACCCCAATACCAATTTAAAGACACATAGAGGTGGGCCTCATTAACAAAATGTTCCCATTAGAAAAGAGCGGTTCTGCTATACAGTTATTGCGCATGCAGTGACGACAACGGCTACCTAAATTTGAGAAATACCCCTAATACCAATTTGAAGACACATAGAGGTGGACCTCAGTAACAAAATGTTCCCATTATAAAGGAGCGATTCTGCTGTACAGTTATTGCAAATGCAGTGACTACAACGGGTACCTAAATTTGAGAAATACCCCTAATACCAATTTGAAGACAAATAGAGGTGGGCCCCAGTAACAAAATGTTCCCATTATAAAGGAGCAGTTCTGTTATATAGCTATTGTGTATGCAGTGACTGCAATGGCTGCCTAAATTTAGGAGCACAAGGACGTGGATGTGGTTGCTGATGGTGGTAGTTGCGAGTGTGCAATGACATGTGCAGGGTGGGAGACATCTTTGCATGCGCCATGGATAGGGGATTGGCATGCACACACAACAGCAGAACAAGCAGAGGTGTCACCCGCAGACACTTTTTCTGGACCCTGGCGTTTGGCCCACCTAGTCTAGTGCTTTGCTGTCATGTGCCTGAGCTTGCTGGTGGTGGTCAGGCTGCTAGTTTTGCTACCCCTGCTGATACTGGCTTGGCGGTGCAAATGGCCTTTTTGGGTGTATCTGCAGAGTCTTTAAAAAACAACCAGACTCGGTAAGATCTAACAGTTATACTGGCAACTTCCGTCATGTTGGTCTTCCGGGGAACAGTTGCCTAACTTTTGTCTGTGGCCACCACACTGCTTGCTCCTTCCTCTTGTGGTGCCACGCCTCCCTCCCCCTGTGTTCTGCTGTCCTCGCTCTGCATTTCACTTTGCCAGGTTGGGTCAGTGACTTCATTGTCCACCACCTCATCTTCCACTTCGGCATCCAGGTCCTCCTCCTGACTTTCTGGCAATTGTCTCGTCATCCTCCACCTCTTGTGGTAGTAATTGCACTTTCCCACCATTGCCTTCATGTGACCGTGGCTGCTCAAAGATTTGAGCATCACTACACGCTTTCTCCTCTTGCCCCGCTTGAAGCTGGCCAGGTGAGAGGCTCAAATCTATAAATGGAAAAGTAAACAGCTCTTCGGAGTGTCCAAGTGTGGGATAAGTTGTCTCCGGGCACTCAGCATGGTGGAAGGAAGGAGGATCAGGGTGAGGTATATATGCGGTCAAGACTCACTGCTGCTGAGACTTGACCGTGTGGAAGACAGGGTGGTGACGGTGGCAAAGTGACTGGAAGCATTATCTGGTATGCAACAAACAACCTTTTGACTCTGCTCTGGGTTCAATAGTGGTGGGCTGCGGTCCCCTAGTAATTGGGACAGGAAGATAGGGCAACATGATATGGGTGCTTGTTGTGGCACAATTTCAGCTTGCCCCCGGCCTTGGCATGCACCATCAACATCACGCCCACTTCCCTGTCCCTTGCCATGCACCTTGCCCATTTTAAATGAAGTATAATATCTTGAACGTCCCCTACAAATTGCTGGGGACTGCAGTAATATCTGATATGTGTGACGGGACACCCATGATTTTAAGCACTGCCCTTCTAGTTTAGTATTGGTCAGCGACCACATGTGAATATGTTCACTACCACACTGCTGACAAACTGTAAATGGAGTATAATATCTTGAACGTCCCCCACAAAGGGTTGGATTTGTACCGTAGTTAAATGTGATACGTCTGACGGACGCCCACGGATTTAAATAACGGGCTTGTAGTTTCCTATTATTGCTAGCGACCACACAGTGCTGCCAAATTGTAAATGGAGCTCAGTATTTTGCATGGCCGCTACAAATGGCTAGATTTGTACCGCAGTTATATGTGATACATCTGATGGACGCCCACAGTTTTAAATAGCGGGCCTGTAGTTTTCTATTATTGCCAGCGACCACGTGTGAATAGCTTCACTGACTCACGGGTGCCAAACTGTAAATGGAGGACAATATTTTGCGGTCACTACAAATGGCTGGATTTGTACCGCAGTTATATGTGATACGTCTGATGGATGCCCACTGTCATAGAAATAGTAAGAATTTCTCCAAAACTGCTCTCCCCCCCTCCTTTATCAACCATCTGTCAGAGTAGACAAGTAGGCAAATGCTAGTACAAAGGGAGCTACTGACCTAATTAACATACGAGTGTATTTTCTAGTGGCATCAGCTTGTGATAAATATACACCTAGGTGAAAAGGATGTAGTTGAATTCTCTCTCACCCCCCAGGGCACCCCCTATTTTCCCAACAGAAGTTTTCAGTCTCGCCGGCACTGACATGAAATATGGAATATCAGATGTTCTATGATTCTGATAATGGGACACATATTTTTAGCAGCAAGCAGCAGGGTCAGCTAAGGAACAATACGCTTATTTTTCTGTAGATGTATGCCCCTCCGGTGAGCTGTGGTGCAAAAGTACCAAGATAACGGACCATGGTTATGCTATGTGTAACTAGACAACCAACAGAAGATTAGACCCCTAAAATATAACTTTTATTCGAATATGCTAAAAAGGACTCAGTAGTCACCATAACAACAAACACAAAAACAAGACAAAATGCCAGGGAACAGGGATAAGTCACACATCAGTCAGGAAGAATTACGGGCTCTATCTGTCCCTATTTTGTCCCTAAATTCTCTCCCTTCCTGACAGCGGAGGTTGGCGCCCTAATTTTTGCTCCGTGGCGCCCCCGCTCAACGTCGGTGTCCCTAATATCCCTGGTAAATCTCTATCTTTATATTTAAAAAACCACAATCGTGAATAAAAGATAGAGAAAAGTGAACGTACAGATTAAGAAGCCGACAATTCATCATAGATATGCATTTAAGGAGACCCAAGTCTATATATTGCGACAATAATAATAGCCCTGGGAATTTTTTAGAAGGTAAAATTTGTCTCAAGATAGCTGGTTTATTACATTCATACACAAGCCAGCATATACTAAATAACCAAAGCTAATAAAGCAGGTTCTGTTATATATGAGACTAATCCCCAGAAGTAATGCCCACAGACCGGTATCACATGTGCATCCTGCTCTATGTCGTTCTAAGTTGTCAGAGCCAGAATGTGATAGAGACTGTAACACATACAAGCAAAACAAATGACCAATTCTAAATGCATTATAACAATCTCAATATCATTTAGTAAGGAATAGCATTTATCATTGGTAATGCATTATGTCACATCTCATAGATATCAAAGAAATAACACAAATGATTAGTGATTCCTAATATCCTATGTCAGAAAATACAGGGACTTAGCACTTATCATAGATAGTCCCTTATATCATGTCCCAAATGCAAAGACAGTCTGATATCATATAAATAGACAGGGAGCAACACTTATCATTGATGATCCCTCATATCTCGTCCCAACGCGTTTCTCCCTGGTACTCTCCAGGGTTCATCAGGGGAACTGGAGAGGCAATCAATCCTTCTCTCCAGACTCTCAGTCAGTGCTGCATATGAAGAAATGGGAACATCTCCCACATATATAGACACCCACACTAATCTCCCAATGTTCACTAATTGTACCTGGTATTAGACGCCCCCTTTTTCCACCATGTCACTCACCCTGGCAGTCCAGCGCACGCCATTTTTTTATTTATTCACAGGTACAATTAGTGAACATTGGGAGATGAGTGTGGGTGTCTATATATGTGGGAGATGTTCCCATTTCTTCATATGCAGCACTGACTGAGCGTCTGGAGAGAAGGATTGATTGCCTCTCCACTTCCCCTGATGAACCCTGGAGAGTACCAGGGAGAAACGCGTTGGGATGAGATATGAGGGATCATCAATGATAAGTGTTGCTCCCTGTCTATTTATATGATATCAGACTGTCTTTGCATTTGGGACATGATATGAGGGACTATCTATGATAAGTGCTAAATCCCTGTATATTCTGACATAGGATATTAGGAATCACTAATGATTTGTGTTATTTCTTTGATATCTATGAGATGTGACATAATGCATTACCAATGATAAATGCTATTCCTTACTAAATGATATTGAGATTGTTATAATGCATTTAGAATTGGTCATTTGTTTTGCTTGTATGTGTTACAGTCTCTATCACATTCTGGCTCTGACAACTTAGAACGACATAGAGCAGGATGCACATGTGATATCGGTCTGTGGGCATTACTTCTGGAGATCAGTCTCATATATAACAGAACCTGCTTTATTAGCTTTGGTTATTTAGTATATGCTGGCTTGTGTATGAATGTAATAAACCAGCTATCTTGAGACAAATTTTACCTTCTAAAAAATTCCCAGGGCTATTATTATTGTCGCAATATATAGACTTGGGTCTCCTTAAATGCATATCTATGATGAATTGTCGGCTTCTTAATCTGTACGTTCACTTTTCTCTATCTTTTATTCACGATTGTGGTTTTTTAAATATAAAGATAGAGATTTACCAGGGATATTAGGGACACCGACGTTGAGCGGGGGCGCCACGGAGCAAAAATTAGGGTGCCAACCTCCGCTGTCAGGAAGGGAGAGAATTTAGGGACAAAATAGGGACAGATAGAGCCCGTAATCCTTCCTGACTGATGTGTGACTTATCCCTGTTCCCTGGCATTTTGTCTTGTTTTTGTGTTTGTTGTTATGGTGACTACTGAGTCCTTTTTAGCATATTCGAATAAAAGTTATATTTTAGGGGTCTAATCTTCTGTTGGTTGTCTAGTTTTGCAATTGGGCCCCGCTTATACATTCCTTGTTCAGGTGTTTAATCTTATGCTATGTGTAGTCTCTAAAGAAAGGTAAATTCATAATAAGAATATGGCGTCACTTGCAATGTTCTACAATCAACCAGCCATAAGTTATCCCAGAAGTTAGAGATTTTAATAAAAATATGAAGGCTTGAGCCCAGCCCATGTGATGTCATCACAGGAGGTGTGTGGGCAGGTCCCCTCTTCAACACAAAAGACCCAGTCGAGGATGGATCATCCCTCATGTTGGAAGCTGCATATTTACATGAAGCATGGTTCACGTTCGCTGAATGGCATTGGAGCGCTTCCCCCCTGCTAACCTGAATTGTCTTTGCGATCTTTATAGTAAGTTCTTCTTTAACCCCATTTATTTTGTGTAACTGTATATTCTGTTCCCCTTTGTAAAACCTTTTGTATATTTTTCATAAACACTGCCTCCCTTTTGGATTAAATATAAAATTTAATAGTCCTTTTTTCTTTTGTCCTGTAATCGTTCCTCCCCCAAAGCTAAGTACGCTACAAGAAAGCAGACGTCCGATTGGGTCTGTATTATATTTTAAACTTGATCGGTGGTGGCAGTGAATAACATTAATTGGGCTATCGTGAAGCTGGTAGTAACTGTACTGGGGCGTATACACATATTCCATGCGTTGGAATCCGGACGTGTGTATGCCATATGCTCTCTGCTCGCTTGCCAATACCTATGTAGAGACTGAGCGGGATCATGTGTGCACGAATTCTTGACAAATCCTGAACAAAGTGATGGCAGTGATAGGTTATTGTGTGATCTCCCCGGTGTCGTCTCAGACGTCCCTGACACCCACGGTTTTTAATACCGGGTTTGCAGTTTCCTATTATTGCCAGCGACCACACGCTGCTGCCAAACTCTAAATGGAGGACAATATTTTGCATTTTTCAGCTTGACAAAGGACGCTGGCTGGCGTTGGATAGGCGTTTCCATGTGAATTTCCATGTACCTTGTGACCTCATCAGATTTTAAAATGATGTAATTAAAACTTGGAATTTTTTAATATAACTTTTTGGAGCTGGAATTTTTCACTTCTTTTTTGCATTAATTCCACGTGTGACCACACGTTGTTCCTGGTTTCAATACGTTGAAATCTGTGGAGGGTGAGCTGACTTCCATTTGTTTTCTATTGTTATAAATATTTTGCATGATCGTTACAAATGACTGGATTTGTACCGTAGTTATATCTGGTATGTCTGACAGACGCCCACGGTTTTAAATAGCGAACTTGTGGTTTCCTATTATTGCCAGTGACGTGTGAGTAGCTTCACTGACACGCTGCTGCCAAACTGTAAATGGAGGACAATATTTTGCACGGTCGCTGCAAATGGCTGGATTTGTACTGCAGTTTTATGTAATTTGTCTGATTCACGCCCACTATTTTACCATAAATAGCGTGCTTGTAGTTTCCTATTATTGCCAGCGACCACGTGTGAATAGCTTCACTGACGCACTGCTGCCAAACTGTGAATGTAGTACAATATTTTCCACGTTCACGATAAATTTCTGGATTTTTATCGCTCTAATATGAGATCACATCTGATGATGGAAAAGATCTGGCTGTATTCTGCTGTGCTAAAAAGCAACTGGAGCAGTAAAATGTTGGACTCTATTATTTTTTTAGAAAATAATCAAGATTAAGATAACAAAAAAACAAAGATTTTCCCTGGCCCCTGATATCTGGGGCTGTGTCTATGGATATCTGTAACAGCAGGAGCAGACAGATCGTGCAATGGACCCTATTGTGCTGTATAGTGTTCACAAATTTATCTGTCTGCCTAACTCCTGCTATCACCAATGAATATATGCAGCAGGATTAGTCCTCAGAAGGACTGTTAGTTCATATGGATATGTATTTTGGTGTGGAATACCTATACCTAACTATTACACCACCAATTCTGTCCCTCACACAGCAGCACTTCTCCCTACTCTACCTTTTTCCAGGTTAGACTGTGATGAGCATAGGGGCACCAGATCTTATATAGACCTGATGATGATAGGCATCCAGCCAATCACTGTAATGCCATAACCAACATGGCTACGGCATTACAGTACATGGCAAGCAAGAGGGGACTTGAGCTCCCGCCTGAGCATCCCGGAAATACTCGCCGAGCATGTCGAGCAGTGAGATGCTTGGGTGAGTACCGAGCATTGTTGAGTATGATACTAGTTTGCACCCTTGAAATTATTCCAGAAAATAAAGTATGTCTCGCAGAAAATTATTGCAATTTAAATGAGTTGTTTATTTTCTTTGTGTGTATTGGAACAATACAAAAAAACTGAAAAAAGGAAAATTTCAAGCAAAGCCCGTAAATAGGGGGCTGGACAAAATTGTTGGCATCATCAACTTATTTGGTTGCATACCCGTTGGAATAAATAACTGCAATCAATTGCTTCCTATATATAACCATCATCAAGATTCTTCCACCTCTCAACTGGAATTGTGTTCTCTTCTTTTGCAAACTGGTCTATCCTGGTCTATCATATTTGAAGGGTGCCTTTTCCAAACAGCAATTTTAAGATCTCTCCACAGTTTTGTTTCCATCTTTTTCTGGTTGCTTCTTGAAGTATACTTGGGGTCATTGTCCTGCTGCAAGATCCATGACCTAGGATGCAAACCCATCTTTCTGACACCGGGCACTATGTTACGACCCAAAATCCCATGGTAATCTTCAGATTTCATGATGCATTGCACAGAGTCAAGGCTCCCAGTTCCAGAGCCAGCAAAACAACCCCAAAACATCTTTTAACTTCCCCGATATTTAACTGTAGGTACTGTGTTCTTTTATTGACCTACAACTGGAAACTATGAATATTTGTAAGTATTAAAAAATCTCTAAAACAAATAGATATAAAATCAATCATATTTTATTGACATATTATGTTAAAAAATCATATACCATACACTGTAAAGTTATTACAGATGCATGGAGATTGCACAAAGAGGAATTATTCAATCAAAGAAAAGTGATGGAAACCAAGGTAAGACTATAATGTAATTACCTAGTTAGATTTGTTTTTATCAGCACAGAAAATAGCCGCCGACAGAACATAAAATGTAATTTGTCTGCAATAGGATTCTATCGGTCAGGCATAGTCACTTTAAAGCAAAAATGCATCGATTGCTAGCTTACCCACATTGACACCAACTTGTGGGGTCCACCACAGCCACCCCGACACGTGTTTCGCACTCACTGCATTGACACTCCCCTTGCATTTTCTAGATCAATTTCGAGGTGCTAACACTTTCAGCCATGACTTTATATACAGTGCAGTATAGAAAAGGGTGACAGGTTCCCTTAATAGATATATATATATATATATATATTTGTTATATATTTCCACTTACAGTTAGTATATAGAGGTTGTCGGAATGGCCTTCCTTTGGCAAATACAATTTCTTCAATAATTAGATGAAAACCAGTTATAGGGAACATTGTTGTTGTTAAGAAATTCTCTGCGTGTCCATGTTTTCTCACTGTATCCTTCACTGTGCTATGGTTTAATGGAAGACATGCGCTGTGGATGAGAATAGCAGCGATTATGATAGTACTGTGTTGTCACGTGACTTTATTAATCTTATCCAAGGCTGTTTCCTGCATTACGCCCAGTATTAATGGGGTGGGTTAGTACTTGGACAACTCCTTCTCATTC
This sequence comes from Phyllobates terribilis, assembly GCF_046119375.1. Lineage (NCBI taxonomy): Eukaryota > Metazoa > Chordata > Amphibia > Anura > Dendrobatidae > Phyllobates > Phyllobates terribilis. The sequence continues at coordinate 324,539,372 of NW_027362763.1, read as the reverse complement.
CTAAAGTTTGAGTCTTTAAAAATAAAAACACCTATACTCACCTCTGGTGACGGTGCCACTATGACACTGTCAGCACATTACTGGAGCTCATGTGAAGTTGTTGCATCACGTGAGTCCTGCGCCCAATTATTGCTGGCGTCACTGTCCCAACCTTTGGACAAATCGAACATCAAGATGAAGTCAGAAAGCAACCACAGTCCTGGCTTACTGTTGATATTCAATACTTCTGATATCAGTGACAGTGATGACAGCACTGACTGGGTGCAGGGCTTACATGACGTTCCAACCTAATGTGAGCCCCGGGAACGTGAGTGTCGGCACCATTGGAACGGCACCAGCACCAACACCGGAGGTGAGTATATATGTTTTTATTTTAATGGTGCCTTACATGAGGAATGAGAAGGGGTTGTCCAAATAGTTGACAACCCCTTTCTTATATACCAGCTGCTGAAACCCAGAATAGGAATTAATATGCATAAAAATCTACAGTATTTTGTTGAACATAACAGTAATTTTCAGTTGATAAATCAGATGTGCTCAAAGCAACATTTTTAAGGCTTTTATATTATACACCTGACTGCAAAAGATGAATGGCAGTCCTTTTCATTATAGTCTATGATAGTTACATAAATGGCCAATCCGACAGAACTAGGTTTTTTTCATGACTGTTGAAAACTTTTAGCATCATGAAGCGCGGCTACATCTCCGATGCAATGGGAAAAGTGACTGCACAGAATCAGAAAGGAGGGATCAAGAAACCCATTATGTATGTAGAGTGCATCCTTATGCCACAAAGGTGTCAAATTAGAAAAACCTAGGTTTCTTTTCTTTTATTTTTTTTCAACAGTAAGCGAAGCCTCTAATTACATCCCATGCTCACGTGACCAATAACATGAACACCATATGTTGGTCTAATAAAATAAGATCTGGTTTTAATTGCCATGCTAATGTGACTGGTGGAGTAGGGGGCACAGGCACAGATTACAGCCATCAGAGAAGAAAGATGGAGAGAGAATGTTTTACTCAGAAGATCTACTCAATTCTGAATGTGCAAATCCGCAAGGAGGTATATCAGAGTAAGAAGATCTTGAAAATAAACGAACAATGCAGAAATAACATCTTCTAAAAACACATATACTATTTTAAAAAATATTTTAATGACAAAGGTATACATGCCCCTTTTAATTGTCTCAAATTTCTTCATAATATGTAAACATAATCTGCAAATGACTTAATCCTTTCTGCATTAGGATGGGAATTAACCTTCTAAGAAGGAGTCCGCATTTGTGGAGCAGGCTCAGGAGCTGAGCTCACTCCACATACTCACTCCACACACAGTTGATGCCTGATATATTACACTAGTTATTGAACCAGTTCTACGCTCAGGTGGTGAACATTTTTATTGGTACATTTTTAATTTTATTAATGAAGCTGGAGTCAGCATGTGCACATACCACGTTATCTTGCGCCATTTGTTTAAAGACTCTGTGTTTGCGAATTTGCATATACAGTGTCTTCAATAAAACGGCGCTGGAGATCGCTGTATGCGCCTGCGCTGACTCCAGGACTATTTTATTGAAGTAATGTATCATAATATCAACATAGCAGTGCGCACGCGCCGGCCATATGGATGATGGTGATGGCCAGGGTATGCGAACTGCTATGTTGACATTGTAGTAGAAACTACAACGTGTGCACATACCGCGATCTCCGGCAACGTTTTATTGAAGACACCCTGTCTGCGAATTCACATACACAATGTCTTCAATAAAACTGCGCCGTAGTAATAACAGTAATAATAATAATTTTTATTTACATAGCACCAACATATTCCGCAGCACTTTAGAATTATCAGGGACATGTACAGACAATGAATTCAATACAAGGTACGACAGTTTAAACAGTTACATTAGGAATGAGGTCCCTGCTCGCAAGCATTCAATCTGCAAGTAAATGGGGGAAACAATAGGTGAAAAGTGCTTGTTATTTCAGGTCTACCAATTATAACAAATTGGGATTTTCATATAAGGCTGCATGATCCGGTTATCAGCCCGTATGTTTAAGTGCAATAATCAAGTGTCGAGTGCAGTTATCATGTGCATGGAGGGTGTGGAGACAGATGAATAGTATGTAACAGGTTCTGAATAATATTTAGAAGGGGGGAACATTGGAAAGTTAGTTTACTGAGTTGAGGTGGTAGGCTTGTTTAAAGAGATAGGTTTTTAAAGCATGCTTGAAGACGTGGTGGCTAGGCATCAGTCAGATCGTCTGGGGTATAGCATTCCATAGAACTGGTGCGGAACAAGAGAAGTCTTGGAGATGGAGGTGCGAGGTTCGGATTATTGGGGATGTTAGTTTTAGGTCATTTGTAGAATGGAGGGCACGTGTAGGGCTATAGACAGATATGAGAGAGGAGATATAAGGTGGTGCAGAACTGTGGAGAGCTTTGTGGGTGAGAGCGATGAGTTTATATTGGACCCCGTAGCGAATGGGTAACCAGTGTAATGACTGGCACAAGATGGAGGCATCGGTGAAACCACTTGACAGAAATACGACCCAGGCTGCCGCATTCAGGATGGATTGGAGATGAGAAAGTTGGGTAAGAGGGAGACCGATCAGAAGAGAGTTGCAGTAGTCCAGACAAGAGTGAATAAGAGTGACAGTAAGAGTTTTAGCAGTTTCAAAGGTGAGAAAAGGTCAGATGCTGGAGATGTTTTTAAGATGCAGGTGACAAGAGTGGATGAGTGATTGGATATAGGGATTAAAGGAAAGTTTATTGTCGAATATGACCCCAAAGCAGAAGGCGTGCTGCTTGGGAGTTATGGTTGAACCCTCCAAAGTATTTTCAATGTTAGGTAGAGTTGGGTTAGTAGAGGGGAGAAACACAAGAAGTTCAGTTTTGGAGAGATTCAGTTTAAGATAGAGGGAGGACATGATGTTAGAGACAGCAGAAAGACAATCCTTGGTATTTTGTATCACGGTAGGGGTAATGTCAAGGGAAGAAGTGTATAACTGGGTGTCATCAGCATAGAGATGATACTGGAACCCAAATCTGCTGATTGTTTGTCCAATAGGGGCAGAGTATACAAAAAAGAGCAGGGGGGCTAGGACTGAGCCCTGCGGAATCCCGATAGTAAAGGGACGAGGAGAGGAAGAGGAGCCGACAAAAGATACAGTGAAGGAGTGGTCAGAGAGGTAGGAGGAGAACCAGGAGAGAACAGTGTCCTTGAGGCCTATAGAGCAGAGCATAGTGAGGAGGAGCTGGTGATCCACAGAGTCAAAAGCGGCAGAGAGATCCAGGAGAATCAGCAGGGAGCAATGACTTTTGGATTTAGCTGTTAGTAGATCAGGAGTGGACCAAGCGTTCCAGGAGTTTAGAGATGAATGGAAGATTAGAGACCGGTCTGTAGTTAGCACTGCTGTTCTGGTCCAGAGATGGCTTTTTAAGTAAAGGGGTTATAATGACATGTTTAAATGAGGAGAGAAAGATACCTGAAGAAAGAGAGAGGTTAAATATTCTAGTCAGGTGACCACCGGTGAGAGAGACTGCAAGAGATGTGAGGGAATGGGGTCACTGTTGCACGTTGTGTGCCTAGAAGAAGCGAGGAGCTGGGTAACTTCTTCTGTGACAGGCTCAAAGAAGGCAAGTGAGCTTAAAGTGCATCAGGAAAGGGGATTCAGGCACTGAGGAGATTGGTCCTCTACGTCACTGAAGATGTGGTTGATTTTTTCTAAGAAATAAGTGGCCAGATCCTTAGGTTGGTGATGGGGACCTGTGTTTAGATTTCACAAGGGAGTTTAAGGTTTCAAAAAGTCATTTTGGATTGTTGGATAATGAAGTGATGAGGGTGGTGAAGTAGGATTGTTTGGCCAGATGAAGGGCAGAGTTATAGGTTTTGAGCATGAATTTATAGTGGATGAAGTCTTCTGATAAAAGTGATTTTCTCCACTGACGCTCAGCACACCTTGAGCAACTCTGAAGAAAACATGTTTGCATCATGTGCCAGGGCGGCTGTTGTCTGTGTTGGGTCTTTCTGCATGTAAAATGTGCTGCTTTATCTAGGGCACTCTTCAGTGTATTATTTTAGTGTGACAGTGCTAAGTCTGGACAGGAGAGGATGTGTGTAGGTTGTCCATAAGCTGCTGGTTATTAATGGTACGTGTATTCCTATAAGCGGGGTGTCCCAGATGAGGGGACAATTCTTGACAGAGAAGGAAAGAAGGTTGTGGTCCAAGAGCGGGAGAGGGGAGTTAGTAAAGTCATGCAGTGAGTAGACAGGAGAAGACCAGGTTCAGAGTATTCCCGTCTTCATGCGTAGGAGAGTTAGTAAACTGTGAGAGGCCGAATGAGGAAGTTAGAGAAAGTAGATGAGAAACAGATTAGGAGAACATATCATCGATTGGGATATTAAAGTCTCCCATGATGAGGGTGGAGATGTCACAGGATAGAAAGTGGGGAAGCCAGGTGGCAAAGTGATCCAGAAACTGGTGGGAGGAGCATGGAGGGCGATACACAACTGCCACTCGGTGGCTGTTGGCAGTGGTGTCTGACTGCTGGATCCAGGTTTCTGTAATAGCCCGAAGGTTAAGGGAATTAGAGAGGAAAAAATTGTGAATGTAAGTTAGTTTGTTACACACAGACCGTGTATTCCAGAGTGCACAATGGAAAGCGATAGGAGAGGGGCATGCACTGAATGTTAATAAGATTAGCAGAGTTTCTATATGCAGCTGGAGGAGAGTAGTGTACAGTCATGGCCAAAAGTATTGAGAATGAGACAAATAGTAATTTTTCCAAAGTTTACTGCTTCATTTTTTGTAATGGTAATTTGCATATACTCCTGAATGTCAAAGAGTGATCAGCAATTACTGTACTTGCAAAGTCAATATTTGCCCAGAAAATGAACTTTAACCCCTAAAACACATTTCAACATCATTGCAGTCCTGCCTTAAAAGGAGCAGCTATCATCGTTTTAGTGATTGATCCATTAACACAGGTGTGGGTGTTGATGAGGACAGGGCTGGCGATCAATCAGTCATGATTAAGTAAGAATGACATCACTGGACACTTTAAAAGGAGGCTTGTTCTTGGTATCATTGTTTCTCTTCAGTTAACCATGGTTATCTCTAAAGAAACACGTGCAGCCATCATTGCACTGCACAAAAATGGCCTAACAGGGAAGAGTATCACAGCTACAAAGATTGCACCTCAGTCAACAATCTATCGCATCATCAAGAACTTCAAGGAGAGAGCTTCCATTTTTGTCAAAAAGGCTCCAGGGCGCCCAAGAAGGACCAGCAAGCGCCAGGACCGTATCTTAAAACTGTTTCAGCTGCGGGATCGGACTACCAGCAGTGCCGAGCTTGGTCAGGAATGGCAGCAGGCTGGTGTGAGTGCTTCTGAACGCACTGTGAGGCGGAGACTCTTTGAGCAAGGGCTGGTTTCAAGGAGGGCAGCAAAGAAGCCACTTCTCTCCAGAAAAAACATCAGGGACCGACTGATATTCTGCAAAAGGTACAGGGAGTGGACTGCTGAGGACTGGGGCAAAGTCATTTTCTCTGATGAATCCCCTTTTCGATTGTTTGGGACATCTGGAAAACAGCTTATTCGGAGAAGAAGAGGTGAGCGCTACCACCAGTCTTGTCTCATGCCAACTGTAAAGCATCCTGAAACCATTCATGTGTGGGGTTGCTCCTCAGCCAAGGGAATCGGCTCACTCACAGTCTTGCCTAAAAACACAGCCATGAATAAAGAATGGTACCAGAATGTCCTCCAAGAGCAACTTCTCGTAACCGTCCAAGAGCAGTTTGGCGCCCAACAATGCCTTTTCCAGCATGATGGAGCACCTTGCCATAAAGCAAAGGTGATAACTAAATGGCTCATGGAACAAAACATAGAGATTTTGGGTCCATGGCCTGGAAACTCCCCAGATCTTAATCCCATTGAGAACTTGTGGTCAATCATCAAGAGACGGGTGGACAAACAAAAACCAACAAATTCTGGCAAAATGCAAGCATTGATTATGCAAGAATGGACTGCTATCAGTCAGGATTTGGTCCAAAAGTTGATTGAGAGCATGCCAGGGATAATTACAGAGGTCTTGAAGAAGAAGGGGCAACACTGCAAATATTGACTTGCTGCATTAACTCATTCTAACTGTCAATATAACCTATTGGTACTCATAATATGATTGCAATTATATTTCTGTATGTGATATAAACATCAGTCAAACACTTATAAAAACCAGAGGCCAGCAGATCATGTGAAAATATAATTTTGGTGTCATTCTCAAAACTTTTGGCCATGACTGTATGCTAGTGGAGGGAGACACAGGGTTGGGGGAGATGTTGCCAGCGACTAGTAGAAGGAGAAAAAAGAGAAAGAGCAGGTGGTGCATTGATTTGTATGAACATTTTGAGTGCTGTTTAGAGGAAGTGGATGGTTTGGAGTGGGTGAGAAATGTCAGTAGAGCCTCAGAGTTATACATGGGAGAGGGGAGAGGGGGTTATGGAGAATGTGTTAAAGGGTGGGTGACTTGTGAGAAAGCAGAAGCAGAGTGATATGACCAATGCTTTTTTGAATGTCTTATGCACCTTACCTGTCTACTGCATTGTCCAACTACCATGTATAACTGGTTATTAAAAGCACTTTAAACTATTGCACTTAAAATCTTTTGCACGCGTGTCTAGCACAGAACTTAAGATATATGGAATGAAATATCTGCTAGAGACTCCAACACCAATTGGCCACATTGAGTAATTATCCAATTAGCACATGGCCAGAGCAGGCATTACTATGCAGGATAAATAAACCAATGTAGAACAGAGAGGCCATAAACAGTGAGGAGATAGCTTTGAACACTTTAAAACAGAAAAAAAAAGAGAAAAGAAAAAACACAGAAGCAATAAATAAATACCATGGAAAAAATCTTGGTAGATAATATGGGCCTGTTCACACTTGTCAGATAGCACACAAATGGAAGGATGAATAAATACCATGCAAAAAATCTGTACCGCATACCGTATTCCGGTATACGCACATGCTGTCTCTGGTGTCACACTGCGTAGGTGCCACACTACACAAGCGCCACCCATCCCGGCATCGGACTGAAGGATGCTTCCAGCATTATGTATAAGATGTACTTATAATACAGGGGTAAACTCACTTACGATAAGCTCTGTATATATCATGTACTGATAATACTTGGGGTGTACTTACTTACGCTGTGCATTGCATATACAATATGCTGATAATACGGCGGGTGTACTCACTTACGCTGAGCACAGTATGTATAAGGTGCTGATTATACAGGGGTATACTCACTTAAGCTGTGCACTGAAGTAAATATAAAATGGACTGATAATATGGGGGTGTATTCACTTACGCTGAGTGCTCTATATATAATGTACTGATAACACGGGGTGTACTCACTTATGCTGAGTGTTGTGTATATATAATATACTAATAATACAGGGGGTGTATTCACTTATGCCGAGCGCTGTATAAATAGTGTACTGATAATGCGAGGGTGTACTCAATTATGCTGAGCACTTTATATACTGTATAATGTACTGTTAATACAGGGTGCGTACTCACTTATGGTAAGCTCTTTGTATGTATAATGTACTGATAATACAGGGGTGAACTCACTTATGCTGAGCGCTGTATATATATAATGTACTGATAATACGAGGGTGTACTCACTTATGCTGAGCGCTGTATTTATCATGTACTGATAATACAAGAGTATACTCAGTTATACTGAGCGCTGTATTTACATATAATGTACTGATATTACAGGGGGTGTACTCAATTATGCTGAGCGCTGTATAAATAATGTATTGATAATAAGGGGTGAACTCACTTATGCTAAGCACTGTATATTTAATGTACTGATAATACAGGGGTTTACTCATTTATGCTGAGCACTGTATATTTAATGTACTGATAATACAGGGGTTTACTCATTTATGCTGAGCGCTGAACATATAATGTACTGATAATACGAGTGTGCACTCACGGATTTGTCTCTCTCTTTCTCTCTTTCTCTTTTCTTGGACATAATATCGTTATTGCGTCACACTGAGAATGTCCAGTCTATAGAGGCTTCGGACAGAAAGACACATCCCTGGTTACAATAATACTATTTTTTTATTTTTATAGTGCCAACATTCCGCAGCACTTTACAATTTTAGGGGGGGGGCTTGAACAGACAAAAAGACATTACAGAATAAGCATAACTCAGATATTAAAAGGAGTGAGGGTCCTGCTCGCAAGCTTACATTCTATGATGAAATAGGGGGGACACGAAAGGTTAAAAGTACAAATATTGTATAATACAGCTATAATATAAATAGGGTAATTACATCACACTAGATGAACTGGTCGCCAGCCAATATGTGTACAGTATAGACAGAGGCTATTCAGTGCACAGATGGTATGAACATGATTTTGAAGAAAATTTTGGTATGTGCCAAACTGGGACAGTTAGATAAGTGTGATAAGGTGATAGACAAGTCTAAAGAAATGGGTTTTTAGGGCATGCTTAAAACTGTGGGTATTGGGAATTAATCGAATTGTCCTGGGTATTGCATTCCAAAGAATTGGCGCAGTACGCATGAAATCCTGGAGACGGGAGTGGGAGGTTCGGATTATGGAGGATTTTAGTCTTAAATCATTAGCAGAACGGAGGGCATGGGAAAGGTGGTAGACTGAGATGAGGGAGGAGATGTAGAATGGTGCTGAATCGTGGAGAGCTTTGTGGGTAAGAGTGATAAGTTTATATTGAACTCTGTATTGAATGGACAACCAATGCAATGACTGGCACAGGGAAGAGGCATCGGTGTAGTGGTTGGTGAGGAATATGATCCTGGCTGCTGCGTTCAGGATGGATTAGAGAGGGGAGAGTTTAGTAAGAGAAAGACCGATTAGCAGAGAGTTGCAGTACTCCAGACGAGAATGAATAAGAGCTACAATAAGAGTTTTTACTGAGTCAAAGGTAGGAAAAGTTCTGATTGTAGAGATTTTTTTGAGGTGTAGATGACACAAGCGAGAGAGTGATTTGATGTGGGGAGTGAAGGAAAGATCTGAATCAAGTATGACTCCAAGACAACGGGCATGTTGCTGGGGAGTAATGGTGAAGCCACAAATGGGAATGTAAATATCGGGCACAGGTAGGTTAGTGGAGGGAGGAAATATGAGTAGTTCAGTTTTAGACAGATTCAATTTTAGATAGAGGGAGGACATATTGTTAGAGATAGCGGAAAGACAATCACTGGTATTTTGTAATAATGCAGGGGTGATGTCCGGAGAAGAGGTGTATAATTGGGTGTCATCAGCATAGAGATTGTTGGTCCATTAGGAACGGTGTATAAGGAGAAAAGAAGGGGGCCTAGGACTGATCCTTGAGGAACCCCGACAATAAGGGGAAGGGGAGAGGAAGAGGAGCCATCAAAAGACACAGTGAAGGAGCAGTCAGAGAGGTAGGAGGAGAACCAGGATAGAACAGTGTCCTTGAGGCCAATAGAGTGGAGCATAGTGAGCAGGAGCTGGTGATCCACAGTACGCTTCAGGGCAGAGTCAGGACATGAGAGGGATGAGATTGGGGCCAATGATGATTGTAATGTTTTTATGAATTTCTGGGTGTTAATGGCATGTATATTTATATAAGTGTGGAAAGTGGGGGTGTCTTGAGCAGGGAGACATGTCTTGAAATAGAATGAAAGAAGGTTGTGGTCAGAGAGCGGAAGAGGAGAGTTAGTAAAGTCATGTATTGAACAGAGCCAGGCGAAGATCAGATCAAGAGTATTTCCATCTTCGTGTGTGGGAGAGTTAGTAAGCTGTGAAATACCGAAGGAGAAACTTAGCGATAAAAGATGAGGGGCAGATGAGGATAGGGGATCACCAATTGGGATGTTAAAGTCCCATGATGAGAGTGGGAATGTCACAGGATAGAAATAATGCTGTTATCCTGCAGATATGCGGCTAAAATGCAGGTTAATAGCGTTATTCTGCTGCCTGGCGCCTGAGAAAATTAATTTTATTCTCCCCGCCAGCATTCGGTTTCAGTCATGGGTTTGGGATCGCAGCGGGTTCAGTCATTGCTCTGAGAGTGTCCGTTGTAACTGCGCCTCCAGCCTTGACTGCCACTCACTCTGCATTAGGGCTGGATGGGTTCCCCAGCCTGGTATATGCTCCCCAATCCTGCCTGCGCTGCAGCTCCATCTATCCATTAATACTGCTCATCCATACATCCATCCATGCTGTTCATCCATGCTACTTATCCATCCATCCATCCATGCTGCTCATTCATCCATCCATCCATCCATGGTGCTCATCCATCCATGCTTCTTATCCATGCTGCTCATCCATCCATGCTGTTCATCCATCCATCCATCCATGCTGCTCATCCATGCTGCTCATCCATCCATCCATCCATGCTGCTCATTCATCCATCCATCCATGGTGCTCATCCATCCATGCTTCTTATCCATGCTGCTCATCCTTCCATGCTGCTCATCCATCCATCTACAAACACTCCTACTCACCTGTCCCCCGCTCTCCTGCAGCACATCATCTGAGTCAGGGGTGGGCAATTAATTTTCCCCAGAGGCCACATGAGAGACCATGACTGTTGTGGAGGGCCAAACCAATAGGCCAAAATTAATTCTGCTCAATATTAATATTAATTGTATGACTTAATATTGAGCAGAATTAAGTGTGTTGACATCCCTCTATATAACTTTTGAACTCAAATACAGCCCCTTCTATATATCAAAACACTCAGTTGTGAACTGTAGCCTGAGTAAAGAAGAGATCCATCCAAATAAAACCAATCAAATTTTATTATTAACATCATAGATAAAAAACATTAAAAAAGCAGAATACCATAAGGGGATGCAAGACTCCCACACTAAATATTCATTTTTTCAAGCACAGTGAAACACACATGCACAGCTTTTTAATTTTTTTTAATCTATGATGTTAATAATAAAATTTGATTAATAAACCCCTTCTATATATCATATGAGCCCCCCACAGCCCATTGTATACTGTAAGAGCCTTCACACACCCTCCCCATATACAGCACGAGCCCCACACAGCATCCTCATATGCAGAATGAACCCCACACAGCCTCCCATATACAGCATGAGCCCCACACAGCCTCCCCATATACAGCACGAGCTTTACACAGTCTCCTCATACACAGCATGAGCCCCACACAGCCTCCTCATAACCAGCATGAGCCCCACACAGGCTCCCCATAACCAGCATGAGCCCCACACAGCGTTCCCATATCCAGCATGAGCACCAGACAACCTCCTCATGTCCAGCATGAGAGGCCCACAGCCTTCCCATGTCCAGCATGAGAGCCCCATAGCCTTCCCATGCCCAGTATGAAAGTCCCACAGCCTTCCCATGTCCAGCATGAGAGCCCCACAGCCTTCCCATGTCTAGCATGAGAGCCCTATAGCCTCCCCATGTCCAGTATCAGAGCCCCATAGCCTCCCCATGTCCAGCATGAGAGCCCCACAGCCACCCCATGTCCAGGATGAAAGCCCCATAGCCTCTCCATGTCCAGGATGAGACCATAATAGCCTCCCCATTTCCAGGATGAGACCCCAATAGCCTTCCCATGTCCAGGATGAGAGCCTTAAAGCCTCCACATGTCCAGGATGAGTCCCCCATAGCCTCCCCATGTCCAGGATGAGACCATAATAGCCTCCCCATTTCCAGGATGAGACCCCAATAGCCTCCCCATGTCCAGGATGAGAGCCTTATAGGCTCCCCATGTCCAGGATGAGACCCCCTTCTCTCTCCATGTCCAGTATGAGAGCCTTATAGCATCCCCATGTCCAGGATGAGACCCCTGTAGCCTCGCCATGTCCAGCATGAGACCTCCCTAGCCTCCCAATGTCCAGGATGAGAGCCTTATAGCCTCCGCATATCCAGGATGAGACCCCCATAGCCACGTCATGTCCAGGATGAGACCCCCATAGCCACCCCATGGCCATGAAAGCCTTATATCCTCCTCATGTCCAGGATGAGAGCCTTAGAGCTTTCCGATGTCCAGGAGGAGAGCCTTATAGCCTCCCCATGTTCAAGATGAGAGCTATAAAGCCTCCACATGTCCAGGATGAGTCCCCCATAGCCTCCCCATGTTCAGGATGAGAGCCTCATAGCCTCCCGATGTCCAGGTTGAGAGCCTCATGGCCGTCCCTTGTTCAGGATGAGACCCCCATAGCCTCCCTATGTCCAGGATGAGAGCCTTATAGTCTCTCCATGTCTGGGATGAGACCCCCATAGCCTCCCCATGTCCAGGATGAGACCCCCATAGCCTCCCCATGTCCTGCATGAGAGCCTTATAGATTCCCCATGTCCAGCATGAGACCTCCATTGCCTCTCCATGTCCAAAATGAGAACCCCATAGCCTCACCATGTCCAGCATGAGACCCCCATAACCTCCCATACACATGAAAAAAAGAACACCACATACTCACCTTGGTCCCATTCACCTGGCACTTTGCCTGTGCCTCTGATCCTGTCTCCGGTGCGCGGACTTTCTGCAGTACACAGCTGATGCGATTAAATTACGTCATTGTGTCAACTGTTTCACACGCTGATTGGTGGAGGAGGCCCCTCCTCCACCAATGCAGTCAATGCGAATGGAGACAGCGGGCGGATGGAGACAGTGGGCGGGCGGGCGTGGGATGGCACGGTGAGGCCCAGGTCTGGTCTGAGGTAAATATTTAAATAAAATGGTGCCAGAATCTGCGCATGCACATACCGCGCTATCCAACTCATTTTGTTGAAGACATTGCAAATTTGTCTTTAACAAAATGGCCCCGGAGATCGCAGTATGCGGTCAGCGCCTGCACATAGTGCTATCTCCGGTGCCACACTTCTCGTCCTCCTCCCATTCTGGATGTGTTCTTCTGTCTCTGGCCACACGGCACAGGCGCAGTGAGCATGCACTGTCTATAGAGGCTTCAGACAGAAAGACACATCCCTGATTATATTATAAACTTGCTACTGAACCCGTTCTATGCCCGGGTGGTGAGCACTTTTATTGGTATATGGTCTCCCATGCTGGTATGTGCTGACCCCTCCTGGTAATTGTGCTGCCCCCATCCTGTCCCCACCATCCTATCCTGGTACGCATGGCACCCCTCATCCCCAATCCTGGTATGCATGGCACCCCTCATCCCTATCCTGGTATGCATGGCACCCCTCATCCCTATCCTGGTATTCGTGGCACCCCTCATCCCTATCCTGGTATGCGTGGCACCCCTCATCCCTATCCTGGTATATGCATAGTACCCCTCACCCCCCATTCCTGGTATATGCATGGTACCCTTCACCCCCCAATCCTGGTATATGCGTGGTACCCCTCACCCCCCCAATCCTGGTATATGCGTGGTACCCCTCACCCTCTAATCCTGGTATATGAGTGGTACCCCTCACCCCCCAATCCTGGTATATGCGTGGTACCCCTCACCCCCTATCTTGATATATGCGTGGTACCCCTCACCCCCAATGCTGGTATATGCGTGGTCCCCTCACCCCCCAATGCTGGTATATGCGTGGTACCCCTTCACCCCCCAATCCTGGTATATGCGTGGTACCCCTTCACCCCCCAATCTTGGTATATGCGTGGTACCCCTTCACCCCCCAATCCTGGTATATGCTTGGTACCCCTTCACCCCCCAATCCTGGTATATGCGTGGTACCCCTTCACCCCCCAATCCTGGTTTATGCGTGGTACCCCTCACCTCCCAATCCTGGTATGCATGGTCCCCTCACCCCCCAATCCTGGTATGCATGGTTGGTCTCCTCACCCCACCATCCTGGTATATGCATGGTCCCCTCACCCCACAATCCTGGTATATGCATGGTCCCCTCACCCCCAAATCCTGGTATGCATGGTCTCCTCACCCCACAATCCTGGTATATGCATGGTCCCCTCATCCCACAATCCTGCTATGTGTGGTCCCCTCATCCCTTTCACACTGTACACACATACAAAAAAAATAAACAGTTATACTCACCTTTCTTCCCTGTACTCCAGCGCTGCTGCGTCCTGTTATGCCGGACACCGTGGGAGGAGTGCGGCGACGGAGCACCGCGCTGTCTGGCGCCATTTTGCTGAAGACACACTGTAAATGTGTCTTCAGTAAAATAGCGCTGGATAGCGCTATGCGCAAGCACCGGTCCGACGCCTCACTCCTGCCCCGGTCTCCGGCGAAGAGAGGCGCCGCAGCAACGCTCCTCCCGGTCAGGTAAGTATGCAAGTATGGCGCCGGAGATCACAGTATGCGTTCAGTGTCTACGCATACCGCGATCTCCGGCGCCATAACCTCCTCTTACCTGTAACAGCTGGATGCCTGCTTCTGTCTGGAGCCAGACTGCACGTCACGAATGCGCAGTCTATTGAGGCTTCAGACAGAGGGATGCATCCCCGGTTATATTATAGATAGCTGGCATCAATCTCTAACAGACGTGGCTGGAGCTGAGTTCCAACTGTGGCAGTTAACCATGTAACTGTCACTGTCATGGCATTACACAATAAATATATATCTCTTATTTATACAGTGCACAAATAAATAACACCGACACGTTGACTTGTGTGGATAAATTTTGGCCACAGCCTTTAATTATAATTTTATAATTATACAAATGCAACCTTTATTCAAAAACAACTTTACTCAACTTTTATTAACCAACTACTTTACCACCAATAATTGCAGCTTAGTAAAAAACTCAAGCCCATTAACCAAAAACAATTCTGTCCATTCAGATACCTGAGCGACTAACCCTACCAGGCCATTTTTGCCTAACCAGGCAAACTTGGCCCCAACCCATCAAAAGCTATGTCAATCATAGCTTACAAATTTAAATTCAAGATGTCATTCCCAATATCTGAGAGATGCACCAAATCATCCCTCTACAGGCTGGGCAATCCAACTTCCAAGTCAGTGTGTTTAAATTGAAAAAACACAGTTCAATGGTAAAAATGTTAAAGTTGACCAATTCAAACGTTTTCTAATCTTATCACAATAACGAAGGTCCGCTGACTTCACTCAAAGCAACCTTGGAATAATTTCGGAAAAAATTATCTTTACTCTTGGAAACCATCTTCGGATCTCCGCCAACCCCTTCTGAATCTGGAACAAAAACTCCACAGTCCCCATTCTCATAATGTCGCTTCCTCCCAATTGTACAATCAATAATCTGTCGCTAATCAACATTACTTGCTTAATCAGACCATCCTATATCTGACCTTGTATCCCTAGCCAACATACTAGAAGCCGCTCAGGGGGCAGCAACAAGTTGAGTCCGTAGCACCTCTGCTGTGCTCTGATTTCCGTCCAGTGGATGAATGAAAGGTCCAGAATCCATACCGTGTGACCTTTAAAAACTATATATAAGATTAAGATAGAATAGAAATTATTATTTCCTAATATACAACCGATAGCAGTTAGAGTCCCATCCTCCCAGCCTTTTTATAACTTTTTCACTAAGTTTCAACCTAGCGGCTTCTGTTGCCGCCCAAGTACAAAATGAGTGGGTTGAGAAATACCTTTCCCTAAACCCAACTGAAACAAACATTTCCTAAGAACGCTTCAGAACTGTCATTGCGTTAATGGCAGACCAGATTGGTGCAGCAAAAGATGTTCGCCCCCTGCTGGCCTAAAGCCTAAATATTTATTTGTTAAAGAAACTGGACATATCTCAACTTCCAGGAAGCACATCAAACGTAAGCTAATGCTCTTTTTCGGAAGGATATTTTTTAGATCTTGCTATGTGAATTACCATATCACCTGAATTAACTGATACACATTTCAAAACCAACCCATCAGCTCTCCAATTCTTAGCGCACCAAAAAATAGCAGCGAGGCAGCAACTGAAAAAATAAGACACAAAAGGATTAAAATAACATGACTGTGAGACTAGACAAAAAACCTTTAAAATACTAGGAGTAATGGGGCACCTACCATCCCTGAAACAATGATCTTTCTTGTATCAATTTAGAATTTTCTTTACAAGGAAAAAACTGTTCAATGTCTGACCCCCAACTATTTTAAGAAAAAAAGGAAACCCGTGCCAAATATTTTAACACCATACAATAAGCCAGCCCATTTTGAAACAATATCAAACAAAATGCTGAAGTCATTTGCTCACAGCTCCTAAACAACTCCCACTTCCTGCATTTACAGAAACTATACCATTGCTCCCATGCTGTCAAATAACCACTCCAAGTCGACACCGCCCTAAACCTCTGTAAGAGCTCCATCACTAGGACCAAATCAATACCCATAAGACCTCTGGACTCCACCCACTCTATGAAAGAGGAACAAACCTCGAAGTAAAAACAAAAAATCATCCCATAGGGAGACATTTATTTAAATTAAATAAACCTTTAACCTGAAAGACCTAATGAATTATAACCATCTGGGTGAATAGGCAGTAATCGAAACACCGCTTCAATATCCACCTTAGCCATTAATGCCCCTGACACAATAGCTTTAATTATTTCTGCAGCTTGATCAAATGATGCATAGGACACAGACACTTGCTTACTGTCTATACTGT
This sequence comes from Phyllobates terribilis, assembly GCF_046119375.1. Classification (NCBI taxonomy): domain Eukaryota; kingdom Metazoa; phylum Chordata; class Amphibia; order Anura; family Dendrobatidae; genus Phyllobates; species Phyllobates terribilis. The sequence goes on along the minus strand of NW_027362763.1, from coordinate 324,522,781 downwards.
CATTCAAAGAAGCACCAAATGGATATGAAAAATGCTGAATTAACCTGAAAGAGCCCAGCTCTTTCTTTAAGACTAACCCCAGAGGTGCTAGTCAGTAAATGGCTACTCAAAAAATGGACCAGCCATTCTTCCTGCATTCATTTCTTTGTCTATCTTAGCCATCACCACCTCTGGATGTAGCTCTGCTGATAATAGATTGTTAACCCATACACAACTCGAACCCTTAAATGAAAGAATAACAAAACCCTCTTCAAAACCTTTAGTTAATAATCTGGCCATTTTGCGGTTTGGATACTGCTCTAACCACATTAGGATGTTCTCCAACCTTACCGGCGTCAGTGCTTTTACTGATATATTCCCTTGTAGAGGGCCGACCCGGCATAATTGCTTTCTTTTTTAAAATATCTCGCCATTGGGTGCACTTCTCCACAAAAGGAACACTCATATCTATACTTACATGAGTTTGACCATTTACATTGAGTCTCACTAAAGGCAAAACAAGTCCCTTTCCTAAAAACTGACTGTGTTGTAGCCTTTTGCTTCCCATCCGCCCTAGCTGGTAACATTAAACTGAGCCAAAGCCGTACATCTTTAACCCCCCCATTTAAGTTAAGGGAAAACTGCTAACTGACTAAAATTCTCATCATAGAAATTCCAGCTAAGGTATCCTCTTTTTTCTCTTTTCTAGCTAGTAATTCCTATGATGCAGGCAACAATGATAATAAATCTACAAATTCATTGTGCCATATTTTCTCCTTTACTAACCTAGCCAAGTGATAACCTAGCGGAGACACTGCACATGCAATTTACTCCTTGTAACAAGCCTCTCCCACTCCTTCAACCCCAGATGCTATGGGAGCTATAACTGACTCCTGCTCCCTCCCAGTCCCCTCAAAGCCTTCATCAAGGTGCCTCCAAACATCAGCAAACCCCAGGATCCTGGGGGACCAGTTAACAGATCCAAACTGATCTACATTATCGGGGAACATACCCTTTAAGGATGATACTATATTGGACAGCTGTGATAAAGCAGTGGGGAGGTAATTATGGGGGAGATTGTACTCACCACCTGCAGGCTGCTCGTCCTGCTTGCCGCTCTGCTCAAAGCGATGACCATCATCTTGCTCCTCTGCTTGCCCCCTGTCAGACCCGGGACTATCAACAGCCACATTCGGCTGGAAGTCCACCGGGCCCTGACAGGCCTGCTGTGTTGCATGTGTAGCTGCTGCACTCCTCTGTCCCAGTCTCTTCCCCAGCGCTGCAGAGCCTCGGACCTCGGAAGGTGAGTAGATGATTCTACTATTCTTCTGCCTGGACCCACTGCGCATGCCTACGCCTCCCAATGACGTCATCATGAACCTTGGCGCCGCTCCGGTAATGTCCTCACTATCTTCTTTCGGGACACCGCTCACTCGCATCTCGAGCTCCGGGCCGACAGGATCTTCTGGCAGTGCCTCCAGGCACCGCTGCAAGCAAGACATGGCACAATTATCTCCCATCTTCCCCCGCAGCATGTATACATGCGGATGTTATGCGGTTCAATGCAAGTCGATGGCGGCAATTTCGCCGCGATTACGCACAAGGAATGGACATGCTGCAGATTTTTCCGCAATTATAATCCGCAGCGGAAATTTCTGCAGCATGTGCACAGCACATGCGGATAATCATTGGGAAACATGGCAGACAACTTACCAAGCATGCTTCCCTCTGTTGACAAGCTTTTTGGAGATGGAAATTTCATTCTCCAGCAGTATTTGGCACCTGTCCACACTGCCAAAAGTACCAATATCTAGTTTAAAAACAACAGCATCACTGTGCTTGATTGGCCAGTAAACTCACCTGACCTTAACCCCATAGAGAATCTATGGGGTATTGTCAAGAGGAAGATGAGAGATACCAGACCCAACAGTGCAGACAAGCTGAAGACTGCTATCAAAGCAACCTGGGCTTCCATAACACCTCAGCAGTGCCACAGGCTGATCGCCGCCATGCCAGGCCGCATTGATGCAGTAATTGATGCAAAAGAAGTCCCGACCAAGTATTGAGTGCATTTACTGAACATTTATTTCAGTAGATCAACATTTCAAATTTTAAAAACATTTTTCAAACTGTTTTTATAAAGTATTCTAATTTACTGAAATAATGACCTTTGAGTTTTCATTAGCTGTAAGCCATAATCATCAACATTAACAGAAATAAACACTTGAAATAGATCACTCTGTTTGTAATGACTCTATATAATACATGAGTTTCAATTTTTGTATTGAAGAACTGAAATAAATCAACTTTTTGATGATATTCTTATTTAGTGAGATGCACCTGTATATATATACCGTATATTCCGGCGTATAAGACGACTTTTGAAGACTGAAAAATCTTCTGTCTAGTCTGGGGTCGTCTTATACGCCGGTAATGCTTTTGAACTTTCAGAAATTGACATGCGGGGATACTCTGGGGGTGTTAATAAGCTGCCGTGGCCGTATCCCTGCCATGTCGGAGTTAATATAAGGTGGAGGGAGTTAAAATACGGCGGCGGTAGGTCCAGACAGTCAGCGCTTCTGTGCTGAAACTGACACATCGCTGCGTATTCCCAGCTCCGGACACAGCGCAGGACTTCTGTGCCGACAGCTTTCACTTGTCACAGAAGCGGTGCGCTGTGTCCGGAGCAGGGAAGTTCGCATCGCTTCTGTGACAATATATGAAAAGCCGGCAATTCAGCAGCGGCATAAGCCGGCACCCGACAATTTAGAATAGAAAGAATAGAGCTTCACACATAGATTAGATAGATAGAAACATGTCAGTCACATATATATGAAGTACAGTGACAGTATTGCTTACTGTACTTGTCATTTAGTGTAAAGGATTTATTAAAACAAATATTAGTGTTTTCATGCACCGTCTCTTTAAAAAAGCCGGCCGGCAATTCAGCATCTGTACCCGACAATTTATAACAGAAAGATAGAGCATCACACATAGATTAGATAGATAGAAACATGTCAGTCACATATATAAGAAGTATAGTGATAGTGTTGATTACTGTACTTGTCATCTAGTGTTAAAATAACGGATTTATTTTAAAAAAAATTGGCGTGGGGTTCCCCGTAATTTTAGTCTCTAGCGGAGGTTAAGCAGACAGCTGGGGCAGATGTTTGAAGCCTGGGAAGGGGGTAATACCCACGGAGCTTCCCAGGCTACTAATATCAGCCCCCAGCTGAATACCTAGCCTTTACTAGCTATTAAAATGGGGGACCCCCCCAAAAAAATGACGTGGGGTCCCCCCTAATTTAATAGCTAGCAAAGGCTAGGCAGACAGCTGGGGGCTGATATTAATAGCCCAGGAAGGGAGCCATGAATATTGGCCCCCTCCCAGGCTAGAAACACCAGCCGTCAGCCGCCCCAGAAATGGCGCATCCATAGGATGCGCCAATTCTGGCACTTAGCCTCGCTCTTCCACGCTGCCCTAGTGCGGTGGCAGGGGGTAATAGGGCTGGGGTTGAAGTCAGCTTATAATGCCAGCTGACATCAAGCCCAGGTTAGTAATGGAGAGGCGTCTATAAGACTCCCCCATTACTAACCCCATAGTAAAAGTTAAAAAAAACACAAACACCCAGAATAAAGTCCTTTAATTGAAATAAACACACAATTCTTTATTGTTCTAAATTAAACCATACTTACCATCACGCCCATTCCAGCTGAAGCCAACGATCTCCTGCAATAAAAGTAAAATAATAAAGCAACCTCATCCTTACCTCTCCATGGTTCCCAGGACCGATCCAGCTCTGCTACATTCACATGACAGGCTGGACCGCAGCAGAACGCTGCCATCCAGCCTGTCATCCCGCAGACACTGAGAAGCGCAGGCATGCTTGCGCTCTGCAGTGTCTGGCTGTGACGGCATCCAGATGAGCCGACAATGAACTCAGCTCACCTCCTGGACGTCCGTCACTGACAGCGTGGGAAACTTCTACTGCGCATGCGGGGAGCAGGAGAATTTTCCCACGCTGTCAGTGACGTGCATGAGGTGAGCCGAGTTCATTGGACATGATCTCGGCTCATCTGGATGCCGTCACAGTCAGACACTGAGGAGCACAAGCATGCCTGCGCTTCTCAGTGTCTGCCGCATGGCAAGCTGAACGGCAGCGTTCTGCTGCGGTCCAGCCTGTCATGTGAATGTAGCAGAGCTGGACCGGTCCTGGGAACCATGGAGAGGTAAGGATGAGGTTGCTTTATTATTTTACTTTTATTGCAGGAGATCGTTGGCTTCAGCTGGAATGGGCGTGATGGTAAGTATGGTTTAATTTAGAACATTAAAAAATTGTGTCTTTATTTCAATTAAAGGACTTTATTCTGGGTGTTTGTGTTTTTTTTAATTACTTTACTAGAAATTCATGGCGGTCATGTCTAATATTGGCGTGACCCCATGAATTTCGGGCTTAGGGCCAGCTGATAATGCCAAGCTGGCCTTAACCCCTTTATTACCCAGTGAGCCACCGCACCAGGGCCCTGGATGAGTTGGGTACAGCGCCAGAAGATGGCGCTTCTATGAACGCGCCATTTTCTGGGGTGGCTGCGGACTGCAATTTGCAGCGGGGGGGGGCCAGAAAGCTTGGGCCTCCCTGCGCTGCAGATTCCAGCCCCCAGCTGCCTAGTTGTACCTGGCTGGACACAAAAATAGGGCGAAGCCCCACGTCTTTTTTTTTTAATTATTTCATGAAATAATTAAAAAAAAAAGGGCTTCCCTATATTGTTGTGTCCGGCCAGGTACAAATAGGCAGCTGGTGGTTGGGGGCAGCCCGTTCCTGCCTGCTGTACCTGGCTGGACACAAAAATATGGCGAAGCCCACGTCAACATTTTTGGGAAAAATTAATTACAAAATTAATAATAATTTAGGGACTGCATCTTTATTAACCCCTCAATTATCATTTAGTGTTAAAATAAAGGATTTTTTAAAAAGAAAATTGGCGTGGGATCCACCATCATTATAGTCTCTAGCGGAGGTTAAGCAGACGGCTGGGGCATATGTTTGAAGTCTGGGAAGGGGGTAATACCCACGGAGCTTCCCAGGCTACTAATATCAGCCCCCAGCTGAATACCTAGCCTTTACTAGCTATTAGAATGGGGGACCCCCCCAAAAAATGACGTGGGGTCCCCCCTATTTTAATATGTTTATGAGTGACAGTTTTCCTGCTATATACCAGCATGTCATAAGAATTTAAATTAAAAAAAGGACCATGTTAAATTCAAATCTGTTTTTTTTTAATTTTTACCGGTGTTTGGTATGCGTTGGAAAAGGGGTAGTCTTATACGGTGAATATATCCTAAACTCTATATTTTAACAGGAAAGTAGGGGGGTCGTCTTATACACCAGGTCGTCTTATACGCCGGAATATACGGTGTATATATATATATATATATATATATATATATATATATATATATATATATACACTATATATATAAATATACAGTATATACACACAGACACACACATGTACACACACACACACACATGTACACACACATATATATACACTGCTCAAAAAAATAAAGGGAACACTTAAACAACAGACTATAACTACAAGTAAATCAAACTTCTATGAAATCAAACTGTCCACTTAGGAAGCAACACTGATTGACAATCAATTTCACATGCTGTTGTGCAAATGGAATAGACAATAGATGGAAATTATTGGCAATTATCAAGACACCCTCAACAAAGGAGTGGTTCTGCAGGTGGGGACCACAGACCACATCTCAGTACCAATGCTTTCTGGCTGATGTTTTGGTCACTTTTGAATGTTAGTTGTGCTTTCACACTCGTCGTAGCATGAGATGGACTCTACAACCCACAGAAGATGCTCAGAAGGTGCAGCTCATCCAGGAAGGCACATTAATGCGAGCTGTGACAAGAAGGTTTGCTGTGTCTGTCAGCGTAGTGTCCAGAGGCTGGAGGAGCTACCAGGAGACAGGCCAGTACACTAGGAGACGTGGAGGGGGCCGTAGGAGGGCAACAACCCAGCAGCAGGACCGCTACCTCTGCCTTTGAGCAAGGATGAACAGGAGAAGCACTGCCAGAGCCCTGCAAAATGATCTCCAGCAGGCTACAAATGTGCATGTGTCTGCACAAACGGTTAGAGACCGACTCCATGAGGGTGGTATGAGGGCCCGACGTCCACAGATGGGGGCTGTGCTCACAGCCCAACACCGTGCAGGATGCTTGGCATTTGCCATAGAACACCAGGATTGGCAAAGTCGCCACTGACGCCCTGTGCTCTTCACAGATGAAAGCAGGTTCACACTGAGCACTTGTGACAGACGTGACAGAGTCTGGAGATGCCGTGGAGAGCGATCTGCTGCCTGCAACATTCTTCAGCATGACCGGTTTGGCAGTGGGTCAGAAATGGTGTGGTGTGGCATTTCTTTGGAGGGCCGCACAGCCCTCCATGTGCTTGCCAGAGGTAGCCTGACTGCCATTAGGTACTGAGATGAGATCCTCAGACCCCTTGTGAGACCATATGCTGGTGCAGTTGGACCTGGGTTCTCCCTAATGCAGGACAATGTCAGACCTCATGTGGCTAGAGTGTGTCAGCAGTTCCTGCAAGATGAAGGCATTGAAGCTATGGACTGGTTTGCCCGTTTCCCAGACCTGAATCCGATTGAGCCCATCTGGGACATCATGTCTCGCTCCACACTACTAAATTCACACATTTCACGAATGCTTGCACTCGAAATGTTGCCTTTTAGGCTCGCAGAGACAGAAGCTTTCCACAACTTGATGGCGGCGGCCGTCTCTCGGTACTTGGTACGCAGCCACCACTATATTTCCATGTTGTGCCATTCCCGCATTATAAGAGAATGTGTCCCTCAACATTAGCCGTGCCTTCAACAATGCATATACTGGGAAAGTCCACCTAAACACGGACACCTGGACAAGTGCTTGTGGGCAGGGACGGTACATCTCGCTGATGGCACACTGGGTTAATATAGTGGAAGCCAGGACCCAGACATAACACGTCCTCCAGACGCGGAGGATTGCTGGGCCTGGGTCAATCAGGGTTGCCCCCACATTATACAGCTCCTGCACCTCCTCCTCCTCTTCAGCATCAATCTCCAAAATGATCACATCAGTCAGAAGCTGGAAGCACTGCAGCACTGCCTTGGCTGTGCTGAAGCTAATATGCTTAGGTGACAAATTGCACAATGCTGTAGAGTTGTGAACAGCTCTGAAAGAGTAGGCAGATCTGTGACTGACACTGCTGACCCTACAGCCAGGCATGGTCATGTGTGACAATGGCCGGAACCTGGTGATGGCTTTGAAGCGAGGCGAGCTCACACATGTACCATGCCTGGCCCATGTGCTCAACCTCATGGTTCAGCGGTTTCTCAAATCCTTCCCAGATTTGCCAGATCTGCTTGTCAAAGTAAGCCGCATGTGTGCCCTTTTTAGAAAGTCAGCTACAGCTTCCACCGCCCTTCCCATGCTTCAGCAGCATTTGCAGCTTCCAGCTCACCGACTGGAATGCGATGTCCCCACGAGTTCGAACTCTACATTACAGATGTTGGGAAGGATTTGTGAGCAGAAGTGGGCAGTTCTTGACTACCAGCATCAACAAGGCGGTCAGCATTCAGTTCAGACGTCACACATAAGACCTCAGGAGTGGACATGGATGTCAAACATCTGTACCATCCTCCAAAACTTTGAGGACTCCACTAAGATGGTGAGCGGCGATGACGCCATAATTAGCATAAACATCTCGCATCTCTGAATACTGAAATGCTCTCTGCACACAATTAAAGAGGATGCATTGCAGGCAGAGCACGATGAGATGGAGCAAGGAACCATACAGGGTGATTACACACAGCCCAGCCTCATCTTATTCCAACGTGGATTGGGTGACAACAATGAGGAAGAGGAGGAGGAGGAAGAAAAGGAGCTAGTTTCCTGTGCTATAGACGGTACTACCTGCACAACTGTCATATCGTCTGTTCAACGTGGATGGCCAGAGGACAGGGAAGAGGAGGTGCAGAGCATGGTCATTCGTCCTCTTGATGAGGACACGGAAATATTGCCCGTTAGCAGTCTGGCACACATGGCTGAGTTTATGTTATGCTGCCTTGCCTGTGACCCTCACGTTGTCCAAATTTTGGGTGACAGTCATTACTGGTTGGTGACACTTCTAGACCAACGCTACAAGGAGAAGTTTCTGTCTCTTATTCCCGTGCTGGACCGGCCTAATAATATGGGGCAGTACCAGAAGGCCCTTGTTGAGGAATTATTAAAAAAAATCTCATCTGAAAACATTGGCGGCAGAGGTCACATTTCGTTGGACAACCAAGGAGTACAGGCGAGAGAGACACAAATCCAATCCAGCAGTGGAAGGGGAACACTGTCAAAGCTCTGGGACAGTTTTCTCAGACCGTCGCACAGGCCCTGAGGTGCAGGGTACTCTCACAAGGAGGGAAAAGTTTTGAAAGATGCTGAGGGAGTACCTTGCCGACCGTACCAATGTCCTCCATAATTCCTCTGTGCCTTATAATTATTGGGTATCCAAGCTGGACACGTGGCATGAAGTGGCTCTCTACGCCTTGGAGGTCTTGGCCTGCACAGATGCTAGCGTTTTGCCAGAGAGGGTTTTTAGTGCCGCTAGTGGAATTATAACCAATGGGCGCATCCGCCTGTCAACTGAAAATGCTGACAGGCTGACTCTTGTAAAAATGAACAAGGGCTGGATTGTGCCAGACTTCTCAACACCACCGAATGATAGCAGCGGAACATAAACTCAAATACATTGTCTTTGTTTGGGAGGCCCAACACTATTTACATGCACCTCTGTCTTCACACCCAGACATGGGTATACGCTTCCTGATTTTATCTATTTGCTCTTGTCCTCCTCCTTCTCCTTCTCCTCATCCTCCACCACAATATCACCATTATATCTACCATATCACCATATCTACGTCTCTTGCAAGGGGCATCGGAATTCCTCCATATTTTTAGCAGCCGTTGCATTCACTGAATAGGCAAACAGTATGGGAGACCCACTTCCTAATAATGGGAACATTGTTCTCAGGAGGCCCTCTGACCTCTACGTCTCTTTCAAGGGGCATTGGTGTTCCTCCAAATTTTTGCCCGCCGTTGCAGTCACTGCATATGCAAGAACAGTATTGGAGACCCACTCCTTTCTAATGGAAACATGTTGTTACTGGGGCCCACCTCTATGTGTCTTTAAATTGTTATTGGGATTTTTCCTACATTTTGGCAGCCATTGTACTCACTGCATACCCTATAACTGTATAGCAGACCCGCTCCTTTCTAATGGAAACATGCCGTACTTGTTACTGAGGCCCACTTCTATGTGTCTTTAAATTGTTATTGGGGTTTTTCGCTAATTTTGGCAGCAGTTGTACTAACTGCATACCCTAACACTGTTATGATCTGCAAAAAGTACTAAAGAAAGATAGGGGAAAGTTGTCCCTACAGTAAGACTAAGCTGAATCCGTACGATGTAGCGGGCTGCCTGTTCCTAGCGAACAGATCCGCCTAAGTCCTCGGCTAGTCTGAACGAAGACTTATAGCATAAGGGGAGGGGTCCCTAAAAAAACTAAGGACAGGAACAAAATTGGGACACCTCCTAAACAGGGAAGTTGTTGCAGAACACAAAAAGACAAACAGACAAAAAGGTACTAGAGGTCTCAGAAGGACCAAACGAGCAGTCAACAGTCAAACACTGAAATCCAGCACAGCCAGGAGGGCGGAGCTGGAATATAAAGGCAGGTGGTCACGTGACCACAAAACACAAGATGGAAAAACAAACAGGAGGGTTCTAACAGTACTCCCTCTTTTATGAGGATCCTCCGGATCCTCCAGGCCCAGGCCTATCTGCAAATCTCTTGTGGAAAGCTTTAACAAGCCTAGGAGCAGAGACATCATCCGCACTTACCCAGGAGTTATCTTCGGGACCGAAACCCTTCCAGAAGACAAGATATTGTAATCTCTCTCTATGCCATCTAGAATTCAGGATACAAGAAATTTCATATTCGCCGTCTTCCACCACAGGACGAACTGTGACAGTGGAATCCCTATCTGATACATCAGCCTTTTTCAACAAGGAAACATGAAACACAGGATTAATCTTCCAGGAAGTAGGGATATCCAACCTAACCGCAGACGGGTTAACAACCTGAAGCACTTTAAATGGACCCACAAACTTAGAACCCAGTTTTTTAGAGGGAATCCTCAACCGCAGGTTCTTTGAGGACAACCAAACCATGTCACCCACAGTAAACAAAACCTCCTTATGTTTCCTGTCAAAATACTTCTTGGACTTCTTGTTAGCCTCTTGAAGGTTGCAATGTACTGTACATTAATACAAACTCTCTCCAAATCACTGGAAAAATTCTCCTCCTGTACAGCCGAACTCAATTTGGAGAACGAACCAAAAGACGGATGTCTCACAGTACAACAAAAAAAAGGAGAACACCCAGCAGAGGAGGATGTATGACTGTTAAGAGCAAATTCTGCGAAAGGCAGAAACTCAGACCACACCTCTTGATTGTCCGCCACAAAACAATGCAAAAACTGTTCTACATCCTGGTTCTTTCTTTCAGTCTGTCCATTAGACTCAGGATGATACCCAGATGAAAATGACAAATGGACTCCCAACCTGTCACAAAAAGCACGCCAAAAGCGAGCCACAAACTGAGGTCCTCTATCAGAAACAATATCCGTGGGAAGGCCATGAAGCTTGACAATCTCCTTAACAAATGCCTTAGTGAGTGTCTTGGCGCAGGGCAACTTAATGAATGGAACCAAATGACACATCTTACTAAACCGGTCCACGACCAGCCAGATGACAGTAAACTGTGAACACCTGAATAGAAAATCTAGTGCCTTCCAAAAAATGACGCCAATGTTCAAACGCGAGTTTAATAGCTAGCAGCTCTCAATTTCCAACATCATAATTCAGTTCGGTTTCCGAAAAAATTTTCAAAAAGAAGGCACAAGGATGTACTCCATCCTTGTTCTCCTGAGACAAAACTGCTCTGACCCCCACCGATGAATCATCGACCTCGACCAAAAAAGGCTTGGTCTCATCAGGCTGCATAAGGATAGGGGCAGAACTGAACCTCTCTTTGAGATACTCAAACGCTTCAATTGCCTCAGTAGTCCACTGGACCGTATTCGCACCTTTCCTGGTGAGATCGGTCAGAGGCTTAACAATTACAGAAAAATTGTTAATGAATTTCCTGTAATAATTGGCAAAACCCAAAAATCTTTGTATAGATTTCAAACCAATAGGCCTAGGCCATTCCTGCACAGTCTGAACCTTCACCGGGTCCATCTCAAAGCCCTCACTGGAGACAATGTAGCTCAAAAAACTAATTTTCTGCACAGCGAACTCACATTTCTCCAGCTTAGCAAAGAGTGAATTATCACTCAATAACTGCAAAACTTCACGTACACTCTGCCAATGGGACTCTAGATCTGATGAATAAATCAAAATGTCATCCAAATACACAACCACATTCTTACCAATCAAAAGTCTCAGGATGTCATTAATAAGGTTCTGAAAAAATGCAGGTGCATTGGTAAGACCAAAAAGCATCACCAGATTCTCAAAATGACCTACCGGAGTGTTAAAAGCAGTTTTCCGTTCATCACCCTCCTTCACTCGTAACAAATTGTATGCCCCCCGGAGATCAATTTTAGAGAACCACTTTGCCCCCACCAACTGGTTAAACAAGTCAGGAATAAACGGCAATGGGTAGGAATTGCGTACGGTAATCTTATTAATTTCACGAAAATCCAGACATGGACGTAAACCCCAGTTCTTTTTTTTAACAAACAAAAATCCAACTGCCACTGGCGACTTAGAAGGTCTAATGTGCTAATGTGACCAGCAGCCAGGCTAGTCTGTATGTACTCCTCCAAGGCCTTTCTTTCAGGGATAGTCAGATTAAAAAAGCGACTCTTGGGAAGAGTAGCTCCAGGAACCAACTCAATGGTGCAATCATAATTAATATGAGGAGGCAAAACTTGCGACTCCTGCTCTGAAAAGACCCTCCAAAAATCTTGAATAGGTACAGGTAATTCCCCTTTTTCCACAGCCGCAATGTGACCATTACAACATTTATCATATCACTTCGGACTCCAAGACTTAATCACATTAGTAGACCAGTCCAGCAAAGGATTGTGCAGTTTTAACCAAGGCAAACCCAAAACAACCAGAGAGGGTAAATTATCTAATATAACCAAGTCCAAAATTTCTTGGTGAACTCCATTGATAGTGAGGGAAAATGCAGCAAACTTGCGAGTAATGCATTTCAAGGGAGTGTTATCAATTGCAATCACAGAAATAGGTGATGAGAAAGGTTTGGATTTCAATTTAAGTTTTTCCAAAAACCCTTTATCAATCACATTAAATGTTGAACCACAATCCACAAATACCTGAAATTCAATCAAATTTTCCTGCAAAGTAGTACTCCCAGAAAGAAATACTCCTGCAGAGCGTAAACAAGCTATACGGGCTTAACTGACCTTTTTTTTTTCTTTAAACGAAGCTCACAATACTTAATCAAATGGTCAGCATTATCACAATAAAGACACAATCCCTCGGCGAACCTCCGGTGTCTTTCGTGAGACGGGAGCGACTTCGCTCCAACCTCCATCGGTTCTCTGCCGTCAGAACAGATTTTCTGGGGACTAGGACCTGCATTACAGGAGTCTTTACCTCATTCTGTCTAAATCTCAGTCTCCTATTCACACGAGCAGCTAATTGCATGGCATCCTGCAGAGTCTCAGGTGCGGGGAATGCAAATAGCAAATCCTTTACCCATTTACTCAGACCAGCAAGAAATAGACATTTCAGAGCAGGATCATTTCATCTAACTTACGAGGCCCATCTACTGAAGTGTGTGCAATAATTTTCAACATCACCTGACCCCTGATTCAAACGCTTGAGTTCTGCCTCAGCAGATGAGACTCGATATAATAACCCCATAGCAGAAAAAACTCTTCTACAGACCTTAAACATGGATCATTAGGTTGGAGAAAAAAGGCCCATCCCTGTGGTTCTTTGAGCAAAAGTGACATAATAAAACCAATGCGCTGTGATTCATTCCCAGAGGACCTTGGTCTCAAACGAAAATATAACAAACAAGCATTTTTAAAGGAAAAAAAATCTTGCTGTTTACGATAAAAAACATCAGGCAGTCCTACCTTGGGTTCAACAAAATGCACTTCAGAACAGCTACTCACGTGTTGCTGGAGCTTGGCTACCTCCAGAGACAATCCCTGCAGGCGTTGAGCCAAATCCTTGACGGAAACCATAGTGATCCCCGAAATTCTTTCCTTTTAGCTGGACTTACTGTTATGATCTGCAACAAGTACTAAGGAAAGATAGGGGAAAGCAGTCCCTACAGTGAGATTAAGCTGAATCCCTACGATGTAGCGGGTTGCCTGTTCCTAGCGAACAGACCCGCCTAAGTCCTCGGCTAGACTGAACGAAGACCTATAGCATAAGGGGAGGGGTCCCTAAAACAACTAAGGATTGGGACAAAAATTGGACACCTCCTAAACAGAGAAGTTGTTGCAGAACACAAAAAGAAAAACAGACAAAAAGATACTAGAGGTCCCAGAAGGACCAAACGAACTGACAGATAAAGGCACAGAAGCACCTGGCTGGAGAAACAGTCAAACACTGAAGTCCAGCACAGCTAGGAGGGCGGAGCTGGAATACAAAGGCAGTTGGTCACGTCACTGAAAAACATAGATGGAAAAACAAACAGGAGGGTTCTAACAAAAACTGTATAGCAGCCCCAACAAGTCGTTACTAACGCCTACCTCTATGTGTCTTTAAATTGTTATTGGGGTTTTTCCCAAATTTTGGCAGCTGTTGTACTCACTGCATACCCTATAACTGAATAGCAGAACTGCTCCTTTCTATGAACATGTCATTACTGAGGCACCTCTATGCGCCTCTTCCAAGGGGCATTGAAGTGCCTCCAAATTTTTGGCAGCCCTTGCATGCACTGCATAGGCCAACACTATGGGAGACTCTCTCCTTTCTAATGGGAACTTGCCGTTACTGTGGCCCTGCTCTGTGTGTCTTTAAATTCTTAGTGGGGTTTTTCCTAAAATTGGTCAGCCGTTGGACTCACTGAATACCTTATAACTGTATAGCAGACGCTCTCTTTTCTAATGGGAACATGTCGTACTTGTTACTGTGGCCCTGCTCCGTGTGTCTTTAAATTCTTAGTGGGATTTTTCCTAAAATTGGTCAGCCGTTGGACTCACTGCATACCCTATAACTGTATAGCAGAACCTCTCCTTTCTAATGGGAACATGTCGTACTCGTTACTGAGGCCCACCTCTATGTGTCTTTAAATTGTTATTGGGGTTTTTTCAAAATTTTGGCAGCCGTTTTACTCACTGCATACCCTATAAACGAATAGCAGAACTGCTCCATTCTAAGAACATGTCATTACTGAGGCCCACCTCTATTTGTCTTTAAATTGTTATTGGGGTATTTCCCAAATTTTGGCAGCCGCAGCACGCACTGCATATGCAATAATTGTATAGCAGACCTGCTCCTTTCTAATTGGAACATGTTGTACTCGTTACTGAGGCCCACCTTTAGGTGTCTTTAAATTGTTATTGGGGTTTTTGCTAAATTTCGGCAGCCGTTGTACTCACTGCTTACCCTATAACTGGATAGCAGAACCGCTCCTTTCTAGGAACATGTCACTACTGAGGCCCACCTCTATGTGTCTTTAAATTGTTTTGGGTTTTTTTCCTAAATTTTGGCAGCAGTTGTACTCACTGCATACCCTATAACTGTAAAGCAGAACCTCTCCTTTCTAATGGGAACATGTCAAACTCATTACTGAGCCCCACCTCTATGTGTCTTTAAGTTGTTATTGGGGTTTTTACAAAATTTTGGCAGCCCTTGCACTCACTGCATGAGCATTACCAATATAGGAGACCGACTCCTTTATAATGGGAACATTTTCTTTACTAAGGTTCTCCTCTATGTCTCTTCAAAGGGGTACTGGGGTGAGACCCACTCTTTAATAATGGGAAAAGAAAATCATAGCCGACTGGTGGCCCTTTAAGAATAGTAAGGGCTGCCTGATGGCCCTATAAAAATAGTCTTTGTGACTTTCAGTGTCCCTCCTTCATAAATGAAACAGGACGTGTCTGATGATGTCTCACACATCACATGGCGAGATAAGGTAATAAAATGTTAAAATTACATTTACCGGTGAATGTATTTTTCACCGTTGAAAGTAATGCAAAACTGCAAAAATGCATCAAAAACGCAATGTGTGAACATAGGCCAAAGTGTGGAGGAGCATTTTTGTTTTTATATCTTTTTCCTTATATATAAGTCATTACCCTGGAAAGTATGTTTCTTAACATTTTTCCCAGGAAAATCCATTTTGTTTTTGTTTTTGTATGTTTAATTTTCAGTCCGTTAATGTGGCGTAATACTCTGACAACATTGTTGACAGCAGAGACCTGGGAGTCAGAGATGCTTCCAGGGGTCTTCTCCATGCTGTTCCCATGTCATTTGAGCACTGTTCCCATCAATTTGGGCTATTTTTAGGCCCTTTGCAGATTGCTGGGGAAGGGGGGGTGGTGCTGGAAAAATGCTCGAGATTCCCATAGACTTACATAGGCTCATTGCTCATTCCAATTTGCTCAACCTGAGCAATGAGTACCCGAGAATTTTAGTGCTTGCTCATCACTATCCTGCTCCCTCCACCCTGTTGGTATGGTGCTGCCCCCATCCTGTTTGTGTGGTGCTGCCCCCATCCTGGTTGGTGCTGCCCCCATCCTGGTTGTGTGGTGCTGCCCCCATCCAGGTTGTGTTGTGCTGCCCCCATCCTGCTTGTGTTGTGCTGCCCCCATCCTGATTTGTGGTTCTGCCCCCATCCTGGCTGTGTGGTGCTGCCCCCATCCTGTTTGTGTGGTGCTGCCCCCATCCTGTTTGTGTGGTGCTGTCCCCATCCTGGTTTTGTGGTGCTTTCCCCATTCTGGTTGTGTGGTGCTGCCCCCATCCTGGTTGTGTGGTGATGCCCTCATCCTGTTTGTGTGGTGCTACCCCCATCTTGCTTGTGTGGTGCTGCCCCCATCCTGTTTTTGTAGTGCTACCCCCATCCTGTTTGTGCGGTGCTGCCCCCATCCTGGTTGTGTAGTGCTGACACCATCCTGGTTGTGTGGTGCGGTCCCCATTCTGTTTGTGTGGTGCTGCCCCCATCCTAGTTGTGTTGTGCTGCCCCTGTCATGTTTGTGTGGTGCAGTGGAGCTACCCCCATCCTGTTTGTGTGGTACTGCCCCCATCCTATTTCTGTGGTGCTGCCCCTATCCTGGTTGTGAGGTGCTGCCCCCATTCTGATTGTGTGGTGCTACCCCAATCCTGGTGGTGTGGTGCTGCCCCCATCCTGGTTGTGTGGTGCTGCCGCATCCTGTTTGGTTCGTGCTGTCCCCATCCTGTTTTGTTTGTGCTGCCCCATCCTGTTTCTTTTGTGCTGCCCCCATCCTGTATCAATTAAATAAAAAAAACACTCCTACTCACCTTTCCATCGCTCCTCTGCAACACATCGCCTATGTTATTTCACTAAAATGAAACTGAGCAATCAACGTATTTAATTTTGCAGAGTGTATTCAACAAAATGGTGCCAGAGTTCACGCCTGTGCGTACCACGCTGTCCGGCGTCATTTTGTTGAAGACACACTGCAAATGTGTCTTCACTAAAATGGCGCCGGTTAGCGTGCTATGCACATGCGCCGATTCTGATGCCGCACTCCTCCTCGGCCTCTGGTCCGAACAGAGGCACCGTGGCAACACTCCTCCTGGTCAGGTATGTTCTTATGGAGCTAAAGATCGCAGTATGCATTCAGTGTACTCCTCTTACCTGTCACCTGTAATGGCTGGATGCATTCTTCTGTCTGTAGCCAGACTGCGCTGGCGCATCGCGCTTGCACCGTCTATCGAGGCTTCAGACAGACGAACACATCTCGCGTTATGTTATAGATATACACACACACATGTATACACACACATATACAGTACAGACCAAAAGTTTGGACACACCTTCTCATTTAAAGATTTTTCTGTATTTTCATGACTTTGAAAATTGTACATTCATCAAAACTATGAATTAACACATGTGGAATTATATACTTAACAAAAAAGTGTGAAACAACTGAAAATATGTCTTATATTCTAGGTTCTTCAAAGTAGCCACCTTTTGCTTTGATGACTGCTTTGCACACTCTTGGCATTCTCTTGATGAGCTTCAAGAGGTAGTCACCGGAAATGGTTTTCACTTCACAGGTGTGCCCTCTCAAGTTTAATACGTGGGATTTCTTGCCTTATAAATGGGGTTGGGACCATCAGTTGTGTTGTGCAGAAGTCTGGTGGATACACAGCTGATAGTCATAGAATCATAGAATCATAGAATCATAGAATGGTAGAGTTGGAAGGGACCTCCTGGGTCATCTGGTCAAACCCCCTGCTCAAAGCAGGATTCACTAGATCATCTCAGACAGATGTCTGTCCAGCCTCTGTTTGAAGACGTCCATTGAAGGGGAACTCACCACCTCTCGTGGCAGCCTGTTCCACTCATTAATCACCCTAACTGTCAAAAAGTTTTTTCTAATATCTAATCTGTGTCTCCTCCCATTTAGTTTCATCCCATTGCTTCTAGTCTTTCCTTGTGCAAATGAGAATAAAGATGATCCTTCTACAATGTGACAGCCCTTGACATATTTGTAGACAGCTATTAAGTCTCCTCTCAGTCTTCTTTTTTGCAAGCTAAACATTCCCAAATCCTGCAACCGTTCCTCATAGGACATGGTTTGCAGACCAGTCACCATTCTGGTCGCTCTTCTCTGAACTTGCTCCAGTTTGTCTATGTCTGTTTTAAAATGTGGTGCCCAAAACTGTACACAGTATTCCAGATGAGGTCTGACCAAAGAGGAGTAAAGACCGATAATGACTTCACGTGATCTAGACTGTATGCTTCTGTTAATACATCCCAGAATTGTATTTGCCTTTTTTGCTGCTGCATCACACTGTTGACTCATGTTCAGTCTATGATCTATTAGTATACCTAAGTCTTTTTCACATGTACTGTTGCTTAGCTCTATTCCTCCCATTCTGTATATGCTTTTTTCATTTTTATTGCCCAGATGTAGTACTTTGCATTTTTCCCTGTTAAAAACCATTCTGTTGGTTGCTGCCCACTGCTCCAGTTTATTTAGGTCTTTTTGAATCCTCTCTCTCTCTTCTCTAGTATTAGCTATCCCTCCTAGCTTTGTGTCATCAGCATATTTAATCAGTTTACCCTCAATTCCTTCATCTAAATCATTGATAAAGATGTTGAACAATACAGGTCCCAGGACGGAGCCCTGTGGTACCCCACTTGAGACATTCATCCAGCTGGATGTGAAGCCATTTACAACCACCCTTTGAGTCCGATCACTAAGCCAGTTATGAATCCACCTAACAGTTGCCTGGTCCATTGCATACTTGGTCATTTTTTCAATAAGGATGGTGTGAGATACTTTGTCAAATGCTTTGCTGAAGTCAAGATATACTATATCTACAGCATTTCCCTGATCCACCCAGTCAGTGATTCTGTCATAGAAGGAAATTAAGTTAGTCTGACATGACTTGTTAGTTACAAACCCATGCTGACTCTGGTTAATCACTTCATTCTTATCCATGTACTTACATACATGTTGTTTAATAATTTGTTCAAAGATCTTTCCTGGTATAGAAGTCAGACTCACCGGCCTATAGTTCCCTGGGTCCACCTTCTTCCCCTTTTTGAAGATAGGAACAACATTTGCTCTTCTCCAGTCTTCTGGGACTTCTCCTGTTCTCCAAGAATTTTCAAAGATTATGGAGAGTGGTTCTAAAATTTCTTCTACGATCTCCTTCAGTACTCTGGGGTGTAATTCATCTGGACCTGGAGACTTGAACTCATTTATGTTAGCTAAATATTCCCTCACAATCTTTCTGTTTACAGATAACTTGGATTCCTCTATTCCTTTAAAAGGACAGTGAAGATCAGTTGATGTTACATTTTCTTTCTGAGAGAAAACAGATGCAAAATAGGAATTAAAAAGTTCGGCCTTCTCAACATCCTCTCTTACCATTTCTCCATTTTCATCCTGTAAAAATCCTATAGCATCTTTGACTTTTCTTTTACTTTTGACATACCCCCAAAATCCTTTTTTATTGCTTTTGACATCTCTTGCAAGCCTTAATTCATTGTCAGCTTTAGCTAACCTGATACGTGCCCTGCAGGATCTGCAGACTGCATTATAATCTTCGTTAGATATGCCTCCCTCTTTCCATTTAATAAACATTTCTTTCTTTCTTTTTAGCATGTGTTTAAGTTCTGTGTTCATCCATCCTGGTTTCCTTAAATGCTTCCCATTCTTCCTACTTTTCGGGATTGTTAACGATTGTGCTTTGAGAATCTCATTTTTAAAAATTTCCCATCATTCCTGGACATTTTTGTCCTTAAGGAAGTCCTACTGAATAGACTGTTGGAATTTGTATTATGGCAAGAAAAAAGCAGCTAAATAAAGAAAAACGAGTGGCCATCATTACTTTAAGACATGAAGGTCAGTCAGTCTGAAAAGTTGGGAAAACTTTGAAAGTGTCCCCAAGTGCAGTTGCAAAAACCATCAAGCGCTACAAAGAAACTGGCTCACATGAGGACCGCCCCAGGAAACGAAGACCAAGAGTCACCTCTGCTTCTGAGGATAAGTTTATCCGAGTCACCAGCCTCAGAAATCGCAGGTTAACAGCAGCTCAGATTAGAGACCAGGTCAATGCCACACAGAGTTCTAGCAGCAGACACATCTCTACAACAACTGTTAAGAGGAGACTTTGTGCAGCAGGCCTTCATGGTAAAATAGCTGCTAGGAAACCACTGCTAAGGACAGGCAACAAGCAGAAGAGACTTGTTTGGGCTAAAGAACACAAGGAATGGACATTAGACCAGTGGAAATCTGTGCTTTGGTCTGATGAGTCCAAATTTGAGATCTTTGGTTCCAACCACCGTGTCTTTGTGCGACGCAGAAAAGGTGAACGGATGGACTCTACATGCCTGGTTCCCACCGTGAAGCATGGAGGAGGAGGTGTGATGGTGTGGGGGTGCTTTGCTGGTGACACTGTTGGCGATTTATTCAAAATTGAAGGCATACTGAACCAGCATGGCTACCACAGCATCTTGCAGCGGCATGCTATTCCATTCGGTTTGCATTTAGTTGGACCATCATTTATTTTTCAACAGGACAATGACCCCAAACACACCTCCAGGCTGTGTAAAGGCTATTTGACCAGGAACGAGAGTGATGGGGTGCTACGCCAGATGACCTGGCCTCCACAGTCACCAGACCTGATCCCAATCGAGATGGTTTGGGGTGAGCTGGACTGCAAAGTGAAGGCAAAAAGGCCAACAAATGCTAAGCATCTCTGGGAACTCCTTCAAGATTGTTGGAAGACCATTTCCGGTGACTACCTCTTGAAGCTCATCAAGAGAATGCCAAGAGTGTGCAAAGCAGTCATCAAAGCAAAAGGTGGCTACTTTGAAGAACCTAGAATATAAGACATATTTTCAGTTGTTTCACACTTTTTTGTTAAGTATATAATTCCACATGTGTTAATTCATAGTTTTGATGCCTTCAGTGTGAATGTACAATTTTCATAGTAATGAAAATACAGAAAAATCTTTAAATGAGAAGGTGTGTCCAAACTTTTGGTCTGTACTGTATATATATATATATATATATATATATATATATATATATATATAAATATATATATATATACAGTACAGACCAAAAGTTTGGACACACCTTCTCATTTAAAGATTTTTTTGTCCAAACTTTTGGTCTGTACTGTATATATATATATATATATATATATATATATATTTTGCAGTGCTCTCTTAATTTTTGCCTGATCTACATATATATATATATATATATATATATATATATATATCTATGTATATATATATATATATATATATATATATATATATATATATACAGTACAGACCAAAAGTTTGGACACACCTTCTCATTTAAAGATTTTTCTGTATTTTCATTGCTATGAAAATTGTACATTCACACTGAAGGCATCAACACTATGAATTAACACATGTGGAATTATACACTTAACAAAAAAGTGTGAAACAACTGAAAATATGTCTTATATTCTAGGTTCTTCAAAGTAGCCACCTTTTGCTTTGATGACTGCTTTGCACACTCTTGGCATTCTCTTGATGAGCTTCAAGAGTTAGTCACCGGAAATGGTCTTCACTTCACAGGTGTGCCCTGTCAGGTTTAATAAGTGGGATTTCTTGCCTTATAAATGGGGTTGGGACCATCAGTTGTGTTGTGCAGAAGTCTGGTGGATACACAGCTGATAGTCCTACTGAATAGACTGTTAGAATTTGTATTATGGCAAGAAAAAAGCAGCTAAGTAAAGAAAAATGAGTGGCCATCATTACTTTAAGAAATGAAGGTCAGTCAGTGCGAAAAATTGGGAAAACTTTGAAAGTGTCCACAAGTGCAGTTGCAAAAACCATCAATCGCTACAAAGAAACTGGCTCACATGAGGACCGCCCCAGGAAAGGAAGACAAAGAGTCACCTCTGCTTCTGAGGATAAGTTTATCCGAGTCACCAGCCTCAGAAATCGCAGGTTAACAGCAGCTCAGATTAGAGACCAGGTCAATGCCACACAGAGTTCTAGCAGCAGACACATCTGTTCAACAACTGTTAAGAGGAGACTTTGTGCAGCAGGCCTTCATGGTAAAATAGCCGCTTGGAAACCCCTGCTAAGGACAGGCAACAAGCAGAAGAGACTTGTTTGGGCTAAAGAACACAAGGAATGGACATTAGACCAGTGGAAATCTGCTTTGGTCTGATGAGTTCAAATTTGAGATCTTTGGTTTCAACCACCGTGTCTTTGTGCGATGCTGAAAAGGTGAACGGATGGCTCTACATGCCTGGTTCCCACCATGAAGCATGGAGGAGGAGTTGTGATGGTGTGGGGGTGCTTTGCTGGTGACACTGTTGGGGATTTATTCAAAATTGAAGGCATACTTAACCAGCATGGCTACCACAGCATCTTGCAGTGGCATGCTATTCCATCAGGTTTGCGTTTAGTTGGACCATCATTTATTTTTCAACAGGACAATGACCCCAAACACACCTCCAGGCTGTGTAAGGGCTATTTGACCAAGGAGGAGAGTGATGGGGTGCTACGCCAGTTGAGCTGGCCTCCACAGTCACCAGACCTGAACCCAATCGAGATGGTTTGGGGTGAACTGGACCACAGAGTGAAGGCAAAAGTGCCAACAAGTGCTAAGCATCTCTGGGAACTCCTTCAAGATTGTTGGAAGACCATTTCCGGTGACTACCTCTTGAAGCTCATCAAGAGAATGCCAAGAGTGTGCAAAGCAGTCATCAAAGAAAAAGGTGGCTACTTTGAAGAACCTAGAATATAAGACATATTTTCAGTTGTTTCACACTTTTTTGTTTAGTATATAATTCCACATGTGTTAATTCATAGTTTTGATGCCTTCAGTGTGAATGTACAATTTTCATAGTCATGAAAATACAGAAAAAATCTTTAAATTAGAAGGTGTGTCCAAACTTTTGGTCTGTACCTTATATATATATATATAAATATATATATATATATATTTATATTTATATACAGCTCAGGCAAAAATTAAGAGACCACTGCAAAATTTTCATTTTCTCTGATTTTTCTTTTTAAAGGTATATTTTTGAGTAAAATGTACATTGTTATTTTCTTCTATAAACTACTGACAACATGTCTCCAAAATTCAAAGCTAAAAATTTTCTATTTATTTGCAGCAAATGAGAAATCGTCAAAATAATAAAAAAGAAACAGTGCTTTCAGACCTCAAATAATGCAAAGAAAACAAGTTCTAATTCATTTAGAAACAACAATACTCATGTTTTAACTCAGGAAGAGTTCAGAAATCAAAATTTGGTGGAATAACCATGATTTTTAATCACATCTTTAATGCATCTTGGCATGCTTTCCACCAGTCTTTCACACTGCTTTTGGGTGACCTTAAGCCAGTCCTGGCACAAAAATTTAACCAGTTCTTCTTTGTTTGATGGCTTGTGACCATCCATCTTCTTCTTGATTACATTCCAGAGGTTTTCAATGGGGTTCAGGTTCTGGAGATTGGCCTGGCAGTGACAGGGTCTTGATGTGGTGCTCCTTCATCCACACATTGATTGACCTAGCTGTGTGGCATGGGGCATTGTCCTGCTGGAAAAAAACAGTCCTCAGAGTTGGGGAACATTGCCTGAGCAGAAGGAAGCAAGTGTTTTTCAAGGATAACCTTGTATGTGGCTTGATTCAAACGTCCTTCGCAAAGATTAATCTGCCCAATTCCAACCTTGCTGAAGCATCCCCAGATCATCACTGACCCTCCACCAAATTTCACAGTGGGTGCAAGACACTGTGGCTTGTATGCCTCTCCAGGTCTCTGTCTAACCATTAGATGACCAGGTGTTGGGCAAAGCTGAAAATTTGATCAGAGAAGATTACCTTATTCCAGTCCTCTATGGTCCAATCCTTATGGTCTTTGGCAAACTTCAGCCTGGCTCTCATTTGCTTCTCATTGATGAAAGGCTTTTTTATAGCTTTGCATGACTTGAGGCCTGCCTCTAGGAGCCTGTTATGAACTGTTCTTGCCATGCACTTCACCCCAGCTGCCATTTGCCATTCCTTTTGTAGGCCATTTGATGTCATCCTGCCGTTGCTGAGTGACATTCGAATAAGATGACGGTCATCCCGGTCAGTGGAGAGTCACTTTCGCCCTCTGCCCGTCTGTAGCTTTGTTGTCCACAATGTATGCTGCTTGACCCTGTTGTAATAGACTGCTGTCTTTGAAATTTTATGGATGGAGGCAACATGACTCTCACTGTATCCCTCTGCTAATAAAGCCAGAATTGAGCCCTTCTTTTCCTCACTCAAAACTTTTCTTTTCAACTCCTTTGGCATGGTTAAAAGTTATTTTTTTATTCAAATTACTTTTGGGGTATTCCTAGCACTTGTTTTGTCATCCAGCTTGTCCTATTGCAAGAGGATTGTGAAAACCACAGCAGTGTTTTTTATACTTTCCCTCATTATATAAGATTTGGTTCAGGTGATCACCTAATCAGAAGCACATCAAGTAGAATGAGGTGTACTTTGGTTTGAATTCAACTGACACTGGAATGGAATGGCTGTCAGACATGTAGAGATGGTGATTTTTAGAAAACTGTTCAGTGGTCTCTTAATTTTTGCCAGAGCTGCATATATATATATATATATATATATATATATATATATATATATATATATATATATATATACAGTACAGACAAAAAGTTTGGACACACCTTCTCATTTAAAGATTTTTCTGTATATTCATGACTATGAAAATTGTACATTCACACTGAAGGCATCAAAACTATGAATTAACACACGTGGAATTATATGTTTAACAAAAAAGTGTGAAACAACTGACAATATGTCTTATATTCTAGGTTCTTCAAAGTAGTCACCTTTTGCTTTGATGACTGCTTTGCACACTCTTGGCATTTTCTTGATGAGCTTCAAGAGGTAGTCACCGGAAATGGTTTTCACTTCACAGGTGTGTCCTGTCCGGTTTAATAAGTGGGATTTATTACCTTATAAATGGGGTTGGGACCATCAGTTGTGTTGTGCAAAAGTCTGGTGGATACACAGCTGATAGTCCTACTGAATAGACTGTTAGAATTTGTATTATGGCAAGAAAAAAGCAGCTAAGTAAAGAAAAACGAGTGGCCATCATTACTTTAAGAAATGAAGGTCAGTCAGTCCGAAAAATTGGGCAAAGTTTGAATATGTCCCCAAGTGCAGTTGCAAAAACTATCAAGCGCTACAAAGAAACTGGCTCACATGAGGACCGCCCCAGGAAAGGAAGACCAAGAGTCACCTCTGCTTCTGAGGATGTTTATCCGAGTCACCAGCCTCAGAAATCACAGGTTGACAGCAGCTCAGATTAGAGACCAGGTCAATGCCACACAGAGTTCTAGCAGCAGACACATTTCTACAACAATTGTTAAGAGGAGACTTTGTGCAGCTGGCCTTCATGGTAAAATAGCTGCTAGGAAACCACTGCTAAGGACAGGCAACAAGCAGAAGAGACTTGTTTGGGCTAAAGAACACAAGGAATGGACATTAGACCAGTGTAAATCTGTGCTTTGGTCTGATGAGTCCAAATTTGAGATCTTTGGTTCCAACCACCATGTCTTTGTGCGACGCAGAAAAGGTGAACGGATGGACTCTACATGCCTGGTTCCCACCGTGAAGCATGGAGGAAGAGGTGTGATGGTGTGGGGGTGCTTTGCTGGTGACACTGTTGGGGATTTATTCAAAATTGAAGGCATACTGAACCAGCATGGCTACCACAGCATCTTGCAGCGGCATGCTACTCCATCCAGGTTTGTGTTTAGTTGGACCATCACTTATTTTTCAACAGGACAAAGACCGCAAACACACCTCCAGGCTGTGTAAGGGCTATTTGACCAAGAAGGAGAGTGATGGGGTACCACGCCAGATTAACTGTCCTCCACAGTCACCCGACCTGAACCCAATCGAGATGGTTTGGGGTGAGCTGGACCGCAAAGTGAAGGCAAAAGGGACAACAAGTGCTAAGCATCTCTGGGAACTCCTTCAAGATTGTTGGAAGACCATTTCCGGTGACTACCTCTTGAAGCTCATCAAGAAAATGCCAAGAGTGTGCAAAGCAGTCATCAAAGCAAAAGGTGACTACTTTGAAGAACCTAGAATATAAGACATATTTTCAGTTGTTTCACACTTTTTTGTTAAACATATAATTCCACATGTGTTAATTCATAGTTTTGATGCCTTCAGTGTGAATGTACAATTTTCATAGTCATGAAAATACAGAAAAATCTTTAAATGAGAAGGTGTGTCCAAAGTTTTGGTCTGTATTGTATATATATATATATATATATATATATATATATATATATATACATATACACATATATATATATACATACACACATATAAATATATACACACAGACATACAGTTAGGTCCATATATATTTGGACAGAGACAACATTTTTCTAATTTTGGTTCTAGACATTACTACATTGAATTTTAAACAACACAATTCAGATGCAGTTGAATTTCAGACTTTCAGCTTTCATTTGAGGGTATCCACATTAAAATTGGATGAAGGGTTTATGAGTTTCAGCTCCTTAACATGTGTCACCCTGTTTTTAAAGGGACCAAAAGTAATTGGACAGATTAAATAATTGTAAATAAAATGTTGATTTATAGCACTTGGTTGAAAACCCTTTATTGACAATGACTGCCTGAAGTCTTGAACTCATAGACATTACCAGATGCTGTGTTTCCTCCTTTTTGATGCTCTGCCAGGCCTTCACTGCGGTGGTTTTCAGTTGCTGTTTGTTTGTGGGCCTTTCTGTCTGAAGTTTAGTCTTTAACAAGTGAAATGCATGCTCAATTGGGTTTAGATCAGGTGACTGACTTGGCCATTCAAGAATATTCCACTTCTTTGCTTTAATAAACTCCTGGTTTGCTTTGGCTTTGTTTTGGGTCACTCTTTGTCCATCTGTAAAATGAAACGATGACCAATCAGTTTGGCTGCATTTGGCTGGATCTGAGCACACAGTATGGCTCTGAATACATCAGAATTCATTTGGCTGCTTCTGTCCTGTGTCACATCATCAATAAACGCTAGTGACCCAGTGCCACTGGCAGCCGTGTATTCCCAAGCCATCACACTGCATCCGCCGTGTTTTACAGATGATGTGGTATGCTTTCGATCATGAGCTGTACCACGCCTTCGCCATACTTTTCTCTTTCCATCATTCTGGTAGAGGTTGATCTTGGTTTCATCTGTCCAAAGAATGTTCTTCCAGAACTGTGCTGGCTTTTTTAGATGTTTTTAGCAAAGTCCAGTCTAGCCTTTTTATTCTTGATGCTTATGAGTGGCTTGCACCGTGCAGTGAACCCTCTGTATTTACTTTCACGCAGTCTTCTCTTTATGGTAAATTTGGATATTGATACGCCAACCTCCTGGAGAGTGTTGTTCACTTGGTTGGCTGTTGTGAACGGGTTTCTCTTCACCATGGAGATTATTCTCCGATCGTCCACCACTGTTGTCTTCCGTGGGCTTTTTGCATTGATGAGTTCACCAGTGCTTTCTTTCTCAGGATGTACCAAACTGTAGATTTTGCCACTCCTAATATTGTAGCAATTTCTCGGAAGGGTTTTTTCTGTTTTTGCTGCTTAAGAATGGCTTGTTTCACCTGCATGGAGAGTTCCTTTGACCGCATGTTTGCTAGTGTTGAGCCACCCCCGTAGTGTTCGAGTTCGGTCCGGTTCGTCGAACACCCGTATGTTCGCCGAACTGTTCGTCGAACTGTTCGTCGAATACCTTCGAACACCGTTAAAACCAATGGCAGGCAAACAAAAACACATAGAAACACATAGAAAACACCTTCAAAGGTGTCCAAAAGCTGACAAACTGCTGAGAAGACACAACTAATACATGGAAAAGTGACAAGTACATATAGGCATGCGAAAAGAAAAGAGGTGGAGGAGTAAAAGGAGGGGGAGACACAGATATAGGCATGTCATGCCCTTCTAAAACCAAAAAAGTGCTAAGCCGACACGGCTAGTCCGTTCCTGCCCGTGCGACCTCCGTGTCGCCGGGTTTGTGCCAGAGCCGCGGTGGACCCTGACGACCAGCCACCCTCTCCCAATACTGGTGCCTGTCCGCTGGTGGGTCGAGCGAGCCCCCCTGCGGTGGAGGCAGGTCTAATCTATTTAATTTAAATTGTCTCTCTAATTTGAATGAGTACACTTTAAATCCTTTTACAAGGATCTATTGAAGGGCAAGTCTCATGCCAGCAGCCGTGGTAATTCCAGCTCCAGTAGCGTCCACAGACACTGCTACTAGGCACACAGTATTTCCTGGGCTATATGCAGTTAAAAATTTGTAATTAGATACTCTCGTTGGATGCTGAGAAAGCATTCCATAAAGTCTCCTGGCACACCATATATTATTCTCTTAAAAAGCTTGGGGTAGGGGTCTAGGGGACCGTTTTATAGCCAAAATCACGGCCCTGTATCACAATACGTCACGTAGGCTGAAGATAAATGGAACATTTTCATCACCTTTCATAATCACCAATGGGACAAGGCAGGGATGTCCTCTGTCCCCTCTGTTATACATCCTAGTGACGGAGCACCTGCTCTCATCAATTCGCCATAATCCCAATATTAGGTGGATTGAGGTGGGAGGCACCGAGTACAAGTGCTCTGCATTTGCTGATGATGTCCTAGTATATATCACTCAATCACATATATCCATCCCTGCTGTTATGGCTGAAATAGATCACTTTGTTACATGGTCAAATTTTAAAATCAATGCAGCGAAGTCTGAGGCCCTCGATGTCTCCCTCCCCAAATCCATACAGGATTCCATCCAGTCCAACTTTCTCTTTGCCTGGCCCTCACAGGGTATCAAATACTTAGGAATTCGTATTCATAGAGACCTCTCCCGTCTATGTTATCTTAATTTTTGGCCCTTTATTGAACAACTCCATACAGACCACGGTTGGCAAGTTAGAACAGTAAGATTCACTACGGGAACCACTGGTGTTTTGTGGAAAAGCACATGTACACTGTGTTCCAAATTATTATGCAAAAAGTGTTTAGGAGTGATAAGGTAAGAATTTTTTTGTTTGCCAGTTAAACTCATTGATGGTGATGTGTGTCAGGGCTCTTTATATCACTGTAAGCAATTGCAGACACCTGTGCTAATTAGTTTGGCAGGTGTGTCCAATGAAAGGCAAGACTACTTAAGAAGGCTGTCCCACATTATTAAGCAGCGTACATTTTCTGCCAAAATGGGAAAGAAAAAGGATGTGTCGGCTGCTGAGAAGCAACAAATTGTGGAGTGTTTAGGTCAAGGCATGACTACAATCAACATTGCCAAGACACTTCATCCTGATCATCGCACAATCAAGAAGTATGTAGCTGATTCACAGTACACAGGTGTGCGTGCTGATAAGGGAAAATTGAGGACTGTTTCCTACAGGCCATTACGTCAGGTTAAAAGAGCAGTGGCAAAAAAGCCTTGTCATAGCAGCAGACAAGTTTTTGAAGCTGCTGGTGCCTCCAACGTCCCCCGAACAACAAGATGCAGGGTCCTTCAGAGGTTTGCAGCTGTGCGTAAGCCTTCCTGTCGACCTCCTCTATCCACTGTACACAAGCAGAAACGGCTCCAGTGGGCCAAACAATACATGAAGACTGACTTCAAAACTGTTTTGTTCACCGATGAGTGCCGTGCAACGCTCGATGGTCCAGATGGATGGAGTGGAGGATGGCAGGTTGATGGACACCCCATGCAAACATGGCTATGGCGCCAACAAGGAGGAGGTGGAGTAATGTTTTGGGCTGGAATCATAGGAAGAGAGATTGTCGGCCCCTTTAGGATCCCTGAAGGGGTAAAGATGAACTCCATAATGTATGTGAAGTTTCTCAAACAGCACTTCCTGCCATGGTTATAGAAGAAGAACCGTGTATTCCGCAGCAAGATCATTTTCATGCATGATAATGCACCGTCTCATGCTGCACATAACACATCTGCATCTCTGGCTGATATGGGTATAAAAAGGGACAAACTTATGATGTGATCCCCATGCTCCCCTGACCTCAACCCCATTGAGAACCTCTGGAGCATCATCAAAAGGAGTGTCTATGATGGCAGGAGGCAGTTCACATCTAAGCAACAGCTCTGGGAGGGTATTCTGTCCTCATGCAAAACAATTGAAGCAGAAACCATCCAAAACCTGACAAATTCAATGGACGAGAGAGTTCAGAAGCTCCTTTTGAACAAGGGGTCCTATGTGCAAATGTAACATCACCTAGAATAAAGTTTTGAGTTGAAAACTGTTTGATTTCAGTTTCTAATAACCTGCTAATGCTTATAATTTCAAAAATGACCATTTTTTTGTTCTTTATTAAAATGAAAAGGTTGATCGAAGAGTGTGGGGGATCTAAGAGTGTGGCAACCCAGTAATCAGGATTATTTTGAATTCTGACAATCTGAGGGTCATGTTGCAGGTAGTGCAGCAAGAAGGCACTCATGTGTCTTGCGCATCTAGGAGCCCCAAAATTATTTTCCGGGCTAGATGCAGCTAAAAATTATTATTAATTTGAAAGCTGGTGGAGCTTAGTATAGATGGCCTAATAGAATCAGTACTGCAAACTGCTACAAGGCCCAAATTATTTTCCAGCCAAGATACAGATAAACATGATTAGTAATTTGAAAGCTTAAAACGATTGCTGAGGTGATTTTAACAAATCATCAAGCTTTTACTCTCCCCAGGATGACACAGGGGTAGAAAATTCATTTCGGATCCATGATTTGTTCATCTTTATGAACGTGAGTCTGTCTACATTATCAGTGGAGAGCCGCGTGCGCTTATCTGTCAGCACACCACCAGCAGCGCTGAACACATGTTCAGACAGAACGCTGGCTGCGGGGCATGACAAGATCTCTAAGGCGTAAGTGGCGAGCTCCAGCCATTTATCCAGATTGGAAGCCCAAAAAGAGCAAGGGTCCAGTGACACAGTCATGGCTTCAATGTTTACTTGGAGATACTCCTGTACCATTGTCTCTAGGCGTTGACTATGTGTCAGACTTCTTTTCTGCTGTGGCATTGCAAAGGATGGGCTAAAAAAGTGGTGAAATTATTCCGCAAAATTGATGTTACCAGCAGATACTGTGTTTCTGTTACGTTTTGAGTGATGAACACTTGACGGTCCCACGGTTGGCAAGTTGGAACTGTGAGATTCACTACGTGTTTTGTGGAAAAGCACATGTAAGATTCTGCAACAGTCTCTGCTGATACTCCTGCATGCGTGCATCTCTTTCTATGGCAGGAATAATTTCTGCAAATTTACTTTTGTACCGGGGATCTAACAGTGTGGCAACCCAGTAATCAGGATTATTTCTAATTCTCACAATTCGATGGTCATGTTGCAGGTAGTGCAGCAAGAAGGCACTCATGTGTCTTGGGCATCCAGTAGCACCAAGTCCCTGTTGTGTTGGTGGCAAGGTAACAATCATGCTTCCTTCCTCTGCCCTCACCCCCAACCTTGCACAACAGAAATGTGATCAAGGTCTCCCTCATCTGATGAGTCTTCCATCAGTTCGTCCTCCACTTTTTCCTGGGTTCCTGCACCTTCCTCACTAGTTTGGCTGCTACCATGCGCCCTGGTTAAACCATCTCCCCCACCCTCACATGCCTGCTGCCTTGGTGCTGCCGACCATCTGGACCTTGCAGATGTTAGCCCTTCCGCATACAACTCCTCCTCCTCTACTTCCTCCACCTCCTCTTGTGCCACCACTTGACACCGAATTCTGTTTAACATGTGCTCCAGCATGTAAATCACCGGAATAGTCATGCCGATAATGGCATCATCAGCACTAAACATCTTCGTCGCCATTTCAAAACTGTGCAGAATGGTGCATAGGTCCCTGATCTGAGACCACTCCTCCAGCGTGATTTGCCCCACCTCTGGATCTCGTTGGCCCAGGCTATACATCAGAACATATTGCACCAGGGCTTGTCGGTGCTGCCACAGTCGCTGCAACATGTGTAGAGTTGAATTCCACCGGGTAGGCACATCGCATTTTAGCCAGTGAAGTGGCAGGCCCATCGACTTCTGTAGAGATGTCGCTGAGCTGCAGGATGCGAACGGCAGAAGTGAGCACACAGCGACCGTGCCCTCTGCAGAAGGCCATCTAGTCCGGGATAGTGGGCTAAAAATTGCTGGACAACCAGGTTCAACATGTGAGCCATACAAGGCACGTGTGTGACATTGCCCCGGCGAAGGGCCACACCCAGGTTTGCAACATTGTCGCACACAGCCTTCCCTGGTTTCAGGTCCAGTGGAGACAACCATTCATGAAACTGGTTCTCCAGAGCTGACCACAACTCCTCAGCTGTGTGACTCACATTTTCGAGACATTTTAAAGTAAAAGCTGCCTGATGACGTTGAGCCCTGCTGCCAGCATAGTAAGGAGGTGTGCAGGATCCCTTCTGCACAGTTAGAAAGCTTGTGGCATGACCAGACAGGCTTTGGGTGCAGGTGGAGGACCGAGAGGAGGTTGAGGAGGCAGAAGCAGTGGAGGAACTTCGAGATAAAGAAGATTGACGCACAACTCGTGGGGACGGCAAGACTTGGACAGCAGCCCCTTGTCCTGCTGTCACCATAGTTACCCAGTGCCCAGTCAGCGACATGTAACGCCCCTGTCCATGCCTACTTGTCCAAGTGTCTGTGGTGAAATGCACCCTGTCACACACAGAGTTTCTCAAAGAAGCGGTGATGTTGCGTGCGAAATGCTGGTGGAGCGCAGGCACACCTTTCTTAGAGAAGTAGTGCCAACTGGGCATCTGGTACTGGGGCACTGCGACGGACATAAGGTCTCGAAAATCCTCTGTGTCCACCAGGCAGAAAGGCAGCATTTCTGTAGCCAAGAGTTTGCAGATGGTGAAATTCAACCTCTTAGCTTTCTCATAGCTAGGAGGAAAAGGTCTTTTACTTGTCCACATCTGAGGGACCGAGGGCTGGCTGTTGTGCTTAGACGGGGTTGAGAAGGGTGTCCCCGGCAAACTGCCGGTCTGTGGGGAAGATGCAGGCGGACATGTTAGGTTGCCTTGATCCAAAGGTGGTGCTATCGATGTCGGACAGTGCTGAACACCAGCTGGTGTTTCCACCTCCAAAGTAAATGATGACCTGCCAATCACGCTGGCTGTTGCGGGTAAAGAGGTGGCAGGTCTGCGTCCCAAAACAGGTGTGACTGCTGTCCCCCCCAGTCACAGAGGATGAAGAGGCCGCGGATGCACAAGATGTGCCAGACGGTGGTTGGCCCAGCCGGCTAGGCCGCATTGTAGCACAGTGAGCTTCCCACTGCAACTTATGCTTCATATCCATGTGCCGGTTCATTCATGAAGTACTCAAACTATGTATTTTTTGGCCTCTACTTAGCTTTTGCTGCCAAATTTTACAGATAACACGAGTTGGGTCATCTTTATCGATCTGAAAAAATGCCCAGGCAATGCAAGACTTAGCACCCATGCGACCTGAAGAGCCACCACAACTTGTGGTCAGAGGCAGAGTTGTGTTTGAGGATGCAGTTGTTGATGTGCTTCCAGTACTACGTCTCTCTCCAGGAAGGCGCAACCTGACCTCGTCGTCACTAGCATCCTCCTCCACCTCCTCTGCTGACCTCATCGACTGGCTGACTGTGGTTGACAGTAAGTGGGATCTCCAACCTCGTCATCATCACCCTGTGTGTTATCACACCCGTCGTCCTCAGAGCCAACCTCTTCCTGCCCTGACAAAAAACTAAAGTTGTCGCTCCAATCAGGTATTTGAGTCTCATCATCATCTTCCTCATTGTCTCCACCAACAGGAGTTACAGTTTGGGAACTTGGGTCTACATTATGGTCAGAACCTTCTGCGTCTGGTCCTGGATCCGACTCATAAAGATTCTGGGCATCAGTGTAGATCATTTCCTCGTCTGGATTCACAGAAGCTCTGGAGCCGACCTCTGATTCCCAGGCTATAGTATGAGTAAACAGCTCTGCAGACTCAACCATCTGTTCTACCCCATACTCAGATGGGCAGCTGGAGACTTGGGAGCTGTGAGGAAGCAAGTGCGATTGGGGTGACACCTCTGAGGACTGGAGTATTTGTGATGTTCAAGTTGATGTGGAGGAGAGCCCACTCAAAGGAGCACTTGATATCCGTTGAAGCACCTGCTGTTTTTGTGCCTCATTTGGAATTTGAAGCGATTGGCGTGGCCGTAAGAAAGGGATCATATCACATTGTCCGATAAAAGAAGTAGACATCTTAGTTTGGCTGGAAGATGGTCTTTCTTCTGCAGATGTTACTGTTGCTTTAACACCTACCCCACGGACACAACCTTTTCTTCCCTTCCCAACACGCCTCTTCCCCTTTCAACCAGCAGCAGGCCTTTTTCCACTCATTTTGGTGGTTAACTAATTGACAACTTTGGAGTTGTTTGCACAAAAAACAATGGATGGGAACCAAGCGGAGCTGAGTGGCCAAACTGTGGTATTAGCCCAAAAGTATTGGCTGGGTTAGATGCAGATAAAAATTATTTTGAATTTGCAACCTGGTGGAGGTAAGTATAGATGGACTAATAGAACAAGTCCCACACATTGCTACAAGCCAAAATATTTTTTCAGAGCTAGATGCAGATAAAAATTATATTGAATTTGCAACCTGGTGGAGGTTAGTATAGATGGACTAATAGAACAAGTCCCACACACTGCTACAAGCCGAAATATTTTTTCAGAGCTAGATGCAGATAAAAATTATTTTGAATTTGCAACCTGGTGGAGGTTAGTATAGATGGACTAATAAAACAAGTCCCACACACTGCTACAAGCCGAAATATTTTTTCAGAGCTAGATGCAGAAAAAAATGATATTGAATTTGGAACCTGGTGGAGGTTAGTATAGATGGACTAATAGAACAAGTCCCACACACTGCTACAAGCCGAAATATTTTTTCAGAGCTAGATGCAGAAAAAAATTATATTGAATTTGCAACCTGGTGGAGGTTAGTATAGATGGACTAATAGAACAAGTCCCACACACTGCTACAAGCCGAAATATTTTTCAGAGCTAGATGCAGATAAAAATTATTTTGAATTTGCAACCTGGTGGAGGTTAGTATAGATGGACTAATAGAACAAGTCCCACACACTGCTACAAACCGAAATATTTTTTCAGAGCTAGATGCAGATAAAAATTATATTGAATTTGCAACCTGGTGGAAGTTAGTATAGATGGACTAATAGAACAAGTCCCACACACTGCTACAAGCCGAAATATTTTTTCAGAGCTAGATGCAGATAAAAATTATTTTGAATTTGCACCCGGTGGAGGTTAGTATAGATAGACTAATAGAACAAGTCCCACACACTGTTACAAGCCAAAATATTTTTTCAGAGCTAGATGCAGAAAAAAATTATATTGAATTTGCAACCTGGTGGAGGTTAGTATAGATGGAATAATAGAACAAGTCCCACACACTGCTACAAGCCGAAATATTTTTTCAGAGCTAGATGCAGATAAAAATGATTTTGAATTTGCAATCTGGTGGAGGTTAGTATAGATGGACTAATAGAATGATGCTATGCCCAAAAGGTTTTACTTCACTAGGTGCAGTAAAAATATTGGTATTCTATACACAGGTGGTGTAGCTTGCAACAAAGATAGGCTACTCCACTGACTAACACACACTGCAAGAGGCCAAAAAGGATTTGCTTTGCTAGATTTAGCCAAATGCTGTGAAAAAAACTTGCACTGCACTGGCACAGACCTGCCTGGCAAAAATTGATAGGAACTGATGTAACCTAGCCCTCAAAAGGACTGCAATTACAATTAGTCTTTACTCCCAACCTATCTATTTAAGAGCACAGACCTGCCTGATAAAAGTGATAGGAGCTGATGTAACCTAGCCCTGAAAAGGACTGCAATTACAATTAGTCTTTACTCCCAACCTATCTATTTAAGAGCACAGACCTGCCTGATAAAAGTCGTAGGAAATGATGTAGCCTAGTCCTTAAAAGGACTTAAATCTCAACTATTCCCTACTCCCAAGCTATCTGTAGATTTGTGCGAAAATTGGCTTGAAATTATAAAGTATAGCGCACACAGCAACAGCGGTGCTGTCTAACACGCAGTGCAGCAGTGAGAAAATGGTGGCGATGGGGAAAATGGCTGGGTCTTATAGGGCAAGGACATGTGACATACACTGCCAATGACACATGCCCTTGCTTGTGTGAAAAAAAGCAGTTCGCTCCGTGTGTGCGCAGCTGATAGGCTGACAGATTGCACCTCCCCACTGTAAATGCGGGAAAGAGAAAAAAAAATGGAGATCTTCATTATTTATGCAGAGATCCATCCCCTGCCCCTCGCCCCGCCCCGCTGTACACTCAAACTGCGTATTAACATTAATTTTCAGCATTACTGAGAAAAAATCCAGTTATGATTTTGGTGCACGAACAGTTATCGAACATAACCTCGAACAGCCGAATTTTTTTCAAATTGTTCGTGTTCGCCGAACGGCTCGAACACCGCCCTAAACAGCTCGAATTTGAGATTGGCGAACAGTTCGAGTCGAACACCGCTCATCTCTAATGTTTACTTCTCAGCAAAACCTTCCAAATGCAAGCACCACACCTCAAATCAACTCCAGGCCTTTTATCTGTTTAATTGAGAATGACATAACGAAGGGATTGCCCACAACTGTCCATGAAATAGCCTTGGAGTCAATTGTCCAATTACTTTTGGTCCCTTTAAAAACAGGGTGGCACATGTTAAGGAGCTGAAACTTCTAAACCCTTCATCAAATTTTAATGTGGATACCCTCAAATGAAAGCTGAAAGTCTGAACTTCAACTGCATCTGAATTGTTTTGTTTAAAATTCATTGTGGTAATGTCTAGAACCAAAATTAGAAAAATGTTGTCTCTGTCCAAATATATATGGACCTAACTGAATACAAATATATATTGTGGTAAAATGACTTGCTCGACTATCCCAGATGGAGACACAGGACACACGGTTCGGGTTAAAGTCCTGCTGGTTTATTATGTGTAAACTCCAGCAGCGTTCCACAAAAATAAACAGGCCCTCTCATGGGTTAACAGGGAAACAAAAAGGTAAAGTACAGCAGAGTCCACTAGCGAGCGGGGCTTTGCCCACTCCAAGTAACACAGTGAAGTCTCATCAAACACCAGTCCTCCGGAGTTGCTCTCTGGCTTCACCAAACACAGCAAGGAGACTTCACTCTCCAGACCACACACCACAGAAAAAAATAGTGACTGAGCATTTAAACTTGCTCAGCCAAATCTTGAGGGGAGGTAGGGGGAATGGCCTCCCACCCTCTTTGTCATTCCCATAAAACCACACCCTTTCGGATTTAACCCCCAACATATAACATGCTGGAGGAAAGTTTGTAGGTTTTAGCTCACAGAGGCTAGCAGCCGGTGTGACACATACCTCCCCTCGCATACAAGACCAGTGACTCTGTCACAATACATATATATATATATATATATATATATATGTATATATATATATATATATATATATGACGCGACCCTGGGCCTGCTGTGTCGTGCGGCATCGCGCGCACGGGGGCTTACCCGGAGCCGGATCAGATGGGGGTAGTAGTCTCGTGGCGGTGACCCGGTCCGTGCCCAGGGAGTCAAACTGAGCGGCAGTATTAGGCAGCAGATGTTAGAATGTTCGACTACGCCACCCGTGGATTGCGGTCACGGAACCGCCGCTGCACGGCAGTCCGCTGAGGCCGGTGTTGTTTGTGCAGCTGAGAATGAGATGACTCCCCACGGGAGGAGTATGGCCTCAGGGCAGATCTGTTAGAGATGATGATGGGAGTGATGGTGCGGGTGTCCCAGTGCTGAGGGTGCAGGTGTGACGGCAGGAACACAGAGGCGGGAAGTGCAGTTTCAAAAGCTTTTACTCACAGTTCTTTATCAGATCCTTGTGCACAGTAGGACCACCCGAGCCGTGCTGCGTCCACCAGGTCAGGGACTCGGCCAACTCCCAGGCGATTCCAGAGCATGGTCCAGAGCTCCCCTCTCTTCCTTCCTACTGGCCGTCCTCACCAGGGACCGACCTATGTCCGGCTTCCTCGGGCCTTATGGGGCAAAACCTCTCTCCGGCTTTCCTGACCCTATGTGGCGTGCCTTCCTGGTGGATGTGGCGAGGGGTCGTGCCAAAGCTTGACCACGACCTCCGGTTCCTGGCTAAGGATGATTGACCTCCACCAGTTTGGGATCCGGTACCCTTCTCTGCCAACCCTTCACCCGTTTTAGTTCACTCATGGGATCTCAGGGTTCCTTCTGCTTGCGTCTCTGGGCCTTTCCTAGTGTTCCTCTTCTTCCTTCCCTCTCTTTGCTTCAGGCCTGGCTCTGGAGCTGGGCCCAGACGGAGCCACAGCTCCCCCTCAGCCCTCTCTGGCTGAGCTCCTCTCTCCACTCCTCCAGGCTGAACAGGACCTTGTCTCAAGATGGTGCCCACCTTATATACTCCCTCTGACACCCGAGCCCAGGTGACTAGCACCCAATGGGCTCCTACCTATGCCCAGAGTCCCTCCCCTGTCTGCTCCTACACTACTGGGATGTCCCCCCCCCCCCCACTCCAGCCAGGGACAGACGCTGTCGTACCTGCACATCTATCTGGTGGGAGTACCGTTCTTCTGTCCCCCGGAAATGGGGTGAGTGTAGTGCATGCAGCTATCTGAGCTCTGTCTCACACTCCATCCTTACCCGGGAGTGGAATACCACACCTCTGGTTTGAGGTGCAATACTCCTGTAGCAGCCGAGTACTCGGGGTGCTACATATATATATACAGTACAGACCAAAAGTTTGGACGTACATTCTCATTTAAAGATTTTTCTGTATTTTCTTGAGTATGAAAATTGTACATTCACACTGAAGGCATCAAAACTATAAATTAACATGTGGCGCCCCTGAGGGTTCAGTCGCAACAGGGGTACTGCACCTCAGTTTGAGGTGTGGTATCTCCTCTTCCAGGTAAGGATGGAGCATTTCTCAGGACCCCATTTCACCATTCAACACTACACCACTCCTGTCCTGTAGGGGGCTTAAATGCACCAGAGTGCTGCCCCGGCCCAGGATAGAGGAGATGGGGGGCACCAAAAATAGGGGGAACCATGTAGTGGGTGAGGGTGGAGGACACACTTTTAGGTTACACTTAGTATTTCATATTTAATCTACGGCCATCTTAGGTTCCTGGGTCTTTGATTGTGATCTTCATCGCTGATTGTGGCTTTCTGCTAGAACCTGCAGCCTATTGAAGATACACGGTCCTCATACTCTGGCCTTGAGGCGAGGAGCGGGCAGGAGTTAACCACTGTCACTACCCGGTCAAGGTCCCTACCTAAAAAGGCCTGGAGGGGAGCAGAGGAGAGAGGCTCCACAGGCAAAAGGATCCCAGGGAGATGCAGATGGAGCGGCATACGCCACCTGTACTCTTTATTCTGGCCTAGTCAGAGGGACTCGTGCTGCAAGAGGGGTGACCGGCCCCCGATATCTGACTTTGTTACTTCACGTCTCAGTCGTGGATCCCAGGAGGGATACGGACGGAGCAGCATATGCCACCTGTACCTCTCTACCTGCGTTTATCAAGAGGGTCCCTGCCTTACACCTAGTTCTAACCACACATACGGTCAGGAGAAGACTTAGTGGGAGAACTCATCAAGGAGAGGAACACACACCAGAGGGGTCTCGACAGGTGCTCCTGATCAACCTGGAAAGTGCTGGACCCCCCCTTCCTGGTGGCCGCAGTACGCCGCGAGGAGCAGAGGGAAGCTTTGCGGCTAAAGTTCATCTGAATGTGAGTAAAAACCCTGGATGATTTCACACCCCGCTTCAGCCTGTTATTTCCTGTGCGGCACTGCACCCACCATCCTTCCTCACACTGACCTGAGGCCTGCTCCACCTGCGGGGAGCCGTCCCATCTTAGCTGCCTGTAACACCGGCCTCAGTGGACTGAAACAACGCCGGTGCTCATCACCGGAAACCGTAGGTGGCGTAGTCGGAAAATACCACTCAACCCTGAAAGCCCATTAAACCTTTTATGTGACGGCCCTGGGCACGGACCGGGTCCAGGCCACGACTGCCACCCCCAACATCCGACCCGGTTCCGAGTAACCCCATCTCCCAGGGAGGGCTGTGAGCGTCACACAACTTGGCGTAGTCGGCAGGATTGCGTGCCTGCATCAACGGAAGAGAATAACCTCCATTGCCGACGGGTACTGTGTGCCTTTTCACTAAAAGACTGTCGTTATACACTCCCTGTGGTGCCCGCCCAAGAAGTATGGACGCTATTATGTGCAAAAACGACAGCAACCAAAGTCCTCCCACCGTGGGCCTGGCTCCCCAATGGCGCCAAAAGTGCAGACTGCCCCCTCCAGCAGAGACTGTCCGCATGGTGATGTCTGTCAAAACGGATGGGACGTCCCTGGGAGTGCCCGTCAGCCAGCCACCCTGGAGCCGCCCCAAAAGAAGGAGGGGAGAGAGACGCTACCTTGCAGTCAAGATGGATAAGGCAGAAGAGAAGTCATCCGAGGCCTCCAACGCTGTTCCACGAGCTGCCGCCTTCCTCGGTATGAAGGGAATATGCCTGACCCTGGAGGAGGCCGAGTTTCTCCGAGAAGAAACCCCGGACTTGACCAGAAGAGTCGCGGAGGCCCAGCAAATGGTCGCCGCAGAGTGGAGAAAGACTGTGCTGCAGAGCATCCAGGCCCGCTGCCAGAGCTCATCATGTCGGTCCGTGGAGGCCGCAGCCCAGGCGGAGGAAGCCTAGGAGGCCGTGCTCAACACGGGAGTGGGTAAGATGGAAATCCCCAACCCGTGCGCGGGACGCACTGTACCACTTCTAAGTGTCCTGCCGGCACCCCTGTCTCTGGGCGCCATCCAATGGGAGCAGCTATCGGCTCCAGAGGCCAAGGCCCAAGCCACTGCTGTCTCCAGAGACCTGCTATACCTCCCGGCTCTGGGCCCAGAAGGTCCTGAGTCTCGTGGGGTATCCACCTTCCCCAACCAGGACTGATCCGCATTAGTAGGGGATCTGCACCAGCCTCCACTTCTGCCGCTCTCTGCACCTCCAGTCACCTGCCTGGCGGCAGACGAGTATGTCTGGGACAACCAGGGGGGTGACCTGATAGGCTTCCCCCAGGAGACCCGGGCTGAAGCGCGGAGGAGTGGGGAGATGTGCCGAAAGCAGCTCCTCCAATTTGACAAGGAGCGACGCCAGAAGGAGGTCCGCTGCGAGCGCCTGGAGGTGCGAACCAAGGCCGCAAAGTCACGGGCCCGCCAGGCAGAGGCCCCCCGTCCAAGCCCCCGGGAGGAAGGCCCAATTGTACGCTTTCACCAGGAGGCCGGATGGGGCTTCATTCGCAGCCCACAGTTCCATCAAGGCGTGTTCGTTAATTGGCGGGATGTCGAATCGCGGCTGGAGCAAGGCCACCCTGACCAGAACCTCTACCCGGGCGACTTGGTGTCCTACACCCGCCACCACGGGGAGCATGGATAGTATGCCCTGGACGTCCACAGGGTGTTCAAAGGGGATGCCCCAACTCACCTGCCCGTAGAGGACCGGTCAGGCTCAGTGGGCAAAAACTAGCCTTTTCCCAAATGGGGATACCGCTTCTGAGCAGCCCGGGGAGATGTATCTCCCTGTTGAGTGAACTGTTGTGTTTTGGTTTTCTTTTCTACTCCCGGATTTGAGTTTGAAGAGACATTAGTCCCTGCGGACACTGGCAGTAGACAGACTCACCTTGTATATAGTTTTGCATCTATTTAGGTGCTCCCTATTGGTTTTATGCAAAACTGCTTCTACTTCTACCTCAGACCTCAGAAGTAAAACCTGTCTGGAGTGGCTTTCCTGGAGGTCCAACTCAGGATCTCCATGCCCTGCAGCCACCCCAGGGCCTACGTTGAGGGTTTGGGACAGGTCCCTCATGCTGCTGAACTGACACTTTTCTGCTGAACTGACACTTTTCTACAATGTTTTATACTGGTCAGTCTATATGCATAATGTCGCTTTACTGTTTTTCTACATTTATACCATATTATATTTAAATTATATACAGTACAGACCAAAAGTTTGGACACACCTTCTCATTTAAAGATTTTTCTGTATTTTCATGACTATGAAAATTGTACATTCACACTGAAGGCATCAAAACTATGAATTAACACA
Organism: Phyllobates terribilis; assembly: GCF_046119375.1. Classification (NCBI taxonomy): domain Eukaryota; kingdom Metazoa; phylum Chordata; class Amphibia; order Anura; family Dendrobatidae; genus Phyllobates; species Phyllobates terribilis. Next base: position 324,480,803 of record NW_027362763.1, on the reverse strand, counting down.
TGTGGAATTATATACTTAACAAAAAAAGTGTGAAACAACTGAAAATATGTCTTATATTCTAGGTTCTTCACAGTAGCCACCTTTTGCTTTGATGACTGCTTTGCACCCTCTTGGCATTCTCTTGATGAGCTTCAAGAGGTAGTCACCGGAAATGGTCTTCCAACAATCTTGAAGGAGTTCCCAGAGATGCTTAGCCCTTGTTGGCCCTTTTGCCTTCACTCTGCGGTCCAGCTCACCCCAAACCATCTCGATTGGGTTCAGGTCTGGTGACTCTGGAGGCCAGGTCATCTGGCGTAGCACCCCATCACTCTCCTTCTTGGTCAAATAGCCCTTACACAGCCTGGAGGTGTGTTTGGGGTCATTGTCCTGTTGAAAAATAAATGATGGTCCAACTAAACGCAAACCAGATGGAATAGCATGCCGCTGCAAGATGCTGTGGTAGCCATGCTTGTTCAGTATGCCTTCAATTTTGAATAAATCCCCAACAGTGTCACCAGCAAAGCACCCCCACTACATCACATGCTGGTTCAGTATGCCTTCAATTTTGAATAAATCCCCAACAGTGTCACCAGCAAAGCACCCCCACTACATCACACCTCCTCCTCCATGCTTCACGGTGGGAACCAGGCATGTAGAGTCCATCCGTTCACCTTTTCTGCGTCGCACAAAGACACGGTGGTTGGAACCAAAGATCTCAAATTTGGACTCATCAGACCAAAGCACAGATTTCCACTGGTCTAATGTCCATTCCTTGTGTTCTTTAGCCCAAACAAGTCTCTTCTGCTTGTTGCTTGTCCTTAGCAGTGGTTTCCTAGCAGCTATTTTACCATGAAGGCCTGCTGCACAAAGTCTCCTCTTAACAGTTGTTGTAGAGATGTGTCTGCTGCTAGAACTCTGTGTGGCATTGACCTGGTCTCTAATCTGAGCTGCTGTTAACCTGCGATTTCTGAGGCTGGTGACTCAGATAAACTTATCCTCAGAAGCAGAGGTGACTCTTGGTCTTCCTTTCCTGGGGCGGTCCTCATGTGAGCCAGTTTCTTTGTAGCGCTTGATCGTTTTTGCAACTGCACTTGGGGACACTTTCAAAGTTTTCCCAATTTTTCGCACTGACTGACCTATGATGGCCACTCGTTTTTCTTTACTTAGCTGCTTTTTTCTTGCCATAATACAAATTCTAACAGTCTATTCAGTAGGGCTATCAGCGGTGTATCCACCAGACTTCTGCCCAACACAACTGATGGTCCCAACCCTATTTATAAGGCAAGAAATCCCACTTATTAAACCTGACAGGGCACACCTGTGAAGTGAAAACCATTTCCGGTGACTACCTCTTGAAGCTCATCAAGAGAATGCCCAGAGTGTGCAAAGCAGTCATCAAAGCAAAAGGTGGCTACTTTGAAGAACCTAGAATATAAGACATATTTTCAGTTGTTTCACACTTTTTTGTTAAGTATATAATTCCACATGTGTTAATTCATAGTTTTGATGCCTTCAGTGTGAATGTACAATTTTCATAGTCATGAAAATACAGAAAAATCTTTAAATGAGAAGGTGTGTCCAAACTTTTGGTCTGTACTGTATATCATGCAAAGTTCAAGAATTTGAGCCTCCCATAAAGGGAAGATCGTTTTATTGTTATTGTTATGCAAAAATTTGAAATGTCTGTACCACTTTTTACTCTATTGCAGCCCGCGGACGTGCTGTGTTTCACCAGGGGGGAATGTGGCGCCCCTGAGGGATCAGTCACCACAGGGGTACTGCACCTCAGTTTGAGGTGTGGTATCTCCTCTTCCAGGTAAGGTTGAGCATTTCTCAGGACCCCATTTCACCATTCAACACTACACCACTCCTGTCCTGTAAGGGGCCTAAATGCATCAGGGTGCTGCCCCGGCCCGGTATAGAGGAGATGGGGGGAACCAAAGATAGGGGGAACCATGTAGTGGGTGAGGGTGGAGGACACACTTTTAGGTTACACTTAGTATTTCATATTTAATCTACGGCCATGTGAGGTTCAAGGGTCTTTTATTGTGATCTTCATCACTGATTGTGGCTTTCTGCTAGAACCTGCAGCCTATTGAAGATACACGGTGCTCATACTCTGGCCTTGAGGCGAGGAGCGGGCTGGAGTTAACCACTGTCTCTACCCGGTCAAGGTCCCTACCTAAGAAGGCCTGGAGGGGAGCAGAGGAGAGAGGCTCCACAGGCAAAAGGATTCCAGGGGGATACAGATGGAACGGCATATGCCACCTGTACTCTTTATTCTGGCCTAGACAGAGGGACTCCTGCTGCAAGAGGGGTGACCGGCCCCCGATATCTGGCTTTGTTACTTCACGTCTCAGTCAGAAAAGCCCGGAGGCTTAGTGGATAACAGGAGGGATACGGACGGAGCGGCATACGCCACCTGTACCTCTCTATCTGCGTTTATCCAGAAGGACCCGGCCTTACACCTAGTTCTAACCACACATACGGTCAGGAGAAGACTTAGTGGGAGAACTCATCAAGGAGAGGAACACACACCAGAGGGGTCTCGACAGGTGCTCCTGATCAACCTGGAAAGTGCTGGACCCCCCCCTTCCTGGTGGCCGCAGTACGCCGCGAGGAGCAGAGGGAAGCTTAGCGGCTAAAGTTCATCTGAATGTGAGTAAAAACCCAGGATGACTTCACACCCCGCTTCAGCCTGTTATTCCCTGCGTGGCACTGCACCCACAATCCTTCCTCACACTGCCCTGAAGCCTGCTCCACTTGCGGGGAGCCATCCTATCTTAGCTGCCTGTAACACCGGCCTCAGTGGACTGAAACAGCACCGGAAACCGTAGGTGGCGTAGTCGGAAAATACCACTCAACCCTGAAAGCCCATTAAACATTTTATGTGACAGCCCTGGCACGGACCGGTTCCAGGCCACAACTCCAACCCCCTACATCTGACCCGGTTCTGAGTAACCCCATCTCCCAGGGAGGGCTGTGAGCATCGCACAACTACATGTGGAATTATATACTTAACAAAAAAGTGTGAAACAACTGAAAATATGTCTTATATTCTAGGTTCTTCAAAGTAGCCACCTTTTGCTTTGATAACTGCTTTGCACACTCTTTGCATTCTCTTGATGATCTTCAAGAGGTAGTCACCGGAAATGGTCTTCCAACAATCTTGAAGGAGTTCCCAGAGATGCTTAGCACTTGTTGGCCCTTTTGCCTTCACTCTGCGGTCCAGCTCACCCCAAACCATCTCGATTGGGTTCAGGTCTGGTGACTGTGGAGGCCAGCTCATCTGGCGCAGCACCCCATCTCTCTCCTTCTTGGTCAAATAGCCCTTACACAGCCTGGAGGTGTGTTTGGGGTCACTGTCCTGTTGAAAAATAAATGATGGTCCAACTAAATGCAAACCGGATGGAATAGCATGCCGCTGCAAGATGCTGTGGTAGCCATGCTGGTTCAGTATGCCTTCAATTTTGAATAAATCCCCAACAGTGTCACCAGCAAAGCACCCCCACACCATCACACCTCCTCCTCCATGCTTCACGGTGGGAACCAGGTATGCAGAGTCCATCCGTTCACCTTTTCTGCGTCGCACAAAGACACGGTGGTTGAAATCAAAGATCTCAAATTTGGACTCATCAGACCAAAGCACAGATTTCCACTGGTCTAATGTCCATTCCTTGTGTTCTTTAGCCCAAACAAGTCTCTTCTGCTTGTTGCCTGTCCTTAGCAGTGGTTTCCTAGCAGCTATTTTACCATTAAGGCCTGCTGCACAAAGTCTCCTCTTAACAGTTGTTGAACAGATGTGTCTGCTGCTAGAACTCTGTGTGGCATTGACCTGGTCTCTAATCTGAGCGGCTGTCAACCTGCGATTTCTGAGGCTGGTGACTCGGATAAACTTATCCTCAGAAGCAGAGGTGACTCTTGGTCTTCCTTTCCTGGAGCGGTCCTCATGTGAGCCAGTTTCTTTGTAGCGCTTGATGGTTTTTACAACTGCACTTGGGGACACTTTCAAAGTTTTCCCAATTTTTTTGGACTGACTGACCTTCATTTCTTAAAGTAACGATGGCCACTCGTTTTTCTTGCCATAATACAAATTCTAACAGTCTATTCAGTAGGACTATCAGCTGTGTATCCACCAGACTTTTGCACAACACAACTGATGGTCCCAAACCCATTTATAAGGCAAGAAATCCCACTTATTAAACCTGACAGGGCACACCAGTGAAGTGAAAACCATTTCCGGTGACTACCTCTTGAAGCACATCAAGAGAATGGCAAAAGTGTGCAAAGCAGTCATCAAAGCACAAGGTGTCTACTTTGAAGAACCTAGAATATAAGACATATTTTCAGTTGTTTCACATTTTTTTGTTAAGTATTAGTGTTGAGCGATCATGCTCGACACTGCTCGGTACTCGCCCGAGCATCACACTACTCGGGATGTTCGGCGAGCACCGAGCATTTCCGGGTTACTCGGGCAGGAGCTCGAGTCTCCGCCCTGCATGTTTGGCGCTCTTTACAGAGCCAATGAACATGCAGGGGTTGCCTGCCAGTCACTGTAATGCTGCAGCCATGTTGTTTGTGGCCATTACAGTGATTGACTGGCCGCACAGCGTCACCTCGAGTATTTAAAACCAGGCGCCGCCATATTGGACACAGTCTCTCCGGATTAGACAGTGTAGGGACAGCGTTACTGAGCTAGGGAGAGATTTATCCTGCAAAATAGTTAGTGTAGTGTCTGTAAAGGTGCCATATCAAACAAACAGTCCTTCTCAGGACTAATATCCATCCCAGATATCAGGCAGGCAGGCGGGCTGTATAGGACACGCAGTGGTTATACCAGCAAACGCTGCATTACAGTCCTGTGTGCTCCTGTTGCTGAAATTGCTGGACTTAGCTCCAGGTCTCGGGGGCCAGTAAAAATCCTTTTTTTTCATCTAAATCCTCTTTTTTTTTCCTCCTTCACACTGTACAAATGCCCGTCTTAATAACCTATTGGTGTCCCCCCCCCCCGCAAAAAAAAAAAAAGTGTGTCTCTTATTTTTCAGACACAAATATATCTGTTGAAAAGAGTCTGATATAGGCCACAGAAACAGAAGTGTGGTTTTGCAGTTCCACAGTTCAAATCTCTGTAGTATCCAGTTTTGGGCCTTTTGTATCTAAAAAAAACCAGTTTGAGAGTGTCGCTCACTGTTCAGCTGCAAATATATATTTTTAAAAAAGTCTGGTATACACCAGTAAATTAAAACTGTGGTTTTGCTGTTCCACGGTAAAAAATCTCTATTATCCTGTTTTTCACATTTTTTGCCTTAAAAAACACAGTAGTGTCTCCTGACTGTTCTGACACAAAAATATATATGTTGAAAATAGTCTGTTGTAGGCCCGACAAATCCAAGTGTGGTTTTGCAGTTCCTTGGGTCAAATCTCTGTAGTATCCAGTTTTGGGCCTTTTGTATCTAAAAAAAGAACAGTTTCAGTGTGTCGCTCACTGTTCAGCCGCAAATCTATATTTTTTAAAAAGTCTGGTATACACCAGTAAATTAAAACTGTGGTTTTGCTGTTCCACGGTAAAAAATCTCTATTATCCTGTTTTTCGCATTTTTTGCCTTAAAAAAAAACAGTAGTGCCTCCTGACTGTTGTGACACAAAAATATATCTGTTGAAAATAGTCTGGTGTAGGCCCGACAAATCCCAGTGTGGTTTTGCAGTTCCACGGGTCAAATCTCTGTAGTATCCAGTTTTGGACCTTTTGTATCTAAAAAAAAACAGTTTGAGTGTGTCGCTCACTGTTCAGCCGCAAATCTAAAATGTGCCTTAAAAAAAAACAGTATTGTCTCCTGACTGTTTTGACACAAAAATATATCTGTTGAAATCAATCTGTTGTAGGCCCGACAAATCCCAGCAGGTCTATTATCCAGTTTTGGGCCATTTGTATCTAAAAAAAACAGTTTGAGTGTGTCGCTCACTGTTCAGCCGCAAATATATATATTTAAAATTGTATGGTATACCCCAGTAAACAATAACTGTGGTTTTGCCATTCCATGGTAAAAAATCTCTATTACTCAGGTTTTGGTATTTTTTCCGTAAAGAAAAACAGTAATATTTTCTCCCTGATTGAACTGATTGTTTAAAAGAGTCAGGTGTAGGCCAGAGAAATAGAACTGTGGTTTTCCTCTTCCACGGTTCTAATCTACTCTTTATTACCCTTTCTCCATTGATAGTGCGAGTGTAAGCTATTTTACTTCCTTTACAATGGGCAAGGCGCGTGGCAAGGGACGTGGAAGTGGACGTTCTGGTGATGGTGTGTGCAGAGGACGGGGCCGTGGCCAAGGTGAAAATGTGCCACAACCAACAGCCACATCTTCTCGCTCCCACTTCTTGACCGAATTACTAGGGAAGCACAGAACAAAAACCAGTATTGCGAACTTATCAGTGTGAACAGGTTATTAATTGGATAGCAGATAATACTTCCAGTTACCTGGGCACCACCAACTCCGGTCTGTCTTCCACACGGTCAACTTTTAGTAGCGGTGAGTCTCGACCGCATGCTCCTCCTCACCCTGATGCTCCTTCCTCCCACCATGCCGAGTGTCGTCAGACAGCAACTGATCCCACACTTGAACACTCTGAAGAGCTGTTCACTGGTCCATTTCCAGATTTGTGCCCCTCGCCTGCTCCGCTTGAAGTGGTGGTAGAGGAGATCCCATGTAGGGATGCCCAAATATTTGAACAGCCACGGCCGCAGGAAGTCGACGCTGGCAATTTGTCACAAGATGTGGACGATGACAAGACACAATTGCCAGGAAGTGAGGAGGAGCATCGTGGTGCGCAAGTGGAAGAGGAGGAGGTGGTGGATGATCTAGTAACTGACCCAACGTGGAAGGAGGACATGCAGAGTGAGGCCAGCAGCACACAGGGGGAGGGAGGCAGAGTACCCCAACAGGCAGGAAGAAGCAGTGTGGTGGCCGCAGACAGAAGGCAGGCAACCGCTCCCCTTAACACCAACACGAGGGACGTTGCCAGTACAAGCGGTAGGTCTTCCAGAGTCTGGAATTTTTTTACAGACTCTGCTGATAACCCCAAAATGGCCACCTGTACCACCTGCCATGCCAGCAGCAGCAGGGGTGACAAAACTACCAGCCTGACCACCACCAGCATGATCAGGCACATGGCAGCAAAGCACCCACTTTGTGGGGCGAACCCCAGGGTCCATGACCAGTGTCAGCGGGTGTCACCATTGCTTCATCCACTGTTGTGCGTGCAATAGAACCCCCTGTTGTGTGTGCAAGGCAATCTCCTGTCCATACTGCATGTAAAGATTCCCCCTCCTCTCAGTCTTCACTTGTTATGGCAGTTTGTCAAGAAACAGCATCAACGTCCACGTCCACGTCCCACAGCAGCATTCAATTGTCCATATCCCAGACCTATGAACGAATGGGGAAATTTGCAGCTAACGCCCCACAGGCCACAGTCCTAAATTCACACATTTCACGACTGCCAGCGTTGGAAATGCTGCCTTTTAGGCAGCAACCTTATGGCAGTGGCCGTCCCTTGGTACTTGGTCCCCAGCCGACACTATTTTGCCCGGTGTGCCATCCCCGCACTACACAATCACGTGTCCCAAAACATCTGCCGTGCCCTCATCAACGCAGTTACTGGGAGAGTCCACCTGACAACGGACACGTGGACAAGTGCTTGTGGCCATGGACAGTACATCTCCCTGACGGCACACTGGGTAAACATAGTAGAAGCAGGGAACCAGTCGGACCTTGGGACGGAACACATCCTCCCCACACCGAGGATTGCGGGCCCTATGTCAGTTAGAGTTGCCCCCACAGTGTACAGTTCCTGCGCATCATCCTCCTCCTCCTCCTCATGTTCAGCCTCCATCTCAGATATCACCACATCAGTTACAAGCTGGAAGCACTGCAGTACTGCCTCCGCCAAGCGGCAACAGGCTGTGCTGAAACTCATAAGCTTAGGTGATAAACCTCACACTGCTTGTGAGTTGTGGACAGCTGTGAAACAGCAGGCAGATCTGTGGCTGAGACCACTGAACCTACATCCAGGCATGGTCTTGTGTGACAATGGCCGTAAGCTGGTGGCGGCTCTGAGGCGAGGCGAGATCACACAGGTACCATGCCTTGCTCATGTGCTTAACCTCGTGGTTCAGCGGTTTCTTAAATTGTACCCCGAGTTGACAGATCTGCTTGTGAAAGTACGCCGCCTGTCAGCTCATTTTCGCAAGTCGGATACAGTTTCCGCCGCCCTTGCAGTGTTGCAGCAGCGTTTGCAGCTTCCGGCACACCGACTGGTGTGTGATGTCCCCACACATTGGAACTCTACCCTCCACATTTTGTTAAGGATTTGTGAGCAGAAGAGAGCAGTTGTGGAGTACCAACTGCTACAAGGCCGTCGATATTCAGGTCAGACTCCTCACATAAAACCTCAGGAGTGGACCTGGATGTCTGACATATGTACCATGCTGACAAACTTTGAGGAGGCCACCAAGATGGTGAGTGGCGATGATGCCATCATTAGTGTCAGCATCCCACTTGTCTGTCTTTTGCAATGCTCTCTGCAGAGAATTAAAGAGGAGGCATTGCAGCCAGAGTATGATGAAATGGATCAAGAAGCCATAGCGGGCGATTACACACAGCCCAGCCTCATCTCATCCCAACGTGCATTGGGGGACAATGAGAGAGAGGAGGAGGAGGAGGAGGAGGAAGAACAGGAGCTGGTATCATGCGCTGTAGATGGTAGTACCTGTACAACTGTCATACCGTTGGTTCAGCGTGGGTGGCCTGAGGACAGGGGGGAGGAGGAGGAGGAGAGCATGGTCAGTAGTCATCTTGGTGAGGACATGGAAATCTTGCCCGTTACCAGTCTGGCACGCAAGGCTGACTTTATGTTACACTGCCTTAACCGTGACCCTCGCGTTGTCAAAATGTTGGGTGACAGTCATTACTGGTTGGTGACACTTGTAGACCCCCGCTACAAGGTGAACTTTCACTCTCTTATTCCTGAGGTGGAGGGGTCTACAAAAATGGGGCAGTACCAGAAAGCCCTTGCTGCAGAACTGTTAAAAAAAATTCCCATCTGAACACGCTAGCGGCAGAGGTCACAGTTCCTTGCCCAACCAAGGCGTACATGCGAGAGAGACTCAACTCCAATCCAGCAGAGGCAGGGGAACACTGTCAATGTTCTGGGACAGTTTTCTCAGACCCTCCCTTCGGACAGACCCTGAGGCGTGGGGTAGTCTCATAAGGAGTGGAAAGTTTCAAAAGATGGTGAGGGAGTACCTTGCTGACAATACCAGCATCCTCCGTGATTCCTCTGTGCCTTTTAATTATTGGGTATCCAAGCTGGACATTTGGAATGAAATCGCTCTGTATGCCTTGGAGGTCCTGGCCTGCCCTGCTGCTAGCGTGTTATCGGAGCGTGTTTTTAGTGCCGCTAGGGGAATTATAACTGATAAGCGCACTCGCCTGTCAACTGACAATGCTGACAAGCTGACCCTTATCAAAATGAACAAGGGCTGGATTGGGACAGACTTCTCATCACCACCAAATGACAGCAGAGTAACATAAAGTCAAATCCACTGTGTTATTTCGGGAGGTGTATTCACATGCAACGCTTCACACCCACACATGGGTATATGCTTCCTCATTTCGGCTGTTTTATGTTCTTCTCCTTATCCTCAGCCTCCACCACCACTATACCACCATGGTGACCGTGGTCCGTGTTGCCATTATTGAAAGTTCCTCCATCCTGATTTTTGTCAGCTTTTGCTTGGAAGGCATAAGCAAAGACTGTGGGAGACCCACTCCCCAATAATGGGAATAATATTTTTAAGATGCTGTATGGCTCTTCCAAAGTGCATTAAAAGTGTCTTGTTATACCACTCTGACCTCCATGTCTCTTCTGAGGGGAATAAAAAGTGTCTTGTTATACCACTCTGACCTCCACGTCTCTTCCAAGGGGCATTAAAACCGTCTTGTTATACCACTCTGACCTCCACGTCTCTTCTGAGGGGCATTAAAAGCGTCTTGTTATACCACTCTGACCTCCACGTCTCTTCTGACGGGCATTAAAAGCATCTTGTTATACCACTCTGACCTCCACGTCTCTTGTAAGGGGCATTAAAAGCGTCTTGTTAAGCTACTGGGACCTCCACGACTCTTCGAACGGGCATTGCATTTCCTCATAATTTTTGGAAGCTTTTGCTTAGGAGGCATAAGCAAATACTATGGGAGACCCACTCCCCAATAATGGGACTAATGTTTGTAATATGCTGTACTGCATGGCTCTTGTAAGAGGCATTGCAAGTTGCTCCGTCCTAATTTTTGGAAGCTTTTGCTTGGAACTCATAAGCAAATACTATGGGAGACCCACTCCCCAATAATGGGAATAATGTTTTTAAGATGCTGTACTGTATGGCTCTTGTAAGGGGCATTAAAACCGTCTTCTTAAACCACTCTGAACTCCACAGCTCTTCCAAGGGGCATTAAATCCGTCTTGTTAAGCTACTGTGACCTCCACGTCTCTTCCACAGGGCATTGATATTGTCTTTTTATTCCACTGCGACCTCCACCACTCTTCCAAGGGGCATTAAACTGTCTTGTTAAGCTACTGTGACCTCCACGTCTCTTCAAAGGAGCATTAAAAGTGTCTTCTTAAGCCACTCTGAACTCCACAGCTCTTCCAAGGGGCATTGAAATGTTGTTTTTAATTACCTTACCTCTAATCTCCACGACTCTTCCAACAGGCATTGCATTTCCTCCTAATTTTAGTCAGCTTTTGCTTTTCAATGCAAAGGCGAAAACTAAAGGAGACACACTCCCCAATAATGGGTAGAAGGTTTTTAGTACACTGTAATCCATGTCTGTTTCAAGGGGCATTGGAGTTACTCATAATTTTTGGAAAGCCTTCCATTCACTGCTTAGGCCAACAGTGCACAGGAGACCCAGTTGCTATAAATGGAAAAAAAAGGTTTAGTTAAGGCCCTCTGACCTCCATGTCATTTCCAAGGGGCATTGGAGTGCCTCAAAATTTTTGGTAGGCATTGCACTAACTGTATGCCCTATAACTGTGTAGCCGAACCGCTCGTTTTGTTACAGAAACATAACCTACAAGACATATGTAGTTGACTGGCCTGATATTGATGTGAATGGTACCTGTTCCTCCTGCTTTTTCTCCTTTGCCACTACCTCATCCATCATTTATCACCTGAAGCTTTGTTTTAACGGGAGTCATAGAACTTGGATAGTAGCATGAAAACATCCAGCAATCCTCGGAGGAGGTAGGATATGTGCCAAAATGCTGACCACCTCAGGCCTAGCCGCTACTACATACATGCGCTTGCATTCCTTGAAAACAAAGCAGATGCTAACTTCTATCATCATCATCATGCTCCTCACCTTGGCACTCTCAACTCCCCTGATGGAGAAGCCAGGGCCCACCGGAGGAGTATGGTTCTCTGGTGGACTCGTCCAATGCTGCCCTAAAGTAGACCGGGCTAAGAAAAGTCTGTGGGGATGTTCCGCGGAGAAGTCGGGGCTGATGGGGACCGAGTGTGGACACCCGAACGCCCCCTGGCGGCTGTGGACCGAGAGTGGACACCCGGCCGCTGGGCGGCTGGGGATTGAGTATGATACCTCGCTGCCGAAGCAGCCATGAGGTAGTTGCCAGCTTTGGCCTCCTCCAAACTAAAAGGCCCCATTTCAAGTGCAAGCTAGCATTATGGTATTGCAGCCTGCGGGTGGGTGGGTGGTTGGCTGCATATTTGCGCTTGCATTGCAAGGAATGGGGGAGGTACAATTGAACACTGCCCTGGGACAAGGACTTCCACGGGGATAGTTGCAAGTCTGCATCTTCTGATGCGGCAAGGATCACTTCTGATGGGCACACTTTTAGGCAGTGACCAGGGAGTCAGAGATGCTTCCAGGGGTCTTCCCCATGCTGTCCCCATGTCTTTTTAGCACTGTATGTGTCACACAGCACATGGCCAGATAAAGTTGTAAAATGTTAAAATGACATTTGCCGGTGAATGCATTTGTCACAGTTGAAAGCAATGCAAAAGTGCAAAAACGCATGAAAAATGCTACTTGTGAACATAGCCCAAGGTGTGGAGGAGTATTTTTGTTTTTGGTTATTTATTTTACCTTATACACAAGTCTTTACCCTGGAAAAGATATTCCTTAACATATTTCACAATTAAAAAAGTTTCACTTTCGTTTTTGAACGTTTTATTATGAGCCTGTAAAAGTGGCTTAATACCTCTGAACACGTTGTTGACAACAGTGACCTGGGGGTCAGAAATGCTTCCTGGAGCGATCCCCATGCTGTCCCCATGTCATTTGAGCACTGTCACTATCGTTTTGGGCACTTTTTAGGCTTTCTACAGACTGCCGGGGGTGCCGCCGCAAAAATGCTCGGGTCTCCCATCGACTAACATTGGGCTCGTTGCTCGGGTCGAGCACCTGAGTATTACGGCGAGCTCGGCCCGAGCTTCGAGCACCTGAGCATTTTAGTGCTCACTCAACACTATTAAGTATATAATTCCACATGTGTTAATTCATAGTTTTGATGCCTTCAGTGTGAATGTACAATTTTCATAGTCATGAAAATACAGAAAAATCTTTAAATGAGAAGGTGTGTCCAAACTTTTGGTCTGTACTGTATATATATATATATATATATATACACACACCTACATATATGTACACATGTAAATATATAGAAAAAAATGGAGGAGAAATTGAGTATAATTGACTCATATAAAACAACATTTTATTAAGTAGAAAAGGATAAAACTACAAAAGGATAACTAATGTGCACAAAAGATGAGAAACAGACAATATAAATGCACATGGCCTAGAATTCCCATAAATCATATCAATAACGTCCTACATATACATATACAATTCATAGTGCATTCAGAATACATAGTGAGGCAGTAGAATATACATAGTTAATCAAATAAACCAATGCATGCCAATGCTATGTATGTGTGTCCTTCTGTGCCTCTGAATCAAGTAGTAGGATTACCAGAAAGGCTGTAGAACTTGTGAAAAGGAAGGCCAGCACACAGAAAGGATCCCCCTCAAAGACCCCTACACGTGTTTCACTCTTAGTTTTTGCCGCTTCATCATGGAGGATATAGACAACAAGTCCTCCAGGACCTTTAAATACCCATGGTGCCTTGTAATGTGTTAATAATCAACCAATGGTAGAGCACAGGTAGCACAGTATAAACCCTAATGGGGATCTGTCAAGGACCTGTGACCTGTCACATGGTCTCTTTACCACTATGACCCCGGTCACCTGGCCTGTTCTGAATCTCCCGCCCCTGATGGTTCAAATCAGCGCATGCGTGCCTGAATCCCGGCAACACCACTCACCACAGCCGGCATCACCACCACCGCGCGTGTGCGGGAGCCAGGGCACATCATCATGGCACCTGCGCACACGCGCAGCGGAACTAAACGCCCCGGGGAGAACAGATCGCAGGAACAGGGCAGCGCATGCGCACTGCACCACCAATGAAGAAATGACATCAATAAAGAGGCAGTACAGCTACAGCTATATAGAGGGAACCATTCTAGCATGGAGCAATCAGGTAAGGGCTTAATCACTAAGAAGGTCTTTGATGGCCTTGTGATTTCCAGTCCCAAAATGCCAACTTTTTATCTACTCCCCAAGGTCCACAAGGACCCTGTCACCCCTCCGGGACGTCCAATTGTGTCTGGTATTGATGGTCTTTGTGACCCTATCTGTAGATTCATCGATTACTATCTAAAACCATTGGTGGAGACACTCTCATCATACGTCAAGGACAGGATGGACGTCCTGAACAGGGTGGACGGGGTCTCTGTGGACCGGGATTGGATTATCGTAACAGCTGACATCGAGTCGCTGTATACGTGTATTTACCATAGGGATGGACTTTGAGTTGTCCGCTTTTTCCTGGGGGGCACCGATCGGGAGGGTCCTCTGTGTGAGTTGGTGGTCGAGCTTCTCCAGTTTGTGCTCACACATAATTTTTTTGTTTTCAAGGATTGTTTCTACCTCCAGCAACGTGGCACTGCCATGGGTGCAGCCTGTGCGCCCTCGTATGCCAACCTCTTCTGGGATACTGGGACAGGGGCATTTTTGGCGGCGAGGGCGGGTGGGCCTTTGACCATGTGCAGTACTGGCTGAGGTATATTGATGACATTTTATTTTTTTGGCATTGCATGGCTGTGGAGCTCGACTCCTTTATGGGGGAGCTGAATAAGAATTCCATGAACATCAGACTTACATACAAATATGACGCTCGTCGTATTGATTTCATGGACATCAGTTTGGAGATGGACGATCGAGTCTTCCTCCAGACTGACGTGTTCAGGAAGACGACTTTGGTGAATTCTCTTCTTCATGCTTCCTCTGCCCATCATAGCTCCACTATTAGGGCCACCTTGATCGGTCAATTGCTCCGGATGAGGCGGATATGCTCGACGGAGGAACTGTTCCGTGTACAGGCAGATGACCTCAGGGAAAGATTCTCCCAAAGGGGATACAGTAGAAGGAGTATTAGGGCAGACTTCAATAGGGCTAAAAACACCTCATGCAAACAGTTACTTCAACCGAGGGGTATGAGGAATGGACTTGACCAAACAGATTCATTTCGACCTATAATCATGAGTGGGAGACAATGAGGTCAATTATGAGTTAGCATGGGTCAATCCTTAAAACGGAACCATGTTTAATGTAATGCTTGTGGATGGGGCCTTCAATGACCCCGAGGCATAGTAACAATTTGAAGGATCTCTTGACTCATAGTCATTACGCCCCCCTCACTCCAGGACTCTTTGGAGCCCGACGTTCTCTGTTGAGATGTTTACTGTGTGGCCCCTGTTTGGCTTGTGCCAATATTATTTGGACCACTAACTTTTCCCCTGTTGCCACACTCGACGGTTTGACATCCAACACTATATTACTTGCAGCACCACACATGTGGTTTATTATGCCAAATGTGGGTGCCCTAAAGTATATGTAGGGCTCACTCCAAGGGAGCTGCGTGTAAGGACTAGGGAACATTCACATGACATTGCGGCTGCTGCAACTGTGTCTGACACTTCAACCCATAACACTCTGCCACGCCACTTCAGACAATTTCACAACTGTAATGCTAAAACATTGTCTGTAAGGGGTATTGATGTGGTGCATGGAGGGATTAGAGGTGGAAATCTCAAAAAAATGCTTGCGCAAAAAGAAGCACGATGGATCACAATATTGGGGTCCACTACTCCCTATGGTCTCAATGAGACCATCAGATTCTCATTTTTCTGTAGGCAGCGCTTTGGTTCTAAGCTTTTTATAATTTTTCCCTTTTTTTCTTGTTTTTGTTTATTTTGGATGTGGTTACATTTTTGGTTATTTATCTCATTTTGACACTTCTTTGTCTGACAGTGATCCATTCCCATGGTGCTGTGTTGAAATTGGAGCCACTACATATTTTCAAAGAATATATTGCTACAGGGGACCTCTGGCATTATCATCATCTCTATATACAGTACAGACCAAAAGTTTGGACACACCTTCTCATTTAAAGATTTTTCTTTATTTTCATGACTATGAAAAGTGTACATTCACACTGAAGGCATCAAAACTATGAATTAACACAAGTGGAATTATATACTTAATAAAAAAAGTGTGAAACAACTGAAAATATGTCTTATATTCTAGGTACTTAAAAGCAGCCACCTTTTGCTTTAATGACTGCTTTGCACACTCTTGGCATTCTCTTGATGAGCTTCAAAAGGTAGTCACTGGAAATGGTCTTCCAACAATTTTGAAGGAGTTCCCAGAGATGCTTAGCACTTGTTGGCCCTTTTGCCTTCACTCTGCGGTCCAGCTCACCCCAAACCATCTCGATTGGGTTCAGGTCTGGTGACTGTGGAGGCCAGCTCATCTGGTGTAGCACCCCATCACTCTACTTCTTGGTCAAATAGCCCTTACACAGCCTGGAGGTGTGTTTGGGGTCATTGTCCTGTTGAAAAATAAATGATGGTCCAACTAAATGCAAACCGGATGGAATAGCATGCCGCTGCAAGATGCTGCCGTAGCCATGCTGGTTCAGTATGCCTTCAATTTTGAATAAATCCCCAACAGTGTCACCAGCAAAGCACCCCCACACCATCACACCTCCTCCTCCATGCTTCACGGTGGGAACCAGGCATGTAGAGTCCATCCGTTCACCTTTTCTGCGTCGCACAAAGACACGGTGGTTGGAACCAAAGATCTCAAATTTGGACTCATCAGACCAAAGCACAGATTTCCACTGGTCTAATGTCCATCCCTTGTATTCTTTAGCCCATACAAGTCTCTTCTGCTGGTTGCCTGTCCTTAGCAGTGGTTTCCTAGCAGCTATTTTACCATAAAGGCCAGCTGCACAAAGTCTCCTCTTAACAATTGTTGAAGAGTTGTGTCTGCTGCTAGAACTCTGTGTGGCATTGACCTGGTCTCTAATCTAAGCTGCTGTTAACCTGCGATTTCTTAGGCTGGTGACTCAGATAAACTTATCCTCAGAAGCAGAGGTGACTTTTGGTCTTCATTTCCTGGGGCGGTCCTTATGTGAGCCAGATTCTTTGTAGCGCTTGATGGTTTTTGCAACTGCACTTGGGGACACTTTCAAAGTTTGCCCAATTATTCAGACTGACAGACAATAATTTCTTAAAGTAATGATGGCCACTCGTTTTTTTTTACTTAGCTGCTTTTTTTTTGCCATAATACAAATTCTAACAGTTTATTCAGTAGGATTATCAGCTGTGTATCCACCAGACTTCTGCACAACACAACTGATGGTCCCAACCCCATTTATAAGGCAAGAAATCCCACTTATTAAACCTGACATGGCACACCTGTGATGCTCATCAAGAGAATGCCAAGAGTGTGCAAAGCAGTCATTAAAGCAAAAGGTGGCTACTTTGAAGAACCTAGAATATAAGACATATTTTCAGTTGTTTCACACTTTTTTGTTAAGTATATAATTCCACATGTGTTAATTCATAGTTTTGATGCCTTCAGTGTGAATGTACAATTTTCATAGTCATGAAAATACAGCAAAATGTTTAAATGAAAAGGTGTGTCCAAACTTTTGGTCTGTACTGTATATCTGGACCTATTGGATATTCACGTATGTATTATTTAAATGTGATCTTATATTTGTGCTAGTTCCGTTCTTACCTGATTGCTCCATGCTAGTATGGTTCCCTCTATATAGCTGTAACTGTTGTGGCTCATTATTGATGTCATTTCTTCATTGGTGGTGCAGTGCACATGCGCTGCCCTATCCCTGCAATCTGCTCTCCACCGGGCGTCTAGTTCTGCTGCGCGCGTGCGTGGGTGTCATGGTGACGCATCCTGGCTCCCGCATCCGGGCGCACATGCGCCGACTTGTACCATCAGCGGTGGGAGATTCAGAACAGGCCAGGTGACCGGGTCATAATGGCAATGAGACCATGTGACAGGTCACAAGTCCTTGACAGATCCCTATTAGGGTTTATACTGTGCTCCCGGTGCTCTACCATTGGTTGATTATTAACACATTACAAGGCACCATGGGTATTTAAAGGTCCTGGAGGACTTGTCTATATCCCCCATGATGAAGCGGCAAATACTAAGAGCAAAACGCACGTAGGGGTCTTAGAGTGGGATCATTTCTGTGTGCTGGCTTTCCTTTTCACAAGTTCTACAGCCTTTCTGGTGTGTCTTGAGTCCTACTACTTGATTCAGAGGCACAGAAGGACACACAAACATATCATCGGCATGCATTGGTTTATTTGATTAACTATGTATATTCCACTGCCTCACTATGTATTCTGAATGCACTATGCACAGTTCAGGACTCCGGTGCTCAGGAAAGACATATTGGAGCTAGAGAGGGTACAAAGGAGGGCGACTAAGGTAATAAAGGGAATGGAGGGACTAGAATACCCAGAGAGGTTGTCAAAATTAGGCCTATTTACGTTGCAAAAGAGAAGGCTTAGGGGGGACCTCATAAACATGTATAAATACATCAGGGGGCAGTACAGAGATCTCTCCCATGACCTGTTTATACCAAGGATGGTGACAAAGACGAGGGGGCACACTATGCGTCTGGAGGAAAGGAGGTTCCTGCACCAGCATAGAAGGGGATTCTTTACGGTCAGAGCCGTGAGACTCTGGAACTCTCTGGGAGAGGAAGTGGTGATGTCCAACTCACTTAATGAGCTCAAGAGAGGCCTGGACTTCTTTCTTGAGAACAATAAAATTACATCTTATGCTTAGTGATAGTTAATTAATCCAGGGATTTAATCTGACTGCCAGATTGGTGTCGGGAAGTGAATTTTCCTCAATCATGTAAATTGGCCTATAACACATGGTTTTTTTTTGCCTTCCCCTGGATCAACGCTGCGGAATAGCTGCAGTGCACAAGAAATAGGCTGAACTGGATGGACGCTTGTCTTTTTTCGGCCTTATAAACTATGTAACTATGTAACTATGAATTGTATATGTATATGTAGGACGTTATTCATATGATTTATGGGAATTCTAGGCCATGTGCATTTATATTGTCTGTTTCTCATCATGTTTGTCCATTTGTATTTTTATCTTTTCTACTTAATAAAATGCTGTTTTATATGAGTCAATTATACTCCATTTTGCCTCCATTTTTTTCTACAAATGTATAGAGTGTGACTAGGGGTACTCATTTGATATTTTTCTTCTGAGTACCTTGACACATTGATAATGCTATTTTTGGGGCTGAATCTCTACATGGAAATATATATATATATATATCTATATATATATATATATACATATATACATGTATATACAGTGTGTATATATATATATATATATATATATATATATATACACAATTCTTACATGCAATATACAAACATGCATGCACTCTCCACATAAATGTGAACATTTGACACAAGTATATACACACACAATTACACATACACTGGCCATGTACAGAAGCTGGAAATAAATAAACCCCCTTTTGTCTGGCATATACAGTATCTTCTTTCAGTAGCTGTAGTTTCTGTTTCCCACATCTCTCCTCTCAGCCCTGCTTGTTGTCACACAGTGGGGGAGGGACACCATCATTACCCAGGTGGCTGCAGGAGTCTTCAGAAGATCGGAACTTTAGTGCTGGATAGTGTGGGGGGAAATAGGCAGCCAAACAGCAAGAACATCATGCAGGGATTTACCACAGAAGAGGGAGGTAGATGGAGGAAACACAAGGGCAGCACTCCAGCTCACTGCCTGGTGAGTAATGGTGGAAGTTACAGGACTTGGTAGACACACAGCTGATTTTGCTGTCCCAGCAGATATACAGCAGGATCCCTGGGTTACTACTGACTGACTGGATAGTTACCATTGTATACAGCATCCCAGCGATCCTTGCTCTGCATCTCACCCCTAGCTGAGCAAGTGTAGTATTACATCATGGGAGAGTGACGTCAGCAGAGCAGAGGAGCTTGGGGAACCCCCTGAAGGCTTGTCAGCTTAAGTCTGCTCAGTTAAATAACAGGCTCCTGCCAAGAAAGGGAGTTTTTATCCCACTTGGTATATGCCTTGTTTATAATTTTTTTGTCAATTTATTGATATTTTTACTCGTGCTTTTAAATTAAATACTAAAAAATTTAGTAATAGGTCCACTTTAAATTTGCACATGCCAGCGTTCGCGCACACTGGGTGCCATTAGTCCCCAGCAACATGATCGGGGGGGAATAGATGGTTTACTATAACAATCTGTGGTCTTCTGAAGACCCTCATCATTGTAATCCCGGTACTCATGAGCCCTCGGCTGAGCTTCATAACAGACAAAAATTTCCACTATAAATTACATCTCTGTGGTATTGTAGTATATACTGTAGTTTAAGTGATAAAATGATCACAGATGCAAGGTCCCTTCACTTCACCTTCCTAAGAAAATGTAATAATAAATCAAAGCTTCGTATGTGCACAAAATTGGTACACCCAAAAGCCTTAGCTCACTGTGGAAAACACAAGCCCTCAAAAGTCCATATTGATGGAAAACTAAATAAGTTATGGCCCTTGGAAGAAGCTGAGTAAAAAACAAAAGCGCAAAAATGAAAAATGCCCTTGTTCTTAAAGGGTTAACACTATAACGATATAACAATCATCACTTTTGTATATGCAAACATTACACACTCCATTACACACATAAAAAAACTTATACAAATATGAACTGAACTAATCATTGTACAGTACATGGCTGACCAAGTGTCTATTCTGGCTCCAGTGAACAAATTTACCTGAAGACATCAGTTTCATTGTACCATGGCTGCTGCTGAAGCAAAAAGAAAGCTGTGGATTGGACAATCAAAGAAAATGTAAGGTGCATGAAAATGGACAGTAATAAAGTTGGAGAGAGAAGCTGTCCCGAGGGTCTGTAAGGAGCCAACTTTGGGGCTGGATAGTTTAAACTCACTAGAAAAAGAAAGAGACAAATATTTTTTGTAAACTCATAAAAATCTGACATAAATATGCTAATAATATGTGTCCAAAATAGCAGCGACATCTGTGAGAACAATTAGATAAATTGTAAAAATATACTGACTAGTCAAGGTAACTGTGATGTTGATAGCCAAATCTTGCATGAGATACTGATAATTTCCAAGAAGTGTATTTTTCTGAAAAAAAAAAGATTCATACATTATTCCCTAACATTTTTATTAAATTACAGGTTTCCTTTGTATTTATGATTAACTCCAGAACCAAATAGGGTTTGGTGGTTTCTTAATATTAAAAGGGTTGTCCGGCTCTCGGGTACAAGTCTGCATTTACTCTATGTGACTGCAGACTTGTTTATCCTCACAGCGCGCAGTGTGTGTGCTATCAGGATTCTCCGATGCCAGGAACAGGCAGGCGCATGACTGCAAGAATGTGATTTGCATACATGCGGTCATGTGCCGACAAGATGTATGCTGGCCTCACTCAATACAAGTGAATTGAGCAAAGCTGAATACGTCTAGTTGAAATGTAGCCGGAGTATACAAATTGCATACCTTTGGTCACACATGTGTTAAAATGCTGATGTAGTCATTTTTTGCCCAGTAACAGTCAGTAGCAGACATGATTACTAGTAGGGACTAGCCCAGGATGGAAGGAGTTATATAGAAACTAGCTGATTTTCTGTTATGACTTAAATAAGGCCCAGCATTTAGTAGTGCACAAATGATATACAGATCTTATAGATTTAGGCAGTTGTTATAGCACAATTCCATATCTGTTTTTGAAAGAAGACAGCAAAGTAGGATATGTAAAGGGAATCTGTCAGCAGTTTTTCCGTCTTAATCTGAGAGCACCATGATGTAATGGAAAAGACCCTGATTGCAGTGATGTGTCACTTACTGTGCTGTGTTTTGCTATTTCAATATACAGTAATCAGTGCTTATATCAGCAGGAGATTATCACTATAAGACAAGATGCCTTGTGCCTGGTAATCCAACCCCACTCCACCACTGATTAGCAGCTTTCTGTCACTATACAATGTACACAGAAAGCTGCAAATCAGTGTTGTGGGCGGAGTTATACAAAGATCAACATCTGAGCAATGATGAGAGTACTAGTGTCTGTTCCTGCACTGTCTGACTGTAAAAATAAGAATAAAATAGAAAATCCTTATACTCACTTGTCCGGAGATGTCCCCAGCTGTAATCCATGCGACCGATCACACCGAGTAGCTGGGGAGAATGATTCCTGCAGCGAGCGGGCCCGGAGCTGTGCTCAGTGAGTGACAGGACACTGCTCCTGAGATCAGCATAGTTCTGGGGCCCGCTCACTGCAGGAGTCATTCTCCCCGGCTCCTCAGCGTCAGTGGTTACATGGATTACAGCAGGGGACACTTAGGACAGGTGATTATTTTATTCTTATTTTTACAGTTGGACACTGCGGGAGCAGACACTACTACTCTCATCATTGTCCCTGCTGGTGCTGACTGCAGCGCCGGCAGGGAACCATGATGAGGGCAGCATTCGGCACCCGGCACTTGGGAACAGAGCTAACTGTACACTGATTCCTAAGCGCTGGTACATGTGCGCCTGATGCGGCACACGGCTGCCACACATGGACACAAAGATCTCCGGTATGGGCTTTTCCGGTACCGGAACTATCCGGACGTGTGAAACCGCCTTAACAATGTGAGATTTCCTAGTAGTGTATGCAGCTTGTTTTAATGTGTTAAAGTGGCCTCAAAAAGTTGTGGTCAGTTGTAAGTGGAGCAATAAGTGGGATAAGTTGAAGAAACAGGCCCAGAAGAAAGGAGAAATAAGAAGCTATTAACAGGAAGAAAGATGTTAGAGTGGAATGGAAAGTAATGAGCATGTTGAGCTGTGTTACTTAATTCTTAGCAGGCGTTCAGTAAGATTGAAAACGAGAGAGGGTTGAGAGGTAGAGAGAGAGAGATGTTGGAGAAGTCCATGCAGCAATCTGTGACAGACTCAGTCTACAATATGAAAAATTGGTGAATGCCATTTCAAGATTTGTGTGAATAGAATTACACATTATTCAAATTCAAAGTGACCTGCTGATTTCTACTCAAATTCAGTTAGACACAAGTTTGATTCAGTCTTCTTAAATCTACATACATATGGTATATGCAATAATTGATCCTTAAGTATTTTGGGCAACAATGCCCTTTGCTAAAGGCATTAACCCAAAAACACAAAAGCAAATTTCATATGGAATTATACCTAATATCGAGTTTTAGTAGTCTCTATACTTGACCCTTTTCCTTCTATTCTGAAATTTATCAAGCTAGTGCAGGTTTGTGCACGAAATGCAAATCAGGAAATTCAAGTACGTCAGTGATTTGTATATTACAACATTAAAAATACCATATTTTGCAGATTTTAAGGCCCACCAGATTATAAGACGCACCTCAAATTTTGGGGTGCAAAATAGAAAAAAAATGAGTTTTTTTTAAATAAAATGGTGCACCTAATAATCTTTTTTACCTGGGGGGCAGCGGTGGTGGAGCGGGGGTCACACATGCCGGAGATTGGCGGCAGAGGCGGCTGCGGCAGGAGTCGGGTGAAGCTGCGGACTCCGTCCTCAGAAGAAGTGTCGCTGATTCAAGGCGGTGGTGGTGGCTAGAGATGAGTGAACATTTCAATGTTCAGTTTGGAAATGTTCGCCGAATATTTAGACATTCGCCAATTTTATTCATCAGATGTTCGTCGAAAATTACCGAACGCCATAGCATTCAATGGAGGGACAAAAAAGCATATGCAACACCTTCAAATGGGCCCAGACGCTGCAAAAATACATCAAATAAGAGGTAGACACCAGGAAAGTGCCATCAATTGACCCAGAGTACAAGTACTATAATTATTATTACTATTACAGCTACATTTATTCCATGGCGCATTACATGTGAAATGGGATCACGGACCGGTACAAGAGGAGAGAGGACCCTGCCCGCGTGAGCACACAGACAATCTACAAGGGATGGGTGAGGGTACAGTAGGTCAGGGTACAGCTAGTTGTGCCGCGGAATGCTGGAGCGAGGGTTACCACAGATTGTACGCTTGTCACAAGAAGTGGGTCTTCAGCTTCCTTTTTAAAGTTTCCACGGTAGGCGACAGTCTGATGTGTTGGGGTACAGAGTTACACTGTAGGATAGATGCACAGGACAAATCTTGTATGTGATCGTGGCAAGAAGAGATAAGAGGGAAGTAGAGAAGGAGATCTGGGAAGGATTGGAGGTTGCGTGCAGGTAACTAGTACAAGGAGACTAGGTCACACATGTATGGAGGAGACAGGTTTTCGATGGCTCGGTATGCCAAAGTTAGGCTTTTCAACTGGAGTCTCTGGGCAACAGGGAGCCAGCACAGGGATTGACAGAGGGGAGAAGCCTGGGAATAGCGGTGTGACAGGTGGATTAATCAGCCAGAGCAGTTTATGATAGATTGGAGGGGAGCGAGAGTGGTAGAAGGGAGGCCACTGAGCGGAACCTAGTCGTAGTCGAGGAGGGAGTTGATGAGGGCGTGCACTGGTGTTTTTCTAGATTCACGGTTGAAGAATGTGCAGATCCGCAAGATACTTTGGAGTTGGAGTCAGCATCAAATGAAAAGTGCATGGATCTGACGTTTGAAGGACAGATCAGAGTCAAGCTTGGACTGGCGAGAATGGGCAGTCATTCAGTTTGATGGATAAGTCAGTAGGGGGGGATGAATGAGATAGTGGAAAGATGATGCATTCTGTTTTATCCATGTTAATTTTTACAAATCTAGCAGAGAAGAAATATGAAATACAGGACACACATTGTGGGATTCTGGTTAGTAAGGAGGTGATATCAGGTCTAGAGAGGTAGATCTGTGTGTCATCAGTATAGAGGTCATACTGAAAGCCTTAAGACTATGAGATGTCCCAGGCCGAAGGTGTAGATGGAGAAGAGCCTGGGTCCCAGAACTGAACCATGGGGGACACCAACACATAGGGGGTGAGATGAGGAGGTGGTGTGGGAGTAGGAGACACTGAATGCCCAGTCGGTTAGGTATGAAAAGATCCAAGACAGGGTCAAGTCTGTGATGCCAAGAGATGAGAGTCCGTAGTAAGAGGGTATGGTGTACTGTGTAGAAGGCAATTGACAGGTCTAGGAGAAGGAGGACAGAGTAGTCTTGCTTGGATTTGGCAGTTAGTAGGTCATTGGTGACTTTAGTCAGGGCAGTTTCAGTGGAATGGTGACATTGGAAGCCAGATTGTAAGCAGTCAAAGAGGGTGCAGGAGGACAGGTGGGAGGACAGTTCAAAATAGACTTGTTGATCCAGTAGTTTGGATGAATAGGGGAGAAGTGAGATGAGGCGATAGCTAAACATAGGATGGGTCGAGGGAGGGCTTTTAGAGGATGAGTATGATCGAGGTATGTTTGAAAACTGAGGGGAAGACGCCAGTTGTTAATGACATGTTGAAGAGGAGGGTTAGGCTTGGGATGAAGGCTGTGGTGTGGTTTGGAATGAGGTGGGGTGGTATTGGGTCAAGTTTACAGGTGGTGAGATGTGATTTGGAAAGTAAAGATGATCTGCCATGATGGTGGAGAAGCTGGTTTTGGAGGAGGAGAGTTGTGTCGTTATGATAAGGGGCTGTTGGGACTTTAAGCAAAAGCTTTGCCCTATGTTGTTAATCTTCTGCTTAAAGAATATGGCTAAGTCTTCAGCTGAGATGAGAAGAGAGGAGAGGGAGTGGGAGCTGGTGGACAGAGGAGGGACTTGAAAGTACTGAATAGCTGTTTAGGGTTGTGAGACACGTATATGAGAGATGAGAGATGAGAAGTAAATTTGTTTTGCTGCAATAAGAAATTGTGCAGCATTTTTAAAACTTCTGTTACTGGACTCCACTCCCTTTCTTTGGCAGTCAAACAGTGGCATGCCTTGTAGATGAGGGGTAGGAAGAACATATGCTCTAGTAGATGACAAGTGCTGCAACAAGTGGCCTCTGCTCCTCTTCCTCCACCTTAACATCACACACACTACAGTCCTCAATTACCCTTGTTTTCACCAATGTCACAACTCTCCAACCGGCCAACTGAATGTCGGAAAGCACAGATGGGTGAGTCTGCAGAGCTCTTCACATATTCTAATCCGGGGCATCAGAGATCTGATCCAAAGCTTCACAGACTAAAGAGTGGGAAAGAATGTGTAGCGATGCCCAAAATTTTTTTCAGTTGATCCGGGCCCGGACAAAGTTGGGTCCCAGAAGAATCCAAGCCCTCGTCACCACACGTTAACCCCTGGGGGTGGGCATGAATGGGTTGGAGAAAGAAATAAATACACACCAGAACATGGAGAACTAAACTAATATACAAGAGGGGTTGGAAGACTAAACTACTAAACATCTAAGTTTGGAGAAAGAAACAAATACACACCAGAACATGGAGAACTAAAGTAATAGAAAACAGGGGTTGGAGAACGAAACTAATAAGACAACAGGGGTTGGAAAATGAACCTACTAAACAGCTTGGGTTGGAGAACTAAACCACTACACACCAGGGGATGGAGAACTAAACTACTAGACACCAAGGTGTCACTAGACAGCAAGTGTTGGACTCTGCAAGGCTAGTGGGACAAATCTCTGTATCTAACACTTCCTCCACTAGAGCCTCCACTAGTGCCCTCAACCTCTGCCTTAATGAGGCAAAATGTTCCAACAGTGGAGAGAGAATCCCCCACCTCCATTCTGTGCAGCTAGGGTTTACCGCAATCAGCCAGTGTTAAAATTAATATGCCTTGGAGATCGTAGTCATACAGCTGAAGAATTGTGGACAGTGCTCCAGGCCGAGTTTGAGCAATGGCTGTCTCTGCAGAAACTGGAGCAAGGGAAGGCTGTGGGCGATAACTAGGCAAACCTGGTGGAGGCACTACGCCAGGGCAACCTCAGACACGTGGCTCGCATCCTCAACCTGATGGTACAGCAATTTCTCCGCCACTATCCCAGCCTGGAAGCACTGCTGCAAAAACCATGGTCTCTGCGTGTTCACTTAAAACTATAAAAATGAGCAGGATCTTTTGTATTAAAGCCAGACTACTAGACAACAAGCAAACTCTTTCATGATGATAGAGGCCAAAATCTCCATAGCTTTCTGGTACTTTTCTGTGGGAATGAATTTGTCTCCAAGTGAATGGCATGCCATGGTTTGGTATTAGCACCCAGTACCAGTAGCAAAGCCATCCACAATTTCCGTATCTCAGGAATTTCATTTGGTAGACTGGCTAAGCAAACATTAGTTTCTCACAAAGGAGCTGAAGACACTGAGTGGAAGTAGGTGCAAGTTTCTCCAGCATGACCTGTTTGTTATTGTTAGATATCAGAGGGAAACCATTACTGGGCTTTGCCAAGGTGCCATATTGCTTCTTAAGTCTTATAGACCCTGCACTTGCGGCCTTGCATTCTACAGGATGGTGGGGAAGGAGACAGTACGTTGTGGAGTTGCATTGACTCCGGTGGTGTTGAGCTGGCAGCTAGGCAATGGCAGGCTGTAGGCTGTCTTGAAGAAATGGGTTTTCAGGTTGTGTCTGAAGGATCCGAATGTGGTGGCTAATCGGACGTGTTGAGGAACAGAATTCCAGAGGATGAGGGATATTTGGTAGAAGCATTGGAGGCGATTGGGTGAGGAACAAATAAGTGTGGAGAGAAGGAGATCTTGGGAGGACCAGAGATTATGTAAGGGAATATATATTGGGAGATTATATCAGAGATGTATTGAGATGAAAGGTTAGGGATGTCTTTGTACGTCAGTGTTAGTAGTTTGAACTGGAAATGCTGGGCAATTGGGAACCAGTGAAGGGATCTTACAGATTGCAATCTTATGGATTGCTGGAGCCAGTCCACAGTAAAAAAAGCAGCCATAGAGTGTCTGGAAACCTTCCTCTGACTTTTCCTAGCCAAGACTGCTTCTCAGCAGGGCTGAACGGGCCCACCAGAGAACAGGAGACTCCTCCGGTGGGCCCTGGCTTCTACATCAGGAGAGTTCATAGTGCAAATCTTGCAGGTTGTGATGATGATGAGGCCATCCATCTCCTTAGTTTTCTGTTACTTGGAATGCAAGTATGCAGCCAGCCAACATGTGGTGACATTGCACAACAGATGGTGAGCTGGAAGCTGCAAACTGTGCTGAAGCAATGCCAGAGTGGCGGAAGCTATAGCTGACTTTCTTAAATGGGCACACACGCATTGTACTTTCCCAAGTAGCTCTGGCAGATCTGGGCAGGTTTTGAAAAACCGCTAAACCACTAAGTTGAGCACATTTAGTGCTCTCTCAATACTAATGTGTACCCCTGTATGGAGAACAATATCAGCACCGAAAAATTAAAAGATGAAATATAGCCTGCTTTTTATACCACGGTACTAAGAAAACCAATTTCGATTAAATCTTGTGTACCCTTGTGACAAAAATATCTGCACCAAATAATTAATTTCACTAGAGTAGAACTAGTATAATGGAGACAGAAACCTTTTCCACTACAGCCAAACCCAATAGATGGCGACCCAATCAGGATTCTCCACATTTCCAAAAATTAGTGGCAGATACCAGCAAAGTGGCATCAATTTCAGCAGAGTAGAAATAGTTTAATGGAGACAGAAACCTCTTCCGCTACAGCCAAACTCAATAAATGCAGACTCAATCAGGATTCCCCACATTTCCAAAAATTTGTGGCAGACACCAGGAAAGTGGCATCAACTTCAGTACAGTAGATATTGTAGAATTAGGAACGACACTCCTTCCCCTACAGCCAACTCAGTAGATGGAGACTCAATCAGAAGTGTTTACATTTCCCTAAATTAGGGTATAACACCACCAAAGTGGCATAAATTTCACAAGAGTAGAAGTAGTTTAATGGAGACAGAAGCTTCTTCCACTACAGCTAAACCCAGTAAATGGAGACCTAATCAGGATTCTCCACATTTCCAAAAATTAGTAGCAGACACCAGCAAAGTGGCATTAATTTCACCAGAGTAGAAGTAGTTTAATGGAGACAGAAACCTCTTCCACTACAGCCAAATCCAATAAATGGAGACCCAATCAGGATTCCCCACATTTCCAAAAATTAGTTGCAGACATCAATATAGTGGCATCAATTTCAATACAGTAGAAATTTTAGAATTAGGAATGACACCTCTTCCCCTACAGCCAACCCAGTAGATGGAGCCTCAATCAGGAGTGTCCACATTCCATGGCCTACAGATTGGAAATGCTGGAGTTAAGCCTCTTAGCTTTGTCATGTGTAGGAGTAAGCAATCTTTTACGTGACCACAACTGCGGGACCGAGGGCTGGCTGCAGTTCTGAGAGAGGGTGGAGTATGGTGAAACTGACAAACTGCTAGACCGTGAGTGAGATGCAGGCGGGGATGTTACGGTGGATTAAGAAACGTGGTGTGCTCAGTGAAACAAATACAGCAGGCATTTCCGCTTCTGTTACAGTTGAAGGGCTCTCACTCTGCCTGACTGGAGTGAGTATACAACCGTAGGTTCTGTGGTAGGAGACCTGCATGACAATACTTGGCATGGTAACAGAGGAGAAGGAAGAAGCAGCAGATGCGTTTGATGGGGCGGCTGATGGTTGCTTATTGAAAACCAATTTTGAGTTTATTATGTTTGTTTACCCCTTTGTGGAGAACAATATCTGCACTAAATAATTAATTTCACTAGAATATAACTATACAAATGGATGGAGATCAAAACCTCTTCCACTACAACCAATCCAGGAGATAAAGACCTAACCAGGTGTTCCCATTTCCCTAAATTAGGGTCTAACACCACCAAAGTGTCATCAATTTCATCAGAGTAGAAGTAGTTTAATGGAGTAAGAAACCTCTTCTACTACAGCCAAACCCAATATATGGAAACCCAATCAGGATTCTCCACAATTCCAAAAATTAGTGGCAGACACCAGCAATGTGGCATTAATTTCACTACAGTAGAAATTGTAGAATTAGGAACCAAAACCTCTTCCACTACAGCCAACCCTCCAGATAGGGACTCAATCAGGAGTGCACCATCCTCTCCAGACGTGTCAGACTGGTACTCTGTTGTGTAGTTGCACGAGCTGGTGTAAAAAAAGTGTGAAAGGACTCAAAGAAATTGCTTCTGCCACTTACACTTCTGCTGATGCAAATATTTTGGCGTAGACAAATTGACGTGCCGGAGATTGTAAGTGTAGAGCTGTGATGAATTCTGTGTGCCTCATTGCTGGCATGGGGAAAACCTATGTTAAGGTTGTGTAAAAGTGTGTTGCTATATTCCAGCATTCACAGGTCCCTTTCCAGGGCGGGAAGCATCTGGCAAAATTTACTCTTATAACGTGGATCTAACAGAGTGGCAACCCAGTAGTCAGCAATATTTCAAATCATAACTATACGAGGATCATGTTGCAGATGTGCAGAAAGAACGCACTCATATGTCGGACTCTTTCCTGCAGTTCAAGCCCATGCTGTGTTGGTAAAATAGAAAAATAGTCAGCACTCCGTAGCTGTTTGTATTCTTTTAGCGGTGCACGTGGAAAGGTAACATCGCAAAGAGAGAAAAGGTCCTGGCACTCACATGTAGCGAATCAGTCATTTATTCACATCAGCAACAAAACATTTCAACTCTAACAGACCTTTTCTCTCTTTGGCATGCTGTGTTTGTGGCTGGGTAATTCTGATGCTTGCTTCCTCCGTCCCCTCAAGCCAAACACAAACAGAGAAGGGATGATTATTCTCTTCATGTTCTGACTGTTGCTCGCCCATTACATCTTCCTCTTCCATTCATTCTTCGCCTTCACTAACACCTTCACTAACAGTTTTTATGGTATCGCCAACCCCCCTCGATCACAGTGAACCACCCTCCCTTTGCACCCTGAGATGTACCCTAGTGTATGACATTAATAACAGAAGAAAGTATTTTTTTAGTGTGAATGAGGCCTGTATAACATAGGAGATATGTGTCACGGGTGTGTCAGAGGTGACAGTCGCCCTGCAGTTGGTTGCAGGAGATCTCTATTTTTGGCATTACAGACATCTTCTTAGAGGCTGGCTGTCTCTAGGACCCAGCGGTTACCTCCCTCGGGCTAATTAGCTCCCTGGAGGTGCCGGCGATATTCTTTACTACTTGTCAGGCTTTAGCAAGAGCAATACATTGTCCTCTCTGAAGTTTGAGGCCGTGTGCACATTTGTCTGGAGTCGTCTAAAGCTAAGCAATCCCCCCTGTTTGTGTACCCTTGTTGTCTATAGAGTTTAGTGGAGATCGACTAGTTCTCATCTCCTCCTTTCCCTAGCCTTAGCCATTTGCCAGGGAAAGTCAGGGTGGGGTACGCGTGCAGCGATTGGTGAAGAGCCAATATAGGGACGGTAATTGAGGCAGGGTGACATTAGACCAGACTAGAAGGTCTCCTCTTCCCTCTTTCCCTTGAGTCTGGGCTCCCTTTCCCTCTTACCTTTGTGTAGCACCAAGTCTTTCCCACACCTGTCATGACAATATGTTACAAATAATTTCAAACTGAGATGTTCCCTACTGTATCACATTAGTAACAGAAGAAAGTATTTTTTTATTGTGGATGAGGCCTGTGTAACATACGAGATATTCTACTAACTAATAAAAAACTGAGATATCCCGTGCTGTATAAAGTTAGGAATCGAAGAAAGTATTTTTTGACTGTGGATGAGGCCTGTATAACATAGAACATATTCTCCAAGATATTTAAAACTCCGATCTAGCCTGCTGTATCACGTTAGTCACAGTAAAAAATAAATTTTTTCACTCTGCATAAAGCTGAATTTCACCGCCACTAAAATAGTAGGTGACTTTTAGCAGAGTGTATCATTTTTGCCACACAAACAAATCTTTGATGGACTGTGTCTAGTAACAAAAAAAATCAATTTTTTTACTCTGAAAACAGCTGAAGTTCACCGCCACTAACGTAGTAGCTGATGTATAGCAGAGTGCATGACGTTTGCCACACAAAAATATATTTCGTTGACTGTGGATAGCAATATATTTTTTTACTCTGAAAACAGCTGAGGTTTACTGCCACTAAGATAGTAGGTGGCTTTTAGCAGAGCGTATCACGTTTGCGACACAAAAAAAACTTTTGGGGTCTCTGCTTGCCAACAGAAAAAAAATATTTGTTTTACTGTGCATTCTGCTGAAGTTCATCCACCAAAAAAATAACAAACTGGGCTAACACAGATTGGACTATCACATTAGCAAATAAAAAAAAAATGTTTTGTGCTCTGCACTCAGAAGCACTGCACTGACAAGCTCTGCACATAGCTGAATTTCAGCCCCACAAAATCAGAAAGTGGCCTACAAGTGCTTGCTTGCTTTATCACATTAGCAAGTGCAAAAATAGATTGCAGGCATACTGCATGGGGCACAGTACAACCGATGCACTACACTGTTCTATGGCATGGGCCCTGCTCTATCTGTCAGAATCTCATTGCATAAGATAAAAAAAAATGTGCTGCAAGGTTGATTGAACAGGTACACAGCACAGGACTTATGCTCACTATCTGACTTCCAAACAAGTGCCAATCTATCTAGCTAATATCTCTCAGTACACAGGACAGAGAACACTGAGCAGCGTCTGTCTCCTTCAGTAACATGGATAAAATTGCGCTGAGGGACCATGGACATGTGATTTCAGCAGCCAATTGCAGAAGCCCTTGTGTCTGGACAGTGTGTATGCTTCCTGCACTCTGATTGGCTAGCTGAGCTTTCCTCACTTAAAGTTACAGGGAAAAAAAAATTTCAAGTAAGCCGCTGATCTGACCTGTTCTAAGCTATCCCCAGCCCTGCACTCATCTACCACGCCCCCCACTCATCATACACATGCACTATGCTAGCAAAACTGTCAAAAACTCTGTAGTTGCCCCGCAATCATGTTCCAGCATTTATTCGCTGAACGTTGCCGATTTTTCCCTAATTTAAGAAATTTTGCTTGCGACAATTCTTCTGAGGACGAGGCACGCAGCATCACCCCGCTACCGCCGCAGCCGCCACCAACCTCCTGTATCTGGGACCTGATCTGACACCGCCTCCCAAGGTAAAATACCGTCAGTTTGCATTATAAGACGCACCCCCTTTTTCCTCCCAAATTTAGGGCGAAAAAAGTGCATCTTATAAACCGAAAAATACGGTAATAATGAAAATCCTGGTGATTTTAGTTCTGAAGCCAAGAAAGAACATACATTTTGGACATACAGTACAGACCAAAAGTTTGGACACACCTCATTTAAAGATTTTTCTGTATTTTCATGACTATGAAAATTGTACATTCACACTGAAGGCATCAAAACTATGAATTAACACATGTGGAATTATATTCTTAACAAAAAAGTGTGAAACAACTGAAAATATATCTTATATTCTAGGTTCTTCAAAGTAGCCACCTTTTGCTTTGATGACTGCTTTGCACACTCTTGGCATTCTCTTGATGAGCTTCAAGAGGTAGTCACCAGAAATGGACTTCCAACAATCTTGAAGGAGTTCCCAGAGATGCTTAGCACTTGTTGGCCCTTTTGTCTTCACTCTGCGGTCCAGCTAACCCCTAACCATCTCGATTGGGTTCAGGTCTGGTGACTGTGGAGGACAGGTCATCTGGTGAAGCACCGCATCACTCTCCTTCTTGGTCAAATAGCCCTTACACAGCCTGGAGGTGTGTTTGGGGTCATTGTCCTGTTGAAAAATAAATGATAGTCCAACTAAATTCAAACTGGATGGAATAGCATGCCGCTGCAAGATGCTGTGGTAGCCATGCAGGTTCAGTATGCCTTCAATTTTGAATAAATCCCCAACAGTGTCAGCAGCAAAGCACCCCCACACCCTCACACCTCCTCCTCCATGCTTCATGGTGGGAACCAGGCATGTAGAGTCCATCCGTTCACCTTTTCTGCGTCGCACAAAGACACGGTGGTTGGAACCAAAGATCTCAAATTTGGACTCATCAGAACAAAGCATAGATTTCCACTGGTCTAATGTCCATTCCTTGTGTTCTTTAGCCCAAACAAGTCTCTTCTGCTTGTTGCCTGTCCTTATCAGTGGTTTCCTAGCAGCTATTTTACCATGAAGGCCCGCTGCACAAAGTGTCCTCTTAACAGTTGTTGTAGAGATGTGTCTGCTGCTAGAACTATGTGTGGCATTGACCTGGTCTCTAATCTGAGATGCTGTTAACCTGCGATTTCTTAGGCTGGTGACTCGGATAAACGTGTCCTCAGAAGCAGAGGTGACTCTTGGTCTTCCTTTCCTGGGGCGGTCCTCATGTGAGCCAGTTTCTTTGTTGTGCTTGATGGTTTTTGCAACTGCAGTTGGGGACACTATCAAAGTTTTCCCAATTTTTCGCACTGACTGACCTTCATTTCTTACACTGTGTTCCAAATTATTATGCAAATAATATTTTCTCAGATTTTCGAACAAGGGGTCCTATGTGCAAATGTAACATCACCTAGAATAAAGTTTTGAGTTGAAAACTGTTTGATTTCAGTTTGTAATAACCTGCTAATGCTTATAATTTCAAAAATGACAATTTTTTGGTTCTTTATTAAAATGAAAAGGTTGAAAACTCTGCTGTGCACAATAATTTGGAACATGCATTTTGAGTGAGTTTTTCATTTTTTTTAAAATATACTGTTATCATAGGCAGTATGTACAAAAACCTTTCAATTGTACTCTAATAGTTATTTGACTGGAAAATTACAATGACTGCAATTCATATAGGTAATTTGGGAAAATCTGAGAAAATATTATTTGCGTAATAATTTGGAACACAGTGTAAAGTAATGATGGTCACTCATTTTTCTTTACTTAGCTGATTGTTTCTTGCCATAATACAAATTCTAACAGTCTATTCAGTAGGACTATCAGCTGTGTATCCACCAGACTTCTGCACAACACAACTGATGGTCCCAACCCCATTTATAACGCAAGAAATCCCACTTATTAAACCTGACAGGGCACACCTGTGAAGTGAAGACCATTTCCGGTGACTAACTCTTGAATCTCATCAAGAGAATGCCAAGAGTGTGCAAAGCAGTCATCAAAGCAAAAGGTGGCTACTTTGAAGAACCTTGAATATAAGACATATTTTCAGTTGTTTCACGCTTTTTTGTTAAGTATATAATTCCACATGTGTTAATTCATAGTTTTGATGCCTTCAGTGTGAATGTACAATTTTCATAGTCATGAAAATACAGAAAGATCTTTAAATGAGAAGGTGCGTCCAAACTTTTGGTCTGTACTGTACATTCATGACATACATTTTGGATGAACGGAAAAAGGAAAGGAAAGTCTTACCCAAAAAAGAAATAATATGCAAACTATTCCAATGAACTGAAACATAGTCAAGAATTTGAAGAGGGAGAATGATGTAACCAGAGTATTCCGACCTTCCCTGCATAGAAACACAATATTTTTGTTATTTGTAAAAGGTACATTGTCCAAAGTTACTGTAACACAATAATATTTGTAATAAAAAAAATATTTTATAGTCAGCCGTTATTAATTGATACAAAAATTTAATTGGAAAAATTCAGTTAAATTGAATGTGTATATGGAGCTGAACCACAATATCAATATCAAGCATAACCCATGAACAAAACTCCTGTGGTCTATTCCAATCACAAGATGATCTACTGCAATATCATTAGGAAACTTATCACATTGAGTAAATCAGTGGTGGTTCACACTGATCCAAATTCCAGATAAAAAGTATCACAACTGTTTAAGCCAAAATAACCTTTTTAAAGCAGTCAAGTAGGATGCACTTTCAAATGTAGATGTATTTTCCAGATTAATGCAAAACTTACTTGATGAGCAATGGAACACATTCAATATTTGGAATTTTGGAAGTAAATGGAGATGCAACAGATGCTTCTAATTCAGAGAGTGAAATGCCGGCATGAGCCATTTTAAGTGCCTGGAAGTAGTGAATAATATATGAAATATTATGTTTCATGATAAATGATAATTGCTATTATATCCTATACTTTTACCTAACTTCGATGTTTTCAGAATTAAAATCAGCAATATATCTACAGTTAGATTAGTTAGCCATTGTAGTAGAATCAGAGACAAATGGTCTAAATTATACAACTGGCCATAGGAATTCCTATGCGTCTGGGAAGACATATAAGTTACTGGGGCTGGCTTAAAGGGCACATCCACCCCTGAGGAAATTTTTGACAAACCATGCAGCTTTTCAAATCTCACCACTGTGTAATATACACATCTCTTGAATTCTGCTCTTCTGAAAAGAGTCATCACGTGACTGCAAGTATGTGATTCGCAAATGTACTGACTAGAGTTTCAGCCACTTTGTTCAAAAGATTTTATTGATCGATTGAGACATGTGGCTGCAACTCGGCAAATCACATACTTTTCGGTCTTGTGATGACCTCTGGACTGGGCAAGCGGCGCTGAATCGTAGCGATGTGTACATTACATACTGCTAGGATTTGTCAAGCTGCAGGACTTGTGAAAAATTTCCTTAGGAGTGGACATCACCTTTAATAAAACTCTCTTGCCATACTGAGCCCAAAATATAATCACATAGAATAATTGTTAGTATTGTTAACCCCAGATATACTATCTTACATAGCTAATCACTTCCTGCCTTTTATATGCACAGTCTATAATACATTGCAATACAAAAGCAGTAAAAAGCAGAAAAAAATACAAATGTAAAAAGTTGTCTCAGTTAACACAGCATAAATGTGGTATTTGAAAAAAAACGTTTTTATTGTATAAAAGTTAAAAATTTAAAAAATACCCATATGTTGCATTCCCATAATTGTAACAACCTGTGTAATGAATGCTTTCCGTTCTGTGAATCCAATATGCATATATTGTACCTGTTTTGTGTACAATAATTGAAGACCGTATGATTGCGACAGTTTTCAATTTTTATTTATAGTCTTCATTTGTTCAATTGAGGAAAAACAAATTAACTTCTTTGTGTTTTTATTTGGAGATGAGTGTATCATGGACAATTCTAATTCACATGTTCTTGGGTTTTTCATAGGAAATTTGCAAATTTAATGTCCCCTTTTATGCTCTAAGGTCTTTCCAGACCAAAGAGCATAATTAGCGTAATATGTAAAAAAATAACAAAATCCTTATACTCATCTTACCACTCACTTCTATGGCCTCTCCACTACTCACCGTCACCTCTCTGTTCCTCACCACATCTTCTGATCCCCGGGTCTCTAATACCGGCGCTTTTGCTACTTCTGAGGCTTAGGAGGGTTCTGCTCAAGTCATGGTAGTTCACAGAGCATGTTGTTCCTTCGGCACGTATGCACAGTACTCTCCCAGCCTCATATAAGCCAGACATCTGGGAATCTAACACAAGCGGCAGGAAATCAAGGTATATGTGGCGAGCACTAGACAGATAGCAGTGAGTAAGGAGGGGCAAGGCAGGTGAGTGTAAGGATTTTTTAAATTTTCTTACTCTTTTGATGGCCATATATGGTTCATAAAAATGCCAGCCAGGGACTGCTATTTTGCTCATTCCTTGTAAAAACGAATTACACATAATCCACTTTTGACACATACAGGTTTTTTGTAAAATTGGAGTAAAATTTAATTCCACTCAAATTTATTTGCTCATCTCTACTTGTAATGTAATGTTCTGGGTTCAACAAAACATTGAACATCAGCATTTATGTAGAGAGATGTGAGCTCACTACATCGCTAAATTGTGAAAGCAGTCATGGATGAAAATCAACTGTACAGACGTTAACTTTGGTTTTCACAAAGTTTCCTGCTCCAGTTTTTAGAATGGTGATTTGCATGAACTTTAGGGGCCCGATTCATCATAAAATTTCCAATAGTTTTTTTAGAGTGAATACCTCTCAATTTGTGACTTTTTGATTTGCAACAAAATTTGTGCCTTTTTTCTACTTGTCTTTTGTAATTTAGTTAATTTTCTGATTTTTAAGTCAATGTGGATTTTCCAGATGTTTTACATAGGATCATGAACAGCAAATTTTTAAAAAAGTTTAAAAATTTGTAGCAACTCTAGTTCAATCATCCTGTTTAGTGATTTTGTGTACGCAAGTTATTTTGGCTAATTTTTCCATTATTTTGTGAAACGTGACTTTTACTGACAAAAAAATCACAACAGTTAGAGACGAAAAAAAATACAATTTTGGGCTTTGCGTAATAGTCAAGAATGACATGCACTATTTTGATGAATTTGGCACAAAAATAGTCAGCGAAAACCACAAGTAAAAAAAGAATGTCATGTCTCTCCCTTCAGTGCGGGCTCCGGCGATGAGCCCAAACCTTTCCAGGGACATGACATCTGATCTCTGACAGCAGCATTTAACATGGCCATGGCGGAAGGACGTCATAAGTCCTGCCCATCGGCGCCCATGTCACATGACTGCGGGTTGCCGATGGGTTGGCATTATAACCCGGGATCTGCAGGAGACCCCTGGGGTTGTCATTACCGGGATGCTATAAGCTCCGCCCAATGGTCAGCGCTCATAGCAAATGAGCATTTTTAGTACACATAGGTAATCTGTTGAACGCCTTGTCATGTATTCCACAGAGAAAACACCAGGGAGATCACGCAATATCTCACCGTGCCGTCACTGTGTCATGGATTTCATCCAGAATCGTGAGCGATTCTGACTACCCACTGCTTAGGTATCGGCAAGCGACCAGTGAGCATATGGCATCACACCTCTGGATTTCAACACATGGAATCCGTGTTTACACCCTCCATACGGTCACTGTCAGCTTCACGATAGCCCAATTATTAATATTTGCTGCCAACACAGGCCGAGATTGAAATATAATAAAGGCCTGGCTGGACGATAGCATTCTGGTAGCGTATATGGCTTCGGGGGAGGGAACAATTACAGCACAAAAGAAACAGAACTATTAAATTTTATATTTAATCCAAAAGGGAGGCAGTGTTATGAAAAATATACAAAGATTTTACAAAGGGGACAATACAATACAGAATATGCAGTTACACAATATAATAAGGATAAAGGAAGAAACTTACTATACGATAAGTTATCCCACCAACCAGATTTTTAATACAAACATGAGGGGTGGAGTCGAGCCCACATGATGTCAGCACAGGGGGGAGTGTGGGCAAGTCTATCCCTTCGGTATAAAATAGTTTGCTGAGGTTGCAGATTCATTCATTGCCAGAGGGGTATATGGACTATAAGCAACGGATCCTGTTCTATAACAGTCTAATCAAATCGGGGAGCCCCTCCTCCACCAATAATGAATCGTCTCAGCGATCGTATACTAAGTTTCTTCCTTTATCCTTATTATATTGTGTAACTGCATATTCTGGTACCATATTTTCTATCATGATTTCACCTTCATTTTGAGACCACTAGTGATGGGCAAACACTAAAATGCTCAGGTGCTCATTGCTCGGATCGGTCTTCAGAGGGCCTAAAAATTGCTCAAATCGATGGGAGCAGTGCTCAAATGTCATGGGAACAGCATGGGGAAGACCCCTGGAAGCATTTCTGACTCCCAGGTCACTGCTGTGAACAATGTTGTCAGAGGTATTACGCCACTTTTACGGACTCACAATAAAAAATACAAAACGGAAACCAAAATGAATTATCCTGGCAAAAATGTTAAGGAACATCATTTCTAGGGTAATGACTTGTATATAAGGCAAAATAAATAACCAAAAACAAAAATACTCCTCACACCTTCGACTATGTTCACACGTAGTGTTTTTGATGCGTTTTTGCACTTTTGCATTGCTTTCAACCGTGACAAATGCATTCACCAGGAAATGTCATTTTAACAATTTACAACCTTATCTGGCCATATGGTGTGTGAGACATTATCAGACACATCGTGTTTAATTTATAAAGGAAGGACTCTGAAAGTCACAAAACCTACTTTTATAGGGCCATCAGGTGGCCTTAACTATTCTTAAAGGGCCAGCAGTCGGCCCTCACTATTCGTAGAGAGCCATCAGCCGGCTATGCTTTGTTGTTCCCATTACTAAAGAGTGGGTCTCCTATACTGTTATTGCATATGCAGTGAATGGAAGGGCTGCCCAAAATTTGGACGCACCCCAATACTCTTTTGAAAATTTGGAGGCACCCCAATACCCCTTCAAAGAGACTTAGAGGAGGGCCTCCTGAAAATAATGTTTCCATTATGAGGAAGTGGGTCTCCCATAGGGTTGGCCTATGCAGTGAATGTAAGGGCTGCCAAAAATTGGGAGGCACTCCAATGCCCCTTGGAAAAGATGTGGAGGAGGGCCTCATAAAAAAATGTTCCCATTAGAAAGGAGTGGGTCTCCTGTATTTGTAGTGCCCATGCACTAAGTGTATGGACTGTCAAACATTTACCCCTGGGGGGTATACATGAGCATACTGTATAAAAAAAATTTTTACGGGCATCATAAACACCCTTTAAAAAATTATGTGGGTGTTGCATCATGGACCACGGTCACCCTGGTGATATGGTGGTGGAGGATGAGGATGAGGAGAAGGAGGAGGACAAAAGCAAATAGCCAAAATCAGGAAGCATATACCTATGTGTGGGTGTGAAAAGGAGCATGGAAATACACCTCCGAAAAAATCAAATTGGATTTGAGTTTATGTTACGCTGTGGTATTGAGAATTCTGGCCCAATCCAGCCCTTGTTCATTTTTAGAATACACCAAAAATAATGAGGGCAAAAAAACAACTATATAACCCAAAGTTGAAAATTGCCAATACTTTAATGAAAAACATTTAAAAAGTACATACAACAATAATAAAAACAAGGCACACCACAGATGAAAAAGGTTGTAGGGTGCCTGGACCCATAATATGTATAAGCTGACAACTATGTCATTCAAATGGCTAACATAGGCATATAGTTGATAATTAGTACAAAATACGATATTAAATACATCGAGCAACAGAGAAAATATATATACTTGTTACAGAGAATAATAACAATCCATAAATATATAAATTAATAGTTAATAGATAACCTCTGTTGGTCAATCATCCCAGTACAATTACATGTATAAATATCAATGCCCAAAGGGACTATTAAAGAGAATGAGATATAACCATAATTACCAATGAGCTCATGTCAGTGGTCCAGGCACCCACCACGCACCCGACGTGCCTTTAGAGACCTCGAATCCCTTAAAGGAGTGGTTATTAAACCATCCGATAAGGGGGGTAATGTGGTCATTTGGCCAATGGCCATGTATGAAAAGGAGATGTATAGGTTACTGTAATGCACACGCCCGGACTGACTGGCGTGTGCGTGTTTATGTAGTGATTCCACTGTGCCATGATCCGGAGAGTGCCTGAAGGGGCGTAACTAAGTATCTGCCCGATTCGACCAAGGTCGCACGACGGCATACGACGCCAGTGCACCAGGGAGGAACCGAGCAGAGGAACCACGGTCTACTCCAGGTCAGACTCCGGACACGGCTGTTGACCCACACCGGGGAATACAGGAACAGGCAGACTAGAGCACAGGCTGGGTATGGTCCAGTACAGACTGGGAGACAAATTCGAAACCGCAGACGCGGTGGACAGAGCTGAGCAAAGCGAAAACCGCAGACGAGGTGGACAGAGCTGAGCAAAGCGAAAACCGCAGACGCGGTGGACAGAGCTGAGCAAAGCGAAAACCGCAGACGCGGTGGACAGAGCTGAGCAAAGCGAAAACCGCAGACGCGGTGGACAGAGCTGAGCAAAGCGAAAGCCGCAGACGCGGTGGACAGAGCTGAGCAAAGCGAAAACCGCAGACGCGGTGGACAGAGCTGAGCAAAGCGAAAACCGCAGACGCGGTGGACAGAGCTGAGCAAAGCGAAAACCGCAGACGCGGTGGACAGAGCTGAGCAAAGCGAAAACCGCAGACGCGGTGGACAGAGCTGAGCAAAGTGAAAACCGCAGACGCGGTGGACAGAGCTGAGCAAAGCGAAAACCGCAGACGCGGTGGACAGAGCTGAGCAAAGCGAAAACCGCAGACGCGGTGGACATAGCTGAGCAAAGCGAAAACCGCAGACGCGGTGGACAGAGCTGAGCAAAGCGAAAACCGCAGACGCGGTGGACAGAGCTGAGCAAAGCGAAAACCGCAGACGCGGTGGACAGAGCTGAGCAAAGCGAAAACCGCAGACGCGGTGGACAGAGCTGAGCAAAGCGAAAACCGCAGACGCGGTGGACAGAGCTGAGCAAAGCGAAAACCGCAGACGCGGTGGACAGAGCTGAGCAAAGCGAAAACCGCAGACGCGGGGGACAGAGCTGAGCAAAGCGAAAACCGCAGACGCGGTGGACAGAGCTGAGCAAAGCGAAAACCGCAGACGCGGTGGATAGAGCTGAGCAAAGCGAAAACCGCCAACGCGGTGGACAAGGCTTTGTTCACACAGAACAGACTAGAGGGGAAAGGCAGAACCAGATACCCACAGGGTACTTGCAGAGAAGTAGCGAGTGGACCACAAACTCACAAACGGAAGTACAGTGACAACGAGCAGGAGTTAGGTACGAGTACAGACTCTGCAGAAAAAGGAAAGGAACGGACATAGAGAAAAAACAGGTAAAAGATAGGAGAGAGTTCAGACTGGAACTGAGTGTACGGAGGAGACCGACACTACAGCGGGATACAGGAGCGGGTCTGGGAATACGGCCCCCAGAGAGGCGGGACGAACAGGCAAGGAGCGTGTTCAGACTGGCCTGGAAATACAGCCTCCAGGAAGGCGGAACGAACAGGCAAGGAACGAGTACAGACTGCAGGTTAAGGTACACAGATAGGACACAGTACAGACATGGAAACAGATACTGCAAGACAGGTAACATAGACAGGACCTGGCATGTCAGAGACAAAAGCCAACTGACAGGGCAAGATGCTCAGGCATGGGTTAATTGGAGCAGCTGTTTTAAATACCAGGT
The DNA here is from genome assembly GCF_046119375.1 of Phyllobates terribilis. NCBI lineage: Eukaryota > Metazoa > Chordata > Amphibia > Anura > Dendrobatidae > Phyllobates > Phyllobates terribilis. Next base: position 324,438,401 of record NW_027362763.1, on the reverse strand, counting down.
GACAGACAGCAATAGGCTGAGGACGCACAAGGGGTGTGCCCACAGCAGGTACAAAAAGCAGGAAGTGATCGGGCGCCGCCCTTAAGCAGCAGACACAGAGGCAAACAGACAGCATGGAGGGAAGCCAGAGAGACACTCTGGACTGGAGATCAAGTGCGCGCTCTTGCACAGTGGGAGATGGACCACTATGCAAGGACGCCGCCAGGTATGTTACAGTACCCCCCCCTTACGCCCCCTCTTCTTCAGGCCTGCCAGAATGTTCCGCAGGGAATTCGAGGGCCAATCCTTCACTTCAAGGAGATCACTTCCACTGTCCACTGGAGAAACTGGTCTCATCTGGTTAGCTAGGATGCTACCTCCTATCCAGCCATCCTCAGCAACAGACGAAACGGGTGGAGTACCAAGAACAGCACACAGGGAAGTCTCTCTCCACTTATTATCAGGTAGCACCCCAGAGGGTTCAGGAGACAACTGGAAGTCCTCCGCCGGGTTGGAGGGGTGCAGAGACTCGGAGGTAACCTCTGCTTCAGGGTACATCTTATCAAGCTCACAGGATGAAATGGGCGTGGTATCAGGTACAAGATGTAGAAAAGTCCCTGTTACCTTGTTATCTGGTGGTACCCAGGAGGATTCAGGAAACAACTGGGGGTCCTCCGCCGGGTGGGAATAGTGCAGAGACTCAGGGGTAACCTCTGCTTCGGCGTACACTAGGTCGGACTCGCTAGATGAAGCGGGCGAGGTATCAGGTACCGAGTATAGGAAAATACCTGTCCATTCGCTATCAGGTAGCACCCCGAAGGGTTCAGGAGACAACTGGAGCTCCTCCGCCTGGTTGGAGGGGTCTAGAGACTCGGGGATAACCTCTGCTTCGGAGTACACTAAGTCGGACTCACTGGAAGAAGCGGCCGAGGTAACAGGTACCGAGTATAGGAGAGTCTCAGTCCATTCGCTATCAGGTAGCACCCCGAAGGGTTCAGGAGACAACTGGAGGCCCTCCGCCTGGTCGGAGGGGTGTAGAGACTCGGGGATAACCTCTGCTTCGGAGTACACTAGGTCGGACTCACTGGAAGAAGCGACCGAGGTAACAGGTACCGAGTATAGGAAAGTCTCAGTCCATTCGCTATCAGGTAGCACCCCGAAGGGTTCAGGAGACAACTGGAGGTCCTCCGCCTGGTCGGAGGGGTGTAGAGACTCGGGGATAGCCTCTGCTTTGGAGTACACTAGGTCGGACTCACTGGAAGAAGTGGCCGAGGTATCAGGTACCGAGTATAGGAGAGTCTCTGTCCATTCGCTATCAGGTAGCACCCCAAAGGGTTCAGGAGAAAACTGGAGGTCCTCCGCCTGGTCGGAGGGGTGTAGAGACTCGGGGGTAACCTCTGCTTCGGAGTACACTAGGTCGGACTCACTGGAAGAAGCGGGCAAGGCATCAGATCCAGGATATAGGAAAGTCTCTGTCCATTCGCTACCAGGTAGCACCCCAAAGGGTTCAGGAGACAACTGGACGAAGCGGGCGAGGTATCAGGTGCAGGGTATAGGGAAGTCTCTCTCCAATTGTCCTCAAGTGGTATCCCGGGAGATTCAGGGGGCAACAGGGGGTCCTCCGGTGTGAATTCTGGGTGGGCAACAGTCTATTCGGGCAGGAGAACTGGTGCACTACCTACGCACATTACCCGTTGGGGCTTCTCCGGGATACAGGGAGATGAAGCTTCAGTAGGGACTTTAAGGTTGGGGTCAGGAGGTCTCAGGGAGGACAGACCCTGGCGTGACAGCTTGCCTCTACGTCTAGCACGTCTGGACTGCCTCTTGAGGTTGGGAGAAGTATTCCGGAGAGTGTAGTCACCCTGTGAGGATTCTGGGTGGGCAGTAGTCTCATTGGGCTGGAGGACTATTGCGCTACCCACACACATTACCCATCGGGGCTGCTCCGGGATACTGGGAAGTGAAGCTTCAGCAGGAGCCTCCGGGTTAGGATCATCGAAGACCATTAGAAAGGCCACCAGGAAGGCCATTATGTCTAGGACGATAGGATCCTGTGCGTCCCATAGGGGAATGATCCAATTCAAGGCATCACCCGCTAGGTAAGACATCATGAATCCCACCTTAACCCGATCTGTGGGAAAACAGAGGGTAGAACTTGAAGTGTAGCATGCATTGCTCCACAAATGCACGACTCTGTCTTGGATCCCCATAGTAACGTGGCGGATCCGCAGGAACGAGAGCTGATAGATCCATCTGGACGGGTGCGTAATTCGCCTGGAACTCAGCTAGAGAAAAAAATAAATAAATAAATTTTATTTATTTTTAATGCACGTATTCGCTGGAAAAAGTCTCAGAGAGCGAAGGCCGTGGGGCTCAACGGGAACCATGGCCTGAGCATGCTGTAATGCACACGCCCGGACTGACTGGCGTGTGCGTGTTTATGTAGTGATTCCACTGTGCCATGAACCGGAGAGTGCCTGAAGGGGCGTAACTAAGTATCTGCCCGATCCAACCAAGGTCGCACGACGGCATACGACGCCAGTGCACCAGGGAGGAACCGAGCAGAGGAACCAGGGTCTACTCCAGGTCAGACTCCGGACACGGCTGTTGACCCACACCGGGGAATACAGGAACAGGCAGACTAGAGCACAGGCTGGGTACGGTCCAGTACAGACTGGGAGACAAATTCGAAACTGCAGACGCGGTGGACAGAGCTGAGCAAAGTGAAAACCGCAGACGTGGTGGACAGAGCTGAGCAAAGCGAAAACCGCAGACGCGGTGGACAGAGCTGAGCAAAGCGAAAACCGCAGACGCGGTGGACAGAGCTGAGCAAAGCGAAAACCGCAGACGCGGTGGACAGAGCTGAGCAAAGCGAAAACCGCAGACGCGGTGGACAGAGCTGAGCAAAGCGAAAACCGCAGACGCGGTGGACAGAACTGAGCAAAGCGAAAACCGCAGACGCGGTGGACAGAGCTGAGCAAAGCGAAAACCGCAGACGCGGTGGACAGAGCTGAGCAAAGCGAAAACCGCAGACGCGGTGGACAGAGCTGAGCAAAGAGAAAACCGCAGACGCGGTGGACAGAGCTGAGCAAAGCGAAAACCGCAGACGCGGTGGACAGAGCTGAGCAAAGCAAAAACCGCAGACGCGGTGGACAGAGCTGAGCAAAGCGAAAACCGCAGACGCGGTGGACAGAGCTGAGCAAAGCGAAAACCGCAGACGCGGTGGACAGAGCTGAGCAAAGCGAAAACCGCAGACGCGGTGGACAGAGCTGAGCAAAGCGAAAACCGCAGACGCGGTGGACAGAGCTGAGCAAAGCGAAAACCGCAGACGCGGTGGACAGAGCTGAGCAAAGCGAAAACCGCAGACGCGGTGGACAGAGCTGAGCAAAGCGAAAACCGCAGACGCGGGGGACAGAGCTGAGCAAAGCGAAAACCGCAGACGCGGTGGACAGAGCTGAGCAAAGCGAAAACCGCAGACGCGGTGGACAGAGCTGAGCAAAGCGAAAACCGCAGACGCGGTGAATAGAGCTGAGCAAAGCGAAAACTGCAGACGCGGTGGATAAAGCTGAGCAAAGCGAAAACCGCCAACGCGGTGGACAAGGCTTTGTTCACACAGAACAGACTAGAGGGGAAAGGCAGAACCAGATACCCACAGGGTACTTGCAGAGAAGTAGCGAGTGGACCACAAACTCACAAATGGAAGTACAGTGACAACGAGCAGGAGTTAGGTACGAGTACAGACTCTGCAGAAAAAGGAAAGGAACGGACATAGAGAAAAAACAGGTAAAAGATAGGAGAGAGTTCAGACTGGAACTGAGTGTACGGAGGAGACCGACACTACAGCGGGATACAGGAGCGGGTCTGGGAATACTGCCCCCAGAGAGGCGGGACGAACAGGCAAGGAGCGTGTTCAGACTGGCCTGGAAATACAGCCTCCAGGAAGGCGGAACGAACAGGCAAGGAACGAGTACAGACTGCAGGTTAAGGTACACAGATAGGACACAGTACAGACATGGAAACAGATACTGCAAGACAGGTAACATAGACAGGACCTGGCATGTCAGAGACAAATGCCAACTGACAGGGCAAGATGCTCAGGCATGGGTTAATTGGAGCAGCTGTTTTAAATACCAGGTGACAGACAGCAATAGGCTGAGGACGCACAAGGGGTGTGCCCACAGCAGGTACAAAAAGCAGGAAGTGATCGGGTGCCGCCCTTAAGCAGCAGACACAGAGGCAAACAGACAGCATGGAGGGAAGCCAGAGAGACACTCTGAACTGGAGATCATGTGCGCGCTCTTGCACAGTGGGAGATGGACCACTATGCAAGGACGCCGCCAGGTATGTTACAGTTACTCAGAAATGATGATTGCTATCATAGATTGACATTTAACCCATTGTCTAAATTTAGGAGTGAACTACACATATTGTTATCAGATGCAGTGGACAAAGGGATTCTGACTACGAAACAAATGGAAGGCCTTTGGATTGATGAACCGACAGTAGCAGGAATCTACCTCCTCCCGAAAATTCATAAGGATCCCCTAACACCTCCAGGTAGGCCGATTGTATCAGGGATAAACAGCATTTGTGATCCTCTATGCAAAAAAATAGATTATTATTTACGACCTATGGTTGAGACACTTTCGTCTTACCTTAAGGATACTAATGATGTATTGAGGAAATTAGACGGTCTTCAACTTGAGCCAAACATGTGGTTGGTCACATGTGACGTGGAGTCACTGTATACATCTATCCGACACAGAGATGGCATAGAGGCTGTGCGTTTTTTCTTGAGTTTCAGTAATCTTGATGGAGATTTGGGCTCATGTCTCCTGACTGCTTTGAATTTTTTCTTAACGCATAACTTCTTCATGTTTCGGGATGCTCTCTACCTGCAGCGCCAGGGCACAGCTATGGGGGGCGTCTTGTGCGCCCTCGTATGCTAATTTGTTCCTGGGACTGTGGGAGAGAAGCATTTTTCAGACTTGCCCTCCTACCTTGGCGAATCGGGTGATATCATGGTGGCGTTACATCGATGATGTGCTCCTAATTTGGCAGGGTTCACAGGATGAACTCTGTTCTTTTTTCAATGATCTTAATAACAATGACCTAAATGTCAAGTTAACTTATAAAAGCAGCAGGGAATGCATTGAATTTCTAGATATCTTGATACAGGTGGATGGTGATGGGAATATCGAGACGGACCTGTTCCGGAAGAGTACTTCTGCCAACACCCTCCTCCATGCTTCATCACAGCACCCGAAACATCTGATCAATAACATACAGTTGGACAATTCCTTAGAGCAAGAAGGATATGCTCCAATACTCGTCTTTTTGAAAAACAGGCAGAGGATCTGTATAGAAGGTTCAATGACCGGGGTTACGGGAAGAAGCCTATTTGCAGAGCTTATGCAAGAGCTCACAATAGTGAAAGAACTGACCTTCTAAAAAATAAATCACGTACTATGCAATTGGATTCAAAGGTACGTTGTGTCTTTGATTACAATTCTCATAGTGAGGAGGTATATGCGATCATGCAGAAGCATTGGGCAGTCCTATCATTGGACAAAACTATCTCTGAATTCATTGACACCAAGCCATCCATCACATATAGAAGAGCCAAGAATCTTTGTGATCAATTGGTTCATAGTTATCACAAGGGACCAGGGACGGGATTTATCTTTGGCTCAAAAGGTCCTAAATGGGGATGTTCACCATGCCATAAATGTGTTGCCTGCAAGAATGTTGACACTACGGAATCTTTTCTCGATTCAAAAGGTTTAAGATACAAAATTACCTACAACATCAATTGTACTACCAAGGCGGTCATTTATCATGCCACATGTCCGTGTGGTCTGATATATATAGGAATGACGACACGTGAATTCATTAGATGGATCCATGAACATGTCCTGGACATCAAGGGGGCTGGACAAGAGGAGGATTTATCTTTATTAAAACCGATCCCCCGTCACTTTAAAGTGACTCACAATTCTGACCCAACTGGATTGGTGTTTAGAGGCATTGATCGTGTTTTTTTGAGCCCCAGAGGTGGTAACTGGAAGAAACTATTGGCCCAAAAAGAAACAAAATGTATTTATAAATTGAATACTATATCCCCCCACGGACTCAATGATCATAACAGCTTTGTGCCTTTCCTCTAAATTGCCTCGTACTTCTATGGAGGTTCTTTCCACCTTTTGACCTGAGTCCTATTTATGCTGGTTTTATTCCATTTTTATCCCCCCCCTTTTTTATTGTTTTTTGTTGTATGTTGTTGTTTTCCCTTGGGGTTTTTGGATTCCTAGGCCTTCCTGTGATGGATGCCATATGCCGTCTGTTTGATTGACTCATATTCATTTTTTTGCCGTTTTTACTATTGTTTTTTTACTGTCTATTGCACTACGTCATGATGCATTAGTTATTTTATGCACATAACATGCTCCTTGACAATACGTATATATGTATAGCACATGTCACTATTAGTACATGAGGTACTCCTTAATAATATATTTGTATATAGTTTTTTACTATTATGGATTGGTGCTATATATGTATTTTTTGCACATATATTTTTTGCACATGTCACTTTGAGTTATTGTTTTTTATTACATTCGTAAAAATTTTTTTTACATGTTATGTTTATGTACATAACTGTTCTAATATTAATATGTTTACATTCATAACACATGTCACCTTTAGTGAACTTTTTTATACATTCTTATATAGTTTTTTACTACATACGTGTCTATGTGCACATGTCACTTTAAGGATTTATTGTTATGTTACTTTTTGCATATGGGGCATTTTTCAATATATTCTTATTCGCTTTTTTACCATTATGGACTTGTACTACATATTTGTCCATGTGCACATGTCACTGTAAGGTTTTATAATTTTTTTATTACACCTGTACACACATTTATTTTTTCGCTTTTTTATTTTTATTTATCATTCTTTATACCACACATGTTCACAAGTTTTTCACATGTCACTTTGAGTACACGTGGCACTTTGTTTTTTCTGTATTATTTTTTCTTTTTTCTGTATTTTTTTTTTTTTTTTAATGGTCATATGTTATTTAATTTTTTTTTCATGACTTCTGGTATTTGTGATATTTATCATCATATTTTTCTCCCATTTTTATTTTATTACTTTTATGTTTCTTTTATTTTTTATTCTTTATTATTTTTATTTTTTCACTATATTTTTTATTTTTATATTTATTTTTATTTTTATTATTTTTTCTATTTCCTTCTCACTACTTTTTTTATACTTATATATTTTTTCTTTTTTTTACCATTATTCTTATTTTTCTATTGCTATTCCATGTGCTTTTTCTGTATTTGTGTTGTATTTGTGTATGCACTTTTCACTTCATGTAGGTGTTTTTTTTTATCTATTTAATAATAAAAGAATATTTGTACTTCGTCCTCTTTTGTTATGCCTATCTAGTTTCATTTTTCACTTTATTCATATACATATATCTTTTCCTTTTTTTCTATTTGCACACTCACAAATTATCTGTTTCGTGATATCCTCCTGGATCTCTATATCCATTCTTTGTGTGTTTTGTGAATTCTGCCTGCCTAGTTTAGAATGGCAGCTATTGCGCACGCGCTGAATGGGGTAAAACATGAATCATGTGATTCAGTCCCGATCATGTGACCATTTGTGTCACATGATGGGAAGAACCTCTTTCTCAATTATGTTCGAACCCAGAAGTTCCGGGGCACGACGTACGGCATGGACAACGCTCCTTTGCGGTAGTGAAACAGCACACAGGTATTCATGGCAACGGCAATTACGGGTTAGGTTGCGGTTGACTGTTATGACGCAGCTGCATATGATGACTAATCGGAACGGCATTGGCCAGGGATCCTTATATTTACCTACCCATTCCAGCATCCCATCACCCCTGGACAAAGCATTTCCTGTGTGAAACGCGCGTGGGGTGCGTGGTGGGTGCCTGGACCACTGACCTGAGCTCATTGGTAATTATGGTTATATCTCATTCTCTTTAATAGTCCCTTTGGGCATTGATATTTATACATGTAATTGTACTGGGATGATTGACCAACAGAGGTTATCAATTAACTATTAATTTATATATTTATGGATTGTTATTATTCTCTGTAACACGTATATATATTTTCTCTGTTGCTTGATGTATTTAATATCTCATTTTGTACTGATTATCAACTACAGTCATGGCCAAAAGTTTTGAGAATGACACCAAAATTATATTTTCACATGATCTGCTGGCCTCTGGTTTTTATTAGTGTTTGTCTGATGTTTATATCACATACAGAAATATAATTGCAATCATATTATGAGTACCAATAGGTTATATTGACAGTTAGAATCAGTTAATGCAGCAAGTCAATATTTGCAGTGTTGCCCCTTCTTCTTCAAGACCTCTGTAATTCTCCCTGGCATGCTCTCAATCAACTTTTGGACCAAATCCTGACTGATAGCAGTCAATTCTTGCATAATCAATGCTTGCATTTTACCAGAATTTGTTGGTTTTTGTTTGTCCACCCGTCTCTTGATGATTGACCACAAGTTCTCAATGGGATTAAGATCTGGGGAGTTTCCAGGCCATGGACTCAAAATCTCTGTTTTGTTCCATGAGCCATTTAGTTATCACCTTTGCTTTATGGCAAGGTGCTCCATCATGCTGGAAAAGGCATTTTTGGGCGCCAAACTGCTCTTGGACGGTTGGGAGAAGTTGCTCTTGGAGGACATTCTGGTACCATTCTTTATTCATGGCTGTGTTTTTAGGCAAGACTGTGAGTGAGCCGATTCCCTTGGCTGAGAAGCAACCCCACTCATGAATGGTTTCAGGATGCTTTACAGTTGGCATGAGACAAGACTGGTGGTAGCGCTCACCTCTTCTTCTCCGAATAAGCTGTTTTCCAGATGTCCCAAACAATCGAAAAGGGGATTCATCAGAGAAAATGACTTTGCCCCTGTCCTCAGCAGTCCACTCCCTGTACCTTTTGCAGAATATCAGTCGGTCTCTGATGTTTTTTTTGGAGAGAAGTGGCTTCTTTGCTGCCCTCCTTGAAACGAGCCCTTGCTCAAAGAGTCTCCGCCTCACAGTGCATGCAGAAGCACTCACACCAGCCTGCTGCCATTCCTGAGCAAGCTCGGCACTGCTGGTAGTCCGATCCCGCAGCTGAAACAGTTTTAAGATACGGTTCTGGCGCTTGCTGGTCTTTCTTGGGCGCCCTGGAGCCTTTTTGACAACAATGGAAGCTCTCTCCTTGAAGTTCTTGATGATGCGATAGATTGTTGACTGAGGTGCAGTCTTTGTAGCTGTGATACTCTTCCCTGTTAGGCCATTTTTGTGCAGTGCAATGATGGCTGCATGTGTTTCTTTAGAGATAACCATGGTTAACTGAAGAGAAACAATGATACCAAGAACCAGCCTCCTTTTAAAGTGTCCAGTGATGTCATTCTTACTTAATCATGACTGATTGATCGCCAGCCCTGTCCTCATCAACACCCACACCTGTGTTAATGGATCAATCACTAAAACGTTGTTAGCTGCTCCTTTTAAGGCAGGACTGCAATGATGTTGAAATGTGTTTTGGGGGTTAAAGTTCATTTTCTGGGCAAATATTGACTTTGCAAGTACAGTAATTGCTGTTAAGCTGATCACTCTTTGACATTCAGGAGTATATGCAAATTGCCATTACAAAAAATGAAGCAGTAAACTTTGGAAAAATTACTATTTGTCTCATTCTCAATACTTTTGGCCATGACTGTATATGCCTATGTTAGCCATTTGAATGACATGGTTGTCAGCTCATACATATTATGGGTCCAGGCACCATACCACCTTTTTCATCTGTGGTGTGCCTTGTTTTTATTATTGTTGAATGTACTTTTTAAATGTTTTTCATTAAAGTATTGGCAATTTTCAACTTTGGATCATATAGTTGTTTTTTTGCCCTCATTATTTTTGGTGTATTCTAGGTCTGTTTGGCCCATTTGATTCATTGGTGTCCTCGTTCATTTTTATAAGAGTCAGCCTGTCAGCATTTTCAGTTGACCGGCGGATGCGCTTATCAGTTATAATTCCACCAGCGGCACCCGCTCTGATAAAAAGCTAGCGGCAGGGCAGGCCAGGACTTCAAAGGCGTAGAGGGCCAGTTCATTCCAAGCTGGATATTCAATAATTATAAGGTAAAGAGGAATCACAGAAGACATTGGTACGGTTGGCAAGGTGCTCCCTCAGTATCTTCCCAAACTTTGCACTCCTTGTGAGAGTACCCCGCGCCTCAGGGCCTGTGCAATGCGAGGGGCTGAGAAAACTCTCCCAGAACGTTGACAGTGTTTCCCTGCCTCTGCTGGATTGAATTTCTGTCTCTCTCGCCTTTACTCCATGGTTGTCCAACAAACTGTGACCTTTGCAGCCAGTATTTTCAGATGGGAATTTTTTTAATAGTTCCGCAACAAGTGCCTTCTGGTACTGCCCCATTTTTGTAGAACTGTCCACTTCAGGAATAAGCGATAGAAAGTTCTTCTTGTAGCGTGGGTCAAGAAGTGTCACCAACCAGTAATGACTGTCACCAAAAATTTTGAGAATGTGAGGTTCACTGGAAAGGCAGCGTAGCATAAACTCAGCCATGCGTTCCAGAGTGCTAACAGGCAAGACTTCTATGTCCTCACCAAGAGGACGACTGACCTTCTCCTCCTCCTCCCTGTCCTTAGGCCATCCACGCTGAACAGACGGTATGACAGTTGTGCCGGTAGTACCATCTATAGCGCATGAAACTAGCTCCTGTTCTTCCTCCTCCTCCTCCTCTTCCTCATTGTCACCCAATTCACGTTGGGATGAGATGAGGCTGGGCTGTTTGTAATCACCCTGCTTGGTTCCTTGCTCCATCTCATCGTACTCCTCCTGCAATGCATCCTCTTTGATTGTGAGCAGAGAGCATTTCAGAAGACAGCGAAGTGGGATCGTGAAGTTAATTATGGCATCATCGCCACTCACCATCTTGGTGGAGTCCTCAAAGTTTTGGAGGATGGTACAGATGTCTGACATCCATGTCCACTCCTGAAGTCTTATGTGTGGAGTCTGAACTGAATACCGATGGCCTTGTTGATACTGGTAGTCAACAACTGCCCTCTTCTGCTCACAAATCCTTCCCAACATCTGCAGTGTAGAGTTCTAACGCGTGGGGACATCACACAATAGTTGGTGAGCCGTAAGCTGCAAACGCTGCTGAAGCACGGCAAGGGCGGCGGAAGCTGTAGCTGACTTTCTTAAATAGGCACACAGGTGGCGTACTTTTACAAGCAGATCAGGCCGCTCCGGGTAGGTTTTGAGAAACCGCTGAACCATGAGGTTAAGCACATGGGCCAGGCATGGTACATGTGTGAGCTTGCCTCAGAGCCGCGACCAGGTTCAAGCCATTGTCACACATGACCATGCCTGGCTGTAGGTTCAGCGGTGTCAGCCACAGATCTGCCTGCTCTTTCAGAGCTGTCCACAACTTTTCAGCATTGTGCGATTTGTCACCTAAGCATATTAGCTTCAGCACAGCCTGTTGCCGCTTGGCTTAGGCAGTGCTGCAGTGCTTTAAGCTTGTGACTGATGCGGTAATCTCGGAGATGGAGGCTGAAGAGGAGGAGGAGGCTGAGGAGGATGAGGTGCAGGAGCTGTAGACTGTGGGGGCAACCCTGATTGACCTAGGGCCCACAATCCTCGACGTCGGGAGAATATGTTCCATCCCAAGGTCGGACTGGGTCCCGGCTTCCACTTTGTTAACCCAGTGTGCCATAAGCGATATGTACCATCCCTGCCCACAAGCACTTGTTCACGTGTCCGTGCTTGGGTGAACATTCCCACTAACTGCATTGTTGAGGGCAAGGCTAATGTCTCGGGACACGTGCTTGTGTAATGCGGGGACGGCCCACCGGGAGAAATAGTGGCTGCTGGGGACCGAGTACTGAGAGACGGCTGCCGCCATCAGGTTGTGGAAAGCTTCTGTCTGCACAAGCAACATTTCGAGCGCAAGCAGTCGCGAAATGGGGGAATTTAGAAATGTGGCCTGTGGGGCATTGGCTGCGTATTTTCGTTTGCATTCCAAGGACTGGGGTATGGACAACTGAACGCTGCGCTGGGACAAACACGTGCATGCCGATGGTACTAGATGAGAGTGTGCAATGACAGGTGCAGGGCAGGAGGCATCTTCGCATGCATTATGGACAGGGGAGTGGCTTGCACGCACAACAGCGGAAGAAGCAGTGGTGTCACCCGCAGAAACTGTTCCTGGACCCTGGGGTTTGGTCCACTTAGTCGGGTGCTTTGCTGCCATGTGCCTGATCATACTGGTCATGGTCAGGCTGGTAGTTTTGCTACCATTGGTAATGCTGGCCTGGCAGATTGTGCAAATGGCCTTTTTGGAGTAATCGGCAGAGTTTTAAAAAAATAACCAGACTCAGGAAGACCTAACAGTTGAAGTGGCAACATCCATTATGTTGGTTTTTACAAGGAATGGTTGCCCGCCTTCTATCTGCGGCCGCCACACTTCTTTTTCCTGCCTGTTGGGGTGCTCTGCCTCCCTCCCCCTGTGTGCTGATGTCCTCACTCTGCATGTCTTCCTGCCAGATTGGGTCAGTTACTATATCATCCACCACCTCGTCTTCCACTTCTGCACCCTGGTCCTCCTCCTGACTTTCTGGCAATTGTGTCTCATCATCGTCCACCTCTTGTGACACTTTCCCACTGTTGCCTTCGTATGAACGTGGCTGCTCAAATATTTGGTCATTGCTACATGCAATCTCCTTTTTCCCCACTGCAAGTGGACCAGGCGAGAGGCACGAATCTATAAATGGAAAAGTGAACAGCTCTTCGGAGTGTCCAAGTGTGGGATCAGTTGTCTCCGAGTACTCGGCATGGTGGGAGGAAGGAGAATCAGGGAAGAAGGGTGGTGGTGGCTAAGTGACTGGAAGCATTATCTGCTATCCAACCAATAACCTTTTCACACTGCTCTGTGTTAAATAGTGGTGTTCTGTGGTCCCATATTAATTGAGACAGGAAGGTCGAGCGAGAAGATGTGGGTGTTTGTTGTAGCAAAATTTCAGCTTGCCCATGGCCTCTGCATGCACCATCACCATCCCGTAAGGTTCCCCATCCCTTGCCACGCGCCTTGCTCATTTTAAATGGAGGACAATATCTTCCACGCTCACAACAAATGAATTTGGAGCGACCTTATATGTGATCAGTGTGACGGACAAACCACAGTTTTAAATAGCTGGCCTGTATGTAACTATTTTTAACAACGCCGACCTCGAGTCAATAAGTTTGCTGACACACTGCAACAAAATTTCATTGGAGGCCAGAAATGGCAGAATTTTCAGTGCAATTATATGTGATCCGTGTGACTGACAAACCACAGTTTTAAATAGCTGGATTTTTAGCGCTGTAACATGGAAAGGACCTGGCTGTATTCTGCAATGCCAACAAGCAAACGGCGCAGAAAAACTGTGTTCGCTGGATTGCTTTTAAAGCAAATAATCAGGATTAAGCTAAAAAAAAAAAAAAAATTCCTGGCCCTGATACCTGGGGCTATTTCTAGAAATATCTGTAAGAGCAGCAGCAGACAGAACTGGAATGGACCCTCTTGCTATGTGCACTGTAGTCTGCTTTATACCCTGCCTGCTTGCCTAGCACTGATATCTCTGTGTAGTGCCGGCGTCCCTGCCCTCTGCTAGGCAGGGACGCTGTTCCCCTCACCGCTCTGCTCCGTGCCCGACGTCCCTCTCCCGCTCTGCTGGCAGCGCGCGCTCCTTCCCGGCCACTGTGCTTAGGGAGCGCGCGCGCGCCCTCCCTCCCTCTTAAAGGGGCCGCGCGCGCCGTCCTAAGGAGTCCCCGGCCAATGGCCGGAGGACTTTACCATATATAAGGCACCTCCTCCAAAATGGAGGTGCCCGAGCAATGTTGTTGCACCGTTCTACTCTGCTTCAGCCCTCAGGTCCCATTGCCAGTTACCTGCCAGTTACCTGCCAGATTCCTGCCAGCTTGCTGTCCTAATCCTGCCTGATTTCCTGTTACCTGCCTGCCTGCCTGAGGTCCGACGGTCTGCCTTACAACTCTGGTCAGTCTGTCTAAGGACCAACTTGCCCGCTCACCTGGGAGCGCACATCAGCTACCTGCCTGCTTGCCTGAGGTCCGACGGTCTGCCTTAAAACTCCGGTCAGTCTGTCTATGGACCAGCTTGCCCGCTCACCTGGGAGCGCTTCTCCGCTACCTGCCTGCTTGCCTGCCCAGAGGCTCCGCTGTCACGTGCTGTGACCACCAGCTATTCCAGACTCTTGCCCGCTCACCTGGGAGCGCTTCTCCGCTACCTGCCTGCTTGCCTACCTGGAGGCTCCGCCGTCACGTGCTGTGACCACCTGCTATTCCAGAGACTCTCGCTTGCTCACCTGGGAGCACACATCCTCCATCTGCCTTGCTAGCCTACCTGGAGGTTCAGCCATCACAGGTCGTACCTACCCCTTACCTAGAGACTGCCCCGGTCACTTGCCGTGACCTCCAGCCCGTTCTTCCAGAGACTGCCCCGGTCACTTGCCGTGACCTCCAGCCCGTTCTTCCAGAGACTGCCCTGATCACTTGCCGTGACCTCCTGCCCGTACACCCAGAGACTGTCCCGGTCACCTGCTGTGACTGCCTGCCTGGTCGCCACCCGCTCCCTTACAAGGACCGCTCCCTTGTATAGTAGCCCAGAGGTTCCGCCTCCCAGACCCGTTACACTCTGCAGCTGGATTAGTCCTCAGAAGGACTGTTAGTTGAGATGGATATGTAGAGAATCTTGTAGAATAACTGCACTAACTAATAAACAACCAAATCTCTCCCTAGCTCAGCTGCATCTATCCCTACACTGCCTGATTGCGAAGTAGACTGAGACAAGGATGGCGGCGCCAGGTCTGATATAGACCTGATGACGCTGTGCGGCCAGCCAATCACTGTAATGCCACAACCATTATGGCTGCGGCATTAGAGTGTGTGGCAGACAATCCATGCATGTTTATTGGTGCTGTAAAGAGATCCAGACATGCAGGGAGGGGACCCGAGCTCCCACCTAGCAACCCCGGAAATACTCGGCGAGCACCAAGCATCCCGAGCAATGAAATGCTCGTGCGAGCACCGAGCAGTAGCGAGCATGCTCGCTCATCACTAGAGACCACGAGTAATGTTTTTGCGACCCGTCATTCTGGTGCTTTTGCGCTACAGCTCGAAGGAGGGGTTTTGGCTATGAAAAAAATGAGCATATCACTTCTTGGCTGACCCTGCCACTAAAAATATAGGTCCCCATCATTATCGGATGTATGGAACTTTAGTTATTCCATATTTTGTTTTCGGCTCCGCATTGCCTGGAGATTTTTGTTAACTCTCTTTGAAATCCTGGGAACGCAATTTCAGCAGGCATCTGTAGATTTATCGCAAGCCTGCGTCTAATTGCCCCCTGCCTTTTCCAGGGGAAATCTACTCACATTTTAAGTAGGCTGGAGGCATCTATCTGGCCAGCATTTGTGTACAAGGCCTTACTCATGAGTGTGCTAATTGGGGCTTTGTGCTGAGATTTTTATGGAGACAGTTCTTGTACTGCCAAGTGGTGAGGGGGGCTTCAGGGGGGAGAAATGTTTAATATTTTCTTAATATCTCCTTGACATTAATATTTTCATGATATCTCCCCCTCTTTTAGGTGGTGTAAGGGGTAATTTACAGATTGCCCCTTTAAGCTCACCTCCTGGCCCACCTTTCCTGCTGATCCAACAAGCTGTGGACCCAACTGGCCCACAACTCTGACCGAATGGGGATTCAGATGTCTGATCACCCTGACCGCTTCGGGATACATTTTCCCCACACCTCTGACAGGTTATTGGTAGCTTCCTCTTAACATGCCTGGTTGTGGGGCCTACTCTTCCTGCCATCATTTTTACCTTGGGAGCTGTGCTCACTATAGGAGAGCTACGACCGGCCATGCCACAGTCCGTCGTGACACTAGTCAGAGGCATGGAACCATTTTCCCTATGATCCCCGTGTTTCTCTCCATCCTTCCTCATCAACTCTGGAGCCGTGCAGCTACCATTGAAAATGCCACTATCTGGCGTGACACTGGTCACCAGCATGGGACGTGCTTCCTGGTGTCCGTGCCTGCTCCCCTTGCCCATAGCACTTATGCTGGCTCGCTTTAGAGGATCCTCAGCTGCATCACCCCATGGGGTGAGGTGGCTGAGTTCCCCTTTACCACAAAACACATGTTCATTATGCATTACATTGACATTGACAGTGGTATAACATGACATATCAGATCTGGGAGTGTTGTCAGGAATGTATTGGGCAACCAACCATCCCAGATCAGTTCCCAATAGCACATTAGTGGGGAGATTCCTTGACACCCCTACTTCCCTTAACCCCCTCCCCTCACCCCAGTCCAGGAAAACTCGGACCATTGGAATGGGATGGCGAACACCCCCAAACCTAGTGACAGTCAGGGTGTTCCCAGGAATGAGTCCCTCTGGTAATGCGAACTTAGGGCGGATGAGGGTAAATTCTGTGCCAGAGTCCTTAAGGCCAACTGTAATGGTGTTGCCCACAGTAACCAGTTGTAAGTTCTCCCGGGCCCAGCCAACCGCCCCACCCACAAAAAGAATGGCTGCAGTAGGCCCTGGGGCCTCAAGTGTGGTGTTCATCTTCTGCCTCTTCGGGCAGACAAAGCTGGCGTGACCCATTTGGTCACAAATATAACATTTACAGGAGTCAAATGCAGTCCAGGTGCTGGGGCAGAACCTGCTGAGGGCCGGCTGGCTGGAACACTGGGGATGGTTGTAGGCTTACCCCTTTTCCAACTGGCAGTGGCTGACTTTCGCACTTCTTGTGTGCGGTGGGCCTCATAGGCATGACATATTTGTGACCCGTCATTCCGGTGCTTTTGCTCTATAGCTCCATGGAGGGTTTTCTTCAACAACAAAAAATGAGCATATCGCTCTTTGGCTGACCCTGCCACTAAAAATATAGGTCCCATCATTATCGGATATATGGAACTTTAGTTATTATATATTTCGTTTTCGGTCTGAAGTGCCTGGAGATTCTTGTTAACTCTCTTTGAAATCCCAGGAACGCAATTTCAACAGGCATCTGTAGGTTTATCGCAAGCATGCTTTTAATTGCTCCATGCCTTTTCCAGGGGAAATCTACTCACATTTTAAGTAGGCTAGTGGCACCTATCTGGCTAGCATTTGTGTACAAGGTCCTACTCATGAGTGTGCTAATTGGGGCTTTGTGTTGAGATTTTTATGGAGACAGTTCTTGTACTGACAAGTGGTGAGTGGGGCATCAGGGGGGAAAAATGGTTAATATGTTCTTAATATCTCCCAGACATTAATATCTCCATGACACGCCTGTGTTTAGCACAGGCAATCAGAACATCGCAGCTTCTAGTCTCACATGGAGACTATTGAAGCAAGTGAAAAGTAAAAAAAAATGTTTTTAAAAATATTTAAAAAATTAAAAAAATATGAAAGTTTAACTCACCCCCCCTTTCGCCCCATTCAAAATAAAACAATAAAAAAATCAAATATACATATATTTGGTTTTGACGTGTTCTGAATTACCCAACCTACCAATATATAAAGAATTAATAACATCGATAAACGGCGTACTGAGAAAAAAAATGAAAACTCCAGAATTACGTTTTTTTGATCGCTGCAACATTGCAATAAAATGCAATAACGGGCGATCAAAACATCATATCTACCACAATATGGTATTAATAAAAACATCAGCTTGGCGCACAAAAAATAAGCCCTCACCCATCTCGAGATCCTGAAAAATGGAGATACTACAGGTCTCAAAAAATGGTAACTTGTTTTTTTTTTAACAATATTTGGATTTTTTTTTTGCAATTTCACCGCACTTTTGTCCCATTCTCCAGTACAGGATATGGTAAAACCAATGGTGTCATTCAAAAGTAAAACTTGTCCCGCAAAAGTAAGCCCTCACATGGCCATATTGAAGAAAAAATAAAAAAGTTATGGCTCTGCGAAGATTGGGAGCAAAAAACAAAAGCGCAAAAATGGAAAATGGCCCATGGGTGAAGGGGTTAAAAAAGAGCATGCAATGAATCAGGCCTTAGATTGTTATGAAGAGTTGTAGTATCCTGGTACCCATTCTTCAACTGCTCAGTGAAACAGTTGTCAATTGGCAGTAGATCTGTTCAGTGTGCTAGAATTACTTTGCCCATCCTCTCCCCTTCACAACATATTCCACCACCACTTCAGCACCTTAGCGGTACATTAAACAGTACTCCTGCTATGCCCCTTTTTGGTACTAGTGACCACGCATGAGCCCCCTATCAGGAAGCATCACGGCTTCCATTGTTAACTCCGCATTGCAGACAATCTGCCTTTGGCCAATCGCGCATGTGCCCCCTAACAGGAATCGTCAGCGCTTCCATAGCAACCACCACACTAGCTCCAGCACTCGGCCTAACCGTGCCTCTATGACGCAACTTCTGGGGGCGTGTCCGCCCCTGACGCACTCCCGGTCTGGCGGTACACGCCGGCTTTATGAACCATGGGGAGACACTTCACTCCACACATGGACAAGACAACAGGGCATGGGAGCACCCTTACACCGTGACATTAAGTTAACCAGCGATTTCTCTTCTTAGACCTTCCCTCCTCCCCCTTGCTTTACCTTATACACTATTTACCTCCAGTCACTTCAGGTACTAGCTGTTTATTCCTTTGACCCATTTAACGCATGTTTCCCTTTAAGTAATGTACTCATGCATCTCTGTTTTCCTTTCAGTGACGCTTTGAAAAAGACCCAGTAGGGTCGAAACGTTGTCATCTATATTTGGTCACATGCAAGCCCAATATGTTTTGCACTTTTGAATTCTGCTTATCACGGAATATTATTAAACTGTTCATCACCCAAGCCCAGAGTGTGCAGTGAAGCTTTTATTTCTAGAATCACTTTAGTCACTGTGAGTTAGGAAATATGTAATGCATAAAGTGTTGTGTCCCAGGTTGTACATGTATATATGTATCTGCATGCTAGCCATGCTTGCAGATAAGTATACATGTATATATTGGCCCCACATCTCCCCATGTATTTCAGTGTGTTTGCTGCTGGGGGAGGATTTAATAGAATGTCCAGCCATGTGCTAAAACAGGCTTTGTGAGTATGGTTGGACCTTAGCCAGTGGGAAGGAATAACATCATTTCCTGGGACATTAAGCTGGACTTAAAACCCCAGAACCCACATGTGCTAGTCCTTCTTTGACTCTTGGAGATGGACACTTCAAGACATGGCTGAGTATCTCTCTTCCCCTGTAACTTCTTTACTTACTAGCCCTACATACCCTGTACTAACCCTCCTAGATATTGATATCGTTGTATCTGTATATATATATATATATATATATATATATATATATAGGGAAAGTTAGTATAGTTGGGTGGGCCGATATTGTATGAGTGATTAGGAAACATGGGGGGAAAATATATTAGGTATTTGGGAATTGTATATCCATCTTGTGTGCTATTTTTATTATTATTGTGTACTGTGTTAGTGGGATAAATAGTAGTATATTAACTGTAGACTTTTGTGTAATAAGTACCTTTTATTAGTACACGGTTTTGTCTCAGTTGGTATACAGTATAAGGCACAGATAACTTTAGTAGAAATTAATTATTAATAGTCAAGTCTGATGTAATAGTGGACCTCAATAGAGGTGTAGGAGAGTTCCCCATTATGACTGATATTTTTGGAGGAAAACCCGCCCTTTTACAAAGGCGAGCCAGCCCCAACTGTTGCAATTTTGTCTTTCGTGCTTAGCTCTGTGAAAACCTGTGTTCGCTGTCCGTGAACTGATCAGGCCGGAGGGACGTGGACAGAGATAGCATTGATACATGGTGATGTGTTGTGCTATTCATTCGGTGCCCTGATAGTTCAGACAAGTGACACAGCTCTTCAACCTGAGTGATACACGATAGAAAATCCACAACAGAAGAACCCAATTTTTTTTTTCTTCTTTTCCTTTGAACTCGCCCTTTTACAATGGCGAGCAAGCTCCAACTGTTGTGATTTTGTTTTTCGTGTTTTGCTGTGTGATTTTCTGTGGTCGCTGTCTGTGAGCTGATCAGGCCGGAGGGATGTGGACAGAGATAGCATTGATACACGGTGACGTGTTGTGCTATTCTGTGCATTCGGTGCCCTGATAGTTCAGATGAGTGATGCAGCTCTTCAGCCTGAGTGATACACAATACAAAATCCAAAACAGAAGAACCTAATCTTTTGTTTTCTATTCCTTTAATCTCGCCCTTTTACATTGGTGAGCCAGCCCCAACTGTTGTGATTTTATTTTTCGAGTTTTGCTCTGTGATTATCTGTGGTCATTGTCTGTGAACTGATCAGGTCAGAGAGGCGTGGACAGGTTACATTGATACAGGGTGAACTGTTGTGTAATTCTGTGCATTCAGAGCGCTGAAAGTTAAGACGAATGATGGAGCTTTTCAGCACGAGCTGTACACGGGACAAAAACTATAACAGAGAACCTAATCTTTTGTTTTGAGATTTTTAATGTTTTTCTGTTCGCTTTGTAAACTTTGAGCATTTGGGGTGATATATACCAAGGCAGACTATCAAAGAGGCATAGTCATTGCTCTGAAGAGAAAGTCCAGCTGGTCAGGAAAAGGCATTCCGGAAGTAAAAGGACCTTTTTCAAGCAGCAAAGAAGGGACAAGGAGGACGACCAGAGTGGCCCCAGGAAGAGTGAGTATGGATTTATCCACCTTGAAATGCTTGGCAAAACGCAGTAAATTTAACCCAGTGCACCCCAGTACACCCAAATCTGCAGAACTGCTATGGTCTGCTCTATTGGAGCAAGCATGTGCTCATGATAGTATGTGTATAGACAGACTATCGGTTTTGAATAAAACAAGCAAACGGCTCCACACGCTAGCAAAACTGATTTGTGTATATGAGGACTCACTGTGTAAGGAAGATCCCCCAAAGTTTCACTGCCCGTGTTGTGTAACAAATTTGCAGAGAGTTTGTAGCTTACAGACACAACTGGCAGAGAATGGTAAATGTGATATGGATGGAGATAAGCAGATCTGCATGCTTGAATCGCAACTGCTTGAGATAAAAAATCATTGTCTTGATATTGGTGCACAGCTGACTCGGTCTGGGGCTGAGATCAAAGCTTGTAAGGACAAGGTAGCAGCTAGTGATTCCATAATCAATCTATTGAGTGTTGATCCTGATACTAGATCCCAACTGATTACAAATTTGCAAAATATCATCAATGATTTTTCAAACGTGGTGTCGGCCTTCTCTTTGTCTCTGAGACCAAGGTCAGATTCTCTACCAATTGTGCCCTGTGCAGGGCAAAAAGGGTGAAGTGATAGATCAAATATTTAATCAAATTTTGATCCAATCAATAAATGTAACGACAAGTGTAAAATAATGAGAAAATGCAAACCTAAAATTGTTAAAAGTGCATCCCTAGTGATGGAACAGTTTAAAATATACAGACAAAAGGAAGTATATTCTGTTAGGGGCCCTACATCAAGCATGACATCCATTAGATGTTATGCCTGTGATGGCTCAGGTCATATTGCCAGGTACTGCAAATTGTCAGGTACAAGGAGAGAGGAAATATTGTTCTGTTAAATGTTTTAAATGTGGTCACTTTGGACACATTGCAAGGAATTGTCATTGCACAATTAATTGTGAGAAGTCCAGCATGGAGAACAGACATTTACAGAGACAAACTAGAATTTTCTCTCAGTCTCATGTGCCCCACTATGTGCAGATGTGTCAAAATGGCCGACTACAAGCAAGGGATGAAAGGGTACATTTTGCTCCCTAGTAAGGCCTTGATTTAAACTCAATAAGCTGAGTTTCTAACAGTCCTGTACTGTTCTATATGTATACAGTTGTTTTGTCTTATTAGTTTATTTTACTGTTCTGTTGTTTACTAGGTTTGTTCTTTTACAGTTTAAATATATCGTTAGACCTGTGAGTCTCAGACAGGTGGCAGAAAGGTTTTATAGGAGTATGCAATTTATAACAGGATTTGTTAGTATGCTGGTTCTTTTCTGTTTTCTATCAGACCCCTTGTCAAGTAAATGAGGTTTATTTGCTGGTACTTTTATTTTTAGCTTTAGTTTTTCCATAGGACTCATAAGGTTAAGAGTAGCACAGATCGCAGGAATGTTTATTTATTTATTTTTTTTGTTTTGTTTTCATTTGATAATAGAGTCACATCCGTTGATGAGCTGGTTTTGCTGCATGGACTAAGATAGGTAGAGAGGTGTGGACAGGTATATATTGTGCACCTAGGCCTTGAAGTTCAGGCCGATAATTTGTTAATGTTTTTTTTTGCTTTCTGTGCATTTTGGATTGAGAAAATGGTGTATTACGTGAACTAAGACAGGCAGAGAAGCATGGACAGGTAACGGACGTACACGATGGAGTGTCGTGTTTTACTGTGTGTTTAGACCTTGAAGTTTGGACGGATAACCTGGTTTTGTTTAAATCTTGATGCAGGATACAACTAAAAACAGTGAACCTTTAGTTTTCCTAAGTGTATTAACATTTTCCCTTTGATAATAGAGCCATATCCACGAGTGAGCTGGTTTGGCGGCATGGACTAAGAGAGGTAGAGAGGTGTGGACAGGTATATATTGTGCACCTAGGCCTTGAAGTTACAGCTGGTTGTGGTTGCCTACATATCTTAATCGGTAGTATGTGGCAACGGGGAGTACCGAACCCAGGGATGAGCAGTTTCATGATGAGGCTGGCAAACTGGGATGTTACTCCAGAAATCCTGAATTAGTTCAAGCCAACTATACACGATGAGCCTTTGTCTCTGTGTAGTCTGTTTGAAGCTATGTACAGGAGAATAAGTAGCTGCGAGCACTGTGTGTTACTCTTTTGTATTGTGAAAAACTGGAAGGGGTGTCTGTATGGGAAACAGAAGCAATTGACTAGGAGCATACTAAAGAAAAATTGCATTAATTTTGTGGGGTTCAAGAGAGTCAAAGCATTACCTATGCAATAAGAATTTGCTAGGCAGCTCAGGAAAGGTTAACAGGGGGAGGTTACCCTGAAGGAACAGGAGTTTGAATGGACAGGGAAGATCAAAATAAGGAAGGTTATCCCGTGCCAGGATGTTGATTAACTGCACCGGGAGAACTCCCAGGAGCGTATTGTTCCCTTAATCCCATTTTAGGTATCGATGTAGCAGAGCATAGTGCTGAAGAACACCTATCACTACTGAGAGAAGTCTTGACCTTCACCCAGATACCCCTGAGAGACTCCAGAAGACCCCTCTTGTGTTTGTCACAGAGCTGAAACATCTCCTCTCATATTTTAGCCATCAGGAGGAGACTGTAATAAAGCCCCAAAGCTGCCTCTTCCGGTCATTGCCTCCTGGTCGTATTCTTATATATTGGACTGTTTCTGATTTGCAGGAGGATCAAAAGACTGTCTACCCAACTGCACAGAAGTCAGGCTGAGCACCATGAGCTCAGCCAGAGATGGGGGTTAAGGACATAAGACAAATACAGTCTTTTACCCTGAATCCAATATATATTGTGTATATATAATTTAATGTAAATTTATGAGTTTTACTGTATACTGAAATTCCATATGTGTGCATATAGACACTTTAGGTGTAAATGCAGAACTACCTGTGCATGGACATACTCAGTCCACAGTAAGTGTGTTCATGTGTTGGTGTTCATGCATTTGCAGCCGGTAGTTAACTCCAATTGCACATGGGTCAATCATTTGCATGTGCTTTATGGATCAGTTAGAATACATGCTATTTTAGCTCAAGTCTCTATATGCATTCAAACCAAAAGCTTATTTTGGAATGGAATTGTAATGTGTGTTCTGTGTGAATGGGGAAATAGAGTTAGGTTTGTCTAGGGACAGGTCCCCTCACTTTATAAAGTATTTGCCACTTCAACCCCAGCTATTCTGAAGTTCGTAAGTGATGGATTGAATGTCTGTTAGAATCAGACGGTGTTTCTTCCCGCAGTCTACTTAGGTATTGTGACACAACTCCCTACTCGAGAAATTCTGCCCTGCCTAGTAAAGATCTGCGTATCTATCCATGGATGAAACTCATCAAAGATCTTCAATCAAGACTACAGGAAAAGTGGCTGATTAAAGTCGTTCCTGAGGGAAGTCGTGCCTCTACTGAAAGACCACGATTGATCGTACCCCAAAAAAAAGGAGGTGCTCAAAGAAACCACGTGGTGAGGCCCAACTACAGACTGTGACACCCAGCAGTCTCATCACGCCAGGAGTACGCATAATCCCGCAGAAGCAAGCTACTGGAGAGGAATAGAAAGACTTGTCAGGATGAGGGGTAAACACAGGATAGTGACTTGGGCCAACCTATACACTGAGGGTAAAGCCATTCCAGAGTCTGACCAGCAAGACCACTTTGGGCTAGGCAGATACCTGAAGACTGGCAATGACAGGACCACAGAAAAAAGACTTTAACAACAAAAAGACTTTGATTAAAGATCCTAGAAAGAAGCCGAGTGTATTTTGTGGCGCCCCACAGGGATGCTGCACTTCTTTAATGGAGTGTGGTGTCCCTCCTCTGAGGTAAGGCCGGTGTGATAGTCGTGACCCAACCTTTTGCATCCAACACCACACTTCTCCACCAGAGGGAGCTAGTGTGCACTATGTGCTGCTCCCCTGGTTAGAGGGAGACTGGGGAACACAAAGTGGTAGGAACCAGTTAGTGGATGAGGGTGAAGGACTTACAAGTTAGTTACACTTTAAATTTCATATTTAATAAAAAGCCATTTTGGCTCTGGGGTTCTGTGTGCTGGTCCTCGGTCCTGTTCTCTGACTGTATCCGGACAGTACTCGGCTGTTCTATGGCTGTACCTTGACTGGTGTCAGAACGTGATCTCCTACCCTGAAAGTGGATCCTGTGTGGGCCTGCAGGGGATGGAGACACGGCCCTAGTCCCTAGGCCTTGGGATGATGGGCAGGCGGGAGATTAGGAATATCTCAGCCCAGTCGAGGACCATGAGCAAGAAGGCCCGGGAGCTCTAGAGTGTGGCTCCACAGCAAATGGATCCCAGGCAGGATGCAGACGGAGCGGAGTACGCCACCTGTCCTAGCCAACCTGATATATTCGGAGGGGTACCAGCCCCCGACACCCAACCTTGCTACTCTATGTCCTGGTCGGGAAAGCCCGGTAGGCCCAGAGGATCCCACCGGGCATCGGATGGAGAGGAATTGCCACCCGTACCCTAGTTCTGAGAGGAGCTCAGAGGGAGTCCTGGCCTATTTGCACACACACGGACAGGAAAGGGTGAGGTCTGTAGTGCAGGAACACTCTGGTGTAGGGACCCAACTGAATGCTGGACTTCCTCGGAGGTAGTCGGACCCCCGTCCCTGGTAGCCGCAGGACTCCGTGGGGAGCAGGGAGTCGCTTCCCGCTGTCGTCTCTAAGTGAGTAAAGCCTTGGAAGTTCACCCCTATGGCCTCCGGACTGTTTATTCTGCGCCATGCCACGCGACACGGTGCCCGTACTCCCCGCACTGCTACTCCCCCTTCCATCCTGTCTGCCTGCCCCGAGGCCTTGCTCCGCCTGTGGGGAGCAGCGAGAACTTTGGCCGCCATGACACTGGGCCTCGGCGGACTGCAGCAGCGCTGGTGATCCTTCACCAGGCACCACAGGTGGCGCAGTCGTTAAATAAGCCACTCAACCCGGACGAGCCCACAACATCTTCCTTTTCATGTGACGGCCATGAGCACGGGACGGGTCCGGGCCACGGCTGCACTCCATCTCTTCATCTCAGGACCCGACACCGAGTCCCCCATCACCCAAGGTAAACTCAAAACAAAAAGGGCTCTTTCGAGAATGAGGACGTCAAATATTCTGTGGAGGGATACGTTGGATTATGGTGAAAGGCAGGGAAGAGCTGACGGCCGTAATGGGTGATGTCTAGGTAACTAAGTGCAGTATTATACTTCATTCCATCCTGAACTGTAACAACTTATAAATGGGGCTTGAGTATGCAAATAAATCCCAGTACAACACTTCCCTCAAATTTCATTGTCGTGTTCTCGACAACAGGGGTATTGTAAAGGGAAGTGTCCCAGGTTGTACATGTATATATGTATCTGGATGTGTAAGGGGGAAGGCCGTGAGAATGGGGTTTGGGAAACACTGGTATATAGTTTAAGCACAGATAACGTTAGTGGATATTAATTATTAATAGTCAAGTTTGATGTTAATAGTCAATATCGGACCTCAATAGAGGTGTAGGAGAGTTCCCCATTAATAACTGATATTTTGGGAGGAAAACCCACCCTTTTACAGTTGTAATGTGCGTACACTAAGGAATGATAAATGTGCATTGTGCTTTGTACTTTGCTGCCATCTACTGGCTGATGTACAGTATGTGTATGAAAGTTAGGTAGTCAATATCCTCACCACCAGCCACTGTATAAGCGGCTGACACGCTTCCTGTAAACTGATACAAATCAGTTCTGTCCACTGTTGCCCAGGGAGAGGAAGAGAGCATTACAACTCCCAAAATCTATTCCATTTCTGAGGGGACATCATTTTCCATATAATTACATCTACAAAGGAATGAAGTTTACCATAGTCAGGAAAGATAATACTGAACAAGAGCTCTCCTTCATACTGGTCTCTTTATGCGCTTCCAACGGTAAACAGTGCTATGTGACTTCCACACCATGAACTGTGTCACAGTAATTCCCAAAACAGTGAGTAACTCCATACTACTAGTAAGTGGCCACAGGGGCCACCCCGTGAAGGTCCCTTCATCAGTGAAGTATTACTTGGACTGTGCATTTCTATAACAATTCCTCCAATAGCAAGTGAAGTGAACTGTACTCCAGCTTCCCTGAGAGGCGCCAGACATGCTGCTTCATAAGTAGACATCTCCTCTTATACACAATATTCTGAGTATCCTACACTGTGAAATACATCCACACAGAGACTGTAACTTGTTACTTCCTTCAGTAAAGAAGTGCTCATTTTGGAATTTCACATGTGTGTCTGGTTGTTTCAGGTTGCACTAACAGAATGGGCACTCTAACACCTGCATCCAGACATCACCCATATAGGAGGGAGCTTTATACCATCTCCATAAGTGCAACCACTCACTATTGACAATTGTTGTAGACACGAGGGAAGTGTTTATGGGTCCAGCAGCCCAGTTCAGCTACTGTGACATTAACATATGCTGCCAGTGGAACTACATATCCCAGCTGGCCCCTCTGAAACATATGGTACCTTCTCTGTGGCTCACCACAGAGTGATCAGATCATTCCCACTGATTTTCAACCCTGCCACAAAATGTATTTATATCATTTCAGTGATCTTCTTGTACTTCAGGAAAAAGTGTTAAAGAGAATAAAGCAGCTGATATTATGCTGTTATGCTGATTGAATGATAAGTTGCTTTAAAAGGGGGCTGCTGTTATAAAAAAACATTTTTAACCATGGTTACCTCAAAGGAAACACGTGTAGTCATCAATGCTTTGCATCAAAAGGGCTTCACATGCAAGAATATTACTGTTTGTAAGCTTTCCCCCAAATTAACCATTTATCAGATCTTCAAGAACTTCAAAGAGAGATGTTCAATTGTTGTGAAGAAGTCATAATGGTGTCCAATAAACTCTGGGAAGTACCAAGACCATCTGCTAAACAGGATTCAGTTATGGGATTGATTCAATAATAGTGCAGAACTTGCTCAGAAATAGCAGCAGGAAGGAGTTAGTGAATCTGCATACACAGTGAGGCAAAGCTTTTGAAGACTGAATTGATGTCTAGTAGTGTTGAGCGAGCACTAAAATGCTCGGGTGCTATGGGAGACTCGAGCATTTTTGCGGTGGCACCCCCGGCAGTCTTTTAAAAGCCTAACAAGTGCCCAAAACGATAGTGACAGTGCTCAAATGACATGGGGACAGCATGGGGATCGCCCCAGGAAGCATTTCTGACCCCCAGGTCACTGCTGTCAACAACGTGGTCAGAGGTATTAAGCCACTTTTACAGGCTCACAATAAAACGAAAGTGAAACTTTTTTCCTGTGAAATATGTTAAGGAACATCCTTTCCAGGGAAAAGACTTGTGTATAAGTTAAAATAAATGACCAAAAACAAAAATACTCCTCCACACCTTCGGCTATCTTCACAAGTAGCATTTTTTATGCGTTTTTGCACTTTTGTATTGCTTTCAACTATGACAAATGCATTCACCGGGAAATGTCATTTTAACATTTTACAACCTCATCTGGCCATGTGCTGTGTGACACATGCATAAAGTGCTGAAAAGACATGGGAACAGCATGGGGAAGACCCCTGGAAGCATCTCTGACTCCCAGGTCACTGTCTAAAAGTGTGCCCATCATAAGTGATCCTTGCCGCATCAGAAGATGCAGACTTGCAACTATCCCCATGCAAGTTCTAGTCCCAGGGCAGTGTTCAATTGTACCTCCCCCATTCCTTGCAATACAAGCGCAAGTATGCAGCCTGCCACCCACCCACCCCCAGGCAGCAATACCATACTGCTTGCTTGCTTGAACTTGAAATTGGGCCTTTTAGGCATGTGGAGGCAGAATCTGGCCACCACGTCATGGCTGTGTTGGCGGCCTGGAATCCATACTCAGTCCCCAGCCGCCCGGCGGCCGGGTGTCCATACTCAGTCCCCAGCCGCCCCGCGGCCGAGTGTCCACATGGTCCCCAGCCGCCTGGGGGCAGTCGGGTGTCCATAAACGGTCCCCAGCCGCCCCCATTTCTCCTTGGAACATCCCCCCACACACTTTTCTTTGCCCGGCCTGCTTTAGGCAGCATTGGACGAGCCCACCAGAGAACCAGACTCCTCCGGTGGGCCCTGACTTCTCCATCGGTGGAGTTGAGAGTGCCAAGCTGAGGAGCATGATGATGATGACAGAAGTTAGCATCTGCTATGTTTTCTTTTAATGCAAGTGTAAGTGTGCAGCCTGCCACCCACCCACTCCGAGACTGCAATTCATACTGCTTGCTTGCACTTGAAATGGGGCCTTTTAGTTTAGAGGAGGCCGAAGCTGGCCACTACCTCATGGCTGCTTCGGCAGCGAGGTATCCATACTCAGTCCCCAGCCGCCCCTATTTGTCCTGGTGTGCCTTATACATAAGATTAAGCGCGTATACCAAAACATTACCTGTGCCCTCCCCAGTGCATTTAGTGGGAAGGAGAGCCTATTCCGCTGTAGTGTGTGCAAGCCAAACCCCTGTTAATGGTACATGCGAAGATGCCTCCCACCTTGCACCTGTCGTTGCAGACTTGCAACTATCCCCATTCAAGTCCTTGTCCCAGGGCAGTGTTCAATTGTACCTCTCCCATTCCTTGCAATGCAAGCGCAAGTATGCAGCCTGCCACCCACCCACCCCCAGGCTGCAATACCATACTGCTTGCTTGCTTGCACTTTAAATTGGGCCTTTTAGGCATGTGGAGGGGGAATCTGGCCACCACACCATGGCTGTGTCGGCGGCCTGGTATCTATACTCAGTCCCCAGCCGCCTGGTGGCCGGGTGTCCCCGCTTGCTCCTCAGCCTCCAGGGGGTGGCCGGGTGTCCATACTCGGTCCCCAGCCACCCCTATTTGTACCGGTAACCTTTCCCACACTTTTCTTAGCCTGGCCTGCTTTAGGGCAGCATTGGCCGAGCCCACCGGACTATCAGACTCCTCCGGTGGGCCCTGGCTTTTCCATCAGGGGAGTTGAGAGTGCCAAGGTGAGGAGCATGATGAGGATGATAGAAGTTAGCATCTGCTTTGTTTTGTTGTAATGCAAGCGCATGTATGTAGTAGCGGCTAGGCCTGAGGAGGTCAGTGTTTTGGCACATATCCTACCTCCTCCGAGGATTGCTGGATGTTTTCCTGCTACTATCCAAGTTCTATGACTCCCGTTAAATCAAAGCTTCAGGTGATAAATGATGGATGAGGTAGTGGCAAAGGAGAAAGAGCAGGAGGAACAGGGACCATTCACATCAATATCAGGCCAGTCAACCAGATATGTCTTGTAGGATATGTTTCTGTAACTAAAGGAGCGGTTCGGCTACACAGTTATAGGGCATACAGTGAGTGCAATGCCTACCAAAAATATCGAGGCACTCCAATGCCCCTTGGAAATGACATGGAGGTCAGAGGGTGTTAACTAAACCTTTTTTTCCATTTACAGCAACTGGGTCTCCTGTGCACTGTTGGCCTAAGCAGTGAATGGAATGCTTTCCAAAAATTATGAGGTACTGCAATGCCCCTTACAAGAGCCATGTGTGGCACCCCAGGGGTCTGGTCACCACAGTAATAGAGATTACGTCGGAGAGCAAGTGGGAGGTTTCCTGGTCAGGATCCCTTAAACATGCAACATCCTCCTGCCCCAGTCCTGGGAGGGGAGAATTCTGCCCTTATAAACTGGATCTGGGGTGGGGTTGAGTGAGTCAGAGAACAGAGAACAGTCAGAGTCAGAGTGAGAGCAAGGGAAAGTAACAGCAAGGAGCTCTGTAGGAGCTAGGAGCTAAAGACGAGGGGCTGGAAGCTGAGCAGAGCTCGCCCTGGCAGAAGACAATAGGAACCGGACACAGGAGTCCGAAGCTGTGAGGACTTATATATCCAGCAGCAGAAACCAGCCGGCAGGGGATTTCAGGTCCTCTGGCCATACAAGCCCGGAGGCTCAGTCACAAGCAAGGGACCAGCACCGCCGTCGTGGAGCGGAGGCTAACAGAAGGCCCCAAGTCACCAGCCATACGGGTGAGCACTACATGGTACACTCAGGGACGTGGGCTACTTCTACCCGCTTACAGCAAGGTAACCAGGAAGAGTGCAGACAGACAGGGAGGCCTACAACTCCACCTGGCCAGGGGAACTCCTGCTTGCTCACAGACTGACCAGGCCTCTAATGCTAGCCAGTACTCCCGGGAGGGTCTACCTTATAATCATCAGTAAAGACCCTGAACTGCACTGCAAAGACTCTGAGTCATTCCTGCTGCGCTCGTGCACCATCACCCCCATCATCCACACTCACTGCCCTGTGGCTATACTCCTCCTGAGGGGAGTTATCCCATTTTATGCTGCGCACACAACACCAGCCTCAGCAGTCTGCCTCGCAGTGGTGGTACTCCCTGACCGCAATCCACGGGTGGCGCAGTCGGACAATTAACCTCAAAACCTAAGAAAGATTGCCACTGGTTTGACCAGCCTGAGCCAGGGGACCGGGTCACCGCCACGGAGACTACTGACCCCAGAGACCCGGCACCGGGTATCCCACACACGTCTACACACGGCCCAGGGGGCGCGTCACATGCAGTACAGCATATTACAAACCTAAGTCCCATTATTGGGGAGTGGGTGTCCCATAGTATTTGCTTATGCCTTGCAAGCAAAAGCTGTCAAAAATTAGGAAGGAGCAACTTGCAATGCCCCTTACAAGAGCCATGCAGTACAGCATATTACAAACATAAGTCCCATTATTGGGGAGTGGGTCTCCCATAGTATTTGCTTATGCTTTCCCAGCAAAAGCTGCCAAAAATTAGGACGGAGGAACTTGCAATGCCCCTTACAAGAGCCATGCAGTACAGCATATTACAAATATAAGTCCCATTATTGGGGAGTGGGTGTCCCATGGTATTTGCTTATGCTTTCCCAGCAAAAGCTGCCAAAAATTAGGATGGAGGAACTTGCAATGCTGGCACCCTGGTGGTATAGTGGTGGTGGAGGCTGAGGATAAGGAGAAGAAGATTAAACAGCCGAAACGAGGAAGCGTATACCCATTTGTGGGTGTGAAGCGGTGCATGTGAATACACCTCCCGAAATAACACAGTGGATTTGACTTTATGTTACTCTGCTGTCATTTGGTGGTGATGAGAAGTCTGGCCCAATCCAGCCCTTGTTCATTTTGATAAGGGTCAGCTTGTCAGCATTGTCAGTTGACAGGCGAGTGCGCTTATCAGTTATAATTCCCCCAGGGGCACTAAAAACACGCTCCGATAACACGCTAGCGGCAGGGCAGGCCAGGACCTCCAAGACGTACAGAGCGAATTCATTCCAAGTGTCCAGCTTGGATACCCAA
This sequence comes from Phyllobates terribilis, assembly GCF_046119375.1. Classification (NCBI taxonomy): domain Eukaryota; kingdom Metazoa; phylum Chordata; class Amphibia; order Anura; family Dendrobatidae; genus Phyllobates; species Phyllobates terribilis. The sequence continues at coordinate 324,406,272 of NW_027362763.1, read as the reverse complement.
AAATTAAAAGGCACAGAGGAATCACGGAGGACGCTGGTACGATCGGCAAGGTACTCCCTCACCATCCACTCCTTGTGAGAGTACCCCGCGCCTCAGGGCCTGTAAGCTGGGCGGGTGTCAGAAAACTGTCCCAGAACGTTGACAGTGTTCCCCTGCCTCTGCTGGATTGGAGTTGTATCTCTCTCGCCTGTACGCCTTGGTTGGACAACGAACTGTGACCTCTGCCACTAGCGTGTTCAGATGGGAATTTTTTTAAGAGTTCTGCAGCAAGGGCCTTCTGGTATTGCCCTATTTTTGTAGACCTCTCCACCTCAGGAATAAGAGAGTGAAAGTTCTCCTTGTAGCGGGGGTCTACAAGTGTCACCAACCAGTAATGACTGTCACCCAACATTTTGACAACGCGAGGGTCACGGTTAAGGCAGCGTAACATAAAGTCAGCCATGCGTGCCAGACTGGTAACGGGCAAGATTTCCGTGCCCTCACCAAGATGACGACTGACCATGCTCTCCTCCTCCTCCTCCTCTTCCTCCTCCCCCTGTCCTCAGGCCACCCACGCTGAACCGACGGTATGACACTTGTACAGGTACTACCATCTACAACGCATGATAGCAGCTCCTGTTCTTCCTCCTCCTCCTCCTCCTCCTCTCCCTCATTGTCCCCCAATGCACGTTGGGATGAGATGAGGCTGGGCTGTGTGTAATCGCCCGCTACGGCTTCTTGATCCATCTCATCATACTCTGGCTGCAATGCCTCCTCTTTAATTCTCTGCAGAGAGCGTTGCAAAAGACAGACAAGTGGGATGCTGACACTAATGATGGCGTCATCGCCACTCACCATCTTGGTGGCCTCCTCAAAGTTTGTCAGGATGGTACATATGTCAGACATCCAGGTCCACTCCTGAGGTCTTATATGTGGAATCTGACCTGAATATCAACGGCCTTGTTGCAGCTGGTACTCCACAACTGCTCTCTTCTGCTCACAAATCCTTTGCAACATGTGGAGGGTAGAGTTCCAACGTGTGGGGACATCACACACCAGTCGGTGTGCCGGAAGCTGCAAACGCTGCTGCAACACAGCAAGGGCGGCGGAAGCTGTAGCCGACTTGCGAAAATGAGCTGACAGGCGGAGTACTTTCACGAGCAGATCTGGCAACTTGGGGTATGATTTAAGAAACCGATGAACCACGAGGTTAAGCACATGAGCCAGGCATGGTACGTGTGTGATCTCACCTCGCCTCAGAGCCGCCACCTGGTTACGGCCATTGTCACACACGACCATGCCGTGATGTAGGTTCAGCGGTCTCAGCCACAGATCTGCCTGCTCTTTCACAGCTGTCCACAGCTCACAAGCAGTGTGAGGTTTATCACCTAAGCTTATGAGTTTCAGCACAGCCTGTTGCCGCTTGGCGGAGGCAGTACTGCAATGCTTCCAGCTTGTAACTGATGTGGTGATATCTGAGATGGAGGCTGAACATGAGGAGGAGGAGGAGGAGGATGCGCAGGAGCTGTACACTGTGGGGGCAACTCTGACTGACATAGGGCCCGCAATCCTTGGTGTGGGGAGGATGTGTTCCATCCCAAGGTCCGACTGGGTCCCGGCTTCCACTATGTTTACCCAGTGTGCCGTCAGAGAGATGTATCGTCCCTGGCCACAAGCACTTGTCCACGTGTCCGTTGTCAGGTGGACTCTCCCAGTAACTGCGTTGTTGAGGGCACGGCAGATGCTTTGGGACACGTGCTTGTGTAGTGCGGGGATGGCACACCGGGCAAAATAGTGTCGGCTGGGGACCGAGTACCGAGGGACGGCCACCGCCATAAGATTGCGGAAGGATTCTGTCTCCACCAGCCTAAAAGGCAGCATTTCCGATGCAAGCAGTCGTGAAATGTGCGAATTTAGGACTGTGGCCTGTGGGGCGTTAGCTGCGAATTTCCGCTTTCGTTCAAAGGTCTGGGATATGGACAATTGAACGCTGCGATGGGACATGGACGTGGACGTTGATGCTGTTTCTTGAGAAACTGCCATAACAAGTGAAGACTGAGAGGAGGGGGCATCTTTACATGCAGTATGGACAGGGGATTGTGATGCGCCCCCTGGGCCAGTGCTGTTAGGGATACCCGGAGCCGGATCAGATGGGGGTTGTAGTCTCCGAGTGGCTGTGACCCGGTCCGTGCCCAGGGTGTCAAACTCAGTGTGTGGCAGTCCTTATAGATGTTACTAGATGTTCTTTTATGTCGACTACGCCACCCGTTGATTTGCGGTCAAAAGGCCGCCGCTGCAAGATGGTCCGCTGAGGCTGGTGGTGTGTGTGCAGCTGCGGTAGTATAACCCCCAACGGGAGGGGTATAGCCTCAGGGGGTCAGCCGTGGAGGATGGTGGTTGTGAAGGTGCAGCAAAGAGACTCAGAGGTCTAAAATGCAGTTCCAGGGTTTTACTTACTGGTGTTGCTCGGGTCACTGTGTACAGCAGTGACCACCCGAGCCGTGCTGCGTCCACCAGGTCCTGGACTCGGTCAACTCCCAGGCAACTCCGGAGTGTGGTCCTGAGCTCCTTTCTGACTCTCCCTTCTTCTGGCCGTTCCCACCAGGGATCCACCTAAGTCCGGCTCCCTCGGGCCTCTTAATGGTAAACCCTTGTCTCTGGGTTCCCTGACCCTATTCTTGGTCTGCCTTCCGGGTGGATTTAGTGGGTGGTCGTGGCAGATCCTGCCCACGACCTCCGGTCTCTGGCTGAGGATTAGTGCTGTAGCCTCCACCAGCTTGGGATCCGGTACCCTGTTGCCGACCCTTCACCCTATTAGCTCTCTTATGGGCTCTTGGGGTCCCCTCTTCCTGCGCCTCTGGGTCCCTCTTCCTTCTCCTCTGCTCTGCTTCTCAGGCTCTCAGACAGACTGTCTGACTGGCTGACTGACAACTGACTGACTGACCCTGATCTACGATGGTGCCCACCTTATATACTCCCTCTATGTGTGAGCTCAGGTGACCAGCACCCAATGAGCTCCTAGCTTTACCCAGTCTGCTCCCCCTATCTGCCCCTACACTACTGGGATGTTCCACCCCCCCTCCCACTCCAGCCAAGGACAGACTCGGTCGTACCTGCACATTTATTAAGTGGGAGTACCGTCGGTCTGTCCCCCGGAAATGGGATGTGTGTAGTGCATGCAGCCTACTAGCTCAGTTCCACACTCCATCCTTACCCGGGAGTGGAATACCACAACTCTGGGTTGAGGTGCAATACCCCTGTAGCAGCCGAATCCTCAGGGTGCTACAATTGCCTTGCACACACAACAGGGGGTTCTATTGCATGCACAACAGTGGAAGAAGCAGTGGTGACACCCGCTGACACTGGTCGTGGACCCTGGGTTTCGCCCCACAAAGTCGGGTGCTTTGCTGCCATGTGCCTGATCATGCTGGTGGTGGTCAGGCTGGTAGTTTTGTCACCCCTGCTGATGCTGGCATGGCAGGTGGAACATATGGCCTTTTTGGGGTTATCAGCAGAGTCTTTAAAAAAATTCCAGACTCTGGAAGACCTACCGCTTGTACTGGCAACGTCCCTCGTGTTGGTGTTACGGGGAATGGTTGCCTGCCTTCTATCTGTGGCCACCACACTGCTTCTTCCTACCTGTTGGGGTACTCTGCCTCCCTCCCCCTGTGTGCTGCTGGCCTCACTCTGCATGTCCTCCTTCCACGTTGGGTCAGTTACTAGATCATCCACCACCTCCTCCTCTTCCACTTGCGCACCACGATCCTCCTCCTCACTTCCTGGCAATTGTGTCTCGTCATCGTCCACCTCTTGTGACAGATTGCCAACGTCGACTTCCTGTGGCCGTGGCTGTTCAAATATTTGGGCATCGCAACATGGGATCTCCTCTTCCACCACTTCAAGCGTATCAGGCGAGGGGCCCAAATATGGAAATGGACCAGTGAACAGCTCTTTAGAGTGTCCAAGTGTGGGATCACTTGCTGTCTGACGACACTCGGCATGGTGGGATGAAGGAGCATCAGGGTGAGGAGGAGTATGCGGTCGAGACTCACGGCTACTAAGAGTTGACCATGTGGAAGACAGACCGGAGGTGGTGGTGCCCAGGTAACTGGAAGTATTTTCTGCTATCCAATTAATAACCTGTTCACACTGATCAGTTCTCAATACTGGTGTTGTTCTGTGCTTCCCTAGTAATTCGGTCAAGAAGTGGGAGCGAGAAGATGTGGCTGTTGGTTGTGGCACATTTTCACCTTGGCCACGGCCCCGTCCTCTGCACGAACCATCACCAGAACGTCCACTTCCACGTCCCTTGCCACGCGCCTTGCCCATTGTAAATGAAGTAAAATAGCTTACACTTGCACTATCAATGGAAAAAGGGTAATAAAGAGTAGATTAGAACCGTGGAAGAGGAAAACCACAGTTATTGTTTACTGCGGTATACCACACTTTTTTAAATAGAGATATTTGCGGCTGAACAGTGAGCGACACACTCAAACTGCTTTTTTTTTAGATACCAAAGGCCCAAAACTGGATAGTACAGCGATTCGACCCATGGAACTGCGAAACCACACTGGGATGTCGGGCCTACACAAGACTATTTTCAACAGATATATTTTTGTGTCACAACAGTCAGGAGACACTACTGTTTTTCTTTACGGAAAAAACTACCAAAACCTGAATAATAGAGATTTTTTACCGTGGGATGGCAAAACCACAGTTATTGTTTACTGGGGTATACCACACTTTTTTAAATAGAGATATTTGCGGCTGAACAGTGAGCGACACACTCAAACTGCTTTTTTTTTAGATACCAAAGGCCCAAAACTGGATAGTACAGCGATTTGACCCATGGAACTGCGAAACCACACTGGGATGTCGGGCCTACACAAGACTATTTTCAACAGATATATTTTTGTGTCACAACAGTCAGGAGACACTATTGTTTTTCTTTACGGAAAAAACTACCAAAACCTGAATAATAGAGATTTTTTACCGTGGGATGGCAAAACCACAGTTATTGTTTACTGGGGTATACCACACTTTTTTAAATAGAGATATTTGCGGCTGAACAGTGAGCGACACACTCAAACTGCTTTTTTTTTAGATACCAAAGGCCCAAAACTGGATAGTACAGAGATTTGACCCGTGGAACTGCGAAACCACACTGGGATGTCGGGCCTACACAAGACTATTTTCAACAGATATATTTTTGTGTCACAACAGTCAGGAGACACTACTGTTTGTCTTTACGGAAAAAACTACCAAAACCTGAATAATAGAGATTTTTTACCATGGAACAGCAAAACCACAGTTAAAATTTACTGGTGTATACCAGGCTTTTTAAAATATATATATATTTGCGGCTGAACAGTGAGCGACACACTCAAACTGCTTTTTTTAGATACAAATGGCCCAAAAGTGGATAATACAGAGGTTTGTACCGTGGAACTGCAAAACCACACTTGTATTTCTCGGGCCTACACCAGACTATTTTCAACAGATATATTTGTGTCTGAAAAATCAGGGAGACACTATTTTGTTTTTTTTTTACAGCAAAAAATGCAAAAAGCAGGATAATAGAGATTTTTACCGTGGAACAGCAAAAGCACACTTCTGTCTCTCTGGCCTACACCAGACTATTTTCAACAGATATATTTGTGTCTGAAAAATCAGGGAGACACTATTATTATTTTTATACAGCAAAAAATGCCAAAAACAGGATAATAGAGATGTTTTACCGTGGAACATCAAAACCACAGTAATAATTTACCGGTGTATACCAGGCTTTTTAAAATATATATATATTTGCGGCTGAACAGTGAGCGACACACTCAAACTGTTTTTTTTAGATACAAATGGCCCATAGAACTGCAAAACCACACTTCTATTTCTCTGGCCTACACCAGACTATTTTCAACAGATATATTTGTGTCTGAAAAATCAGAGGCACATTTTTTTTTGGGGGGGGGGGGCACCAAAAGGTTAATAAGATGGGTATTTGTACATTGTGAAGGAGGAAAAAAAAAAGAGGATTTAGATAAAAAAAAGGATTTTTCCTGGCCCCCGGGACCTGGAGCTAAGTCCAGCAATTTCAGCAACAGGAGCAGCACACAGGACTGTAATGCAGCGTTTGCTGGTATAACCACTGCGTCTCCTATACAGCCTGCCTGCCTGCCTGCCTGATATACCTGGGATGGATATTAGTCCTGAGAAGGACTGTTTGTTTGATCTGGCAGCCTTTACAGACCCTACACTAACTATTTTGCAGGATATATCTCTCCCTAAATCAGCAGCGCTGTCCCTACACTGTCTGATCCGGAGCGACTGTGTCCAAGATGGCGGCGCCCGGTTTTAAATACTCGAGGTGACGCTGTTCGGCCAGCCAATCACTGTAATGCCCACAAACCACATGGCTGCGGCATTAAAACCAGACAATGTGAACTGAGGTCTAAGATGGCAGACATACAAGAAACAGAGGCATGTTCACACTAGCAAAAAAGAAGCAAGCTTCTTTTTTGCTATGGCTGCGGCATTACAGTGACTGGCTGGCAATCCCTGCATGTTCATTGGCTCTGTAAAGAGCGCCAAACATGCAGGGCGGAGACCCGAGCTCCCGCCCGAGTAACCCGGAAATGCTCGGTGCTCGCCGAACATCCCGAGTAGCGTGATGCTCGGGTGAGTACCGAGCAGTGTCGAGCATGTTCGCTCAACACTAATGTCTAGAAATGCAGCAATAAATGCACTTCTTAAAAGAAAAACATCAAGGACAGACTGACATTCTGCAGGAAGTATGGGGATTGGACTGCAGAGTACAGTGTCCATTTTAGGACATGATCAGATATCAAAATCAAACATCAGAATGATGTCAGTTTGAGGCTAAATACCCTTTCTGAGAACTGATTTGATAAGTGTTTCTGACAAGTCATTTTGACAAGTGATTCTGAAGAGTGATTTTGATGAATGATTTTGACGAGTGATTCTGACAAGTGATTCTGACGAGTGATTTTGATGAGTGATTTTGATGAGTGATTCTGACAAGTGATTCTGACAAGTGATTTTGACGAGTGATTTTGATGAGTGATTCTGACAAGTGATTTTGACAAATGATTCTGACAAGTGATTCTGACAAGTGATTTTGACAAGTGATTTTGATATGTGATTTTGACGAGTGATTTTGATGAGTGATTCTGACAAGTGATTTTGGCAAATGATTCTGACAAGTGATTCTGACAAGTGATTTTGACAAGTGATTTTGATATGTGATTTTGACGAGTGATTTTGATGAGTGATTCTGACAAGTAATTCTGACAAGTGATTTTGACAAGTGATTCTGACAAGTGACTTTGACAAGTGACTTTTACAACTGTAATAATAATAATAAAAAAAAAAAGTAACTACGCTGATGGGACTTGAACCCAAAACTTTGTGTCTCAAAGCCAATGCACTAACCACTGAGCTATAAACTCAGTTCTAAAAGCTTAGGAGTTCTATTTGGTTATATGTTTTTCAGTGCAAACCTGTCTAAAACTCATTGGAACTTATGTACAGAATAAATAGTCATAATTAAAAAAAAAATCTTATTCCTATGAGGATTTGAACTCTAAAACAGTAGTTTTAGAGACTGATGCCTTACCATTAAGCTATCCAACCAAGTGATACTAACTAATAGCTTTTCTTGTCTTATGAGATCAACCATGAAAATACTCAGGGTGACTAAAAGTCATTGTGATTCTGATTCTGATGTTTGAAGAAAGTCACACATCAGACTCACACATCAAAATCAAACATCATTTGAATTTGGCTTGCTTGCAGTCTGTGCATAAGTCCCAATGAGTTTCAGACAAGTTTGCACTGAAAATCATACAAACCAAATAGAAGTCCTAGGTTTTCACAACTGAGTTTATAGCTTAGTGGTTAGTGCACTGGCAATGGGACACAGAATTTTGGGTTCAGGTCCCATCAGAGAACAATTACTTTTTTTATTATTATTATTACAGTTGTAAAAGTCACTTCTCAGAGTCAATTTTCAAAATCACTCGTCAGAATCGCTCATCAGAATCACTTATCAAAATCAGCTCTCAGACAGAGTGTTTAGCCTCAAACTGACATCATTCTAATGTTTGATTTTGATATCTGATCATGTCCTAAAATGGACACTAGCAAAAAAGAAGCAAGACAAAAATATATCTCATACCCTACCATAATTATATATAAATGTAAAGCAAAATTGCATAATAAATATAGGGTACTTAGTGAACTATTTTTGATCAAAAAAAGTATACAAGCCGTCCCACCAGCGGCAAGGTGACCCTAAATTGGGACGGTACCTATACTGCCTATATTAAAAACCTTACTGTATATCAAAGTTGAAGTAATGCATATAAAAGGGTAGACAAATAGGACCGGGTCCCAACTCCAGACCACCTAGGCCCGTGGTAAGCTACATATATACCAATCAGCTCAACAAAGGGCATGCCACACCCTTAAATTGCACAGAATGCAAACAAGTCAAAAAACCAGACAATGTGAACTGAGGTCTAAGATGGCAGACATACAAGAAACAGAGGCATGTTCACACTAGCAAAAAAGAAGCAAGACAAAAATATATCTCATACCCTACCATAATTATATATAAATGTAAAGCAAAATTGCATAATAAATATAGGGTACTTAGTGAACTATTTTTGATCAAAAAAAGTATACAAGCCGTCCCACCAGCGGCAAGGTGACCCTAAATTGGGACGGTACCTATACTGCCTATATTAAAAACCTTACTGTATATCAAAGTTGAAGTAATGCATATAAAAGGGTAGACAAATAGGACCGGGTCCCAACTCCAGACCACCTAGGCCCGTGGTAAGCTACATATATACCAATCAGCTCAACAAAGGGCATGCCACACCCTTAAATTGCACAGAATGCAAACAAGTCAAAAAACCAGACAATGTGAACTGAGGTCTAAGATGGCAGACATACAAGAAACAGAGGCATGTTCACACTAGCAAAAAAGAAGCAAGACAAAAATATATCTCATACCCTACCATAATGATATATAAATGTAAAGCAAAATTGCATAATAAATATAGGGTACTTAGTGAACTATTTTTGATCAAAAAAAGTATACAAGCCGTCCCACCAGCGGCAAGGTGACCCTAAATTGGGACGGTACCTATACTGCCTATATTAAAAACCTTACTGTATATCAAAGTTGAAGTAATGCATATAAAAGGGTAGACAAATAGGACCGGGTCCCAACTCCAGACCACCTAGGCCCGTGGTAAGCTACATATATACCAATCAGCTCAACAAAGGGCATACCTCAGTTCACATTGTCTGGTTTTTTGACTTGTTTGCATTCTGTGCAATTTAAGGGTGTGGCATGCCCTTTGTTGAGCTGATTGGTATATATGTAGCTTACCACGGGCCTAGGTGGTCTGGAGTTGGGACCCGGTCCTATTTGTCTACCCTTTTATATGCATTACTTCAACTTTGATATACAGTAAGGTTTTTAATATAGGCAGTATAGGTACCGTCCCAATTTAGGGTCACCTTGCCGCTGGTGGGACGGCTTGTATACTTTTTTTGATCAAAAATAGTTCACTAAGTACCCTATATTTATTATGCAATTTTGCTTTACATTTATATATAATTATGGTAGGGTATGAGATATATTTTTGTCTTGCTTCTTTTTTGCTAGTGTGAACATGCCTCTGTTTCTTGTATGTCTGCCATCTTAGACCTCAGTTCACATTGTCTGTTTTTTTGACTTGTTTGCATTCTGTGCAATTTAAGGGTGTGGCATGCCCTTTGTTGAGCTGATTGGTATATATGTAGCTTACCACGGGCCTAGGTGGTCTGGAGTTGGGACCCGGTCCTATTTGTCTACCCTTTTATATGCATTACTTCAACTTTGATATACAGTAAGGTTTTTAATATAGGCAGTATAGGTACCGTCCCAATTTAGGGTCACCTTGCCGCTGGTGGGACGGCTTGTATACTTTTTTTGATCAAAAATAGTTCACTAAGTACCCTATATTTATTATGCAATTTTGCTTTACATTTATATATAATTATGGTAGGGTATGAGATATATTTTTGTCTTGCTTCTTTTTTGCTAGTGTGAACATGCCTCTGTTTCTTGTATGTCTGCCATCTTAGACCTCAGTTCACATTGTCTGGTTTTTTGACTTGTTTGCATTCTGTGCAATTTAAGGGTGTGGCATGCCCTTTGTTGAGCTGATTGGTATATATGTAGCTTACCACGGGCCTAGGTGGTCTGGAGTTGGGACCCGGTCCTATTTGTCTACCCTTTTATATGCATTACTTCAACTTTGATATACAGTAAGGTTTTTAATATAGGCAGTATAGGTACCGTCCCAATTTAGGGTCACCTTGCCGCTGGTGGGACGGCTTGTATACTTTTTTTGATCAAAAATAGTTCACTAAGTACCCTATATTTATTATGCAATTTTGCTTTACATTTATATATAATTATGGTAGGGTATGAGATATATTTTTGTCTTGCTTCTTTTTTGCTAGTGTGAACATGCCTCTGTTTCTTGTATGTCTGCCATCTTAGACCTCAGTTCACATTGTCTGGTTTTTTGACTTGTTTGCATTCTGTGCAATTTAAGGGTGTGGCATGCCCTTTGTTGAGCTGATTGGTATATATGTAGCTTACCACGGGCCTAGGTGGTCTGGAGTTGGGACCCGGTCCTATTTGTCTACCCTTTTATATGCATTACTTCAACTTTGATATACAGTAAGGTTTTTAATATAGGCAGTATAGGTACCGTCCCAATTTAGGGTCACCTTGCCGCTGGTGGGACGGCTTGTATACTTTTTTTGATCAAAAATAGTTCACTAAGTACCCTATATTTATTATGCAATTTTGCTTTACATTTATATATAATTATGGTAGGGTATGAGATATATTTTTGTCTTGCTTCTTTTTTGCTAGTGTGAACATGCCTCTGTTTCTTGTATGTCTGCCATCTTAGACCTCAGTTCACATTGTCTGGTTTTTTGACTTGTTTGCATTCTGTGCAATTTAAGGGTGTGGCATGCCCTTTGTTGAGCTGATTGGTATATATGTAGCTTACCACGGGCCTAGGTGGTCTGGAGTTGGGACCCGGTCCTATTTGTCTACCCTTTTATATGCATTACTTCAACTTTGATATACAGTAAGGTTTTTAATATAGGCAGTATAGGTACCGTCCCAATTTAGGGTCACCTTGCCGCTGGTGGGACGGCTTGTATACTTTTTTTGATCAAAAATAGTTCACTAAGTACCCTATATTTATTATGCAATTTTGCTTTACATTTATATATAATTATGGTAGGGTATGAGATATATTTTTGTCTTGCTTCTTTTTTGCTAGTGTGAACATGCCTCTGTTTCTTGTATGTCTGCCATCTTAGACCTCAGTTCACATTGTCTGGTTTTTTGACTTGTTTGCATTCTGTGCAATTTAAGGGTGTGGCATGCCCTTTGTTGAGCTGATTGGTATATATGTAGCTTACCACGGGCCTAGGTGGTCTGGAGTTGGGACCCGGTCCTATTTGTCTACCCTTTTATATGCATTACTTCAACTTTGATATACAGTAAGGTTTTTAATATAGGCAGTATAGGTACCGTCCCAATTTAGGGTCACCTTGCCGCTGGTGGGACGGCTTGTATACTTTTTTTGATCAAAAATAGTTCACTAAGTACCCTATATTTATTATGCAATTTTGCTTTACATTTATATATAATTATGGTAGGGTATGAGATATATTTTTGTCTTGCTTCTTTTTTGCTAGTGTGAACATGCCTCTGTTTCTTGTATGTCTGCCATCTTAGACCTCAGTTCACATTGTCTGGTTTTTTGACTTGTTTGCATTCTGTGCAATTTAAGGGTGTGGCATGCCCTTTGTTGAGCTGATTGGTATATATGTAGCTTACCACGGGCCTAGGTGGTCTGGAGTTGGGACCCGGTCCTATTTGTCTACCCTTTTATATGCATTACTTCAACTTTGATATACAGTAAGGTTTTTAATATAGGCAGTATAGGTACCGTCCCAATTTAGGGTCACCTTGCCGCTGGTGGGACGGCTTGTATACTTTTTTTGATCAAAAATAGTTCACTAAGTACCCTATATTTATTATGCAATTTTGCTTTACATTTATATATAATTATGGTAGGGTATGAGATATATTTTTGTCTTGCTTCTTTTTTGCTAGTGTGAACATGCCTCTGTTTCTTGTATGTCTGCCATCTTAGACCTCAGTTCACATTGTCTGGTTTTTTGACTTGTTTGCATTCTGTGCAATTTAAGGGTGTGGCATGCCCTTTGTTGAGCTGATTGGTATATATGTAGCTTACCACGGGCCTAGGTGGTCTGGAGTTGGGACCCGGTCCTATTTGTCTACCCTTTTATATGCATTACTTCAACTTTGATATACAGTAAAGTTTTTTATATAGGCAGTATAGGTACCGTCCCAATTTAGGGTCACCTTGCCGCTGGTGGGATGGCTTGTATACTTTTTTTGATCAAAAATAGTTCACTAAGTACCCTATATTTATTATGCAATTTTGCTTTACATTTATATATAATTATGGTAGGGTATGAGATATATTTTTGTCTTGCTTCTTTTTTGCTAGTGTGAACATGGCTCTGTTTCTTGTATGTCTGCCATCTTAGACCTCAGTTCACATTGTCTGGTTTTTTGACTTGTTTGCATTCTGTGCAATTTAAGGGTGTGGCATGCCCTTTGTTGAGCTGATTGGTATATATGTAGCTTACCACGGGCCTAGGTGGTCTGGAGTTGGGACCCGGTCCTATTTGTCTACCCTTTTATATGCATTACTTCAACTTTGATATACAGTAAGGTTTTTAATATAGGCAGTATAGGTACCGTCCCAATTTAGGGTCACCTTGCCGCTGGTGGGACGGCTTGTATACTTTTTTTGATCAAAAATAGTTCACTAAGTACCCTATATTTATTATGCAATTTTGCTTTACATTTATATATAATTATGGTAGGGTATGAGATATATTTTTGTCTTGCTTCTTTTTTGCTAGTGTGAACATGCCTCTGTTTCTTGTATGTCTGCCATCTTAGACCTCAGTTCACATTGTCTGGTTTTTTGACTTGTTTGCATTCTGTGCAATTTAAGGGTGTGGCATGCCCTTTGTTGAGCTGATTGGTATATATGTAGCTTACCACGGGCCTAGGTGGTCTGGAGTTGGGACCCGGTCCTATTTGTCTACCCTTTTATATGCATTACTTCAACTTTGATATACAGTAAGGTTTTTAATATAGGCAGTATAGGTACCGTCCCAATTTAGGGTCACCTTGCCGCTGGTGGGACGGCTTGTATACTTTTTTTGATCAAAAATAGTTCACTAAGTACCCTATATTTATTATGCAATTTTGCTTTACATTTATATATAATTATGGTAGGGTATGAGATATATTTTTGTCTTGCTTCTTTTTTGCTAGTGTGAACATGCCTCTGTTTCTTGTATGTCTGCCATCTTAGACCTCAGTTCACATTGTCTGGTTTTTTGACTTGTTTGCATTCTGTGCAATTTAAGGGTGTGGCATGCCCTTTGTTGAGCTGATTGGTATATATGTAGCTTACCACGGGCCTAGGTGGTCTGGAGTTGGGACCCGGTCCTATTTGTCTACCCTTTTATATGCATTACTTCAACTTTGATATACAGTAAGGTTTTTAATATAGGCAGTATAGGTACCGTCCCAATTTAGGGTCACCTTGCCGCTGGTGGGACGGCTTGTATACTTTTTTTGATCAAAAATAGTTCACTAAGTACCCTATATTTATTATGCAATTTTGCTTTACATTTATATATCATTATGGTAGGGTATGAGATATATTTTTGTCTTGCTTCTTTTTTGCTAGTGTGAACATGCCTCTGTTTCTTGTATGTCTGCCATCTTAGACCTCAGTTCACATTGTCTGGTTTTTTGACTTGTTTGCATTCTGTGCAATTTAAGGGTGTGGCATGCCCTTTGTTGAGCTGATTGGTATATATGTAGCTTACCACGGGCCTAGGTGGTCTGGAGTTGGGACCCGGTCCTATTTGTCTACCCTTTTATATGCATTACTTCAACTTTGATATACAGTAAGGTTTTTAATATAGGCAGTATAGGTACCGTCCCAATTTAGGGTCACCTTGCCGCTGGTGGGACGGCTTGTATACTTTTTTTGATCAAAAATAGTTCACTAAGTACCCTATATTTATTATGCAATTTTGCTTTACATTTATATATAATTATGGTAGGGTATGAGATATATTTTTGTCTTGCTTCTTTTTTGCTAGTGTGAACATGCCTCTGTTTCTTGTATGTCTGCCATCTTAGACCTCAGTTCACATTGTCTGTTTTTTTGACTTGTTTGCATTCTGTGCAATTTAAGGGTGTGGCATGCCCTTTGTTGAGCTGATTGGTATATATGTAGCTTACCACGGGCCTAGGTGGTCTGGAGTTGGGACCCGGTCCTATTTGTCTACCCTTTTATATGCATTACTTCAACTTTGATATACAGTAAGGTTTTTAATATAGGCAGTATAGGTACCGTCCCAATTTAGGGTCACCTTGCCGCTGGTGGGACGGCTTGTATACTTTTTTTGATCAAAAATAGTTCACTAAGTACCCTATATTTATTATGCAATTTTGCTTTACATTTATATATAATTATGGTAGGGTATGAGATATATTTTTGTCTTGCTTCTTTTTTGCTAGTGTGAACATGCCTCTGTTTCTTGTATGTCTGCCATCTTAGACCTCAGTTCACATTGTCTGGTTTTTTGACTTGTTTGCATTCTGTGCAATTTAAGGGTGTGGCATGCCCTTTGTTGAGCTGATTGGTATATATGTAGCTTACCACGGGCCTAGGTGGTCTGGAGTTGGGACCCGGTCCTATTTGTCTACCCTTTTATATGCATTACTTCAACTTTGATATACAGTAAGGTTTTTAATATAGGCAGTATAGGTACCGTCCCAATTTAGGGTCACCTTGCCGCTGGTGGGACGGCTTGTATACTTTTTTTGATCAAAAATAGTTCACTAAGTACCCTATATTTATTATGCAATTTTGCTTTACATTTATATATAATTATGGTAGGGTATGAGATATATTTTTGTCTTGCTTCTTTTTTGCTAGTGTGAACATGCCTCTGTTTCTTGTATGTCTGCCATCTTAGACCTCAGTTCACATTGTCTGTTTTTTTGACTTGTTTGCATTCTGTGCAATTTAAGGGTGTGGCATGCCCTTTGTTGAGCTGATTGGTATATATGTAGCTTACCACGGGCCTAGGTGGTCTGGAGTTGGGACCCGGTCCTATTTGTCTACCCTTTTATATGCATTACTTCAACTTTGATATACAGTAAGGTTTTTAATATAGGCAGTATAGGTACCGTCCCAATTTAGGGTCACCTTGCCGCTGGTGGGACGGCTTGTATACTTTTTTTGATCAAAAATAGTTCACTAAGTACCCTATATTTATTATGCAATTTTGCTTTACATTTATATATAATTATGGTAGGGTATGAGATATATTTTTGTCTTGCTTCTTTTTTGCTAGTGTGAACATGCCTCTGTTTCTTGTATGTCTGCCATCTTAGACCTCAGTTCACATTGTCTGGTTTTTTGACTTGTTTGCATTCTGTGCAATTTAAGGGTGTGGCATGCCCTTTGTTGAGCTGATTGGTATATATGTAGCTTACCACGGGCCTAGGTGGTCTGGAGTTGGGACCCGGTCCTATTTGTCTACCCTTTTATATGCATTACTTCAACTTTGATATACAGTAAGGTTTTTAATATAGGCAGTATAGGTACCGTCCCAATTTAAGGTCACCTTGCCGCTGGTGGGACGGCTTGTATACTTTTTTTGATCAAAAATAGTTCACTAAGTACCCTATATTTATTATGCAATTTTGCTTTACATTTATATATAATTATGGTAGGGTATGAGATATATTTTTGTCTTGCTTCTTTTTTGCTAGTGTGAACATGCCTCTGTTTCTTGTATGTCTGCCATCTTAGACCTCAGTTCACATTGTCTGGTTTTTTGACTTGTTTGCATTCTGTGCAATTTAAGGGTGTGGCATGCCCTTTGTTGAGCTGATTGGTATATATGTAGCTTACCACGGGCCTAGGTGGTCTGGAGTTGGGACCCGGTCCTATTTGTCTACCCTTTTATATGCATTACTTCAACTTTGATATACAGTAAGGTTTTTAATATAGGCAGTATAGGTACCGTCCCAATTTAGGGTCACCTTGCCGCTGGTGGGACGGCTTGTATACTTTTTTTGATCAAAAATAGTTCACTAAGTACCCTATATTTATTATGCAATTTTGCTTTACATTTATATATAATTATGGTAGGGTATGAGATATATTTTTGTCTTGCTTCTTTTTTGCTAGTGTGAACATGCCTCTGTTTCTTGTATGTCTGCCATCTTAGACCTCAGTTCACATTGTCTGGTTTTTTGACTTGTTTGCATTCTGTGCAATTTAAGGGTGTGGCATGCCCTTTGTTGAGCTGATTGGTATATATGTAGCTTACCACGGGCCTAGGTGGTCTGGAGTTGGGACCCGGTCCTATTTGTCTACCCTTTTATATGCATTACTTCAACTTTGATATACAGTAAGGTTTTTAATATAGGCAGTATAGGTACCGTCCCAATTTAGGGTCACCTTGCCGCTGGTGGGACGGCTTGTATACTTTTTTTGATCAAAAATAGTTCACTAAGTACCCTATATTTATTATGCAATTTTGCTTTACATTTATATATAATTATGGTAGGGTATGAGATATATTTTTGTCTTGCTTCTTTTTTGCTAGTGTGAACATGCCTCTGTTTCTTGTATGTCTGCCATCTTAGACCTCAGTTCACATTGTCTGGTTTTTTGACTTGTTTGCATTCTGTGCAATTTAAGGGTGTGGCATGCCCTTTGTTGAGCTGATTGGTATATATGTAGCTTACCACGGGCCTAGGTGGTCTGGAGTTGGGACCCGGTCCTATTTGTCTACCCTTTTATATGCATTACTTCAACTTTGATATACAGTAAGGTTTTTAATATAGGCAGTATAGGTACCGTCCCAATTTAGGGTCACCTTGCCGCTGGTGGGACGGCTTGTATACTTTTTTTGATCAAAAATAGTTCACTAAGTACCCTATATTTATTATGCAATTTTGCTTTACATTTATATATAATTATGGTAGGGTATGAGATATATTTTTGTCTTGCTTCTTTTTTGCTAGTGTGAACATGCCTCTGTTTCTTGTATGTCTGCCATCTTAGACCTCAGTTCACATTGTCTGGTTTTTTGACTTGTTTGCATTCTGTGCAATTTAAGGGTGTGGCATGCCCTTTGTTGAGCTGATTGGTATATATGTAGCTTACCACGGGCCTAGGTGGTCTGGAGTTGGGACCCGGTCCTATTTGTCTACCCTTTTATATGCATTACTTCAACTTTGATATACAGTAAGGTTTTTAATATAGGCAGTATAGGTACCGTCCCAATTTAGGGTCACCTTGCCGCTGGTGGGACGGCTTGTATACTTTTTTTGATCAAAAATAGTTCACTAAGTACCCTATATTTATTATGCAATTTTGCTTTACATTTATATATAATTATGGTAGGGTATGAGATATATTTTTGTCTTGCTTCTTTTTTGCTAGTGTGAACATGCCTCTGTTTCTTGTATGTCTGCCATCTTAGACCTCAGTTCACATTGTCTGGTTTTTTGACTTGTTTGCATTCTGTGCAATTTAAGGGTGTGGCATGCCCTTTGTTGAGCTGATTGGTATATATGTAGCTTACCACGGGCCTAGGTGGTCTGGAGTTGGGACCCGGTCCTATTTGTCTACCCTTTTATATGCATTACTTCAACTTTGATATACAGTAAGGTTTTTAATATAGGCAGTATAGGTACCGTCCCAATTTAGGGTCACCTTGCCGCTGGTGGGACGGCTTGTATACTTTTTTTGATCAAAAATAGTTCACTAAGTACCCTATATTTATTATGCAATTTTGCTTTACATTTATATATAATTATGGTAGGGTATGAGATATATTTTTGTCTTGCTTCTTTTTTGCTAGTGTGAACATGCCTCTGTTTCTTGTATGTCTGCCATCTTAGACCTCAGTTCACATTGTCTGGTTTTTTGACTTGTTTGCATTCTGTGCAATTTAAGGGTGTGGCATGCCCTTTGTTGAGCTGATTGGTATATATGTAGCTTACCACGGGCCTAGGTGGTCTGGAGTTGGGACCCGGTCCTATTTGTCTACCCTTTTATATGCATTACTTCAACTTTGATATACAGTAAAGTTTTTTATATAGGCAGTATAGGTACCGTCCCAATTTAGGGTCACCTTGCCGCTGGTGGGATGGCTTGTATACTTTTTTTGATCAAAAATAGTTCACTAAGTACCCTATATTTATTATGCAATTTTGCTTTACATTTATATATAATTATGGTAGGGTATGAGATATATTTTTGTCTTGCTTCTTTTTTGCTAGTGTGAACATGGCTCTGTTTCTTGTATGTCTGCCATCTTAGACCTCAGTTCACATTGTCTGGTTTTTTGACTTGTTTGCATTCTGTGCAATTTAAGGGTGTGGCATGCCCTTTGTTGAGCTGATTGGTATATATGTAGCTTACCACGGGCCTAGGTGGTCTGGAGTTGGGACCCGGTCCTATTTGTCTACCCTTTTATATGCATTACTTCAACTTTGATATACAGTAAGGTTTTTAATATAGGCAGTATAGGTACCGTCCCAATTTAGGGTCACCTTGCCGCTGGTGGGACGGCTTGTATACTTTTTTTGATCAAAAATAGTTCACTAAGTACCCTATATTTATTATGCAATTTTGCTTTACATTTATATATAATTATGGTAGGGTATGAGATATATTTTTGTCTTGCTTCTTTTTTGCTAGTGTGAACATGCCTCTGTTTCTTGTATGTCTGCCATCTTAGACCTCAGTTCACATTGTCTGGTTTTTTGACTTGTTTGCATTCTGTGCAATTTAAGGGTGTGGCATGCCCTTTGTTGAGCTGATTGGTATATATGTAGCTTACCACGGGCCTAGGTGGTCTGGAGTTGGGACCCGGTCCTATTTGTCTACCCTTTTATATGCATTACTTCAACTTTGATATACAGTAAGGTTTTTAATATAGGCAGTATAGGTACCGTCCCAATTTAGGGTCACCTTGCCGCTGGTGGGACGGCTTGTATACTTTTTTTGATCAAAAATAGTTCACTAAGTACCCTATATTTATTATGCAATTTTGCTTTACATTTATATATAATTATGGTAGGGTATGAGATATATTTTTGTCTTGCTTCTTTTTTGCTAGTGTGAACATGCCTCTGTTTCTTGTATGTCTGCCATCTTAGACCTCAGTTCACATTGTCTGGTTTTTTGACTTGTTTGCATTCTGTGCAATTTAAGGGTGTGGCATGCCCTTTGTTGAGCTGATTGTTATATATGTAGCTTACCACGGGCCTAGGTGGTCTGGAGTTGGGACCCGGTCCTATTTGTCTACCCTTTTATATGCATTACTTCAACTTTGATATACAGTAAGGTTTTTAATATAGGCAGTATAGGTACCGTCCCAATTTAGGGTCACCTTGCCGCTGGTGGGACGGCTTGTATACTTTTTTTGATCAAAAATAGTTCACTAAGTACCCTATATTTATTATGCAATTTTGCTTTACATTTATATATAATTATGGTAGGGTATGAGATATATTTTTGTCTTGCTTCTTTTTTGCTAGTGTGAACATGCCTCTGTTTCTTGTATGTCTGCCATCTTAGACCTCAGTTCACATTGTCTGGTTTTTTGACTTGTTTGCATTCTGTGCAATTTAAGGGTGTGGCATGCCCTTTGTTGAGCTGATTGGTATATATGTAGCTTACCACGGGCCTAGGTGGTCTGGAGTTGGGACCCGGTCCTATTTGTCTACCCTTTTATATGCATTACTTCAACTTTGATATACAGTAAGGTTTTTAATATAGGCAGTATAGGTACCGTCCCAATTTAGGGTCACCTTGCCGCTGGTGGGACGGCTTGTATACTTTTTTTGATCAAAAATAGTTCACTAAGTACCCTATATTTATTATGCAATTTTGCTTTACATTTATATATAATTATGGTAGGGTATGAGATATATTTTTGTCTTGCTTCTTTTTTGTTAGTGTGAACATGCCTCTGTTTCTTGTATGTCTGCCATCTTAGACCTCAGTTCACATTGTCTGGTTTTTTGACTTGTTTGCATTCTGTGCAATTTAAGGGTGTGGCATGCCCTTTGTTGAGCTGATTGGTATATATGTAGCTTACCACGGGCCTAGGTGGTCTGGAGTTGGGACCCGGTCCTATTTGTCTACCCTTTTATATGCATTACTTCAACTTTGATATACAGTAAGGTTTTTAATATAGGCAGTATAGGTACCGTCCCAATTTAGGGTCACCTTGCCGCTGGTGGGACGGCTTGTATACTTTTTTTGATCAAAAATAGTTCACTAAGTACCCTATATTTATTATGCAATTTTGCTTTACATTTATATATAATTATGGTAGGGTATGAGATATATTTTTGTCTTGCTTCTTTTTTGCTAGTGTGAACATGCCTCTGTTTCTTGTATGTCTGCCATCTTAGACCTCAGTTCACATTGTCTGGTTTTTTGACTTGTTTGCATTCTGTGCAATTTAAGGGTGTGGCATGCCCTTTGTTGAGCTGATTGGTATATATGTAGCTTACCACGGGCCTAGGTGGTCTAGAGTTGGGACCCGGTCCTATTTGTCTACCCTTTTATATGCATTACTTCAACTTTGATATACAGTAAGGTTTTTAATATAGGCAGTATAGGTACCGTCCCAATTTAGGGTCACCTTGCCGCTGGTGGGACGGCTTGTATACTTTTTTTGATCAAAAATAGTTCACTAAGTACCCTATATTTATTATGCAATTTTGCTTTACATTTATATATAATTATGGTAGGGTATGAGATATATTTTTGTCTTGCTTCTTTTTTGCTAGTGTGAACATGCCTCTGTTTCTTGTATGTCTGCCATCTTAGACCTCAGTTCACATTGTCTGGTTTTTTGACTTGTTTGCATTCTGTGCAATTTAAGGGTGTGGCATGCCCTTTGTTGAGCTGATTGGTATATATGTAGCTTACCACGGGCCTAGGTGGTCTGGAGTTGGGACCCGGTCCTATTTGTCTACCCTTTTATATGCATTACTTCAACTTTGATATACAGTAAGGTTTTTAATATAGGCAGTATAGGTACCGTCCCAATTTAGGGTCACCTTGCCGCTGGTGGGACGGCTTGTATACTTTTTTTGATCAAAAATAGTTCACTAAGTACCCTATATTTATTATGCAATTTTGCTTTACATTTATATATAATTATGGTAGGGTATGAGATATATTTTTGTCTTGCTTCTTTTTTGCTAGTGTGAACATGCCTCTGTTTCTTGTATGTCTGCCATCTTAGACCTCCGTTCACATTGTCTGTTTTTTTGACTTGTTTGCATTCTGTGCAATTTAAGGGTGTGGCATGCCCTTTGTTGAGCTGATTGGTATATATGTAGCTTACCACGGGCCTAGGTGGTCTGGACTTGGGACCCGGTCCTATTTGTCTACCCTTTTATATGCATTACTTCAACTTTGATATACAGTAAGGTTTTTAATATAGGCAGTATAGGTACCGTCCCAATTTAGGGTCACCTTGCCGCTGGTGGGACGGCTTGTATACTTTTTTTGATCAAAAATAGTTCACTAAGTACCCTATATTTATTATGCAATTTTGCTTTACATTTATATATAATTATGGTAGGGTATGAGATATATTTTTGTCTTGCTTCTTTTTTGCTAGTGTGAACATGCCTCTGTTTCTTGTATGTCTGCCATCTTAGACCTCAGTTCACATTGTCTGGTTTTTTGACTTGTTTGCATTCTGTGCAATTTAAGGGTGTGGCATGCCCTTTGTTGAGCTGATTGGTATATATGTAGCTTACCACGGGCCTAGGTGGTCTGGAGTTGGGACCCGTTCCTATTTGTCTACCCTTTTATATGCATTACTTCAACTTTGATATACAGTAAGGTTTTTAATATAGGCAGTATAGGTACCGTCCCAATTTAGGGTCACCTTGCCGCTGGTGGGACGGCTTGTATACTTTTTTTGATCAAAAATAGTTCACTAAGTACCCTATATTTATTATGCAATTTTGCTTTACATTTATATATAATTATGGTAGGGTATGAGATATATTTTTGTCTTGCTTCTTTTTTGCTAGTGTGAACATGCCTCTGTTTCTTGTATGTCTGCCATCTTAGACCTCAGTTCACATTGTCTGGTTTTTTGACTTGTTTGCATTCTGTGCAATTTAAGGGTGTGGCATGCCCTTTGTTGAGCTGATTGGTATATATGTAGCTTACCACGGGCCTAGGTGGTCTGGAGTTGGGACCCGGTCCTATTTGTCTACCCTTTTATATGCATTACTTCAACTTTGATATACAGTAAGGTTTTTAATATAGGCAGTATAGGTACCGTTCCAATTTAGGGTCACCTTGCCGCTGGTGGGACGGCTTGTATACTTTTTTTGATCAAAAATAGTTCACTAAGTACCCTATATTTATTATGCAATTTTGCTTTACATTTATATATAATTATGGTAGGGTATGAGATATATTTTTGTCTTGCTTCTTTTTTGCTAGTGTGAACATGCCTCTGTTTCTTGTATGTCTGCCATCTTAGACCTCAGTTCACATTGTCTGGTTTTTTGACTTGTTTGCATTCTGTGCAATTTAAGGGTGTGGCATGCCCTTTGTTGAGCTGATTGGTATATATGTAGCTTACCACGGGCCTAGGTGGTCTGGAGTTGGGACCCGTTCCTATTTGTCTACCCTTTTATATGCATTACTTCAACTTTGATATACAGTAAGGTTTTTAATATAGGCAGTATAGGTACCGTCCCAATTTAGGGTCACCTTGCCGCTGGTGGGACGGCTTGTATACTTTTTTTGATCAAAAATAGTTCACTAAGTACCCTATATTTATTATGCAATTTTGCTTTACATTTATATATAATTATGGTAGGGTATGAGATATATTTTTGTCTTGCTTCTTTTTTGCTAGTGTGAACATGCCTCTGTTTCTTGTATGTCTGTCATCTTAGACCTCAGTTCACATTGTCTGGTTTTTTGACTTGTTTGCATTCTGTGCAATTTAAGGGTGTGGCATGCCCTTTGTTGAGCTGATTGGTATATATGTAGCTTACCACGGGCCTAGGTGGTCTGGAGTTGGGACCCGGTCCTATTTGTCTACCCTTTTATATGCATTACTTCAACTTTGATATACAGTAAGGTTTTTAATATAGGCAGTATAGGTACCGTCCCAATTTAGGGTC
This sequence comes from Phyllobates terribilis, assembly GCF_046119375.1. Taxonomy (NCBI): domain Eukaryota; kingdom Metazoa; phylum Chordata; class Amphibia; order Anura; family Dendrobatidae; genus Phyllobates; species Phyllobates terribilis. The sequence continues at coordinate 324,382,853 of NW_027362763.1, read as the reverse complement.
ACCTTGCCGCTGGTGGGACGGCTTGTATACTTTTTTTGATCAAAAATAGTTCACTAAGTACCCTATATTTATTATGCAATTTTGCTTTACATTTATATATAATTATGGTAGGGTATGAGATATATTTTTGTCTTGCTTCTTTTTTGCTAGTGTGAACATGCCTCTGTTTCTTGTATGTCTGCCATCTTAGACCTCAGTTCACATTGTCTGGTTTTTTGACTTGTTTGCATTCTGTGCAATTTAAGGGTGTGGCATGCCCTTTGTTGAGCTGATTGGTATATATGTAGCTTACCACGGGCCTAGGTGGTCTGGAGTTGGGACCCGGTCCTATTTGTCTACCCTTTTATATGCATTACTTCAATTTTGATATACAGTAAGGTTTTTAATATAGGCAGTATAGGTACCGTCCCAATTTAGGGTCACCTTGCCGCTGGTGGGACGGCTTGTATACTTTTTTTGATCAAAAATAGTTCACTAAGTACCCTATATTTATTATGCAATTTTGCTTTACATTTATATATAATTATGGTAGGGTATGAGATATATTTTTGTCTTGCTTCTTTTTTGCTAGTGTGAACATGCCTCTGTTTCTTGTATGTCTGCCATCTTAGACCTCAGTTCACATTGTCTGGTTTTTTGACTTGTTTGCATTCTGTGCAATTTAAGGGTGTGGCATGCCCTTTGTTGAGCTGATTGGTATATATGTAGCTTACCACGGGCCTAGGTGGTCTGGAGTTGGGACCCGGTCCTATTTGTCTACCCTTTTATATGCATTACTTCAACTTTGATATACAGTAAGGTTTTTAATATAGGCAGTATAGGTACCGTCCCAATTTAGGGTCACCTTGCCGCTGGTGGGACGGCTTGTATACTTTTTTTGATCAAAAATAGTTCACTAAGTACCCTATATTTATTATGCAATTTTGCTTTACATTTATATATAATTATGGTAGGGTATGAGATATATTTTTGTCTTGCTTCTTTTTTGCTAGTGTGAACATGCCTCTGTTTCTTGTATGTCTGCCATCTTAGACCTCAGTTCACATTGTCTGGTTTTTTGACTTGTTTGCATTCTGTGCAATTTAAGGGTGTGGCATGCCCTTTGTTGAGCTGATTGGTATATATGTAGCTTACCACGGGCCTAGGTGGTCTGGAGTTGGGACCCGGTCCTATTTGTCTACCCTTTTATATGCATTACTTCAACTTTGATATACAGTAAGGTTTTTAATATAGGCAGTATAGGTACCGTCCCAATTTAGGGTCACCTTGCCGCTGGTGGGACGGCTTGTATACTTTTTTTGATCAAAAATAGTTCACTAAGTACCCTATATTTATTATGCAATTTTGCTTTACATTTATATATAATTATGGTAGGGTATGAGATATATTTTTGTCTTGCTTCTTTTTTGCTAGTGTGAACATGCCTCTGTTTCTTGTATGTCTGCCATCTTAGACCTCAGTTCACATTGTCTGGTTTTTTGACTTGTTTGCATTCTGTGCAATTTAAGGGTGTGGCATGCCCTTTGTTGAGCTGATTGGTATATATGTAGCTTACCACGGGCCTAGGTGGTCTAGAGTTGGGACCCGGTCCTATTTGTCTACCCTTTTATATGCATTACTTCAACTTTGATATACAGTAAGGTTTTTAATATAGGCAGTATAGGTACCGTCCCAATTTAGGGTCACCTTGCCGCTGGTGGGACGGCTTGTATACTTTTTTTGATCAAAAATAGTTCACTAAGTACCCTATATTTATTATGCAATTTTGCTTTACATTTATATATAATTATGGTAGGGTATGAGATATATTTTTGTCTTGCTTCTTTTTTGCTAGTGTGAACATGCCTCTGTTTCTTGTATGTCTGCCATCTTAGACCTCAGTTCACATTGTCTGGTTTTTTGACTTGTTTGCATTCTGTGCAATTTAAGGGTGTGGCATGCCCTTTGTTGAGCTGATTGGTATATATGTAGCTTACCACGGGCCTAGGTGGTCTGGAGTTGGGACCCGGTCCTATTTGTCTACCCTTTTATATGCATTACTTCAACTTTGATATACAGTAAGGTTTTTAATATAGGCAGTATAGGTACCGTCCCAATTTAGGGTCACCTTGCCGCTGGTGGGACGGCTTGTATACTTTTTTTGATCAAAAATAGTTCACTAAGTACCCTATATTTATTATGTATTTTTGCTTTACATTTATATATAATTATGGTAGGGTATGAGATATATTTTTGTCTTGCTTCTTTTTTGCTAGTGTGAACATGCCTCTGTTTCTTGTATGTCTGCCATCTTAGACCTCAGTTCACATTGTCTGGTTTTTTGACTTGTTTGCATTCTGTGCAATTTAAGGGTGTGGCATGCCCTTTGTTGAGCTGATTGGTATATATGTAGCTTACCACGGGCCTAGGTGGTCTGGAGTTGGGACCCGGTCCTATTTGTCTACCCTTTTATATGCATTACTTCAACTTTGATATACAGTAAGGTTTTTAATATAGGCAGTATAGGTACCGTCCCAATTTAGGGTCACCTTGCCGCTGGTGGGACGGCTTGTATACTTTTTTTGATCAAAAATAGTTCACTAAGTACCCTATATTTATTATGCAATTTTGCTTTACATTTATATATAATTATGGTAGGGTATGAGATATATTTTTGTCTTGCTTCTTTTTTGCTAGTGTGAACATGCCTCTGTTTCTTGTATGTCTGCCATCTTAGACCTCAGTTCACATTGTCTGGTTTCCTAAAATGGACACTGTAGCAGAGGACTGGAGTAGAACTGTTTTCTCTGGTAAAGCCCCTTTCAGACTGAGACATCGGGAAGAATGATTGTCCAGAGAAGAAAATGTGAGCTATAACATAAGTTCTTTGTCATGCTAACAGTAAAATATCCTGAGACCATATGTGGGGCTGCTTTTCATCCAAGGGAGTGGTTTCATTCACAATTTTGCTTAAGAACATGGCTTTACATGAATTAAAAAATGGCATGCAAACATCCTCAAGGAGCAATTTCTCCCAGCAATCCAGTAGCAATTTGGTGATTAACAATGATTTTTCAGTGTGATGGAGAGCCATGTCACAAGTAGAGATGAGCGTTGTTCGACTCTAACTGTTCGCCAATCTCAAATTTGAGCTGTTTTGGGCGGTGTTCGAGCCGTTCGGCGAACACGAACAATTTGAAAAAAATTCGGCTGTTCGAGGTTATGTTCGATAACTGTTCGTGCACCAAAATCATAACTGGATTTTTTCTCAGTAATGCTGAAAATGAATGTTAATACGCCGTTTGAGTGTTCAGCGGGGTGGGGGGAGGAGCAGGGGATGGATCTCTGCAGAAATAATGAAGATCTCCATTTTTTTTTCTCTTTCCCACATTTACAGTGGGCAGGTGCAATCTGTCAGCCTATCAGCAGAGCACACATGGAGCGAACTGCTTTTTTTCACACAAGCAAGGGCATGTGTCATTGGCAGTGTATGTCACATGTCCTTGCCCTATAAGACCCAGCCATTTTCCCCGTCGCCACCATTTTCTCACTGCTGCAGCTGCGTGTTAGACGGCACCGCTGTTGCTGTGTGCGCTATACCTTGTTAATTTAAAGCCAATTTTCGCACAAATCTACAGATAGCTTGGGAGTAGGGAAGAGTTGTGATTGCAGTCCTTTTAAGGACTAGGTTACAGCATTTCCTACGACTTTTATCAGGCAGGTCTGTGCTCTTAAATAGATAGGTTGGGAGTAAAGACTAATTGTAATTGCAGTCCTTTTCAGGACTAGGTTACATGAGTTCCTATCAGTTTTTGCCAGGCAGGTCTGTGCCAGTGCTGTGCAAGTTTTTTTCACAGCATTTGGCTAAATCTAGCAAAGCTAATCCTTTTTGGCCTATTGCAGAGTGTGTTAGTCAGTGGAGTAGCCTATCTGTGTTGCAAGATATAACAACTGTGTATAGAATACCAATTTTTTACTGCACCTAGTGAAGTAAAACCTTTTGGGCATAGCATCATTCTATTAGTCCATCTATACTGACCTCCATAAGGTTGCAAATTGAATATAATTTTTTTCTGCATCTAGCTCTGAAAAAATATTTGGGCTTCTAACAGTGTGTGTGACTTGGTCTATTAGTCCATCTATACTGACCTCCATCAGGTTGCAAATTAAAAATAATTTTTATCTGCATCTAGCTCTGAAAAAATATTGGGGCTTCTAGCAGTGTGTGGGACTTGTTCTATTAGTCCATCTATGCTGACCTCCGTCAGGTTGCAAATTGAATATAATTTTTTTCTGCATCTAGCTTGAAAAAATATTTGGGCTTCTAGCAGTGTGTGGGACTTGTTCTATTAGCCATCTATACTGACCTCCATCAGGTTGCAAATTCAATATAATTTTTTTCTGCATCTAGCTCTGAAAAAATATTTGGGCTTCTAGCAGTGTGTGGGACTTGTTCTATTAGTCCATCTATACTGACCTCCATCAGGTTGCAAATTGAATATAATTTTTTTCTGCATCTAGCTCTGAAAAAATATTTGGGCTTCTAGCAGTGTGTGGGACTTGGTCTATTAGTCCATCTATACTGACCTCCATCAGGTTGCAAATTGAATATAATTTTTTTCTGCATCTAGCTCTGAAAAAATATTTGAGCTTCTAGCAGTGTGTGGGACTTGGTCCATTAGTCCATCTATACTGACCTCCATCAGGTTGCAAATTGAATATAATTTTTTTCTGCATCTAGCTCTGAAAAAATATTTAGGCTTCTAGCAGTGTGTGGGACTTGTTCTATTAGGCCATCTATACTGACCTCCATCAGGTTGCAAATTGAATATAATTTTTTTCTGCATCTAACCCAGCCAATAGTTTTGGCCTAATACCACAGTTTCACCACTCAGCTCTGCTCAGTTCCCATCCATTGTTTTTTTGTGCAAACAACTCCAGAGTTGTGAATTAGTTAACCACCAAAATGAGTGGAAAAAGGCCTGCTGCTGGTGGAAAGGGGAATAGGCGTGTTGGGAAGGGGAAAAAAGGTTGTGTCCGTGGGGTAGGTGTTAAAGCAACAGTAACATCTGCAGAAGAAAGACCATCTTCCAGCCAAACTAAAATGTCTACTTCTTTTAGCGGACAATGTGATAAGATCCCTTTCTTATGGCCACACCAATCGCTACAAAAACAGCAGGTGCTTCAACGGATATCAGGTCTCCTTTAAGTGGGCTCTCCTCCACATCAACTTCAACATCACAAATACTCCAGTCCTCAAAGGTGTCACCCCAATCGCACTTGCTTCCTCACAGCTCCCAAATCTCCAGCTGCCCGTCTGAGTATGAGGTAGAACAGATGGTTGAGTCTGCAGAGCTGTTTACTCATACTATAGCCTGGGAATCAGAGGTCGACTCCAGCGCTTCTGTGAATCCAGACGAGGAAATGATCTGCACTGATGCCCAGAATCTTTATGAGTCGGATCCAGGACCAGACGCTGAAGGTTCTGACCATAATGTAGACCCTCATTCCCAAACTGTAACTCATGTTGGTGGAGACAATGAGGAAGACGATGATGAGACTCAAATACCTGATTGGAGCGACAACTTTAGTTTTTTGTCAGGGCAGGAACAGGTTGGCTCTGAGGACGACGGGTGTGATAACGCACAGGGTGATGATGATGAGGTTGGACATCCCACTTACTGTCAACCCACAGTCAGCCAAGAGATGAGGTCAGCAGAGGAGGTGGAGGAGAATGCTAGTGACGACGAGGTCAGGCTGCGCCTTCCTGGAGAGAGACGTAGTACTGGAAGCACGTCAACAACTGCATCCTCAAACACAACTCTGCCTCTCACCACAAGTCGTGGTGGCTCTTCAGGTCGCATGGGTGCTAAGCCTTGCATAGCCTGGGCATTTTTTCAGATCGATAAAGATGACCCAACTCGTGTTACCTGTAACATTTGTCAGCAAAAGCTAAGTAGAGGCCAAAAAATACATACTTTGAGTACTTCATGCATGAACCGGCACATGGACATGAAGCATAAGTTGCAGTGGGAAGCTCACTGTGCTACAATGCGGCCTAGCCGGCCGGGCCAACCACCGTCTGCCATATCTTGTGCATCCACGGCCTCTTCATCCTCTGTGACTGGGGGGACAGCAGTCACACCTGTTTTGGGACGCAGACCTGCCACCTCTTTACCCGCAACAGCCAGCGTGATTGGCAGGTCATCATTTTCTTTGGAGGTGGTAACACCAGCTGGTGTTGAGCGCTGTCCGACATCGAGAGCACCACCTTTGGATCAAGGCAACCTAACATGTCCACCTGCATCTTCCTCACAGACCGGCAGTTTGCCGGGGACACCCTTATCAACCCCGTCTAAGCACAATAGCCAGCCCTCGGTCCCTCAGATGTGGACAAGTAAAAGACCATTTCCTCCTAGCCATGAGAAAGCTAAGAGGTTGAATTTCACCATCTGCAAGCTCTTGGCTACACAAATGCTGCCTTTCCGCCTGGTGGACACAGAGGATTTTCGAGACCTTATGTCCGTCGCAGTGCCCCAGTAACAGATGCCCAGTCGGCACTACTTCTCAAAGAAAGGTGTGCCTGCGCTCCACCAGCATGTCGCACACAACATCACCGCTTCTTTGAGAAACTCTGTGTGTGACAGGGTGCATTTCACCACAGACACTTGGACGAGTAGGCATGGACAGGGGCGTTACATGTCGCTGACTGGGCACTGGGTAACTATGGTGACAGCAGGACAAGGGGCTGCTGTCCAAGTCTTGTCGTCCCCACGAGTTGTGCGTCAATCCTCTTTATCTCAAAGTTCCTCCACTGCTTCTGCCTCCTCAACCTCCTCTCGGTCCTCCACCTGCACCCAAAGCCTGTCTGGTCATGCCACAAGCTTTCTAACTGCGCAGAAGGGATCCTGCACACCTTCTTACTATGCTGGCAGTAGGGCTCAATGTCATCAGGCGGTTTTTACTTTGAAATGTCTGGGAAATGTGAGTCACACAGCTGAGGAGTTGTGGTCAGCTCTGGAGAACCAATTTCATGAATGGTTGTCTCCACTGGACCTGAAACCAGGGAAGGCCGTGTGCGACAATGCTGCAAACTAGGGTGCGGCCCTTCGCCGGGGCAATGTCACACACGTGCCATGTATGGCTCACGTGTTGAACCTGGTTGTCCAGCAATTTTTAGCCCACTATCCCGGACTAGATGGCCTTCTGCAGAGGGCACAGTCGCTGTGTGCTCACTTCCGCCGTTCGCATCCCGCAGCTCAGCGACTTACATCTCTACAGAAGTCGTTGGGCCTTCCACTTCACCGGCTAAAATGCGATGTGCCTACCCGGTGGAATTCAACTCTGCACATGTTGCAGCGACTGTGGCAGCACCGACAAGCCCTGGTGCAATACGTTCTGACGTATAGCCTGGGCCAACGAGATCCAGAGGTGGGGCAAATCACGCTGGAGGAGTGGTCTCAGATCAGGGACCTATGCACCCTTCTGCACAGTTTTGAAATGGCGACGAAGATGTTTAGTGCTGACGATGCCATTATCAGCATGACTATTCCGGTGATTTACATGCTGGAGCACATGTTAAACAGAATTCGGAGTCAGCTGGTGGCACAAGAGGAGGTGGAGGAAGTAGAGGAGGAGGAGTTGTATGCGGAAGGGCTAACATCTGCAAGGTCCAGACGGTCGGCAGCACCAAGGCGGCAGGCATGTGAGGGTGGGGGAGATGGTTTTACCAGGGCGCATGGTAGCAGCCAAACTAGTGAGGAAGGTGCAGGAGCCCAGGAAGAAGTGGAGGACGAACTGATGGAAGACTCATCAGATGAAGGAGACCTTGATCACATTTCTGCTGTGCGAGGTTGGAGGGAGAGGACAGAGGAAGGAAGCATGATTGTTACCTCGCCACCAACACAACAGGGACTTGGTGCTCCTGGATGCGCAAGACACATGAGTGCCTTCTTGCTGCACTACCTGCAACATGACCCTCGAATTGTGAGTATTAGAAATAATCCTGACTACTGGGTTGCCACACTGTTAGATCCTCGGTACAAAAGTAAATTTGCAGAAATTATTCCTGCCATAGAAAGGGATGCACTCATGCAGGAGTATCAGCAGAGACTGTTGCAGAATCTTACATGTGCTTTTCCACAAAACACCAGTGGTGCACGTAGTGAATCTCACAGTTCCAACTTGCCAACCGTGGGACCGTCGAGTGTTCAGCACTCAAACCGTAACAGAAACACAGTATCTGCTGGTAACATCAATTTTGCGGAATCATTTCACCACTTTTTTAGCCCATCCTTTGCAAGGCCACAGGAGACAAGAAGTCTGACACATAGTCAACGCCTAGAGACGATGGTACAGGAGTATCTCCAAGTAAACATTGAAGCCATGACTGTGTCACTGGACCCTTGCTCTTTTTGGGCTTCCAATCTGGATAAATGGCTGGAGCTAGCCACTGACGCCTTGGAGATCTTGTCATGCCCCGCAGCCATCGTTCTGTCTGAGCGTGTGTTCAGCGCTGCTGGTGGTGAGCTGACAGATAAGCGCATGCGGCTCTCCACTGATAATGTAGACAGACTCACGTTCATAAAGATGAACAAATCATGGATACGAAATGACTTTTCTACCCCTGTGTCATCCTGGGGGGAGTAAAAGCTTGATGATTGGTTAAAATCACCTCACCAACCGTTTTAAGCTTTCAAATTACTAATCATGTTTATCTGTATCTTGGCTGGAAAATAATTTGGGCTTTGTAGCAGTGTGCAGCACTGATTCTAATAGGCCATCTATACTAAGCTCCACCAGATTTAAAATTACTAATCATGTTTATCAGTATCTTGGCTGGAAAATAATTTGGGCTTTGTAGCAGTGTGCAGTACTGATTCTATTAGGCCATCTATACTAAGCTCCATCAGATTTAAAATTAATAATAATTTTTAGCTGCATCTAGCCCGGAAAATAATTTTGGGTCTCCGAGATACGCAAGACACATAAGTGCCTTCTTGCTGCACTACCTGCAACATGACCCTCAGATTGTCAGAATTCGAAGTAATCCTGACTACTGGGTTGCCACACTCTTAGATCCCCCACACTCTTCAATCAACCTTTTCATTTTAATAAAGACCAAGAAAATGGTCATTTTTGAAATTATAAGCATTAGCAGGTTATTAGAAACTGAAATCAAACAGTTTTCAACTCAAAACTTTATTCTAGGTGATGTTACATTTGCACATAGGACCCCTTGTTCGAAAGGAGCTTCTGAACTCTCTCGTCCATTGAATTTGTCAGGTTTTGGATGGTTTCTGCTTCAATTGTTTTGCATGAGGACAGAATACCCTCCCAGAGCTGTTGCTTAGATGTGAACTGCCTCCCGCCATCATAGACACTCCTTTTGATGATGCTCCAGAGGTTCTGAATGGGGTAGAGGTCAGGGGAGCATGGGGGTCACAGCATAAGGTTGTCCCCTTTTATGCCCATATCAGCCAGAGATGCAGATGTGTTATGTGCAGCATGAGACGGTGCATTATCATGCATAAAAATGATCTTGCTGTGGAATACACGGTTCTTCTTCTTGAACCATGGCAGGAAGTGCTGTTTGAGAAACTCCACATACATTATGGAGTTCATCTTTACCCCTTCAGGGATCCTAAAGGGGCAGACAATCTCTCTCCCCATGATTCCAGCCCAAAACATTACCCCACCTCCTCCTTGTTGGCGCTATAGCCGTGTTTGCGTGTGGTGTCCATCAACCAGCCATCCTCCACTCCATCCATCTGGACCATCGAGCGTTGCACGGCACTCATCCGTGAACAAAACAGTTTTGAAATCAGTCTTCATGTAATGTTTGGCCCACTGGAGCCGTTTCTGCTTGTGTGAAGTGGATAGAGGAGGTCGACAGGATGGCGTACGCACAGCTGCAAACCTCTGAAGGACCCTGCATCTTGTTGATCGGGGGACGTTGGAGGCACCAGCAGCTTCAAAAACTTGTCTGCTGCTATGACAAGGCTTTTTTGCCGCTGCTCTTTTAACCTGACGTAATTGCCTGTAGGAAAGAGTCCTCAATTTGCCCTTATCAGCACGCACACGTGTGTACTGTGAATCAGCTACATACTTCTTGATTGCCAAAACACTTCATCCTGATCATCGCACAATGTTGATTGAAGTCATGCTTTGACCTAAACACTCCACAATTTGTTGCTTCTCAGCAGCCGACACATCCTTTTTCTTTCCCATTTTGGCAGAAAATGTAGGCTGCTTAATAATGTGGGACAGCCTTCTTAAGTAGTCTTGCCTTTCATTGGACACACCTGCCAAACTAATTAGCACAGGTGTCTGCAATTGCTTACAGTGATATAAAGAGCCCTGACACACATCACCATCAATGAGTTTAACTGACAAACAAACAAATTCTTCCCTTATCACTCCTAAACACTTTTTGCATAATAATTTGGAACACAGTGTACATGTGCTTTTCCACAAAACACCAGTGGTTCACGTAGTGAATCTTACAGTTCTAACTTGCCAACCGTGGTCTGTATGGAGTTGTTCAATAAAGGGCCCAAAATTAAGATAACATAGACGGGAGAGGTCTCTATGAATAGGAATTCCTAAGTATTTGATACCCTGTGAGGGCCAGGCAAAGGGAAAGTTGGACTGGATGGAATCCTGTATGGATTTTGGGAGGGAGACATCGAGGGCCTCAGACTTCGCTGCATTGATTTTAAAATTTGACCATGTAACAAAGTGATCTATTTCAGCCATAACAGCAGGGATGGATATATGTGATTGAGTGATATATACTAGGACATCATCAGCAAATAGAGAGCACTTGTATTCGGTGCCTCCCACCTCAATCCACCTAATATTGGGGTTATGGCGAATTGATGAGAGCAGGTGCTCCGTCACTAGGATGTATAAGAGAGGGGACAGAGGACATCCCTGCCTTGTCCCATTGGTGATTATGAAAGGTGATGAAAATGTTCTGACGCGCCCCCTGGGCCTTGGGACACCCGGAGCCGGACCCTTTTTGGTGGATGCTGGTGGTTGTAGTCTCCGTGGCGGCGACCCGGTTCCGTGGCTCAGGGCGGTCAAACCAGTGGCGGAACTATTTATGTGGTTTTGATGTTTAAATATCCGACTACGCCACCCGTGGATTGCGGTCAGAGTGAACCGCCGCTGCAGGGCAGACCGCTGAGGCTGGTGTTGTGGGTGCAGCAGAGCGTAGCATAACTCCCCACGGGAGGAGTATAGCCTCAGGGCAGTGTATGCGGAGGATGGGGGTAATGGTGCAGGGCAGCAGCAGTAACGACACGGAGTCAGTGATGCAGTCCAGGGCCTTTACTCACAGTTCTTATTATCCAGACCACGTCTGCAGGTAACGACTGCCCACGTCGTATTGTGCTTACCAGGTGGGGGGCTCAGACAACTCCCAGATAACTTTGGAGCGCTTCACAGGACCCCCATTGTGTGTCCTTTGTCTGGTCTTTCTTACCAACGCTTCTGTCCGGCTGCCTCGGGCCTCCTCTTGGTAAACTTGGCGCCAGTTTCCCTGACCCTATGTGGTGCCTTCCTAGCGGGTGTAGCGAGGGGCTGCGCCAAATAAAATGTCACAGCCTCCGGTTTCTAGCTGAGGGTCATTTCCCGCCTCCACTAGTTTCGGGGACCGGTCTCCCCCTTTGGCCTGACCCCTCCACGCAGGTGGATTCGGGCGTGCAGTGGCGACTCGCCCGTCCGCACCCCTGGGATCCCTTCGTTCCTCGTTCCTGGAGCCTTCTCCGCTCCTCTTTCTTCCTTGTCCCCCTTCCAGGCCTGGGCCTCTGTTACTAGGCCCGCCTCCGGAGCAGAGCTCATGCAGAGCCCCTGCTCCCTGTCACTTCTGCTCAGACTTCTCTGCACTGAACTAAGATGGTGCCCACCTTTTATACTTCCTTCTCAATGCACCCAGGAACTGCTTCCTCCCTGCTCCTGCACTACAGGGTTCCCCTTCCTCAGTGTTCCCTCCCCCCACTCCAGCCAGGGACAGGGACTGTCGTGCCCATCTCCGAGGCATATTGGTCGCCCTGCCCCACGGCAATGTGTTGTAATGCATGCAGGTGTCGGGGTCCTGATCCACACTCCATCCTTACCTGAAATTGAGATATCACACCTCTGGGTGAGGTGCAATACCTCTGTAGCAACCAAGCCCTCGGGGTGCTACGGTTCCACTTATCTTCAGCCTAGGCGATGTATTGCGATACAGGGCCATGATTTTGGCTTTAAAAGGGTCTCCTAGACCCCTACCCCAAGCTTTTTAAGAGAATAATATATGGCGTGCCAGGAGACTCTATGGAATGCTTTCTCAGCATCCAACGAGAGTATCTAATTACAAATTTTTAACTGCATCTAGCCAAGGAAATACTTTGTGCCTAGTAGCAGTGTCTGCTAGTCAGCAGATTATCCCAGCTGTTAAGCAAGCTACACCACCTGTAGTTTGGACACTTAATTTTTTCAAAGGAAATGCTTCGGGACCCCGGGATACTCAGTGAAGAACATCAGGAGGCACCCCAAGGCATAGGGGCTGGGACTGGCGGTAGGACGCCTTGCGGTGGACCGCCGAGCTCGATCCTTAAAAAAGCTTTTTAACTGCAGCAGCTTTAGTGGACGCTACTGGAGCTGGAATTACGCGGCTGCTGGCATGAGACTTGCCCTCCAATAGATCCTTGTAAAAGGATTTAAAGTGTATTCATTCAAATTAGAGAGACAATTTAAATTAAAAAGCTTAGACCTGCCTCCACCACAGGGGGCTCGCTCGACCCACCAGCGGACAGGCACCAGTATTGGGAGAGGGGGGCTGGCCGTCAGGGTCCACCGCGGCTCTGGCACAAACCCGGCGACACGGAGGTGGCACGGGCAGGAACGGACTGGACGTGTCGGCTTCTCACTTTTTGGATTTTAGAAGGGCATGACATGCCTATATCTGTGTCTCCCCCTCCTTTTACTCCTCCACCTCTTTTCTTTTCGCATGACTATATGTACTTGTCACTTTTCCATGTGTTAGTTGTGTCTTCTGAGCAGTTTGTCAGCTTTTGGACACCTTTGAAGGTGTTTTCTATGTGTTTCTATGTGTTTTTGTTTGCCTGCCATTGGTTTTAACGGTGTTCAATGGTGTTCGACGAACAGTTCGACGAACAGTTTGGCGAACACAAGGGTGTTCGACGAACCGAACCGAACTCGTACACTACGGGGGTGGCTCAACACTAGCCACAAGGCAAAAATGATAACTAAATGCACAGCATAACATACCAACACTAGTGCTTCATCAATGATCTAACTATCTATATCAGCAGCTAAAGGTTGAATCAAGACCCGTGCAACTGTGTTTTCTGATCTAGCATCTTCCACAAAGGAGGAATGCCTGCGTTATCCACTTTACTTGCATTCCATTAGGAGGATGTGGTCAAAATGACTTTGATCAAAGTTTACAAAGTTCCCGTACATATACAGAGTAATTTCCTAATGATGCATGAAAAACGCTGCTCAAGACCACGCGGTTTTACGCATTTTTGACGTGTTTTTGATGCATTTTTTTAAGCATTTTTTGAAGCGTTTTTATACATCAATGAATGCTTTTTGGAGCTAAATAAAGTTATTTGATGAGACATTGCTTAAACCCTTCGATTACCATCAAAACTGGGGTGAGTATATTGGTTAATTTAAATTATTAAAGAATGTGTCTGTTGTATTTCAATTAAATTGTTTACTCTGTGTCTGTGTGTTTATTTAATTCTTTACTTTAATTAGGTTTGTTCATGAAAAGGTCTGATTGACACCTTGTCATGACCAAATAAAAGAGCTAGGTGTCAGCTGATTCCATTCGCCCACTCTCATTAGCATTTCTATTCATGTAATTTATGCTGCTGCTGTGAGCTGCTATTTTTAGCCTGGGAAGGTGCCATTTGCAAACATGGTCCCTGGCTATTATAACAGCTCATAGCTGGCTCCTTAGCCTCTATGTCCCCCCAATCAGCACTCAGTGGTGCTTTGGATGCTGTGTATTTTTGTTGTGTCCAAAACACGCTGTTCTAATGCCGCACTTTTTTTGTCGGTACATGTGAATGCATCATAGATAATGACACTTCAATCAGTCAAAATGTGCAGCGAAATCTAGCGTGTCTGCTACAGAAATTGACATGCTGTGTGGTGAGTATGGTTATGTGGCCATGGTCAGGAAATGCTGCAGGTTTGAAGCTGCGTGTTTCTACAGTGTCAAACCCTCGGCATTCAGATGGTACAGTATAGTGGATAGGATCTCTAGAAATCCCATGTCCACTATGTGTGCATCAGAGGCTGAAAATTATCTGCGGACACTAACATGCGGCTTTTCTATCAGGTCCGCAGCATGTCAAATTCTCTTGCGGAGTCGCTAGTCTCCACAACAGAAATTTGACCCCTAGAATGTATAGAATGCAGTAAATCCACATGGTTCAGTGAACACATGTGGATTTACCTGCATTCAATAGAATGCAATGTTTTGGACGCAGCAAAAAATATGCGTCCAAAGCACTGCTACGTCCCGATCGTGGACACAGAGCCCAAAATGTAAAAAAATGGCATGAGCTCCCACGTCATTTTTATAACCAGCAGAGGGAAAGCCGACTGCTGGGGGCTGATATTAGTAGCCGGGGAAGTGGCCATTAGCCAACAATATCAGCCCACAGCTGTTTGTTTAGACTTAACTGGTTAGATTACAGGGGAAACCCAGAAAAAAATTGACGTGGGGTCCTCCTATAAAATCTAACCGAAAAGGCTAAACTAGACAGCTGCGGGCTGATATTAATAGCCAGGGAAGGGGCCATGGATACTAACCCCCTCCACGGCTATTAATTTCACCCCTCAGCAGTCGATAAGATGCACCAAATCTGGCGCTTACCCTCCGATCTTTCCACTGCCCTCTTCGGTGGCGCATGGGGTAATGAGGTTGGGGTTCACGTCAGCCTTGTATTGGTGGCTGACTTGTTGCCCAGGTTAGTAATGGAGTGCATATATAAGATGTCCCCTTTACTAACTGAGTATTAAAATGATCGCCGCCTTTTCAATAGAAACACGGCCAGAATAAAGTATTTTATTGAAATTAGTTCTACAATTTTTTTTATTACCTTCTCATTCCCCGAATCCCTCGAGCTCCTGAAGAAAACGTAAAAAAACAAACAACCATATACCTCACGTGTCCGCTGTGAACAACGTAGTCCACGATCACCACCAAAGAGTATCCCATGACGATCCGTGTCACTTCTACAGCAGTAACATCAGCAATCACTAATGTCACTGCTGTAGAAGACAGCAGTGTATACTGACAGGGGTGTAAAATCACCCCTGTCAGTATACATGCTGCTGCAGGAGGTCACTGGGGTTCAACCGCTGAAGATCAGCTGATCAGCCTCGGTGAGCTCTCTCCGCCATCACCCTGGGAACTTTCTTCTGAAGGTTCTTCTGCTGATCGCCCACATCACCGCAGGTCCTAGCAGCTCAGGGAGCATTGGATGACCGCCAGGGACCAGGAGGACACCGGGGGCCGCCGTACAGGCGAGTATAGAGGTTTTTTTTATTCTTTTTTACTTTTTTCTTTTTTTCACTGGGGGCATGCGGGCTGGGCAGAGCAGACTACTGCTCCTCCGAGCCATGCTGCTCTCGCTGTTATCAGAGGGAGCGGCAGTCGGATGAGAGGAGTAATAGTCCTCCTCTCGCGACCAGGGTACCACATGCAGCGCATTTCCGGTGGGAATTTGCGCCCATTGGCTTTAATTGAAACCCAGCAAATCTGCAAATATAGATATTATACCTTCGGGTTTGCAGCGGTTCAGTGCAAGTCAATGGGCACAAATTTGCGGCAGAAACTGCCAAACAATGGCCATGCTGTGTTTTTTTTTCCGCAATGGTAATCCGGAGTGAAAATGTCAGTATGTCTATGGCATGTGGGAAAAAAATGGAGGTGCTCTCAATACTGTGTGCCGATATATAATATGCCGATATATCACAATAAATTTGTGTTTTATCGTCTTACATTTCCTTACCCCACAATCATTGGCTCCATCTCCACACATCCCAACAAAATAGCTACAACAAAAAATTAAGGTCAGTTAGTTGCTTATATAATACATAATATATTTATACTCCCCAATATTGAAATTGCAACACCGAGAAAGAAAAGTCCGGAAATTATAGAAATCTCAGGATAGATAGACATATTAAAGGGGTTGTCCAGGACTATTTTATTTATTTTTTACTATGGGTCTAAAAACTAACATAGCAGGTAATTGCTAACTACCTGCCTGTTCTACCCAGTAATTCTGCTCAAGATCAACAGAGCAGCTCTTCCTCTTCCTGGCTGATCAGTCGATGGAGTGTGACTGCCTACGTCATGCTAATTGACAGCCGCTCGTTTCTGAGTCTGCAAAGACTGGGTGTAACAGGCAGGTAGTTAGCAACTACTGTACCTGCCTGATATTTCTTAGGCCCATAGTAAAAACAGTTAAATAATCCTGGATAACCCCTTTAAAGAATTGCAAATGATGAAAAAATGAAACATTATTTTTAAAACATTTAGCATTTAGTATTGAGTATAAGCACCCCTGCGCAAAAATACATGCACTCATGCTATTAATGAGGTTATTGGTTGCCTGAGGAATGTTCTGCCATGCTGAATGAATTTAGGCACTCAAATCAACAAGATCAGATCAAGGTTTCTCCAAAGTATCCCAGGGCCGTTTTTCAATATAACAATGCCAGGCATATTGCCTGTGCTACTGTGAGTAGTCAGCATGGCCTAAACGTGCTACCATGGCAAGCAGCATCTTCAAACTCATCTTCCATGAAGCACCTCTAGGACATCATTAGTCATCAATTGCAAAGGGAGTTGCCAGAAGCGGATTTTAATGATTTGTGTGTCCAAGTGCATTCAGCATGGCAGAACGTTCCTCAGACAATCATTAAGGCTATGTGCCCACAATGCAGAATTGAAGGAAAAAATTTCCGCAGCGTTTCTGCATGTCCTTGGCAGTAAAAACGCTTGCATATTTTACACGCGTTTTTTAAACATTTTTGCAGCGTTTTTACATGAGGATTTGACTTGCATTTTTCAAATGCATTGTGACCTCAAACCCGCCTGTATAAACGCCCAAATAATGGACATGCTGCAGATTTTTCCGCAAGGAAAATCCACTGCGGAAAATTCCGCAGAATGTGCACAGAACATGCAGATTTTTCATTGGGGACCATGGGGCACGGATTACCAAGCGTTTTTAAAGCGTTTACGCTGCCGAAATTCCGCATCAAAAACGCTTGAAAAACGCATAGTGGGCACACAGCCTAACAACCTGAATGATAGCATGCTAAGGTATGTAAGTGCATATATGTCTGTTTGTGGTGCTCATACTTAATATTGAATGAATTGAGGTGTATTGAAAATTTTGTTTCCTTTTTTTCATTTTTTAACATGTCTATTGATCCTGTAATTTCCATAATACCACGACTTTTCCTTTTTGGTGTTGCAATTTCAATGTTGAAGATTCTAAGTGTATATTAATGATACATAATTTGTAAGTCTGAAAAAGTCATCCAGTTCAGCCTTTTTCCCCTGCAATGATAATCCACAGGATGGCAAAAATCTTCATTTCCTCAATGTATATTTTAAATTGGGCACAGTTTTATTAAAAGGAATGTTTCAAACTTACTCTAATTTTTGAAGCTCTTCAATAAGACTCGACTTTTGCCTTGGAGTCATTCTTGCGAAAATGGTTCCATTTAATAGTACCTTAAAACAACAATATTAAATCTTAAGCTTTATAAAACCCCATGCTTTATACATATGCAGTATAGTTAAAAATAACCCTACAAAGTGTCCACTTATCTGAATACAACAACAGAGGTGCAATGTATGGGACACCATCTTTCCAATGGTCTTAGGGATTTTCTTCCCTATTGAAAACCATTTTACTGAAAAATATATCAACTTCTATACATATAAAAATAAAGTGCACAAAATGATTGAAGAAACTGAATTTCTAGTTTTACAAATAAATCATCAATTGGGTATCTCAATATAAAGTCTGACATTAAGGGTATGTTCACACGACCAATTTCTCCACGTCCGAGAAAAACGGTCCAGTTATTCGGTTCAGCGTTTGATCAGAGTTTGATCGCAGAATTATCAGTTTTTCTTGGACGTAAAGAGAGAAAAAAATCTTCTCCTTCACCATTCTGTCAGGTCCAATTTGTTTTCACAGACCCATTTGCATTTCCGATTTTAAGACAACACTTAGATCAAAATTGGACTTCTTCAATTTTTTCCATGGGCTACATCGACTACATCTGAATGACAAAATCAGATATGTGTACAACCCCATAGAATATCATGAAATCCAAGGATAGCACTCGTACAGGAAAACTGTTCGTGTGCACAAGCCGTAATGTAGAAGGGATAGCATAATGTTTATTAAAGCAGATATATCAGGGACTCAGTCTGGTCTCTTTAAATTCCCTATAAAAGTGGTATGGTTTTAGGAAACAAATTACGAATTTATTGGTGCAATGTTAATAAGACTTTGGGCAGGTGCACACGACCGTAGAACCTCTCATTCGAAAGAAACGGGTCAATCATGCAAATGACATTCTGGTCAAACTCTGATCAGAATTTGATCCGAGAGTCAGCATTGTGTGATCCGATTTTCTCGGATGAGAGAATCAGAACACACTGTGAGGAAAATCAGGAGAACAAAATTTCTCCATCTTCTCTATTGTGCCAGTGTGTGCACTGCCCTCAGATGTCATTCCAGTGTAGTCCAATGTTTCCCATACACTCATTGACTTGCATGGTCAAGTGTGATCCGATAATCAGATGAAACTCGAACACGCTGCAATTTTTTCCTAGGATAGGCTTGGTCTGAGGAAAAAGTCAGACATGTGCATGGCCCCACAGAATAATATTGGTCTGAGAGTGATTCGATGTTTTGTCGGACTACACTTGGATGGAAAATACGGTGGTGTAAGCAAGCCCTTAAGATGTCTAATTCCAATTAAACCAGAACACTGATAAAGGGAATATGTTAGTAGGATCAACTTTCTTAAGCCGTCTATATTGGCATGCAGTTCATAGGAATCTAAACAAAATTACATCTTGATATCTACAATCTGATGTCTTATTCCAGAGAAATCCATGTTTTTCTGATATATAAATGACCTCGTCCAGGCTATGGGGAGGATGCTGCCTGGAAGATAACTCTGCCTCCATAGTTTATTTTAAATAAAAGGGGGAGTTACCAGAGTGAGACAAGTAACTGACACAGGACAGGAGAAATTAACTTTGTCTTTTTGTAAACACATTATTTGCAGCTCCCTTAGCTCTGCTGTATTGTATCAATATTGCTATCTGTGAGAGGGAAGTTGAAGCTGAGAGAAACCTGCAGATGTGTCAGGTATAATCACACACAGCTCTGCAGTGACATCAGGGGAGAAGAGAACGACCACCACATATCACACTGGTATCTCCCCCTTCATGTAAAATAATCTCTGGAGGCAGAGTCATCTTCCAGGCAGCCTCCTCCCCATAGCCTGGAAGAGGTCATTTATATAAAGTGATAAAAGATGATTTCTCCACAATAAGGCATCTGATATGAGGCATACAGGCAGGACTTTTTTTCAGCAGTCTATAATCTGTATTCCAATATAATTAGTTTAGATAGGTCAAATGTGATGACAGATTCCCTTTAAAAAGAGAATGGAACCACTCCACTGCCTGAAGATCAGACCCTCCTGAACCAGACAATGCACTTTTCATGAATTAAACATATTTAAAAAAAATATAAGTAAATGTGAAGACAAAACTATATTTTCCCCACTTACCTTTGGCAGCAAATTGGAAAAATATTGAGCTAAAACCTGATAGGACTTTCCATTCATTGCAAAGTGAAAGTTTCCGAGGGTTGTGGGATTATTAATCCATCCTTCACTAACATTAATTTGTGACTCCAAAAAAGAGAAAAAATAGATTATAAATATCTAAAAACGTTTTACATTTTTTGTTATAATAATGTAACATGTTTTTTTAAAAAAACTTTTAAATAACTGTTTTATGTCACCATATTCGAAAAGACTTACCTTTTTCTGTTGATGGGAATGTATGCGGACTTGTTTTTTGTGGTAGGAGCTTTATGTATTTCTATTTGTACTACTTTGGGGGACTTTTTTTTTTTTTTTCTAAATGAGTTAAACTGATGCGATCAGATCTAGCTGTGGTTGCATCAGTTATGGGTATGTGCTGACTTAAAACAACCCTCATAAATTCAGATTTGGGTCCCTAAATTATGCAAATTCAAAATCATTTAAAAAAATAAATAAAACATGGAGCAACTCTGGAATTCATGTCAATTGGTATTTAGTTATAATTTCCCCTGACTTCTACTTTGATTATTGAAGGGAAGTGATATGAAATAAACTTTTCAGACTGTAAATATGTATTTTCCTAATTGCTTCAGATTGCATGGACATCAATTTTTTGCCAATATATGTAATAGCTCAATCCTTATACTGTAGCATAAATGCAATTTTGCATATTAGATTGTACATACCCTACTTTGATTTAATATATTCAGTTCTATTATTAAAGTTTTTTTTTTAATTCTGTAATATAACATACCTTTAAATAGATTCCACTTCCTTGACTTTCAGTCAAAGAATGCCAAGTAACTGAAGCAGGTAAATCTTTCTCAGGTTCACAGGCCACCAACATAATTATGTTGCTGTTGGAGGGAATCATTCCTGATTTTTTACCAACGGTCACAGCTGTCTGAAGGTTATCGCCTAAAAAAATACAAGACTATAGAAAGTCCAAGGTAAAGGACGATAATGCTACCGAGTACTTAAATGTTAAATATAAAGCTTCAAGATGGAGCAGCAGTACCCTTATTGTACATCTCTCCATT
Source organism: Phyllobates terribilis (assembly GCF_046119375.1). Taxonomy (NCBI): domain Eukaryota; kingdom Metazoa; phylum Chordata; class Amphibia; order Anura; family Dendrobatidae; genus Phyllobates; species Phyllobates terribilis. The sequence goes on along the minus strand of NW_027362763.1, from coordinate 324,361,923 downwards.
TATACCACTTTCTTCTCTATGACATTGGCACTGTGTACTAAAAAAATGTGTTGCATTTGGACTTTAGATACAGTGATATCTATGTGCTTTCTTATAGGAACATGCTGAACAGATTGAAATCTAAATAGAGGTAGACGCAATTACAATTACAATTGGCCTGTAGATGCAGTGACCACGGCTGTGGATGTAGTTCTACTGCCTATGGAAAGTTGAAGACAATGGCAACTTCCTGATAAGGAACTGGGATTTAGGGTATGGTCATATGCCCATGGATCCTCTCATCCAAGAAAATCGGGTTGATTGTTCTAATGACACTCTGATCAATCTCTGATCAACGTTTGATCCGAGTCTCAGCATAGAGTGATACAATTCAAACAGACCTGAATGGGTGAGTGGCATCCGATTTCACAGTGAAATTGCAGAATACTAAGATTTTTTTCACTGACAGATTTTGTCAGTGAAAAAATGTATGCATCAGCACTGCCTGATTAAATAATATTGGTCGAAGTGTTATACTATAAAAAATTCGATACCACTCGTCTGATGTATACTATGATGTGAGCGAGTCTTTAGAAGAAGTCTAAAGCACAAATGGCTGAGCTTAATAAGGGAAAGATGTAACACTGGTTCATAAACGTGTAACAGCACAGCAAAAAGTGAATTATCATTTAACCCCTTCCCCCCACGAGCCTGTTTTCACCTTCCTGACCAGGCCAAATTTTACAATTCTGACCAGTGTCACTTTATGTCGTAATAACTCTGAAGCGCTTCAATGTATACAGTGATTCTGAGATTATTTTTTCATGACACATTGTACTTTATGTTAGGCTATGTGCCCACGATGCAGAAATGCTCAGGATTTTTTCCTGAGCGTTTCTGCATTTCCCTGGCAGAAAAAACGCATGTGGATTGTACATGCATTTTTCCTGCCAGGGACATGCGGATGTGAAGCGTTCTTCACATGCATTTCCGCATGTGGGTTGACAAGCGCTTTCCAAGCGATTTTAGCATCAAGCATGCAAACGGCATGGTTTTATATAGTGTGACCGTAAAGAATGGTAAAAAATAAAAAAATAAATCTATACTTACCTTCCGATGGCCTCCAGAGTCTTTATTCGCTCCGTCCTGGCTTGCCAGCAGCTCGCAGTACACTACACTGAAGGACCTGCCGTCACATGACTATGATGTCAGCGGAGGTCCTTCAGTCCACCGCGATCTGCCGGCAAGCGAAGACAAGCGCACCTAGCGCCATCAGAAGGTAAATATAATATTTATTTTTTATTTTATTCTTTTTTTTACAGGTTCTATAGTACCCGTGTCTGGAGGAGAGTCTCCTGTCCTCCAGACCCGGGTACCATCCGCACATGGAAACGTTTGGATTCCGCATGTACATATCCAGTGATGCGGAATCCAAGTGTTCCAAAGAAAGTCAATGGCGGTGAAAACGCAGCGCTTCCGCAAAATAATTGGTAGTGCTGCGTTTTTTTCCGCAATGATAACCCGCAGGGGAAATTTCCGCAGCATGTGCACAGCACATGCGAATTATCAATGGGGAACATGGAAGACCTTCTGCGATGCATTTTTTAAGCGATTCTGCAGCGTTTTTGCCGCTGCGGAAACGCTTAAAAAACACATCGTGGGCACACAGTCTAAGTGGTAAATTTATATTGAAATGTTTTGCATTTATTTGTGAAAATATCAGAATGTTGGTGAAAATTTTGCAATTTTCACACTTTTAATTTGTATGCCCTTTAACCAGATAGTTATATTACACAAAATAGTTAATAATTAACATTTACCACATGTCTACTTTAAATCAGCATATTTTTTTTTTAAATAAGAAACTTAGAAGGGTTAAAAGTTTATCATCAATATTTCATTTTTTCCAACAAACTTTACAAAAACAATTTTTTAGGGACCACATCACATTTGAAGTGACCTTGAGAGGCCTATATGACAAAAAATACAGTCACCATTTTAAAATCTTACTAATCCTTCAGATGCTTCACAGGAATTAATGCAATGTGGAAGGAAAAAATAAAAATTTTACTTTTTCCCACAAAAATGGCTTTAGCCCCAAATTTTGCACTTTCGCAAGGTAACAGGAGAAAATGAACAGTACAATTTGTTTTGAAAATTTTCCTGAGTACACTGATACCACGTATGTGGTCAAAACTACTTTTGAGGCACGGTACAAACCTCAGAAGGGAAGAAGCACCATATTAGAGTTCAGATTTTGCTGGAATGCTTTGCAGGTGCATGTCATATTGTCAGAGCCCCTGAGGTACCAGAACAGCAGTAACACCCATAAGTGACTCCATTTTACAAATTACACCCCCCAATAAATTCATCTAGGGGTGCAGGGAGCATGTTGACACCACATGTGCCTCACATTAATTCATATCATTGGGCGTTGAAGAAATAATAATTACATTTTCACAACTAAAATGTTATTTTAGCTCCAAGTTTTACATTTTTATAAGGGCTTGTAGGAAAAAATGGTCCACGTAGTTTGGTGTGCAATTTCTCCTGAGTGCACCAATTGGGATATACTTTTTAGGCACAGTGAAAAGCTCAGAAGGGAAGGAGCACCATATCATACTGCAGATTTTACTGATATGATTTTCAGGTGCCATGACCAACTGGGAGAGCCCCTGAGGTGCCAGAACAGCAGAACCCCCTATAAGTAACCCAATTTACAAACTATACCTCTCAATGAGTTCATCTAGAGATGCAGTGATCATATTGACAGCACGGGTGTGTCACAGAATTTTATTCCATTGGGCATTGAAGAAAAAATAATTACATTTTTGCCACAAAAATGATGTTTTAGCCCAAAATTTTACATTTTCACACATCAGAATGGGTAAAAATTGCACCAATATTTGTCACACAATTTCTGCTGAATGTGGCAATACTTGAGTGAACATATAAATCCTTTAAAACCAATAATTTTAGTAGATTTCTAAAAAAACCACCAATACCACTGTGTTTTAAAATGAGATAAAGCTAACCATAAATGGTATATAACACATCCCAAAAGAGGATTATTAATTAGTAGTGTTGAGCGAGCACTAAAATGCTCGGGTGCTCGAAGCTCGGGCCGAGCTCACTGTGATACTTGGGTGCTCGACCCGAGCAACGAGCCCAATGTTAGTCTATGGGAGACCCGAACATTTTTGCGGCGGCTCCCCCGGCAGTCTGTAGAAAGCCTAAAAAGTGCCCAAAACGATAGTGACAGTGCTCAAATGACATGGGGACAGCATGGGGATCGCCCCTGGAAGCATTTCTGACTCCCAGGTCACTGCTGTCAACAACGTGGTCAGAGGTATTAAGCCACTTTTACAGGCTCACAATAAAACGTTCAAAAACGAAAGTGAAAGTGCTTTCCTGTGAAATATGTTAACCCCTTAACGATCATTGTTCTTTCTGTTTTTGTGTTTTCCTTTTTTGCTCCCCTTCTTTCCAGAGCCAGAACTTTTTTAATTTTCGTTCAATATGGGCATGTGAGGGCTTATTTTTTGCGGGACGAGTTGTACTTTTAAACACCATCACTGGTTTTACCATATCTTGTGCTGGAAAATGGGAAAAAAATTCCAAGTGCAGTGAAACTGCAAAAAAAATGCAATTCCACAGTTGTTTTTTGGGTCCTTTTTTTACCACGTTCACAGATTGCTAAATCTGACCTGCCATCATTATTTTCCAGGTCGTTACGAGTTCATAGACACCAAACATGTATAGGTTCTTTTTTATTTAAGTGGTGAAAAAAAAATCCAAAGCTTGCTAAAAAAACAAAAAAAAATGACGCCATTTTCCGAGACCCTTAGCTTCTCCATTTTTCGGGATCTGGGGCCAGGTGAGGGCTTATTTTTTGCATGCCGGGCTGACGTTTTTATTGATACCATTTTGGGGTAGATCCGATGTTTTGATCGCCCGTTATAGCATTTTATTGCAAAGTTGTAGCGACCAAAAAAACTTAATTCTGGCGTTTAAAATTTTTTTCTCGTTACGCCGTTTACTGATTGTATTAATTCTTCTTTTACATTGATAGATCGGGCGATTCTGAACGCGGCGATACCAAATAAGTGTATGTGTTTTTTTTTTTATATATATATATATTTTATTTTGAATGGGGCGAAAGGGGGGTGACTTAAACTTTTATATATTTTTTATTTTTTTTATTTTTTTAAAAACTTTTTTTTTACACTTTCTGCTTGCTTCTATAGTCTCCAGAGGAGACTAGAAGCAGCAGTTGTCTGATTGTTTCTACTGCATACAAGCGATGAGCAGATCGCTTGTATGCAGGAGAAATGCTCACTTGCTATGAGCGCTGACCACTAGGTGGCGCTCATAGCAATTGAGACATGACAACCACAGGCGTCTGCTGCAGACCTTGAGTTGTCATGCCCACCCATTGGTGACCCGCGATCACGTGACGGGGTCACTGATGGGCGGGGCTTAGGACTCCCGGAAGCGCGAGTTAAATGCCACTGACAGAGATTTAACATGTTAACAGCCGCGGGTGGATTGCGATTCCAATAATCAGCTGACATGTGCTCGCTTCAGTGCGGGCTCACCGCCGGAGCCCCCGCTGAACCGGCCTTCCCGACCTGATGCGTACTATTACTGACCAGGTCGGAAAGGGGTTAAGGAACATCCTTTCCAGGGTAAAGACTTGTGTATAAGGTAAAATAAATAACCAAAAACAAAAATACTCCTCCACACCTTGGGCTATGTTCACAAGTAGCATTTTTTATGTGTTTTTGCACGTTTGTATTGCTTTCAACCATGACAAATGCATTCACCGGGAAATGTAATTGTAACCTACCTGGCGGCGTCCTTGCATGGTGGTCCATCTCCCACTGTGCAAGAGCGCGCACTTGATCTCCAGTCCAGAATGTCTCTCTGGCTTCCCTCCATGCTGTCTGTTTGTGTCTGTTTCTGCTGCTTAAGGGCGGCGCCCGATCACTTCCTGCTTTTTGTACCTGCTGTGGGTCACACCCCTTGTGCATCCTCAGCCTATTGCTGTCTGTCACCTGGTATATAGCTCAGCTGCTCCCATCTATCCCTGCCTGAGCATAGTGTTTCATTCAGTGTGTGCTTTCACTCTGAAGGTGCCAGGTCCCGTTCTTTGTCTCCTGTCTTGGGGTATCAGTTCCCGTGTCTGAACTGAGTCCTGTCTATGTCTCCTGCCTTGCGGTATCAGTTCCCGTGTCTGAACTGAGTCCTGTCTATGTCTCCTGCCTTGTGGTATCAGTTCCCGTGTCTGAACTGAGTCCTGTCTGTGTACTCTTGCCTGCTGCCTTTCCTGGAGGCTGTATTTCCAGTCCTGTCTGAACATGCTCCTAGCCTGTTCCTCCCGCCTTCTAGGGGCCGATTACCTAGATCCGTTCCTGTATCTTGTCTGTCCTGTCTGAACACGCTCCTTGCCTGTTCGTCCCGCCTCTCTGGGGGCCGATTACCCAGACCTGCTCCTGTATCTTGTCTGTCCTGTCTGAACACGCTCCTTGCCTGTTCGTCCCGCCTCTCTGGGGGGCCGTATTCCCAGACCCGCTCCTGTGTCCCGCTCCTGTGTCGGTCTCGTCCGTACACTCAGTTCCAGTCTGTACTCTCTCCTATCTTTCATCTGTCTTTTCTCTATGTCTGTTCCTTTCCTTTTTCTGCAGAGTCTGAACTCGTACCTAACTCCTGCCTGTTGTCTCTGTACTCCCGTTTGTGAGTTTGTGGTCCACTCGCTACTTCACTGCAAGTACCCTGTGGGTGTCTGGCTCTGCCTTTCCCTTCCTGTCTGTTCCGTGTGAACAGAGCCCTGTCCCCCTACTCAGCCTTGCCTGCTCTGACTCCCTTGCTCACCGCTCCGGCGGTTCTAGCCTGCTCTGACTCCTTTGCTCACCGCTCCGGCGGTTGTAGCCTGCTCTGACTCCTTTGCTCACCGCTCCGGCGGTTCTAGCCTGCTCTGACTCCTTTGCTCGCTGCTCCGGCAGCCTTGCTCCGCTCTGACCCTTTTGCTCGCTGCTCCGGCAGTCTCGCTCCACTCTTGCTCACCGCTCCAGGCGGCCTCGTCCTGCTTTACTCTTGCTCACTGCTCCAGCAGTCTCGCTCAGCTCTGATCCTTTGTTCACCGCTCCTGGCGGCCTTGTCCTGCTCTACTCTTGCTCACCGCTCCAGGCGGCCTTGTCCTGCCCTGTTCTCGCTCACCTCTCTGGGCGGCCTCACTCTGCTGTGTTTGTCCGCCACATCTGTGGTTCTGTTCCTGAGTCCCAGTGTGTACTGGGTCCTATCCCGCCAGTGTCCCTACCTGCTAGTGCCTCCCTGTCTGCACTCTAGCTGTGCTTGCCTGTACCCCTCTGCCTGTATTGTTCCTGAGTCCCAGTGTGTACTGGGTCCTATCCCGCCTGTGTTCCTACCTGCTAGTGCCTCCCTGTCTGCACTCTAGCTGTGCTTGCCTGTACACCCCTGCCTGCATACCCGCGTGCCTGCATACCAGTCGTGCCTGCCTATACCCACCAGTCTGTGTGCCAGCCTACAAGTCTGTTCCTGTATTCCCCTGTGTGGGTCAACAGCCGTGTCCGGGGTCTGTCCTGGAGTAGCACCTGGTCCCTCTGCTCGGTTCCTCCTTGGTGCACTGGCGTCGTATGCCGTCGTGCGACCCTGGTCGGTTCGGGTGAATACCTAGTTAAGCCCCTCCAGGCATTCACTCTCCGGCACGGTCCAGTGGAATCACTACAATCACACGCACACGCCGCTCAGCCCGGGCGTGTGCATAACAGCATGCTCAGGCCATGGTTCCCGTTGAGCCCCACGGCCTTCGCTCTCTGAGAAGTTTTCCAGCGAATACATGCTTTAAAATAAATAAATAAATTTTTTTTTTTTCCTTAGCTGAGTTCCAGGCAATTACGCACCGTCCAGATGGATCTATCAACTCTCGTTTCTGCGGATCCGCCACGTTACTATGGGGATCCAAGACAGTGTCGTGCATTTGTGGAGCAATGCATGCTACACTTTAAGGCCTACCCTCTCTATTTTCCTTCCGATTGGGCTAAAGTGGCCTTTATGATTGACTACCTAGCGGGTGATGCCTTGAAATGGGTCACCCCCCTATGGGAAGCATGGGATCCTGTCGTCCTTGACCTGCAGGCCTTCCTGGTGGCCTTTCGTATGGTCTTCGAGGACCCTAACCCTGAAGCCCCTGCTGAAGCTTCACTTCCCAATATCCCGGAGCAGCCCCGACGGGTAATGTGTGTGGGTAGCGCAATAGTCCTCCAGCCCAATGAGACTACTGCCCACCCAGAATCCTCACAGGGTGACTACGCTTTCCGGAATACTTCTCCCAACCTCAAGAGGCAGTCCAGACGTGCTAGACGTAGAGGCAAGCCGTCACGCCAGGGTCTGTCCTCCCTGAGACCTCCTGACCCCAACCTTGAAGTCCCTACTGAAGCTTCATCTCCCTGTATCCCGGAGAAGCCCCAACGGGTAATGTGCGTGGGTAGTGCACCAGTTCTCCTGCCCGAAGAGACTTCTGCCCATCCAGACTCCACACAGGAGAACTTCCTGCACCCGGCATCAGATGCTTCACCCACTTTAACCGGTGTGCATGTCCAAGGATGCTCCAAAGCTGTGGTTACCTCAGAGTCTGTGCACCTCTACTACCTGGTGGAGGACCCCCTGTTGCCTCCTGAATCCTCCGGGATACCACTCGATGACAAATGGAGAGAGACTTCTCTACACCCGGTACTCGATAATTTGTCCGCTTCGTCCTGTGAGCCTGACAATGGGTACCCCAAAGTGGTAGTTACCCCCGAGTCTCTACACCCCTCCGACCAGGCGGAGGACCTCCAGTTGTCTCCTGAACCCTTCGGGGTGCTACCTGGTAGCGAAAGGACAGAGACTCTCCTATACTCTGTACCTGATACCTCGCTCGCTTCGTCCAGTGAGTCCAACCTAGTGTACTCCGAAGCAGAGGTTACTCCCGAGTCTCTACACCCCTCCGACCAGGCGGAGGACCTCCAGTTGTCTCCAGAACCCTTCGGGGTGCTACCTGGTAGCGAAAGGACAGAGACTCTCCTATACTCTGTACCTGATACCTCGCTCGCTTCGTCCACTGAGTCCAACCTAGTGTACTCCGAAGCAGTGGTTACTCCCGAGTCTCTACACCCCTCCGACCAGGCGGAGGACCTCCAGTTGTCTCCAGAACCCTTCTGGGTGCCACCTGGTGGTGAATGGACAGAGACTTTCCTATATCCTAGATCTGATACCTCGCTTGCTTCGTCCAGTGAGTCCGACCTAGTGTACTCTGAAGCAGAGGTTACCTGTGAGTCTCTACACCCCTCTGACCAGGCGGAGGACCGCCAGTTGTCTCCAGAACCCTTCGGGGTGCCACCTGGTGGTGAATGGACAGAGACTTTCCTATACTCGGTACCCGATACCTCGCCTGCTTCGTCCAGTGAGTCCGACCTAGTGTACTCTGAAGCAGATGTTTTCTCTGAGCCTCTGCACTCTTCTGACCCGGCGGAGGACCTCCAGTTGTTTCCTGAATCCTCCGGGGTACCACCAGATAACAAAGAGGCAGTGACTTTTCCTCATTATGTACCTGATAACCTGTCTATTTCTTCCTGTGAGCTTGACAAGATGTACCTCGAAGCAGAGATTACCCCCAAGTCTCTGTCCTCCTCCAACCCGGTGAAGGACTTCCAGTTGTCTCCTGTACCCTCTGGGGTGCCACCTGAAAATATGTGGAGAGAGACTTCCTTGTGTGCTGTTCCTGGTACTCCACCCGTTTCGTCTGTTGCTGAGGATGGCTGGATAGGAGGTAGCATCCTAGCTAACCAGATGAGATCAGTTTTTCCTGTGGACAGTGGAAGTGATCTCCTTGAAGTGAACGACTGGTCCTCGAATTCCATGCGGAAGATTCTGGCAGGCCTGAAGAAGAGGGGGCGTAAGGGGGGGGGTACTGTAACATACCTGGCGGCGTCCTTGCATGGTGGTCCATCTCCCACTGTGCAAGAGCGCGCACTTGATCTCCAGTCCAGAATGTCTCTCTGGCTTCCCTCCATGCTGTCTGTTTGTGTCTGTTTCTGCTGCTTAAGGGCGGCGCCCGATCACTTCCTGCTTTTTGTACCTGCTGTGGGTCACACCCCTTGTGCATCCTCAGCCTATTGCTGTCTGTCACCTGGTATATAGCTCAGCTGCTCCCATCTATCCCTGCCTGAGCATAGTGTTTCATTCAGTGTGTGCTTTCACTCTGAAGGTGCCAGGTCCCGTTCTTTGTCTCCTGTCTTGCGGTATCAGTTCCCGTGTCTGAACTGAGTCCTGTCTATGTCTCCTGCCTTGCGGTATCAGTTCCCGTGTCTGAACTGAGTCCTGTCTATGTCTCCTGCCTTGCGGTATCAGTTCCCGTGTCTGAACTGAGTCCTGTCTGTGTACTCTTGCCTGCTGCCTTTCCTGGAGGCTGTATTTCCAGTCCTGTCTGAACATGCTCCTAGCCTGTTCCTCCCGCCTTCTAGGGGCCGATTACCTAGATCCGTTCCTGTATCTTGTCTGTCCTGTCTGAACACGCTCCTTGCCTGTTCGTCCCGCCTCTCTGGGGGCCGATTACCCAGACCTGCTCCTGTATCTTGTCTGTCCTGTCTGAACACGCTCCTTGCCTGTTCGTCCCGCCTCTCTGGGGGCCGTATTCCCAGACCCGCTCCTGTGTCCCGCTCCTGTGTCGGTCTCGTCCGTACACTCAGTTCCAGTCTGTACTCTCTCCTATCTTTCATCTGTCTTTTCTCTATGTCTGTTCCTTTCCTTTTTCTGCAGAGTCTGAACTCGTACCTAACTCCTGCCTGTTGTCTCTGTACTCCCGTTTGTGAGTTTGTGGTCCACTCGCTACTTCACTGCAAGTACCCTGTGGGTGTCTGGCTCTGCCTTTCCCTTCCTGTCTGTTCCGTGTGAACAGAGCCCTGTCCCCCCTACTCAGCCTTGCCTGCTCTGACTCCTTTGCTCACCGCTCCGGCGGTTCTAGCCTGCTCTGACTCCTTTGCTCACCGCTCCGGCGGTTCTAGCCTGCTCTGACTCCTTTGCTCACCGCTCCGGCGGTTCTAGCCTGCTCTGACTCCTTTGCTCATCGCTCCGGCGGTTCTAGCCTGCTCTGACTCCTTTGCTCACCGCTCCGGCGGTTCTAGTCTGCTCTGACTCCTTTGCTTACCGCTCCGGCGGTTCTAGCCTGCTCTGACTCCTTTGCTCGCTGCTCCGGCAGCCTTGCTCCGCTCTGACCCTTTTGCTCACTGCTCCGGCAGTCTCGCTCCACTCTTGCTCACCGCTCCAGGCGGCCTCGTCCTGCTTTACCCTTGCTCACTGCTCCAGCAGTCTCGCTCAGCTCTGATCCTTTGTTCACCGCTCCTGGCGGCCTTGTCCTGCTCTACTCTTGCTCACCGCTCCAGGCGGCCTTGTCCTGCCCTGTTCTCGCTCACCTCTCTGGGCGGCCTCACTCTGCTGTGTTTGTCCGCCACATCTGTGGTTCTGTTCCTGAGTCCCAGTGTGTACTGGGTCCTATCCCGCCAGTGTCCCTACCTGCTAGTGCCTCCCTGTCTGCACTCTAGCTGTGCTTGCCTGTACCCCTCTGCCTGTATTGTTCCTGAGTCCCAGTGTGTACTGGGTCCTATCCCGCCTGTGTTCCTACCTGCTAGTGCCTCCCTGTCTGCACTCTAGCTGTGCTTGCCTGTACCCCCCTGCCTGCATACCCGCCTGCCTGCATACCAGTCGTGCCTGCCTATACCCACCAGTCTGTGTGCCAGCCTACCAGTCTGTTCCTGTATTCCCCTGTGTGGGTCAACAGCCGTGTCCGGGGTCTGTCCTGGAGTAGCACCTGGTCCCTCTGCTCGGTTCCTCCTTGGTGCACTGGCGTCGTATGCCGTCGTGCGACCCTGGTCGGATCGGGTGAATACCTAGTTAAGCCCCTCCAGGCATTCACTCTCCGGCACGGTCCAGTGGAATCACTACAATCACACGCACACGCCGCTCAGCCCGGGCGTGTGCATAACAGTAATTTTAACATTTTACAACCTTATCTGGCCATGTGCTGTGTGACACATGCATACAGTGCTAAAAAGACATGGGAACAGCATGGGGAAGACCCCTGGAAGCATCTCTGACACCCAGGTCACTGCCTAAAAGTGTGCCCATCAGAAGTGATCCTTGCCGCATCAGAAGATGCAGACTTGCAACAATCCCTGTGCAAGTCCTTGTCCCAGGGCAGTGTTCAATTGTACCTCCCCCATAACTTGCAATACAAGCGCAAGTATGCAGCCTGCCACCCACCCACCCCCAGGCTGCAATACCATACTGCTAGCTTGCTTGCACTTGAAATTGGGCCTTTTAGGCATGTGGAGGTGGAATCTGGCCACCACGTCATGGCTGCGTCGGTAGCCTGGTATTCATACTCAGTCCCCAGCCACCCGGCGACCGGGTGTCCATACTCAGTCCCCAGCCGCCCCGCGGCCGGGTGCCCACACACAGTCCCCAGCCGCGTGGGGGTGGCCGGGTGTCCATAAACGGTCCCCAGCCGCCCCTATTTGTCCCGGTGCGCCTTATACACAAGCGTGCATACCAAAACATTACCTGTGCCCTCCCCAGTGCATTTAGTGGGAAGGACAGCCTAACCACAAACACGTGGACAAGTGAATGTGGCCAGGAATGGTCCATCTCACTGACGCCTTCACACTGGGTTAATATTGTGGAAGCCAGGACACAGTTGGACACTGGGATGCAACACGTCCTCCAGACATAGAGGATTGCGGGTCCTGGGTCAATCAGGCTTCAACACAAAGTTCAGAAGGTAGACAGCAGCAGTGGTCTTCCTCCTACACAACGAGTAAATTATTCATGATCATGAGGCCATCCACCTCCTTAGCTTTCTGTTCCTTGGAATGCAAGCGCATGTATGTAGTAGCAACTAGGCCTGAGGTGGTCAGCGTTTTGGCGCATATTCTACCTCCTTCGAGGATTGCTGGATGTTTTCCTGCTACTATCCCAGTTCTATGACTCCCGTTAAAACAAAGCTTCAGGTGATGAATGATGGATGAGGTGGTGGCAAAGGAGAAAGAGCAGGAGGAACAGGGACCATTCACATCAATATCAGGCCAGCCAACCACACATGTCTTGTAGGATATGTTTCTGTAACAAAAGGAGCAGTTCGGCTACACAGTTATAGGGCATACAGTGAGTGCAATGCCTACCAAAAATTTCGAGCCACTCCAATGCCCCTTGGAAATGACATGGAGGTCAGAGGGCGTTAACTAAACCTTTTTTTCGATTTATAGCAACTGGGTCTCCCGTGCACTGTTGGTCTAAGCAGTGAACGGAAGGCTTTCCAAAAATTATGAGGAACTGCAATGCCCCTTACAAGAGCCATGTGTGGCACCCCAGGGGTCTGGTCACCACAGTAATAGAGATATTACGTCGGAGAGCAAGTGGGAGGTTTCCTGGTCAGGATCCCTTAAACATGCAACATCCTCCTGCCCCAGTCCTGGGAGGGGAGAATTCTGCCCTTATAAACTGGATCTGGAGCGGGGTTGAGTGAGTCAGAGAACAGTCAGAGTCAGAGTGAGAGCAAGGGAAAGTAACAGCAAGGAGCTCTGTAGGAGCTAGGAGCTAAAGACCAGGGACTGGAAGCTGAGCAGAGCTCGCCCTGGCAGAAGACAATAGGAACCGGACACAGGAGTCCGAAGCTGTGAGAACTTATATATCCAGCAGCAGAAACCAGCCGGCAGGGGATTTCAGGTCCTCTGGCCATAGAAGCCCGGAGGCTCAGTCACAAGCAAGGGACCAGCACCGCCGTCGTGGAGCGGAGGCTAACAGAAGGCCCCAAGTCACCAGCCATACGGGTGAGCACTACACGGTACACTCAGGGACGTGGGCTACTTCTGCCCGCTTACAGCAAGGTAGCCAGGAAGAGTGCAGACAGACGGGGAGGCCTACAACTCCACCTGGCCAGGGGAACTCCTGCTTGCTCACAGACTGACCAGGTCTCTTATGCTAGCCAGTACTCCCGGGAGGGTCTACCTTATAATCATCAGTAAAGACCCTGAACTGCACTGCAAATACTCTGAGTCGTTCCTGCTGTGCTCGTGCACCATCACCCCCATCATCCACACTCACTGCCCTGAGGCTATACTCCTCCCGAGGGGAGTTATCCCATTCTATGCTGCGCACACAACACCAGCCTCAGCGGTCTGCGTCGCAGCGTGGTACTCCCTGACCGCAATCCACGGGTGGCGCAGTCGGACAATTAACCTCAAAACCTAAGAAAGACTGCCACTGGTTTGACCAGCCTGAGCCACGGGACCGGGTCACCGCCACGGAGACTACAGACCCCAGAGACCCGGCACCAGGTATCCCACACACGTGTACACACGGCCCAGGGGGCGCGTCACATGCAGTACAGCATATTACAAACATAAGTCCCATTATTGGGGAGTGGGTGTCCCATAGTATTTGCTTATGCCTTGCAAGCAAAAGCTGCCAAAAATTAGGACGGAGCAACTTGCAATGCCCCTTACCAGAGCCATGCAGTACAGCATATTACAAACATAAGTCCCATTATTGGGGAGTGGGTCTCCCATAGTATTTGCTTATGCTTTCCCAGCAAAAGCTGCCAAAAATTAGGACGGAGCAACTAGCAATGCCCCTTACAAGAGCCATGCAGTACAGCATATTACAAACATAAGTCCCATTATTGGGGAGTGGGTGTCCCATGGTATTTGCTTATGCTTTCCCAGCAAAAGCTGCCAAAAATTAGGACGGAGCAACTTGCAATGCCCCTTACAAGAGCCATGCAGTACAGCATATTACAAACATAAGTCCCATTATTGGGGAGTGGGTCTCCCATAGTATTTGCTTATGCTTTCCCAGCACAAGCTGCCAAAAATTAGGACGGAGCAACTTGCAATGCCCCTTACAAGAGCCATGCAGTACAGCATATTACAAACATAAGTCCCATTATTGGGGAGTGGGTGTCCCATGGTATTTGCTTATGCTTTCCCAGCAAAAGCTGCCAAAAATTAGGATGGAGGAACTTGCAATGCTGGCACCCTGGTGGTATAGTGGTGGTGGAGGCTGAAGATAAGGAGAAGAAGATTAAACAGCCGAAACGAGGAAGCGTATACCCATGTGTGGGTGTGAAGCGCTGCATGTGAATACACCTCCCGAAATAACACAGTGGATTTGACTTTATGTTACTGTGCTGTCATTTGGTGGTGATGAGAAGTCTGGCCCAATCCAGCCCTTGTTCATTTTGATAAGGGTCAGCTTGTCAGCATTGTCAGTTGACAGGCGAGTGCGCTTATCAGTTATAATTCCCCCAGCGGCACTAAAAACACGCTCCGATAAAACGCTAGCGGCAGGGCAGGCCAGGACCTCCAAGGCGTACAGAGCGAGTTCATTTCAAGTGTCCAGCTTGGATACCCAATAATTAAAAGGCACAGAGGAATCACGGAGGACGCTGGAACGATCGGCAAGGTACTCCCTCACCATCTTTTGAAACTTTCCACTCCTTGTGAGAGTACCCCGCGCCTCAGGGCCTGTAAGCTGGGAGGGTGTCAGAAAACTGTCCCAGAACGTTGACAGTGTTCCCCTGCCTCTGCTGGATTGGAGTTGCATCTCTCTCGCCTGTACGCCTTGGTTGGGCAACGAACTGTGACCTCTGCCGCTAGCGTGTTCAGATGGGAATTTTTTTAAGAGTTCTGCAGCAAGGGCCTTCTGGTATTGCCCCATTTTTGTAGACCTCTCCATCTCAGGAATAAGAGAGTGAAAGTTCTTCTTGTAGTGGGGGTCTACAAGTGTCACCAACCAGTAATGACTGTCACCCAACATTTTGACAACGCGAGGGTCACGGTTAAGGCAGCGTAACATAAAGTCAGCCATGTGTGCCAGACTGGTAACGGGCAAGATTTCCGTGTCCTCACCAAGATGACAACTGACCATGCTCTCCTCCTCCTCCCCCCTGTCCTCAGGCCACCCACGCTGAACCGACGGTATGACACTTGTACAGGTACTACCGTCTACAACGCATGATAGCAGCTCCTGTTCTTCCTCCTCCTCCTCCTCCTCCTCTCCCTCATTGTCCCCCAATGCACGTTGGGATGAGATGAGGCTGGGCTGTGTGTAATCGCCCGCTACGGCTTCTTGATCCATCTCATCATACTCTGGCTGCAATGCCTCCTCTTTAATTCTCTGCAGAGAGCATTGCAAAAGACAGACAAGTGTGATGCTGACACTAATGATGGCGTCATCGCCATTCACCATCTTGGTGGCCTCCTCAAAGTTTGTCAGGATGGTACATATGTCAGACATCCAGGTCCACTCCTGAGGTCTTATGTGTGGAGTCTGACCTGAATATCGACGGCCTTGTTGCAGCTGGTACTCCAGAACTGCTCTCTTCTGCTCACAAATCCTTTGCAACATGTGGAGGGTAGAGTTCCAACGTGTGGGGACATCACACACCAGTCGGTGTGCCGGAAGCTGCAAACGCTGCTGCAACACAGCAAGGGCGGCGGAAGCTGTAGCCGACTTGCAAAAATGAGCTGACAGGCGGCGTACTTTCACAAGCAGATCTGGCAACTTGGGGTACGATTTAAGAAACCGCTGAACCACGAGGTTAAGCACATGAGCCAGGCATGGTACGTGTGTGATCTCACCTCGCCTCAGAGCCGCCACCAGGTTACGGCCATTGTCACACACGACCATGCCGGGATGTAGGTTCAGCGGTCTCAGCCACAGATCTGCCTGCTCTTTCACAGCTGTCCACAACTCACAAGCAGTGTGAGGTTTATCACCTAAGCTTATGAGTTTCAGCACAGCCTGTTGCCGCTTGGTGGAGGCAGTACTGCAATGCTTCCAGCTTGTAACTGATGTGGTGATATCTGAGATGGAGGCTGAACATGAGGAGGAGGAGGAGGAGGATGCGCAGGAGCTGTACACCTTGGGGGCAACTCTGACTGACATAGGGCCCGCAATCCTCGGTGTGGGGAGGATGTGTTCCGTCCCAAGGTCCGACTGGGTCCCGGCTTCCACTATGTTTACCCAGTGTGCCGTCAGAGAGATGTACCGTCCCTGGCCACAAGCACTTGTCCACATGTCCGTTGTCAGGTGGACTCTCCCAGTAACTGCGTTGTTGAAGGCACGGCAGATGCTTTGGGACATGTGCTTGTGTAGTGCGGGGATGGCACACCGGGCAAAATAGTGTCGGCTGGGGACCGAGTACCGAGGGACCGCCACCGGCATAAGATTGCGGAAGTATTCCGTCTCCACCAGCCTAAAAGGCAGCATTTCCAATGCAAGCAGTCATGAAATGTGCGAATTTAGGACTGTGGCCTGTGGGGCGTTAGCTGCGAATTTCCGCTTTCTTTCAAAGGTCTGGGATATGGACAATTGAACGCTGCGGTGGGACGTGGACGTGGACGTTGATGCTGTTTCTTGAGAACCTGCCATAACAAGTGAAGACTGAGAGGAGGGGGCATCTTTACATGCAGTATGGACAGGGGATTGCCTTGCACACACAACAGGGGGTTCTATTGCACACACAACAGTGGAAGAAGCAGTGGTGACACCCGCTGACACTGGTCGTGGACCCTGGGTTTCGCCCCACAAAGTCGGGTGCTTTGCTGCCATGTGCCTGATCATGCTGGTGGTGGTCAGGCTGGTAGTTTTGTCACCCCTGCTGATGCTGGCATGGCAGGTGAAACATATGGCCTTTTTGGGGTTATCAGCAGAGTCTTTAAAAAAATTCCAGACTCTGGAAGACCTACCGCTTGTACTGGCAACGTCCCTCGTGTTGGTGTTACGGGGAACGGTTGCCTGCCTTCTGTCTGCGGCCACCACACTGCTTCTTCCTGCCTGTTGGGGTACTCTGCCTCCCTCCCCCTGTGTGCTGCTGGCCTCACTCTGCATGTCCTCCTTCCATGTTGGGTCAGTTACTAGATCATCCACCACCTCCTCCTCTTCCACTTGCGCACCACGATCCTCCTCCTCACTTCCTGGCAATTGTGTCTCGTCATCGTCCACCTCTTGCGACAGATTGCCAACGTCGACTTCCTGTGGCCGTGGCTGTTCAAATAATTGGGCATCGCAACATGGGATCTCCTCTTCCACCACTTCAAGCGTATCAGGCGAGGGGCTCAAATATGGAAATGGACCAGTGAACAGCTCTTCAGAGTGTCCAAGTGTGGGATCACTTGCAGTCTGACGACACTCGGCATGGTGGGAGGAAGGAGCATCAGGGTGAGGAGGAGTATGCGGTCGAGACTCACGGCTACCAAGAGTTGACCGTGTGGAAGACAGACCGGAGGTGGTGGTGCCCAGGTAACTGGAAGTATTGTCTGCTATCCAATTAATAACCTGTTCACACTGATCAGTTCTCAATACTGGTGTTGTTCTGTGCTTCCCTAGTAATTTGGTCAAGAAGTGGGAGCGAGATGTGGCTGTTGGTTGTGGCACATTTTCACCTTGGCCACGGCCCCGTCCTCTGCACGAACCATCACCAGAACGTCCACTTCCACGTCCCTTGCCACGCGCCTTGCCCATTGTAAATGAAGTAAAATAGCTTACACTTGCACTATCAATTGAAAAAGGGTAATAAAGAGTAGATTAGAACCTTGGAAGAGGAAAACAACAGTTATTGTTTACAGGGGTATACCACACTTTTTTAAATAGAGATATTTGCGGCTGAACAGTGAGCGACACACTCAAACTGCTATTTTTTTAGATACCAAAGGCCCAAAACTGGATAGTACAGCGATTTGACCTGTGGAACTGCGAAACCACACTGGGATGTCGGGCCTACACAAGACTATTTTCAACAGATATATTTTTGTGTCACAACAGTCAGGAGACACTACTGTTTTTCTTTACGGAAAAAACTACCAAAACCTGAATAATAGAGATTTTTTACCGTGGAACAGCAAAACCACAGTTAAAATTTACTGGTGTATACCAGACTTTTTAAAATATATATATATTTGCGGCTGAACAGTGAGCGACACACTCAAACTGTTTTTTTTAGATACAAATGGCCCAAAAGTGGGTAATACAGAGGTTTGTACCGTGGAACTGCAAAACCACACTTGTATTTCTCGGGTCTACACCAGACTATTTTCAACAGATATATTTGTGTCTGAAAAATCAGGGAGACACTATTTTTTTTTACAGCAAAAAATACAAAAAGCAGGATAATAGAGATTTTTTACCATGGAACAGCAAAAGCACACTTCTGTCTCTCTGGCCTACACCAGACTATTTTCAACAGATATATTTGTGTCTAAAAAATCAGGGAGACACTATTATTATTTTTATACAGCAAAAAATGCCAAAAACAGGATAATAGAGATGTTTTACCGTGGAACAGCAAAACCACAGTAATAATTTACTGGTGTATACCAGGCTTTTTAAAATATATATATATTTGCGGCTGTACAGTAAGCGACACACTCAAACTGTTTTTTTTAGATACAAATGGCCCAAAAGTGGATAATACAGAGGTTTGTACCGTGGAACTGCAAAACCACACTTGTATTTCTCGGGCCTACACCAGACTATTTTCAACAGATATATTTGTGTCTGAAAAATCAGGGAGACACTATTTTTTTTTTTTTTACAGCAAAAAATGCAAAAAGCAGGATAATAGAGATTTTTTACAGTGGAACAGCAAAAGCACACTTCTGTCTCTCTGGCCTACACCAGACTATTTTCAACAGATATATTTGTGTCTGAAAAATCAGGGAGACACTATTATTATTTTTATACAGCAAAAAATGCCAAAAACAGGATAATAGAGATGTTTTACCATGGAACATCAAAATCACAGTAATAATTTACTGGTGTATACCAGGCTTTTTAAAATATATATATATTTGCGGCTGAACAGTGAGCGACACACTCAAACTGTTTTTTTAGATACAAATGGCCCATAGAACTGCAAAACCACACTTCTATTTATCTGGCCTACACCAGACTATTTTCAACAGATATATTTGTGTCTGAAAAATCAGAGGCACATTTTTTTTTTTGGGGGGGGGGGGGGGGCACCAAAAGGTTAATAAGATGGGTATTTGTACATTGTGAAGGAGGAAAAAAAAAAGAGGATTTAGATAAAAAAAAGGATTTTTCCTGGCCCCCGGGACCTGTAGCTAAGACCACCAATTTCAGCAACAGGAGCAGCACACAGGACTGTAATGCAGCGTTTGCTGGTATAACCACTGCGTCTCCTATACAGCCTGCCTGCCTGCCTGATATACCTGGGATGGATATTAGTCCTGAGAAGGACTGTTTGTTTGATCTGGCAGCCTTTACAGACCCTACACTAACTATTTTGCAGGATATATCTCTCCCTAAATCAGCAGCGCTGTCCCTACACTGTCTGATCCGCAGCGACTGTGTCCAAGATGGCGGCGCCCGGTTTTAAATACTCGAGGTGACGCTGTGCGGCCAGCCAATCACTGTAATGCCCACAAACAACATGGCTGCGGCATTACAGTGACAGGCTGGCATTCCTGCATGTTCATTGGCTCTGTAAAGAGCGCCAAACATGCAGAGCGGAGACCCGAGCTCCCGCCCGAGTAACCCGGAAGTGCTCGGTACTCGCCGAACATCCCGAGTAGCGTGATGCTCGGGCGAGTACCGAGCAGTGTCGAGCATGTTCGATCAACACTATTAATTAGAGATGAGCGGTGTTCGACTCGAACTGTTCGCCAATCTCAAATTTGAGCTGTTTTGGGCGGTGTTCGAGCCGTTCGGCGAACACGAACAATTTGAAAAAAATGCGGCTGTTCGAGGTTATGTTCGATAACTGTTCGTGCACCAAAATCATAACTGGATTTTTTCTCAGTAATGTTGAAAATTAATGTTAATACGCAGTTTGAGTGTACAGCGGGGCGGGCGGAGGGGCAGGGGATGGATCTCAGCAGGAATAATGAAGATCTCCATTTTTTTTTCTCTTTCCCGCATTTACAGTGGGGAGGTGCAGTCTGTCAGCCTATCAGCAGCGCACACACGGAGCGAACTGATTTTTTTTACACAAGCAAGTGCATGTGTCATTGGCAGTGTATGTCACATGTCCTTGCCCTATAAGACCCAGCCATTTTCCCCATCGCCACCATTTTCTCACTGCTGTAGCTGCGTGTTAGACGGCACCGCTGTTGCTGTGTGCGCTATACTTTGTAAATTTCAAGCCAATTTTCGCACAAATCTACAGATAGCTTGGGAGTAGGGAAGAGTTGTAATTGCGGTCCTTTTAAGGACTAGGTTACATCATTTCCTACGACTTTTATCAGGCAGGTCTGTGCTCTTAAATAGATAGGTTGTGGGAGTAAAGACTAATTGTAATTGCAGTCCTTTTCAGAGCTAGGTTACATCAGTTCCTATCACTTTTATCAGGCAGGTCTGTGCTCTTAAATAGATAGGTTGGGAGTAAAGACTAATTGTAATTGCAGTCCTTTTCAGGGCTAGGTTACATCAGTTCCTATGACTTTTGCCAGGCAGGTCTGTGCCAGTGCTTTGCAAGTTTTTTTCACAGCATTTGGCTAAATCTAGCAAAGCAAATCCTTTTTGGCCTATTGCAGAGTGTGTTAGTCAGTGGAGTAGCCTATCTGTGTTGAAAGCTACACCACCTATGTATAGAATACAATTTTTTTTACTGCACCTAGTGAAGTAAAACCTTTTGGGCATAGCATCATTCTATTAGTCCATCTATACTAACCTCCACCAGGTTGCAAATTCAATATAATATTTTTCTGCATCGAGCTCTGAAAAAATATTTAGGCTTATAGCAGTGTGTGGGACTTGTTCTATTAGTCCATCTATACTGACCTCCATCAAGTTGCAAATTCAATATAATTTTTTTCTGCATCTAGCTCTGAAAAAAATATTTAGGCTTCTAGCAGTGTGTGGGACTTGGTCTATTAGTCCATCTATACTGACCTCCATGAGGTTGCAAATTCAATATAATTTTTTTCTGCATCTACCTCTGAAAAAATATTTAGGCTTCTAGCAGTGTGTGGGACTTGGTCTATTAGTCCATCTATACTAACCTCCATCAGGTTGCAAATTCAATATAATTTTTTTCTGCATCTAGCTCTGAAAAAATATTTAGGCTTCTAGCAGTGTGTGGGACTTGGTCTATTAGTCCATCTATACTAACCTCCACCAGGTTGCAAATTCCATATAATTTTTATCTGCATCTAGCTCTGAAAAAATATTTAGGCTTCTAGCAGTGTGTGGGACTTGTTCTATTAGTCCATCTATACTGACCTCAATCAGGTTGCATATTCAATATAATTTTTATCTGCATCTAGCTCTGAAAAAATATTTAGGCTTCTAGCAGTCTGTGGAACTTGGTCTATTAGTCCATGTATACTGACCTCCATCAGGTTGCAAATTCAATATAATTTTTTTCTGCATCTAGCTCTGAAAAAATATTTAGGCTTCTAGCAGTGTGTGGGACTTGGTCTATTAGTCCATCTATAGTAACCTCCACCAGGTTGCAAATTAAAAATAATTTTTATCTGCATCTAGCTCTGAAAAAATATTTAGTCTTCTAGCAGTGTGTGGGACTTGTTCTATTAGTCCATCTATACTGACCTCCATCAGGTTGCAAATTCAATATAATTTTTTTCTGCATCTAGCTCTGAAAAAATATTTCAGCTTCTAGCAGTGTGTGGGACCTGTTCTATTAGTCCATCTATACTGCCCTCCATCAGGTTGCAAATTCAATATAATTTTTATCTGCATCTAACCCAGCCAATACTTTTGGCCTAATACCACAGTTTGGCCCCTCAGCTCTGCTCGCTTCCCATCCATTGTTTTTTTGTGCAAACAACTCCAGAGTTGTGAATTTGTTAACCACCAAAATGAGTGGAAAAAGGCCTGCTGCTGGTGGAAAGGGGAATAGGCGTGTTGGGAAGGGGAAAAAAGGTTGTGTCCGTGGGGTAGGTGTTAAAGCAACAGTAACATCTGCAGAAGAAAGACCATCTTCCAGTCAAACTAAAATGTCTACTTCTTTTAGCGGACAATGTGATAAGATCCCTTTCTTACGGCCACGCCAATCGCTACAAATTCCAGATGAGGCACAAAAACAGCAGGTGCTTCAACGGATATCAAGTGCTCCTTTAAGTGGGCTCTCCTCCACCTCAACTTCAACATCACAAATACTCCAGTCCTCAGAGGTGTCACCCCAATCGCACTTGCTTCCTCACAGCTCCCAAGTCTCCAGCTGCCCGTCTGTGTATGGGGTCGAACAGATGGTTGAGTCGGCAGAGCTGTTTACTCATACTATAGCCTGGGAATCAGAGGTCGGCTCCAGAGCTTCTGTGAATAAAGACTAGGAAATGATCTGCACTGATGCCCAGAATCTTTATGAGTCGGATCCAGGACCAGACGCAGAAGGTGCTGACCATAATGTAGACCCTCGTTCCCAAACTGTAACTCCTGTTGGTGGAGACAATGAGGAAGACGATGATGAGACTCAAATACCTGATTGGAGCGACAACTTGAGTTTTTTGTCAGGTCAGGAACACGTTGGCTCTGAGGACGACGGGTGTGATAACACACAGGGTGATGATGATAAGGTTGGAGATCCCACTTACTGTCAACCCACAGTCAGCCAAGAGATGAGGTCAGCAGAGGAGGTGGAGGAGGATGCTAGTGACGACGAGGTCAGGTTGCGCCTTCCTGGACAGAGACATAGTACTGGAAGCATGTCAACAACTGCATCCTCAAACACAACTCTGCCTCTGACCACAAGTCGTGGTGGCTCTTCAGGTCACATGGGTGCTAAGCCTTGCATAGCCTGGGCATTTTTTCAGATCGATAAAGATGACCCAACTCGTGTTATCTGTAACATTTGTCAGCAAAAGCTAAATAGAGGCCAAAAAATACATAGTTTGAGTACTTCATGCATGAACCGGCAGATGGACATGAAGCATAAGTTGCAGTGGGAAGCTCACTGTGCTACAATGCGGCCTAGCCGGCCGGGCCAACCACCGTCTTCCACATCTTGTGCATCCGCGGCCTCTTCCTCCTGTTTTGGGACGCAGACCTGCCACCTCTTTACCCGCAACAGCCAGCGTGATTGGCAGGTCATCATTTTCTTTGGAGGTGGTAACACCAGCTGGTGTTGAGCGCTGTCCGACATCGATAGCACCACCTTTGGATCAAGGCAACCTAACATGTCCGCCTGCATCTTCCTCACAGACCGGCAGTTTGCCGGGGACACCCTTCTCAACCCCGTCTAAGCACAACAGCCAGCCCTCGGTCCCTCAGATGTGGACAAGTAAAAGACCATTTCCTCCTAGCCATGAGAAAGCTAAGAGGTTGAATTTCACCATCTGCAAGCTCTTGGCTACAGAAATGCTGCCTTTCCGCCTGGTGGACACAGAGGATTTTTGAGACCTTATGTCCGTCGCAGTGCCCCAGTACCAGATGCCCAGTCGGAACTACTTCTCAAAGAAAGGTGTGCCTGCTCTCCACCAGCATGTCGCACACAACATCACCGCTTCTTTGAGAAACTCTGTGTGTGACAGGGTGCATTTCACCACAGACACTTGGACGAGTAGGCATGGACAAGGACGTTACATGTTGCTGACTGGGCACTGAGTAACTATGGTGACAGCAGGACAAGGGGCTGCTGTCCAAGTCTTGCCGTCCCCACGAGTTGTGCGTCAATCCTCTTTATCTCAAAGTTCCTCCACTGCTTCTGCCTCCTCAACATCCTCTCGGTCCTCCACCTGCACCCAAAGCCTGTCTGGTCATGCCACAAGCTTTCTAACTGCGCAGAAGGGACCCTGCACACCTCCTTACTATGCTGGCAGCAGGGCTCAACGTCATCAGGCAGTTTTTACTTTGAAATGTCTGGGAAATGTGAGTCACACAGCTGAGGAGTTGTGGTCAGCTCTGTAGAACCAGTTTCATGAATGTTTGTCTCCACTGGACCTGAAACCAGGGAAGGCCGTGTGCGACAATGCTACAAACCTGAGTGCGGCCCTTCGCCGGGGCAATGTCACACACGTGACTTGTATGGCTCACGTGTTGAACCTGGTTGTCCAGCAATTTTTAGCCCACTATCCCGGACTAGATGGCCTTCTGCAGAGGGCACGGTCGCTGTGTGCTCCCTTCCGCAGTTTGCATCCCGCAGCTCAGCGACTTACATCTCTACAGAAGTCGTTGGGCCTGCCACTTCACCGGCTAAAATGCGATGTGCCTACCCGGTGGAATTCAACTCTGCACATGTTGCAGCGACTGTGGCAGCACCGACAATCCCTGGTGCAATACGTTGTGACGTATAGCCTGGGCCAACGAGTTCCAGAGGTGGGGCAAATCACGCTGGAGGAGTGGTCTCAGATCAGGCACCTATGCACCCTTCTGCACAGTTTTGAAATGGCGACGAAGATGTTTAGTGCTGACGATGCCATTATCAGCTTGACTATTCCGGTGATTTACATGCTGGAGCACATGTTAAACAGAATTCGGAGTCAGGTGGTGGCACAAGAGGAGGTGGAGGAAGTAGAGGAGGAGGAGTTGTATGCGGAAGGGCTAACATCTGCAAGGTCCAGACGGTCGGCAGCACCAAGGCGGCAGGCATGTGAGGGTGGGGGAGATGGTTTTACCAGGGCACATGGTAGCAGCCAAATTAGTGAGGAAGGTGCAGGATCCCAGGAAGCAGTGGAGGACGAACTGATGGAAGACTCATCAGATGAGGGAGACCTTGATCACATTTCTGTTGTGCGAGGTTGGGGGGAGAGGACAGAGGAAGGAAGCATGATTATTACCTCGCCACCAACACAACAGGGACTTGGTGCTCCTGGATGCGCAAGACACATGAGTGCCTTCTTGCTGCACTACCTGCAACATGACCCTCGAATTGTGAGAATTAGAAATAATCCTGACTACTGGGTTGCCACACTGTTAGATCCCCGGTACAAAAGTAAATTTGCAGAAATTATTCCTGCCATAGAAAGAGATGCACGCATGCAGGAGTATCAGCAGAGACTGTTGCAGAATCTTACATGTGCTTTTCCACAAAACACCAGTGGTGCACGTAGTGAATCTCACAGTTCCAACTTGCCAACCGTGGGACCGTTGAGTGTTCAGCACTCAAACCGTAACAGAAACACAGTATCTGCTGGTAACATCAATTTTGCGTAATCATTTCACCACTTTTTTAGCCCATACTTTGCAAGGCCACTGGAGACAAGAAGTCTGACACATAGTCAACGCCTAGAGACGATGGTACAGGAGTATCTCCAAGTAAACATTGAAGCCATGACTGTGTCATTAGACCCTTGCTCTTTTTGGGCTTCCAATCTGGATAAATGGCCGGAGCTTGCCACAAACGCCTTGGAGATCTTGTCTTGCCCTGCAGCCAGCGTTCTGTCTAAATGTGTGTTCAGCGCTGCTGGTGGTGTGCTGACAGATAAGCGCACGCGGCTCTCCACTGATAATGTAGACAGGCTCACGTTCATAAAGATGAACAAATCATGGATCCGAAATGATTTTTCTACCCCTGTGTCATCCTGGGGAGAGTAAAAGCTTGATGATTTGTTAAAATCACCTCACCAACCATTTTAAGCTTTACAATTACTAATCATGTTTATCTGTATCTTGGCTGGAAAATAATTTGGGCTTTGTAGCAGTGTGCAGTACTGATTCTATCAGGCCATCTATACTAAGCTCCACCAGCTTTCAAATTAGTAATAATTTTTAGCTGCATCTAGCCCGGAAAATAATTTTGGGTCTCCTAGATGCGCAAGACACATGAGTGCCTTCTTGCTGCACTACCTAAAACATGACCCTCAGATTGTCAGAATTTGAAGTAATCCTGACTACTGGGTTGCCACACTGTTAGGTCCCCCACACTCTTCGATCAACCTTTTCATTTTAATAAAGAACAAAAATATGGTCATTTTTGAAATTATAAGCATTAGCAGGTTATTAGAAACTGAAATCAAACAGTTTTCAACTCAAAACTTTATTCTAGGTTATGTTACATTTGCACATAGGACCCCTTGTTCGAAAGGAGATTCTAAACTGTCTCATCCATTGAACTTGTCAGGTTTTGGATGGTTTCTGCTTCAATTGTTTTGCATGAGGACAGAATACCCTCCCAGAGCAGTTGCTTAGATGTGAACTGCCTCCCGCCATCATAGACACTCCTTTTGATGATGCTCCAGAGGATCTGAATGGGGTTGAGGTCAGGGGAGCATGGGGGTCACACTATAAGTTTGTCCCCTTTTATGCCCATATCAGCTAGAGATGCAGATGTGTTATGTGCAGCATGAGATCGTGCATTATCATGCATGAAAATGATCTTGCTGTGGAATACACGGTTCTTCTTCTTGAACCATGGCAGGAAGTGCTGTTTGAGAAACTCCACATACATTATGGAGTTCATCTTTACCCCTTCAGGGATCCTAAAGGGGCCGACAATCTCTCTCCCCATGATTCCAGCTCAAAACAATACTCCACCTCCTCCTTATTGGCGCTGTAGCCGTGTTTGCGTGGGGTGTCCATCAACCAGCCATCCTCCACTCCATCCATCTGGACCATCGAGCGTTGCACGGCACTCATCGTTGAACAAAACAGTTTTGAAGTCAGTCTTCATGTATTGTTTGGCCCACTGGAGCCGTTTCTGCTTGTGTGCAGTGGATAGAGGAGGTCGACAGGATGGCTTACGCACAGCTGCAAACCTCTGAAGGACTCTGCATCTTGTTGTTCGGGGGACGTTGGAGGCACCAGCAGCTTCAAAAACGTGTCTGCTGCTATGACAAGGCTTTTTTGCCGCTGCTCTTTTAACCTGACGTAATTGCCTGTAGGAAAGAGTCCTCAATTTTCCCTTATCAGCACGCACACGTGTGTACTGTGAATCAGCTACATACTTCATGATTGTGCGATGATCAGGATGAATTGTCTTGGCAATGTTGATTGTAGTCATGCCTTGACCTAAACACTCCACAATTTGTTGCTTCTCAGCAGCCGACACATCCTTTTTCTTTCCCATTTTGGCAGAAAATGTAGGCTGCTTAATAATTTGGGACAGCATTCTTAAGTAGTCTTGCCTTTCATTGGACACACCTGCCAAACTAATTAGCACAGGTGTCTGCAATTGCTTACAGTGATATAAAGAGCCCTGACACACATCACCACCAATGAGTTTAACTGACAAACAAACAAATTCTTCCCTTATCACTCCTAAACACTTTTTGCATAATAATTTGGAACACAGTGTACATATGCTTTTCCACAAAACACCAGTGGTTCACGTAGTGAATCTTACAGTTCTAACTTACCAACCCTGGTCTGTATGGAGTTGTTCAATAAAGGGTCCAAAATTAAGATAACATAGACGGGAGAGGTCTCTATGAATAGGAATTCCTAAGTATTTGATACCCTGTGAGGGCCAGGCAAAGGGAAAGTTGGACTGGATGGAATCCTGTATGGATTTGGGGAGGGAGACATCGAGGGCCTCAGACTTCGCTGCATTGATTTTAAAATTTGACCATGTAACAAAGTGATCTATTTCAGCCATAACAGCAGGGATGGATATATGTGATTGAGTGATATATACTAGGACATCATCAGCAAATGCAGAGCAATTGTACTCGTGCCTCCCACCTCAATCCACCTAATATTGGGGTTATGGCGAATTGATGAGAGCAGGTGCTCCGTCACTAGGATGTATAAGAGAGGGGACAGAGGACATCCCTGCCTTGTCGCATTGGTGATTATGAAAGGTGATGAAAATGTTCTGACGCGCCCCCTGGGTCTTGGGACACCCGGAGCCGGACCCTTTTTGGTGGATGCTGGTGGTTGTAGTCTCTGTGGCGGCGACCCGGTTCCGTTGCTCAGGGCGGTCAAACCAGTGGCGGAACTATTTATGTGGTTTTGATGTTTAAATGTCCGACTACGCCACCCGTGGATTGCGGTCAGAGTGAACCGCCGCTGCAGGGCAGATCGCTGAGGCTGGTGTTATGGGTGCAGCAGAGCGTAGTATAACTCCCCATTGGAGGAGTATAGCCTCAGGACAGTGTATGCGGAGGATGGGGGTGATGGTGCAGGGCAGCAGCAGTAACGCCACGGAGTCAGTGATGCAGTCCAGGGCCTTTACTCACAGTTCTTATTATCAAGACAACTTCTGCAGGTAACGGCTGCCCACGTCGTACTGTGCTCACCAGGTGAGGGGCTCAGACAACTCCAAGATAACTTTTGAGCGCTTCACAGGACCCCCTTTGTGTGTCCTTTGTCTGGCCTTTCTTACCAATGCTTCTGTCCGGCTGCCTCGGGCTTCCTCTTGGTAAACTTGGCGCCAATTTCCCTGACCCTATGTGGTGCCTTCCTAGCGGGTGTAGCGAGGGGCTGCGCCACATAAAATGTCAAAGCCTCCGGTTTCTAGCTGAGGGTCGTTTCCCGCCTCCACTAGTTTCGGGGACCTGTCTCCCCCTTTGGCCTGACCCCTCCACGCAGGTGGATTCGGGCGTGCGGTGGCGACTCGCCCGTCCGCACCCCTGGGATCCCTTCGTTCCTCGTTCCTAGAGCCTTCTCCGCTCCTCTTCCTTCCTTCTCCCTCTTCCAGGCCTGGGCCTCTGTTACTAGGCCCGCCTCCGGAGCAGAGCTCATGCAGAGCCCCTGCTCCCTGTCACTTCTGCTCAGACTTCTCTGCACTGAACTAAGATGGTGCCCACCTTTTATACTCCCTTCTCAATGCACCCAGGAACTGCTTCCTCCCTGCTCCTGCACTACAGGGTTTCCCTTCCTCGGTGTTCCCTCCCCCCACTCCAGCCAGGGACTGTCATGCCCATCTCAGGGGCATATTGGTCGCCCTGCCCCACGGCAATGTGGTGTAATGCATGCAGGTGTCGGGGTCCTGATCCACACTCCATCCTTACCTGAGAGTGAGATATCACACCTCTGGGTGAGGTGCAATACCTCTGTAGCAACCGAGCCCTCAGAGTGCTACAGTTCCATTTATCTTCAGCCTAGGTGACGTATTGCGATACAGGGCCGTGATTTTGGCTATAAAAGGGTCCCCTAGACCCCTACCCCAAGCTTTTTAAGAGAATAATATATGGCGTGCCAGGAGACTCTATGGAATGCTTTCTCAGCATCCAAAGAGAGTATCTAATTACAAATTTTTAACTGCATCTAGCCCAGGAAATACTTTGTGCCTAGTAGCAGTATCTGCTAGTCAGCGGATTATCCCAGCTGTTAAGCAAGCTACACCACCTGTAGTTTGGACACTTCATTTTTTCAAAGGAAATGCTTCGGGACCCCGGGATACTCAGTGAAGAGCATCAGGAGGCACCCCAAGGCATAGGGGCTGGGACTGGCGGTAGGACGCCTTGCGGTGGACAGCCGAGCTAGATCCTTATCAAGGCTTTTTAACTGCAGCAGCTTTAGTGGACGCCACTGGAGCTGGAATTACGCGGCTGCTGGCATGAGACTTGCCCTCCAATAGATCCTTGCAAAAGGATTTAAAGTGTATTCATTCAAATTAGAGAGACAATTTAAATTAAAATGCTTAGACCTGCCTCCACCACAGGAGGGCTCGCTCGAACCACCAGTGGACAGGCACCAGTATTGGGAGAGGGGGGCTGGCCGTTAGGGTCCACCGCAGCTCTGGCACAAACCCGGCGACACGGAGGTCGCACCACGGGCAGGAACGGACTGGCCGTGTCGGCTTCGCACTTTTTCTGTTTTAGAAGGGCATGACATGCCTATATCTGTGTCTTCCCCTCCTTTTACTCCTCCACCTCTTTTCTTTTCGCATGACTATATGTACTTGTCACTTTTCCATGTGTTAGATGTGTCTTCTGAGCAGTTTGTCAGCTTTTGGACACCTTTGAAGGTGTTTTCTATGTGTTTCTATGTGTTTTTGTTTGCCTGCCATTGGTTTTAACGGTGTTCGAAGGTGTTCGACAAACAGTTCGACGAACAGTTCGGCGAACATACGGGTGTTCGACGAACCGAACTCGAACACTACGGGGGTGGCTCAATACTATTATTAATATGAAGGACGGACTTAAAATAACCCTGATAGCCATTTAAAGATCATGCCTATTGTGGAGGTTGGCACCTTAAAAAGTGAATTTGGCGCCCCCACTCCATGGTGACTGTCCCTAACTATCCCTGTAATGCCCTAAGTGAGCTATAACAGAAGAATAAGGTGACTGCCTAATCTAATACAATGATTTTCCTGGCATAGGTATAATGAAGTATTAAAATAAACCCAGATATACAGTACAGACCAAAAGTTTGGACACACCTTCTCATTTAAAGATTTTTCTGTATTTTCATGACTATGAAAATTGTACATTAACACTGAAGGCATCAAAACTATGAATTAACACATGTGGAATTATATACTTAACAAAAAAGTGTGAAACAACTGAAAATATGTCTTATATTCTAGGTTCTTCAAAGTAGCCACCTTTTGCTTTGATGACTGCTTTGCACGCTCTTGGCATTCTCTTGATGAGCTTCAAGAGGTAGTCACCAGAAATGGTCTTCTAACAATCTTGAAGGAGTTCCTAGAGATGCTTAGCACTTGTTGGCCCTTTTGCCTTCACTCTGTGGTCCAGCTCACCCCAAACCATCTCGATTGGGTTCAGGTCTGGTGACTGTGGAGGCCAAGTCATCTGGCGTAGCACCCCATCACTCGCCTTCCTGGTCAAATAGCCCTTACACAGCCTGGAGGTGTGTTTGGGGTCATTGTCCTGTTGAAAAATAAATGATGGTCCAACTAAATGCAAACTGGATGGAATAGAATGCCGCTGCAAGATGCTGTGGTAGCCATGCTTGTTCAGTATGCCTTCAATTTTGAAGAATTCCCCAACAGTGTCACCAGCAAAGCACCCCCACACCATCACACCTACTCCTCCATGCTTCACGGAGGGAACCAGGCATGTAGAGTCCATCCATTCACCTTTTATGCGTCGCACAAAGACACGGTGGTTGGAACCAAAGATCTAAAATTTGGACTCATCAGACCAAAGCACAGATTTCCACTGGTCTAATGTTCATTCCTTGTGTTCTTTAGCCCAAACAAGTCTCTTCTGCGTGTTGCCTGTCCTTAGCAGTGGTTTCCTAGCAGCTATTTTACCATGAAGGCCTGCTGCACAAAGTCTCCTCTTAACAGTTGTTGTAGAGATGTGTCTGCTGCAAGAACTCTGAGTGGCATTGAGCTGGTCTCTAATCTGAGCTGTTGTTAATCTGCGATTTCTGAGGCTGGTGACTCGGATAAACTTATCCTCAGAAGCAGAGGTGACTCTTGGTCTTCCTTTCCTGAGGCGGTTCTCATGTGAGCCAATTTCTTTGTAGGGCTTGATGGTTTTTGCAACTGCACTTGGGAACACTTTCAAAATTTGCCCAATTTTTCACACTAACTGACCTTCATTTCTTAAAGTAATGATGGCCACTCGTTTTTCTTTACTTAGCTGCTTTTTTCTTGCCATAATACAAATTCTAAAAGTCTATTCAGTAGGACTATCAGCTGTGTATCCAGCAGACTTCTGCACAACACAACTGATGGTCCCAACCCCTTTTATAAGGCAAGAAATCCCACTTATTAAACCTGAAAGGGCACACCTATGAAGTCAAAACCATTTCCGGTGACTACCTCTTGAAGCTCATCAAGAGAATGCCAAGAGTGTGCAAAGCAGTCATCAAAGCAAAAGGTGGCTACTTTGAAGAACCTAGAATATAAGACATATTTTCAGTTGTTTCACACTTTTTTGTTAAGTATATAATTCCACATGTGTTAATTCATAGTATTAATGCCTTCAGTGTGAATGTACAATGTTCATAGTTATAAAAATACAAAAAAATCTTTAAATGAGAAGGTGTGTCCAAATTTTTGGTCTGTACTATATATGACACAGAAACTAATATTCAATTAAATATAACATTTATTAATGATATAAAAACAAATGGATAAAATAAAGGGAAAAAAATGACACAAAGAAGGACCAGACAAAGGGAGGTCAGCAATATTAGACAATAGCAAAATATCATACATATGACACAATATATACCATAAATAGTATCAAGCAGGGGACTAGGCAGTTTAATATAACCCACTAAGAAAAAAGACTAGATAAATGCATAAATATTAAGGTGTATAGTGATATTAAGAGTTAAGTGCATAGTGCTAGATCAACAACTCTATAGGGACCTATGTACTAATAAATAATAGTGAAGTCAAATTAGTGACATGATCAATATTATACCCCTGTTGTCAGGAATAAATATAGCCGCATCAATTAATATGGTATAAATAAACATATGTACAAAAAGTACCTCATATCAATAAAATAATAATAAAATCCAAAAATAATACTGACCCCCTCATGGCTGGACAGATCCAAAGCGCATTGCGCCGATTGCTTTTACAAACCTCAGCAAGCTAAAAACATTTGGACTAAGTAACACCCGTAACAGTCCAATTATGTTTTTGTAAAAAAAATAATAATTAAGGAATAATAATGAATATCTAATATTATAGCACTGGATCTTAACTACAACCAGTAAAAAAAAAAAAAAAGCTTAATTATTGTCCTGTTCACAGAGTTTGGAGCTTTCTTTACTCTGTACAGGACTCTATTTTTGGTAACACTCGTAACACCCAGCTTTAACATTTTTTTCAGTACTATTTAAATAGTAAGTATTAAGACATTTCTGCTTCTACCTTAAAAACAAATGTGGTATGTTTCCTTATAATTTAATTATACATTTTAACAAGTGTTAATGTAACACTTCCTAAATGTAATAATAATTAAATGAAAAACAAAAATACCTGTGACCATGACAGTCCTAATATTGGCTTCACTGAGTTCTTGTAGTACAGAACTGGTTTCTGGTTTAAGTCGATTTTCTAGGATCAGTAGGCCAAGAAATGTAAGGTCACGCTCCACTACTTCCCTTTTAAGATAAAATATTTTCATTAAAGCAGCAGTAAATTTGTGTCCTTCATCTATAAGTCATTATCTTTGTGTAGTACTTGTCCAGCATTTAGCTTCCTCTGACACTTCTTTTTCCCTTCTAGGAAAGTACTCAACTGGCAATTACTTTCTTGTAGTTAAAGGAAATCTGACAGCTGATGCAGAGAGAGACATGTCACTCAAGGGAAACCACCAGGAACCTCCCTGTCCGGCTAGTCCCTATTTGGTCTAGGCCCCGGCGGCCTATAAAGTATGTTTTTTCTCGGAAATGCTGCAGTGTTTCAGAGCCAGACATACCTGGCTGAAATCATACAGGCAATGTCTGATATATGCTGCTCATGGATCTGGCAGCATGTATTAGCTGTCAGGTTCCCTTTAAGTGCTAATTCTTTTCAAGCAGCAGAACTATTAAGGAGTGATTTGAATTTAGTTTCACTGTTTAGTGATATTTTTGGCAGTCTAATGCCTCTTGTCTTATCACATACACAGCCTTACAAAATTATACATTTACATATCAGAGAGGACTTGTACAGACAATAAATACATAGTAGAGTAACACATAATTCATTAGATACCAATAGTAGTGAGGGCCCTGCTCGCAAGCTTACAATTTATGAGGAAATAGGGGTGACACGAAAGGTAAATGGTTAAAAGTGCTTGTACTATAATGTCCAGCCATCAATATAATAAATAAGGTATTCATATAATGCTGCATGAGTCAGTTACCTGCCAGTATCTGTATAAGTATAGATACAAAGTACTATTAAGTGCATGGAGGGTGTGCACACAGATACTATGAGGAACCAGATTTGGAAGGGCAAAACTGGAATAGTTAAATAAGTAGAGTGAGGCGATAGGCCAGTCTAAAGAAATGCCTATCGCTTCACCTCAACGCACTATGAGAAGTTGCACAAAATATTATGAGTTTTGTTGTTTTTCAAAGTGGGCTGAGATGGGGAGTAGACGGGGTGGGATAGGGCATGGCAACGCTCAACTGACAAATTCATCAAAAATGGCAGCATACATTGTGCCAGGAATCTTTCTCCAGTTCCTGACTGAAAAAACATTTCTGCTGAGGTGTATATAAGCGAGTGCACATCCCTCATGAAGACTGGCATACAAAACCCCAGTATTAATAAATTGGGGTCTATATACTGAAGTATATGTAAAAGTCATTGTTACCTGTCTGTGTCAAAAGACTCTGGCAGATCTTCTTTTTGCAGTGACCGACAAGCTAGCCCAATTACTCGGAAGCCTTGTATTGTGTAGTCATCAAGTTTCTGAGAGAAGTTGTCTGGAACTAGTAAGAAATGACAAACACTACTCAAAATCAAAATTATCTATAGCCATATAGACTGTAGTAAAATACTCCATATGTTGATTACAGTTCCATAAATTTAGGTAGGAATATTTTATAATTATAAAAATCATAGACAGACAGATTTATACTTTCCTTTGTATTAGAAGTGAATATTTATGATTGCACACATGCCAAATTGTGCTAAAATTAGGTGCAAACAATGCTGCAAAGTGAACTAATAGGTGGTGTAAAGTTAGATAGTGTATATGTCCAAAGATGCACTGAAGTTAAAGTTTATATTGCCCTACTTGTTGATCTCAAAGAAATAGCACAAGTATGGCAATATACTGTAAATATCTAAATGGACCATAATTTGCATAATTATATATTCATAACCAATTTATTTTTACCTATTGTGCAAACTTCCACATTTTGAATTATCCAGATTTTTGCATTTTATAACCAGTGTACAAATGTAAAATATTAAGTCAACAAATAATTAGTCAATAATGACACTACACATCATAGCTATTCTAACTTTACTATACTTGCTTTGTAGTTACCTGTTTCTGGTTTGCAAAAGCACACTACCATTTCAGGTGCCCCTTTCATGAACAGTGTCATATTACTCTCTCCAATGACCTGGGCAATGACAGACATGCGCTGTGAAGTGGAGGAGAATGGGAACTGGTGCAGAATAAGAATTCCTTCCACTGGTGTCTACTTGATGCAGATATAAGAATTTGAGAAACTGTTATTAATGAACGAGAATTTAATTATCTTGTACTGCTTATAGCAAATTCAATATATAAAATGCTGTTTATAAGCAATAATGGTACATTAACACATTTCATTCATTTAACCCTGCTGTTCTGATCGCATTTACTATACACTTGTACTGTTTCGGGTCAATATGACCCGACCTATAAAAAATGTTGATTTTAGCTACTGTAAGTGTTTTATTTGAATACCTATTTCATTATTAAACTGTATGTGAACATGGTTGATCATAAACAAATGAAAATTTTTTCAGAAAAAGGTTACACGGGCTGTTTGCAATTATGTTCGCTTTATAGCATTCTGCACACAAATAACAAACATGCTTTAGATTTCTATTACTATAATAAGAAATCTAACTAAATATAACTTTGTGTTAACATATTTTATAAAACAACAAATGAAAAATAATGAAAAAAACGAACTATAGAAATAAATAACAATAAAAGAGAAAAAAATCTATAACCAGTTTCACAAAAAAAGAGCTTATATACTACAGTAAGGGCCCCATCACTCTACCAGCAATGAAGAAAGTGCAGTGTGACCGCTACGCTTGCAATGCTGGAGCCTCGCATTTGTGACGTTGCAGGATCGCAATCGCAGCGTGCATCTCTGTATGTGTGATGGGACCCTAAAACAGACCCTGTTCAAATCTGTACTCAATGCTCATCCATGCAATCAATATATCACATCAGTGAGAATATATCCCCTCCTAGACAAACATTCAGTCTACACAAGCCTAAGGGTACCTTTAGACTGGCACACATTAGCTTACATCATGACACAGTAATCAAAAAATGACTTTAAAATATGCAATCTAAAGAACAGAATTGAATAATTTGAGAAGAAAAGCATAGCTTATATGCTACATACCTGTAAAGATGTGTATTCACAGCTCAGTGTCCTCTCTCACAAAATTGAAAGAGAAATGACTGGATGAATCATCATTAGGTGTCTACAAACTTGTAATCAATCAGTTTGCATATTTTTAGGGTGAAATGTAGTCACTGTGCTGTTTCATATAAAGCTAAGCTTAAGGAGAGAGCTTCCTCAGGATATTAGAAAGAACATTATAGACAAATGTGTTAAAGGTAAAGAACATAAGACCATTTGGAAAAGCTTGATGTTCCTGTTACTACAGCTGCAAATATTATTCAGAAGTTTAAGGTCCATCAGACTATAGGCAACCACCCTGGATGTAGCCGCAAGAGGAAAATTGATGACAAATTGAACAGACGGATAATACAAATGATTACCAAAAAGCCAAGAACAATTTTGAAAGAGATTAGAAGTGAACTCAAAAATCAAAGTGCATTAGTGATCGAGGATGAATCCACTGTTGAAAGCAAATCATAAAAAAGCGAGACTGGAATTTGACAAAATGCATATTGATAAGTCACATCTTCTGGGAGAATGTCCTTTGGACAGATGAGACAAACTGGAGATTTTTTGGCAAATCACATCACCTTTGTTCACAGATGCAAAAATGAAGCACACACAGAAGAGAACAGTGTACCTGCTGTGAAACATGGAGGAGGCTCAGTTACAGTGAGTGCGGAAAGTATTCAGACCCCTTTAAATTTTTCACTCTTTGTTTCATTGCAGCCATTTGGTAAATTCTAAAAAGTTCATTTTTTTTCTCATTACAGTACACTCTGCACCCCATCTTGCCTGAAAAAATACAGAAATGGAGACATTTTTACAAATTTATAAAAAAGAACAACTGAAATATCACATGGTCATAAGTATTCAGACCATTTGCTCAGCATTGAGTAGAAGCACACTTTTGAGCTACAATAGCCTTGAGTCTTCTTGGGAATGATGCAACAAGTTTTTCACACCTGTATTTGGGGATCCTCTGCCATTCTTCTTTGCAGATCCTCTCCAGTTCCGTCAGGATGGATGGTGAACGTTGGTGGACAGCCATTTTCAGATCTCTCCAGGGATGCTCAATTGGGTTTAGGTTAGGGCTCTGGCTGGGCCAGTCAAGAATGGTCACAAAGTTGTTCTGAAGCCACTCCTTTGCTATTTTAGCTGTGTGTTTAGGGTCATTGTCTTGTTGGAAGGTGAACCTTCGGCCAAGTCTGAGGTCCAGAGCACTCTGGAAGAGGTTTTCATCCAGGATATCTCTGTACTTGGCAACATTCATGTTTCCTTCAATTGCAACCAGTCATCCTGTCCCTGCAGCTGAAAAACACCCCATAGCACGATGCTGCCACCACCATGTTTCACTGTTGGAATTATATTGGGCAGGTGATGAGCAGTGCCTAGTTTCCTCCACACATACCGCTTAAAATTATCACCAAAAAGTTCTATCTTTGTCTCATCTGACCAGAAAATCTTATTTCTCATAGTCTGGGAGTCCTTCATGTGTTTTTGAGCAAACTCTATGCAGGCTTTCATATGTCTGCATTGGGGAGAGGCTTCCGTCGGGCCACTTTGCCATAAAGGCCCGACTGGTGGAGGGCTGCAGTGATAGTTGACTTTGTGGAACTTTCTCCCATCTCCGTACTGCATCTCTGGAGCTCATCCACAGTGATTTTGGGGTTTTCCTTTACCTCTTTCACCAAGGCTCTTCTCCTACAATTACTCAGTTTGGCTGGACGGCCAGGTCTAGGAAGACTTCTGGTGGTCCCAAACTTCTTCCATTTAAGGATTATGGAGGCCACTGTGCTCGTATGAGCCTTGAGTGATGCAGAAATTATTTAATAACCTTGGCCAGATCTGTGCCTTGCCACAATTTTGTCTCTTAGCTCTTTGGGCAGTTCCTTTGAGCTCATGATTCTCATTTGCTTGTCTGACATGCATTGTGAGCTGTGAGGTCTTATATAGACAGGTGTGTACCTTTCCAAATCAAGTCCTATCAGTTTAATTAAACACAGTTGGACTCCAATGAATGAGTAGAACCATCTCAAGGAGGATCACAAGGAAATGGACAGCATGTGACTTAAATATGAGTGTC
Source organism: Phyllobates terribilis (assembly GCF_046119375.1). NCBI lineage: Eukaryota > Metazoa > Chordata > Amphibia > Anura > Dendrobatidae > Phyllobates > Phyllobates terribilis. Next base: position 324,323,927 of record NW_027362763.1, on the reverse strand, counting down.
TGAGCAAAGGGTCTGAATACTTGTGACCATGTGATATTTCAGTTTTTCTTTTTTAATAAATTTGCAAAAATTTCGACATTTCTGTTTTTTTTTTCAGTCAAGATGGAGTGCAGAGTGTACTTTAATGAGAAAAAAAATGAACTTTTTAGAATTTACCAAATGGCTGCAATGAAACAAAGAGTGAAAAATGTAAAGGGGTCTGAATATTTTCCGTACCCACTGTATGTCTTGGTACTGCTTTGCTGCATCTGGAACAGGGTGTCTTGAATCTGTGTAGGTTACAATGAAGTCTCAAGCCAATCAAGGCATTTCAGAGTGAAATGTGCTGCCCAGTGTTAGAAAGCTTGGTCTGAGTCGCAGGTCAGGGGTCCTTCAAAAGGATAATAACCCAAAACACACTGCTAAAATATCCAAAACTGGCTAACAGCAAAGCAATTGACTATTCTGAAGTGGCCTTCTATGGGCCCTGATCTAATTCCTATAGAATATGTGTTGAAGGAGCTGAATCATGCAGTCTGGAGAAGACTCCTTCACACCTGAGACAACTGGAGCAGTTTGCTCATGAGAAGTAGGCCAAAATACCTGTGGACAGGTGCAGAAGTCTCATTGAGAGTTACAGAAATCATTTGCTTGCAGTGATTGCCTCAAAGGTTGTGAAACTAAATATTAAGTTAAAGACTAACATAATTTTTGCCCAGCCCATTTTCATTCGTTTTTTTTTTTCATTTTCTGTTGAAATACAATTAAATAGCATTGTCTGATATTAGTTGATATTCTGTAAGTTTAACTTTAAAATGTCTTTTATCAGTTTCAAGTTACAGTATTTCAGTGATCATTGTGGGTTCTTCTTACCTTTACAGAGGAGTGCCGACCATTTTGTCCATGTGTGCATATATATTTGTAGAACAGCCGGTTACTGCTTCAGATAGCATGGGCACAACACCTATGCTTGTGCCATTCATCAGAGGTAACTGTATGTCTGATTATGGGATTTTCCCTGCATTCTAGACATACCAGAATTATGCTCATTTGTGGAAAGTAGTTAAAGAGTACTTATCACCTGTATGTGGCTGGTCTCTATGTTTACTTAAACAGTGGGCAGCTGCAATTAGTAGTTTTTACTAATTTGCTTTCATTAAAAATATGCCCATAATAATTCCTTGTTAGGGTCTATAGGACAAGAAAAACAATGATCAAAACTTTTTAAATTCGAATTCTTCAGATTTGTCAAAATTGACCACAAATTCAATTTACGCCAAATAAATTTGCTGCAAATTGTTGTTAGTTTAACTGTTCTGAAAATATGTGTCTAACGCTCTGAGGTCTCCAAGGAGTGTATGAAACTCATTTTAATGTGTTTAGCGGTAAACTGGCCTCAGTTATTTGAAAGTGAGCTGAGTCAATGACAGAGAAGATAGAGGAGAAAGAGAGAATACATGCACAGCATCACAACTTCCAGATAACTACCATCAATGACAGAGGATATAATTGTCTCTCTGGGTTGGTACTGATATGCCAGTGGGCTGTTTTATAGATGATTGGTACTCTTTAAGGCCAAAATAGGCTTAGTCCTTAAAATGTATTTAATATTAATGTTCATTATTACACTTTAAATGCAATAAAAAATCCTAAGCAGCCCAACATGGTGTAAAATAAAAATATATATATTAATTTACAGATCCTCCACTTACTTTCTAGTGCTATCTGGGTCTGTTTTTTTGTTGGTGATTAGCATGTGACTTCTGCAGCCAATCACTGGTCACAGAAGTGAAAAATGTTTGGCTGAGGTGGTCACATAGCGATTTGTTTAATACAATGTACAGGTTCACGGAGGGAAACCTGGGCGCTGATAGATAAGGAGTCTATTTTTTTATTTTTTTTTTATACCAGGCTCTGCTGCTTTTGTCATTACTTTTAAAAGTTGAACCATAACTTTAATACTCATGATATTAAAGATTAAAAACATAATCAGGAACACATTTAACGTGTTAAACTTTTTTCATGCTGAAAAATAACATTAGGGAAATACAATTAACTTACCTTTGCAGCAGTAGGTCCAGGTTTCACCAGTGTACAGCGATTACATGGGTCATTTTCTCTGACTTTTACATTGTATTCTTCAAGTTCCTGTTCAAAATATTAAGTTCAGATTTATTAATGAAGGGTTATTACTATCAGAGCCATTTATGCCTGAGTCAGTCTGTCTGTTTTAGACACAGTTTTCAAAGATTGGTGAACTTCTGACCATCTCTGCCTCTCCAACATGCTGTAGTATATACAGTCGTGTAACTTATCTAAGTAAATTGACCTTTCAGCTGTTTTCCATTAGTACTACTTACTTTTCCAGCCTTTTGTTAACTCTGTCACAACTTTGTTGAGATGTATTGTTGCCATCAATTTCTAAATGTTTTAAGTTTTTTCAAATGAAAAGAAAAAATGTCTAGCTTTAAACTTCTGATTTTTTTATGTTCCTTTGTAAATAATATATGGCAATAAGAAATTTCTAAATCATTGCATTCTTGTTTTCTTTACATATTACACAGTGTCCCAACTTTTTTGGAATTTGAGATGTATATGGGTGTATATAAATATAGCAGAATGTATAGTAGAATGGTATATTCTTATAAAATGTTAACATATAAACTTTTTTTTGACATGTGACTTACCCAACCTGTTCCATCAAACATCTTCAAGTCCAATGGATCTCCTAGTAATTCTCCATCCAAAGTGATAAGTGAGTGGCAACTTGTCATTGCTTGAAGTATTGGACACCAGCATAGATCATCAGAAGAAGTGAAAACTGTCATATCCTGAAAACTAAAAATGTATATTGAAGCATATAACATTATTTAACTAATATTCATTTTAAATGTAAGATTTTCTAGAAAAAAAAGAAGTGAGTGGTTTAAAAAATAGTAAAAACATAGCAGACACCATTGTGAGAGCAAGGGTTTGGCAGAATATGGGGTCCCTTGGGGCTCATTTAAAGAAGGATAGCACAATTTATTGATTAAAAAAAATAGCAATTGCTTTGCCATTGAATGATTGAATGATTGCAATGGCCACTGAGCTTGTTTCGCTCCTGGTAGAAATACACTTTATAGTTGATCTACTGACTAAAACTTACCAGCTTTTCTCACAAGGAAGAACACCATACAAATCCAAGATGTCTTCTGTCAAAGTGCCAGTCTATATAGAAATTAATGGAAACATTTTATGCAGATGTGAAAATATTTTGACTCTAAGGCCACTTTCAGGCAAGTAATATAGACACATTTTAGCATCCTTATTTCGGACACAGCATCTAGAACTACAGATTCTACTGAGCTTTTGTTTGATCACCATAAGATCCTAGCAGTCCACCATCCACGAGTAAGTAGACAGAGTAAAAGGAGCTGATATCCAGCACCGGAACTAATAAAATTCAATACTTACATTAAAAACAATAAAACACACCATGGGGGGACATGAAACACCTGATGCGTTTAAGACAGCGATGTCCATTGTCTTAGACATACCTATGAAAAAGGACATCACATCACTGTCCGAAACACGTTTGGTGTTTCATGTCCCTCCATGGCACGTTTTATTGTTTTTTAATGTTGATCTAATTCTGTTCTGGCTCTCAACTACCTTTACCGTAACTATTAAGGACTATAAAATAACTTTTTATGAGGTAGAGCAGCAATCAAACATGTTTTTCACCTAGAAAATATATACCTTTTAGATCTTTAAAAAAAAATCTGACATGAGATTCATGCTGTCTCTAGTTGTGCAGCATGAATCAGACAGGCTGCATTATTACGGTTGTGTATGTTTTTCTCTGAAACACTGTGGTGGTTCTAAGAAAACATACTTTGATGAGTCGACAAAGGACTATGTGTCTCAAATGACTAGTTTTGAATGACAAGTCAGGTCCTGTGGATCTTCTCCCACCCAAATCCCTTATTGTTGACAAGCCTCTCTATGCACACACATAGGGAGAGCAGGTGTGCATCCAGGGGAGGCAAGCGGGGCATGATGCAGTGGTCCAAGGTTTCTCTCCAGCAGCATTTTGCAACTTACGTAGTGGGAGTTGGTTATTCTGAGTCGGCTGTCAAGTGTGCCGGCTCTCAGTGATCAATTGTACTCGTGTCTTTCAGGTGCGAGTACAATTGAAGCCCTGACCGCATCAGGGCGAAGTCAGCAGTGTGATCAGGTCATGTGATCATGCTGCTGATGTCATTCTTTGGTGCCACATAGTTGTCAGAAGTTTGATGTGGTAAATGCTTTGATAGAGCTGAAGACACAAAAGTTTTTCATAAATAGGGGAAGGGGGAAGACATTTGAGTAAACAGTATGGAGAGAGAAGGTGGGGGAAATGTTTGCGGACACAGTATCTGGAGTGAGGTAGGATGGTTGCAGACACAGTATGGGGAGTGTGGGGGGCATATATGTGGACTCACTATGGGAGCAAACGTTGTGAGAAATTTTGAGGACAGTATGGGGAGTGATGGGGATGGGTGTGGATACAGTATGGGGAGCAAAGGGGCGGGATGGGTGTGGACATAGTATAGGGAGCATATAGGGGAAGAATTTTGAAGACACAGTATGGGGAGTGAGAGGGTTTGTGTATGTGGACACAGTATGGGAGAAAACGAGGGGAGAAATTTGAGGACAGTATTGTGATAAAGGGGGGATTAGCGCAGATACAGTATGGGGAGCAAAGGGGCGGGATGGATGTGGACACAGCACAGGGAGCAGATGAGGTAGATGAGTGCATACACAGTATGAGGAGTGAGGAAGCATGATGGGTGCGCACACAGTATAGGGAGTGAGAAGGGCAAATTTGAGGACACAGTATGAGGAGCGAGGGGTGGATAGCCACGGACACAGTATGGGAAGCGAGGGGGGAGCAATTTGAGCACAGTATGGGGAGCGAAGGGGTGGGTTTGATGTGGACACAGTATGGGGAATGCGGGGATGGAATGTATGGGAACACAGTAGGAGGAACGGGGATGGGTGTGGACATAGTATGGGGAATAAGAGGGAGAGATGGGTTCGGACAATATGAGAGTAGGGGGGATGAGTGTGGAAACAGTATGGGAAGTGGGGGATGTGTCATAAGACTATTGAGGGAAATAGTATGAGGAGACAGTATGGGATGAGAAAAATGTGAGGGGACAGAGAATAAAAACTAGTTAGTGGAGGGGTAGTATACAGAGGGGGCAGCATGGCTGGACAGTGTGAGGCCAAAAGAAGGAGGGGACAGTATGCAGAGGAGGGGGAGTGTGATGAGAAAGCACAAAATAGGGCAGTATAGGTGGACACTGTGTGAGAGGACAGAGGAAAGATGGGGCCCAGTATGGGAAGGAGAGGGCAGTATGGAGGGTATTTACCATAAGAAGGACAGTGTGTGGGCTATATTTTGAGCAGGGAATGCAATGAGGTGCAATTATTTATTCAAGGGCACAGCGTAGGGCAGATATTTTATTCAGTAGCATTATAATGACACTGCTATTTTGTATTATGTGGGGATGTGCTGCATAAGACAGGAGAGGATCGAAGTCTGCAGAGGTGAGCTGTGGCTGTGGAAAGTCACCATGGCATCGGGACAAGATGAAGAAAAGAAAGAGAACAACTCCAATTAGAGACAATGTCATCTATGAGCTACCTGGATGTAAATATTTATTTGTGATTCAGACTGATTCTCATCAGTACTGTGGTTCCTGTATAATCCGCAGTCTTATGATGACTGATATCAACAACTCCCAATATCTTCTTACCATTGTTAAGGATGTATTGGAAGTTGTAGCTTCATACAATACAAATGTATATGGGTCTGACCTGACATTACAATTGATGTACCATGTACTGATGGTGGTGCTGGTGCTGAATTTATGTATTTATGGTCGTCATAGTGGCGTATTCATGCACTGATGGCTTTTCTTGTAATGTATTCCTGTACTGATGAGGGTTTCTTGTCTGTGTTTCTGAATGGATGGGGGTTCTACGGAAATAATTCTGCACTGCTGATAGTTCTGATGATAAATTTCTGTATTGATGAGGGTTGTGATGCTGTGTTTCTGTATTGATGGGGGTTCTAGTGATGTAGTTCTGTATTGCTGGTGGTTCGGGTGGTGGATTATTGCGCTGTTATTGGTTTTGATTCTGTACACTTGTAACAATCCATAACTTGTAAGATTACGTGATACATGGCTATGTTAATAAAGTGCTGTAACGTCTGACAAGTTAAGGGATAATATGTTTTTATTTATGTCAGGAGCATTAAAGGGGTTTTCCAAGTTTGTGATGAGTCTGCAGTCATTCTATGTTACTGCAGACTTCTAAATTCTCACTGCGCACAGAGCATACTGTTAGGATTCTCTAATGTTGATGGTGAGAGTATATTACCGATCATATTATCACTGGGTACACAATGAATCATGTCTGCCTTCTCTGTGAAGAGTTTGGTTAAGTCAGCCATCCAGCTCACCAGCCCCTAGCTACACAATATTCTGAAAACTGCTTACCATGAGAAACACACTAGCCCACATATTGAGATTCACGGAAAGGCGGTGAGGAGGAGATACCACTCACACCCCATATCCGTGTTGCCAGCTTGTACAAAATGTATATAAACAGGAGGAGAAATGAGCACATTGGCATGAAAAAGCTTTATTAATAATTCATATAAAACGCCATTTATTAATGGCAGAATACGTAATGTAAAGTGCAGACATGCAGATCAAAAAACCCCACTTAATCTTTAGCCCAAAAGAAGGGTAATATAAATGTATTCAAAGAAATACATAAATAGCCTGAAACATACAAATATTGCACACACATACTCCTAGAATGGAGGAAATGTAATAAGTATTAAGTATAAATGAGAAAGCAATAGGGACAGAAAAGAAAGATAAACTGGGGCAGGAAGAGGTAGTGTACATGGACATATCAATATACCACTAAGTATATGGGGATCCCGTCTATCACAGTCCTGTTATATTAGTCAGTTGCCATAGTGCATCTCATTTGCAGGACAATGGTGACTCACCCCAAGATAGTGTCACATGTAGAAAGGGGACCACAGGAGGGCAGGTGTCTGTCGGGGAGGACTGCCTCGACACGCGTTTCGCGGGTGCTTTTTCAAGAGGCGTAAATCAGAGAAGCACAAGGACCTTTTTAAATATATATCTCTCCGCCCCCTCAGAGGCATCACATGTGTTGTCATGTGATAAATGAAGATGGCCGACAATGGGATGGTGTAAACGGCGCATGCGCCTGGATAATCACCGCCCACCGCGGCCCCGCACCACCCATCATGACGCGGGCACAACCCGTAAGTGTCTCTAGGACCACATCCGGGCGGCGCGCCGACGCCATGGAGACAGATGACGTGAGGACGCGGAGCACGAGCCACCCAGCGCATGCGCACAGCAACATCCCATAGCCCTTCCCTGTGTCACAATGCAATGAGCCCCAACTCCATGCATCGACTTCCATAAAGTTAGCGACATAATGAATAGGAACATAGAGTAATCGCTGTAGTGGATAAAAGACCACTATAGTTAAAGAAAAATGAATGATGAAAAAACTATATAGAGAAAATAATAAAGATAAGGGAAGGAGGGGAAGAAAGAAAATATAAATATAAGGAATAAAAAATATCAGTAAAGCAATTATCAAAAATAACAAAGATTAATGATGAACAGACAGCTATATCATTGTGAGTCATTCATCCAAGGGTGTTGCTGTGGAGACAGCTACGATATCCTAGATGTCTGGACATCAAGACAAAGATCAGGTGAGTAGAGATGAGCGTTGTTCTACTCAAACTGTTCGCCAATCTCAAATTCGAGCTGTTTTGGACGGGTGTTCGAGCCGTTCGGCGAACACGAACGATTTGAGAAAAATTCGGCTGTTCGAGGTTATGTTCGATAACTGTTCGTGCACCAAAATCATAACTGGATTTTTTCTCAGTAATGATGAAAATTAATGTTAATACGCAGTTTGAGTGTACAGCGGGGTGGGGGGAGGGGCAGGGGATGGATCTCTGCAGGAATAATGAAGATCTCCATTTTTTTTTCTCTTTCCCGCATTTGCAGTGGGGAGGTGCAGTCTGTCAGCCTATCAGCAGCGCACACACGGAGCGAACTGATGTTTTTCACACAAGCAAGGGCATGTGTTATTGGCAGTGTATGTCACATGTCCTTGCCCTATAAGACCAAGCCATTTTCCCCATCGCCACCATTTTCTCACTGCTGCAGCTGCGTGTTAGACGGCACCGCTGTTGCTGTGTGCGCTATACCTTGTTAATTTCAAGCCAATTTTCGCACAAATCTACAGATAGCTTGGGAGTAGGGAATAGTTGTGATTGCAGTCCTTTTAAGGACTAGGTTACAGCATTTCCTACGACTTTTATCAGGCAGGTCTGTGCTCTTAAATAGATAGATTGTGGGAGTAAAGACTAATTGTAATTGCAGTCCTTTTCAGGACTAGGTTACATCAGTTCCTATCAGTTTTTGCCAGGCAGGTCTGTGCCAGTGCTGTGCAAGTTTTTTTCAAAGCATTTGGCTGAATCTAGCAAAGCTAATCCTTTTTGGCCTATTGCAGAGTGTGTTAGTCAGTGGAGTAGCCTATCTGTGTTGCAAGATATACCACCTGTGTATAGAATACCAATTTTTTTACTGCACCTAGTGAAGTAAAATCTTTTGGGCATAGCATCATTCTATTAGTCCATCTATACTGACCTCCATCAGGTTGCAAATTGAATATAATTTTTTTCTGCATCTAGCTCTGAAAAAATATTTGGGCTTCTAGCAGTGTGTGGGACTTGTTCTATTAGTCCATCTATACTGACCTCCATCAGGTTGCAAATTAAAAATAATTTTTATCTGCATCTAGATCTGAAAAAATATTTGGCCTTCTAGCAGTGTGTGGGACTTTCTCTATTAGTCCATCTATACTGACCTCCATCAGGTTGCAAATTAAAAATAATTTTTATCTGCATCTACCTCTGAAAAAATATTTGGGCTTCTAGCTGTGTGTGGGACTTGTTCTATTAGTCCATCTATACTGACCTCCATCAGGTTGCAAACTGAATATATTTTTTTCTGCATCTAGCTCTGAAAAAATATTTGGCCTTCTAGCAGTGTGTGGGACTTTCTCTGTTAGTACATCTATACTGACCTCCATCAGGTTGCAAACTGAATATATTTTTTTTCTGCATCTACCTCTGAAAAAATATTGGGCTTCTAGCTGTGTGTGGGACTTGTTCTATTAATCCATCTATACAGACCTCCATTCAGGTTGCAAACTGAATATATATTTTTTCTGCATCTACCTCTGAAAAAATATTGGGCTTCTAGCTGTGTGTGAGACTTGTTCTATTAATCCATCTATACAGACCTCCATCAGGTTGCAAACTGAATATAATTTTTTTCTGCATCTAGCTCTGAAAAAATAGTTGGCCTTCTAGCAGTGTGTGGGACTTTCTCTATTAGTCCATCTATACTGACCTCCATCAGGTTGCAAATTAAAAATAATTTTTATCTGCATCTAGCTCTGAAAAAATATTTGGCCTTCTAGCAGTGTGTAGGACTTTCTCTATTAGTCCATCTATACTGACCTCCATCAGGTTGCAAATTAAAAATAATTTTTATCTGCATCTACCTCTGAAAAAATATTTGGGCTTCTAGCTGTGTGTGGGACTTGTTCTATTTGTCCATCTATACTGACCTCTATCAGGTTGCAAACCGAATATAATTTTTTTCTGCATCTAGCTCTGAAAAAATATTTGGCCTTCTAGTAGTGTGTGGGACTTTCTCTATTAGTCCATCTATACTGACCTCCATCAGGTTGCAAATTAAAAATAATTTTTATCTGCATCTAGCTCTGAAAAAATATTTGGCCTTCTAGCAGTGTGTGGGACTTTCTCTATTAGTCCATCTATACTGACCTCCATCAGGTTGCAAATTAAAAATAATTTTTATCTGCATCTACCTCTGAAAAAATATTTGGGCTTCTAGCTGTGTGTGGGACTTGTTCTATTAGTCCATCTATACTGACCTCCATCAGGTTGCAAACTGAATATAATTTTTTTCTGCATCTAGCTCTGAAAAAATATTTGGCCTTCTAGCAGTGTGTGGGACTTTCTCTATTAGTCCATCTATACTGACCTCCATCAGGTTGCAAATTAAAAATAATTTTTATCTGCATCTAGCTCTGAAAAAATATTTGGCCTTCTAGCAGTGTGTGGGACTTTCTCTATTAGTCCATCTATACTGACCTCCATCAGGTTGCAAACTGAATATATTTTTATTCTGCATCTACCTATGAAAAAATATTTCGGCTTCTAGCTGTGTGTGGGACTTGTTCTATTAGTCCATCTATACTGACCTCCATCAGGTTGCAAACTGAATATAATTTTTTTCTGCATCTACCTCTGAAAAAATATTTGGGCTTCTAGCTGTGTGTAGGACTTGTTCTATTAGTCCATCTATACTGACCTCCATCAGGTTGCAAACTGAATATAATTTTTTTCTGCATCTAGCTCTGAAAAAATATTTGGCCTTCTACCAGTGTGTGGGACTTGTTCTATTAGTCCACCTATACTGACCTCCATCAGGTTGCAAATTCAAAATAATTTTTTGTCTGCATCTAGCTCTGAAAAATATTTGGCCTTCTAGCAGTGTGTGGGACTTTCTCTATTAGTCCATCTATACTGACCTCCATCAGGTTGCAAACTGAATATATTTTTATTCTGCATCTACCTCTGAAAAAATATTTGGGCTTCTAGCTGTGTGTGGGACTTGTTCTATTAGTCCATCTATACTGACCTCCATCAGGTTGCAAACTGAATATAATTTTTTCTGCATCTAGCTCTGAAAAAATATTTGGCCTTCTAGCAGTGTGTGGGACTTTCTCTATTAGTCCATCTATACTGACCTCCATCAGGTTGCAAATTAAAAATAATTTTTATCTGCATCTAGATCTGAAAAAATATTTGGCCTTCTAGCAGTGTGTGGGACTTTCTCTATTAGTCCATCTATACTGACCTCCATCAGGTTGCAAATTAAAAATAATTTTTATCTGCATCTACCTCTGAAAAAATATTTGGGCTTCTAGCTGTGTGTGGGACTTGTTCTATTAGTCCATCTATACTGACCTCCATCAGGTTGCAAACTGAATATATTTTTTTCTGCATCTAGCTCTGAAAAAATATTTGGCCTTCTAGCAGTGTGTGGGACTTTCTCTATTAGTCCATCTATACTGACCTCCATCAGATTGAAAACTGAATATATTTTTTTTCTGCATCTACCTCTGAAAAAATATTGGGCTTCTAGCTGTGTGTGGGACTTGTTCTATTAATCCATCTATACAGGCCTCCATTCAGGTTGCAAACTGAATATATTTTTTTTCTGCATCTACCTCTGAAAAAATATTGGGCTTCTAGCTGTGTGTGGGACTTGTTCTATTAATCCATCTATACAGACCTCCATCAGGTTGCAAACTGAATATAATTTTTTTCTGCATCTAGCTCTGAAAAAATAGTTGGCCTTCTAGCAGTGTGTGGGAATTTCTCTATTAGTCCATCTATACTGACCTCCATCAGGTTGCAAATTAAAAATAATTTTTATCTGCATCTAGCTCTGAAAAAATATTTGGCCTTCTAGCAGTGTGTAGGACTTTCTCTATTAGTCCATCTATACTGACCTCCATCAGGTTGCAAATTAAAAATAATTTTTATCTGCATCTACCTCTGAAAAAATATTTGAGCTTCTAGCTGTGTGTGGGACTTGTTCTATTTGTCCATCTATACTGACCTCTATCAGGTTGCAAACTGAATATAATTTTTTTCTGCATCTAGCTCTGAAAAAATATTTGGGCTTCTAGTAGTGTGTGGGACTTTCTCTATTAGTCCATCTATACTGACCTCCATCAGGTTGCAAATTAAAAATAATTTTTATCTGCATCTGGCTCTGAAAAAATATTTGGCCTTCTAGCAGTGTGTGGGACTTTCTCTATTAGTCCATCTATACTGACCTCCATCAGGTTGCAAATTAAAAATAATTTTTATCTGCGTCTAGCTCTGAAAAAATATTTGGCCTTCTAGCAGTGTGTGGGACTTTCTCTATTAGTCCATCTATACTGACCTCCATCAGGTTGCAAATTAAAAATAATTTTTATCTGCATCTACCTCTGAAAAAATATTTGGGCTTCTAGCTGTGTGTGGGACTTGTTCTATTAGTCCATCTATACTGACCTCCATCAGGTTGCAAACTGAATATAATTTTTTACTGCATCTAGCTCTGAAAAAATATTTGGCCTTCTAGCAGTGTGTGGGACTTTCTCTATTAGTCCATCTATACTGACCTCCATCAGGTTGCAAATTAAAAATAATTTTTATCTGCATCTAGCTCTGAAAAAATATTTGGCCTTCTAGCAGTGTGTGGGACTTTCTCTATTAGTCCATCTATACTGACCTCCATCAGGTTGCAAATTAAAAATAATTTTTATCTGCATCTAGCTCTGAAAAAATATTTGGCCTTCTAGCAGTGTGTGGGACTTTCTCTATTAGTCCACCTATACTGACCTCCATCAGGTTGCAAATTAAAAATAATTTTTATCTGCATCTACCTCTGAAAAAATATTTGGGCTTCTAGCTGTGTGTGGGACTTGTTCTATTAGTCCATCTATACTGATCTCCATCAGGTTGCAAACTGAATATAATTTTTTTTCTGCATCTAGCTCTGAAAAAATATTTGGCCTTCTAGCAGTGTGTGGGACTTTCTCTATTAGTCCATCTATACTGACCTCCATCAGGTTGCAAATTAAAAATATTTTTTTTTCTGCATCTACCTCTGAAAAAATATTGGGCTTCTAGCTGTGTGTGGGACTTGTTCTATTAATCCATCTATACAGACTTCCATCAGGTTGCAAACTGAATATAATTTTTTTCTGCATCTACCTCTGAAAAAATATTTGGGCTTCTAGCTGTGTGTAGGACTTGTTCTATTAGTCCATCTATACTGACCTCCATCAGGTTGCAAACTGAATATAATTTTTTTCTGCATCTAGCTCTGAAAAAATATTTGGCCTTCTACCAGTGTGTGGGACTTGTTCTATTAGTCCACCTATACTGACCTCCATCAGGTTGCAAATTCAAAATAATTTTTTGTCTGCATCTAGCTCTGAAAAATATTTGGCCTTCTAGCAGTGTGTGGGACTTTCTCTATTAGTCCATCTATACTGACCTCCATCAGGTTGCAAACTGAATATATTTTTATTCTGCATCTACCTCTGAAAAAATATTTGGGCTTCTAGCTGTGTGTGGGACTTGTTCCATTAGTCCATCTATACTGACCTCCATCAGGTTGCAAACTGAATATAATTTTTTCTGCATCTAGCTCTGAAAAAATATTTGGCCTTCTAGCAGTGTGTGGGACTTTCTCTATTAGTCCATCTATACTGACCTCCATCAGGTTGCAAATTAAAAATAATTTTTATCTGCATCTAGATCTGAAAAAATATTTGGCCTTCTAGCAGTGTGTGGGACTTTCTCTATTAGTCCATCTATACTGACCTCCATCAGGTTGCAAATTAAAAATAATTTTTATCTGCATCTACCTCTGAAAAAATATTTGGGCTTCTAGCTGTGTGTGGGACTTGTTCTATTAGTCCATCTATACTGACCTCCATCAGGTTGCAAACTGAATATATTTTTTTCTGCATCTAGCTCTGAAAAAATATTTGGCCTTCTAGCAGTGTGTGGGACTTTCTCTATTAGTCCATCTATACTGACCTCCATCAGGTTGCAAACTGAATATATTTTTTTTCTGCATCTACCTCTGAAAAAATATTGGGCTTCTAGCTGTGTGTGGGACTTGTTCTATTAATCCATCTATACAGACCTCCATTCAGGTTGCAAACTGAATATATTTTTTTTCTGCATCTACCTCTGAAAAAATATTGGGCTTCTAGCTGTGTGTGGGACTTGTTCTATTAATCCATCTATACAGACCTCCATCAGGTTGCAAACTGAATATATTTTTTTTCTGCATCTAGCTCTGAAAAAATAGTTGGCCTTCTAGCAGTGTGTGGGACTTTCTCTATTAGTCCATCTATACTGACCTCCATCAGGTTGCAAATTAAAAATAATTTTTATCTGCATCTAGCTCTGAAAAAATATTTGGCCTTCTAGCAGTGTGTAGGACTTTCTCTATTAGTCCATCTATACTGACCTCCATCAGGTTGCAAATTAAAAATAATTTTTTTCTGCATCTACCTCTGAAAAAATATTTGGGCTTCTAGCTGTGTGTGGGACTTGTTCTATTAGTCCATCTATACTGATCTCCATCAGGTTGCAAACTGAATATATTTTTTTTCTGCATCTACCTCTGGAAAAATATTGGGCTTCTAGCTGTGTGTGGGACTTGTTCTATTAATCCATCTATACAGACCTCCATTCAGGTTGCAAACTGAATATATTTTTTTTCTGCATCTACCTCTGAAAAAATATTGGGCTTCTAGCTGTGTGTGGGACTTGTTCTATTAATCCATCTATACAGACCTCCATCAGGTTGCAAACTGAATATAATTTTTTTCTGCATCTAGCTCTGAAAAAATAGTTGGCCTTCTAGCAGTGTGTGGGACTTTCTCTATTAGTCCATCTATACTGACCTCCATCAGGTTGCAAATTAAAAATAATTTTTATCTGCATCTAGCTCTGAAAAAATATTTGGCCTTCTAGCAGTGTGTAGGACTTTCTCTATTAGTCCATCTATACTGACCTCCATCAGGTTGCAAATTAAAAATAATTTTTAGCTGCATCTACCTCTGAAAAAATATTTAGGCTTCTAGCTGTGTGTGGGACTTGTTCTATTTGTCCATCTATACTGACCTCTATCAGGTTGCAAACTGAATATAATTTTTTTCTGCATCTAGCTCTGAAAAAATATTTGGGCTTCTAGTAGTGTGTGGGACTTTCTCTATTAGTCCATCTATACTGACCTCCATCAGGTTGCAAATTAAAAATAATTTTTATCTGCATCTAGCTCTGAAAAAATATTTGGCCTTCTAGCAGTGTGTGGGACTTTCTCTATTAGTCCATCTATACTGACCTCCATCAGGTTGCAAATTAAAAATAATTTTTATCTGCATCTAGCTCTGAAAAAATATTTGGCCTTCTAGCAGTGTGTGGGACTTTCTCTATTAGTCCATCTATACTGACCTCCATCAGGTTGCAAATTAAAAATAATTTTTATCTGCATCTACCTCTGAAAAAATATTTGGGCTTCTAGCTGTGTGTGGGACTTGTTCTATTAGTCCATCTATACTGACCTCCATCAGGTTGCAAACTGAATATAATTTTTTTCTGCATCTAGCTCTGAAAAAATATTTGGCCTTCTAGCAGTGTGTGGGACTTTCTCTATTAGTCCATCTATACTGACCTCCATCAGGTTGCAAATTAAAAATAATTTTTATCTGCATCTAGCTCTGAAAAAATATTTGGCCTTCTAGCAGTGTGTGGGACTTTCTCTATTAGTCCATCTATACTGACCTCCATCAGGTTGCAAATTAAAAATAATTTTTATCTGCATCTAGCTCTGAAAAAATATTTGGCCTTCTAGCAGTGTGTGGGACTTTCTCTATTAGTCCACCTATACTGACCTCCATCAGGTTGCAAATTAAAAATAATTTTTATCTGCATCTACCTCTGAAAAAATATTTGGGCTTCTAGCAGTGTGTGGGACTTTCTCTATTAGTCCATCTATACTGACCTCCATCAGGTTGCAAATTAAAAATAATTTTTTTTCTGCATCCACCTCTGAAAAAATATTGGGCTTCTAGCTGTGTGTGGGACTTGTTCTATTAATCCATCTATACAGACCTCCATCAGGTTGCAAACTGAATATAATTTTTTTCTGCATCTACCTCTGAAAAAATATTTGGGCTTCTAGCTGTGTGTAGGACTTGTTCTATTAGTCCATCTATACTGACCTCCATCAGGTTGCAAACTGAATATAATTTTTTTCTGCATCTAGCTCTGAAAAAATATTTGGCCTTCTACCAGTGTGTGGGACTTGTTCTATTAGTCCACCTATACTGACCTCCATCAGGTTGCAAATTCAAAATAATTTTTTGTCTGCATCTAGCTCTGAAAAAATATTTGGCCTTCTAGCAGTGTGTGGGACTTTCTCTATTAGTCCATCTATACTGACCTCCATCAGGTTGCAAACTGAATATATTTTTATTCTGCATCTACCTCTGAAAAAATATTTGGGCTTCTAGCTGTGTGTGGGACTTGTTCTATTAGTCCATCTATACTGACCTCCATCAGGTTGCAAATCGAATATAATTTTTTTCTCCATCTAACCCAGCCAATAGTTTTGGCCAAATACCACAGTTTGGCCACTCAGCTCTGCTCGGTTCCCATCCATTGTTTTTTTGTGCAAACAACTCCAGAGTTGTGAATTAGTTAACCACCAAAATGAGTGGAAAAAGGCCTGCTGCTAGTGGAAAGGGGAATAGGCGTGTTGGGAAGGGGAAAAAAGGTTGTGTCCGTGGGGTAGGTGTTAAAGCAACAGTAACATCTGCAGAAGAAAGACCATCTTCCAGCCAAACTAAAATGTCTACTTCTTTTAGCGGACAATGTGATAAGATCCCTTTCTTACGGCCACGCCAATCGCTACAATTTCCAGATGAGGCACAAAAACAGCAGGTGCTTCAACGGATATCAAGTGCTCCTTTAAGTGGGCTCTCCTCCACATCAACTTCAACATCACAAATACTCCAGTCCTCAAAGGTGTCACCCCAATCGCACTTGCTTCCTCACAGCTCCCAAATCTCCAGCTGCCCGTTTGAGTATGAGGTAGAACAGATGGTTGAGTCTGCAGAGCTGTTTACTCGTACTATAGCCTGGGAATCAGAGGTCGACTCCAGCGCTTCTGTGAATCCAGACGAGGAAATGATCTGCACTGATGCCCAGAATCTTTATGAGTCGGATCCAGGACCAGACGCAGAAGGTTCTGACCATAATGTAGACCCTCATTCCCAAACTGTAACTCCTGTTGGTGGAGACAATGAGGAAGACGATGATGAGACTCAAATACCTGATTGGAGCGACAACTTGAGTTTTTTGTCAGGGCAGGAACAGGTTGGCTCTGAGGACGACGGGTGTGATAACGCACAGGGTGATGATGATGAGGTTGGAGATCCCACTTACTGTCAACCCACAGTCAGCCAAGAGATGAGGTCAGCAGAGGAGGTGGAGGAAGATGCTAGTGACGACGAGGTCAGGTTGCGCCTTCCTGGACAGAGACGTAGTACTGGAAGCACGTCAACAACTGCATCCTCAAACACAACTCTGCCTCTCACCACAAGTCGTGGTGGCTCTTCAGGTCGCATGGGTGCTAAGCCTTGCATAGCCTGGGCATTTTTTCAGATCGATAAAGATGACCCAACTCGTGTTATCTGTAACATTTGTCAGCAAAAGCTAAGTAGAGGCCAAAAAATACATAGTTTGAGTACTTCATGCATGAACCGGCACATGGACATGAAGCATAAGTTGCAGTGGGAAGCTCAGTGTGCTACAATGCGGCCTAGCCGGCCGGGCCAACCACCGTCTGCCATATCTTGTGCATCCGCGGCCTCTTCATCCTCTGTGACTGGGGGGACAGCAGTCACACCTGTTTTGGGGCACAGACCTGCCACCTCTTTACCCGCAACAGCCAGCGTGATTGGCAGGTCATCATTTTCTTTGGAGGTGGTAACACCAGCTGGTGTTGAGCGCTGTCCGACATCGATAGCACCACCTTTGGATCAAGGCAACCTAACATGTCCGCCTGCATCTTCCTCACAGACCGGCAGTTTGCCGGGGACACCCTTATCAACCCCGTCTAAGCACAATAGCCAGCCCTCGGTCCCTCAGATGTGGACAAGTAAAAGACCATTTCCTCCTAGCCATGAGAAAGCTAAGAGGTTGAATTTCACCATCTGCAAGCTCTTGGCTACAGAAATGCTGCCTTTCCGCCTGGTGGACACAGAGGATTTTCGAGACCTTATGTCCGTCGCAGTGCCCCAGTACCAGATGCCCAGTCGGCACTACTTCTCAAAGAAAGGTGTGCCTGCGCTCCACCAGCATGTCGCACACAACATCACCGCTTCTTTGAGAAACTCTGTGTGTGACAGGGTGCATTTCACCACAGACACTTGGACGAGTAGGCATGGACAGGGGCGTTACATGTCGCTGACTGGGCACTGGGTAACTATGGTGACAGCAGGACAAGGGGCTGCTGTCCAAGTCTTGCCGTCCCCACGAGTTGTGCGTCAATCCTCTTTATGTCAAAGTTCCTCCACTGCTTCTGCCTCCTCAACCTCCTCTCGGTCTTCCACCTGCACCCAAAGCCTGTCTGGTCATGCCACAAGCTTTCTAACTGCGCAGAAGGGATCCTGCACACCTCCTTACTATGCTGGCAGTAGGGCTCAACGTCATCAGGTGGTTTTTACTTTGAAATGTCTGGGAAATGTGAGTCACACAGCTGAGGAGTTGTAGTCAGCTCTGGAGAACCAATTTCATGAATGTTTGTCTCCACTGGACCTGAAACCAGGGAAGGCCATGTGCGACAATGCTGCAAATCTGGGTGCGGCCCTTCGCCGGGGCAATGTCACACACGTGCCTTGTATGGCTCACGTGTTGAACCTGGTTGTCCAGCAATGTTTAGCCCACTATCCCAGACTAGATGGCCTTCTGCAGAGGGCACGGTCGCTGTGTGCTCACTTCCGCCGTTCGCATCCCGCAGCTCAGCGACTTACATCTCTACAGAAGTCGTTGGGCCTGCCACTTCACCGGCTAAAATGCGATGTGCCTACCCGGTGGAATTCAACTCTGCACATGTTGCAGCGACTGTGGCAGCACCGACAAGCCCTGGTGCAATACGTTCTGATGTATAGCCTGGGCCAACGAGATCCAGAGGTGGGGCAAATCACGCTGGAGGAGTGGTCTCAGATCAGGGACCTATGCACCCTTCTGCACAGTTTTGAAATGGCGACGAAGATGTTTAGTGCTGACGATGCCATTATCAGCATGACTATTCCGGTGATTTACATGCTGGAGCACATGTTAAACAGAATTTGGAGTCAGGTAGTGGCACAAGAGGAGGTGGAGGAAGTAGAGGAGGAGGAGTTGTATGTGGAAGGGCTAACATCTGCAAGGTCCAGACGGTCGGCAGCACCAAGGCGGCAGGCATGTGAGTGTGGGGGAGATGGTTTTACCAGGGTGCATGGTAGCAGCCAAACTAGTGAGGAAGGTGCAGGAGCCCAGGAAGAAGTGGAGGACGAACTGATGGAAGACTCATCAGATGAGGGAGACCTTGATCACATTTCTGTTGTGCGAGGTTGGGGGTAGAGGACAGAGGAAGGAAGCATGATTGTTACCTCGCCACCAACACAACAGGGACTTGGTGCTCCTGGATGCGCAACACACATGAGTGCCTTCTTGCTGCACTACCTGCAACATGACCCTCGAATTGTGAGAATTAGAAATAATCCTGACTACTGGGTTGCCACACTGTTAGATCCCCGGTACAAAAGTAAATTTGCAGAAATTATTCCTGCCATAGAAAGAGATGCACGCATGCAGGAGTATCAGCAGAGACTGTTGCAGAATCTTACATGTGCTTTTCCACAAAACACCAGTGGTGCACGTAGTGAATCTCACAGTTCCAACTTGCCAACCGTGGGACCGTCAAGTGTTCAGCACTCAAACCGTAACAGAACCACAGTATCTGCTGGTAACATCAATTTTGCGGAATCATTTCACCACTTTTTTAGCCCATCCTTTACAAGGCCACAGGAGACAAGAAGTCTGACACATAGTCAACGCCTAGAGACGATGGTACAGGAGTATCTCCAAGTAAACATTGAAGCCATGACTGTGTCACTGGACCCTTGCTCTTTTTGGGCTTCCAATCTGGATAAATGGCCGGAGCTAGCCACTTACGCCTTGGAGATCTTGTCATGCCCCGCAGCCAGCGTTCTGTCTGAACGTGTGTTCAGCGCTGCTGGTGGTGTGCTGACAGATAAGCGCACGCGGCTCTCCACTGATAATGTAGACAGACTCACGTTCATAAAGATGAACAAATCATGGATCCGAAACGACTTTTCTACCCCTGTGTCATCCTGGGGAGAGTAAAAGCTTGATGATTGGTTAAAATCACCCTACCAACCGTTTTAAGCTTCCAAATTACTAATCATGTTTATCTGTATCTTGGCTGGAAAATAATTTGGGCTTTGTAGCAGTGTGCAGCACTGATTCTATTAGGCCATCTATAATAAGCTCCACCAGATTTAAAATTACTAATCATGTTTATCTGTATCTTGGCTGGAAAATAATTTGGGCTTTGTAGCAGTGTGCAGCACTGATCCTATTAGGCCATCTATACTAAGCTCCACCAGATTTAAAATTAATAATAATTTTTAGCTGCATCTAGCCCGGAAAATAATTTTGGGGCTCCGAGACGCGCAAGACACATAAGTGCCTTCTTGCTGCACTACCTGCAACATGACCCTCATATTGTCAGAATTCAAAGTAATCATGACTACTGGGTTGCCACACTCTTAGCTCCCCCAAACTTTTCGATCAACCTTTTCATTTTAAAAAAATGGTCATTTTTGAAATTATAAGCATTAGCAGGTTATTAGAAACTGAAATCAAACAGTTTTCAACTCAAAACTTTATTCTAGGTGATGTTACATTTTCACATAGGACCCCTTGTTCGAAAGGAGCTTCTGAACTCTCTCTTCCATTGAATTTGTCAGGTTTTGGATGGTTTCTGCTTCAATTGTTTTGCATGAGGACAGAATACCTTCCCAGAGGTGTTGCTTAGATGTGAACTGCCTCCCGCCATCATAGACACTCTGTTAGAACCTTGCTCTTAGGTTTTTTTTCCTTTGCTGGTCACATGACCTTGTTGGCCTATTTAATCCTGCTCCGCCCTTCTGGCTTTGCTGGACTTCATTGTATATCTACTTTCTAGCTAGCCTGTGCTCTGTGTCTTGCTCTGTTAGTTTGCTTGGTCTACGGACCTCTATGTTCTATATATTTTGTTTGTTCGTCTGTCTGCTACTATTTCTGTTAGGAGGTGTCCCATATTCCTCCCAGTCCTTAGTACTTGTAGGGATTCCTTCCCCACATCTATAGGTCTCCGTACAGACTAGCTTAGGACTTTAGCAGGTCTGATCGCAGGATCAGGTCCCCTGTTACATCGTAGGGATTAAGCTGAGTTCTATCGTAGGGACAGATCTCCTCTCTTTCCATAGCTCTGGTAGCAGAACATAACACACTCCTTTTGATGATGCTCCAGAGGTTCTGAATGGGGTAGAGGTCAGGGGAGCATGGGGGTCACACCATAAGTTTGTCCCCTTTTATGCCCATATCAGCCAGAGATGCAGATGTTTTATGTGCAGCATGAGATGGTGCATTATCATGCAAAAAAATGATCTTGCTGTGAAATACACGGTTCTTCTTCTTGAACCATGGCAGGAAGTGCTGTTTGAGAAAATCCACATACATTATGGAGTTCATCTTTAGCGCCTTCAGGGATCCTAAAGGGACCGACAATCTCTCTCCCCATGATTCCAGCCCAAAACATTACTCCACCTCCTCCTTGTTGGCGCTGTAGCCGTGTTTGCGTGGGGTGTCCATCAACCAGCCATCCTCCACTCCATCCATCTGGACCATCGAGCGCTGCACGGCACTCATCCGTGAACAAAACAGTTTTGAAATCAGTCTTCATGTAATGTTTAGCCCACTGGAGCCGTTTCTGCTTGTGTGAAGTGGATAGAGGAGGTCGACAGGATGGCGTATGCACAGCTGCAAACCTCTGAAGGACCCTGCATCTTGTTGTTCGGGGGACGTTGGAGGCACCAGCAGCTTCAAAAACTTGTCTGCTGCTATGACAAGGCTTTTTTGCCGCTGCTCTTTTAACCTGACGTAATTGCCTGTAGGAAAGAGTCCTCAATTTGCCCTTATCAGCACGCACACGTGTGTACTGTGAATCAGCTACATACTTCTTGATTGCCAAGACACTTCATCCTGATCATCGCACAATGTTGATTGTAGTCATGCCTTGACCTAAACACTCCACAATTTGTTGCTTCTCAGCAGCCGACACATCCTTTTTCTTTCCCATTTTGGCAGAAAATGTAGGCTGCTTAATAATGTGAGACAGCCTTCTTAAGTAGTCTTGCCTTTCATTGGACACACCTGCCAAACTAATTAGCACAGGTGTCTGCAATTGCTTACAGTGATATAAAGAGCCCTGACACACATCACCATCAATGAGTTTAACTGACAAACAAACAAATTCTTCCCTTATCACTCCTAAACACTTTTTGCATAATAATTTGGAACACAGTGTACATGTGCTTTTCCACAAAACACCAGTGGTTCACGTAGTGAATCTTACAGTTCTAACTTGCCAACCGTGGTCTGTATGGAGTTGTTCAATAAAGGGCCCAAAATTAAGATAACATAGATGGGAGAGGTCTCTATGAATATGAATTCCTAAGTATTTGATACCCTGTGAGGGCCAGGCAAAGGGAAAGTTGGACTGGATGGAATCCTATATGGATTTGGGGAGGGAGACATCGAGGACCTCAGACTTCGCTGCATTGATTTTAAAATTTGACCATGTAACAAAGTGATCTATTTCAGCCATAACAGCATGGATGGATATATGTGATTGAGTGATATATACTAGGACATCATCAGCAAATGCAGAGCACTTGTACTCGGTGCCTCCCACCTCAATCCACCTAATATTGGGGTTATGGCGAATTGATGAGAGCAGGTGCTCCGTCACTAGGATGTATAAGAGAGGGGACAGAGGACATCCCTGCCTTGTCCCATTGGTGATTGTGAAAGGTGATAAAAATGTTGTGATGCACCCCCTGGGCCTTGGGACACCCGGAGCTGGACCCTTTTTGGTGGATGCTGGTGGTTGTAGTCTTCGTGGCGGCGACCCGGTTCCGTGGCTCAGGGTGGTCAAACCAGTGGCGGAACTATTTATGTGGTTTTGATGTTTAAATGTCCGACTACGCCACCCGTGGATTGCGGTCAGAGTGAACCGCCGCTGCAGGGCAGACCGCTGAGGCTGGTGTTGTGGGTGCAGCAGAGTGTAGCATAACTCCCCACGGGAGGAGTATAGCCTCAGGGCAGTGTATGCGGAGGATTGGGGTGATGGTGCAGGGCAGCAGCAGTAACGACACGGAGTCAGTGATGCAGTCCAGGGCCTTTACTCACAGTTCTTATTATCCAGACCATGTCTGCAGGTAACGGCTGCCCACGTCGTACTGTGCTCACCAGGTGAGGGGCTCAGACAACTCCCAGATAACTTTGGAGCGCTTCACAGGACCCCCTTTGTGTGTCCTTTGTCTGGCCTTTCTTACCAACCCTTCTGTCCGGCTGCCTCGGGCCTCCTCTTGGTAAACTTGGCGCCAGTTTCCCTGACCCTATGTGGTGCCTTCCTAGCGGGTGTAGCGAGGGGCTGCGTCACATAAAATGTCAGAGCCTCCGGTTTCTAGCTGAGGGTCGTTTCCTGCCTCCACTAGGTTCGGGGACCGGTCTCCCCCTTTGGCCTGACCCCTCCACGCAGGTGGATTCGGGCGTGCGGTGGCGACTCGCCCGTCCGCACCCCTGGGATCCCTTCATTCCTCGTTCCTGGAGCCTTCTTCGCTCCTCTTCCTTCCTTCTCCCTCTTCCAGGCCTGGGCCTCTGTTACTAGGCCCGCCTCCGGAGCAGAGCTCATGCAGAGCACCTGCTCCCTGCCACTTCTGCTCAGACTTCTCTGCACTGAACTAAGATGGTGCCCACCTTTTATACTCCCTTCTCAATGCACCCAGGAACTGCTTCCTCCCTGCTCCTGCACTACAGGGTTCCCCTTCCTCAGTGTTCCCTCCCCCCACTCCAGCCAGGGACAGGGACTGTCGTGCCCATCTCAGAGGCATATTGGTCGCCCTGCCCCATGGCAATGTGGTGTAATGCATGCAGGTGTCGGGTCCTGATCCACACTCCATCCTTACCTGAGAGTGAGATATCACACCTCTGGGTGAGGTGCAATACCTCTGTAGCAACCGAGCCCTCAGGGTGCTACAGTTCCATTTATCTTCAGCCTAGGTGACGTATTGTGATACAGGGCCGTGATTTTGGCTATAAAAGGGTCCCCTAGACCCCTACCCCAAGCTTTTTAAGAGAATCATATATGGCGTGCCAGGAGACTCTATGGAATGCTTTCTCAGCATCCAACGAGAGTATCTAATTACAAATTTTTAACTGCATCTAGCCCAGGAAATACTTTGTGCCTAGTAGCAGTGTCTGCTAGTCAGTGGATTATCCCGGCTGTTAAGCTAGCTACACCACCTGTAGTTTGGACACTTAATTTTTTCAAAGGAAATGCTTCGGGACCACGGGATACTCAGTGAAGAGCATCAGGAGGCACCCCAAGGCATAGGGGCTGGGACTGGCAGTAGGATGCCTTGCGGTGGACAGCCGAGCTCGATCCTTATAAAAGCTTTTTAACTGCAGCAGCTTTAGTGGACGCTACTGGAGCTGGAATTACGCGGCTGCTGGCATGAGACTTGCCCTCCAATAGATCCTTGTAAATGGATTTAAAGTGTATTCATTCAAATTAGAGAGACAATTTAAATTAAAAAGCTTAGAGCTGCCTCCACCACAGGGGGGCTCGCTCGACCCACCAGCGGACAGGCACCAGTATTGGGAGAGGGGGGCTGGCCGTCAGGGTTCACCGCGGCTCTGGCACAAACCCGGCGACACGGAGGTGGCACGGGCAGGAGCGGACTGAACGTGTCGGCTTCTCACTTTTTGGATTTTAGAAGGGCATGACATGCCTATATTTGTGTCTCCCCCTCCTTTTACTCCTCCACCTCTTTTCTTTTCGCATGACTATATGTACTTGTCACTTTTCCATGCGTTAGTTGTGTCTTCTGAGCAGTTTGTCAGCTTTTGGACACCTTTGAAGGTGTTTTCTATGTGTTTCTATGTGTTTTTGTTTGCCTGTCATTGGTTTTAACGGTGTTCGAAGGTGTTCGACGAACAGTTCGACGAACAGTTCGGCGAACACACGGGTGTTCGACGAACCGAACCGAACTCGAACACTACGGGGGTGGCTCAACACTACAGGTGAGGTCCTTGAAGAAAAATCACAAAACAAAAAAATAAACACAAATTAAAAATCTATATAAAAGGGGTTAAAAAGACAGAAAACCAAAATAGCCCCCATACGTTGGAATATACAGCAGGGATCGCAGGAGAGCACAATCAATCAATTCCATCAAGTATCTTAATATTCAAATGTAGGACATACAATACACTCAATGGTAAAATATTAAATAAATTACAGAACTAGGATGAGTCGAATCAAAGAAATGGCTCAAACCCCAAGCTCTCATTCAGACCCCGTGGCGCCAGGGTGTCCAAGGTAATGATCCACCTCGGCTCCTTTTGTGCCAGGAGACGTTAGGCATTACCACCCCGAGAGCCCTGACCGACCACATCAATACCACGTATTTTCAGTGACTGCGGATCACAGTTGTGGACGGCCATGAAATGTCGAGGCAGTGTCTTGAGCTCCCGGGGATCAGAGGCTGACCGGGCCACACCAATGTCCCTAACGTGCTCACGAACCCTGATTCGTAACTCCCTAGATGTTAGTCCAGCATATATTAACCCGCACCCACATGTGGCGTAATACACCACATGTGTGGTGCTGCAGGAAACATAGTGCAGACATCTGGGATATCGTAGCTGTCTCCACAGCAACTCCCTTGGATGAATGACTCACAATGATTTAGCTGTCTGTTCATCATTAATATTTGTTATTTTTGATAATTGCTTTACTGATATTTTTTATTCCTTATATTTATATTTTCTTTCTTCCCCTCCTTCCCTTGTCTTTATTATTTTCTCTATATATTCTTTTCATCATTCATTTTTCTTTAACTATAGTGGTCTTTTATCCACTACAGCGATTACTCTATGTTCCTATTCATTACGTGACTAACTTTATGGAAATCGATGCACAGAGTTGGGGCCCGTTGCATTGTGACACTGGGAAGGGCTAAGGGATGTTGCTGTGCGCATGCGCTGGGTGGCTCGCGCTCCGCGTCCTCGCGTCATCTGTCTCCGTTGCGTCGGCGCGCCCGCCGGATGTGGTTCTAGCGACACTTCCGGGTTGCGCCCGCGTCATGATGGGTGGTGCGGGGCCGCGGTGGGCGGTGATTATCTCGGCGCATGCGCCGTTTACACCATCCCATTGTCGGCCATCTTCATTTATCACATGACAACACATGTGATGCCTCTGAGGGGGCGGAGAGATATAGATTTAAAAAGGTCCTTGTGCTTCCCTGATTTACACCTCTTGAAAAAGCACGCGCGTCTAGGCAGTCCTCCCCGACAGACACCTGCCCTCCTGTGGTCCCCTTTCTACATGTGACACTATCTTGGGGTGAGTCACCATTGTCCTGCAAATGAGATGCACTATGGCAGCTGACTAATATAACAGGACTGTGATAGACGGGATCCCCATATACTTAGTGGTATATTGATATGTCCATGTACACTACCTCTTCCTGCCCTGGTTTATCTTTCTTTTCTGTCCCTATTGCTTTCTCATTTATACTTAATACTTATTACATTTCCTCCATTCTAGGAGGATGTGTGTGCAATATTTGTATGTTTCAGGCTATTTATGTATTTCTTTGAATACATTTATATTACCCTTCTTTTGGGCTAAAGATTAAGTGGGTTTTTTTGATCTGCATGTCTGCACTTTACATTACGTATTCTGCCTTTAATAAATGGAGTTTTATATGAATTATTAATAAAGCTTTTTCATGCCAATGTGCTCGTTTCTCCTCCTGTTTATAAACTGCTTACCATACAGTGATATTTTTGAACATTAGTGCAGAGTAACGTATGTATATAAAAGGACAAGAAACTCCTGTACTGCTGGTGCACCGATTGTATTTGAACTGTAAAGAGCTTGGAACTTGCGGCAAGACATTGTGATTTATTTACAGGTGCAATGCATATTAAATGCATTACGTTTCGGTCAAACCATTGACCTTCATCAGATACACAGATTGCTACAGAGAAAATGAGAATCATGTGTCAAGGAAAGTGACCTAGTAATAGAGGTACATTGCTGTGCAAATGACGCCACATCTATGGCACCACTTACTCTGCAGTGTACCGCTATTCCAGGGGGGTTCCTTAACACAGGATTCTCATTATATCTGTAGCAATTTGTGCATATGATGACTATTAATGTTTTCAACATAGCTTAATGCACTTACTACGCATTGCACCTGTAAATAAATGACCTTGATATAGTTCTTGCAATGAGTGCCAAGTTCTTCATTATTGCAGAGTAAAGTATGAGCTGCCCAGAAGTCTATAGTCTTTGGCCTGTCCAGAAGTGGTTACATTTACAAAAACATTATAAATTCTTGTTTATTTTTTGTTCTTTGTAATATTATAATTGTGCTCAGTATTGCATAGAGAAATAGTGCAGCTAGCATCAAGGAGCCACTAAAATAGATAAACCAAATTGAACTTACTTTATCAAAACATACAAGATTCAACTGCCCAGCTAAATTGATCCTTTGAGGACTAATACAGAAGATGTCCTGTTTTTTCAGCCTTGTTTGACCACACAGGAGACAAATTGTAAGTGATGCAGGAAGGGCTGCGTTGACTGCAACAGTTAACATCAAAAATGACATTAGCACAATGTCATGAACACTGGCCTGGGAAAAAAATACAAGTATTTTTTAATTACATCAGTTGATGTATTTTGAGACATTGTTACTCAAAAAAAATCCCAGTGAAATTATAAAAATATGTTTCTAAACATGATTTGGTCACAAACGTTGCATTGAAATAAATTAAAAAGCAAATAGGTGCAGAAGGCACCTTAAATCAGTCATCCACCAGCTATTACATCTACATCGGGTATTGAACTGCTTATATGTAGACTATCACATCCTTAACAGGTAATGTGCACACCTGGCAGGTATAATCCATTTCTATTCTCCTATTCTAATTAAGGCAACAAGTTCATGACAGGTATGTGACGCGCCCCCTGGGCCATATTCTTCAGGGGGAATATCCGGAGCCGGATCAGATGGGAGTTGTAGTCTTCCGAGTGGCTGTGACCCGGTCCGTGCCCAGGGTGTCAAACTCAGTGTATGTGGCAGTCCTACAGATGTTATAAAGTTCTTAATGTCGACTACGCCACCCGTTGTATTGCGGTCACTATGGCCGCCGCTGCAGCAGGGTCCGCTGAGGCTGATGGTGTAGGTGCAGCTTTTGGTGGTATAACCCCCAACGGGTGGGGTATAGCCTCAGGGGGTCAGGTGCAGAGGATGGGGGTTGTGGTGGTGCAGCATAGATGTTAAAGGAAGACAGAGTCGGGTTGTGCAGTTTAGGATATTTACTCACTGCTGATGTTCCGGTCACTCCAGCTTCAAGTGACCTCCCGAGCCGTGCTGCGTCCACCAGGTCCTGGATCCAGCCAACCCCCAAGCGAGTCCGGAGCGTGACCCTGAGCTCTCCTTCTGTCCTTTCTCTGGCCGTCCCCACTATTGATCCACCCAGGTCCAGCTCCCTCGGGCCTTCTGTTGGGAGACCCTTGGCCTTGGGTTCCCTGACCCTCCACGTGGTATGCCTTCGTGGTGGATGTGGTGGGTGGCCGTGGCAGACGCTGCCCACGGCCTCCGGTCTCTGGCTGGGGTGTGTTTTTGCCCCCCACCAGCTTGGGTTCCGGTACCCTGATGCCGACTCTTCACCTGTTGCTTGAATTTGGGTTCTCAGAGTCCTCTCTTTGTCCCCTCTCTGGGTCTTTCTTGCTCCTCTTCCTCCTCTGACTTCTCTCTGCAAAAGGCTGACAGACTGACTGACCCTGATCTCTGATGGTGCCCACCTTATATACACCCTCTATGTGTGAGCTCAGGTGACCAGCACCCAATGAGCTCCTATCTTTACCCAGGCTGCTCCCCCTATCTGCCCCTACACTACTTGGGATGTACCACCCCCCTCCCACTCCAGCCAGGAACAGACTCGGTCGTACCTGCACATTTCTAAGTGGGAGTACCGTCGGCCTGTTCCTCGGAAATGGGATGTATGTAGTGCATGCAGCCTACCGAGCTCAGGTCCACACTCCATCCTTACCCGGGAGTGGAATATCACACCTCTGGGTTGAGGTGCAATACCCCTGTAGCAGCCGAATCCTCAGGGTGCTACATTCCCCCCTGGTAAATCACAGCACGTCCTCGGGCTGTAAGATAAAAACAACACCAAACATACAAATTTTTGCATAAACATAAACATAATAAAACATCATATAAAACTTTTCATAAAAAACATTCTCGTCGCCTCAGGCTCCTCCTCCGGTCACTGTGCAACGTGTGACCGGGTAAAGTGCGACAGTCTCTCTAGAAAACTGGTTTTCCTATAAAACCGGTAGAGGGCGCTTTAGGACGCGCAACTATTTACAGGGGAAGTGGCCGCTCTCAGTCCTCGGCCAGGTATTGGGGAGGAATGACCGCTCTCAGTCCTCGGTCAGTGGGATTTAGGGGTTGAACGGGTAACAGTTCACACATGCTGGTCCCAACGGGGACTATATACAGTAACAGTTTCAGTTTATGGTGCCCCGACGGGCAACTATATACAGCTCCTGCTTCGCTGTACTTAACGACGGCGTCCTCCTGCTCTTTCTTTATTGTTACCTTTGGCTTCAGACCCGTCCGGGCACGTATGCTGGGCAAACAGATCTTCTCCCAGATGCGGCACTCTTGGTCTTATGGGCGCGGTGGTGTTAGCGCCCGGGTTGCCCGGGCCTTGCGGCCAGGCCTGGGGTATCTGGAAGGTGAAGGGCACCGTAAGGACGGCGGCGCCCTGGGCTACTTGGCCCTGCGACCAGGCCGGGGGCTCCGCGGAGGTAGGGGGCGCTGTTGGTATTGCGGCGCCCGGGGGTACTAGGCCTTGCGACCAGGCTGGTGGTACTTCCTGCTTGGTCACGCTCGGGGTCGAGGCGTGTGACGTCACAGGGGTCGCAGCTCCCGTTTGAGGCCTAGTCTGCGGCGGTGACGTTGCAGCGACGGGCACGGCAGGATAGACTTCGGGCTCTGCGACGGGGAGCTGGGGCAGGTACGCGGTTTCCCGGTTTGGGGTATAGACGTCCCCTTTACCTGCCTCCACTCGTTCGGCTCCCTTCTCGGCGCCGTCTCCGGCCTTCAATCCTCCCGCGCCATCCTCAGAGGCGGTCGGTCTCCTCGTCTTGGGTGGCGTGCTCCGCTGACAGGTCTCGGTCTGCTGGGCCATCTCTCGGCTCCACTCCGCCAACGTCTCTCGCTGCACCCGGGCCATCCTCCTTGCGAGGCCCTCCAGAGCGGTCTGTGCACACTCCCGGTCTCGGGGGAGCTGTGCTAGGACCTCCACTAGGCCTAGTGGGGTCGTTGCTTCCAGCAGGCTCCTGACCAACGGGTCGGTGCTGCTCTGCTCTCCTCCTGTTGTCTCCAGCAGGCTCCTGGCCAGCGGGCCGGTGCTGCTCTGCTCTCTCTCTTCTGTTTCTAGCAGGCTCCTGGCCAACGGGCCGGTGCTCCTCTGCTTTCTCGCCATCTCCGGGTAAGCTCCTCCGATACTCTTCTCCAGGCTTCTTGCCTCCGGGTGCGCTCGCTCCAGACTGCTCCAGGCGGCACCCATCTTTGCTCTCTTCTTTCGTCTCCTCCCCCTTCGAGGGCGGTCCCGGGGCCACTTGGTGATTGTCAGCTCCAGGGGCTGTTCTTTCACGCTGACAGACACCTCTAGCATCACAGTCTCTGTTGGTGGGGGCGGTTTCCACTTTTGGCGCCATTTTCGGTCCTGGCCCACGATGGGAGGTGGCCTCTTGCCATCCTCTGGCACGCCCATAATGGCGTCCGCTCTGGCAAGGCGGGAAATCTTCGGAAATGGCGGGAATCGCTTCCCAGTGGCGGGAAACTCTGCAGATGGCGGGAAAAAGCTGTTAATGGCGGACAACCGGCGGGAATCGACTGGTGATGGGGTCCGATGGCATGGACCCTCCGGAACCGGCAGGAGACTTCTTTTTGAGGTAAATTCGTTCTTTTCTTCAGGCACGCAGTACCCGGGTGTTGCGGGCACGTAATCCTGCCGACTACGCCAAAGTTGACGCGCCCCCTGGGCCATATTCTTTAGGGGGAATATCCGGAGCCGGATCAGATGGGAGTTGTAGTCTTCCGAGTGGCTGTGACCCGGTCCGTGCCCAGGGTGTCAAACTCAGTTGTATGTGGCAGTCCTACAGATGTTAATAAGTTCTTTATTGTCGACTACGCCACCCGTTGTATTGCGGTCACTATGGCCGCCGCTGCAGCAGGGTCCGCTGAGGCTGATGGTGTAGGTGCAGCTTTTGGTGGTATAACCCCCAACGGGTGGGGTATAGCCTCAGGGGGTCAGGTGCAGAGGATGGGGGTTGTGGTGGTGCAGCATAGATGTTAAAGGAAGACAGAGTCGGGTTGTGCAGTTTAGGGTATTTACTCACTGCTGATGTTCCGGTCACTCCAGCTTCAAGTGACCTCCCGAGCCGTGCTGCGTCCACCAGGTCCTGGATCCAGCCAACCCCCAAGCGAGTCCGGAGCGTGACCCTGAGCTCTCCTTCTCAGTCCTCCCACTTCGAGGGCGGTCCCGGGGCCACTTGGTGATTGTCAGCTCCAGGGGCAGTTCTTTCACGCTGACAGACACCTCTAGCATCACAGTCTCTGTTGGTGGGGGCGGTTTCCACTTTTGGCGCCATTTTCGGTCCTGGCCCACGATGGGAGGTGGCCTCTCGCCACCCTCTGGCACGCCCATAATGGCGTCCGCTCTTCCAAGGCGGGAAACCTTTGGAAATGGCGGGAATCGTCTCCCAGTGGCGGGAAACTCTGCAGATGGCGGGAAAAAGCTGTTAATGGCGGACAACCGGCGGGAATCGATCTGTGATGGAGTCCGATGGCATGGACCCTCCGGAACCGGCAGGAGACTTCTTTTTGAGGTAAATTCGTTCTTTTCTTCAGGCACGCAGTACCCGGGTGTTGCGGGCACGTAATCCTGCCGACTACGCCAAAGTTGACGCGCCCCCTGGGCCATATTCTTCAGGGGGAATATCCGGAGCCGGATCAGATGGGAGTTGTAGTCTTCCGAGTGGCTGTGACCCGGTCCGTGCCCAGGGTGTCAAACTCAGTGTATGTGGCAGTCCTACAGATGTTATAAAGTTCTTAATGTCGACTACGCCACCCGTTGTATTGCGGTCACTATGGCCGCCGCTGCAGCAGGGTCCGCTGAGGCTGATGGTGTAGGTGCAGCTTTTGGTGGTATAACCCCCAACGGGTGGGGTATAGCCTCAGGGGGTCAGGTGCAGAGGATGGGGGTTGTGGTGGTGCAGCATAGATGTTAAAGGAAGACAGAGTCGGGTTGTGCAGTTTAGGATATTTACTCACTGCTGATGTTCCGGTCACTCCAGCTTCAAGTGACCTCCCGAGCCGTGCTGCGTCCACCAGGTCCTGGATCCAGCCAACCCCCAAGCGAGTCCGGAGCGTGACCCTGAGCTCTCCTTCTGTCCTTTCTCTGGCTGTCCCCACTATTGATCCACCCAGGTCCAGCTCCCTCGGGCCTTCTGTTGGGAGACCCTTGGCCTTGGGTTCCCTGACCCTCCACGTGGTATGCCTTCGTGGTGGATGTGGTGGGTGGCCGTGGCAGACGCTGCCCACGGCCTCCGGTCTCTGGCTGGGGTGTGTTTTTGCCCCCCACCAGCTTGGGTTCCGGTACCCTGATGCCGACTCTTCACCCGTTGCTTGAATTTGGGTTCTCAGAGTCCTCTCTTTGTCCCCTCTCTGGGTCTTTCTTGCTCCTCTTCCTCCTCTGACTTCTCTCTGCAAAAGGCTGACAGACTGACTGACCCTGATCTCTGATGGTGCCCACCTTATATACACCCTCTATGTGTGAGCTCAGGTGACCAGCACCCAATGAGCTCCTATCTTTACCCAGGCTGCTCCCCCTATCTGCCCCTACACTACTTGGGATGTACCACCCCCCTCCCACTCCAGCCAGGAACAGACTCGGTCGTACCTGCACATTTCTAAGTGGGAGTACCGTCGGCCTGTTCCTCGGAAATGGGATGTATGTAGTGCATGCAGCCTACCGAGCTCAGGTCCACACTCCATCCTTACCCGGGAGTGGAATATCACACCTCTGGGTTGAGGTGCAATACCCCTGTAGCAGCCGAATCCTCAGGGTGCTACATATGCACACCAAGCTCAACATCAGCTGTGTCTCTCAGCACCTGATGTACAATTGAGAGGTGCTGTAAAAGCCTTTTAATTATATTTTTATATCTGGCAGATTCATTGGAGAAATTTCAACAAAAGCCTCATTTGTCCATATTGGTTTTGCAGAAATCCATGTGCTGGCAAATGAAGTAATCTGCCGCATATAGCGATACCCTAATAACATAAGCCTCCATGAACAGAATGTACCTCATAACTGTGTGTAGTGATGGTGAGTAGAAAAGAGCAGATCTACACTTCACCAAATTTTCCCCCAAAATTTGATTTTCGGTGAATTATTTAATTACTTAATTAAATGTCTCTGATATGTGTATAACACTCTGAATTCTTCTTAGAGTCTACTGAAACTGTTTTGAGCTCTGTAATGCAAACAAAACCTTTTTAATATCACAAAGACGTCAACCTATCTGGCTAGAGGAAAATGAATGGTAAGCGGTGGTAAATAGCAGCCTATGTAACCACACACATCAGTTTCAGACTTTGCTAGATACTTACAATGGGGGAAATAAGTATTTGATCCCTTGCTGTTTTTGTAAGTTTGCTCACTGACAAAGACATGAACAGTCTATAATTTTAAAGGTAGGTTAATTTTAACATTGAGAGATAGAATATCCCCCCCAAAAAAAAAAAATCAAGAAAATCACATTGTATAAATTAGATAATTTTTTTTTTCATTTTGCAGTGAGAAATAAGTATTTGCTCCCTCCTGCAAACAACACTTAATACTTGGTGGCAAAACCCTTGTTGGCAAGCGCAGCAGTCAGACGTTTTTTGTAATGAGGTTTGTGCACATGTCAGGGAGAATTTTGCTCCACTCCTCTTTGCAGATCATCTCTAAATCATTAAGATTTTGAGGCAGTCACTTGGCAACTCAGAGCTTCAACTGCCTCCATAAGTTTTCTATGGGATTAACATCTGGAGACTGGCTAGGCCACTCCATGACCTTAATGTGCTTATTTTTGAGCCACTCCTTTGTTGCCTTGGCTGTATGTTTTGGGTCATTGTCTTGCTGGAATACTCAGCCACGACCCATTTTTAATGTCCTGGCGGAGGGAAGGAGGTTGTCACTCAGGATTTTACAGTACATGGCTCCATCCATTATCCGATTGATGAGGTGAAGTAGTCCTTTGCCCTTAGCAGAGAAACACCCCCAAAACATAATGTTTCCACCTCCATGCTTGACCGTGGGGATGGTGTTCTTTGGGTCATAGGCAGCATTTCTCTTCCTCCAAACACGGCGAGTTGAGTTAATGCCAAAGAGATCAATTTTTGTCTCATCTGACCACAGCACCTTCTCCCAATAATTCACAGAATCATCCAAGTGTTCATTGGCAAACTTCAGATGGGCCTGCACATGTGCCTTCTTGAGCAGGGGGACCTTGCGGGCACTGCAGGATTTTAAACCTTTAAGGCGTAATGTGTTACCAATGGTTTTCTTGGTGACAGATCAATGTCGATTGACAGTCAATTTGTATTTCTTCCATTTTCCTACTATTGCAACAACAGTTGTCTCCTTCTCACCCAATATCTTATTTATGGTTTTGTAACCCATTCCAGCTTTGTACAGGTATATGATCTTGTCCCTGACATCCTTAGAAAGCTCTTTGGTCTTGGCCATGTTGTAGAGGTTAGAGTCTGACTGATTTATTGAGTCTGTGGACAGGAGTCTTTTATACAGGTGACTGTCTGTAAAAAAGACTCCTGTTGGAGTCTTTAATGTAGGTAACGAGTTGATTAGGGGCATCTAAGTGGTCTGTAGGAGCCAGAACTCATAATGGTTTGTAGGGGATCAAATACTTATTTCCCCCATGTATACTGTATAAACAGTCCAAAAACTATTTCTTTTTAGGGGCAGATGCATGCCTTGGTGTTCTTTATACACAGGCAGTGCACACAGAAGAAAAGAAGCAATGGCATTTTAAGATTCTTGGGTGAAAAAAATATACCTTATTTTGGGAGAATAAAGAGCTTAGCACTTTGCTAAACAAAGAAGCAATAGCATAAAATGGTGTTCCAGACATTGTCTTTTACACTGTTATACTGTCTATGATAGCCTTCCCTCCATCCCATGCCCCTGATTGGTTGAGTTTGACACAGTGATTTGATTGCTGCAGGGCATTATGGGAAAGCCCACATCTGTACCTTACACCATTAGCATTCTGACTGAGTCATCATCTTTTGTTCATGCGGACTCACAAGTGGGTTAGAATGGCTAACCCCCTAAAAAGCTATATAGACATAAACAATTTTAAACAGCACCAATAAGAAGGACTAAATACTGTCATACTGCTCTTATGATACATATTATTAACTTACCCCATTCTTCTTGTGCACAGCTGCAGTGTAGAAAACGCCAAATATAGCAAAACCCACAAGTACCATGAGAAATCTAATGGCCTCTCTATGCAGTTTAACACTCATTGGTTTGTTATATAGAATGGCTCTTACTAGATCTCCTTTCGCAGTATTGAATCCTAAACAATACAAAAATATTATAAAAATATTTACATATCAAACTCCAATTAACCTATTGTTTTCTTTATAACTGTGCATTTATTGAAAATTTTCACAAATACAGAAATAACATATTACTTTATGACAACAATGTACTTAGTAAAGTATCAAAAGTAAGATGAAATCTTGCGCTAAATAGCTCCAATAGATTTTTGTAAGCGAAAATAAAAATAACAGATGAAACATCAAATTATTACAAGAAATTACAGGACACACACAAAATCAAAAGTACTATTTTAAATAGTGTTGAGCGAGCACTAAAATGCTCGGGTGCTCGAAGATCGGGCCGAGTTCACCGTGATACTCGGGTGTTCGACCCGAGCAACGAGCCCAATGTTAGTCTATGGGAGACCCGAGCATTTTTGCGCCGGCACCCCCGGCAGTCTGTAGAAAGCCTAAAAAGTGCCTAAAACGATAGTGACAGTGCTCAAATGACATGGGGACAGCATGGGGATCGCCCCAGGAAGCATTTCTGACCCCCAGGTCACTGCTGTCAACAACGTGTTCAGAAGTATTAAGCCACTTTTACGGGCTCACAATAAAACGTTCAAAAATGAAACTGAAACTGTTTAACTGTGAAATATGTTAAGGAACATCCTTTCCAGGGTAAAGACTTGTATATAAGGTAAAATAAATAACCAAAAACAAAAATACTCCTCCACACCTTGGGCTATGTTCATAAGTAGCATTTTTTATGTGTTTTTGCACTTTTGTATTGCTTTCAACCGTGACAAATGCATTCACCGGGAAATGTCATTTTAACATTTTACAAGCTTATCTGGCTATGTGCTGTGTGACACATGCATACAGTGCTGAAAAGACATGGGAACAGCATGGGGAAGACCCCTGGAAGCATCTCTGACACCCAGGTCACTGCCTAAAAGTGTGCCCATCAGAAGTGATCCTTGCCGCATCAGAAGATGCAGACTTGCAACTATCCCCGTGCAAGTCCTTGTCCCAGGGCAGTGTTCAATTGTACCTCCCCCATTCCTTGCAATGCAAGTGCAAATATGCAGCCAACCACCCACCCGCCCGCAGGCTGCAATACTATACTGCTAGCTAGCACTTGAAATAGGGCCTTTTAGTTTGGAGGAGGCCGAAGCTGGCCACTACTTCATGGCTGCTTCGGCAGCGAGGTCTCCATACTCAGTCACCAGCCGCCACTATTTGTCCCGGTAACCTTCCCCACACTTTTCTTAGCCTGACCGGCTTTAGGGCAGCAATGGACGAGCCCACCAGACAACCAGACTCCTCCGGTGGGCCCTGGCTTCTCCATCAGGGGAGTTGAGAGTGCCAAGGTGAGGAGCATGGTGATGATGATAGAAGTTAGCATTTGCTTTGTTTTCTTGGAATGCAAGCGTAAGTGTGCAGCCTGCCACCCACCCACCCCCAGGCTGCAATACCATACAGCTAGTTTGCACTTGAAATGGGGCCTTTTAGTTTGGAGGAGGCCGAAGCTGGCCACTACCTCATGGCTGCTTCGGCAGCGAGGTCTCCAAACTCAGTCCCTAGCCGCCACTATTTGTCTCGGTAAACTTCCCCACACTTTTCTTAGCCTGGCCGGCTTTAGGGCAGCAATGGACGAGCCCACCAGACAACCAGACTCCTCCGGTGGGCCCTGGCTTCTCCATCAGGGGAGTTGGGAGTGCCAAGGTGAGGAGCATGGTGATGATGATAGAAGTTAGCATTTGCTTTGTTTTCTTGGAATGCAAGCGTAAGTGTGCAGCCTGCCACCCACACACCCCCAGGCTGCAATACCATACAGCTAGTTTGCACTTTAAATGGGGCCTTTTAGTTTGGAGGAGGCCGAAGCTGGCCACTACCTCATGGCTGCTTCGGCAGCGAGGTCTCCATACTCAGTCGCCAGCCGCCACTATTTGTCCCGGTAACCTTCCCCACACTTTTCTTAGCCTGGCCAGCTTTAGGGCAGGATTGGACAAGCCCACCAGACAACCAGACTCCTCCGGTGGGCCCTGGCTTCTCCATCAGGGGAGTTGAGAGTGCCAAGGTGAGGAGCATGATGATGATGATAGAAGTTAGCATCTGCTTTGTTTTCTTGGAATGCAAGCATAAGTGTGCAGCCTGCCACCCACCCACCCCCAGGCTGTAATACCAAACTGCTACCTTGCTTGCACTTGAAATGAGGCCTTTTAGGCTTGTGGAGGAAGATGCCTGCCACAATGTCATGGCTGTGTTGGCGGCCTGGTATCCATACTCAGTCCCCAGCCGCCCGGTGGCCGGGTGTCCACATTTGATCTCCAGCCGCCAGTGGGCGGCCGGGTGTCCATACTCTGTCCCCAGCCGCCCCGTGGCCGGGTGCCCACACACGGTCCCCAGCCGCCTGGGGGCTGCCGGGAGTCCATAAACGGTCCCCAGCCTCCCCTATTTGTCCCGGTGCGCCTTATACACAAGCGCGCATACCAAAACATTACCTGTGCCCTCCCCAGTGCATTTAGTGGGAAGGACAGCCTAACCACAAACACGTGGACAAGTGAATGTGGCCAGGGATGGTCCATCTCATTGACGCATTCACACTGTGTTAATATTGTGGAAGCCGGGACACAGCTGGACACTGGGATGCAACACGTCCTCCTGACATAGAGGATTGCGGGTCCTGGGTCAATCAGGCTTCAACACAAAGTTCAGAAGGTAGACAGCAGCAGTGGTCGGCCTCCTACAAAAGAGTAAATTATTCATGATCATGAGGCCATCCATCTCCTTTGCTTTCTGTTCCTTGGAATGCAAGCGCATGTATGTAGTAGCGGCAAGGCCTGAGGTGGTCAGCG
The DNA here is from genome assembly GCF_046119375.1 of Phyllobates terribilis. NCBI lineage: Eukaryota > Metazoa > Chordata > Amphibia > Anura > Dendrobatidae > Phyllobates > Phyllobates terribilis. The sequence continues at coordinate 324,285,246 of NW_027362763.1, read as the reverse complement.
TTTTGGCGCATATCCTACCTCCTCCGAGGATTGCTGGATGTTTTCCTGCTACTATCCCAGTTCTATGACTCCCGTTAAAACAAAGCTTCAGGTGATGAATGATGGATGACGTGGTGGCAAAGTAGAAAGAGCAGGAGGAACAGGGACCATTCACATCAATATCAGGCCAGTCAACCAGATATGTCTTGTAGGATTTGTTTCTGTACCAAAAGGAGCAGTTCGACTACACAGTTAGAGGGCATACAGTGAGTAATGCCAACCAAAAATTTCGAGGCACTCCAATGCCCCTTGGAAGTGACATGAAGGTCAGAGGGCCTTAATAAAACCCTTTTTTCCATTTATAGCAACTGGGTCTCCTGTACACTGTTGGCCTAAGCAATGAATGGAAGGCTTTCCAAAAATTATGAGGAACTGCAATGCCCCTTGAAACAGACGTGGATTACAGCGTACTAAAAACCTTCTACCCATTATAGGGGAGTGGGTCTCCCTTAGTGTTCGTCTATGCATTGAAAAGCAAATGCTGACTAAAATTAGGATGAAATGCAATGCCCGTTGGAAGAGTCGTGGAGGTTAGAGGTAATTAAAATTTGAATGCCCCTTGGAAGAGCTGTGGAGTTCAGAGTGGTTTAACAAGATGGTTTTAATGCCCCTTGGAAGAGACGTGGAGGTCACAGTTGCTTAACAAGATGGTTTTAATGCCCCTTGGAAGAGACGTGGAGTTCAGAGTGGTTTAACAAGACGGTTTTATTGTCCCTTGGAAGAGATGTGGAGGTCCCAGTGGAATAAAAAGACAATATCAATGCCCCTTGGAAGAGTGGTTGAGGTCCCAGTGCAATAAAAAGACAATATCAATGGCCCTTGGAAGAGTGGTGGAGGTTACAGTGGAATAAAAAGACAATATCAATGCCCCTTGGAAGAGTGGTGGAGGTCGCAGTGGAATAAAAAGACAATATCAATGCCCCTTGGAAGAGTGGTGGAGGTCCCAGTGGAATAAAAAGACAATATCAATGACCCTTGGAAGAGACGTGGAGGTCACAGTAGCTTAACAAGACGGTTTTAATGCCCCTTGGAAGAGACGTGGAGGTCACACTGGAATAAAAAGACAATATCAATGCCCCTTGGAATAGACGTTCAGGTCCCAGTGACATAAAAAGACAATATAAATGACCCTTGGAAGAGACGTGGAGGTCACAGTAGCTTAACAAGACGATTTTAATGCCCCTTACAAGAGCCATGCAGTACAGCATATTACAAACATTATTCCCATTATTGGGGAGTGGGTCTCCCATAGTCTTTGCCTATGCCTTCCAAGCAAAAGCCGCCAAAAATTAGGATGGAGGAAATTGCAATACCCCTTACAAGAGCCATGCAGTACAGCATATTAAAAAGATTATTCCCATTATTGGGGAGTGCATCTCACATAGTCTTTGCCTATGCTTTCCAAGCAAAAGCAGCCAAAAATTAGGATGGAGGAGCTTGCAATGCCCCTTACAAGAGCCATGCAGTACAGCATATTAAAAACATTATTCCCATTATTGGGGAGTGGGAATTCCATAGTATTTGCCTATGCCTTCAAAGCAAAAGCTGCCAAAAATTAGGATGGAGAAACTTGCAATGCCCCTTACAAGAGCCAGGCAGTACAGCATATTAAAAACATTATTCCCATTATTTAGGAGGGGGTCTCCTATAGTCTTTGCCTATGCCTTCCAAGCAAAAGCTGACAAAAATTAGGATGGAGGAACTTGCAATGTCCCTTACAAGAGCCATGCAGTACAGCATATTAAAAACATTATTCCCTTAATTGGGGAGTGGGTCTCCCATAGTCGTTGCCTATGCCTTCCAAGCAAAAGCTGCCAAAAATTAGGACGGAGGAACTTGCAATGCTGGCAACACAGACCACGGTCACCCTGTTGGTATAGTGGTTGTGGAGGCTGAGGATAAGGAGAAAAGCAAAAAACAGCCGAAATGAGGAAGCGTCTACCCATGTGAAGCGGTGCATGGGAATACACCTCCCAAAATAACACAGTGGATTTGACTTTATGTTACTCTGCTGTCATTTGGTGGTGATGAGAAGTCTGGCCCCATCCAGCCCTTGTTCATTTTGATAAGGGTCAGCTTGTCAGCATTGTCAGTTGACAGGTAAGTGCGCTTATCAGTTATAATTCCCCCAGTGGCACTAAAAACACGCTCCGATAACACGCTAGCGGCAGGGCAGGCCAGGAGCTCCAAGGCGTACAGAGCGAGCTCATTCCAAGTGTCCTGCTTGGATACCCAATAATTAAAAGGCACAGAGGAATCACAGAGGACACTGGTACGGTCGGCAAGGTACTCCCTCACCAGCTTTTGAAACTTTCCACTCCTTGTGAGAGAACCCCGCGCCTCAGGGCCTGTAAGCTGGGCGGGTGTCAGAAAACTGCCCCAGAATGTTGACAGAGCTCCCCTGCCTCTGCTGGATTGGAGTTGCATCTCTCTCGCCTGTACGCCTCTGCCGCTAGCGTGTTCAGATGGGAATTTTTTTAACAGTTCTGCAGCAAGGGCCTTCTGGTACTGCCCCATTTTTGTAGACCCCTCTACCTCAGGAATAAGACAGCGAAAGTTCTCCTTGTAGCGGGGGTCTAAAAGAGTCACCAACCAGTAATGACTGTCACCCAACATTTTGACAATGCGAGGGTCACGGTTAAGATAGCGTAGCATAAAGTCAGCCATGCTTGCCAGACTGGTAACGGGCAAGACTTCCGTGTCCTCACCAAGATCATGACTGACCATGCTCTCCTCCTCCTCCTCCCCCCCCCCCTTGTCCTCAGGCCACCCACGCTGAGGTCTTATGTGTGGAGTCTGACCTGAATATCGACGGCCTTGTTGCAGCTGGTACTCCACAACTGCTCTCTTCTGCTCACAAATCCTTTGCAACATGTAGAGGGTAGAGTTCCAACGTGTGGAGACATCACACACCAGTCGGTGTGCGGGAAGCTGCAAACGCTGCTGTAACACAGCAAGGGCGGCGGAAGCTGTAGCCTACTTTCGAAAATGAGCTGACAGGTGGCGTACTTTGACGAGCAGTTCTGGCAACTCGGGGTACGATTTAAGAGACCGCTGAACTAGGTTAAGCACATGAGCCAGGCCTGGTACGTGTGTGATCTCGCCTCGCCTCAGAGCCGCCACCAGGTTACGGCCATTGTCACACACGACCATGCCTAGATGTAGGTTCAGCGGTCTCAGCCACAGATCTGCCTGCTCTTTCATAACTGTCCACAACTCACAAGCAGTGTGAGGTTTATCAACTAAGCTTATGAGTTTCAGCACAGCCTGTTACCGCTTGGCTGAGGCAGTACTGCAGTGTTTCCAGCTTGTAACTGATGTGGTGATATCTGAGATGGAGGCTGAACATGAGGAGGAGGAGGAGGATGATGCGCAGGAGCTGTACATTGTTGGGGCAACTCTGACTGACATAGGGCCCACAATCCTCAGTGTGGGGAGGATGTGTTCCGTCCCAAGGTCCGACTGGGTCCCGGCTTCCACTATTTTTACCCAGTGTGCCATCAGGGAGATGTACCATCTCTGGCCACAAGCACTTGTCCACGTGTCCGTTGTCAGGTGGATTTTCCCAGTAACTGCGTTGTTGAGAGCACGGCAGATGTTTTGGGACACGTGCTTGTCTTGCGGGGATGGGACACCGGGCAAAATAGTGTCGGCTGGGGACCAAGTAACCAGGGACGGCCACCGCCATAAGGTTGTGGAAGGATTCCCTCTCCACCAGCCAAAAAGGCAGCATTTCCAACGCAAGCAGTCATAAAATGTGCGAATTTAGGACTGTGGCCTGTGGGGCGTTGGCTGGGAATTTGCGCTTTCGTTCAAAGGTCTGGGATATGGACAATTGAACGCTGCGGTGGGACGTGGACGTTGGTGTTGTTTCTTGAGAAACTGCCATAACAAGTGAAGACTGAGAGGAGGGGGAATCTTTGCATGCTGTATGGACAGGGCATTGCCTTGCACGCACAACAGAGGGTACTCTTACACGCACAACAGCGGAAGAAGCAGTGGTGACACCCGCTGACACTGGTCGTGAACCCTGGGGTTCGCCCCACAAAGTCTGGTGCTTTGCTGACATGTGCCTGATCATGCTGGTGGTGGTCAGGCTGGTAGTTTTGTCACCCCTGCTGATGCTGGCCTGGCAGGTGGTGCAAATGGCCTTTTTGGGGTTATCAGCAGAGTCTTTAAAAAAATTCCAGACTCTGGAAGACCTACTGGTTGTACTGGCAACGTCCCTCGTGTTGGTGTTAAGGGGAACGGTTGCCCGCCTTCTGTCTGCAGTCACCACACTTCTTCTTCCTGCCTGTTGGAGTACTCTACCTCCCTCCCCCTGTGTGCTGCAGGCCTTGCTCTGCGTGTCCTCCTGCCACATTGGGTCAGTTACTAGATCATCCACCACCTCCTCGTCTTCCACTTCCGCACCACGGTCCTCCTCCTCACTTCGTGGCAATTGTGTCTCGTCATCGTCCACTACTTGTGACAAATTGCCAGCGTCGACTTCCTGTGGCCGTGGCTGTTCAAATATTTGGCCATCGCTACATGGGATCTCCTCTTCCATCACTTCAAGCGGAGGGGCCCAAATATGGAAATGGACCAGTGAACAGCTCTTCAGAGTGTCCAACTGTGGGATCAGTTGCTGTCTGACAACACTTGGCATGGTGGGAGGAAGGAGCATCAGGGTGAGGAGGAGTATGCGGTCGAGACTCATGGCTACTAACACTTGACCGTGTGGAAGACAGACCGGAGGTGGTGGTGCCCAGGTGACTGGAAGTATTATCTGCTATCCAATTAATAACCTGTTCACACTGATCAGTTCGCAATAGTGGTACTGTTGTTCAGTGCTTCCCTAGTAATTCGGTCAAGAACTGGGAGCGAGAAGATGTGGCTGTTGGTTGTGGCACATTTTCACCTTGGTCACGACCCCGTCCTCTGCACGCACCATCACCAGAACGTCCAGTTCCACGTCTCTTGCCACGCACCTTGCCCAATGTAAATAAAGTAAAGTAGCTTACACTCGCACGATCAATGGCAAAAGGGTAATAAAAAGGAGATTAGAACAGTTCTAGTTCTCTGGCCTACACAAGAATCTTTTAAACAGATATATTTGTGTCTGAACAGTCAGCGAGACTCTCAAACAGTTTTTTTTATGGCAAAAAGGTGGATAACACCCAGATTTGAACCGTGGAAGAGGAAAACCACAGTTCTAATTTCCTGGCATATACCAGACTTTTTTAAATAGATATATTTGTGTCTGAACAGTCAGCGAGACACTCAAACTTTTTTTTTTATGGAAAAAAGGCAAAAAAGTGGATAATACAGAGATTTGAACCGTGGAACTGCAAAACCACAGTACTAGTTATCTAGCCAAAACCTGACTCTTTTAAACAGATATATTTGTGTCTGAACACTCACAGACACACTCAATTTTTTTTTTTTGGGGGGGGGATATCAAAAGGTTAATAAGTCTGACTGAGGAAAAAAAAAAAGAGAATTTAGATGAAAAAAAAAAGGATTTTTCCTGGCCCCTGAGACCTGGGGCTAAGTCTAGCAATTTGAGCAGCAGCAGCACACAGGACTGTAATGCAGTGTTTGTTGGTATAACCACTGCTTCTCCTATACAGCCTGCCTGCCTGCCTGATATCTGGGATGGATATTAGTCCTCAGAAGGACTGTTTGTTTGATTTTGCAGGCTTTAGAGACCCTACACTACCCTTTTCACAGTATAAATCTCTCCCTAGCTCAGCAGCACTCTCCCTACACTGTCTGATCTGGAGCGACTGTGTCCAAGATGGCGGCACCCGGTTTTAAATACTCGAGGTGACGCTGTGTGGCCAGCAAATCACTGTAATGCCCACAACCAACATGGCTGCGGCATTACAGTGACTGGCTGGCAATCCCTGCATGTTCATTGGCTCTGTAAAGAGCGCCAAACATACGGGGCGGAGACCCGACCTCCCGCCCGAGTAACCCGAAAATGCTCGGTGCTCACCGAACATTCCGAGTAGTGAGATACTCGGGCGAGTACCGAGCAGTGTTGAGCATGCTCGCTCAACACTATTCCTAAAGTAATGCAATAGGGGACATCTCATTTTGAAATTGTTTGGAGAATATGTCATAGGTTTTATCGGCCTCATGCACACTAACAAATTTCTTTTGTCTGTTAGTAACGTTATACGGCAGGCCATATCTAATCTTTTCATTTAGGCTGTGTGCCCACAACGTTTTTCAAGCGTTTTTGCCGTGGAATTTTCACAGCGAAAACGCTTAAAAAACACTTGGTAATACATGCCCCATGGTCCCCAATGATAATCCGCATGTGATGTGCACATGCTGCGGAAATTTACACTGCGGATTATCATTGCGGAAAAATACACAGCATGTCCATTAATTTTGCGGACACGGAGCATAATCACGGCCATTGACTTGCATTGGACCTCGTGACATCTGCATCACTGCATCTGCACATGCGGATATCACACAGTTCAATGTGCGGATGAGCCGGTTGCATGGATTTATATAGTATAATGTTCAATGTGCCGGTTGCATGGATTAATATAGTGTGAACAAGTTGTCAAGCACTTTTCCAAGTGATGCTAAAATCGCTTGTAAAAGCGCTTGATAACCCGTATGCAGAAATGCATGCAAAAACGCTTGACAAACGCTTCTACCTGGCGGGAAAAACACATGTAAAAAACGCATGCGTTTTTCCTGCCAGGGAGAAGCGGAAAAAATATGCAGCATTTCTGCATTGTGGGCACATAGCCTTAGTGTTGTTGAAATTCAGGTGTGTACTGAGCTATTGCACATGAAAAAAACATATTTTTCTTTAGTAAATTGCTTGCTCCTACCACTGTATCGGACCAACATGAGTGGGAAAAAGAGAGGTCATGGTGGAAGGGGGAATAGGCTTGGTGTTCAAGGTGTACGTGAGGCACGTGGTAATGTTAGTGAAAATACTAGTGAACCAACACAAACAGGTCCAAAGACAGCTGACAATTTAGGTTAGTGGACGGCCTACTGCATTCCCTTCCTTTGGCAGCCGCGCAGCGATATGCCTTGTTGATAAGGCCCAGAAAGAGCAGGTGCTCCAGTGGATGGCAAGTTCTGCTTCCAGTTCCCTCTCCTCTTCTTCCTCCACCTCAACATCACAGGCAGTACAGTCCACAGAGGTGGCACCCCAATTACCCATGCTTCCCACCGCGTCACAACTGGCCAACTGCCCAACTGACTGTAGCGAACCACAGATGGGCGAGTCTGTAGAACTCTTCACCCATTCTACCCCGTGGGATAACACATTGGATGATGACGACGTTGAACATCCTACTTGGTGTGAACCCAGAGTCACACAGCCGAGTAGCTCATCTAAGGAGGTGGAGGAGGAAGACGAGGAGGTTACATTTCGCCCTACAGCGCAGACACGGAGTGATGCAAACACGTAGAGCACTGCATCCTTAGCAGCAAGGGTTTGCTTAGCATAGGCCATTTTTGTCACTGCAAAGGATGAGCCAACTCACGTTATATGCAAACTTTGCGATAGAAAACTCAGTAGAGGGAAAAACTGCAATAATTTGACTACTACATGCATGCACGTTCACATGCTCAAACAACATTCTTTACGCTGGGAATCTTACTGCGCTGAAATGAGGACCGGCGCACCTCAACAACCATCAGCTGCCCCATCAAACGCATCCGCTGCTTCTTCCTCTTCCTCTTTTACCATGCCAAGGTGTGTCACGCAGGTGTCCGACAGAACCAGCTGTATACCCACTGCAGTTAGGCTGAGTGACAGCCCGTCTGCTGTAAGTGAAGTGGACATGCCTGCTGTGTTTGTTTCTGTGAGCACACCACATGTTTCTCAATTAACGGTATCATCTCCGCCTGCACCTCACTCATGGTCTATCGGTTTGTCCGTTTCACCATATTGGGTTGGCTGTAGTGTAACCTTCCCGTTCTGCAGTCTAAGTTGTGTAAGGTTGCGTACCAGTCCTTGCTGCACTCTGCCTGCTGCACTCTGATACTGACTCTGCCAGCTGCACTCTGATACTGACTCTGCCTGCTGCACTCCTGATACAGGCTCTGCCTGCTGCACTCCTGATACAGGCTCTGCCTGCTGCACTCCTGATACAGACTCTGTCTGCTGCACTTCTGATACAGACTCTGCCTGCTGCACTCTGATACAGACTCTGCCTGCTGCACTCTGAAACAGACTCGGCCTGCTGGACTCCTGATACAGACTCTGCCTGCTGAACTCCTGATACAGACTCTGCCTGCTGCACTCTGCTACAGACACTGCCCACTGCACTCTGATACAGACTCTGCCTGCTGCATTATCTAATCTGTCCTACTTGTCCAGCTGCTGCGCGTCCGTTGGTCTGTCCTGGAGTTGCACCTGGCATTCATCGGGAGCCAAGTCTAACCTCACCATCAGAGACTCTAGTGAACAGTCCGGTGCTCGCTTAGTCATGCCCCTCCAGGCTCTCCGGGGTCCGTGGCACAGTGGTTCCAGAAACCATGTCCGTAACAGTGCACCCTCGCAGTCAGGGTCCTCTCTCCTGTTGTATCAGTCGGTGACCCCTTTTGACATGTAAAGCGCAACTGAATAAATGTCATTGTCACAGTAATAATAATTATAGTACTTGTACTCTGGGACAATTGATGGCACTTCCCTGGAGTCTACATCTAATTTGATGTGTTTTGGCAGCTTTTGGTCTATTTCTAGATTTTGTATATTCATTTTTTTGGTTCCCCCATTGACTACTATGGGATTCGGAAATGTTCAACGAGCATTCGGAGAATAAAATCGGCGAATATCAATTTGTTTGGCGAACTTTTCCAAACCGAAGATTGAAATGTTCACTCATGCCTACTCACAACCCTAAACAGCTATTTAGTACTTTCAAGTCCCTCGTCTGTCCACCAGCTCCCCCTCCCTCTCCTCTCATCTCAGCTGAAGACTTAGTCTCATTCTTCATGCAGAAGATTGACAACATAGGGCAAAGCTTTTGCTTTATGTCCTAACAGCCTCTTCTCTCACATAACGTTTTAACGCTCCTCCTCCAAAACCAGCTTCCTCGCCATGACGGAAGATCATCTTTACTCTCCAAATCACATCTCACCAACTGTGAACTTGACCTAATACCATCCCACCTCATTCCAAACCACATCACAGTCTTCATCCCAAGCCAAACTCTCCTTTTCTACCTGTCACTAACAACTGGCATCTTCCCCTCATGATTCAAACATACCTCGATCACACCCATCCTCCAAATCACTCCCTTGACCCATCCTATCTTTAGCTATCACCCCATCTCACTTCTCCCCTATGCCTCCAAACTTCTGGATCAACATGTCTATTTTGAACTGTCCTCCCACCTTTCCTCCTGCTTCCTCTTTGACCGCTTACAATCAGGCTCCCGACCTCACCATTCCACTGAAACTGCCCTAACTAAAGTCACCAACGACCTACTAATTGCCAAATCCAAGCCAGACTACTCTGTCTTCCTCCTCCTAGACCGGTCATCTGCCTTCGACACAGTAGACCATACCTTCTTGCTACAGCCTCTCATCTCTCGGCATCACAGATTTGGCCCTTTCTTGGATCTTTTCATACCTAACCGACAGGACATTCAGTGTCTCCCATTCACACACCACCTCCTCATCTCACCCCTATGTGTCTGCATCCCCTAAGGTTCAGTTGTAGTGCCCAGGTTTTTCTCAATTTACATCTTCTTCCTGGGACAGCTCATAGTCTCACGGCTTTCAGTATCACCTCTATGCTGATGACACACAGATCTACCTCTCTGGACCTGATATTACCTCCTTACTAACGAGAATCTCACAATGTGTGTCCTGTATTTCATCTTTCTTCTCTGCTAAAAATTAACAGGGATAAAACAGAATGCATCATCTTTCCCCCATCTCATTCATCCCTCCCAACTGACCTATCCATCAAAGTGAATGGCTGCTCACTCTCCCCAGTCGCGCAAGCTTGACTCTGATCTATCCTTCAAACGTCAGATCGAAATCCTTTCCACTTGCTGCTGACTCCAACTCCAAAGTATCTCGGGGATCCACACATTCCTCAACCATGAATGTAGAAAAACATCAGTGCACGCCCTCATCATCTCCCGCCTCGATTACTACAAGCTTCTGCTCTGTGGCCTCCCTTCTACCACTCTCACACCCCTCCAATCAATCCTAAGCTGTGCTGGCTGATTAATCCACCTGTCACCCCTCTATTTCCAAGCTTCTCCCCTCTATCAATCCCTGCGCTGGCTCCCTGTTGCCCAGAGACTCCAGTTGAAAAGCCTAACTTTGGCATACCAAGCCATCGAAAACCTGTGTCCTTCATACATTTGTTACCAAGTCTCCCTGTACTAGTTACCTGCACGCAACCTCCCATCCTTCCAAGATCTCCTTCTCTACTTCCCTCTTATCTCTTCTTGTCACGATCGCATACAAGATTTGTCCCATTAATCTCCACTACTGTGTAGCTCTGTACTTCAACCCATCACATTCTTGCCTACCATACAAACCTTGAAAAGGAAGCTGAAGACTTCTTGTGACAAGCGTACAATCTGTGGTAACCCTCGCTCCAGCATACCACTGCACGACTAGCTGTACCCTGAGATACTGTATCCTCACCCATCCCTTGTAGATTGTTTGTGCACCCTCACGGGCAGGGTCTTCTCTCCTTTTGTGCCAGTCAATGAGTCACCGACATGTAAAGCGCCACGAAATAAATGTTGCGGTAATAATAATAACAGTAATAATTTTTATAGTACTTGTACTGTGGGTATTGATGGCACTTTCCAGGTGTCTCCCCCTAATTTGATGTGTTTTGGCAGCTTTTGGGAACATTTAAAGGTGTTGTGTATGCATTTTTATTGTCATCCCATTGAATCCTATGGCGTTCGGTAATGTTTGACGAACATTCGACGAATAAATCGGCGAATATTGCAAATTCAGCAATCGTAATCCGAATCGAATATTGAAACATTCGCTCATCTCTAACAGCAACCCACCGGTGACCCATGAGCACATCACAGGCACGCCGATGGGTGCATGAAATGATGTGCCCCCATGCCTGTGCGTGTTAAATACTAATGTCAGAGATTGACAATGGCATTTAATAGTCTAACAGTCATGGGCTCCACTTTACTCCACCTGCAAATATTAGAAGCATATTAGAAGCAGGTCCTGGCTGTAACACACACCAATGGCCTGCTGGGTATGGGGTGACCCCATGAGCCCACTCCATACACCCACTTCTGACTTCCGCTGTACATGTACGGCGCATGTCACGAAAAGGTTAAAGGGCTTCCCTCATTGTGTCCAGTATGTCTGCAGAGAATCTATGCCTAGGAGAACCAAATGTTTAAAAAATTGGGTATAGTTTGTAAATCACTATACTGTTATCAACATCATCGTTATTAATGTTATTTATCAGACGCAGTATTTTCCGAAAAATGTTTTATTGGAAATATCTGTTTGGTTTGTAAAATACATTTTCAAACACTGTGTTAGAAAGCTTTGAGGCAATATAAGGTGTCTGCTGTCTTTCATTCAGCATCCTTGCATATTTTCTGGGTCAAAGAGAAACTATAAGACCATCTCTACCTCTGGAGGACTCAATTTATGCATATATTAAATAATTTGCCCAATGATTGTAAAGGAAGCTGTGTATTTCCTCCCTTTTACCAAAACAGAGTAAAACCACGTTTAAAAATTGGCTGCGATGCTGGAAGAAAGTCTCTTGCTGCGATATTCATTAAAAGGTTCTTTAATGTCTACTACGCATTTCAATGCTGTACTGGCATCTTTATCAAGTGTAAAAAAAAACAATTCCTCCCTGTGTCATTTCTTCCATTTTGCCTGTGCTGGCGTTGCAGATTAATTGAGCATCTGCTGCCAAATTCTAGCATAAATTACAGAAGACTGCGTGGGGTTCCAACACCACCTTATTAATCTATCACATTGATTGTTAAAAATACGTAACCTCTTTCGGCAGCTTTTAAACTATATACCGTACATATGTGAAAACCAAAATACCCACCAGTTTGTAGGACAACAGCTTTTACAAGATCTTGACTGCTTCTTTTAGTCTGGATGACCTCAGTTCCACAAAAAAGAACATGTTTTTTGTAGTCATCACCACTGTGTTCCATCCAAGGAAAGGAATTGTTAATATTTGGGAGTGGTGTCTTCGTCACAGGGATACTTTCACCTTGAAATTGAATTTAAAGGTATGTTTTTAAGTTATCTGTAAATCAATTTTCCGGTTCATGAGCATGAAGATCCATCAGTGTCACATACTTGCAGAGTATAGACAAATATTAAGTAAATAAAAGCAAATCAATGCAAAATAAATTTGAACCTTTCATTTCAACAAATAGCTTTGGATTACATGTAAGAAATTAAGCTAAATGGGGTAACTTATAAATGAAGTCTTTTTCGATCCTCTCTAATTTCTTTTATTGACGTAATAGCAGTGAGTCAGCACATGCTATGATGCCTCATAAAAGCCTTAAAACACTCTAGACTCTACTGTCCGCAATATACCCTTGCAAAAACTTAAAGGAATTACTGTATAATATCTCAACAATTAAAAATTTAGATAATTTTAAATAATGGAGAAAATAATGAAATATCCATACCGGTTAACATTGCTTCATTCACAGTACATCCTCCATTGATTAAAATGGCATCACATGGTAAGAAAAGCTTGTTTCCTCCCAAAACAATGACATCGCCTGGAACCAAGGACTGAGATTGGACTTCGGTAAGTTCTGTTAAAAATAAACACAACAATAATTACATTAAAAAAATATTTCTAGGAGAAGAAAGGTCAAACAATATTTAACCGGTTCCTGACCGCCCACTGTAGATAAACGTCGGCGCTTGCTGGGCTCTGTGCAGAGCCGACGTTTAAAAACGGTGGGTGGTCTCGCAGCGCTCAGGGCCCCCAGGGTCCTACAAGCGCTGCGATTGCGGTGCAGAGCATTAACTCTGACAGGGGACATCATCGGGACCTGATTGGATCTGGTCCCAATGATGTTAACCCTTTGCTGTCTTCTATATGCCGCGATCTATAGTGATCGTGGCATATAGAAGAGAGCAGGAGGAGAGGGGGTCGTCCACTTACCTCTCTGACGGCCCCCTTATACCTTCCAGGACCTGACGTTGCTATGGCAGCTGGAGGTCACATGATCGCCTCCAGATCTGCCATATATGGTGTCCTGCCTGGCTCAGCCTGCAGCTGAAACCTGGCAGGAGACTCTGACTGTGAAACAGTCAGCGAAGATCTCATGTAATGTAATACATGTCTATTAGATTACATGAGATCAGTGATCAGAAAAATAAAAATTAATGTCCCATACAGGGACTAAGTAAAAATGTAAAAAAAAAGTAAAAAAAAATGTTTTTAAACTGTTAAAAAAAATCACAAAATAAATAAAAATAAATAAAATATTAAACCAATAAATCCGTATATTTATGCAAAACAAAAAAAAGTACACATATTTGGTATCGCCGCGTCCGAAACAACCCAATCTATAAAACTGTCACACTAATTAACTCCTTCTGTGCACACCGTTATAAAAATAAATAAAAAACGGAGCAAAAAAATATGCTTTTTCATCATATCGCCAAACAAAAAGTGGAAAAAAATGCGATCAAAATGCAAAATGGAAATAAAAATGGTACCAATGAAAACATCATCATGTTCCGCAAAAAAAAAGCCACCATACAGCTCCATCAGCCGAAAAATAAAAAAGTTAAAGCGCTCAGAATAAAGCAATGCAAAAAAAATATTTTTTCTATTAAATTGTTTTATTGTGTAAAAGCGCCAAAACATAAAAAAAATATACAGTAAGTGTAGTATCGCTGTAAACGTACCGACCCGAAGAATAACGCTGCCTGATCACTTTTACCACACCCAGAACGGCATAAAAAAAAACTCCAAAAACAATTCCTGAATTGTTGGTTTTTGTTAATTTTACCTCCCAAAAAACGGAATAGAAAGCGATCAAAAAATGTCACGTACCCAAAAATGGTACCAATAAAAATGTAAACTCGTTCCGCAAAAAACAAGCCATCACATGACTCTGTCGGCCGAAATATGGAAAAATTATAGCTCTCAAAATATGGCGATGCAAAAACTAGATTTGGAAAAAAAAGCGTCTCTTAGTGTTTGACAGCTGTCAGTCATAAAAACCCGATATAAATCTGGTATCTCTGTAATCGCACCGACCCGAAGAATAAAGTAATCTAATCAGTTATATCACACGTGGAACGGCGTAAAAAATAAATAAAACCAATTCTTCACCTGCTACTGATTTGTTTATTGTGTCTCCCAAAGATCGCTGTAAGGCTCTGCTCACATTTATCCTGTGCTCTGCGCTGAGCACTTACACCAGAGTTTCCGTGTAAATCTCTGAAATACGTGATTCAGATGGAACCCATGATGGAAGATTCCCTGTAATGAGGCAGATATATGCCACTGTGGATGCCATCTGGCCTGTGATACCACGGTGTCATTTGTTTTAGGCATGCATAAAAGTGTGGTTGGCCACAAAAAGGACACTGCTAAACAGAGGCCAGACGGAGTCCAGAGTAACTCTGCTGCTTCATTACAGTGAATGGATCCCGCAGGGGTTTCATCTGAATTACATCACTTGGAAATTTAGATGGAAACCCCGATGTAAGTGCTCAGCCTAGAGCACCGGATAAATGTTACGTAAAATGTTGCCAATAAAAGCTTCAACTCAGTCCTCAAAAAAGCTAGTCCCCACTCAGGTCCGTCATCTGTTAAAAATATAAGGGACTTCCAAGTTACTTGTAGCAGAAAGGCTCTGGAAAAGTGAAATGGCCCTTGCCCCCCAAAAGAAATTCAGAAAATTTTGTGCTCCCATATCCAAATGCCTATTCTACAATAATTTGTTCTCCAATTGTCAAATAGCGCTCCGTCCTTCCCAGATCTCGCCGTATGGCTGAGCGGTACGATACAGCCACATATGGGGTATTGCCACTTTTAGAAGAAATTGTGTGACACATTTCGGCACCATTTTTACCCATTACCCTGTGTGAAAATGTAAAATCTGAGGGTAAAACATTTTTTTGAGGTAAAAATATAATTATGCTTTTTTCACTGCCCAATAGTATAAATTTAAAAATTAAAAAATACTCACTACTTCACTAGATGAATTCCTTGAGAGGTGTAGTTTACAAAATGGGGTCACTTGTGGGGGTTTCTGCTGTTTCGTCATGTCAGCGACTCTTCAAATGTGACATGGTGTCTGCAACCTATCCCAGCCAACATAGCGCTCCTTTCTCTTTCGAACCCTGCCGTACACCAAAGCAGTGGTTTTCCCCCACATATGGGGTATCGGCGTACTCAGGAGAAATTGAACAACAAATTTCACGGTGCAATTTATCCTGTTACCCTTAAGATAATGCAAAATTAGGGAATGAAAAACATTTTTTTGTGGGAAAAATGTGAAAATTTTATTTTTACAGCTCATTATTATAAACTTCTGTGAAGCACCTTGGGGTTCAAGGTGCTCACCACACATCTACATAAGTTCCCTAAGGGGTCTAGTTTCTAAAATAGTGTCACTTGTGGGGGGTTTCCACTGTTTAGGCACATCAGGGGCTCCCCAAATGCAACATGGCGTCCGCTAATTATTCAGACAAATTTTACATTCAAAAAGTCTAATGGCGCGCCTTCCCTTCCGAACCCTGCAGTGCACCCAAACAGTGGTTTGCCTCCACATATGGGGTATCAGCGTGTTCAGGAGAAATTGCACAACAAATTTCATGGTGCAATTTATCCTATTACCCTTATAATAATGCAAAATTAAGGGATGAAAAACGTTTTTGTGGGAAAAATGTGAAAATTTTATTTTTACAGCTCAATATTATAAACTTCTGTGAAGCACCTTTGGGTTTAAGGTGCTCACCACACATCTAGATAAGTTCCCTAAGGGGTCTAGTTTCCAAAATGGTGTCACTTGTGGGGGGTTTCCACTGTTTAGGAACATCAGGGGCTCTCCAAACGCAACATGGCGCCTGCTAATTATTCAGACAAATTTTACATTCAAAAAGTCTAATGGCGCTCCTTTCCTTCCGAACCCTGCAGTGCACCCAAACAGTGGTTTTTCATCACACATGGGGTATCAGCGCGCTCAAGAGAAATTGCAAAAAAAATTTTGGGGTCCAATTTTTCCTGATACCCCTGTGAAAATAAAAAAAAATTGGGTCTAAATTAACATTTTTGTGAAAAAAGTTAAATGTTAATTTTTTTCTTCCACATTCCAAAAATTCCTGTGAAGTACCTGAAGGGTTAATAAAGTTCTTGAATATGGTTTTGAGTACCTTGAGGGGTGCAGTTTTTAGAATGGTGTCACTTTTGGGTATTTTCTGTCATAAAGACCCCTCAAAGTGACTTCAAATATGATGTGGTCCCTAAAAAAATGTTTTTGCAAATTTTGTTGGAAAAATGAGAAATCGCTGGTCAACTTTTAACCCTTATAGCTCCCTAACAAAACAAAATTTTGGTTCCAAAATTGTGCTGATGTAAAGTAGACATGTGGGAAATGTTATTTATTAACAATTTTGTGTGACATATCTCTCTGATTTAAGGGCATAAAAATTCAAAGTTTGAAAATTGCAAAAATTTACAAAATTTTCGCCAAATTTCAGATTTTTTCACAAATAAACGCAAGTGATATCGAAGAAATTTTACCACTATCATGAAGTACAATATGTCACGAAAAAACATTCTCAGAATCAGGGAGATCCGTTGAAGCGTTCCAGAGTAATTGCTTCATAAAATGACAGTGGTCAGAATTGAAAAAATTGGCCCGGTCACGAAGGCAAAAACAGGCTCTCGTGCGAAGTGCTTAAGGGGGGTTTCTGTGGTTTCATAAATTGTGTAAGAGCAACATTGTATAACCATAACTCAGGTTTCATATCTTCACCTTTTTTCTTGCTACAGTGTGGTTACCACCGATACTGCCGTATGTTTTTTGTTTTTTATATATATTATATATATTTATAGATGACTGAAGAAAATTGATGTGAATTGAATTTACTGAAATTCGCAGGTCACAGCAAATTTGAACAATTTGCAGTTTGATTTACATGGATCTAAAAAAAATGACAGGTGCCATTTCACACATTGCTGATGATCACACTAGCCAGATAATCAAGATTCATCAAGACCTGTGTAAGCCTCTTCATGAATCAGGAGTGTTGGACACTTTTGAGTCTGATTCACATCAAATCCTCCCCCTGACTAGCTGGATTAAGATTTGTGGCATAGCGAACGTTGCTGCCCGTCATGAATTTGACAAGCAGTGGTCACCACACCCCTGTTCTGCCCTAGCTCCACATATTTTGATGGAACTGGGAGTGACAGGCATGAAGAAGGCAAAAGTTGCAAAATTTAAGTGCAGCTCCGAGCTTCTCCTAAATTTCACAACTTTTCAAAGCTTTTATTCCAGAATTCATAGCGTGAAAGCTTTGATATCTATAATATAGCCAGGGACGTGTCCTTCCGTCCGAAGCCTCTATAGACTGAGCATGCTCAGTGTGACACCATGACGACACTATGTCCAGGACAAGAAAGAGAGAAAGAGAGAGACAAATTCATGAGTACACCCCCATATTATCAGTACATTATATATACAGCAGTCAGCATAAGTGAGTATGACGCTCCCCCAGGGCTGTGGGGTACTCGGCAGCCGGGCCTCTGGATGCCGGTGGGGGATATCACGATGGCTGGCCCGGTCCGTGGCCCAGGGCGGTCAACAAAAAGGGGAATTATTTATAGGGGATTTGTAAAGTGTTCGTGACGCCCCCTGTGGAATACGGCTAAAGGGAGCCGCCGCTGCGGAGCAGTCCTCTGAGGCAGATGTTAGGGCAGCTTATGATGGAACGGCTCCCCACAGGTGGAGCGGGCCTCAGGGCAGCGTGGGGTAATGGATGGTGATACAGGGGAGAGACGGCCAGGGCGGTTCAGGAAGAAATTACAGACACTCACACGGGGATTCGCTTGGGTACCTTTACTGGTGTAGATGCAGGTATGATCCAGGGTACTCGGTAGGCAGGGTACACTTCTGGACTCTCCCCAGTGAGCGGGTATAGGGCCTCCTGATCCGTTGCTTCCACTTGCTAAGCTTCTGAACTGCCTGGAGCTTGGCCTGGCTTAATTACTATCTCTCTCCCTTGCACCTGCTGACCTGGTGGTAGGACCTTCTCTTGGAGATCACTCTCCCTGGACGCTGGGGCCTCCGTGACTCCTAGCCCTGGTATAGTAGTCAGCGTTGGTCGGCCTGGGACTTGTAGCCCTCCAGGTATCCGGTGGTCCCTACTGGGTATAAAGGGTCCCTGTAGGCTCTGACCCGGTGTCCGGTGTATATTTCGGGGTGAGCCTGGTACGCTCCTCTGCCCCCCTCAACTCCTCTCTCCTTTCCTCTTTGCCGTCGGCCACTCTCAGGGCCCTCACTACTGCAACAGCAGATGAGCTGCGTCTACGCTGCTCTCAGCGTCAGCACGCTCTTAGACTCTAACAACTAACTGAGCTGCCTGGCTCCACCCTCCATATATATATCCCTAACGGGCTCCCTCTGCTGGTCTGAGGTGGTAGGGTGGAGGTGTGTGAATGTAATGAGGGCCTCTTGTGGAGAAGTCCATCCATGCGCCCTACTGGGTTCTGTGGCACCTGTGCATAGCAGGGCGCCACATTCCCCCCTAGTACAATTCAGTACTCCTGCACTGAAGCATTATTTTAACATTTTACAACAATAACAACAATAATAACAATTGTAATAATTCTAATAACAATAGAGTTACAGTAAGTCCCATAACCTGGTGTCCATTTTACCGATGAAAGAACATGAGGGACCCGCCTGAAAACCCTCAACGTAGGCCCTGGGCATGGCTACAGGGCATAGGTGATCCAGGTGCTGGACCACGTCTTCGGCCACGCCAAATGGGTTTTTGTTCTGTGGTCGCTTAAGGAGGCACTCCAGGGAGTGTAACTATGTATAGGAACAGTTTTTGGGCTGCTCAAGTCCTCAGCCTACAAGTCTTTATACCCTGACGGGTAACTAAAGGCACATATATTGTCCAGTTCACGTAATAAACAATAACAGTAGCAATACCCACTGGGTAACTATTTACATGGTAGGCACTTCATTCTTATTCCCTATACCTGGCAGGGATCTGGCCTTTTGTACTGTGTGTTGACCTACGTAGTACTGGGGTGTTGTCGATGTCTGTGTTTGTACTGTCTGTTACCCTGTCAGATCAACGCGTGGGCAAATTGTAAAACTGTCTTAACCTCTCGATGGGACAGACAAGTACACTGGTTACTGGGCCAACTGGCTCTGCTTCTGCCGGTGATCCTTCTTCCGGGGATTCATCCTGAGCAGGCTCTTCTGGGGCACTTACAGGTCTTTCTTGCAGTGGAGGGTCTTCTGGCTGTTGGTAGAAGTGCATCACAGGTATTATTACGGCTCCATCCAGTTGAGGCCAATCTGTCGGGAAATCTCATAAGACAGTATGGAGTACATCTTCTTTGGGTCCTTCAGTCACTATAAGAGGCATTTCTTCTTGTGGCTTCAATAGACCTGGGCACAACTTCAAACGGTCTCTTGAGACTGCTGCAACTGTCTTACCTCCATCTTTACTGATTAGACAGGTTTTTCTATTGTCGAACCTGGAATCCAACTGTCACGGGTGTGTTGCCACGAAGATCGTCACGAGTACACAGCCTGACTTCTCGCAGCTGACTTGTTGGTGCTTTGTGTTTCTCGGCAGTGAGGGAGTTAATTCTCTCTCTCTCTCTGGGCTAGATGAGGTCCAGCCTCGCCCAGCTGCAATCAATACTTCTGTAGTTAGACTCCTTCATATACCTGCTGGTCTGTTTGGGAGGTGTCGGTGAAAGCATTTCATTCAGACTGACAGAGCGGATCGTGGTGTTTGGAGTTGCTGAGATAAGTGTATTTGGAAGTGTTTTTTCCCTTTCCTCGCTTTATCATTTATCTCCTTTCCCGTTGGTTTTCCCTCTGTTGTAGTTGAGAAGTTGTTTGTATGCAAGGTGGTTTTGGTTTTTCCCTTGTACTGTCTCGTTCGTCTAAATACTGTGTTTGGGCATATTATTTCTTGTTCCCTTTGGTTGTGATCGGGGTCCTTCTCAGGACTAGATTACTGAGGTGCAGGGATCTTCAGGAGGTAGGGGTTACGCTGGCGGCCTGGACCTCTGTACCTTTAACAGTACCTCCAGGTTGAGGGATTAGTCAGGGCCCCAGCTTAGGGTCAGCTTAGGCCTCCTACCTCCAGTATACAGAGACAGCGTGACATTTTCACCGACCCGCTTAGTTTTTCTCCAGCTACCATGGATCCAGTAGCCGGTCTAGCTCGGCAATTGCAGAGTTTGTCCATGGAGCTGGCGGACGTTAGGTCCAAGGTTTGGCATCCTCAGGAGCAAGCCGGACCAGAACCTAAAGTAGCTCTCCCTGATAGGTTCACTGGGGGGCGGGACAAGTTTTTTGTTTTCCGGGAGGCATGTAAATTGTACTTTCGGCTGCGGCCTCGGTCATCGGGGAGTGAAGAACAAAGGGTGGGAATTGTCATCTCGCTCCTACAAGGGGACCCACAATCTTGGGCGTTCTCTCTTCCCCCGGGTTCCCCGGCTCTCCAGTCAGTGGATAGGTTTTTTGCTGCCCTGGGACTCGTATATGATGACCCAGATCGGATCTCCCTTGCTGAGTCTAAGTTACGTAGGATCCAGCAGGGAGATCGTCCGGCGGAGGAATTCTGTTCGGAGTTCCGTAGGTGGGCCACGGACACCCAGTGGAATGACCCGGCTCTTAGGAGCCAGTTTTGTCATGGTTTATCCGACAAATTGCAGGATGTGTTGGCACAGTATGACTCTCCCGTGTCTCTGGAAGCCGCTATGGCCCTTGCTATTCGCGTGGACAGACGGCTTCGGGAGAGGTGCGGGATAACTCTACCCCCTGTGATGACTCCACCTCCTACAAGGTCCCCTCATATGGTGGTTCCCCTGGTCAGTCCTGAGGAGCCTATGCAATTAGGAGGGACATCATTTCGGGGGAGTGGACCGGTGGTGCGCCATAAGGCAGGAAGGTGTTTCTTCTGCGGGAGAAAGGGACATTTTATTGGGGGGTGTCCATCCCGTCCCTTGCAGAGTGAAGAGTCGTCGGAAAACTGTTGATCCCAGGTTGTGTGGTGGACGGCAATCTGGGAGTAGGTATTTCGTCCCTAGGTTCGTCTCAGTTTCTCGTACCGGCGGAGGTGGTGGTGGGTACGAGAACTGAGAGGATATCTGTTCTTCTGGATAGTGGGGCCGGGGCTAATCTGGTTGATGCTCGGTTTGCCCGGGTTCAAGGTATGCGGTTGAGTGAGTTGGCTAAACCCATTCCCATATTCTCGATCGATGCCAGGCCTCTCGGGCAGGGAAGTTTTTTGCAAGCTGTGCATGACGTAAAACTTCAAGTGTGGGCAATACATAAAGAACTGTTGTCTTGCTACGTGTTGGAGGGTCTTCCCACTCCTATTGTGTTGGGCCTTCCTTGGTTAGCTAAGCATAACCCGGTTATTAATTGGCAAACCAGGGAGATAAGCCAATGGAGTAAATTCTGTAATAAAAACTGCATGAACACGGTCATTGGTGCGGTTACTCCTTGGGTTTTACCTCCATTTCTGGCGGACTTTGAGGATGTATTCTCGGAGAATGGGTGTCAGGAACTACCTCCTCATCGCGTGTATGACTGTTCTGTAAAACTGCTCCCTGAGGCCAAGTTACCTAAAGCTAGGTTGTATAACCTTTCTGGTCCTGAGAGGCAGGCCATGAAGGATTATATCTCAGAAAGTCTGGCTAAGGGGCATATTAGACCTTCATCTTCACCGGTGGCTGCGGGGTTCTTCTTTGTTAAGAAGAAAGATGGAGGCCTACGCCCTTGCCTGGATTTCCGTGAACTTAATCGGATTACGGTCCGAGATCCGTATCCGCTCCCACTTATTCCCGATCTCTTTAATCAGATCGTGGGCGCCAAATGGTTCTCTAAGTTGGATCTCAGGGGGGCGTACAATCTGATTAGGATGAAGGAGGGGGATGAGTGGAAGACGGCGTTTAACACTCCGGAGGGGCATTATGAGAACCTTGTCATGCCATTCGGTCTGACTAATGCCCCGGCGGTGTTCCAACACTTTGTTAATGACATTTTTCGCCGCTTGGTGGGACAGTTTGTTGTCATATATCTGGATGATATCCTAATTTACTCGCCGGATCTGGTGTCTCATCAGGAGCACGTTAGGCAGGTGTTACAGATTTTGCGGGATAATAAACTGTATGCCAAGTGGGAAAAGTGTGTGTTCGCCGTACAGGAACTCCAGTTTTTAGGCTTCCTGGTTTCAGCGTCCGGTTTTCGTATGGACCCTGGGAAAGTGCGGGCAGTTCTTGAGTGGGATCGGCCAGAGAATCTTAAGGCACTACAACGTTTCCTGGGGTTTGCTAATTATTACCGAAAGTTCATTCGTAATTTCTCGTCCATGGTTAAGCCTCTCACTGACATGACTAAAAAGGGTACGGATTTTTCTAGGTGGTCTGACAAGGCTTGTCAAGCATTCTCCTCTTTGAAAAAATGTTTTGCCTCGGCGCCCATACTCATTCAACCTGATGCGTCTCAGCCATTCATTGTAGAGGTAGACACTTCCGAGGTAGGGGTGGGAGCAGTATTGTCACAGGGTTCGTCCCCTGGTAAGTGGCATCCGTGCGCCTTTTTCTCTAAAAAATTGTCGTCCGCTGAGAGGAATTACGATGTCGGCAATAGGGAACTCTTGGCCATTAAGTTAGCTTTTGAGGAGTGGCGCCATTTTTTGGAGGGGGCAGTTCATCCGGTCACCGTCATCACCGATCACAAGAACCTGCTATATCTGGAGTCCGCGAAACGTCTGAATCCCAGACAAGCTAGGTGGTCATTGTTTTTTACCAGGTTTAATTTTGTCGTTACATATCGTCCTGGGTCAAAAAATGTAAAGGCGGATGCCTTATCTCGTAGTTTCCCTGGGGCCGGGAATACGGACGACCCGATTCCTATCCTTCAGGAGGGGGTGGTGGTCTCGGCAGTATGCTCTGAGCTGGAGGAGGAGGTATTGGAGGCTCAGGGGGACGCCCCTGTTGGACCTCCAGGGAGACTGTTTGTTCCAGATCAGTTGCGACAGAAGGTGATCGAGGCACACCATAACTCAGTTTTTGCAGGACACCCGGGGAGTAAAGCAACTGTGGATCTCCTCTCGCGTCGGTTTTGGTGGCCTAACTTACATAAGGAGGTGGTAACTTTTGTCGCGTCCTGTGGGGTTTGTGCGCGCTCTAAGACCTCACATACCCGTCCGTCTGGGGCCCTCTTACCTTTGAAGATCCCGGGGCGTCCTTGGACTCATCTGTCTATGGACTTTATTACGGACCTCCCTCCGTCTTCGGGTAAAACGGTCATACTTGTTGTAGTGGACAGGTTAAGCAAGATGGCACATTTTATCGCTCTTCCGGCTCTCCCTAATGCTAAAACTCTTGCGCAGGTGTTCATTGGGGAGATTGTGAGGCTTCATGGGGTACCCTCCGAGGTGGTGTCTGATCGGGGGTCTCAGTTTGTGTCTAAGTTCTGGAAGGCGTTTTGTGCACGGCGGGGGATGCAGTTGTCATTCTCATCGGCTTTTCATCCTCAGACCAATGGTCAGACGGAACGTATGAACCAGAGCTTGGAGACATATCTCCGGTGTTTTGTGTCAGAGAACCAGGAGGACTGGGCTTCTTTCTTACCTCTGGCAGAGTTTGCTCTTAATAATAGGCGGAGCGAGTCCACTGGTAAGTCCCCGTTTTTTGGGGCATATGGTTTTCACCCCCAGTTTTGTACTTTCAGTGGGGGGGGCTCTTCGGGGGTTCCTGAGGAGGAACGATTTTCCTCATCACTCGCTTCAGTATGGAGAGGGGTGCTGAAGAGTCTGAATACTATGGGGAACCGATACAAACGTATGGCTGATAGGAGGAGAGTGTCTGGTCCGGACCTAAGTGTGAACGATCGGGTATGGTTGTCTACCAGGAATATAAAACTTAAGGTTCCCTCCTGGAAACTGGGTCCCAGGTTCATCGGGCCGTACAGAATCAGTTCTATTATTAATCCGGTGGCATTCCGTCTTGACCTCCCCCCTACGTTTAAAATTCACAACGTGTTTCACAGATCATTACTTAAGAGGTATGTGGCGCCGGTGGTACCGTCACTTTTACCTCCCCCTCCAGTGGTTGTCAATGGTAACTTGGAGTTCCAGGTATCGAGGGTCATTGATTCACGCTTTAATCGCCGGTCCCTTCAGTACCTGGTTCATTGGAAGGGGTATGGTCCTGAGGAGAGGATGTGGGTTCCTGCGTCGGATATTAACGCTGACCGATTAGTTCGGGCCTTCCACACGACTCACCCGGATAAACCTGGCCCTGAGGGTCCGGAGGCCCCTCGTAGAAGGGGGGGTACTGTCACGGGTGTGTTGCCACGAAGATCGTCACGAGTACACAGCCTGACTTCTCGCAGCTGACTTGTTGGTGCTTTGTGTTTCTCGGCAGTGAGGGAGTTAATTCTCTCTCTCTCTCTGGGCTAGATGAGGTCCAGCCTCGCCCAGCTGCAATCAATACTTCTGTAGTTAGACTCCTTCATATACCTGCTGGTCTGTTTGGGAGGTGTCGGTGAAAGCATTTCATTCAGACTGACAGAGCGGATCGTGGTGTTTGGAGTTGCTGAGATAAGTGTATTTGGAAGTGTTTTTTCCCTTTCCCCGCTTTATCATTTATCTCCTTTCCCGTTGGTTTTCCCTCTGTTGTAGTTGAGAAGTTGTTTGTATGCAAGGTGGTTTTGGTTTTTCCCTTGTACTGTCTCGTTCGTCTAAATACTGTGTTTGGGCATATTATTTCTTGTTCCCTTTGGTTGTGATCGGGGTCCTTCTCAGGACTAGATTACTGAGGTGCAGGGATCTTCAGGAGGTAGGGGTTACGCTGGCGGCCTTGACCTCTGTACCTTTAACAGTACCTCCAGGTTGAGGGATTAGTCAGGCCCCAGCTTAGGGTCAGCTTAGGCCTCCTACCTCCAGTATACAGAGACAGCGTGACACCAACACAGTGTAAGGCTCTCTTTCCCACTGGTCATCAAGCTTGTGGTTTCTTCTCTTTCGCTTCAGCACAACTTCTCTAGGTGTTAAGGGTTCTGCGGGTGCACTCTTGTTGTACTGTGCTTCCTGCTTGTCTCTCACCCTATTTAGACTGTCTTCGACACAGGCCTGTACTCTCTTGTTATGCCTCTATCGGGTCGTATCCCAGTCTTCAGTGGACATGTCTGCTTCTGGCTCTACCACTCCAAGCTCCAGGTCCATGGGCAACTTTCCGGGTCTTGCTCTCATGAGGTACGCTGGAGTACAATTGGTGGACCTCACAGGTATGTGATTGTACAGATCTACCAGGTTAGGTAGACTGTCTGGCCACTGATTCCTTTCTTCTAGAGGTAAGGTCTTCAGCAGGTCTATAACGATATTGTTCATCTTTTCACATAGACCATTAGTTTGAGGGTGGTACGGCGTAGTCCGAATCTTCTTACACCCGTACAGATGGCAAAACTCCATGAACAACTCGGCTTCAAAGGCAGGGCCTTGATCGGTCAGCACCTTATCCGGGTATCCATGGGGCCTGCAGAAGTATGCTTGGAATGTCCTTGCTGCAGTTTCTGCCGTCAGATCCTTGACGGGGGCTACCACCAGGAACCGGAAGTAGTGATCCACCATGGTCAGAGCATAAGAGTAGCCTGACCTGCTGGGCGACAGCTTGACGTGATCAAAAGCGACAATCTCCAGGGGCTGGGTTGTCTTGATGGACTGCAAGGGTGCTTCCTGGCTGCTGTAGTCTTTTCTTCTGAGGCTACAGGGTCCACAATCCCGGCACCACCTCTCTATGAAACTCTGCATTCCAACCCAATAAAACCGACTGTTCAGGAGGGTTTCCAGCTTCTTCCAGCCGAAGTGCCCTGCTTGATTGTGGTAGGCCTCCAACACCATCTGGATGTCTGTCCTGGGCACTACGATCTGCCATACCATCTCATGGGTCCTGGGGTTAACATACCTTCGGCACAGCTTCTCTCTATAGATGAACAGCCGGCTCCTCTCATTCCACAGTTGCTTGGCTTGTGGAGAAGCATCCTTCTCCAGGGAGGAACCTTCCTGGGTTATCAGTTCCTTGATACGGCTGACAACCGGGTCGCTGTCCTGGGTCTCCTTATAGCTGTTGTGGGGCAGAGGATTTAGCGTCTTACCACGATACCTCCTGGAGGTACGCTGCTCGTGGACCATCACATTTCTATGGAAGGCAGGTAGCTCAATCTCCTCCAGGTCATCCACTTCTTCTTCAGTGTCCGACTGGTGAGGCATTCTGGATAGGGCATCGGCGTTGGCGTTCTAGTGGCCTGCCCGGTACTTGATAGTGAACTGATAGTTTGACAGTCGGGCCATCCAACGCTGTTCCATGGCTCCCAACTTGATGTGTCAGGGGGTTGTTGTCAGTATAGGCCGTGAACTTTGTGGAGGCCAGGTAGTGCTTGAATCGTTCAGTGATGGCCCAGACCAAGGCCAGGAACTCCAACTTGAAGGAGCTATAGTTTTCTGGATTCCTCTCGGTAGGACGAAGCTTCCTGCTGGCATAGGTAATCACCTTCTATTTGCCATACTGCTTCTGGCTTAATACAGATCCTAGTCCCTCGTTGCTGGCATCAGTGTACAGCAGGAATGGTTGGCTGTAGTCAGGGTAGGCCAGGATTTCTTCGCCAGTCAGGATCTCTTTCATCACTGCAAAGGACTCAGCCTGCTCTTTACCCCACTGGAAGGGGGGATTTTTGCCTCTGTGGGACTGTCCTACCAGGAGATCTTGCAAAGGCGCTGCCTTCTTGGTGTAGTCCTTTACAAACCTCCGGTAATACCCGACCAGTCCCAGAAACTGACGTACCTCCTTGAGATTCTTCGGTTCCGGCCATTTCTGGATGGCAGTGACCTTCTCCGGGTCTGGTGCTACTCCTTCTGGACTGACGATGTGCCCCAGGTACTGAACCTTCTGTTTGAGCAGGTGGCACTTGGAAGGCTTCAATTTCATCACATACCGGGACAATGCTTCAAATACCTCCACCAGGTGCTTCAAATGGTCCTCATACGTCTTGGAGTACAGTATCACGTCATCCTGGTATAGCAGCATGGTCTCGAAGTTACGGTGTCCCAATCAGCAGTCCATCAATCTCTGGAACGTTCCAGGGGCATTGCAGAGTCCGAACGGCATACTGTTGAACTCGCAGAGCCCCATTGGGGTAGTGAAGGCCGTCTTCTCCCGGTCCTCCTCAGCAAATGTTACTTGCCAGTACTCACAAGTGAGGTCAAGGGTAGAGAAGAAATTTGCAGACTTTAACGCAGTCAGGGATTCTTCTATACGGGGCAAAGGGTATGCATCTTTATGTGTTATGCGGTTTACCTGTCTGTAATCTACACACATAGTCATGCTTCCATCCTTTTTCCTGACCAGGACCAGGGGAGCTGCCCAGGGGCTACAGCTATCTCTTATTACCCCTGCCTTCTTCATATCATGCAACATTTCCTTTGCTTTCTGGTAGGGTGCTGGTGGTATGGGCCTGTAACGTTCTTTGATGGGTAGATGGTCACCTGTGGGTATATGGTGTTGTACCCCTTTAATCCTCCCAAAGTCAAGTTGGTGTTTGCTAAATACCTGTTCGTATTCCTGGACCACAATGTGTACACCTTGTTTTTGATGGACAGGAGTGGCGTCAGTCCCAACATGGAGCTCTTAACACCAATCCTCCAGCTGAGCTTCGGAGTCATTGTCCTCCACTGTATCTGGTGAGGTCAAGGATTCCACTGAGTGTATGGCATTATCATTCACAGTACATAACCTGGCAACAGTGGCGTATCTTGGTAATTTAACTTCCTCCTCCACACAATTTAGGAGACGTATGGGTACCCTCCCATTGCGTACATCAACTACCCCTCTAGCAGTCAAGAGTGTAGGTCTGTGCTCAGAGCTTATGGGCTCCACTACCGCCTGGTAGTTCTGTCCCTTGAGACCGATTGCTGCCCTACACCAAATCAGCATTTCACTCATTGGGGGAATCACAATGGGTATCGGGTCTGTCCCCCGTACATTACCAATCTCACCACCTGTTAGCTTTACATGTTGCTGGTATAGGAGGGCTCGAATCTCCCTCTGGAGCACCTTCCTCTGCCCTGGTTTGGCAGTGTCAGCAATCTGCTGGAGCAAAAACAACACTTCTCCCAAACAGTTACCAACAATATTCGTACCAAGTATCATATACAAATCTGTATCACCAGGGTTAGATTCTATTACAATCAGTCCTTGGTCCTTTAGTTCCGCTCTCCCCACCTTCACTGTCACGTCCTTAACCCCAACTAGGTTAAGAGGAGAGACGTTAGAGGCATGCACAGAGAGGTTTGGGGATGGCGGGCGGAGCTCATCTACAGACCAGTACCTTTTGTAGAGGACATCAGGTATGATGGTTACCTGTGAGCCGGTGACCAGTAATGCAGGTGTAGCAATGCCGTCCAGCACGATGGACAGGAAAGGCCTCCCTCCTACGAACCGATGGTACCAGCTTGATGGGCCTGATTGATTTAGTCCTGGGTGCTGGCCCTCGGCCCCAGGGTTTGCTTGTTTAAAGGACAGTTCCGCGCTGTGTGGCCTGCCTTGTGGCAGCGGTAACAGATGAAGTTTCCTGGTGGGCGATGTTGGTCGTTAGTCCTCCCACGGGGTGATGTTGTCCTCCTTCTTCTCATCCAGGGGACATCCTCAGGGCTGTCGGCGAGTAGTATCCTTCCTTCCGGCTCAGGCTCCGTCTGTAACTGCAGGGTTCTCAGGACAGTGGCCAGGGCTTTACTTAGCTGGCGCACTTCAGAGCGCAGGCTGTCCAGCTTGCTAGGGGGCACTGTTTGCGTCTTTGTTTCAGCCGTTAATGAAGGAGCAGTGGGTCCTGCGAGCACTGGGGTGGCCCCACCCTGGTAACGGTGGACAGCAGTCCCTGATGTTTCCAGGGGCTGTAGACCCTTAATAGCCATGTCCTTCAGGGTGTCAAAGGTGGCGTCTGGATGATCTAAAGCCCACCACAGTACAGTTCTGCTCTCCTCCTGGGACCTCAACCCCCGGATGAACTGTTCCGTCAGCATTTTATTTTCATCTTGTATGCTGGCTGGACTAACCTGTTTCAGGGCCCGCAGGGCTTCCTGTAAGCGCCAGGCGTAGTCCCGGATACTGTCCTCAGGTTTCTGGACACAATGGTAGAACCTTATCCGGAGATCTGTCTCAGTGCGGTTTTCAAACACAGTTTGCAGTCTCTTAAAGATAGTGGATACTGATTCCTGGTCTGCGGCTGGCCAGGTTTCAACTTCCCGCTCTGCGGCACCAGTCAATTGTCCCCGCACAACAGCGGCTCTCTGTTTACCAGTCATAGAATACATGTCCAGTACACCACATATTTTTCTCTTGAACCCAGACAGGGTGTCTGGTTTGCCATCATACTGGGGAAGCCATTTCGCTCCAGGGATATACGGCAGGGCCATGGGTATCAACGGGGTCACGACCCCTGCTGGTGGAGCGGCCGCTCCGGCCTGTGCCGCGCCGGTAGCAAGTTGAGCATCAGGAGCGTTAACCGGTGCGCCGGCGGCTTGCGGGTCATCGGCCATGGTTGCGCCCCCCTAGTAAACCGTAGCCTACCTTCTTCACTTCTTATCAGGTAGGCCGCAGCTCCGCGGGTGACGATCTTCTTCTAGGACCTTGCGTCGCTCGCGTCTGACGTCAGAGCATCCTCTGGACTCCTTCCAGGACCTGACGCTTCCAGGTTCGACGTCAGGGGCGGGGCGTGTCCTGGGCTTTGCGCGCTTCCAGCGATTACGCCTCTCCGATTCCCGCGGTTACGCCCCTCTTCTTCCCGCACGGCGACAGGAAGATGGCGGACAATGGTGGGAAAACTTCACCACAGTGAGTATTACAGTCTGTTAAGGCGCATAGTACCCGGTGGCAACGGGCACGGAATCCTGTTCGGGGACGCCTGAAGCTGACGTGCCCCCAGGGCTGTGGGGTACTCGGCAGCTGGGCCTCTGGATGCCGGTGGGGGATATCACGGTGGCTGGCCCGGTCCGTGGCCCAGGGCGGTCAACAAAAAGGGGAATTATTTATAGGGGATTTGTAAAGTGTTCGTGACGCCACCTGTGGAATGCGGCTAAAGGGAGCCGCCGCTGCTGAGCAATCCTCTGAGGCAGATGTTAGGGCAGCTTATGATGGAACGGCTCCCCACAGGTGGAGCGGGCCTCAGGGCAGCATGGGGTAATGGATGGTGGTACAGGGGAGAGACGGCCAGGGCGGTTCAAGAAGAAATGATGGACACTCACACGGGGGTTCGCTTCGGTACCTTTAGTGGTGTAGATGCAGGTATGGTCCAGGTTACTCGGTAGGCAGGGTACACTTCTCGACTCTCCCCAGTGAGCGGGTATAGGGCCTCCTGATCCATTGCTTCCATTTGCTAAGCTTCTGACCTGCCTGGAGCTAGGCCAGGCTTAATTACTGTCTCTCTCTCTTGCACCTGCTGACCTGGTGGTAGGGCCTTCTCTTGGAGATCACTCTCCCTGGAACCTGGGGCCTCTGTGACTTCTAGCCCTGGTACAGTAGTCAGCGTTGGTCGGCCAGTCCTCCAGGTATCTGGTGGTCCCTACTGGGTATAAAGGGTCCCTGTAGGCACGGACCGGGTGTCCGGTGTATATTTCGGGGTGAGCCTGGTACACTCCTCTGCCCCCCTCAACTCCTCTCCTTTCCTCTTTGCCGTCGGTCACATTCAGGGCCCTCACTACGGCAGCAGCAGATGAGCTGCGTCTACGCTGCTCTCAGCGTCAGCACGCTCTCAGACTCTAACAACTAACTGAGCTGCCTGGCTCCACCCTCCATATATATATCCTTAACGGGCTCCCTCTGCTGGCCTGAGGTGGTAGGGTGGAGGTGTGTGAATGTAATGAGGGACTCCTGTGGAGAAGTCCATCCATGCACCCTACTGGGTTCTGTGGCACCTGTGTGTAGCAGGGCGCCACAAGTACACACCCTGTATTCTCAGTACGTTATACATACAGAGCTCAGCGTAAGTGAGTACACTCACCTGTATTCTCAGTACGTTGTATATACAGCACTCAGTACATTACATCTACAGCGCTCAGCATAAGTGAGTACACCCCCTGTATACTCAGTACGTTATACATACAGCGCTTAGTGTAAGTGAGTACACCCCCATGTATTCTCAGTATGTTATACACACAGCGCATACCACACTATGGCGCCATTGTTTTGAAGATACTGTTTATGCAAATTTGCAGACAATGTCTTTAAAAAAAATGGCACAGTATAGCACGGTGTGCGCACGTGCTGACTCTGGCACCTTTAATAAAATTAAAAATCTTCCATTAAAAATGCTCGCCACCCAGGCGTTCAATAGCTAGTACTGTATATCGGGCCCATTGTGTGCACAAACACTAATAGATAAGGTCAGGGAAATCAGTGGCCATTTTAGGCATTGACTGGGTAGGGATAAAAAGTCAGAAAAGCCTAAATGAGAGTGTGGTATACTACTGCAGTGCTAAAGAACATAAAAATTGGGAATAATAGTATTTATTTGTGAATAATAAAACACATATTCAAGTGATAGGAAGGTGCTGCTCCTGCAGAGTCTGTGTGCTTGGCAATTGATTGGTCCATGATATACATCAGTGCAGCACTTTAATAACACAAATATTTTCCATTCTTCATGCATTACAAACAAGGAGGGCAGATTAAATCCTCTCAGCCCCAATTTTTCCTATTGAAGAGAAATACTGAAACCAAGCCTTGTCTATGAGAGAAAGTGTGCTTCCAGGCTTGTAAGATGGACAAGCCATAAGCGATATCTTTCTTTGCATGGTTTTTATTTTTTTTAAAGACAAAAGAAAAATCTCAAGATTCCTGAATCTAAAATGCAACTGTAAATTTTTGAAAACAAAAATACAGTTGATTGTTGTAGGTGCTGGTTTTTGGATTGTGTACCTAGCTTTTCTTTTTGAGACAGACCCATAGGATTTACTTTTTACATATTTTGTCGAGGAGGTGGGTAGTATATTGAGAAAATTAAAAAACAAGTTTGTAAAAATTATACAGACATTATTTTTGGCATATCAGTTTTACTAGTCCCTTTTAGCAACCATATGCCCCACAACTATATTGTGGTTTGATGCTGAATTTTAAAAGTTGTGTACCTATCAGGCATTTGTTTTTACACTTTCCTCTTTGGCATGAGAGATTATATTTGCTGATCAAAAACCCTAAAAACTAATTATTACATTAAATCTAGACATTACACTGTGCAAGTCTGTTTTGTCACAGCTGTTTAAGTTTGCCAATTGGAGACATGTAGACCCCATACACACCTTTACTATAGATGTGCTGTTGTATTAACTGTCACGTTTACCTTCCCTAGCATTTTTGATTGATTGTATATTTTTGCAGGCTTTTTAAACTTTTTTGTAAAATTTATAATTGTGTCCAATGCTGCTGAAGTCTGGAAAGCAAATTGGAGTGCAGAGGAATTAATGTTACAAGGTGATGGAGATACCATTAAGAGCAGAGTCGATTTCTATCCAGCAGATCCCCTGGAGGAAAATCTGCTTCTTCTGCTATGAGCTTGGGAGTAAGTGACGTTGCGACTGATATTGGTGTAGGAAGGTAAACAGTGCCTGACAGTCTATTGGTGGTCGTGCTGATGGCAATTTCTATGTGCGGGCATCTTGGGTGTGTGAATTATTTTCTTAATTGATGGAGGACTAACCTTTTGAAGTATGCAGGCTGTGCTGTTGTAAAATACACAGCGTACATTCTGGCACACATCAGCTAGGAATCACATCTCTCCATCAGAATATGAAATGGTATCACCTACTCAAATGGGGAAAGCAAATTGACCAGAAAAATGAGCAAAGCTCAGGCTCTCCTTATTCCGCTCATGACCATCTCCATCATCATCATCATCATTTACTGCTTTCCAAACTCTTCCTCCTCTCTCTCCATTACTTTGTGCCCAACATTTCTGTGCTCAGGAAATAAGCATTTTGCTGTCTGCATAGAAACTGAACTCGAATATGTCCAAGTTCCCCACAATTGAGGTTGAATCACCTGGATTTTACTACCTTTTGCAAATAATTGCGCACACTAATTTATTGAATACTGTAATCTCTGCTTTATACTTTCACATGTCAGAGACTGTGGACCACTCCTTGGAATTGACATTGTCTCAAGTTGCACCAATTACAGCAGCAGTTAAGACCATTGAACTTACATGTACTTAATGGCCCTTCGTTTGATTCATTGTTTTGTAAAGATGCATGATTGTTTTTTTCTGGTACAAGAGCAATGGGAAAAATCCAGCAATCCCAAAAGATAAAAAATTTTATTTAAAACTTCACATTTAATGAAACTCAATTAAAAACATATTAAAGGGGAAAAGGGACATAAAAAATTAGAGAAAGGATGACGCATTTGGAACCAGGATGGTTCTTCCTCATACCCTACTAGGTTATAAAATGCCCAACGTCTAAAAATAGGGAAATAAGGAAAGGATTGGCATCAACTAGCATAATTAGTATATCTGAAGCGATCATCACAGGTGAGTGCTAAAAGTCAGATTTGACATTTGAATAACATATGCACACGCAAAGGAAAAATAATTCCATGCAATATGCCAAAACTGTCTGTTACAAAAAACATGTAAAGATACACACAAAAATATGGATTCTAATATAGGAGAAATGAACAACAAGATATAAGGAAAATACATGCTGTATCCTCTTGGAGTATGTACAGTACGTATTTTCCTTATATCTTGTTGTATCTCACCCATCCTTCATGTTGGGATTTTCCCCTTTCGTGTATCGCTACCTCGATTGAAAGATCCCGGGGCTACATTACACTTCGAGAGAGCTGATAAGTACTTTTTTCCTTTTTTTTTTTTCTGGGGGTTTGGTGACTTTTATACACTGTCTTCACATCGTCTGCAATGCATTTTCCCCAACACCAACGAGCAATAGGGAATAACAAGAACAACAATATATAAAATGTCACCCAGGATGATTCCCAGGCCTTAAATTTGATTTTGCTAAATTTTTTTAAAATATGCTCCCTTGAACAAAGTTGTTTTTATCTCCAAACGATTATGTGGGCACTTCAACCTTTCTTTTGTGGTGAAGAATGTCTACCAGGATTTTCAGCAATAGAGCAATATGACTAAGCCAATGGCTAATTTATGAAATTGCAACGTGATGGAACTTGCCACTGCATATGTTGAAAACAACATCAGGCGAGGAAGGGGGGTGACAGATAACATTATGCAACATACAAGTAACATGCATGAGTTACTTTGAAATCTGTCATTGTTCATGAGGGCCACAAGTCAGTAACTGAAGTTTTTAAAAGAGGGTACAAAATTCTTTGTATTCCATAACTCAAAATATTGGTAATATCAGTGTACCATAAAGGGCAAACAATTTTAAAACAAAATTCATTGTCTTGCATGACTTAAATGTTTGGTACTTTTCAGAGTTTTCACATTTTTACTGAAATTAATATTTTGGCTTCAAAGTCTGGTGTGAATTCCCTATTTAGGATCCTGCAATGATTGGACCCCTGTACAGGATTAGGCACAAAATGAAAAAAATATTTAAAAAAAAAATTGTTGGGCTTCTATGACTCCCAATTTTCTTTAGGCCTCTGGATCTCTGTTTCACCATTAAATTTTGTGTATGAATTTTATTGGGACAATCTATACTGCCATGATTTGCTCTGGTAGGATCCTATGCAAAACTGAGCATCTGAACATCGATGGGCCCAGAGGGAAACATTTATTTAAAAAAATTATTGGGATTTGATGACTGTCAAATTTCTTTCGGTCTCAGATTTTTTCTTATTTTAGTGAAATACCTATTTTTTATGGGTCACCATCCATGGTAAATTCGGGTAGTAGGACCGTGCATAGAATTGGGCCCTCTGAGCAGGGAGGTCGCAAAAGGAAAAATTGTTGAGAAGAAAAATTCTTTGTATTCCATTGATGCAATTTCCTTGAACAAAATTCTCAATTTTTGTGTAAATAATGTTTTTTTTTTAGTTCAGGTGAAGTTTGAACCTTTTTTTTAAGTTCAGGTGAAGGTGAACCTGCATAGGTTTTGGCCAGTACCAGGGTCTCATAGTATTTTTCTACTTATAGTCCTAGTATTCCCTATGAAATAAATACCACTTAGCTTAGATACTTGGATCTAGCTTATTGCTGTCGGATATGAATAAATATATATATTACTTTTTTCTTGAGGTATCATATCTTTTAGCATTTCAGGCTCAAAAGAATTCAATATATATTAGTAATGCCTAATTCTTCTTGTTGTGGGTTATCTATTGCCATTTCTTCAGCTACAACATTATACACTGCTCAAAAAAATAAAGAGAACACTTAAGCAACAGAATAAAACTCCAAGTAAATCAAACTTCTGTGAAATCAAACTGTCCACTTAGGAAACAACACTGATTGACAATTAATTTCACATGCTGCTGTGCAAATGGAATAGACAATAGATGGAAATTATTGGCAATTATCAAGACACCCTCAATAAAGGAGTGGTTCTGCAAGTGGGGACCACAGACCACATCTCAGTACCAATGCTTTCTGGCTGATGTTTTGGTCACTTTTGAATGTTAGTTGTGCTTTCACAATCGTGGTAGCATGAGACGGACTTTACAGCCAACAGAAGTTGCTCAGGTAGTGCAGCTCATCCAGGATGGCACATCATTGCTAGCTGTGGCAAGAAAGTTTGCTGTGTCTGTCAGCGTACTGTCCAGAGGCTGGAGGTGCTACCAGGAGACAGGCCAGTACACCAGGTGACGAGGAGGGGGCCGTAGGAGGGCAACAACCCAGCAGCAGGACTGCTACCTCCGCCTTTGTGCAAGGAGGAACAGGAGGAGCACTGCCAGAGCCCTGCAAAATGACCTCCAGCAAGCCACAAATGTGCATGTGTCTGCACAAACGGTTAGAAACCAATTCCATGAGGGTGGTATGAGGGCCCGACGACCACAGATGGGGGTTGTGCTCACAGCCCAACACCGTGCAGGACGCTTGGCATTTGCCACAGAACACCAGGATTGGCAAAGTCTCCACTGACGCCCTGTGATCTTCACAGATTAAAGCAGGTTCACACTGAGCACATGTGACAGACGTGACAGAGTCTGGAGATGCCGTGGAGAGCGATCTGCTGCCTGCAACATCCTTCAGCATGACTGGTTTGGCAGTGGGTCAGTAATGGTGTGGGGTGGCATTTCTTTGGAGGGCCGCACAGCCCTCCATGTGCTCGCCAGAGTTAGCCTGACAGCCATTAGGTACCAAGATGAGATCCTCAGACCCCTTGTGAGACCATACGCTGGTGCGGTTGGCCCTGGGTTCCTCCTAATGCAGGACAATGCCAGACCTCATGTGGCTGGAGTGTGTCAGCAGTTCATGCCAGATGAAGTCATTGAATTTATGGACGGGCCCACCCTTTCCCCAGATCCGATTGAGCACATCTGGGACATCATGTCTCGCTCCATCTACCAACGTCACGTTGCACCACAGACTGTCCAGGAGTTGGTGGATGCTTTAGTCCAGGTCTGGGAGGAGATCCCATAGGAGACCATCAGCAACCTCATCAGGAGCATGCCCAGGCATTGTAAGGAGGTCATACAGGCACGTGGAGGCCACACACAATACTGAGCCTCATTTTGACTTGTTTTAAGGACATTACATCAAAGTTGGATCAGCCTGTAGTGTGTTTTTCCACTTTAATTTTGGGGGTGACTCCAAGTTTAGGCCTCCATTGGTTAATAAATTTGATTTCCATTGATGATTTTTGTGTGATTTTGTTGTCAGCGCATTTAGCTTTGTACAGAGAAAAGTATTCAATGAGAATATTTCATTCATTCAGATCTAGGATGTGTTATTTGAGTGTTCCCTTTATTTTTTTGAGCAGTGTAGTTCTGCAATACAACATAATTCTGCAATTCATTCAGCAGTGTCAACTCTTGGCACGAAGTCACATGGATGGAGAGGATGATCAATTGAGGAATACAACCCTGATTTTCAATTTCCCATGGACTGGACACAATGAGATCATCCAAAATTGGACACACAGATACAGTCGTGTTGCCACAAAAATGATATGTCCATCATCAAGTCCCGGACCTTCATGCATCGTTTTGCATAGTCAATTAGGTTTGGCACAAACCACAGGCCTACACAGGTAAATTCTGAGTTGGGCCCCATGCATGAAATTACCGTCATTCTCATGAAACAACAGGGAAGGAAAGAACGGTGTGCCTGATCACAAAATTGTAAAAGGGATCATTTTTGGATAGTCTTTTTTAAAATAAAAAAAATGAAAATTTGTTTGTGCTATTCATTAAATGGGCTCCTAGTTACCACCAATTACCAACCGTTTATACATAGCTACATATGCTGAGATCAATTGGACATTATTAAAGCTGTGTTTGTATTAAAGTGCTCAAAAAATAAATGTTTGATAGAGGCCTGAGATAAAAATAGTGTTACACATATCTTTTTCAGGCAATTAGAGGCTTAGCAGTATTGAGATTCACAAATCGATTTGCTGCAAATTACTGATGAGCGAGCACTAAAATGCTTGGGTGCTCATTGCTCGGGTCGAGTAAATTGTAATGGTCGGGTGCTTGACCCGAGCAACGAGCCCAATGTAAGTCAATGAGAAACTCAAGCATTTTTCCAGCGGCCTTTTCCCTGAAGGTCTGCAGGGAGCCTAAAAATTATCCAAATCAATGGGAACAGTGCTGAAATTACATGGGAACAGCATGGGGAAGACCCCTGGAAGCTTCTCTGACTCCCAGGTCACTTCTGTGTACAATATCAGAGTATTATGCCACTTGAACAGACTCATAATAAAACATACAAAAACAAAGCCAAAATGGATTTTCCTAGAAAAAACGTTAAGGAACATTCTTTCCCGCGTAATGACTTGTATATAAGGCAAAAAAATAACAAAAAAAAATCCTTTTCAACACCTTGGTCTATGTTCACACGTAGTGTTTTTGATGCGTTTTTGCACTTTTGCCTTGCTTTCAATGGTGAAAAATGACATTTACTGGTCCTGTACTACCTTATCTGCCCATGTGGTGTGTGAGACATGATCACACACCTCCTGTTTCATTTATGAAGGAGGGACTCTGAAAGTCACAAAGACTATTTTTACAGGGCCATCAGGTGACCCTTACTATTGTTAAAGGGGAAGCAGTCGGCACTCACTATTTTTAGAGGGCCATCAGCTGGCTATGCTTTGCTGTTCCCAATATTAAAGAGTGGGTCTCCTATACTGTTATTGCCAAAAATTTGGACACACCCCAATACCCCTTTGAAGAGATGTAGAGGAGGGCCTCATTAAAAAATTGTTCCCATTATTAAGGAGTTGATGTCCTATAGTGGCAATGCCCATGCAGTGGCTGCAAGGGCTGCCAAAAAATTGGACGCACTCCAATACACCTTTGAAGAGATGTAGAGGAGATCCTCATTCAAATTTTTTTTACCATTGTTAAGGAGTGGATCCCCTATGCTGGTAATGAACATACAGTATTGCATACAGAATGTTAGAGGTAGGCCTCTAAAAAAATATCCTACAGGCATCATAAACACCCTTAAAAATAATAATGTGGGTGTTGCATTATGGTCACCCTGGTAATATGGTGGTGGAGGATGAGGAGAAGGAGGAGGACAACAGAAAATAGACAAAGTGTATACCCATGTCTGGGTGTGAAGTGGTGCATGAGAATAGACCTCCCAAAAAAAGGCACTGGATTTGACTTTATGTTCATCTGCTATCATCTGGTGGTGTTGAGAAGTCTAGCCCTATCCAGCCCTTGTTCTTTTTGATAAGAGTCCGCCGGTCAGAATTTTCAGTTGACAGGCGGATGCACCTATCAGTTATAATGCCCCTGGAGGCATAAAAAACCCACTCTGACAAAACACTAGCGGAACCGCAGGGCAGGACCTCCAAGGTGTAGAGAGCCAGTTCATGCCATGTGTCTAGCTTGGATACCCAATAGTTAGAAGGCACAGAGGAATCACAGAGGACGTTGTTACGGTTAGGAAGGTACTCCTTCAGTGTCTTTTAAAAGTTTTCTCTCCTTGTCAGAGCACCCTGTGCATCAGGACCTGGGCGCTAGGAGGGGCTGAGAAAACCTGTCCCACATGTTTGACAGTGTTCTCCTGCCTTTGCTGCATCCTATTTGTGTCTCCCTCGCTTGTACTCCTTGCTTGTCCAAGGAACTGTGATCTCTGCTGCCAGCATTTTCAGATGGTCATTTTTTTAATAATTCCACAACAAGGGCCTTCTCATACTGCACCATTTTATTAGGCCTGTCCTGCAAAGGAATAAGAGACATAAAGTTCTCCCTGTAGTGTGGGTCTAGAAGCATTACCAACCAGTAATGACTGTCCCCCAAAATTTGGACAACACGAGGGTCATGGGAAAGACTGCGTAACATAAACTCAGCCATGTATGCAAGACTGCCAGCAGGCAAGACTTCCCTGTCCTGATCAAAAGAATGACTTTCCATGCTTTCCTCCTCATCCTCCTCCTCATTCTCCCTCTCCACAAGCCATCCACGCTGAACACACAGTATGACAGTTGTGTGGGTATTACCATCTGTAACACAGGAGAAAAGCTCCTGTTCCTTCTCCTCTTCCTCTTCCTCATTGTCACCCAATCCGCTTTGGGATGAGATGAGGCTGGGCTGTATGGCATCACCCTGTATGGTTCCTTGCTCTAACTCATCATGCTCCACCTGCAATACCTCCTCTTTAATTGTGAGCAGCAAGTGTTTCAGTAGACAGAGAAGCATGTTGATGCTAATTATGTCATCATAGCTGCTCACCATTTTGGCAAAGTCCTCAAAGTTTAGGAGGACGCCACAGATGTCTGACATCCATGTCCACTGATCAGCTCTTATGTGCGGAGGCTGACCTGAATACTGATGGGCATGTTGAAGCTGGTACTCAACAACTGCCCTCTGCTGCTCACAAATCCTTCCCAAAGTCTGCAACTTTGAGTTCCAACATGTGGCGACATCGCACACCAGTCGTTGAGCTGGACGCTGCAAATGCTGCTGAAGCACAGCGGGGGAAGCAGAAGCTGATGAAGACTTTCATAAATGAGAAACCACTGAACCACAAGGT
The DNA here is from genome assembly GCF_046119375.1 of Phyllobates terribilis. NCBI lineage: Eukaryota > Metazoa > Chordata > Amphibia > Anura > Dendrobatidae > Phyllobates > Phyllobates terribilis. Next base: position 324,244,816 of record NW_027362763.1, on the reverse strand, counting down.
TGAGTACATGGGCCAGGCATGGTATGTGCGTGAGCTTGAATCGCTTTAGAGCCACCCCCAGGTTCCGGCCATTGTCACACATGACCAGGCCTGGCTGTAGGTTCAGCCGTGACAGCCACAGATCTGCCTTCTCTTTTACAGCTGTCAGCAACTCTGCAGCAGTGTGTGGTTTGTAACCTAAGCATATTAGCTTCAGAACAACCTATTGCCACTTGACCGAGGCAGTGCTGCAGTGCTTCCAGCTTCCGACTGATGTAGTCATTTCAGAGATGAAGGCTGAGGAGGAGGTGGAGGAGCTGTAGAATGTGGGGGCAACCCTGATTGACCCAGGGCTCTCAATCCTTGGCATCGAGAGGACATGTTCCACCCCAGGGTCTGACTGGCTCCCAGCTTCCACTATATTAATCCAGTGTGCCGTCAGCGAGAGGTACCATCCCTGGCCACAAGCACTCGTCCACATGTCCGTGGTTAGTTGGACCTTCCTAGTAACTGTGTTGTTGAGGGCACGGGTAATGTTCTTGGATACGTGCTTGTGTAAGGCGGGGATGGCACACTGGGAGAAATAGTGGCAGCTGGGGACCGAGTACCGAGGGACGGCCGCCGCCATCAGGTATCAGATTCTCAGGTATTAGTATTAGATTCTAAAAGTTTATATTGCAAAAACAATTAATAAATGCAGGTACTCATTTAATGCTTATACCAAAGCAGGGAATGCATGTTGCAAGGCATCACTATAGCACTGAAGACTATGAATGTCATATATTGAAACTAGAACAATCTCAACCAGTCCTGTAGTGGCAAATAACTAGATCCATCCTGGTGTTATACCATGTTTCAAAGTTTCAACACCTGGGGGTCTCAGAAAGCGAGTTGGAGGTAAGATGTTTGGTAGACTTTTGTAGTGTGACCTGTGAGGCATATGCTGCGTATTTTCACTTGGGACAAGGACTGGGGTAGGGACAAATGGATGCTGCACTGGTACAAGGACCTGGTTGCTGACGGTGATGGTTGCAAATGTGCAATGACAGGTGCAGGGCGGGAGGCATCTTTGCCTGCATCATGGACGGAGGCTTGGTGTACACATACAACAGTGGAACAGGCAGTAGTGTCACCCGCAGACACTGTTTCTGGACCCTGGTGTTTGGCCCACCTAATCGGGTGCTTTGCTGTCATGTGCTTGAGCATGCTGGTGGTGGTCAGGCAGGTAGTTTTGCTTCCCCTACTGATGCTGGCACAGCAGAGGTTGCAAACAGCCTTTTTGGGGTTATCTGGACAGTCTTTAAAAAAGAGCCAAACTCTGGAAAGCCTAACAGTTGGACTGGATACTTCCTTCGTGTTCGTGTACCGGGGAGTAGTTGCCCGCCTTGTGTCTGTGCCACCCCACTGCTTGTTCCTACCTGTTGTGGTGCTACACCTCGCTCTTCTTCTGTGCTGCTGTCCTTGCTTTGCATTTCACCTTGCCAGGTTGGGTCAGTGACTTCATCGTCCACCACCTCGTCTTCCTTGCCCGCACCCTAGTCCTCCTCCTGATTTTCTGCCAATTGTGTTTCATCATCATCCACCTCTTGTGACAGTAATTGCACTTTATCACCATTGCCTTCGTGTGACCGTGGCTGCTCAAATATTTGGGCATCGCTACATGCGATCTCCTATTACCCCGCTTGAAGCGGAGCAGGTGAGAGGCCCGAATCTATAAATGGGAAAGTGAACAGCCCTTCGCAGTGTCCAAGTGTGGGATCACTTGTTTTCGGGCACTTAGCATGGTGGGAGGAAGGAGGATAAGGGCGAGGAATATGTGGTCCAAATTCATGGCTACTGAGACTGGACCGTGTGGAAGACAGAGTGGTGGTGGTGGTACCAAACTGACTTAAAGTATAAGGTCAGACAGAAAGGTAGGGCAACATGATGTGGGTGCTTGCTGTGCTCCCTCAGCAGGCACAATTTCAGCTTTCCCACGGCCTCAGCCTCTGCGGGCACCATCACAATCACATCCACTTCCCCTTGCCATTTTAAATGGAGTACAATATTTGGCACGCTCCAAAAAAGTCTTTATTATTACCGCAGTAATATGAGATCTTATGTGACGACCACAGTTTTAGGCTGTCACCTCGTTGAATAGTATTGGTCAGCGACCAAGTGTGAATAGGTTCAACAACACACAGCTAAGTGACTTTAAATGGAGTATATTTGGCACGCTCCACAAAATGTTTGTATTATTATGGCAGTAATATGGGATCACGTGTGACGACCACAGTTTTAGGCTGTCGTCTTGTAGTATAGTATTGGTCAGCGACCAAGTGTGAATAAGTTCCGCAACACACAGCTGGCTGACTTTAAATGGATTATATTTAGCACACTCCACAAAATGTCTGTATTATACCGCAGTAATATTGGATCACGTCTGATGGTGGAAAAGTTTCTCTGTTTCCACAATAAAGCAATGCGAATAATGCTATATTATGATAACAAGCAAATGGAGCAGTAAAATAGTGTACTGTATTGTTTTTTAAGCAAACAGTCAGGATTAAGAGCAAAAAAAATAATTAGCCCTGATATCTAGGGCTACTTTGGCTATCTGTAACAGCAGCAGCAGACAGAACGTACAATGGACCCTATTCTGCTGTGTACAGTTTCCACAAACTCTGCCTGCCTAACTCCTGCTATCACTAGGATTAATATATGCAGCTGAATTAGTCCTTAGAAGGACTGTTAGTTGAGATGTATATTGCTCTGGAATACTTATACCTAGCTAAATAAACTGCCAATTCTGTCCTTCACTTAGCGGCACCTCTCCCTACTCTGCCTGTCTGAAGGGTAGACTGTGGTGAGCATAGGGTCACCAGGTCTTATATAGACCCGATGACACTATGCGGCCAGCCAATCAGTGTAATGCCACAACCAACAAGGCTACAGCAGCACTGTAAGTGGCAGGCATTCCCTTCATGTTAATTGGCTGTCTAAAAAGAGCACCAAACATGTGAGGGGGAACTCGAGCTCCCGCCCGAGCATCCCGCAATTACTCGCCGAGCATCTCGAGCAGTGAGATTCTCAGGCAAGTAATGAGCAGTGGAAGCACGCTCGCTCATCATTACTGCAAATCAAATTCTTTCAAAAAATGAATAAAATCTGTTGAATTAGAATTTTAAATGATTTGATGTTTTCTAGTCATATATCATTTGTGTGATCACTACAGCCAATTACTGGCCTCAGCAATCACATGCCATATATGCCACCATGACTACTGAAGCTAGTGATTAGCTACATTGGTTATTAAAACAATACATGGCATGTGACCAACTGCAGGGCAGATGGACATTACTGGAATGACTGGTGACTTGAAATAGGAGTTGTGAATAATTTTATTATCATTGACTGCTATTAGGCAAATATATACATTACATAAGTTACATATGTCATTCTGTATTTTGTACCAGAAGGTACTACTTTCACGTAATTATACTTTTGCATGTTTGTTTCAATGTACATTTGTAAATCTATAAATGAAAGAGAAAACACCAAAGACATACACACTACTAAATAGCTACATGTTACTATAAGTAAATGAATGTTTTCTGTAACTGTTACCTCCATTTTTATGAAGCACTGAAACCAAAATGCTGTTGTAGGATGCTGACATTCTGTGCAGTTTGACTGATTGCTAAAATGAAAAAAGAAGAGGATTTATTTTTTGTTAAGGAAAATGGAATATAACACGGTTTTCTTTAAACACAAACATACAAACCTTTCTTAAATTATATACCGTTGCAGAAATGGACAAGATTGTCATAAATAAAATAGCGAGGCTATATTCATAGTATGATGTTGCTATCCAAATACTTAATGAATAGGCTTGGAACACATAAAATGGGTTGAAAACCTGTAAAGTAGAAAAAATAATTGTTTAACATATTCACAGCTTTAACAATTGTAAAAGAATTATTTCCTCTTAGTTCCAAGAACCCCAATCTAGTATTGAATTTGAATATACCTGAAGAAGATCAGATGTTGTCTATACTACACAAAATACACAGAAAACTTGTGGACAATGGCGTATGTCAGATGATCTATTAAGTGCAATTAAATGAATTTTATTCTGTGTGAATATTACTTAAAGCTGTTCATGCTCTTTTTATATGCTGTTTTTGATTACATCCACAGACTTTTTCAGGCTTTCGTTGTCCCAACTTTTTTAAATGATTTTCTGCCATCACTTTCTAAATTAGTTATTTTTTAATTAAAGTTTTGCATCTGCATAATTAAGCTGAGATTCTCAGACTATGTAAATCCAATGACTTTGCCTCTCCCCGACTCCACCTTGATATGTCTGGTGTGTGTGGGTAGCGGTTAGAGATGAGCAAATGTTTTGATATTCGGGTTCGGGTTCCGATCGGCGAATCTGCAATATTCACTGATTTATTCATCGAATATTTGACGAACGTTACCGAACGTCTTAGGATTCAATGGGGGGCAAAAAAAATGCATATGCAACACCTTCAAATGGGCCCAAAAGCTGCCAAAATGCATCATATTAGGGGTAGACACCTGGAAATTGCCATTAATTGACCCAGAGTACAAGTACTATAATTATTATTATTATTACAGAGACATTTATTCCGTGGCGCTTTACATGTCAAAAGGGGTCACCGTCGGTGACTCACCCACTGGTACAAGAGGAGAGAGGACCCTGCCCGCGAGGGCGCATAAACAATCTACAAGGGATGGGTGAGGATACAGTAGGTCAGTGTCACGTTGTCTCTGTATACTGGAGGTAGGGGGCCTAAGCTGACCCTAAGCTGGGGCCCTGACTAATCCCTCAACCTGGAGGTACTGTTAAAGGTACAGAGGTCCAGGCCGCCAGCATAACCCCTACCTCCTGAGGATCCCTGCACCTAAGTAATCTAGTCCTGAGAAGGACCCCGATCACAACAAAAGGGGACAAGTAATAATATGCCCACATACAGTACTTAGACGAACGAGATAGTACAAGGGAAAAACCAAAACCACCTTGCATACAAAAACTACACAACTACAACAGAGGGAACACCAACGGGAAAGGAGATAAATGATAAAGCGAGGAAGGGAAAACCACTCCAAATACACTTAGCTCTGAAACTCCAAGTACCACGATCCGCTCTGTTAGTCTGCATGAAATGCTTTCACCGACACTTCCCTAACAGACCAGCAGGCATTTGAAGGAGTCTCACTACAGCAGCATTGATTGCAGCTGGGCGAGGCTGGACCTCGTCTAGCACAGAGAGAGAGAGAATTAACTCCCTCACTGCCGAAAAACACAAAGCACCAAAAAGTCAGCTGCGAGAAGTCAGGCTGTGTAATCGTGACGATCTTCGTGGCGACACACCCGTGACAGTCAGGGTACAGCTAATCATGCAGCGGTATGCTGGAGCGAGGCTTACTGCAGACTGTACACTTGTCACAAGAAGTGGGTCTTCAGATTCCTTTTCAAGGTTTCCACGGTAGGCGACACTCTGATGTGTTGGGCTACAACGTTACACAGTAGGTGAGATGCATGGGACAAATCTTGCATGCGATTGTGACAAGAAGAGATAAGAGGGAAGTAGAGAAGAAGATCTTGGAAGGATGGGAGGTTGCATGTAGGTAACTAGTACAGGGAGACTAGGTCACACATGTATAGAGGAGACAGGTTTTCGATGGCTTGTTATGCCAAAGTTAGGCTTTTCAACTGGAGTCTCTGGGCAACAAGGAGCCAGCGCAGGGATAGACAGAGGGGAGAAGCCTGGGAATAGAGGGGTCACAGGTGATTTAATCAGCCAGCACAGCTTAGGATAGATTGGAGGGGTGCGAGAGTGGTAGAAGGGAGGCCACAGAGCAGAAGCTTGTGGTAGTCGAAGTGGTTGATGATGAGGGTGTGCACTGGTGTTTTTCTAGATTCATGGTTGAAGAATGTGTGGATCCTCAAGATACTTTGGAGTTGGAGTCAGCAGCAAGTGGAAAGGGATTGGATCTGATGTTTGAAGGACAGATCAGAGTCAAGCTTGCGGGACTGTGGAGAGATGGCAGCCATTCACTTTGATGGATATGTCAGTTGGGGGGGATGAATGAGATGGTGGAAAGATGATGCATTCTGTTTTATCCCTGTTAATTTTTACAAATCTAGCAGAGAAGAAAGATGAAATATAGGACACACATTGTCAGATTCTGGTTAGTAAGGAGGTGATATAAGGTCCAAAGAGGTAGATCTGTGTGACATTAGCATAGAGGTGATACTGAAAACCGTGAGACTATGAGCTGTCCCAGGAAGAAGATGTAGATGGAGAGGAGCCTGGGTCCTACAACTGAACCTTGGGGGACTCAGACACATAGGGGGTGAGATGAGGAGGTGGTGTGTGAATGGGAGACACAGAATGTGCTGTCGGTTAGGTATGAAAAGATCCAAGATAGGGCCAAGTCTGTGATGCCGAGAGAAGAGAGTCTTTAGTAAGAGGGTATGGTCTACTGTGTCAAAGGCAGATGACGGGTCTAGGAGGAGGAGGACAGAGTAGTCTTGCTTGGATTTGGCAGTTAGTAGGTCCTTGGTGACTTTAGTCAGGGCAGTTTCAATAGAATGGTGAGGTCAGAAGCCAGATTGTAAGCGGTCAAAAAGGGAGCAGGAGGAGAGGTTTGAAGACGGTTCAAAATAGACATGTTGATCCAGTAGTTTGGAGGCATAGGGGAGAAGTGAGATGGGGCAATTGCTAAACATAGGAAGGGTCAAGGGAGGGCTTTTGGAGGATGAGTGTGATCGAGGTATGTTTGAAAAATGAGGGGAAGATGTCAGTTGTTAGTGACAGGTTGAAAAGGAGTGTTAGGCTTGGGATGAAGACTGTGGTACAGTTTGGAATGAGGTGGGATGGTGTTGGGTCAAGTTCACAGGTGGTGAGATGTGATTTGGAGAGTAAAGATGATCTTCCATGATGGTGGGAAAGCTGGTTTTGGAGGAGGAGAATTGAGTCGTTATGAGAAGGGGCTGTTGGGACTTTAAGCAAACACTTTGCCCTATCTTGTGTTTGAAGAATGAGGCTAAGTCTTCAGCTGAGATAAAAGGAGAGGCGAGGGTGGGGAACTGGTGGACAGAGGAGGGACTTGAAAGTACTGAATAGCTGTTTAGGGTTGTGAGACACATATGATATGAGAGATGAGAAGTAGGTACAGTGCATTGTGAAAGTATTTGGCCCCCTTAAACTTTTCTACCTTTTGCCACATTTCTGGCTTCAAACATAAAGATATACAATTCTAATTTTTTTGGGAAGAATCAACAAGTGGGACTCAATTGTGAAGTGGAACGAAATTTATTGGATATTTTAAACTATTTTAACAAATTAAAAACTGAAAAGTGGGGCGTGCAATATTATTCGGCCCCTTTACTTTCAGTGCAGAAAACTCACTCCAGAAGTTCAGTGAGGATCTCTGTTGTCCTAAATGACAGGTAATGATAAATGGAATTCACCTGTGTGTAATCAAGTCTCTGTATAAATGCACCTGCTCTGTGATAGTCTCAGGGTTCTGTTTCAAGTGCAGAGAGCATCATGAATAGTGTTGAGCCACCCCCGTAGTGTTCGAGTTCGGTTCGGTTCGTCGAACACCCGTGTGTTCGCCGAACTGTTCGTCGAACTGTTCGTCGAACACCTTCGAACACCGTTAAAACCAATGGCAGGCAAACAAAAACACATAGAAACACATAGAAAACACCTTCAAAGGTGTCCAAAAGCTGACAAACTGCTCAGAAGACACAACTAACACATGGAAAAGTGACAAGTACATATAGTCATGCGAAAAGAAAAGAGGTGGAGGAGTAAAAGGAGGGGGAGACACAGATATAGGCATGTCATGCCCTTCTAAAATCCAAAAAGTGAGAAGCCGAGACGGCCAGTCCGCTCCTGCCCGTGCCACCTCCGTGTCGCCGGGTTTGTGCCAGAGCCGCGGTGAACCCTGACGGCCAGCCCCCCTCTCCCAATACTGGTGCCTGTCCGCTGGTGGGTCGAGAGAGCCCCCTGTGGTGGAGGCAGCTCTAAGCTTTTTAATTTAAATTGTCCCTCTAATTTGAATGAATACACTTTAAATCCATTTACAAGGATCTATTGGAGGGCAAGTCTCATGCCAGCAGCCGCGTAATTCCAGCTCCAGTAGCGTCCACTAAAGCTGCTGCAGTTAAAAAGCTTTTATAAGGATCGAGCTCGGCTGTCCACCGCAAGGCATCCTAGTGCCAGTCCCAGCCCCTATGCCTTGGGGTGCCTCCTGATGCTCTTCACTAAGTATCCCGTGGTCCCGAAGCATTTCCTTTGAAAAAATTAAGTGTCCAAACTACAGGTGGTGTAGCTTGCTTAACAGCCGGGATAATCCGCTGACTAGCAGACACTGCTACTAGGCACAAAGTATTTCCTGGGCTAGATGCAGTTAAAAATTTGTAAGTAGATACTCTCGTTGGATGCTGAGAAAGCATTCCATAGAGTCTCCTGGCACGCCATATATGATTCTCTTAAAAAGCTTGGGGTAGGGGTCTAGGGGACCCTTTTATAGCCAAAATCACGGCCCTGTATCACAATACGTCACCTAGGCTGAAGATAAATGGAACTGTAGCACCGAGGGCTCGGTTGCTACAGAAGTATTGCACCTCACCCAGAGGTGTGATATCTCACTCTCAGATAAGGATGGAGTGTGGATCAGGACCCGACACCTGCATGCATTACACCACATTGCCGTGGGGCAGGGCGACCAATATGCCCCTGAGATGGGCACGACAGTCCCTGTCCCTGGCTGGAGTGGGGGGAGGGAACACTGAGGAAGGGGAACCCTGCAGTGCAGGAGCAGGGAGGAAGCAGTTCCTGGGTGCATTGAGAAGGGAGTATAAAAGGTGGGCACCATCTTAGTTCAGTGCAGAGAAGTCTGAGCAGAAGTGGCAGGGAGCAGGGGCTCTGCATGAGCTCTGCTCCGGAGGCGGGCCTAGTAACAGAGGACCAGGCCTGCAAGAGGGAGAAGGAAGGAAGAGGAGTGGAGAAGGCTCCAGGAACGAGGAATGAAGGGATCCCAGGGGTGCGGACGGGCGAGTCGCCACCGCACGCCCGAATCCACCTGCGTGGAGGGGTCAGGCCAAAGGGGGAGACCGGTCCCCGAACTAGTGGAGGCAGGAAACGACCCTCAGCTAGAAACCGGAGGCTCTGACATTTTATGTGGCGCAGCCCCTTGCTCCACCCGCTAGGAAGGCACCACATAGGGTCAGGGAAACTGGCGCCAAGTTTACCAAGAGGAGGCCCGAGGCAGCCGGACAGAAGTGTTGGTAAGAAAGGCCAGACAAAGGACACACAAAGGGGGTCCTGTGAAGCGCTCCAAAGTTATCTGGGAGTTGTCTGAGCCCCTCACCTGGTGAGCACAGTACGACGTGGGCAGCCGTTACCTGCAGACGTGGTCTGGATAATAAGAACTGTGAGTAAAGGCCCTGAACTGCATCACTGACTCCGTGTCGTTACTGCTGCTGCCCTGCACCATCACCCCCATCCTCCGCATACACTGCCCTGAGGCTATACTCCTCCCGTGGGGAGTTATGCTACGCTCTGCTGCACCCACAACACCAGCCTTAGCGGTCTGCCCTGTAGCGGCGGTTCACTCTGACCGCAATCCACGGGTGGCGTAGTCGGACATTTAAACATCAAAACCACATAAATAGTTCCGCCACTGGTTTGACCGCCCTGAGCCACGGAACCGGATCGCCGCCACGAAGACTACAACCACCAGCATCCACCAAAAAGGGTCCGGCTCCGGGTGTCCCAAGGCCCAGGGGGTGCGTCAGAACATTTTCATCACCTTTCACAATCACCAATGGGACAAGGCAGGGATGTCCTCTGTCCCCTCTCTTATACATCCTAGTGACGGAGCACCTGCTCTCATCAATTCGCCATAACCCCAATATTAGGTGGATTGAGGTGGGAGGCACCGAGTACAAGTGCTCTCTATTTGCTGATGATGTCCTAGTATATATCACTCAATCACATATATCCATCCCTGCTGTTATGGCTGAAATAGATCACTTTGTTACATGGTAAAATTTTAAAATCAATGCAGCGAAGTCTGAGGCCCTCGATGTCTCCCTCCCTAAATCCATATAGGATTCCATCCAGTCTAACTTTCCCTTTGCCTGGCCCTCACAGGGTATCAAATACTTAGGAATTCCTATTCATAGAGACCTCTCCCATCTATGTTATCTTAATTTTGGGCCCTTTATTGAACAATTCCATACAGACCACGGTTGGCAAGTTGGAACTGTGAGATTCACTACGTGCACCACTGGTATTTTGTGGAAAAGCACATGTAAGATTCTGCAACAGTCTCTGCTGATACTCCTGCATGCGTGCATCCCTTTCTATGGCAGGAATAATTTCTGCAAATTTACTTTTGTACCGGGGATCTAACAGTGTGGCAACCCAGTAGTCAGGATTATTTCTAATTCTCACAATTCGAGGGTCATGTTGCAGGTAGTGCAGCAAGAAGGCACTCATGTGTGTTGCGCATCCAGGAGCACCAAGTCCCTGTTGTGTTGGTGGTGAGGTAACAATCATGCTTCCTTCCTCTGTCCTCTCCCCCCAACCTCGCACAACAGAAATGTGATCAAGGTCTCCCTCATCTGATGAGTCTTCCATCAGTTCGTCCTCCACTTCTTCCTGGGCTCCTGCACCTTCCTCACTAGTTTGGCTGCTACCATGCGCCCTGGTAAAATCATCTCCCCAACCCTCACATGCCTGCCGCCCTGGTGCTGCCGACCGTCTGGACCTTGCAGATGTTAGCCCTTCCGCATACAACTCCTCCTCCTCTACTTCCTCCACCTCCTCTTGTGCCACCACCTGACTCCGAATTCTGTTTAACATGTGCTCCAGCATGTAAATCACCGGAATAGTCATGCTGATAATGGCATCGTCAGCACTAAACATCTTCGTCGCCATTTCAAAACTGTGCAGAAGGGTGCATAGGTCCCTGATCTGAGACCACTCCTCCAGCGTGATTTGCCCCACCTCTGAATCTCGTTGGCCCAGGCTATACGTCAGAACGTATTGCACCAGGGCTTGTCGGTGCTGCCACAGTCGCTGCAACATGTGCAGAGTTGAATTCCACCGGGTAGGCACATCGCATTTTAGCCGGTGAAGTGGCAGGCCCAACGACTTCTGTAGAGATGTAAGTCGCTGAGCTGCGGGATGCGAACGGCGGAAGTGAGCACACAGCGACCGTGCCCTCTGCAGAAGGCCATCTAGTCTGGGATAGTGGGCTAAAAATTGCTGGACAACCAGGTTCAACACGTGAGCCATACAAGGCACGTGTGTGACATTGCCCCGGCGAAGGGCCGCACCCAGGTTTGCAGCATTGTCGCACACGGCCTTCCCTGGTTTCAGGTCCAGTGGAGACAACCATTCATGAAATTGGTTCTCCAGAGCTGACCACAACTCCTCAGCTGTGTGACTCACATTTCACAGACATTTCAATGTAAAAACCGCCTGATGACGTTGAGCCCTACTGCCAGCATAGTAAGGAGGTGTGCAGGATCCCTTCTGCGCAGTTAGAAAGCTTGTGGCATGACCAGACAGGCTTTGGGTGCAGGTGGAAGACCGAGAGGAGGTTGAGGAGGCAGAAGCAGTGGAGGAAAAATGACATAAAGAGGATTGACGCACAACTCGTGGGGACGGCAAGACTTGGACAGCAGCCCCTTGTCCTGCTGTCACCATAGTTACCCAGTGCCCAGTCAGCGACATGTAACGCCCCTGTCCATGCCTACTCATCCAAGTGTCTGTGGTGAAATGCACCCTGTCACACACAGAGTTTCTCAAAGAAGCGGTGATGTTGTGTGCGACATGCTGGTGGAGCGCAGGCACACCTTTCTTTGAGAAGTAGTGCCGACTGGGCATCTGGTACTGGGGCACTACGACGGACATAAGGTCTCGAAAATCCTCTGTGTCCACCAGGCGGAAAGGCAGCATTTCTGTAGCCAAGAGCTTGCAGATGGTGAAATTCAACCTCTTAGCTTTCTCATGGCTAGGAGGAAATGGTCTTTTACTTGTCCACATCTGAGGGACCGAGGGCTGGCTATTGTGCTTAGACGGGGTTGATAAGGGTGTCCCCGGCAAACTGCCGGTCTGTGTGGAAGATGCAGGCGGACATGTTAGGTTGCCTTGATCCAAAGGTGGTGCTATCGATGTCGGACAGCGCTCAAGACCAGCTGGTGTTACCACCTTCAAAGAAAATGATGACCTGCCAATCACGCTGGCTGTTGCGGGTAAAGAGGTGGCAGGTCTGCGCCCCAAAACAGGTGTGACTGCTGTCCCCCCAGTCACAGAGGATGAAGAGGCCGCGGATGCACAAGATATGGCAGACGGTGGTTGGCCCGGCCGGCTAGACCGCATTGTAGCACACTGAGCTTCCCACTGCAACTTATGCTTCATGTCCATGTGCCGGTTCATACATGAAGTACTCAAACTATGTATTTTTTGGCCTCTACTTAGCTTTTGCTGACAAATGTTACAGATAACACGAGTTGGGTCATCTTTATCGATCTGAAAAAATGCCCAGGCTATGCAAGGCTTAGCACCCATGCGACCTGAAGAGCCACCACGACTTGTGGTGAGAGGCAGAGTTGTGTTTGAGGATGCAGTTGTTGACGTGCTTCCAGTACTACGTCTCTGTCCAGGAAGGCGAAACCTGACCTCGTCGTCACTAGCATCTTCCTCCACCTCCTCTGCTGACCTCATCTCTTGGCTGACTGTGGGTTGACAGTAAGTGGGATCTCCGACCTCATCATCATCACCCTGTGCGTTATCACACCCGTCGTCCTCAGAGCCAACCTGTTCCTGCCCTGACAAAAAACTAAAGTTGTCGCTCCAATCAGGTATTTGAGTCTTATCATCGTCTTCCTCATTGTCTCCACCAACAGGAGTTACAGTTTGGGAATGAGGGTCTACATTATGGTCAGAACCTTCTGCGTCTGGTCCTGGATCCGACTCATAAAGATTCTGGGCATCAGTGCAGATCATTTCCTCGTCTGGATTCACAGAAGCGCTGGAGTCGACCTCTGATTCCCAGGCTATAGTATGAGTAAACAGCTCTGCAGACTCAACCATCTGTTCTACCTCATACTAAGACGGGCAGCTGGAGATTTGGGAGCTGTGAGGAAGCAAGTGCGATTTGGGTGACACCTTTGAGGACTGGAGTATTTGTGATGTTGAAGTTGATGTGGAGGAGAGCCCACTTAAAGGAGCACTTGATATCCGTTGAAGCACCTGCTGTTTTTGTGCCTCATCTGGAATTTGTAGCGATTGGCGTGGCCGTAAGAAAGGGATCTTATCACATTGTCCGCTAAAAGAAGTAGACATTTTAGTTTGGCTGGAAGATGGTCTTTCTTCTGCACCTACCCCACGGACACAACCTTTTTTCCCCTTCCCAACACGCCTATTCCCCTTTCCACTAGCAGCAGGCCTTTTTCCACTCATTTTGGTGGTTAACTAATTCACAACTCTGGAGTTGTTTGCACAAAAAAAACAATGGATGGTAACCGAGCAGAGCTGAGTGGCCAAACTGTGGTATTAGGCCAAAACTATTGGCTGGGTTAGATGCAGAAAAAAATTATTTTTAATTTGCAACCTGATGGAGGTCAGTATAGATGGACTAATAGACCAAGTCCCACACACCGCTAGAAGCCCAAATATTTTTTCAGAGCTAGATGCAGAAAAAAATTATTTTTAATTTGCAACCTGATGGAGGTCAGTATAGATGGACTAATAGACCAAGTCCCACACACCGCTAGAAGCCCAAATATTTTTTCAGAGCTAGATGCAGAAAAAAATTATTTTTAATTTGCAACCTGATGGAGGTCAGTATAGATGGACTAATAGACCAAGTCCCACACACCGCTAGAAGCCCAAATATTTTTTCAGAGCTAGATGCAGAAAAAAATTATATTCAATTTGCAACCTGCTGGAGGTCAGTATAGAAGGACTAATAGAACAAGTCCCACACACTGCTAGAAGCCCAAATATTTTTTCAGAGCTAAATGAAGAAAAAAATTATTTTTAATTTGCAACCTGATGGAGGTCAGTATAGATGGACTAATAGACCAAGTCCCACACACTGCTAGAAGCCCAAATATTTTTTCAGAGCTAGATGCAGAAAAAAATTATTTTTAATTTGCAACCTGATGGAGGTCAGTATAGATGGACTAATAGACCAAGTCCCACACACCGCTAGAAGCCCAAATATTTTTTCAGAGCTAGATGCAGAAAATTTTTTTATTCAATTTGCAACCTGATGGAGGTCAGTATAGATGGACTAATAGACCAAGTCCCACACACTGCTAGAAGCCCAAATATTTTTTCAGAGCTAGATGCAGAAAAAAATTATTTTTAATTTGCAACCTGATGGAGGTCAGTATAGATGGACTAATAGACCAAGTCCCACACACTGCTAGAAGCCCAAATATTTTTTCAGAGCTAGATGCAGAAAAAAATTATTTTTAATTTGCAACCTGATGGAGGTCAGTATAGATGGACTAATAGAACAAGTCCCACACGCTGCTAGAAGCCCAAATATTTTTTCAGAGATAAATGAAGAAAAAAATTATTTTTAATTTGCAACCTGATGGAGGTCAGTATAGATGGACTAATAGACCAAGTCCCACACACTGCTAGAAGCCCAAATATTTTTTCAGAGCTAGATGCAGAAAAAAATTATTTTTAATTTTCAACCTGATGGAGGTCAGTATAGATGGACTAATAGACCAAGTCCCACACACCGCTAGAAGCCCAAATATTTTTTCAGAGCTAGATGCAGAAAAAAATTATATTCAATTTGCAACCTGCTGGAGGTCAGTATAGAAGGACTAATAGAACAAGTCCCACACACTGCTAGAAGCCCAAATATTTTTTCAGAGCTAGATGCAGAAAAAAAATATTTTTAATTTGCAACCTGATGGAGGTCAGTATAGATGGACTAATAGACCAAGTCCCACACACCGCTAGAAGCCCAAATATTTTTTCAGAGCTAGATGCAGAAATTTTTTTTATTCAATTTGCAACCTGATGGAGGTCAGTATAGATGGACTAATAGACCAAGTCCCACACACTGCTAGAAGCCCAAATATTTTTTCAGAGCTAGATGCAGAAAAAAATTATTTTTAATTTGCAACCTGATGGAGGTCAGTATAGATGGACTAATAGACCAAGTCCCACACACTGCTAGAAGCCCAAATATTTTTTCAGAGCTAGATGCAGAAAAAAATTATTTTTAATTTGAAACCTGATGGAGGTCAGTATAGATGGACTAATAGAACAAGTCCCACACGCTGCTAGAAGCCCAAATATTTTTTCAGAGATAAATGAAGAAAAAAATTATTTTTAATTTGCAACCTGATGGAGGTCAGTATAGATGGACTAATAGACCAAGTCCCACACACTGCTAGATGCCCAAATATTTTTTCAGAGCTAGATGCAGAAAAAAATTATTTTTAATTTGCAACCTGATGGAGGTCAGTATAGATGGACTAATAGACCAAGTCCCACGCACCGCTAGAAGCCCAAATATTTTTTCAGAGCTAGATGCAGAAAAAAATTATATTCAATTTGCAACCTGCTGGAGGTCAGTATAGAAGGACTAATAGAACAAGTCCCACACACTGCTAGAAGCCCAAATATTTTTTCAGAGCTAAATGAAGAAAAAAATTATTTTTAATTTGCAACCTGATGGAGGTCAGTATAGATGGACTAATAGACCAAGTCCCACACACTGCTAGAAGCCCAAATATTTTTTCAGAGCTAGATGCAGAAAAAAATTATATTCAGTTTGCAACCTGATGGAGGTCAGTATAGATGGACTAATAGAATGATGCTATGCCCAAAAGATTTTACTTCACTAGGTGCAGTAAAAAAATTGGTATTCTATACACAGGTGGTATATCTTGCAACACAGATAGGCTACTCCACTGACTAACACACTCTGCAAAAGGCCAAAAAGGATTAGCTTTGCTAGATTCAGCCAAATGCTGTGAAAAAAACTTGCACAGCACTGGCACAGACCTGCCTGGCAAAAACTGATAGGAACTGATGTAACCTAGTCCTGAAAAGGACTCCAATTACAATTAGTCTTTACTCCCACAATCTATCTATTTAAGAGCACAGACCTGCCTGATAAAAGTCGTAGGAAATGCTGTAACCTAGTCCTTAAAAGGACTGCAATCACAACTATTCCCTACTCCCAAGCTATCTGTATATTTGTGCGAAAATTGGCTTGAAATTAACAAGGTATAGCGCACACAGCAACAGCGGTGCCGTCTAACACGCAGCTGCAGCAGTGAGAAAATGGTGGCGACGGGGAAAATGGCTTGGTCTTATAGGGCAAGGACATGTGACATACACTGCCAATCACACATGCCCTTGCTTGTGTGAAAAAAAGCACTTCGCTCCGTGTGTGCGCTGCTGATAGGCTGACAGATTGCACCTCCCCACTGCAAATGCGGGAAAGAGAAAAAAAAATGGAGATCTTCATTGTTCCTGCAGAGATCCATCCCCTGCCCCTCCCCCCGCCCCGCTGTACACTCAAACTGCGTATTAACATTAATTTTCATCATTACTGAGAAAAAATCCAGTTATGATTTTGGTGCACGAACAGTTATCGAACATAACCTCGAACAGCCGAATTTTTCTCAAATTGTTCGTGTTCGCCGACCGGCTCGAACACCGCCCAAAACAGCTCGAATTTGAGATTGGCGAACAGTTCGAGTAGAACAACGCTCATCTCTAATCATGAAGACCAAGGAACACACCAGGCAGGTCCGAGATACTGTTGTGGTGAAGTTTAAAGCCGGATTTGGATACAAAAAGATTTCCCAAGTTTTAAACATCTCAAGGAGCACTGTGAAAGTGATCATATTGAAATGGAAGGAGTATCAGACCACTGCAAATCTACCAAGACCCGGCCGTCCCTCTAAACTTTCATCTTGAACAAGGAAAAGACTGATCAGAGATGTAGCCAAAAGGCCCATGATCACTCTGGATGAACTGCTGAGATCTACAGCTGAGGTGGGAGAGTCTGTCCATAGGACAACAATCAGTTGTACACTGAACAAATCTGGCCTTTATGAAAGAGTGGCAAGAAGAAAGCCATTTCTCAAAGATATCCATAAAAATTCTCGTTTGAAGTTTACCACAAGACACCTGGGAGACACACCAAACATGGGGAATAAGGTGCTCTGGTCAGATGAAACCAAAATCAAACTTTTTGGCCACAATGCAAAATGATATGTTTGGCGTAAAAGCAACACAGCTCATGACCCTCAAAACATCACCCCCACTGTCAAACATGGTCGTGGCAGCATCATGGTTTGAGCCTGCTTTTCTTCAGCAGGGACAGGGAAGATGGTTAAAATTGATGGGAAGATGGACGGAGCCAAATACAGGACCATTCTGGAAGAAAACCTGTTGGACAATGACAATGATCCCAAACATAAAGCAAAATCTACAATAGAATGGTTCAAAAATAAATGTATCCAGGTGTTAGAATGGCCAAGTCAAAGTCCAGACCTGAATCCAATCGAGAATCTGTGGAAAGAGCTGAAAACTGCTGTTCACAAACGCTCTCCATCCAACCTCAATGAGCTCAAGCTGTTTTGAAGGAAGAATGGTCAAGAATTTCAGCCTCTCGATGTGCAAAACTAATAGAGACATACCCCAAGAGACTTGCAGCTGTAATCGCAGTAAAAAAGGTGGCGCTACAAAGTATTAACTCAAGGGGGCCGAATAATATTGCATGCCCCACTTTTCAGTTTTTAATTTGTTAAAAAAGTTTAAAATATCCAATAAATTTAATTCCACTTCGCGATTGTGTCCCACTTGTTCTTCATTCTTCCCCCAAAAAATAGAATTTTATATCTTTATGTTTGAAGCCAGAAATGTGGCAAAAGGTAGAAAAGTTCGAGGGGGCCAAATACTTTCACAATGCACTGTATGTTTTGCTGCAGTGAGAAATTGTGCAGCATTTTGAAAACTTCTGTTAATGGACTTTACTCCCTTTCTTTGGCAGTCACACAGCAGTACGCTTTGTAGATGAGTGGCAGGAAGAACATGTGCTCCACTAGATGACAAGCGCTGTATCAAGTGGACTCTGCTCCTCTTCCTCCACCTTAACATCACACACAGTACAGTCCTCAGAGGTGGCACTCCAATTAACCTTGTTTGCACACACGTCACAACTCTCCAACTGACCAACTGACTGTGCGGAAGCACAGATGGGCGAGTCTGCAGAGTTTTTCACACATTTGTCCAAACCCTCCTCAACAGACGTTAACCCCTGGGGGTGGGCATGGATGGGTTGGAGAAAGATATAAGCACATATGGAGAACTAAACTAATATACAACAGAAGTTGGAAAACTAAACTACTAAACAGCTAAGGTTGGAGAATGAAACAAATACACACCTGAACATGGAGAACTAAACTAATAGAAAACAGGGGTTGATGAACTAAACTAATATACAACAGGGGTTGGAAAACTAACCTACTAAACAGCTAGGGTTGGAGAACTAAACCACTACACCAGGGGATGGAGAACTAAAACACTAGACACCAAGGTGTCACAAGACGGCAAGTGTTGGAATCCCCAAGGATTGTAGGACAAATCTCCGAATCTAACACTTCCTCCAGTGCTTCTGCATCCTCCACCCCCTCTATGGCCTCCACCTGCGCCCTCAACCTCTGCCTTAATGAGACACATGTTCCAACAGTGCAGAGAGAATCCCCCCCACCTCTGTACTGCACAGCCAGGGCTCACCGCAATCAGGCAGTGTTAAAATTAATTAGCCATGGAGATTGCAGTCATACAGCTGAAGAGTTGTGGACAGCGCTCCAAGACGAGTTTGAACAATGGCTGTCTCCACTGAAACTGGAGCAAGGGAAGGCCATGGGCAATAACAGCACAAACCTGGAGGAGGCCCTACTCCATGGCAACCTCAGACACGTGTCTTGCATGGCTCACATCTTCAACCTGATGGTACAGCAATTTCTCCGCCACTGTCCTAGCCTGGAAGCACTGCTGCAGAAACCATGGTCTCTGCGTGTTCACTTAAAACTATAAAAATGAATAGGATCTTTAGTATTAAAGCCAGACTACTAGACAATGAGCAAACTCCTTCATGATGATAGAGGCCACCATCTCCTTAGCTTGCTGGTACGTTTCTGTGGGAATGAGCTTGTCTCCAATCAGCCAGGAATATCCAGTGAATTGCACGCCACAGTTTGGTATTAACACCCAGTACCAGAAGCAAATCTATCCACAATTTTCATACCTCAGGAATTTTATTTGGTAGGTGCATGTTTCCCCACCTAGGTGAATTAGGTGCATGTTTCCCCACCATGACCTGTTTGTTATTGTTAGATATCAGATGGACAACATAACTGGGCTTTGCCAAGGTGCCATATTGCATCTTAACTCTTATAGACCCTGTACTTGCGGCCTTACATTCTACAGGATGGTGGGGAAGGAGAAAGTAGGTTGTGAAGTTGCATTAGCTCCGGTGGTGTTGAGGTGCGGCTGTAGGCTCTCTTTAGGAGATGGGTTTTCAGGTTGTTCTGAAGGACCTGAAGGTGGTGGCTAATCAGACTTGTTGAGGCACAGAATTCCAGAGGATGGGGGATATTTGGTAGAAGTATAGGAGGCGATTTTGTGAGGAACAAATAAGTGTGGAGAGAAGGAGGTCTTGGGAGGACCGGAGATTACGTAAGGGAATATATCGGGAGATTAGTTCAGAGATGTACGGGGAAGAAAAGTTATGGATGGCTTTGTACGTCAGTATTAGTAGTTTGAACTGGACACACTGGGCAATTGGGAGCCAGTGAAGGGATCGTATCTAGTGATGAGCGAATGCACTCGCCACTGCTCGGTACTCGCCCGAGAATAACTGTGCTTGACGAGCTCGGCACTTGGCGAGTATTTCCGATTTGCTCGGGTGGGAACTCGGGTCCCCTCCCTGCATGTTTGGCGCTCCTTAGAGAACCAATGAACATGTAGAGATTGCCTGCCACACACTGTAATTCTCTAGCCATGTTGGTTGTGGGCACTACAGTGATTGGCTGGCAGCACAGTATCATTAGGTGCATATAAGACCGGGGGCCGCCATGTTCGTCACAGTCTACCCCGGAATCAAGCAGAGTAGGGAGAGCTGCTTCTGCGTCAGGGAGAGATTTGCTTGTTTATAGTTAGTATACGTATTCCACAACATATATCTTTATCCATCTGAACCAACAGTCCTTCTGAGGACTAATCCAGCTGCATATAATCAGTGCTAGGTAGACAAGAAGTGTATGTGGCAGACTGCAGTCTGTAAAACAGCACAAGAGGCCATGGTTTTCTGTCAGACATATCACGAAAAGACTTCACAAATCATACATTTCTTCCATTTTCATTCCATTGCAGTGTGTCGGTGATGGTATTCACACTAGTTCTCCGTGTGGAATAATATTAGTAAATTACAGGCCTACAATTTAAAGCCGTTGTTCTCTGTCAGACATATTACCGAAAAGACTTCTAAAATCATACATTTCTTCCATTTTCATTCCGTTGCAGTGTGTTGGTGACGCTATTCATACTAGGTCTCTGTGTAGATTAATATTAGTAAATTACAGGCCTACGATTGAAAATCGTGGTTCTCTGTCAAACATATCACATATAACTGCGTTCCAAAATCAGTAATTTCTCGTGAATGTGGAAAATATTGTCCTCCATTTAAAATGGACAAGGTGCTGGTAAGGGACGGGGCAGTGGACGTGATGGTGATGGTGCATGCAGAGGCCGTGGACGTGGACAAGGTGAAATTGTGGCACAAAAAACACCCTCATCTTCTCACTCCACCTTCCTTGTCCCAATTACTAGGGGACCGCAGAGCACCACTATTGAACACACAACAGTGTGAAAAGGTTATTGGTTGGATAGCATATAATGCTATCACTTGGCCACCACCACCTCCACCCTGTGTTCCACACGGTCAAGTCTCAGTAGCCGTGAGTCTGGACCGCATATTCCTCACCCTGATTCTCCTTCCTCCCACCATGTCCCACCATGTCGGGTGCCCGGAGACAACTGATCCCACACTTGGACACTCAGAAGAGCTGTTCACTTTTCCATTTGTACATTCGGCCTCTTGCCCCGGCAGCTTCAAGCGAGTCAAGAGGAGAACGCGTGTAGCGATGCCCAAATAATGCTGCGGTAATAATAGAGACTTTTTTGGAGCGTGCCAAATATTGTACTCCATTTAAAATGGGCAAGGCGCATGGCAAGGGGAAGTGGATGTGATGATGATGATGGTGGCCGCAGAGGCCAAGGCCGTGAGCAAGCTGAAATTGTGCCTGCACAACAAGCACAACAAGCACAACAAGCACCCACATCATTTGCCCCACGTTTCTGTCCCACCTTATAGGGTGCTACGGAATACCACTATTCAACCCAAAGCAGTGTGAAAAGGTTGTTGGTTGGATGGCAGATAATGCTTCCAGTCAGTTTGGTACCACCACCACCACCCTGTCTTCCACACGGTCCAGTCTCAGTAGCCGTGAAACTGGACCACATATTCCTCACCCTTATCCTCTTTCCTCCCACTATGCCGAGTGACCAAAAACAAGTGATCCCACACTTGGACACTCCGAAGAGCTCTTTACTTTCCCATTTATAGATTCGGGCCTCTCGCCTGCTCCGCTTCAAGCGGGGCAATAGAAGATCGCATTTAGCATTGCCCAAATATTTGAGCAGCCACGGTCACATGAAGGCGACGGTGGTAAAGTGCAATTACTGTCGCAAGAGATAGATGATGATGATGAGACACAATTGCCAGAAAGTCAGGAAGAGGACCAGGGTGTGGAAGTGGAAGACGAGGTGGTGGATGATATAGTAACTGATCCAACCTGGCAGAGGGATACACAGAATGAGGAAAGCAGCACACATTGGGAGGAAGGAGTAGAACCACAACAGGCAGGAAGGAGCAGTGTGGTGGCTGCAGATACAAGACGGGAAAGCGTTCCTTGTAACGCCAACACAACGGAAGTTGCCAGTACAACTGTTAGGTCTTCCCGAGTCTGGTTATATTTTAAAGACTCTGCTGATAACCATAAAAAGACCATTTGCACCACCTGCCAGGCCAGCATCAGCAGAGGTGGCAAAATGACCAGCCTGACCACCACAAGCATGATCAGGCACATGATGGCAGCAAAGCACCCGACTTTGTGTGCCGAACCCCAGGGTCCAGGAACAGTGTCTGCAGGTGGCACCATTGCTTCTTTCACTGTTGTGCATGCAAGCCAATCCCCTGTCCATGGTGCATGTGAAGATGCCTCCTTCCCTGCACCTGTAGTTGCACAGACTCAAGTAGCACCATCAGCAAGCATGTCCACGTCCTTGTCCCAGCGCAGCGTTCAGTTGTCCATACCCCAGTCCTTGGAACGCAAGCGCAAATACGCAGCCAACGCCCCACAGGCCACAATACTAAATTTCCACATTTCACGACTGCTTGCACTCGAAATGTTGCCTTTTAAGCTCGTGGAGACGGAAGCATTCCGCAACCTGATGGCAGCGGCCATCCCCAGCCACCACTTTTTCTCCCAGTGTGCCATCCCCGCATTACACAAGCACGTGTCCCAAAACATTAGCCGTGCCCTCAACAATGCAGTTACCGGGAAAGTCCACCTAACCACGTACATGTGGACAAGTGCTTGTGGGTAGGCATGGTACATCTCGCTGATGGCACACTAGGTTAACATAGTGGAAGCCGAGACCCAGTCAGACCTTGAGACGGAACAGGTCCTCCTGACGCCAAGGATTGCGGGCCCTAAGTCAATCAGGGTTGCCCCCACAGTCTACAGCTCCTGCACCTCATCCTCCTTAGCCTCCTCCTCCTCTTCAGCCTCCATCTCCAAAATGACCACATCAGTCACAAGCTGGAAGCACTGCAGCACAGGCTGTGCTGAAGCTAATATGCTTAGGTGACAAACCGCACAATGCTGAAGAATTGTGAACAGCTGTAAAAAAGCAGGCAGATCTGTGGCTCACACCGCTGAACCTACAGCCAGGTTCATGTGTGACAATGGCCGGAATCTGGTGGCAGCTCTGAGGCGAGATGAGCTCACACACGTACCATGCCTGGCCCATGTGCTTAACCTCATGGTTCAGTGGTTTCTCAAATCCTACCCGATCTGCCAGTTCTGCTTGATAAAGTATGCCGCCTGTGTGCCCTTTTTAGAAAGTCACCTACAGCTTCCGCCGCCCTTGCCGTGTTTCAGCAGTGTTTGCAGCTTCCGGCTCACAGACTGGTGTGTGGTGCCCCCACGCATTGGAACTCTACACTGCAGATGTTGGGAAGGATTTGTGAGCAGAAGAGGGCAGTTGTTGAGTATCAGCATCAACAAGGCTGTCGATATTCAGTTCAGACTCCACACATAAGACCTCAGGAGTGGACATGGATGTCAGACATACAGTATGTACCATGATCCAAAATTTTGAGGAGTCCACCAAGATGGTAAGCGGCAATAACGCCATATTTAGCGTCACCATCCCGCTTCTCTGTCTTCTGAAATGCTCTCTGCTCACAAACAAAGAGGATGCATTACAGGTGGAGCATTATGAGATGGAGCAAGGAACCATACAGGGTGATTACAAACAACCAAGCCTCATCTCATCCCAATGTGGATTGGGTGACAATGAGGAAGAGGAGGAGGAAGAAGGACAGGAGTTAGTTTCATGCACTATGGACGGTACTACCTGCACAGCTGTCATACCGTCTGTTCAGCGTGGATGGCCAGAATACAGAGAGAAGGAGGAGGAGAGCATGGTCAGTCATCCTCTTGGTGAGGACACGGAAGTCTTGCTTGTTAGTAGTCTGGCACGCATGGCTGAGTTTATGTTACGCTGCCTTTCCCATGACCCTCGCGTACTCAAAATTTTTGGTGACAGTCATTACTGGTTGGTGACACTTCTAGACCCATGCTACAATGAGAACTTTATATCTCTTATTCCTGAGATGAACAGGTCTACAAAAATGGGGTATACCAGAAAGCCCTTGTTGCGGAACTATTAAAAAAATTCCCATCTGAAAATGCTGGCAGCAGAGGGCACATTTCATTGGACAACCAAGGAGGACAGGCAAGAGAGACACAACTTCAATCCAGCAGAGGCAGAGGAACACTGTCAAAGTTCTGGGAGAGTTTTTTCAGACCCTCCCATCGCATCTGAGGTGCGGGGTACTCTCACAAGGAGTGCAAAGTTTGGGAAGATGCTGAGGGAGTACCTTGCCGACCGTACCAATGTCCTCTGTGCCTTATAATTATTGGTTATCCAAGCTGGATACGTGGAATGAACTGGCTCTCTATGCCTTGGAGGTCCTGGCTTGCCCTGCTGCCAGCGTTTTATCAGAGCGGGTTTTTTAGTGCCGCTGGTGGAATTATAACTGATAAGCGCATCCGCCTGTCAACTGAAAATGCTGACAGGCTGACTCTTATAAAAATGAACAAGGGCTGGATTGGGCCAGACTTCTCAACACCACCGAATGATAGCAGTGTCTTTTCTTGGGAGGTGTATTTCAGCTATTTGCTCTTGTCCTCCTTCTCCTCATCCTCCACCACCAAATCACCAGGGTGACCATGGGCCGTGATGCAACACCCACATAATTTATTTAAAGGCCATTTATGATGCCTGTAAAAAAAAAATTTTATACAGTATGTTCATGTATACCCCCCAGGGGTAAATGTTTGTCAGCCCATACACTTAGTGTATGGGCATTACAAGTCTAGGAGGCCCGCTACTTTCTAATGCCAATAATTTTTATGAGGCCCTCCTCCACGTCTTTTCCAAGGGGCATTGAAGTGTCTCTACATTTTTGGCAGCCTTTGCATTCATTGCATAGGCCAACACTATGGGAGACTCTCTCCTTTCTAATGGGAATTTGTCGTTACTGTGGCCCTGCTCTAAGTTCCCTTTAAATTGTTAGTGGGGTTTTTCCTAAATTTGGTCAGCCGTTGGACTCACTGCATACCCTATAACTGTATAGCAGACCCTCTCCTTTCTAATGGGAACATGTCGTACTTGTTACTGTGGCCCTGCTCTATGTGTCTTTAAATTCTTAGTGGGGTTTTTCCTAAATTTGGTCAGCCGTTGGACTCACTGTATATCCTAAAACTGTATAGCAGACTCTCTCCTTTCTAATGGGAATTTGTTGTTACTGTGGCCCTGCTCTATGTGTCTTTAATTTCTTAGTGGGCTTTTTCCTAAATTTGGTCAGCCGTCGGACTCAGTGCATACCCTATAACTGTATAGCAGACTCTCTCCTTTCTAATGGGAACATGTCGTACTCGTTACTGTGTCTTTCAGAGTCCCTCAATCATCGATGAAACAGGATGTGTCTGATGATGTGTCACATACCACATTGCCAGATAAGGTTGTAAAATGTTAAAATGACATTTCCCTGTGAATGCATTTGCCTTAAAATATAACGTAAACAAAAAAAAAACAGTAGGATCTTTCTTTAGTATAAAAAAAGAGTTGCCAATGAAACCTCAATGTAATTACATTGCTCAGCTCCTGCACCTCCTCCTCCATCTCCGAAATGACCACATCAGTCACAAGCTGAAAGCACTGCAGCACTACCTTGGCCAAGCGGCAACAGGCTGTGCTGAAGATAACATGCTTAATGCTTAGGTGACAAACCGCCCAGCGCTGCAGAGTTGTTGAAAGCTGTAACACAGCAGCTTGATCTGTGTCTCTCACCGCTGAACATACAGCCAGGCATGGTCGTGTGTGACAGTGGGCAGAACCTGGTGATGGAGAAATGACAGCCTGATTAGATACGGTTTCCCTCTATGCCAGTCCTTTCACCAAGCTAAAGAATATGGCTGTGGTGAAATACAACTCCCACTGAGAAGCTGTTTGAAAAACATTGGGCCCACCAGAGGATTTGATTCTAAGGGCTCACCTTTCTCCCCCGCTCAAGAGCCCCATAGCAGCTGCAAAGTTAGCGCTATCATGAACTCTTCTGATGTAGAAGCCAGGGCACACCAGAGGATTTTCTGGTGGGACCGTCCAACCCTGCCGAGAAGCAGTCCTGTCTAAGAAAAGTGTGTGGGAAGGTTCCCAGACACTCTATGGCAGCGTTTTTACTGAGGTGGAAACCCATGCAAACACGGGGAGAACATACAAAATCCTTGCAGATGTTGCCCTTGCTGGGATTTGAACCCAGGATCCCAGCGCTGCAAGGCTTCAGTGCTAACCACTGATCCAATGTGCTGCCGTTCACCCTCTGATATCTCCCTCTGGAGAAACTTGAACCTACTGCCACTCTATCTTCAGCTCCTTTGTGAGAAACTAATGTATTTGGGTGGCCACTCAGTCTACCAAATAAAATTCCTGAGAAGGAAATTGGGGAAGGCTTCGCTACTGGAACTGGTAGTAGTGCTAATACCATGACATCGTACCATAGTTTACTAGAAATATTCCAGGCTGGTAGGAGGCAAGGAGATTCCCACAGAAAAGTACCAGCAGTAATGTTCAGGGACCCGCACTTGTAGAAGGTGGAGACAGCATCGGGAGAAATAGTGGCGGCTGGGGACCGAGTATGGACACGAGGCATGAGGTTGTGAAACGCTTCAGCTTCCACGAGCCTAAAAGGCCACATTTCAAGTGAAAGCAGCTTTAGAGGACTTCCTTGGAGAAATGAGAGCTGGGTAGATATGGTTTCCCAAGTCCTTTCACCAAGCTAATGAATATGGTTGTGATGAAATACATCTCAACAAAAAAAGCTGTGGACTGGCTCTGTACCGTCCCTGGCCACAGTTACCTGTCCACGTGTTTGTGGTTAGGCGGTCCTTCCCAGTAAGTGCACTGGGGAGGGCACAGGTAATGTTGT
Source organism: Phyllobates terribilis (assembly GCF_046119375.1). Taxonomy (NCBI): domain Eukaryota; kingdom Metazoa; phylum Chordata; class Amphibia; order Anura; family Dendrobatidae; genus Phyllobates; species Phyllobates terribilis. Next base: position 324,217,903 of record NW_027362763.1, on the reverse strand, counting down.
GGGACCCATGCTTGTGGAAGGCGGAGACGACACCGGAAGAAACAGTGGCGGCTGGGGACCGAGTATGGACACCCGGCCGCCGCCGGCATAAGGTTATGAAAAGTTTCCTCCTCCACGAGCCTAAAAGGCCACATTTCAAGTGCAAGCAGCTGTCAAAAATTTGGCAGTATAGTATTGCAGCCTGTGGGCGAGTGGCTCGCTGCATACTAGCGCTTGCATTCCAAGGAATGGGGTAGGGACAACTGAACACTGCACTGGGACAAGGACTTGGACGGTGATTGTTGCAAGTCTGCAACGACAGGTGCATGGCGGGAGGCATCTTCAAATGCGCCAAGGATCACTTATGATGGGCACACTTTTAGGCAGTGACCTGGGAGTCAGAGATGCTTCCAAGGGTCTTCCCCATGCTGTTCCCATTTTATTTGAGCACTGTTCCCATCGATTTGGGCAATTTGTAGGCCCTCCGCAGACCGCCGGGGGGAACCGCCTGAAAAATGCTTGAGCTTCCCATAGACTTACATTGGGTTCGTTGCTCGCGTCAAGCACCCGAGTATTCCAATTGAGCTGCTTCATAAAGTACGGAAGCTGGGTGCACATCCTTCATGTCATCGGTTTACATCGATACAAAGGTCTTTGTCCGTGCCAGTTAACAAGTTTATCTGCGACGTGCCGATGCGGTGGAATTCCACTCTGCACATGTTCCAGCGACTGTGCCAGCAACAATGAGCTCTGACGCAGTAAGTCATGATGTATAGCTTGGGGCATATCACGTTTGCGGAGTCGCGAACAGATTAAGGACCTCTGCACGGTTTTGAAATGGCTACTAAAATGGTTAGCGCTGACAATGCTGTCATCAGCATCACTATTCCGGTCATATACATGATGGAACAAACTTTGAATAACATGCGGCAGGAGGTGGTGGCCCCAAAAGAAGAGGAGGATGAGGAAGGGATACCAATGTCTCAAATTTCCAGACTGTCGTCACACAGACGGATGCCAAGTGAGGGTCGACTATAGCGATCGAGGGGGTTTGATGATACCAGGCAAACTGTTAGTGAAGGTGCAAGAGCCGAGGAACTAATGGAGGAGGAAGAGGTGATGGGCGAGCAGCTGTCAGAGGATGAAGAGGATAATCATCCCCTCTCATTTGAACGTGGTTGGCAGGAGGGTATGGCGGAAGCAAGCATCAGTGTTATGCAGCCCACAATACAGCCTGGCTTTTGACCTCCTGGAAGGGCCCGGCATATGAGTGCCTTCTCGATGCACTATCTACAACAGGATCCCCGTATAGTTAGGATTCCAAATAATGCTGACTACTGGGTTGCTACTCTGTTAGATCCACGTTATAAGAGTCAATTTTGCCAGATGCTTCCCACCCTGGAAAGGGACCCGCTTATGTTGGAGTACCGAAACAAGCTTTTAAGCAACCTTAATAGAGGTTTTCTTCAAGATAACAGTGAGGCACACAGTGTGCGTCACAGCTATAGTCTTTCAAACTTCGGCACGTCAGTTCGTCAATGCCAAAACATTAGCAGCAGCAGCAGAGTAAGTGGCAGAAACAATTTCTGTGAGTCCTTTCACACTTTTTTTGCACCAGCTCATGCACCAGCACAACAGAGTGCAAGTCTGACATGTGGTGAACGACTGGAAAGGATGGTGGAGGAGTATCTCAAGTTCAATATCAATACCCTCAGGGAGATTTTGGACCCTTTTACATTTTGGTCTTCAAAAATTGATGAATGGCCTGAGCTCGCCTCTCACGCCTTGGAAGATTTATCATGCCCGGCAGCCAGCGTTCTTTCTGAACATGTCTTCAGTGCTGCTGTGTCTTGATGGATAAGCACACCTGGCTGTTCCCTGAAAGTGTAAACTGCCTAACTTTCATCAAGATGAAAAAGTCAAGGATCTCCAAGGACTTTTGCACCCCAATTGCAGACTGTACAGAGTAGGCAATGTTGTCGTTTTGAGTGATATGGCTTCTGTGCCTGCTCTTGCTGCTGCTGCTGCAGGTTTTAGGCCCTAATTTTGGGAAATGTGGAGAATTCTGATTTTGTCTCGTCTCCATCCATTGGGTTAGATGTAGTGGGACAGGTTTGGGTCAGCGTTAAACTACTTGTAGTCTGATGACATTTATGCCACTTTGGTGGTGTTAGGCCCTCATTTAGGGCAATGTGAATACTCCTGGTTAGGTCTCCATCTCCTGGGTTGGCTGTACTAAAAGAGGTGTGGGTCTTATTTACACTATTTGTACAGTAGTGAAATTGGTGCCACTTTGCGTCTGCCACTAATTTTATTAAATGTGGGGAATCCTGATTGGGTCCATCTATTGGGTTGGCTGTAGTGGAACCTTCCTGTTCTGCAGTCTAAGTTCTGTAAGGTTGTGTACTAGTCCTTGCTGCACTCCTGATACAGACTCTGCCTGCTGCACTCCTGATACAGACTCTGCCTGCTGCACTCCTGATACAGGCTCTGCCTGCTGCACTCCTGATACAGGCTCTGCCTGCTGCACTCCTGATACAGGCTATGCCTGCTGCACTCTGATACAGACTATGCCTGCTGCATTCCTTATACAGACTCTGCCTGCTGCACTCTGATACAGACTCTGCCTGCTGCACTCTGATACAGACTCTCCTTCCTGCACACTGACACCGACTCTGCCTGTGCACTCCTGATACAGACTCTGCCTGCTGCACTCCTGATACAGACTTTGCCTACTGCACTCTGATACAGACTCAGCCTGCTGCACTCCTGATACAGACTCTGTCTGCTGCACTCTAATTCAGACTCTGCCTGCTGCACTCTGATACAGATTATGCCTGTGCAATCAGATACAGACTCTGCCTGCTGCACTCCTGATACAGACTCTGCCTGCTGCACTCTGATACAGACTCTGCCTGCTGCACTCTGATACAGACTCTGCCTGCTGAACTCTGATACAGACTCTGCCTGCTGCACTCCTAATACAGACTCTGCCTGCTGCACTCCTGATACAGACTCTGCCAGTTGCACTCCTGATACAGGCTCTGCATGCTGCACTCCTGATACAGGCTATGCCTGCTGCACTCTGATACAGACTCTGCCTGCTGCACTCCTGATACAGACTCTGCCTGCTGCACTCCTGATACAGACTCTGCCTGCTGCACTCTGATACAGACTCTGCCTGCTGCACTCCTGATACAGACTCTGCCTGTGCACTCCTGATACAGACTCTGCCTGCTGCACTCTGATACAGACTCTGCCTGCTGCACACTGACAGCGACTCTGCCTTTGCACTTGACGCGCCCCCTGGGCCGTGGGGTACTCGGTGCCGGGCCGGTCTTCGCTTAGGGAAATGTCACAGTGGCGGTGACCCGGTCCGTGACCCAGGGCGGTCATTAAAAAGGGGTTTTGGATAGGGGATTATAGTTTATATATACAAAGTTCGTGACGCCACCTGTGGTATGCGGCTAAGGGAGCCGCCGCTGTGGAGCAGGTCCTCTGGAGCTGATGTTACTGCAGCAGGGATGGTGTGGCTCTCCACAGGTAGAGCTTAGTCCCAGGGCAGTGTAGATGTAATAGGTTGTGCTGGGCGTTGTAGTGCAGGGTTTGATAGCGCAGCAATGATCACAGAGACAATGAAGTGCAGTCCTCAGGGTCTTTACTCACGTTTTTTGCAGTGCAAGTAACAGGTACCAAAGTAACTTCCCTCGTCGTGCTGCGCTTACTCAGGGAGGGGTTCAGTCCACCCTCAGGTATCTCCGGAGTACTGAACGGGACCCCATTCTGTGTCCTCTCTTCCATGTGCTCCCCTAAGCTACTTCCTCCACTCACACCCACTACATAGTTCCTCCCCCCCAGCTAGGGACCCGGGACTGTGCCCTACCTTAGGAGCAATCTCGCCCTACCCCCACTGCGGGTATGTGTTGGATGCAGGTGTTAGGGTCCTGAGCTGTACTCCTTCCTTACCTGAGAGTGAGATACCACATCTCTGGGTGAGATGCAGTACCTCTGGGGCGCCCGAACCCCCAGGGGCGCCACATACCCCCCTGGTAAAACACAGCAAGTCCGCGGGCTGGAACAGAGTAAAAACAGGGTATTTTAAAGACATGCAAATTTTAGATGCATCACATATAAGATCATAAACATAACATCTTTTCTTCCATTTATGGGAGGCACATTACTTCAACGTTACTGGTTACGTTATCAAAACATTATGAGACTTTTTAAATAACATTTTTCTTATAGGTGCAATTCAGTGAACATGAGGGACCCGTCCGAAAACCCTCAACGTAGGCCCTGGGCGGGGCTGCAGGGCATGAGTGATCCAGGTGGTGAACCACGTCTTCGGCCACGCCAAACTGGTTTTTGTTCTGAGGTCATTTGTTGTTCCATAAAACCAATAAGGGGCACTTTAAGAAGTGCAATTATGTACAATGGAAAGTTTTTAGGGAGATCACTGTCCTCTACCCCAGTGTCTCTATACCCTCACCAGGTAACTAAATGAATAAAACTTTCTGTACCTTTCCAGGTAACTATTTACAGTTTCTGCAAAACAAACAGTTTAACATGGGTGCTCCCTCCGGGGGAACTCTTGGTTCCTACAGGTTGACCCAGCCGGGTTTTCAGCCTGGGGCTGCGGGGGCATGTCTCTTTTCTTTGCCACCCGGTATACCTGAAGGGCGTACCACCCGCGTTCGCCCTTGTGGTGTGTAAAGGTGACGTAGTCGCCGGGGTACAGATTTCGGCCGGGATGCCCCTGTTGGAGGTGGGGTTCCACATCCCACCGGTTCACAAACACATCTCTGTCGGTGTGTGGTTCCCTCACAAAGCCCCACTCCACGTCTAGGTCGAACTTAACGATGATCCCCTGCGGGCGGGGACTAGGGGTGGTAGCTCTGGCTTGGCGGGCCCGGGTTTTTGCCGCCATGTTGCGCGCCTCCATCCTTTACCACCGCACCTGTCGGCCGTGACGTTCCCGCTCCAGCTGCAGGAGCTCCCTCCTGCAGTGCTCTTCCCTCCGGAGGGCCAGGGCCTGCATCTCCCACGGGAACCCCATGAGGTCCCCTCCTCGGTTATCCCACCGGAACTCTTCTCCGCCTGGGCAGGTAACCGGGGGTGCAGGCGCAGGTGCTAGCGGGGGTCCCTGCTGGTCCTCATATCGGGCGGACCAGTCATAGACGGTGTTTCCGTAGGTCCACTAAGGCGCGGGGGCAGGTGGCTCCGGTAGGGGGCTAAGGAGCAAATCGGCGGAGCAAGCGCCCGGCTACGGGATCTCCGCCAGGGGGTCTGGGAGCCAGTCAATAATGCAGGTGTCCGGGACGGGAGATTCCGCCTGGAGACCGGGGAGCAGATCGGCAGAGCTGGCGCACAAGGTTGGAGGTTCCGCCGGGGAGCCCAGGGGCAGGTCGGTGAAGCAGGCGCCCGGGATCGGAGGTTCCGCCGGGGAGCCCAGGAGTAGGTCGATGGAGCAGGCACCTGGGATCGGAGGTTCCGCCGGGGAGCCCAGGAGTAGGTCGGTGGAGCAGGCGCCCGGGATCCAAGGTTCTGCCGGGGAGCCCAGGAGCAGGCTAGCACTCTCAGTGCCCGGGACAGGGAGTCTCTCCTTACCTGCTCCCGCGGCCGCGCTTGTGCTGTCCTCTGCCTCCTGGCTCCGTTCAGGTTCCTCCGGGGCTGGAGCGCTGCTGGTGGAGTGCAGCGCTGGCTGCTGCCCGATCACCAGCTTCTTCAGCAGCTCCTTTTCCAGTCGGGCGATGGCGTCCGGCTGGGCACTCTCCATTCTCCTTCCCAGCTCCTGGATTTCCATCTGGAGGAATTCAGTATCCTCCAGGGATAGCTCTGCCATGGCCTCCTCCAAGGTAAGAGGCCTTGCCGCCTGTTGCAGACCACGGATGGGAGCTGGCTCCTGACTCTTCATCTTGCCCTCCAGATGCAGTCTGTCTGGACTCTTGGAGACCACACCCTGTCTTCCAGGTTTTTTTTCTCCTCTCCCCTTTCGTGGGCGTTTCCATGGCAACTTGCTGTCGGACACACTTTGGGGTGACCCCCCCAGCTTGACAGACACATCCACATACATGGTCACTGTTGCTCGGGGCGGGCCTCACTTTTGGCGCCATTCTGGGACCCCGCCCACAATGGGAGGAAGTTTCTGGTTGTCTTTTAGCTCGCACATAATGGCGCCCGTTATTCTGGGGTGGGCGCCACATTGAGTACAAAACACAGTCTTTAGCCGCACAATACTCGGTGATAACGGGTGGGCTCATATGCTGTTCGTGACGCCAAAGATGATGTGCCCCCTGGGCCGTGGAGTACTCGGTGCTGGGCCGTGGAGTACTCGGTGCTGGGCCGGTCATTGCTTAGGGAAATGTCACAGTGGCGGTGACCCAGTCCATACCCAGGGCGGTCATTAAAAAGGGGTTATGGATAGGGGATTATAGTTTATATATACAAAGTTTGTGACACCACCTGTGGTATGCGGCTAAGGGAGCCACCGCTGAAGAGAAGGTCCTCTGGAGCTGATGTTACTGCAGCAGGGATGGTGTGGCTCTCCACAGGTAGAGCTTAGCTCTAGGGCAGTGTAGATGTAATAGGTTGTGCTGGACATTGTAGTGCAGGGTTTGATGGCGCAGCAATGATCACAGAGACAATGAAGTTGTTACGCTCGCGCCCGGACAGACTGGCATGAGCGTGATTAGTGATCCCACTGTACCATGAACCGAGGAGTGCCTGGAGGGGCGTAACTAAGTATCAACCCGATCCGACCAAGGTCGCAAGGCGGCTTAGTTGACTCCGTGGACCAAGGAGGAACCGAGCAAAGGGACCAGGTGCGTCTCCAGGTCAGACCCCGGTCACAGTTGTTGACCCACACCGGGGAATGCAGGGACAGGCAGGTTAGACTGGCATACAGGCAGGTGGGTATTGGCAAGTATGGCTGGTATGCAGACAGGTGGGTACTGGCAAGTACGGTTGGAATGCAGACAGGTGGGCACTGGCAAGCATGGCTGGTATGCAGACAGGTGGGCACAGGCAAGCACGGATGGTGTGCAGACAGGGAGATACTGGCAAGCATGGCTGGAGTGTAGACAGGAAGGTACTAGCAGGTTGGAGAACAGGCTGGATAGGGTCCAGTAAAGACTGGGAGACAGGTACAGAGCCGCAGATGCAGTAGACAAGCAGAGTAAAGCGAAACCGCTGGAGCGGAGTACAAGGCAGAGCAGAGAGGAACTGCTGGTGCGGTGAGCAAGCAGAGTGGAGCGAAAACCGCAGGTGCGGTGGGCAAGGCAGAGCAGAGCGTAACCGCCGGAGCGGTGGACAAGGCAGAGCAGAGAGAAACCGCAGGTGCGGTGGACAAGGCAGAGCAGAGCGGAACCACCGGAGCGGTGGGTAAGGTGGTGCAGAGAGAAACTCCGGAGCAGTGGGCAAGGCAGAGCAGAGAGAAGCCACCGGAGCGGTGACCAAGTCAGAGCAGAGAGAAACCGCTGGTGTGGTGAGCAAGGTAGAGCAGAGAGAAGCCGCCAGAGCGGTGGGTAAGGCAGAGCAGAGGGAAGCCGCCGGAGCGGTGGGCAAGTCAGAGCAGAGAGAAACCGCCGGAGCGGTGGGCAAAACAGAGCGGAGCGAAACCGCAGGTGCGGTAGACGAGGCAGAGAGGACAGGGCTCTGTTCACATGGAACAGACTGGAAAATACAGGAAGATGGCTAGAACACAGGAGGAAGATACGGAGGAAGGGAAAGGGGACAAGCAGAACCAGATACACACAAGGTACTTCCTATGAAGTAGCGAGTGGACACAAAAATCACAAACAGAAGTACAGAGACAACGAGTTGGAGTTAGGTGCAGGTGCAGATGCTGCAGGAAAAGGGAAGGTACGGACATAGAGACAAACAGTTAACAGGCTATGATACAGTTCAGACAGGAACTGCTACTGCAATGAGATACAAGAACGAGCCTGGGTATACAGCCCCCAGAGTGGCAGAAACAGACTAGAAGTCACAGGTAACAGGCCTGGGTATACAGCCCTCAGAGTGGCAGAAACAGACTAGAAGTCAGAGATAACAGGTCTGGGTATGCAGCCCCCAGAGAGGCGGAAAAAGACTAGAAACAGGACCTGGCAATTCAGTAGCAAAGACTAACTGAGTGAAGGTGTTGCTCAGGCACCTCCTTCTGGGTGGAGGGGGTTTAAATATCCAGAGACTCACAGCAATATGCTGGAGACGCATTAGGGGTGCGCCCACAGCAGCTATAAGAATCAGGAAGTAACCGGGCCACCGCCCTAAGCAGTCAGTCAAGAGACATGCACACAGCATAAACCGGGGCAAGGTTTGTAGGCTGGACTGAGAGGTAAGATTGCGGTATTGCATAGTGGGAGGTGGTGCACTATGCAAGCACGCCACCAGGGATGTTACAGTACCCCCCCCTTTACGCCCCCTCTTCTTCAAGCCTGCAAGGGTCGTCTGCAGAGAATTTGGAGGCCAATCCTTCTCTTCAAGAGGATTACCTCTTCTGTCCACTAGAGGAAGCTAAACTGGTCTCATCATCTTGGTGACTAGGATGCTTCCTCCTATCAAGCCATCCTCAGCAACAGATGAAGTGGGTGAAGTACCAGGAACAACACGCAGAAAAGTCTCTCTCCATTTGTTATCAGGTAGCACCCTGGTGGGTTCAGGAGACAACTGGAGGTCCTCCGCCTGGTTGGAGGGGTGCAGAGACTCGGGGGTAACCACCGCCTTGACGTACACTTTGCCAAGCTTACTGGATGAAGTGGGCAGCGTACCAGGTACCGGGTGTAGGAAAGTCTCTCTCCATTTATCAGGTAGCACCCCGGGGAATTCAGGAGACAACTGGAGGTCCTCCGCCTGGTTGGAGGGGTACAGAGATTCGGGGGTAACCACTGCCTTGACGTACACTTTGCCAAGCTTACTGGATGAAGTGGGCGGCGTACCAGGTACCGGGTGTAGGAAAGTCTCTCTCCGTTTATCAGGTAGCACCCCGGGGAATTCAGGAGACCACTGGAGGTCCTCCGCCTGGTTGGAGAAATGCAGAGACTCGGGGGTAATCACTGCTTTGAAGTACACTTTGCCAAGCTTACTGGATGAGCATGGCAAAATACCAGGTACAGGGTGTGGGAAAATCTCTCTCCATTTGTTATCAGGTAGCACCCCGGAGGATTCAGGAGACAAGTGGAGGTCCTCCACCTGGTTGGAGGGGTGCAGAGACTCGGTGGTAACCACCGCCTTGATGGACGTAAGACCAGATTTATTAGAGACGGAGGGTCCTTGCTTTGGGACCATCTTCAATCTGGTTTCAGAGATGACATGTCTGTAAGGCGGAACGGTACCTGAAGCCAGATCATTGGTACAATCGTCGAGACTGTGTGGGGACATCGCCTCCGCTTCTCTTCCTTTGGAGACTTCAGCGCACAGCGAGTCAGCGACTAGCAGATGTGGTGAAGAAGAAGAAGAAACTGCTGAATGTCCTGAAGATATGGGGACTGGACACCCCTTGTACCTTAGCAGTCCCCCAGGATACACCATGCAAGATCTCCAGACCTGAGCGGGCACTAGATCTCTCGGCTCTGGTCGACCTGTGGGTAAGCCAGTCAGCACCTGGAATGTGAACTTCTTCATATATATTGCTCCAATCTGGAGCTTAATTTGTACAGACATATTTTGATGGTTTCTAAGTAGGGCTCGTCCTTCTGCTGACAATGCCCAAACCGGCTTTTGGAGTTGTCGGACGGGAATCAGACACCGACTCTTCAAATCTTTAAGCCCGAAACTTCCGGTAAATACGATGCCTTCACTTGCCACGGAGACAGTCACGGTCATCTGTGGAGAGGAAACACTAACGCCAAGGGCAGCCTCTCCTACAGGCCTAATGTCTTGGGATTCTCCAACCTTCGCTGGACAAAGAGCGTCAGGGGGTCCCAAACCACCGCAGCGGGACCGCAATCCGATTTTGTGACTGAGTTCTGGCTTCTGCTTTGCCTGACGAACATAGTCATCCTTCATGGATTCTGTGCGGAAAGCTGCCTCTACAGGCTGGGGAACAGGAGGTCTTTGGGAGGACAGAACCTGGCGTGACGGTTTACCTCTACGCCTTGCACGTCTGGACTGCCTCGGTTGGGAAGAGAAGTATTCTGTGTAGCATAGTCATCCTGTGTGGATTCTGAGTGGGCAGCAGTCTCTTCGGGCTGGAGAACTGTTAGGCTATCTACACATATTACCCATCGGGGCTGCTCCGGATTATTGGGAAGGGAAGCTTTAGCAGAGGCTTCAGGCTTAGGGTCATCGAAGAACATTAGAAAGGCCACCAGGAAGGCCTGCAGGTCAAAGATGATAGGATCCCATGCTTCAAATAGGGGGGTGATCCATTTCAAGGCATCACTCGCTAGGTAGGACATCATGAATGCTACTTTAACCCGATCAGTAGGAAAATAGTGAGCATAGAACTTGAAATGCAGCATGCATTGCTCCACAAATGCACGGCTTCATTTTGGATCCCCATAGTACCGTGGTGGATCCACAGAAACGAGAGCTGATAGATCCATTTGGGCTGGTGCGTAAATCGCCTAGGCCATAGCTTGAGAAAAAATTTTTTTTCTTGGTGCACGTATTCGCCAGACAAGGATTCAAAATGACTGTGAGAGCGAAAGGCCGTGGGGCTCAACGGGAACCATGGCCTGAGCAAACTGTTACGCTCGCCCCCGGACTGACTAGCATGAGCGTGATTAGTGATCCCACTGTACCATGAACCGAGGAGTGCCTGGAGGGGCGTAACTAAGTATCAACCCGATCCGACCAAGGTCGCACGGCGGCTTAGCCAACTCCGTGGACCAAGGAGGAACCGAGCAGAGGGACCAGGTTCGAATCCAGGTCAGACCCCGGTCACAGTTGTTGACCCACACCGGGGAATGCAGGAACAGGCAGGTTAGACTGGCATACAGGCAGGTGGGTATTGGCAAGTATGGCTGGTATGCAGACAGGTGGGTACTGGCAAGTACGGTTGGTATGCAGACAGGTGGGCACTGGCAAGCACGGCTGGTATGCAGACAGGTGGGCACAGGCAAGCATGGCTGGTATGCAGACAGGGAGATACTGGCAAGCACGGCTGGAGCGGAACCGCCGGAGCGGTGGACAAGGCAGAGCAGAGAGGAACTGCTGGTGCAGTGAGCAAGCAGAGCGGAGCGAAAACCGCAGGTGCGGTGGGCAAGGCAGAGCAGAGCGGAACCGCCAGAGCGATGGACAAGGCAGAGCAGAGAGAGACTGCAGGTGTGGTGGACAAGGCAGAGCAGAGAGGAACCGCAGGAGAGGTGGGCAAGGAAGAGCAGAGAGAAACCGCCTGAGCGGTGGGCAAGACAGAGCGGAGCGAAACCACAGGTGCAGTAGACAAGGCAGAGAGGACAGGGCTCTGTTCACATGGAACAGACTGAAAAATACAGGAAGATGGCTAGAACACAGGAGGAAGATACGGAGGAAGGGAAAAGGGACAAGCAGAACCAGATACACACAAGGTACTTCCTATGAAGTAGCGAGTGGACACAAAAATCACAAACAGAAGTACAGAGACAACGAGTTGGAGTTAGGTGCAGGTTCAGATGCTGCAGGAATAGGGAAGGTACGGACATAGAGACAAACAGTTAACAGGCTAGGATACAGTTCAGACAGGAACGCATTAGGGGTGCGCCCACAGGAGCTAAAATAATCAGGAAGTAATCTCCGGAGTACTTAACGGGAGCCCCATCTTTGTCCTTTCTCTGGCCGTCTCCCTGCACCTCATACCAAGTGTCCCAATCCGGTACCTGCGGGCCTTGTCGGGCGATGTCTGTTCCGTCCCATGGGTCCTCTATAGCTACCTTCTTGGTGATACTGATGTGGACTGTTGGCTGCAGGACTTGAAATACTGCAGCCTCCGGTTTCTAGTTCAGACATAGAGTGCTCTGCTAGTTGAGGGACCGGTCCCCTTTGTGTGGCCTGACCCCTCCACCTCCTGGTAGATTCGGGTGTACGGGTGGCTTCCAGCACTGTCCGTACCACTGGGGTCCCTTCTTCTGTTCCTGGAGCTCTCCCTGCTCCCTCTCCTCTTTCTTCAGTCCTGGGCCTCTCCTCAGGCCCTCTGCCTGAGCAGAGCTCCTGCAGAGACCTGCTCCACTCCTCTCACTGTAGACTGTTCTCTCTCTCTCCTCAGACTGAACTCACTGTCCAAACAAGATGGCTTCTCTATTTATACCTTTCTTCCATGTGCTCCCCTAAGCTACTTCCTCCACCCACACCCACTACATAGTTCCTCCCCCCCAGCTAGGGACCCGGGACTGTGCTCTCCCTTAGGAGCAATCTCGCCCTACCCCCACTGCGGGTATGTGTTGGATGCAGGTGTTAGGGTCCTGAGCTGTACTCCTTCCTTACCTGAGAGTGAGATACCACACCTCTGGGTGAGATGAAGTACCTCTGTGGCGACCGAACCCTCAGGGGCGCCACACACTCCTGATACAGACTCTACCAGCTGCACTCGTGATGCAGACTCTACCTGCTGCACTCCTGATACAGACTCTGCTTGCTGCACTCTGATACAGACTCTGCCTGCTGCACACTGACACAGACTCTGCCTGTGCACTCCTGATACAGACTCTGCCTGTGCAATCTGATACAGACTCTGCCTGCTGCACTCTGATACCAACTCTGCCTGTGCACTCCTGATACAGACTCTGCCTGCTGCACTATGATACAGACTCTGCTTGCTGCACTCTGATACAGACTCTGCCTGTGCACTCTGTTACAGACTCTGCCTGCTGCACTCGGATACAGACTCTGCCTGCTGCACTCCTGATACAGACTCTGGCTGTTGCACTCTGATACAGGCTCTGCCTGCTGCACTCTGATACAGAATCTGCCTGCTGCACTCTGATACAGACTTTGCCTTTTGCACTCTGATACAGACTCTGCCTGCTGCACTCTGATACAGACTCTGCCCTTCGACCTCTACGTCTCTTGCAAGGGGCATTGGAATTCCTCCAAATTTTTGGCAGCTGTTGCATTCACTGCATAGGAAAACAGTATGGGAGACCCGCTCCTTTCTAATGAAAAAATGTTGTTACTGTGGCCCTGCTCTATGTGTCTTTAAATTGTTAGTGCGGGTTTTTACTAAATTTTGGCAGCCGTTGGACTCACTGCATACCCTACAACTGTATAGCAGACCCTCTCCTTTCTAATGGGAACATGTCGTTAATGTGGCCCAGCTCTATGTGTCTTTAAATTGTTAGTAGGGTTTTTCCTAAATTTTGTCAGCCCTTGCAGTCACAGAATGGACATTAGAACTATAGGAGACCATCTCCTTTATAATGGGAATTGTTTTTTTACTGAGACCCTCCTTTATGTCTCTTCAAAGGGGTATTATGTAGCGTCCAAATTTCTGGCATCCATTGCAGTCACTGCATACGCAATAACAGTATAGAAGACCCACTCATTAATAATGGGAGCAACAAAGCATAGCCGGCTGATGGCTCTCTAACAATAGCGAGGGCCGACTGCTGGCACTTTAAAAATAGTAAGAGCCGCCTGATGACCCTATAAAAATAGGCTTTGTGACTTTCATAAATGAAACAGGATGTGTCTGATGATGTGTCACACACAACATGGCCAGATAAGGTTGTAAAATGCCAAAATGACATTTCCCGGTGATTGCATTTGTCTTAAAAATTAAGGTAAAAAATATAAATGAATAAAAAAAATAAATAAAAACACAGTAGGATATTTGTTTAGTATAAAAACCAGACTCACCAATATAACCTCAAAGTAATCACATTGTTCAGCTCCTGCACCTCCTTCTCCAGTTCGGCCTCCATCTTCGAAGTGACCACATCAGTCACAAGCTGAAAGCACTGCAGCACTGCCTTGGCCAAGCGGCAACAGGCTGTGCTGAAGATAACATGCTTAATTCTTAGGTGACAAACCACCCACCGCTGCAGAGTTGTTGAAAGCTGTAACACAGCAGCCAAATCTGTGGCTCTCACTGCTGAACATAGAGCCAGGCATGGTCATGTGTGACAATGGGCAGAACCTGGCGATGGAGATATGACAGCAGGAGTAGATACGGTTTCCCTCTATGCCAGTCCTTTCACTGAGCTAAAGAATATGGCTGTGGTGAAATACAACTACCACTGAGAAGCAGTTTCAAACTGAAAAACATTGTGCCCACCAGAGGATTTGATTCTGAGGGCTCACCTTTCTCCCCCACTCAAGAGCTCAATAGCTTCTGCAAAGTTTGCGCTATCATGAACTCTCCTTATGGAGAAGCCAGGGCACACCAGAAGATTCTCTGATGGGACTGTCCAACCCTGCCGAGAAGCAGTCCTGGCTAAGAAAATAGTGTGGGAAGGTTCCCGGACACTCTATGGCAACTTTTTTACTGAGGTGGAAACCCACGCAAACACGGGGAGAACATTCAAAATCCTTGGAGATGTTGTCCTTGCTGGGATTTGAAGATGCAAGGCTTCAGTACTAACCACTGAGCCAATGTGCTGCCGTTCACCCTCTGATATCGAACAGGCTGGAGAAACTTGCACCTGCTGCCACGCTATCTTCAGCTCCTTTGTGAGAAACTAATGTATTTGGGCAGCCACTCTGTCTACCAAATAGAATTCCTGAGAAGGAATTTGGGGATGGCTTCGCTATTGGTAATGGAGGCAGTGCTAATACCATGGCGTCGTACCATAGTTCACAGGAAATATTACAGGCTGATAGTAGGCAAGCAGATTCCCACAGAAAAGTACCAGCTGTAATGTTCAGGGACCCTTGCTTGTGGAAGGCGGAGATGACACCGGGACAAATGGTGGTGGCTGAGGACCGAGTATGGACACCCGGCCGCTGCTATGAGGTTGTGAATAGTGTTGAGCCACCCCCGTAGTGTTCGAGTTCGGTTCGGTTCGTCGAACACCCGTGTGTTCGCCGAACTGTTCGTCGAACTGTTCGTCGAACACCTTCGAACACCGTTAAAACCAATGGCAGGCAAACAAAAACACATAGAAACACATAGAAAACACCTTCAAAGGTGTCCAAAAGCTGACAAACTGCTCAGAAGACACAACTAACACATAGAAAAGTGACAAGTACATATAGTCATGCGAAAAGAAAAGAGGTGGAGGAGTAAAAGGAGGGGGAGACACAGATATAGGCATGTCATGCCCTTCTAAAATCCAAAAAGTGAGAAGCCGACACGTTCAGTCCGCTCCTGCCCGTGCCACCTCCGTGTCGCCGGGTTTGTGCCAGAGCCGCAGTGAACCCTGACGGCCAGCCCCCCTCTCCCAATACTGGTGCCTGTCCGCTGGTGGGTCGAGCGAGCCCCCCTGTGGTGGAGGCAGCTCTAAGCTTTTTAATTTAAATTGTCTCTCTAATTTGAATGAATACACTTTAAATCCATTTACAAGGATCTATTGGAGGGCAAGTCTCATGCCAGCAGCCGCGTAATTCCAGCTCCAGTAGCGTCCACTAAAGCTGCTGCAGTTAAAAAGCTTTTATAAGGATCGAGCTCGGCTGTCCACCGCAAGGCATCCTACTGCCAGTCCCAGCCCCTATGCCTTGGGGTGCCTCCTGATGCTCTTCACTGAGTATCCCGTGGTCCCGAAGCATTTCCTTTGAAAAAATTAAGTGTCCAAACTACAGGTGGTGTAGCTTGCTTAACAGCCGGGATAATCCGCTGACTAGCAGACACTGCTACTAGGCACAAAGCATTTCCTGGGCAAGATGCAGTTAAAAATTTGTAATTAGATACTCTCGTTGGATGCTGAGAAAGCATTCCATAGAGTCTCCTGGCACGCCATATATGATTCTCTTAAAAAGCTTAGGGTAGGGGTCTAGGGGACCCTTTTATAGCCAAAATCATGGCCCTGTATCACAATACGTCACCTAGGCTGAAGATAAATGGAACTGTAGCACCCTGAGGGCTCGGTTGCTACAGAGGTATTGCACCTCACCCAGAGGTGTGATATCTCACTCTCAGGTAAGGATGGAGTGTGGATCAGGACCCGACACCTACATGCATTACACCACATTGCCGTGGGGCAGGGCGACCAATATGCCTCTGAGATGAGCACGACAGTCCCTGTCCCTGGCTGGAGTGGGGGGAGGGAACACTGAGGAAGGGGAACCCTGTAGTGCAGGAGCAGGGAGGAAGCAGGGAAACTGGCACCAAGTTTACCAAGAGGAGGCCCGAGGCAGCCGGACAGAAGTGTTGGTAAGAAAGGCCAGACAAAGGACACACAAAGGGGGTCCTGTGAAGCGCTCCAAAGTTATCTGGGAGTTGTCTGAGCCCCTCACCTGGTGAGCACAGTACGACGTGGGCAGCCGTTACCTGCAGACGTGGTCTGGATAATAAGAACTGTGAGTAAAGGCCCTGGACTGCATCACTGACTCCGTGTCGATACTGCTGCTGCCCTGCACCATCACCCCCATCATCCGCATACACTGCCCTGAGGCTATACTCCTCCCGTGGGGAGTTATGCTACGCTCTGCTGCACCCACAACACCAGCCTCAGCGGTCTGCCCTGCAGCGGCGGTTCACTCTGACCGCAATCCACGGGTGGCGTAGTCGGACATTTAAACATCAAAACCACATAAATAGTTCCGCCACTGGTTTGACCACCCTGAGCCACGGAACCGGGTTGCCGCCACGAAGACTACAACCACCAGCATCCACCAAAAAGGGTCCGGCTCCGGGTGTCCCAAGGCCCAGGGGGTGCATCAGAACATTTTCATCACCTTTCACAATCACCAATGGGACAAGGCAGGGATGTCCTCTGTCCCCTCTCTTATACATCCTAGTGACGGAGCACCTGCTCTCATCAATTCGCCATAACCCCAATATTAGGTGGATTGAGGTGGGAGGCACTGAGTACAAGTGCTCTCTATTTGCTGATGATGTCCTAGTATATATCACTCAATCACATATATCCATCCATGCTGTTATGGCTGAAATAGATCACTTTGGTACATGGTCAAATTTTAAAATCAATGCAGGGAAGTTTGAGGCCCTCGATGTCTCCCTCCCCAAATCCATATAGGATTCCATCCAGTCCAACTTTCCCTTTGCCTGGCCCTCACAGGGTATCAAATACTTAGGAATTCCTATTCATAGAGACCTCTCCCATCTATGTTATCTTAATTTTGGGCCCTTTATTGAACATCTCCATACAGACCACGGTTGGCAAGTTAGAACTGTAAGATTCACTACGTGAACCACTGGTGTTTTGTGGAAAAGCACATGTATACTGTGTTCCAAATTATTATGAAAAAAGTGTTTAGGAGTGATAAGGGAAGAATTTGTTTGTTTGTCAGTTAAACTCATTGATGGTGATGTGTGTCAGGGCTCTTTATATCACTGTAAGCAATTGCAGACACCTGTGCTAATTAGTTTGGCAGGTGTGTCCAATGAAAGGCAAGACTACTTAAGAAGGCTGTCTCACATTATTAAGCAGCCTACATTTTCTGCCAAAATGGGAAAGAAAAAGGATGTGTCGGCTGCTGAGAAGCAACAAATTGTGGAGTGTTTAGGTCAAGGCATGACTACAATCAACATTGTGCGATGATCAGGATGAAGTGTCTTGGCAATCAAGAAGTATGTAGCTGATTCACAGTACACACGTGTGCGTGCTGATAAGGGCAAATTGAGGACTCTTTCCTACAGGCAATTACGTCAGGTTAAAAGAGCAGCGGCAAAAAAGCCTTGTCATAGCAGCAGACAAGTTTTTGAAGCTGCTGGTGCCTCCAACGTCCCCCGAACAACAAGATGCAGGGTCCTTCAGAGGTTTGCAGCTGTGCATACGCCATCCTGTCGACCTCCTCTATCCACTTCACACAAGCAGAAACGGCTCCAGTGGGCCAAACATTACATGAAGACTGATTTCAAAACTGTTTTGTTCACGGATGAGTGCCGTGCAGCGCTCGATGGTCCAGATGGGTGGAGTTGAGGATGGCTGGTTGATGGACACCCAACGCAAACACGGCTACAGCGCCAACAAGGAGGAGGTGGAGTAATGTTTTGGGCTGGAATCATGGGGAGAGAGATTGTCGGCCCCTTTAGGATCCCTGAAGGCGCTAAAGATGAACTCCATAATTTATGTGGATTTTCTCAAACAGCACTTCCTGCCATGGTTCAAGAAGAAGAACCGTGTATTTCACAGCAAGATCATTTTTTTGCACGATAATGCACCATCTTATGCTGCACATAAAACACCTGCATCTCTGGCTGATATGGGCATAAAAGGGGACAAACTTATGGTGTGACCCCCATGCTCCCCTGACCTCTACCCCATTCAGAACCTCTGGAGCATCATCAAAAGGAGTGTCTATGATGGCGGGAGGCAGTTCACATCTAAGCAACAGCTCTGGGAGGGTATTCTGTCCTCATGCAAAACAATTGAAGCAGAAACCATCCAAAACCTTACAAATTCAATGGACGAGAGAGTTCAGAAGCTCCTTTCGAACAAGGGGTCCTATGTGAAAATGTAACATCACCTAGAATAAAGTTTTGAGTTGAAAACTGTTTGATTTCAGTTTCTAATAACCTGCTAATGCTTATAATTTCAAAAATGACCATTTTTTTGGTCTTTATTAAAATGAAAAGGTTGATCGAAAAATTTGGGGGATCTAAGAGTGTGGCAACCCAGTAGTCATGATTACTTCGAATTCTGACAATATGAGGGTCATGTTGCAGGTAGTGCAGCAAGAAGGCACTTATGTGCCTTGCGCATCTCGGAGCCCCAAAATTATTTTCCGGGCTAGATGCAGCTAAAAATTATTATTAATTTTAAATCTGGTGGAGCTTAGTATAGATGGCCTAATAGGATCAGTGCTGCACACTGCTACAAAGCCCAAATTATTTTCCAGTCAAGATACAGATAAACATGATTAGTAATTTTAAATCTGGTGGAGCCTAGTATAGATGGTCTAATAGAATCAGTGCTGCACACTGCTACAAAGCCCAAATTATTTTCCAGCCAAGATACAGATAAACATGATTAGTAATTTGAAAGCTTAAAACGGTTGGTAGGGTGATTTTAACCAATCATCAAGCTTTTACTCTCCCCAGGATGACACAGGGGTAGAAAAGTCATTTCGGATCCATGATTTGTTCATCTTTATGAACGTGAGTGTGTCTACATTATCAGTGGAGAGCCGCGTGCGCTTATCTTTCAGCACACCACCAGCAGCGCTGAACACACGTTCAGACAGAACGCTGGCTGCGGGGCATGACAAGATCTCCAAGGCGTAAGTGGCTAGCTCCGGCCATTTATCCAGATTGGAAGCCCAAAAAGAGCAAGGGTCCAGTGACACAGTCATGGCTTCAATGTTTACTTGGAGATACTCCTGTACCATCGTCTCTAGGCGTTGACTATGTGTCAGACTTCTTGTCTCCTGTGGCCTTGCAAAGGATGGGCTAAAAAAGTGGTGAAATGATTCCGCAAAATTGATGTTACCAGCAGATACTGTGGTTCTGTTACGGTTTGAGTGCTGAACACTTGACGGTCCCACGGTTGGCAAGTTGGAACTGTGAGATTCACTACGTGCACCACTGGTGTTTTGTGGAAAAGCACATGTAAGATTCTGCAACAGTCTCTGCTGATACTCCTGCATGCGTGCATCCCTTTCTATGGCAGGAATAATTTCGGCAAATTTACTTTTGTACCGGGGATCTAACAGTGTGGCAACCCAGTAGTCAGGATTATTTCTAATTCTCACAATTCGAGGGTCATGTTGCAGGTAGTGCAGCAAGAAGGCACTCATGTGTGTTGCGCATCCAGGAGCACCAAGTCCCTGT
This sequence comes from Phyllobates terribilis, assembly GCF_046119375.1. Lineage (NCBI taxonomy): Eukaryota > Metazoa > Chordata > Amphibia > Anura > Dendrobatidae > Phyllobates > Phyllobates terribilis. The sequence goes on along the minus strand of NW_027362763.1, from coordinate 324,198,120 downwards.
TGTGTTGGTGGCGAGGTAACAATCATGCTTCCTTCCTCTGTCCTCTCCCCCCAACCTCGCACAACAGAAATGTGATCAAGGTCTCCCTCATCTGATGAGTCTTCCATCAGTTCGTCCTCCACTTCTTCCTGGGCTCCTGCACCTTCCTCACTAGTTTGGCTGCTACCATGCGCCCTGGTAAAACCATCTCCCCCACCCTCACATGCCTGCCGCCTTGGTGCTGCCGACCGTCTGGAACTTGCAGATGTTAGCCCTTCCGCATACAACTCCTCCTCCTCTACTTCCTCCACCTCCTCTTGTGCCACCACCTGACTCCGAATTCTGTTTAACATGTGCTCCAGCATGTAAATCACCGGAATAGTCATGCTGATAATGGCATCATCAGCACTAAACATCTTCGTCGCCATTTCAAAACTGTGCAGAAGGGTGCATAGGTCCCTGATCTGAGACCACTCCTACAGCGTGATTTGCCCCACCTCTGGATCTCGTTGGCCCAGGCTATACGTCAGAACGTATTGCACCAGGGCTTGTCGGTGCTGCCACAGTCTCTGCAACATGTGCAGAGTTGAATTCCACCGGGTAGGCACATCGCATTTTAGCCAGTGAAGTGGCAGGCCCAACGACTTCTGTAGAGATGTAAGTCGCTGAGAAGCGGGATGCGAACGGCGGAAATGAGCACACAGCGACCGTGCCCTCTGCAGAAGGCCATCTAGTCTGGGATAGTGGGCTAAAAATTGCTGGACAACCAGGTTCAACACGTGAGCCATACAAGGCACGTGTGTGACATTGCCCCGGTGAAGGGCCGCACCCAGGTTTGCAGCATTGTCGCACACGGCCTTCCCTGGTTTCAGGTCCAGTCGAGACAACCATTCATGAAATTGGTTCTCCAGAGCTGACCACAACTCCTCAGCTGTGTGACTCACATTTCCCAGACATTTCAATGTAAAAACCGCCTGATGACGTTGAGCCCTACTGCCAGCATAGTAAGGAGGTGTGCAGGATCCCTTCTGCGCAGTTAGAAAGCTTGTGGCATGACCAGACAGGCTTTGGGTGCAGGTGGAAGACCGAGAGGAGGTTGAGGAGGCAGAAGCAGTGGAGGAACTTTGACATAAAGAGGATTGACGCACAACTCGTGGGGACGGCAAGACTTGGACAGCAGCCCCTTGTCCTGCTGTCACCATAGTTACCCAGTGCCCAGTCAGCGAAATGTAACGTCCCTGTCCATGCCTACTCGTCCAAGTGTCTGTGGTGAAATGCACCCTGTTACACACAGAGTTTCTCAAAGAAGCGGTGATGTTGTGTGAGACATGCTGGTGGAGCGCAGGCACACCTTTCTTTGAGAAGTAGTGCCGACTGGGCATCTGGTAGTGGGGCACTGCAACGGACATAAGGTCTCGAAAATCCTCTGTGTCCACCAGGCGGAAAGGCAGCATTTCTGTAGCCAAGAGCTTGCAGATGTTGAAATTCAACCTCTTAGCTTTCTCATGGCTAGGAGGAAATGGTCTTTTACTTGTCCACATCTGAGGGACCGAGGGCTGGCTATTGTGCTTAGACGGGGTTGATAAGGGTGTCCCCGGCAAACTGCCGGTCTGTGAGGAAGATGCAGGCGGACATGTTAGGTTGCCTTGATCCAAAGGTGGTGCTATCGATGTCGGACAGCGCTCAACACCAGCTGGTGTTACCACCTCCAAAGAAAATGATGACCTGCCAATCACGCTGGCTGTTGCGGGTAAAGAGGTGGCAGGTCTGCGCCCCAAAACAGGTGTGACTGCTGTCCCCCCAGTCACAGAGGATGAAGAGGCCGCGGATGCACAAGATATGGCAGACGGCGGTTGGCCCGGCCGGCTTGGCCGCATTGTAGCACACTGAGCTTCCCACTGCAACTTATGCTTCATGTCCATGTGCCGGTTCATGCATGAAGTACTCAAACTATGTATTTTTTGGCCTCTACTTAGCTTTTGCTGACAAATGTTACAGATAACACGAGTTGGGTCATCTTTATCAATCTGAAAAAATGCCCAGGCTATGCAAGGCTTAGCACCCATGCGACCTGAAGAGCCACCACGACTTGTGGTGAGAGGCAGAGTTGTGTTTGAGGATGCAGTTGTTGACGTGCTTCCAGTCCTACGTCTCTGTCCAGGAAGGCGCAACCTGACCTTGTCGTCACTAGCATCTTCCTCCACCTCCTCTGCTGATCTCATCTCTTGGCTGACTGTGGGTTGACAGTAAGTGGGATCTCCAACCTCATCATCATCACCCTGTGCGTTATCACACCCGTCGTCCTCAGAGCCAACCTGTTCCTGCCCTGACAAAAAACTAAAGTTGTCGCTCCAATCAGGTATTTGAGTGTCATCATCGTCTTCCTCATTGTCTCCACCAACAGGAGTTACAGTTTGGGAATGATGGTCTACATTATGGTCAGAATCTTCTGCGTCTGGTCCTGGATCCGACTCATAAAGATTCTGGGCATCAGTGCAGATCATTTCCTCGTCTGGATTCACAGAAGCGCTGGAGTCGACCTCTGATTCCCAGGCTATAGTATGAGAAAACAGCTCTGCAGACTCAACCATCTGTTCTACCTCATACTCAGACGGGCAGCTGGAGATTTGGGAGCTGTGAGGAAGCAAATGCGATTGGGGTGACACCTTTGAGGACTGGAGTATTTGTGATGTTGAAGTTGATGTGGAGGAGAGCCCACTTAAAGGAGCACTTGATATCCGTTGAAGCACCTGCTGTTTTTGTGCCTCATCTGGAATTTTAGCCATTGGCGTGGCCGTAAGAAAGGGATCTTATCACATTGTCCGCTAAAAGAAGTAGACATTTTAGTTTGGCTGGAAGATGGTCTTTCTTCTGCAGATGTTACTGTTGCTTTAACACCTACCCCATGGACACAACCTTTTTTTCCCCTTCCCAACACGCCTATTCCCCTTTCCACCAGCAGCAGGCCTTTTTCCACTCATTTTGGTGGTTAACTAATTCACAACTCTGGAGTTGTTTGCACAAAAAAACAATGGATGGGAACCGAGCAGAGCTGAGTGGCCAAACTGTGGTATTAGGCCAAAACTATTGGCTGGGTTAGATGCAGAAAAAAATTATATTCAATTTGCAACCTGATGGAGGTCAGTATAGATGGACTAATAGAACAAGTCCCACACACAGCTAGAAGCCCAAATATTTTTTCAGAGGTAGATGCAGAAAAAAATTGTATTCAGTTTGCAACCTGATGGAGGTCAGTATAGATGGACTAATAGAACAAGTCCTACACACAGCTAGAAGCCCAAATATTTTTTCAGAGGTAGATGCAGAAAAAAAATATATTCAGTTTGCAACCTGATGGAGGTTAGTATAGATGGACTAATAGAGAAAGTCCCAAACACTGCTAGAAGCCCAAATATTTTTTCAGAGGTAGATGCAGAAAAAAATTATATTCAGTTTGCAACCTGATGGAGGTCTGTATAGATGGATTAATAGAACAAGTCCCACACACAGCTAGAAGCCCAATATTTTTTCAGAGGTAGATGCAGAAAAAAAATATATTCAGTTTGCAACCTGATGGAGGTCAGTATAGATGGACTAATAGAGAAAGTCCCACACACTGCTAGAAGGCCAAATATTTTTTCAGAGCTAGATGCAGACAAAAAATTATTTTTAATTTGCAACCTGATGGAGGTCAGTATAGATGGACTAATAGAGAAAGTCCCACACACTGCTAGAAGGCCAAATATTTTTTCAGAGCTAGATGCAGATATTAATTATTTTTAATTTGCAACCTGATGGAGGTCAGTATAGATGGACTAATAGAGAATGTCCCACACACTGCTAGAAGGCCAAATATTTTTTCAGAGCTAGATGCAGAAAAAAATTATATTCAGTTTGCAACCTGATGGAGGTCAGTATAGATGGACTAATAAAACAAGTCCCACACACAGCTAGAAGCCCAAATATTTTTTCAGAGGTAGATGCAGAAAAAAATTATATTCAGTTTGCAACCTGAAGGAGGTCTGTATAGATGGATTAATAGAACAAGTCCCACACACAGCTAGAAGCCCAAAATTTTTTCAGAGGTAGATGCAGAAAAAAAATATATTCAGTTTGCAACTTGATGGAGGTCAGTATAGATGGACTAATAGAGAAAGTCCCACACACTGCTAGAAGGCCAAATATTTTTTCAGAGCTAGATGCAGACAAAAAATTATTTTTAATTTGCAACCTGATGGAGGTCAGTATAGATGGACTAATAGAGAAAGTCCCACACACTGCTAGAAGGCCAAATATTTTTTCAGAGCTAGATGCAGATATAAATTATTTTTAATTTGCAACCTGATGGAGGTCAGTATAGATGGACTAATAGAGAAAGTCCCACACACTGCTAGAAGGCCAAATATTTTTTCAGAGGTAGATGCAGAAAAAAATTATATTCAGTTTGCATCCTGATGGAGGTCAGTATAGATGGACTAATAGAACAAGTCCCACACACAGCTAGAACGCCAAATATTTTTTCAGAGGTAGATGCAGATAAAAATTATTTTTAATTTGCAGCCTAATGGAGGTCAGTATAGATGGACTAATAGAGAAAGTCCCACACACTGCTAGAAGGCCAAATATTTTTTCAGAGCTAGATGCAGATAAAAAATTATTTTGAATTTGCAACCTGATGGAGGTCAGTATAGATGGACTAATAGAGAAAGTCCCACACACTGCTAGAAGGCCAAATGTTTTTTCAGAGCTAGATGCAGATAAAAATTATTTTGAATTTGCAACCTGATGGAGGTCAGTATAGATGGACAAATAGAGAAAGTCCCACACACTGCTAGAAGGCCAAATATTTTTTCAGAGCTAGATGTAGAAAAAAATTATATTCAGTTTGCAACCTGTTGGAGGTCAGTATAGATGGACTAGTAGAACAAGTCCCACACACAGCTAGAAGCCCAAATATTTTTTCAGAGGTAGATGCAGAAAAAAATTATATTCAGTTTGCAACCTGATGGAGGTCAGTATAGATGGACTAATAGAACAAGTCCCACACACAGCTAGAAGCCCAAATATTATTCAGAGGTAGATGCAGAAAAAAATTATATTCAGTTTGCAACCTGATGGAGGTCTGTATAGATGGATTAATAGAACAAGTCCCACACACAGCTAGAAGCCCAATATTTTTTCAGAGGTAGATGCAGAAAAAAAATATATTCAGTTTGCAACCTGATGGAGGTCAGTATAGATGGACTAATAGAGAAAGTCCCACACACTGCTAGAAGGCCAAATATTTTTTCAGAGCTAGATGCAGACAAAAAATTATTTTTAATTTGCAACCTGATGGAGGTCAGTATAGATGGACTAATAGAGAAAGTCCCACACACTGCTAGAAGGCCAAATATTTTTTCAGAGCTAGATGCAGATATTAATTATTTTTAATTTGCAACCTGATGGAGGTCAGTATAGATGGACTAATAGAGAATGTCCCACACACTGCTAGAAGGCCAAATATTTTTTCAGAGCTAGATGCAGAAAAAAATTATATTCAGTTTGCAACCTGATGGAGGTCAGTATAGATGGACTAATAAAACAAGTCCCACACACAGCTAGAAGCCCAAATATTTTTTCAGAGGTAGATGCAGAAAAAAATTATATTCAGTTTGCAACCTGAAGGAGGTCTGTATAGATGGATTAATAGAACAAGTCCCACACACAGCTAGAAGCCCAAAATTTTTTCAGAGGTAGATGCAGAAAAAAAATATATTCAGTTTGCAACTTGATGGAGGTCAGTATAGATGGACTAATAGAGAAAGTCCCACACACTGCTAGAAGGCCAAATATTTTTTCAGAGCTAGATGCAGACAAAAAATTATTTTTAATTTGCAACCTGATGGAGGTCAGTATAGATGGACTAATAGAGAAAGTCCCACACACTGCTAGAAGGCCAAATATTTTTTCAGAGCTAGATGCAGATATAAATTATTTTTAATTTGCAACCTGATGGAGGTCAGTATAGATGGACTAATAGAGAAAGTCCCACACACTGCTAGAAGGCCAAATATTTTTTCAGAGGTAAATGCAGAAAAAAATTATATTCAGTTTGCATCCTGATGGAGGTCAGTATAGATGGACTAATAGAACAAGTCCCACACACAGCTAGAACGCCAAATATTTTTTCAGAGGTAGATGCAGATAAAAATTATTTTTAATTTGCAGCCTAATGGAGGTCAGTATAGATGGACTAATAGAGAAAGTCCCACACACTGCTAGAAGGCCAAATATTTTTTCAGAGCTAGATGCAGATAAAAAATTATATTGAATTTGCAACCTGATGGAGGTCAGTATAGATGGACTAATAGAGAAAGTCCCACACACTGCTAGAAGGCCAAATGTTTTTTCAGAGCTAGATGCAGATAAAAATTATTTTGAATTTGCAACCTGATGGAGGTCAGTATAGATGGACAAATAGAGAAAGTCCCACACACTGCTAGAAGGCCAAATATTTTTTCAGAGCTAGATGTAGAAAAAAATTATATTCAGTTTGCAACCTGATGGAGGTCAGTATAGATGGACTAGTAGAACAAGTCCCACACACAGCTAGAAGCCCAAATATTTTTTCAGAGGTAGATGCAGAAAAAAATTATATTCAGTTTGCAACCTGATGGAGGTCAGTATAGATGGACTAATAGAACAAGTCCCACACACAGCTAGAAGCCCAAATATTATTCAGAGGTAGATGCAGAAAAAAATTATATTCAGTTTGCAACCTGATGGAGGTCTGTATAGATGGATTAATAGAACAAGTCCCACACACAGCTAGAAGCCCAATATTTTTTCAGAGGTAGATGCAGAAAAAAAATATATTCAGTTTGCAACCTGATGGAGGTCAGTATAGATGGACTAATAGAGAAAGTCCCACACACTGCTAGAAGGCCAAATATTTTTTCAGAGCTAGATGCAGACAAAAAATTATTTTTAATTTGCAACCTGATGGAGGTCAGTATAGATGGACTAATAGAGAAAGTCCCACACACTGCTAGAAGGCCAAATATTTTTTCAGAGCTAGATGCAGATATAAATTATTTTTAATTTGCAACCTGATGGAGGTCAGTATAGATGGACTAATAGAGAAAGTCCCACACACTGCTAGAAGGCCAAATATTTTTTCAGAGCTTGATGCAGAAAAAAATTATATTCAGTTTGCAACCTGATGGAGGTCAGTATAGATGGACTAATAGAACAAGTCCCACACACAGCTAGAAGGCCAAATATTTTTTCAGAGGTAGATGCAGATAAAAATTATTTTTAATTTGCAGCCTGATGGAGGTCAGTATAGATGGGCTAATAGAGAAAGTCACACACACTGCTAGAAGGCCAAATATTTTTTCAGAGCTAGATGCAGAAAAAAAGTATTTTGAATTTGCAACCTGATGGAGGTCAGTATAGATGGACTAATAGAGAAAGTCCCACACACTGCTAGAAGGCCAAATATATTTTCAGAGCTAGATGCAGAAAAAAATTATATTCAGTTTGCAACCTGATGGAGGTCAGTATAGATGGACTAATAGAACAAGTCCCACACACAGCTAGAAGCCCAAATATTTTTTCAGAGGTAGATGCAGAAAAAAATTATATTCAGTTTGCAACCTGATGGAGGTCAGTATAGATGGACTAATAGAACAAGTCCCACACACAGCTAGAAGCCCAAATATTTTTTCAGAGGTAGATGCAGAAAAAAATTATATTCAGTTTGCAACCTGATGGAGGTCTGTATAGATGGATTAATAGAACAAGTCCCAAACACAGCTAGAAGCCCAAATATTTTTTCAGAGGTAAATGCAGAAAAAAATTATATTCAGTTTGCAACCTGATGGAGGTCAGTATAGATGGACTAATTAAGAAAGTCCCACACACTGCTAGAAGGCCAAATATTTTTTCAGAGCTAGATGCAGACAAAAAATTATTTTTAATTTGCAACCTGATGGAGGTCAGTATAGATGGACTAATAGAGAAAGTCCCACACACTGCTATAAGGCCAAATATTTTTTCAGAGCTAGATGCAGATATAAATTATTTTTAATTTGCAACCTGATGGAGGTCAGTATAGATGGACTAATAGAGAAAGTCCCACACACTGCTAGAAGGCCAAATATTTTTTCAGAGCTAGATGCAGAAAAAAATTATATTCAGTTTGCAAACTGATGGAGGTCAGTATAGATGGACTAATAGAACAAGTCCCACACACAGCTAGAAGGCCAAATATTTTTTCAGAGGTAGATGCAGAAAAAAATTATATTCAGTTTGCAACCTGATGGAGGTCTGTATAGATGGATTAATAGAACAAGTCCCACACACAGCTAGAAGCCCAATATTTTTTCAGAGGTAGATGCAGAAAAAAAATATATTCAGTTTGCAACCTGATGGAGGTCAGTATAGATGGACTAATAGAGAAAGTCCCACACACTGCTAGAAGGCCAAATATTTTTTCAGAGCTAGATGCAGACAAAAAATTATTTTTAATTTGCAACCTGATGGAGGTCAGTATAGATGGACTAATAGAGAAAGTCCCACACACTGCTAGAAGGCCAAATATTTTTTCAGAGCTAGATGCAGATATAAATTATTTTTAATTTGCAGCCTGATGGAGGTCAGTATAGATGGACTAACAGAGAAAGTCCCACACACTGCTTGAAGGCCAAATGTTTTTTCAGAGCTAGATGCAGACAAAAAATTATTTTGAATTTGCAACCTGATGGAGGTCAGTATAGATGGACTAATAGAGAAAGTCCTACACACTGCTAGATGGCCAAATATTTTTTCAGAGCTAGATGCAGACAAAAAATTATTTTTAATTTGCAACCTGATGGAGGTCAGTATAGATGGACTAATAGAGAAAGTCCCACACACTGCTAGAAGGCCAAATATTTTTTCAGAGCTAGATCCAGAAAAAAATTATATTCAGTTTGCAACCTGATGGAGGTCAGTATAGATGGACTAATAGAACAAGTCCCACACACAGCTAGAAGCCCAAATATTTTTCAGAGGTAGATGCAGATAAAAATTATTTTTAATTTGCAACCTGATGGAGGTCAATATAGATGGACTAATAGAGAAAGCCCCACACACTGCTAGAAGGCCAAATATTTTTTCAGAGCTAGATGCAGACAAAAAATTATTTTGAATTTGCAGCGTGATGGAGGTCAGTATAGGTGGACTAATAGAACAAGTCCCACACACTGCTAGAAGGCCAAATATTTTTTCAGAGGTAGATGCAGAAAAAAATTAAATTCAGTTTGCAACCTGATGGAGGTCTGTATAGATGGATTAATAGAACAAGTCCCACACACAGCTAGAAGCCCAAATATTTTTTCAGAGGCAGATGCAGAAAAATATTATATTCAGTTTGCAATCTGATGGAGGTCTGTATAGATGGATTAATAGAACAAGTCCCACACACAGCTAGGAGCCCAATATTTTTTCAGAGGTAGATGCAGAAAAAAAATATATTCAGTTTGCAACCTGATGGAGGTCAGTATAGATGGACTAATAGAGAAAGTCCCACACACTGCTAGAAGGCCAAATATTTTTTCAGAGCTAGATGCAGAAAAAAAATATTTTTAATTTGCAACCTGATGGAGGTCAGTATAGATGGACTAATAGAGAAAGTCCCACACACTGCTAGAAGGCCAAATATTTTTTCAGAGCTAGATGCAGATATAAATTATTTTTAATTTGCAACCTGATGGAGGTCAGTATAGATGGACTAATAGAGAAAGTCCCACACACTGCTAGAAGGACAAATATTTTTTCAGAGCTAGATGCAGAAAAAAATTATATTCAGTTTGCAACCTGATGGAGGTCAGTATAGATGGACTAATAGAACAAGTCCCACACACAGCTAGAATCCCAAATATTTTTTCAGAGGTAGATGCAGAAAAAAATTATATTCAGTTTGCAACCTGATGGAGGTCTGTATAGATGGATTAATAGAAAAAGTCCCACACACAGCTAGAAGCCCAATATTTTTTCAGAGGTAGATGCAGAAAAAAAATATATTCAGTGTGCTACCTGATGGAGGTCAGTATAGATGGACTAACAGAGAAAGTCCCACACACTGCTAGAAGGCCAAATATTTTTTCAGAGCTAGATGCAGACAAAAAATTATTTTTAATTTGCAACCTGATGGAGGTCAGTATAGATGGACTAATAGAGAAAGTCCCACACACTGCTAGAAGGCCAAATATTTTTTCAGAGCTAGATGCAGATATAAATTATTTTTAATTTGCAACCTGATGGAGGTCAGTATAGATGGACTAATAGAGAAAGTCCCACACACTGCTAGAAGGCCAAATATTTTTTCAGAGCTAGATGCAGAAAAAAATTATATTCAGTTTGCAACCTGATGGAGGTCAGTATAGATGGACTAATAGAACAAGTCCCACACACAGCTAGAAGGCCAAATATTTTTTCAGAGGTAGATGCAGATAAAAATTATTTTTAATTTGCAGCCTGATGGAGGTCAGTATAGATGGGCTAATAGAGAAAGTCGCACACACTGCTAGAAGGCCAAATATTTTTTCAGAGCTAGATGCAGACAAAAAATTATTTTGAATTTGCAACCTGATGGAGGTCAGTATAGATGGACTAATAGAGAAAGTCCCACACACTGTTAGAAGGCCAAATATTTTTTCAGAGCTAGATGCAGAAAAAAAATTATATTCAGTTTGCAACCTGATGGAGGTCAGTATAGATGGACTAATAGAACAAGTCCCACACACAGCTAGAAGCCCAAATATTTTTTCAGAGGTAGATGCAGAAAAAAATTATATTCAGTTTGCAACCTGATGGAGGTCTGTATAGATGGATTAATAGAACAAGTCCCACACACAGCTAGAAGCCCAAATATTTTTTCATAGGTAGATGCAGAAAAAAATTAAATTCAGTTTGCAACCTGATGGAGGTCTGTATAGATGGATTAATTGAACAAGTCCCAAACACAGCTAGAAGCCCAATATTTTTTCAGAGGTAGATGCAGAAAAAAATATATTCAGTTTGCAACCTGATGGAGGTCAGTATAGATGGACTAATAGAGAAAGTCCCACACACTGATAGAAGGCCAAATATTTTTTCAGAGCTAGATGCAGACAAAAAATTATTTTTAATTTGCAACCTGATGGAGGTCAGTATAGATGGACTAATAGAGAAAGTCCCACACACTGCTAGAAGGCCAAATATTTTTTCAGAGCTAGATGCAGATATAAATTATTTTTAATTTGCAACCTGATGGAGGTCAGTATAGATGGACTAATAGAGAAAGTCCCACACACTGCTAGAAGGCCAAATATTTTTTCAGAGCTAGATGCAGAAAAAAATTATATTCAGTTTGCAACCTGATGGAGGTCAGTATAGATGGACTAATAGAACAAGTCCCACACACAGCTAGAAGCCCAAATATTTTTTCAGAGGTAGATGCAGAAAAAAATTATATTCAGTTTGCAACCTGATGGAGGTCTGTATAGATGGATTAATAGAACAAGTCCCACACACTGCTAGAAGCCCAATATTTTTTCAGAGGTAGATGCAGAAAAAAAATATATTCAGTTTGCAACCTGATGGAGGTCAGTATAGATGGACTAATAGAGAAAGTCCCACACACTGCTAGAAGGCCAAATATTTTTTTCAGAACTAGATGCAGACAAAAAATTATTTTTAATTTGCAACCTGATGGAGGTCAGTATAGATGGACTAATAGAGAAAGTCCCACACACTGCTAGAAGGCCAAATATTTTTCAGAGCTAGATGCAGATATAAATTATTTTTAATTTGCAACCTGATGGAGGTCAGTATAGATGGACTAATAGAGAAAGTCCCACACACTGCTAGAAGGCCAAATATTTTTTCAGAGCTAGATGCAGAAAATAATTATATTCAGTTTGCAACCTGATGGAGGTCAGTATAGATGGACTAATAGACCAAGTCCCACACACAGCTAGAAGGCCAAATATTTTTTCAGAGGTAGATGCAGATAAAAATTATTTTTAATTTGCAGCCTGATGGAGGTCAGTATAGATGGGCTAATAGAGAAAGTCGCACACACTGCTAGAAAGCCAAATATTTTTTCAGAGCTAGATGCAGACAAAAAATTATTTTGAATTTGCAACCTGATGGAGGTCAGTATAGATGGACTAATAGAGAAAGTCCCACACACTGCTAGAAGGCCAAATATTTTTTCAGAGCTAGATGCAGAAAAAAAATTATATTCAGTTTGCAACCTGATGGAGGTCAGTATAGATGGACTAATAGAACAAGTCCCACACACAGCTAGAAGCCCAAATATTTTTTCAGAGGTAGATGCAGAAAAAAATTATATTCAGTTTGCAACCTGATGGAGGTCTGTATAGATGGATTAATAGAACAAGTCCCACACACAGCTAGAAGCCCAAATATTTTTTCATAGGTAGATGCAGAAAAAAATTAAATTCAGTTTGCAACCTGATGGAGGTCTGTATAGATGGATTAATTGAACAAGTCCCACACACAGCTAGAAGCCCAATATTTTTTCAGAGCTAGATGCAGATATAAATTATTTTTAATTTGCAACCTGATGGAGGTCAGTATAGATGGACTAATAGAGAAAGTCCCACACACTGCTAGAAGGCCAAATATTTTTTCAGAGCTAGATGCAGAAAAAAATTATATTCAGTTTGCAACCTGATGGAGGTCAGTATAGATGGACTAATAGAACAAGTCCCACACACAGCTAGAAGCCCAAATATTTTTTCAGAGGTAGATGCAGAAAAAAATTATATTCAGTTTGCAACCTGATGGAGGTCTGTATAGATGGATTAATAGAACAAGTCCCACACACTGCTAGAAGCCCAATATTTTTTCAGAGGTAGATGCAGAAAAAAAATATATTCAGTTTGCAACCTGATGGAGGTCAGTATAGATGGACTAATAGAGAAAGTCCCACACACTGCTAGAAGGCCAAATATTTTTTTCAGAACTAGATGCAGACAAAAAATTATTTTTAATTTGCAACCTGATGGAGGTCAGTATAGATGGACTAATAGAGAAAGTCCCACACACTGCTAGAAGGCCAAATATTTTTCAGAGCTAGATGCAGATATAAATTATTTTTAATTTGCAACCTGATGGAGGTCAGTATAGATGGACTAATAGAGAAAGTCCCACACACTGCTAGAAGGCCAAATATTTTTTCAGAGCTAGATGCAGAAAATAATTATATTCAGTTTGCAACCTGATGGAGGTCAGTATAGATGGACTAATAGACCAAGTCCCACACACAGCTAGAAGGCCAAATATATTTTCAGAGGTAGATGCAGATAAAAATTATTTTTAATTTGCAGCCTGATGGAGGTCAGTATAGATGGGCTAATAGAGAAAGTCGCACACACTGCTAGAAGGCCAAATATTTTTTCAGAGCTAGATGCAGACAAAAAATTATTTTGAATTTGCAACCTGATGGAGGTCAGTATAGATGGACTAATAGAGAAAGTCCCACACACTGCTAGAAGGCCAAATATTTTTTCAGAGCTAGATGCAGAAAAAAAATTATATTCAGTTTGCAACCTGATGGAGGTCAGTATAGATGGACTAATAGAACAAGTCCCACACACAGCTAGAAGCCCAAATATTTTTTCAGAGGTAGATGCAGAAAAAAATTATATTCAGTTTGCAACCTGATGGAGGTCTGTATAGATGGATTAATAGAACAAGTCCCACACACAGCTAGAAGCCCAAATATTTTTTCATAGGTAGATGCAGAAAAAAATTAAATTCAGTTTGCAACCTGATGGAGGTCTGTATAGATGGATTAATTGAACAAGTCCCACACACAGCTAGAAGCCCAATATTTTTTCAGAGGTAGATGCAGAAAAAAATAGATTCAGTTTGCAACCTGATGGAGGTCAGTATAGATGGACTAATAGAGAAAGTCCCACACACTGCTAGAAGGCCAAATATTTTTTCAGAGCTAGATGCAGACAAAAAATTATTTTTAATTTGCAACCTGATGGAGGTCAGTATAGATGGACTAATAGAGAAAGTCCCACACACTGCTAGAAGGCCAAATATTTTTTCAGAGCTAGATGCAGATATAAATTATTTTTAATTTGCAACCTGATGGAGGTCAGTATAGAAGGACTAATAGAGAAAGTCCCACACACTGCTAGAAGGCCAAATATTTTTTCAGAGCTAGATGCAGAAAAAAATTATATTCAGTTTGCAACCTGATGGAGGTCAGAATAGATGGACTAATAGAACAAGTCCCACACACAGCTAGAAGCCCAAATATTTTTTCAGAGGTAGATGCAGAAAAAAATTATATTCAGTTTGCAACCTGATGGAGGTCTGTATAGATGGATTAATAGAACAAGTCCCACACACTGCTAGAAGCCCAATATTTTTTCAGAGGTAGATGCAGAAAAAAAATATATTCAGTTTGCAACCTGATGGAGGTCAGTATAGATGGACTAATAGAGAAAGTCCCACACACTGCTAGAAGGCCAAATATTTTTTTCAGAACTAGATGCAGACAAAAAATTATTTTTAATTTGCAACCTGATGGAGGTCAGTATAGATGGACTAATAGAGAAAGTCCCACACACTGCTAGAAGGCCAAATATTTTTTCAGAGCTAGATGCAGATATAAATTATTTTTAATTTGCAACCTGATGGAGGTCAGTATAGATGGACTAATAGAGAAAGTCCCACACACTGCTAGAAGGCCAAATATTTTTTCAGAGCTAGATGCAGAAAAAAAATATATTCAGTTTGCAACCTGATGGAGGTCAGTATAGATGGACTAATAGAACAAGTCCCACACACAGCTAGAAGGCCAAATATTTTTTCAGAGGTAGATGCAGATAAAAATTATTTTTAATTTGCAGCCTGATGGAGGTCAGTATAGATGGACTAATAGAGAAAGTCCCACACACTGCTAGAAGGCCAAATATTTTTTCAGAGCTAGATGCAGACAAAAAATTATTTTGAATTTGCAACCTGATGGAGGTCAGTATAGATGGACTAATAGAGAAAGTCCCACACACTGCTAGATGGCCAAATATTTTTTCAGAGCTAGATGCAGACAAAAAATTATTTTTAATTTGCAACCTGATGGAGGTCAGTATAGATGCACTAATAGAGAAAGTCCCACACACTGCTAGAAGGCCAAATATTTTTTCAGAGCTAGATGCAGATAAAAATTATTTTTAATTTGCAACCTGATGGAGGTCAGTATAGATGGACTAATAGAGAAAGTCCCACACACTGCTAGAAGGCCAAATATTTTTTCAGAGCTAGATGCAGAAAAAAATTATATTCAGTTTGCAACCTGATGGAGGTCAGTATAGGTGGACTAATAGAACAAGTCCCACACACAGCTAGAAGCCCAAATATTTTTCAGAGGTAGATGCAGATAAAAATTATTTTTAATTTGCAACCTGATGGAGGTCAGTATAGATGGACTAATAGAGAAAGTCCCACACACTGCTAGAAGGCCAAATATTTTTTCAGAGCTAGATGCAGACAAAAAATTATTTTGAATTTGCAGCGTGATGGAGGTCAGTATAGATGGACTAATAGAACAAGTCCCACACACTGCTAGAAGCCCAAATATTTTTTCAGAGCTAGATGCAGAAAAAAATTATATTCAATTTGCAACCTGTTGGAGGTCAGTATAGATGGACTAATAGAATGATGCTATGCCCAAAAGATTTTACTTCACTAGGTGCAATAAAAAAATTGGTATTCTATACACAGGTGGTATATCTTGCAACACAGATAGGCTACTCCACTGATTAACACACTCTGCAATTGGCCAAAAAGGATTAGCTTTGCTAGATTCAGCCAAATGCTGTGAAAAAAAACTTGCACAGCACTGGCACAGACCTGCCTGGCAAAAACTGATAGGAACTGATGTAACCTAGTCCTGAAAAGGACTGCAATTACAATTAGTCTTTACTCCCACAATCTATCTATTTAAGAGCACAGACCTGCCTGATAAAAGTCGTAGGAAATGCTGTAACCTAGTCCTTAAAAGGACTGCAATCACAACTATTCCCTACTCCCAAGCTATCTGTAGATTTGTGCGAAAATTGGCTTGAAATTAACAAGGTATAGCGCACACAGCAACAGCGGTGCCGTCTAACACGCAGCTGCAGCAGTGTGAAAATGGTGGCGACGGGGAAAATGGCTTGGTCTTATAGGGCAAGGACATGTGACATACACTGCCAATGACACATGCCCTTGCTTGTGTGAAAAAAAGCACTTCGCTCCGTGTGTGCGCTGCTGATAGGCTGACAGATTGCACCTCCCCACTGTAAATGCGGGAAAGAGAAAAAAAAATGGAGATCTTCATTATTCCTGCAGAGATCCATCCCCTGCCCCTCCCCCCACCCCGCTGTACACTCAAACTGCGTATTAACATTAATTTTCATCATTACTGAGAAAAAATCCAGTTATGATTTTGGTGCACGAACAGTTATCGAACATAACCTCGAACAGCCGAATTTTTCTCAAATCGTTCGTGTTCGCCGAACGGCTCGAACACCGCCCAAAACAGCTCGAATTTGAGATTGGCGAACAGTTCGAGTCGAACAACGCTCATCTCTAGTTGTGAAAAGCTTTCGCCTCCACGAGCCTAAAAGGCCACATTTCAAGTGCAAGCAGCTGCCCAGAAATCTGGCAGTTTACTATTGCGGCCTTTTATGGGTGGCTGGGTGGCTGGCTGCATACTTGGGCTTACATTCCAAGTAACAAAAAACTAAGCATATGGTGGCCTCTATCATCATCATCGCCTCACCTCGGCACCATAAACTCTCCTGATGGAGAAGCCAGGGCCCACCGGAGGAGTCTCCGGTTCTCTGGTGGGCCTGTCCAACCCTGCCAAGAAGCAGCCCTGGCTAAAAAATGTGTGTGGGAAGGTTCCCGGACACTCTGTGACTGATTTTTTTTTATGTGAATTGAACGTGCTTAATTGCATGTTATTTCTGAAACAGCATTGCAGATCAGGCCATTGCCCAACTCTGTAGTCATGAAAATAAAGAACAAAGAAAGATGTTTGTGTGTCGAAGCACCACCGACAAGTGCGAGCTGATGTTGGACGGGCTGCCATTGCTTATGCGACAAGCTGCATTAGAGGACTCCCTGAGAGAAATGACATCTGGAGTAGATACGGTTTCCCAAGTCAGTGCTTTCACTAAGCTATAAAATATGGCTATGGTGAAATACAACTCACTGACAAGCTGTGGACTGGCTACGTACCGTCCCTGGCCACATTCACCTATCCCCGTGTTTGTGGTTAGGCAGTCCTTCCCAGTAAGAGCACTAGGGAGGGCACGGGTAATGTTGTAAGACCCGTGCTTGTGGAAGGCGGAGATGACACCGTGACTAATATTGGAGCTGGAGACCGAGTATGGACACCCGGCCGCCGCCGTCATGAGGTCGTGAAAAGCTTCCGCCTGCACAAGCCTAAAAGGCCACATTTCAAGTGCAAGCAGCTGTCAAAAATTTGGCAGTATAGTAATGCAGCCTGTGGGTGGGTGGGTGGCTGGCTGCATACTTGCACTTGCATTCCAAGGAATGGGGTAGGGACAAATGAACACTGCGCTGGGACAAGGACGTGGACGGTGATTGTTGGCAGTCTGCAATGACAGAAGCATCTTCGCATGCTCCAAGGATCACTTGTGATAGGCCCACTTTTAGGCAGTAACCTGGGAGTCAGAGATGCTTCTAGGGGTCTTCCCCATGCTGTTCCCATATCTTTTCAGCACTGTATGCATGTTTCTAATCATGTGTCACACACCACATGGCCAGATAAGGTAGTAAAATGTTAAAATGACATTACCCAGTGAATGCATTTGTCTTGGTTGAAAGCAATGCAAAAGTGCAAAAACGCATCAAAAACGCTATGTGTGAACATAGCCCAAGGTGTGGAGGAGCATTTTTGGATTTGTGTATTTATTTTTGCCTTATACAGTGGTGGCCAAAAGTATTGGCACCCCTTCTCCAAACTGCCATTTTGAGATCTCTCCACAGGTGTTCTATGGGATTCAGGTCTGGACTCATTGCTGGCCACCTTAGAAGTCTCCAGTGCTTTCTCTCAAACCATTTTATAGTGCTTTTGGAAGTGTGTTTTGGGTCATTGTCCTGCTGGAAGACCCATGACCTCTGAGGGAGACTCAGCTTTCTCACACTGGGCCCTACATTATGCTGCAAAATTTGTTGGTAGTCTTCAGACTTCATAATGCCATGCACTCGGTCAAGCAGTCCAGTGCCAGAGGCAGCAAAGCAACCCCAAAACATCAGTGAACCTTCGCCATGTTTGACTGTAGGGACCGTGTTCTTTTCTTTGACTGCCTCATTTTTTTTCATGTACACTCTATGTTGATGCTTTTTCCCAAAAAGCTCTACTTTTGTCTCATCTGACCAGAGAACATTCTTCCAAAATGTTTTAGGCTTTCTCAGGTAAGTTTTGGCATACTCCAGCCTGGCTTTTTTATGTCTCGGGGTAAGAAGTGGGGTCTTCCTGGGTATCCTACCATACAGTCCCTTTTCATTCAGACGCCGATAGTACGGGTCGACACTGTTGCACCCTCGGACTGCAGGGCAGTTTGAACTTGTTTGGATGTTAGTCGAGGTTCTTTATCCACCATCCGCACAATCTTGCATTGAAATCTCTCGTCAATTTTTCTTTTCCGTCCACATCTAGGGAGGTTAGCCACAGTGCCATGGGCTTTAAACTTCTTGATGACACTGTGCACGGAAGACACAGGAACATTCAGGTCTTTGGAGATGGACTTGTAGCCTTCAGATTGCTCATGCTTCCTCACAATTTGGTTTCTCAAGTCCTCAAGACAGTTCTTTGGTCTTCTTTCTTTTCTCCATGCTCAATGTGGTACACACAAGGACACAGGACAGAGGTTGAGTCAACTTTAATCCATGTTAACTGGCTGCAAGTGTGATTTAGTTATTGCCAACACCTGTTAGGTGCCACAGGTAAGCTACAGGTGCTGTTAATTACACGAATTAGAGAAGCATCACATGATTTTTCAAACAGTGCCAATACTTTTGTCCACCCCCTTTTTTAGGTTTGGTGTGGAATTATATCCAATTTGGCTTTAGGACAATTCTTTTTGTGTTTTTTCTTTGAAGACAAATTAAATGAAGATAATAATACCAAAGAATTTGTGATTGCAATCATTTTCAGGAAGAAACTGAGTATTATCTGACAGAATTGCAGGGATGCCAATACTTTTGGCCACCACTGTATACAAGTCATTACCCTGGAAAGGATGTTCCTTAACATTTTTCCCAGAAAAATTCATTTCGGTTTCGTTTTTGCATGTTTTATTGTGAGTCCGTAAAAGTGGCGTAATACCTCTGACTGTTATGATCTGCTACAAGCACAAGGAAAGAAAGGAGATCTGTCCCTACAATAGAACTAAGCTAGATCCCTACGATGTAACCGGGAACCTGATCCTGCGATCAGACCCGCTAAAGTCCTCGGCTAGTCTGTACGAAGACCTGTAGATGCAAGGAAGGGATCCCTACAAGAACTAGGGACTGGGATAAAGTTGGACACCTCCTAGCAGAAATTGTAGCAGTAAAAGACAAACACACAACATAGAACAAAGGTCCGAAGACCTAGGAAAAGTGACTGAGATAGGTAACTAAGCACCAAGCTAGCTTAAGTGTAGAAATTACAATGAAGTCCAGCAAGGCCAGGAGGGCGGAGCAGGACTAAATAGGCATAAAAGGTCATGTGACCAGCAAGATAGAAAAAACCTAACAGGAGAGTTCTAACAGTACCCCCTCTTCTATGAGGATCCTCCGGATCCCCTAGGACCAGGCTTATCAGGAAACCTCTTGTGAAACGCTCTGACAAGTCTGGAAGCAGAAATCCTTCCAAGCGACGAGATACTGCAAACTCCCTCTATACCGTCTAGAATTTAGGATGTGGGAAATTTCGTATTCCCCGTCCTCCACCACCGGAGGAACAGTGGCAGAGGCGTCACCATCCGACACATAAGCTCTTTTCAACTGAGAAACATGAAACACCGGATTAATCTTCCAGGAGGTGGGAACCTCCAACCTAACAGCAGATTGGTTAACTACCTGAAGCACCTTAAAGGGCCCTACAAACTTGGGTCCCAATTTTTTAGAAGGAATCCTCAACCGCAGATTCTTAGAAGACAACCAAACCATGTCACCAATAGCAAACAAAACCTCTTGCCGTTTCCTATCAAAGTACCTCTTAGATTTTTTGTTAGCCTCCTGAAGATTACCACGCACATCCGTCCAAACTCTCTCCAAATCACCGGAAAAACTCTCCTCCTCAGGCACAGCCGATACCAATTTGGAGAATGACCCAAAAGACGGATGTCTCCCAGAGCAACAAAAAAAAGGCGAACACCCAGCAGAAGAGGATGTATGGTTGTTAAGAGCAAATTCAGCAAGCGGCAGAAACTCAGACCACCCCTCTTGATTGTCTGCCACAAAACAACGCAAGAACTGCTCAACATCCTGATTCTTCCTTTCTGTCTGGCTATTAGACTCAGGATGATATCCGGATGAAAACGACAAATGAACTCCCAACCTGTCACAAAAAGCATGCCAAAAATGAGCCACGAACTGAGGTTCCCTGTCCGAAACAAAGTCAGTAGGAATGCCATGTAATCTGACAATTTCCTTGACAAAGGCCTTAGCGAGTGTCTTAGCGCAGGGCAATTTGATGAAAGGAACCAAGTGACACATCTTGCTAAAACGGTCCATGACCACCCAGATGACAGTGAAACCCTCAAAGGGGGGAAGGTCAGTAATAAAGTCCATAGCCAGATGTGTCTCCAGGCTGCAATAGGAACCTCCAGAGGGCAAAGCAACCCCACTGCAGGAGTATGTGAAGACTTAGATCTAGCACACACCGTACATTGACGCACCCACTTAATGACTTCCTTCTGCCATCCAGGCCACCAAAAACTGTGACTCACAAGTAGAGATGAGCGTTGTTCTACTCGAACTGTTCGCCAATCTCAAATTCGAGCTGTTTTGGGCGGTGTTCGAGCCGGTCGGCGAACACGAACAATTTGAGAAAAATTCGGCTGTTCGAGGTTATGTTCGATAACTGTTCGTGCACCAAAATCATAACTGGATTTTTTCTCAGTAATGATGAAAATTAATGTTAATACGCAGTTTGAGTGTACAGCGGGGCGGGGGGAGGGGCAGGGGATGGATCTCTGCAGGAACAATGAAGATCTCCATTTTTTTTTCTCTTTCCCGCATTTGCAGTGGGGAGGTGCAATCTGTCAGCCTATCAGCAGCGCACACACGGAGCGAAGTGCTTTTTTTCACACAAGCAAGGGCATGTGTGATTGGCAGTGTATGTCACATGTCCTTGCCCTATAAGACCAAGCCATTTTCCCCGTCGCCACCATTTTCTCACTGCTGCAGCTGCGTGTTAGACGGCACCGCTGTTGCTGTGTGCGCTATACCTTGTTAATTTCAAGCCAATTTTCGCACAAATATACAGATAGCTTGGGAGTAGGGAATAGTTGTGATTGCAGTCCTTTTAAGGACTAGGTTACAGCATTTCCTACGACTTTTATCAGGCAGGTCTATGCTCTTAAATATATAGATTGTGGGAGTAAAGACTAATTGTAATTGGAGTCCTTTTCAGGACTAGGTTACATGAGTTCCTATCAGTTTTTGCCAGGCAGGTCTGTGCCAGTGCTGTGCAAGTTTTTTTCACAGCATTTGGCTGAATCTAGCAAAGCTAATCCTTTTTGGCCTATTGCAGAGTGTGTTAGTCAGTGGAGTAGCCTATCTGTGTTGCAAGATATACCACCTGTGTATAGAATACCAATTTTTTTACTGCACCTAGTGAAGTAAAATCTTTTGGGCATAGCATCATTCTATTAGTCCATCTATACTGACCTCCATCAGGTTGCAAACTGAATATAATTTTTTTCTGCATCTAGCTCTGAAAAAATATTTGGGCTTCTAGCAGTGTGTGGGACTTGGTCTATTAGTCCATCTATACTGACCTCCATCAGGTTGCAAATTAAAAATAATTTTTTTCTTCATTTAGCTCTGAAAAAATATTTGGGCTTCTAGCAGTGTGTGGGACTTGTTCTATTAGTCCTTCTACACTGACCTCCAGCAGGTTGCAAATTGAATATAATTTTTTTCTGCATCTAGCTCTGAAAAAATATTTGGGCTTCTAGCGGTGTGTGGGATTTGGTCTATTAGTCCATCTATACTGACCTCCATCAGGTTGCAAATTAAAAATAATTTTTTTCTGCATCTAGCTCTGAAAAAATATTTGGGCTTCTAGCAGTGTGTGGGACTTGGTCTATTAGTCCATCTATACTGACCTCCATCAGGTTGCAATTTAAAAATAATTTTTTTCTTCATTTATCTCTGAAAAAATATTTGGGCTTCTAGCAGCGTGTGGGACTTGTTCTATTAGTCCATCTATACTGACCTCCATCAGGTTGCAAATTAAAAATAATTTTTTTCTGCATCTAGCTCTGAAAAAATATTTGGGCTTCTAGCAGTGTGTGGGACTTGGTCTATTAGTCCATCTATACTGACCTCCATCAGGTTGCAAATTAAAAATAATTTTTTTCTGCATCTAGCTCTGAAAAAATATTTGGGCTTCTAGCAGTGTGTGGGACTTGTTCTATTAGTCCTTCTATACTGACCTCCAGCAGGTTGCAAATTGAATATAATTTTTTTCTGCATCTAGCTCTGAAAAAATATTTGGGCTTCTAGCAGTGTGTGGGACTTGGTCTATTAGTCCATCTATACTGACCTCCATCAGGTTGCAAATTAAAAATAATTTTTTTCTTCATTTAGCTCTGAAAAAATATTTGGGCTTCTAGCAGTGTGTGGGACTTGTTCTATTAGTCCTTCTATACTGACCTCCATCAGGTTGCAAATTAAAAATAATTTTTTTCTGCATCTAGCTCTGAAAAAATATTTGGGCTTCTAGCAGTGTGTGGGACTTGGTCTATTAGTCCATCTATACTGACCTCCATCAGGTTGCAAATTAAAAATAATTTTTTTCTTCATTTATCTCTGAAAAAATATTTGGGCTTCTAGCAGCGTGTGGGACTTGTTCTATTAGTCCATCTATACTGACCTCCATCAGGTTGCAAATTAAAAATAATTTTTTTCTGCATCTAGCTCTGAAAAAATATTTGGGCTTCTAGCAGTGTGTGGGACTTGGTCTATTAGTCCATCTATACTGACCTCCATCAGGTTGCAAATTAAAAATAATTTTTTTCTGCATCTAGCTCTGAAAAAATATTTGGGCTTCTAGCAGTGTGTGGGACTTGGTCTATTAGTCCATCTATACTGACCTCCATCAGGTTGCAAATTGAATAAAAAAATTTTCTGCATCTAGCTCTGAAAAAATATTTGGGCTTCTAGCGGTGTGTGGGACTTGGTCTATTAGTCCATCTATACTGACCTCCATCAGGTTGCAAATTAAAATTAATTTTTTTCTGCATCTAACCCAGCCAATAGTTTTGGCCTAATACCACAGTTTGGCCACTCAGCTCTGCTCGGTTACCATCCATTGTTTTTTTGTGCAAACAACTCCAGAGTTGTGAATTAGTTAACCACCAAAATGAGTGGAAAAAGGCCTGCTGCTGGTGGAAAGGGGAATAGGCGTGTTGGGAAGGGGAAAAAAGGTTGTGTCCGTGGGGTAGGTGCAGAAGAAAGACCATCTTCCAGCCAAACTAAAATGTCTACTTCTTTTAGCGGACAATGTGATAAGATCCCTTTCTTACGGCCACGCCAATCGCTACAAATTCCAGATGAGGCACAAAAACAGCAGGTGCTTCAACGGATATCAAGTGCTCCTTTAAGTGGGCTCTCCTCCACATCAACTTCAACATCACAAATACTCCAGTCCTCAAAGGTGTCACCCAAATCGCACTTGCTTCCTCACAGCTCCCAAATCTCCAGCTGCCCGTCTGAGTATGAGGTAGAACAGATGGTTGAGTCTGCAGAGCTGTTTACTCATACTATAGCCTGGGAATCAGAGGTCGACTCCAGCACTTCTGTGAATCCAGACGAGGAAATGATCTGCACTGATGCCCAGAATCTTTATGAGTCGGATCCAGGACCAGACGCAGAAGGTTCTGACCATAATGTAGACCCTCATTCCCAAACTGTAACTCCTGTTGGTGGAGACAATGAGGAAGACGATGATAAGACTCAAATACCTGATTGGAGCGACAACTTTAGTTTTTTGTCAGGGCAGGAACAGGTTGGCTCTGAGGACGACGGGTGTGATAACGCACAGGGTGATGATGATGAGGTCGGAGATCCCACTTACTGTCAACCCACAGTCAGCCAAGAGATGAGGTCAGCAGAGGAGGTGGAGGAAGATGCTAGTGACGACGAGGTCAGGTTGCGCCTTCCTGGACAGAGACGTAGTACTGGAAGCACGTCAACAACTGCATCCTCAAACACAACTCTGCCTCTCACCACAAGTCGTGGTGGCTCTTCAGGTCGCATGGGTGCTAAGCCTTGCATAGCCTGGGCATTTTTTCAGATCGATAAAGATGACCCAACTCGTGTTATCTGTAACATTTGTCAGCAAAAGCTAAGTAGAGGCCAAAAAATACATAGTTTGAGTACTTCATGCATGAACCGGCACATGGACATGAAGCATAAGTTGCAGTGGGAAGCTCAGTGTGCTACAATGCGGTCTAGCCGGCCGGGCCAACCACCGTCTGCCATATCTTGTGCATCCGCGGCCTCTTCATCCTCTGTGACTGGGGGGACAGCAGTCACACCTGTTTTGGGGCGCAGACCTGCCACCTCTTTACCCGCAACAGCCAGCGTGATTGGCAGGTCATCATTTTCTTTGGAGGTGGTAACACCAGCTGGTCTTGAGCGCTGTCCGACATCGATAGCACCACCTTTGGATCAAGGCAACCTAACATGTCCGCATGCATCTTCCTCACAGACCGGCAGTTTGCCGGGGACACCCTTATCAACCCCGTCTAAGCACAATAGCCAGCCCTCGGTCCCTCAGATGTGGACAAGTAAAAGACCATTTCCTCCTAGCCATGAGAAAGCTAAGAGGTTGAATTTCACCATCTGCAAGCTCTTGGCTACAGAAATGCTGCCTTTCCGCCTGGTGGACACAGAGGATTTTCGAGACCTTATGTCCGTCGCAGTGCCCCAGTACCAGATGCCCAGTCGGCACTACTTCTCAAAGAAAGGTGTGCCTGCGCTCCACCAGCATGTCGCACACAACATCACCGCTTCTTTGAGAAACTCTGTGTGTGACAGGGTGCATTTCACCACAGACACTTGGACGAGTAGGCATGGACAGGGGCGTTACATGTCGCTGACTGGGCACTGGGTAACTATGGTGACAGCAGGACAAGGGGCTGCTGTCCAAGTCTTGCCGTCCCCACGAGTTGTGCGTCAATCCTCTTTATGTAATTTTTCCTCCACTGCTTCTGCCTCCTCAACCTCCTCTCGGTCTTCCACCTGCACCCAAAGCCTGTCTGGTCATGCCACAAGCTTTCTAACTGCGCAGAAGGGATCCTGCACACCTCCTTACTATGCTGGCAGTAGGGCTCAACGTCATCAGGCGGTTTTTACATTGAAATGTCTGGGAAATGTGAGTCACACAGCTGAGGAGTTGTGGTCAGCTCTGGAGAACCAATTTCATGAATGGTTGTTTCCACTGGACCTGAAACCAGGGAAGGCCATGTGCGACAATCCTGCAAACCTGGGTGCGGCCCTTCGCCGGGGCAATGTCACACACGTGCCTTGTATGGCTCACGTGTTGAACCTGGTTGTCCAGCAATTTTTAGCCCACTATCCCAGACTAGATGGCCTTCTGCAGAGCGCACGGTCGCTGTGTGCTCACTTCCGCCGTTCGCATCCCGCAGCTCAGCGACTTACATCTCTACAGAAGTCGTTGGGCCTGCCACTTCACCGGCTAAAATGCGATGTGTCTACCCGGTGGAATTCAACTCTGCACATGTTGCAGCGACTGTGGCAGCACCGACAAGCCCTGGTGCAATACGTTCTGACGTATAGCCTGGGCCAACGAGATTCAGAGGTGGGGCAAATCACGCTGGAGGAGTGGTCTCAGATCAGGGACCTATGCACCCTTCTGCACAGTTTTGAAATGGCGACGAAGATGTTTAGTGCTGACGATGCCATTATCAGCATGACTATTCCGGTGATTTACATGCTGGAGCACATGTTAAACAGAATTCGGAGTCAGGTGGTGGCACAAGAGGAGGTGGAGGAAGTAGAGGAGGAGGAGTTGTATGCGGAAGGGCTAACATCTGCAAGGTCCAGACGGTCGGCAGCACCAGGGCGGCAGGCATGTGAGGGTGGGGGAGATGATTTTACCAGGGCGCATGGTAGCAGCCAAACTAGTGAGGAAGGTGCAGGAGCCCAGGAAGAAGTGGAGGACGAACTGATGGAAGACTCATCAGATGAGGGAGACCTTGATCACATTTCTGTTGTGCGAGGTTGGGGGGAGAGGACAGAGGAAGGAAGCATGATTGTTACCTCGCCACCAACACAACAGGGACTTGGTGCTCCTGGATGCGCAACACACATGAGTGCCTTCTTGCTGCACTACCTGCAACATGACCCTCGAATTGTGAGAATTAGAAATAATCCTGACTACTGGGTTGCCACACTGTTAGATCCCCGGTACAAAAGTAAATTTGCAGAAATTATTCCTGCCATAGAAAGGGATGCACGCATGCAGGAGTATCAGCAGAGACTGTTGCAGAATCTTACATGTGCTTTTCCACAAAATACCAGTGGTGCACGTAGTGAATCTCACAGTTCCAACTTGCCAACCGTGGTCTGTATGGAATTGTTCAATAAAGGGCCCAAAATTAAGATAACATAGATGGGAGAGGTCTCTATGAATAGGAATTCCTAAGTATTTGATACCCTGTGAGGGCCAGGCAAAGGGAAAGTTGGACTGGATGGAATCCTATATGGATTTAGGGAGGGAGACATCGAGGGCCTCAGACTTCGCTGCATTGATTTTAAAATTTTACCATGTAACAAAGTGATCTATTTCAGCCATAACAGCAGGGATGGATATATGTGATTGAGTGATATATACTAGGACATCATCAGCAAATAGAGAGCACTTGTACTCGGTGCCTCCCACCTCAATCCACCTAATATTGGGGTTATGGCGAATTGATGAGAGCAGGTGCTCCGTCACTAGGATGTATAAGAGAGGGGACAGAGGACATCCCTGCCTTGTCCCATTGGTGATTGTGAAAGGTGATGAAAATGTTCTGACGCACCCCCTGGGCCTTGGGACACCCGGAGCCGGACCCTTTTTGGTGGATGCTGGTGGTTGTAGTCTTCGTGGCGGCGATCCGGTTCCGTGGCTCAGGGCGGTCAAACCAGTGGCGGAACTATTTATGTGGTTTTGATGTTTAAATGTCCGACTACGCCACCCGTGGATTGCGGTCAGAGTGAACCGCCGCTACAGGGCAGACCGCTAAGGCTGGTGTTGTGGGTGCAGCAGAGCGTAGCATAACTCCCCACGGGAGGAGTATAGCCTCAGGGCAGTGTATGCGGAGGATGGGGTGATGGTGCAGGGCAGCAGCAGTAACGACACGGAGTCAGTGATGCAGTTCAGGGCCTTTACTCACAGTTCTTATTATCCAGACCACGTCTGCAGGTAACGGCTGCCCACGTCGTACTGTGCTCACCAGGTGAGGGGCTCAGACAACTCCCAGATAGCTTTGGAGCGCTTCACAGGACCCCCTTTGTGTGTCCTTTGTCTGGCCTTTCTTACCAACACTTCTGTCCGGCTGCCTCGGGCCTCCTCTTGGTAAACTTGGCGCCAGTTTCCCTGACCCTATGTGGTGCCTTCCTAGCGGGTGGAGCAAGGGGCTGCGCCACATAAAATGTCAGAGCCTCCGGTTTCTAGCTGAGGGTCGTTTCCTGCCTCCACTAGTTCGGGGACCGGTCTCCCCCTTTGGCCTGACCCCTCCACGCAGGTGGATTCAGGCGTGCGGTGGCGACTCGCCCGTCCGCACCCCTGGGATCCCTTCATTCCTCGTTCCTGGAGCCTTCTCCGCTCCTCTTCCTTCCTTCTCCCTCTTGCAGGCCTGGGCCTCTGTTACTAGGCCCGCCTCCGGAGCAGAGCTCATGCAGAGCCCCTGCTCCCTGCCACTTCTGCTCAGACTTCTCTGCACTGAACTAAGATGGTGCCCACCTTTTATACTCCCTTCTCAATGCACCCAGGAACTGCTTCCTCCCTGCTCCTGCACTGCAGGGTTCCCCTTCCTCAGTGTTCCCTCCCCCCACTCCAGCCAGGGACAGGGACTGTCGTGCCCATCTCAGGGGCATATTGGTCGCCCTGCCCCACGGCAATGTGGTGTAATGCATGCAGGTGTCGGGTCCTGATCCACACTCCATCCTTATCTGAGAGTGAGATATCACACCTCTGGGTGAGGTGCAATACGTCTGTAGCAACCGAGCCCTCGGTGCTACAGTTCCATTTATCTTCAGCCTAGGTGACGTACTGTGATACAGGGCCGTGATTTTGGCTATACCCCTACCCCAAGCTTTTTAAGAGAATCATATATGGCGTGCCAGGAGACTCTATGGAATGCTTTCTCAGCATCCAACGAGAGTATCTACTTACAAATTTTTAACTGCATCTAGCCCAGGAAATACTTTGTGCCTAGTAGCAGTGTCTGCTAGTCAGCGGATTATCCCGGCTGTTAAGCAAGCTACACCACCTGTAGTTTGGACACTTAATTTTTTCAAAGGAAATGCTTCGGGACCACGGGATACTTAGTGAAGAGCATCAGGAGGCACCCCAAGGCATAGGGGCTGGGACTGGCACTAGGATGCCTTGCGGTGGACAGCCGAGCTCGATCCTTATAAAAGCTTTTTAACTGCAGCAGCTTTAGTGGACGCTACTGGAGCTGGAATTACGCGGCTGCTGGCATGAGACTTGCCCTCCAATAGATCCTTGTAAATGGATTTAAAGTGTATTCATTCAAATTAGAGGGACAATTTAAATTAAAAAGCTTAGAGCTGCCTCCACCACAGGGGGGCTCTCTCGACCCACCAGCGGACAGGCACCAGTATTGGGAGAGGGAGGCTGGCCGTCAGGGTTCACCGCGGCTCTGGCACAAACCCGGCGACACGGAGGTGGCACGGGCAGGAGCGGACTGGCCATCTCGGCTTCTCACTTTTTGGATTTTAGAAGGGCATGACATGCCTATATCTGTGTCTCCCCCTCCTTTTACTCCTCCACCTCTTTTCTTTTCGCATGACTATATGTACTTGTCACTTTTCCATGTGTTAGTTGTGTCTTCTGAGCAGTTTGTCAGCTTTTGGACACCTTTGAAGGTGTTTTCTATGTTTTTCTATGTGTTTTTGTTTGCCTGCCATTGGTTTTAACGGTGTTCGAAGGTGTTCGACGAACAGTTCGGCGAACACACGGGTGTTCGACGAACCGAACCGAACTCGAACACTACGGGGGTGGCTCAACACTACTCACAAGTCTCTTGGTCTCAGAAATTCCTGGATGACCTGCCAACCGAGACTCATGACACTCGACAAACAAATATCTCCTAAAGGTCCTAGGCACAAGCAACCTCCCATGGGGAGTGTTAGATGGGGCATTCTCCTGTGCTTTAAGAATCTCATCTTCCAAAACGGAGTCCAAAGCAGCAATCACAACACCTTCTTGTAAAATGCTCTCCTCCTCCTCAGTACCGACCATGGGAGAAAAGCTGCGAGACAAAGCATCAGCTTTAACATTCTTGGTGCCCGGGATGTAAGTAACGGAAAAATTAAACCGCGAGAAAAAAAGTGCCCACCTAGCCTGACGGGCATTCAAGCGCTTGGCAGCATCAAGATAGATCAGATTTTTATGATCAGTGAAAACCTGAATGGGAAATTCAGCACCTTCCAAGAGATGACGCCAGTGTTCAAATGTGAATTTAATAGCCAGCAATTCCCGATTACCAATATCGTAATTAAGTTCAGTCTCAGAAAATTTTTTTGAAAAAAAAGCACAGGGATGTACTCCATCTTTGATTTCCTGAGACAACACCGCACCGACCCCCACCGAAGAAGCATCAACCTCAACCAAAAACGGCTTAGTCACATCAGGCTGCATAAGGATGGGAGCAGAGCTGAACCTCTCCTTTAGAAACACAAAAGCTTCAATGGCCTCAGAAGTCCAATGAACCGCATTAGCACCTTTCCTGGTGAGATCAGTCTGTGGTTTGACAATAATAGAAACATTTTTAATGAATTTTCTGTAATAATTGGCGAAACCCAAAAACCTCTGTATCGATTTCAAACCAATAGGCCTAGGCCATTCCTGCACAGCTTGAACTTTCACCGGGTCCATCTCAAAGCCCTCGCTGGAGATAATGTAGCCCAAAAAACTAATTCTCTGTATAGCGAACTCACATTTCTCCAGCTTAGCAAAAAGCGAATTGTCAATTAATAACTGTAATACCTCACGTACGCTCCGCCAATGAGACTCCAGATCCGGTGAATAAATCAAAATGTCATCCAAATACACAACCACATTTTTGCCGATCAAAGGTCTAAGGATGTCATTAATAAGATTCTGAAAAAATGCTGGTGCATTGGTAAGACCAAAAGGCATAACCAGATTCTCAAAATGACCCACAGGAGTGTTAAAAGCAGTCTTCCATTCATCACCCTCCTTCATGCGCAACAAATTGTATGCGCCCCGGAGATCAATTTTAGAGAACCACTTGGCCCCCACTAACTGGTTAAACAAATCAGGAATCAATGGCAGTGGGTAAGGATTGCGTACAGTAATTTTATTAATCTCACGAAAATCCAGACAAGGACGTAAACCGCCGTCCCTTTTTTTAACAAAAAAAAATCCAAAAGCCACAGGAGACTTGGAAGGCCTAATGTGACCGGCGGCCAAACTTGTCTGTATGTATTCCTCCAAAGCCTTTCTCTCAGGAATAGTAAGATTAAATAAACGACTTTTAGGAAGAGTTGCTCCAGGGACAAATTCAATGGTACAATCATAGTCTCTATGGGGAGGCAAAATTTGTGACTCTTCCTCAGAAAAAACTCTCCAAAAATCCTGAATAGGTACAGGTAATTCCCCTTTTTCCACCGCAGCAATACGTCCATTACAACACTTGTCATAACACTTAGGGCTCCAGGACTTAATTTCATTGATATTAAACCAAAAAACCTGGCACTCAAATAGACTTGAAGATTTCTTAGAGGATTTTTTCAAAAATAATAATTTTTAATGATAATGTAGTACAATAAGCAGACGTTTCGGTCCCACGGACCTTCATCGGTGTACAGAAGAAATCAAGAGGAGAAAAGCTGTGAGGTATGGTAATAAAGAGTGGCTGTAACAAGGAAGAACGCGGTGTCCACCGCTTGTTCTAGGCTGGAACAAGCGGTGGACACCGCGTTATTGTACTACATTATCATTAAAAATTATTATTTTTGAAAAAATCCTCTAAGAAATCTTCAAGTCTATTTGAGTGCCAGGTTTTTTGGTTTAATATTACGTCGGGCTTGCAACCCTACCTGAGCACCTCACTACTCCAGGAGTGCGGTAGTTTCTCTATTTTTAATTTCATTGGTAGACCAATCCAGTACAGGATTGTGCAATTTTAACCAAGGCAATCCCAAAACTACTGGAGAAGGCAAATTATTTAATACTACCAAATCCAGATTCTCTTGGTGAACACCATTAATAGTGAGGGGAAATTCACAGACCTTGTGAATAACACTCTTCAAGGGAGAGCCATCGACAGAAACCACAGCAATAGGGGATGACAAAGGTTTGGGTTTTAATTTAAGTTTTTCCAAGAATCCCCCATCAATCACATTCAGAGTAGAACCACAATCCACGAATTCCCGAAATTCAATTAATTGTTCCTGAGCAGCAGTAGTAGCAGAAAGAAATACACCCTTAGTATTTAAACAGGCTATTCGGGCGTAACTGACCTTTTTTTTTCCTTTGTTCATACGCAGCACACAGTTCTTAATAAAATGGTCAGATTTCCCACAATAAAAGCACAAACCTTCAGAATACCTGCGGTCTTTTTCCTGAGAGCGGGGTGCCATTGCCCCAATCTCCATCGGCTCTCCAATGTCAGTACAGACCCTCTCAAGACTCGGAACTGACATGGCAGAGGATTTACTCTCATTAACCCTTGCACGCAGTCTCCTGTCCACCCGTATAGCTAATTGCATTCCCTCCTGCAAGTTTCCAGGTGTGGGATAAGCAATCAGCAAATTCTTAACCCTTTCACCAAGCCCCGCAAGAAACAAACTTTTCAAAGCTGAATCGTTCCACCCCACCTGGGCAGACCACCAACGGAAGTGAGAACAATATTTTTCCACATTACCTGATCCCTGCCTCAAATGTCTCAATTCAGTCTCAGCTGATGAGACACGATCAGGATCATCATACAACAAACCTAAAGCAGAAAAAAAACTATCCACTGATCTAAAGCATGGATCACTAGGTTGGAGAGAAAAGGCCCAACCCTGAGGTTCTTTGCGCAAAAGTGACATTATGAACCCTATACGCTGTGATTCATCAACAGAGGATCTGGGTCTAAAACGAAAATACAACAAACAAGCATTTTTAAAGGAAAAAAATTCTTGTTGATCACCAAAAAATAAATCAGGCAAATGTACCTTTGGCTCCACAAAATGTGCTCCAGAACAGCTACTCACGTGTTGTTGGAGCTCGGCCACCTCCAGAGAGAGTCCCTGCAGGCAATGAGCCAAATCCTGAACCGACACCATGATGGAAACTGGAAGTCTTTCCTTAGAGATATTTTTGGTCTGGACTTACTGTTATGATCTGCTACAAGCACTAAGGAAAGAAAGGAGATCTGTCCCTACAATAGAACTAAGCTAGATCCCTACGATGTAACGGGGAACCTGATCCTGCGATCAGACCCGCTAAAGTCCTCGGCTAGTCTGTACGAAGACCTATAGATGCAAGGAAGGGATCCCTACAAGAACTAGGGACTGGGATAAAGTTGGACACCTCCTAGAAGAAATTGTAGCAGTAAAAGACAAACACACAACATAGAACAAAGGTCCGAAGACCTAGGAAAACTGACTGAGAAAGGTAACTAAGCACCAAGCTAGCTTAAGAGTAGAAATTACAATGAAGTCCAGCAAGGCCAGGAGAGCGGAGCAGGACTAAATAGGCAAAAAAGGTCATGTGACCAGCAAGATAGAAAAAACCTAAGAGGAGAGTTCTAACACTGACAACAGTGTAATTGCATTCCTTTTCAGGGCTAGTTTACATCAGTTCTTATCACTTTTTGACAGGCAAGTCTGTGCCAGTGCTGTGCAAGATTTTTTCACAGCATTTGGCTAAATCTAGCAAATCCTTTTTGGCCTATTGCAGAGTGTGTTAGTCAGTGGAGTAGCCTATCTGTGTTGCAAGCTACACCACCTGTGTATAGAATACAAATTTTTTTACTGCACCTAGTGAAGTAAAACCTTTTGGGCATAGCATCATTCTATTAGTCCATCTATACTAACCTCCACCAGGTTGCAAATTCAATATAATTTTTTTTTGCAAAGAGCTCTGAAAAAATATTTAGGCTTGTAGCAGTGTGTGGGACTTGTTCTATTAGTCCATCTATACTGACCTCCATCAGGTTGCAAATTCAATATAATTTTTTTCTTCATCTAGCTCTGAAAAAATATTTCAGCTTGTAGCAGTGTGTGGGAATTGTTCTATTAGTCCATCTATACTGACTTCCATCAGGTTGCAAATTCAATATAATTTTTTTCTGCATCTAGCTCTGAAAAAATATTTTGGCGTCAAGCAGTTTGTGGGACATGTTCTATTAGTCCATCTATACTGACCTCCATCAGGTTGAAAAATCAATATAATTTTTTTCTGCATCTAGAACAGAAAAAATATTTCGGCTTCTAGCAGTGTGTGGGACTTGTTCTATTAGTCCATCTATACTAACCTCCATCAGGTTGCAAATTCAATAAAAAAATTTTCTGCATCTAGCTCTGAAAAAATATTTAGGCTTCTAGCAGTGTGTGGGACTTGTTCTATTAGTTCATCTATACTGACCTCCATCAGGTTGCAAATTCAATATAATTTTTTTCTGCATCTAGCTCTGAAAAAATGTCAGCTTGTAGCAGTGTGTGGGACTTATTCTATTAGTCCATCTATACTGACCTCCATCAGGTTGCAAATTCAATATAATTTTTTCTGCATCTAGCTCTGAAAAAATATTTGGGCTTCTAGCAGTGTGTGGGACTTGTTCTATTAGTCCATCTATACTGACCTCCATCAGGTTGCAAATTCAATATAATTTGTTTCTGCTCTAGCTCTGAAAAAAATATTTTGGCTTCTAGCAGTGTGTGGGACTTGTTCTATTAGTCCATCTATACTGACCTCCAACAGGTTGCAAATTCAATATCCTTTTTTTCTGCATCTAGCTCTGAAAAAATATTTCAGCTTGTAGCAGTGTGTGGGACCTGTTCTATTAGTCCATCTATACTGACCTCCATCAGGTTGTAAATTCAATATAATTTTTTTCTGCATCTAGCTCTGAAAAATTATTTCAGCTTGTAGCAGTGTGTGGGTCTTGTTCTATTAGTCCATCTATACTGACCTCCATCAGGTTGTAAATTCAATCTAATTTTTTTCTGCATCGAGCTCTGAAAAAATATTTCGGCATCTAGCAGTGTGTGGGACTTGTTCTATTAGTCCATCTATACTGACCTCCATCAGGTTGAAAATTCAATATAAATTTTTTCTGCATCTAGCTCTGAAAAAATATTTCGGCTTCTAGCAGTGTGTGGGACTTGTTCTATTAGTCCATCTATACTGACCTCCATCAGGTTGCAAATTCAATATAATTTTTTTCTGCATCGAGCTCTGGAAAAATATCTCGGCTTCTAGCACTGTGTGGGACTTGTTCTATTAGTCCATCTATACTGACCTCCATCAGGTTGCAAGTTCAATATAATTTTTTTCTGCATCGAGGTCTGATAAAATATTTTGGTTTCTAGCAGTGTGTGGGACTTGTTCTATTAGTCCATCTATACTGACCTCCATCAGGCTGCAAATTCAATATAATTTTTTTCTGCATCAAGCTCTAATAAAATATTTAGGCTTCTAGCAGTGTGTGGGACGTGTTCTATTAGTCCATCTATACTAACCTCCATCAAGTTGCAAATGCAATATGATTTTTATCTGCATCTAACCCAGCCAATACTTTTGGGCTAATACCACAATTTGGCCACTCAGCTCTGCTCGGTTCCCATCCATTGTATTTTGTCCAAACAACTCCAGAGTCGTGAATTAGTTAACCACCAAAATGAGTGGAAAAAGGCCTGCTGCTGGTGGAAAGGGGAATAGGTGTGTTGGGAAGGGAAAAAAAGGTTGTGTCCGCGGGGTAGGTGTTAAAGCAACACTAACATCTGCAGAAGAAAGACCATCTTCCAGCCAAACTAAGATGTCCACTTCTTTTAGCGGACAATATGATAAGATCCCTTTTTTACGGCCACGCCAATCGCTACAAATTTCAGATGAGGCACAAAAACAGCAGGAGCTTCAACAGATATCAAGTGCTCCTTTAAGTGGGCTCTCCTCCACCTCAACTTCAACATCACAAATACTCCAGTCCTCAGAGGTATCACCCCAATCGCACTTGCTTCCTCACAGCTCCCAAGTCTCCAGCTGCCCGTCTGAGTATGGGGTAGAACAGATGGTTGAGTCTGCAGAGCTGTTTACTCATACTATAGCCTGGGAATCAGAGGTCGGATCCAGAGCTTCTGTGAATCCAGACGAGTAAATGATCTGCACTGATGCCCAGAATCTTTATGAGTCAGATCCAGGACCAGACGCAGAAGGTTCTGACCATAATGTAGACCCTCATTTCCAAACTGTAACTCCTGTTGGTGGAGACAATGAGGAGGACGATGATGAGACTCAAATACCTGATTGGCGCGACAACTTTAGTTTTTTGTCAAGGCAGGAACAGGTTGGCACTGATGACGACTGGTGTGATGACACACAGGGTGATGATGATGAGGTTGGAGATCCCACTTACTGTCAATCCACAGTCAGCCAAGAGATGAGGTCAGCAGAGGAGGTGGAGGAGGATGCTAGTGACGACGAGGTCAGGTTGCACCTTCCTGGACAGAGACGTAGTACTGGAAGCACGTCAACAACTGCATCCTCAAACACAACTCTGCCTCTGACCACAAGTCGTGGTGGCTCTTCAGGTCACATGGGTGCTAAGCCTTGCATAGCCTGGGCATTTTTTCAGATCGATAAAGATGACCCAACTCGTGTTATCTGTAACATTTGTCAGCAAAAGCTAAGTAGAGGCCAAAAAATACATAGTTGAGTACTTCATGCATGAAATGGCACATGGACATGAAGCATAAGTTGCAATGGGAAGATCACTGTGCTACAATGCGGCCTAGACGGCCGGGCCAACCACCGTCTGCCACATCTTGTGCATCTGCGGCCTCTTCATCCTCTGTGACTGGGGGGACAGCAGTCACACCTGTTTTGGGATGCAGGCCTGCCACCTCTTTACCCGCAACAGCCAGCGTGATTGGCAGGTCATCATTTTCTTTGGAGGTGATAACACCAGCTGGTGTTCAGCGCTGTCCGACATCGATAGCACCACCTTTGGATCAAGGCAACCTAACATGTCCACCTGCATCCTCTTCACAGACCGGCAGTTTGCCGGGGACACCCTTCTCAACCCCGTCTAAGCACAACAGCCAGCCCTCGGTCCCTCAGATGTGGACAAGTAAAAGACCATTTCCTCCTAGCCATGAGAAAGCTAAGAGATTGAATTTCACCATCTGCAAGCTCTTGGCTACAGAAATGCTGCCTTTCCGCCTGGTTGACACAGAGGATTTTCGAGACCTTATGTTCGTCGCAGTGCTCCAGTACCAGATGCCCAGTCGGCACTACTTCTCAAAGAAAGGTGTGCCTGCGCTCCACCAGCATGTCGCACACAACATCACCGCTTCTTCGAGAAACTCTGTGTGTGAAAGGGTGCATTTCACCACAGACACTAGGACGAGTAGGCATGGACAGGGGCGTTACATGTCACTGACTGGGCACTGGGTAACTATGGTGACAGCAGGTCAAGGGGCTGCTGTCCAAGTCTTGCCGTCCCCACGAGTTGTGCGTAAATCCTCTTTATCTCAAAGTTCCTCCACTGCTTCTGCCTCCTCAACCT
Organism: Phyllobates terribilis; assembly: GCF_046119375.1. Lineage (NCBI taxonomy): Eukaryota > Metazoa > Chordata > Amphibia > Anura > Dendrobatidae > Phyllobates > Phyllobates terribilis. The sequence continues at coordinate 324,160,858 of NW_027362763.1, read as the reverse complement.
CCTCTCGGTCCTCCACCTGCACCCAAACCCTGTCTGGTCATGCCACAAGCTTTCTAACTGCGCAGAAGGGATCCTGCACACCTCCTTACTATGCTGGCAGCAGGGATCAACGTCATCAGGCGGTTTTTACTTTGAAATGTCTGGGAAATGTGAGTCACACAGCTGAGGAGTTGTGGTCAGCTCTGGAGAACCAGTTTCATGAATGGTTGTCTCCACTGGACCTGAAACCAGGGAAGGCCGTGTGCGACAATGCTGCAAACCTGGGTGCGGCCCTTCGCTGGGGCAATGTCACACACGTGCCTTGTATGGCTCACGCATTGAACCTGGTTGTCCAGCAATTTTTAGCCCACTATCCCGGACTAGATGGCCTTCTGCAGAGGGCACGGTCGCTGTGTGCTCATTTCCACCGTTCGCATTCCGCAGCTCAGCGACTTACATCTCAACAGAAGTCGCTGGGCCTGCCACTTCACCGGCTAAAATGCGATGTGCCTACCGGGTGGAATTCAACTCTGCACATGTTGCAGTGACTGTGGCAGCACCGACAAGCCCTGGTGCAATATGTTCTGACATATAGCCTACGTTCTGATGTATAGCCTGGGCCAACGGGATCCAGAGGTGGGGCAAATCACGCTGGAGGAGTGGTCTCAGATCAGGGACCTATGCACCCTTCTGCACAGTTTTGAAATGGCGACGAAGATGTTTAGTGCTGACGATGCCATTATCAGCATGACTATTCCGGTGATTTACATGCTGGAGCACATGTTAAACAGAATTCGGAGTCAGGTGGTGGCACAAGAGGAGGTGGAGGAAGGAGAGGAGGAGGAGCTGTATGCGGAAGAGCTAACATCTGCAAGGTCCAGACGGTCGGCAGCACCAAGGCGGCAGGCATGTGAGGGTGGGGGAGATGGTTTTACCAGGGCGCATGGTAGCAGCCAAACTAGTGAGGAAGGTGCAGGAGCCCAGGAAGAAGTGGATGACGAACTGATGGAAGACTCATCAGATGAGGGAGACCTTGATCACATTTCTGTTGTGCGAGGTTGGGGGGAGAGGACAGAGGAAGAAAGCATGATTGTTACCTTGCCACCAACACAACAGGGACTTGGTGCTCCTGGATGCGCAAGACACATGAGTGCCTTCTTGCTGCACTACCTGCAACATGAGCCTCGAATTGTGAGAATTAGAAATAATCCTGACTACTGGGTTGCCACACTGTTAGATACCCGGTGCAAAAGTAAATTTATAGAAATTATTCCTGCCATAGAAAGGGATGCACGCATGCAGAAGTATCAGCAGAGACTGTTGCAGAATCTTACATGTGCTTTTCCACAAAATACCAGTGGTGCACGTAGTGAATTTCACAGTTCCAACTTGCCAACCGTGGGACCGTCGAGTGTTCATCACTCAAACCGTAACAGAAACACAGTATCTGCTGGTAACATCAATTTTGCGGAATCATTTCACCACTTTTTTAGCCCATCCTTTGCAAGGCCACAGGAGACAAGAAGTCTGACACATAGTCAACGCCTAGAGACGATGGCACAGGAGTATCTCCAAGTAAACATTGAAACCATGACTGTGTCACTGGACCCTTGCTCTTTTTGGGCTTCCAATCTGGATAAATGGCCGGAGCTCGCCACTTACGCCTTGGAGATCTTGTCATGCCCTGCAGCCAGCGTTCTGTCTGAACGTGTGTTCAGCGCTGCTGGTGGTGTGCTGACAGATAAGCGCACGCGGCTCTCCACTGATAATGTAGACAGACTCACGTTCATAAAGATGAACAAATCATGGATCCGAAACGACTTTTCTACCCCTGTGTCATCCTGGGGAGAGTAAAAGCTTGATGATTTGTTAAAATCACCTCACCAACCGTTTTAAGCTTTAAAATTACTAATCATGTTTATCTGTATCTTGGCTGGAAAATAATTTGGGCTTTGTAGCAGTGTGCAATACTGATTCTATTAGGCCATCTATAATAAGCTCCACCAGATTTAAAATGACTAATCATGTTTATCTGTATGTTGGCTGGAAAATAATTTGGGCTTTGTAGCAGTTTGCAGTACTGATTCTATTAGGCCATCTATACTAAGCTCAACCAGCTTTCAAATTAATAATAAGTTTTAGCTGCATCTAGCCCGGAAAATAATTTTGGGTCTCCTAGATGCGCAAGACACATGAGTGCCTTCTTGCTGCACTACCTGCAACATGACCCTCAGATTGTCAGAATTCGAAGTAATCCTGACTACTGGGTTGCCACACTCTTAGACCCCCCACACTCTTCGATCAACCTTTTCATTTTAATAAAGAACAAAAAAATGGTAATTTTTGAAATTATAAGCATTAGCAAGTTATTAGAAACTGAAATCAAACAGTTTTCAACTCAAAACTTTATTCTAGGTGATGTTTCATTTGCACATAGGACCCCTTGTTCGAAAGGAGCTTCTGAACTCTCTCGTCCATTGAATTTGTCAGGTTTTGGATGGTTTCTGCTTCAATTGTTTTGCATGAGGACAGAATATCCTCCCAGAGCTGTTGCTTAGATGTGAACTGCCTCCCGCCATCATAGACACTACTTTTGATGATGCTCCAGAGGTTCTGAATGGGGTTGAGGTCAGGGGAGCATGGGGGTCACACCATAAGTTTGTCCCCTTTTATGCCCATATCAGCCAGAGATGCAGATGTGTTATGTGCAGCATGAGATGGTGCATTATCATGCATGAAAATGATCTTGCTGCGGAATACATGGTTCTTCTTCTTGAACCATGGCAGGAAGTGCTGTTTGAGAAACTCCACATACATTATGGAGTTCATCTTTACCCCTTCAGGGATCCTAAAGGGGCCGACAATCTCTCTCCCCATGATTCCAGCGCAAAACATTACTCCACCTCCTCCTTGTTGGCGCTGTAGCCATGTTTGTGTGGGGTGTCCATCAACCAGCCATCCTCCACTCCATCTATCTGGACCATCGAGCGTTGCACGGCACTCATCGGTGAACAAAACAATTTTGAAGTCAGTCTTCATTTATTGTTTGGCCCACTGGAGCCGTTTCTGCTTGTGTGCAGTGGATAGAGGAGGTCGACAGGATGGCTTAAACACAGCTGCAAACCTCTGAAGGAGTCTGCATCTTGTTGTTCGGGGGACGTTGGAGGCACCAGCAGCTTCAAAAACTTGTCTTCTGCTATGACAAGGCTTTTTTGCCACTGCTCTTTTAACCTGACGTAATTGCCTGTAGGAAAGAGTCCTCAATTTTCCCTTATAAGCATGCACACATGTGTACTGTGAATCAGCTACATACTTCTTGATTGTGCGATGATCAGGATGAAGTGTCTTGGCAATGTTGATTGTAGTCATGCCTTGACCTAAACACTCCACAATTTGTTGCTTCTCAGCAGCCGACACATCCTTTTTCTTTCCCATTTTGGCAGAAAATGTAGGCTGCTTAATAATGTAGGACAGCCTTCTTAAATAGTCTTGCCTTTCATTGGACACACCTGCCAAACTAATTAGCACAGGTGTCTGCAATTGCTTACAGTGATATAAAGAGCCCTGACACACATCACCATCAATGAGTTTAACTGACAAACAAACAAATTCTTCCCTTATCACTCCTAAACACTTTTTTCATAATAATTTGGAACACAGTGTACATGTACTTTTCCACAAAACACCAGTGGTTCACGTAGTGAATCTTACAGTTCTAACTTGCCAACCGTGGTCTGTATGGAGTTGTTCAATAAAGGACCCAAAATTAAGATAACATAGACGGGAGAGGTCTCTATGAATACGAATTCCTAAGTATTTGATACCCTGTGAGGGCCAGGCAAAGGGAAAGTTGGACTGGATGGAATCCTATATGGATTTGGGGAGGGAGACATCGAGGGCCTCAGACTTCGCTGCATTGATTTTAAAATTTTACCATGTACCAAAGTGATCTATTTCAGCCAAAACAGCAGGGATGGATACATGTGATTGAGTGATATATACTAGAACATCATCAGCAAATGCAGAGCACTTGTACTCAGTGCCTCCCACCTCAATCCACCTATTATTGGGGTTATGGCGAATTGATGAGAGCAGGTGCTCCGTCACTAGGATGTATAAGAGAGGGGACAGAGGACATCCCTGCCTTGTCCCATTGGTGATTATGAAAGGTGATGAAAATGTTCCATTTACCTTCAGCCTAGGTGACGTATTGCGATACAGGGCCGTGATTTTGCCTATAAAAGGGTCCCCTAGACCCCTTCCCAAAGCTTTTTAAGGGAATAATATGTGGCGTGCCTGGAGACTCCATGGAGTGCTTTCTCAGCATCCAACGAGAGTATCTAATTACAAAGTTTTAACTGCATCTAGCCCAGAAAATACTTTGTGCCTAGTAGCAGTGTCTGCTAATCAGCGGATTGTCCCAGCTGTTAAGCAAGCAACACCACCTGTAGTTTGGACACTTAATTTTTTCAAAGGAAGTGGTTCGGGCCCCCGGGACACTCAGTGAAGAGCATCGGGGAGACACCCCAAGGCATAGGGGCTGGGACTGGCGGTAGGACGCCTTGCGGTGGACCGCCGAGCTCGATCCTTATAAAAGCTTTTTAACTGCAGCAGCTTTAGTGGACTCTACTGGAGCTGGAATTACGCGGCTGCTGGCATGAGACTTGCCCTCCAATAGATCCTTGCAAAAGGATTTAAAGTGTATTCATTCAAATTAGAGTGACAATTTAAATTAAAAAGCTTAGACCAGCCTCCACCACAGGTGGGCTCGCTCGACCCACCAGCGGACAGGCACCAATACTGGGAGAGGGGGGCTGGCCGTCAGGGTCCACCGCAGCTCTGGCACAAACCCGGCGACACGGAGGTCGCACGGGCAGGAACGGACTGGCCGTGTCGGCTTCGCACTTTTTTGGTTTTAGAAGGGAATGACATGCCTATATCTGTGTCTCCCCCTCCTTTTACTCCTCCACCTCTTTTCTTTTCTTATGTCTATATGTACTTGTCACTTTTCCATGTGTTAGTTGTGTCATCTGAGCAGTTTGTCAGCTTTTGGACACCTTTGAAGGTGTTTTCTATGTATTTCTATGTGTTTTTGTTTGCCAGCCATTGGTTTTAACGGTGTTCGAAGGTGTTCGACGAACAGTTCGATGAACAGTTCGGCGAACATAAGGGTGTTCGACGAACCGAACCGAACTCGAACACTACGGGGATGGCTCAACACTAGTTGTGATGATGATGAGGCCATTCATCTCCTTAGTTTTCTGTTACTTAGAATGCAAGCGCAAGTATGCAGCAAGCCATCCACCCACCTACCCACAGGCCACAATACTAAACTGGCACATTTCTGGACAGCTGCTTACCCTTGAAATGTTGCCTTTTAGGCTCGTGGAGGCAGAAGCTTTTCACAACCTCATGGAGGCGGCAGGGTCTCCATATTGTGTCCCTAGCCACCACTATTTCTCCTGGTGTCACCTCCACCTTCCACAAGCACGGGTCCCAGAACATTACTGCTGGTACTTTTCTGAGGGAATCTGCTTGCCTGGAATATTTCCAGTGAACTATGAGATGACACCATGGTATTAGCAGTGCTCCCAGTACCAATAGTGAAGCCATCCACAATTTCCTTCTCAGGAATTTTATTTGGTAGACTGAGTGGATGCCCAATTAAATTAGTTTCTCACAAAGGAGCTGAAGATATGGAGTGGCAGTAGGTGCAATTTTCTTCAGTTTGTTAGATACTAGATGGAGAATGGCAGCACAGTGGCTCAGTGGTTGACACTGAAGCCTTGCAGCGCTGGGATCCTGGGTTTAAATCCCAGCAAGGACAACATCTGCAAGGATTTTGTATGTTCTCCCTGTGTTTGCATGTGTTTTCCCCTCAGTAAAAAAGCAACCAAAGAGTGTCCAGGAACCTCCACACAGTCTTTTCTTAGCCAGGACTGCTTCTCAGCAGGGTTGGACGAACCAACCAAAGAACCGGAGAATCCTCTGAAGGGGCCCTGGCTTTCCCTTCAGAAGAGTTCATAGTGCAGACCTTGCAGCTGCTATGGGGCTCTTGAGCAGGGGAGAAAGGTGATCCCTCAGAATCAAATCTTCTGGTGGTCCCAATGTTCTTCAGTCTGAAACTGCTTCTCTGTAAGAGTTGTATGTCACCATAGCCATTTTCTTTAGCTCAGTGAAAGGAATGGCATAGAGAGAAACTGTATCCACTTCGGCTGTAATTTCTCCCAAACAGTCCTCTAATGCAGCTTGTTGCATAAGCAATGGCAGCCTGACCAACATCAGCTCACACTTCTCGGTGGTGCTTAGTCACAGACAGAGATCTTTCTTTAGGCCTTGATTTTAATCACTACAGAGTTGGACAATGGCCTGATCAGCTATGCTTTTTGAGAAATAATGTGCATAAGCAAAGAAATGGTTTAGGCTACTGAAGATCATTAAGCGAAACACATACAGCTTTCCCACAGACTGAAAGGCTTCCAAGACAGCCAAGAGTTCTCTGTCCTCACCAACAGAAAACTGTCCATGTTCACCTCCTCATCCTCCTCTTCCTCATTATCACCCAATCCGTGTTGAGATGAGATGATGCTGGGCTGTATAGTTCTTTGCTCCGCCTGCAATGCCTACTCTTTAACTGTAAGCATCGAGCGTTTCAGTAGAAAGAGAAACAGGATGGTGCCGCGCACCATCTTGGTGGAGTCCTCAAAGGTTTGGTGGATGGCACAGATGTCAGACATCCATGCCCACTCATTAGTTCTTATGTGTGGAGGCTGACCTGAATGCTGATGGGAATGTTGAAGTTGGTGCTCAACAACTGCCCTCTGCTGCTCACAAATCCTTCCCAACATCTGTAACTTTGACTTCCAACATGTGGAGACATCGCACAACAGTTAGTGAGCTGGAAGATGCAAACGCTGCTGAAGCACTGCCAGAGTGGCGGAAACTATAGCTGATTTTCTGAAAAGGGCACACACGAGATGTACTTTCACAAGCAGCTCTGGCTGATAAGGGTAGGTTTTGAAAAACCGCTGAACCACTAAGTTGAGCACATTTAGTGCTCTCTTATTACTAATGTATACCCTTTTATGTAGCACAATATCAGCACCAAAGAATTAAAAGATGAAATATAGCCTGCTTTATATACCACAGTACTAAGAAAACGAATTTCGATTATATCTTGTGCACCCCTGTGACAAAAATATCTGCATCAAAGAATTAATTTCACTAGACTAAAGCTAGTATAATGATGACCAACAACTGTTCCACTACAGCCAACCCAGCAAAAGGAGACCAAATCAGGATTCTCCACATTTCCAAAAAATAGTGGCAGACACCAGCAAAGTGGCATCAATTTCACTACAGTAGAAATAGTGTAATTAGGATTGATACCTCTTTCTGTACAGCCAACCCAGTAGATAGAGACTCAATCAGAAGTGTTTACATTTTTCTAAATTAGGGCCTAACACTACCAAAGTGGCATCAATTTCACCAGAGAACAAGTAGTTTAATGGAGACGGAAACCTCTTCCACTACAGCCAAACCCAATAGATGGAGATCCAATCAGGATTCTCCACATTTTCAAAAATTAGTGGCAGACACCAGCCAAGTGGCATCAATTTCACTTCAGTAGAAAAAGTGTAATTAGGACCAACACCTCTTCCAGTACATCCAACCCAGTAGATGGATACACAATCAGGACTATTCATATTTAAAATGTTAGGGCCTAAGTCCACAATTTTTGTGGCCTACAGATTGAAGATGGTGGAGTTCAGCCTCTTAGCTTTGTCATGTGTAGGAGTAAACAATCTTTTATGCGACCACAACTGCGGGACTGAGGACTGGCTGGCTGCAGTGCTGAGAGAGGGCGGAGTACCGTGAATCGGACAAACTGCTAGACCGTGAATGAGGTGCAGGCAGAGCTGTTACGGTGGATTGAGAAACATGTGGTGTGCTCAGTGAAACAAACACAGCAGGCATGTTCGCTTCTGTTCCAACTGACGGGTTCTTACACAGCCTGACTGGAGTGGGTGTACAACCATAGGTTCTGTGGTCGAAGACCTGCGTGACAATACTTGGCACGGTAACATAGGAGGAGGAAGAAGCAGCAGATGTGTTTGATGGGGAGGCTGACGATTCTTTATTTAAACCAATTTTGAGTTAATCATGTTTGTGTACCCCTTTGTGAAAAACAATATCTGCACCAAATAATCAATTTTCCTAGAGTAGAACTATTCTAATGGATGAAGGCCAAAACCTCTTTCACTACAGCCAATGCAGGAGATGGAGACTTAACCAGAAGTGTTCACATTTCCCTAAATTAGGGCCTAACACCAACAAAGTGGCATCAATTTCACTAGAGTAGAAGTAGTATAATGGGGATTGACAACTCTCCCACTACAGCCAACCCAACAGATGGAGACTAGTGTTGAGCGAATTTGATCGGCAAATGTTCGAAAGCTTCAAATTCGGCACGACTAGGGAACATTCGGATTCATTATCGCAAAGGCGAGCAAATTTTCTTAAAATCGGAAAAGTGCAATGAATATGCGTGGGACCGTGAATCCAGGCAACCACGGCATTTTTAACAGTTTTGTTAGCAAAGTGCAAGTGTATGATGAGCGGTGACATGTGCCAGGTGAGTGTGGGGGCTGTGGAGAGCTTAGAACCGGTCAGATCAGTGGCGCATTTTTTTTTTTTCCTGTGGGCTGTAACTTTAACTGAGGAAAGCGTGGCCAGCCAATCATAGCGCAGGAAGCATCTACACTGTCCAGACATAAGGGCTTCTGCAATTGGCTGCAGAAATTACATGTCTTCTCAATATAAAAAGCGGCCATGTTCTCTCAGCACTATTATATCCATGTCACTGCTGGAGACAGACGCAGCTCAGTGTTCTCCTGTGCAATGAGATATATTAGCTAGATAGCTTGTGTGGTAGTCAGATAGTGTAGATAATTCCTGGCTTGTGTACCTCTGCAATCGCTGATGCAGCACATTTTTGCTGTTCTTGTGCAAGTACTGAGATTCTGACAGAAGCGGAGGGCCCATGCCATACAATAGTGCTGAGCACCGCTGGTATAGAGTTCCATGTCTCAGTATACCTTGAATCTTTTTGGCACTTGCTAATGTGATCAAGCAAGCGCAGTGCACCTTTTAATTTAGTGGGGTTGAAATTGTGCTCTGTACAGTCTGCAGAGCTTCTTATTGCAGATCACAAAATCAGTTTTTTTTTCTGTTGCTATTGTGATATTGAAAGCTGTGTGCACTAAAGTTTTTTTTAGTGTCAGATACTATTTTAGTGGAGTTGAACTTCAGGTGGTTTCAGAGTAAAAAAATAATTTTTTTCTCTTGCTACGCCCTGTCCAAAAAATATTTTTTCCTGTGCCAAAAGTCATACAGTGCTATAAGCCAGCTACTACGTCAGTGGCAGTCAAATTCAGCTTGTCTGCACAGTCAAACCTATATATATTTTGGGTTGGCAGGCAGAGTCCACCAAAGGTTTTTTACTGTGGCAAAGTTGATCCAGTCTGCTAAGGGGCAGATCCTATTTTAGTGGTGTTGAACTTGTCCTGGTGTCACAGTAAAAAACAAAAAAACCTCTTACTAGGCCCAGTCCAAAAAATATTTTTTCCTGTGCCAAAAGTCATAAAGTGCTATAAGCCAGCTATTACGTCAGTGGTGTTCAATGTCAGCTGGATGCAGAGTAACCCAAAAATATTTTTTGCTCTGAGTAAAGTGATACAGCTGGCTAGATCTGAGTTTGAAATATTTTGTCGCAAATATTCTATGTCATACTGACCTCATCCACATTAAAAAAAAAATGTCTTCTGTTCCTAAAGTAATACAGCAGGGGCCATCTCAGTTTGAAACTGTTTGGAGAATATCTCGTAGGTTTTATGGGCCTCATGCACACTAACAAATTTCTTTTGTCTGGTAGTATCGTTATACGGCAGGCCATATCTTACCTTGTCATTTAGTGTCGCTGAAATTCAGGTGTGTGCTGAGCTATTGCACAGGAAAAAAACTTATTTTTCTTTAGTTAATTGCGTGCTCCTACCACTGCATTGAACCAACATGAGTGGGAAAAAGAGAGGGCGTGGTGGAATGGGGAATAGGCTTGGTGTTCAAGGAGTACGTGAGGCACGTGGCAATGTTAGTGAAAGCACTAGTGAACCAACATAAACAGGTCCTATCCAAAGACAACTGACAACTTATGTTAGTGGACGGCCTACTGCACTCATTTCCTTTGGCAGCCGCACAGCGATACACCTTGTTGATAAGGCCCAGAAAGAGCAAGTGTTCCAGTGGATGGCAAGCTCTGCTTCCAGTGCCCTCTCCTTTTCTTCCTCCACCTCAAAATCACACGCAGTACAGTCCACAGAGGTGGCACCCCAAATACCCATGCTTACCCCCGCATCACAACTGGCCAACTGCCCAACTGACTGTAGCGAACCACAGATGGGCGAGTCTGTAGAACTCTTCACCCATTCTACACCATGGGCATCAGAAGTAGTGTTGGGCCACCCCCGTAGTGTTCGAGTTCGGTTCGGTTCGTCGAACACCCGTGTGTTCGCCGAACTGTTCGTCGAACTGTTCGTCGAACACCTTCGAACACCGTTAAAACCAATGGCAGGCAAACAAAAACACATAGAAACACATAGAAAACACCTTCAAAGGTGTCCAAAAGCTGACAAACTGCTCAGAAGACATAACTAACACATGGAAAAGTGACAAGTACATATAGTCATGCGAAAATAAAAGAGGTGGAGGAGTAAAAGGAGGGGGAGACACAGATATAGGCATGTCATGCCCTTCTAAAATCCAAAAAGTGAGAAGCCGACACGGCCAGTCCGCTCCTGCCCGTGCCACCTCCGCGGTGAACCCTGACGGCCAGCCCCCCTCTCCCAATACTGGTGCCTGTCCGCTGGTGGGTCGAGCGAGCCCCCCTGTGGTGGAGGCAGCTCTAAGCTTTTTAATTTAAATTGTCTCTCTAATTTGAATGAATACACTTTAAATCCATTTACAAGGATCTATTGGAGGGCAAGTCTCATGCCAGCAGCCGCGGTAATTCCAGCTCCAGTAGCGTCCACTAAAGCTGCTGCAGTTAAAAAGCTTTTATAAGGATCGAGCTCGGCTGTCCACCGCAAGGCATCCTACTGCCAGTCCCAGCCCCTATGCCTTGGGGTGCCTCCTGATGCTCTTCACTAAGTATCCCATGGTCCCGAAGCATTTCCTTTGAAAAAATTAAGTGTCTAAACTACAGGTGGTGCAGCTTGCTTAACAGCCGGGATAATCCGCTTACTAGCAGACACTGCTACTAGGCACAAAGTATTTCCTGGGCTAGATGCAGTTAAAATTTGTAATTAGATACTCTCGTTGGATGCTGAGAAAGCATTCCATAGAGTCTCCTGGCACGCCATATATGATTCTCTTAAAAAGCTTGGGGTAGGGGTCTAGGGGACCCTTTTATAGCCAAAATCACGGCCCTGTATCGCAATACGTCACCTAGGCTGAAGATAAATGGAACTGTAGCACCCTGAGGGCTCGGTTGCTAAAGACGTATTGCACCTCACCCAGAGGTGTGATATCTCACTCTCAGGTAAGGATGGAGTGTGGATCAGGACCCGACACCTGCATGCATTACACCACATTGCCGTGGGGCAGGGCGACCAATATGCCCCTGAGATGGGCACGACAGTCCCTGTCCCTGGCTGGAGTGGGGGGAGGGAACACTGAGGAAGGGGAACCCTGTAGTGCAGGAGCAGGGAGGAAGCAGTTCCTGGGTGCATTGAGAAGGGAGTATAAAAGGTGGGCACCATCTTAGTTCAGTGCAGAGAAGTCTGAGCAGAAGTGGCAGGGAGCAGGGGCTCTGCATGAGCTCTGCTCCGGAGGCGGGCCTAGTAACAGAGGCCCAGGCCTGGAAGAGGGAGAAGGAAGGAAGAGGAGCGGAGAAGGCTCCAGGAACGAGGAATGAAGGGATCCCAGGGGTGCGGACGGGCGAGTCGCCACCGCACGCCCGAATCCACCTGCGTGGAGGGGTCAGGCCAAAGGGGGAGACCGGTCCCCGAACTAGTGGAGGCAGGAAACGACCCTCAGCTAGAAACCGGAGGCTCTGACATTTTATGTGGCGCAGCCCCTCGCTACACCCGCTAGGAAGGCACCACATAGGGTCAGGGAAACTGGCGCCAAGTTTACCAAGAGGAGGCCCGAGGCAGCCGGACAGAAGTGTTGGTAAGAAAGGCCAGACAAAGGACACACAAAGGGGGTCCTGTGAAGTGCTCCAAAGTTATCTGGGAGTTGTCTGAGCCCCTCACCTGGTGAGCACAGTACGACGTGGGCAGCCGTTACCTGCAGACGTGGTCTGGATAATAAGAACTGTGAGTAAAGGCCCTGAACTGCATCACTGACTCCGTGTCGTTACTGCTGCTGCCCTGCACCATCACCCCCATCCTCCGCATACACTGCCCTGAGGCTATACTCCTCCCGTGGGGAGTTATGCTATGCTCTGCTGCACCCACAACACCAGCCTCAGTGGTCTGCCCTGTAGCGGCGGTTCACTCTGACCGCAATCCACGGGTGGCGTAGTCGGACATTTAAACATGAAAACCACATAAATAGTTCCGCCACTGGTTTGACCGCCCTGAGCCACGGAACTGGGTCGCCGCCACGAAGACTACAACCACCAGCATCCACCAAAAAGGGTCCGGCTCCGGGTGTCCCAAGGCCCAGGGGGTGCGTCAGAACATTTTCATCACCTTTCACAATCACCAATGGGACAAGGCAGTGATGTCCTCTGTCCCCTCTCTTATACATCCTAGTGACGGAGCACCTGCTCTCATCAATTCGCCATAACCCCAATATTAGGTGGATTGAGGTGGGAGGCACCGAGTACAAGTGCTCTCTATTTGCTGATGATGTCCTAGTATATATCACTCAATCACATATATCAATCCATGCTGTTATGGCTGAAATAGATCACTTTGTTACATGGTAAAATTTTAAAATCAATGCAGCGAAGTCTGAGGCCCTCGATGTCTCCCTCCCCAAATCCATATAGGATTCCATCCAGTCCAACTTTCCATTTGCCTGGCCCTCACAGGGTATCAAATACTTAGGAATTCCTATTCATAGAGACCTCTCCCATCTATGTTATCTTAATTTTGGGCCCTTTATTGAACAACTCCATACAGACCACGGTTGGCAAGTTAGAACTGTAAGATTCACTACGTGAACCACTGGTGTTTTGTGGAAAAGCACATGTACACTGCGTTCCAAATTATTATACAAAAAGTGTTTAGGAGTGATAAGGGAAGAATTTGTTTGTTTGTCAGTTAAACTCATTGATGGTGATGTGTGTCAGGGCTCTTTATATCACTGTAAGCAATTGCAGACACCTGTGCTAATTAGTTTGGCAGGTGTGTCCAATGAAAGGCAAGACTACTTAAGAAGGCTCTCTCACATTATTAAGCAGCCTACATTTTCTGCCAAAATGGGAAAGAAAAAGGATGTGTCGGCTGCTGAGAAGCAACAAATTGTGGAGTGTTTAGGTCAAGGCATGACTACAATCAACATTGTGCGATGATCAGGATGAAGTGTCTTGGCAATCAAGAAGTATGTAGCTGATTCACAGTACACACGTGTGCGTGCTGATAAGGGCAAATTGAGGACTCTTTCCTACAGGCAATTACGTCAGGTTGAAAGAGCAGCGGCAAAAAAGCCTTCTCATAGCAGCAGACAAGTTTTTGAAGCTGCTTGTGCCTCCAACGTCCCCCGAACAACAAGATGCAGGGTCCTTCAGAGGTTTGCAGCTGTGCATGCGCCATCCTGTCGACCTCCTCTATCCACTTCACACAAGCAGAAACGGCTCCAGTGGGCCAAACATTACATGAAGACTGATTTCAAAACTGTTTTGTTCACGGATGAGTGCCGTGCAGCGCTCGATGGTCCAGATGGATGGAGTGGAGGATGGCTGGTTGATGGACACCCCACGCAAACACGGCTACAGCGCCAACAAGGAGGAGGTGGAGTAATGTTTTGGGCTGGAATCATGGGGAGAGAGATTGTCGGCCCCTTTAGGATCCCTGAAGGCGCTAAAGATGAACTCCATAATGTATGTGGATTTTCTCAAACAGCACTTCCTGCCATGGTTCAAGAAGAAGAACCGTGTATTTCACAGCAAGATCATTTTTCTGCATGATAATGCACCATCTCATGCTGCACATAAAACATCTGCATCTCTGGCTGATATGGGCATAAAAGGGGACAAACTTATGGTGTGACCCCCATGCTCCCCTGACCTCTACCCCATTCAGAACCTTTGGAGCATCATTAAAAGGAGTGTCTATGATGGCGGGAGGCAGTTCACATCTAAGCAACAGCTCTGGGAGGGTATTCTGTCCTCATGCAAAACAATTGAAGCAGAAACCATCCAAAACCTGACAAATTCAATGGACGAGAGAGTTCAGAAGCTCCTTTCGAACAAGGGGTCCTATGTGAAAATGTAACATCACCTAGAATAAAGTTTTGAGTTGAAAACTGTTTGATTTCAGTTTCTAACAACCTGCTAATGCTTATAATTTCAAAAATGACCATTTTTTTGGTCTTTATTAAAATGAAAAGGTTGATCGAAAAGTTTGGGGGATCTAAGAGTGTGGCAACCCAGTAGTCATGATTACTTCGAATTCTGACAATATGAGGGTCATGCTGCAGGTAGTGCAGCAAGAAGGCACTTATGTGCCTTGCGCATCTCGGAGCCCCAAAATTATTTTCCGGGCTAGATGCAGCTAAAAATTATTTTTAATTTTAAATCTGGTGAAGCTTTAGTATAGATGGCCTAATAGGATCAGTGCTGCACACTGCTACAAAGCCCAAATTATTTTCCAGTCAAGATACAGATAAACATGATTAGTAATTTGAAAGCTTAAAACGGTTGGTAGGGTGATTTTAACCAATCATCAAGCTTTTACTCTCCCCAGGATGACACAGGGGTAGAAAAGTCGTTTCGGATCCATGATTTGTTCATCTTTATGAACGTGAGTCTGTCTACATTATCAGTGGAGAGCCGCGTGCGCTTATCTGTCAGCACACCACCAGCAGCGCTGAACACACGTTCAGACAGAACGCTGGCTGCGGGGCATGACAAGATCTCCAAGGCGTAAGTGGCTAGCTCCGGCCATTTATCCAGATTGGAAGCCCAAAAAGAGCAAGGGTCCAGTGACACAGTCGTGGCTTCAATGTTTACTTGGAGATACTCCTGTACCATCGTCTCTAGGCGTTGACTATGTGTCAGACTTCTTGTCTCCTGTGGCCTTGCAAAGGATGGGCTAAAAAAGTGGTGAAATGATTCCGCAAAATTGATGTTACCAGCAGATACTGTGGTTCTGTCACGGTTTGAGTGCTGAACACTTGACGGTCCCACGGTTGGCAAGTTGGAACTGTGAGATTCACTACGTGCACCACTGGTATTTTGTGGAAAAGCACATGTAAGATTCTGCAACAGTCTCTGCTGATACTCCTGCATGCGTGCATCCCTTTCTATGGCAGGAATAATTTCTGCAAATTTACTTTTGTACCGGGGATCTAACAGTGTGGCAACCCAGTAGTCAGGATTATTTCTAATTCTCACAATTCGAGGGTCATGTTGCAGGTAGTGCAGCAAGAAGGCACTCATGTGTGTTGCGCATCCAGGAGCACCAAGTCCCTGTTGTGTTGGTGGCGAGGTAACAATCATGCTTCCTTCCTCTGTCCTCTCCCCCCAACCTCGCACAACAGAAATGTGATCAAGGTCTCCCTCATCTGATGAGTCTTCCATCAGTTCGTCCTCCACTTCTTCCTGGGCTCCTGCACCTTCCTCACTAGTTTGGCTGCTACCATGCGCCCTGGTAAAACCATCTCCCCCACCCTCACATGCCTGCCGCCTTGGTGCTGCCGACCGTCTGGACCTTGCAGATGTTAGCCCTTCCGCATACAACTCCTCCTCCTCTACTTCCTCCACCTCCTCTTGTGCCACCACCTGACTCCGAATTCTGTTTAACATGTGCTCCAGCATGTAAATCACCGGAATAGTCATGCTGATAATGGCATCGTCAGCACTAAACATCTTCGTCGCCATTTCAAAACTGTGCAGAAGGGTGCATAGGTCCTTGATCTGAGACCACTCCTCAAGCGTGATTTGCCCCACCTCTGAATCTCGTTGGCCCAGGCTATACGTCAGAACGTATTGCACCAGGGCTTGTCAGTGCTGCCACAGTCGCTGCAACATGTGCAGAGTTGAATTCCACCGGGTAGGCACATCGCATTTTAGCCGGTGAAGTGGCAGGCCCAACGACTTCTGTAGAGATGTAAGTCGCTGAGCTGCGGGATGCGAACGGCGGAAGTGAGCACACAGCGACCGTGCCCTCTGCAGAAGGCCATCTAGTCTGGGATAATGGGCTAAAAATTGCTGGACAACCAGGTTCAACACGTGAGCCATACAAGGCACGTGTGTGACATTGCCCCGGCGAAGGGCCGCACCTAGGTTTGCAGCATTGTCGCACACGGCCTTCCCTGGTTTCAGGTCCAGTGGAGACAACCATTCATGAAATTGGTTCTCCAGAGCTGACCACAACTCCTCAGCTGTGTGACTCACATTTCCCAGACATTTCAATGTAAAAACCGCCTGATGACGTTGAGCCCTACTGCCAGCATAGTAAGGAGGTGTGCAGGATCCCTTCTGCGCAGTTAGAAAGCTTGTGGCATGACCAGACAGGCTTTGGGTGCAGGTGGAAGACCGAGAGGAGGTTGAGGAGGCAGAAGCAGTGGTGGAACTTTGACATAAAGAGGATTGACGCACAACTCGTGGGGACGGCAAGACTTGGACAGCAGCCCCTTGTCCTGCTGTCACCATAGTTACCCAGTGCCCAGTCAGCGACATGTAACGCCCCTGTCCATGCCTACTCGTCCAAGTGTCTGTGGTGAAATGCACCCTGTCACACACAGAGTTTCTCAAAGAAGCGGTGATGTTGTGTGCGACATGCTGGTGGAGCGCAGGCACACCTTTCTTTGAGAAGTAGTGCCGACTGGGCATCTGGTACTGGGGCACTGCGACGGACATAAGGTTTCGAAAATCCTCTGTGTCCACCAGGCGGAAAGGCAGCATTTCTGTAGCCAAGAGCTTGCAGATGGTGAAATTCAACCTCTTAGCTTTCTCATGGCTAGGAGGAAATGGTCTTTTACTTGTCCACATCTGAGGGACCGAGGGCTGGCTATTGTGCTTAGACGGGGTTGATAAGGGTGTCCCCGGCAAACTGCCGGTCTGTGAGGAAGATGCAGGCGGACATGTTAGGTTGCCTTGATCCAAAGGTGGTGCTATCGATGTCGGACAGCGCTCAAGACCAGCTGGTGTTACCACCTCCAAAGAAAATGATGACCTGCCAATCACGCTGGCTGTTGCGGGTAAAGAGGTGGCAGGTCTGCGCCCCAAAACAGGTGTGACTGCTGTCCCCCCAGTCACAGAGGATGAAGAGGCCGCGGATGCACAAGATATGGCAGACGGTGGTGGGCCCGGCCGGCTAGACCGCATTGTAGCACACTGAGCTTCCCACTGCAACTTATGCTTCATGTCCATGTGCCGGTTCATGCATGAAGTACTCAAACTATGTATTTTTTGGCCTCTACTTAGCTTTTGCTGACAAATGTTACAGATAACACGAGTTGGGTCATCTTTATCGATCTGAAAAAATGCCCAGGCTATGCAAGGCTTAGCACCCATGCGACCTGAAGAGCCACCACGACTTGTGGTGAGAGGCAGAGTTTTGTTTGAGGATGCAGTTGTTGACGTGCTTCCAGTACTACGTCTCTGTCCAGGAAGGCGCAACCTGACCTCGTCGTCACTAGCATCTTCCTCCACCTCCTCTGCTGACCTCATCTCTTGGCTGACTGTGGGTTGACAGTAAGTGGGATCTCCGACCTCATCATCATCACCCTGTGCGTTATCACACCCGTCGTCCTCAGAGCCAACCTGTTCCTGCCCTGACAAAAAACTAAAGTTGTCGCTCCAATCAGGTATTTGAGTCTTATCATCGTCTTCCTCATTGTCTCCACCAACAGGAGTTACAGTTTGGGAATGAGGGTCTACATTATGGTCAGAACCTTCTGCGTCTGGTCCTGGATCCGACTCATAAAGATTCTGGGCATCAGTGCAGATCATTTCCTCGTCTGGATTCACAGAAGCGCTGGAGTCGACCTCTGATTCCCAGGCTATAGTATGAGTAAACAACTCTGCAGACTCAACCATCTGTTCTACCTCATACTCAGACGGGCAGCTGGAGATTTGGGAGCTGTGAGGAAGCAAGTGCGATTTGGGTGACACCTTTGAGGACTGGAGTATTTGTGATGTTGAAGTTGATGTGGAGGAGAGCCCACTTAAAGGAGCACTTGATATCCGTTGAAGCACCTGCTGTTTTTGTGCCTCATCTGGAATTTGTAGCGATTGGTGTGGCCGTAAGAAAGGGATCTTATCACATTGTCCGCTAAAAGAAGTAGACATTTTAGTTTGGCTGGAAGATGGTCTTTCTTCTGCACCTACCCCACGGACACAACCTTTTTTCCCCTTCCCAACACGCCTATTCCCCTTTCCACTAGCAGCAGGCCTTTTTCCACTCATTTTGGTGGTTAACTAATTCACAACTCTGGAGTTGTTTGCACAAAAAAACAATGGATGGTAACCGAGCAGAGCTGAGTGGCCAAACTGTGGTATTAGGCCAAAACTATTGGCTGGGTTAGATGCAGAAAAAAAATATTTTTAATTTGCAACCTGATGGAGGTCAGTATAGATGGACTAATAGACCAAGTCCCACACACCGCTAGAAGCCCAAATATTTTTTCAGAGCTAGATGCAGAAATTTTTTTTATTCAATTTGCAACCTGATGGAGGTCAGTATAGATGGACTAATAGACCAAGTCCCACACACTGCTAGAAGCCCAAATATTTTTTCAGAGCTAGATGCAGAAAAAAATTATTTTTAATTTGCAACCTGATGGAGGTCAGTATAGATGGACTAATAGACCAAGTCCCACACACTGCTAGAAGCCCAAATATTTTTTCAGAGCTAGATGCAGAAAAAAATTATTTTTAATTTGCAACCTGATGGAGGTCAGTATAGATGGACTAATAGAACAAGTCCCACACGCTGCTAGAAGCCCAAATATTTTTTCAGAGATAAATGAAGAAAAAAATTATTTTTAATTTGCAACCTGATGGAGGTCAGTATAGATGGACTAATAGACCAAGTCCCACACACTGCTAGAAGCCCAAATATTTTTTCAGAGCTAGATGCAGAAAAAAAATATTTTTAATTTGCAACCTGATGGAGGTCAGTATAGATGGACTAATAGACCAAGTCCCACACACCGCTAGAAGCCCAAATATTTTTTCAGAGCTAGATGCAGAAAAAAATTATATTCAATTTGCAACCTGCTGGAGGTCAGTATAGAAGGACTAATAGAACAAGTCCCACACACTGCTAGAAGCCCAAATATTTTTTCAGAGCTAAATGAAGAAAAAAATTATTTTTAATTTGCAACCTGATGGAGGTCAGTATAGATGGACTAATAGACCAAGTCCCACACACCGCTAGAAGCCCAAATATTTTTTCAGAGCTAGATGCAGAAAATTTTTTTATTCAATTTGCAACCTGATGGAGGTCAGTATAGATGGACTAATAGACCAAGTCCCACACACTGCTAGAAGCCCAAATATTTTTTCAGAGCTAGATGCAGAAAAAAATTATTTTTAATTTGCAACCTGATGGAGGTCAGTATAGATGGACTAATAGACCAAGTCCCACACACTGCTAGAAGCCCAAATATTTTTTCAGAGCTAGATGCAGAAAAAAATTATATTCAGTGTGCAACCTGATGGAGGTCAGTATAGATGGACTAATAGAATGATGCTATGCCCAAAAGATTTTACTTCACTAGGTGCAGTAAAAAAATTGGTATTCTATACACAGGTGGTATATCTTGCAACACAGATAGGCTACTCCACTGACTAACACACTCTGCAATAGGCCAAAAAGGATTAGCTTTGCTAGATTCAGCCAAATGCTGTGAAAAAAACTTGCACAGCACTGGCACAGACCTGCCTGGCAAAAACTGATAGGAACTGATGTAACCTAGTCCTGAAAAGGACTCCAATTACAATTAGTCTTTACTCCCACAATCTATCTATTTAAGAGCACAGACCTGCCTGATAAAAGTCGTAGGAAATGCTGTAACCTAGTCCTTAAAAGGACTGCAATCACAACTATTCCCTACTCCCAAGCTATCTGTATATTTGTGCGAAAATTGGCTTGAAATTAACAAGGTATAGCACACACAGCAACAGCGGTGCCGTCTAACACGCAGCTGCAGCAGTGAGAAAATGGTGGCGACGGGGAAAATGGCTTGGTCTTATAGGGCAAGGACATGTGACATACACTGCCAATCACACATGCCCTTGCTTGTGTGAAAAAAAGCACTTCGCTCCGTGTGTGCGCTGCTGATAGGCTGACAGATTGCACCTCCCCACTGCAAATGCGGGAAAGAGAAAAAAAAATGGAGATCTTCATTGTTCCTGCAGAGATCCATCCCCTGCCCCTCCCCCCGCCCCGCTGTACACTCAAACTGCGTATTAACATTAATTTTCATCATTACTGAGAAAAAATCCAGTTATGATTTTGGTGCACGAACAGTTATCGAACATAACCTCGAACAGCCGAATTTTTCTCAAATTGTTCGTGTTCGCCGACCGGCTCGAACACCGCCCAAAACAGCTCGAATTTGAGATTGGCGAACAGTTCGAGTAGAACAACGCTCATCTCTAATCAGAAGTGAACTCCAAACAGTCACAGAGTCAAGGGGAGAAAAGCATCTGCACCGATGCCCAAATTTTTTTTAGGTTGGATTCGGGGCAGGACGAAGTAGGGTCTGAGCAGGTTCCTGACCCTCGTCACCATACGTTAACTGCAGGGGAGGGAGGTGATCCTGATGAGAATCGATGCGGACTGTACTGTACTGTGCTGTCAGGGCAACAAGAGGAGAGGGGTCAATCTGAGGGTGAGGAATGGGATAACACATTGGATGATGACGAGGTTGAAGATCCTACTTGGTGTGAACTTAGAGTCACGCAGCCGAGTAGCTCATCTGCAGAGGAGGAGACGAGGAGTTTACATTTCGCCCTACGGCGCACACACAGAGTGATGCAAGCACAAGGAGCACTGCATCCTTAGCCACAACCATGGCAGCAGGGGTTGCCTAGCATGGGCATTTTTTGTCACTGCAAAGGATGAGCCAACTCACGTTATCTGCAAACTTTGCGATAAAAAACTCAATAGAGGGAAAAACTGCAATAATTTGACTACTACATGCATGAAGGTTTACATGCTCAAACAACATTCTTTACGCTGGGAATCTTACCACGCTGAAATGCGGACCAGCGCACCTCAGCAACCATCGGCTGCCCCCTCAAATGCATCTGCTGCTTCTTCCTCCTCCTCTGTTACTGTGCCAAGTATTGTCACGCAGGTCTCCCATCGCAGAAACTCCGGTTCTTTACCCGCTCCAGTCGGGCTGAGTGACAGCCCGTCAGCTGTAACGAAAGCGGACACGCCTGATGCTTTTGTTTCACCGAGCACAACGCATGTTTCTCAATCCACCGTAACATCTGCATCTCACTTATGCTCCACCAGTTTTTCCAGTTCGCCATACTCAGTCATCTCTCTACACTTTAGCCAGCCCTCAATCCAGCTGATGTGGTCATGTAAAAGATTGTTTCATCCTACACATGACAAAGCTATGAGGTTGAACTCCACCATCTCCAATCTGTTGGACACGGAAATGGTGGTCTTAGGCCCTATTTTTTTAAATGTAAACACTTCCGATTGAGTCTGCATCTCCTGGGTTGGCTGTAGTGGGACAGGTATGGGTCTGCGTTAAACTACTTGTAGTCTGATGACAGTGATGCCACTTCTGTGGTGTTAGGCCCTCATTTAAGGCAATGTGAACACTCCTGGTTAGGTCTCCATCTCCTGGGTTTGCTGTACTGGAAGAGGTATGGGTCTTATTTACACTATTTCTACAGTAATGAAATTGATGCCACTTGGCTGGCATCTGCCACAATTTTTTTTAAATGTGGGGAATCCTGATTGGGTCTCCATCTATTGGGTTGGCTTTAGTGGAAACCTCCTGTTCTGCAGTCTAAGTTGTGTAAGGTTGCGTACCGTCGGGCCACTATGTGGCCTTTCCAAATCAAGTTCTATCAGTTTAATTAAACACAGCTGGACTCCAATGAAGGACTAGAACCATCTCAAGGAGGATCACAAGGAAATGGACAGCATGTGACTTAAATATGAGTGTCTGAGCAAAGAGTCTGAATACCCAGTTTTTCTTTCTTTATAAATTTGCAAACATTTCTACATTTCTGTTTTTTTCAGTCAAGATAGGGTGCAGTGTACTTTAATGAGAAAAAAAAAAAAACTTTTTAGAATTTACCAAATGGCTGCAATGAAACAAAGAGTGAAAAATTTAAAGGGGTCTGAATACTTTCCGTATCCACTGTATGCTTCATTACACAGGAGCACACTCAGCAGCATCTGTCTCCAGCAGTGACATGGATAAAATGGCACTGAGGGAACATGGCCGCTTTTTATATAGACAGGACATGTGATTTGAGCAGCCAATGGCAGAAGCCCTTGTGTCTGGACAGTGTGGATGCTTCCTGTGTTGTGATTGGCTAGCCACGTTTTCCTCACTCAAGTTACAGGGAAAAAAAAAAATTACAAATGCGTCACTGATCTAACCGGTTCTCAGCTATCACCAGCCCCCCCACTCATCTTCCATGTCCTCCTCCTCATAATACACAAGCACTATGCTAGCAAAACTGTTAAAAATGCTGTAGTTGCCCCGCATCACAATCCCGAACTTATTCGCCAAATGATGCAGATTTTCGCCAATTTTAAGTAAAAATGCTTTAACTGAGCACTGAGCATTTCAGTAGACAGAGAAGCAGGATGGTGACTCTAATTATAGCGGCATCGCCGCTCACCATCTTGGTGGAGTCCTCAAAGTTTTGATGGACGGCATAGATGACATCCATGCCCACTCATCAGCTCTTATGTGTGGAGACAGACCTGAATGACGATGGACATGTTGAAGCTGGTGCTCAACAACTGCCCTCTGCTGCTCATAAATCCTTCCCAACATCTGCAACTTTAATTTCCAACATGAGGTGACATCGCACAACAGTCAGTGAGCTGGAAGCTGCAAACGCTGCTGGAGTGGCTGAAGCTAAAGCTGACTTTTTTAAATGAGCACACATGCGTTGTACTTTCACAAGCAGCTGTGGCTGATCTGGGTAGGTTTTGAAAAAACGCTGAACCACTAAGTTGAGCACATTTAGTGCTCTCGCATTTTTAATGTATACCCCTGTATGGAGAACGATAACAGCACCGAAGAATTAAAAGATGAAATATAGCTTGCTTTACAGTATATACCATGGTACTAAGAAAACCAATTTCGATTATATCTTGTGTACCCCTATGACAAAAATATCTGCATCAAAGAACACAGCATATGGAGACCCAATCAGGATTCTCCTCATTTCCAAAAATTAATGGCAGACACCAGCACAGTGGAATCAATTTCACTACAGTAGAAATAGTGTAATTAGAACCAACAACTCTTCCAGTAAAGCCAATGGAGTAGATAGAGACTCATTCAGAAGTGCTTACATTTTCCTAAATTAGGGCCTAACACCACCAAAGTGGCATCAATTTCACCAGAGAAATAGTTTAATGGAGACCGAAACCTCTTCCACTACAGCCAAACCCAATAGATGGAGACCCAATCAAGATTCTCCACATTTCCAAAAATTAGTGGCAGACACCAGCAAAATTGTATCAATTTCGCTACAGTAGAAAAAGTGTAATTAGGAACAACACCTCTTCCAGTACAACCAACCCAGTAGATGGGTACACAATCAGGACTATTCACATTTAAAAAAATTATTGCCTAAGTCCAACATTTCCGTAGCCTACAGATTGGAGATGGTGGAGTTCAATCTCTTAGCTTTGTCATGTGTAGAAGTAAAAAATCATTTATGCGACCACAACTGTGGTACTGAGGGCTGGCTGCAGTGTTGAGAGAGAGTGGAGTATGGTGAAACGGACAAACTGCTAGACCATGAGTGAGGTGCAGGCAGAGATGTTACAGTGGATTGAGAAACATGTGGTGTGCTCAGTGAAACAAACACAGCAGGCATTTCCACTTTTTTTTACAGCTGACGGGCTCTCACTCAGACTGACTGGAGTGGTTATACAACCATAGGTTTTGTGATCGGAGACCTGCGTGACAATACTTGGCACGGTAACAGAGGAGGAGGAGGAAGAAGCAGCAGATGCGTGTGATGGGGCGGCTGATGTTTGTTTATTTAAACCAATTTTGAGTTTATCATGTTTGTGTACCCCTTTGTGGAGAACAATATCTGCACCAAATAATTAATTTCACTAGAGTAGAACTATTCTAATGGATAAAGACCAAAGCCTCTTCCACTACAGCCAACGCAGGAGATGTAGACCTAACCAGAAGTGTTCACATTTTCCTAAATTAGGGCATAACACCAACAAAGTAGCATCAATTTCACTAGAAGTAGTATAATGGGTATTGACAACTCTCCCACTACAGCCAACCCAACAGATGGAGACCCAATCACGATTCTCCACATTTCCAAAAATTAGTGGCAGACAGCAGCAAAGTTGCATCAACTTCACTACAGTAGAAATTGTATAATTAGGCACCAAAACCTCTTCCACTACAGCCAACCCAGTAGATGGAGACTCAATCAGGAGCTCACCATCCTCTCCAGTCGCTCATCACATGTCAGACTTATACTCTGTTGTGCAGGTGCACGACCTGGTCTAAAAAATGTGTGAAAGGACTCACAGGAATCTATTTTTTTACTCTGAAAATAGCTGAAGTTCACCGCCACTAAAATAGTAGGTGGCTTTTAGCAGAGTGTATCACGTTAGCGACACAAAAAAATCTTTTGTGGACTCTGCCAAGCAAGACAAAAAATATATATTTTACTCTGAAAACAGCTGAAGTTCACCACCACTAAAATAGCGGAGTCTATCACGTTTGTGACACAAAAAATCTTTTGTGGACTCTGCCTGCCAACAGAAAAAAATATATTTGTTTTACTGTGCATACAGGTGAATTTCACCCACCAAAAAAAATGACAAACTGGGCTAACACAGCTTGCACTATCACATTAGCAAATGAAAAAAAAAGGTTTTTGCGCTCTGTCCTGGGAGGCACTGCAGAGTTTGCTGAATTTCAACCACACAAAATCAAAAAGTGGCCTACAAGGGCTTGAATGCTTTATCACATTAGCAAATGCAAAAATAGTTTGAAGGTATACTCGTGCATACAGCACAATACAACCAGTGCACTGTTCTATGGCATGGCATGGGCCCTGCAGCTTTTGTCTGAATGTCAGTAATTGCACAAGAAAAAAAAATGTGCTGCAAGGTCGATTGAACAGGTACACAGCAGAGGACTTATCTACACTATCTGACTTCCAAACAAGCGCCCATCTATTTAGCTAATATGTTTCATTACACAGGAGCACACTCAGCAGCGTCTGTCTCCAGCAGTGACATGGATAAAATGGTGCTGAGGGAACATGGCCGCTTTTTATATAGAGATGACATGTGATTTGAGCAACCAATGGCAGAAGGCCTTGCGTCTGGACAGTTTGGATGCTTCCTGTGTTGTGATTGGCTAGCCACGTTTTCCTCACTCAAGTTACAGGGGAAAAAAAAAATTACAAACGCGCCGCTGATCTGACCTGTTCTGAGCTATCACCAGCCCCCCACTCATCTACCATGCCCCCCTGCTCATCATACACAAGCACTATGCTAGAAAAACTGTTAAAAATTCTGTAGTTGCCCCGCAATCACGTTCCTGCACTTATTCGCCGAACTATGCAGATTTTCGCCAATTTTAAGTAAAAATGCTCGCCTTTCTGATCACGAATTTGAATGTGCCACATTCATGTCAAAATAAAGTTTGGAGATCAGATTTCGAACATATTCGCTTATCACTAGTAGCGATGACATCGGACGCCGACCCCGGGGCTTCCAGTATCTGAGTGGCCAATGCGAGTGCAGCTCATAACCACTGTCCCCGTCATTGTTGAGTCAAAATATAAAAAGCCAGTGTCTCTACCTCAAACTTAGCAAACTTACCCCCCCGGAAGAAGCTAAGAGAAAAATATGTGTTAAAATGCTAATTCCTCTGCAGGTTTTGCCCTCCTATTATTATCTTCTCTTTTGTCTTTGGTATTTTTACTAGTGATGAGCGAATGTGCTCGCCACTACTTGGTACTCGACCGAGCATCACGGTGCTCTACATGCTCGGCGAGGATTTTTCGGGCTGCTCGGGCGGGAGCTTGGGTCCCTGCTCTGCTCATTTGGCACTCTTTATAGAGCCAATGAACATGCAGGGATTGCTTGCCACACACTGTAATGCCATAGCCATGTTGATTGTGGGCATTACAGTGATTGGCTGGCCGCACAGCGTCATCAGGTCTATACAAGACCTGGCGCAGCTATGCTCGTCACAGTCTAGCCCTGAAACAGGCAGAGTAGGGAGAGCTGCTGATAAGTCAGGGAGATATTTGCTGGTTTATAGTTAGTATAGGTATTCCACAACATATATATGTATATACATATATATATATATATATATATATCCATCTGAACTAACAGTCATTCCGAGGACTAATCCAGCTGTATATATTCAGTGATGATAGCAGGAGTTAGGCAGACAGGCAGTGTATGTGACAGACTGCAGTGCATGATACAGCACAAAAGGGTCCACTGCACATTCTGTCTGCTGCTGCTGTGACAGATATTTGTAGACATAGCCCCAGATATCAGGGGCCAGGGCTAATTTTTTTTTTTTTTATAATATCCTGGTTATTTGCTTAAAAAGCAAGGCAGGCAGGGTATGTTACAGATTGCATTGCATGATACAGCACAAAAGGGTCCATTATACATTCTGACTGATCCTGCTATTTCAGATATTTGTAGACATAGCCCCAGGTATCAGGGGCCAGGGCTAATTTTTTTTTATCTCAATCCTGATTATATGCTTATAAAGCAATCCAGAGAACACAATTTTTCTGCTTCATTTGCTTGTTAGCACTGCAGAATACAGCCAGATCTTTTCCATATTACAGTGAAAAAAATCCAGAAATTTGAAGTGAATGCAAAAAATATTGGCCTCCATTTCCATTTTGTTGCAGTGTGTCAGTGAAGTTATTCACACGAGGTCACTGTGAAGAATAGTATTAGTAAACTACAGGCCCGCTATTTAAAACCGTGGTTCTCTGTCAGACGTATCACATACAACTGCATTCCAAAATCAGCCATCTCTGGCTTCCATTTCCATTTGTTTGCAGTGTGTCGGTGAAGCTATTCACACGAGGTCACTGTGAAGAATTGTATTAGTAAACTATGGGCCCGCTATTTAAAACTATGGTTCTCTTTCAGACGTATCACATATAACTGCGTTCCAAAATCAGCCATTTCTGCTTCTATTTCCATTTTGTTGCAGTGTGTCGGTGAAGCTATTCACAAGAGGTCGCTGTGAAGAAAAGTATTAGTAAACTACAGGCCTGCTATTTAACACCATGGTTCTCTGTCAGACGGATCATATATAACTGCGTTCCAAAATCAGTCATTTCTGGCTTCCATTTCTATTTTGTTGCAGTGTGTCGGTGAAGCTATTCACACGAAGTCGCAGTGAAGAATTGAATTAGTTAACTACAGACCCGCTATTTAAAACCATGGTTCTCTGTCAGACGTATTACATATAACTGCATTCCAAATTTATTCATTTCTGGCCTCCATTTACATTTTGTTGCAGTGTTTTGGTCAAGCTATTCACACAAGGTCACTGTGAAGAATAGCATTAGGAAACTACAGGCCTGCTATTTAAAACCGTGGTTCTCTGTCAGACGTATCACATATAACTGCGTTCCAAAATCAGCCATTTCTAGTGAACTTGGAAAATATTGTGCTCCATTTAAAATGGGCAAGATGCGTGGCAAGGGACGGGGAAGTGGACGTGATGGTGATGGTGCATGCAGTGGCCGAGGCCGTGGCCATGGGCAAGCTGAATTTGTGCCAAAGCAAACACCCACATCTTGTCGCTCGACCTTCCTGTCCCAATCACTAGAGGACCGCAGAACACCACTATTGAACACAGAGCAGTGTCAAAAGGTTGGTAGTTGGATAGCCAATAATGCTTCCAGTCACTTTGCCACCACCATCATCTCCACCCTGTCTTCAAGACGGTCAAGTCTCAGTAGCCGTGAGTCTGGGCAGCATATTCCTCACCCTGACACTCCTTCCTCCCACCAAGTTGAGTTTCCGGAGACAACTGATCCCACACTTGGACACTCAGAAGAGCTGTTCACATTTCCATTTATAGATTCGGGCCTCTTACTCGGCTAGCTTCAAGAGGGTGAAGAGGAGAACAAGGGTAGCAATGCCCAAATATTTGAGCAAACACAGTCACACAAAGACAATGGTGGGAACATTTAATTACTGTCGCAAGAGGTGGATGATGATGATGAGACACAATTTCCAGAAAGCCAGGAGGAGGACCAGGGTGTGGAAGTGGAAAACGAGGTGGTCGATGACATAGTAACTGACCCAACCTGGCAGAGAGGACAGCAGCACACAGGGGGAGGCATAGAACCACAACAAGCAGGAAGAAGCAGTGTGTTGGACACAGATACAAGGCGGGAAAGGATTCCCTGTAACGCCAACATGACAGAAGTTGCCAGTACAACTGTTAGGTCTTCCCGAGTCTGTTTGTTTTTTTAAAGACTCTGTAGATAACCCCAAAAAGGCCATTTGCACCACCTGCCAGGCCAGCATCAGCAGGGGTAACAAAACTAGCAGCCTGACCACCACCAGCATGATCAGGCACATGGCAGCAAAGCACCCAACTAAGTGGGCCAAACCTCAGGGTCCAGAATCAGTGTCTGCGGGTGACAACACTGCTTTTTCCGCTGTTGTGCGTGTATGCCAATCCCCTGTCCATGGCGCATGCGAAGTTGCCTCCTGCCCTGGACCTGTCATTGCACACTCTCAACTGGCACCATCTGCAAGCACGTCCACGTCCTTTTCCCAGCGCAGCGTTCAGTTGTCCCTACCTGAGTCCTTGGAATGCAAGCGCAAATCCGTAGCCAATGGCCCACAGGCCACACTACTAAATTCACTCATTTCGTGAAATCTTGCAGTCAAAATGTTGCTTTTTAGGCTTGTGGAGATGAAAGCTTTTCGCAACGTGATGGTGGCTGCCGTCCTTCGGTGCTCGGTCCCTAGCCGCCACTATTTCTCCTGGTGTGTCGTCCCGGCATTTCAAAAGCACGTGTCCCACAACATTAGCCGAGCCCTCAACAATGCAGTTACTGGGAAAGTCCACCTAACCACGTGAACAAGTGCTTGTGGGCAGGGACAGTACATCTTGCTGACGGCACACTGGGTTAATATAGTGGAAGCCAGGACCCAGTCGGACCTTGTGACAGAACACGTCCTCTTGACGCCAAGGATTGCGGGCCCATGGTCAATCAGGGTTGCCCTCACATTCTACAGCTGCTGCACCTCCTCCTCCGCTTCAGCCTCCATCTCCAAAATGACCACATCAGTCACAAGCTGGAAGCACTGCAACACCGCCTCGGCCAAGAAGCAACAGGCTGTGCTGAAGCTAATATGCACAGGTGACAAACCACAAAATGCTGAAGAGTTATGGACAGCTCTGAAAGAGGAGGCAGATTTGTCACTGACATCACTGACCCTGCAGCCAGGCATAGTCGTGTTTAAACATTGCCGGAACCTGGTGGCGGCTCAGAAGCAAGGCAAGCTCACACACGGACACGTACATGTACCATACCTGGCCCATGTGCTTAACCTCGTGGTTCAGCGATTTCTCAAAATCTACCCAGATCTGCGGGATCTGGTTGTCAAAGTACGCCGTGTGTGTGTCCATTTTAGAAAGTCAGCTACAGCTTCCGCTGCCCTTGCTGTGCTTCAGCGGTATTTGCAGCTTCCAGCTCACTGACTGGTGTGCAATGTCCCCACGCATTGGAACTCTACATTGCATATGTTGGAAAGGATTTGTGAGCAGAAGAGGGCTGTTGTTGACTACCAGTAACAACAAGACGGTATGCACAACTGTCATACTGTCTGTTCAGTATGGATGGCCTGAAGACAGGGAGGAGGAGGAGAAGCATCATGAGGATTAGAGCATGGTCAGGACACGGAATTCTTGCCTGTTAGCAGTCTGGCACGCATGGCTGAATTTATGTTACGCTGCCTTTCCCGTGACACTCGCGTTGTCCAAATTGAGGGTGACAGTCATTACTGGTTGATGACACTTCTAGACCCAGGCCAGAAGGAAAACTTTCTGTCTCTTATTCTCTTGTCGGACAGACCTAATAAATGGGGCAGTACGAGAAGGCGCTTTTTGCGGAATTATTAAAAATATTCCAATATGAAAACGCTGGCGGCAGAGGTCACAGTTCGTTTGACAACCAAGGCATACAGGCGAGAGAGACACAAATGCAATGCAGCAGAGGCAGGGAAACACTGTCAAAGTTTTGGGACAGTTTTCTGAGACCCTCCCATCACACAGGCCCTGTGGCGCGGAGTACTCTCACAAGGAGGGAAAAGTTTCAGAAGATGCTGAGAGAGTACCTTCCCGACCATACCAACGTCCTCCGTGATTCTTCTGTTCCTTTTAATTATTGGATATCCAACCAGGACACGTGGCATGAACTGGCTGTCTACGCCTTGGAGGTCCTGGCCTGCCCTGTTGCTAGCGTTTTGTCAGAGCGGGTTTTTAGTGCCGCTGGTAGAATTATAACCGATAGGCGCATCCGCCTCTCAACTGAAAATGCTGACAGGCTGACTCTTATGAAAATGAACAATGGCTGGATTGGGCCAGACTTTGCAACACCACCGAAAGATAGCGGCGTAACATAAACTCAAATACTGTCTTCAAACCCAGAAATGGGTATACACTTCATGATTTTGTCTATTTGCTCTTGTCCTCCTCCTTCTCCTCATCCTCAACCTCCACCACCATATCACCACCATATCTACCATATCACCATATCTACGTCTCTTGCAAGGGACATTTGGAGTGCCTTCAAATTTTTGGCAGCCGTTGCATTCACTGCATAGGCAAAAAGTAGGGGAGACCCACTTCCTAATAATGGGAACATTGTTTTCAGGAAGCCCTCCGACCTCTACGTTTCTGGCAAGGGGCATTGGAGCTCCTCCAAATTTTTTACATCTGTTGCATTCAAAGCATAGGCAAACAGCATGGGAGACCACTTCCTAATAATGGGAACACTTTTTTCTGGAGGCCCTCCTCTACGTCTCTTGCAAGGGGCATTGGAGTGCCTCCAAATTTTTGCCAGCTGTTGCACTCACTGCATATGCATGAATAGTATGGGAGACCCACTTCTATCTAGCGGGAACATGTCATTACAGTAACCACCTCTATGTGTATTTAACTTGCTATTGGGATTTTTCCAAAATTTGGCAGCCGTTGTAGTCACTGCATACCATATAACTGTATAGCAGACCATCTCCTTCTAATGGGAACATGTCGTTACTGTGGCCCAACTCTATGTGTCTTTAAATTTTTATTGTCATTTTTCCTAAATTTTGGCAGCAGTTGTACTCACTGCATAACCTATAACTGTATAGCAGACCCGCTCCTTTCTAATGGAAACATGATGTACTCCTTTCTGAGGCCCACCTCTATATGTCTTTAAATTGTTATTGTTTTTTTTCCAAAATTTTGGCAGCCCTTGCAGTCACAGCATGGGCATTACCAATATAGGAGACCTAGTCCTTTATAATGGGAACATTTTTTTTACTGAGGCCCTCCTCTTTGTCTCTTCAAAGGGGTATTGGGGTGCGTCCAAATTTTTGGCATCCCTTGCAATCACTGCATACGCAATAACAGCATAGGAGACCCACTCTTTAATAATGGGAACAACAAAGCTTTAAGAATAGTAAGGGCCGCCTGATTGCCGTATAAAAATAGGCTTTGTGACTTTCAGAGTCCCTCCTTCATAAATGAAACAGGATGTGTCTGATGATGTCTCACACACCATATGGCAAGATAAGGTAGTAAAATGTTAAAATGACATTTACTCGTGAATGCATTTGTCATGGTTGAAAGCAATGCAAAAGTGCAAAAACGCATCAAAAATGCTACGTGTGAACATAGCTCAAGGTGAGGAGGGGCATTTTTGTTTTTGGTTATTTATTTTACCTTATATACAAGTCATTACCCTGGAAAGAATGTTCCTTAACATTTTTCCCAGGAAAATCCATTTTGGTTTACTTTTTGTATGTTTTATTGTGAGTCGGTAAAAGTGGCGTAATACGTCTGACAACATTGTTGACAGCAGTGACCTGGGAGTCAGAAATGCTTCTAGGGGTCTTCCCCATGCTGTTCCCATGCCATGTGAGCACTGTTCCCATCGATTTGGGCAATTTTTAGGCCGACCGTCGGGGGGTAGAGGCCGCCAGAAAAATGCTCGAGTTTAGAATAGACTTATGTTGGGCTCATTACTCGGACCGAGCACTCGAGCATTCCAATTTGCTCGACTCGAACAACGAGTACCTGAGCATTTTAGTGCTCTCTCATCACTACTCCCAAATAGAAGTTGATCTCCTTCATTTCCACGTTTTACTCTGTCTGTGCACCATATGGGATACATATGTGATTCCGTCCTTGTTTGCCCACATTTATGTGTGGTCATGAAAGGCACTGAAAATCAGTGTAGCACAGCACAACCTAATAAAAATTCGGCAGCAGGTTTAAGTGGCATAAATGAAAGACATTACACATGTAAGACACCAAGTACATATCTCATTCTACAATAAATGTACTTGTGCTCTTTATAGACTTTGGTACAATATAACCTAAGTAAACTGTATTGGGACTTTGTATTGTCACTGTTGGGGACAGTATACAATGCCCTTTATTTTTTTGGTATAATCTTCCTAATATATCTCTACTACTTTGGACTATATCATTACCCCAACTCCCCCCCCCCCCTCTTCTACCCTGGAGAACCAAGAAATTAGCACAATCGTAGATCAACAATGTTTCTGACATTAGCCTCTCCACGTCTTTACATAACCACGGTAGTTTTAATACTAATATTTTTTTCTATGTTCTGTTGTCCAAACCTGGGTGTGTCTTATAGTTAGGTGCATCTTATAGACTGAAAAATATGGTAGGTATGTATCCAATTACAGGCTGATGCCTTCTTTTTTGCACAGACATATCGCCTGAGTGTGTGCTTCTCTTTATATATAATATTTTTTAATTAAATATGTCTAACTTTCAACTTCTGATTTATGTTCTATGTTCTGTTGTGGATAAAATACGTCTATGAGAGATTTCCAAGTCATTGCATTTTTGTTTTCTTTACTTTTTATATAGCATACTTTTTTGGAATTGCAGTTGCAGATAAAGATCACTGTTATACAACAGTAATGCAGGTTCTTCTTAACTAGTGTTGAGCGAGCATGCTCAACACTGCTCGGTACTCGCCCGAGCATCACGCTACTTGAGATGTTCGGCGAGCACCGAGCATTTCCGGGTTACTCGGGCGGGAGCTCGGGTCTCCGCCCTGCATGTTTGGCGCTCTTTGCAGAGCCAATGAACATGCAGGGATTGCCAGCCAGTCACTGTAATGCCACAGCCATGTTGTTTGTGGGCATTACAGTGATTGGCAGGCCGCACAGCATCACCTCGAGTATTTAAAACCGGGCGCCGCCATCTTGAACACAGTCGCTCCGCATTAGACAGTGTAGGGACAGTGCTGCTGAGCTCGGGAGAGATTTTTCCTGCGAAATAGTTAGTGTAGGGTCTGTAAAGGCTGCCAGAACAAACAAACAGTCCTTCTCAGGACTAATATCCATCCCAGATATCAGGCAGGCAGGCAGGCTGTATAGGAGACGCAGTGGTTATACCAGCAAACGCTGCATTACAGTCCTGTGTGCTCCTGTTTCTGAAATTGCTGAACTTAGCTCCAGGTCTCGGGGGCCAGTAAAAATCCTTTTTTTTTCATCTAAATCCTCTTTTTTTTTCCTTCTTCACACTGTACAAATACCCTTCTTATTAACCTATTGGTGTCCCCCCCCCCCCAAAAAAAAGTGTGTCTCTGATTTTTCCGACACAAATATATCTGTTGAAAAGAGTCTGGTATAGGCCACAGAAACAGAAGTGTGGTTTTGCAGTTCCACAGGTCAAATCTCTGTATTATCCTGTTTTGGGCCTCTTGTATCTAAAAAAAAACAGTTTGAGTGTGTCTCTCACTGTTCAGCCGCAAATATATATTTTTAAAAAAGTCTGGTATACACCAGTAAATTAAAACTGTGGTTTTGCTGTTCCATGGTAAAAAATCTCTGTTATCCTGTTTTTCGCTTTTTTTGACTTAAAAAAAAACAGTAGTGTCTCCTGACTGTTCTGACACAAAAATATATCTGTTGAAAATAGTCTGTTGTAAGCACGACAAATCCCAGTGTGGTTTTGCATTTCCACGGGTCAAATCTCTGTATTATCCAGTTTTGGGCCTTTTGTATCTAAAAAAAAAACAGTTTGAGTGTGTCGCTCACTGTTCAGCCGCAAATATATACATTTAAAAAAGTCTGGTATACACCAGTAAATTATAACTGTGGGTTTGCTGTTCCACAGTAAAAAATCTCTATTATCCTGCTTTTCGCATTTTTTGCCTTAAAGAAAAACAGTAGTTTCTCCTGACGGTCCTGACATAAAAATATATCTGTTGAAAATAGTCTGCTGTAGGCCCGACAAATCCCAGTGTGGTTTTGCAGTTCCACGGGTCAAATCTCTGTATTATCCAGTTTTGGGCCTTTTGTATATAAAAAAAAAACAGTTTGAGTGTGTCGCTCACTGTTCAGCCACAAATCTATATATTTTAAAAAGTCTGGTATGCACCAGTAAATTATAACTGTGGGTTTGCTGTTCCATGGTAAAAAATCTCTATTATCTTGCTTTTCGCATTTTTTGCCTTAAAAAAAAACAGTAGTGTCTCCTGACGATTCTGACACAAAAATATATCTGTTGAAAATAGTCTGTTGTAGGCCCAACAAATCCCAGTGTGGTTTTGCAGTTCCACGGGTCAAATCTCTGTATTATCCAGTTTTGGGCCTTTTGTATCTAAAAAAAAACATTTTGAGCGTGTCGCTCACTGTTCAGCCACAAATCTATATATTTAAAAAAGTCTGGTATACACCAGTAAATTAAGACTGAGGTTTTGCTGTTCCACCGTAAAAAATCTCTATTATCCTGCTTTTCGCTTTTTTTGCCTAAAAAAAACCAGTAGTGTCTCCTGACTGTTCTGACACAAAAATATATCTGTTGAAAATAGTCTGTTGTAGGCCCGACAAATCCCAGTGTGGTTTTGCAGTTCCACGGGTCAAATCTCTGTAGTATCCAGTTTTGGGCCTTTTGTATCTAAAAAAAAACAGTTTGAGTGTGTCGCTCACTGTTCAGCTGCAAATATATATATTTAAAATTTTATGGGATACCACAGTAAACAATAACTGTGGTTTTGCCATTCCAAGGTAAAAAATCTCTATTATTCAGGTTTTGGCATTTTTTCCGTAAAGAAAAACAGTAATAGTTTATCCCTGATTGTTTTGATTGTTTAAAAGAGTCGGGTGTAGGCCAGAGAAATAGAACTGTGGTTTTCCTCTTCCACGGTTCTAATCTACTTTTTATTACCCTTTTTCCATTGATAGTGCGAGTGTAAGCTATTTTACTTCCTTTACAATGGGCAAGGCGCGTGACAAGGGACCTGGAAGTGGACGTTCTGGTGATGGTGCGTGCAGCGGACGGGGCCGGGGCCAAGGTGAAAATGTGCCACAACCAACAGCCACATCTTCTCGCTCCCACTTCTTGACCGAATTACTAGGGAAGCACAGAACAACATGAGTATTGCGAACTGATCAGTTTGAACAGATTATTAATTGGATAGCAGATAATACTTCCAGTTACCTGAGCACCACCACCTCCGGTCTGTCTTCCACACGGTCAACTCTTTGTAGCCGTGAATCTCGACCGCATACTCCTCCTCACCCTGATGCTCCTCCCCCCCCACCATGCCGAGTGTCGTCAGACAGCAACTGATCCCACACTTGGACACTCTGAAGAGCTGTTCACTGGTCCATTTCCAGATTTGTGCCCCTCGCCTGCTCCGCCTGAAGTGGTGGAAGAGGAGATCCCATGTAGAGATGCCCAAATATTTAAACAGCCACGGTCACAGGAAGTCGACGCTGGCAATTTGTCCCAAGAGGTGGACGATGACGAGACACAATTGCCAGGAAGTTAGGAGGAGGATCGTGGTGCGCAAGTGGAAGAGGAGGAGGTGGTGGATGATCTAGTAACTGACTCAATGTGGCAGGAGGACATGCAGAGTGAGGCCAGCAGCACACAGGGGGAGGTAGGCCGAGTACCCAACAGGCAGGAAGAAGCAGTGTGGTGGCCACAGACAGAAGGTGGGAAACCGTTCCCCGTAACACCAACACGAGGGACGTTGCCAGTACAAGCGGTAGGTCTTCCAGAGTCTGGAATTGTTTTAAAGACTCTGCTGATAACCCCAAAAAGGCCATTTGTACCACCAGCCATGCCAGCAGAAGCAGGGGTGACAAAACTACCAGCCTGACCACCACCAGCATGATCAGGCACATTGCAGCAAAGCACCCGACTTTGTGGGGCGAACCCCAGGGTCCACGACCAGTGTCAGCGGGTGTCACCACTGCTTCTTCCGCTGTTGTGCGTGCAATAGAACCCCCTGTTGTGTGTGCAAGGCAATCCCCTGTCCATACTGCATGTAAAGATGACCTCTCCTCTCAGTCTTCACTTGTCATGGCAGTTTCTCAAGAAACAACATCAACGTCCACGTCCACATCCCACCGCAGCGTTCAATTGTCCATATCCCAGACATTTGAATGAAAGCGGAAATTCGCAGCTAACGCCCCACAGGCCACAGTCCTAAATTCGCACATTTCATGACTGCTTGTGTTGGAAATGCTGCCTTTTAGGCTGGTGGAGATAGAATCCTTGCGCAACCTTATGGCAGTGGCCGTCCCTCGGTACTCGGTCCCCTGCCGACACTATTTTGCCCGGTGTGCCATCCCCGCACTACACAAGCACGTGTCCCAAAACATCTGCCGTGCCCTCAACAACGCAGTTACTGGGTGAGTCCACCTGACAATGGACACGTGGACAAGTGCTTGTGGCCCAGGACGGTACATCTCCCTGATGGCACACTGGGTAAACATAGAGGAAGTTGGGACCCAGTCGGACCTTGGGACGGAACACATCCTCCCCACACCGAGGATTGCGGGCCCTATGTCAGTCAGAGTTGCCCCCACAGTGTACAGCTCCTGTGCATCATCCTCCTCCTCCTCCTCATGCTCAGCCTCCATCTCAGATATCACCACATCAGTTACAAGCCGGAAGCACTGCAGTACTGCCTCTGCCAAGCGGCAACAGGCTGTGCTGAAACTCATAAGCTTAGGTGATAAACCTCACACTGCTTGTGAGTTGTGGACAGCTGTGAAAGAGCAGGCAGAACTGTGGCTGAGACCGCTGAACCTACATCCAGGAATGGTCATGTGTGACAATGGCCGTAACCTGGTGGCGGCTCTGAAGCGAGGTGAGATCACACACGTATCATGCCTGGCTCATGTGCTTAACCTCGTGGTTCAGCGGTTTCTTAAATCGTACCCCGAGTTGCCAGATCTGCTCGTGAAAGTACGCCGCCTGTCAGCTCATTTTCGCAAGTCAGCTACAGCTTCCGCCGCCCTTGCTGTGTTGCAGAAGCATTTGCAGCTTCCGGCACACCGACTGCTGTGTGATGTCCCCACACGTTGGAACTCTACCCTCCACATGTTGCTAAGGATTTGTGAGCAGAAGAGAGCAGTTGTGGAGTACCAGCTGCAACAAGGCCGTCGATATCAGGTCAGACTCCACACATAAGACCTCAGGAGTGGACCTGGATGTCTGACATATGTACCCTCCTGACAAACTTTGAGGAGGCCACCAAGATAGTGAGTGGCGATGACGCCATCATTAATGTCAAGATCCCACTTGTCTGTCTTTTGCAACGCTCTCTGCAGAGAAATAAAGAGGAGGAATTGCAGCCAGAGTATGATGAGATGGATCAAGAAGCCGTAGCGGGCGATTACACACAGCCCAGCCTCATCTCATCCCAACGTGCATTGGGGGACAATGAGGGAGAGGAGGAGGAGGAGGAAGAATAGGAGCTGGTATCATGCGCTGTAGACGGTAGTACCTCTACAACTGTCATACCGTCGGTTCAGCGTGGGTGGCCTGAGGACAGCGGGGAGGAGGAGGAGGAGAGCATGGTCAGTCGTCATCTTGGTGAGGACACGGAAATCTTGCCCGTTACCAGTCTGGCATGCATGGCTGACTTTATGTTACGCTGCCTTAACCGTGACCCTCGCATTGTCAAAATGTTGGGTGACAATTATTACTGGTTGGAGACACTTGTAGACCCCCGCTACAAGGAGAACTTTCACTCTCTTATTCCTGAGGTGGAGAGGTCTACAAAAATGGGGCAGTACCAGAAGGCCCTTGCTGCAGAACTGTTAAAAAAATTCCCATCTAAACACGCTAGCAGCAGAGGTCACAGTTCGTTGTTGCCCAACCAAGGCGTACATGCGAGAGAGATGCAACTCCAATCCAGCAGAGGCAGCGGAACACTGTCAACGTTCTGGGAAAGTTTTCTCAGACCCTCCCTTTGGACAGACCCTGAGGCGTGGGGTACTGTCACAAGGAGTGGAACGTTTCAAAAGATGGTGAGGGAGTACCTTGCCGACCGTACCAGCGTCCTCCATGATTCCTCTGTGCCTTTTAATTATTGGGTATCCAAGCTGGACACTTGGAATGAACTCGCTCTGTACGCCTTGGAGGTCCTGGCCTGCCCTGCCGCTAGCGTGTTATCGGAGCGTATTTTAGTGCCGCTGGGGGAATTATAACTGATAAGCGCACTCGCCTGTCAACTGACAATGCTGACAAGCTGACCCTTATCAAAGTGAACAAGGGCTGGATTGGGCCAGACTTCTCATCACCACCAAATGACATCAGAGTAACATAAAGTCAAATCCACTGTGTTATTTCGGGAGGTGTATTCTCATGCACCTCTTCACACCCACACATGGGTATACGCTTCCTCATTTCGGCTGTTTTATGTTCTTCTCCTTATCCTCAGCCTCCACCACCACTGTACCACTAGGGTGACCGTGGTCCGTGTTGCCATTATTGAAAGTTCCTCCATCCTGATTTTTGTCAGCTTTTGCTTGGAAGGCATAAGCAAAGACTGTGGGAGACCCACTCCCCAATAATGGGAATAATATTTTTAAGATGCTGTAATGTATGGCTCTTCAAAAGGGCATTAAAAGTATCTTGTTATACCACTCTGACCTCCACGTCTCTTCTGAGGTGCATTAAAAGCGTCTTGTTATACCACTCTGTCCTCCACCTCTCTTCTGTGGGGCATTAAAAGCGTCTTGTTAAGCTACTGGGACCTCCACGACTCTTCGAACGGGCATTGCATTTCCTCATAATTTTTGAAAGCTTTTGCTTGGAAGGCATAAGCAAATACTATGGGAGACCCACTCCCCAATAATGGGACTTATGTTTGTAATATGCTGTACTGCATGGCTCTTGTAAGGGGCATTGCAAGTTGCTCCATCCTAATTTTTGGAAGTTTTTGCTTGGAAGACATAAGCAAATACTATGGGAGACCCACTACCCAATAATGGGACTAATGTTTGTAATATGCTGTACTGCATGGCTCTTGTAAGAGGCATTGCAAGTTGCTCCGTCCTATTTTTTGGAAGCTTTTGCTTGGAAGGCATAAGCAAATACTATGGGAGACCCACTCCCCAATAATGGGACTTATGTTTGTAATATGCTGTACTGCATGGCTCTTGTAAGGGGCATTGCAAATTGCTCCGTCGTAATTTTTGGAAGCTTTTGCTTGGAAGACATAAGCAATTACTATGGGAGACCCACTCCCCAATAATGGGACTAATGTTTGTAATATGCTGTACTGCATGGCTCTTGTAAGGGGCATTGCAAGTGCCTCAAAATTTTTGGTAGGCATTGCACTCACTGTATGCCCTATAACTGTGTAGCCAAACCGATCCTTTTGTTACAGAAACATATCCTACAAGATATATGTGGTTGACTGGCCTCATCCATCATTTATCACCTGAAGCTTTGTTTTAACGGGAGTCATAGAACTTGGATAGTAGCAGGAAAACATCCAGCAATCCTCGGAGGAGGTAGGATATGCGCCAAAACGCTGGCCACCTCAGGCCTAGCCGCTACTACATACATGCGCTTGCATTCCAACAAAACAAAGCAGATGCTAACTTCTATCATCATCATCATGCTCCTCACCTTGGCACTCTCAACTCCCCTGATGGAGAAGCCAGGGCCCACCGGAGGAGTCTGGTTCTCTGATGGGCTCATCCAATGCTGCCCTAAAGTAGGCCGGGCTAAGAAAAGTCTGTGGGAATGCTCTGCGGAGAAATTGGGGTGACTGGGGACCGTTTATGGACACCCGGCCGCCCCCAGGAGGCTGGGGACCGTGTGTGGACACCCGGCCGCGGGGCGGCTGGGGACCGAGTGTGGACACCCGGCCGCCCCCTGGTGGCAGAGGTCCGAGCGTGGACACCTGGCCGCCGGGCGGCTGGGGACTGAGAATGGATACCTCACTGCCGAAGCAGCCATGAGGTAGTGGCCAGCTTCGGCCTCCTCAAAACTAAAAGGCCCAATTTCAAGTGCAAGCTAACAGTATGGTATTGCAGCCTGGGGGTGGGTGGGTGGTTGGCTGCATACTTGCGCTTGCATTGCAAGGAATGGGGGAGATACAATTGAACACTGCCCTGGGACAAGGACTTGCACGGGGATAGTTGCTTCTGATGCGGCAAGGATCACTTCTGATGGGCACACTTTTAGGCAGTGACCTGGGAGTCAGAGATGCTTCCAGGGGTCTTCCCCATGCTGTCCCCATGTCTTTTCAGCACTTTATGCATGTGTCACAAAGCACATGGCCAGATAAGGTTGTAAAATGTTAAAATGACATTTCCCGATGAATGCATTTGTCACAGTTGAAAGCAATACAAAAGTGCAAAAACGCATAAAAAATGCTAATTGTGAACATAGCCCAAGGTGTTGAGGAGTATTTTTGTTTTTGGTTATTTATTTTACCTTATACACAAGTCTTTACCCTGGAAAATAAATTCCTTAACATATTCCACAGGAAAAAAGTTTCACTTTCGTTTTTGAACGTTTTATTATGAGCCTGTAAAAGTGGCTTAATACCTCTGAACACGTTGTTGACAACAGTGACCTTGGGGTCAGAAATGCTTCCTGGGGCGATCCCCATGCTGTCCCCATGTCATTTGAGCACTGTCACTATAGTTTTGGGCACTTTTTAGGCTTTCTACAGACTGCCGGGGGTGCCGCCGCAAAAATGCTCGGGTCTCCCGTAGACTAACATTGGGCTCGTTGCTCGGGTCGAGCACCCGAGTATCACGGCGAGCTCGGGCCGAGCTTCGAGCACCCGAGCATTTTAGTGCTCGCTCAACATTATTCTTAACCATTTATATTTAGAAGCAATACCTGAACTTCTGAGGTTTTACTGAGCCAGACTTAGATCACTTTAGGATCTGAAGATGGTGTATCAGTCAGTAAAACTTCTGGAGGTCTGTGTACTGCATATGTACTACAGCTACTGGAATGCACCAGTATTACTGATGTCTGAAAGCAGTCTAAGGATTCTTCCCATGAACCAAAGAAAAAATAAGCCAATGCTGAATGCGGCAATGTTTTTTTTTTTATTTAGCTTGCAGTACAAGGAGAGGCTTAGGCTGGCGTATGCCCAATAGAATTATTGCTTTCAAATAATATGTCTCAGAAAATGTCCTAACAAAGGGCTCTTGTTTAGAATTCAGATTATTTTCTTTGCTGCAGATTAAAATACTAAAGCATTGCAAAGTGTAACATGATGCAAGTAGTGATGAGCGAGTACTAAAATGTTCAAGTACTCGATGTTCGGGTCGAGCAAATGCTTGGTCTGAGCAATGAGCCCAATGTAAATCTATGGGAAAATCGATCATTTTTACGGCGCACCCCCCTCCCCATGGGCGGTCTGCAGAGGGCCTAAAAATTGTCGAAATCGATTGGAACAGTGCTCAAATGACATGGTAA
This sequence comes from Phyllobates terribilis, assembly GCF_046119375.1. NCBI lineage: Eukaryota > Metazoa > Chordata > Amphibia > Anura > Dendrobatidae > Phyllobates > Phyllobates terribilis. The sequence goes on along the minus strand of NW_027362763.1, from coordinate 324,118,483 downwards.
CAGCATGGGGAAGATCCTTGTAAGCATCTCTGACTCTCAAGTCACTGCAGTCAACAATGTTGTCAGAGGTATTACGCCACTTCTACTGACAATAAAACATACAAAAACGAAACCAAAATGGATTTTCCAAGAAAAATGTTAAGGAACATCCTTTCCAGGGTAATGACTTGTATATAAGGCAAGATAAATAACCAAAAACAAAAATGCTTCTCCACACCTCGGGCTATGTTCACACGCAGTGTTTTTGATGCATTTTTGCACTTTTGCATTGCTATTAGTGGTGAAAAATGCATTAACCTGGAAATGTAATTTTAACATTTTACAACCTTATCTGGCCATGTAGTGTGTGACATATCCTGTTTCATTTATGAAGGAGGGACTCTGAAAGTCATAAAGACTATTTTGATAGGGCCATCAGGTGGCCTTACTGTTCTTAAAGGGCCAGCAGTCGGCTATGCTTTGTTATTCCCATTATTAAAGAATGGGTCTCCTATACTGTTATTGCTTTTGGAGTGACTGCAAGGGCTGCCAAAAATTTGGACCCACACCAATACCCCTTTAAAGAGACATAGAGGAGGGTCTCAGTAAAAAAGATGTTCCCATTATAAAGGAGTAGGTCTCCTATAGTGGTAATGCCCATGCAGTGACTGCAAGGGCTGCCAAAATTTGGGAAAAACCCTAAGAAAAATTTAAAGACACATAGAGCTGGGTCACAGTAAAGAGTATGACATGTTCCCATTAGAAAGGAGCGGGTCTTCTATACAGTTATGGGGTATACAGTGAGTCCAACCGCTGCCAAAATTTAGGAAAACCCCCACTAACAACTTAAAGACACATAGAGCTGGGCCACAGTAATGACATATTCCCATTAGAGAGGAGCGGGTCTGCCATACAGTTATAGGGTATGCAGTGAGTACAACGGCTGCCAAAATTTAGGAAAAACCCCACTAACAATTTAAACATACATAGAGCTTGGACAAATTAACGACATGTTCCCATTAAAAATGAATGGGTCTCCCATACTGTTCATGCGTATGCAGTGACTGAAACGGCTGCCAAAAATATGGAGTCACTCCAGTGCCCCTTGCAAGAGACGTAGAGTTCAGAGGGTATCCTGAAAACAATGTTCCCATTATTAGGAAGTGGGTCTCCCATACTGTTTACCTATGCAGTGAATGCAACGGCTACCAAAAATTTGGAGGAACTCCAATGTCCCTTGCAAGAGACGGAGAGGTCGGGGTGCCTCCTGAATACAATTTTCCCATTATTAGGAAGTTGATCTCCCATACTGTTTGCCTATGCAGTGAATTCAATGGCTGCCAAAAATTTGGAGGAACGTCAATGTTCCTTGAAAGAGATATAGAGGTCGGAGGGCCTCCTGAAAACAATATTCCCATTATTAGGAAGTGGTTCTCCCATACTGTTTGCCTATACAGTGAATGCAACGGATGCCACAAATTTGGAGGAACTCCAATGTCCCTTGCAAGAGACATAGATATGGTGATATAGTTGATATGGTGGTGATATGGTGATGGTGGATGAGGATGTGGAGAAGGAGGAGGAGAAGAGCAAATAGACATAATCAGGAAGCATATACCCATGTCTGGGTGTGAAGACAGATGCATGGGAATAGAGTTAGACCTCCCAAAAAAACAATCTATTTGAGTTTATGTTACGCTGCTATCATTCGGTGGTGTTGAGAGGTCTGACCCAATCCAGCCCTTGTTCATTTTTATAAGAGTAAGCCTGGCAGCATTTTCAGTTGACAGGCGGATGCGCCTATCGGTTAAAATTCCACCAACTGATTAAAAAACCCGCTCTGACAAAATGCTAGTGGCATGGCAGGCCTGGACCTCCAAGGCGTAGAGAGCCAGTTAGTGCAACATGTCCAGCTTGGATACCCAATAATTATAAGGCACAGAGGAATCACGGAGGATGTTGGTACGGTCAGCAAGGTACTCCCTCAGCATCTGTACCCCGTGCCTCAGGGCCTGTGCAACGGGAGGGTCTGAGAAAACTGTCCCAGAACTTGGACAGTGTTCCCCTGTCTCAGCAGGATTGCATTTGGGTCTCCCTCGCCTATACTCCTTGGTTGTACAATGAACTCAGACCTCTGCCGCCAGCGTTTTAAGATGGGAATTTTTTTTAATAATTCCGCAACAAGGGCCTTCTCGTACTGCCCCATTTTATTTGGCCTGTCCTGCGCGGGAATAAGAGACAGAAAGTTACCCCTGTAGCGTGGGTCTAGACGTGTCACCAACCAGTAATAACTGTCACCTAAAATTTGGACAATGCTATTGTCATGGGAGAGGCAGCGTAACATAAACTCAGCCATGTGTGCCAGACTGCTAACAGGCCAGACTTCCATGTCCTCACCAAGAGGACGACTGACCATGCTCTCCTCCTCATCCTCCTCCTCCCTGTCCTCAGGCCATCGACGCTGAACAGACGGTATGACAGTTGTGAAGGTAATACCGTCTATAGCGCAGGAAACTAGCTCCTGTTCTTCTCTTCCTCCTCTTCCTCATTGTCACCTAATTTACATTGGGATGAGATGAGGCTGGGCTGTGTGGAATCACCCTGTATGGTTCTTTGCTCCATCTCATCATGATCTGCCTGCAATAAATCCTCTTTCATTGCTAGCTGACAGCATTTCAGAAGACAGAGAAGAGGGATGGTGACGCTATTTATGGCGTCATCACAGCTCACCATCTTGGTGGAGTCCTCAAAGTTTTGGAGGATGGTACAGATGTCTGACATCCATGTCCACTCCTGAGGTCTTATATGTGGAGTGTAGTATCGGCGTTTCCGCCTCCTGCCGGGCAGAGACGCCGTTCCCCTCACCGCCGCGGTAGAGGTCCGGCGTCTTCCTGCGCCCCTGCTGCTGTGGTGCGCACCGCGCGCAGCTTCCCGGGCACTGTGCTTAGGGCACGCACGCTCCCTCCCTCTTAAAGGGGCCGCGCGCGCCGTCCTATAGTGTCCCCGGCCAATGGGCGGAAGACTTCTCATATATAAGGCACCTCCTCCAAAATGGAGGTGCCTGTGCAAGGTTGTTGTTCCGTGTGCTAACACTTGCTTCAGCCCTTTAGGTCCCGCTGCCTGTCAGTCCAGCCCGCCAGTCTGTCTAACAGTCCAGACCACCTCTCTGTCTACAGCTCAGCCCACCAGCCTGCTTACCTGGAGCACCTGTCTGCAACCTGTCGTGCTCGCCAGCCTGCCTTCCCAGAGCACTTACCAGTTATCTGCCGTGTCCGCCTGCTTGCCTACCCGGAGCACCTGTCTGACTTTCTGCCGTACCAGCCCACTTATCTACCCGAACCACCCGTCTGCCTTCCTGCTGTGCTCATCCTCTATACCGGTCAGCTCCTGTCATCTGACCCATGGGAGTCACCTGCTCTCACGCAAGGTTGGTCCCAGAGTGGCACCTGGTCCACCTGCCCGGTCCCTCCCTGGTTCACGGGGTCGACTGAGCCGCCGTGTGACCTGGGTAAGTCTGAGTAGGCACTTAGTAATGCCCCTCTGGTCCCTCCTTGCACTGCAGCACAGAGGTTCCACCACCCGGACCCATAACATGGAGTCTGACCTGAATACCGATGGCTTTGTTGATGCTAGTTGTCAACAACTGCCCTCTTCTGCTCACAAATCCTTCCCAACATCTGCAATGTAGAGTTCCAATGCCTGGGAACATCGCACACCAGTCGGTGAGCTGGAAGCTGCAAACGCTGCTGAATCACGGCAATGGCAGTGGAAGCTGTAGCTGACTTTCTAAAATGGGCACACACACGGCGTACTTTCATATGCAGATCCGGCAGATCTGGGTTGGTTTTGAGAAACTGCTGAACCATGAGGTGAAGCACATGGGCCAGGCATGGTATGTGTGTGAGCTTACCTCACTTCAGAGCCGCCATCAGGTTCCTGCCATTGTCACACACGACCATGCCTGACTGTTAGGTCAGCGGTGTCAGCCACAGATCTGTCTGCTCTTTCAGGGCTGTCCACAACTCTTCAGCATTGTGCAGTTTGTCACCTAAGCATATTAGCTTCAGCACAGTCTGTTGCCGCTTGGCCGAGGCAGGGCTGCAGTGCTTCCAGCTTGTAACTGATGTCATTTCAGAGATGGAGGCTGAATAGGAGGAGGAGGAGGTGCAGGAGCAGTAGAATGTGGGAGCAGCCCTAATTGACCAAAGGCACGCAATTCTCGGCGTCGGGAGGACGTGTTCCGTTCCAAGGTCTGACTGGGTCCTGGCTTCCACTATATAAACCCAGTGTGCCATTGGTGAGATGCACCATCCCTGCCCACTTGTACACGTGTCCGTGGTTAAGTGGACTTTCCCAGTAACTGCGTTGTTGAAGGCACGCCTAATGTTGTGTGACATGTGCTCGTGTAATGTTAGGATGGCACATCGGGAGAAATAGTGGTGGCTGTGGCTATTTGGTTAATTCTAAAAAGTTCATTTTTTTTCTCATTAAAGTACACTATGCACCCCATCTTAACTGAAAAAAAAACAGAAATGTAGAAATTTTTGCAAATTTATTAAAAAAGAAGATCACAAGGTCATAAGTATTCAGACACTTTGTTCAGTATTGAGCAGAAGCACCCTTTTGAGCTAGTACAGCCATGAGTCTTCTTGGGAATGATGCAACAAGTTTTTCACACCTGGATTTGGGGATCCTCTGCCATTCTTCTTTGCAGATTCTCTCCAGTTCCAACACGTTGGATGGTGAACATTGATGGACAGCCACCACCATGTTTCATTGTTGGGATTGTATTGGGCAGGTGATGAGCAGTGCCTGGTTTTCTTCACACATACCGCTTAGAACACCAAAAAGTTCTATCTTCGTCTCATCAGACCAGAGAATCTTATTTCTCATAGTCTGGGCATCCTTCATGTGTTTTTGAGCAAACTCTATGCGGGCTTTCATATGTCTTGCACTGAGGGCTTCTGTTGGGCCACTCTGCCATAAAGGCCCGATTGGTGGAGGGCTACAGTGACTTTGTGGAACTTTCTCCCATCTCCCTACTGTATCTATGGAGCTCAGCCACAGTGATCTTGGGGTTCTTCTTTACCTTTCTCACCAAGGCTCTTCTCCCACGAATGCTCAATTTGGCTGGACGGCCAGGTCTAGGAAGACTTCTGGTGGTCCCAAACTTCTTCCATTTAAGGATTATGGAGGCCACTGTGCTCTTTGGAATCTTGAGTAATGCAGAAATTCTTTTGTAACCTTGGCCAGATCTGTGCCTTGCGACAATTCCGTCTCTGAGTTCCTTGGGCAGTTCCTTTGAGCTCATGATTCTCATTTGGTCTGACATGCACTGTGAGCTGTGAGGTCTTATATAGACAGATGTGTCCCTTTCCAAATCAACTCCTATCAGTTTAATTAAACACAGCTGGACTCCAATGAAGGAGTAGAACCATCTCAAGGGGGATCACTAGAAAATGGACAGCATGTGACTTAAATATGAGTGTCTGAACAAAGGGTCTGAATACTTATGACCATGTGATATTTCAGTTTTTCTTTTTTAATAAATTTGCAAAAATTTCCACATTTCTGCTTTCTCAGTCAAGATGGGGTTCAGAGTGTACTTTAATGAGAAGAAAATGTACTTTTTAGAATTTACTAAATGGCTGCAATGAAATAAAGAGTGGAAAATTTCAAGGGGTCTGAATACTTTCCATATCCACTGTAAATAGCAGGCCTGTAGTATATGAATACTATTCTTCACAGAGATCTAATGTGAATTACTTGACCGACACACTGCAACAAAATGGAAATGGAAGGCCGAAATGGCTGATTTTGGAATGCTGGTATATGTGATATGTCTGACAGAGAACCATGGTTTTAAATAGCGGGCCTGTAGTTGACTAATACTATTCTTCACAGAGACCTAGTGTGAATAGCTTGACTGACACACTGCAACGAAATGGAAATGGAAGCCAGAAATGGCTGATTTTGGAATGCTGTTATACGTGATAAGTCTGACAGTGAATCATGGTTTTAAATAGCAGTCCTGTAGTTTACAAATACTATTCCTAACAGAGACCTAGTGTGAAAAGCTTGACTAACACACTGCAACGGAATGGAAGGCAGAAATATCTGATTTTGGAACGCTGTTATATGTGATACGTCTGACAGAGAACCACGGTTTTCAATAGCACGCCTGTAGTATACTAATACTATTCTTCACAGAGACCTAGTGTGAATAGCTTGACCGACACACTGCAATGAAATGGAAATGGAAGCCAGAAATGGCTGATTTTGAAAAGCTGTTATATGTGATACGTCTGACAGAGAACCACGGTTTTAACCCCTTAAGCCCCGGAGCATTTTTCGTTTTTGCATTTTCGTTTTTGCTCCCCTTGTTCCCAGAGCCATAGCGTTTTTATTTTTCCATCAATATGGCCATGTGAGGGCTTATTTTTTTGTGGGACGAGTTGTACTTTTCAACGCCATTACTAGTTTTACCATATCCTGTACGGGAAAACGGGAAAAAAATACCAAGTGCGGTAAAATTGCAAAAAAAGTGCAATACCACAGTTGTTTTTTATTTATTTTTTTTACCACGTTCACTGAATGCTAAAACTGACCTGCTCTTCTTATTCCACAGGTCATTACGAGTTCATAGACATCAAACATGTATAGGTTCTTTTATATTTAAGTGGTGAAAAAAAATTCCAAAATTTGGTAAAAAAATAAATAAAAAAATAGCGCCATTTTCTAAGACCCGTAGCATCTCCATTTTTCGTGATCTGGGGCTGATTGATGGCTTATTTTTTGCGCGCCGGGCAAACGTTTTTATTTATAACATTTGGGGTAGATCCGATGTTTTGATCGCCCGTTATTGCATTTTATTGCAATTTTGCGGCAACCAAAAAACGTAATTCTGGCGTTTAGAATCTTTTTCTCGTTACGCCGTTTACCAATCGGATTAATTATTTTTTTATATTGATAGATCGGGCGATTCTGAACGCGGCGATACCAAATATGTGTATGTGGGTTTTTTTTTATATATTTTATTTTGAATGGGGCGAAAGGGGGGTGATTTAAACTTTTATATTTTTTTATTTTTTTTTATATTTTTAAAAACTTTTTTTTTTTACTTTTTGCATGCTTCTATAGTCTCCATAGGAGACTTGAAGCAGCAACTATCCGATCGCCCCTGCTACATACAGGGGACGAGCAGGTCCCCTGCATGCAGCAGAAATGGTCCTGTGCTATGAGCGCCGACCACTAGGTGGCGCTCATAGCGACAAGATCATGACAACCACAGGCGTCTGCTGCAAACCCTGGGTTGTCATGCACGCCCATCGGCGACCCGCAATCACGTGACGGGGTCGCCGGTGGGCGGGGCTTATGACGCGCTACCCGGAAGCACGCGTTAAATGCTGCTGTCGGAGATTGACAGCAGCATTTAACATGTTAACAGCCGCGGGTGGATCGCGATTCCACCCGCGGCTGTTGCGGGCACATGTCAGCTGTAAGAATCAGCTGACATGTGCTCCGTTCAGTGAGGGCTCAGCGCAGCAGCCCTCACTGAACGGGGGGATCACAAATATGCGTACTAATACGTTCCCGGTAAGTAAGGGGTTAAATAGCAGGCATGTAGTTTAGTAATACTATACTTCCCAGAGACATAGTGTAAATAACTTGACTGACACACTGCAATGAAATGGAAGGCTGAAATAGCTGAATTTGGAATGCTTTTATATGTGATACATCTGACAGAGAACCACGGTTTTAAATAGAAGGCCTGTTGTTTACTAATACTATTCTTCACAGAGACCTAGTGTGAATAGCTTCACCGACACACTGCAAAAAAATGGAAAAGGAGGCCAATATTTTCCACGTTCAGTTCAAATTTCTGGATTTTTATCGCTGAAATATGGAATAGATCTGGCTTTATTCTGCAGTGAGAACAAGCAAATGAAGCAGAAAAGTGGTGTACTCTGAATTGCTTTTTAAGCAAATAACCAGGATTAAGATTAAAAAATGTGCCCTGGCCCCTGATACCTGGGGCTATGTCTACAAATATCTGTAAGAACAGCAGCAGCAGACAGATTGTTACTTGGACCCTCTTTTGCTGTATCATGCACTGCAGTCTGCCACATACACTGCCTGCCTGCCTAACTCCTGGTATCTCCACTGAATATATGCAGCTGGATTAGTCCTCAGAAGAACTGTTAGTTCAGATGGATATATATATATATATATATATATATATATATATATATGTTGTGGAATACCTCTCTCCACTCTGCCTGGTTCCGGAGTAGCTGCGATGAGCATAGCGGCGCCAGGTCATAAATAGACCTGACGACGCTGTTCGGCCAGCCAATCACTGTAATGCCCACAACCAACATGGATACGGAATTGCAGTGTGTGGCAAGCAATCCCTGCATGTTCACTGGCTCTCTAAAGCGCAACCCGGAAATACTCGCTGAGCACCGAGCTTGTCGAGCACCGTGATGCTCGGGCGAGTACCAAGCAGTGGAGAGCACGTTCGTTCATCACTAGCTCCAAGTTTTGAAAAGCCACTTTGCCTTTCTTTATCCTCATAAATCTAGGTAGAAATAACTCAGACATTGTTGAAATATTCCAAAAAGCACAAAATTGAAAAATAACATCTTCCTGTAAATCCTGATTTACACAACGTGAAAAGATAGACATTGCACTCTGCAACTCCGCCTGTGGAAGTACTGTGCCAAATGCCGCTGTATGTACTTTGCAACCCTGCCTGTGGGAGTACTGTGCCAAAGGCTGCTATGTGTACTCTGCAGCCGTGTCAGTACGAGCACTGTGCATAAAAAAATAATTCTACTCTGCAGCCGTCTCGTTGACATTTGTAGGCCAAACAAATAATATTTCTGGACACTGTGTCTTTTCTAGTAGTGCGACAAATAAATTAATCTCAGTAGCCATTGGTAGGGCAAACATATAATTTTTCTGGACCGCTGTGTATTTTCTAGTAGTGTGGCAAATAGATAAATCTCAGCAGCCTTGTCATTGTCATTTGTAAACCAAACAAATAATTTTACTGGACAGCTGTGTCTATACGAGTAGTGTGGCAAAAAAATAAATCTACTCTTTACAGCACAAAATTTCAGGCCCCCATTGGCTCTGTGGGTACGATTTTAATTAACTTCTATGGGGGTACTCTGCCCCATGCTTTGTGGGTGAAATATGTGGGGGTACTCTGCACACTGGTCTGTGGGTGAAGTTTTTAATCAGCTTCTGTGGGGGTACTGTGCCCCATGGCCGGGAGGTGACATTTTTAACCAGCTTCTGTGGGAGTATTCTGCCCCATGCTTTGTGGGTGAAAATAAACTTGTAAGCTGCTTCTGTGGGGGTACTGTGCCCCATGGTCTGTGGGTGAAATTTCTAAGCTACTTTTGTGGAGTTACTCTGCCCCATGCTTTGTGGGTAACATTTTTAATCAGCTCTGTGGGTGTACTGGGCCCCATGCTCTGTGAGTGAAATTTTTAATCAGATTCAGTGGTGGTACTGTGCCCCATGGTTGGGGAGTGAAATTTTTAACTAGACTGGTGGTAGCAAGCCTCAGTCTCTGTGGGGACACTGTTTAAAATTTTTATGTTATTCATTTGCTTCCTATTTTACCATGATTGCTATGGTGACAGAACCCCTGCACATTTGTTTGCAGGGTAATTGTCCTTCTCTTACCCACGTGCTTCCTTTTACATCCCCATAGCCCTTACTCTGACCATTTTGCAGTCATTTACAGCACCAAAGTTCTGGTCCCCGTTGACTTATATGGAGTTCAGGGTCAGGGGTCAAGTTCAAGTCAAGTTCGGGTCCAAGGGTCCGCCCATCCCTACTGCAGATTCATCAGGAGGCAAAGCTACATGTTTTTCTGCTCAAAGGAGGGACTGAGAGCAGCATCACATGCAGTTGCTTACTGGCTAAGTCAGGATCTACTGAAAAGCAGGAGGAGGAGAAGTATAAGGAGCCGCACTCCATGAGTGCTGCTATGTAGATGGATGTCACAAGGGATCAGCAGTGAAGAGCGAATTATGTCACTACATCACTGATTCCCTTGTGTCATCCTTTTACAAAGCAGCTTTCATAGAGAGCAGTTCCTTCTACTTTTTACTTCTCTTCCAGATCCTAAGATGATCCAGACACTCACTCTCTCAGTGACGCTCCCCCAGGGCCGTGGGGTACTCGGCAGCTGGGCCTTTGGTTGCTCGGGGGATTTCACGGTGGCTGGCCCGGTCCGTGACCCAGGGTGGTCAGTAAAAAGGGGAAGCTTATTAGGGATTTGGGAAAGTGTTTGTCACGCCACCTGTGGAATACGGCTAAAGGGAGCCGCCGCTGCGGAGCAGTCCTCTGGAGCTGGTGTTACGGCAGCATGGATGGTGTAGCTCTCCACAGGTAGAGCTGGCTCCAGGGCAGTGTAGTATGATGGTGGTTGCGTTGGGCGTTGTAGTGCGGTGAGGGAAGGGTGGCGCAGATAAAGAATGGACGGAGGCAGTGCGGCGCAGTCATTCGAGTTTTTTCTCACAGTTCACATTGCAGTTCCACCGGTGCACTGTACAGGTGCTATCCTCCCTCGTCGCGCTGCGTTCACCAGACAGGGGTTCAGCACTTCCTCAGGCAGATTAGGAGTACCGGACAGAACCCCACTTTCTCGTGTTCCTAGCTAGACCGACTTCACGCTGGGTCTTTTTCCCTCCTGCCCTGCGCTGCCCACTCTCAATCTCCGGTTTTTCCAGCCGAGACCTGGAGTACATGACTGGGCCAGGGGCCGGTCCCCTTCTTGCGGCCTACGATCCCTCAGTCTTCTGACAGATGGGGGGCGTACGGGTGCCTTCCTTCACTCGCCGTACCCCCTAGGATCCCTTCTTAGAACGGAGCCTACTCCTCTGCTCCCCTCCTGGGCCTCTATCACTAGGCCCCTACTTGTGGAGCAGAGCTCCTACTGAGACTCTGCTCCCGGACTGTTCTTCTGAACTGTCCTCTCACTACTCTGCTCACTGTTCTGCCACCCTAAAATGGCTTCCCTATTTTATACTCCTACCAAAGTGCTCCCTTAAACTACTTCCTCCACCCACACCCACTACTGGTTCCCCCTACCCCTGGGTTCCCCCCCACTCCAGCCAGGGACAGGGCTGAGCAAGAACATACATTGCGTCTTGCCCTTCCAGCTGGCCTGGAACAGTGTAGTGTTGGATGCAGGTGTTGGGGTTCCGGGCAGCACTCCCTCCTTACCTGAGAGAAGGAGACACCACACCTCTGGGTGAGGTGCAGTACCCCTGTGGCGACTGAACCCTCAGGGGCGCCACACTCCCTCCTGGTAAAACACAGCACGTCCGCGGGCTGGAACAGAGCAAAACAGGGATAAATTGACATGCAAATTTTTAAGAATGAATTTGCATATTTGATTATACAACACAACATTTCTTCCCTTTATGGGAGGCACATCACTTAACGTTGCGGGTTACATTTTTCAAACATTAGAAAACACTTTTTAATAACATTCCTTGTAACAGGTTACAGTTCATGCTGTAACCGAGTGTCCATTTTACTTTTAAAACTGGTGCAACAAGTAGCAGCATGAGGGACCCGTCCGCAACCCCCCAACGTAGGCCCTGGGCGCGGCTGCAGAGCATAGGCGATCCTGGAGTTGGACCACGGCTTCCGCCACGCCAAACGGGTTTTTGTTCTGTTGTCATGGTTACTAATATAAAACCAATAGGGTGCACTTTAAGAAGTGCAGAACTATTTACAACATCAGTCTTTGGCTGTTCACAGTCCCCAGCCTGGAATCTGTATACCCTGACGGGTAATCATATAAACACACAGTGCAAATGAAACATTATTAACCTTTCACACTGTACCCTTACAGGTGATTATATACACACTGTCCAGTCCCACTTACTAAACTAATAGTGGGGTCCCCGCCTGGGGTACGGCTGATTTTTACCTGACCCAGTCGAGTCATATGGTATGTCCTGCGGGGGTGTGTCCTCGATGACGCGGTACACTTGCAGGGCGTACCAACCGCGTTCCCCATGGTGACGGGTGTAGGTGACCTTGTCACCGGGGTAGAGATTCCGGTCGGGATGGCCCTCTTCCAGCTCGGGCTCCATATCCCGCCGGTTAACGAAAATGTCCCTAGCAAAATTGGGATCTCTTATGAAGCCCCACCCAGCCTTAAGGTCCAACTTTACCACGACTCCTTCGTCGCGGGGGCTGGGGTAGGCTGACTCTGCCTGGCGGACTTGGGCCTTTGCGGCCTTGTCCCGGGCCTCCAAGAGTTCACAGCATGCCCGCCGAGCGCGCCGCTCCTTCTCCAGTTGCCGGAGCTCCCGCCTGCAGAACTCCTTCCTCTGCAGGGCTTTGGCCTGGGTCTCCCGCGTTAACCTCATCAGGTCCCCCCCCGGTTGTCCTAGCAAAACTCCTCTCCACCGGAATAAGCAATCAGGGGCGCTGGTATCGGGAGTAGCGGGTAAGGCTGCTGGTCCTTGAACCGGGCGGACCAATCGAAGCCCGGCGCGCCGTATACCCACTCGGGTGCCGGAGGTGGAGGCGACGGGAAGGAACCAAGTAAAAGGCTCCCAGTTTCCGTGCCCAGGAGTGAAGGTTCCAGGAGGGCACTAAGTGGAGGCTCCTCAAGGTCAGCGCCCGGGGGTGGAGGTTCCGGGCTCAGCAGCGGCTCCAGAGAGGGCATGGCGGCAAACGGGGAGTGCTGGGGAAAGAGGCCCAGGGGCAGGTCGGCGCTTGCAGCACCCGGGACAGGGGACTCTTTCCTACCTGCTCCTGTGCTGCATCCGGCCTCCTGGTACTCAGCGGGCTCCGCCGGGGCTGAAGTGCCGCTTCTGGATTCTGGCGCTGCTTTCCGCCTTCCTGCCATCTTTTCTAACAGCTCGCTCCTCCATCTGGTGACCGCTGCCTGCTGAGCCTGTTCCACTTGCCGGCTCCAGGACTTCACTTTGGAGGAACTCCATGTCCTACTGGGACAACTTTGCGACTTTTCCCTCCTGGGTGAGGGGATTTGCTTGATACTGCAGCAGGCCAGAGGCGGAGGCTTCATCTTCGCATCCATCCATGCTGGTGTGGCGCCCTGCGGCGCATTGGTGCCACAGATCCTAGAGGGGTGCATGGACGGATTCCTCCACAAGAGGCCCTCATAGCATACACACACCTCCACCTTCCACCTCAGACCACCAGAGGGAGCCCGATAGGGATATAAAAAGGAAAGGTGGAGCTAGGCAGTTAGTCAGTCTGCTGCGGCCAGAGAGGTTGTCAGGTCAGTACAGACTCTGTGAGCTCAGTCAGTGAGCCTAGGGCGTGCCGACGCCTTAAGAGCGGTGAAGAGTAGCGAGGCCTAATGCCAGTGTGAAGCCTAGTGAGGGCCCTGAGCGTGACTGAAGGCAAGTGGAGTAAGCGAGCTACATAGGGGGCAGAGGGGCTTAGCCAGCTCACCCCAAGACCATATACCGGACACCGGGTCCGCGTCTGCAGGGATCTCTACGACCAGCAGAAACAACCGTAACCCCTGGCGAACTATATGTCCCAGGAACACCAAAAGCTGACTGTCATACCAGGGTCAGGAGTCACTGAGGCCCAAGAAACCAGGGAGTGTGATCTCCAACAGAAGGCCCTACCACCAGGTCAGCCAGTTCAAGACAGAAACCAAGTTAGGCCTAGCTCCAGGCAGGTCTGAAACTTATCAGGAAAAGGCAAGAAACAGGAGGCCCCACACCCGCTCACTGGGGAGAGTCCTGAAATGCACCCTTCACCCTACAGTGCCCTGGATCATGCCTGAAACACCACCAGTGAAGGTACTGAAGTGAACTGTTGTGAGTGTGCCTATTCTTCTTCTGACCCGGCTGGGTCCCCTCTGTCCTGCATCCCTTCCCCTACGCTGCCCTGAGGCCCCGCTCCACCTGTGGGGAGCCGCACCAACTAAGCTGCCTGATCACCGGCCTCAGAGGACTGTAGCAGCGCTGGTGATCCTCACCAGACACCACGGGTGGCGTCACGAACTTTCCCCTATCCCATACACCTTTTCCCGCAATTCCTTGCTTTTTAAGAGTGACCACAGGGTACGGGCCTGGGAGCCGGCCACCGCGACATCCCGTCCCCCAAAACTAACAGCAAGGCCCGGGTGCCGAGTAGTCGTCCCCATCCCCTGGGCGCATCATCTTTTCCTGGCGTCACAAAAAGGATTCCGTGCCCGCTCCAATGACGGAGTGTTGTGCCCATTGCCACCGGGTACTGTGCGCCTTTGATCAAAAACTGTGTATTTAACTGTGGCGGAGATCGCCGCCATTGTTGTGCCGCCGAGCGGGAAGAAGGACGTAACCGCGGGAAACTGAGAGGCGTACCTGCTGAAGCGCGCGAAGCCCCGGACACGGCCAACACCTCGACGTCAAACCAGGAAGCGCCAGGTCCAGGAGGTAGCGCCGAAGAATGCTCTGACGTAGGACGCAAGCGACGCAAGGCCCTGAAGGAAGACCATCACCTGCACAGCTGCGGCCTACTGGAAGAAAAGAAGGTAGGCCAGAGTTCGCTAGGGGGGCGCCAGAATGTCCGAAGAACAGCACAACACCGGAGTACCAGTTAACTGCCCTGATAATCAACCCGCGCTTGGCGCCGAGCAGGCCGAAGCAGCCGCTCCACCAGCAGAGCATGTAACTAGAGATGAGCAGTGTTCGACTAGAACTGTTCGCCAATCTCAAATTCGAGCTGTTTTGGGCGTTGTTCGAGTCGTTCGACGAACGCGAACGATTTGCAAAAAATTCGGCTGTTCGAGGTTATGTTCGATAACTGTTCGTGCACCAAAAGCGTAACTGGATTTCAATCATGCAGGGATTGTCTGCCACTCACTGTAATACCACAGCCATGGTGGTTGTGGCATTACAGTGATTGCCCAAATCGATGGGAACAGTGCTCACAGTGAAACATGAAAAGCCGGCAATTCAGCAACGGCATACACCGGTACCCGACAATTTAGAACCGAAAGAATAGAGTATCACACATAGATTAGATAGATAGAAACATGGCAGTCACATATATAAAAAGTACAGTGACAGTGTTTGTTACTGTACTTGGCATTTAGTGTAAAGGATTTATTAAAAAAAAATTTAGTGTTTTCATGCACCGTCTCTTTAAAAAAGCCGTCCGGCAATTCAACATCGGTACCCGACAATTTATAACAGAAAGAATAGAGCATCACGCATAGATTAGATAGAAAGAAACATGTCAGTCACATATATAAGAAGTACAGTGATAGTGTTGATTACTGTACTTGTCATTTAGTGTTAATATAAAGGATTTATTAAAAAAAAAATTGGCGTGGGGTTCCCCGTAATTTTAGTCTCTAGCGGAGGTTAAGCAGACGGCTGTGGCAGATGTTTGAAGCCTGGGAAGGGGGTAATACCCACGGAGCTTCCCAGGCTACTAATATCAGCCCCCAGCTGAATACCTAGCCTTTACTAGCTACTAAAATGGGGGACCCAAAAAAAAATGACGCAGGGTCCCCCCTATTTTAATAGCTAGCAAAGGCTAGGCAGACAGCTGGGGGCTGATATTAATAGCCCAGGAAGGGAGCCATGAATATTGGCCCCCTCCCAGGCTAGAAACACCAGCCATCAGCTGCCCCAGAAATGGCGCATCCATAGGATGCGCCAATTCTGGCACTTAGCCTCGCTCTTCCCACTGCCCTGTAGCGGTGGCAGTGGGGTAATAGGGTTGGGGTTGATGTCAGCTCATAATGCCAGCTGACATCAAGCCCAGGTTAGTAATGGAGAGGCGTCTATAAGACACCCCCATTACTAACCCCATAGTCAAAGTTACAAAAAAACACAAACACCCAGAATAAAGTCCTTTAATTGAAATAAAGACACAATTCTTTATTGTTCTAAATTAAACCATACTTACCATCACGCCCATTCCAGCTGAAGCCAACGATCTCCTGCAATAAAAGTAAAATAATAAAGCAATATCATCCTTACCTTTCCATGGTTCCCACGACAGCTTCAGCTCTGCTACATTCACATGACAGACTGGATCGCAGCAGAACGCTACCATCCAGCTTGCCATGTGGCAGACACTGAGAAGCGCAGGCATGCTTGCGCTCCTCAGTGTCTGGCTGTGACGGCATCTAGATGAGCCGAGTTCATGTCCAATGAACTCAGCTCACCTCATGCACGTCACTGACAGCGTGGGAAAATTCTCCTGCGCATGCGGTGATTGCAGGAGAATTTTCCCACGCTGTCAGTGACGTGCATGAGGTGAGCTCATGTCCAATGAACTCGGCTCACCTCATGCACGTCACTGACAGCGTGGAAAAATTCTCAGCGCTCAGCGCTTGACCAGGAGAATTCTCCCACGCTGGGATGGCAATGAGATGACAGGCTGGATCACAGCTGAGCGCTGCCATCCAGCATGCCATCATTCATAGACACTGCAGAGCGCAGGCATGCTAGCGCTCTGCAGTGTCTCTGAAGGATGACAAGCCGGATGGCAGCGCTCAGCTGTGATCCAGCCTGTCATCTCAATGCCATCCCAGCGTGGGAGAATTCTCCTGCTCAATCGCTGAGCGCTGAGAATTTTTCCACGCTGTCAGTGACGTGCATGAAGTGAGCCGAGTTCATTGGACCTGAGCTCGCCTCATGCACGTCACTGACAGCGTGGGAACATTCTCCTGCACTCACCGCATGCACAGGAGAATTTTCCCACGCTGTCAGTGACGTGCATGAGGTGAGCTGAGTTCATTGGACATGAACTCGGCTCATCTGGATGCCGTCACAGCCAGACACTGAGGAGTGCAAGCATGCCTGCGCTTCTCAGTGTCTGCCGCATGGCAAGCTGGATGGCAGCGTTCTGCTGCAGTCCAGCCTGTCATGTGAATGTAGCAGAGCTGAAGCTGTTGTGGGAACCATGGAAAGGTAAGGATGATGTTGCTTTATTATTTTACTTTTATTGCAGGAGATCGTTGGCTTCAGCTGGCATGGGCGTGATGGTAAGTATGGTTTAATTTAGAACAATAAAGAATTGTGTCTTTATTTCAATTAAAGGACTTTATTCTGGGTGTTTGTGTTTTTTTGTAACTTTGACTATGGGGTTAGTAATGGGGGTGTCTTATAGACGCCTCTCCATTACTAACCTGAGCTTGATGTCAGCTGGCATTATAAGCTGACATCAACCCCAGCCCTATTACCTCACTGCCACCGCTACAGGGCAGTGGGAAGAGCGAGGCTAAGTGCCAGAATTGGCACATCCTATGGATGCGCCATTTCTAGGGCGGCTGAGGGCTGGTGCTTCTAGCCTGGGAGGGGGCCAATATTCATGGCTCCCTTCCTGGGCTATTAATATCAGCCCCCAGCTGTCTGCCTAGCCTTTGCTAGCTATTAAAATAGGGGGGACCCCACGTCATTTTTTTGGGGGTCCCCCATTTTAATAGCTAGTAAAGGCTAGGTATTAAGCTGGGGGCTGATATTAGTAGCCTGGGAAGCTCCGTGGGTATTACCCCCTTCCCAGGCTTCAAACAACTGCCCCAGCCATCTGCTTAACCTCCGCTAGAGACTAAAATTACGGGGAACCCCACGCCAATTTTTTTTTTAATAAATCCTTTATTTTAACACTAAATGACAAGTACAGTAACCAACACTATCACTGTACTTCTTATATATGTGACAGACATGTTTCTATCTATCTAATCTATGTGTGATGCTCTAATCTATCTGTTATAAATTGTCGGGTACCGATGCTGAATTGCCGGCCGCTTTTTTAAAGAGACGGTGCATGAAAACACTAATATTTTTTTAAATAAATCCTTTAACACTAAATGACAAGTACAGTAACCAACACTGTCGCTGTACTTCTTATATATGTGACTGACATGTTTCTATCTATCTAATCTATGT
Source organism: Phyllobates terribilis (assembly GCF_046119375.1). Taxonomy (NCBI): domain Eukaryota; kingdom Metazoa; phylum Chordata; class Amphibia; order Anura; family Dendrobatidae; genus Phyllobates; species Phyllobates terribilis. The sequence goes on along the minus strand of NW_027362763.1, from coordinate 324,100,592 downwards.
GTGATGCTCTATTCCTTCTTGTCTAAATTGTCGGGTACCGGTGTATGCCGCTGCTGAATTGCCGGCCGGCTTTTTTAAAGAGAGTGTCTTCTGAGCAGTTTGTCAGCTTTTGGACACCTTTGAAGAGGTTTTCTATGTGTTTCTATGTGTTTTTGTTGCCTGCCTTTGGTTTTAATGGTGTTCAACGGTGTTCTAAGGTGTTCGACGAACAGTTCCTCGAACATCCCGGTGTTCGACGAACCGAACCGAACCCAAACACTACGGGGTTGGCTCAACACTACTTGTAACCCCTGTCATACCCATGGCCCTACCGTACATCCCTGGAGTAAAGTGGCTCCCCCAGTACAGCAGCAAACCAGATACCGTGTCTGGATTCAAAAGGAAAATATGCGGTATACTGGACATGTACTCTATGACAGGCAAGCAAAGAGCCGCTGTTGTATTGGGACAATTGACTGGTGCTGCGGAGAGAGAAGTAGAAACCTGGTCGGCCGCAGACCAGGAGTCAGTGTCCACAATCTTTAAAAAGTTACAGACTGTCTTTGAGAATCGTACTGAGACAGACCTCCGGATGAGGTTCTACAACTGCTCTCAGCAACTGGAGGACAGTGTTCGGGACTATGCCTGGCGTTTACAAGGGGCCCTGCGAGCTCTGAAACAGGTTAGTTCAACCAGCATCGATAATGAAAATAAAATGCTGAAGGAACAGTTTATCCGGGACTGAGGTCTCAAGAGGAGAGCAGGACTGTGCATTGGTGGTCCCTGGATCATCCAGATGCAATCTTTGACTCCCTTAAGGACATGGCTATAAAAGGACTGCAGCCCCTGGAAACAACTGCTATCCAATGTTACCAGGGTGGGGCCACCCCAATGCCTGCAGCATCCACCTTTTCCCTGGTGGCTGCTGAAGCCAAGGTGCAAGCAACGTCCCCTAGTGAGCTAGACAGCCAGCGCTCTGAAGTGCGTCAGTTGAGCAAAACCCTGACCACTGTATTGAGTGCCTGCAGCTGCGGATGGAGCCTGAGGAGGAAGGAAGTATCCTGCTAGCCGACTGCCCTGAGGATGTCCCCTGGATGAGGAGGAGGACAACACCACCCCCTGGGAGGACCAGCGACCAATGCCGCCCGCCGAGGGACTCTGTCTGCCACCGCTGCCACAAGACCAGTCACGCCGTTCAGAGCTGTCCTTTAAAAGAGAAAACCCTGGGGCCGAGGGCCGACACCCAGGAGTAGACCCCCCAGGCCCATCAAACTGGTACCGCAGGTTCGTGGGAGGAAGACCTTTCCTGTCCATTGTGCTGGACGGCATTGCGACACCCACTGGACACAGGATCTCAGGTAACCATCATGCCTGATGTCCTCTATGAAAGGTTCTGTTCCATAGACGAACTTTACCCGCCAGATCCCAATCTTTCCGTGTATGCCTCAAATGGCCTCCCCCTTAACCTAGTCAGGGTAAAGGATGTGCCAGTAAAGGTGGGAAGAGTGGAACTGAAGGACCAGGGATTAATTGTAGTAGAGACTAATCCTGATGATACAGACTTGTATATGGTACTTGACACAAATGTTGTTAGTAACTGTTTGGGAGAAGTGTTGTTCTTGCTCCAACAGATAGCTGACACTGCCAGACCAGGGCAGAGAAGGGTGCTGCAGAAAGAGATCCGAGCCCTTATGTACCAGCAACAGGTAAAGCTAACAGGCGGTGAAATTGGTAATGTACGGGTGACAGACCCGGTACCCATTGTGATTCCCCCGATGAGTGAAATGCTGATTTGGTGTAGAGCAGCAATAGGTCTCAAAGGACGGAGCTACCAGGCGGTAGTAGAGCCCCTTAGCTCGGAACATAGGCCTACACTCTTGACTGCCAGAGGGGTAGTTGATGTACGCAATGGGAGGGTGCCCGTACGCCTCCTAAACTATGGGGAGGACGAGGTTAGATTACCACGCCACGCCACTGTTGCCAAACTGTACACAGTAAATAACAAATTCATACACGCGGCGGAGTCCTTAATCTCACCAGACGAAGTGGAGGATAATGACCCGGCAACTCAGGTGGAGGATTGGTGTCAACAGCTCCATGTTGGGACAGATACCACTCCTGCCCTTCAGAAGCAGGGTGTACACCGGGTGGTTCAGGGAGGATTAAGGGGGTTCAACACCATATCCCAACAGGTGACCATCCATCCATCAAAGAACGTTACAGGCCTATACCACCGGCACACTACCAGAAGGCAAAGGAGATGTTGCACGACATGAAGAAGGCAGGGGTAGTAAGGGATAGTTGTAGTCCCTGGGCAGCTCCCCTAGTTCTAGTCAGGAAAAAGGACCGAAGCATAAGAATGTGTGTAGATTACAGACAAGTAAATCGCATTACACATAAAGATGCATACCCTTTACCACGTATAGAGGAATCCCTGGCTGCCTTAAAGTCTGCAAATTACTTCTAAACCCTTGAACTCACTAGTGGGTACTGGCAAGTAGCTGTTGCTGAGGAGGATCGGGAGAAGACGGCCTTCACTACCCCGATGGGACTCTGCGAGTTCAATAGTATGCCGTTTGGACTCTGCAATGCCCCCGGAACGTTCCAGAGATTGATGGAGTGCTGCCTGGGACACCGCATTTTCGAGACTGTACTACTATACCTGGACGATGTGATAGTGTACTCCAAAACGTATGAGGACCACTTGAAGCACCTGGCGGAGGTATTTGAGTCGCTGTCCCGGTATGGGATGAAGCTGAAGCCCTCAAAGTGCCACCTGCTCAAGAGAAAGGTACAGTACCTGGGGCACATCGTTAGTCCAGAGGGAGTAGCACCAGACCCGGAGAAGGTCACTGCCATCCAGAAATGGCCAGAGCCGAAGAGCCTCAAGGAGGTACGTTAGTTCATGGGACTAGTCGGATATTACCGGAGGTTTGTGAAGGACTATACTAAGAAAGCGGTGCCTCTGCAAGACCTCCTTGTAGGACAGTCCCCCAGAGGCAGAAACCCCCCGTTCCAGTGGAGTAAGGAGCAAGCTGAATCCTTTAAGGTGATGAAGGAGATCCTGACCGGCGAAGAGATCCTAGCCTACCCTGACTACAGCCAACCTTTCCTGCTGTACACTGATGCCAGCAACGAAGGATTAGGAGCTGTACTGAGTCAGAAGCAGAATGGCCGAGAGAAGGTGATCGCCTATGCAAGCAGGAAGCTCCGCCCGACTGAGAGGAACCCGGAGAACTATAGCAGCTTCAAGTTAGAGTTCCTGGCCCTGGTCTGGGCCATCACCGAACGGTTCAAGCACTATCTAGCCTCCAGTAAATTTACTGCCTTCACTGATAACAACCCCTTGACCCATCTGGAAACAGCCAAGTTAGGAGCCATGGAACAACGATGGATGGCTCGGCTGTCAAACTATCAATTCACTATTAAGCACCGGGCGGGCCGCAAGAACACCAACGCCGATGCACTGTCCAGGATGCCTCACCAGTCGGACACTGAAGAAGAAGTGGATGACCTGGAGGAGATTGAACTACCTGCCTTTCATCGTAATGGAATGGTCCACGAGCAACGAGCCTCCAGGAGGCCTCGCGGTAAGACGTTAAACCCCCTGCCTCACCACAGCTGGAAAGAGACCCAGGACAGCGACCCAGTTGTCAGCCATATCAAAAAGCTGATAACCAGGAAGGTTCCTCCCTGGAGAAGGAAGCGTCTCTACAAGCCAAGCAGCTGTGGAATGAGAAGAGCCGGTTGTTCATCTATAGAGAGAAACTGTGCCGGAGGTACGTCAACCCCAAAACCCATGAGATGGTATGGCAGATAGTGGTGCCCAAGAAAAACATCCAGATGGTGTTGGAAGCCTACCACGATCAGGCGGGGCACTTTCGCTGGAAGAAGCTAGAAACCCTGCTGTAAAGTCGGTTTTATTGGGTAGGAATGAGAGGTGGTGTCGGAATTGTGGACCCTGTAGCCTCAGAAGAAAAGAATACAGCAGCCAGAAGGCACCCCTGCAACCCATCAAGACCACTCGTCCCTTGGAGATCGTGGCCCTGGATCATGTCAAGCTGTCACCCAGCAGGTCAGGATATTCCTATGCCCTGACCATGGTGGATCACTACTCCCGGTTCCTGGTGGTCGCCCCCGTCAAGGACCTGATGGCAGAAACTGCGGCGACGACGTTCCAGGCATACTTCTGCAGGCCCCTTGGATACCCGGAGCAGGTGCTGACAGATCAAGGCTCAGCCTTTGAAGCCGAATTGTTCAAGGAGTTCTGCCATCTGTACGGGTGTAAAAAGATCCGGACTACACCGTACCACCCCCAAACCAACGGTCTCTGTGAAAAGATGAATAACATCGTCATCGACCTGCTGAAGACCTTACCTCTAGAGGAGAGAAATCAGTGGCCAGACCTACTACCTGACCTGGTAGGTCTGTACAACCACATTCTTGTGAGTTCCACCAATTGTACTCCAGCATATCTCATGCGAGTCAGACCCGGGAAGTTGCCCATGGACCTGGAGCTTGGTGTAGTAGAACCAGAAGCAGATATGTCCACTGAGGACTGGGACACGACCAGACAGGAGAAGTACAGAAGAGTACAGGCCTGTGTCGAAGACAGTCTCACTCAGGTAAGGGATAAGCAGGAAGCCCACTACAATAAAAGTGCACCCGCAGAACCATTCACACCAGGAGAAGTGGTGTTAAAGAGGAAAAGGAGAAACCACAAACTTGATGACCAGTGGGAGAGAGAACCCTACACTGTGTTAAACTCAAGATTTGATAACAAGAAGACCTGCCTAATTAGTAGAGAAGGAGGAAGAACGACTGCAGCGGTATCCAGAAACCATCTGAAGTTGTGACCTGACCTGCTAAAGCCCCAAGAAGAAGTGCCTTTCACCCTACCGGAGGAGCCTAAAGAAGCAGTACTCCATACTGACTTAGGAGATTTCCCGGCAGATTGGCCTCAACTAGGAGGAGCAGTAATACTACCTGTGATCCACTTCTTTCAACAGTCAGAAGACCCTCTACAGCAAGTAGAGCCTGTAAGTGCTTCAGAAGAGCCTGCTCAAGAAGAATCCCCGGAAGAAGGATCCCCAGTTGGAGCAGAGCAAGAAGGCCAAGCCAATGGTATACTTGACAGTCCTGTAGAGAGGCTAAGGCAGCCCTGCAGTTCCCAACACTTAGAACTGACAGAATGGGAGGTAGTGCAAATACTAGTGCCTCACGCATCCCTGTACCACGTAGGTCGACACGTAGCACACGAGGTCAGACCCCTGTCAGATACAGAGAGTAAAGAAGGAAACTCTGACAGTATAGATAGTTGCCCCTGGGGTATTATATTGTGTATTTTCATGTATATGTATTTATTAACTTGTGTTTTGCCTTACTAATGGACAATGTAAGTGAAATGGACACTCTCCCTTGTTGCCTCTAGTTACCCGTCAGGGTACATACAGAACTTTGTGGCTGAGGACTGTGTGCAGCCCAAAAACTGCTTCATGTAAATAATTGCACTCCCTGGAGTGCCCCTTTAGGTGACCTCAGAATAAAAAAAACCTGTCTGGTGTGGCACAAGTGGAGGTCCAACTCAGGATCGCCATGTCCTGCAGCCACCCCAGGGCCTACGTGGAGGGTTTGCTTTGGACAGGTCCCTCAAGCTACCAAGTACTCTACCCTGTGAGATGGACATCCTGTCGGGGAACCTCACCGGAGGAGACTTGAATTCTGGGGTTGCCTATTGAATTGTATATATCTATTTATTATTTATAATGTTTCATATATAACATTTAAGCAAAGTGCCTCCCATAAAGGGAAGAGTTATTGTCATTGTTGTTATAAAAAGTACTTCAGTCCGGGAGTACTGAGCTTTGTTAGGGGGGAATGTGGCGCCCTGCTGCACATTGGTGCCACAGATCCTAGAGGGGTGCATGGACGGATTCCTCCACAAGAGGCCCTCATAGCATAAACACACCTCCACCATCCACCTCAGATAACCAGAGGGAGCCCAATAGGGATATAAATAGGAAAGGTGGAGCTAGGCAGTTAGTCAGTCTGCTGCGGCCAGAGAGGTTGTCAGGTCAGTACAGACTCAGTGAGCTCAGTCAGTGAGCCTAGGGCGTGCCGACGCCATAAGAGCGGTGAAGAGTAGCGAGGCCTACTGCCAGTATGAAGCCTAGTGAGGGCCCCGAGCATGGCCGAAGGCAAGTGGAGTAAGCGAGCTACATAGGGGGCAGAGTAGCTTAGCCAGCTCACCCCAAGACCATATACCGGACACCAGGTCCGAGTCTGCAGGGATCTCTGCGACCAGCAGAAACAACCGGAACCCCTGGCGAACTATATGTCCCAGGAACACCAAAAGCTGACTGTCATACCAGGGTCAGGAGTCACTGAGGCCCAAGAAACCAAGGAGTGTGATCTCCAACAGAAGGCCCTACCACCAGGTCAGCCGGTGCAAGACAGAGACCAAGTTAGGCCTAGCTCCAGGCAGGTCAGAAACTTATCAAGAAAAGGCAAGAAACAGGAGGCCCCTCACCCGCTCACTGGGGAGAAATGCACCCTTCACCCTACAGTGCCCTGGATCGTGCCTGAAACACCACCAGTAAAGGTACTGAAGTGAACTGTTGTGAGTGTGCCTTTTCTTCTTCTGACCCGGCTGGGTCCCCTCTGTCCTGCATTCCTTCCCCTACGCTGCCCTGAGGCCCCGCTCCACCTGTGGGGAGCCGCACCAACTAAGCTGCCTGATCACCGACCTCAGAGGACTGTAGCAGCACTGGTGATCCTCACCAGACACCACGGTTGGCGTCACAAACTTTCCCCTATCCCGTACACCTTTTCCGCCAATTCCTTGCTTTGTAAGAGTGACCCCAGGGTACGGGCCCGGGAGACGGCCACCGCGACATCCCGTCCCCCAAAACTAACAGCAAGGCCCGGGTGCCGAGTAGTCGTTCCCATCCCCTGGGAGCGTCACTGGCTGCCGGGTGCGGTCTGTCTAGACTGATTAAGACCACACCCTGTCTCCATTCCTTCTCTCCTCCTCCTCACTTCTTTCGGGGGCGGTCCCATGGCAATCTGCTGTCGGTCACTCCCTGTGACGGCCTCACTGCCTTGACGGACACATCTATGCAGACAGTCACTGTTGCAAGGGGCAGGGTTGCTATTGGCGCCATTCTGGGACCAGGCCCACGATGGGAGGTTCCATTTTGTTGTCTTTGAGCACGCATATAATGGCGCCCGTTCTTCTGGGGCGGGCGCCACATTCAGTAACATAACACAGTTCTTTAGGCACACTTCACCCGCCGGTACGAGTTGGTCACGCATCCTGTTCGTGACGCCAAGACATGACTCACCCCCAGGGCCATGGGGTACTCGGCAGCCGGGCCTCTGGTTGCTCGGAGGATATCACGGTGGCTTGCCCGGTCCGTGACCCAAGGCGGTCAGTAAAAAGGGGAAGCTTATAGGAGATTTGGGAAAGTGTTCGTGACTAGTGTTGAGCCACCCCCGTAGTGTTCGAGTTTGGTTTGGTTCGTCGAACACCCTTGTGTTCGCCGAACTGTTCGTCGAACTGTTCGTCGAACACCTTCGAACACCGTTAAAACCAATGGCACGGAAACAAAAACACATAGCAAAACATAGAAAACACCTTCAAAGGTGTCCAAAAGCTGACAAACTGCTCAGAAGACATAACTAACACATGGAAAAGTGACAAGTACATATAGTCATGCGAAAAGAAAAGAGGTGGAGGAGTAAAAGGAGGGGGAGACACAGATTTAGGCATGTCATGCCCTTCTAAAATCCAAAAAGTGAGAAGCCGACACGGCCAGTCCGTTCCTGCCCGTGCCACCTCCGTTTCTGCCAGAGCCGCGGTGGACCCTGACGGCCAGCCCCCCTCTCCCAATACTGGTGCCTGTCCGCTGGTGGGTCGAGCGAGCCCCCCTGTGGTGGAGGCAGCTCTAAGCTTTTTAATTTAAATTGTCTCTCTAATTTGAATGAATACACTTTAAATCCTTTTACAAGGATCTATTGAAGGGCAAGTCTCATGCCAGCAGTCGCGTAATTCCAGCTCCAGTAGCGTCCACTAAAGCTGCTGCAGTTAAAAAGCTTTTATAAGGATCGAGCTCGGCTGTCCACCGCAAGGCGTCCTACCGCCAGTCCCAGCCCCTATGCCTTGGGGTGCCTCCTGATGCTCTTCACTGAGTATCCCGTGGTCCCGAAGCATTTCCTTTGAAAAAATTAAGTGTCCAAACTACAGGTGGTGTAGCTTGCTTAACAGCCGGGATAATCCGCTGTCTAGCAGACACTGCGACAAGGCACAAAGTATTTCCTGGGCTAGATGCAGTTAAAAATTTGTAATTAGATACTCTCGTTGGATGCTGATAAAGCATTCCATAGAGTCTCCTGGCACGCCATATATTATTCTCTTAAAAAGCTTGGGGTAGGGGTCTAGGGGACCCTTTTATAGCCAAAATCACGCCCTGTATCGCAATGCGTCACCTAGGCTGAAGATAAATGGAACTGTAGCACCCCGAGGGCTCGGTTGCTGCAGAGGTATTGCACCTCACCCAGAGGTGTGATATCTCACTCTCAGGTAAGGATGGAGTGTGGATCAGGACCCCGACACCTGCATGCATTACACCACATTGCCGTGGGGCAGGGCGACCAATATGCCCCTGAGATGGGCACGACAGTCCCTGTCCCTGGCTGGAGTGGGGGGAGGGAACACTGAGGAAGGGGAACCCTGTAGTGCAGGAGCAGGGAGGAAGCAGTTCCTGGGTGCATTGAGAAGGTAGTATAAAAGGTGGGCACCATCTTAGTTCAGTGCAGAGAAGTCTGAGCAGAAGCGACAGGGAGCAGGGGCTCTGCATGAACTCTGCTCCAGAGGCGGGCTTAGTAACAAAGGCCCAGGCCTGGAAGAGGGAGAAGGAAGGAAGAGGAGCGGAGAAGGCTCCAGGAACAAGGAACGAAGGGATCCCAGGGGTGTGGACGGGCGAGTCGCCACCGCACGCCCGAATCCACCTGCGTGGAGGGGTCAGGCCAAAGGGGGAGACCGGTCCCCGAAACTAGTGGAGGCGGGAAACAACCCTCAGCTAGAAATCGGAGGCTGTTACATTTTATGTGGCGCAGCCCCTCGCTACACCCGCTAGGAGGGCAGCACATAGGGTCAGGGAAACTGGCGCCAAGTTTACCAACAGGAGGCCCGAGGCAGCCGGACAGAAGGGTTGGTAAGAAAGGCCAGAGAAAGGACAAACAAAGGGGGTACTGTGAAGCGCTTCAAAGTTATCTGGGAGTTGTCTGAGCCCCTCACCTGGTGAGCACAGTACGACGTGGGCAGCCATTACCTGCAGAAGTGGTCTGGATAATAAGAACTGTGAGCAAAGGCCCTGGACTGCATCACTGACTCCGTGTCGTTACTGCTGCTGCCCTGCACCATCACCCCCATCCTTCGCATACACTGCCCTGAGGCTATACTCCTCCCGTGGGGAGTTATGCTATGCTCTGCAGCACCCACAACACCAGCCTCAGCGGTCTGCCCTGCAGCGGCGGTTCACTCTGACCGCAATCCACGGGTGTCGTAGTCGGACATTTAAACATCAAAACCACATAAATAGTTCCGCCACTGGTTTGACCGCCCTGAGCCACGGAACCGGGTCGCCGCCACAGAGACTACAACCACCAGCATCCACCAAAAAGGGTCCGTCTCCGGATGTCCCAAGGCCCAGGGGGCGCGTCAGAACATTTTCATCACCTTTCATAATCACCAATGGGACAAGGCAGGGATGTCCTCTGTCCCCTCTCTTATACATCCTAGTGACGGAGCACCTGCTCTCATCAATTCGCCATAACCCAAATATTAGGTGGATTGAGGTGGAAGGCACCGAGTACAAGTGCTCTCTATTTGCTGATGATGTCCTAGTATATATCACTCAATCACATATATCCATCCCTGCTGTTATGGCTGAAATAGATCACTTTGTTACATGGTCAAATTTTAAAATCAATACTGCGAAGTCTGATGCCCTCGATGTCTCCCTCCCCAAATCCATACAGGATTCCATCCAGTCCAACTTTCCCTTTGCCTGGCCCTCACAGGGTATCAAATACTTAGGAATTCGTATTCATAGAGACCTCTCCCGTCTATGTTATCTTAATTTTGGGCCCTTTATTGAACAACTCCATACAGACCACGGTTGGCAAGTTAGAACTGTAAGATTCACTACGTGAACCACTGGTGTTTTGTGGAAAAGCACATGTACACTGTGCTCCAAATTATTATGCAAAAAGTGTTTAGGAGTGATAAGGGAAGAATTTGTTTGTTTGTCAGTTAAACTCATTGATGGTGATGTGTGTCAGGGCTCTTTATATCACTATAAGCAATTGCAGACACCTGTGCTAATTAGTTTGGCAGGTGTGTCCAATGAACGGCAAGACTACTTAAGAAGGCTGTCCCACATTATTAAGCAGCCTACATTTTCTGCCAAAATGGGAAAGAAAAAGGATGTGTCGGCTGCTGAGAAGCAACAAATTGTGGAGTGTTTAGGTCAAGGCATGACTACAATCAACATTGTGCGATGATCAGGATGAAGTGTCTTGGCAATCAAGAAGTATGTAGCTGATTCACAGTACACACGTGTGCGTGCTGATAAGGGCAAATTGAGGACTCTTTCCTACAGGCAATTACGTCAGGTTAAAATAGCAGCGGCAAAAAAGCCTTGTCATAGCAGCAGACAAGTTTTTGAAGCTGCTGGTGCCTCCAACGTCCCCCGAACAACAAGATGCAGGGTCCTTCAGAGGTTTGCAGCTGTGCGTACGCCATCCTGTCGACCTCCTCTATCCACTGCACACAAGCAGAAACGGTTCCAGTGGGCCAAACATTACATGAAGACTGATTTCAAAACTGTTTTTTTCACGGATGAGTGCCGTGCAACGCTCGATGGTCCAGATGGATGGAGTGGAGGATGGCTGGTTAATGGACACCCCACGCAAACACGGCTACAGCGCCAACAAGGAGGAGGTGGAGTAATGTTTTGGGCTGGAATCATGGGGAGAGAGATTGTCAGCCCCTTTAGGATCCCTGAAGGGGTAAAGATGAACTCCATAATGTATGTGGAGTTTCTCAAACAGCACTTCCTGCCATGGTTCAAGAAGAAGAACCGTGTATTCCGCAGCAAGATCATTTTCATGCATGATAATGCACCGTCTCATGCTGCACATAACACATCTGCATCTCTGGCTGATATGGGCATAAAAGGGGACAAACTTATGGTGTGACCCCCATGCTCCCCTGACCTCTACCCCATTCAGAACCTCTGGAGCATCATCAAAAGGAGTGTCTATGATGGCGGGAGGCAGTTCACATCTAAGCAACACCTCTGGGAGGGTACTCTGTCCTCATGCCAAACAATTGAAGCAGAAACCATCCAAAACCTGACAAATTCAATGGACGAGAGAGTTCAGAAGCTCCTTTCGAACAAGGGGTCCTATGTGCAAATGTAACATCACCTAGAATAAAGTTTTGAGTTGAAAACTGTTTGATTTCAGTTTCTAATAACCTGCTAATGCTTATAATTTCAAAAATGACCATTTTTTTGGTCTTTATTAAAATGAAAAGGTTGATCGAAGAGTGTGGGGGATCTAAGAGTGTGGCAACCCAGTAGTCAGGATTACTTCGAATTCTGACAATCTGAGGGTCATGTTGCAGGTAGTGCAGCAAGAAGGCACTTATGTGTCTTGCGCATCTCGGAGCCCCAAAATTATTTTCCGGGCTAGATGCAGCTAAAAATTATTATTAATTTTAAATCTGGTGGAGCTTAGTATAGATGGCCTAATAGAATCAGTACTGCACACTGCTGCAAAGCCCAAATTATTTTCCAGCCAAGATATAGATAAACATGATTAGTAATTTGAAAGCTTAAAATGGTTGGTGAGGTGATTTTAACCAATCATCAAGCTTTTACTCTCTCCAGGATGACACAGGGGTAGAAAAGTCGTTTCGGATCCATGATTTGTTCATCTTTATGAACGTGAGTCTGTCTACATTATCAGTGGAGAGCTGCGTGCGCTTATCTGTCAGCACACCACCAGCAGCGCTGAACACACGTTCAGACAGAATGCTGGCTGCGGGGCATGACAAGATCTCCAAGGCGTAAGTGGCGAGCTCCGGCCATTTATCCAAATTGGAAGCCCAAAAAGAGCAAGGGTCCAGTGACACAGTCATGGCTTCAATGTTTACTTGGAGATACTCCTGTACCATCGTCTCTAGGCGTTGACTATGTGTCAGACTTCTTGTCTCCTGTGGCCTTGCAAAGGATGAGCTAAAAAAGTGGTGAAATGATTCCGCAAAATTGATGTTACCAGCAGATAAAGTGTTTCTGTTACGGTTTGAGTGCTGAACACTCGACGGTCCCACGGTTGGCAAGTTGGAACTGTGAGATTCACTACGTGCACCACTGGTGTTTTGTGGAAAAGCACATGTAAGATTCTGCAACAGTCTCTGCTGATACTCCTGCATGCATGCATCCCTTTCTATGGCAGGAATTATTTCTGCAAATTTACTTTTGTACCGGGGATCTAACAGTGTGGCAACCCAGTAGTCAGGATTATTTCTAATTCTCCCAATTCGAGGGTCATGTTGCAGGTAGTGCAGCAAGAAGGCACTCATGTGTCTTGCGCATCCAGGAGCACCAAGTCCCTGTTTTGTTGGTGGCGAGGTAACAATCATGCTTCCTTCCTCTGTCCTCTCCCCCCAACCTCGCACAACAGAAATGTGATCAAGGTCTCCTCATCTGATGAGTCTTCCATCAGTTCGTCCTCCACTTCTTCCTGGGCTCCTGCACCTTCCTCACTAGTTTGGCTGCTACCATGCGCCCTGGTAAAACCATCTCCCCCACCCTCACATGCCTGCCGCCTTGGTGCTGCCGACCGTCTGGACCTTGCAGATGTTAGCCCTTCCGCATACAACTCCTCCACCTCTACTTCCTCCACCTCCTCTTGTGCCACCACCTGACTCCGGATTCTGTTTAACATGTGCTCCAGCATGTAAATCACCGGAATAGTCATGCGGATAATGACATCGTCACCACTAAACATCTTCGTCGCCATTTCTAAATTGTGCAGAAGGGTGCATAGGTCCCTGATCTGAGACCACTCCTCCAGCGTGATTTGCCCCACCTCTGGATCCCGTTGGCCCAGGCTATACATCAGAACGTATTGCACCAGGGCTTGTCAGTGCTGCCGCAGTCGCTGCAACATGTGCAGAGTTGAATTCCACCGGGAAGGCACATCGCATTTTAGCCGGTGAAGTGGCAGGCCCAACGACTTCTGTAGAGATGTAAGTCGCTGAGCTGCGGGATGCGAACGGCGGAAGTGAGCACACAGCGACCATGCCCTCTGCAGAAGGCCATCTATTCCGGGATAGTGGGCTAAAAATTGCTGGATAACCAGGTTCAACACGTGAGCCATACAAGGCACGTGTGTGACATTGCCCCGGCGAAGGGCCGCACCCAGGTTTGCAGCATTGTCGCACATGGCCTTCCCTGGTTTCAGGTCCAGTGGAGACAACCATTCATGAAATTGGTTCTCCAGAGCTGACCACAACTCCTCAGCTGTGTGACTCACATTTCCCAGACATTTCAAAGTAAAAACAGCCTGATGACGTTGAGCCCTACTGCCAGCATAGTAAGGAGGTGTGCAGGATCCCTTCTGCGCAGTTAGAAAGCTTGTGGCATGACCAGACAGGCTTTGGGTGCAGGTGGAGGACCGAGAGGAGGTTGAGGAGGCAGAAGCAGTGGAGGAACTTTGCCATAAAGAGGATTGACGCACAACTCGTGGGGACGGCAAGACTTGGACAGCAGCCCCTTGTCCTGCTGTCACCAGAGTTACTCAGTGCCCACTCAGCGACATGTAACGCCCCTGTCCACGCCTACTCGTCCAAGTGTCTGTGGTGAAATGCACCCTGTCACACACAGAGTTTCTCAAAGAAGCGGTGATGTTGTGTGCGACATGCTGGTGGAGCGCAGGCACACCTTTCTTTGAGAAGTAGTGCCGACTGGGCATCTGGTACTGGGGAACTGTGATGGACATAAGGTATCGAAAATCCTCTGTGTCCACCAGGCAGAAAGGCAGCATTTCTGTGGCCAAGAGCTTGCAGATGGTGAAATTCAACCTCTTAGCTTTCTCATGGCTAGGAGGAAATGGTCTTTTACTTGTCCACATCTGAGGGACCGAGGGCTGGCTATTGTGCTTAGACGGGGTTGATAAGGGTGTCCCCGGCAAACTGCCGGTCTGTGAGGAAGATGCAGGCGGACATGTTAGGTTGCCTTGATCCAAAGGTGGTGCTATCGATGTCGGACAGCGCTCAACACCAGCTGGTGTTACCACCTCCAAAGAAAATGATGCGGGTAAAGAGGTGGCAGGTCTGTGTCCCAAAACAGGTGTGACTGCTGTCCCCCCAGTCAGAGAGGATGAAAAGGCCGCAGATACACAAGATGGGGCAGACGGTGGTTGGCCCGGCCGGCTAGGCCGCATTGTAGCACAGTGAGCTTCCCACTGCAACTTATGCTTCATGTCTATGTGCCGGTTCATGCATGAAGTACTCAAACTATGTATTTTTTGGCCTCTACTTAGCTTTTGTTGACAAATGTTACAGATAACACGAGTTGGGTCATCTTTATCGATCTGAAGAAATGCCCAGGCTATGCAAGGCTTAGCACCCATGCGACCTGAAGAGCCACCACGACTTGTGGTCAGAGGCAGAGTTGTGTTTGAGGATGCAGTTGTTGACGTGCTTCCAGTACTACGTCTCTGTCCAGGAAGGCTCAACCTGACCTCGTCGTCACTAGCATCCTCCTCCACCTCCTCTGCTGACCTCATCTCTTGACTGACTGTGGGTTGACAGTAAGGGAGATCTCCAACCTCATCATCATCACCCTGTGTGTTATCACACCCGTCGTCCTCAGAGACAACCTGTTCCTGCCCTGACAAAAAACTAAAGTTGTCGCTCCAATCAGGTATTTGAGTCTCATCATCGTCTTCCTCATTTTCTCCACCAACAGGAGTTACAGTTTGGGAATGAGGGTCTACATTATGGTCAGAACCTTCTGCGTCTGGTCCTGGATCCGACTCATAAAGATTCTGGTCATCAGTGCAGATCATTTCCTCGTCTGGATTCACAGAAGCGCTGGTGCCGACCTCTGATTCCCAGGCTATAGTATGAGTAAACAGCTCTACAGACTCAACCATCTGTTCTACCTCATACTCAGACGGGCAGCTAGAGATTTGGGAGCTGTGAGGAAGCAAGTGCGATTGGGGTGACACCTCTGAGGACTGGAGTATTTGTGATGTTGAAGTTGATGTGGAGGAGAGCCCACTTAAAGGAGCACTTGATATCCGTTGAAGCACCTGCTGTTTTTGTGCCTCATCTGGAACTTGTAGCGATTGGCGTGGCCGTAAGAAAGGGATCTTATCACATTGTCCGCTAAAAGAAGTAGACATTTTAGTTTTGCTGGAAGATGGTCTTTCTTCTGCAGATGTTACTGTTGCTTTAACACCTACTCCACGGACACAACCTTTTTTCCCCTTCCCAACACGCCTATTCCCCTTTCCACCAGCAGCAGGACATTTTCCACTCATTTTGGGGGTTAACTAACTCACAACTCTGGAGTTGTTTGCACAAGAAAACAATGGATGGGAACCGAGCAGAGCTGAGTGGCGAAACTGTGGTATTAGGCCAAAACTATTGTCTGGGTTAGATGCAGAAAAAAATTATATTCAGTTTGCAACCTGATGGAGGTCAGTATAGATGGACTAATAGAACAAGTCCCACACACAGCTAGAAGCCCAAATATTTTTTCAGAGGTAGATGCAGAAAAAAATTATATTCAATTTGCAACCTGATGGAGGTCAGTATAGATGGACTAATAGAACAAGTCCCACACACTGCTAGAAGGCCAAATATTTTTTCAGAGCTACATGCAGAAAAAAATTATATTCAATTTGCAACCTGATGGAGGTCAGTATAGATGGACTAATAGAACAAGTCCTACACACAGCTAGAAGCCCAAATATTTTTTCAGTGGTAGATGCAGAAAAAAATTATATTCAATTTGCAACCTGATGGAGGTCAGCATAGATGGACTAATAGAACAAGTCGCACACACTGCTAGAAGGCCAAATATTTTTTCAGAGCTAGATGCAGAAAAATATATTCAAATTGCAACCTGATGGAGGTCAGTATAGATGGACTAATAGAACAAGTCCCACACACTGCTAGAAGGCCAAATATTCTTTCAGAGCTAGATGCAGAAAAATATTATATTCAATTTGCAACCTGATGGAGGCCAGTATAGATGGACTAATAGAACAAGTCCCACACACAGCGAGAAGCCCAAATATTTTTTCAGAGGTAGATGCAGAAAAAAATTATATTCAATTTGCAACCTGATGGAGGTCAGTATAGATGGACTAATAGAACAAGTCCCACACACTGCTAGAAGGCCAAATATTTTTTCAGAGCTAGATGCATAAAAAAATTATATTCAATTTGTAACCTGATGGAGGTCAGTATAGATGGACTAATAGAATAAGTCCCACACACTGCTAGAAGGCCAAATATTTTTTCAGAGCTAGATGCAGAAAAAAATTATATTCAATTTGCAACCTGATGGAGGTCAGTATAGATGGACTAATAGAACAAGTCCCACACACTGCTAGAAGGCCAAATATTTTTTCAGAGCTGGATGCAGAAAAAAATTATATTCAATTTTCAACCTGATGGAGGTCAGTATAGATGGACTAATAGAACAAGTCCCACACACTGCTAGAAGGCCAAATATTTTTTCAGAGCTAGATGCAGAAACAAAATTATATTCAATTTGCAACCTGATGGAGGTCAGCATAGATGGACTAATAGAACAAGTCCCACACACTGCTAGAAGGCCAAATATTTTTTCAGAGCTAGATGCAGAAAAAAATTATATTCAATTTGCAACCTGATGGAGGTCAGTATAGATGGACTAATAGAACAAGTCCCACACACTGCTAGAAGGCCAAATATTTTTTCAGAGCTAGATGCAGAAAAATATTATATTCAATTTGCAAACTGATGGAGGTCAGTATAGATGGGCTAATAGAACAAGTCCCACACACTGCTAGAAGCCCAAATATTTTTTCAGAGCTAGATGCAGAAAAATATTATATTCAATTTGCAACCTGATGGAGGTCAGTATAGATGGACTAATAGAGCAAGTCCCACACACTGCTAGAAGGCCAAATATTTTTTCAGAGCTAGATGCAGAAAAATATTATATTCAATTTGCAACCTGATGGAGGTCAGTATAGATGGACTAATAGAACAAGTCCCACACACAGCTAGAAGCCGAAATATTTTTTCAGAGGTAGATGCAGAAAAAAAATTTATTCAATTTGCAACCTTATGGAGGTCAGTATAGATGGACTAATAGAATGATGCTATGCCCAAAAGGTTTTACTTCACTTGGTGCAGTAAAAAAATGGCATTCTATACACAGGTGGTGTAGCTTGCAACACAGATAGGCTACTCCACTGCCTAACACACTCTGCAATAGGCCAAAAAGGATTAGCTTTGCTAAATTTAGCCAAATGCTGTGAAAAAAAACTTGCACAGCACTGGCACAGACCTGCCTGTCAAAAACTGATAGGAACTGATCAAACTTAGTCCTGAAAAGGACTGCAATTACAAATAGTCTTTACTCCCAACCTATCTATTTAAGAGCACAGACCTGCCTGATAAAAGTCGTAGGAAATGCTGTAACCTAGTCCTTAAAAGGACTGCAATCACAACTATTCCCTACTCCCAAGCTATCTGTAGATTTGTGCGAAAATTGGCTTGAAATTAACAAGGTATAGCGCACACAGCAACAGCGGTGCCGTCTAACACGCAGCTGCAGCAGTGAGAAAATGGTGGCGACGGGGAAAATGTCTGGGTCATATAGGGCAAGGACATGTGACATACACTGCCAATGACACATGCCCTTACTTGTGTGAAAAAAAGCACTTTGCTCCGTGTGTGCGCTGCTGATAGGCTGACAGATTGCACCTCCCCACTGTAAATGCGGGAAAGAGAAAAAAAAATGGAGATCTTCATTATTCCTGCAGAGATCCATCCCCTGCCCCTCCCCCCGCCCCGCTGTACACTCAAACTGCGTATTAACATTAATTTTCATCATTACTGAGAAAAAATCCAGTTATGACTTTGGTGCACGAACAGTTATCGAACATAACCTCGAACAGCCGAATTTTTTTCAAATCGTTCGTGTTCGCCGAACGGCTTGGACACTGCCCAAAACAGCTCGAATTTGAGATTGACGAACAGTTCAAGTCGAACACCGCTCATCTCTATTCGTGACGCCACCTGTGGAATGCGGCTAAAGGGAGCCGCTGCTGCGGAGCAGTTCTCTGGAGCTGGTGTTACGGCTGCAGGGTTGGTGTGGCTCTCCACAAGTAGAGCTGGCTCCAGGGCAGTGTAGTAAGATAGTGGTTGCGTTGGGCGTTGTAGTGCGGTGAGGGAAGGGTGGCGCAGATAAAGAATGGACGGAGGCAGTGCGGTGCAGTCATCCGAGTTTTTACTCACAGTTCACATTGCAGTTCCACCGGTGCACTGTACAGGTGCTAGCCTCCCTCGTCGCACTGCGTTCACCAGGCATGGGTTCAGCACTTCCTCAGGCAGATTAGGAGTACCGGACAGAACCCCACTTTCTCATGTTCCTAGCTAGACCGACTTCACGCTGGGTCTTTCTCCCTCCTGCCTGCGCTGCCCACTCTCAATCCCGCTTGGGTGCTCTGAAGTCCCTCCTGTAAGTCGGAGTTCCTGGTCCTGCTTGACCCTCCTGGGGATTAGAATGCGGCTTCGTCAACTGACTATATAAGCCAGAAGCCTTCGGTTTTTCCAGCCGAGACCTGGAATACACGACTGGGCCAGGGGTCGGTCCCCTTCTTGCGGCCTACGATGCCCTCTGTCTTCTGACAGATGCGGGGCATGCGGGTGCCTTCCTGCACTCGCCGAACCCCCTAGGATCCCCTCTTAGAACGGAGCCTACTCCTCTGCAAACCCTCCTGGGCCTCTATCACTAGGCCCCTACTTGTGGATCAGAGCTCCTACTGAGACTCTGCTCCCGGACTGTTCTTCTGAATTGTCCTCTCACTACTCTTCTCACTGTTCTGCCACCCTAAAATGGCTTCCCTATTTTATACTCCTACCAAAGTGTTCCCTTAAACTACTTCCTCCACCCACACCCACTACTGGTTCCCCCTACCTCTTGGTTCCCCCCACTCCAGCCAGAGACAGGGCTCAGCAGGAACATACATTGCATCTTGCCCTTCCAGCTGGACTGGAGCAGTGTAGTGTTGGATGCAGGTGTTGGGGTTCCGGGCAGCACTCCCTCCTTACCTGAGAGGAGACACCACACCTCTGGGTGAGGTGCAGTACGTCTGTGGCGACTGAACCCTCAGGGGTGCCACATCAGCCTTCTTGTCCACTATTGAACATGATTTATTCGTCCTAAGCAACCAGATCTCGTGATAACTTGCGAGATCTCACTGTGAAGGAGAGAAAGATCATGTTCAATGCTGGGGAGTGATGTATTGCCTCTAGGCAGAAAGTCAGCAATTTGCAAATCACTTTATCTAATAATTTTAAATACTTACTATATATTTAGAAAGTTCATTTTATTTTTAATTTCTGAATTAATCAACAAGATATTAATGGGTTGTTAATCTTGATGATAGGTTCTCTTTAAGTACAGTAATTACTATCTTCAAACCAAAAACATACAGTCAGAACAATGGCATATCATTCAAAAGATAGGCAGATAGTCTAAGTAGACTAATATACAATTTTAAAGGTTAGAAAAGTAACCAGATTAATAACACAGTATATCCAAGATAGAGATGATATCTATCTATCTTGTGCCAATTATATCAACATGACTGTTTGGCCCAGTGATTGACTGCAGTGGCCAAGTGCTCTACTCAAGACTCTGCACTGCAGCCGTTGTAGACCAAGGAGGTCATAAAATTCCTTTTCATATTTTAAGATACAGCAAGACTGTGTACTAAATAAATGAAAATTGAAAATGCTTTTAAATGGATATTCTCATGTTATTAAATTGATTTAATTAGTTAGCATGAAAATAAGCTAGTTTGCAATTTACTTCTTTTTTTAACTACTTTCATTCTTCTTCTGTGAGAGCTTTTATCTTACATAGAGTAGAGTTAGTTTCAACGGAGTTCTTCCACTGGGTCCTGGCGGAGTGTGTGCAGTAGCTAAATTCCAGGAAAGAAGTTAAGTCCTAATATGCTAGCCAGCATTCTCCAGACCAGTGATTTCTAAACAATGGTTAATTGCTTAATTGCCTTTCCCTCTCTCACCACTGGTGACTGAGCGGCTGTTATAAATCTTTGCAAACTCATCAGTCTCCACAATCAGCTGCTTCAGGATCTTTTAATCATGGCTTTCACTTTCCTGAGCCGTGTGAATTGTTTAAGTGCCCTGTTATTGTGACGCCCTGCGGCTGCAGGCTGTCACAGAACTCCTGGGTGTTGCACAGACGGATTCTCCCCAGTGGCCTCAATACATGCAGACACCTCCACCCGAGTCCACTAGATGGAGCCCTGTCAGGTATATATATACTGGGTGGTGGAGTTCAGGAAGTTAGTCAGTGGGAAGCAGTGAGTGTAACATGATGCTGCAGCACCAGAGAAGCTGAAGTCTGTGTGGCTGAAAGCCAGGCTAGGCCCAGGCTGCAGGCTAGCCTGGCCAGTGAGGGCCTAGAGTGGGCCAAAAGGCAGAGGAGAAGAGAAGAGCCATCTGGGACAGATGGACCATAGAAGGTTCATCCCAGATGCAAGCCGGGCACCGGGCCCGTGCCTATAGGGTTCTCTATGCCCAGTGGGGAATCCGGCATACCGAGGAAGATTTTATATCCCTCAGTCCACCCGTGAAAACTGCACATTCAGAGGACTAGGTACCACGAAGTCCCCGGTGTCCAGGGATAGTGGTAACCAGTGGGAAAGCCCTCGCCGCCAAGCAGACAGGTGAGAGAAACATCAAGGAAGCTAGACACTGTTCAAGGCAGGTCAGAAGCTCCAAGGAGAGAGACAGGAAGATATAGACAAGGAGGCCTTACACCCGCTCACTGGGGAGCAAGTCCAGAAGTGCACACCACCTACAAGTACCCCGGACCGTACCTGACTACCATCATCAGTAAAGGCACTGAAGCGAACCCCTGTGTGCGTGTCTGTTCTTCCTCTGATCCGGCTGCGTCCCATCTCTCCTGCAACCCTTCACACCATCCCTGCCCCGGGGGCCCGCTCCACCTGTGGGGAGCAGAAACACCTCAGCTGCCATCCCAACACCCCGGGAGGTCTGAAGCAGAGCGGGTAATCATTACCAGGTACCACAGGTGGCGTCACGAACTGTTTATTTATTTTATCCAAGTTCCAATCACCTTTTTCAAGAGTGACCCCAGGGTACGGGCCCGGGAGCCGACCACGCGACATCCCCAAACCAGGTAAAGGCCTGGGTACCGAGTCATCCCCATCCCCTGGGCGCGTCATTATCTCTATATGTAAATATAGTGATGAGTGTAGAATAGAGAACAAACTACTAATAGCTGGATGTGATACAGAAGAACTTGTGCTGACCATTATAGTTCTAGTAATATTACAGCTCTGCTACTAACCAGAACTCTCACTCAAATAAGAGAGCTCCTCTCTATGTACAACCCTCCTTCCCCCAGAAACTAGGAAATTAGGAGACTGCAGAGTTGTGAGCTGCTCATGAGACAACTTAAGAATAACTCTTTAAGTTTCAGATATTTTGACTTTGCAGTATTAAAATAGTATAGTAACAAGTTGGAGGACAACTGCTATATTTATATATTTTAACTGAATTTAACATGAAACACTATTTTGAAATATGTAAGCAATACATAGCAATTGCTCTTGAATTCTTACCTATATTTTTATTCATTATTTTTGTAAAACATTGCGGAAGTTGTTGCTGTTATATCATACAATGATATAGTTTAATGCAATATACAGTAAACAGTCTGAAGTTATATTGAATAAAGATTTATTATCTTACCTCTTTTGACAGTAGTTTCCACACAGGAGTGACCTTCACTGTAATTGTGTTTAGTCCACAGATCTGTAATCTGCCCAAACATAATACAAGTAATAACTGTACAATAGCCGTATGACATAGATCTATAATGCTATGTGGTATTCTAGTTTTATCTTAATAAAGCCTTATCACTGTAAAATGCAAAGTTATGTAGGTTTCCAATATAATTTCTTTCATTTCCAATCAGATTTAAAGAGCTCTTCTTGCTGTCAATGATATAAAACCTTATCAATCATGCAACTGTATGGTTTATTACAACAAAGCTCTTTTTTCTAGTGAGCCTCCTACCTATATAACCAGGTTTTCACCTTCTGGATATCAACAATGAATGCTTTTATCCACTGAGAGGAATCAGAGATAGTGACAGCAATTAATGCACTAACTTTTCATTTTACAGTCAATCTGCTGTAATTATAAAAAAAAAACTGGAAAACCAGTATAACATAATTTCAGAAATTGTACTGATGAAAGGATAGGGGATAATGGTGTTTATACCTGATTTCCTGTTCTTCTTTGATGAGGCCAAAACTATATTTGGAGTGTATATCTGAACAAGAGAGGTCTTTGTCCAGAACGCTAAAAAGAAAATATCTTTGATTATTAAATTGATTGATAAAATAGAGCTCTAAAGGAGTCATCCAGAAGTGGAATTTGTTTCTATGGCGCTAAGTACTTATCATCAGGTATTTGCTAACTACTTGCCTTTTGTGCTGTGTGACTATCTTTCCCAGCTCAGAGTGGTCATGGACCACTCCTGATGATGATTCTCCTACTTTCATGTGATGTCAAGTCGACTGAACAGTTCCTTCTCTTCTGTCACTGTCAATGTCATGTTGACAGACAGCTCTCTGATCGGCAGATGGGAAGAGAAGGAACTGTTCTGTGGATGTGATGTCACAGGAAGTAGGAGAATCACTGCCAAGAGTGGTACGTGACCACTCTGGGCCAAGAGGGATCATCATAGGACAGAACAGGCAGGCAGTTAGCCGATAACAGCTTAGCCACATAGAAAAACCATTAAGTCGCAGATAATCCCTTTAAATTTTATTTGTAGTTCACTTACCCAATTTTTATAAACTTGCTCTCAGAGGGAATCCAGACATATCGTATTTTTTGCACTTGTATATATCTTACCTAATCGTATCAATGAGAGAAATCAGTAAGCAATGAATAATAAAAGGACTTATGTATCACAATTAAGACAGCATCTATGGCTAGTACATGCTTCTCGACTGATGGGGTTTATCCTATTAACCCGTAAGCTTTTCTAAATGCAGACATGAAAGGAGAATAACAACTGAACTTGTATAATTTGGGATAGAGAAACCAATAAATCCTAGTAGAGACTCAGCAGGTTAAACTTGGGAACAAGCTTACTTTGGTCACAAGGAACCATAACACAACAGTATGGCACTGCTGGTTCCTTTTTGTATTTTACAACAACTCTCATTATGTGCTTTACTGCTTCATACGATATCAGGACAACAACTAGCATCTTCTAAAGGACTTGAGAACCACAGGGTTCTTTTTACAACTCTTCTTCATTCAAAACTACCTGGTTCTTCTCACAACTCCGCTCCAATCACAGTTCCCTCACATCTAATCCTGTTGTGGTCACAAGTAGTACAGATATCCTAACTCAGTCTCAGCCGTGAACTAAACTACCCAAGCATGCACTAATTTCTTCCCATCAGAAAACATGCACCTACTATGGTGGCCAATTTTAAGGACTAGTGCATAAGTATAATGCATATAATAATCCTTATGATAATAATACTATATACACACAGAGCTTAAGATGTATTCTTCCCTGCCAAGAACACATTAACTCTAACTTTAACCATAATAAAGGGTACAGTATATGCTAGAGATGAGAGGATAATTAGAAATTCAAATTCACCAACTTCACTAAATTTTCCCCCAAATTTTGATTTGTGTTGAATTAATTCATGAGAATCTCAATACTAGAAACATGAGAGAGAGAACTCCTCTGAACATAAAAGCTTACAATATACAGGAGAGAGAGAGGATTCTGGTAACCATAAGAGCTTACACTCTACAGGAGAGAGAGAGGACCCTACTGACCATACAGTAAGTGTTTACACTCTACAAGATAGAGAGAGGACAATAAGAACTTATACTCTACAGGAGTGAGAGAGGTCACTACTGACCATGAGAGCTTACACTCTACAAGAGAAAGAAGCCATAGTAGGTTATGTAACGTGGCACAGGGCAGTAGTCGTAGGCAAGGTACTCGTCTTTCATGCCCTGACATGCTACATGAAAATGGGGGTCCTGACTGTGTGTCCTCTTATTACCTGGGCGATACACCTCTGCAGACTGCATGTTGACACTATATCGGGCAGGCCAGGACAGGTTTGTTAGAGAATTGAGGGAAACCAAAGTCCAAAAATAAACTTCTTTTTGCTGAACACGAACTTGATAAGAACTATGTACATCAGATAATATGCACATTTCTTCACAAAGGTTTCTCTTGCATTAAGTAGACATGGCCACTTCTCGGTTACATGTAATAACACTTAATTTCTCTTGCACTTCACACTCTTGTATCTCATGGCAATCCAGCAAATGATAATGGGAGACTTCATCTTCCTCTGTGAGGGCAGCAGGGGTTGAGGTGTAATGCTATGGTCGCACACAGCTACTTTCAGCTCCCAACTGACTAATGAGGACCCCACTGCTTGAGGTACATCAAGTGACCATTACTTCCTTTCAATATACACAATTGAGCTTCCTTTCACTGTAGATAACTGTTCACTAGAGTTCTGCTGATATAATTCCTTTTTGCTCAATCCCCTTTAAGTGGGCCTTCTGTTTCCCCTGGGTTCAGTTCCATAGCGTTTAGGTGGCCTGTCTGACCTGGATTTCAATCTTTCAAATGACTCAATATAGTTCCCCGGTCTTTAGGATGTATTATCTGATGTCCTGTGGTCCTTTTTCTCCGCACATAACACACTGAAACATGTCAGTCTGCCAACTGTCAGACCTGAAGTTTTTCTCTGCTGAACGCTGGACTCTATCTTAAGTACAAAAAAGACGAAAATGCTATCAACTCACCATTGCTGATGCTGGAAATACAAAATCCAACGTTGATGCATGGAAAAACGCAGGGCCAGCAAGCCCGCTGAGAAACCACAGAACAAGTAAAAAAGGAAAAACTGGCACTAAAAAGTTATACAAATAAAAAATGTATTAGGTCATTTAAAAATAAAAAATGACAGACATGAGACAAAATAAATCAAACAAAAATGGGGGAAGGATGGGGGAAGGACAAAATCTTATGCGTTTCGGACAAGCATGTCCTTAGTCTTTGGTCATGGCTATGAATAAGGACATACTTGTCCGAAAGGCATATGTTTTGTACCCCTTCATTTCCCAATTTTTGCTTGATTTTTTGTCTCATGTCTGTCATTTTTTTATTTTTAAATGACCTATAAAATGTTTTCTTTTTATAACTTTTTGGTGCCGTTTTTTTCTTTTTACTATATCTAACTTACTATCTGGAAGTCATCTTCTGTCTTCCCACATAGGCCCTCACATTCTTGGATAGTCCTAACAGTTAATTCTACAGTATTTTCAGCTAAGTGCATGCAAATTGTCAAACAGCAGGAATCACATTTAAACAGCTCAATGCATTATATGTAGTGTTGAGCATTCCGATACTGTAATATCGGGTATCGGCCGATATTCGCGGTATCGGAATTCCGATACTTAATTCCGATACTTTTACAATATCGGATACCGGAATCGGAAGTTCCCATAATGCCTGCGCTCTGTAGTGTCTGTGAAGGATGACAAGTTGGATGGCAGCGCGATCCAGCCTGTCATCAGAATGCCATCCCAGCGGGGGAGAATTCTCCTGATTGTTTAAAAGCCGGCGGGCGGTATAAAGCCGCCGGCTTTTAAACAATCACACAGCCCCATACTGCTTCCCCGCAGCCTCCCACCCCGATCCTCCGCTCCCCTCGCCACCTCCCATCCCGATCGTAAGTTAGGACCGGGCGGGGAGCGCAGCTCCAAGGAGCGGGGAGTGAAGGACCCGGGCGGGGAAGCCGGCAGTGAAAAGACTTCACCGCCGGCTTTCCCGTTCTGTGCTTTCCCGCCGGTTATTTCAAATGAACAGCTGAGGTATCAGGTGATGCCGATCAGCTGTTCATTTGAAGTCGCCGCGGTGCCCTCAGAGGGTTCATGTGAGTTCATGCTTGACTGCATGAACTCACATGAACTTTCCCACGGCCGCACAGGTCAGCCTCACCTCCCAGACCCGTCATGATTAGTGTGTGTGCGGGGTGTGTGCGCGATGTTTGTGCGGGTGTGCGCGGTGTCTGTGCGATGTGTGCGGGGTGTGTGTGCGGGGTGTCTGTGCGATGTGTGCGGGTGTGTGCGTGCAGGCAGACATAGGCCGATGTGACACTACTACTCCCATCGGCCTATGTCTGTCCCCCGTCCACTCCTGCCAGCAGGATCAGCTCAATGGGAGCAGTAGTTCCCATCAGACTGATCCTGCTATTTAAATTGCCCTACTGTGTCCCCAATAAATGTTAAATACACGTCATTGGTGGCCAGTGGTTACCTAAAAGAAATTAGTTCATACATTACCTGTCCCCGCCGATCGCCACCTAAAATAAAGTAAAAAATAAAAAACTACACCTATACTCACCAAGACACCTAATTCCCCGAAGCCATCGATCTCCTGTAATAAAATATAAAATAATAAACCACAACCTTATCCTTACCCCTCCGTAGTAGTCCACGAGTGTCCCACGAAGATCTCCAGTTCAGAGCAGCCACATAGAATGTGACCGCTCTGAACCGCTGCCGCCGCTAGAATGACAGCATAAGCGGGTTCACCGGAGTTCAGGCAGCGCTGCTCCGGTTAGCTGCTTTACGGCCCTGCTGTATAGTGAGAAATTCCCACGGTACAGCAGTGCCGTAAAGGAGGTCTCCGGAGCTGCGCTGACTGAATGCACTCCGGTGACCTCAGTCAGTGGCTCCCGCTGCCGGGAGCGGACGTGTTCCCGGCAGCGTGAGCTTACAGCAGCCATGCACAGCTGTCACCATCTCCAGATGTGACAGCTGTGCATGGGAGATCAGCGCAGGAACGTGGACAGGTAACTATTATTTTTAGTAAACTAAGAATTAAATAAAATTGTGTGTTTTATTTCAAATAAATTATTTTTTTCTGGGTGTAGTGTGTGTTTTTTCTTTTTAACACTTTGTAGGTTAGTAATGGGGGTGTCTTATAGACGCCCATCATTACTAACCTGGGCTTCATGGCAGCTGGCGCTGACATGAACCCCACCACTATTACCCCCTGCCACCGCACCAGGGCAGCGTGGAAGAGCGAGGCTAAGTGCCAGAGTTGGCGCATCCTATGGATGCGCCATTTCTGGGGCGGCTGACGACTGGTGTTTCTAGCCTGGGAGGGGGCCAATATTCATGGCACCCTTCCTGGGCTATTAATATCAGCCCCCAGCTGTCTGCCTAGCCTTTGCTAGCTATTAAAATAGGGGGGACCCCACGTCATTTTTTTTGGGGGGGTCCCCCATTTTAATAGCTAGTAAAGGCTAGGTATTCAGCTGGGGGCTGATATTAGTAGCCTGGGAAGCTCCGTGGGTTTTACCCCCTTCCCAGGCTTCAAACATCTGCCCCAGCCGTCTGCTTAACCTCCGCTAGAGACTAAAATTATGGGGGATCCCACGCCATTTTTTTTTTAAATAAATCCATTATTTTAACACTAAATGACATTTGAGGAGTTAATAAAGATGCAGTCCCTAAATTATTATTTATTTTTTAATTAATTTTTCCCAAAACTTTTGACGTGGGCTTCGCCATATTTTTGTATGCCAGCCAGGTACAGCATCCAGCTTCTATGAACGCGCCATTTTCCGGAGCGGCTGCGGACTGCAATTTTCAGCGGGGGGCAGAAAGCTTGGGCCTCCCTGCGCTGCAGATTCCATCCCCCAGCTGCCTAGTTGTACCTGGCTGGACACAAAAATAGGGAGAAGCTCCACGTTTTTTTTTTTTTAATTATTTCATGAAATTCATGGAATAATTAAGAAAAAAAGGGCTTCCCTATATTGTTGTGTCCAACCAGGTATAAATAGGCAGCTGGTGGTTGGGGGCAGCCCGTTCCTGCCTGCTGTACCTGGCTGGACCCAAATATAGTGCAAAGCCCCACGTCAATTTTTTTTAAATTATTTCAGGAAATTCATGAAATAATTAAAAAAAAATTATGTGGGGCTTCGCCCTATATTTGTGTCCAGTCAGGTACAGCAGGCAGGAACGGGCTGCCCCCAACCACCAGCTGCCTATTTGTACCTAGCCGGACACAACAATATAGGGAAGCCCTTTTTTTCTTAATTATTCCATGAATTTCATGAAATAATTAAAAAAAAAAAATACGTGGGGCTTCGCCCTATTTTTGTGCCCAGCCAGATACAACTAGGCAGCTGGGGGCTGGAATCCGCAGCGCAGGGAGACCCAAGCTTTCTGGGCCACCCCCGCTGCAAATTACAGTCCGCAGCCGCCCCAGAAAATGGCGCGTTCATAGAAGCGCCATCTTCTGGCGCTGTACCCAACTCATCCAGGGCCCTGGTGCGGTGGCTCACTGGGTAATAAAGGGGTTAAGGCCAGCTTGGCATTATCAGCTGGCCCTAAGCCCGAAATTCATGGGGTCACGCCAATATTAGACATGACCACCATGAATTTCTAGTAAAGTATTTAAAAAAACACAACACCCAGAAAAAAGTCCTTTAATTGAAATAAAGACACAATTCTTTATTGTTCTAAATTAAACCATACTTACCATCACGCCCATTCCAGCTGAAGCCAACGATCTCCTGCAATAAAAGTAAAATAATAAAGCAACATCATCCTTACCTTTCCATGGCTCCCACGACAGCTTCAGCTCTGCTACATTGAGATGACAGGCTGGACCGCAGCAGAACGCTGCCATCCATCCTGTCATCCCGCAGACACTGAGAAGCGCAGGCATACTTCCACTCCTCAGTGTCTGGCTGTGACGGCATCCAGATGAGCCGAGGTCATGTCCAATGAACTCAGCTCACCTCATGTACGTCACTGACAGCGTGGGAAAATTCTCCTGCACTCAGCACTTCAGCATGAGAATTTTCCCACGCTGTCAGTGACGTGCATGAGGTGAGCTGAGTTCATTGGACATGAACTCGTCTCATCTTTATGCCGTCACAGCCAGACACTGCAGAGCGCAAGCATGCCTGCGCTTCTCAGTGTCTGCGGGATGACAGGCTGGATGGCAGCGTTCTGCTGCGGTCCAGCCTGTCATCTCGATGTAGCAGAGCTGAAGCTGTCGTGGGAACCATGGAAAGGTAAGGATGAGGTTGCTTTATTATTTTACTTTTATTGCAGGAGATCGTTGGCTTCAGCTGGAATGGGCGTGATGGTAAGTATGGTTTAATTTAGAACAATAAAGGATTGTGTCTTTATTTCAATTAAAGGACTTTATTCTGGGTGTTGTGTTTTCTTTTAACTTTGACTATGGGGTTAGTAATGGGGGTGTCTTATAGACGCCTCTCCATTAGTAACCTGGGCTTGATGTCATCTGGCATTATAAGCTGACATCAACCCCAGCCCTATTACCCCCTGCCACCGCACCAGGGCAGCGTGGAAGAGCGAGGCTAAGTGCCAGAATTGGCGCATCCTATGGATGCGCCATTTCTGGGGCGGCTGACGGCTGGTGTTTCTAGCCTGGGAGGGGGCCAATATTCATGGCACCCTTCCTGGGCTATTAATATCAGCCCCCAGCTGTCTGCCTAGCCTGTGCTAGCTATTAAATTAGGGGGGACCCCACGTTATTTTTTTTGGGGGGTTCCCCCATTTTAATAGCTAGTAAAGGCTAGGTATTCAGCTGGGGGCTGATATTAGTAGCCTGGGAAGCTCCGTGGGTATTACCCCCTTCCCAGGCTTCAAACATTTGCCCCAGCTGTCTGCTTAACCTCCGCTAGAGCCTAAAATTAAGGGGAACCCCACGCCAATTTTTTTTTAAATAAATCCTTTATTTTAACACTAAATGACAAGTACAGTAATCAACACTATCACTGTACTTCATATATATGTGACTGACATGTTTCTATCTATCTAATCTATGTGTGATTCTCTATTCTTTCTATTCTAAATTGTCGGGTACAGATGCTGAATTGCCGGCCGGCTTTCTTAAAGAGACGGTGCATGAAAACACTATTATTTTTTTAAATAAATCCTTTACACTAAATGACAAGTACAGTAAGCAACACTGTCACTGTACTTCTTATATATGTGGCTGACATGTTTCTATCTATCTAATCTATGTGTGAAGCTATATTCTGTCTGTTATAAATTGTCGGGTACCGCTGCTGAATTGCCGGCCGGCTTTTTTAAAGAGACGGTGCACGAAAACACTAATATTTTTTTTAATAAATCCTTTACACTAAATGACAAGTACAGTAAGCAGCACTGTCACTGTACTTCATATATATGTGACTGACATGTTTCTATCTATCTAATCTATGTGTGATGCTCTATTCTTTCTGTTGTAAATTGTCGGGTACCGGTGTATGCCGCTGATGAATTGCCGGCTTTTCATGTCATTCTACATTATTCTTAGTTGTTTTACTTCATGTAGAATTAACCTACAAGGAAAGAAAGGGTTTATTTTCATTCCGATATTTGTGTCCCATTGACTTGCATTGGTTTCCGGTATCGGAATCGGCGATATCCGATACTTTTTGGGTATCGGCCCGATCCAATCCGATACGATATTTCCTGATATCGGAAGGTATCGCTCAACACTAATTATATGACATCACATATCTTCAAAGGGGGGTGTGGGCAGGACATCCACTTCCTTACACTTAGGGTATGTGCTCATGATGCTGAATTGATGCAGATTTTTCCTGAGCATTTTTGCCTCCTCTCCCTGGCAGAAAAAAATGCATGCAGATTTTACATTCATTTTTTCTGCCAGGGAGAAGCGTTTTTTAAGCGTTTTTGCATGCATATTCGCATGCGTTTTTTCAAACGCTTTTCCAAGCAATTTTGTGCATCACTTGGAAAAGTGCTTGACAAGTTGGTCACACAATATAAATCCATGCAACTGGACAGAGGACGCCACCGGAGAGGAGACCGGGGGCTGCCGGAAAGAGGTAAGTATAATGCTTTTTTTATTTTTTACGTTTTAATTCTTTTTTTACTAATGGTACCTGGGTCTGGAAGAGAGTCTCCTCTTCTCCAGACCTGGGTACCATCCGCACATTGAGCCACATAACATCCGCATGCATACATGTATACATGTGGATGTTATATGGTTCAGTGCAAGTCAATGGCGGCGATTTTGCCGCGATTACGCACGAGAAATGGTTGTGCTGCGTTTTTTTCCGCAATGATAATCCGCAGCAGAAATTTCCGCAGCATGTGCACAGCACATGCGATTATCATTGGGAAACATGGCAGACAACTTAACAAGCTTTTTTATTGCATTTTTGCGGCAGAAATGCCACCGCGGAAACGCATTAAATCTGCATCGTGGGCACACAGCCTTACACTCTATAGGCGCGAGAAACTTAGTCACTCTAGAGATTGAAAATGACTCTACTGTGCTCCACTGTGAGCTACTGATCTGTGATCGCCCAGATACTGACCACCACTGTACAAGGTATGATAACAATCTGTGAAAGGTCTTAGCTGCAGGGCATTATCGGGAGGTCCACGCGGTAATGCTGACTGATTTTAGCCTGCTCTGTGATGCTTTAGTAGTATGGGATATGGTGCAAGGCAAGTTTTTTTTCTGCAAACCTCAAATCAAGTCTCAAAATGTTTGAATTTGCATAAAATCATGAATTTCTGGAAATTTCATTCACACTCAAACCTCCGTACATTGATCCACTCATTTTTAGTATATACTATAAACTAAGATCCGTGCAGTCCACTTGTATTATAATTATATTAAGGGTTCGTTCACACTTGCGTATAAATCTGACGAGTGCAATCCAATAAAAAAATTAAATTGCACTCAGACCAATGTTATTCAATGAGGCAGTGTAGATTTTTCTTAGCTGTACTTGGCACGAGAAAAAAATTGCAGCGTGCTGTGATTTTATGCCGAAATCAGTACAATGCGAGAAAAAAAATCACATGCCATACGGACCATCAATATAGCATCTGATTTTTATGGAAACATTATAATTCTATTCCATAGGAAATTGGAAATGGCCCTGAGAATGATTAATAGCTGCTGAGCAAAAAACAGATTGCATACGGACAGCACATGGATGACAAGTGAGAGAAAATCGTCCCACTCTCCTGGATGAGAAAGGGGCCAATTTTTTATATGCCAGTGTGAGCGTACCCTAATAGTAACTAAGGTGCATAAG
The DNA here is from genome assembly GCF_046119375.1 of Phyllobates terribilis. NCBI lineage: Eukaryota > Metazoa > Chordata > Amphibia > Anura > Dendrobatidae > Phyllobates > Phyllobates terribilis. Next base: position 324,068,054 of record NW_027362763.1, on the reverse strand, counting down.
CCAAAAGCAATATAACATGACAATCTTAATTTAACAAAAGGGGAGAACCACCACTCTCAGAAGACAGCTCAAACAGAGTATAGCCACTCATTTCCATGTTTAAGTGGCACCAATTCAAATAATTAACCCCTTTCTGGCCCAAGACGTACTACTACGTATCTGTGCCCTGGGTCTTATGGGCCAGATATGTATTATTACACCCTGGCGATTTCGCCCGCACAGAGGCTGTGCAAGCACGATCGCCGCCAGGTGTCAGCTGATTATTACAGCTAACACCCGGTACTATGTAAGGAGCGATGCCACACCACTCCCTGCACATTAACCCTCAAAATGCTGCGATCGAAGTTGATGGCAGCTTTGTGGGAGCAAGGGGTAGGTAATAGTGTTGAGCCACCCCCGTAGTGTTCGAGTTCGGTTCGGTTCGTCGAACACCCGTGTGTTCGCCGAACTGTTCGTCGAACTGTTCGTCGAACACCTTCGAACACCGTTAAAACCAATGGCAGGCAAACAAAAACACATAGAAACACATAGAAAACACCTTCAAAGGTGTCCAAAAGCTGACAAACTGCTCAGAAGACACAACTAACACATGGAAAAGTGACAAGTACATATAGTCATGCGAAAAGAAAAGAGGTGGAGGAGTAAAAGGAGGGGGAGACACAGATATAGGCATGTCATGCCCTTCTAAAATCCAAAAAGTGAGAAGCCGAGACGGCCAGTCCGCTCCTGCCTGTGCCACCTCCGTGTCGCCGGGTTTGTGCCAGAGCCGCGGTGAACCCTGACGGCCAGCCCCCCTCTCCCAATACTGGTGCCTGTCCGCTGGTGGGTCGAGAGAGCCCCCCTGTGGTGGAGGCAGCTCTAAGCTTTTTAATTTAAATTGTCCCTCTAATTTGAATGAATACACTTTAAATCCATTTACAAGGATCTATTGGAGGGCAAGTCTCATGCCAGCAGCCGCGTAATTCCAGCTCCAGTAGCGTCCACTAAAGCTGCTGCAGTTAAAAAGCTTTTATAAGGATCGAGCTCGGCTGTCCACCGCAAGGCATCCTAGTGCCAGTCCCAGCCCCTATGCCTTGGGGTGCCTCCTGATGCTCTTCACTAAGTATCCCGTGGTCCTGAAGCATTTCCTTTGAAAAAGTTAAGTGTCCAATAATCCGCTGACTAGCAGACACTGCTACTAGGCACAAAGTATTTCCTGGGCTAGATGCAGTTAAAAATTTGTAAGTAGATACTCTCGTTGGATGCTGAGAAAGCATTCCATAGAGTCTCCTGGCACGCCATATATGATTCTCTTAAAAAGCTTGGGGTAGGGGTCTAGGGGACCCTTTTATAGCCAAAATCACGGCCCTGTATCACAATACGTCACTTAGGCTGAAGATAAATGGAACTGTAGCACCGAGGGCTCGGTTGCTACAGACGTATTGCACCTCACCCAGAGGTGTGATATCTCACTCTCAGATAAGGATGGAGTGTGGATCAGGACCCGACACCTGCATGCATTACACCACATTGCCGTGGGGCAGGGCGACCAATATGCCCCTGAGATGGGCACGACAGTCCCTGTCCCTGGCTGGAGTGGGGGGAGGGAACACTGAGGAAGGGGAACCCTGCAGTGCAGGAGCAGGGAGGAAGCAGTTCCTGGGTGCATTGAGAAGGGAGTATAAAAGGTGGGCACCATCTTAGTTCAGTGCAGAGAAGTCTGAGCAGAAGTGGCAGGGAGCAGGGGCTCTGCATGAGCTCTGCTCCGGAGGCGGGCCTAGTAACAGAGGCCCAGGCCTGCAAGAGGGAGAAGGAAGGAAGAGGAGCGGAGAAGGCTCCAGGAACGAGGAATGAAGGGATCCCAGGGGTGCGGACGGGCGAGTCGCCACCGCACGCCCGAATCCACCTGCGTGGAGGGGTCAGGCCAAAGGGGGAGACCGGTCCCCGAACTAGTGGAGGCAGGAAACGACCCTCAGCTAGAAACCGGAGGCTCTGACATTTTATGTGGCGCAGCCCCTTGCTCCACCCGCTAGGAAGGCACCACATAGGGTCAGGGAAACTGGCGCCAAGTTTACCAAGAGGAGGCCCGAGGCAGCCGGACAGAAGTGTTGGTAAGAAAGGCCAGACAAAGGACACACAAAGGGGGTCCTGTGAAGCGCTCCAAAGTTATCTGGGAGTTGTCTGAGCCCCTCACCTGGTGAGCACAGTACGACGTGGGCAGCCGTTACCTGCAGACGTGGTCTGGATAATAAGAACTGTGAGTAAAGGCCCTGAACTGCATCACTGACTCCGTGTCGTTACTGCTGCTGCCCTGCACCATCACCCCCATCCTCCGCATACACTGCCCTGAGGCTATACTCCTCCCGTGGGGAGTTATGCTACGCTCTGCTGCACCCACAACACCAGCCTTAGCGGTCTGCCCTGTAGCGGCGGTTCACTCTGACCGCAATCCACGGGTGGCGTGGTCGGACATTTAAACATCAAAACCACATAAATAGTTCCGCCACTGGTTTGACCGCCCTGAGCCACGGAACCGGATCGCCGCCACGAAGACTACAACCACCAGCATCCACCAAAAAGGGTCCGGCTCCGGGTGTCCCAAGGCCCAGGGGGTGCGTCAGAACATTTTCATCACCTTTCACAATCACCAATGGGACAAGGCAGGGATGTCCTCTGTCCCCTCTCTTATACATCCTAGTGACGGAGCACCTGCTCTCATCAATTCGCCATAACCCCAATATTAGGTGGATTGAGGTGGGAGGCACCGAGTACAAGTGCTCTCTATTTGCTGATGATGTCCTAGTATATATCACTCAATCACATATATCCATCCCTGCTGTTATGGCTGAAATAGATCACTTTGTTACATGGTAAAATTTTAAAATCAATGCAGCGAAGTCTGAGGCCCTCGATGTCTCCCTCCCTAAATCCATATAGGATTCCATCCAGTCCAACTTTCCCTTTGCCTGGCCCTCACAGGGTATCAAATACTTAGGAATTCCTATTCATAGAGACCTCTCCCATCTATGTTATCTTAATTTTGGGCCCTTTATTGAACAATTCCATACAGACCACGGTTGGCAAGTTAGAACTGTAAGATTCACTACGTGAACCACTGGTGTTTTGTGGAAAAGCACATGTACACCGCGTTCCAAATTATTATGCAAAAAGTGTTTAGGAGTGATAAGGGAAGAATTTGTTTGTTTGTCAGTTAAACTCATTGATGGTGATGTGTGTCAGGGCTCTTTATATCACTGTAAGCAATTGCAGACACCTGTGCTAATTAGTTTGGCAGGTGTGTCCAATGAAAGGCAAGACTACTTAAGAAGGCTCTCTCACATTATTAAGCAGCCTACATTTTCTGCCAAAATGGGAAAGAAAAAGGATGTGTCGGCTGCTGAGAAGCAACAAATTGTGGAGTGTTTAGGTCAAGGCATGACTACAATCAACATTGTGCGATGATCAGGATGAAGTGTCTTGGCAATCAAGAAGTATGTAGCTGATTCACAGTACACACGTGTGCGTGCTGATAAGGGCAAATTGAGGACTCTTTCCTACAGGCAATTACGTCAGGTTGAAAGAGCAGCGGCAAAAAAGCCTTGTCATAGCAGCAGACAAGTTTTTGAAGCTGCTTGTGCCTCCAACGTCCCCCGAACAACAAGATGCAGGGTCCTTCAGAGGTTTGCAGCTGTGCATACGCCATCCTGTCGACCTCCTCTATCCACTTCACACAAGCAGAAACGGCTCCAGTGGGCCAAACATTACATGAAGACTGATTTCAAAACTGTTTTGTTCACGGATGAGTGCCGTGCAGCGCTCGATGGTCCAGATGAATGGAGTGGAGGATGGCTGGTTGATGGACACCCCACGCAAACACGGCTACAGCGCCAACAAGGAGGAGGTGGAGTAATGTTTTGGGCTGGAATCATGGGGAGAGAGATTGTCGGCCCCTTTAGGATCCCTGAAGGCGCTAAAGATGAACTCCATAATGTATGTGGATTTTCTCAAACAGCACTTCCTGCCATGGTTCAAGAAGAAGAACCGTGTATTTCACAGCAAGATCATTTTTCTGCATGATAATGCACCATCTCATGCTGCACATAAAACATCTGCATCTCTGGCTGATATGGGCATAAAAGGGGACAAACTTATGGTGTGACCCCCATGCTCCCCTGACCTCTACCCCATTCAGAACCTTTGGAGCATCATTAAAAGGAGTGTCTATGATGGCGGGAGGCAGTTCACATCTAAGCAACAGCTCTGGGAGGGTATTCTGTCCTCATGCAAAACAATTGAAGCAGAAACCATCCAAAACCTGACAAATTCAATGGACGAGAGAGTTCAGAAGCTCCTTTCGAACAAGGGGTCCTATGTGAAAATGTAACATCACCTAGAATAAAGTTTTGAGTTGAAAACTGTTTGATTTCAGTTTCTAACAACTTGCTAATGCTTATAATTTCAAAAATGACCATTTTTTTGGTCTTTATTAAAATGAAAAGGTTGATCGAAAAGTTTGGGGGATCTAAGAGTGTGGCAACCCAGTAGTCATGATTACTTCGAATTCTGACAATATGAGGGTCATGCTGCAGGTAGTGCAGCAAGAAGGCACTTATGTGTCTTGCGCATCTCGGAGCCCCAAAATTATTTTCCGGGCTAGATGCAGCTAAAAATTATTTTTAATTTTAAATCTGGTGAAGCTTATTATAGATGGCCTAATAGGATCAGTGCTGCACACTGCTACAAAGCCCAAATTATTTTCCAGTCAAGATACAGATAAACATGATTAGTAATTTGAAAGCTTAAAACGGTTGGTAGGGTGATTTTAACCAATCATCAAGCTTTTACTCTCCCCAGGATGACACAGGGGTAGAAAAGTCGTTTCGGATCCATGATTTGTTCATCTTTATGAACGTGAGTCTGTCTACATTATCAGTGGAGAGCCGCGTGCGCTTATCTGTCAGCACACCACCAGCAGCGCTGAACACACGTTCAGACAGAACGCTGGCTGCGGGGCATGACAAGATCTCCAAGGCGTAAGTGGCTAGCTCCGGCCATTTATCCAGATTGGAAGCCCAAAAAGAGCAAGGGTCCAGTGACACAGTCGTGGCTTCAATGTTTACTTGGAGATACTCCTGTACCATCGTCTCTAGGCGTTGACTATGTGTCAGACTTCTTGTCTCCTGTGGCCTTGCAAAAGATGGGCTAAAAAAGTGGTGAAATGATTCCGCAAAATTGATGTTACCAGCAGATACTGTGGTTCTGTTACGGTTTGAGTGCTGAACACTTGACGGTCCCACGGTTGGCAAGTTGGAACTGTGAGATTCACTACGTGCACCACTGGTATTTTGTGGAAAAGCACATGTAAGATTCTGCAACAGTCTCTGCTGATACTCCTGCATGCGTGCATCCCTTTCTATGGCAGGAATAATTTCTGCAAATTTACTTTTGTACCGGGGATCTAACAGTGTGGCAACCCAGTAGTCAGGATTATTTCTAATTCTCACAATTCGAGGGTCATGTTGCAGGTAGTGCAGCAAGAAGGCACTCATGTGTGTTGCGCATCCAGGAGCACCAAGTCCCTGTTGTGTTGGTGGCGAGGTAACAATCATGATTCCTTCCTCTGTCCTCTCCCCCCAACCTCGCACAACAGAAATGTGATCAAGGTCTCCCTCATCTGATGAGTCTTCCATCAGTTCGTCCTCCACTTCTTCCTGGGCTCCTGCACCTTCCTCACTAGTTTGGCTGCTACCATGCGCCCTGGTAAAATCATCTCCCCCACCCTCACATGCCTGCCGCCTTGGTGCTGCCGACCGTCTGGACCTTGCAGATGTTAGCCCTTCCGCATACAACTCCTCCTCCTCTACTTCCTCCACCTCCTCTTGTGCCACCACCTGACTCCGAATTCTGTTTAACATGTGCTCCAGCATGTAAATCACCGGAATAGTCATGCTGATAATGGCATCGTCAGCACTAAACATCTTCGTCGCCATTTCAAAACTGTGCAGAAGGGTGCATAGGTCCCTGATCTGAGACCACTCCTCCAGCGTGATTTGCCCCACCTCTGAATCTCGTTGGCCCAGGCTATACGTCAGAACGTATTGCACCAGGGCTTGTCGGTGCTGCCACAGTCGCTGCAACATGTGCAGAGTTGAATTCCACCGGGTAGGCACATCGCATTTTAGCCGGTGAAGTGGCAGGCCCAACGACTTCTGTAGAGATGTAAGTCGCTGAGCTGCGGGATGCGAACGGCGGAAGTGAGCACACAGCGACCGTGCCCTCTGCAGAAGGCCATCTAGTCTGGGATAGTGGGCTAAAAATTGCTGGACAACCAGGTTCAACACGTGAGCCATACAAGGCACGTGTGTGACATTGCCCCGGCGAAGGGCCGCACCCAGGTTTGCAGCATTGTCGCACACGGCCTTCCCTGGTTTCAGGTCCAGTGGAGACAACCATTCATGAAATTGGTTCTCCAGAGCTGACCACAACTCCTCAGCTGTGTGACTCACATTTCCCAGACATTTCAATGTAAAAACCGCCTGATGACGTTGAGCCCTTCTGCCAGCATAGTAAGGAGGTGTGCAGGATCCCTTCTGCGCAGTTAGAAAGCTTGTGGCATGACCAGACAGGCTTTGGGTGCAGGTTGAAGACCGAGAGGAGGTTGAGGAGGCAGAAGCAGTGGAGGAACTTTGACATAAAGAGGATTGACGCACAACTCGTGGGGACGGCAAGACTTGGACAGCAGCCCCTTGTCCTGCTGTCACCATAGTTACCCAGTGCCCAGTCAGCGACATGTAACGCCCCTGTCCATGCCTACTCGTCCAAGTGTCTGTGGTGAAATGCACCCTGTCACACACAGAGTTTCTCAAAGAAGCGGTGATGTTGTGTGCGACATGCTGGTGGAGCGCAGGCACACCTTTCTTTGAGAAGTAGTGCCGACTGGGCATCTGGTACTGGGGCACTGCGACGGACATAAGGTCTCGAAAATCCTCTGTGTCCACCAGGCGGAAAGGCAGCATTTCTGTAGCCAAGAGCTTGCAGATGGTGAAATTCAACCTCTTAGCTTTCTCATGGCTAGGAGGAAATGGTCTTTTACTTGTCCACATCTGAGGGACCGAGGGCTGGCTATTGTGCTTAGACGGGGTTGATAAGGGTGTCCCCGGCAAACTGCCGGTCTGTGAGGAAGATGCAGGCGGACATGTTAGGTTGCCTTGATCCAAAGGTGGTGCTATCGATGTCGGACAGCGCTCAAGACCAGCTGGTGTTACCACCTCCAAAGAAAATGATGACCTGCCAATCACGCTGGCTGTTGCGGGTAAAGAGGTGGCAGGTCTGCGCCCCAAAACAGGTGTGACTGCTGTCCCCCCAGTCACAGAGGATGAAGAGGCCGCGGATGCACAAGATATGGCAGACGGTGGTTGGCCCGGCCGGCTAGGCCGCATTGTAGCACACTGAGCTTCCCACTGCAACTTATGCTTCATGTCCATGTGCCGGTTCATGCATGAAGTACTCAAACTATGTATTTTTTGGCCTCTACTTAGCTTTTGCTGACAAATGTTACAGATAACACGAGTTGGGTCATCTTTATCGATCTGAAAAAATGCCCAGGCTATGCAAGGCTTAGCACCCATGCGACCTGAAGAGCCACCACGACTTGTGGTGAGAGGCAGAGTTGTGTTTGAGGATGCAGTTGTTGACGTGCTTCCAGTACTACGTCTCTGTCCAGGAAGGCGCAACCTGACCTCGTCGTCACTAGCATCTTCCTCCACCTCCTCTGCTGACCTCATCTCTTGGCTGACTGTGGGTTGACAGTAAGTGGGATCTCCGACCTCATCATCATCACCCTGTGCGTTATCACACCCGTCGTCCTCAGAGCCAACCTGTTCCTGCCCTGACAAAAAACTAAAGTTGTCGCTCCAATCAGGTATTTGAGTCTTATCATCGTCTTCCTCATTGTCTCCACCAACAGGAGTTACAGTTTGGGAATGAGGGTCTACATTATGGTCAGAACCTTCTGCGTCTGGTCCTGGATCCGACTCATAAAGATTCTGGGCATCAGTGCAGATCATTTCCTCGTCTGGATTCACAGAAGCGCTGGAGTCGACCTCTGATTCCCAGGCTATAGTATGAGTAAACAGCTCTGCAGACTCAACCATCTGTTCTACCTCATACTCAGACGGGCAGCTGGAGATTTGGGAGCTGTGAGGAAGCAAGTGCGATTTGGGTGACACCTTTGAGGACTGGAGTATTTGTGATGTTGATGTTGATGTGGAGGAGAGCCCACTTAAAGGAGCACTTGATATCCGTTGAAGCACCTGCTGTTTTTGTGCCTCATCTGGAATTTGTAGCGATTGGCGTGGCCGTAAGAAAGGGATCTTATCACATTGTCCGCTAAAAGAAGTAGACATTTTAGCTTGGCTGGAAGATGGTCTTTCTTCTGCACCTACCCCACGGACACAACCTTTTTTCCCCTTCCCAACACGCCTATTCCCCTTTCCACCAGCAGCAGGCCTTTTTCCACTCATTTTGGTGGTTAACTAATTCACAACTCTGGAGTTGTTTGCACAAAAAAACAATGGATGGTAACCGAGCAGAGCTGAGTGGCCAAACTGTGGTATTAGGCCAAAACTATTGGCTGGGTTAGATGCAGAAAAAAATTATTTTTAATTTGCAACCTGATGGAGGTCAGTACAGATGGACTAATAGACCAAGTCCCACACACCGCTAGAAGCCCAAATATTTTTTCAGAGCTAGATGCAGAAAATTTTTTTATTCAATTTGCAACCTGATGGAGGTCAGTATAGATGGACTAATAGACCAAGTCCCACACACTGCTAGAAGCCCAAATATTTTTTCAGAGCTAGATGCAGAAAAAAATTATTTTTAATTTGCAACCTGATGGAGGTCAGTATAGATGGACTAATAGACCAAGTCCCACACACCGCTAGAAGCCCAAATATTTTTTCAGAGCTAGATGCAGAAAAAAATTATATTCAATTTGCAACCTGCTGGAGGTCAGTATAGAAGGACTAATAGAACAAGTCCCACACACTGCTAGAAGCCCAAATATTTTTTCAGAGCTAAATGAAGAAAAAAATTATTTTTAATTTGCAACCTGATGGAGGTCAGTATAGATGGACTAATAGACCAAGTCCCACACACTGCTAGAAGCCCAAATATTTTTTCAGAGCTAGATGCAGAAAAAAATTATTTTTAATTTGCAACCTGATGGAGGTCAGTATAGATGGACTAATAGACCAAGTCCCACACACCGCTAGAAGCCCAAATATTTTTTCAGAGCTAGATGCAGAAAAAAAATATATTCAATTTGCAACCTGCTGGAGGTCAGTATAGAAGGACTAATAGAACAAGTCCCACACACTGCTAGAAGCCCAAATATTTTTTCAGAGCTAAATGAAGAAAAAAAATATTTTTAATTTGCAACCTGATGGAGGTCAGTATAGATGGACTAATAGACCAAGTCCCACACACTGCTAGAAGCCCAAATATTTTTTCAGAGCTAGATGCAGAAAAAAATTATTTTTAATTTGCAACCTGATGGAGGTCAGTATAGATGGACTAATAGACCAAGTCCCACACACCGCTAGAAGCCCAAATATTTTTTCAGAGCTAGATGCAGAACATTTTTTTATTCAATTTGCAACCTGATGGAGGTCAGTATAGATGGACTAATAGACCAAGTCCCACACACTGCTAGAAGCCCAAATATTTTTTCAGAGCTAGATGCAGAAAAAAATTATTTTTAATTTGCAACCTGATGGAGGTCAGTATAGATGGACTAATAGAACAAGTCCCACACGCTGCTAGAAGCCCAAATATTTTTTCAGAGATAAATGAAGAAAAAAATTATTTTTAATTTGCAACCTGATGGAGGTCAGTATAGATGGACTAATAGACCAAGTCCCACACACTGCTAGAAGCCCAAATATTTTTTCAGAGCTAGATGCAGAAAAAAAATATTTTTAATTTGCAACCTGATGGAGGTCAGTATAGATGGACTAATAGAATGATGCTATGCCCAAAAGATTTTACTTCACTAGGTGCAGTAAAAAAATTGGTATTCTATACACAGGTGGTATATCTTGCAACACAGATAGGCTACTCCACTGACTAACACACTCTGCAATAGGCCAAAAAGGATTAGCTTTGCTAGATTCAGCCAAATGCTGTGAAAAAAACTTGCACAGCACTGGCACAGACCTGCCTGGCAAAAACTGATAGGAACTGATGTAACCTAGTCCTGAAAAGGACTCCAATTACAATTAGTCTTTACTCCCACAATCTATCTATTTAAGAGCACAGACCTGCTTGATAAAAGTCATAGGAAATGCTGTAACCTAGTCCTTAAAAGGACTGCAATCACAACTATTCCCTACTCCCAAGCTATCTGTATATTTGTGCGAAAATTGGCTTGAAATTAACAAGGTATAGCGCACACAGCAACAGCGGTGCCGTCTAACACGCAGCTGCAGCAGTGAGAAAATGGTGGCGACGGGGAAAATGGCTTGGTCTTATAGGGCAAGGACATGTGACATACACTGCCAATCACCCATGCCCTTGCTTGTGTGAAAAAAAGCACTTCGCTCCGTGTGTGCGCTGCTGATAGGCTGACAGATTGCACCTCCCCACTGCAAATGCGGGAAAGAGAAAAAAAAATGGAGATCTTCATTGTTCCTGCAGAGATCCATCCCCTGCCCCTCCCCCCGCCCCGCTGTACACTCAAACTGCGTATTAACATTAATTTTCATCATTACTGAGGAAAAATCCAGTTATGATTTTGGTGCACGAACAGTTATCGAACATAACCTCGAACAGCCGAATTTTTCTCAAATTGTTCGTGTTCGCCGACCGGCTCGAACACCGCCCAAAACAGCTCGAATTTGAGATTGGCGAACAGTTCGAGTAGAACAACGCTCATCTCTACTCATGATCATGAATAATTTACTCTTGTGTAGGAGGCCGACATCTGCTGCTGTCTACCTTCTGAACTTTGTGTTGAAGCCTGATTGACCCAGGACCCGCAATCCTCTAAGTTTGGAGGACGTGTTGCATCCCAGTGTCCAACTGTGTCGAGGCTTCCACAATATTAACCCAGTATGATGGCATCAGTCATATGGACCATCCCTGGCCACATTCACTTGTCCACGTGTTTGTGGTTAGGCTGTCCTTTAAATAGGGGCGGCAGGGGACCGTTTATGGACACATGGCCGCCCCCAGGCGGCTGGGGACTGTGTGTGGGCACCCGGCCGTGGGGCGGCTGGGGACCAAGTATGGACACCCGTCCGCCCCCTGGCGGCTGGGGACCAAGCGTGGACACCGGGCCGCCGGGCGGCTGGGGACTGAGTATGGATACCCGGCCGCCGACGCAGCCATGACGTGGTGGCCAGGTTCCGCCTCCACATGCCTAAAAGGCCCAATTTCAAGTGCAAGCAAGCAGTATGATATTGCAGCCTGGGGGTGGGTGGGTGGCAGGCTGCATACTTGCGCTTGCATTGCAAGGAATGGGGGAGGTAAAATTGAACACTGCCCTGGGACAAGGACTTGCACGGGGATAGTTGCAAGTCTGCATCTTCTGATGCGGCAAGGATCACTTCTGATGGGCACACTTTTAGGCAGTGACCTGGGTGTCAGAGATGCTTCAAGGGGTCTTCCCCAAGCTGTTCCCATGTCTTTTCAGCACTGTATGCATGTGTCACACAGCACATGGCCAGATATGGTTGTAAAATGTTAAAATGACTTTTCCCGGTGAATGCATTTGTCACGGTTGAAAGCAATACAAAAGTGCAAAAACGCATAAAAAATGCTACTTGTGAACATAGCCCAAGGTGTGGAGGAGTATTTTTGTTTTTGGTTATTTATTTTACCTTATACACAAGTCTTTACCATGGAAAGGATGTTCCTTAACATATTTCACAGGAAAGCAGTTTCAGTTTCGTTTTTGAACGTTTTTTTGTGAGCCCGTAAAAGTGGCTTAATACCTCTGACAGCAGTTGTTGACAGCAGTGACCAGGGGGTCAGAAATGCTTCCTGGGGCAATCCCCATGCTGTTCCCATGTCATTTGAGCACTGTCACTATCGTTTTGGGCACTTTTTAGGCTTTCTACAGACTGCCGGTGGTGCCGCAGCAAAAATGCTCAGGTCTCCCATAGACTAACATTGGGCTCATTGCTCGGGTCGAGCACCTGAGTATCACGGTGAGCATTTTAGTTCTCGCTCAACACTACTCATAACGTTAAAATTTGTGGACAAGCTACAAAAGATCTATGTTAGAACCCTCCTGTTAGTTCTTTTTCTATTTTGTTTGTCACATGACCTTCTGCCTATATAATCCTGCTCCGCCCTTCTGGCCTTACTGGACTTCAGTGTTACATTTACTCTTAAGCTAGCCAGGTGCCTTGTACCTAACTCTGTAGTTTGCTTCGTCTTTGGACCACTAGTACTTTTTGTTTGTTGGTCTTTGCTCTGCTACAATTTCTGCTAGGAGGTGTCCAACTATATCCCAGTCCTTAGTTCTTGTAGGGACCCCTCCCTTATATCTATAGGTCTGCGTTCAGACTAGCCGAGGACTTAGGCGGGTCTGTTCACAAGGAACAGGTCCCCCCCTGCATCGTAGGGAATCAGTTTAGTCCTATTGTAGGGACAGTTTTCCTTTCTTTCCTTAGTGCTTGTAGCAGTTCATAACAGTAAGTCCAGCCCAAAATAAAACACTCAGAGGAAAGTAATCCAGATATCAGCATGGTGTCAGTTCAGGAGTTGGCTCAACGCCTGCAGGGACTGTCTTTTGAGGTGGCCGAGCTCCAGCAACACGTGAGTATCTGTCCTGGAGCGCATTTTTTCGAACCGAAGGTAGGACTGCCAGATTTTTTTTATGGTAAACAGCAAGATATTTTTCCCTTTAAAAACACTTGTTTATTATATTTTCGTTTAAGACCCAGATCCTCGGGGAATGAATCACAGCGCAATGGGTTTATAATGTCACTTTTGCGTAAAGAACCACATGGATGTGCCTTTTCTCTACAACCTAATGATCCGTGTTTTAGATCTGTGGAAGATTTTTTTTCTGCTATGGGGTTGTTGTATGATGATCCTGATCGAGTCTCATCTGCTGAAACGGAATTAAGACGTTTGAAGCAGGGATCAGGTGATGTGGAAAATTATTGTACATACTACAGAAGATGGTCGGCCGAAGTGGAATGGAATGCCCCAGCATTAAAATGTCTGTTTCTTGCTGGTCTCGGTGAAAGGGTTAAGGATCTGCTGATTGCCATCCCAAAACCTGGAACCTTGCAGGAGGCAATGCAATTAGCTATACGTGTGGACAGGAGACTGCGTGCTAGGATTAATGAGAAATCTACTGCTATGGCAGCTCCTAGTTTTCAGAGGGTCTGCTCGGAAGGTGGTGAACCGATGGAGATTGGGGCGATGTCACCCCACTCTCAGGAAAAAGACCGCAGGTTTGCTAAGGGATTGTGTTTTTATTGCGGTAAATCTAACCACTTTATTAAGAACTGTGTGCTTCGTTTGAACAACGAAAAAAAAAAAGAGGTCAGTTACGCACATATAGCTTGTTTAAACTCAAAAGGAGTATTTCTTTCTGGAAGCACCTCATTCCAGGAGGAGTTGATTGAATTTCGGGTATTTGTGGATTGTGGTTCTACACTCAATGTGATTGATAAGGGATTTTTGGAAAAATTTAAATTAGAATCCAAACTTTTGTCATCCCCTATTTCTGTAGTTGCTGTTGATGGCTCTCCCTTGAAATGTATTACTCACAAGGTTTTTGAATTTCCCCTGACCATTAATGGTATTCACCAAGAGAATTTGGATTTGGCGGTATTAAATAATTTGCCTTCTCCAGTGGTTTTGGGGATACCTTGGTTAAAATTGCACAATCCTGTACTGGACTGGTCTACCCAAGAAATTAAGTCTTGGAGTCCTAAGTGTCATAATAAATGTTGTAACAGTTGCATTGCTGCTGTGGAAAGAGGGGAATTACCTGTACCTATTCAGGATTTTTGGAAGTTTTTTTCTTAGGAGGAGTCGGAAGTTTTGCCTCCTCATAGGGACTATGATTGCACCATTGAGTTTGCTCCTGGAGCTACTCTTCCCAAGAGTCGCTTATTTAATCTAACTATCCCTGAGAGAAAGGCCTTGGAGGAATACATACAGACAAGCTTGGCCACCGGTCACATTAGACCTTCTAAGTCTCCTGTGGCTGTTGGATTTTTTTTTGTAAAGAAAAAGGACGGCGGTTTACGTCTATGTCTGGACTTTCGCGAAATTAATAAAATTACCGTACGCAATTCCTACCCACTGCCATTAATTCCTGACTTGTTCAACCAGTTAGTGGGGGCCAAGTGGTTCTCTAAAATTGATCTCCGGGGGGCATACAATTTGTTACGTATGAAGGAAGGTGATGAATGGAAAACTGCTTTTAACACTCCGGTGGGTCATTTTGAGAATCTGGTTATGCCTTTTGGTCATACCAATGCACCAGCGTTTTTTCAGAACCTTATTAATGACATCCTAAGACCGTTGATTGGTAAGAATGTGGTTGTGTATTTGGATGACATTTTGATTTATTCGCCGGATCTGGAGTCTCATTGGCAGAGCATACGTGAGGTATTGCAGTTGTTAAGTGACAATTCGCTTTTTGCTAAGCTAGAGAAATGTGAGTTGGGCTACATTATCTCCAGCGAGGGCTTTGAGATGGACCCGGTGAAGGTTCAGGCGGTGCAGGAATGGCCTAGGCCTATTGGTTTGAAATCGATACAGAGATTTTTGGGTTTCGCCAATTATTACAGAAAATTCATTAAGAATTTTTCTATAGTTGTTAAGCCGCTGACCGATCTCACCAGGAAAGGTGCGAATACGGTTCAGTGGACTACGGAGGCCATTGAAGCTTTTGTGTATCTTAAGGAGAGGTTCAGTTCTGCCACCATCCTTATGCAGCCTGATGAGACCAAGCCTTTTTTGGTCGAAGTAAATGCTTCTTCGGTGGGGGTCGGGGCTGTTTTGTCTCAGGAAAACAAGGAAGGAATACATCCCTGTGCCTTGTTTTCAAAAAAATTTTCTGAGACCGAACTTAATTACGATGTTGATAATCGGGAATTGCTGGCTATTAAACTCGCATTTGAACATTGGCGTCATCTCTTGGAAGGTGCTAAATTTCCCATTCAGGTTTTCACTGATCATAAGAATCTGATCTACCTTGATGCTGCCAAGCGCTTGAATGCCCGTCAGGCAAGGTGGGCACTTTTTTTTTCACTGTTTAATTTTTCTGTTACTTACATCCCGGGTACCAAGAATGTAAAAGCTGATGCTTTAGCTCACAGCTTTTCTCCCATGGTTGGTACCGAGGAGGAGGAGAGCATTTTACAGGAAGGTGTTGTGATAGCAGCATTGGACTCCGTCTTGGAAGATGGGATTCTGAATAGTGTTGAGCCACCCTCGTAGTGTTCGAGTTCGGTTCGGTTCGTCGAACACCCGTGTGTTCGCCGAACTGTTCGTCGAACTGTTCGTCGAACACCTTCGAACACCGTTAAAACCAATGGCAGGCAAACAAAAACACATAGAAACACATAGAAAACACCTTCAAAGGTGTCCAAAAGCTGACAAACTGCTCAGAAGACACAACTAACACATGGAAAAGTGACAAGTACATATAGTCATGCGAAAAGAAAAGAGGTGGAGGAGTAAAAGGAGGGGGAGACACAGATATAGGCATGTCATGATATTCTAAAATCCAAAAAGTGAGAAGCCGACACGGCCAGTCCGTTCCTGCCCGTGCCACCTCTGTGTCGCCGGGTTTGTGCCAGAGCCGCGGTGGACCCTGACGGCTAGCCCCCCTATCCCAATACTGGTGCCTGTCCGCCGGTGGGTCGAGGCCCCCCACGGTGGGGGGGGAGTAACATCTGCAGAAGAAAGACCATCTTCCAGCCAAACTAAGATGTCGACTTCTTTTCGTGGACAATGTGATACGATCCCATTCTTACGGACACACCCATTGCTACAAATTCTAAATGAGGCACAAAAACAGCAGGTGCTTCAACGGATATCAAGTGCTCCTTCAAGTGCGCTCTCCATCACCTCAATTTCAACATCACAAATACTCCAGTCCTCAGAGGTGTCACCCCAATCGCACTTGCTTCCTCACAGTTCCCAAGTCTCCAGCTGCCCGTCTGAGTATGGGGTAGCACAGATGGTTGAGTCTGCACAGCTGTTTACTCATACTATAGCCTGGGAAACGGAGGTCTGCTCCAGAGCTTCTGTTAATCCAGATGAGGAAATGATCTGATCTGATGCCCAGAATCTTTATAAGTCGGATCCAGGACCAGATGAAGAAGGTTCTGAGCATAATGTAGACCCTTGTTCCCAAACTGTAACTCCTGTTGGTGGAGACAATGATGAAGACGATGATGAGACTCAAATACCTGATTGAAGCGACAACTTGACTATTCGGTCAGGGCAGGAAGAGGTTGGCTCTGAGGACGACGGGTGTGATAACACACAGGGTGATGATGACGAGGTTGGAGATCCCACTTACTGTCAACCCACAGTCAGCCAGTCGATGAGGTCAGCAGAGGAGGTGGAGGAGGATGTGACTAGCCCTGGGGATGGGGATGACTCGGTACCCGGGCATTTGCCTGGCCTTGGGGATGTCGCGGTGGTCGGCTCCCTGGCCCGTACCCTGGGGTCTCTCTTTAAAAGGGTGGATAATTGATAATTTTATAAGAGTTCATGACGCCACCTGTGGTATCTGGTGACAAGCACCAGCGCTGCAGCAGTCCACTGAGGCCGGTGATAAGGCAGCTCGATGGTATAGCTCCCCACAGGTGGACCTAGGTCTCAGGGCAGCGTATGCAGGGGGAATGCAGGACAGGCGAGACCCAGCTGGGTCAGAGCAAGAACGGGAACGGACACGGTAGTCACTTCAGTACCTTTTACTGGTGGAAATTCAGGCACATCCCGGGGCACTGTAGGGTGAAGGGTGCATATCAGGATCCTCCCCAATGAGAGGGTGTAGGGCCTCCTGTTTCTTGCCTCTGCATAGTAAGTTTCTGACCTGCCTGGAGCTAGGCCTAACTTTGTCTCTGTCCTGCGCTGGTTGACCTTGTGGTAGGGCCTTCTCTTGGAGTTCACGCTCCCAGTATGCGGGGCCTAAGCGTCTCCTGGCTCTGTTACATATCAGCACCTTAGCGATCCTGGGACTTGTAGTTCTCCAGGGATTCCGGTTATGCCTTACTGGGTCATAGAGATACCAGTAAGCTCGGATCCTGTGTCCGGTAAATGCTTCGGGGTGAGCTGGTTAAGCTCCTCTGCCCCTTATGTACTAACTCGCCACTCGCCTTCGGCCTACTCGGGCCCTCACTAGGCTATACACACTAACGGCAACTTGCCGCGCTTCACTGATCTTACGGCACCGGCACACCTTAAGCTCTATCTGGGCTCCCTGAATCTAGCAAGCAGGAGCCTCGTGCTCCACTGCTGAACTATTAACTGCGTTCTCTAGACTAGACTGAGCCCCACTGCAGACTGACCTCTCTTAGGCTTCTCTACTGCAGGAACTCTTCAGAGGAACTGAACTGCCTAGCTCCACCTTCCCTATTTATATCCCTAACGGGCTCCCTCTGCTGGTCTGAGGTGGAAGGTGGAGATGTGTGAATGTTTATGGGGGCCTCTTGTGGAGGATTCCATCAATGCACTCTTCTAGGATCTGTGATACCAAGCGCAGCGGGGCATCACAGATGCTATTGACGACGAGGTTAGGTTGCGCCTTCCTGAACAGAGACAGAGTACTGGAAGCACGTCAACAACTGCATCCTCAACCACAACTCTGCCTCTGACCACAAGTCGTAGTGGCTCTTCAGGTCACATGGGCTCTAAGCCTTGCATAGCCTGGGCATTTATTCAGATCGATAAGGATGACCCAACTCGTGTTATCTGTAATATTTGTCAGCAAAAGCTAAGTAGAGGCCAAAAAATCCATAGTTTGAGTACTTCATGCATGTACCGTCACATGGATATGAAGCATAAGTTGCAGTGGGAAGCTCACTGTACTACAATGCGGCCTAGCCGGCTGGGCCAACCACAGTCTGCCCCATCTTGTGCATCCGCAGCCTCTTCATCCTCTGTGACTGGGGGGACAGCAGTCACACATGTTTTTGGACGCAGACCTGCCACCTCTTTACCCGCAACAGCCAGTGTGATTGGCAGGTCGTCAGTTCATTGGGAAGTGGAAACACCTGCTAGTGTTGAGCGCTCTCCGACATCGAGAGCACCACCTTTGGATCAAGGCAACCTAACATGTCCGCCTGCATCTTCCTCACAGACCGGCAGTTTGCCAGGGACACCCTACTCAACACCGTCTAATCACAGCAGCCAGCCCTCTGTCCCTCAGATGTGGAAAAGTAAAAGACCATTTCCTCCTAGCCATGAGAAAGCTAAGAGGTTGAATTTCACCATCTGCAAGCTGTTGGCTACAGAAATGCTGCCTTTCCACCTGGAGGACACAGAGGATTTTCAAGACCTTATGTCCGTCACAGTGCCCCAGTACCAGATGCCCAGTCGGCACTACTTCTCAAAGAAAGGTGTGCCTGCGCTCCACTAGCATGTCGCACACAACATCACCGCTTCTTTGAGAAACTCTGTGTGTGACAGGGTGCACTTCACCACAGACACTTGGACGAGAAGGAATGGACAGGGGCGTTACATGTCGCTGACTGGGCACTGGGTAACTATGGTGACAGCAGGACAAGGGGCTGCTGTCCAAGTCTTACCGTCCCCACGAGTTGTGCGTCAATCCTCTTTATCTCGAAGTTCCTCCACTGCTTCTGCCTCCTCAACCTCCTCTCGGTCCTCCACCTGCACCCAAAGCCTGTCTGGTAATGCCACCTGCTTTCTAACTGCGCAGAAGGAATCCTGCAGACCTCCTTACTATGCTGGCAGCAGGGCTCAACGGCATCAGTGTTTACTTTGAAATGTCTGGGAAATGTGAGTCACAGAGCTAAGGAGTTGTGGTCAGCTCTGGAGACCCAGTTTCATGAAAGGTTGTCTCCACTGGACCTGCAACCAGGGAAGGCCATGTGCGACAATGCTGCAAACCTGGGTGCGGCACTTCGCTGGGGCAATGTCACACACGTGCCTTGTATGGCTCACGTGTTGAACCTGGTTGTCCAGCAATTTTTAGCCCACTATCCCGGACTAGATGGCCTTCTGCAGAGGGCACGGTCGCTGTGTGCTCACTTCCGCCGTTCGCATCCCGCAGTTCAACGACTTACATCTCTACAGAAGTCGTTGGGCCTGCCAGTTCACCGGCTGAAATGCGATGTGCCGACACGGTGGAATTCAACTCTGCACATGTTGCAGCGACTGTGGCAGCACCGACAAGCCCTGGTGCAATACGTTCTGACGTATAGCCTGGGCCAACGAGATCCAGAGGTGGGGCAAATCACGCTGCAGGAGTGGTCTCAGATCAGGGACCTATGAAGTTGATGCGCCCCCTGGGCCATGGGGTACCCTGAGCCGGGCCGGTAGACGCTGGGGGTTGTAGTCACTGTGGCGGTGACCCAGTCCGTGACCCAGGGTGGTCAATCCAAGGGTAATTTGTATATATGGATTTTATAATGTCTGACTACGCCACCTGTGGAGTGCGGCCAAAGGGGCCGTCGCTGCGGAACAGTCCTCTGAAGCTGGTGGTTTTGCAGCAACGGTATTATTACTCACCACAGGAAGAGTGTAGCTTCAGGGCAGTGTGGGTGGATGATGGTGGTTGTAGTGCAGGGAGTCAGTAATGAACACAGAGTCCGTGTGATGCCGTCTCAAGATATTACTCACAGTTGTTGTAGTCCAGATTACAGGTACCAGAGAAATCTCCCCCGTCGTGCTGTGCATACTCAGTGAGGGGCTCAGTCCACCCCCAGATAGCTCCGGAGTACTTAGCAGGACCCCCTTCTGTGTGTCCTTTCTCTGGCCTTCTCCCTGCACCTCACACCCAGTGACACTTCTATCCGGTATCCTCGGGCCTTGGCGGGTGACGTGTGTTCCGTCCCCTGGGTCCTATGTGGCTACCTTCTTAGTGAGACTGGTGTGGACTTTGGCCTGCAGTACATGAAATGCAGCAGCCTCCGGTTTCTAGTTGAGCCTTGCTGTTTCTCCGCTAGTTGAGGGACAGGTTCCCCTTATCTGGCCTGACCCCTCTACCTCCTGGTAGCAGCGGGAGTACGGGTGGCCTTCTGCACGGCCCGTAGCCGTAGGGTCCCTTCGGTTCCTGGAGCCTTCCAGCTCCCACTCCTCTCTTCTCTCCTTCAGTCCTGGGCCTCCCAGGCTAGGCCCGCCTCCGGAGCAGAGCTCATGCCTAGTCTCTGCTCCTGTCACTTTTCCTCCTCTGTCTGGCTTGCTCTTTCTAAGATGGCTTCCTATTTATACTCTCCTTGTCATGTGCTCCCCTAAGCTGCTCCCCTAAGCACCCACTACATAGGACCCTCAAATCAGCTAGGGACCTGGGACTGTGCTCTCCCTTAGGAGCAATCTCGCCCTACTCCCACTGCGGGTATGTGTTGGATGCAGGAGTCAGGGTCCCGAGCCATACGCCTTCCTTACCTGAGGGTGAGATACCACACCTCTGGGTGAGATGTAGTAACTCTGTGGCGACTGAACCCTCAGGGGCGCCACACACCCTTCTGCACAGTTTTGAAATGGCGACGAAGATGTTTAGTGCTGACGACGATGCCATTATCAGCATGACTATTCCGGTGATTTACATGCTGGAGCACACATTAAACAGAATTCAGAGTCAGGTGGTGGGACAAGAGGAGGTGGAGGAAGAAGAGGAGGAGTCGTATGCGGAAGGGATAACATCTCCAAGGTCCAGACGGTTGGCAGCACCAGGGCGGCAGGCATGGGAGGGTGGGGGAGAGGGATTAACCAGGGCGCATGGTAGCAGCCAAACTGTTGAGGAAGGTGCAGGAGCCGAGGAAGAAGTGGAGGACGAACTGGCGATGGGCATGGAAGACTCATCAGATGAGGGAGAACTTGATCACATTTGTGTTGTGCGAGGTTGGAGGGAGAGGGCAGAGGAAGGAAGCATGATTCTTACCTCGCTACCAACACAACAAGGACTTGGTACTTCTGGATGCGCAAGACACATGAGTGCCTTCTTGCTGCACTACCTTCAACATGACCCCCGGATTGTCAGAATTCGAAGTAATCCCGACTACTGGGTTGCCACACTCTTAGATCCCCGGTACAAAAGTATATTTGCCGAAATAATTCCTGCCATAAAAAGGTATTGACGAATGCAGGAGTATCTGCAGACGCTGTTGCAGAATCTTACATGTGCTTTTCCACAAAACACCAGTGGTGCACATAGTGAATATCACAGTTCTAACTTGCCAACGGTGGGACTGTCGAGTCTTCATCACTCAAACAGTAACAGTAACACAGTATCTGCTGGTAACAGCAATTTTGTGGAATCGTTTCACCACTTTTTTAGACCATCCTTTGCAAGGCCACAGGAGACAAGAAGTCTGACACATAGTCAATGCCTAGAGAGGATGGTACAGGAGAATCTCCAAGTGAACATCGAAGCCATGACTGTGTCACTGGACCCTTGCTCATTTTGGTATTCCAATCTGGAATAATCGCCGGAGCTCGCCACTCACGCCTTGGAGATCTTGTCATGCCATGCAGCCAGCGTTCTCTCTGAACGTGTGTTCAGCGCTGCTGGTGGTGTGCTGATAAGCGCACGCGGCTGTCCACTGAGAATGTAGACAGACTCACGTTCATAAAGATGAACAAATCATGGATTCGCAAGGACATTTCTACCCCTGTGTCATCCTTGGGAGACTAAAAGCTTGGGGATTTGGTAAAATCACCTCACCAACCGTTTTAAGCAACAGTGGGGCAATTGATGCCACTTAACCCTAGAACGCATGACCATAAAAATCTACACTTTCACATACCTGGGGCCCTTTAGGCCCGTGTGCATATAACATGGAATAACTCAAACTCAAATGACAAACAACTATATACATGAAGAATACCTAGAGTTTCAAAATTCTAACTAAAGTAATCTTGCAGAAAATAGAAAACAATTAACTGGGCGGGCCTGCAAGGCCACAGGTATGCGTTCTAGGGTTAAGTGGTGTCTGTGCCACAATTTTGGGAGTCCCCTTGCTGTGTCTTACGTGACGTTGGCATCGTCAATTCCAGGTGGGTTGGGTCGCACCCCCCCCTTTTAACTGTAAGAAACTACATACACTATGGCTTGGGGTAACACAGATGGTTGAGTCTGAAGAGCTGTTTACTCAGAGGTCTGCTCCAAATCTTCAGTGTCTGCTAGTCAGCGTAGAATTTTTAACTGCATCTAGCCTAGGCAATACTTTGGGCGTAGTAGCCCAGCTGCGAAGCAAGCTGCACCGCCTGTGTATCTAATAAGAATTTTTAAATGAATCTAGCCTAGGCAGACTGTGGGGACCCCCAACCAAACCCAGACGCTCAGCCCCCCTACTGCCCCCCTTTCATGGACAATGCAATAATGTAACTCTTACAACTGGATGGGTGAGGATCGGTCACAGCTTTATTAACTCTTTATACTCATTCCATTAGAAAGGAATTTTATTTCTAAAATAATTCAGCTTGTTGCAGCATGCCCTGGGTCCCCACTCCGGCAAGTTGGCCAACAAGTGTAACTCTCCAACATGTCCTTTCTATTTCCAGGCCACGGAGGATCCAGCGTACTCGTATGCAGGACTCTGACCCCCACCCATCACTCTTAATGCTTGTTCCACTCCGTCCTGGAGTCCTGACAGGAATATGTCCAGTCCAATATCTATTAAGTGAACACCGTCGGGCCGTATGAGGCCTGCTTTATCTCCTTCCAGTTGTCGGTGTCGTATCACTACACCGCCTCTGTCTCTTCTAAATTTTGCCATCCGAATATTTATTACCCGCCTTGTCCATTCGATGGCCGTGATGTCTCGCGCACCTTGCCATACCGCTATCGGCACAATCTCTGACCATACTATAGCTAATTTTGTGAAAAATTCTCTGAAGCGCTCAGTGTCTAGTTTCATTATTGCCATTAGTTATGCGCTCTTGTGATGACCTAGGTTGTTTCCCCCGGCCTGTATAACTAAGATGACCGGACCTCTTGCCTCTCTCCCTACCTTGATTACCTCCATTAGTACGTGTGGCCATAGCAGGCCTCTAATACCTCTCCAGTTGAAATATGTGTTATGAAACTCTAATTTCCTCCCGCCTGGGCGGACTTTCGCCCTTTTTTGTGCCCAATATATATACGAGTGGCCTATCACTCACACTGTTGGCTTAGCGTCACCTGTAAAAGAAACAAACCACGTTAGGATAACAAGTCCGGTCTTATGTATCTCGCCAAACACGTGGATCGCCATCTCCCTATCCTCTGAACTTCCGTTTCTGACAGTCCTGCTCTTGCTGCTTCCGTGGCGGCACCTATGCGGAATGAGTGTGTCCCGTAATCTTTGGGGTGGTTCCCAGCCGATGTTATGCATTTATTAAATATAGCTTGGAACAGGTATCTTGATAATGGCGTTCCATCAATGTGTGATAGGAAGAAATTACTTTGTGATCTGATGGTTAGATATGTTTTTACTAATGTTACCCGACTCAGTGTACCGTTTGTGGGTTGTAGAAGTACCCAAGTACCCCTGCCCGCTGGAACCGTTTTCGATTGGTGTATGCGTAGACGTATTGCATTATTGGCTATGACTACGTCCTGGTGTAATAAGCCTCCACTGGTGGTAATTTTGGATTGAGGGACTAATTCGCTTATACATAGCACCCCGAAGAAGGCGATCACAAATGCAGTAGACATTAGTGTTGCTTCAAATTGTGAGTGTCATGTTAATGGTGTTAGGAATATGATGTGAGAAATCAGTTTTAGTGACACGGGACGGGACGTCTACATTCCTGACTTGGCTGACCCCTTTTCCACCCTTTTATGGATTGTCTGATGATGAATCTTTGTCACATCTCCCCAATTCAGTAGTTGGAAGTGAAATGCTACTCCGGTCAGACACCGCTGCGCTGACGCTCCTGATATGTCCCTCATCATTAGCTGGTGGAGAAATTCTATGGTGACTTGTGATCTGGCTTGTTCACATTGGTCAACCCGTCTGCCTGCTACTAGTCGTGTCCACTCTTCCCATGCCTTACCGTATGCTTGCCACGTTGACGGGGCAACTGACGCTCTGATTAATGGCATCAACTATTCGCCACTAGATCCCATAGGGAGGGTGGGCAACTGTTGCCCAATGGGTGGGCGTTGTGGAAGAGCTCTGAGAAAATCTGCCAATTGAATTGTTATAAAGCGTTAGCAGCAGCTTTATACCCCTCAGCATAGTGGCTAGCGCGGACCCATACATTGTGTTTTAGGCACAGGAATGCTAGCCTGCGTAGTAGGCCTAGCACTGGGAGAGACGATGATGCCATTTATTAATGCAGTGCGCTAGGCTGGTGTTTTGTGTTATGAAGCGTATATTTTTGTTAGCCAGGCGCGCGCCCCATATTTCTATTGCTACCACTATTGGGAAAAATTATTTTCAGGGCTAGATGCAGCTAAAAATTATTATTAATTTCAAAGCTGGTGGAGCTTGGTATAGATGGCCTAATACAATGAGTCCCACACACTGCTAGAAGCCCAAATATGTTTTCAGAGCTAGATGCAGATAAAAATTATTTTTAATTTGCAACCTGATGGAGGTCAGTATAGATGAACTAATAGACCCAGTCCCACACACTGCTAGAAGCCCAAATATTTTTTCAGAGCTAGATGCAGAAAAAAATTATATTCAATTTGCAGCCTGATGGAGGTCAGTATAGATGGACTAATAGAACAAGTCCCACTCACTGCTAGAAGCCCAAATATTTTTTCAGAGCTAGATGCAGAAAAAAATGATATTCAATTTGCAACCTGATGGAGGTCAGTATAGATGGACTAATAGACCAAGTCCCACACACTGCTAGAAGCCCAAATACTTTTTCAGAGCTAGATGCAGATAAAAATTATTTTTAATTTGCAACCTGATGGAGATCAGTATAGATGGATTAATGGAGAAAGTCCCACACACTGCTAGAAGGCCAAATATTTTTTCAGAGCTAGATGCAGAAAAAAATTATATTCAGTTTGCAACCTGATGGAGGTCAGTATAGATGGACTAATAGAACAAGTCCCACACACTGCTAGAAGGCCAAATATTTTTTCAGAGCTAGATGCAGAAAAAAATTATATTCAGTTTGCAACCTGATGAAGGTCAGTATAGATGGACTAATAGAACAAGTCCCACACACTGCTAGAAGCCCAAATATTTTTTCAGAGCTAGATGCAGAAAAAAATTATATTCAATTTGCAACCTGATGGAGGTCAGTATAGATGGACTAATAGAATGATGCTATGCCCAAAAGATTTTACTTCACTAGGTGCAGTAAAAAAATTGGTATTCTATACACAGGTGGTATGTCTTGCAACACAGATAGGCTACTCCACTGACTAACACACTCTGCAATAGGCCAAAAAGGATTAGCTTTGCTAGATTCAGCCAAATGCTGTGAAAAAAACTTGCACAGCACTGGCACAGACCTGCCTGGCAAAAACTGATAGGAACTGATGTAACCTAGTCCGGAAAAGGACTGCAATTACAATTAGTCTTTACTCCCACAATCTATCTATTTAAGAGCACAGACCTGCCTGATAAAAGTCGTAGGAAATGCTGTAACCTAGTCCTTAAAAGGATTGCAATCACAACTATTCCCTACTCCCAAGCTATCTGTAGATTTGTGCGAAAATTGGCTTGAAATTAACAAGGTATAGCACAAACAGCAACAGCGGTGCCGTCTAACACGCAGCTGCAGCAGTGAGAAAATGGTGGCGACAGGGAAAATGGCTGGGTCTTATAGGGCAAGGACATGTGACATACACTGCCAATGACACATGCCCTTGCTTGTGTGAAAAAAAGCACTTCGCTCCGTGTGTGCGCTGCTGATAGGCTGACAGATTGCACCTCCCCACTGTAAATGCGGGAAAGAGAAGAAAAAATGGAGTTCTTCATTATTCCTGCAGAGATCCATCCCCTGCCCCTCCCCCCACACCGCTGTACACTCAAGCTGCGTATTAACATTAATTTTCATCATTACTGAGAAAAAATCCAGTTATGATTTTGGTGCACGAACAGTTATCGAACATAACCTCGAACAGCCGAATTTTTCTCAAATCGTTCGTGTTCGCCGAACGGCTCGAACACCACCCAAAACAGCTCGAATTTGAGATTGGCGAACAGTTCGAGTAGAACAACGCTCATCTCTAATTCTGAAAGCCCAGGAGGATTCCCCGTCTAACACTCCCCATGGGAGGTTGTTTGTGCCTAGGAACTTTAGGAGAGATTTGTATGTGGAGTGTCATGAGTCTCGGTTGGCAGGTCATCCAGGAATTTCTGAGACTAAAAGACTTGTAGGTCGCAGTTTTTGGTGGCCTGGGTGGCAGAAGGAAGTCATTAAGTGGGTGCGTCAATATACTGTGTGTGCTAGATCTAAGCACATGCTCCTGCTGCGGGGTTGCTTTTCCCTCTGGAGGCTCCTAGTGCACCTTGGACGCATCTTGCTATGGATTTTATTACTGACCTTGCTGCCTCTGAGGGTTTCACTGTCATCTGGGTGGTCATGGACCGTTTTAGCAAGATGTGTCACTTGGTTCCTTTCATCAAACTGCCCTGCGCTAAGACACTCACTAAGGCTTTTGTTAAGGAAATTGTCAGACTCCATGGCGTTCCTACCAACATTGTTTCCGATAGGGGACCTCAGTTCATGGCTCTTTTTTGGCGTGCCTTTTGTGACAGGTTGGGAGTTCATTTGTCATTTTCATCTGGATATCATCCTGAGTCTAATGGACAGACAGAAAGAAAGAACCAGGATGTTGAGCAGTTTTTGCGTTGTTTTGTGGCTGACAATCAAGAGGGGTGGTCTGAGTTTCTGCCACTTGCTGAATTTGCTCTTAACAACCATACATCCTCTTCTGCTGGGTGTTCTCCTTTTTTTTGTTGTACTGGGAGACATCCGTCGTTTGGGTCATTCTCCAAATTGGTATCGGCTGTGCCGGAGAAGGAGAATTTTTCCGGTGATTTGGAGAGAGTTTGGACTGATGTACGTTGTAACCTTCAAGAGGCTAACGAAAAATCTAAGAGGTACTTTGACAGGAAACGTCAAGAGGTTTTGTTTACGGTTGGTGACATGGATTGGTTGTCCTCTAAGAATCTTCGGTTGAGGACTCCTTCTAAGAAATTGGGCCCGAAATT
The DNA here is from genome assembly GCF_046119375.1 of Phyllobates terribilis. Taxonomy (NCBI): domain Eukaryota; kingdom Metazoa; phylum Chordata; class Amphibia; order Anura; family Dendrobatidae; genus Phyllobates; species Phyllobates terribilis. The sequence goes on along the minus strand of NW_027362763.1, from coordinate 324,040,731 downwards.
TGTAGGGCCATTTAAGGTACTTCAGGTAGCTAACCAATCTGCTGTTAGGTTGGAGGTTCCCACCTCCTGGAAGATTCATCCGGTGTTTCATGTTTCCTTATTGAAAAAAGCTGAGGTTTCGGATAGGGACGCCACTGTCTCTGTTCCTCCGGTGGTGGAAGACGGTGAATATGAAATTTCTAGCTTTCTTAATTCTAGATGGCATAGAGGGAGATTGCAGTATCTCGTCGCTTGGAAAGGTTTCGGTCCCGAGGATAACTCCTGGGTAAAGGCGGATGATGTCTCTGCTCCTTGACTTATCAGAGCATTTCACAGGAGGTTTCCTGATAGACCTGGGCCTGGAGGATCCGGAGGATCCTCATTAGAAGAGGGGGTACTGTTAGAACCCTCCTGTTAGTTCTTTTTCTATTTTGTTGGTCACATGACTTTCTGCCTATATAATCCAGCTCCGCCCTTCTGGCCTTGATGGACTTCAGTGTTAAATTTACTCTTAAGCTAGCCAGGTGCCTTGTACCTAACTTTGTAGTTTACTTCGTCTTTGGACCACTAGTACTTTTTGCTTGTTTGTCTTTGCTCTGCTACAATTTCTGCTAGGAGGTGTCCAACTATATCCCAGTCCTTAGTTCTTGTAGGGACCCCTCCCTTATATCTATAGGTCTGCGTTCAGACTAGCCAAGGACTTAGGCGGGTCTGTTCACAAGGAACAGGTCCCCCGCTGCATGGTAGGGAATCAGCTTAGTCCTATTGTAGGGACAGTTTCCCTTTCTTTCCTTAGTGCTTGTAGCAGTTCATAACAATCTACAGAATATTGTGCAATATCTAAGAAAAAGGATTGCACTGCAATCTTAACAGATCCTTCTATTACAAAATCAAAACCATCCACCCACCCTTCCACCTTTCAGGCTTGGAGACCGTGCAATATTTTGTGGATTTATCAACCAGTGCAGATTGAACTTTGGTGCATCACCCTGCTCACTTCCATACTGACAGAGCAAAAGTATTGTGTAGCATTATGCTACTGACACATAAAGCTTTGGCTTGTACCAGGGCCCTTATTGAAACTCATGATGATTGACTTAATGATCTGGAGGCTTTCCTCGCTGCTATGAGCCAGGTGTTTGATGACCATAATTTTTGTGCAATAGCTTCAGCAACACTGATGGCACTATGCCAGAGTAAACACTCTTTTGTTGAGTAGGTCACAGAATTCAGATGGTGGGGGATTAATACCGAATGGAATAATGCTGCAAAATTATATTTAACCCTGCTGTTCTGTTCGGGTCTATATGACCCGAAATTAAATTTGAGACCCTGTAGATTATTTATTATGCGGATCTGAAACTTGTGATTAATTGACTTTTCCTCATTTGAGGGGTTCTTACTATGAGTGTTGTTTTTTTTTGTTTTTTTGTTTACTTTTTGCTACACGCTGATTGTTACACTTGTACTGTTCGGGTCAATATGAGTCAGTAACATTTTATACTGTTCATCAGGTCACCAATTATTTCTGCCTGTGAAATTTATTTGTTTTCCTGTGTACTTCATCTCATTGTTCAAAAGGGTGGAGGTTTCACTGTTCTTATCAGTGAGCAAGTACTCATCCAGTCATTTCTCTTTCAATTCTGTGAGAGATGACACTGAGCTGTGAATACACATCTTTACAGGTATGTAGCATATAAGCTATGCTTTTCTTCTCAAATTATTCAATTCTGTTCTTTAGATTGCATATTGTATAGCCATTTTTTGATTACTGTGTCATGATGTAAGCTAATGTGTGCCCGTCTACATGTACCCTTAGGCTTGTGTAGACTTAATGTTTGTCTCGGAGGGGATGTATTCTCACTGATATGATATATTGATTGCATGGATGAGCATTGAGTACAGATTTGAACAGGGTCTGTTTTAGGGCCCCATCACACACAGATGCACCCTGCGATTGCGATGCTGCAATGTCACAAGCGCGAGGCTCCAGCATCGCAAGCGTAGCGGTCACACTGCACTTTCTTCATCGCTGGGAGAGCGACGGGGCCCTTATTGTAGGGTATTGACTTGTATATAAAACAAAAAAAATAACCAAAAACAAAAATGCTCCTCCACACATTGGGCTATGTTCACACGTAGCGTTTTTGATGCGTTTCTTTTGCACTTTTGCATTGCTTTCAACCGTGACAAATGCATTTACCAGGAAATGTCATTTTAACATTTTACAACCTTATCTAGCCATTTGGTGTTTGAGATATCATCAGACACATCGTGTTTCATTTATTAAGGAGGGACTCTGAAAGTCACAAAGCCTATTTTTATAGGGCCATCAAGCGGCCTTTACTATTCTTAAAGGGCCAACAGTCGGCCCTCACTATTCTTAGAGAGCCATCAGCCGGCTATGTTTTATTGTTCCCATTAGTAAAGAGTGGGACTCCTATACTGTTATTGCGTATGCAGTGAGTGGCAGGGCAGCCCAAAATTTGGACGCACCCCAAGACCACTTTGAAAATTTGGATGCACCCCAATACACCTTTGAATAGACTTAGAGTAGGGCCTCCTGAAAACAATGTTCCCATTATTAGGAAGTGGGTCTCCCATTGTGTTAGCCTATGCAGTGAATGCAAGGGTTGCCAAAAATTTGGAGGCACTCCAATGCCCCTGGAAGAGACATAGAGGGCCTCATCAAAAAATGTTCCCATTATTAGGAAGTGGGTGTCTCATAGTGCTGGCCTATGCAGTGAATGTAAGGGTTGCCAAAAATTGAGAGGCACTCCAATGCTCCTTGGAAGAGATGTGGAGGTCCGAGGGCCTCCTGAAAACAATGTTCCCATTATTAGGAAGTGGGTCTCCCATTGTGTTTGCCTATGCAGTGAATGCAAGGGCTGCCAAAAATTTGGAGGCACTTCAATGCCCCTTGGAATTGACATGGAGGTCAGAAGGCCTCCTCAAAACAATGTTCCCATTATTAGGAAGTGGGTCTCCGATAGTGCAGGCATATGCAGTGAATGCAAGGGTAGCCAAAAATTTGGAGGCACTCCAATGCCCCTTGGAAGAGATGTGGAGGTCCGAGGGCCTCCTAAAACCAATGTTCCCATTATTAGGAAGTAGGTCTCCCATTGTGTTTGCCTATGCAGTGAATGCAAGGGCTGCCAAAAATTGAGAGGCACTCCAATGCCCCTTGGAAGAGATGTGGAGGAGGGCATCAGAAAAAAATGTTCCCATAATTAGGAAGTGGGTCTCCCATAGTGTTGACCTATGCAGTGAATGCAAGGGTTGCCCAAAATTTCGAGGCACTTCAAAGTCCCTTGGAAGAGACATGGAGGTCAGAAGGCCTCCTCAAAACAATTTTCCCATTATTAGGAAGTTGGTCTCCCATAGTGCTGGCCTATGCAGTGAATGCAAGGGTTGCCAAAAATTTTAAGGCACTCCAATGCCCCTTGGAAGAGACGTGGAGGTCAGAGGGCCTCCTGAAAACAATGTTCCCATTATTAGGTAGTGGGTCTCCCATTGTGTTTGCCTATGCAGTGAATGCAAAGGCTGCCAAAAATTGGGAGGCACTCCAATGCCTCTTGGAAGAGACGTGGAGGAGGGCCTCATAAAAAAATGTTCCCATTAGAAAGGAGGGGGCCTCCTATACTTGTAATGCCCATGCACTAAGATACACTGCATCAATTTTTTTTTACGGCCATCATAAACACCCTTTAAAAAAAGTATGTGGGTGTTGCATCATGGACCACGGTCACCCTGGTGATATGGTGGTGGAGGATGAGGAGAAGGAGGAGGACAAGAGCAAATAGCTAAAATCAGGAAGCGTATAACCACGTGTGGGTGTGAAAAGGTGCATGGGAATTCACCTCCCAAGAAAAAACACTGTATTTGAGTTTAAGTTACGCTGCTATTATTCAGTGGTGTTGAGAAGTCTGGGCCAATCCAGCCCTTGTTCATTTTTATAAGAGTCAGCCTGTCAGCATTTTCAGTTGACTGGAGGATGCGCTTATCAATTATAATTCCACCAGCGGCAGTAAAAACCAGCTCTGATAAAACACTGGCGGCAGGACAGGCCAGGACCTCCAAGGCATAGAGAGCCAGTTCATTCCACGTATCCAGCTTGGATACCCAATAATTATAAGGCACAGAGGAATCACGGAGGACATTGGTACGGTCGGCAAGGTACTCCCTCAGCATCTTCCCAAACTTTGCACTCCTTGTGAGAGTACCCCGCGCCTCACGGCTTGTGCGATGGGAGGGGCTGAGAAAATTCTCCCAGAACATTGACAGTGTTCCCCTGCTTCTGCTGGATTGAAGTTGTGTCTCTCTCGCCTGTACTCCTTGGTTGTCCAACGAAGTGTGCCCTCTGCCGCCAGCGTTATCAGATGGGAATTTTTTTAATAGTTCCGCAACAAGGGCCTTGTGGTACAGCCCCATTTTTGTAGACCTTTCCTCCTCAGGAATAAGAGATATAAAGTTCTAGAGGGTCTAGAAGTGTCACCAACTAGTAATGACTGTCACCCAAAATTTTGAGAACAGAAGGGTCATGGGAAAGGCAGCGTAACATAAACTCAGCCATGCATGCCAGACTACTAATAGGCAAGACTTCCGTGTCCTCACCAAGAGGATGACTGACCATGCTCTCCTCCTCCTCCTCCTCTCTGTCCTCTGGCCATCCATACTGAACAGACTTTATGACAGCTGTGCAGATAGTACCATCTATAGCTCATGAAACTAGCTCCTGTTCTTCCTCCTCCTCCTCCTCTTCCTTATTGTCACCCAATCCACGTTGGGATGAGATGAGGCTGGGCTGTGTGTAATCACCCTGTATGGTTCCTTGCTCCATCTCATCATACTCCGCCTGCAATGCATCCTCTTTGATTGTGAGCACAGAGCGTTTCAGAAGACAGAGAAGCGAGATGGTGACGCTAATTATGGTGTCATCGCCGCTCACCAACCTGGTGGAGTCCTCAAAGTTTTTGTGGATGGTGCATATGTCTGACATCCATGTCCACTCCTGAAGTCTTATGTGTGGAGTCTGAACTGAAAACCAATGGCCTTGTTGATGCTGGTACTCAACAACTGCCCTCTTCTGCTCACAAATCCTTCCCAACATCTGCAGTGTAGAGTTCCAACACATGGGGACATCACACACCAGTCTGTGAGCCGGAAGCTGCAAATGCTGCTGAAACATGGCAAGGGCGGCGGAAGCAGAAGCTGACTTTCTAAAATGGGCACACAGGTGGCTTACTTTAACAAGCAGATCCGGCAGCTCCAAGAGAAACCGCTGAACCAAGAGGTTAAGCACATGCGCCAGGCATGGTACGTGTGTAAGCTCGCCTCGCCTCAGAATTGCCACCAGGTTCCGGCCATTGTCACACATGACCATGCCTGGCTGTAGGTTTAGTGGTGTGAGCCACTGATCTGCCTGCTCTTTCAGAGTTGTCCACAATTCTTCAGCATTGTGCGGTTTGTCACCTAAGCATATTAGCTTCAGCACAGCCTGTTGACACTTGGCCGAGGCAGTGCTGCAGTGCTTCCAGCTTGTAACTGATGTGGTGATATATATATATATATATATATATATAAAGGCTGAAGAGGAGGGGGAGGCTGAGGAGGATGAGGTGCAGGAGCTGTAGACCGTGGGAGCAACCCTGATTGACCTAGGGCCCGCAATCCTTGGCGTCGGGAGGATGTGTTCCATCCCAAGGTCCGACTGGGTCCCGTCTTCCACTATGTTAACCCAGTGTGCCATCAGCGAGATGTACCGTCCCTGCCCACAAGCACTTGTCCACGTGTCTGAGGTTAGGTGGACTTTCCCGGTAACTGCGGTGTTTGTTTTGGGACACCTGCTTGTGTAATGCGGGGACGGCACACTGGGAGAAATAGTGGTGACTGGGGACTGAGTACCGAGGGACGGCCGCCGCCATCAGGTTGCAGAATGCTTCCATCTCCATTAGCCTAAAAGGCAACATTTTGAGCGCAAGCTGTCGTGAAATGTGAGAATTTAGTAGTGTGGCCTGTGGGGCCTTGGCTGCGTATTTGCACTTGCGTTCCAAGGACTGGGGTATGGACAACTGAACGCTGCACTGGGATAAGGACGTGGACGTGCTTCCTGATGCTGCTACTTGAGAGTGTGCAACGACAGGTGCATGCACCATGGACAGGGGATTGGCTTGCGTTCACAACAGCTGAAAAAGCAATGGTGCCACCTGCAGACACTGTTCCTGGACCCTGGGGTTCAGCCGACAAAATCGGGTGCTTTGCTGCCATGTGCCTGATCATGCTGGTGGTGGTCAGGCTGGTTGTTTTGCCACCCCTGCTGATGCTGGCCTGGCAGGTGATGCAAATGGCCTTTTTTGGGATATCGGCAGCGTCTTTAAAAAACAACCAGACTTGGGAAGACCTAACAGATGTACTCGCAACTTCCTTCGCGTTGGTGTTACGGGGAATGGTTGCCTGCCTTCTGCCTGCGGCAATTACACTGCTTCTTCCTGCCTGTTAAGGTGCTCTGCCTCTCTCCCCCTGTTTGCTGCTTTCCTCGCTCTGCATGTCCTCCGGCCAGGTTGGGTCAGTTACTATATCATCCACCACCTCGTCTTCCATTTCCCCACCCTGGTCCTCCTCCTCCTCCTGACTTTCTGGCAATTATGTCTCATCATCGTCCACCCCTTGTGACACTTTCCTACTGTTGCCTTCGTGTGACCGTGGCTGCTCAAATATTTGGGCATCGCTACATGCGATCTACTTGACCTGCTTCAAGTGGACTGGGCAAGAGGCCCGAATCTATAAATAGGAAAGTGAACAGCTCTTCAAAGTTTCCAAGTGTGGGATCAGTTGTCTCCGGGCACTCGGCATGGTGGGAGGAAGGAGGATCAGGGTGAGGAATATGCGGTCCAGAGTCACGACTACTGAGACTTGACCGTGTGGAAGACAGGGTGGTGGTGGTGGTGGCTAAGTGACCAGGGATTGAAGCTTGAAGAGGACAATTTGCATATTCCAGGTGCCTTCTGGGAAAAGCGAAGAGTCTCCTTCAGCTAGAAGATCGTTGGGTACAGCCGGGACCAGCTGCTTGGAAAGCATCGCCAAACCAGGGATTGAAGCTTGAAGAGGACAATTTGCATATTCCAGGTGCCTTCTGGGAAAAGCGAAGAGTCTCCTTCAGCTAGAAGATCGTTGGGTACAGCCGGGACCAGCTGCTTGGAAAGCATCGCCAAACCAGGGATTGAAGCTTGAAGAGGACAATTTGCATATTCCAGGTGCCTTCTGGGAAAAGCGAAGAGTCTCCTTCAGCTAGAAGATCGTTGGGTACAGTCGGGACCAGCTGCTTGGAAGGCATCGCCAAACCAGGGATTGAAGCTTGAAGAGGACAATTTGCATATTGCAGGTGCCTTCTGGGAAAAGCAAAGAGTCTCCTTCAGCTAGAAGATCGTTGGGTACAGCCGGGACCAGCTGCTTGGAAAGCATCACCAAACCAGGGATTGTAGCTTGAAGAGGACAAATTGCATATTCCAGGTGCCTTCTGGGAAAAGCGAAGAGTCTCCTTCAGCTAGAAGATCGTTGGGTACAGCCGGGACCAGCTGCTTGGAAAGCATCGCCAAACCGCGCGCCTGACAGCGCGCAAATTTGTTTAATTTGTTTATCCTAGGGTATCACAAGAAAGAAGACAGACATCAAGTCAGCAGGGACAAGGAGCAGCATGTCAGATGTGACAACCTACATGGTGAGCTGCAACATGTGCTACATGTTCACAGATCGACCAGAAGCTGAAACCAACTTCACCTGTCAGAAGTGTAGACTGCTGGCTGTTTTAGAAGAAAAGGGACGGGGACTGGAAGAAAGAATTGCGACATTAAAACTCATCAAGGAAAATGAAGACTTCCTGGACAGAACAGAAGCGTCACTACTGGTCACAGAAAGTGAAGGAAGCGTCAGAGAACCTCCAGAGGCAGACAAGTGGAGGCAAGTGACCAAAAGAAGCAAGAAGACCATGGAGACACCACCAACCACACAACTGAGAAACAGATTCCAAGGACTTGTGGAGGACGAAGATGGCACACCTAAAGATGAGGAACTACCAGCAAGCAAAAAAGAAAAGAGTACCCAGAAACACCCAGAAGCGACAAGAAAAAGGACAGCCAAGAAGGGAAGAAGAGTGGTGGTGGTGGGAGACTCACTACTGAGAGGAACAGAAGCAGCTATCTGCAGACCGGACATAACCACAAGAGAAGTATGTTGCCTCCCAGGGGCGAAGATCAAGGATGTTACTGATAGGATACCGAAGCTCATCAGTTCCAAGGATGTCCACCCATTTCTTCTGATACATGTTGGCACCAATGACACGGCAAAGAAGGACCTACCGACAATCTGCAAGGACTTTGAAGCATTGGGGAAGAAAGTAAAAGAACTGGATGCGCAGGTAGTTTTTTCTTCTATCCTTCCAGTAGACGGGCATGGCGTCAAGAGATGGAACAGGATCCTTGATGTGAACAACTGGCTGAGACGATGGTGCAGACAACAAGGATTTGGATTCCTGGACCACGGTGTGAATTACCTCTATGACGGACTCCTTGCCAGAGACGGACTACACCTCAACAAACCCGGGAAACACACATTCGCCAGGAGACTCGCAACACTCATCAGGAGGGCGTTAAACTAGAAGAAGAGGGGATGGGAAGAAAAACACCGGACACGAACATGCAACCAGAGAACATACTAATGAAAGATATTAAGTGCGACAAAGAAGGTTCAAGACAAGATACTTGGAAGGGAGGTAAGAAAATTTCAAATACAATCCACAGGGAGAAGATTGGAACAAAACAAAATCGTGTAAACTGCGTGCTAGCAAATGCCAGAAGCCTGACAAACAAGATGGATGAACTGGAAGCAGAAATATCTACAGGTAACTATGACATAGTGGGAATAACCGAGACATGGTTAGATGAAAGCTATGACTGGGCAGTTAACTTACAGGGTTACAGTCTGTTTAGAAGGGATCGAAGAAATCGGAAAGGGGGTGGAGTCTGTCTATGTGTAAAGACGTGTCTAAAGCCTACAATACGGGAGGATGTATGGAAGGGAAATGAGGAGGTCGAGTCCTTATGGGTGGAGATACATGGGGTAAAAAACAATAATAAAATTATCATAGGAGTCTGTTATAAACCACCAAACATAGCAGAAGCCACGGAAAGTCTATTAATGAGAGAAATAGACGAAGTAGCAAAAAATAACGGGGAGATTATTATGGGGGACTTCAACTACCCCGATATAGACTGGGAAACCGAAAGCTGTAGATCTCAGAAAGGAAACAGGTTTCTGTCAATTATCAAAGACAATTATTTGTCACAACTTGTGCAGGAACCAACTAGAGGGACGGCCCTTTTAGACTTAATATTAACTAACAGGCCAGACAGAATAACTGAGGTGCAGGTCGGGGGGCACCTGGGAAATAGTGACCACAACATTATACAATTCCACATGTGCTTCAGTAGAGTGCCCAGCAAGGGAGTCACAAAAACACTGAACTTCAGGAGGGCAAAGTTTGATCAGCTAAGAGATGCCCTTCACCTTATAGACTGGGATAGTATCTTTAGTAATAGGAGCACAGATAGAAAATGGGAAATCTTCAAAACAGTCCTACATAGTCACTGTAGAAGGTACATACCTTATGGGAATAAAAGGGCTAGGAATAGGAGGAAGCCAATGTGGCTAAATAAGGAAGTCAAGAGGGCAATGAAAAACAAAAAAAGGGCTTTCGGTAAACTTAAACAAGAAGGCAGCGAGGAAGCGCTAATATCTTATAGGGAAAAAAACAAAATCTGTAAGAAACAAATAAGAATAGCAAAAGAGGAGACAGAGAGACTAATTGCCAAGGAAAGTAAAACGAATCCCAAACTGTTCTTTAACTATATAAACAGTAAAAGGATTAAAACTGATGGAGTTGGCCCATTGAAAAATAACCTGGGTAAAATCATAGAGGGCGATGAGGGTAAAGCAAATCTACTCAATAGCTTCTTCTCCACTGTTTTCACAAAAGAAAACAATTTATCGGAGGAAATGCAGAGTGATAAAGTAAACCCTCCGCTAAATATCATCCACCTAACCCAGGAGGAAGTTCAGAAACGCCTAAATAATATCAAAATAGACAAGTCACCAGGCCCAGATGACATACACCCCCGGGTACTAAAAGAATTAAGTAATGTGATAGACAGACCGCTGTATCTTATATTCAAGCACTCTTTATGGACAGGGACTGTCCCACTTGACTGGCGCCAAGCAAATGTGGTACCAATATTCAAAAAGGGGTCTAAACGTGACCCTGGGAACTATAGACCAGTAAGCTTAACGTCTGTTGTGGGTAAATTGTTTGAAGGATTTCTTAGAGATGCTATTGTAGAATATCTTAATGATAATAACTGTCTAACTCCATATCAACATGGATTCATGAGGGATCGCTCCTGCCAAACAAACTTGATCGCCTTCTACGAGGAGGTGAGCTCACAGCTGGACCGGGGGGAGTCAGTGGATGTTGTATACCTTGACTTCTCCAAAGCGTTTGATACCGTGCCACACAAAAGGTTGGTATATAAAATGAGAATGCTTGGTCTGGGGGATAATGCGTGCAAGTGGGTAAATAGCTGGCTGAGTGATAGAAAGCAGAGGGTGGTTATCAATGGAGTAAGCTCAGGGTGTGTCAGGGTTACTAGCGGGGTGCCTCAAGGGTCTGTCTTGGGCCCTATATTATTTAATATATTTATTAATGATCTAGTGGAAGGGTTGCATAGTAAAATAGCAATATTTGCAGATGATACTAAACTTTGTAAAGTAGTTAATACAGATGAGGATAGGGCACAGCTACAGGAGGATTTAGATAAATTGGGGAGTTGGGCCAAAAAATGGCAAATGGGGTTCAATGCCGATAAATGTAAGGTCATGCACATGGGAAAGAAAAACAGCAGTCACCCATACATATTAAATGGGAAACCGTTGGGGAAATCTGACATGGAGAAGGACCTGGGCGTCTTGGTTAATAGCAAATTAAATTGGAGTGCCCAGTGTCAGGCAGCAGCTGCGAAGGCAAATAGAGTCATGGCATGCATCAGAAGAGGAATAGGGGCATATGATGAGAACATTGTTCTTCCTCTGTATAAAGCGCTGGTAAGGCCACACTTAGAATATTGCGCACAGTTCTGGGCTTCGGTGCTCAGGAAAGACATATTGGAGCTAGAGAGGGTTCAAAGGAGGGCGACTAAGGTAATAAAGGGAATGGAGGGACTAGAATACCCAGAGAGGTTGTCAAAATTAGGCCTATTTACGTTGGAAAAGAGAAGGCTTAGGGGAGACCTCATAAACATGTATAAATACATCAGGGGGCAGTACAGAGATCTCTCCCATGACCTGTTTATACCAAGGATGGAGACAAAGACGAGGGGGCACACTATGCGTCTGGAGGAAAAGAGGTTCCTGCACCAGCATAGAAGGGGATTCTTTACGGTCAGAGCAGTGAGACCCTGGTACTCTCTGGGAGAGGAAGTAGTGATGTCCAACTCACTTAATGAGTTCAAGAGAGGCCTGGACGCCTTTCTTGAGAACAATAAAATTACATCTTATGCTTAGTTAATTAATTAATCCAGGGATTTAATCTGACTGCCAGATTGGTGTCGGGAAGTGAATTTTTCCTCAATGATGTAAATTGGCCTATACCGCTTGGTTTTTTTTTTGCCTTCCCCTGGATCAACGCTGCGGAATAGCTGCAGTGCACAAGAAATAGGCTGAACTGGATGGACGCTTGTGTTTTTCGGCTTTATAAACTATGTAACTATGTAACATTATCCGCTATCCAAACAACAACCTTTTGACACTGCTCTGGGATCAATAGTGGTTTGCTGCGTTCCCCTAGGAATTGGGACAGGAAGGTTGGGCGAGAAGATATGGGTGTTTGTTGTGGCACAATTTCAGCTCGCTCACGGCCTTGTCCTCTGCCTCTGCATGCACCATCACCATCACGTCCAGTTCCCCGTCCCTTGCCACATGCCTTGCCCATTTTAAATGAAGGACAATATCTTACACGTTCACCAAAAATGACTGAATTTAGAGCAAACTTATATGTGATCCGTGTGACGGAGAAAACACAGTTTTAAATACCTGGCCTGTAGGTAACTATTTTGAACAGCAAACTGGTGTCAATTGCTTCACTGACACACTTAAAGAAATTTTTAATGTAGGCCAGAAATGGCAGTATTTTCTGAAAACGTATATGTGATCCGTGTGACGGAGAAAACACCGTTTTAAATACCAGGCCTGTAGGTAACTGTTTTGAACAGCAAACCGATGTCAAAAACTTTGCTGACACAGTGAAAAAAAATTTGAATGGAGAAAACACAGTTTTAAATAGCTGGATTTTTAGCGCTGTAATATGGAAAGGACCTGGCTGTATTCTGCAGTGTCAACAAGCAAATGGCGCAGAAAAACAATGTTCTCTGGATTGCTATTTAAGCAAATAATGAAGATTAAGATCCAAAAAAAAGTATTCCTGGCCCCTGAGACCTGGGCCTTTGTCTAGAAATATCTAACAGCAGCAGAAGGCAGAATTGGAATGGAGCCTCTTGTGCTATATGCACTGCAGTCTGCTATATACCCTGCCTGCCTACAGTTATATGAAAAAGTTTGGGCACCCCTATTAATCTTAAGCTTAATGTTTTATAAAAATTGGTGTTTTTGCAACAGCTATTTCAGTTTGATATATGTAATAACTGTTGGACACAGTAATGTTTCTGCCTTGAAATGAGGTTTATTGTATTAACAGAAAATGTGCAATCTGCATTCAAACAAAATTTGACAGGTGCATAAGTATGGGCACCTCACCAGAAAAGTGACATTAATATTTAGTAGATCCTCCTTTTGCAAAAATAACAGCCTCTAGTCGCTTCCTATAGCTTTTAATGATTTCCTGGATGCTGGATGAAGGTATTTTTGACCATTCCTCTTTACAAAACAATTCCAGTTCAGTTAAGTTTGATGGTCGCCGAGCATGGACAGCCCTCTTCAAATGATCCCACAGATGTTCAATGATATTCAGGTCTGGGGACTGGGATGGCCATTCAAGAACATTGTAATTGTTCCTCTGCATGAATGCCTGAGTAGATTTGGAGCGGTGTTTTGGATCATTGTCTTGCTGAAAGATCCATCCCCTGTGTAACTTCAACTTTGTCACTGATTCTTGAACATTATTGTCAAGAATCTGTTGATACTGAGTGGAATCCATGCGTCCCTCAACTTTAACAAGATTCCCGGTGCCGGCATTGGCCACACAGCCCCAAAGCATGATGGAACCTCCACCAAATTTTACTGTGGGTAGCAAGTGTTTTTCTTGGAATGCTGTGTTTTTTTGCCGCCATGCATAACGCCTTTTTGTATGACCAAACAACTCAATATTGGTTATATCAGTCCACAGGACCTTCTTCCAAAAAGAAATTGGCTTCTCCAAATGTGCTTTTGCATACCTCAGCCGACTCTGTTTGTGGCGTGCTTGCAGAAACGGCTTCTTTCGCATCACTCTCCCATACAGCTTCTCCTTGTGCAAAGTGCGTTGTATAGTTGACTGATGCACAGTGACACCATCTGCAGCAAGTTGATGCTGCAGCTCTCTGGAGGTGGTCTGAGGATTGTCCTTGACTGAACTCACCATTCTTCTTCTCTGCCTTTCTGATGTTTTTCTTGGCCTGCCACTTCTGGCCTTAACAAGAACTGTCCCTGTGTTCTTCCATTTCCTTACTATGTTCCTCACAGTGGAAACTGACAGGTTAAATCTCTGAGACAGCTTTTTGTATCCTTCCCCTGAACAACTATGTTGAATAATCTTTGTTTTCAGATCATTTGACAGTTGTTTTGAGGAGTCCATGATGCCACTCTTCAGAGGAGATTCAAACAGGAGCACAACTTGCAAGTGGCCACTTTAAGTAGCTTTTCTCATGATTGCATACACCTGGCTATGAAGTTCAAAGCTCAATGAGGTTACAAAACCAAAAATAGTGCTTTAGTAAGTCCGTAAAAAGTAGGTAGGAGTATTTAAAACAAGAAAATGATAAGGGTGCCCATACTTATGCACCTGTCAAATTTTGTTTGAATGCAGATTGCACATTTTCTGCTAGTACAATAAACCTCATTTCAAGGCAGAAACATTACTGTGTCCAACAGTTATTACATATATCAAACTGAAATAGCTGTTGCAAAACACCAATTTTTATAAAACATTAAGCTTAAGATTAATAGGGGTGCCCAAACTTTTTCATATAACTGTATATACACGGCCTGCCTGATATCTCTGCATATGCTTTAGTCCTCAGAAGGACTGTTTGTTAAGATAGATATGTGTAATGTATGGTTTTTCTCCCTACAATACCTAATACACAAGCAAATCTCTCCCTAGCTCAGCAGCACCTCTACCTACTCCTGATTCCAGAGTGACTGTGACGAGCATGGCGGCGCCAGTTATGATATAGACCTG